>NW_026126482.1:11575000-14450000 GCF_943737965.1 Phodopus roborovskii | reverse complement strand
GGCCCTGTTTCTATAAATAACATATACTGGGCTCTGTTCTGAGTGGCCTGGCTGCCCTGTAGGATGCATGATACATGCATGCATTCCAGAAAAATAAGTGGAACCAGAAAAGCAAAAGTGCTAGTGTGGAAGGAGTGGCACTTTAAATTATACACCCTCTCGGGGCAGGGGTGTGTGTGGGGGGTGAGGGGTGAGGGGGTGGGGGGGAGTCTCGTCTAGAAGGAGACTCGGCAACACAAAGCTAAGGTTGAAAAGAAAACAACTGTAAAATTGTATACTACAGTACACGAAGACCATGCAAAGAGTAATGAGAATTATGAAAGATTTGGCTCCAGCAACACTAATAACTACATATCTTATAATGCTACATAAATACAATAATCACAGAAAATGCTGTATGATTTTTCTTTAGAGCCTTCATTTATATGTTACATTTTCTAAAACCTGATGGCATCTTGCTGAGACAAAAATCAAGGCCCGGATTGTTCTTTCAGCGTTTCAAAGGAAAAGGGCTCTGTAGGTATGAAGCCCTAGGAATAAAATGCTCTCGTTAAGGCGCATTGCTCTGCTGACGGCTGGAGCTCAGCCATCTAGTTTTCCTGAACATAGGGCTCCCCTCCAGCTCTGCCTTGCCTTTACAAGAGCTGCTATGGAAAATAAATACAAGGAGTGTGTAAGCAAAGCAAGGGAGTGGGGAGTCGGCCCCGAGAAGCAGAAAGTGATGATGATGATGATGATGGTGATGATGATGATAAACCCGTCCCAGTGGGATTCACGGAGTCCAATTCTTGGTTTTAGCCGGGATCTGCGCTCAGCTGTGTGCTCCAGAGAGATGAAACCGCCTAACAAAACAATGTGCTGACAGGGGACCTGTGTGTTTCTGCAGTGGCTCCAAGGAATTGGTTTCCTGGCAACCTGCCATGGTATCTTCTCTCAGTGGAGCATCATCCGCCTCTAGGGGGAGCCCATCGGCCGTCAACCTTAGGATCTCCTCCAGGGCTGGCAGGCCCTTTCTGAGCACAGTTAGGGCAGAGGACAGGGAAAAAATAAAATAAATAAAAGGTTATATTGAGGAGTAGGCATTTGATAAATTTGTGTCTATGGCCTCCTGTGCTGTGGGCAACTTCCTGCTGGACAACTGCAAACTTTCTAGACTGAAGCTAAAAGAGATGTAGGGGATCGTGTGTTTTTGGATCTTGACTGAGTTCTTCCTTATCTAATGATCACAAATCAGCAAACATCCCAATTTGCAGTTAAAATGCCTATCTGGTTTCTGCCTTGTTTTAATAATAGCTTATTAGTCATTAGTTGAATTGTCCAGTGACAATGTAATTTAACAAATACAAGATGGTCTCCATTTTGTACACCTATTTCCCACCTCTAAAGATTTCTTGGAGAAAGAAATGCAAACCAGCAAGTAATGAGATGAGGAACAAGTGTTTCCATTTTAGCGAGAACATCTGAACTTGATCTGTGCACATGGAAGACCACTGAAAAAGAAATGTGTTCTTCTGTGGGTACTGTGTCCTAGCTCTGTGTTCCCTGGTTTGTCACTTTTCAACCCACTTGACATCAACTTATTAGTCAGCTCTCTGTGTATATGTGTGTACATCTTGCAGCTAAGTCAAGTCAGAAAGAAGGCCCAACGGATGAGAGAAGAAAGCATCTGCCTTTCTCATATGAGAATACCAGCCATAGTGCCTGCTACCAGATCAAGTTGATTTCTAAGTCCAGTGCTGGGAAGAACCTCTTTACTTGGGTGTTCTCCCTGACCGCTTTTCTTCCTAACACATTTATTTCCTATTTTGAAGTCATGGAGATGCTAGTATTGAGGTTAAAAAAAAAAAAAAAACCTGAAAAGCAACAGCCAAAAGTCTGGTATGGATTTTTTTTTTTTTTTTAAGCATTCAGTTCAATCAGAGTCATAGGAAGGTACTAGCTGTACTAGCAACATTGGGTAATGGTTTCTTAATGGCAACGTTGCTTATCTGTGTTCGTTTTTTTTCACTACTGTATACAGCTCCTATCTAGGACAGAACAGGTAAACGACCTACGTTATCTTCTTATGTCAGAGTCCTATTATACACAGTGGTATACTACTGCCACATCTTCATGGAGGGGAAGTCTAACTTCCCACCTTGGAGAATGTATGCATTCTATGGTGCTTACCTTCAATTTGAAATTGAAATCGCAGCCTCAGGGAACGGGGAACAGGTGGTCACATTTTAGGAAAGTAATGCCCCCTAAGTGCTGGCTTCTTCCATTCCTTTTGTGATGACTTGCACACAGGAGAGGAAGCAGTTTGCCTCTGTTGTGGTGCTATCAGGACCCCATCGGATCCACTCTCTCTACCTTTTTGCACACCAGCCAAGAACTACATGCATGAGTAAAATCAGGGCAAACCTTACAGAGCAGTGGGTGGGAAGTGGTAAAGATGGTGGATTGGACGGTGTCCAATTCCACAACTGGTCAAAATGTAGTGAAGCAACGACCATGGGCTGCCCAGCCCTCATAACACTTGTGCAACACAAGCCCTGTTGTAAGGCTCAGGGAACATCAAGGAAGAGGGATGGAAAGGTTGTAAGAGCCAGAGGACAGGATATTCTCCAGAAGAAGTGTCTTCTGTATAAAACAGGGAAGCTGCATCCATGAAACCTCGGCAGCAGGGTTACTCAAACCTTTCCTGCATGATAACATCAGTTGACATGCCAGCGTATATGGGGGCAATCCCATACACCAGGTGGAGTGCTATAGGCAATGAACAACTTCCCCTACAGGGCTAATCAATCTTCTCCAGCAACCAATCACATGATAGGTTATCAGCCCTAAACACATACACATAAGACCAATACTACTTAGACTTAACAGGTGGTGTGTGTGTATGTGTGTGTGTATACACGCACACATGTATGTATGTATGTATAGGTAGCAATACTAGAAAAGGAAAGATTATGAATGTGAGAGGAAGTGACCAGAACATGGCAGGAGTTGTAGAAGGAAAAGGGAAATGATAGAAATCTAGTAGTCATTTATGAAATTGTCAAAAAGTAAATAAAAAGATATCGTATTCTCATAATTAATTTTTAAAAGATCTCATCTAAAATATAAGGCTTATTTAAATGTGGAATTTACAGGCCTAACTTATGACCAAATATCTTGAGCTTCGTTCAACAGACAGGAGTTTCCCCCTCTTATTATCCCATGGAAAGTCAGTTTTAAGAAAGAAAAACAATCACATCTTCTTGATATTAAATGAGTAAAATGTTCTTAGCTTCTTATAATTTAAGTTGGTTTGTGCTATAATTAGACTTAGAGTAAGAATACTTATATTTACTATTAAAAGTAAAGTTGTTATTATGGATTAAAATATATTTGAAAAGTAAATTCTAAAAGGAAAGTAAACAATACAATAATCTTTACACATACAGATACAAATAGACAAACACATATATACACACAGACACACACACAGACATATACACACAAACTTATGTACACACAGACATACACACACAGACACACAGACATATAAACACAAACACATAAAGACACACACAGGCATACACCTTTCACTCTCATTTTAATGTCAGTGCTTTGTACAGTCGACAAGACATGAGTAGTGGAAGCTTAGGAGTTTGGACACTTCAATAATTTTTTTAAGAAATTCAATTAATTAATTGTCATCAAATAAACAATTATGTTGTGTAGATCTTTTTGATTCCCACATTCAGATTCCTAAAACTCTGGCTTAGAATATGCCTTTATTCCCTTCTGAATTGTGTTCTTTTTATAAAGATATATTTTATTTTATTTATGTGTATGTATGTGTGTGAGTATGTGTACCTGAGTGCTAGTGCCCAGGGAGGCCAGAAGCCCCAGCTTTCCTTGAGCTGGAGTTGCAGGCAGTTGTGAGCTTCCTGAGGTGGGGGCTTGGAATCAGACTCGGATCCTCTGCAAACACAGAACAGTACAAATTCATACTGCTTAACCACTGAGTCATCTTGCCCCACATCTTCTTTTTTTTCTTTTTAAAGGTAGTCTCTTTTGCCACATAATGGTGCATGTATATGGGAAACAACACGATAGTTTTATTTATGCCCTTCATGAAAATCACACATCTTGATAAAACAACCAAGCATTCTTTTAAACAAACTATTTACTAGCAAAACAATGGCAAAAAAAGTAATTAAAAAGAAACTGTGCAGAGAGGTGTGGATGGGGGCTGGGATGGGGATATCATGGAAGAATGGTAGGACAGGAGGGAGAGAGAACTGGGATTGGTATGTAAAATAAGATTGTTTTAGATATAATTAAAAATGAAAGGTTGAGCTGGATACAGAACGAAGGACCCAGCATCAGGCACCACTCCTGCCCTGCCTCTCAAGTGGAGAGGTGAGTGCCAGGACTCCCCCAGCCCCCCACCTCCCCTTCTTTGAGTCCAATGACCTGTGACTGCCAGACCCTTCCTGCCACCAAATCTGAAAGCAGAAATGGCACCAACTGCCATTTCTGTCTTGCCCTTCCACCCTCTGAGAGAGAGGAGAGGAAAGACCCTTGAACCCATACCCATCAGGAGAGGGATAAACCCACCTGTACTCACTGGAAGAAGAGATGGGAAGAAGGCAGTATAAGAACACATCCAGTTTAGATTATCTGTTGCCTACATCTTTGTGGGCACAGTTAACTTCCTTCGGTTGGACTTTTCCTTCCAAAACTTTCTGTAGGGCTGGATTTGTAGATACGAATTGGGAAAATCTGGTTTTGTCGTAAAATATTTTGCTTTCTCCATCTATAGTGATTGAGAGTTTTGCTGGGTATAGTAGCCTGGAATGGCATCTGTGGTCTCTTAGTACTTGTAGAACATCTATCCAGGACTTTCTGGCCTTCAGGGTTTTCATGGAGAAGTCAGGTGTAATTTTGATAGGTCTGCCTTTATATGTTACCTGTCCTTTTTCCTTTGCTGCTCTTAATAATCTTTCTTTATTCTGTATGCTAGGTGTTTTGATTATTGTCAAGGGGTCTTTTTTCTTTGGTCCAGACTATTTGGTGTTCGATATGCTTCTTGTACTTTCATGGGCATGTCCTATGGGGTACAGAACTGAAGAAAGAATTCTCAATAGAGGAAATCAAAAAGGCTGAAAGACACTTAAGAAAGTGCTCAACATCCTTAGCTATCAGGGAAATGCAAATCAAAACAACTTTGAGATACCATCTTACTCCTTTCTGAATGGCTAAAATTAGAAATACCAATGACAACTCATGCTGGAGAGGATGTGGAGAAAGGGGGAACACTCCTCCACTGCTGGTGGGAGTGCAAACGTGTACAGCCCTTTTGGAGATCAGTATGGTGGTTCCTCAGGAAAATGGGAATTAGTTTACCACAGGACTCAGGAATCCCCCTCTTAGGCATATACCCAAATGATCCACATCCATTCAACAAAGACATCTGCTCAACTATGTTCATAGCAGCATTATTTGTAATAGCAAGAACCTGGATGCAATCTAGATGCCCCTCAACTGAAGAATGGATAAAGAAGATATGGCACATCTACACAATAGAATACTACTCTGCAGAAAAAAAATGGAATCTTGAAATTCACAGGCAAGTGGATGGCACTTGAGAAACCATCCTGAATGAGGTAACCCAGTCACAAAAAGAGGAACATGGCATGTACTTGCTCATATATGGATTTTAGACCTAGAGCAAAGGATCCCCAGCCTATAATTCACACCACCAGAGGAACTAGGATACAAGGTGTACTCTAAGAGATTCATATAAAGCCCCTCACAGAAGCAGACAAGTCCCCCATAGCACAGGGAAGTGGTGGGGGCAGTGAATGGAGAGAGAAGTAGGAGAAAGAGAGGGGCAGGAGAAGAAAGCACATGCGACTAGGAAAATTGAGTCAGGGTAGGAATAAAAGACAGAAGAGTTAGAGGGAGAGAAAGAGAGAGAGAAAGAGAGGGAGAGAGAGAGAGAGAGAGAGAGAGAGAGAGAGAGAGAGAGAACATAAAAGAGGGAGCCATTATTGGTTTGAAGAGAAAACGGAACCTAAAGAAAGGTCTAGAGACCTACAAGACTGCCGCCAACTAACAATTTGAGCAACCATGGAAAGGCTACCATAAATGCCCTTCCCAGATAGTGAGATCAACAACTAATCCATGGAGCCCTCATCTAATGTATTCCTGGTGTACCATTTTTTGATGATCCTTCCTGGAAGGCCTTGTTCTACCCAGAGAGTGGATGGGGATGGGACAGGGAGTTTGGGGTGGGGCATGAGAGGATGGAAGGGAATGGGCACTGGCATCAATATGTAAAATAAGAAAAATTATATAAAAAAAGAAAAAACTGTATAGAGCAACTTTTAAAGACTGAAGAAAATGAAAAATTTAACTTTCTAATGTAACACTGTTTCCCATAGATTTCCAGATATTGCCCTCAATATTTCCACCTCTGATGAGAACTTGTTTGGCCTATATTGCTTAAAAAACTCTTTTGCTCAATTTTTATTCTGTATCACAGGCCTCATTAAGCAGTGCCTTTAGTCTTGCCTGATGATGGGAAAGAAATGGCTATTATGTGTGCACTTTTTCAAAGAGGGGCCAGCATGATTGCCTTTCTATCTAGATGACTTCTCCTGTACCTCTGTGCAAGAAATAGAGGCATATCAGAAAGAATAAACACAGTTACAGGAAACACTAATGGATAAGGGAAGAAGCAATTACAAAAAACAAAAAGATAAACCAGAAATTACTAAACATTATAGTATTGCCAGTGTGCAGGAAAGGCCTAGGATGGCCCTTTCCCAACCACTAGGGAGTCATTCACCCCTTTTAAGTGAGAGACCTCCCTTGCACTTTAAAACTAGGGTTAATGTTTGATAATTAGTTTATGTAGAACTGCCCCTTAGCAGCAATTCCTGGCAGAGTATGTTGCTTCCACATTCTGTGTTGCAATGTACAAGTACAGATCCTTTTTACAAAAGAGTGGATTTGTGGGAGCTGGCGACATACAGTACCAATCTAAAGGTGTCTCTCAGAGGATGCATCTGCCACACCAGGCAGTAAAAAGATGTCCGAGAGATGTGGTATTGCTATTTGATGTTGAAATAAGCTTTTCATAACACTGTTTGTCATACTGTTATTCTGGATGGAAAGACTTTTAAATCAATAATAAATTGCTGTTGGTTGTTTGTCATTTCTTACCATGATGATGAAGAATGCAGAATCTACATGGACATGATGCTCTGTCTCTTTTATTTATTATATACTGAGAATCTAGTCTCGTATCCACATGTGTAGACTTGCATAAGCTAGTGCATGAATAAGTATTTATTTTTTAATATTTTGATTAAGGGATAAGGTACAAAGGAGAATATATCGACCGATTATCTTAGGTCACGTTTATACTTCATAATGGAAATTTAGTTTGTTTTCTTTTTTACTGTATTGTGTCAAGAGGTGTTCACTTGTTCCTATCTTACTTTGTTCATATCTTACTGACATCTCCTTGCCTGATGTCAAGTTTTCTTTTGAGAGAGTGTTTTAAATAAGCTTAATGTTTGTAGCAAGACTGAAAGGGTAGTGATTTACCCTTTAGCCCTGCCTGTACACATGCAGAATGCTACATTTTAATGAATTGGGTGTACATATTGACACATAGTTACTGGAGAAGGTATCAGTTTCCCCAGTTTCTTGTTCAGATTCAATTCTGATGTATATATTTTATGCTGGCTTTCAGGCAAAACCCATTATACCCAGCAACATTAAGCACCTATTGTACTGTCCATATCCATTGCCAGCCAACCATCTTAACTGGCTTCTTTCTCTTTGCTTTCTCATTTTCCCATTCCCCTGACCAAGTATTATCTTGCTCAGCATCAGCTAGGAACTTTCTTTAGCTTTCTACAGTTACTAAACTTTACCAGAATTCCATTCTCTCCTAACTCTGAAGGTTAGAAGTCTGAAATCAGGGTGTTGGCTGTACCAGTGGAGAACTCTCGCTTCCCTCCCCAGCTCCTGGTACCTCTAGCGTTGCTTCACCTGTGGCTGGATAGCTTTATCCCTGCTTGAAACTATACTAGTGCTGTTCTGTAACCAAGTTTCTTTGCCTCCTCCTTCTAAAGATACTTGTTATGGTGTTTTATACCCCGCCCCAATACAGATGATTATTTTTTTTCCCTCAGTCTTTGCTTAGCAGTTTTTCGAAAAACAAAATATGGGTGCATTCACTAGTTCTTAGTGGGCTTTTTCTTTTTGCGGGGGCAGATAACACTCAACTCAGTCTTGAGCTCAATCCTTGTGTTGTAGTTCTATTCTGGGTAGAGAAAGGGGAAAAGATGGGGTGTTATGTATGCAAAGTGTATTGAAAATATTTCAGAGTAGCTCACAGTTCAAGCTTAGGTACTGGCATCTAGACTCAGCCTTTTTTCCTTAGCCAGTGCTTCTGTACATGGAAGTAGTTTCTGTTTTCACTCAACATTTGGCTTCTATTATACTGACATGAGTTATAAGGCGGACTTTTTTCTTATGTTTAAGGTTGTATTGTCTTTAGAATGTTTCAGTAGTGGTGGGAGAAGGCAACATAGTGTCCCAAACAATTGCTTCTCTTCCCTTGTCTTTAGAATGTTCCCATAGTGGTGGGAGAAGGAAACATAGTGTCTCAAACAATTGCTTCTCTTTGGCTCTTTCCTCCTTTCTTCTCCATGAACTGCATCTGTGCTTCTGCTGTAATAAGATGTTGCCATCCCTGCCTTCAAATGGGATTGCTAATTTCTTTGATGATCAAAAGATGATGACAGGAAGCACATATTTTGGGTGAGCCTGAAATTGCTAGGGGTTTAAGGCAAAGCATCATTGGATTATTACCTAAGCCAATTTATTAATTTTTCAGATTACAAGTAAGACCTTCAGCCTGTACCCACTGAATCGCCAAGGGATACTTTTGAGTGGGACTGATGGCCCAGGCAGACAGGACTTTGGCTTGCTATGTTTCGTTATATGATATAAAATTAGAGAGTTCATATGATTGTCCCCAATGAGGAATTGTACTAGTTATTGGAGCACTGAAAACAGTCTGAAATCATTGGGACCAAAAATTAGTTTTCTCTAGTAGAGATGGTTCAGAATTGAAGAGTTTGGTCTCCCTATCATTTTACAGATGGAGTCAATTGTATTGCTGTGTGGGTAGGACACTTTTATCTCTACTGGTAATCCAAAGTGGCTCAACATTGTTACCTACCAGAAAGGGTCAATGACATGTCTATTTCTACTCTAATGATTGTCCTCAGGATAAACAGACAAACCCAAAACGGGAGAAACCCCTTGCTAATGAAGACCTTTACAAGCAAGATTTCCTTAATCAATGTTGTTTCCTGTGAGATTTCTCCTTTTCTCCTTTTCTCCAGAAAAGAGATAATTCTTCAGAACAAGTTGACCATTGAATCTGTTTTAGTTCTTAAAAGATCCAAGCCTCCAAGACTAGAAAAATAGCCTATTTGGTTAAGTGATTACCACACAACCACGAATCCCTGTTTAGATGCCCAACATCCCCACTAAAGCTCTGCACAGCAGTACACATTTATATTTAACACACTTGAATGACAAAGACAAGAAGATTTCTGGGGCCCACTGGCCAGAGAGTCTGGATGATCAGTGGACTTCAGGTTCAGTGTGAGAGGCTGCAACAAAAATAAGAATGATAGCTACAGAGAAAGACACACTATGATAACCTCTGACCTCCACACACAGATGCAAACATGTATACATGAACACTCACATATACTATACCACAATACAGTATATCCCTAGAGAGACAGAGAGATTTGACAAATGTTACCCTCTTAAAAGCATTCCTGCTATTTGATCACCTTGTGTGTTCAAAGGACTCCTTAGTGCAGACTAGTGTGAGCCCATCACTTTCTGTTCACTATCAAGACCCCTTTTCAGTGATAGACTCTAATACTTTAAATTAGTCTCTCATAAAACAAAATCAACTCACAAGAAAAGTCATTTCTAATCAGGGACAGATGCATTTGATACATATTGATGGAAGATATTGCTACCATTGGTGTTTGTTTTCTCCCTCCCCAGCCTCAATCTATGAACATAGGATAGGTTTGGCATTTTCTTGTTTATCTCTAATCTGACATGTCTGAAGTACCAGTTTTGATTAAATTACTTTGAATTGAGTGTTTGCTTTAATTTTCTAGTCAGATCTTCATATGAGACTCTGTATATAGATCTATCTGATTCATCATATGCAAATAATCACTATGTGGTAGAGTTTTTGTTTGTTTTATGATTTTTTTACAATGTTTATACTACCACAAGGAAAACATCAACATGTGGTTCACCCTTACTATCTCCATTTCTAAAGTTCCTAGGACGTATTCTGTAGGATCAGATACTATCTTGGGATAAGAATTGAAGAAAAATAGAAATTAACTTCTGATTCCTATGGTACCAGACTAGCTATGATCCCAGTGTTATACCTCCCTCCTTCTGCCAAGGCTTGGCTGCTTCTATGGGTTCTGTTTGGGATGCTGTTCTACAGGCTTCTCTTCTCTGAGCTCAGATGTCTCTTAGATTTTCTCACCAGCTCTAGTATAGACAGTAACTATTTCCATCAGCTGGGGTTTGTCTTGTCTATACAATATACAGTCAAAATACTAGTTTGGGGCAACATTTTACCTACTTACTATTTTGGGCTTCCAAAGAAATGTCTTAGGTTCTTTAAAAAAATGTGAGTATCTGCAGGGAAAAGCAGATAGAAGCATCACATACAAATGCAGTAAGAGGGTTCAGCTGAACTCAAGACAGATATGTAGACAGGGTCAAGATACAGTGCTGAAAATGCCGATGAAGGAGTTTGGACTTAACTAATAAAGTTAACGAAATGCTTTATAAGAGCATAGAATGACATCATCACATAATGTGTGGAGGCTTCTCTTAATCCAGGATCTATACTCCCGGATAAGTGATTTCTTCTCAAGAACAGTGAGAATGAAGATCTTGCACAATTATCTCTATCAATATCAGATAAATGCCAGTCAAGTTCATTGTAGACTTCATAGGTTGTTGTCAAGAGAACTGAAAACCAGACCTATGCTTCAATTCACTTTTGAGATCTGGGTTGGCATATTCAAGCATTTACTAAGTGAAATCATAGCTGACTTGTATCTATGCATGAAGTGAATCTAAGACACTTCCAAGACAGACAAAATAATTAGTCCAAAAATAATACCGTACTTATTTCTAGGGCCAGGCTCTAAAAAGGAGCTGTGTCTACTTCCCACCTCCACTCTCCAGTATCCTGGACCACCAGGTGAAAATTTGATTGTCCTAATGCCACCATGTGGGAGTGGATCCTCACAGAAGCTCCAGTTGACAGTCCCAGTTGGACCCAGACTTCCAGACACCCCTGATAAAGTCACAGATGTGAGTGAAGCCATGTGTCTTTGGTTATCTGCTGTGTCTGTCTGCCAGGTGAACACCCCTAGCAGACCTCAGCTTATGCCACAGGAACAGAAGGCCTGCCCAACAGGGACTCACTGGCTCTTGCCATTCCCAAACTGAGACATTATAATATAGGTGTTGTAGAAAGCCATTAGGTTTGAGGACAGTTTGCTAAACAAGAGTTGTCAGAACAATGGGTCCCACAACTGGAAGTAGATTATGTCTGTTTTGTATTGGACATTGTCCTTAAGAGTCAGGGTTTTGCATCATGATCTTCAGGTAATGAAATGGACAATAAGACTTTGGAAAAGAAACTATGTTTTACCAACAAGGAAAATTGTTTGAGTATTTATTAACCATCATATACAAATCTGTAAATATTTCATTACTAATCATGTTTTCCCTCAAAATTTATTTTCCAGGAGATTATTATATATGGTCCATGCTCGTGATCATGAAGTTATGAACATGGTAAGTTAACATTTTTTTTTCTTATACCCGTAAAGCAGTAGCTTTCAAACTTCGCATCACTGTGACAGTTTAATCCAGTTCTTAGTGTCATGGTGACCGCCAATCATAAAATTATTTTCATTGCTACTTCATAATTATAATTTTAAAACTTTTATGAATTGTAATGTAAAGTTCTGTTTTCCAATGGTCTTGAGCAACCCCTGTGAAATGTCTTTAGACCCTAAAGGGGCACAACCCACAGGCTGAGAACCACTGCTGTAAAAGAAGTAGCAGGTATTGTTTATAATACTTCTAACAACAATTTTCATGCTTAGGAAATTAATACCAAAAGACAGCAAGCATTACTTGTGCCAATGGGCTGTTTAAATATATTAAAGCAGTTGAGGTAACTGATGTATGGGCTTGTTGCATGGACTCTCCTTGATCAATGCCCGTAGTATCCATCTGTAATTCTAATATCTCTTCATAGCACACATTTCCCTGGGGTAGGAAGTGGAAATTTCTTGTATTCTTGGAAATTTAACATGCATTTGAAAGAGCTCAAATTCATGTTAGATTTTTTGCCAGCTTCCAGATCCATGTTTTAGATAGCATAAAAACAAACGGTGACCTAGTAACTGAAACCAAACTTTCCCACAAATGACTCAGTGTGCCCCACCCCCTATAATCATTCAAATCTATCAAGCTAGAAACTTTGGAGTCACTTTTATCTTCCTATTTCCTCATCCTCTAGATAATTAAACTTCAGTTCCTGTGATTTCTATCTCTGAACCATTGCTTCTAGCTGGTCTCTTGTCTCTCCTTCCACACAATTATACCCACATCATCTATCTCCTGCCCGGTACCATAATCTCTCTCTCTCTCTCAAGGCAAGCCACTTCAATATTTGTTATTGAAAACTGTCTAAGGGAAATGTAAGAAAAATACTTCTTTTATTGCAAAGCTAGAAAAAGTCATTTCCCATCCAAGTCATTTTGATTTAATTACTTGCATTTTGATTTAATTACTGGGAAACAATTGACTTTTCTGTTGTAATAGTTTCCCTGTTAAGGTATACAAAAGCATACATAGAGCTCAGTGAATCTTCAAGAATCATACTCCCTGGCATAACTACCACACAGGAGAAGGATATTCCTGAAGACACTTTTCATGTTCCTTCCCCACAGATGCCCACTTAGAGGACCTCTGCAAGTGGCCCTTGCTTTTTCCTGTTTCTGACCTTTGTGTTAGTGTAAGAAAGAATGCATCTATCTTCTTTTGCTCAGCTATAAAACCTCTGCTTATTTTGTATGTACAGTAATCATTTGTTTATCCTTATTATAATATGTAATGTATGATGTTCAATTACATGGATATAACACAATTTATTAATCAGGTCTGCCATTGATTGACATTTGAAATTTTGAGTTTTATACTACTTAAAGAGTGATGTTATAAATGATTTAACTTGACTTGATGGGCTAATATGAGCTGAATTCTGTGCCATGTACTCCTAAGACAGTAATTGTCAGCTCTAAGGGAGTTATCTTTGTTGTTGTTACTGAATACCTTCCCCGGGTTGTTATATGGGGTTTCTGTCCTCACTTCTAGCAATGGTGAATGAGAATGTTTCTTCATTCAAATTTTGGTACCACTTAGTTTCCTCAGTGTGTTCAATAATAGCCATATAGTAAACATAAAGTTTTACTCATTATGTTTTAGATTTGGTCTCTTTGATGACCAATTAGTTTAATTGTTTTCCTATGATAACTAATGAGAGAGATTTTTTTCTGGAAAATTCCATTTCCAGTTCAACCATTTTAAACATTTTGTCATTGTGTTGAGCGTGTTGAGCAAGGTTCACAATCTTAGCTGTTTTGGAAACTGCCATGTAGACCAGGCTGACCTCTAACTTAGGGTCTCCTCCTGTCTCTGCCTCTCAAGTACTGAGATTATCACCACACCAATGCACATTTTGACCATTAGAAATATTTAATTTATTTCCTGGGCTTAGTCTTGTAAATATTTCTGCAATTTTTGGTACATGACTTCTTTGCTGACATATGAATGTCAAGAGACATTTCCTCCTATGGCATGTCTTACTATTTTTTTTAATCAGTTAATAAATACAGGCTTTTGAAAGTACTATGGACAAATTTATCAAGGGTTGTTATTTTGTTTGATATCATATAAAACAATCAGCATAGAAGATAGATGATCTTTAGTGAAATACGTAAATGTGGTGCTATGTGGGCCACCTGGGTTGAACTGAGCATGAGGGGAAGTATAAATACAAATTTAGACTTTTGTTGTCCTACATGGATGTCCAATGGGCCTAACACAAATTATTGGAAAGGCTGCCTTTTATTTTCTGTCATACAATCTTTATAACTCAGGTGAGTAACTCTTTGAGTAACTCTTTTATTCTGTTCCATTAAACTTTATTTTATTGCAACAGTCTGTTTTGACAACCCTGTCTTACAACTCTGCATGAGTTATTGTAACTTTATGTCTGGTCACTATGAGGTCTAGTCAGTGTTATCTTTTCAAGAACACATAAACTATTCTTTTAACATTCACTTTTATATACAAGTTTTTAGAATAGGGTAATAGAATTTCACAAAGCTTCGTGGAGTTTGTTTTGTAGAACTTTGTAATATAGATAAATTTAGAAGAATTCGTTATCTTTAAAATATGGACTCTTCCAGTCCATGAACCTAGAACATTTCCTTTCTTAAGGGCAATGATTCTCAATCTGTGAGTCGTGACCCAATTTGGCAAAACTCTATATCCAAAAAAACTTACATTATAATTCATAGCAGTAGCCAAATTATAATTATGAAGTAGCGGTGAAAATCATTTTATGGTTGAGGGTCAACACAACATGAGAGTCTGTATTAAAGGGTCACAGCATTGGGAATGTTGAAAACCACTGCTCTAGGGAGATAACTCATTTTTTTCACAAGAATATTTTGTGCCATCCATAATGGACCTCATATCCTTCATTTGCTATAGACTGCAGTGTAGTTTCATGGATCCCACCCACTTATTTGTTTCTTCTTTGAATTTCTCCGAATCTATTGAGTCCTTCCTTGTCATTATTTACATATCATCTTTTTTTTTTCTGGAAATTGAAGCAAGTATTATTCATATGTGTCAGAAAAGTACTTTACAATTGAACTATATTCTCAGCACTTGGAAAGCCTAACTTTAAAGCATTATTCACTGTCTTAAAGAGAATGGGGACCAGATAAGCAGTCTAAAGCTACCATCCAGGAATAACTCTGCTCCCAGATCTAGGGCAGTCATTTAAAAGAATATACCAAAAGTCTTGAGCTACTGATTCTCAAAGAGTTAATGTCTCTAAATGTCACCTCTTTGTCAAGTGGAGACTCCCTCAGTATCCTTATTTCTGATTTGGAAGTTGTGGGGGTTCACTTGGACAAAGTACGTGACGAGAAAGCAGCTTAAGGGTTTGTTTTGACTTGCATGTTGAGGAGGCATGGTGTAGAGGCAAAAGCAAAAGCAAGGTGGGATTCTGGTATTATCAACTTATTTCTCCTTTTACTGAGTTCTGAACCTCCGCCCAAGGGATACACATAATCACTGTAGGTCTTCCATCCCTTAGTTAAAACACACACACACACACACACACACACACACACACACACACACAGAGAGAGAGAGAGAGAGAGAGAGAGACAGAGACAGAGACAGAGACAGAGAGGCATGTCTCCCAGTTGATTTCAAATATAGCCAAGCTAACAGTCAAGAGTTACCATCAAAGGGCTGACAAATCTCACTTCACATAATCCTAAATACATTTGTTATCTTTTCCCTTAGCTTATTTAGGTACCAAATGGCCCTGAGAATCACCTAATCATGAAAAGTCTGTTGCTCCACAGCACTTGAATTGGAATTAGCTAATGAGAACTTTTCCATGGATTAAGTAAACGATAGTTAAACTTTGGTCCCCTGGGAACTGTGTCAGGTACTGGTAGAGAAAAAGGTAAGTGACCTTCAAAGCTTGCCCTTGAGGAGATGAATTTAGTGGAAGAAAGGGCGAAGTGAACTCACTAACCATAGTCATACACAGTGTTGTCAGTGTGTGGGAGGCAGTGCACTCCATTCTGTGTGGGGAGATTTGACAAACATGGGTAAGGTGAGCGCTAGGTAAGTTATTTCTGAGAAAACCCAAGGTAACAGAGAAAAATCACATGTACAAACAGAAAAGAAACAGCTTTGTTGTTTTGTTTGTTTTGTTTTATATTTGTTTCTGGGAGCCCAAGATTTTCGGATTATTCTTTTAAATGACTGCCTTAGATCTGGGAGCAGAGTTATTCATCTATTGTAGCTTTAGATTCACTCCTGGCTCCCATTCCTCCTAAGACAGTGAATAATACTTTAAAGTTAGGCTTCCAGGAGTTGAGAATACAGTTCAGTACTTTCCTGACATATATGAAGGAGACCCTTGCTCCAATCCTCAGCAAAGTGTGTGTGTGTGTGTGTGTGTGTGTGTGTGTGTGTGTGTGTGTGTGTGTGTGTGTGTGTAGTCTTTTAGGATTGGAGCAATTTGAAGACTTTAGCAGCATACTCTTTGAGCTAAATGGTGTATCTAAAAAATAAATCTATCCAACATCAGGAAAAAGAGAGGCATGAAGGAAACGAAGGCTTTTTGTTACTGTGTACATTTTCCACAATGCCTGCTAGCCCAATCAAAGGGTGGATGACTCCATGAGTCTTGTACATCCTATTTTCATAATTGTGTCCCCAATTAGAGTTATACAGAGAGATCCAGATGCTAGCTGGCATTTACTGTTCCGTGTCCATTGTAACAGAGGTTAAAGAACAATGCCTGTAGACCAAAACTGCCATTTTTGATGGTCCTGATGCGAAGAAAATGAAGGGACAGTTTCTGTATTGTCCATTCTGCAGTAGCCATCTGAATCACAGACATATTGAGATAACTGAAGTGTGTGCATGCTCACACGCACATGTGTGCACAGATTATTTAAAGACTAATTTTTCATCCCTCTTTCACCTCTGCAATATAATCCATTTAGTCTACACAGTGCTTTTTAATTCAAAATGACCTTATTTGGTAAATCCACTGAGTAATGCCACAGAGAATCAATTCTTGCTAATAAAATGCTAAAATGAAGGGAAATGCAAGGGATTCACTGTACTTGCTGGCAGTGTAATGTAAGAACACAATATAAATCACTCAGAGCCACTTGCAGAAGAGACATTAGAAAAATATTTAGGTATCATTTCATCATGAAGATGCTATTGCTTTATTTTGACAGTCTCCTATAGCACAGGCTAGTCTCAAATTCACTGAAGATAATCTTGAAATTTTGATCTGCCTGCCTCAGCTTGCTGAGTACTGAGGTTACTGGGATGGGCACCCCAACTCAATGTGGTTATGTCATTTCTTCACCAAAAATTATTCCCATGCTATTTTCAGTTTCTTAAAAGTTGGGTTCTCAGAGAGAGATAGATAAGAGCAAGATAAAAGACAATGATACTAGCTTTGGAAACAGTATTAAGATGCTGGGAAGAATGTAGTCAATCTCTCAGACATAGGCTGAGATAGTCAGAGCCATCTATTTCTATGCAGTGCTCTCCTGCCAGAGCAATAGAAAGAATAAAGACTTGATTTTATATCTGTTGATGATGCATTCCAAATCTAGTCACCAATGATTTTATTTTGAAACAGATTTACAAGGGGACCGATAAAGACTAGTCGCTATCAAGTCAAACCACTCAGTACTTCCAGACCAATGATTCCTTTGTTCTTTGACATGACATAATGACCTTTTTACTTAATGGACAAATAATGCAAAGATTGCATTATAAGATTACTAGTCACTGAAATTACAGCTGATCTTTAGAACAGGCGATCATAACATAGGTGATGTGGATCACATACTTTGCTGTAATATTGCAAATCTCCCCATGGATTAGTAGCTATTGAAGAGTGGTGAGCATGAAGGGACTAGGTTTACATATAAACACCTACTAGTTCCAAATCCCTATAACACACTATACCATACCAGTAGACCTAACTCTCCACCAAAAAGAGATAAAGAACTGCAATGCTCACTAAGTTATGAATTGCCCAGAGTCGATTTGAACATAAAATGTATCCCTTTGGAATGATGTTAATTCTTGCTCACAGTAGACTATTGGTTCTCCCAGATACTGTAAAAGCAAACATGTGAGAAACAGGACAAGTACTTCTCTGATCAGACATGGTACTCATCTTAGTGAAACCGGTGTGAGGGAACATGAAATTAATTTTGTTAATTCCATATGTGAAAATAAGATGAGCCACCTAATATGAGTCCAAGTTGTAGGGCCGCATGATGGGTCATTTGATGCTTAATGTACATTGCCATCATTGCATCACCAGTTGGCATGGATAGTGGTTTCCAACCTGGGTAGCACACACTGGGGAGTTTTAAAACATGTTGAAGCTTGGCTTTTGCCTCCCTCTTTATTTAATAGGTCCTGGATATGCACAGGAGATTAGCATCCCTAAAGTTGATGTACAACCAAGACTATGTACAGCTGGTCTTAGGTGCAGGCCATGATTCTGTAATGTTGGCAACTTATTCAAACCACGTAGGCAACTTTAAGCATCCCAGTATAATTTCTGTCCTATCCTAAATCAATAGAATCAGAGTGGGTCATTTCAGTATATAGGTATTTGTTCAAAGCAGATAATTCTCTATTTTGTTCTGGGTTCAGAATTAACTGGTAAAGCTTTTAAGATTTGCATAGTCATTTTCCTCTGTCTAAAAAGGTTTCTTGGTTCTTGGGAAGAAACTGCACACATGTGCATGTAAACACACACACACGCACACACACACACATGCACACACACACACATACTCCTGTATTGTGGATTAGATAACAAAATTGAAAGGCACACTCCTTCAAGAACTGATGGTGAGGGGCTGCAGAGATGACTTGGTAGTTAGAAAAGCATAGTGCTTTTTCAGGGGACTCAGGTTCAGTTTCTGTCACCCACATGGTAGCTCACAGCCATCTGTAACTGCAGGAACCTGATGCCCTCTTCTGACCTCTGCAGACAGCAGGCATGGAAGTGGAGCACAGACATGCACACACACTCATGTACACACACATGCACATAAAATGAAAGGATACATCTTTTAATAAAAGAATTGGTGGTGAAGCGCATTGGACTTGATGTTTCCATCACAGCTCTAGCATCAGCAAATGTCAGAAAAGACACTAGAGATGCTTTCTAATTTGTAGAACTGGTTGTCACATAAGGTTCTCTGAGGGGGGATCTCTCCTCTAGGAGGGATTGTCATTCAGCTGCTCAAATCCTAATGTGCTTGGAAATGCTGATAACGCTAAATTGCCTTCTTTTCTTTTCCACAGAGTTAGTTATGAAACATCTAAAAATCATGCACAAGACAAAAGAGAGCTAGCTTATAATTGCTCTGTGGAAGCATTTTGGCAACTCCATCTGTAACTGTCAGAATTTGAGAGTCAGCAACTCTTGGATGTGTGGAATCGTTATGTTCAAGGATTGTGTCACTGTGCTTGCAAAGGCCAAGTAGCTTTTGAACAAATAAGAAACTGAATCAGATATTTTGCCATTGTGTGTACCAAACACATCACTGGGTCTTTTAAAGGCTTTTTATGTGTATGATCTAATTCTCACAATAATTCTTTAACATGTGTTTCCCTAATTTGCTAAGGGTATGGAATGCTTTATATGACATTTCTTAGTCAGTTTTATTTCTTCTTTTTAGAAATCTCTGTTCAAATCCATCACACACACACACACACACACTTGCAGGCATGCATGCACTCACATACACACACCCATACATATATGTATAAAATATTCTAACTCTATGGCCTTTCTTTTCACTCAGTTCATTCTTCTTCTTCTTCTTCTTCTTCTTCTTCTTCTTCTTCTTCTTCTTCTTCTTCTTCTTCTTCTTCTTCTTCTCCTTCTCCTTCTCCTTCTCCTTCTCCTTCTCCTTCTCCTTCTCCTTCTCCTTCTCCTTCTCCTTTTGTTCATTCTTTCTTTTGTTATACAGAATGTCCCTCCTATCATTTGCTGTTCTTAATTGCTGGGCATATTGAGTCCTAGTCTGAAAGATCCTTTCAATGTGCCTGTATGTTAAAAAGTACTATTTCAATTCTCTTAGAGCAGTTTCTGCATTTGCATTTCAGGTATGACATTTTGGTTGTATTTTTTGAATCTATGTGGAGTTAAATTTTGTGCAGGGTGATAGGTATGAGTCTAATTTCATTCTCCTACATGTGGACACCCAATTTTCCCTGCATCATTTTTTAAAGATGTTGTTTTTTTCTCCAGTGTGTGCTTCTGACATCTGTGTTAAATATCAGATGACTGCAGTTATGTGCACTCATGACTGGGTCTTTCCTTTTGTTCTTTTGGTGTATATTTGAGTTTTTGTGCCAACACCTTCATGTTTTTATTGTTTTTTAATAATATTTTTTATTTAAATTTGCAACAAGCTTGTTTAACATGTCAATCCCTCACCTTCCCCTCCTCCTCTGTCCCCCTCCCAATCCTAACTGCTTCCCAGGGAGAGAGAGTCCTTCCATGGGGGATCTTTAAAGACTGTCATATCATTTGGAGCAGGGCCTAGGCCCTCCCCCATGTGTCTAGGCTGGGAGAGTATCCTTCTATGTAGAATGGGCTCCCAAAGTCCATTCATATGCTAGGGATAAATACTGATCCACTACCAGAGGCCTCATAGACTGCTCAGGCCTCCTAACTAACACCCACGTTTAGGGGGTCTGGGTTGATCCTATGCTGGTTTCCCAGCTATCAGACTGGAGCCCATGAGCTCCCCCTGTTTCTGGGGGTTTCTCCAGCCTGGTCTTGACATCTTTGCTCATCATTCCTCCTTCTCTGCAATTGGATTCCAGGAATTCAGCTCAGTGTTTAGCTGTGGGTGTCTCCTTCTGCTTCTATCAGCTCTAGAATGGCTGCCTAGAAGAGCATCTGGAGAGTTGGACACCCTTGGGAAATGCCCCCTTTACTCTTCTATGTCTGTCCCCATGCCTTTAGTGTCCTACTAACAATGCAAAAATATTGTATCATCTACTGGTCAGCAGACCAACAGGAGTCTTACAGGTCTATGGTAAAGATGTTGTCAGGGCTTTATGTGTTTCTGTAGTACTTGGGTCAGGATATTCGGCCTTGGCTTGTCTATCTCAGAGAGAAGGTGTACGCTTCCATCCCTTAATTTTAAAAACTTGGAACAATTCATTAACCTTTATCCATAGTCAGTCTCCCCTCTGGCCACAGTCCATAGGTATGGTTAAGTTGGCTCACCTTGATCATTCAAAATTAACTATTCCTTCAAGGGTCCTTAACTCGATCTGCAATGGCCCCAGTTAAGGTCAACGTACCTATATATCTCAGAACTGTAGATGTAAATGATTTTTGGGAAACAGTCATCATTATTCTGCATAAATGGCCACTCTTTATCTAGTATCCTTTAGCTTTCTTTTAGGACATTTTCAGATTTATGGTGATGTGAAAAAAATCCGACATTGCTGCAGCCAAAGGTGGCATTATTGATACAAGAAACTGATGATCTACATGAGTTTCTGTGATTTAGAGGTGGGAACTTGAGAAGTTTGAAAAACCCTGAATGTAGATCAGCTGTAACTCACAGAAAAATGGAAAGTGAAGGAAGGCAAGAGCCAAGTGCTTTTCAGCAAGGGAGAGACACCATGAGTAAACCCCATTCGAGCTCTGTCACTGGTCTCTGAGTTGTTGTGGGAATAGAGCAGTCTTCTTTCCTTTGTGGTTGGTGAGTTATGATGCCACGGTGGTCCTAGATGCTTAGGATGCTTGACCTTCAGCGTTAACACCCAGAGGGAAATGAAATGAGGTCTGAATTATGGAGAAACCAAATCTCTCTTTTCATTTTTCAAGCTTATGTCTCCAAACCACACTTGTAAAAATCATTGTGTGCACTTTGGAGTATTTAGTAATGAGCATATCTGCATGCATATACACAGAGAGAATAGAATTAGATGAGTCCATAAGTGGTCTCTAGTCATTGTCATACTTCCTATATAGATTAAATATTTTAAAAATATTCTCCTTCTGTTGTGAGTCAAATATTGGTAGATTTCTATTTTAAAGATAAATCTCAAGGAATGTATTTGAGAAGTAGCAGTGAAATACTTGAATTGCAGTCTCCCAAACCCCAATTTCCCCTTTGCCCACACTGAGTAGGCAACAAAGCATGCATCAATTTCTTCGGTTGCATGTTTGTCATGTTTTGAAGGAAAGAAGTAGGTAATGATATGCATTTACTAGTTTACCTTAATGTCCTTAAACTTTAAAAGCAGTTCTTAGATATAGAACATAATAAATGCTAGCTATCAGCATTTACAGTATGGATTAAAATAAAAACTAAAGTGGCTATTTCTGCTCATTAAAAACCTACCTTCTGGACCCCTACTTTGAGATTCCTGAGACCTGGGGACTGTGCACACATGGAGGATCACATTCAGGTGGACTGGCCTACCCAGAGTCTGCCAGCATCCTCGTCCTACCTCCACCCATGGAAGGAGCTCACATTCTGGCACTCTGCTTGGAGCCCGCTGAGGACTGGGGACTGTGCACAGGGGAACCTGTCCCTCAGACCAGCCCATCCAGAGTATGCCAGTATCCTAGTTCTCCTCTGCCCACTGAAAGGGAAGATCCATCTGGACCTGTTTGCACCCACCAGAAAAGAACCTTGGCCCTGTACCCATCAGGAGAGGGAGAGACCCCACCGGTACGAACTGGAAGAAGGGATGGGTAGACATAGATGACAGTATAAGAGCACAGTCAACAGAAAGATCAATATGACTCCAACAGAGTCTATGGACTCCATACCAGCAAGACCGGAACATCCCCACACTGTAAAGTAGAAGAGAACGACCCTAAAAACAACTTTATGATGATAATAGAGACTCTCAAAGACGTAATGAGAAAATCCCTTAAAGAAATTAAAGAAAAAAAGAACTTCAAGAAATGGAGGAAAAGACAAACAAAAATTCAAGAAACAATTCAAACAGTGCAAGGCTTGAAAGCTAAAATGGAGACAATAAAAAAGACAGTCTGAGGGGATGCTGGAAATAGAAAAGCTAGGCAAATGATCAGGAATTACAGATGCAAGCATAACTTACCAAACACAAGAGACAGAAAAGATAATCTCAGGCATTGAAGCTACACTATGAGTATAGATTCATCTACCAAAGAAAATCTTAAGTCCAACAAATCCATGATACAAAATATCCAGGAAATATGGGACAACGTGAAAAGAACAAACATAAGAATAATAGGTATAGAAGAAGGTGAAGAAACCCAACTCAAAGATGCAGAAAACATATTCAGCAAAATCATAGAAGAAAACTTTCCCAACCTAAAGAATGACATGCCAATGAAAGTACAAGAAACTTATAGAACAGCATATAGAGTGGGCCCCCCAAAAAAGTCCCCTTGCTATATAATAATGAAAACACCAAACATACAGAAAAAGAAAGAATATTAAGAGCAAAAAAGGAAAAAGGCCAAGAAACCTCTCAGAATTATACCTGATTTCTCCATGGAAACTCTGAAGGACAGAAGGTCCTGGATAGATATTTTACAAACACTAAGAGACCATGGATACTGGCCCAGACTACTATACCCAGCAAAGCTTTCAATCACTATAGATGGAGAAACCAAGATATTCCATGACAAAACAAGATTTAAACAACACATATCAACTAATTCAGCCCTAAAGAAAGTTCTGGAAGGAAAACTCCAATCCAAAAAGTTTACTACACCCACAAAAAGAAAGGCAATAGATAATTCCACTGTAACAACAGCCAGAAGAAAAATGGGTAGGGGGATCCACATACAATATCATCACCACCACTAAATCCAAAAACAGACAAGAATTAACAATCAATGGTCATTAATATCCCACAATATTAATGGTCTTAACTTGCCTATAAAAAGACACAGGCTAACAGAATGGATATGAAGAGAGAATCTATCCTTCTGTTGCACACAAGAAACACACCTCAACTTCAAAGACAGACATTACCTCAGAGTTTAGGGTTGGGAAGAAATGTTCCAATCAAATGGATCCAGAAATAAGCAGATGTAGCAATCCTAATATCTAAGAAATTAGACTTTAAATTAAAATCAAATAAAAGAGATGAAAAAGGTCATTTCTTACTCATCACAGAAAAAATCCATCAGTACAAAGTCTCAATTCTGAACATCTAACCCCAAATACAAAGGCACCCACATTCGTAACAACAACAACAACAACAACAACAAAAGCATCACTAAAACTCAAATGGAACAAAAAAACTTAGACACTTTTAGTGAGAGACTTCAACACCCCACTCTCACCACTAGACAGAAACACCAGACAGAAACCTAACAAAGAAACAAAGGAACTAACATAAGTTATGACCCAATTGGGTTTAACAGACATCTATAGAACATCCAATACAAACACACACACACACACACACACACACACACACACACACACACCATACACACACACAAAATACCTTTTTATAAGCGCCACATGGAACCTTCTCTAAAATATACCACATACTCAGCAATATGGCAACTCTCAATAGACACAAACAATGGAATAACCCCGTGTCTTATAAGGCCATGATGCTTTAAAGTAAGAATTCAACAACAATAGAAATTGCAGAAACCCTACAAACTCAGGGAAATTGATAGATGTGCAGTTGTACCGTTCCTAGGTCAAGGAAGAAATAAACATATTGAAGACTTCCTAGAATTCAATGAGAATGAAGATACAACATACCCAAACTTTTGGGACACTTTGAAAGCAGTGCTAAAAAGAAAGTTCATAGCACATGAAGAAACGGAGAATAATCACACTAGATAATTAACAGCACAAATGAAAGTTCTAGAACAAAAAGAAGCAAAATCACCCCAGAGGAGTAGATGCCAGGAAACAATCAAATTGAGGGCTGAAATCAATAAAGTAGAAACTAAAACAGTACAAAGAATCAATGTAATGAAGAGTTTGTTCTTTGAGAAAATCAACAAGATAGACAACCTTTGTCCAAACTAACCAAAAGGCAGACAGGGAACATGCGAATTAACAAAGTCAGAAATGAAAAGGAGGACATAACAATGGACACTGAATGAATCCAGAGAATCTTCATGTCATGCTATGAAAGCCTGTACTCCACAAAATTCGAAAATTTAAAGGAAATGAACAATTTTCTGAATAGGTATCACTTACTAAAATTAAATCAAGAGCAGATAAGCAATTTAAATAGACCTATAAACACTAATGAAATTGAAGCAGTCACCAAAAGTCTCCCAACCAAAAAAAGCCCAGGGCCAGATGGTTTCAGTGCAGAATTCTACCAGAAATTCAATGAAGAGCTAATAACAATACTCCTCAAAGTGTTCCACACAATAGAAGCAGAAGGTTCATTACCAAACTCTTTTTACAAGGCTATAATTACCTCAGTACCCGACAACACAAAGACACAAGAAAGAGAACTGCAGACCAACATCCCTCATGAACATTGATGGAAAAATACTCAATAAAGTACTGGAAGATCGAATCTAAGAACACATTAGAGAAATCATCCATCATGATCAAGTAGGCATTATCCCAGGGATGCAGGGATGGTTCAACATATGAAAATCCATCAATGCAATCTACCATATAAAACAAATGAAAAAGAAAAGACATATGGTCATTTCACTAAAGGCTGAAAAAGCCTTTGACAAAATCCAAAACCTCTTCATGGTAGAGATCTTGGAGAGATCAGGGATAACTGGAATATACTTAAGCATAATAAAAGCAATATACAGCAAACTAACAGCCAACATCAAACTAAATGGAGAGAATCTCAATGCAATTCCTCTAAAATAAGGAACAAGACAAGGCTGTCCACTCTCTCCATATCTCTTCTATATTGTACTTGAAGTTTTAGCTAGATGAATAAGAAAAAAGGAGATCAATGGGATACAATTGGAAATGAAGAAGTCAAACTTTCACTACTTTCAGATGATATGATAATTTATATAAGTGACAGCTGATAAGCACCTTCAGCAAAGTGGCAGGATATGAGATTAACTCAAAAAAGAAAATCAGTAGCCCTACTATATACAGACAATAAAGGGGTTGGTAAAGAAATCAAAGAAACATCATCCTTTACAATAGCCACAAAGAACATAAAGTATCTTGGGGTAACGCTAACAAAACCTATATTATAAAGACCTGTATAATAAAAGCTTTGAGTCTTAAAAAAAAGAAATTAAAGAAGATGCTAGAAAATGGAAAGATCTCCCATGCTCTTGGATGGGAGCAATGTCAGAGCAACATAGTAAAAATGGCAATCTTGCCAAATGCAATCTACAGATTCAATGCAATCCCCATCAAAATCCAGCACAATTCTTCACAGACCTTGAAAGAACAATACTCAACTTTATAAGCCAAAACAAAAGACACAGGATAGCCAAAACAACTCTGTACAATAAAGGAACTTCCAGAGGCATCACCATCCCTGACTTCAGGCTCTATTATAAAGCTATAATCCTGAAAAAAGCTTGGTATTGGTGCAAAAATAGACAGGTAGACAAATGGAATTGAATTGAAAATCCTGATGTTACCCTACACACCTAAAAACACCAGATTTTAGACAAAGAAACTAAAATTATACAGTGGAAAAAACTGGTGCTGCCATAACTGGATGCTGGCATGAAGAAGACTGCAGATAGATCCATATCTATCCCCATGCAGAAAACTTAAGTCCAATGAATCAAAGATCTCAACATAAATCCAGCCACGCTGAACCTCTTAGTAGAGGAAGTGGGAGGTACCCTTGAATAAATTGGTACAGGAGAGCACTTCCTAAACATAATACCAGTAGCAAAGACACTGAGATTAATAAATAGGACTTCCTGAAACTGAAAAGCTTCTGTAAGGCAAAGGACACAGTCAACAAGATAAAATGGCAGCACACAGAATGGGAAAAGATACTCACCATCCCCACATCTGAGAGAGGGCTGATTTCCAAAGTGTACAAAGAACTCACAAAGCTAGTTACCAAAACAAATAATCCAATTAAAAGGTGGGGTACAGAACTAAGCTCATGGACCCCAGTCTGATACCTAGGAAACCAGCATAGGGCTGATCCAGACCCTCTGGGTGTTAGTTGGGAGGAATGAGCAGTCTATGGGGCCTCTGGTAGTGGATCAATATTTATCCCTAGTATAGGAATAGAATTTGGGAGCCGATTCCACAGAGAGGGATACTCTCTCGGCCTAGACACATGGGGGAGAGCCTAGGCCCTGCTCCAAATGATATGACAGACTTTGAATATCTTCCATGGAAGGCCTTACCCTCCCTGGGGAACAGAAAGAAGATGGAATGGGTTTGGGGAGAACAGAAGGAGAGGGGAGAGTGGGGGGGGACTGGGATTGACATGTTAAACAAGCTTGTTTCAAAATTAAATTTCCATAAAAGGGGGAGGGACCCTATCTTCTGTTGGTACCCATCTATCTAGTTTATACTTTGTGTATGTAAGGACACAATCCTTATGTTAGGGGCCCCAAGTGAGTCTGCAAAGTGAAAAGGATGGGGCTCTGGTCTCAAGGACCATGCGGTACAGCAAATGATAGGGCAGGTAAATAAACAGCTGAAACAAAATTCAGCTCCGCTCATTTATGCCACGACATAGATATAGACTTAAAGGGATGTTTCTTCTCAGGTGTTCCGGGAAAAAGGCATGATATGGAAATTTCCAGTTATGACCTCTTTGCAAGATCTGGGGAAAACTAAACAGGGAATGCAGATGGAGCCAGTAATGGGCAGATGCAGATATTGACATATGTAGGTGGCTGATTCATGAGATTCTCTGGGGTTCCCATTGCCCACATGCTGCAGTGAGTCATGATTAATTAAACTTAGCAGAGAAAACTTCAGATCACTATAATATTTTGAGTTTAAATGGTTGCCAAAAATACGATCATTCTCTACAGGTGAAACTTATGTAACCGATGAATGATAAAAATAATTCCTACTTTCAAAATTGTCTGTCTCCCAACTCTCTATTTATTCTGTGACTCATACGAGCCTGAGTGACAGGCAGGAGTGTATCTGTTTCTCTAACTCTTGGATGTAAGGCAATCCTGACTTTTACTGTCCAGAAGACTGGGTCTATGGATCACTTGCAAAGGTCATAAGATAATCTTGTAAGGTCGGTTGTCTCCTTCTGACTTTCAGAGGGTTCTGGGGACTGAACTCAGGTGTCCTGGTTGCTCAGCAAAAACTTTTGATCACTGAGAAATCTCACTGGTCCCTTCAAAACACATTAAGTATAAAGATGACAAGAAGAACGCAGGAGGATTGCCACACGTTCAAGTCATCTTCGGGTACAGATTGAGACCCTACCTCACACAAGAAATCCAAGGTAAAATAGCTGCAGTGTATTACCTGGAGGCCATAGTTTAATAAAATTGATGAGTTTATATGTCTTGAATGTGGAGGTGTGTGTCTAGGAGGATGTCAGGTGCCTGTATGGGAGGATGTCTAGTGTCCTGCTCTATCATTCTTCACCTAATTACCTTGAGACAGAGTCCCTACTGAACCTGGTGTCAGGCTTGGTGACAGCAGCTTGATCCACCTGTCTCTGCCCCTTCACAGTTCAGGGGCTAAAGGGATGCCAGGACACCACAGTTTTCAGGCCGGGGCTAGAGGTTTAAATTCAAGTTTAGACCTTATACTATAAGTGCTTTAATCTACTGAGACACCTGCCTAAGCTCCAAATTGATAGATGTTTTAAAGTTCAGCTTCTTCCCCAACTTCTAATAGCAGACCAACTTAGATGAGTCATTGTGGTGTGTTAATTAGGAAGTAATGGTCTTAAAGGAAAAGACCAGGAATTAGCATGTGGCTAGGTGAATAGATGCCTTCAGAGTTTTAATTGAAACTGGTTCTGCTTTCTTCTTTTCTAAGATGGGAATCTGAACACAAATGAGTTTCATCTAGAAGGGAACTCTACAACCATTATATCTCTTCTGATTAAGATGATACAAGTAGAAGAAATCAAACCCCAGGGTACAAATGGACTGCCTCCACACCTCTGTTTTCTGGGAGCAGCTGCTGAGTGATATATGGTGGTTAGACAGTATCTCAGCTCCATGGAGAGCTGAGCTTTAACACGTGGTTTTAGACTCTTTAGTCCTTCTTGAGCATGAAAATCAAAGAGAGAGAGCCTGTGGTGATTATCTTAAGCAATGATTTTAGCTAGGCTGGGGGATGTCAGAAGAAAACATTTTGGCTAAAGACAGATAATAAATCTAATTTCAGACTTCGAGTCAAGTGCCTGACAGTGTACAGTTGTAAATATCCAGTGAGCCGTGGTTAAGGACTTTGAAGCTTCAGTAAAAGACATAGGATCTCGTGATGATAGGGGTATGGGAAATAATATCGGGAGATGAACATGATGGGGAAAGACAGAATGGTTAACATTCTTCTCAAACTTGTTTTTTTTTGTGTAAGTTGATAGACTTTATTCAGCCATAATGAAGAATGAAATCCTGTCAGTGTTTTAGGAATTTAGGAATTTGTATGAATGCTGAGACTATTGAATTCAGTAAAATTAGCCAGTATCAGAAAGGTAACTATCACACTTTTTCTCCTGTTTGGCGTTATTCCACATACACACATGCTTACATATGTTCATTTATATACACACACTTGACAAGAAAGTATAAGTGAGACTAGCTGGAGGAAGAAAGGACTAGTGGGAGGGAGGGAGGGGGAAATATGATCAAAGTACATAGTATGCTTGAATGAAACCATCCTTAGGAAGCCATGACTATGTATGGATTTATGCTAACAGAAGGCAGTTGTGTGATTTAAGGAAACAAGAAGATTTGGGGGGAATTAAAACTATGTTCTTTACATGTTTTGTGTCCTAACTACACTGAATATCTTCAGCACAGCCTCCTTCCTTCTTATCCTATGCTTCTGGGACAAGGGAAGAAGTAGTTTGGGAGAACATAGTTGCTATATTTTGTAAGGAGTATGGTTTTTCCTCCTGCCGCTGGTCTTGTCCCACTGCCACGCCAGCCCAAATTAACACACTGAGACTCTGTAGTTGATATAATACTGTTGGCCAGGTACTAGTTTCTTATTAGCTAGCTCTGTCTTAAGTATTAACCCATTTCTGTTAATCTAAGTATTACCAGGGAGTCGGGCTGGTGTCTGTTCTCCCCAGTCTCTCCATGTTGACTCCTCCCTACTACTTCCTCGAATCCTCCTTGTCTCCTAGTCCCGCCTTTCTTGCTTTCCTTTTGGCCAACAGTGCTTTATTCAGTATGAGAAACATATTTTTACAGAATGACATCTCCCATCAATATTTTATTGTTTTTCCCTTGTTCAAAATAAGTAACTGGCCCAGGGCAGGGGAAAGGAAGTGCCTGGAGGTGGCAGCACAATAGTAGGGCTCTGTTCCTCATGGCATGGAAATAGTGTGTGGCTCTAGCACAAAGTAAGGAACTGGCTTGTGTTCAGTGCATATACATGAAATGTTCTGTATAGACTATCATATTGATGACGATACTGTTTTCAAGACTTTGGTTGGTTAATTGGTACTGAATTCAGGTCTGGAAATCTCCAATGATATCCTTAGTGACTGTGTCTTAGTCACTGTCCTGTTTCTGGGAAGAAACACTATGACAAAGGGAACTCTTATAAAGGAAAACACTTAATTAGGGTTTGCATAGAGTTTCAGGGGGGTAGTTCATTATCTTCATAGTCAGGAGTGTGGTGACATTTAGGTAGACATGATGCTTGAGAGATAGCCAAAAACTTTAGACACTGATCCAAAGGGAGAGAGAGAGAGAGAGAGAGAGAGAGAGAGAGAGAGAGAGAGAGAGAGAGAGAGAGAGAGAGACTGGCCTGCCTGGCTTGGGTTCAAAACCTCAAAGCCCACCTCCAGTGATACATCTCCTCCAAAAAAGGACACACCTGCTCCAATAAGGACACACCTCCTAATCCTTCTAAGCGATTCATCAAAGGGGGCAGAATGATGAAAATATATGAACCAATGGGAGATGTTCACTTTCAAACTACCATAGACTGCTTATTGTTCTGTTTACATTTTACCTGTCATATAAGACTCAGTAGAAGGAGAAAAAATGCTTTTATATACAGAGCAGTAAATTTATACATATGCAGTGAAAAAAGTCATTTTTGGATTCTTATATGTACATTCGTGTGTGTGTGTATGTGTGTGTGCATGTGCGCAAGCATGTTCATGCATGTTTGTGGGCAAGAGAACATCCTCAGGTGTCAATTATCATGTGCTATCTGCCTTATTTTTGAGACAGTCTCTCTCATTGGCCTTGAAAACACAGATTAGGCATCCACCTATCTCTGCCTCCCTAGCCCTGGAACTGAGCACATACCTCTACTCCCAGCTTTTATCCACATGGCTCCAGGGTTTAAACTCAGTGCCTTATAAGGAGTATGGTTTTTTCCTCCTGCCGCTGGTCTTGTCCCGGCATAGCACCAGCCCCAAATAACGCACAGAGACTCTGTATTTGATATAATTCTGTTGGCCAGTTACTTGTTTCTTATCGGCTAGCTCTGTCTTAAGTATTAACCCATTTCTATTAATCTCCATGCGGTCTTACATGGTCTTCTTACCGGGGAAAGGGGCCAGTGTCTCGTCGCCCCAGTCTCTCCATCTTGGCTCCTCCCTACTTCCTCTTGCCTCCTTGTCTCCTAGTCCCTCCTATCTTCCTTTCCTATTGGCCAACAGTGCTTTATTCATTAACCAGTATGAGAAATATATATACATAATGGCATCTCCCATCAGTGCCTCCTGATGTTTGCAAGGCAAAGACTTTACTGACAGAGCCATCTGCTTAGCTTCTTGTTTAGTTAAAAAATAGTTTCTCTTTTGTCTCAGGCTGGCTTCAAACTCACTAAGTAGCAGAGGATGACCTTGAACTTCTGATCCTCCTATCTCCCCCTCCAGACTACTGATCTTACAGGCATATATCTTCACCTTTGATTTATGCAGGATCTTGGGATAAAATCCAGGGCTTTGTGCATGCTAGGCAAGCACTCTACCAATTGAATTATATCCCCAATACTGAAGCCATTTTGTGTGTGTGTGTGTGTGTGTGTTAAGATCTGAATTTAGTCCATTTGTCATTTGAATTGTTTTAGTCTGAAATGTGCTTCTGAAGAGATCAGAGCCCCCAGGGGTCATATTTTCTTAAAACCAAACATACACTTCCATTATGTATTTCCTTGTCTGAAGAGAATGCCCCAGGTATTTACCTGGAAGTGAAGAATAATTATAATGGAATGCATCTTATTCCAGAAGGACTTCCATGGTTACAAGCTACTTATTATGTACAACTCAAGTTGATTTCTTTCTTACCTCTATGAAATAGTAATAGAGTTTTATGCCTTTCTATAACCATAACATAATGATGACCTGAAGTAGAATGGAAATTTCCATAAAATGTTAAATGATTCATAGCAACTTTGTGAACTGAGATCCTTATTACTCCTTCTAAAAAGTGCATGTAAATGCGCAATCATGCAGGGGCCAGGACTTGCAGTATCTTGACGTCACTCATTGTTATAGATATAGATATCATTCCAGTAGCTGGTGGATAAGGGGGAAGACATACAGGTTTCAGAATCCGTCATTTAACATAGTACATCATTGTCTTCCTAACCAGTCATTTGGTGGAATAACTTACTGGATTCCTCCACAGTAAATCGGCTAATCTACAAATTCACTGCTCTTCTATATACTAGCTGAATGTAGAATTGCATCTTCAAAATCTTGCCTCTTGAACAGTTCAGTATTACATGTGGTTTTAAATGTGACAATTTTATCTGCAGCATACATGATCTGTGGATTTGAGCTAATGTTCATGTGAAACAAGAAGGGATGTATGCCCTAAAACTAAAGACAAAGAATAAAATCTTTTTCGCTACCATATGTTAGAGTACTTGAAACTGTGCACAAATAGAAAACAACATTGATATCTATGAATCTATAATTTTAGAAAGATTTTTTTTACACCTAACATACTCAAACACTCATGGTAACAATATACGTAAGTGCTAGTTCTTACAGGGTTACAGCATGGCAGATGCCAGGGAAGTGGGCTGGTAAACCTGAGGGGTCTACCTTATCTTCCATAGGCTTCTGTTTTTGCAAACTTTGCAGCCTGATACCATGAATACTTCTGGCTAAAGGTGGCCATATCTTCCAGAAACTTGGGAGATAGCCCAAAATCAGGTTGATAACGGAATTTTGAAAACAAGTCTAAAAATTTTTCTGCAGGTCATATCTGTCATAGGGTAGCTCATTTGTACCCTGATGAATGGTTTATGCTGTGACGTAAATGAAAGAACAAAGAGTTGAAGAGTTGGGAAAAGACGAGAGACACAATGGTGTAAAAGAGGAAATTTTATTTTTCAGAATAGGTATACAAGTTAGTAAATTTATTACTGCTTACATCATAAGTTCATTTCTGACAAGCCATACCTATTGGGGACTGACATCCACAGTTAGGCAATGTGATTGGGTTTGTGTATGGTGTAAGATAGGCATCTAAATTAATTTTTCAATATGGTTATAATATTGACTTCATACAAGTCTCTGAAAAGCCTCTGTGTCAGTCACAGTTATCAACAATGCCATATGCATTATAAACCAAGTGTGTTTATATGTATGTTTCTAGACCCCATAATGCATGCTGTTGTATATTTTTATATACTGCACTGCCTTAAGTTTTAAATTTGATACAAACACTTTTAACATAGTATCTTTTCCCTCCTCAAATGTCTTGATGGTGCTTGGCCCCGGATATTTATTTGCAAATTCTTGTTAATTGTCAACACATTTGGAAAATTGGCATACAGTGAACATGTATATCCAGGGACTTTACTTTATACATGCTCCTCAAAGTAAGCAAGCATAGAACACCATAAACATTTTAGAATATTCATAGAAGCTACCTTTGGAATATGCAAAATTTGGAAAGAACCCAAGACAAATGTTATGAGCTGTTGTCCTGCCAGCCCCAAATAACACACAGAGGCACTGTATTAAATATAAACCTGTGGGCATATTTCTAACATTTCTTATTGGCTAGCTCTGTCTTAAATATTAACCCATTTCTATTAATCTAAGTATTTCCACGTGCTCTTATCTTACTGGAGAGAGAATCTGGAGTTGTGCTCTCTTAGTCCAACATGTTGAATCTTTTCCTACCTTTCCCTGAAACCTTCTTGTCTCCTAGTCCTGCCTATCTTGCTTCCCTATTGGCCAACAGGGCTTTATTCATTAACCAATACGAAAAGCATGTTTACAGAATGACCTCTCCCATCATCTCCTCTTTTCTGTCTAAAATAAAAAGAAGGGTTTTAATTTTAACATAGCAACATATATAACAAAACAGTTATCAAATAACCACAGTTAACAATATTTAGTCCATTAACATTTAGCAAGATTTAAAGAAAATATTCCATTATCTATCCTATCTTTGTGAGTCTAAAGTCTTATATGTAACTCATCTTTAATCCTAACTAAGGAAAACAATAACTATAACTATCTGTCTTCAACTCTATCAAAGACCACAGAAGGATAATACGTAAACTCTAGAAATGAGAGACAACTTGCTACCTGGTCAGTCACACAAAGTTCTTTTGTAATGTTCCATATTCAGCCTATAGGCCATGGTGTGTCTGGAAGACCATTCAGCAAAGCAAGAAATTTCAAAATGTCCCACCTGTACTGGCAGTTTGTCAGTTACTTTTCTCTGTGTCCTGCAGTATGGCTGTAGTCTGCAAGGCTGCCTTGTCCCAACTGTTTTGAATGTTGGATCATCTGGAACACTGTTCAGGGGGTCTTGCTTGATCAAACCATGTTAGTCTGGAAGGAATCCACAGGTTTTCATTTTCTGTGGAAACAAAAATAGAAATCCTTTTCCCCAGTAACTTGTACTTAAATTTAAATTTTGGAGTCAGAGCATTTTTTAAATATATAACTTGTTTTAATTTAGCAGCATTGATAATCAAGTATATTGTAGCAATTATTTCTTCCTTAGCAATTGAGCAATTTAAAGACAGCACCATAGCATACAGTATCCAAACTCTTTTTGTGTTTTCCATCTTTATGTGGCTTTTTTATTATTCTGTTTCTTATACTTCTATTTTTTTATTTATTGAGACAGGGTTCCTCTGTGTAACTTTGGCTGACCTGGAATTTACTCTGTACACCAGGTTCAGTTTGAAATCACAAAGATCTGCTTGCTTCTGCCTCCCGGGTGTTGGAATTAAAGGTGTGTGCCATCAGTGTCCCAGATACTCTCTTTTTATTTGTTTTTAAACCATCTGTTCATACACACCATTGAATTGTTAGCAGCGATTCTTAAAAGCCTTGCAGTTGGTTTTTTGCCACTATGCTGAGTCAGGAATCTTCCCTTAAAGGAGCCTCGCAAATTTCTGTTTGTCTCTAACAAAACAGAGTCCAACCAAGAAAAATGCTCTACCAAAAAGCCTTGCTTGTCTCTGTTCTTTTGTTTTTTAAACCCCTTTTTAAGCTTTTGTTAAGTGGAAGTTCTTAGTAGCCAATTTGCCGGCGGCGCCATTTTGTTATGAGCTGTTTTCCCGCCATCCTGGTCCCATAGACAAATAGCATGAATAAATTAATTTCCTTGTATTTACACTAGGAGATGCCCTTCCCACATGCTTGTGATAATCTCCCTCGGACTCTCCTCCTGGCACCCTCTGAGCCTCTTTTGCACACTTCCTTCACCATCCAGCCTTTTGAGTTTTGCTGAAATCCTCCTGACATTTGTACTTGGACAACGTGAAAGTTTCTTCTCTTTACACTCCACAGCATGTTATTGATTGGGTTTGGCCTTTGCACGTTCTCTGTGTCCCATCCGTATTTAGCCTCCTCACTCTTTGGGGTATTTTGTGTCTAAATATTGACCAAATAATTCTTGGGACAATGATTTATGAAATATTGAGTCAGGAAAATAAGAGGTTTTCTGCAGCTCTGCTCCAAATGCAGTATACAGGACCCAGGTATTTAAACAGGGCCTGAAGCAAGGGTTTGCCAACCTTTCCGGGGCCGCACAACAAATATGCTTTATTTGCTCCGTCAGGTGTTGAAGTTAGCTATAGCCTTTGAAGGTCATGCCTGAGCCTTCATTCCCTGCTTACCCAAACCAATCATGGTGAGTGCCCTGTGAAAATAAAGTCACCCAAGGAGGGATCATCCTAGGCTTTAATCAGTTAATACCTTACTTTTCAATTAACATTCTGACAGGGATTACTCAGAAGTGAGCTGAGAATGAGAATAAGGGGCAGGCTAAGACTTGGAAAACTGGATAATGATAATGATGATGATAAATAAAGGAACAGAAAAGGAAGAAATTTTGACATTTCTGTTTAAAACTGGTGAGTGGTCAGGGTACTAGGAATCATTTAGGATGCTTCAGTTTTTAAATGTGTAGTTAAAGGAACATGATTCGAAAAGTTGAGGGCTTTCCATAGTAGATGAGTAAATCCAGAATACAACCCATCTCTCACCTGTTACATAATACTAGTGTGTCCCTTCATATCTATCCACTGCACATAGAGCAAAATTTCTTTACAATTTCTATATGTTTTTATATGACCTACATTTACTGTCAGCACATTGCAAAAGTGCGAGCCTGGGGTTCTTGAGATAACAGTAATGGTATGGGGGTTTCTATTCCATCTATCTGACAGAGAAGACACAGTCATCTGACACCCATTTTCAGCATACTTCAGCCACAGCCCTCCCTTCAAAGGAGTAAAAGTAAAGACCTTTTCTCTAATGTCAAAAGATTACTCTATGGTCCGATTTACAACTCAGTGAGACAACTTAAGTCCTAAATGATTTTTATTTGTTCACTTAGGTTTTGTTGTTATTGTTGTTGTTGGTGGTGGTGTGAGTATGTGTATATGTGTGTGTGTGTGTGTGTGTGTGTGTGTGTGTGTGTGTGAACATAGGTGCACGTGTGTGGTGGTGGGGTGTTGGTCAGAAGTTAGTCATGAGTGTTGTTTCTGGAACTTGTTCCAATCTCTGGAGCTATCTTGTCTACCTTGGTTGGTTTTTGAGACAAACAGTGTCTCTCCCTGGCCCTGGATGCACCAAGTAAGATAGCTTGCTGGCCAGTGAGCCACAGACGTCTCCCTGTCTCTATCTCCCCAGAGCTGGATTACAACTGTGTGCCACCACAGCTGGCTTTTCGTGTGGGTTTGTGGATGGAGCCCAGGTTCGTGGCTTGCCTTGCAGGCATTCTGCTGACGGAGTTCTCTCTAGCATTATTTATTGAAATTTTAATATAGCCTTTGGTATGAAAGGATATCTGTGAAGTACATATCTATACATAAGTTATAAAGTTAATACCTAATGAATAACTGCATCCATCAGCCATCCAAGAATCTGAATATCATTTTAATACTTTCCTCTGTTTGCTTACTATTTTCTCCCCCTATCTTCCCCACCTCTTGCATAAGAGGTAACTAGTACTTACTTCAAATTCTGTATTATTGACTCACTTAAAATAACATTTTAAGTTCCATTCATATAATTACAAATGTGAAAAAAATAAAAGATTTTCTGGTCTTGCTTGTTTTATACATTACATTAAATATATCATCATGGATAATTATTCCACAGTTGATGTATTTGTTCTGTCAAAAGGGAATTATTGTTTCCAGTTTGTTATTATCAGCATGCTTTTTTTAATGCCATTAGGTGTACATAGGTATAAGAATTTTTCTGATGTAAATGTGCACATACACACACATACACACACACACACACACACACACACACACACACACACACACCATGGTTTTGCTACCATGACACTCCTAACATTTACAAGAGACAGCTTGTTTTGTGGGACAGCCCTTTCCATTGGGGCATGCTTGACAGCATCCCTGCCCTCTTCCCACTAGATGCCAGTAGTGTCCCCAATTTGTGACAACTAAAAGTGTCTCTGGACATTACCAAATGTCTTGAACAGGTCAAAGCTCCTGGATTAGAAATGTGAGTATCAGGTAGAGAAGATATGAAAATACTCATCTTCAAAAGAGAATGCCAAATTCTTTCCCAGAACGATTGTAATAGTTTGTTGCCCACTGCTTTTCATTTTCTCTGAGGCTCTTTGAATTGGCATATATTTTATGTGTAACCCTATAGTTTACTGGTTTCTGTTTCCTTCCTGTGGACAACATGGAGGGCCTTAAACAATTTGGTTTCCCTCTATCGGGCACCTGGATTTGAGAGCTTTGTTTTTCTGTTGTGTTTTCTGCATGTAGTTGAAAACCATTATGTATGTCCCCTAGAGATGAATCCTTTGCAAATAAATTATAAATATCTCAGACATGGGAGTGTGAACTTTAACCTGAACATGTTTTGCCAGCCTTCTTAGATAGTTTATACTAAATTTCTTAGCATGAAAAAGACCCCAAGTTCAAGGCCTTTAAGAAGTACTACTTTTTCCACGTCAGAACTTTTGGAAACCACTAACTTGGGTGGGGTCTAGATTGCCTGTGGCAATAACTCTCCCACCTCCATCAACCTCAGTGTAGATCCTTTAGGATGAACATATGATGGCCATTTTTCTACCTCCCATATTTTCATATTTTATTTGTGTCAGTTTCGTGCATGCGTACAATAAATTGTTTCATATTCACACTCAGTCACCCTCTTACTGTTCTCTACCCCCTTCTTCCTCTCGGTCAGCCCTTCTCCTACTTCCTGCTCATCCCCCACAGCCCCTGTGATGTGTTTATGATTCCAATGATCACATCACATCCAGAAAGGCAACAGCCTTTGTACCCTCTGGTTTTTGTAATCTTTGTAGCCCCTGTTCTGCATTATTCCCTGAGCCTTGGAGTGGGTGTTATTGGTACACTGTTGAGGACTGGCGACACAGTGATCGATCACTTAGTTTCAGGATTCGTCTCACACGATGTAAAGAGAAGCTTCTCTTACTAAGATGGAGAGAAGTGCCAGCCTAGGGAATAAACACACATTTAGAGGGCGGTTTCACAAAATGGCCATTTATCAAAACATCAGTAGTACATCCCCCATAGGGCTTGCAGCCCCACCCACACCCACACCACCAGCTATAAGCTTCCAGACAGGTTTGCAGTATGGTACTGAAGTCAATGGAATGAACCTCGGGTCCAATCAGAGAGTGGTTGTTTATCTACTGTGTTCCTATTGTGTCACTGCCATCGGTAGACACATCTTGCCTGAAAGGTCAATACTGTAGCACACCGGGTCCACATTTGGATAAAGGAGGTGATGGATTTTTTTCCCTCCCAGCATCCATTGAACACCCTTGACACCGCGAGTGCTAGCCAGCATGAGTGAATCATCTGTCTTGGTTCCCACTGGATCAATCTGTGTGCTGCATCCCAAGAGTGCGTTGGCATCAGCAATAGGATCTTATCACGTCTGTCAGGAGACCAAAAGCAATGGCAATAATTTATAATGTTTTGGGAGTGTCTAGGAGCTGCCTAGCCAACAACTTGTAGAGAAGAATTCTTTACCTGGCACTGGGATTTTTGTTGAAAACGCTGTAACTTCTGAGGGCAGTATTATCCACTCGTGCAGGTACCACTGTTTAAACTCTTTTCTTTTATTTAAACATGGCTTTTAGCTTATAAAGTAAGTTTCTATATGGCTTTTTTTATATTTTCTAAGTTTTAGTTGACCTTCTTCCCAAATCCCCTTTGGGATAGCTGCCCCACCCCTGTTTCATCTCTTACAGTCCTAATTTAACCCTGCCTGCTTTCCTATCATTTGTATTTCCTATCTCCTCCCTCCCAGAACCACTTACCATACTTGCATTCTATGAAACCTTTTATCTTTCCTTTTCCGGCCCCCACTGGCACTCCAATTTAAGCATGGAAACTTAAATTTTGAACCTAAGATCATTGTAAGGCAGAGTGTGAGCCATATGTTTTTGTGGGTGTCGATTACCCGTTTTATCCCACTCCAGTACTTACTAGTCCCATTCTTTCTCCTATTTAAATTTTCTCTTATGCTAAATAGAATGTACCCCATTGCCATCATCCATTTTTCATTTGATGGACATTTGGCTGAAACCATTTCTTAGCTATTGTTAATATGGATGAACAAGTATCTCTATAGTAGAGTAGAGAGCCCTTGAGGTCTATGCCCAGCAGTGATATAGCTGGATCATGTGGTAATTCTATTCTTAGCATTTTAAGAAATCTCTCCACCAATTTCATGGTTTGTATTCCCACCAACAGCTGATAAGCATCACCCTTACTCCAGATCCTCACACCAACAACAGATAAGCATTGCCCTTACCAGGATCTGTTTTTTTTGTTTGTTTTTGTTGTTGTTTGTTTTTTGTTTTTGTTTGTTTGTTTTTCTTGCTGATAGACATTCTGACTAGAATGAGATAGAATTCAAGGTAGTTTTTTTTCTTCATTTCTCTGATGCCTAATGGCATTTATTAGCCATCAATGTGTTTTCTTTTGGAACTATTCACCTACATAGTCATTTTTAAAAAGTGGTTGTTTGACTGATGTATGTTTAGTTTTCTTGTGAGTTACCTGTATATTCTCAACATGAATCCTTTATCAGATGTCTGGCTGGCAAATATTTTCTCCCATTTGTAGGCTGCCCCTTTACTCAAGAGACAGTTTCCTTCTGTGCAGAAGCTGTTACATTTCATGAGTCCCATATGACAGTTTTGGGCTTTATTCCCTGAGTGACTGGAGTCCTGTTTAGAAAACTTTTACCTATACTTCTATTTTGTAACACACTCCTGACCTCTTCTTCCAGAAGCCTTAGAGTTTCACATTTTATGTCCAGGTCCTTAACACATTGGGAGTTATTGTTCTGAGTAAGAGGTAAGGATCTGGTTACATCCTTCTGTGTATAGAAATCCAGTTTTCTCAGCACCATTTGGAGACGAAGAATTCTTTTCTCCTGTGTGTATTGTTGGCATCCTTCTAAAACACCCAGTGGTTTTAGTTGTATGGACTTACCTCTGTGTCCTCTATTCTATTCTACTAACTTACATGTTTGGATTTTATAGCAATGCCATGCTATAAAATATTACTAGCAAATATTGTTACTATATTACAATATATATTACTGTACTGTACCTGTATTATAACTGCAAGTCAGGAACAGTATTATCTCCTGTGTTAGCAGGAGAATGGAATCAGTGTCCTCTTAAATGAGGCTGAAAGGGCTCCCTGCCCAGCCTTCTGTGAAGACAACAAGGTTCAGTCTTTACAGCAAGGTTCTCATGGACATGGATGGTTTGAGCTACTCTGATTTCAGACTCTTCAGCTTTTTAAGCTGCCTGTAACAAATCTGTGGGTTTTTATTGTTTTTATTTGTTTGTTTGTGTATGTGTTTATAAATACTCAGACCAAGATATTTAGTTAAATCAGCTCAAACAGACTGAGATACACATTCCCTTAAATAAATGGGATCCATTTAAAGCTGTCAAGCTCAAGAGATATGAGACATTTGGGTAAGTAGAAGATGAAAGCTGGCAGCCATGGCTGGGAAACAGACAGAAAATCCAAATTCACCAAGTCACCATCTTGCTCTGGGATGAACCCTGGCCTTCAAAAGAGCTTTTCACATGTTGAAAGGTGATTTTGAATATGTGTGCACATATGTATGTTTTTCCCAGTACACAAGGATTTACAAGCAGGACCAGTCTGTTAGCTTTCACGAAGTCTTTGTCAGAGACATTTTCCAATCAAGGTCTTTGTTCTCACGCCCCCCCCCCCCTTCTGAACAGAGTGTTCTCTGCAAAATCAAGATGACAAAAACAGGGAAGTGTGGCTCTGCTGAGGAAGATTTTGTATTTACACGCCCTGTAGAGTCCTCCCTTAGCCACCAAGCCCTGACCATCCTTATGCATTTCCTGGACTGTAAGCATTGCTTCCAGCACATTTCCCAGGAGCTCAACCATGCCTCCAGGAAGAGTTGGTGTCATGCTGGGAGATAGCCTCACACCCCTCGTGATCTGTGGTTCCCTTTGGAATTTTAGTTATGTACTGAATGCATTTGCGATGACTAGCTCAATTAGATGCACTTTCATTTATCTGGTGGCATTTCCAAAGGCAGCCCACAAATTCCCCTCATTTTGCTACTTCCCACATCAGATATAAAAAGCTGAAGAAAGGAGAGCATAAAACATAAAGAGTTTTATGTAAAGGTTTCTGGTGACACAACCTGGTGGTTTTTCAGTCAATCAGAACCCCTCACCCCCACCACCACCTTGGGAAGAAATATAAAGTAGGTGGATAATTATTTAGTTGAGCTTAAAATGTTTCTTCTGCATGAGTTCCGGAGAAAATGAAGATGCTTTTGTTATTATCTAAGTAATGAGAGAGGGCAGAAGGCTCCAGGTAGATAGGGGAACTTGGGCGGTGGAGGATTTGAGGGGGAGTTTTTCAATTGCAGTGTTAAGGGAAGGAGAAAATGAAGAGATGAGAAGGGGAATAAATGGTTTTTAAAACAAAACAAAGCACAGTGTGGTGAGAAAGCTAAATTCTAGCAAAGAAAATCAATTCTGAAGTTGTCATTGTGGGTTCAGAATTTGATGTATTCTTCTTATGGAATACTGAATATCCAGTGCTACAAAATGCACTTTGATTGAAGAAAAGGTTTTCAAGTGACAGAAACAAACAAACAAACAAAAACCCACATATATCACTAGGTGTCTATGCTGGCTAATTTTATGTTAACTTGACACAAGCTAAAGTCATCTGACAGGAGGGAACATCAATTAAGAAAATGTCTCCATCTAGATTGTTTCCACGTTCTGGAAATTAAGCTGCTATAAACATAATAGAGCAAGTGTCCTTGTGGTAGGACTGAGCATCCTTTGGGTATATGCCAAAGAGCAGTATAGCTGGGTCTTACCATAGGCTGATTCCCAGTTTTCTGAAAAACCACCACAGACTTCCAGAGTGGCTGTACAAGTTTGCACTCCCACCAGCAAAGGAGGAGTGTTCCCTTGCTCCACATCCTCTCCAGCACAGGCTGTCACTTGTGTTTTTTTTTTTTTTTTTTTTTTTTATCTCAGCCATTTTGATAGGTCTCTCTCAAGAGTTTTTTTGTTGTTTTGCATTCCTGATGGCTAAGGATGTTGAACATTTTAAGTGTTTTTCAGCCACTTGAGATTCTTCTGCTGAGTATTCTCTGTTTAGATCTGTAATCCATTTTTAAATTGGGTTATTTAGGTTGTTTATACATAGTTTCTCGAGTTCTTTATATATTTGGAGACTATGGCCAGAATGTAAAATAAATAAGTAGATAGACAAATAAATTTATTAAAAATAAAAAAGAAAATGTCTTCATAAAATCTGGTGTAGCAAGCCTTAGGGCTTTTTCTTAATTAGTGATTGATGGGAAGGACCCTGGCCACTGTGGGTGGTGCCATCCCTGGGCTGGTCCTCCTGGGTTCGATATGAAAGTGGGCAAAGCAAGCTATTGTGAGCAGGCCAGTACATAGTACCTCTCCATGGCCTCTAGGTTCCAGCCCTGTGCCCTGAATTACTTCAGTAATGAACAGTAATGTGAAAGTGTAAGCAGAATAAACCCTCTCCTCCACAACTTGCTCTGGTCAGGTGTTTTATTACAGAAACAATATCCCTAAGACAGTATCCCTACATCCCTCTGATTTCTTTAACTGTTGTCATTGATTTCAAGTCCCCTTTTTCAGGCCAACCCTCTATTCACCAGGGATAGATGCTAGGATTCAGAATTTTGCCTGTAGGAAAATTAAAGTAACTTTTTGTTGTTGTTAAGATAAATGAGCTATCTCTATCAGAAGAAGGAGGCATTTGTCATTTGATGATGACAAATAGTCTCCTGGGCTTCTTTTTTGAACATTAATATCAGTGCATAGAATTATGAAACACTAGCACTGGAATACATCAGCCCATCTAGTTGTAGGCTGGCTGAATTTGCATATGTACACCTGTGTAGTTAAGATCTCTATCTAGTCTTTGTTTTATTTATAATGTGTTTTATGTATAATGTGTGTCAGGGGGAGGGGTTCTTAGGTGCCTATGCCTTCTACAGCCATGTCTCTACTAGCATTTAATTGTGCTAGTAAGACATGCTATTTGTTTTAACTTCTAATGTATCTGCATTCAAATCACTGCCACAGCATAATCAGACAGTTTTATTTTCCTTTTTCTGCAGATACACGTAATAATAATGTATTAGAATACCTTGGATTTATTTACATATACTATGTAGTTAAAATAAGAGCCCCAAACTTACCCAATTCACACAATGACATCAATTGTCAGTTTGTCTTTCCAAAAGTAACTAAGTCATACTATTGGATGTCTTTTAGAGGCAAATGGACTTTTGATTCCAGAAAAACAAACAGAAAAAGGTGAGCCAATAATAACTGAGCTTTTTAACTCATCCCTTTCATCTATAAGTATTTAACTTGAGTTAAACTGTTATGCCTTGTAGAATGTTAAGTAGGTAGAGTGTTTCTTTGCCCCACTAAGTTGAATTTAAAATGGAGTAATATTCCAAGTAATTAGACATAGAACCCAAAGGTTTCATGGTTCTCTCTCAGTTCTTTATGCTTACATTATTCCACAACAAACTCATCTTCTCAGTTCACTCCTATTGTTCTCTTCCTTTCCCAGTCTGGCCAATGAAACTTTCAATAACAAAATTCGTTTAGGAACCAAACGTAACCATGACCATGTCACTTTGTCTTGACTCCCTCGCTCTATTCTTTCTTTAATTTGATTACAATTGTTTTATTCTGTGTATGTGTTTGTGAAGTTCATGCATGTGGGTGAACATCAGATGACTTTTGGTATTCTCCATGCATCTGTTGACTTGTGGATGCTGGTCCTTTCTTCTTGTGTATACTACTAAGCTGTATGTTTAAAGCTGGCTGAAAGATCACTGAAGGATCACGGATGCTCTTGAGCATAGCCATCTTGTAATATGGATTACAGGGATCAAATTTAAGTTGCCAGACTTGCCTGGCAAGCCCCTTTACCTGCTGAGCCATCTCACCAGCCACTCTACCCATTCTGTTTAACTGTATCGACATTAGATAAAGTGGATTTTGAAACAACTGCAACAACAACAACAAAAAATGTCATCACAGATGAGTGAGGCTATTTTATAGTTACTACTGGATATTTATGTTTATTACTGGAACCTAGTATGAGAAGTCCAAAATAAACGAAAGAAATGTTAAGGCTACTGAAAGAATAAGTTGGCAATAGTAGCCTGGAAAAGACTGGCAGTGAGGATCTGCTAAGAGGTCTCTGTTATCCTTTTTCAATGCCCTCCTCAAATATCCATGCTGGGGAATGGACCCATGATTTTTGCACATGCTAGTCAAGTACTCTACCACTGCCCTAATTCAGTAGCCCTAACATCCTTCCTAATATTCAGTCCTAACATTTGTTCATTTCACTTGGTTTATTTGAGTCTAGTTCAACTTCCCAACCATGGGCATGGTTGTGGTGATTGGGATATAAAATATTGCCAAAAGCTCACTGTTTTTAGAAGGTAGTGGGACCTTTAACAGGTGGAGCCTCACTTTGGGGGGAGTGGAGTGGGTCACTAAGAGCAATTGTAATTTGCTATCTCACTCTCCTGCTACCATGCCTTCTGGTCATGCTATATGACCTTTTCTTCACTAAGTTGTTTTTTATCAGTAATTTTGTCACAGCAGTTAGAAAATTAACTAATACAATGATCATTCAACAAATACATATCTTACCACCTAATGAGGTCTAGCCTTAAGATGGAATCCAATGGCTAGTCAGAAAACCAAATGGCAATCTATTACTATTCTACCTGTGTGTGTGTGTGTGTGTGTGTGTGCATTTTTCATATAGTGGTGAAAGTCTGTCACACTGAATTAAGCCAAATAGAGGAAAAAAAAAAAGATTTCACATGAAGAAGCCAGGTCTTGGTAATATTATTTTAAATCCTAGATCATTCATGATTCTAAAACACCCCAGCTATCTTGAATGAACCAGCAATTAGTAGGAAAGTTATGTCGGCAATGTGGACATTTGAAAAACCTATGTGGCTGGCCAATGACTAGTGACAGGCAGTGGAAACTGCCTGTTTTTCTGACTTCTGTCATTGCTGGTCATACCCCCCTTCCCACTTTTATTCCCTTCAGAGTTTCTGATTCGAATCTATAGTTTCCAAGTAATTCAACATTTTGAGAAAATTTAGCTCCATATACCACTTTAAGGAAGTCACATTTCTAGGCAACGTGAAATCAGAATTCCAGTCTTTCCTCACAGGGCAGGCCAGACAAGAGGGCCGACAATTTCAACTCGGAGAAGTCCTCCCTATGCCTTCATGCATTTGCTTAGCTGCTGCCTTTATAGTTGCCCATTTACTGTTGGCCATCAGTAAATGGGCAGTGGGTTGGCCACCATGATGCCCTTTTCTGAATGCTTCTCTGGCACTCTGCCCTCTCTCGCCTTCCTTCCGTTCCCTCTTCTCCCCTCCCCTCCAGTTCCCCTTCCCTTCTCTTCCCCCTTCTTTTCCCCTTTCCCTCTTCCTACCCACCTCCCGAGTTTGTCAGCCAGCATCCTCACAGTGTTCCCAGGGGAGGTCACTGTCACAGGACATGGGTGATAACACTCTCCATCTGGCCTAGAGTGGCATCCTTTCAGGGCTAATCTACAGAGATGCTCTCTGTTAGGATCTCTGTGCTCACGGCCCCCTTTACAACATGTTCCCATAACGCTCAGCATGAAGCTCCAGCTGATTCAGGCAATTGGGAGTTACAGCCCAGCCACGCTTTCCCTTCCCTGTCCTGTGAGGAAAGGCAGCTCTCGCCAGATTCTCCGATTTTTCCAGTTTGGCAGCAGAAACTAGTATCTATTTTTAAGAACACTGTCAAACTTCAGGGTATGCCCATAAATCCCTCCTAAATGTCAAGTGCTCCCCAGGCCTCTCTTGTTAAATACCAATGTACTAAGGCTAAAACTTCTGGCGCTTGGAAGTATCTGTTGAGAGAGTCTTTTCCTCTGAATATATTCAAAATATCTGCAAAAGACTCCATAGAGCCTCCTCTAATTAGATAGGTGTGGAGAGAGTCCTCTCTCCCTTTCTTTATGGGCAGGTCTCCACCCAGTAGCTCTTGTTTATACAGATTGCTCTCTTTCCATGATATAGGTCCCTCACCAAGGATTCTTGTCTTTGTGTGAAGGTTGGAGAGAGAGCCTGTGTAAGGGAAAGAAGCTCTGGTTCAGTCGGCTGTAGCAACACCCTGGCCTTTTGAAACACAGGGACACTAACTGACAGGGTTGATGCTCTGTAGGCTTACCAGCCACTGATAAGAGCCATGTGTGAATTCAGACCCAGAGCTGAAGAAGCCATCTGCAAGAGCTGGGAAAACCGGGATTTGGTCTTTAGTTTCTGGATCATTAGGAAATCAAGATGGTGCTAGAGAACAGGTGAATGCTGCCTCAGTAAGTGTTAGTTGGGGTATGTCTCAGTGGTAAAGCACTTGCCCAGTATATGCAAAGCCCCAGTACCAACCCACATGATCAAAAACCAATAATCATAATACCAGCTCAGTAGAGGTGTTTCTCAACTTCAGCAACCATGTTAGCCTTAGCAACTAGTTGGTCTCCTTTGATTTGAAGATCTTGGGGAAATTGCTCAGAGAATAAGAGAAGCTCGATTCATCCCATTACGTTTAAGTTATAGGGGTGCATGTATCTAACAGATGCCTGACAAACTTAACTGAGTGTAGGTTTGAGGTTTGAGGAGAGAAACCGATAAGAAAACAGCAAACATGAGAAGAGGGAGATCCAGAGAATGCAAGAACCAGAAATGAGTTCCGTGAAAAGTAGAACAGTTGCAACAGAGAAGACAAGGAGGCTGAAGGGAAAGAAGCATCTGTGCCTTCAGTAATAACGTTCCCAGTAAAGTTTTCTTGGATGCTATTGTAGCTTTGTGAGCACTTTCCTGGCATGTGGTCCTGGGTTTGATTTCAAGCAGGAAGAGAGAGACAGACAGACAGAGAGAGAGAGAGAGAGAGAGAGAGAGAGAGAGAGAGGAAGAGAGAGAGAGAGAGAGGTTTGGGAGGGGAAGAGAAAGGAGAGGAGAAGAGAGAAGAAATCCCCCAACAGGGTGGTGAAAATAAAGCTAAAGAGGAGGGAAGGGATGGCACAAAGTGGTCCAGGCAAGTAACTGCAGGATGGAGTGATAAGGGTAGGAAGAAATTGGGTGTATAGAATGGCATATGGGGCAAGTGAGTTTGCTTGGAGGTTTTCTGCTTTGTAACAACTGAAACATATTTGAAAGCAGGGTAGGAGTTGGTAAGAGCAAATGGCTGGAAACATGAAGCCTTGCCCTGCTTCGGCAGGGATCACAGCCTCACAACTCACACAACTTGAGGACTGGCTCGAAAAAGAGGAAGTTTTCCCTTCCCATACTGAATGATGGTATCCAAGCATGCACCACAGCATGAAAGAGGCTTGTTCAGCAAAAATAGTAACTGATGCTAAGAAGCTCCTCTTTTGCATTCAATAGAGGGGTGGGGAGACAGGAGACAAGGGAGCTATAATTGAAAAGAGTTAAGGCAGTCAGACAATAGAGAAGGTCTGCAGAAAAAATTTTCAGGATGGAATTATGGGTTCTAGAAGAGGTTTCAGACGGAACAGGGTACCAGGTTGTTGGTGGGCCCCGGAGCTGTGATCTCACTTGGGTGTGTCGCAGACTCTGGAACAGAAGGTAGAAAGAGATGGCAGATTTTCTTCTGAGAAGGATGCTGACAGTGCTTAGTCATAGCATCAGAAGCAGGGGAAAACAGAACAGAGTGGCCGTGAGTTCAGGCTATGGGGAAGAGACAGTAGCAATCATGAGGTTCTGAATGAATGGCAGCCCTTTCTGCATGGGAGGTAGATTGTTCAACTTTGAAATGGGAGGAGGGGCTGGAATACTAGTTATTCTTTGGAATGGAAGCTCGTCGTGTGGCTGTTGAGGTCCCAGAGGAGCTCTCTTAAGTTGTGACTGGGGTGGGCAGTCACTAGGAACAAAGCTGCATTGGCTTGGCTTCTGATCTGAGCGACATTTCAAGAGAGCTTTTCACTGAATGGGCAGGAAAGGCACTGGCGTTGGATGAGGGTGAAGCCCCATGGACCTACGCAAATGTGCGTGTGTGTGGTCTTTGGACAGCAAACATTTTGTTTTCAGCAAACAGCTTGCATCTTGTGCTTCCTTAATTTAAAAAAAAAAAATGAGAGAAATACCATACACAAAACAGCCTGTCTTTGCTGGCCTCAGAGAGGAAGACAGGCTGCTGAGTGGTTTCCAGTAACCAGTTCCCTGCGCTCATTCTCACATGAGAAAGAAACTCAGAGCAACAAAAGGTGTTTGAGAAAGGTTCTTTCAGACAAAAATTTGGTAGAGATTAAAAGAGGCCAAAAGTTCAAATGAGAAGGAGGTACTGCCAAGTAAGCCGGAATGTAGCCAAGGAGGAAGGAAAAGGAGCGACCGGCTTAAAATGCAAGTAACCATGGCGAGCCAGCACTTCAATGCTAGAATCTGGTCGAGAAGTGATATCACACAGAGCCCTGATTGTGTATTCAAAGAGGACCATGAGAGAACAGTTGTCTCCAATGGGTACCCACACAGCTTGGCTTTGAAATTAGAAGTACAGTTTTGAAAGCATCCAGTGCCTCTCCCTGACCTGTTTGGTATTAAGCAAAATGAAAAGAAAGCACAGAGTTTATTCTCTGTGTCTCCAACAGGTTTCCTTGTGCTGTGCATATGGGCAAGCATTCTGGCGGCAGCTGTTGAGCTGGTGTCCTGCCACTCTGCTTGCAAATGCCACTGGAAACTCTGGCCAACTGTGGGTAACATCACTGTTTCCCAAGGTTCAGAAAACAGTACCCCTTCATGGGGAGGAGAGACTAAAAGCAGCTGAAAGACTACAGGGGTAAAGATGAAACGCTGAGCTGTAAGACACACATGCATCTGGCAGAATACAGCAACGGACTCTGCAGCAGCCAGGAATGTAGTCACACATGACACTCCTTCCAGCCAGGGCATTATATTTGTTATCACGGAATAGAGGCCCCCATCATCCATGTATAGATGATGTCACTATCAATAACAAGGGCTTTTGGAAGGGAAGGTGGTCTTCTATAGCTAGCTGAAGCCATGGGGAATGGATGCAAATATTCCTGTATTGTTTGACCTATCTGTTTCCTGGGGGTGGTATATTTATTATTTTCTTCAGATTACAGTGGTTACTAGTCCCAAACCATTAGTAACTAATGAGCTCAAATGTCATAAAGTAAAGCACATTGGCCATGCTCTGCCATATAAAAAGAACATGAGTGGTTGTTTATGCTATAGCAGTGTGGGAGTATGCACTGTACTATAGGAAACCCTGGCTAATGGATCCAGTGTGGCCAAGGGGAGTACATAGCCAATAAGGCACTGACTGCCAGTTCAAATCCAAGACAGCCAATGTCACAACAATCTGATTTAAATAAATAGGTACTTTCTTCACACCTTTTGCAGTTCTGAGCTGTAGGGAAGCATGAGTGATAGGAATGTTGTCCGGAAGTGAAGAGGTATGTTTCAAAGCACAACCTGATGGCTCAAGAGAGTAACTGGAGGAAGAGAAGGCCACCTTATCTTGGATCCTATCAAGGGTACAAACTAGCATTAAAGATGTCATCTGGAATCAGACTAATAATTTAAGGAATGGGGGGTTATTTCAGTTCACAGTTTGTGGCGCAATCCATCGTGGTGGGGTGGCATGATGGCAAGAGCAGCTTGGGTTGTTGTGCAGGAGGGTGAGGCTGATGGTCACACTGTACCCACAGCCAGAAAACAGAGACAAATGCTGGTTCTGAGCTTACAATCCCCTCTTTTCAGTTTTACTGAGTGCAGGATGACAGCTGATGGGATGGTACCCCTTACATTCTGCGTGGGTCATCCCCACCTGTTAAACCTCTGTAGAAATGTCATCACAGACTTGCCCAGATGTATGTCTCTTTGGTGATTCCAAATTCACTCCAATTGACAATGCAGATGAGCCTCAAGGTGACATTCATTAGTTTATCCACTCTCTCATTCCTATACACTCTCTGACATTTACTATGCATACTTCTGTGGCAAATTACTTGCCTTAGGAATGCTAGGATGGAGAAACTTGTGTATAACTATCTAACCATGGGAGACTAGGAGTGGCATGATGGGAGCATAAAAGAGACGCTCAGGAATGTAGCAGAGGTGCAATGATTCCCTAAAAGAGCACACTCAGCATTTTCCTGAGAACTTACTGCTGGTAAATACAGAGTGATGGTCATGACTCAACTGCCAGGTTTTCTACTGCCAGATCTTTGACCTTGAACAAGTTATTTAATTTCCTTGTGCTTCAATGTCCCTAAAATAAAGAATGAGGATAATGAGGGTGCTTTGTAACACTGGTGGGAGGATTAGATAAACAGCATCAGCAGCATTACAGTACCTAGCACAGACTATGCTCTGTTACAGTAATTAATATGTAATGCAGTTATCGGAAGGCTCAGTACCAGACACAGATTTCAAATATGCATTCATCCCAGAAGCCTATGGAATTTTCTTTAAAATAGACCAAACTAGGTCACACACTGAAACGATTTCTTCTTCTTCTTTTTTAGATCATGCAAGAATAACACTAGAACTTAATAGAAAATGAAACCATAAAAATTAGAAAACATCCAGACTGAACAACACATTCTTGAATTAGCAGTGTTTTTTTTTTCAATAAAACAGGAGAGAAATTTTAAAAACAGAAAATCAGTAAAATGAGAATACAACCAACCAGAACTGTTTGAAATGATAAATAAGATTGGCAAACCTCTAACAAAACTAAGAAAGAGAGGAGTTAGGAGGCAGGAAGTCAGGGAGGATGGGAGGGCTGAACCCAAATTAATACAATCAGAAATTAAAAAAATTGAAATATTACTTCAGGTTTCAGTTAAATCAAGGGGATAAAACTTACAAAAAAAAAAAAAAAAAAAAAAAAAAAACCCTAGAAATTGTAGAATAAAAGCACAAATTCCCAGACATATAACCTATCAAAATGAAATTAAGAAGACATAAACAACTTCAACAGACCCATAGCAAGAATGAGATTGAAACAGTACTAAAAGCTTTCCCCACAAAGGAAAAATTTAGCATTAGATGGGTGCTTCTGGATTCTATCAAGCCTTTACTGATGAGCTAACACCAAAATTCTTGAGCCAGCATTACCCTGATACCCAAACTATATAAGGTTACGGCAGTGGGCTGGATGTGAAGCTGTAAAGGTGATGTTTGGGTTGCAGTGGACACATCAGGCTGTGGATGATACAGTAGCATGCCACATCTGTCAAAGACAGATGCAAGCAGCCAGTGAAGCTGTCCAAATAAAAAGGCCATGTGTGCTTCAGGAACCTGGACCATAAAGACAGAATTACTAAAATTACTGCAGCTTTGATGACTCTACCATTGTCCCTAGATACTCAACCTGGAACTATACAGTTTAGTATTTTCCCTGCATGATTCTTGGTGATGGTTTTGTGCAAGTTTTCCTTGCTATCTTCCTTTCCTCCCTTTTGAAATGCAAATATTTTATCTGCCGTCAGATATTTGAAGTATGTAAGTTGTTTGGGAGTTTTCAAGGGCCTACAGGTAAGAGTCTACCTTAGGTATCAGAAGGACCATTGGACTTTTGAGTTGTGTTGGGCTATTAAAAAAATGGAGACTTTACAAGTTGGACTGAATGAAAGATGCCCATGAGCCCACTAGAAGGATGGAATATTGTAATTGTTTTCAATTTAAATTAGAAACAATCTTGTTATACATATCAATCCCAGTTTCCTGTCCCTCTCCTCTTCCCCTACCCTCACCTACCCCCATCTCATCCCCTTTCTGCTCCCCAGGAAGGGTGAAGCATTCCATGGGGGATCATCAAAGTCTGTCATTTCATTTGTAACAGGCCCAGACCCTCCCCCACGTGTCTAGGCAGAGAGATTATCCCTCTATGTGGAATGTTGTAGTTTTAATGTGAAATGTCCCAAACAATCTCCCGTGTGTTTGAACACTTACTTGGTCTCTGAGTGGTTTTAGAACCTTTGAAACAAGAAGTGTGGTGAAGGAAGTGAGTCATTGGGGATGGGCCAAGGATTATACCTTAGTTCTACTTCTAGCATAAGCTCTCTGCATTTTGACCCTCCAGGACATGTGGAGCCTCCACTGAACATTCCAGGCCTGGAGCCTTAATCCAAAGTAAATCCCTCAAGTTACTTCTGTGAGAGACTTTGTCACAGTGATGAGAAATATCAACTGTAAGACTTCCCCATGCACAGAATAAAATGGAATCCCTCTTTTCACTTAACCACAGGGCAGAAGCAAAGATAAAAGTATCACTCATTTGATCTGCAAGATTTTCTTTTGGATGATCCAGTTCAGCGGTAACTCTTATTCGTGGGCTGCCCCTCTTGCTTCCTTGATGGAAACACAGACCATGGTAACCCATATTATAAGACTGGGAGCATTTTTTTTTTAAATTTTATGTTTTGGGGAAAAAGAAAATCACAAAACCTATCCCCAGAAACAGTACAGTAGCAATTGTGAAGGATGTCCAACAATGGCATGGAAACATACCCTGGTAACCCAGAGGCTACGACTGGGAGGTATTTATTTATTTGTTTGTTTGTTTGTTTTAATTCTACATTTCATAAGAAAACAAGGTCACAAAGCCTGTTCCCAGAAACAGCAGTAGAAATTGTGAAGGATGTCCACAGTGGCAGCTGTAGATTAAAGACTCACTCTACCTATCTATAGAGACCCACAGTTCCTATGGCACTTTCTCTAATCCAGATAGCCAGTATTAAGGTGATGATGGATCGTGTAAAATAAGAAAGTAGCAAATGCCACTGAGTTTCTAGGCTCTCAATCTAAGGGTGAGGAAGACATTTTTAATTAATCCAAGTGACAATAATGTTTCATAGCATACCCCCACCACACACACACACACATACACTCAGCCACTCAGAGATAAATAAATGTGTAAATGAAAAACAAACAGACAAACAAAAACCATAGATACCGCATCCTTTTTTCCCCAAGTCCTAGCTATCTCAGACCAGTGGCCTTGGGAGTTAATGGGGTGCTGCTATTTGTCACATAGACATCTAAATCCAGGAGAAATCAAGCCGGGCAGCATGAACGGAGTTCTTGCTCTCTAGTATCAGGCTTCTGATTTGCCAAAGAACAGTGGATCCTATTTGACTTGGCAACATTCTCTAACATGACGAAGAAGGGTACACCATCCTAACCGTCTTTCTCAGAGCACAGAAGCAAACAGAAAAGAATGCCATCGTTTTCTTTGGATAAAGCTCTCCTGGACTGTGTTCAGCAGTGTTCAGCCTGGTGGGATAATTCTCCATAGATACACAGGATACAGGAGGGATTATTGCCAGTCTGTTTGCACTCTCAGCTTTCATGCAGCTTGGCTGTCTTTTCAAGCTGGATCTTTTTTAGTGACATAGGAAACGGAACCAAGTTCCCAGGCCCTATGTGCCTCTCACAACATGGAGGCAGAGCATGGAGCATCAGCACACCAGGGTTAGGGTAGGACATGGAAGCTCAAGGCCATTGCATTCTGGCTGGGGCAAGGGCCAAGAAAGCCCATTTTATCTTATGCTGTAAACATGCAATCATCAGGCATCAAGCTCGTCATGGAGAAGCCAAGAGATATTTAGGCAGTGAAGCCTGATCACTCTGCCATCAAGTTTCTGTGGTCGGATTCCTCCTGCATCCTCATATACAGCATTTTTAGGCCTGGACAAAGCTCTTCCTTCCTGGGTTGTCATGTCAAAAAGAAGATGGGCAATGAAACAGAGTGTCTTTGGAGTTTTAATGTTTCTGACTTCTCGATGTTGTAGAATTCATTGGGTGTTCTTGTTAGAAGTACATAGGATTGCCTACTTGTATTAAAATGCAAAACAGTTTGTATCAAACCACTCTACTAGATAGCCCTGTAAAACAAATACATCCACAACCCTCCTAGAATCTGTTCTCCACAGCTTGGCTGTGATTATGGATTGTGATATGTGGTTTAAATTTAATAAAAATATGTGTGTGATGAAAGTTTCCATAGATTTATTCTGTAAGCCCCACCAGGCTTTCCATGGACCTTATTCTAAAATGGACATTGCATATGGTGGCACTCAAATGTTTTCAACTTACACTCCCGATGGGAGATGTTATTCTGTGAATATGTTTCTCTTGTGGTTAATGAATAAAGCACTGTTGGCAAATAGGAAGGCAAGATAAGGTAGGACTAGGAGACAAGGAGGATTCTGGGAGATGTAGTAGGAGATTCAAAATGTAGGGACTAGAGAGAAGTCTGGAGCCTCTCTCCAGTAAGATAAGACTATCTGGAAACACTTAGATTGATAGGAATGGGTTAATATTTTTAATATATATATATTATATATTATATATCTTTTTCTTATTTTACATATCGATTCCAGGTCTCCCCTCCCTCCCATGCCCTCCAACTGCCCCTCCCATCCCCCCACTCCACAGAGAGGGTAATGCCTTCTAAGAGGGATCATCAAAATCTGTCACATCACTTGGAGTGGGGTCTAGGCCCTTCCTCCTGTCTCTAGACTAAGGAAGTATCCCTCCATGGGGAATGAGCTCCCAAAGTCTTTCATGCACCAGGGATACATCCTGGTTCCACTGTCAGAGGTCCCTTAGACTGCCCAGGCCTTCTAACTGAGACCCTCGTTCAGGGTGTCTGAGTCTGTCCCATGCTGAATTCCCAGCTATCAGTTTGGGGGTCCATGAGCTCCCCCTTGCTCATGTCAGCTGTCTCTGTGGGGTTTTGTAGCCTGGTTTTGATTCATTTTTTTATCACTCCTCCCTCTCTGCAACTGGATTCCAGGAGTTTGGCTCATTGTTAAGCTGTGGGTGTCTGCTTCTGTTTCCATTAGCTACTAGATGAGGGCTCTAGGATGGCATATAAGTTAGTTATCAATGCCATTATCAGGGAAGGGCATTTAAGGTAGCCTTTCTACTGTTGCTCAGATTGTTAGTTTGGGTCATCCTTGTATGTCTCTGGACATTTCTCTAGAGTCAGTTTTGTCTTCAAACCTATAATGGCTCCCTCTATTAGGGTATCTCTCTCTGTCTCTCTCTGTCTCTGTCTCTGTCTCTGTCTCTCTCTCTCTCTCTCTCCCTCTTGTCTATTTGTCCCCCTGACTCAATCTTCCTGGTCCCAAATGTTCTCCTCTCCTTCCCTCCTCTTTCTCCTAACTCCCTCTCCACTCACTGCCCCTCCACTCCCAATATGCTCTTGAGATCTTGTTCCTTTCCCCTTCTGTGAGGGACCTGGCATGAATCTCTTAGGTTCCTCCTTGTATCTTAGTTTCTCTGGTGGTGTGAATTATAGGCTGGTGATCCTTTGCTCTATGTCTAAATCTATGTATGAGTGAATACATACCATGTTCCTCTTTTTGTGACTGGGTTACCTCATTCATGGTTCCTCCGGAGAATGGGAAATAGTTTACCACAGGACCCAGCAATCCCCCTCTTAGACATATACCCAAATGATCCACATCCATGCAACAAAGACATCTGCTCAACTATGTTCATAGCAGCATTATTTGTAATAGCAAGAACCTGTAAGCAACCTAGATGTCCCTCAACTGAAGAATGGATAAAGAAGATGTGGAACATCTACACAATGGAATATTACTTTGCAGAAAAAAAATAATGGAATCTTGAAATTCGCAGGCAGGTGGAGGGCACTTGAAGTCATCCTCTTTATATGATGAACCACACAGCAAATGCAGTAGTAAAAAGGGACAAAGAGAATGTTTGTCTTAATCTCCTATAGGGGCCTCATGGGGGAGAAGACTTTTCTGACTCTTACTGATGCAGAACAGAGCACAAAGCCACAATGGGATATTATTCCTCTGTACCCACGTGCTGTATCTTGTGATGGGAGGCCTTGTTTCAGTCACTGTTTAGAGCACATGGTCTTAGACCTGGCCACCACATCTCCCATACACATGAATGGGTAACAAAGGCAACCTAGGGAATATGGTATAATTGAAATTGTTCATCCAGTTGTACTTGTAGTGATTAATTATATTGGAAACCTAAAATACAGTAAGATTACAGTGTTTTTCTTAGAAGTATGTTCATTTTGAACAAATTGGATATACAGTATGTAAGCAGAATGAGTACATAGGTATAAATGATATAAGGGCTCATTATTATCTCAGTTGCATGCTGGGTGGCATTGTGATTTGTAAAGACAAGCTTCCAAAAGTATTGCTCATAATCCACAGTCTCATGGAGGCAATCCTCAGTGGAGGTTTCCTCTTCTTGAGTTTACATTACACTGACAAAATTAACCAACACATCTTTATTTTCCTCAACAGGTCTTTTCTCAGATTTGGAGAACCTCACATTCTATCCATCAAAGGCAGCGCTTATTTTGTGGTAATAACATTCGTCTTTAGTATTTTTCTTTAACTGCTTCTTGGATTCAGCAGCTTCTACTAGCTGTCCTGACATGCCGTCTACAGACACTCTCAGTATATTAGTCATTTAAAATTCCAGGTCAGAAAAATCCCAACATCGCTGCTCTATGCTTGTTCCTTTTCTTCAGATTAGCCTTTGATTTCTATTTGCCTTTTAGCCTACATTGCAATGTAGTTTATACCCAGATAGGATGCGCCAGATTAATCAAACATCTAGAAATCAATCTTTAGCAGTGCGAGAATGAGGCATGTGAATAAGAAAGCATGTATGTAGACCCGTTAAGCCCCAGTTTTTTTTTTTTTTTTTTTTTTTTTTTTTTTTTTTTTTGTGGACAATCCATGAAGCTCACACATGCTTTGCAGTTTTTTGCTCTCTCCTTTGGATGAGGAATGTGGTAAGAATGTGGTAAGTTTGGCAGTTCTCTTCCTATACATAGAAGGACTGCAGTTCCTGGAGTTGAAGATTTCCCTTCCCACTAAAATGGTAATAACCAAGCAGGGGAATTCTGGGTAACCTGCCTCTGAGAAGAAGACACTATTGAGACTAGAGTGTTCAGGTGTTTCAGAATAGTGTTCTCCCTCACTCACTCCCTCCCTCCACCTCTCCCTCCCTCCACCCCTCCTTCTTTCCATCCCTCCCTTCTCTCTGTCTCTGTGTCTGTTTCAGTCTCTGTCTCCCTCTTGTGTGTGTGTGCACACACAAACACACACAAACACACACACACACACACACACACACAAGGGGCGGGGTGGGGGTTGGTATTTGCTGTAGGAACTTGGTTAAGCTAGTGGAAGTAATCTTCTCAGACTTGTGAGGGTCCCCAGGAATTAGTCCTTCAGAGTTTGCAGGTCTCACAGTTGCCTGAACTGAGCTGCCAGAATTTCACAATTGAAGCTTGTGTCTTCCAAGTCAATGGATTCTGAACAAGGTGTCTGCCCCAGTGAGCCTGGATCCCTGCACCGCCATCTTGGGGGATAGGTTTTCTCTGTGTCTGCAATGATCTTGGAGATTAAGGAAGGGTGATTGGTATTTCAGTCTATCTAATTTATATTCTTTGTTATGACAAAGTGGTTTCTTTTAGGATCCCAACATGAGTACCTGGTGGGGATGTTGTATTTAAGAGTGAAGAACACAGGAAAATACATAAAAATTATTTGTGGCAAGACACTGTTGGGGTCTTATGAACCTGTCAAGCAATGTAATAATTTAACTTTTAAGAGTTTTGTCTACAAGATAAAACTTGGAATATTTTTCAGTGATGAATACAGATACACTGGTATAAGAATAAAAATAAATATTTTGGGGGAAAAACAAAACAGCTAAATGACTTAAGCAAGTTTTAGGTCAATGCTATATACCATGGACATAGACAGGCTACTTGTAAATGAAAATACTGGTTACCCACCATCACAAACATTGGTCTCCAGCCATAACTGGCAGGATGCCCAAGAAGAAGAGAAACTTGGGCTGTGTCTAAGGAAACACCCATGGCTTATTCCACCAGATAACTAGATTTAATATTTTACTTTTATTCAGTTAGTAAATATTCTGGTCATATGACTGTCCTTGGTAACACATACCTCTAAGAATTAATGACTTATATACTTGACAAGATCACATTTGTAGGAGCTGGAAATTATTTCAGAGTTTCCATTAAATCCCTGGAGCAAGAACAGTTCTCAGGATCTTTTGGCCTTTCAACACTAGTAGCTATGCTCCAAATACAGACATGACCTTTTATAAAATGAAGTTTTCTTAAAGGTTTACTATTTAGAAGCTATTCTTGTGAATTTCTGATGTTTTGTTTTCTTTGTGGGCACTTCTAGTTGTGTGTGTGTGTGAATTATTTAGAATGGAATTATTGCTATTGCCATTAAGTGTCTTGAAATTGTTCCATGCTAGCTGTTTCTCTTGGAGAAGATGGTAATACATTGATCTTTAAGAATAATGTATAAAGGAAATGAGCCAGATCTATTTAAATCCAAACTCTTATTGGTGCTTTGATACTGTCATATGCTGTTCTTTGTGCTATGACCAAGTAGTCAGAGTCTTCAAAACGTTTTAAAAAAAATAACTCTATTGATAGAAAAATGATCACAGAAGAAAGGTAGCTACTAATATATGGAATGCTATTCAAGCAGAAACACCCACCTTCTTCATTTCATCAAGGCAGCTCAGAGCAAATGATGTTTCCCCTCAGTAGCTGTGACACTTGGCTATGCATTACAGTCACCTGGGGAATACTACAAACATTATTGCCTGGGAGCTCCCTATCATTGATTATCATTGGTTTATGAAGTAGAACTCTTAGATACTTTTCTGTTACTGTAAAGACACACCATGACCAAGGCAATTTTATAAAACAAACCAACTTTGTGAGCTTACAGTTTTAGAAGGTGAATCCACAACTGTCATGGGTGGGAACATGGCAACAGGCAGGTAACCATGGCACTGGAACAGTAGCTGTGAGTAATCCAGAGAAGGCGCTAACTGGGAATAGCAGGGGATTTAGATCCTCAAGGCTCATCCCTAGTGACATACCTCCCTCAATAAGGCCATTCCTCCAAATGACCATACTCAAGCAGCATTCAAATATATGAGACTTGGGGGCAACTCTTATTCAAATTCAAACCATCACAGGGACCAAGGGTTTGTTTGTTTGTTTGTTTCTTTTCTTTTGTTTTTGTTTTTAGTTACACAGTTGATGAGTTTATTTGGTAGCTGAGCTTGAGAACAACAGTAACACTAGGCAAGTCCAGCCAGTGAAGCAGACCAGAAATGGAGCCAAAAAACATGTACACAAGGGAGGAAAAGCAAGGCAAAGGAAAGGAAAGGTTGATTCACCTTAGATTCTTCAACAGTTACTAGAAATAATGATTACTTCAGGTGCCTACTTTGTAATGATAACATGTACTGTGAAAGGAGCCTGTTCTTGGTGTTGAAATAGACCAGAATTCTGAGGTTAGGACAGCACCAATATTTCAGGCTCCTGCAAGCTTCACGGTTGCTGCTTCAGCTCTCTCACTTCTCATATTGGCACACTGAATGATGATATCAAGGACCAGCTTCAAGGATATGTCATTTATGGACAAATATAGACACAGAAATAGATGGTATAGATAGATGGGTATAGATGTAGATATGGAAGTTACTTCAGCTGAAGGTATAGATGGGTCTAGACACAAGATATATAGAAAAATGGCCCATGATTGGTATAGCCTCCAATTTGGATCCATCTTGTTTTCTTCTTTTTAGCATCCACATCCAACTTTTTCTTATCACCCTTCGACTTTCAGCTTCCTGATAAGAATCCTATTTCTTTTTCCCAGTTCTCCCAGACCTGCACTGCCTCTTTCCTCTTTGAGGATTCACAATCACCCTAACTCTGACTAATTGGTTGTCTTTTTCTTGTAATGATGAGTCTACTGTGCTTGTTCTTACCAGAACGTACACTTCTAAATTATCTCATGTAACTCTGAGCATGTGAGCTGTAGAAAGCTAGAGTTCATTTCTGCAACCAGGGAGATTGTATGCACAAAGAGTGAGGCACTACTTCCACGGTAGAAACCTGACCCCACCTCATGCAAAATCTTAATGAAGTGGGAATGATGTCTGCTTAAAAATTGTTTTGGAGTCTGGAGTGAATGGAGTGAAATAACTAATTTCAATAGTTGCCATAAGCCAGCAGATATCTATGTCTGGAAAATTCTCCCCTGGATTGTCTAAGGGTGAATATAGTATCCAGATGGGGATGATTATTTAACACTTCAGCATTGGAATGTGTGAGACATATGCCTGTGATCCCAAAGAAAGAAAGGTAGAAAGGTGTGGAGGTTTTCTTTGTTTTCAAAATAATCCAGTGCCCCTTTACATTTTTATCAATTTTTTTTTGGGGGGGGGTTGAGACAGGGTTTCTCTGTGCACTCCCTCTGTAGACCAGGCTGGCTTTGAACTCACAGAGATCCACCTGCCTCTGTCTCCCAAGTGCTGGGATCAAAGGCATGTACCACCATTGCCCGGCTTCTTGTAATGTATTGTCAACACAATATCAAGACTCATGAATTTAGAAATAGAAAGTTCGACTAGTGGGTTAAAGAGCTGTGCTTTTCTGATGGAATTTTGATTACACTGCAGATATTAATATTCGCTTCTTGAAAGCTCACACCCACCTATGACTACTCTTTTAAACAGATTTCATCTTTTAGAGCAGTTTCGGGTTCATAGAAAATGTGAGCAGAAAGCACAGGGTTCCCCCGTACTCCACCTACATGCTAGAGCAGCTTTTCCCACTGTTAGCATCAGTACCAGAGTAGAACATTTGTTGCAGTCAGTGAACTCACATAGGCAAATCATTGTCACCTAAGGCTGTGGTTCACTCTTGATTCTGTGTGATCTATGTGTCTGGACAAGTGTATAATGATGTATAGTCACCATTAAGGTATATTCATCCCACCCACCCATAAACTCTGGTGACAGTCATCTCTTTATGGTCTATCATTCAATGATCACAGGATGAGCCTTCTTGGATAGGTTTGTTTCCTTTGTAATGTGTATTTAAGTTTTCTTATGTCTTATCACATCTCCACATACCACTTTATTTTAGCACTGAATAATATTCAACCTTATGTTTGTATAAACTATCACTTACCCCCCCTCAGCAATACCCCCATTTATCCACATTTTAACAATTATGAGCATAGCTGTTCTAAACATCAATGCCAGAATTTCTGTTTGTACTTAGCTTTAACCCATTTGAAGAACTATGAAGAGTACTGTTACTGAGATCATTAAAGTGTCTTTCTTGTTTCAAACTTTATTTTTATAGCTACTGATATTGGCAACATGGTAGACTAATCCTACATTATAACCATAAGAAAAGTTGCCATTTGTAGACCTGGCCCTCAAATAGGATGCTATACCCTAGAGTTGGCTATTTGGAAGCAGAAAAATGTCCCAACTTCAGATATATGTGGAATATTTACAAAACTTATTGAGGGTGGGAACTTCCAATGGACAAGTTCATTGTTTTCCTTCTTACATAGTATGATTTTCAAAGTGCCAGACCCCAGCTGATATCCTTGTAACAATGCTATTCTGACCTAAACCTCAATCTACAGGTAAATGGTAAGAGCATGTCACTAAGTCAACAGGGCACATGTGTAGGGGCCAGTAGAGGGTGAGGGTGAAGATAAGAGGCCTTGTGTTGGGAGAATTGGACCCCACATTGGTGAGCTCACAGTGATCAATATATCAGTTCCAGGTGGGAAGTGATCCTGAGCAAAGCATTATTGGAATTTCTTAGGAATAGCGTACAACCTGCGTCCTCCAGATGTTTATCCAGTGAAATGGAGATAGGACTCTTATATGGAAAATAAAATTACTTTTGTTCATTTTTTAACTTTGCAGGCCACTTCAATATAAATAAATCACTCTGGAAATTCTACCTATATGGTAACCAAAAGATAAAGAAGTAATTTTTCCTTCATGGCAACAGATAACCTAATAGATTTAGATAAACACATGACCAGTTTAGATCAGTGATAGAGCTTGACGAAGTCATATAGGATCAATAATCACCTTTTGGATACCTTATAAAAACCAATATGTTACCAGGTGAGGGTGGTGGGACTCTTCAGAGACACATGGCTCTGAAATCACAAATAGTAGGACTTAAAGGGTTAGCCTTGAAGTACTTGAGGTTCAAAAGTGCTTGGAATCCAAAGATAATGGTAGCCTGGGTCCTTATGTGAGTTTAACAACATTGCTGGTCTCAGCCTTATGCATAGACCATTGAAATGGGTGGGAAGCCTTTTCTGTTTGCCAGTGTTATCTGGAGTCTCTGCTAATTGCAGTGTGTTTTATCTAGTAAGCCCTCTCAGGCCATTCCTTACTCCACGGGCTAGACCCTGCCTTCTTCCATGAGTCCTGCTCTGGAAAGCCCCCTTTTCTGTTATGGCACATGTGTGACTAGATTTGGGGCTAGAAGCTCAGTGAACTTTTAAACAATGGACTTTTTAAAACTTTGGGCTTTTAAACAATGTTGAGACTGTGATAGACTATGGGGACTTTGGAAGTTGGACTGAATGCATTTTTTTTGCATTGTAATATGAGCCTATGGGGGCCATGGAATAGAATGTGGTAGTTTGAATGATAATTAACCCCATACCTTCATATATTTGAATGCTTAGTCATCAGGGATTGGCACTACTTGACAGGGACTAGGTGGTACTGTATTGTTGGAGGAAGTATGTCACTGGGGGTGGGCTTTGGAGTTTCAAATGTTCAAGCCAACCCAGTGTCTCTTTTTCTCTTCCTGCTGCCTGTTAATCTGTATGTGGAACTCTCAGGTACCACTCCAGCTCCATGTCTGCATGTGTACCACCATGCTTCCTTACATGACAATAATAGACTAAACCTCTGAACCCATAAGCCAGTCCCAATGAAATGTTTTCCTTTATGAGAATACTATGACCATGGCGTCGCTTCACAGCAATAGAACATTGACTAAGACAAGGATGTTAAAAATGGCAACTACCCCATGGAGGTAGGATTTTTATGCCTCACTATGTATTTTGGGCTGACCTCTAATTCATGATCCTCCTGCTTCTGTCTCTGGAATACTGGAGTTTAAAGGTGTGAGACACCACATTTAGTCAACATGCACCTCTGGCCAAGGGGTCCTTACCTCTTCCCTCTGGCCTTTGAGAAGGGACAATAGTCATGACTTCTCGTAGCTGCTCTTCCAGGTACCTCTGGCAAAGAGGGACAGTCTTCCTCTCATGAACCTTGTCTCATTTGATAACATCTTCATTATTGAAAGCTACAGCATGTGCTCAAATGGAGTCTGGCACACCAGTGGCAGAAGAACATTTCAACAACTTGCTCTCAAATTGTTATCCAGTTGGTTTGAGACACTGAGTTGTTAACTTCTATGGGGTAAACACATTCATCATGGCCCCTTGCAAGATGTTTGAGTAAGAGAACTGAACTGGTGAGAACAGGTATGTACCATCTGCTCTCTAGAGCTGGAACAAGACAGTTCTATCACAACTTGGAATGCTTGGATGAGTACCTACCTTTCTTTCTTTCTTTTTCCTCCTGAATATCACTCTTAGCTTCTGAGATGAAACAATTGAGATTTTTCTTAAGACTTAGTAAGAGCTGGTTTTCTTTTATAGAATTCTCATAGAAGTTAATTCCAAGAAAACTTCGAACAACCTGGTTCTGATCATCGTCTAAAATAAGTGCACAATTCATCCCTGTCTCCAACTCTTCTCATTCTACAGATTCCTCCTCTTTTGCTTTCACAAATGTCTCTCATCATCCCCTATTTCCCCATGAAACTTCTTTCTTTTTTTTTCTTTATTTTCTTTGCCACCTTTATCTAGAAGTAGTCTGACTCTCTCTATCCCTATATGTAACTGCTCTAATATTCTTCCCATTTATTGCAAAGAGTAAGAAATAAGGAAGAATTTGACAATAGTTGGCTCTGTGTGTCCCTAGGTTTTACATGTATAGATCCAATCAACCACAGACCAAAAACATTAAAAAAATATTTCTCTCTTGAGAGTATAATACTGTTTTAGCACTGTTCCCTAAAATAATATCTAATAACTTCTACCATGGTATTTTTGTTGTATTTGAACATATAGATTATCCAGAGGTGATTTGAAGAACACAGAATATTTATAGGTTGTATAGCATTATTTTTAATCTAAGGGAATGGAGTTACAAGCAGTGTAACTTTCTGACAGGAGTGCTAGGAACTGAACTTGGGTCCTATTCAAGAATAGTTAAGTGCTCCTAACCACCAGATCATTTATCTAACACTAAGTTTAAATGCTTCTCTTCCCTGGTCAAAGTCCTGGTGAATTTGAACAATGATTTGTTTGTGTAAGCAAATGTCTGACTTCTCATCTTGGTGTACAACTATTACCAAATACATATTTTTTTTCTCTCCTCTCTCAGTAACTATGGTGGTTATTCTCCACCATTCCTCACCCATTCTGTCACTATATCTCTTGGTACCCTTGCATCTAACTTGATTTGGCAAATAAGAGACTAAGCAGGGGACTTCAGGTTAGGAGGAGAAAAAGTATAGACAATTGCCCCTCTTCCTCTCCTGCATTAGCATGGTAGCTCTCCCAGGGGCTGCAAGCCCCCGGCACCACAGTTTCCTCTGTGGTTCCAGTATTCACTGCCTCTCAGAACTTTATTTTCCAAATGTGGCTTCTCGCTGCTGCTCTGTGATGCTATCTAGTCCTCAGGAGACAGAAGTAAATGCTAACTGTTCCACAAAAGGAACCAATGATGGACAGAAGTTACGTATATTACCAAAGTCCAACTTAGTGAACTAATGACTTTTACTAGGGTTTCTTGTGTAAGTATGGATAAGGAGTTGGTTACTCACAGAAGGGAAAAAAATGAGTCTAAGACAGTTGTGTAACCAATAGCCCATGCCAGCATGGGAGACATCTCACAAAAGCTGGAAACCTAAAGTTCATTTCATTGCTTGAGGCTAGCTTGACAAGTTGGATAGTATCTCTTTCAGACAACTCAAGTGGTCTGAGCCTTTTCTAGGTAGCTCACTGGTTTTGCCTTTTCTATAAAAGTTGGTTGGTTTCTGCATCTTCTAGGCAGCTGGTCTGGTCTGAGCCTCTTCTAAGTAATTACCTTGACTAAGCGTGTCCTTACTGCTAAATTACATTTAAGAAGAAGGAACTTTGTGAATCTGGTCAGTTTCAGGGACTTCCTGAAATTGTTGGGTTGTTTACTTCTTATATTTCAACAAGCTTTTCTTCCATATGGGATGTTTCACCTCTCTTTAAACATTTCCTGTCTTAAGGAGACTCCCACCATGTTTTAAAATTTTATCTAGGAAGAAAATGCTACAAACACTTGCTCTTAGGCTTCTCAATGTCTTTTGTCCTTGACCTTAACTCTGTCAACCACTGTAAATAGTCCCTTCTGGAGTTATTCCACACTCCATAAAACTTAGGTTTCCTACTAGGACTTTCAAGGTCAGTATCAATCACCCCATCTGTAACTGCTCCTGAAACACTCTTTCCATGGAAAATTGCACTAGGAAACTATGAAAAATATGGAGATTCTTGGGCACAAATCAAGTGATAATTATGTCAAAAAAAGATTCTTTAACATCTTCCCACTAGAAATCATATCTCCCAGTCTGAAATTCTCAATGCATATATCTACCATTCTCTTAATACATGTATAATACACGATAATAACAATTTCACATGTCAGATTTGAGAGTGAGTTTTAATTTTGTCTTCTAATGTTATTCACCCTTGTAGACACATCTAAACCCAAGACTCCCCTCTCCAAATACCATCATATGTATTAGGGTTTTAGAGCATCAATAGATTAATTGACAAGGCATAATTCAATCTATAGTTACTTTTCAGTTTGTTACTCACTTCCATAAGGTTGAGTTCTAAGTTTCTCATGTTTGCCTTTTGAAGCCCCAGACCTGTATTTCTCACTGCCAACTTTTCATACTATATGCAGCCTCACCACCTTTCAATACCACCTGTTGATATAATCATCCTGTTCTCCAAAATAGATACTTAGCTTGATTTTTGCTCTTCTTCCAAAAACTATCTATTCTCTTAATAACACAAGTCAGAACTTGGACTCACCTTGGAATGTAATCTCAACTATTTCTTCATCCCACCTTGGCTAATACCTCCGCATATATTTCTTTCCTGTAAATACTCCAATCAATGTATTTCTGCCAAAATTACAAAATTATTACTATCGTAGTAAATTGCCTCCAAATTCCCCATGTTTCCTCCTTGTAATTCACACCCCTGTGGCATTTGAATCTTAGCATAGATATCAGAAACTAAATTCACCATTCTTATATTACAGAGAATTCAATGGGACCCATAGGGGTCAAATGCCTTAATCTCACAGATATGAAGACACCTATTTGGCCAGCTTAGATAAAAAGTCTAAGTGTCTTACAACCTGTAAGTCATGACCCTACTGTCCCAGAATTTACCCCCTTAACACATGTAATTTTTGCTGGCCTATTCACAGTATGTTTTTTGCTTCAGAGTAAGTTCTCACTGTGTGGATGAAGTTGATCTTGGGCTCAGGTCCTTTTGCTTCAGCCTCCTAAATGCTGGTGTGATAGTCCTGTACTTCTTTACCATGTTTTAATATGGTAAAACTCTTAATGTTACTCACTATCTGATGTGAGTAATTTACTATGGCACTCAGTATCCTTTGCAGTATCCACATTCTACTTCCAGTCTGAAAGTATGTGCTTAATATGCAACCTATTTGCTTGCAACATCATTTAAGCCATCCAACCACTGTGCCCTGTGCTTCTCCCTTTATGTTAAAGGTGCCTTTTCCATCACCTGCCTATGAACTCTATTCACTTTCATGTTCTCCCTTGTGCCTTCTGATATCTCTTTAATTGGATATTCTTCCTCTGCTGTTATCCCAGTTCTATATTTTATTTGTAGTTTGCTACTGAAATTACTTAGTAAAAATCTGTAGATTATTCCAGATATTTACACATCTCTATTATTATGTTTCTAGTCACTTGTTCCTTTATGCATTGTAAACCACAATGTTCAGGTATTTGTGGGAGAGGGATCTCTGTAAACTCCATGGCCAACAAGAGTCAAGTGGCAAGAAGGAAGTCATGGTTCACCATGACTTGGTAGCCAATATTGGTTCAAACTTTGAGAGTCTGACACTGGTCAGTTTATTTTAGGCATATTTAAGCACAGCATAACTTGGTGAAAATTTTTCCTGATAATAATTATGTCAATTTTGTGTGCACAATAAAGCTTAAGACATGACTACATGAAAATTCTTTGTAAAGTACATGTACCATCTTTCATACAGATGGGCTCTATAAATTGACCTCATGTGACATCTTCCATAAAGATAGGTTCTATAGATTGACAAGTTCACAATATGGTTCTTGGGGAGAATAATGTGTGGTCTCAGCCACACAGAGTGAAAAGGTCACCAGGCTATTAACCATATCTGCTTCCAGCCTTCCTGAAATAAAATAGATTATACATTTCGCTCTTTGAAGGGATGACCCTGTGTGTTTAGCATTTCCTGGTTTTCCAAGTGATTATCTGTGAGCACAAGGACCTCTGTTACTCCTACATTTATATAGTGATGATGAACTTTTAGATTCTATAGCTCAAACCACTGGATGCATTTCATAAATGTGTTTTTAATTCAGCAGTAATTTTATTCCAATGTCTTAATATGAATAATTCGCAAATATGTTTGAAAATAACTTTGAGTCTGAGAACTGGTGATATCTGAGTTCTGTGACAGCCTCACTCTCCTCAAGAGGTGAAAAGACTTTCCAGCAGCAGAAAAAAATTAGGGGGCAAGAGAAAACTTCCAAAAGCAATTACCACTGAAGTAACAGAAGATTGTGGCATAATGACCAAGGTAACAAGTTATCCAATCATGCTCCTACCTTCAGAAACAACACTGAGGATAAATAAGATGCATAAATCCTTAGAATATCCCTGAGTATGATAGTCCTCTTTGTTATTGGAAGATATATTCGACACTGAGTAGACATTTGTAGCTACAGGTAATACTGGACCTTGAACAACACACACACACACACACACACACACACACATCCCCGTATATATCTATATATGTGTTCATATTTTCCATGCACGTATATTCCTATAGTATTCTTATAATAAAGTTTATTTTCTTAGTGGGGTACCATAGGAATTAATAAGTCATTATGTTGACTCAGTGGTTTTTTTGTTGTTGTTGTTCAATTATTTCTTCAAATCAGAGCACACTTTCAGTTCACATTTTCCACTCATACGTTTTGACATATTTTTATTATTTCTTCAAGTCAAGAGTCCTTCCTTATAGAAAGTAGGCCTACATATCACCACTTTGGCCAGCTAAACTGCTATAATTGCTATATTTATATTTGGGCATAATAGAATTAAGCCAAGTAAAGGATACTGGACACAAGTACAGGAATATTGCAAGTCACCTTTACAGCTGCCACAGCAGTTAGAGACAGCACACAATTCTCTATCCACTGGACAAAAGGATGAGTTACTGCATGGAGTGTGAAGACAGGGGGATCTGTCACTCTATGTAGAGGCAAGCACAATTAAAAGGCATGAATTACTTCTGGGACTTTCCATTTAACATTTCAAGTCAGTTGACCTCCAATAATGGAATCTGTGGAAAGTGAAACTGCAGAGAAAGGGCAGGGGGCTACTGCAGTCTAATGTGCAGAGTGATGGAGAGGTGAATTAAGATTCTTGGGAAATCAATACAAAACATTAAATTATCCATGAACTACATCTGAGCCTTGGTAAGGTAGGAAGGATCCCTGTTATAGTACATCCTGCTAAGTCAGAAGAGTGGGCCAAAGCCTAGAAGAGTTGAATTCATGCCACTCTTGGTGAAATGGAATCAAATGAAGGAATCTTGTGGGACTCAAAGTCCTCAGCAGAGACTACAACCAGCCCCAGCTGTGCCTCACTCACACACACCCTGCTCACTGTCCCTGATAATCCACAAGGAGACAAATGACCACAGATAAGAAGAGAGTGAACTCAAGAGCCCACTTGTTCCTTCTCAGAGTAAAACCAAGATCAGATGTAAGGCAGGAGAAAACAAGAAATTGTTCAAGAGCTGTTAAAATACATTATATCCCCAAATCAAAAAACGAAGTAGAGAAAGGTTTTTCCTAAAAGATAGCACAAACAATCCAACTCAAAGGAATGAACAACACAAGAAACCAAAGCAGATTCTGTATTAGTGCTCTGAAGTGATGGATTAATCGAATAAGGACATATATTCAGTAAAACAAAGAAATTATAGTGGTATAATAAAAGATCAGTATGAGAAGAAAAGAAATTTGTTCAGAAATGGCCCAACACACAATGCATAATCATAAATGGAACAAGCTAGAGGCAACACGTTACAAAACTTGGAGGGGGTGGGAGAGTTTTATTTAATTAGAGTAGATAATAATAGGGACAGTTAGCTTGCAATACTTAGCAAGATGATAGATATGGAAACTATAATCCACCCTCCACAAATTGGTTAATTAACATTCCCCTGAAGTATAAACTTTAAAAGGTAGCACAGAAAATAGGCAGAGATGTAGGAAAGGAAAATTACCTTACAGTGAATGAATGAAGTTTGAAGTTTGTATTTTTAGCATTTATTAAGAAAACATGATAGTATTAAAGTTTAATTAAAAGAAACTTTGAAATATAAGGGAAAAAATCAATGAAGAGACGAATCATAATAATGATTCCAGGTACTTAGGAACTGGAGGCTGAAGAGAAGGTTCATGGCTTAAGACTCTTACTGTGCAATCAAGAACACTGGAGTTTGGATACCAGTACACACACAACAAGGCAGGCATTTCCCAAATTCCTGTAACGCCAGTTCTGAAGAGGTATGACACCCTCTTCTGGCCTCCATGCACACCAAGCACCCACACACACACACACACACACTTGTGCACATATACATACACACATAGAAATAAATAAGTAAAATACAAAAGAAAATGAGAAATAATAATCAGATAAGAATCCAAATATATCACTTAAATAAATGTGACCCTAAGATAAAGCAATTGAGGTGATTGGCATTGAAGAATAAGACAGATATATTATAAACCATCACAAATTAAATTTCATCAGAACAACTCAGAAGAGGAATAAACTTACTATTTTTCATATATGACAATTAGTGATGATCAAAATTAAAAACTTGAATTGAAATGCTTTCCTTCTGCCTATAACTTATTGCTGAGTTAGTGTTTCTTTAAATTTGATTGATCATTTGGTATCTTTTCATCATATGACTAAACAAAAGACATTCTTCAATCATTTCACTCACCATGCTTGCGGTTTTCCCCTCAGTAAATGCACGTCGAATTATTTAGCAAAAGCCACATCCAGTATCTAGTAGGGTTAAAGATATGACTCAGCAGTTAGTGTTGGGATCCCAGCATCTGGACTAGGTTGCTCACAATCACTTGTAATTTAGAGGATCCCATGACCTCTCCTAGATTCCTTGTGTTTCCACACTCAAATGCACATATATACACATAATGAAAAATAAACAAATCTTTATAAAATACCTTTCCTTGAGTATTTATAGGGTCTGGTGAGGTTTCTCAGGGTTAGGGTGCTTGCTGATCTTCTTAGAGGACCCCCATTCTGTTCCTAGGGGCCACTTCAGGAGGCTCGCTGTTGCCTATAACTCTAGCTCTATGGATCTGACCCCTTGTGCTAGCCTCCACAATCAGCCAAACCCACAGGAAATATATTCACACAGATACACATACATATAGATAAATACAAACAAACTAAGTCTTAAAAATTATAGTATGTATATCAGCATTCAATTATGAAATTTGTCTTCTCTCATCTATATATTTCACTTCCCAATTTTGCTTTAAATTTCTCTCAATATATGTCACAGAAGAGTAATGATTTTTATTTTAAGTAAAATAGAAAACAGTTTCATTAAAGTCATATCAATTTAAAATCACCAGCTTAAATATTTTAATTTTAAACATTCAATTTCCAGGGTAGTTGTGTTTAGTTGCAGTGATATTCATCATCATGTAAGATTGTCATGGCATTACTCCAAAATTATTTTGAAAAAATGAATCTTCTGGACCTCTCATTACAAGTCTACAGAGCATCATTGGGAGAGCAAGAAGCATAGGGACTTGAATAATACTCATTGAACTCTACAATACTAGGTCCTTCCGGAGAAGATAACTATATTGAGAAGATTTCATAGGGGTGTGGGGGGTGGCTGGGAGGAATCTACTCTCTTCCATTATTCCCAAGTTTCTGTGGGAGAGTGAATCCAAGACATATGCAGATACAAAAACCTGAGTACGGTCAAGTTATTTCTATTCATTGGTATAGTGTATGCATATAACCTATGCACACAAATTACCTCTAGGTTACTTACAATTCCTTACCTTATGTAAATTGCTGTTAGAAATGCCTTATACAATATAAATATTATTTTGATAGTTGTTACACTTCATTATTTAGGAAGTACAATTGTATTATAGTATCTAGGCAGTAATGGCAAGAACATGTTGAGTACAGACACACAGTTGTTCCAGTATCATTAATTTGTAGTTACTGGAAGGTACAAATGCTGAGCCTGGGAATATAGAGAGTCAGCTGTACACATTGTACATTCTTTTTTTATCCTTGGTTTTTCTAGACAGGGTTTTTCTGTGAAAGAGCCCTGGCTGTCCACTCACATTGTAGACCAGACTGGCCTTGAACTCACAGAGCTCCACCTGACTCTGCCTCCAGAGTGCTGGGATTAAAGGCATGTGCACCACCACCACCCAGCCACATTGTATATTCTTAAATTTTTATAGGAGATGATGTCATAAGTTACATAAAAATCTAAACAATGGAGTTTGAAATTTCTGAACAAATAGCATTTTGTCAATATACAGTCAATTCTATAGAAGTAAAATTCACATAGAAAGTCACCAGAAGCATCAGCCCTCCCACTCTGTCTGCACCCCAACACACAACTAAAGTTTTGGTCAATGGACACACATTCAAAGTCAATGCTGTACATATATTTTTATTGCAGCAGCCACGTGACTGTTTCAGCGCTACTCTTAATCTCCATTTAAAATTATATGGCTGCTGCCTGTCATGACTGTAGGGTTTAAGAAACTGTTCACATTTTGGGGTGCTTCTAAATCATGAGAATGCATTCCTAATCAGTATTATTAATTTGAGTGATAGATAAATAAGCAGATAGATGATAGATAAGTGATAGGTACTGATAAGATACTGTGTGACTGAAAAATGTTGTCCAAATATACTGAACCTCTTTCAACTAAATCCAAAATAATGTAATTAATGAACAGATACTCATTAAAGCCTGCAGGATCAAGAGCACAGGAGTCATGGAAACATGTCACAAGAAGGAATAGAATACTTAGTGCTTTAGTCAGTGTTAGCTGACTGTGACAAACAGCCTCAGTGTCTAACTGATCCTTAAATGTAATCTCTCTTCTAATGTCTACTATTGCAATTGAGACTACCAGCGTGCCACTAACCAGATGGCAGGAATCGACTGTATGCCTTACACTAGGCACTGAAGTAAACCTTTAAATATACACTTCCTTATTTAAGACCCATGGCAATCCTGTGAAACAAGTGTTATAGCCACACACTACAGTGCTGAGGTATGGAAGCTGAAGCTGAGTCAGTATAAGCAGTCTGATCACACAACTAGTAGGTGATCAGGCTGTGATTTCATGTCATGGCTCACTCACAAACTCAGATTCCTTCCCCATATGCCATTCTAGCTATGCAATAGTGTTTGTATATTATTCAGTCACATCTCATCTGGCCATAGTCATCTGGTCCTTCAGAACCTCAGAGAAAATACAAGTCTCATGGAATAAGCCAATTATGATTTCAACCTTTAGCTTCATATGATACCTACTGTTTTGTGTAGATTGAGAGGAAATCTCTACATGTGGATTTGACTAAGGGTGCAGGTGGCCTCCCTGTCTTCTTTATACAATCTGCTTACTATACTCACACTAAATAAGAGTGACAGTGAGGAAATAACCAATCAGGAGGAATAGCATCTGACCCAAAAATACTTTCAAGTTTTTAATGTGATAAAATAACCATGGAACTTGTCAATAATAAAAATACATTTACATCATCTAGCAAAGGGGCTTTTCCAAAATTATGTTTTGAGGATCATAGTAATTGATTTGAATTAATTACCAGAAAGGAAACCCCCAAGAGCCAAGGTCCATCAAAGCAGTTTTATCCACAAGTTCAGGTTCTGGTCTCATGCTCCTTGCTGGTCCTGGGAGGCATGAATGCACCAATTTAATTTTCTTGGAACAAACAAACACTGACATCATGTTAAATCTGCAATTCTTTTCTTCCTTGTGTTGTAGCTGTTGCTCAACTGGTAGACTCTTGCTTACACATGTGTCATGCCCTGGGTTTGATCCCTACTACCACATGAATCAGGAATGATGATGTATGCCTGTAATCTGAGTACCTGGGATGGGAAAGGAAGAAACTCAAAGTGCAGTGCCATCCCTGGCGGGGTTTTGAGTTTGAGGCCAGTGCAATCTATGTAAGTCTCTTCCTCTATCTTTTTGTAACATTGTCTACACCCTTTTCATACTGAATAGACCCAACCTCATCCTTAAAAAAATAATGTTTCCTCATTTTGTAGCTCAGACTAGCCTCAGACTTATGATGCATGCCAGGCTGTCCTTGTCAGGGTTCCAGTCTCAGTCTCCTGTGCATGGATCGAGTTTGTAACAACATACCCACAACGGAGTTAATGATATTTACAAATGTGAAGATAATGGCTCGAGGTAGAGATGGGAAGGTAAGATATTGGTATGGGTGCAAAATTCACACAAGAGGAAAAATCGATAACTACCTTTATGATGAATAAGGAAGAGGTTTCAAATACCTTTGCTAAAATAGCATACTTTTTAAAAAGCAAGAAAGTAAGCACTAATCAAGATTGAAATTTGGGCACTCCTGAAAATCAAAGTTTATTGAGCTAAAACTCAGAAAGGATGCTAACTGAAGGCAAGAAGAAATGAATTCCCATGGATCAGAAATGAATTATTGTTGATGAAGAGAAACACATGGGGCCTTCGATGTAAGACAAAGAAAACTTCATGTCCACACAGGAGGGGAAGACTGATAACAACATTCAAGCAGAAATAATTCTTGAAGGGTAGTCTTCTCGTTCTTTGTCTTATATCTCCTAGTCTTCAGCAAGGTATTTAAAAGCATTTAAGACAGTGGCCCACTCTGCTTTCTCTCTACAACTCTTTTTCTGATATTAAACCTGTGTGTGTGTGTGTGTGTGTGTGTGTGTGTGTGTGTGTGTGTTTTATAACATGCACATGTTCATGAGTGTGTATACATGTGCACATATAGTGTTCCATGTTTGTGGAAGCCAGAGACATTGACATCCATCTGATATCTTAGTCTACAACTCTTTACTTTTTTTTTTTTTTTTTTTTTTTTTTTTTTTTTGACACAGGGACTTTTACTGACCCTGAAGTTCCATGATTCACATGGCCTGTCTAGACAACAAGCCCCAGAGATGCCCCTGTCTCTACCTCCCCAGCACTAGGGTTACAGAGATGTACCATCAGGCCTAGTTTCATGTGGCTGTTTTGGAGAGTGGTCCTAATGCTTGCACAATAAGCACCTTACAAACAGTGCAGGCTTCCCAGCCCCCTCCTTCCTTTCTTCTCTATCCACAGCTGAAGTAGACCCACCATAAAGTGTCTGTAAGCTCACTGCCTATCCCAGAAGAGCTCTGCAAAGGGCATTTCTCACTGTGGTGATGTCATACCATCCTCTCCTCTGCTCTTTCCCTGCAGAGAGATAGCGTTTATCTGCATATTAGTACTATGTAGCCGGTACCAGCTGTAACCATACAGTACAGCCCACCCTCAGCATCTTCCCCGGACATATATCTACTATTTGAATTATGGCCCCATTTGTAAATTAGCCTTGGATAGGAATTATGTATTTCTTTCTCTTTTCCCTTTTTATTCCAATGGAGTTAAAGCCAGCAGGGAATCTTCATTAAAATTCACCACGAGGCCCATTTGTTTGCCATTTCCCTTCCCCCCAAGTCTCGCATCCCTCCTACCCTGCCATGCACTATGCAGAACAGAGGAATGACCCGTGGAAATCTCACTGCCACTCTGAGGTGCAAAACCCAGAGAGATGCTCCAAGATGCCTGCCTGTCAAATGCAGATGACAAATATTTACTCTCTCTGGATACCCTCCAGGTAGTTTCACATTCACAGTTTTATTTCATTCTCTATTTTAGGAAAATCGTCATTGCTCCTGAGCAGGTGCAAATACTACTGACATTTGAAGGCAGTCTAGCCTTGCACTATCAGCTCTCACTACAGATTGATACGGGGAAGACATTTCTGGTGGTTGTTTCTGTTGTTGGCTATCGCGTTCTTCCTGCCGGTCCCAGTGAGATGCTCCCGTGCCAGTACCATACTTCATATTCATCTATAGGAACATCTGGCCCGTGTCTAACATTTAATTTCCACACCATTAGAGTCAAACAATACATGTACATCAGTAGATAATGTAATGCATTATCACGCAAGGCAGAGAGTAGCAATTTATTAGCCTAATTTAAAATAGCCTTCAGCAAAAGAAAAAAAAAAAAGAAAAATATTGCATCTTAATTCAGAGTTCTGAATGGAGTGACATGTTTTCCAGCAAAATTCATAGGTATGTAATCAGACACACTTTGGAAAAACTTTCCAACATGTGTTATCATCTACCTTGTTCAAGGATAAAACAGCCATTCTGTTATTTTTTTCCTATGTTAAACCAATTTCATCCATAAAAACACACAGAGATAATAGCCTTTAGAGAAGAAGGGGGAAACAGAAGTTCCTTGCAACATAAGTCGACCCCACACACATCTCCCTTTTAGGAATCAAATGTGCAGGCTACTTGGATTTCTTTGCACTCGCAAATCACAGAAGAGAGAGGAAATTGCTTTGAACATGTCATGGTTTTACTCTTATTTTCATCTCACCAAGACATTTTCATTATAACTTCAGGTTGGAGACAATTCATATGGAGAGTCTTTGTCTTTATGGGGGAATATTATAACTTTCCTAAGGAATTAAGTGATGTTATCTTACAAAGTAGCTTAAGCCTTGCAGCCAAACAAATGAATCATTGTTATTAAAATGCAGACATATTCAAATATATTCTTGGTTATTATTAATGAAATCAATTTCTGTCCTCGAACAAACATGTCTGATAGAGAAAGATACATGGGGCTTATAAACACTGACAAGAATCCCTCTAAATGTTACAAGTGGAAATAATCACATATATTTATAGCATGTGAGGTAGCACAAATCAGAATTCTGTGATGCTTACTGAAGCAGAGTCAGAGAGCTCGTGGCATGTGACAGCTCTTCAAAAATCACAGGATAATTGTCATCTCATGGTCTTTAGGCAGAATTAATCTGTCACTTGAACCTTCTCTCTTAGCGATGATGTGCAATGTCCAAGGCCTGAATTTGTGTTGAAATTTACACTGGTTTTTCTGGGCTCACAGAGCGTTGAGAGAAGTGAAAAAATGTGTGTCAGTAGAGCTTAGTGTCATGAGACAGCTGGAGACAGTGCTCCAGTAAGGGAACGAGAGAGCAGGTATCCAGTACCCCAAACAAAGCCATTTCAAATACTGACAGGGATTCTCTGCTCAAATTTGGAGGATGGCTGACAAAAGATGCTTCGGCTTAGTAGTGTCTTGCTTACCCATGTGCAACTGTGGCAAGCATTTACGAGAAACTATGCTTTTAACTGCGAATTTAGTTGTTCTGCGATAGTAGTGTGCAATGAACCATTGTTTGGTAGTGCTGAGTCACAGGCCCCAAGCAGCCGTGTGATCCTGAAGTAAAACGTAAGATACTGAACATTATAGTGTGCGCACTGAGCAAACATCAGGGGATAGTCAACTTCTTGTCTCTTCCTGTGAATCATGTTCTGATCCCAGGAAGGGAGACTGGGGTGGGAGACCAGGAAGATGAAGAAAATTCAAGAAGAGGAGGGCGGACAAGATGTACCTTATTCACCAGCACACTAGGCAGCAGCCAACTGATGGACACGCAGGCACAGGGTCTGCATACAGACTGGCCTGATACAAGCTCAAGCAAACAGTGCCACCTACGACCTGACAATCATGTTTACACAGGCATACACAAAGTGGCACTTTGCCAAAAATAATTCTATAATAGGTGACATCACTGTTTAATTTGGGATTCCTTAAAATAACCAGTATCAGCCATTTTGTAATGACTGAGAGCTCCCATGTTTTGCTGACTCAGACCAGATCTGCATCATGGTGTGTGTGCTGTGAACACCTTCATTCCCCTCTTTTTCTTCTATCTACTCTCTTTCATTTCATTCATGAGCACTCCTAACCCTCTGAGAAGACATAAGGAAGAATCTAATTGCATCAAGGACTAAAGACTCTCTCTTTAGGCCGTGTACTGGTCTGTTTAGTGGACTAAACAAGACTATGAAGAAGATAATAATTCTTTAACCTATTTTATTACTAATCCAATATTTGATCCAAAACCTCTGAAAAAGGAATGAGAAACGAGTCAAATTTACATTGACAAAGTAGCTCTAATAAGTAAGGTATAGCACTTTACATATTTATGCATGAACTCACTTCATTCTTGGATTGTCTCAGAATGTTATTATCTCTACAGAATAGTAATAATAATAATAATAATAATAATAATAATAATAATAAAGAAATGACAATAGGACTTTAATCTAGGCTAAGCATTACTCTAGATCAGTGGTTCTCAACCTGTGAGTCATGACCCCTTTTGGGGGTAAAATTACCTTTTCAAGGGGTCATCTAAGACCATCTGAAAATATAGATATTTACACTATGACTCATTACAGTAGAATAACTACAGTTATAAAGTAGCAATGAAAATAATGCTATGGTTGGGGGTCACCACAACATGAGGAACTGTGTTAAAGGGTAGTAGCATTAGGAAGGTTGAGAACCACTGCTCTAAATGTTAACACAAACACCAAGATGTCATCTGGGCAGGGTGTTGAAGAGGGTGGTGGGTTGAACTGCTTCTGTTAACAGCTGTGAGGAAGGCATGAAGAGACCCAGGTTTCTCTTCTTAGCAGCACATAGAAATCTTTAACCTTCAGGAGAGTTCCCAGGTACTGAAATTTTGTTTTAGATCCGTAGTTGCTAAAGCACTGACTACTATATAGAGAAAATTCTCATACATATCTAGCTTATAGATCAATATTACAGGTATGGATGGATGTGTAGAGCTTACTGGGTGGGGTGGGTGAAATTCTGAGCTTCTCTTCTATTTGAGCAAGAAGACGTGAGTACCAGTGTGAGAAAATTCTCAGATCCTAAGCCCTGATGAAGACACTGTTGTCATGGTGATAAACTAAGAATATTTTTATTTATTCATCACCTTATTAAAAAGAAATTACAGGGCTAACAAAATGGCTCAGTGAGTAACTCAGTTACTTGGTGAGTAGTCTCAATGATGCTATCGAAACTGATGACTTAAGTTCAACCCCTCATGACCCATGTGGTGGAAGGAAAGCCCTAAGTCCTGCAAGTTGTCTCCTAAGCTACATACACACAACATAGCATGTGTACGTGCACCTATGTTTATGTGCTCCCACACATGTGCGCACATGCAGACACACACACACAAAATAAATTATAATGAAAATACAAAGATTAACAAAGCTTTTTCAGATAATACATACAGCAAGATAATAAGCATAATGAAAGTGTCAAAAGTATGTTGAATTATTAGGACTCATTAGACCCTCTGGGCTTTACTTAAGACAATCATACTAGCTAGGTATCAATATTAGACCCATTGTATCAAAGAGATTAAAAAATGTTAATGATGCTAAAGGGCATAACTATGTGTAACAAAATTATGAGTTAAGGTTGTAGGGCTCAGTCTGAGGTCTATATGACCCCAAATAATCATGTTAATCAGAAAGGGAAGCAAAATGAAGTCACAATTTGATGTGATGAGTACCACATGCTTACTATACCAGAAACAAGTTGTAATTGAAACATTCAGATGTAAAATGGAGGAAATATGTTCAATCTCCCTCTCCTTTCTTTCTTTCTTTCTTTCTTCCTTTCTTTCTTTCTTTATTCGTTTCTCTCTCTCCCTCCCTCTCTCCCTCTTCAGTTTTTGTTTTTCAAGACAGAGTTTGTCTGTGTAACAGCCTTGACTGTCCTAGAACTCATTTTGTAGACCAGGCTGGCCTCAAACTCATAGAGATGCTGCCCCTGTCTCTGCCTCACAAGTTCTAGGATTAAATGTCTTCACCACCACTGCCCAGTTGAATCTCTCTTTTTAATATCTGTGGCTGGCATAAATTAATTGATCAAGACTACGTCCAGAGAGAATATTTTCTGTAGTCTTTATGTAAAGGACCTGGCATACAATAGCTAACAATGCTGGACATTTACTCCAAGGTAATTTATATGCATATTATACTTAACATTTATCATCCTATGGTTACTTTCATTTTGCACATGGGAAAACTGAAACATAAAGATGATGCATAACAAATTCAAGGTCACATAATAAGAATGTGGAAACATCAGGCTACACATCCAGGTAGACAGATGCAAGTAGGTATTGCAATTATCATTATGCTAGATACCTTCCAATGAGTACTTTATCGGCAATTTATGGTGGTTCCATAGTGATTTTTCTAATAGCATCACTAAATATAAGCGTGACTCCAAAGGGGATGACAATTAAAAGAAGATTACTCAAGGGCTAATGTAACAGATCAGAATCAGAGATGTCTTGGGCTCAATTTAGGTATAGATTTCAGAGGCCCCAGAGTGTCAGTTCTCAACAAGACACTATTTCCACAGTCAGTGAGTTGTGGTTATGGGAGTCAGCAAGTCTTAGATGTTACACTGTTTTGGTACTTTCCAAGGGGGCTCAGTACATAAAGGGGTGCTATATTCTATATATTATGCATACAATGTGCCTTGATATTCATAGTGATCATGAGAATTACTTCTGAAAAGCTTCTGTAGGGGATGTAATTGTAAGGGAAGTGGTAGTTAACTGTCATTGTCACCAGAAGACACCCTTCTAGGCATGTCTGGAAGGGTGTTCCCACAGAGGCTTACTGAGGAAGACCACCATCAGTGTCAGTGGTACCACCCCATGGTCCTGGACTAAATAAAAGGAAAGAAAGATGTACATCAGCAGAATCTATTGCTGTCTTTCCTGACTACGGATACAATATGAGCCTTAAGAATCCTGGTCATCAGACCTACAGCATCCCCTGTCATCATCCTTCCTTGCTTGATGGATTATACCCTCAAGCCATGAGTGTACCCTTCTTTCTGTAAGCTTATTTTCTCAGGAATTTTGTCATAATGGTGAGAAACACAACCAATAATACAAGGGGATACATTTTAAAAGTAAAACTTTGCAATATAGCAATCTAAAGAAATAGGCAGCTTGAATAGTCTCCAGGTTACTTTCAAAACCCACCTGCAAGCCAACAGTGTGATATCTTCAGAGCATCATCATATTTTTGGTTGTATGCTGTAACCTGTACAGCTTTTCCGCCCGCCGCCGCTGATCTTGTCCCGCCGCCGTGCCAGCCCCAAATAACACACTGAGACTCTGTATTAGATATAATTCTGTTGGCCCGGTTACTTGTTTCTTATCGGCTAGCTCTGCCTTAATTATTAACCCATTTCTATGTATTTCCACGTGGTCTCCTTACCGGGGAGTGAGGCAGGCGTCTGGTCACCCCGGTCTCTCCATGCTGACCCTCCTCCCTCTTCCTATTTCCTCGTTGTCTTCTAGTCCCTCCTATCTTGCTTTCCTATTGGCCAACAGTGCTTTATTTATTAACCAGTATGAGAAACATACACAGAATGACATCTCCCATCAGTATGCTCTAATCAAAAGTGTATCAAGTAAGGTTTTTCTCCCTGAATAAACATCTATTCGGCCTATTTGTTTATCTTGATCCTTATTTACCACAATACAAAAGTTTAATAAAGAGGTTTAAAAACAGCTTAAACACAAATAAGTGGCAAAATGATCAAAACAATTTGTGTCTATGAAAATTGAAAAGGAGTGTGGAATTGGCTCCATGTAATATCTGCACCAGGACACAGATATTTACAACATGTGTCCTCCACTTGGAGAGAAAATGGGATTCTTAGATCCAAAAAGAATTTTTATTCAAACAAAATATGTGTACCGGCAGTGCAGGGTATATTTCAGAATGGCACTGTCTCTGGCTCCTGCGTTTCTAGAATTGATTTATTTGCACTGGCTGAAGGGTCATACAATTAGATGAAATCAGATGATCAAATATTGGGCTCTTATTTAGTGCTCTCATAGACACAGCCCTGTGTAGAAGTTTTCTTATAATAGAAATTGTGTATTCTTGCCCTGATTTTACAAATGTCTTGAGCTCTGGTTTGGAAATTACCTGCAGTCAACAAACCAAGGATTTAAGTTCCAAAGCACATTAGACTCATAAAACAGGTTCAGTCAAACACCTGAATCCCTTAGATCAAAAAATCTACAGACAAAGGGAAGGTGCTTAAGTTAAAGCTGCCTCGGGGCACCAGAAAGTTATGGGTTGGTGGGTTTTACAAGACTACTTGCTATGCTGTTCAATTATAAAAGAGAAAGCAGTTACCATAGCAACACCACTTCTAATGATGCTTATGCTGCCTCTGAACTACACAGCACCTTCTTCTAGGGACACATTGACCAGCACAGCCTGCTATGGGAATTTTTATGCCCAATGTTAGGTTTTGCAGGAAGAAAAATGCATTTCAATAACATGAAAAATGTACATATACACATATAATCATAATTTGCAACATTAAAATATTATGACAAATTGTCTCATTTTTGTTGGTTGTTTTACAGATCAAAATGTTTTTTTTAACTAAACTTAAAAAATAAAATGCATACCACATGTAGAGCTGGGAATAAAATTTAGTTGGGGGAGTGCTTGTCCCAGCATGTATAAAGGACTTGGACCAGAACCTCTGTACCATATCAATGTCAGGATAGGGTGGTACAGAGCGGCAATGTCAGCACTCAGGAGGTAGAGGCAGGAGGATCAGAAGCTAAGGTCATCCTTGGCTACATGATGAATTCAAGGCCAGCCTGAGCTACATGAGACTCACATTTCCAAAAATGTGAAAAAGAAAGAAATCATGTGTATTATTTGGGGTTCTCTAAAGGGATAAAAGAAAATGTCTGTACATGAAAAGGGACTGTATTACACTGGCTAGATTAGAGTACATATGATCTGGGTGGTCCAAGTTAGTTCTAGCTATCTCAAACTGGAGAGGATTGTACCTCATCAGTTGTAAAGTCTGTGAAGCTGGATGTGTTAGCAGATCGATTCTGGTGCTGAAGAACTGAAGGATTCCTAGAGAGTTTCTACGTCAGAAGCCCAAAGAAACTGGCTCAAATATCAGTGAAATAAGGCGGGAGCATCATGGTAGATAAACTTGCCAGGGAGAGTAAAAACAAGCAGGCAAGAGCATGAAACATCTTCTTCCGCGTCCTTTCATTGGAGATGCCATTGGAAGTCACCACTGCTGTTTAGCGTCTATCTTTCCACTTTAACTAATTTGATCAAGAAAACCTCTCATAGGAGTACTCAGCAACTTACCTTTTAGTTGATATCATGTATGATGAAATTAGCCATCACAGCATGTATGTAAATGGAGTTCCACTGACATGTAAACATGGAAGTTTTTTAATACCCAGAAAGCTGCTAAATTTATAAAACCTTTTGATGGAATAGCAGCTGCTTATTAATATAGACATTTGGATAGTAATCTACATTTGAATAAATTTTATTATTAATAAGTTCTGCCCTAAAAATGTAAACAACACATGCATCTAAAGTATAAACCTCTTACAAAAAAAGGATTACTTAATTATAGACCAGGTAAGCTAAATAACAGAGAATACAACCTTTTAGTGTCATAATTAGTTAAATAAATACCCAACAAAATTAGAATATGAGGTTGAGTCAAACAAATATTTCAAAGTTAAAATGAACATTTCTCTCTGTTGCATGTTAAGAATTGAAGTCCATCCCAACCACCAAACTAGTGTTCTAGAATCTGCCTTGCCTGCAAAATATGCTAGTGCAATAGCGGTACAAACCTTGTGGGAGAGCAAGCGATTGATGTTTGATTTGACATGGAACCAATACCTGACACTGCTTGGGTGACCAAGAACCAGAGAGCCTAGATATCCCAGAGACTAAGGGTATAACCAAATATTGATCTCAAAAAAAGTAAGAACAAAATATCTCATTCATATATATGTGTGTGTGTATTGTGTATGTATATATGTGTGTGTATGTGTATATATATATATATATATATATATACATTCTTATTTTGCATATCAATCCCAATTCTCTCTCCCTCCCTCCCATACTCCCATACTCCCAAACCCCCTTCCTATCCCATCTCCCCCACCACTCCAGAGGGAAGGTAATGCTTTCCAGGTGGGATCATCAAAATCTGTCAAGTCATTTGGAGTAGGGTTTAGGCCCTCCCTCCTGCCTCTAGGGTAAAGGAGTATCCCTCCATGGAAAATGTGCTCCCAAAGTCCTTTTGTGCACCAGGGATACATCCTGGTTCCACTGTCAGAGGTCCCTTAGACCTTCTAATTGAGACCCATGTTCAAGGTCTGAGTCGGTACAATGCTGGTTTCCCAGCTATCAGTCTAGGGGTCCATGAGCTCCCCTTGCTCATGTTAGCTGTCTCTGTGTAGTTTTGTAGCCTGGTCTTATCACTCCTCCCTCTCTGCAACTGGATTCCAGGAGTTTAGCTGTGGGTATCTGTTTCTGTTTCCATCAGCTACTAGATGAGGGCTCTATGATGGCATATAAGTTAGTTATCAATGCCATTATCAGGGAAGGGCATTTAAGGTAGCCTTTCCACTGTTGCTCAGAGTGTTAGTTGGGGTCATCATTGTAGGTCTCTGCACATATCTCTAGAATCACTTTTCTTTTCAAACCTATATAATAGCTCTCTCTCTCTCTCTCTCTCTCTCTCTCTCTCTCTCTGTGTGTGTGTGTGTGTGTGTGTGTGTGTGTGTGTGTGTGTGTTTTGCTCTTCTCTATTCTTCCTCTGACTCAATCTTCCTGGTCCCACATGTTCTCCTCTCTTCCCCTTCTCTTTTTCCTAACTCCCTCTCCACTCATTGCCTCCCCCCCACTCCCAATGTGCTCAGGAGATATTGTTTCTTTCCCCTTCTGTGAGGAACCTTTTCTGAATATCTTAGGTTCCTCCTTGTATCCTAGTTTCTTTGGTGGTGTGAATATAGGCTGGTGATCCTTTGCTCTATGTACACAGTATGTTCCTCTTTTTGTGACCTCACTCAGGATGGTTTCTTCTAGTTCTATCCATTTCCCTGTGAATTTCAGGATTCCATTGGTTTTTCCCCCCACTGAGTAGTATTCCATTGTGTAAATGTACCACATCTTCTTTATCCATTCTTCAGCTGAGGGGCTCTTGCTGTTACAAATAATGCTTCTATGAACATAGCTGAACAGATAACTTTGTTGCATAGATGTGGATCATCTCTTAATGACATTTCTATTCTACTCATAGATCACTGTCTTATTTGGCCATCATCAGAGAACTGTCTTACTGCAGAAGATGACAACAAATATAGAAACACAGCAAGACATTATGGAGAAAGAGGAGAGAGAGAGAGAGAGAGAGAGAGAGAGAGAGAGAGAGAGAGAGAGAGCACAGCTCTCAACAATATGTCTTCATCAAATCCATCCTCTCAGAGTTCAGGGAACCCCACAGAAGAGGAGACAGAAGGAGTGGTGAGACAGAGGAGATGAGGATACCAGGAGAACAGGGCCCTTTAAAACAATGGAGCAAAGCTCATATGAATTCATAAAGACGGAAGCAGTAATCACAGGGTCTACATGGGTCTTTACCAGGTAGTCTGCATATATACTGTAGATTTTCATTGAGTGCTTTTGTGAGAATGTGTCAATGAGTGTGTCTCTGATTCTTGTGCCTGCTCACGAGGCTCTTTTACTTTTCTGTTGTATTGTCCTATCTACTACAATGTTTTTGTTTTATCTTACTATGTTTTGTTTTCTCATGTTTTGTTGTTATCTCTTAGATCCCCATTCTTTTCTAATGAGACATAGAAAAGGAGTGAATGCAGATGAGAGAGGAGGTAGGGAGAAACAGGGAGGAGTAAAGAAGGGGAAACTGTTTTCAGAATACATTGTATGAGAAAAGGATCTATGTTTAATGGGGGGGGGATTGAAGTGGACCTGAATCCATTGTAACTGTGTGCTTTTAAACATCAGGTAACCATTTAGCGGTAGATGTCTTATTTAAAGATGTCTTTAGATAAATGGTAGTAAAGAGACCTACTGAAGAATGAAATTCTGATAGCCCAAATACTTTGAGGGCCCTTTATCTGAATCCAATGGCCACATCGAAGGAAGTACCCATTAAGACTGAAGCTATGTATTTTTACATGTGCTCCATGTAAAATACATATTTACCTGTTTGCCATCTGCCTCTCCCCTTTCTCTAAAAACAAGACCCAAAAGATTCCTGACCCAGAGATTCAACAAATGCTCAGAATTTATTCATAGGCCCTTAGCAATATAGAAATTACTTTTCTTAAAATATTTACTAATTTTCATTTTACCTATAAATGTTTTGCCTGCCCTTATGATGTGCATGGTGTGTATGCCTAGTGCCTGGGGAGGATAAAAGAGGGCTGGATTCCCTGTAACTGCAGTTATAGACAGCTGTTAGGTGTTATATGAGTGCTGGGAACAGAGCTCAGGTCCTCTGGAAGAGCAACAATTGTTCTGAACTGCTGAGTCATCTATCTATCTAGCTCTAGAAATTACTTTTGAATTGAAGGTCTGTTGGAAAGAAAACTGTGCTAGTTGGAGCATGTTCACACTTTCATATAGAACCAACATAATAAATACTATTTAGACTCCCTGGAAAGCTCATAGAGCCTGTTTGATGTAGGGTGTAATGGAACTGCTTTAGACTTATAATAAAATATAATTGGCTACACTACATGTATAAGGCAAAACATAAGGCTGAAGGGTAAATCATTTTTATTGCAAATGCTAATACTTGAGAAATTAGAGTTTATTTCTACTAAAAAATAGTTTAATTAGAACTTTTTATGACTTTGTAGAAAACTTTAAAGCTCCTTTGAAAAATTTATTCAATAACTACTCAGCATCAGCATCTCTTATGGATAGAGTATTATTGTTCCTATAGCTACCACTGTAGACAAAAAAAAGAAAAAAAAAAGACAGAGAAATAATACTCAGGTAAATAATGACAAAAAAAGACGTAGAAAACATTGTTGAATTAATGTTTAAATGATGAAATCGAAGGATAGAAATAAGAATTAAAATGAGAAGGCAGGAAATCATTTTTTTGCAGTGAAGACACCATTTGTGAACATTTATAATCCCAACATTTGGGAGGCTGAGGCAGGTGAATTGTCATGAATTTTAGGACAGCCTGGGCTACATAGTGAGTTTCAAAATAGCCTGATATATAAAGTGAAATGCTGTCTAAAGAAACAATTACAACAAAATACCACAACAGGAGCATCATTTGTGATATCAGCAAGGCGACAGACTAAGATATCACATCCCTTTAAAGGACCAGTTTTAACAACTGCATAAAATAGGAAAAGCTGTTATAGCACTCTGTACAACACAGATATTTGCAGCCCACTGAACTCTGCTACACTGGGAGAAGGCATACAACCTAGAGTTTACTGCTATCAGGAAACAAAGGAAAGACCTGTAACACAATTAACAAAAGACCCAGACTGTGTTTTGGGTTCAAGCTTCAAGATGAAGATCAAAAGCAAAGCCTCTGGCCACTGGCTCTCACCTCTACCTCAGGCTGAAATGGCAGATTTTGTTTCCACAAGCTCTAACCAAGCCTCAGACTGCTGCTTCTCTTCAACCTGGCTGGAAACTAAATCTCAGAATGCAGACTGAGTCACCAGGCTCCTGTCTTTTATCTACCTCTCTGGGGCTGGGATTAATGGATTGGCCTCTATTAATCTTTTAGATTGGTTCCCTCTTGTGTATCCCTAGATGGCCTTGAATTCATAGAAATCCATCCTGAGCCCCGGGATCAGGTGTGTACCACTTCTGCCTAGCGTCTATAGCTAAACAATTGTAGCTGGCTTTGTATTCTGACACTTCAGGACATCTTCATTAGATCATATATAATAAATAGATCACCACAAAGCACCTAGAGATCCAAACTGGCTTTGAGGCATTGAGATGAGGCACAAGGAGAGAAGAGCCATCACATGTACAGGAAAGGCCCCGAGGGGGGCTGGCGAAGTGGTTCAATGGCTAAAAGCAATTGTTGCTCTTCTACAGGACCGGGGTTCAACTCCCAGCATTCACATGGTAACTCAAAACCAACTATAACTCTAGTTCCAGGGCATCTGATGCTCTTTTGTGGACTCTGTAGGCACTAAGTATACAAGCACTACAAAGAAGTTTATGTAGACAAAAACTCACATGTAAATAAGAGAAGACCCAAGGGAACCCTCAGGACCCAACTCTCCAACCAGGATGATTTATATAGGCCTTTTCTTCCCAGAACCTACAGTAAAGATGTGAGACGGTGAAGACAGTGACACAAAACTTCAAGGATTATGAAAAAAATCTAAGAAACATGGTCCAAGTTTTTAAAAGCTTCAGTGATTACTCCAAAGAAATGAATATCCCTGACTTACCTGACAAAGAATGAAAAAAGATTTGCCAGGCTTCCAGTGAGTTATGATAGAATAAAAATAGGTAATTACACAAGTCAAGGAAAATAATATACCAACAAAATGATAAGTTTGACAAATAAACATGAACAATGGAAAAAATATAGCAGCAATTTTGAAGCTGAAGATCACGGTGGCTGAACTGAAACATTTAATTGGGAACTTCATCAGTAAAACTAAACAAAGAGATGGAAGAATAAGTAAATTTGAAGACAGTTATTTTTAAATAATTCAACCAGAGGAACAGGGACAAAGAACAAAAATACAGGGTTTTGTTTGTTTCTTTGTTTTTGTTTGTTTCTTTGTTTTCAAAGCTGCAGGATTTATGGAACAAACCAGCAGAAGCATTAGGCAGCCCCATAAAGAGAAAAGTGAGAAAGTTGGGAACTCCATGTAAAGAAACTATAACTGGAAACACCCAAGTATGCAGAGAGATATAACTATCTGGGTGCATGAAAGCTGAATCATGATGAGAGGGAATAATTTAATAGAATAAAATGATGAAATAGAGTATATTAATAGACTAAGAAGACAGAATCTATAAAAGTCTCCCATCAAAGACGGCAATTACATGATTTCACTTAACAAAAGTCTAATAGTTATTCTTTCCAAACTCTTCCAAAAGAAATTGAAAAGGAGATCCTTCCAAATTCATTCTTTAAGTCCAGCATTACCTTAATACGAAAGTCAGGACACAGTAATGAAGTGGGTTATAGCCCAATATCCCCAATGAGCGTGCATGCCAAGCCACACAACAAACAATAGCAGTCTGAATTAAGTAGCACTGCAAAAGAATTCTACACTGTGGCTGAGTGGCAATCATCAAGACTGGCTGCAACAATGGTTTGACCTAAGAAAATCAATATATATGATATACCATATAAATGATAATGAAGGGAAAACTTCAGATATTCAGATGCCATTTGAGAAAGTTTTCAGTGCATGTTTATAAATGATTTGAAGAGACTGAGTTTTGAGTCCAAAACAACCAAAAACAAAACAACCTTCCTCTCCAGAAACCTAAATGACCATCTAAAAGCCCTTTTCATTCACAACATTCATATGTTCATGATAAAAATCCAGGAGGTACTGAGAGAAATTTTTCAATGGTCTATGATTTTTTTTTAAGAAAATAAACTTGGGGGGTGGTATTGAGCCATGGTTTCCCTGTGTAGCCTTGTAGACCAGACTGGCCTTGAACTCACAGAAATCTGCCTGCCTCTGCCTCCTGAGTACTGGAATTAAAGGTGTGTACCACCACAGCGCAGCCAAGAAAATGCATTTCACATTAGTGTTTTCAATTTCCAACACACACATACACACACGCACACATGCACGCAAGCATGCACACACACACACTGACAGCTTACAGCTATCTGAAAGCTTATAACTACTACATGAAAATTTAATTCCAAGGGGTATGGTGCTATCTCCTGGTCTCTGTGTGCACCAGGCACACACATGGTGCACAGACATACATGCAGGCAAGCCTCCCCCAACATATAAAATAAGAATGAAAAGTTGCATGCATGACTCATTAAATATCAAGCTACCTCTTTGCCTTTCATAATTAACACTCTAAAGTTTCCTTCTCTAAATGACTATTTCATTTCTGAAACCAGAAAGTATAGTGTGTACAATGTCCTTCATTGGAATCTTACAAGTTTATCTATGATTTTCTACATAGATTTCAGCTCTTTTATAGTTGAGCAGCTGTTTATATCCATAAATGTAATATTCATTTTAAATAAAGAATGAATAACCTTTCTAATTTTATAGGATGAAGACAAAAGAGTTGGATACATTTTTGTAAAAGTCAGCATATCTGAACTGTTCATTTTTTAGAAGAAAATTAAACAAAAGTGAAAATTGCTTATTTTGCATGTTTGAAAATCTGATGGCAATCTAAAATTGTAATCCTCATCAATGTGTTCAAAAATAGAAATTAATGACTGAATCACAATACTTTAACAAAAAGCAATGCAGAGGATCTGCTCCTTCTGGAAGCCTTATGAGTCGCTCTTCCCACAGTCAATTTCCAAACCATTCAGTAGGCGAAAGACTTTCTCAATTGCAACAATATATGTATTTTACTTATACTTTATTCTGGGTATGTTTGTAGGTGAACATATTTGGTTGCATATATCATGCATTTGGGTGGAGGTCAGAGGTCAAACCACAGTAGCCAGTTATCTTCTTCTATCCAGTGGGTGCCAGGATTGAACTCAGGTCATCAGGCTTGGTGGCAAGTATGTTTATTTGCTGAGCCATCTTGCTGGCCCATAAACACATATTTTTTAAGTGCACATTTTTCCATTCTCCTATTTGACCACTATTAGGAATATGTGATTCAGAAACTTCCAGATCTTCAAATACATTACACCTTTTCCTTACAGTAACTTTTTAGAATCTTATGTTGCAAAGAACACTTTTCACAATTAGTGTTTATAGCTGTGTGTCTCATTCCCATGGTGATAGGAAACAGGCTGGTCTGACTCAAGAAAAGCTGCTGAGTGGATGCTTAGCCATGCCTCATTTGCTAGGATTCTTCCTAGACGGGATCTTGAACAGAATCTAGTTTATATTATTAACTGAATAAACGCTATCAAATCTCTTAAGGTACCAACTCTGCTGTAAAAGGCAAAACTGTGGGACCATGCTAAGATCAGTGGTTGTCCTCAGTTAAGCAGAAAGGATGGGTTCAGAGGCAAAGAACAAAGATTTTTTAGGGCAGTATGATTTTGTATGATACTAGAATGATGTTTACATATTTATTACATATTATGGACACATATTTATCAAAACTCACATATTATAAGTTACCAGGACAATAAACTTGGAATGTTATCTAATAACGGTATGTATGCAAGGTTATGGGTAATAAAAAATGAATGACTATTGATGTTGACTATAGGGGAAGTCCTGCTTATGCATACACACACACACACACACACACACACACACACACACACACACACACACACAGAGTCCTTAAAAAATAGATTCTCTTGGTTTGTCTTCATTGTTTTAGTTACCAAACAGTGATAAGAGGGAGGCATTCAAGGTATGTCTGAGCCCAAATAGTAAAGAAAGGGCACGTTAGGCCTGCCACCAGCTTTCAGATGATCTGTGGATCAAAGTCAGCTGCCAATCAAAGTCAGTTTGCTGGCTGGTGCAGGCATCCCTGACATTACCTTTCATGGCCTTGCCACACCAACTCTGTATAATTGCAGCTTTTGCTTTGATGCTGTTCATGTATTTTCTAGATAAACTCTGGGGTCTTTGGTTAACATATATTATTAGAAAGTAGACTAAAGGGAAAACTATTCAAGAGGGCTCCTTGGGATTATTTTTTTCAGGCCTTGTGTGGGGGCACATGCCTTTAATCACAATACTTGGGAGCAAAGGCAGACAGATCATTGTGAGTTCAAGGCCAGCCTGCTCTACATAGTGAGTTTTAGGATAGTCAGGTCTATTTTGAGAGACCCTGTCTAAGATATATATATATATTCATAATATATATATTCATATATCATATTCATATATCAACTTCAGAAACAAGACCTTGCTCCATGTGATTATGCTGGGTTAACAATTCTAATATTGCTCTATATCTATCTGGTGGAATAGAGGTAAATGGATGGCAGGAAGTAGTATCTGTGGCTCTAGCTGTTGAGGGGATTATACACATGCAAGAGGAGAAGGCTGAAATGAACCACATGGGAATAGATTAGATTTTGGAATTTCAGTGTAGACTCAAGTTTGCTTTGATAAGCACAATTTAAATATAGACATATTTATGGAAGTTGGTATACACATGGTTTAGTATAAAAACATGTATTTCCTTGTTCTATCAATGAAGATGGCCTCAAAGCAACCAGATGTAAACAAGCATCCCAGATCCTGGCTTCTAATATGATTCTCCATTAAAAGTAAACAGGGCTTCTTGGACAAATGGCCAAGTCTTTGGACAGGGCTGGATAAACACAAAATGAGCCTCAAGCATGAATCATGCCAGAAAGTAAGAACAACAAAAAATAATTACATGCAAAACCATATAAGAATGAAGAGACAATGGAGTCTAAAGAAGGAGCTCCCAATGGCCAGAGCTGAAACTACTAGAAGAAAGCAAAAAGGAACATTGACTGCAAATCTGACCAAGAACATGGCTAGGCTATAAATGCTTTCATTTCTTTGTTACCGTTCTATTGCTGTGAAGAGACACTGTGACCATAGCGACTCTTACAAAGGAAAACATTCAGTTGGAGCTGGCTCACAGTTCAGAGCTTTAGTCTGTTATCATGGTGGGAAGCATGGCAGTATGCAGGCAGACATGGTGCTGGGGAGAGAGCTGAGAGTTTTACATCCAGATTGCCCGGCATCAGGAAGGGAGAAACACTGGGCCTGGCTTGAGATTTTGAAACCCCAAAGCTCCCCCCCTCAGTGACACACCTCTTCCAACAAGGCCACACCATAATGACCAACCATTCAAACCTGTAAGTTTATGGGGGCCATACCTTTCAAGCCACCAGAGATATCAAGTTTCCTTTAAGAAAATATGTAGTATATACTCAATAAAATAGAGAAACTATTAATATAATCATGTTGTTTCTTATAGCTTTTTAAAGAATGCCTGTAGGTACCCATAGTTCATGGTAGAAGTATTAAGACATTTGTCAGGGACAAACTAGGAACAGGATTAGAGTCTGTAAATGTTTCTTCCTGGAATGATAATGTCATGGTCTTGTGTTGTAATAGATTGGGTTTTCAGTCAATTCATTCTCAATTTCTTCTTTTCCTCCTAGTTCATTCCCCTTTTTCTCATTGCTAATATATAAGATCAGAATCAATTATCAGAGATAACCACTGACTACTTTTAGATTTTCAAATCATACTGAAGCAATCTATGGTCTTAGAAAGTGTAATCTATTCTTCCATAAAATCATCCTTCTAAAGATCATTTCATAAATAATACACCTAGATTATTTGCTCCCTAGTTTTATGATAGTATTGAGTTCTTTCATTTGCAGAATAAAAGTAAGGCTTAAAGCAGTTCTGTTTGCTTAATCTACTTCTAGGTCTGATGTGTCCTGAAGAGATAGAGATATAAGCATGAGAAATTGATGGCTGCTTTTTACTGGGAAAGAGAAGAAAGGGATTAAATTTCATAAAGCTAAGGTCTAAGATTTGGGTCAGCTGAGTTTAATAGACGTGTCTCTTAATTTAGATTCCCTGAAAGCACTTCTATGTTTTATGTTGGAGCATGTAATAAAAGTGACAAGCACACGGGACAAAAAGAATTGAGCAGGAAGAAAATGGAAAGGCCATTACTAAGTGTTAGCAAGAAAGAGAAGTTAGAGTTATGTCCTACCAACTTTAGAACACGGCTATAGAATGAGTTTCAAACTGTCCATTCAAACCCAAAGGAAATAAGCATGTATCCTTGGTACCTGACACCTGTGCGTGCTAAGTCCCCTGTGTTTCTGGATTTCCCAAGCAGGAATGATAGGATGATTCCTCTGAGGTGTTGTAGAGTACATATGAACACAGGCGTCCTCTGATGTACCCATGTACACTTGGATGAGCCAGTAAGGAAGTGGCTAAACCAATGCGTGAAGTGGAGATCTGTCAGATATACAGCATAAATAAAAGTCACTAGGCCATTTAACTTCTCCAGGCTCTAGTTTTCTCATGAAACAAGTACAACGTAATTTATTTTTCTTGCATCCCGATAAAGTAGTATCACATATACGATGCCAAGATCTGCCAAGACTGGAGACCATGGTTGTGTTGTTCTCTGAATGACTAACTGTATAGGTACAGGAAACATGTTTCTAGATGGCTCTTTGTATGCTGTGATCCCTAGAGCTCTCTTCTCAAAGAAAAACCTTCCTAACTAATTTCAAGCCATGGCCTGTGATATAATATGCTGTCAAGTGTTTTTCTGCTAATCCAGGGTAAGGCACTTAGATGTTTGATGGCTCTAATCTCTTCAGCAACTATGCTTCCCACAGCCCCAATTTCACATTCTCTTTTCTGGAAAAACTCTAAAGTCTTTGAAACTCTATATTCTAATTTTTGCTCACAATTTATACTGTAAACTTGACTAAAAGCATATAACAATAGTAATGCCAGGAAATTCCTTAAAATGCCTTTAAATTCATTCATAGAGGTTGACAAAAGTAGTCAAGTTCTTTGACTCAATTCAGTATGAGTGTACTCTATTCCAATTCCCAATGGAGCCCTGACCCATGACACCTTATGAACAATATTCCTGGTCCACATTCCTATCTGCTTTCTTGTATTGTGAGCCCTTACCTGACTTCCACAGAGTTCTCTTTTCAGTATTTTAAAGTGTTATTAATTCATTCTCCATTCTTTCCCATGTTTCTCCTGCAAATCAGTTCCAAATGCTTCTGAGTCACATCTTCAGGAAGAGTCACAGCAACGCCCCACACTTTACCAGTTTTCTGTGTTATTATCTCATTATTGTGACAAAATACCTGACTTTAATTAAGGGGGGAGATAGTGTAACTTATTTTGTCACAGCAGTGAGAAACTAAAAGAGTATATAATTAAATGAACATCTTATCTACATACATATAGGAAACAACTAAGGAAAAAAAACCTATGTAGGTTTAAGTTTAAATCTTTAAAATAATACCAAGGAAGGTGACATCACTGTTGCTATGCTGAAGATCTATCTGGATAAAATTTTTTGACAGAGCTATAAATACAAATTTGATGATTTTAAGTAAGAAAGTAACTTTTTATTTGTAGATCTAGGGGTTCCATTCAGCCATTGTAACCCAATAAATGTTAATACAATGAGCCCTTTCCTATTTTACTAGGAACTTACGGGTGGTTAAAATGAGTCAAGCAAATGTTCTGTCTTGAGAGAGCTTGGGGATTTCTTAGAGCACTAAGAAATATATGTTCTGCAGTTGAAAACATTTAGAAACATAAATGAAATGTAAGGAAAATATTACAAGAGTTGAAAAGTAGAACAGGACACTAATGTGTCAGAGACTCAAGATAAATTTTATAGTGTAGGAAGAACTTTGAATTGTTTCTCTCGGGTAAACTGAGTTGCAAGATTTAAAAGTAGTACCAACCAAGGACCATACAAAGAATGAAAAATGGATAAACCAGGATGATAAGTCACTTTGTGCAGAGCCATAGAGTTTCAGAATAAGCAGATCCATTTATTTATGTAATTTAAGTAGGTTCAAATGTTTATTGCTAATTTGACTCACATTTGTTAAATTTCTTCTATGGGCCAGATTGGATATATATTTTTCCCATTCTCTCTGCCTATGTGCACATTTTAATCCCAAGGAAAGATACGTAGATAAATGAGTCCTTACAATAAATCATAATGTGGGTTTGATGGGGAAGGGCAGGCTTTGTGGAAGTTCACAGCAAAGCTACATGATGTAGTTGTAGAGCCTGAGAATGATTTCTCCAGGAAATGTAATACCAATAAAGATAAAAATAATGTGGGTGCGACGTAGGGGTCAGTGTTGACTGAGAGTTTATCTTTTATTGAAATCTGAAGGTTTTGTTCTGCTGCTACATGTAGCTAAGGCCAAAGAGAGAGTAGCAGTACTGTAGGTGAGCTGAAATTCAAACTGGGAAGTTCAAGTGTGAGGGGCTTGGATGCTCAATGGTAGGCTTTGGGAAAGTAGTTAAAACATGTAGATGTATAACCGGTGGCATTAATGGGAGGTGTTAGAAACTAGGGCAGGAGGGCTAGTTGGTGGAAGCAAGTCACTAGGGGTGTGTGTGTCCTGTCTCTGCCCCTCCACCTCTTCCTCCCCTAGCTTTCTTCTTCTTCTTCTTCTTCTTCTTCTTCTTCTTCTTCTTCTTCTTCTTCTTCTTCTTCTTCTTCTTCTTCTTCCTATTCTTCCTCTCCTCCTCTTCCTCCTCCTCTTCCTCCTCCTCCTTCTCCCCCTTCCACTCTCTCTCTCCTGGCCATCCATGACATACACAGCCTCCTTTGCTATATGCTCCCTGCTGTGATATGTCTTCTCATGGAAGAGAATAGAGGAAGACAAAGTTAAAGTTTTGGAATCAATGCTAAAGTAGGAACACTTAGCAAATCTGTCAAATTAGGTACAATTATAAAATATGTGATTGTTTTTACATTTTCTTTTTTACCTTTTGCTTTTTTTGAGACAGTGTTTCTTCATGTAACATGATTTGTTAAGAAGATGCAGGCAGTAATGAACCCTGTGGGGCATGGTTAAGGTTTAGAAGGTGTGGTAAAGAAGAAAAATATGACCGGTAATGAAAGAGATAGGGGAGTACCAAAAACCTCACTGGAGCAAAGTTATGGAAAGAAAGGAGGGCAGCTCATTGTAGTTGGCATGATGGGGTAGAAAATAAGCCTTGCTCACAAGATATGGCACTGTTAATACATGACTTTGGTGCAGGCAACACATGAAAACAACAGACTCACTGAGATCTTGGTATTTATCTCCCAACCAACATCTCTTAGGGAGTGATTATTAAACCAATTGCTGTATGCTTATTACCATTGTAGACAGATTCCCAACACCATAAAATAGTCACTTGTGGTGACTATTTCTCTATCTAAGGTGACAACCAACTTGGTGGGCTAGGTGGCACATACTTCCAATGTCAGCACTGGGGAGACTGAGGTAGGAGGATTTCTTCAGGTTCAAGGAAGGGTTACGCTGGGCTACACTTATAAATGTATCTCTAAATTAATAAGGAAATAAATGACTCACTTTAACAACAACCTCAGCTAGGAAGACACTAGGTATTTTAAAAGCACAATGCCCGTGATTTTCTGAACAGGCTCAAAATGAAACCAAGGGGAAGGTGTTAAAACAGGTAATGGAAGCAGATACTAACATTTTAAGTGGGTATTCATTGCAAGCAGGTGAGAGAAAATGGGGTTTTAATGGTCCAAAGTTCCCACTTGAGTGTTTGTCTAATAAGGACAACTTGATGTGTATTAATGCCCTACTGCCTCCCAGTTTGCCATTTCCTTTTGCAACAAGTGCACTTTTCTTGCCATTTCTGTCTTAAGTAGGAAGACACACAATCCATTTGTGTTATTGCCATGCTGTGATTATCAATAGCAACTTCTATCACCTTCAAATGTGTCCCCAAGTGAATGTTAAATCATAGACTCCCTCAGCTGCTAGGTCTTATTTACTCTCTGTAGAAAATAAGAGTTCCATGTGAGGCCTCTGAATACCAGACAGACACAGTATTAATCCATATCCCATACTTTTCTACTATTACTTTGGGCAAAGTTTGTTCTTGGGCAAATCTGGGCCTCAGTTTCTTCAAATGTTAATGGAGGAAAATCACAGAATTTAGCAATTTGAGTTACTGTGATGAAATAATTTCCACAAGGATTTGAACGTATTGCCTATAATGCACAGAACAGTCCAAATGTTACGCTGCTATCATCATTGATAGCTTGGTGATGTCATGTCCAGTGTACAGACCTTCCACAGATGGGCTAATGACTGTACATTTAAGGTCCTTCTTGAGTTCTAAAGGCTTGTGCCCACTCCTTCATCCAGACTTCCCTAGAGATGGTGTTTTCCCTAGTGTGAGGTCCTGGAAAGGATGCCCACTTAATCTTTCTTCAATGATGTTGATCTTATGGAAGGCTCTGTGGTAATCACTATTGGACCCAGCCTGAAGAAGGACAGAAACAGAAGTGTGGGGAGCAAACATGCATAGCAAATGCTAGAACCAGAATTCTACTTTTCAACATGGCAGAGATGAGGCTGTCTTCTATGTTTTCGTTTTCTGTTCCGTTGTCATGGCAGAATCGTGAAGCAATGAAGTCTTTTTCTTTTAGTTTTGGCACATTGTTCTAGGACCCGAAATACAAGCCTTCCTTCTGAACCTTGCTGTCTCCAGAAAAGTGAAACCAGCTACTGTATATATTTTTGCAGTTCTTCTGAATTCTGAAAACACAGAAAAAATCATTCTCAACTTTTTGTAAATTCCCCTATCAGCTTAAGTCACATCCTGAACCTTGAAAATTGCACTTGCACTACATGTGCCAAATGGGAGCTCTGGACTTCCTAAGCACTTTCCCATAGATGACCAACCTCATTACAAAATCCTCATTGGTTGGTGAAAACATGAGACCGTTAGAGCTTAGAGATAGAAAGTAGCTGTTGCTTCAGTCTGCCTGGTATGTTCGCATTATGAAGTTCACATTGTTCTAAGCTGTATGTACTTATGTTTTTAATTTCTACTATAGCTCACCTGAATGGATGATGTTGTTATATGTGGATGTTTATGATTTCCCACTGAGAAGGGGACTCATGAACTAGCGATGCCCCCTCATTAACATTGTTTAAAGGTGTGGAAGTGTGAATCTTCCAACGGGCCTGTGTTCCATGACCTTGTCATGGAAATGTGTTATCTCTCCATCATTCTTGATCAAAAAATCCTTTGGGTTAGGGAGAGATCATGGCACAAAGAAATACTCTCTTTTTAAATTCTGGCTCTGGAGGCATCTGCTCAAGGCACCGCAGACACTCATGGCTTGGGGTGCACCAACACAGCTTCTGACTGTCTGAGACTTGATACCTCCGACAGAAGGTCATGACTTCCCCCACAGCATTCCTGGAATGTTCAGAGTGTGGTTAAGAACCTATCCTTCTGCCAGCCATGACCTAAGCATGGATTTTTTTTTAACTTTGTTATTTACTGACTGGATAACTTCTTATGTGTGCATATGGACTTTGTCCATTATACTTATTATTACTGTTACTGTTATTAGTCTTGTTATGCAGGATATCTCTGTGTAGCTCTGTGTAGCATCAAACTGTCCAAATCCTCTTACCTTAGCCTCTTCTGTTCTGGAACTGTAGATATGCATTTTTCCTCATCTTCAGAATTCAAAGAGTATCACAGTGTCGTCCCCGATGGCCAGGGCACCATGCTTATTCAATATTTCACAGTCACTGCCTATTAATGAATCATATGTCTGTAGCACTTAGGGGTTTATAAGAATAAGATCATACATAGCCTAGGTTGGAACCCCATATCAAACTATACTGCTTTTACTCGTAGCATCAAGCACAGAGTTGGTGAAGGATGCAGTGCAGGCTGGCTTCAGCACCTGAGGCTTCTACTTTCATCAGTACCACTGCTGTAAAGACAGCAAGTAGAGGAGGAGCATGTGACAAGTTACTGGGGTGGAAATAAAGGGGCAAAGGAATGTATTTACAGACATCCGAGTTTCAAAACTTCTGAGAGACTTCTCTGGAACCATTGCCATCTGTTTGCTGGATGTCAGTGACAGAAATATGTTACTGAATTTGGACGCTCCCCCGCCCCCCAGCTGTGCAGTGTGGCCAGATGTTCTCACATTTCAGATGTACCCATATCCATCACGTTCTTTGTAGGATTGGATCATTCATGCTTGTATAGTTCTGTTCTGTTTTGCTTTTTCCAGCAGTGAGACCAGTGGGCTCGTTTACCCACTCCCCTCCTCCCGACTTTTTTTTTTTTATTATGTTGCTTCAATTTAAATGAAAAGCCAGAACTGTCACTAATTAACCAAGGGTGGCACATTTGTAAACCTGGATGAGCCTAGTTGCCAGTTGAGAAAATTCCCTCTGCTCTCTGCCAAAATCGTGTTTACCAGGCACCATTGGTGTCTTGGCAATGCTGGCTGGGTTTTGTCAGAATGTAATGGGGCCGTGTAAAAGTTGTCCATCAGAGATGCTAGCCGACTTGTGCAATTCCTGGACTTAAATATGCTGTGAGCTAATTAACACTAGTGTGAGAGTAAACACTCAGATATGTTACCTTGCGAATCACAGGCACAAATCTGTGCATGGGTTCCTGTCTCCTAAAGATGAATGATGATGGCTGTTATCACAGAAAGAGAATATGGTGGGAGAGGCAAGCATTGGCATATGCTAGCAGGAATTCTCTAGAATCCGTCTCTAATGAGCTTGCCAAGTCCAGGGAAGAGTCATCTTATCCCAAATGTGTGTCCTGTGTATTTCAAAACTGGTCAGACCGGAGTGCTTTGTCAATAGGCACAAATGTGAAAGGGCCACACACATTCATGCTGGAAACAAGTATTGCCTTGCACCCATCTCCTTTGCACTAAGAGCTTCATAGGCAAAAGGGTCACTTGAAGCTAGGGACTCCTGACTTAAGATGTTCTTATTAGATGTCAAACATATATATGGAGGTTATAGAGAACAGAAACGTGCTTCTTCATTAGTTTTTAACGTTTGTTTTAACCCATTACAGTGAAATAGGCTTTACTGTCCCCAGTTATAACCTTCACATTATAAACACATGTGCATGTAAGCCACACCAAATGGACTCAGAAGGTTGTCAGTGTCAATTGTTAAGGCAGGGAAATTATAAAACTCAGCAAATTAATGTGATAAAATAATGTCCACAAAGTGCTGATTGCATTGCCCAGAATGAACGGGAATAGCTCCAGTTGTACACAGTTGCATGTGCACACACACACACACACATACACACACACACACACACACTACATTGTGACTGCTTTTTTGTCCCCTTATGCAACAGCACTACGTTTGCAAATAAACATACTTTTCTAATAGCCAGTAAGTAAGTAACTCCGTACAATATGAACAAGGTGTGCTGAGCTACAGACATGCAAATGTCAACCTCTAGCAGAAGCATGGAGTAGTGATGCAAGAACACATTGCTTTCCGAGTTCTCCATTTCGTTGAGCGGCACAGGACAAATGTCCATTCCTAGCTAAAGTCCTTGTATAAAAACATGAGCACCACAAAGCACCACTGCCAGGAAAAGCTGCCTTCTGATCAGTTTTGTTCTAGGTTCGTTTATACTGCTGTAATAAAATGCCCCGACCAAAGAGCCACTTCTGGGAGAAAGGGGTTTGCTTCAGCTTACAATTTCAGGTTAAAGCCCGTTATTGTGGGCAAGTCAAGGCAGGGACTTCAGAGAGAGTCCCATCATCCATTGTCAAGACCAAAGAGAAATGAATGCAATGCATATGTGCTTGTTCTTTTGCTTGTGCTCAGCTTTATGTCCCTACCCTTACCTAGTTAAGGTCCCTGTCTAGGGAATACTACAGTGGGCTGGGTCTTGCCCAGCACTTACAACAATTAATACAATGCCCCCCCAGACATGTCTACATGCCCCAACGCAGACAATCCCTCAGTGAGATTCTCTTCCCAAATGATTCTAAGCTGCAGAAACTTGACAGCTGAAACCAATCATCACACCTCCCCAACATTACATGGTTAGTTCCAAGGAATCATTGACCACCATGGAAGCATTGACCATAATGGGCGCATATTAGCTCTGCTGCACATCACTGAGAAAGACACAACACACATACACACCTGAGACAGTGTGCTGAATCTATATTAGCCAAGCTTTTGGCAGGGAGAATGTTTCAGTCCTGTGTCTTCACACCACCTTAGCATTTTAACTGTTCAACACTGACAGGGTGACATGTATGCACTTAACTAGTCTTAGACCACATAGTAGTTTACATGGGGACATGTTACTGTGCTGTGTTCATTTCACAAGGATGTGGGTTGACCATAAAAAAAAATGGGTGCAGTGGCACATGCTTGTAATTTGAGGGAATCAGGCAAGGCAGGAGGCAGAAAGGGGAAACCTCTGGAACTACATGGACAGCAAGAAGAGCCTATGTGGTGATGTTCCAGGCCAATAAGAAGCCCTATTCTCAAACACAAGGAGGGAGGTATCTGAGGAGTGATGTCGGAAGTCATCCTCTGGACTCCATATACAAATGCACACAATCGTGGGTGTACTCCACACCCTCCCTGGCACTTGTTGCCGAAACAACTTCCATTCACAGGAGGTGGGAAGATGGGAGCTCAGGGACATTGAGATTTCATTCTTTTAAAAAAATACTCTCCAAGGTGATACTATCTGTGTATCTGGGTAGACAAAGTATAAATAAGAACAAGACAAGAGAGGAGACCTAAGTTCCTAGTGTAGATGGTGTATGGGAGTTGGCCTGTCACAGTATTTAAGCTAGGCAGAGAATCATGTGAGAAACAAAGGACAAGAACTTTGATTCTGGCAATGATCATGGCTCTGCCACTTGTCTCTAAGAGGCGTGCCCAAGGCTATTCTGCCCTCCCCATCAACTCTCTTGGGGAGGACTCTGCTCTAAGTGATGCAGCTGGCTTTTGTGTCTAGGATGTAAAAAAGGCTGTTTTTAAGATAGTAAATTAAAATAACATCAGAGTCACTTTGAACAATGTTTTTTTTAAATTCAAGTTCAGAACAAGTAGTTCAGACTGCAAAGACTTCTGGCTTCACACCTGCTTTCCTTCCCAGCTGTGTCTTTAGTGACAGCATGCAAGACATCTGAAGAGCAATTCCAATTCCATAGGCGGCATTGACCTTGGGGCTGAAGAATAAAAAAAAAAGGGAAAGGGAAAGGGAAACAAGAAAAGAAATGGTCTGAGCCTTGAAACTAAATAAGTAAGAGATAAAAATCACAGTGGAAGTACGTGTCATTGAAATAAAGTGACTTGTTTTTATCACAAGGCTGTTTGCAGCGAAGTCCACTCTACTGCTTATCTTCCTCCATCCTACAGGTTACAGATAATGCATGGCCATATTAAAATTCCCTTCTCAGTCTGAATCTCCCTATCTCTGTTAGACAAACTAGGTCCTTGACAACTTGATTGTGTTTTGAGCTTTAAAGGACAACATGGAACTTGTGAGGTTGGAATTTCTTGATTATCTTAGGCAAAGTTGTGCACAGTGCAAAACCATTTCAGAGAGTAACAGCAGTCAATGCATCCCGTGTTGTAGAACGAATAGCCGAAGCAATTGCAGATGTGAGCTTAGTTTAAGAAAGGCCTTAGTGAGGGAGCACATCTTTACAACATCAGCCCTCAAGTGGTAATACCAAGAAAGTTGCAAGTTACAAACCAGCACAGTTTACATAGTAACGTTATGGGCAACTAGAAATGACTTAGCAGGACTCTGTGTCTAAAAAGAACAAGTTCTTAGTCCAAGTGCAATGCATATATAGAAACATGCATAATTAAATCTGAACTTCTTAGTCTGATGACTATTCACAAAGTCAACACATCACGCTACCCATCAACCACTTTAAGGAACAGATCATTAACCAGCACCCAAAGCCTCCATGGGGTGTCCAACTACAAACCCCCAAAAAGCAATCAGTCTCCCAGCTTCTGTCAATAGGGTTCAGTCTATCCAGTATTCAGAATTTATAGAAATAGAATATATAGTCTATATGTGTTTTTTAACTTCCAACTTCTTTGGTTCAGTAGTATTTTAGAAGAGATTCATTTATCACATAACACATGGCTGTGACAGAGATTTGTTAATTTTCACTGCTGTGTTGTTATTGTGTCTGTGTCCAGGACATACATGTTCATAGATGCTTGGCTCCTACACATAGTGGTCTATATAAGATCACTACTGTTTTGGTTCACAGACATATGGGTTTGTGTTGGACATATACTGTGGGGGTTGTAAATGTGACATTAAATTACATTGTATTTTACATATGTTAGTAGATACTGTCACATTGTTCCTCAAGCACTTTTTGTCAATTTTCACACCACCAAAGGTGGATGCTGTTAGCTGCTGCCTTACATAACTGTCTCTTCATCTACTGTCTTCATCATTTTATCCAGTTTAGTTGGAGTGTGGACATTTTACACTTGAATATTAATTAGAATCCTCTTGACATTTAATGAGAGTGGACACTTTCCATATGCCTGTGCTATTTTGCAAAGGGCTTGTTAAAAATCTTTAACTCACATCGCTCCTGGAAAGTCTTTTAATTATTGACACGTAGGAGTTTCCAGTGTGATTCCTGTGTTATCTCTGCACTGACAATATCTTTTTCCTCTCTGGAGTTCACTTTGCCTCTTTTTTATTTGTGTGCCTCAATGAACTTAAGTTTTGTTTGCTCAATTAGCCAAATTTTTCCTTTGTATTAATGATTTTTAAGTCATTATCTCTTCTAATATGTGCCCAATAGTCTATATATTTTCCTATATCACATACAATCCTCAATTTATCCTCAGACACCTTTGTAATACCTATGTTGGCTATAGATTCCCAACTCAATTTCTATATCCACTCTTGTATATTATTGGTTTATTTGTCAAGTCACTAAGTCAGCACCCCATGTCTCAATAATGAAGCTAGAGAGTAAGTCTTGATGCCTGATATTGTTAGTCCTCCAGCCTTGCTGTTTTTCCAGATACCCTGTCCTTTTGTGTGCATACACGCATGCACACACACACACATATGTGTGCATGTAATTTATATTAATAATGTTTTTAATTTTCATTGCACAATCGTCTTCCACATTCCCCAAGAGGGTGATAATTTGGGGGCTATCATGTTTTTAAAATAAACATGACAGTTTCAACATATATCCTTCCTATTTTAACAATGGTCATAACAAAATGTACTGTAATATGAAGAGGCATTGATGAACTTACCAGTTTGGAGATATTAGAAAATCCTGAAGAAACTGTGTCTTTACCAATTTGGGTTAAACATTAGTTATGTTATAATCAGTCTCTCTACATATGCTACCATCCATAGACTTGCTGCGCTTGGTTAGAGACAAACTTTTGTGACTTGATGCTAGGTACACTTTCTACATACATGGCTCTGACCATTCCACTTATCACAATGGATCAACTATGGATATGATGAGGTGACCTTAATATTTAGATATGGCAAAGATGTGAGGTGGCCATCACTGATAAGTACAGTGCCATCAATATTTTGAATTAATGTTCTACTATGACTGAAGTGGAACATTGTTAATAATAAAATGTATCCTGTTAAGAAATAAATAAAATATTGAATCTTCATTCTGTGTGGTGTAATTTTCATTACATGGAGGTTTTGCCCATTTTTTCCCCTAGGTGCAGGGTAACTTGGGGGTTACTGTAATTAGAATTTTATTCTAAATATAAATGTGATAATAATTTCATTCAGTCCATTCTTCTCTGAACCTTATCACCGAACACCTAGTCTACTAAAAAAATGCTCTACACAGAAATGAGAAACCAAGCACAACTTGAATTATCAGCAACCATCTATCATGTTAACACAATTACCTTTGTGCAGATGAATAAAGACTTCTGTTTGAAATGAACATTGACTATATTCCCCTTCCAGTGATCAGAAACATGGTTGTGAGGGACAATGTAGCTTTAGGACTCTTAATGCTTGCTCAGTTCTGACTCTTACCTCATGAGCCTGCATGAGTTCATTCTGATAAAAGCACCTTTAAAAGTTTGTGTGATCTAACTCAGATGCATCACCAAAGGAGCCAAACAATGGACATGTATCTATCCCGCTATGTGAATCTCCACCAGTGTAAATGATCCAAACTGCTAGTAACTTGTCAGCTGCATCATCATTATCCCTGTATGCATCCACCTCTTATGGGCATATGAGATTTACAGATGGCCTGTGGGCTGTGAGCGGCTGTAATCCCCCCACCAGGGTAGCCCCTGTTCATCAAATATCTCTCCAGTTAAGGCAGAAGAACAAGGAAACGCTGGTGCCCTGGTTGACAGTGCTTGGGATGGGATGATGCAGAGAGTGGAGAGAAATAGGCGCATAAAGAATAAAAAGGTGAACAGTTTACGGTTGTCTTGAAGCTTGGTTGGTGAGCCTAACATTTAAACAATTAACATCTTACTTTATTTTCTTCCTGGGTAATGCATTTGGAAAATCTGTATAACACAGCCTAATGGCTTAACAAGGAGCTCTGTTCCAGGAGAGTTCTGTTCTGCGGTGGAGTTCCTTCGTGCCATTCTGAGATGCTAACTTGATGCTCTTCTCCAGGGTTCTCTGGCCATCTCAGAGCATAAGCATACTGACCTTCAGTATCTCCAAATCTGTCAATTTCCCTTTTACATTTGCTTCTTCTAAGTATTTTGTCAATACTATTTGTCTTCTTTTTTCCCATGTGAGTTGGGTAACCCAGGGTGGCCTCCTATTAATGGTGATCCTTCTGACTTAGCCTCCACAGTGCCTGTAGCAAAGGCATAAGATATCACACTCAGTATTTTCATAGGAATTCTCCTTGGCAGTACTTTCTCTGAGCCCAACATTGTGTTTTTTCCTGTGTTACAGAAATAATTCTGCAAAATAACGAAGCAGAATAAACTAATCTGCCCCAAACAGCAAATTTAATCAAAAGCAACTTCTAAAATTTAAAAAAGAAAGTATTAAAACTGAAATCAAAGAGCAAAAACATCCTTATAGCTCCCAACTCTGCATTTCTTCCCCAAAGCACTGGAATCAAAAAAGCTGAGGGCTTATTTATACCAGCCCTGAACCTTGTTTTTTCTCCCTTATTGCTTTACTCTCTTAAGGGTTTTATTCTTTTCTGAAATCAAATTAACCAATATTTGTTTCCCGGCAGCCACAGGAAGCCCATAATGAGCACCCAATAGAACAAAATAAGAAATTGCAAAGATGTACATGGAGATACATATTTTTCTATTCCCACATTAACTGCATTTTTTAAAAGATAGGATCTTGCATATTCCAGGCTATCCTTGAACACAGCATAACTGAGTACTACCTTGAATGCCCAATCATCCTGCCTCTGTCTTCGGAGTGTTGGTATTATAGGCATGTACCAATAAGCCCAGTTTCCAGTGTTGAAGAAGACACTAAGTACAAATGCATAATCATTTTGGAAATATCCAGATAAACTTGAATGGAACCAAAATTACAAAGGTATTTATGAGTACTGCATGTCTTGGAAATTCAAACGTGTGAGCTGCATCTAGCTAGCATGGGAGAAGGTGTCCTTGAAGAAGGGGCTTGGCAAAGGGACCAGTTTGGGGAACAGATATATGAAAGGTGTTGGCCATTGATGAGAATGGCAAAACCAATGGGTGAAAAACAATCAGAAGGTTCAAAGGCCAGTGACACGGCTCTGCATGTAGACTATTACTGTGCAAACCGGATGGCTGGAGTTCTACTCCAGAACTTCCACAAAAGGTGGAAGGAGAGGGTGGACGTCTCAGAGTTGGCCTCTAATTTCCACCTGGGTATGATGGCATGTGCATGCATACATATTCACACACGCACAAATAGTGATGTTTGTAAAGGAAGGTGGCTGAAGATAGTCATCTTGTATCAGAAGACTAGTGGGATCCTGTGGAGGAGGGCTCCTCTGGTGCTACTGGAGGGGAGGGGTCAGGGACTGTCCACATTTTATAAATATTAAGGTTGAAAAAGTTGCATGTAGCTCGCCAGAAATCAGGTACGGGGGGGGGGGGGGGATGCAGGCAACAGTGCCATCGTTTAGAAGGATTGGACGAAAGCTGTGTGGATGAATTGATGAAACAAAAGACCATTGGCAAGGACTGTAGCCAGCTAGAGATGCCAACCAGGAGCCTTAGAAATGGGACAGGCTCCTTCAGCAGGGTCTCCTTCACTAAGGCTTCCTATTCTTTGCTTCCTTGCCCTTTTCCACTGTGAAAAGGCATCTCACCAGAAAGGTAATGTGGGTAAATGTGTATTCTCATACATCAAGCATAACAAAGTGTCCATAACAGGTTGAGTGACACAAACAATTCTGTAGTTTTGCTTCATGGATGCTTCTGGGAAAACTGTCCACTTGGGTGACCTTTGGTTTCTCGTGATCATGGAGATATGACACAATCTCCTCCCTTAGATCAGAAAAAGACAGCAAATCCTCCTCATTGCTTTGCTGGCTCTTTACGTCTCGATCCCAGCCAATTTTGTTTTCCCTGTGGGTCTCCTCCTATCTGCTCTCCTCTCACGATGATATATTCTTGGATGTTTTGTTCTGTTTGAGCCAAACCTTATGTGATTTTAAAGTATGAAAAGAGTATATGTTACCAAAGTCACTCTGGACTTGCTGTCCATAACTCAATGATAATAACTTCACTATTGAAGAGAAAAATGTAATTTCACCACAAACACTCCCAGATGATTCAGCCCCGACTCTTGCCAGAGAGAAGGCTACGCCATTTTTTTTTTCTCTCCCCAGCACGCAAGCTTCAGCAAAGAAGCATCCGTATCCTAATTCTTTTCTATATTAGGATAAAATGCTTTTTGGCTTACTGATTTTGAAGCCCTTAGGAAAGAGGGGGGAGCAGTTTCTCATAGTTTTCTTTGCACATCTAGTTGGTCTGTGTCCTGGGAACTCAGGGCCTAGACTCATGAACGAACCCTGAAGAGCTCAGAGATCATCACCTCAGAAGATGGACGAGACATGTTTACTCTTGGGGTGCAGATGGTATCTATTTAGCTAAGATCTTTCCACTGTGGCTGCTTTTCACACCCATCATTTTGACTAGCTTCTTATAACATTTGGGAGAGCCAGCATACTTTCCCACAAGTTAACCAGATACATCATTTGATTTTCATAGTTAAGGGATCAGGAAGCTAGTGGAAATAATACGGAGTATAGGAAGAAACAACAATGATTCAGTGATAGATCTGTCCCTAAGAACACCTCTGAAGAGCCTCTGACAGAAAACATATTGGGGTGGTGTTTCCCTACAAGCACCGTGTCAACCTCCTCCCCCACCCTTTGTGGGGCTGTTTTTGATGAAGACAAGGGCATGCTGTTCCCATGAAGATTCCTGACCCAGGTCAAGGGCAGCAAGCCAGAGGAAGGCAATGTACAAGAAGAAGTATCACCTTTTAAAGGCTGTGAGCCTATTTCATGAGCAGATGGGATGGAAAATCAAGAAAACATTCGAAAGATTCACTAATGTTGATCCTCTGTCTCTCACTGTCTCTCTCTTCTCTCTGTCTCCCTGTCTCTCTCCCTATCTCTCTTTGGCTGTCTCCCTGTCTCTCTTCTCTCGATCTCGTTTCTCTCTGTTCAGCACTCCGTGTGCTAGTGATCACACACGCAGCATCTGTGGACACCATTCTGAAGTGTACTACAAGGCACAGCCTCTCTGAGAAGAATTCACATCTGCAGGGCTGTATGCGATCATTTATGTTAGAATATATTAACTCTTCTTATGACTTGCCTTGCCATGCTCTTCCAGGCCCGTTTCTTTTACATATCCCCTATCACCCATCCCCATGTGGCCCTGTGAAGATCCTTAGTAAACATGCCTTAACCCACAGGTCTCACTACCTGCAGTTATTACTTCAACACCACAGGGAATGCAGCTTTCTTCTCCATCCAGGAAGATGGGTTTCAAAGCCACAATGTGTCATGCCTCAATCAAAAGGACAATATTTTTTAAAGTAAAGGTGATAAAAGAAGGATGTCATGTGATGAACATTCAATTCTTCCCAAAGCCCAGACTCTGTTCCTGGAGCTACTGTGTCCCTGCTCTCGGTTTTAATGCTGCAGTTCTCAAAGGGCCTCCCTTTTGATTGTGAGCCATTCACAGACCTCAGCTCTTTGCTTCTTGGTGAGGGTTGATGGGCCAGGGAACAATTTTTATTAGGTTTCAATGCATCTGCGGTGCTTAAATAAGGGACTGAAGCAGGCATTTGTTCCATGCTATCGGGTGATAAGTTGCATTAATTTTTATTTTAGGCTGTCTCCAAACATGGCTTTTATAGACTAATAAAAAAGCAATTTTTATAAGTTCACAAAAAAACAATGAACACAGCCAAGCATAAATACCTTACAACCAAGGCCAGAGGAAAAATATGAACCAAAAAAAAAAAAAATCTGCTGAAAGCGGCATAAAAAAAGCAGAATTTGTGGATATTGCATTCTGGAGGTAAATTAAATTCTCACCTACGTGGGGAAAAAAAAACCCTGTAAATGCGACTTCCCACTCATGGGAAATTTCCTCCCCCTCTGACTTTAGTGCTCTGCAATCCTCTCTCCAGATCCTCTACTGACTTACAGCTGTCCCGCTGTGAGAGGAGTCTCAACCTTAGCAGCTCTTTGAGCATCCCTGCATCCATGAGCCCCCTCCCCCTTCCACAATGAGTCACTTTCACTGTTTAATATTTTGCCTCTAGGGGATTTTACCTCTTACTGCACCTAGATTTCCTTCTCTGTAACCTCAAAGAGAGACCCTGTCTCAAAAATAAGGTGGAGAGGAAAGCAATTGAGGTATATGTCAACATGGAACCCTGGCATAACACCACACACACAACACACACACAGCAAAAGCATCCTAATTTCATCTAGTATAGGAACAATGTTTGGCTGATATTTATGTAACTCTTACTATTACCAGGATTTGGAGAAAATAAAGGTTATCGATACCCGATCAACCTCCTAATTCTTGCCCTCTACGAGAAACCTAAAAGTCTGGTGCAGGAATCTTCAAGTGAAAATGATGAAATAATGATATTTTCCTTTTCTCTCCCCTAATTTACACTGATAAATCAGTAGGTGGAGAGCAATGATCTGGAATCCAGCTGTAGTGTAACTATAATATTGCATGCCCACAGTTGAAGATTACTGGAAGAATTACAGGATTTTAGCCAAACAGTCCCATGGAATGCCATACAGCATGAACCAGGGTGATCTGAACTTCCTTAAAACTCTCCCTGATTTTTACTTTCCCATCCAAAGCCTACCCATGCAGTTGCATTTTTCTATTTGGTTTTTAGTGCCTCAGACAATTATCACTTACTGGGCACATGCATACTCTATATGCTTTTTCATGATATACTCTACTAGAAATACTGCAACCTTAACAGGAAGTGTCTCAGCAAAATTGCTCCATTGTCATATATCTGTAAGGACATTATATAAATGTATGTACACAATCAGACAACAAATTGAAAGCACATTTTGAATAATTCTGTTAGTAAAAGGTAAACCTGAAGTTTTTTTTTAAGTATCACTATTACATTATCAAACAATTTATAATGCATATGTGAATTTATCTCAATTAATAAATAAATATTTGCCTAAAAGCTTTAACAAAATGCACCAAGGGTTATCCAAATCTTTTGTTTGCTTGGTATTAAACACCCGAATAGAATATTTGGTCCTTCAGATAACTGACAGGAGTTTTGACTTTTCATGCTGCTGGTCTTGGGCTCACATGATTGAATTTTAAGTGTGGAGCATAAATCATTGCTTTTACATCTTCTGTGAATTTCATGCTTCAGCCACACTTCCAGTCCAGCATAAAATTTTTTTCATTGCATGTCATGTAAAAGAGAAGTAAGCAAGCAAACAACAAAATGTCTAGAAAATGTGATACAGACTCCCTGTATTTTGTAAGCTGGAGAACAGGTGAGATTTCCCTGAAGTAATGTTCATGGTGGATGTGTTTATTGTTTAAAAAGATAAAAATGCAATGCCCATTGAAGATGGAGGGTGGATGCTGTTTTTGCTCTGGTTCCCCATCTAACATCACACCTTTGTGTGGAGATATGTGGGTTGTCCTCCAAGTTAGCCCAGCTAGGCCTCCTATAGTTCATTCCACTAAATCTGACATTATCTGTGGGAATAGTATTACCACTCACAAGTTGAGAGCCCACTGCTGTAGCACTGGCCTCCACTTCAGAAGTTGCAATCCCCAGGCTGTGAGCTGTGCTTCTAACTAGCTGGCTATAAACTGGGGTTCTCGTGAACTCTTCCTTGGGCTCAGGAAATTAACTAGAGCAATTTTCAGAACCCAGTGAGACATTTCACATGTATTTATCAGTTCATTAATGAAGGACATATTAAAAATAGAGATGAATTGACAGATTAAAAACTTTACAGAGCAAGGTCTGGGAGTGTCCTGAGTGTAGACTCGTGTGTGTGTGTGTGTGTGTGTGTGTGTGTGTGTGTGTGTGTGTGTGTATGTGTGAGATTCTACATATATACATGTATACACTTGTATATATACATGTGGGTATACCACCCACCTGGCATATGAATTAATTTTTCAGCATAGAAGCTCTCTAAACGTGGTCCTTCTTAGTTTTTTGCAGGCACCATTACATAGGCACAATTGATTAAATCACTGTCTCTTGGTGAATTGCTCAGCCTTGCCTTCTCTCATTCTGCAGACTTTAGGGATGGCAATAAATAGTAAAAATAGATCTAATGACAGAGATGGTTCTCTTAGGAACCAGTCTCCAACCTTGGGCATGCTATGGGCTCACCAGGGACCACCAAAGATGCTTTTCTTATCCAGAACATGCCAAGGGATATAGTACTTCTCTGTGGGGGGTGCTCTTAGCATCTCAGAAAGGGCAAACATCTTGGACCTTAGATGCCAGGAACCAGGTGTCAAAGGTCAAAGGCAGAACAAATGTTTTTCCTAGCACAGGATCTACAAGGAGTTCTTTGTGCCAGGAATCAGGGATGGGAAGCAGAATATGTATTTCCCATTATAGTACATGTGTCATTCTTTATGTACCCCATAGAGGAAATGTGAGTAGTAAAAGATTTGGGGAATTGGTGGCTACTCCATAATTTCTAAAGAGATAGGATTTGGAGTCTTGAATACTTATCCAAAAGATGGCTTCGCCTAACAAGTACATCATTTCAGTAAAATAATGTGTTTATTTTGAGATTTGAGAGACTTTTGTAATTAAGAAGAGAATTGACTGTATTTAAAACTGAAACTAACAAATCACCGTCTCCATGACTTACTTCATGAAGAAATATGCATCTGTTCACACATGCACATGTATGACAATGGCTTTTCTCTGAGGACTAATTCCTGGCCAGCTTCTACCACAGCACTCCCATGAGAGACTTCCAGTGTAACAAGTATAAGACTGACCTGATAAAGGCTCTGACAAGGCAGGGTTTCTTTGTCTATTGCTCATGCCAGAATGGAAGTACCATATACTCTTGTCTAGAATTGATACACACAGTCACATTTAGCTGCAAAGGTGGTTGGGAAATGGGAATCTAGGTATGTACCAAGAAAAGTTCAAAATGAGCCTCATGATCAAATAGCAAGCTTGGCATAGAGCTCAATTGCACCCTCTACACCACGCTCTGATAAAGTCATTGGGAGGACACGCTTGCCATTTCTCTGTTCCTATTTTAGATGTGGCAGTCCTGGCTCTGAGATTTCTTCAAAGGCACAGCCACCAAGAAAGGGTGTTGTCACACAAGCCCTTTATTATTCAGAAGTCATGTTGTATAGTAGAACGACCAGGATGACTTTCAAAGGTGACACACATCCTGCACAGGAAGTGCATTTCACACTTCCATGTCTAGTACTTTCTTATCCTTTCTGCTGTATTCACATTGATTTTCTTTACCCTCCGGTGAGTTTCTTTCTTCCTTTTTTTTTTGTTTTTAATTCTGCCAAGGTGGGAGTTCTTCATTGAGACTTTTTTCATTTCATAAATTGAAGGCTGAAAAAAGGTCTGATTAATTTCCAAGAGCTGAGAAAGGTTGACTTTTCCCACCCCCATATAATATAAAAAATAGATCTGCTAATTTAGTTGAAATGTTATGAAGTATGTGCTGTTGGTTTGCAACTAACTATGGAAATTCCATGAATACTTCCCACTGTGATATCTCTTCAGAGACACCAGTTCCCATTCTACCAAGTGGATTTCTAGTTCAATAGTAAAATTGTGAATACATTCAACATCTGTAAAAAGAAATTTACCTACCAATTTAGGAGTATCTAGAATCTCTGAGGCAGTTTGTTCCTTTATGGTGTCACAGAAGTCTTGTGTCCTGGATTGTTCTCATGTGGTTTCTACATGAAAATTAACAATAATTGCCAAGATCGTATCATCATTATTATTTATTTTAAAAATTATTATACAAATTCCACTCACTATTAGAAATTCATTAAATTTCAAACAAAAATTCCTAAAGAATTAATTGATAGTTGTTTTGGCGACCCACTATCCTTGTGATGGCTACTGCCTCGTATTAAAATAATTAGAGGGATGATAGTTGCTTGTTAGATGCTGTGTCTTTCCTGGGAGTTCACTTCCCACAGCATTTAAAGTTCTTGGAATTCCACTGATGATGTTCTCACACTGTGCATGCTCAAAAATTCACTGACAGTGCACATCTGTGTCTATCACTCCCATCATGGTAATGTTCACAATACTTTCCATATTCCTGAAGGATAAATTCATATCTTCAGACTTTTCCATAGTCACATGCCTTAAGTGTGGCCTGGCATGATGCTACCTTGCATAATTAGAAGAGTCCAAGTCACTACCTACATCCTGGAAGCAGAATAGTGTCAGAACTATGCTTTCTGACTCAAAGGCAAATTAATACAATGGAGGGATATCCAGTGATAAGAGAGCAGACACAGCCTGGATAGTGGCCATGGGAATCTCTTTTCCTCTTCTGTCTTTACAGCTCAGATAAACTCTTTTGAACTTAGGAGGTTTGTTCTTTTTTCCTCAATAAGTGGAATTGGTTGCTAGCATTGATACTTTTTTTTTTACAACAAATATGTACATAAGCAATTACAATATGGGAGAGAATCATTCATTTTTCTATGTTGTATAGAGTCTTATTTATGCTTCATAAGAGGATATGAAGAAAAGGAATATATATGCCACAACACTAATTTACTACAATTCTGAAATATGGTGAGTCTCAAAGATCCAGAAAGCACTGGACCTCGGATGTAGCCAGGATACACACAACCTTTCCTCTCCCTCTCCCAGTCAGCATTGCTCATTTAGTACATTAGTCTTTCCCACTGGGCTAAGAAGGTTAGCAACACCCAGTATACTGTAGCTTCAACTAACAGAAAATCAAGCTAAGTTATAACTTAAAGTAAAAAAAAAAAAATCTATTTGTCATTCCCAGGGAAGTATAGGAGGTACCTGGGGAAGAAATTTGCAAACATGAACTTGGAAGTTCTCTCTGTGGATTCATGCGGTCATAGCTATTTAAAAAGTTGATGTTTGCTTTAGTGTTGGACTGATTTTTCTGTTGGTGTTTTTCATTGCCTCGCCTCTAGGATGCCTACACCCCTGAGGTTGTAGAACTTTGAAGAGAGGTGCAACTTGAGCTCCTCATGAAATTCTTTTACCTGCTGTTGGTGTCTTACCAGTTATGAGGCTATGGCTACATGGACTTTCAAATGTGATGAACTTAGTCACAGGAACTGGGTGGCCTGATATTATGATTGGGGCCAAAATGGGGTTTCCACGGAGAAATGAAGCAAGGATGCTTTATTTTTATTCCTTCTTCTGAGTCTTTGAAAAAAAAATTATTCCTGACTCATTTATTTGAGCAACCAAAAAGTTAATTCTGAGCATCAGGTAAAAAGAACACACAATAAAGCCACACAGCCATTAGTATTATCCTTATATTTCCTCATTGAATTGCTTTATTTTAAATTTTAAGTCACATTGTGGTGTTTTTAGCATCTTAAGATTTGAAATAAAGTAAGATATAAATGGAAAAATGAATTAGTGTGTGACTATAATAAAACTTCTACCACCAGCCATTTAATAGTATAGAGCCCAAAATGCCCCCACAGAAAGTCTGTGTGTTGTGAAAATTGCTTATTTTAGTAGTATGGTTTTTAGAAAAATGGATCCTTCCCCAACTTACTCAAGTAAAATATTATGAAGTCATAAAAGTGCTAGGAATCATGGCATTGATTTTGAACTTGGGGGTTCTTGTATCTGCTGTACAGTGGCTTTCATTTTCAAAGGGAAGGTTTTGTTGGAGTTGTGGAAGGAGTACCCTGAGAAGCTAAAACTATTGGACGTATGCCACAGCCCAACCTGTGTGTTAGAAACTCCAGAGGTAGAAAAGGCTCCAAGACATTTATGTCTCCAGGGTCTGATATTTCCCTTAGAAGACTTTACCCCCTCTCAACACACCCAGTGACATCTCGCCTTTTACCTGGCCTAGGCTGAAGAACATAACCTCAAAGGTACTGACAAATGGTCCAATTAAGATCAAGAAATCAGGTATCTCACAGGAGCAATCCTTTTCCTTGGCCCTACCCTGCCACCACAGAACCAACGGCATCTGTCTCCTCTTCCTTTAGACATGTCTCCTCTATTCATGTTCTTGCAGCTGGTGTCAGAAGACTGATGAGGAGAAATGCCCAGGTGACAAGAGAGCTTTCCTACAGGTATTTCTACTGGGAAGATCTCCTTTCCACTTTCCCAACCTCAATGCATTTGCTACTTTGGCAAAGATTTTCTTCATGAGGACTGCTTGTCAAAACTGTCATCAGGATTTCAGGTAAATACATTTGTAGAAGAGCGGTTTCTTTCTTTTCTACCTATCAAACATATTGATCTTCACCTTTGAACTCAGTGGCTCCAAAATGTTGAAATGACCCAGCTTCCATGTTAAAGGAACAACCTGTGGTTGTGCTGAGAAGAGGTGGTTTGTTGCCCTACACAATAAAGCTAAACCCACAATTATGGTACTTCTATTTTAAAGTAAGTTTCTTAGTGCCATTATTTCTTGTTCTATAACTATAATTTTATGTACATGACAAAACCTCAATTTCCTTATAATGTCACATACACAGAGATTTAAAAAGAAGAATGATTTCAGACTTACTCATGTCTGCGTCACATCTAGACATGAAGCTTATATGAGAATGTGTGTGTTAGTTGACACAACACTTCCCCAGTGTGGCACCTGTTCTCTAGTCATGGAACATTCTAGATCTTTAACAGTCCCACCAGACAATAAAAAGATTCATAGGCTGCTTTAGAAATACCTTATTCCTGCTAATACTTGATAGCCTTTTTCAAACACATGTAACATACATGAGTACATTTTCCTGTGTTCTGCGAATTAACACTCTTCAGTTCAGGCATCAGCCATTCATTCATTTAATTAAGAGGTATTTAAGTAGTGTGTGTATGTGTGTGTGTGTGTGTGTGTGTGTGTGTGAGAGAGAGAGAGAGAGAGAGAGAGAGAGAGCATATGCTTTGAACTTCTGATCTGCCTCTACTTCCTGCATAATAGATGTGTGTGACCACTGTTGCTTTTATAACAGAGACTTTGAAAGCAGGGTTTCTTATCATATGTGGAGCAGACTCCACAACTTCTTGTGCTGGGCATGGCACTTAGTCACTTACATTCACTCATTCATTTATTCATTTATTTAGTATGTGTGTCATGTGTGTTTTATTGCAAAAACAGTGTATACCTTTGGATTTACAGGCATGTGCCACTGTGCTTTTTATATGGGTTCTGGGAATTCAATCTCAGGTCATCATGTGTGTGTGGCAGCTCTCCAGTCCTGTGTGCCACCCTGCCTGCTGCATTTTCCCTTTGAGACAAGATCTCATGGATGTAGCCCTGGCTAGCCTTAAACTCACCATCTTTCTCTTTCAGCTTCCCAATGGCTGGAGCCATAGGCATCTACTCAATTAACATGTGGAATTGCTTTCACTAAGTCATCCCTTCAGCCCCAATTAAGCTGCCAGTCATTCTGCCCTTGAACGGCTATCAGAAATGTTAAAAATACCTGCCATGCCAAAATATTAAAAGTAACTCTTTTCAAGGGTGTTTACATTTTAAGGTATCCAACAGGGTACATTACTTTTCTTAAAGAAAAGGGACATTTCAGTATTGAAAGGAGCTACCTTGGTAATTTGAGATACAGAAATGCTCAAAATACGATCATAACTATGAGGAAAACTATGTGATATCAAGTGCATGTCAGCATTGTGCTAATCCTTACCAGAAATCATAAGAGAGGAGGTATTCAGTGAAGAAAAAGCTGCTGGCTATAGAGGTAACATGCCTTGCTCCCAAGGCATGCATTTAGTGGAGGATACCTACATCATGATTGTACTTTTGGGTTGTTTTAGTCACACAGCTCGGGAAGTTCTCTTCATGGGGTGACAGCCCTTCCAGAACAAAACAGTGAAGTTGAAAAACAGCCTTTCTCTGACAAAGTACGCATTAGATACTATCCTTTGAGATTCCGTTGACATCCATTGGGTTCAAGTTGTTGAAAACCCTAATTATTTTTATGAACTATTAAAACATTGTATGTGTTTTTAGACATTGTTAATAATGTTTAGCACTGCTGAATAGGAAATGTGTCACTACCGTTACTGCCCTGAGACTCTTCCTATGTTCAGCTCTTTTATTTCTGTTACTGGGGCTTCAAGTCTACTACCACTTTCAGAGAGGTGCCTGGCTGAAATTATATTCTGAGGATATTTGCAATACTGCAAACTAAATTCTGAGGGGAGTTTATAGATTTGGAAGATGAGTAGGGGTTCTAGGGAAGCAGTTGTATAATTCTAAATTATAAGGATTAAATTTTCTGAGTTTATAAACTGATTTAATAAATATCCTGAGTTTATAAACTGATTCTGTCACTATAGTGTTTAATGTATTTGCTACTCTGATTGTCTAGGAATATGATTTTCTTTCCATGTTCAACTCTTCCTCTTGGAGAAGATCTTCAAGGTGCTGAATGCATCTTTCCAACTGTGCTCCAATTCCTTCCGAGCAGAGCATAAATTTAAAAGTCAAACTTCTAACACGTATTTGGAACACATAACAGTGATTTACTTTCATTGGACATTATTACTTGAAAACATGCTGCTGGAGAGTGAGCTCAGTCAGCAAGGTGCTTGCCTTGGAAGTGGAGGCTGTCCCCAAGTTTTCACACAAAAACAAGCCAGGTCCTGGGGCATGTATCTGTAACCCTGGCACTGCAGAGACAGAGATAGGTACTCTTGAGGTTCTCTGACAAGATAGTGAGCTCCAGGCCAAGGGTCCTTGTACCAAAAATGAGAGTGGGCAGAAAGGCGTGAGAGACAACTTAGTGTGTAAAAGTGCTAGCCATGAAAGGAAAAATGGCTCCTGTGCCAATGTGACCCCAGTGCTAGGGGTTAGAAGATAGGAAGATTGCTGGGGCTTGCTGGCTGCCAGCCAACCTTCAGATCCAGTGAGCATCTCATCTCAGAGGAGTAATGCAGAGAATGGTAGAGCAGGATGTTCAATATCCTTCTATAGCTAATGTGTGTTCAGGCATGTGCTCACACAGCCACATTACACACATGTGCATTCATCTACCACACAAGCACACCACACAAATACCGCATCCCACAGACATAAGAGTTAATAGTGCTTGATAAATGACACCCAAAGCTATCTGTCTTCTGGATTCCACATGCATGTACCTATACATGCAATCACATGCACATGTGCATCCATGCAGTAAGAAGTATGTGTGTGTGTGTGTGTGTGTGTGTGTGCGCGCGCGCGCGCACACACGCGCATATGTGCGGATGCACGCACTTGGAATCTCTTTGTCAGGATAGGGAGTGAGTCTTTAAGAAGCTATATAAAAAGGTAAGATGTAGTTATCACACTGGATGAGGTAATTCAATGGAAACTCTGAACTGTCCAGATACACTGTTGACTCTGCCAATCAATCACCACACATATTCCTTTCCCCTCTCTTGGACTTCTTTGTATTATCATGTGGAAAGGTAGACCTAAGTGTTTTCCAGTTTGTCCTCAAGCCTCACTTTGGCCATTTTTGATGGGTGGTGGCTACAGGCAGGTCTTCAAGAGGCATGTAGGATTAGTCAAATGGAGAAGGTGAAGTATACTGTCCTGGTCAGCTATTACTTTCAACTTCATGCAAACTAGAAGAGGGCGCGTCAGCTGAAAATGCCTCTTTTAGAATGGCTGTTAGTAATAACTGTGAGGTGCTGTCTGGATTGCTGACTGATACAGCTTTGTTCTTACTCATGACCCACTTCTGGGCAAGTATCCTGGGCTCTAAGGAAGCCAGCTGAGCATAAATGATCCTGAAAGCAATGTTCCTCATAATTTCCGTTTGAGGGCCTGCCTCAATAATGGACTGTGACCAGGAAGTGTAAGACAAAATAAACCTCTCTTTCCTGCAACTGCCTTTGGTTAACACTGCTTATCACAGTAACAGAAATCAAGCCAGAACGATGCTATTTCCTTCATCTCTGCCATAGGCAGTCACTAAACATGAATTTCACCTATTTTCTGGCCAGCTCTTTCATTTTCTCCACATCTACAACTTACACTCATGCTGTCCTCTGTGTTTCCTCCCAGGGTCCTTTGAGTGATTCTGTTCCCTGGGCTGAAGGAACATCACTGTCTCTCTTGATGTCTCCTGCCTAGACATGGGTATGGTCTCCCAGTATGGGAATCACTTAGATTTCCCCACTGTGTCTCATTTCCCAATTCCTCAAGGACCTGAGCAACCAGTCTGGTCAGTATCCAAACTGAACTGTTTTTGTTGTTGCTGTTGTGTTGTTATTGTTCTTCTAAAAATGCCTGACTTATAAACCTCTATGTACACCACAGTCTTTGCTGAATGTTTATGGCTCTTTCGGTACATTGTAGTAACAAAATAGAGGAATACAGAATAAGACAATAGCATAGTTAACTCTTATCAAGATGTTAATCATAGTTGGCGAACAGTTGCAAGTGTGTAGTGTATATGTGTGTGTGTGTACATGTATTAGTAAACAGAAGTGAATATGTTTAGTAAAAGAATTTTTCCCCAGTGTCATTCTAAACCCAAAACAACCTTTCCTATTTTTACTTAAGGCAAATGTTTTGGGAAAAAAAAGATATGCTCTAGTTGGTGAGTTTTTGTATGATTCTTTTATTTCATTTTTCTTTTTGCTAGGTTAATGTCTGTTAAATCATCTAATCAAAACTCTGCTGCAGGTATATCCCCAATTATAACTCCCTGCTGAGGTCTGTTACATTTCTAGGCCAATGCCAATAGACGTGTCTCTCATATGTTTTCACAGCACTGTTTTGGATGAGCCAAGCTGGTACAGAAAATGTCTTTGTCTACTTTCAGAGGATTGATTAGTAGTGACTTTGTGAACTTGTAGAAGTGTAAAACAGGGCAACGTTTACTTTCACAGAGTGGTAGTTTGAAGATGAAAAGGGAACAAATGAGAACCTTCCACCACTTGGCTGACTACCCTCCATTCAGGTAACTGCTCCACTACACAGGTGACAACCCCTGCGTGGAGGTTACTACTCCTCTATTGGGTCAGTAAACCTCCATGCAGCTGACTACTCCATTCACATCCTAGTCTTCCATGTAGGTGACTGATATGTTTTCCTGATTATTCTTTATCAATAGAAACACTCAGGAGTCAGATATTAGGGTAAGAACCTGAGGTATCAGAGAAGCAGTAGAACAGACACAAGTGACTTCCCACCTCTTCCGGTCCTAGCTCAAAAGGGCCAATATTCTCTCTAAGCCCTGTCGTACTACTTCCCCAATCCTACCAAACCTTTAGGGTTACTTTTAGTTAGGTAGTGGCTACCTCTGCCCTCTGATTCAAAACAAAACTTTATTCTCAGAATGCAATCAAAGTCACAAAACAGGTGACCACCCCTCCATTCAGGTGACTCAAGTGGCAACTCCTCCATGTAGTTGGCTTCCCTCCACTTAGGTGACAGTTCCACCATTCAGGTGACTACCCCTCCATTCAGATGACTACTCCTCCACTCTGGTGACTACTGCTCTACTTAGGTGACTACCCTACCAGTCAGATGATGTCTCCTCCATCTAGATGACTACTCCTCTATCTGGGTGACTGCTCCTCCACTCAGGCGACTACCTCTCTTTCCTTCAGCTAGAAATACTACTGCTAGAGAAGCCATTCGTTCTTAGTTCTGTCCCCAAACTGCTATGCAAACAGTGCTAGTTTTCTCCAGACCTCACTTTCTTCTATTCCTGATTACAGAGTTAAACTATATTTATAGCTTCCATTGCAGAAAGATGAAGTCATGTGTCTGAGTTCTGGCCAGAGGAATGTGGGAGAAAGCAAAATGTTCCCTTTTCAGTACTGACCCCCAGAGACTTCTTGAGATATTTTTCACTTGTGCTTGATTGCTTCAACATTGTCCAAAGAAAAAAATGTAATCGAAGAATCTGAGATTCTCAAAGATGTCAAGGTACAAGATGAAGCTAAATTCCTGAATGACTAGGGCACAAAATGCCCCAGTCCTCCCAAAGGCTGATAGGTATTGTCCTGTGTTGTAAGGGGACATATTGCTTTAATTGTGTTATACCACTGAGATTCCCAGGTTAATGTAGAAAAGTTTAGCCTCATTAGTACTTAGTTTATACTGCTCAGGTTTAATGCCTCATAGCATCTCTGAAGCAAAAGCATTCTCAGTACATTCATTCATGATCGCTGTCCATCAGCCATGTAAGGACCAACACTAATGTCCCAGGACCACCATACACCTATCGGGGAAATGATGAAACTGTGTTCTAAGTGTGGATGCATTACACATTTTTAAATTGATTTTTACCCTCCAATGTTTTTAATTCATATATTATTGTATAGAATATCCTAAATAATATATGGAAGTTGGGGACATAATATCATAATACATATTAAATATAATATTGTGACCTGAACAAGGAGGAGCTAACGGGCCCCCAGACTGATAGCTGGGAATCCAGCATTGTACCGACTCAGACCCACTGAACATGGGTCTCAGTTAGAAGGCCTGGGCAGTCTAAGGGACCTCTGACAGTGGAACCAGGATGTATCCCTGGTGCACAAAAGGACTTTGGGAGCACATTCCCCATAAAGTAATATTCCATTAACCTAGAGGCAGGAGGGAGGGCCTAGACCCTACCACAAATGACTTGACAGATTTTGTTGACCCCTCCTGGAAGGCATCACCCTCCCTGTGGAGTGGGGGGGGGTTGGGATGGGAGGGTGATCGGTAGGCATAGGAGGGTGGGAGAGAGGGAAGGAGGGAGAGGGAACTGGGATCAATATGTAAAATAAGAAAATTTTTTAAAAAAATATAATATTGTGTAGTGTTTGTATCGGTTTGCTTTCCCTTGTGTGTCTCTTACTGTCATAGCTGAAGCTAGGGCATGCTAACTTCAGAATGGTATCTTGGTAGAGGGAAAAGAATGTTTCTCTGAGAGGAAATATGAAATTAGTCCTGTTATTGGGCAATCCACTTGGTTTCTTTTGATTTCTCTGGGATTTGTAACAGGTGTTTTTCTTGCAAGTTCGTGGAGGGAGAGCTTATGTTAGCTGAGGGTGTGACAATACAGTTTATTGTGACAGGGGAAGTGTAGTGGGGGGAGGGGGTGGCTACATTGTGTCTGAAGTCAGGAAGCAAAGATACATGGATACTGCTTCTCCACTCACTTTCTGCATAGAAGGATGTCAGCCACATTTGGGCGGGATTTTCCCTCTCCAGTTTAATTGCTCAGGAACCACCTTCACAGACAGACCCAGATAACTCTTAACATGTCCAATTGACAATCAAGAGAAGCCTTCACCAGCTACTTACATCATAGAGTTATGAGCAGGATGAAATAAGAACATACAAGATTGTAGCTGGTGTATTACTAGGCATACAGCAGTCACTAAGGAAATTATTGCTACCATGAAATCATGTCCTTTGGAAGCAACTGGCATTGACCTTTCATTTTTTTTGACAATATTTTTATTTAAATTTGCAAGAAGCTTGTTTTTCATGTCAATCCTAATTCCTCACCCTCCCCTCCTCCATTGTCTCCCCCCAAATCCCCATCCCATCCTTTTTCTGCTCCCTAGGGAAGGTGAGGCCTTTTATGGGGGATCATCAAAGTCTGTCATGAAGCAAAGCCTAGGCCCTCTCCTATATGTCTAGGCTGAGGGAGTATCCCTCTATGTGGAATGGACTCCTAAAGTCCATTCATATACTAGGGATAAATACTGATCCATTACTAGAGGCCCCATAGACTGCCCAGTCCTCCTAACACCCATGTTCAGGGGGTCTGGGTTGGTCCTATACTGGGTTCCCAGCTGTCAGACTGGGGTCTGTGAGCTCCCCTTGTTCAGGTCAGCTGTTTCTATGGGTTTCTCCAGCCTGGTCTTGACCCCTTTGTTCATCACTCCTTCTTCTTTGAAACTGGATTCCAGGAGTTTGTCTCAGTGTTTAGCTGTGGGTGTCTGCTTCTGCTTCCATCAGCTACTGGATGAAGGCTCTAGGATGGCATACAAGGTAGTCATCAATCTCATTATCAGGGAAGGGCATTTAAGGTAGGCTCTCCACTATTGCTTAGATTGTTAGTTGGGGTCATCCTTTTAGATCCCTGGGCATAAACCTGGTGCCAGATTTCTCTTTAAACCTATAATGGCTCCTTCTATTATGGTATCTCTTTTCTTCTCTTCTTCTATTCTTCCCCTGACTCAAACATCCTGCTCCCTCATGTCCTTCTCTCTCCTTCTCTTCTCCCCTTCTCTTTCTCCCCTCCCCCATGCTCCCAAATTGTCCCTTTCCCTTTCTCAGGTGGAACCATGTATGTCTCCCTTAGGGTCCTCCTTGTTTCCTAGCTTTTCTGGCCATGTGGATTATAGGTTGGTGATCCTTTGCTCTATGCCTAAAATCCATATATGAGTCAGTACATACCATGTTTGTCTTTTTTGTGACAGGGTTACCTCCCTCAGGATGGTTTCTTCTAGTTCCATCCATTTGCCTGCGAATTTCATGATTCCATTTTGTTTGTTTGTTTGTTTTCTTGCTTGTTTTTCTCTGCTGAGTCATACTCCATTATGTAAGTGTACCACATTTTCTCCATCCATACTATAGTTGAGGAGCATTTAGGTTGCCTCCAGGTTCTGGCTATTATACATAATGCTGCTATGAACATAGTTGAACAGATGTCCTTGTTGTATGAATGTACATCTTTTGAGGGTATGCCTAAGAGTAGAATTGCCAGGTCCTGTGATAGACTGAGGAATCGCCACTGATTTCCAAAGTGGTTGTATGTGTTTGCATTCCCACCACCAGTGGAGGAGTGTTCCCCTTTCTCCATATCCTCTCCTGCATAAACTGTCTTCGGTGATTTTGATTTTAGCCACTCTGACAGGAGTAAGATGTTTTCTTAGAGTTGCTTTGATTTGCATTTCCCTCTTAATGCAAGATAGTCACCCTACTTTTTCTCACATCCATCCCTGTAGCTGACTTTCTTCACTTCTGGCAGTAGTAGGAGAGTGATGTAGGTGAAAGACTTCAGGTTCCACACATCAGGCCTTGCTCAGAAACTAGCACCAGACCAACAAATATTTAATTTTCCAATCTCTGACCCATGAACACTTATTCTCTTCTAGAATTCCTATGCCCACTCCAAGGAAAAAGCAGTACAGTCTTCATTTTATAGGTGTAGTCTCCAGAAAAATCACATTATAAACTGATTTGACCAGTATCACATAGTAGGTCAGCATGCTCTCTGAAACTTATAACCAGGATTTCTACCATCACATGAGTTACATGGTGTGATTTCATCTTTCTCCAGATACTCCAGTATCTTCTGCAGTGGCAAAGGCAAGCAGAAAGAAATGGTTTATTGTTTTACTTTGGTATTTTCAACGTAACTGAGAGAAACATATAGCTTTATCTTATTGTTATGGCCTATTGCATTCAGGGACACAAGCTAAAGAGAGTGCTTATGTTATTCTATCCTGCTCCAGTAAATATAATCTGGGCCGTCCACTCATAGGCATTCCTCCTTTGCTTCTATAGAAGAATAATTTCTCATCCATCACAATTACCTTCCTCTAAAAACACCAGGGAAATTTTCACTTAGTATAGTCAATCATCAATAATGATGTGTCTATCACCATACTAACAGTGTAGTTGAAATTAGATAACCCTTTTCATCTGCTTTTCAAAATTTAACATTTAATTGTTATAAGGACGCGTGGTATTTGAATGTTTAAGTTGTTTGAGTGAGGGTATTGGCTAGTGAAAGAATGCACAGAAACAGAAATGTTTGTGTTTTGTGTTCTGGGAGATGGAATGTGAACTGTAAAAGAAGACTGTGTGTCCATACTTGTTGAGGAAATGAATAAGCAGTGTTGAAGATATTGTGGTATAACAGTAGATGGGGAAATGGTTGACGTCATCTTCTTGGAAGATTGTAGCTTTGAGAGGTGATTAAGATTTGAATACTAGATGAACTGAAAAAAATGATTTAGACTTGGGGGGAAAAAGCATAAGGGAAAACACATTCATACATATGCACATGAACACACATGTGTGCACATAGACCACACACATATAAACACAGAGATTTGCAAAGAACAGTATAAAAATTAAAATAAAAAACCACCATAATGTAACATTCAGTAATGACAAAGGAATGATGCACATGACATCAGGTCAGCCATTTAAGCCAGGTGCAGAGCTAGAGACCAAGGAAGGGAAACTGAGTCCCACTTGGTGGCAGGGGTGCTTCAACAAGAAATATTTGAAAGATGAGCATCCCATGAAAGAAATGTTTAAATAAAGATTAAGACTAGACTTACATCTTAGTAGTAGGGCAATTGCTTGCCATCTGTGAGCTCCTGGGTTTGACCTTCAGCATTGAAAAAAATGATCAAAATGTCAACTACATGGGTTATTGAAGACAGGAAAAAAGGTTATTCAAAATAATTCCAGTTGTTTAGGACTGTTAGGTATCTGAAAAAAACAGAAGAAATGGAAGATGATGATGATGAACAATAATATAGTTCTACTTAAGTCAATGAGAACAATCACTTACAGTGAGTATTGAAAGCCAGTGGCTCTCACATTGGAATCAGCTGTGCATACTGATTTCATTAGGCATTGATTTCTGAGTTTGAAGTAGGAGTTCTTGCTTCTTAGTGTGTGAAATCATAGGGCAGAGAAGCCTTCAAGATTACAGAGAAGGTGGGATTATGCATCCAATAAAAGATGTCAGGTACCATATTACATATATTTCATTTCCTGTAATCAGAGTAGGTATGATGTAAGTTAGGGGATATTGCTTCCATGCTTATTAAATATCACGTTTCCCTTGAAAGCATATTATGATAAACAATTTTCTTCTCCCAAATACAGATTGCTAAACTTGCTGTCCCTTTTTGAGGTCAGAACATCAACTGAATAATCATGTTGCTCAGCAGTGATGTACTGTGCATTTTGTGGAATTCTCCAAAATGAGAACTCCAGGGGTACATAACTCAGCTCTCTCCTTCCAACATGTGCATGGCTTGCTCTGCCTCTTATTATGCTCTTTGGACCCGTAGTCATGCAAATGACACAAGTGAACAGCTGCACTCAGTGAACCAGATGGTCACATGTGGGAAGAGATGGGATGGGGACGGTAGAACTAATAGCCTATAAAGTAGGCTAATGCTACCAAATTTCTCCATTTTGCCATTAATACGAAGTGAAAGGTTAATCATTTCCATCCGTGTTCACTTAACAGTGAGAATTAACCTCAGAGGCAATGCAATACATTTTTAACAAAATTCTAGGAGTGCTTATTCTAAACAGAGGAAGGGAGCCAGTGACTGCCTGCTGGGCAGTAGGATGGAGATGAAGAAGGGACAATGTGAAGCTCCACTTACTTTGGACACCTGGCCACATCTGGAGCAGTTTGAAAGAGAAGGGGAAGGGATCTATCCATCTTCTTTCTCCACTTTGAAATACAAAATGAAATATGAAATATAAAATGGAGGCCTGCAGCTCTTAAATGCTATTCACTTAAGAAGTCCAAACTACATGAATTGAGTTATAAATACTCTTCTTTGTACACATTATTTTGCTTAATGTGGGTCACATTTAAAGCCATTGTGGATGTGGGAGTGTAGCTGAGTGGTAGAGTACTTAGCTAGAATGTTCAAAGCACTGGGTCCCATCCTTAGTTTGTACACATAGGAATAGTTATAATCTTTCTACCTTTCATACACATAATTGCTTTTCTCTTTTTAAAGAGCTTCTCTACCAGTCATAGATGGATAAGATCTCAATTCACCAAAGCACATTTAATCATGTCTCAATATCTTTGGAGAGAGTTCTCAGTAGGACTCCCACTTTGTTAATTTATTTTCCTGAAGAACCATAAATTTTATGAATGGCAGTAAAAGTTCTGGAAGATGGTATTCCATTTATACATTCCTTAATATAAAGAGCATGATAGCACATGTTCCCTGGTTCTGAACTCAACACAAACATCTAGAGCTGTTGTATAGCAATTTTATACAAGTTAAAAGCTTCCACTTTAGGGATGGAGCAGAGGGTAATGCCTTTAGCAGGATACTCTAGGTGGAGGTGAGGCATTCCATGCTACAGAGAAGCTCATTAAACTCAGGAAGTAAACAACTCAAAGGTTTCAAGGAGTCCCTGAATCTGATCAAATCTCTATACTCCTCCCTCATCAAGGGTATATAAGCAGTAAGAGTTTCTGGTTGACATTTTCAGAGTTGCCCTGTTCTCAGGAAAAGGCTGATCAGCCTCAGCCTTGGTGCATAAAAGGAGAAGAAGCCAGCTTGGAAAAGATACTCCTTGACCTGTCAAGCTGCCTTCATGCTGTGCAGTGCACTCCAGGTTCCCAGCTTTGTGAGCTATCACCCATGCTGGGGTGGGCTTTGGTAATACCGCTGTTTTTGAGTCATTTCTGCACCTGTATCTACCCCTCACCCAGGTTCCTGTAAGTAACCCAAATAAAACTCAATGGTTAGCCAAGTTGGAGTTTGGTTGTATCCTCACTTTGGCCTGTAGTTGGTACCTTATCTGGGGTGAGCATGATTTTATTCATGACTTCCCAGAAATGATAAAATAGACAAGATCCCAAGTATTTTGAAGGTAGTGTCATAAAACAGATAGCATGCTACATTCTACTGCATGTTAGTGCTTCCCAAAAACAATGAGACACAGAGCATAAAGGAAGCTACCTTACAATTCTATAACAAAATAAACATATGGAGTGACTATTGGAAATAAGAACACTTTTTATTCAATAAAATTCACTGAATACTAAAGGACTATAATTTGTAAATGATAAAAATAGAATTAAGCCCTTAGCCTTGGCAATATTGCATATGAATTTAGCTTATACATTTGTATCATTATAATAGTTAAACATGTTTATTTGAAAGTAATTTGGAGAAGAGCCAAGAGTATAAGGAATTAAATGGAAATCATGCTTTATTCTGGATATAATTAGGGTAAACATTTGTACTACTTGTCCAGGGTCAGTTCTTCATATATAGGACACACATACATATACATAATACATTTATATCGATATTGTGTATACTAAAGATATGTATTAGAAACAGTTAGTGTTCCTTTTTAAATGTAATGATGCATATTATTCTTTCCCCATACTATTCAGAGTTCTTTAGTCATTAAGTATGATGGCAATTTTACCAAGACTACGTTTTTACTTATTTCCCAGTTGAAACTCATACTGCCATTGTATACCAATAGTTGAGCACATGCTTATCATTTATGAGGCCCTGGGTTCGCCAACAAAACAAAAAGCCAGAAAGTCACATACAAAGCCACATTGGCCTGTTACTGGTAATGATGAGATAAACGTCTTCCTATTATAGGCTCCATACAATTCTTTTTGCACCAAAAAGAAGGACATGAAGTTAGCAAGCAATTAATAAGATCCAATGTTTGGTAGACAAACTTCTACACACCCCTGGCTTTGGAGAGCTTGGATCTCAGAATTTTCACTTGTTAAGGCAAAAGGGCACAACACTAACAGCATCCCCTCTCCTGTCTGTCTTCCCTCCCTCCCCCTCTTTCAGGAACAAGTTGTACAACATTCTGCTTTGCACTTGTTGGGCTCAGAGTGCCTTCCAGGCATCCAGAGAAAAGTTTACAGAAGAACCTAAGAAATTAAGTTCAGACTAAGACACTGGTTTGGGGGACTCATTAGCACACAGCCAGGACTTCACACCATGGGTGGGAATATAACTGCTCAGGGGGAAATGATGACCGAGAATTATTAAGAACACAAGAGTCATACCAATGAAATTCCAACACTTCATAAAGAGAGATCTGCAAAACAGGGGCAGGGAGTATATTAGCAATCCCTTGAGAAATTCATCAAAGCTTTGAAAAGGGCACATTAGAATATGGAGTTCATTACTGAAGTGAGGAATTTGAATCTTCTCTGGGTTACATATACTTATTTAACACTTCTTTACATTGTCCCTATTTAATGTTATCCACTCTCCTTGAGTTTGGGACCATCTGTCCTTGTGCCACATCCACATTCTAATGTCTCCAGTCACTCAAACACTCCCCGTGCACAAAGAGCTCCTTACCTCAGGGAGCTGACCTCTTTTTCCTCCTTGCCATTATCCTTTGCCACTCCATTGTCCAATATTCTCTTGTAAACCTGAAAGAGAACTCTGACCCAGTAAACTGGGAATGCTTTTGGGGGAGAAATCATGTGCTCTTGCACTTAAGGAAAAAAATGACAATGTTAGACAACAGAAAAACATGCTGTAGTCTCTTCTTGGGACATGTTTTTAACAAATATAAGATAGTTTAAAAAGGAAAAGAGGAGTAGCAACCCTCAGAAACAGTAGTCTTAACAGTAGAATATGTAAATGAATTCCCATTAACAATATTCAACTCTGTTAGTGTGTCCATTTTACGAACACATTCTGTGACCTGAAATGGGCATTTATATGATGAATCCATGACATTTACAAATCTCTCAGATTGAAAACCTGGACCCTATGGAAGACAAAGTATTTTTGATGAAATGATTGTTGTCTTGCTTTAGTTTTCCTCAAAGATGTTGAGGTAATGATTCATGTGCAAGTGTTTCCCTTAAGTGCAATGTGAGTCAAAAATGGTAAGAAAAAGAGGAGTTGAACTGAGAGAGAAGGCAGCCAATACGGTCTGTGTTGTGTCAGTTGACCCATGCAGCGACTGGAACTCATTCCTGCTGGAGAACCCAAGGAATTCAGCTTTGAGCATTCGATTCAGTTACTCTGACCTCTCCTTGGCCCTCAGAGTAGAGATGGAATGTTTGCATCTACTGCTGTAGATCCTTAGCTGTGAGTGCCTGATGGGAGATGCCATTATGTATATATGTTTCTCATACTGGTTAATAATAAAGCACTGTTGGCCAATAGGAAAGGAAGATAGGAGGGACTAGGAGACAAGGAGGAAATAGGAAGTAGTGAGGAGGAGTCAAGATGGAGAGTCTGAAGAAAGCAGTATGCCGCCGGCTCCCCGGTAAGAGAAATACATAGATCAGCAGAAATGGGTTAATAACTAAGGCAGAGCTAGCCAATAAGAAACTAGTAACTGGCCAACAGGATTATATCAAATACAGAGTCTCTGTGTATTATTTGGGGCTGGCATGGCAGCAGGACAAGACCAGGCGGCGGCAGGAGGAAAAACCGTACACATTACAAATGGCACCCATGTGGTTAATAAGAACTTTCACTTAAAATTTAACAAAAGCTTAAAAAAGGGTTTTAGAAACAAAAGAACAGAGATAAGCAAGGTTTCTTGGTAACAGCATTTTTCTCGGTTGGACTCTGTTTTGCGAGAGACAAGCAGATATTCGCAGGACTCCTTTAAGGGAAGGTTCCTGACTCATCATAAGGAACAAAAAGCCACACATCTTTTAAGAAACTCTGCTAACAATTTATTGGTGTGTATGAGAGATGGCAATGGCAGTGACCACATCTTCAAGCCGGCAGCATGCAGACCAAGGCAGTGAGCGCAGCTTTCAGTGCTGGCGGTAAAATAGCAGCCGCCAACTTTTATAAACCTCGGCAGAAACAACAAAGACTTTCATTTTAAGAATGTTGTTGTTTAACAGATAAAGACTTGTGGCCAGATAAAGATAAAAATTTACAGTAAAGACAGATTCATATTAAGAAAAACCTCTAAAGGTTTACAGTGTGTTTTAAAATATACGTAGACATGAAAAAAAAAATGGTTTTAAATAGACAAAGAGGAACTGGGTGTGGTGGCACACACCTTTAATCCCAGCAATTGGGAGACAGAGGCAAGCAGATCTCTTGTGATTTGCAAAGTAAACCTGGTATGCAAAGTGAATTCCAGGGCAGATAAGAGTTACAAGGAGAAGCTCTGTCTCAAAAAATAAAAAGTAAAAGAAACAGAGTAATAATAAAGCCACATAAAGATGAAAAGCCCAGAGAGAATCTGGTTACTGTATGGCATTACATTGTCTTTATATCATTTGACTGCTGAGGAAACAACAACTGTTGAAGGAAATACTGCTGGATTAATTCAATTTATATATTTTAAAAATGATTTGACTCCAACATTTAAGTTCAAGGACAAGTTACTGGGGAAAAGGATTTCTATTTTTGTTTCCCCAGAAATTGAAAAGCTGTGGATTCCTTCCAGACTAATGTGGTTTGAGCAAGCCAGGCCCCCTGAAACAGTCGCTGGTGATCCTACATTCAAAACAGCTGGACAAAGCAGCCTCGCAGACTTACAGCCAGGATTTCTGCATCTTCTTAGGATCCCCATGACAGCGCCCCCTATCAGCAGGAAGTAGTTTGGAAAGAACGACGCCCAAATTCCCAAATATCGTTTATAAATGTTTGTTTTCATTTAAATGGATTTGCTTATAAATGGTTAATGATCACAGCCAATTCTTTTAAAGGTAAAAAGGGAATTATGGTATAGATATGAATACTTTGTTTTGGAATGGATTTTCATTTATTGATACAATTTAAGGTCAATAAGGTGATATGTATATTTCTCCTCTTGTTTAGGTATTGTGTTTATTGAGCTCAGTTAGAAATGTAATGTATAATGTAGTACAGATTATAGATAGTTACCTATGATAGTTAGAACTTATAGTTAAGTTAGTTAGTATTTCTAGATATACAGACATATATTTGAGATGGATAGGCATTCTTCAAACCTTTCAAAGACCTACAGAATATGGCATTTAAAATGATTTAGGGTTTTACTTGACAATGAGACATAATTGCTCCTGGTAATACCACCCGCACCAGAAAGGAAGATGGACATCGAAGAAATGCATTATGAAGTTTGCTTCCAATATGGCAAGACTAGCCATTTGGACAAGATACTGCTCTTGTCTGGACTGTTTGACTTTATGCTGTATATACTGGACATGCAGGACCCACAGAAAAGTGACTGCTGATTCAAGATGGACATTGCTACAGAGTTCCTGCTTCATGGAAGAGTCTGCGAGACAGTATGCAGGACACAGAGAAAAGTGACTGACAAACTGCGAATACAAGAAGACAGTTTAAAGTTTCCTGCATTGCTGAAGAGTCTGCCAGACACACTATGGCCTATGGGCTGAAGATGGAAGATTACAAAAGAACTTCGGGTGACCACGCAGTGAGTTGTCTCTGTCATTTCTAGAGCTTATATATTTTCCTTCTGTGGTCTTTGAAGGAGTTGAAGACAGATGGTTATGGTTATAGTTTTCATTAGTTAGGATTAAAGATAAGTTACTTAGACTTTAGACACACAAAGATAGAATAGATGATGGAATATTTTCTTCAAATCTTGCTAAATGTTAATGGACTAAATACTGTTAAGTGTGATTCTTACTTGTTAACTGTTGTATAATATATTTTGCTATGTTAAGGTTAAAACCCTTCTTTTTATTTAAACAGAAAAGAGGAGATGATGGGAGATGCCATTATGTATATATGTTTCTCATACTGGTTAATAATAAAGCACTGTTGGCCAATAGGAAAGGAAGATAGGAGGGACTAGGAGACAAGGAGGAAATAGGAAGTAGGGAGGAGGAGTCAAGATGGAGAGTCTGGAGAAAGCAGTATGCCGCTGGCTCCCCGGTAAGAGAAATACATAGATCAGCAGAAATGGGTTAATAATTAAGGCAGAGCTAGCAGATAAGAAACAAGTAACCGGGCCAACAGTATTGTATCAAATACAGAGTCTCTGTGTGTTATTTGGGGCTGGCGCAGCGGCAGGACAAGACCGGGCGTCGGCGGGCAGAAAAACCATACTCGTTACAAGTGCCCTTCAGGAGGAAGCATGAAAAGCCAGATAGACCATGGCAGAGGTTACACAGGAAGATAAGCCTTGTGCTGCTTATTCTAATGCCCTTCCAGCCTTTGGTGCTCTGAGAGATACAACCTTCTCTCTCCATGGACTAAGATTCTGTAAAAATGTAAGTACTTTCTGTTTTTGAAAAAACTTTCCTTTAACAATTGTTATTTGGGGTTCTAGATTAGTAGTATCCAAACTGTTGCCATTTATGTTAAATATGAAACCCTACTCATTCAAATAAACCTGTTTCAGATGGCCTGGTTTTATCTCATGGTGTAGCTCAATGAACAGATGGGTGAATAAGATCTAACATGAAAGAAAACTATTCTTATTCTTACAGAGTTATTTCCCCATTCTTACCCATGACCTTCATCAACACAGGATGACTTTATTCCAGGAGAAAAAGATACCCTCCAAATCTCGAAGGGCTGTGGTCCAGTCACATAGCATGTCATTGTGGTACCAAAAAATTTTCTCCTCTACAGTCACTCAAGGATGCAGGCTGCTAAAGGGTCAGCCATCTTAAACAGCTTAGAGTACAGCAACTGCCTTTGCTAATGAAGTAAGAAGAGAACTTGTGAAGGACCCCACAAGGGTTTTCAGTGTCTCTGCTGAGAAGTGGCAGATATTCCGGCCAGAATTGTTCACATGGCGATAGCGTACTGCAAGGGGCTGAGGACTGTGAAGACATAATAAGATCCATGGCAATCACCATTATTGTTTTTAGCCCTTATGCCAAACAGACAGAAGAAATGAGGATGCTGCCTTCGAGTGTTCCACTAACGCACTGCTTGTAGAAACTATTACACCCTCCCTTACACAAGCTAGGAAACGGGTTTCTTTCATCATTTCTCATATTGACATTTCTTAAAAGAGTTTGTTTGCAGACTGAAGTGGCTCGGCACATAAAAGCATTTACTGCTCTTGCAGAGGACCCTGGTTCTGTTCCCAGGGTGGCTCGCCACCATCTGTACCTCCAGGTCCAGGGGCTGTGACATCTCTTCTGTCCTCCAAGGCCTCTGGCATGCACATGCTGCTCATACATACACTCGAGCACACACGTGTGCACAAAATACATATTTGAGAAAATATTTTGTTTGACAAAAGGATTCCGTTGGGAAAGTCAAAGAGTAGAGCCCTACAACTGTGGTCTAGCATTTCATCGTAAAGGCAAGAAGAGTGGAGTCCCGGTGACATGGCTTTTAAGGTCACAGAGCTGATTTGTAAACATCATTTCTCTAGAACTATGCAGGGACATCATCTGCTCTGACATTATGACTGTACAAATTCCTTCTTATTGGGAAAATTCTTTATCTAGGATGTTTATTAAGAATATCTGGAAAAACTTAAGTCAGAAGTTATTTGGAAAAAGAAAAGTCTTAAAAAAATCAGAAGAGAAAGGTTGACAGTGATATGGGGGTTGCTTTGGCTAAGTGGTAGAGGGAGAGACTCAGCCCTCCAGGAAGCATAGAGGAAGTCAGCCCACAGGAGAGAGCCACACGGTCTAGACTCCAGATGCGATCCCACAGCCTCCTTGAGTTCAGCTCTGGACTTGGAAAATAGTTCCCCCAGATGTTATGGCTGAGCTGCAGATCTTTGCACGGGTGACAGAACTGGCTGTGGTTCTGTTTGGCGGTTTCCTTGTTAGTGTCTGGCCACCACAGGCTGCTCTGAGGTTACACCACCCCCTTCTAATCCTGAAGTCAGCTTTTTGGCTGACCTTAAGGACATCAGACACTGAACTGAAGCCCTTTGGGGAGTCTCGAGCAGGTTTGGAGAGCCCAGATGAGCTACTATGGCCAACTTCCCAAACAGATCAGCCTGACTTCCCAGAGCAAAGTGATGGAGAGATACAGGGTAAATAAGGTAGAAATGGGCAGCACCGCCTGCTGGCAGCAGGATCTTGGTAATCTGCTTTATCTTTCTTGGACTCTGCTTCCTCAGAGGGATTTGATCAAATGGTGTCCAAGTTCCATTTGAACACTGACACTCTGTAATCCCACAAAATGGCATCACAGAGAAGGGATAAACAAGAAAGCCACATTCCTCCAAAGCTCATAGGATAGGACATAAAAGGCAGCACATTCTGCTTTGTTAAATAAACATGGTGAATGCTCGGATTTGTGCTCTGCAAGAGCAGCCTTTTGAACCTGGCAATGAGCTGGACCCGTGAGACCTCAGATGGGATAATATTAAATAATGGAAGATCTAGGAAAGGAAACTACTAGGGCCCAGTTCTAAACAAAAGCAAACAAGTAAATACTCTCCGAAGAAAACAATTTTTGTTACACTTAACATCTACTCTTCTATTTTGAAACATGTGTTGTCATAATCACCTTGTGTATGATAACTCACTAAAGCTATTTTTATTGTCTACCTGAAACTTTGTGCCCTTTGATCAATTCTGTCTCTTTTCTTGTCCACCTTTCTGCTCTAGTTTCTGGTAATAATCATTCTATATCCTATTTTTTTAATTCCATGTATTGGTGAGGTCATATAGTATGTGCCTTTCTGTGTCTAGCAATTTATACTTGGCACAAGTTTTCCTGGAGTTATGGACAACGTTCTACGTGATAGGATCTTCCTGTTAGTGGTGGGTAGTATTTTGGTGTGCATATAACACAGTATCCATCTAGGTGAACAACAGGTTGTGCCTATATTTTAGCTATGTAAGGAAAGAAACAATGAGGATGCAGATGCAGGTAACCCTACAGTGTATGGAATTTACCCCCTTTTAGATACATAACCATAAGAGGAATTGATGGATCAGATGAGTTGATTCCATGTTTATTCTTTCTTAATGGCTACATTGTTTATGTTTCTAAGCATGTGTGTTTCTATTTCATACATTCATTTCATTATGTTAATGTTCCTCATCTGCTACATGCTGCAGCATAAGTGAGTAGGAAATAGAACACTCCAATCTTATCCTCCCAAGGTTTACAGTCCAATGGTGGGTGCAGCCAATAGATAAAACAGTGATAAAATCAGTCATGGGGAATGAGACATGGGGATGAGGAGATGAGGAAGGCATCTAGACCAGGTGTACGGACCAAAGACCATGAAGGAAGTGTGTTCTAAGCACTTCCTTTGTAGAAGAGTTAGTCAGACAACTAAATGAAGAAGAAAAGTTGGACACTTAAAGTTATGAAAGATGACACTTTTCCACTGGGATCTCCTGTGACCAAGAACGTGTAACACAGTCTCTCAACCCCCATGTCCTTATCCAGAAAATAAAACCATAATATGTTACACAGAGGGAGGTTATTGATATTAAATAAAATGGCATATGTACATGTACACAATACACTAATATGAATATTACTCAATAAATATGGAAAATTATAGAACTATGGTGTTCTGAAAGAACAACACAGAAGCTAAGATACTGCCCAAGCATCTAGTATTTAAGATTGGCAGAGTGTGTTCCATCCATTCTTTTAAGGGACAGAGAATGAAAAGGAAGGCTTGGGAAAAGAGATGGAGCAAGATAATGAATTCAGTTCTGAACAAATCAACTTACAGGCAATGTGCAACAGCAGATGGAGTTTCTAGAAAGTGAATGCGTGTGCATATGTGTGTGTGTATACTTTTATATGGATATCTGTGGAGTAAAGGACAGAGTTCTGGACTGAAAATACCAACTCAACACATGTGTATCATAACAAACCCAAAAATAATCTGCTCAACTTCTCCTCTCAGTATTGCTTTTGGTCTTCCTGAAAAATTCATTTTCTTGGATCAAGGTTGGCATCACAACAGCTGTCAACAAATAAGCTATTAGCCAATAAGGACTTATATTTAATAGTATGTTATTGGAAATGCAAGGAAAATTAAAGTGCTTTGAGGTCTTAAGAAGCAAAGCTCCCACCCTTATCACAATAACTCTATTTGGGACAAAATGCAGAGACCAGTGGATAGTGGGGCCCAAGCCCCACAGATACATCTGTATCAGAGCTCCTGCATCAGTCTCAGGGAATGTTGCAGAAGAGGGGGAGGGAAGATTGTAAGAAACAGAATACTGTGAGAAACAGTCTCTTCTAGAAATAGATGCATAAACAAGACTGGAACAATAGCTGTCTCAATGGACATCTTAACATGGAAGGAGGAAATTTTCATGGGGTCCCACCACTAGACAAAGAACTGGAGGCAACTATTGACTTCTGGGAGAAGAAGAATTAACCACTCCCAGTTATTAGCCCCATTATTGGTTGGTTGTCCAGTGCAGAGTGGTCAGCTCTTGAAACCACATATACACAAAAAACAAAAATGGACTCAGTAAATTGTGTGTGTGGGTTTGTGCATACACATACATATATATGTGGCAGATATAATCCTCCCCCCCCACAAAAAAAGAGGCTATCAACTTGGGAGTGGTAAGCTTAAGGATGGGTGCTGTGAGTGGTTGAAGGGAGGAAGTGATGTAATTCTATTTCAATGAAAACCATTTTTAAAACACTGCTTTGTTGGATAGGTTATTGACATATGATTGGGACTGGATCATTGGCCAGAGCTGGACAAACTTACAACACTAAACAGATGCCCAAGGCAGATTTTCCCCCCACACATGCATTATTTTCTGAAAAGATGGAGTCAGAAAAAGGGTTTATAGGAACCATCAGAAATACCTACGGAAGAAAAATTTCCAAAAACTACTTCCTATTTAATGAATCAAATGGGCTACATCATCAGTGTACCAAATATGCCTTTCACTTCATTTTTCATTGCTAATTACTATCAGATGAAACAATTAATGCTCATGAAAATATTTTTTTATTCTGATCAAATGTATGCATATGCACAGCAGAAATAGCATTCAAACAGGAAAGGGGGACAACTGGGCTTCTATCTCAGTGGTAGAGCACTTTCTAACAAGCATGAAGCTGTAGCACTCAAACCTCAGCAGCCAGATAAAACTAAGTAGGAAATAAAACTGACTTTATTCAACATTGAAAAATTCAGTCAGTGATGGCATACACCTTTAATTCCAGCACTTGGGAGCCAGAGACAGGCGGATCTAGGTGAGTTTGAGACCAGCCTGGTCTACAGAGTGAGTTCCAGGACAGGCTCCAGAGCTACACAGAGAAACCCTGTCTCAAAAACCAAAACACAAACAAACAAACAAAAACATTGAAAAATTCAAAGACTCCAACGAGTCAGGAAATGGAGGTAAGGTACCTGAGAAGTCTCTCTCTGTCCATGGACAAGAAGGGACACACTTGGTGAGACACCTGAGCAATTTCTTTGTTCATAAACGGGAGTTGGAGGTTTGACAACTGTTCCCGAAACTTTTTCAGCTGGAGGCCTTCATTTTGGGAGGCTAACCTGTCCAGATATCATCACCACTTTCCTCCAACCTCATATAAAATTCTGTCGAAGGAAGAGACTCTTGATCAAATTCTCCACTGTTTCCTATGACCTGAGGCTTTCTGAAAGTCCAGCTTCCAACCTGCTTTCACACAACCTAGAGTTCTCTGTCACAGGTGCTAGGCAGGAAATAGCAGGGGAAAGCTCATTCAGTTTCTCTGTACTAAGCCTGGGTACAGCCATTTCTTCACGGCCATAATGAATGGGCTGTACCCTCAAACCCCGGACCAAACAAAAACCTTCCCTTCTTTCCTTACATTGGCTTTTCAGTTGCTTCCATTCTCTCCTCTCTATCTCATTTTCCCCAAAGCAAAATAGCCTCAGTCCAGGAACATAAAAAATGCTTCATCCACTCCCTTCTTTTAGAATTCAGACGTGCTTTCCAGGATCACTGTCAGATAACTGATAACAGATACTACACAAGTAAATATTATTTCCATAAAGTGTTAAGATTCATTATGCATATGCCATAGAGATATATGAATAAATTATGGATTTTATATATTACTTAGCTATATAATGTGTGTGATAAAGAGATTTCTTGTGTATAATATACAGGGATTAACACCCTTTAAAATCATGAGACTATGACAGCAATACAATTTCTAATTTTACTGATCTGTTTATTCTTGAAAAGCTAGATATTATTTCAGTATCAAAAGTTTTTTGCATTATATATGTTATATTACATGATCACGCAAAGTGCTTAAAGTCTTTTCAAATGCAAACACTTCTTATAGAAGGAAGTCTATACACTGACTGATAAGTGTTTGTGAGCTATATATGAAGGAGCTCACTAGTCATGATCAAAGCAAAGCATGAATAGTTGCTCTTAAGGTAGCTGAATGTGCAAACAAAACCCAGGCGTTCAAAGCTGTAGTGTGTATAAATAAGAATCTGGGAAAACGATAGGCTGATGGATGTTTATTCAGGGAAAAAAAATCACTTACACCAGAAACAGGTAACAGTCAGCAGGTTCCTGTCCCAAGGATGCCTCCGGATGCTCTCTGTCTCTGACCAGGAAGTAAGAGAGAGTGCTAGGGTCCAGGACCCCAGACCTAGTCCCCCCCCCCAGGTCACGCCCACACCTGTTCCCAAGCCCCAGTGGGCGTGATCAGTGCAACTGTGGGTGGGGTGGATATCTCATCTCATTACAATTCCCCTTTTAGTCTAAAGAAAAGATTTAGGCTTGAAACAAAACTATACACAAAGAGAGTAAATATCAAGTATGCTCTAGGAAAAGGAAAACAAATAACATACAAACTTAACACCTATACAAAGCTGGCTTCAATATTCTCATATTGGACCATGGTTCAATTGTTCTGGGCTTTAGTATGGGGACTGACCATAGAACTCCTGGAGAAGGAATGTGTATGTAATAAATCTTAGGTTGAGAAGTACAAGGTGATGATTTTTTTCTCCACATTGAACAACAAGGGCATCCTGGGGTTTTAGTACACTTTCCTACTTCAAATTTCTTCTGAAATCTAATGGTGGATAAACATTTTAAATTCAAGAGGGCCAAATTCCACATAAATTTTCCACTTTTCTAAATGAATGCCCCATTTACTCATTATTATTTCTCCACATTTATTTTTATTATGTTGTATTGTTTCAAATTATTTTTAAAAATTTTAATGCAATATTCTAGGGAAAAAAATATCCTGAATTCATAAGCAACCCCTACGGCATGTCCTTGGCATTAACTGTAAAATTCTTAAGTACCTAATTTATTTGATTGATTGATTTTTCAGTGTTTTAAAGGGTACCAAGCCCAACAGCATATAATTTTTCTCCTACCAAGAGGAATATGAATGAAGAAATGATAATTGCTTTTTTTATGTTCAGCTTGTTGTCATTATGTGGTTTCTTTTTCTTCCTTCCATACAGCTCTGAGGTAGACAAGAAAGCATCTTTTCCTTTTACAGCCATTGTAGCTCATCCTGTTTCTTGCTCAACAAAGTTGCCATGCAGAGTCAGCTGAGCACCTAGCTCTTACATAGCATCTGCTGGCATGCACTCCCCTGTGGCACAAATAAGCCACTGTGTCAATCAGCACAGCACAGACACTGAAGTGATTATTGGTAGAGAAAAGTTCTCACCTCTAAGGTCTTTGGAGGTTGTATTCCCATTTTCTTAAAGCTTGCAGACTGACGCATAATGGAGAGGTTAGGGTTTATTTTTCCAAGGAAGCAGTTGGATAGACCCTGTCACGTAGAGGAAAGTCTATGCACTATAACTTGGTCATGAAGACAAAACCCTTCTCTAGTCTCTTCTATCAGTCTTCAGCTTGGTTAGCATAAGGGGAATGGGAAAAAAAAGTCTGTGTTCCCTCATCTTGTTGATTATAGCAATCACTCTTTATAGTCCCAGCAACAGCATGTCAGATTGTCCTGGAGGGACTAGAATTCTGGGTACAGAATACAGTGTTTCTACAGCCTGCTGGCGACAAACTGTCCTTTCTATAGCTTTATGCATCTATTGGGTAAGGAAAGGTTCAACAATGTTGGGGTTTGTTTTTAGGGTACTATTCCTAACTTTGAATCTGAGAAAGCATCTTAGCCAATGATTGCAGTCTGTTTGAGGGAGAGGTGTGATCACACAAGCAAAGCACTTCTAAGTCCATTCAGGGTTGCAGCGTGGCCTGTGTCATGTCCCCTTTCATCCCGCTTGTCGAGTAGTGAAACAAGAATAACAAACTAGCTTGTTATCATTTCAATATTCAATAGTTAAGCATGCTAAGAAGAGATGAAGGGAAATGTTGCTCTCATTTGCCTTTGCCTTTGAAAGTCCCCTGAAGGAAAATTAATCAGTTATCAGGTGTGCACCGAATGTTAAGACTGTGAGACTCAAAGATACTGGGTGATCTTAAAGGGTCTCATATTCACCTCAAGATTAATCTTCAAGATCTAGTACCTCTGCTGGCTTCTTATACAGGTCAGCAGTGACCTCTAGACTTGGAACAAGAAGAAAACAAAAGCAAAACAAACAACAACAACAACAAAAAACCAGAACAACTATGTATCCCATTCCAAGCCCATTGCATCACAGCTGTGGTAGATTGCAACTGTGTTGAACTTGACCCAGTGGATGAAGCCAGAAACACTTTTCCTGTGGTAATATGCAGGCAATCAGAGTAGAATCTGTCTGAGAGAACATCTGGGGAATGTGTTGATGGCACGGCACACTGGCCACACAGAGAGGACACCCTCCAGATTAGAAGTGAGCACTCACCCACAGAGCACTTAAGATCTCTAGTGCTGGCATGTATCAGTGCAAGGAGGCATGCTCCTCTGAATGCCTCTTCAATTTCCATGCAAAATGACTTCCTGACCCAACTTCAGCCCCAGAGTTAGTACACAGTCTTATTGGGACTTTGGAGTTAAAAGAATTTCCTATTAACTGGAGCTCACCATTTGCTTGTGAAGCAACATTGTGGCTCCCTCTATTTTACCTCTTGTGTTTATGGAGAAGGCACCCACAGACTACAGAGGGGAACCAGTACAACTGCTGATGTCTTGGAAGTAGGGATGAGATGGGAGATGTCATTCTGTAAATCTGTTTCTCTTATTAGTTGATGAATAAAGCACTGATGACAAATAGGGAAGCAAGATGGGTGGGCCTAGGAGATGAGGAGGATTCTGGGAAGTATAAGCACAGAGGGTTGCCATATAAACTACATTGGAGTAAGAGGCCCAGACCTTTTCTCCCGTAAGACAAGATCACATGGAAATACTTAGATTTATAGAAATGGGTTAGTAATTAAGACAGAGCTAGCCAATAAGAAGTCCTAGTCAATGGCCAATAGCTCTATAATTAATATAGTATGCAGTGTGTTATTTAGGGGCTGAGTCGGCTGTGGAAACCAGGGGGCTGGTGTGGAAGAGTACATGTAACAGGGATGAGTGCATCTGTTTATGGAAACGGACCTTTGTACAGCAATCTGTTAAAAGAGGGCTTGTCGCCATCTTCATGGTCAAAGAGAAAAGGCTGAGAGAAGAAATTGTGAGGCAGAATGTGTCCTACTGTTTCATTTTCTCAACAGAATCTTTCACAAATAAAGGTTCTTAAATTTTTGGAAGTACAAGTTGGTCCAGTGTATAAAATATTTGCCATGCAAGTATGAGGACTTGAATTCAAATCCCCCACAATCATGTTAAGCCAGGCAAGGTAGGACACATCTGTAAACACAGTGCTCCTGTGGTGATAGTCTAGACAGGGTCACTGCATTCACAAACTCACAGCAGCTGTGATTGCACAAGACCAAGGCAAGATCAAGCCAGCAACATTCCAACATAGGGTGTGAAGAAATTCATCCCCCTATCCGAGGAGCAGTTAGGTTAATTATTGATAGCATGTAGGGGAGGAAGTCCTGGTTGGTTGACCAAGATCCAGGGGATTGCACATTAAGGTTGTAATGGGCAACACAAATTGAACTTGGTAGGTCATTAAAATTTGGAATCTTTAATAAGCCAGTACCTACATCTTACACTACAGTGTACTTTTCTATACTTTTCTGTTCTTTGTTAGGGTCCTAAAATTAGATACATTTAAGTTGTATTTGGATATTTAGCCCTTAAATACAGAATAACTGACATCCTATACTCATTATTAAGTTATATACGATTCAGTGTTTAGAGTATCTCATATTTTTAGTCTTCCTTTACAAAATTCTTATATGCTCTCAATTTGAATTAATTGCATACATATTCAAATGTACTACTCCCAGTTTTAATTTTCAGATATTAAAGTTGATAGAATTTCAAAGTGGTGAGTTAAATTCATCACTAAAGTTCTGAAATCCTCCAATTAAGATTTTAAGGTTATTTTATTTTAAGCTTTCTGGCAAAGTTTTCATAAAACCAGATAGCTCTCCTTTGTATTTGAAGTGTAACTCACCTTAATGTTTCACTTGCTGTTTTGCTGAAGGTTTTCTATTTCAGTCTCACAGATTATGAGAACATGAACAGATGTGTGATAGAATAAGGCTACACCCATTTTTGAAGCCTTTTTTTTTTCTTATGAATTTTTCAGGTGAGGTTTTTTTTTCTCTTTAATTATTCTCTATTCATCTTTTTGTTCATTTAACAAAATGAGCTGATGTTTGATCATAATTCTGTCTCTAGACTGTGTGCTCAAAGTACACAGGTCCTTTTAGATATTGGCCTGACAGCCAGAAAATATAGTATCATGGCAAAGATGAGGAAATAAATACATAATTACATTATGGTTTAAAAAAAAAAAAAACTTGCCATTCAAGAGTACAACAAACTGGTGTCTCTCTGAATGTTCACCTACTGCTTACTAAGATTGGGACAAGAATATCACCTCTCTCACAGGAGCGCTGCAAAGGGCAGAGGAGGATAAGGGCTTAAGATGAGGGTTCAGTCACCTGGTGTGGAGCAGCTGCTTAAAAGGCATTTAACATGAGTTCTCCATAAGCAGCTCATCCAGATTAAGAGGGCAAGAGTATGAAAGGAGTTAAAGAAGAGGATGTTCAAATCCAAGAGAGCAAGAGAGGAAATAATGCAGCTGCAAGACTGTCTAAGCCAAATCAAACTCAGGGGAATCTGGGAACAAAAGGCAACTAGTATGCTACGGATGCACCTGGGCCCATTTAATGCATTCTACTGATTAGAGGAAGGCAAGAAGAAAAGATAATAGATGTGTCTACCAAACCCAAAGCTACATTCTGTTTGCTAGTGGTGATGGGTAGGAGACACAGTGCATCTAGCTGTGTCTGGTGCCCTGAAAAAGCAGGTATGAGTCCAGCCATTGAGACAACTTTCAAGCATGAATCCATGGCTTCAGACTACAGATCACAAGCTCTAATCAACTGGGCATATCTATCTCAGGAACAGGTATCTATGGTCTTTCCTGAAAATGATGTCATCTCTGTTCTATTTCATTTCAATGGATTTCAAAGAAATGTCACAAGAGTTTCAAATACTGTCTTAAAACACCGAGAGAGACAGACAGACAGACAGACAGAGAGAGAGAGAGAGAGAGAGAGAGAGAGAGAGAGAGAGATGTCCTCTAAAATAACTGCAGCAGTACCAGTAAATAAAAGTTAAAATCATGGAATAGTCTTGGAATGAAAATTTATTATTTAGAGATAAAGATCAATAGGGAGACTATTAGGAGGGAAGAGCCACATGGCCTTTCTATTTATTGTTTGACCAGGGCCAAAGTCTTCTAGAAAAGCTAACCTTAAAAGCAACAGTGAGAGGGAGGACAAGACCAGGCTGCAGAAACACATAGAGAGAGCTGACCTGAATAAGAAGGAGCTAACGGGCCCCCAGACTGATAGCTGGGAATCCAGAATCCAGTGTGGGACTGACTCAGACCCCCTGAATGTATGTCTTAGCTAGAAGGCCTGAGCAGTCTAAGGGTCCTCATACAGTGGAACCAGGATGTATTCCTGGTGCACAAAAGGACCTTACAGGCACATCTCCCATGGAGGGATACTACCTTAACCTAGAGACAGGAGAGAAGTCCTAGTCCCTACTCCAAATGACTTGACAGATTTAGATGACTCCTCCTGGAGTGCATCACCCCACATGTGGAGTGGAGGAGTGGATGGGAGGGGAGGTTGTCGGGGTGCATGTGAAGGTGGGAGAGAGGGAAAGAGGGAGGGAGAGGGAACAGGGATCAATATGTAAAATAAAAATTAAAAAAAGCAACAGTGATAAACTCATCTTCCTATCTATTCCTTTTGGGAACTATCTACACCAAGACATTTAAATACAACAAACTCCAATTTTCCTGTGACTTTCATGCTTTTTAAGACAATGAGAATATTGGTTTACAAGTCAGTTATAGTACCAAGTAGGTTATTCTTTGGATTTTCTAAGCTATTGGAGCTGAGGATGTGATAGATTGATTGCTGAGCTTGTATGAGACAGTTGATTTAATGCTCAGCAATGCGAGGAAATAGAAAATTTGAAAGAGTTGGACGCAGCATCAGTACTTGTGAGGCAAGGCAATAAAATTATGATTTGAGGATGGTCTAGGTTACCCATCTGTACATTGTTTCAAAATAAGTTACCTAGGGTAATTTTCGAAGAAAGTCATTTTTCTGTCCACTAACAGTTTGTTAGAAACCTTGTATACAGAAAACACTCTACAGTCACGGACAGAAATAGAAAAAGAAATATATTATCTGTTAAGGGCCATATAACATCTGCTATAGGATGCGTAGGGAAAGGTGGCAAGTTTTGGTGCAATCTAATTTGAGCATAAGCTAAGATAAAATGATCTGCTTTGAGTATCTGTGAGTCTAATAATCTAGCCAGTTGTACTCGATGTCATTGTAAAATGTGGTTTAAATAAGAGGCATTTTAACACACCCCATAATACATGTTACCAAAATGACCCCGTCTATATCACATGGAATCCCTCATAGGTGAAATAATTGAGACAGGGGCTTAGGTCAAGAAAGCCAAGGTACAGCCAAGAAAATACAAAACAAAACAAAAACAAAAACAAAACCCTCTGTTTCCTTGAAAAGAACACAGTGAAGCCGTCTCTCATTCCAAGGCTCCTGATAACACCAGTGTCAACATTTCTTAATTTGTCTGATCAATGATTCCACAAACCCACCCAAATCATTCTCTTTACTTCAGGCCAAAAATGTGTAGAGATGTGATGATAAATGTCTTGGGGAGTCTGAGCTTTGAAAACATGGACACATTTTTGTTTTTACTGGATGTTTTTAGCCTTCAAGTATTAACTGACCTGCTCAGTCTTTCTACCTTCACCTATAAAGACAGTTGTCATTATCTCGGTTTTGTAACAGGTAAAACTGAGACCTAGACATACATGTATGTATATTTCTATTACATATGCATACCCTGCATACTGCACATCTCCACCATGGGCTCTTTTTCACTCTGGTATGAAAATGGTTATAAATTCCCAGACACAGTTCAGAGCATGACAGATGGCTGATCTGCTACCATGAATTTAATATCACCAGGCTTGCATAGGTGCTGTCATTGCTATGTTTATTACCTAAAACATTTTATGGTCTCCCCATGGAGTTGGAACAGACTGAAATTAAAACAAAGTTGGACCCACCTGCCCTAGAAGTAAGGAACCAGAGAGCCAGGTCTCTAGAATTGTGGCTGGACCAGCCAAAGCCCACTCAGGTACATTGTTACCTGGGCTCTGAACTGGGCAAGGGTCCTGGCTGACTGTGGAATTGCATAGAAGCAAGAGAGGTGGCATGCTAGAGGCAACATTTCTGAGACTCATTTGAATGACTATGAGAGAAAAATAAAGTTTACCAAATAAGCATTTACTGGGGCAAGAGAAAGGAACATTGCTTTCGTCAGTAGAATCTGGGACAGCTGCAGTCCCTCACAAGGATATCCCCTGTGAGTTGCAAGGCTTCTGTAACATGTGACCTTGGACTATTTATAAAGAGGAGAGTACTCCTCTAAGAGCCAAGATCTGAGGCGTAAAACACAATCGATGTTTTATAGACTTTAGAGGGAGCATAATGAACTTCTGAAGTCAGAAAACATACCAACTCTGACCTTTAGAATCCTGCAATGGAATCTGGCAACAGATAAGACAGAAGTTGGCCCCCAAATTAACATGAGTCTTTCCTTAAATATTAATATTATTCGCTACCTCTGCTACTTTGTCTTTGGATTGCATATTGTTTCTCCTTATTTGCCATGTGCTTGGTGTCTCTGGGGTGGGTCATGATGACATACTTAAAAATATGAATCAAAAGAATACTTGTTGAATCAGCCCTTACCACTGATCCACCCAGCACTAAGGAGATGCTTTCCTTTGTTAACATGATGCTACTTTGAATCTGGCATTGGGCTGATAGAGGTGAGGAAGCCTTTCCAGTGGCCATTTAAAAACAGTTAAATGAATGGCAGAAGGCTCCAGCTGAATGGCTGTGTTCCAACTGAAAACCAGCAGATAAGTAGGCATGATGGCTCACACCTGTAATCCTGGACTTGGGAGGCAGAAACAGGATTTGGAGTTCAAGACATGCCTTGTTACATAGTAAATCCCACGCCAGCCTGGGCTACATGAAACCCTGTCAATCATTTTCTTTTTGTAAATCAGTGGGTTATACTCAGGATGACTCTGATTCAGATAGAGTAGGGAAAAACCACACAGTAGGTATGCAGGTGATCTACATTTTAAGAATTTGAAAGGGGATACTCTCTCAGCCTAAATACATGGGGAAGGGCATAAGTCCTGCCCCAAATGATGTGACAGACTTTGATGGTTCCCCCATAGAAGGGCTCACCCTTGCTGGGGAATAGATGGGGAGTAGGTTGGTGGAGGGTATGAGAGAATGGGAGGGAGAGGGAACTGGGGTTGATATGTAAAATAAGATTGTTTCTAATTTAAATAAAATACATAGTTTGAAACCCCGTTACTGATGACAGGAGCGGAATGGGGCGTGTGCTTGCAGGCACTCCTGTGGTACTCTTAATGAACTGACTCACCAGCTCTGTGTAGCAGGCAGGTCGGACCGTCATCTCTTTTCCTGAGGAGGAGACACGTGCTGACATAGAAAAGTTTCTGAAGGTGAAAACAAGATTGGTAGCCAGCAGGATCCCTAGGATCTGAGGCCAGCACCTGGAATGGCCCTGGAATGATTGGCTCGGTTTTCTACCACCAAAGAAACTCATTTCCTTAACTCGTATGAAGATTACAACCTGAAGGAAGAGATTTTCTCATATCCTTAGAAGACAGGGACAGAGTGAGATCAAAACTCCGGACCAAGGGTGGCATGGTGAGCGGTACAAAAATCACCCTGGGGCATTTATCTCACGTACTTTTCCTCCCCAGGGGATGTCCTATGAACTCAACGGAAGACTGTTGCAGCAGAAAGGTGATGTTTTTATACCCATGCTATTGGTTGTTCTGAGCCATCATTTGGAAACTAGATTCAGCTGCTTGTTCCGTTCTCATGGATTTCAAACAGGGATACATTCACACTGAGAAAGGAATTATTGACATACATGCATTGTGTGCGGTACTGTTTCATAAGGACATTTCCACACAAGTTTGTAAGGCACCTACTTTGACTATACCCCTCTACCTTCACCCTCCCCCTCTCTTCCTTCCCCCCATTGGTGCTTTTATCCATAGATAGCTTTGTTTCCACTTTCATGTCATATAGATACATAATTTTATATAATTGAATTTTATATAATTGAATGAAATCTAAGATACACAAATGAGATAAAGCATAAGATATTTGTCTTTCTAGCTCAGTTAATTCACCTAATATGGTAATCCCCAGCAGCAGCATATTTCCCATAGCATCATAAGTTTGTTCTTTGGGGCCGAATAAATTCCACTGTGTATAAATACCACATTTTCTTTATCCACTCTTCTGTTGATGGGCATCCAGGTTGATTCCATAACTTACTGTGACAAGTGCTGAGGTAAACACCCATGTGCAAGGTCTTGTGGTATATTAGTTCAGAGTCTTTGGGGTAAATAATGAGGAAGAAATACTGCTTTAAAATTAAAACACAACGGTGAATAGAGTTGGCCAATATCCCCAGAAGTTTAGGAAACTATGGCAAAAAGATCACATGTGTGAGGCCTGCCTGGGTTACAGACTGAATTCAGCCCCATGCTGGGCTCTTTTTCATATTACCTGACAGTTTATGTCATCACTCCCTGTATCCAAGAATTCTCATTTTTTACTATATCAGTAGGAACTCTTTGCACTGATAGCCTTAATAATCGCTATTCCAGTTGGTGGTAGATGCCTATATCCCAGCACTTGGGATGTGGAAGCAGCAAATTTGTGAGTTTAAAGCCTATGTAAACTACATTGAAAGATCCTGTCTCAAAAATAAATGCATAAACCACAAAAATATAACCATCCAAGAAGGTATGGGGTGGTAATGTCTGTTTTCCTGATTATTATTATCATAAAAATAATGACTCACTGTGTTTTGGCTATGTTTGGAATACTAGTTTTAGAATGTTTTCCTCACCATTTGTAATAGATTGACCCACAGTTCTGTCTGCATGCAGAGGTGTTTAGGTCCCATTGTTGATGCTCTTCCCAGAGTACTTTGAAGGTTTCCTGATGGGAGATGCCATTATGTATATATGTTTCTCATACTGGTTAATGAATAAAGCACTGTTGGCCAATAGGAAAGCAAGATAGGCAGGACTAGGAGACGAGGAGGAAAGAGGAAGGAGAAATCAAGACGGAGAGTCTGGAGAAAACAGAACCGCCATTCCTCCGCTCTCGGTAAGCAGAAATGGGTTAATACTTAAGACAGAGCTAGCTGATAAGAAACAAGTAACGGGCCAACAGCATTATATCAAATACAGAGTCTCTGTGTGTTAATTGGGGTGTAAAACAAAACCAGCGGTAGGCGGAAAATCCTTACTTACCCCTTACTGTTTCCTCTGGCAAAGGTTCTCCAGGTCAGTCTCCATCCCATTGCCATGACCCTCCTCTAAAGGTCTAAATTCCTCTGGGAAAGAAGCTATGCCTGCTGCTTTGTTGGCAATAACATTGGGGTAGCTCGAGAATTATTTATTACTTCAATGTATGTGTATGAGTGTTTTGCCTACACAAATGTACAGGTACTACATGCATGTCTGGTGCCCTGGGGAGTCAGAAGAGAGCACTAGAGTCCCTGGATCTGGGTTTAAGGAAGGTTACCACGTGAGTGCTGGGAACTGAACCCTGGTTCTCTACAAGCACAGCAAGTGCTCTTAACATCTGAATCATCTCACCAACCCCAGACTGATAGTGTTATCTGGTACCTTAATTGAAGTAATCTTCCTCAGACACTCTATGTTTTATATTAATCAAAATTTCTTTCAAAAATGGACTCCATTTGAGTTTTTCCAATCAATCTCGTATGAATTTGATTTCTCCTGTCTCACATGATTAGTTTCAGTTGTGTTGTTCAATTTAGACTTCATTGATTGCTTTACATTGCATGTTTTCATTCTTTTTGTAATTTAGCTAATGACCTGCTCTTTTTTAAACATCTGGCTTTCTCATTGCCTGTTGTTTATTTTACTTAAAGAAATTAGTGTAAAATCATATGTTTCATTGTGATGTTTCCATATATATGTATTTCTCATTTTTTGCAGCTCCCATTTCCCATTTTTTTCTACTACACTGTTATTAGTCCCCTTTCTTGAGTCCCATATAGTCCCCATTGAGCTTTAATGTTACATAGATGACAGAGACAGACAGATGGTAAATAGAAAGTTAATAGATGATAAACAGATGATTGCTAGAAGGTAGATAATAAAAGAGATGAGAGACAGACAGATGATGGATAGATACATAGAAAATAGATAAATTATAACAGACAGATGATAATAAATATAGAGTCCATATATAAGCAAGTCTTTTCTTTCTTTTCTACACTGTCCTGTTCTCACATCATCCCCTTCTTTTTCATGTCATAAGTACATGTTATTTGTTGAACTACTGAAATCCTTTCCAGAAAGTTCTTACCTATGCCTAGATCTTGAGGTGTTTTATCTATGTTTTCCTCCAGAGGTTTCAGCTTCAAGTCTTACATGAAGCTTTTTTAAGTCTATATGGAATTTATTTTTATCCACAATGATAGTGGAGACCTTGCTTGGTTTTTCTAATTGTGGATATAGAGTTTTCTCATCAACATTTCCTGAAGAAACCATCTTTTTCCAGTGTATACTTGTGGCATTTTTGTAAAAACATAATAGTACACCTATCATATTTCTACTTCTCCCAAATTAGAAAATATAAGACATAGTATCTCTGCCAGGGTACCTTCTGTCATTATGACATATTATGATAGCCAAAGATGGCATGCAGATGAATCAGCATGGCTGATCAAACAAATTTCTGTTATTGATTTTCATGTTATGAATTTTTTTAACCATTAAAAAAATAAAAAATATCTATATTATGTAGGGCATATAAGATTCCAATCAGTTTTAATCTAGATTCAGGGATGATTTGCTGCTCTCTACCCCATCCACATATCCTCCAGATATGTTTCCTTATAATACATATTATTTCTTAAATATAAACAATAGTAGAAAAATTTGCCTGTTATCTATCTTCCTTCAAGATCCTTCTTCCTCCTCCTTACTAATGGTGCCTTTATAACTTGCTGGATTCTGTAGATTCTCCAAACTAAACACACATGTCTAAGGACTCACTGATGCCAAGATCCACATAAGAGTGAGACCATGTAACATTTATATTCAGATACCTTCCTTTCCTCTGCTTTGTTCTCCTACCAACATTTTACTTTCTTGTTTTATTGTATGCTCTTTAAAAAAAAAAAAACCAGCATGATTTTGTGCATGTTCCTTGACTAACTTTGACTCTGATCAATCATAGATGAGACAGACTAGAAATATACCTACCTTTATTTACCCATCAAAATCCTTTCAGAACATGGTATCTGTATAAGTACATGATAATTTTTCCGTATTCTAGACACATTTATTTCAACAAAAGATAAAGGCCAAAACTGAGAAAGAAGTAAACAGTATATTTTGAGATTCCTAATAACAGTATATTTGAGATTCCTAATAATAACTCTATAAACACAAACCCTAAGGCTCTTGGAACATGAAAGCTAAGCATTGAAGCACACTGACTGCAAGGCAAGGGCAGCACAGAGGTGGAGAATTTGAGGATCTGTTAGAGGATTGCACAATGTTTGCTTCCCAGTTTCTCACTATAAACTGATCTAAGAGCTTTGGAAAATTCTTTCTCACTTACATTCTGTTTCACTGGTTGTTTTCTGTCTATTTGAGAACATCTCAAACCTCAAAAGAATGGAGAGAGGCAGAACCATCTTCAGAGAAGAAGGTTTCAGATTAAAAATGGTAATAGATATAGAGACAGACATATCTGTACACATATATCACAAACATACTCTGTATTCACATATATAGTCTATATCCATCCATCCATCCATCCATCCATCCAACCAACTACTTTCTTTGGTCTCCATAATCCATGCCAATTCCCAGAACCAAGCCAGGCCCCCAGAAGCATTCTGAATCAAAGGTTCTTGGCACACACCAGGTTTTCAAAAGAGAGACGTCCCTTTGAGCCTTCTCCTGGATATTGAAATCAAGCCAGAATAGCTTTGAGAGCAAAGGGGACGAGCAACTTCAGAACATTTTTCATCTCATGTTTACAGCCTTTTTGCTTTATAATCTTATAAAAATGAATTTTCCCCCTCGTGAATGCTCTAGTCTGTCTCTATTAGTCATCTCAAAGGGGATCACACAAAGGCTTAGCAGGCTGGCCTCTGAGTCCTCCCAGAGGCCTGCAGCCCAGCACTTTCTTTGCAGCACTATTTACTTATAAGCTTGGTTTTGGCAGCCAGTAAGTTTATTTTACATTTTACTGAAGTGTGAGGGGAAATGCTGATAGAAAAACTAAACAAATTCCCTCACAAAATGGTATCTCCAAATGAGCAAAGTACCTGAAGGAGTCAAACATCCGGGTGCCCAGAACTCAAAGCCTGCGTTTTCTTCCCTATAAGGCACCCTCAGCATCTCCTCCTGCTATGCCTGGTGATAAGATCGCCTGGAAATGAATCACTAGGGCAGAGTAGGCGGCATTCACTGTCAAGCTCCCCTTCAAGTCTGTGGCCTGCCTCCCAGCATTTCCCCTGTCTTGCCATACGCTTTGGAGAACTGGGTGTACCAACCCCCTCGTCACTGCTCTAAGCAGAGGATACCGATCCCCATGACAGTGATACTCTTACTCCATGCAAAACGCTGTAAATAACATGAAAACTTTCCTTTATAAGTGATCTCTCTCTCTCTCTCTGTGTCTCCCTCTGTCTGTCTGTCTGTCTGTCTGTCTCTCTGTCTCTCACACACACACACACACACACACACACACACACACACGGAGAAGGGGGACAAATATAAACACTTGAGACAGTCTCACTATGTGGCCATATAGCAATTAAGTGTAAACAAAATAGTCTACAAAAGTTAGTTTCAGGGATACGACAAAGGCCAGGGTATTATCTCTCAAGAGTTAAGAACTTGAACCTATTTTTGCACATAAAAATGCATGCAGATAGGCAAAGGGGCTTTACATATAGGAAAACCCAATAACTCTTCATAAAAGATAAAGTATACACCAGCTCTATTCCCAGCTTTTTGCATCTCTGGTGACACTCAAGCTTTTGTGTGTCTTATCCACAATAAAAATAGTGTGGGTTGTTAATAAGACATCATGCAATCTCCTGCCTGGACCTTCCACACTATAAGACTAGCCTGAATAGCAACTGAGGTGTGGATACAATTTGAGAGACTGTCTGCCCTGAGGACAGGAGTAGTATCAGAAAGCCGGGTGGTGGTGTGGTTCCAAATAAAGCTAAAACAGTAATGCTTCACACAGCAAAACCTTTTTCTTGCTCATGCTGTGTGCCCTCTGTGAGATCCTCTGAGATCCACCTTGTGTCTCTTCAGGGAAGATCCCAGGCTGGGAGGCCTTCCACCATCCTTAGGATAGGCTGATCCCCTGGTGGCAGGAAGCAGTGACTAAGTAGATTTGCAAAGTGCCTGTTCAGACTTGTACTCAGATTCCATTTTCCAAGTAAATTAAGACTCAGCTTCCCAAAGTAGACAATGCACTTTTCCCATGAAGCCAGAACATGAGCACTAGATTTAAATTGAAGCCCTAAGGCCTACCAAAAATAATGTCACATTTACATTATATTTCTGTCCTTTATCACTGATAAAATTTGGGAAATGGAAATAACTTCTCATCAAACTTTCCAGTTTAATTTGACCTCCCAATGGAAGGCAAGCTTTTGGATATATTCCATATAAAACGTGACGTTTGTAAATAATGGAAGTTTTACCAAGACTCTGTCCTGAGAGGCTTAACCTGCAGAGGGGAGTTGAGGAGAACAGCCATCTCCAGGGCTCTGGCACGTGTGGGGCAAAAAGGGAAATCAACTTCTCTAAAAGTTGAGCTTCAGGTTCCATGGTTAGAGGGAAGCCACAGACAGGAGATGTAGGTAGTTGAGTGTGCCCTAAGACCGAGACTTTGCCAAAACCCAGAGCATCCCAAGCTCCCATGGCAGGCTAACATGCACTGGTATATTCTGAGAGAGGCAGAATATACTGAGAGACAAGATTCTCCAAAGCACTGTGTTGAAAAAAAGACCAAATGGTGAGGGTTGAGCAGATATTAAAGGAAAGAAAAACCGAACAAACAATGGCAATAAAACAGCAAAAAGTCCCACCCTGAACACAAAACATTCCTAGACAAATACACGGTACACTGAGACTAACCATAGCAAGAATCCTCAAACCCAAACGAACTCCTAACGCTGTCCCCAGAATAAAATTCAAGGAGTGACAGACTCATCTCCAGAAACAAACACCACACAGCTCAGGCTTTATTTTAATGCAGAGGATGGCTAGACTTCAGTAAAAATCATAGAGCAGAAAACAAAGGAAAGTGAAAGCCAGAACAGCACCCTGCAACACAATACTCCTCAAAAGCAGACACAGATATAACACAGATGTTGGGAGTCTCTGGCAAGGAATTCTAAATAACTATGACTGATGTGTTAGGGCTCTAATTATAAAGGTACATAAGGAACTGGAAGGATGGCTGCCTGGTTAAGAGAGCTTGCTGCTCTTCCAGAAAACCCAAGATCAGTTCCCATCACCCACGCCAACTTTTAACTGCTTATAACTTCAGCTCCAAAGGATCTGTTGCCCTGTCTGGCCTCCACAGGTATGTGTGTGTGTGCGTGCATGCATACACACACACACACACACACACACACACACACACACACACACACTTTAAAGATACCCAGCATAGATCAACTACATATCCTCAGCAGCTACAATTACCTACAAAGAAGTTTTGCATACCAGTGTGAGAAATGAAAATTACAGTGGGAGAGGATGACCCCCAGACAGGCTCTGCCACAGGCCAATGCACACTGTAATGGTACTCATTTGTCTGGAGTCATGGAAATTTATTTTCACTTTCTCAGAACTTTGTGGAGTAGAGATCTGAGCTCCTCATGTTGGTGGAGATGGTTTCTTCTGAAGCCTTTCTACTCAGCCTAAAGATAACTTTCTCCCTGCATCTCTGTGTAGTCTTTCTGGGTCTGTGTCCTCCTCTCTTTTTATAAGAACCTGGATCAGATTACACTGAGTCTCAGACCAATGACCTCCTTCTACCTCGGTCACCTATTTAAAGAACCCATGAATAAAATGGTCAAATTATGCAATCCTGACTTTAGGACTTTCAAAATACAAGCAGGAAGAGGGATGGCCTCAAACAATCTGTAGCATAAGGAAAGGCTCAGCAAACTTGAACACTGAACCTGAAAAAAAACATGCACAAAAATCAAACTGAAAAGCAAGAATGGGGGAAACTCCAACTTGACCATCAAAGGCCGTATCAAATGGGCTGATGAAGATGATATTAAATGGGCTAATCTACGTAAATTATTTGTGGGTTTTTTTTTTTTTTTTTTTTTTTGGAGGAAGAGAAAAATTAGAGGAAATGGACAGGATTAAAGATAGGGATATTTTAAAAAAATCATAGTTTTCTCAGAGAAAAATAAACTATGGTAATGTGACAGAGATTTGTTGAAGAAATGTTGGATAACTAAATATAATTCCACTACTTGGGAGACTGAAGGCCAGCATGAGATACAAATTCTAGGGTAACCAGAGTTCAAAGTAAAACACCCTCTCAAAAGTGCAGCAAAGAAACAAATACTACTTTAAATCGATTGATCAGAAGAGTATTCCAATGATAAGAAATAGACTTAGGACTATACAAAACAAATAAATAAAACACTGAAAATAATAAATAAGGATGTCTTATTACATTTTATCCTCTTTAGAGACAACTGTCTGAACCATAGATAGAAACATTACACTAAGTTAATAACATGTGTTAAAAGTGTAGCATTGACACAACAGCAAAATAGAAGAAAACAGAATTATTTGTGTATCTCGAAGGGTTCTTACATTATGCATAAAGAGGCAGCATATCTAAATATAAACATTGGATAATTAAATAGGAAAACCACTGAACATTTTTTAAAGTACATTGATAATATGTCAATAAAGTAAAATGAAACCATAAGAAAGCCTTATAATTAAAAGGGAAACATAGTAAATTAACAGAAAACTGCTAGAAAGTTCTGTTTTAATCCAATAACACAAGTAAGCATGAGTTTAGGAGTAGTGGGGGGAAAAAGCAACAAATCAAAACCTGTAGCCAAAGTATAGATCAAGACTGCCTACGTGTTGTTTACAAGAAATCAATTTCACTAATAGATACAACTATTCAAATGAATCTCTGTTATCTTGGGTGGGTTTTGTTGATTCTTATCTCTATGATATTTGTTTGTCTGCTTCTATTTAATTTGTTGAATTTGTAGTCATGAAATTACTCATGATATCCTACCTCCCCATGTCTAGTGTCTGTAGAATCCATAATGATGTCCTATTTTCACTGTTAATATGAAGAATTTACATTTTCCCTTTGGGTTTCCTGTACTTTGTGGCTAGAGCTTTATAAATTTTATTATTTTTTGTGTTCTTTGTTGTCTGTTTAAAGTTTCATGGATATACATTTATTATTTTCTTCTTTGATTTATCTGAAGTAAAATTTTAATCTCTAGCTTTCTAATATCAAAGCCTAAATCACTAACCTCAGATTCTACTCTTTTTATTATAAACATTTAAAGTTATAATTTTCTACGATATATTCAATTAATAGTATCTTGCTTACAAGATTGATATGTTGTGTGTTCAAGTTTGTTTTATCCTTTGCCAGTTTAAAATGTTTTAAAATTTTCCCTTGAGATTTATTTGACCTACGGCTATTATCATTTGTTTTAGCTTGGTGAGTCATTGAGATTATTTGGGTTACTACAGGAAAGTGGGTGGCTTTGGGGCAGCTGCATAACTGAAAAACTTGTCCCAAGTGGATGATGACAGACAAAGCCTTGATGACTAGAGTTGGTTGCACTTTGCTGTAGCTTCAGCAGAGAGGACCCTTTCCCTTTGCAAGTGTTTACTAGAAAGGGGCCTCATGAAGCTGACAATTTTCAAGTGGGTTTCATGAGCCTCCACTCTTCTCCATCTTCTTTAATCAGTAGGAAGATCAATTCAAATAACACTAGAAATGGCCAGATTTTAATTGGTCAGACTTCTGACCAATTTATATTCTTGGTCATTAGTACAAATAGTGGCTCGATTACAGAAGCTAAAAGCTTAGCATGGGACATCCGCCAGGACATCTAGAGACCTTTGGGGAAAACAGATAAATGTACTGTCAAAGCCAAACCAGTAGCTAAAGCCACTGTCATTATTGGCACTTGAGGGTGGTAGGGATGGCAGTATGCATACCATAAGCTGAGTTCTCCATTGTGTCATAGTGAGAACTCATATTGTGTCAGTGACAAACGCTAATGCAATCATCTGTCCAAATCAATCCATCAATAAATAAACAAAAGTAGCAAAACCCACAAACCCTTGTTTGGGGAAAATGAAGGCAATACCTAGAGTTGCAATAATACTTTATTTGTATTTCCAGACTTCAGCAAAACTTACACAATCTGGAATGACATAAGGAACTTTGACTTATCTTTGGAGAAATAGGTATGAAACCTTGAGAAAGTCAACCAAGGTGTCATATGTATCAAACAAAGCCATCCAAATAACTGAGATGAGTATATTCAAAGAACAAATAGAAAACATGCCTTTGGGATGAAAGAAGGCTGTAATGGCAAAGCCTCATAAATTAGAGACTATTGGGGAAGAAGTGGAAGAGACGAGAAACAACTAAAGATTAATTTGAACAATACAGCAACTAAAATAAAAATCCCAGAACCCAAGAGTTGAATCCCATGCATTTCATCACATGTAGAGTTGTAGAGTTGCTTAAAGGTATATGAAATACTATAATGTAATTTTTCCTCTATATTTTTTCATGTTAATTCATCATGAATTTTAGTTATTTTTTAGTTATTTGTGTTGTCTCAAGGCTGTCCAAGAGATTTTCTATCTTGCTTAGTTTTACAGAGAACCAGCTCTTGTATAAATTTGTTCATTAAGTTAACTCTTATTTTTAACTTTCAATATTTCCCTTATTTTTCTTAGAGCTACTGTGTGTACATAATTTCTACTATTGAGTATTTTATTTGCATTTTTATTCTCTATAATATAACAATAACACCCAGGGACTTGAATTGTGTGTTAATAGATCTCTGGCCACTTATAATGATATTTTGTTACTTAGGTACTTTAAATTTGAATATATTATTTTATTGTTTTGTTCATTATAAAATTCCAAGTAGTATACCAGTATGTAACTAGAGAAAAAGTAAATTGTCTTTTCAGCCTTGCTTTTAACACTTCTACAGTGTTACTTACCCATTGTGAATAGTCCATTATTTCAAATGTTTTTAATCACATAAATATGCATTGAGCTTTTTGAAGTCTAAAAATGTCCTTTCTTATGCTCACATCCTTGCCTGTATGTGCAAATATTTTCCTATGAGAGATTCCAGGGAGTGGGTTTCCTGGGTCAAGGGGTATGTACATGTTTAAATTTGATAAGTACTCTCAAATCACACTGTACAAAAGGCTGTATCAGTTCACACTATAGCAGTGTGTATCCATACATACTTTCCTACATCCTGGCTGTCCTTGATAAATCACCAACATTTCAATTCATAATTTGATCCTGGCAATATTTAAGCAGATAAGCATTCATTTCTAATGGGCTTGTTTCTTTCTCTTTGCTATTATGGGTTGGTTAGCATTCTATTGTTATTTCAAATTTTCTTGCAACAATTCCATTTAAGATGCTCTTTATAAACATTTTACTTTTCAAAATAGTTTGAGGGTCTCTGAAGATTGTCTAGGTAAACTATGCCATGACAACGTGCCTTAAACAATATTGTCTTAGCAGAATATTAAAGTTAATATTAATAAACTATACACAATATTATAGTATTAATATATTGTATTGGTTATCTGTATATTCTGTCCAAATGTTTATTCAAAACTAAGGGATGTTTAAAATGTTCACTATGGTTTTTATTTCCTATGTTGTCTGGAATGATTTTCATTTAATTTAAAAATCCTTTATATATGTCTAAACTTAAGTTGTAGAATCCTAGATATTGATATGCATAGTTAAAATCTGACATTAATATGTTTATCAATAAATAATAACTTGAGACTTGTAGTGTGAATTTATATAAAGATTTTTTTTCTCAATTGGCATAGCATAGATACAAAATAGAGCAAATTAGACCTCTGACAGCATTTTCCTTTAATCTGAGAATACTATAGAAAATGAAAAATTGTAAAAATATCTAGAGAGTAAGACTTGAAGACTTCCCAGAGCATAAAATTGTGTTATTAGATATCATATCCTAAACCCAGTGTTGGGGATCGAATCCAGGGCCTTGAGCATTTGAAGCAAGTGCTCTATTTAACTACATCCACAGCTGACACTGGATATCCTAACAGCAGCACAAGCTTGCAATGAATGTGGTGTTTTATTTTGAGTCTTCCAAAGGAATTACACCTTAAGCCAGGCATGGTGGCACATGCCTGTAATTAGAGGCTGAGGCAGAAGGATTAATGTGAGCCTGGCAATCTAGCAAGTTCCAGGGCAGCTCAGGGTATTTAGTAAGACCCTGCTTCCAAAAAGGGAATGCAAGAACTCAAGTTTAACAACAAAAAGTATGTATATTTGCATTTGCATGAGCAAAAGAAGATTAAAGATATTCTCAGTTGCATGGGAGCTGAAGTAGAACCAGGATATGAACTGTTTAGAAAGTGTTTAACATTGTAATTCAAGATGGGGGGAAAGTGTAAAAGAAGAAAAAATGTGAGAGTAAAACAGAGGAATGAATTTATTAAAGTGTCTACTCACCCAAATGTGTAAATATTTGTAAAATTTAATTTCTATAATTTGGTATTTAAAAAGTAGCCAAGCCTGTAATCCCGACTATTCTAGAGTCCATGGTGGGAGCATTACAAGTTCAAAGCCAGGCTGAGCAGCTCAGTGAAACACTGCTGTAGTGATATATTCACTCTCTGCAACTGTAGTACTGACCACACCCAAAGGGCGTGGTCACAGGTGCGGATTGAGTTGGGGGGTCCAAAGCCCCTTGGCAGAGAGCATCAGGGTGGCAAGGTCTGCATCCTTGGGGCTAGAGCAATGTGATAGTCACTTGTTTCCTGTGTAAGTTATTTTCTCCTTATAAACTCCACGTCATCTTACTGGTCAAGCATCCTGATTTCTACGCCTATACATTGCCTCAAAATAAAAAGTAAAAAAGAAAACTGCAGATATGGCCAGCTGATAGAGCATAACCTAGCATGTGCAAGACCTAGATTCAAGCCCTGTACAAGAACAAACCAAAGCCAAATTAAATCTAGAAAATGCTTACATGGCAGGCCTGGGGTGCTAACGAAGGTGAAGACTAGCCTAACTAGGGATCTGACCTATCCTGGATGTTGCATGAACACAAGCAGCTTCACTGCGGCTAATAAGTTAGTGCCATGGGAACACAAATATAGTATACAGGGAACTTTGAGAGGGTGGAGAAGAGCTAGAGAGACGACACAGGGCTTAAGAGCACTTGGTGCTCTTGTGGAGGACCTAAATTCAGTTCCAAGTTCCCACTTTGGGTGGTTTATGATTAACTCCAGCATCAGGGGAGCTGGCACTCCCCTTCTGTCCCCCATGGACAATACCATCCACGTGCATGACTGCAAGCACTCATATAATTTTAAAATTTGTTTAAAGCAACTACAGAACATTTTCCATCTGTGTACACAATAATGCAAAAAAAGATTATTCAATCAACGCTTTCTAATTGGAAACATTTTTCTTCTGTTCCATTAACCAATGAAAGTCTGTCCCTCTGATCTATGAGTATCTTTTACAACCTCCTCAGGCTCAGAGATGCCTTTCCAGAGACTCCCCATCCCCCCCCCAGAAAAAAAGTTTCCTGTCTGGGTGGCCTCAGGGAACAGCTCTATAGGCCCACCGAGACTCAGAGAATGTCAAAGGAGAGAGGACAGAAAGAATTTAAGAGGCAAAAGATGAGATGTGCACTAAACAAGTGTCTTCCAAGCATGGCAGAGCCATCCCAACATATGAACTCATTGCAGTTATGGTAGTCTGTGTGAGATCTGTAAGATCTGTGCAGGACTGAGGAGAGGCCCATAAGAACCCACCATTTCCCAAGGAATTATGGGCAATGGAGGTGCCATTTTCTTATTTTACATATGGATCCCAGTTCCCTCTCTTTCCCATCCTCCCATGTTCTCCTGACCCCCTCCCATCCCCCCACCCATCCCATGTCCCATTCTGCATCCACTCCCCAGGGAGGGTGATGCCTTCCAGGAGGGATCATCAAATTCTGTCAAGTCATTTGGGGTATGGCCTAGGCCCTCCCTTGTGTTTCTAAGCTAAGGGAGTATCCCTCCATGGGGAATGTGCTCATGAAGAAGTCCTTTTGTGCACCAGGGTTACATCCTGGTTCCTGTGTCAGAGGCCCCATAGACTCCTCAGACCTTCTAACCGAGACCCACATTCAGGAGGTCTGGGTCAGTCCTATCCTGGTTCCCAGCTACCAGTCTGGGGGTCCATGAGCTCCCTGTTGTTCAGGTCATCCATCTCTGTGGGTTTCTGTAGCCTGGTCTTGATATCTTTGCTCATCACTTCTCCCTCTCTGCAACTGGATTCCAGGAACAGAACCCAAAAGAAAATGTGGAGGTGCCATTTTCTTCAGTGGCGTAATAATGATGAGTTGCCATGCTAAACCAAAGGGTCCATACAAAAAAAAGAAGAAGCTTTGGGAATAGAAGTTGCTGAGAAGGAGGACCTCAGAGGGAGGGGGAGAAAAAGAGGGGAGGGGGAGTGTGAAAAATCTCTACAACTTATTACATGCATATATGAGGCTCTCAAATAATCTTGTAATTAAAGAAAATTGGAAATTTCTAAAGGGTAGTTTAATATTTCCCTTAACAGTGTAGACAGAAGGAGCCTTGCAGCAAATTCCCACTCACCGCATTCATTGCCACAATATGGGCTACAGTGGAAATTGAACACCTGCATTCATGATCTAACCAGGCCACATCTGTCCTAACTATAATAACATCCCTGGTAATGAAGGGAAGCTAAAGTGGATGATCTCCAAACTTTCTCTCAGTTTGCACATTTTTTGTTTCCTTTCCATGCTGACTTAGTCCTGAATAAATACTTATTTCAAAACTAGCACAACTAATTCCCTATTCTATATTGTCAGATTTACTGTGGAAAAAAAAGCACAAAAATATGAAAAATATCACCCTTAAATCTGACCACCTCTATCATCAACTAACAATATTTCATATTTCAGTATCACTTTTGTAAAGTCTTATTTAATTGCAATTACATTGAGATAAAATTATACATTCTACTTCTATTATTGAACATTATAAAAAGTAGAATTTACATATTACTGAAATTTTTACATGATTTGATCCATATTCTACTGTATGGATATACTATCTTTTTTTTTCTTCTCTTATTTTTTGGTTATAAGTTCTTCCATGTTTACACATATGTAAAAATTGCAATGTAGAGCTTCCTGAATTATACTTTTTCTTTCTAGAAGTTCTCTTTTGGGTAATGTAAATCATATTTGAAAAGCATTCATGGAGGATTATTCTGTGCCTGACTTTATTCTAGGAGCTTCCCACATGTGACTGACCCCCTTTAGTCCTGATACAAGTGCCTAGGAGTGGGTACTGACATCTTCACTATGGAGAGACTGAGTCTGAGGCATGCAGGAGAGGTTAGGCACTTTCCTCATGGCTAGTGGCTAAGCAGTAGAGCTAGAGACAAAACACATGTTCTAAAGACAGAACATCCCAGGAATACCTGTGAAGAGAAACAATCACAAATGAAGATTGAGTACCAGTTTTTTTTTCAGTCACTGCATAGGTCAGGTTGTTGTGCCAAATCTCTTTTAAAATTGCCAGGACATCGAAGAATCTGGCTGCCTCACTACTCAAATACCATCCCCAGATAGTGTGTAGCACTCCTGTTTACAAGCAGTTTGCCTCCGGTACAAGGAATCAAAGACACTCCAGAAGTAGAAAACCTATCTGCTCCCACACACATGTATTATGTATAGAAAAGAATGGAAATAACACTAATTCCTAAAGCAGAAGTCCTACAACAAATGTTCTCCTAAAACATATTAGTCTCTGTGCACACCTCCTTCATAAATTTGAAATCTGCATTGCTACTCTCCTAAAGAATCGAGCCTTAACCACTACAGAAAGTTTGCATGTCTTTCTTTTTATTTCTTTTTGTTTATTGACATGTTCAGTGGGAAAGGTATGGCAATGCCTCAAATTCATCAGAGACCTACTAGTCCTAAATGCACCCTCTGGTTGGATTAAGTGCAACTTCTCTGTACCAATTTCAGACATAGGTTTACTGTTTAATTAATGAAGTTTTCATCCACATTGCCTATTTTTCTACTGAGTCCTGCCAAAAGCACTCTTTGGCAGATGGTAAAATAATGAAATCATTGGCTCTAAAATCCAAAATCTTGGAGATAATTAGAAGACTTGATACAGGTAACATTTATTAGTCATGAAGATTTTGACAGCCTAGAGAATTCTTAAACCCACACAATTTCTAAAGGAAGAAAAAAAAATCTTTTTTTGAACACTGATCAAATTATGCTTCTTTGACAAGAAAGAAACACATTTCACATGGTTTAACCAGTGAGGTTTTTTTATTTATTTAATAAAAATTAACCTTAAAGAAGGAAATCAATGCTTCATAAATCCATTCCTTTATTGAGCCCCAAATAAGCATGAGCTGAGGCTGGGAGTTGGCCTGGCAGTAAAATCTCATGGTTGGTCCAGTAAGTTCTCCCCATGGGACCATGAGGACCTGACATTGGTCCCCAGAAGACACACAGAAAATCTGAATGTTAAGGTGAAAACGTGTATCTCCAACACCTGGGAGGCAGAAATGGGGCTCACTGGCCAGCCAGCCTAGCCTAGTTCACAACTTCCAGGTCAATGAGAAATTCCATCTTTAAAAAAAAAAAAAAAAACAAGCTAGCAGCTGGGGGCCAGGGAGCAGAAGGAAAAATACTAGCCTGCTGGAATATCCCAGATGATCACTGCTTGTGGGGTGGTAGCAACAGACAAAAACACATTGAAAGGACAGTTAACAAGATCTGCTGTTGAAGTTAGGATAGATGTGTATAAATGTGAGAATAAAGTTAAAGCCGATCTATGGACTGGGTCAGGGATAACAGGGATAATGTCAGCTGATGGTGTAGGACTGTGGAGTCTCTACCTACTATACCCACTGTATACCAAGATGGAGATAACTTATAGAGAGTGTTGGCAAAACTCACAGGACAGGCAAGGCAAACTCATGTTGAGAGTCTTAAATCTAAAGGTAATATTTAAACATGAGTCCCCTGAATAGCTAAACAATAAAGGGCTGTGAAGGCTGTGCTCCAGGAAATTGCAGTCTGTGAGGTAAAAGAAGAATGCAGAGAGGGGCTCTGAGAAGAAGCAGCTTGGTAGGTGGAGGGTGTAGGTTCCTGAAAACAAGGAATGTGGTTTAGGAACAGTCAAATTAGTGATGCATTTCATAAGTAGATGGTTAGTATACAGATGACAAAGAGATAACAGATAGGTAGATGACAAATATAGACAGATACAGAGTGATACATAGGTTAAATAGATGATAGACATAGATACACACATGCATACATATACACGCTAATAGTTTTCAATCTCAGCATGGACAATGCAAAACAAAAACCATCCAATTGTTTACAGCTATTAAAATCACTGTTTCAGATAACGCCCATCACAGTTACCAGGCAAGCCCTTCTAGAGGCAAGGAAAGAATTTTTCTGTCTCCCGAGCTCCTAGCACAAAGAGCCCCTCACATACTACCACTGCCTCTCCTACAAGCTGCTCCTATTCAACCCATTTATATCTCAGAATTTGGGTGTGGCCAACCATTCTCTAAAATTTCCTTAGAATCATCTGGATGCCACGAAAAACCTTCATCTGACAGGTGAGTTATAGGATATTTCCATTCTAATAATCCCCTAATGGTCCGGCAGACAGTGTGCACATTATAGCAATCTGTGCAGCCTACAAGGAAGACCTCGTAATAAGGGAAACTGAGGCTCAGGAACATTAAACAGCATCCTAGAGATCACACACCAGATCAGGAACAGGAGTCAATTGCTACTTCTCCCTCCGGCCATGCCACATGCTTCCACATGGCTGGGCTTTGATCGGTTGGGTGGATTTCCTTAAAGCATTCTTCTCAGACTTCAGAAAATTGAAACTTGGTGAAAACAGTTTCCACAAGCTGAAGATATGGAGCAGACAGGTTTTCTTACAGGTGTGGCTAGTGCTTCAGCGACATTTGCAAAGGCCGCCATTCATCCATAACCCATGCGTGTACCATCTGAATCCTGGTTCTTGAATAAGGGACATTTTTCCTTCTATCAGCTTAGCCAGCCTCTCCCCACTTCTTTCCAGGCACTGTCCTTCTTTGAAGTTACAAACTTCCTCTCATTTTCACAACTGACTAATTCGACTTACCATCATCCTCACATAAATCACTTCTTTTTTACCCACAAGCTTTTTACCCCTAACATCTCAGCAATAACTTATCCTAATGAATTTAAACAATTTTCCTTTTATGCAGAGCGATTAAAAAGTTATTGTAAAATAATTTTCAAAGAAGGACTTCCCAGTCAATAATTTCAATACGTAATGGGAGACATAGAAAATAAGAGTGAGAGGAGAAATTAAGAAATATAGTAAGAAATGGCAATCACCTAGGGATTTACTAGATCTTGTCGCTGTTCTAGAAACAAATTCTTTAAGTGACAGTGGTGGCGGTCCCCACTGATTAAAGGCATATCAGATACCATGTTTGTCATTTTTCTAGTGACGAGAAGCAACTTAAGGTGGGGGAGCAGATTGCAGTCCCTCACGGTGGGGAAGGTGTGGCAGCATGCAGTTGCACACCTGTGGGACTGTGCAGCTGGGACTCCTCACCCCCACATCCCAGCAGAAGGGGAGCAGAGAGACAAGGCCGGGAGTTAGCCATAGCTAAGCCATAGCAACAAACCTGTCTCCCAACCACCCATTTCTCTATCGAAGCCTCACATCCTGGAACTTCCATGATCTTCCCAACCAGTGTCAGAAGCTGGGGACCAAGCGTTCAAACTTGGTTTCTGGGGGACACTTTATACACAAACCATAATAGATATGAAACCCTGAGTTAGTTAAATCTGTGAGGAATGCTTCTACTTAGCGTTTCCACCAAATAGTCCGAAGTGGGTATTTTTGTTGTCGTCATAGAGTTGCCGAATAGGCCATGACAGCTAACTCTTCTGCCGGTTGCCATAATGAAGGATGTGTTTTTTTGGTTTGTGGCTGTGGAGATGTCAGTCCGTGATGCGTGGCCCTGCTTCCTTTGGGACTGTGGTGAGGAAATGCATTGTGGCAGTGACAGGTGGAGAGGAGGGTGCTCACCTCATGGCAGCCAGGAAGTGAAGAGAGGCAGAGGCCCGAGTCTGCCTATCTCCTAGCAGACACTCGCCTGCTTTCAACTAGGACCCACCTTTTAGTGTTCCCTTGGCTCTCAATAGTGTCACAGACCAGTTCTTCAGCAAATGGGCCTCCAGGGCTTACTCATCCAAAAACACAGCACTTGTAGATCTATCCCTGGGGTACAGAGTGCTTATGGATCTCTACCTGGGGACATCGGGCTCCAACAGTCAAGCTTCTCTCCCTCTGCAGACTTCTCTGCCAAGAAACAGAAAATAGCACTTTATCTATGCACCAAGATCATAGTGGCTTTGCTTTATATTCTTTGGGGATTATTTCAGGGTAGAAATCTTGAAAGCAGTGGCTTGGCCAGCTCTGTACACTAACTGCACCTGTGTTTGTAGCTCGATTTCATGGAAGGAGGAATGACCCCTGTAACAGTGTTGAGAGCCACAGTGTCTCAGTTTAGAGCCTGATTCTAGCGTAGTGTGTAGGAGGCACTGGACCGGACGCTGAGTATCCGTGCTTCAGCTTCTGCACTGGGATGCTGGGATAACAACCATCCAAACTCAACTGATGTGAGGGTTCCAACAGTGTCTGAAATAGTAAATGTGCTACACACGTATGTGCCTACCTCACTGTTGTCAGTATTTAAAACATTGAGCCTATTTTCTGACCTTTTGGTGGTGCTTTCTATCAGTTTCTGCATTGTGCTCTTCTGCCTGCCATTCCCATGTGAAATGCTCTCATTGGCTCTGATAGGTGCAGGCACTGATGAGCTCTTTCTGGGGACAGTGTTCCTCTGAGTAGTTAGTTACATGCTGGGCTCTCCTGGAGGCTATGACTGTAGAAGACCAACTCAGATTAGCCATGGCAAGCAAACTTATCCTGCAATTCCATGCAAAGTAACTTTAAATGAGAAAGAAAAAAAAAAAGAATGTTTCCCTAAAATATGTGCAGGGGCTATTGTAATATTTGTGGTTGCAAAATGAAAGTGATTCTTTCCATTTACTGCAGTATTTGCTCAGGTGCAATTTGGTCTCCACATGAGCTGAGTCAGAAATCCTACCAGGGAGGTATAGAAAAGTTGCCATGCCAGTCTCTAATAATGTCTCAAAAAAGACCACACTCCCAAAAGGCGTTCATGAAGTTCCCACAACAGATCTCTCTGTGTATTTGTGTCTTCTTAGGAGCCCTACCGGAATCTGCCTTTAAGCATGAGCACACTTTTAATCAAGCAATGAAATCTGTGAAGTATAAAGTTCATCAGCACTGGAGCTACCACAAACTGCTTTGTTCCCCTGGTGAAAGAGCTTGGCTGGACAGTTTATTCCAGTTGCCCCCAAATCCTCCTCCCTGTGGACCTGACTGCATTTCCCAAGTGGCAGAGAAGAACAAACTTCAAGGAAATCATGTTGACTTACTGACAGGAAGGTTCCTAATGACAGATGGATAGCTTTTTCCCCCCTAATGAAAGAAGTGTTTGCAAGGTCTATTCACCAGAGGCATCTTTATTCAAGAGCCATATGAGACACAAAACAACTTGACAAAGTTCAGTTAACTCCAGAAGTGGAGTTCAAATTGAAAGACTGGAAGAAGTGGGTAAATTGTATCATGGAACACAGAGTATGTGCTGTGTCTGAGGCCACACCCATCTGACTATGAAGTGCCTGAGCATGGATCTCAGGAGCAATGGCTTCCAAACATCAAATAGTCCACTGGGAAGTCTATGCCCATTTACTTCAATGGTTCTCAATCTCCCTAATGCTGTGGCCTTTTAATATAGCTCCACAACCATAAAAGTGTCTCATTGTTACTTCATAACTGTAATTGTGCTACTATCAGGAATTTTAATGTAAATATCTGAAGTGCAGGAGGCCTACTATTCCATACCCCCCTCCCAGTGGGTCCTGACCCCACAGGTTGAGATCCAGTACTTTATTTGATCATTTATTTGTTGACTAAATTACATACATTCCTTCAACTTGTAGCTCAGACTATTTCACAGACTTTTTTTTACAAGCCTGTTTGTGGTAATTACACAGAGGGATAAGAAAACTAAAATTAGTCTTTCACTTGTTCAAAGTATATTTTTAAAGCCGACTTCTGAGTGCATATTATTTTATCTTAAAAATATGAGATTGACTCACTCTGTCTACATGACTATATTTATCTGTGTGCTTACATACATTTCTATGTTTATCTATACTGCAACTTAAAAATAAATATTTAGGCAGCACTTACAGTTCACAGGCCAATGAAGTATTTCAAGCAATCCACAAGTTCAGCAGCCAATAGACGACATCTCAAATGCAGCTAGCATTCCAAATACAGTCATCAGCCATCTAGAACTGGCATGAGGTTATTGGAGGGAATATGCAAAAAAAAAAGTGTGCCTTGAGAGACTAATTAAAAAGAAGAGTTAGGAAATTCTAGAACAAGCTTCACAAACTGTGAGCTGAGAGACCCCCTACATGGGTCTCATAATTGAATGTGGGAGCTGTAAAAAAATTGGCAACAGTATATAGGGTTTGTTAACACAGGATAACAAAAGCAAACAAACAAACAAACAAATAATAAGAAGAAAATACTCAAAGCCAAAGGCATGGTGAGTCCCAAGTGTTTCTGACAGTGCTGGTACAGCAACCATGATGTCAGTGGAGCTTTGGTTCTGACACTGAACATGCAGTTTTTGTACTGCGCATGCTGTCATGCCATATGCACCAGTGAGCATTGCCTACAGCTGCTTAGATCGAAAGCCAGTGTATGCTGTGGCTTGAGGTGGTTTTATTGTACATGCAAAGTGGTTTGCTCTTCTAGAAAGATCCTAACCATTTAACTCCTGTTACGGGCAATTTTCCTGCCAGCCTGGCCAGCCCCAAATAACACACAGAGACACTGAATTAGATATAAAGCTGTTGGCCGGTTACCAGAGTTTCTTATTGGCTAGCTCTGTCTTAAATATGAACCCATTTCTATTAATCTAAGTGCTTCCATGTGGTCTTTTCTTACTGGAGAGAGGGTCCGGACCTCTTCGTCTAAAGTCTCTACATCTTCACTCTCCTCTACTACATCTCCCAGAATCTTCCTTGTCTCCTAGCCCCACTTATCTTGCCTTCCTATTTGCCAACAGTGCTTTATTCATTAACCAATAAGATAAACACATTTACAGAATGACATCTCACATCAAACTCCACCAAATAATGGCTTAGTGTTCTCCTATATTCCTCCACACGTATCAGCTCAGCACATCCTTCCTTATGTTGTATTGTGTTAGAGAGACTTGCAGGTCCATCTCACTAGTATATAAATGTGCTTTCAATTTTTATAAGTGGTAAAAACTATATTTGTAACGAATAATTGTTTTAAAATAAATGTGATTTGTCAGTAAATTCCTGACTTGTCTACCTATTGGATATATCTGTATTCCCTGAATCCTATAACACTTTCTAAGCTGAAAAGGAGTCAGGAGTGGATGACACCTTAAGAAGCTGTATTCCATACATTGCACACCAGTGGTCATCATCTTTCCTTCATGATTGAGTGTCTTGGTTTGTTGCTTGGCAATACCATGTTCTTAAAGGAAAACAAAAGAAACTAGCCTCTAATCTAATGCCTTATACTCGTATCCAAGTCAAAGTAAATTAGAATAATTCTCACAAAAACTACCATCCAAGTATTGTCTTACTTGGACGTACTGACCTGATTTGTCTATCTGCACTCTTGTCCAAATGCCACTTCCAACATTATTCAAGTCACATGACCCTCAGAGCCAGAGCTCTGCATCTGGCTCATCTCAGAAATGCTCTTTCACAGAGTGCTACACATCTGACTCTATTCTCCACTCCTTGACAGCAGTGTTTCCACATGTGGGGTAGGATGTCAGGACAAAGAAGTAACTTCTATTTCCTTTACCAAGCCATAGTTTTGTGCTTTTAAAAATATGCCACAGTCAGAAATCATTCCAGGAGGAGTTCAAGAGATGTGTGTGTAAGAGCACCTGATTTATAGTCACAAGGACCAACATTTGCATACCCATGACCCAGGAAAACCCAGGCATGGCTGTAAGTACCACATTTGAGACTGAGATAGGGAAATTCTCAAAGCTCTGGCCAGCTAGCCTGACTGAAACAGTAAGCTTCAGACTATCTTGAGGCAATATGGCAGGAAGGGACAGAGAAAACACTTAATATCCTGCTCAGGCTTCTACATGTGTGTGAACAGGCAATGCATATGCCCACATGCCATGTATACACACATACCTGAAGACCACACACACACACTCACACATACACACACCTGCACTCCACACATACATTTTAACTCTATACACATGCACATATACAAAATCATCCCAGGATGGCTCTCATCATTTCCTTCCCAACCTCTCCCCCATATCTTTTTCAAAAGCCAACCAGTTACATTTTGGAAATAGGCCCTATTTTGTTTTGTTTTAATATGGAGCTTGATATTATCATTACCTTTTGCCAGTGACTTGTTTAATAAAAGAAGGCTTCATACAAACGTAAAATGAAGATTATGTTCTCAATAACAAACTTTTAAATAAAATGACTGGAGACACATGTGTTTTTACAGCTGGAAGGGATCTTTGTGATTATTTAATCCCACACCTTTATTTAATAAAAGAAGCATGTGAATTCATGAAAGGCCAGTGTCTTATCACAGCCAGAGCCAAGTCCCTGAGCTCCCACTCAGTCTCTTCCCAGAGCTCTGCTTGCATTGTGCTGTGGTCTGCATACAAATGTTCCCTATAGGCTTATGTGCTTTACCATTTGGTGCCAAGTGGTAGCACTGTTTTGGAAAATTGTGGAGTCTTTACGAAGTAGAGCCTGCTGGGAGAAGTGGTTCCCTGGGTATAGTCCTTGAGGGGTCATAACCCTGCCCCACTTCCTGATGGGAGATGTCATTCTGTAAATATGTTTATCATACTGGTTAATGAATAAAGCACTGTTGGCCAATAGAAAAGGAAGATAGGAGGGACTAGGAGACAAGGAGGAAAGAGGAAGGAGGAAGGAGGAGTCAACATGGAGAGACCGGGTAGACCAGATGCCTGCCCCACTCCCCAGTAAGGAGATCATGTGAAAATACATAGATCAACAGAAATGGTTTAATACTTAAGACAGAGCTAGCCAATAAGAAACTAGTACCAGGCCAACAGCATTATATCTAATACAGAGTCTCAGTGTATTAATTGGGGCTGGCGTGGCAGCAGGACAAGACCAGCTACAGGAGGAAAAACCTTACAACTTCCTGTTTGCTTCCTGCTCACAATTGTGGAGAAAATGTGACCAACAGCTTCATATTCTTGTCAACATGTCTTCCCCACCATAAAGGACACTTATCTCCTCAAACCATGAGTCAAAATAACCTTTCAATTGCTTCATGCCTGGTATCTGGTGGTATCAACATGAAAAGGAAATAAGACACACAGGGCGAGCGTTTGGGTACTGGTACACACCGAAGAATAGAATTCTGAAGCCCATATTATGTTTTATTTTATTTTATGTTATTTTATTTTTTGGTCATTAAATGTTGGCAACTTTGAATAAGTCACTGAAACTCTCTATATCTCACAATTTACACTCCTTTAAATGCATGATCTATATGTAGAGAGATGTGTGTGTGTGTGTGTGTGTGTGCATGAGTGCATGTTGTCTGTGCACACTCATGCACAATACAGATGCCCAGGCCCTTTCAAATTCAGTAGCACTTTTGGAGTTATTTAGAAACGGAGTTTTCTCAACAGCAGCAGCATGATCAAGAAAGGAAATAAATTGCCTTCAATCTCGAAAGCATCAAGAAGACTCTATCTCTTAACCTCCAAGAGCCTCATTTAATTACCTACAGTGATACCAACTCAATGGACCACCTATCCCAATTAAGCAGCAGTGCATGCTAATTATCATTAGACTTAATTGGTTTCCCAATTCAGCAACTTCCCTGATCAAGTCTGCCCCAGTTAAGTGGCATTTATTGAACTACCTGAATCTTGCTTAAACGAAACAAAAGATTTCCCAGCTCAAGTTCAGCAAATATAACCTACTTTCACCAAGTCACAGTAGCCAGTTTCTAATTAATTTTGCAAAGCAAACAACTGGGGCTGGAAACAGGACTCATAGTGTCTTCCAATTAGAATGAATATTTTAGTAAAAATCAAACAAGAATAAGCAAAACATTTCAAACAATCAGCAAATGTGTGAAAATGAACAAATATTTACTAACATACTCCCTTTTCCTTTTCATATGTAATTTTTGACAAAGATGTTGTGACTATTTCATTTTATCCTATGTTTTGCTCTTGAGAGCAGGAGCTCCTGTCTTTGGCAATAACATATATTCTGTGAGTGGGTGTGCATGTAGAAAGAGAAGGTGTTTTTAGGCTCAGCATTCCCTGAGAAATGTGTGTGCACAATAGTTCACTCTTCTATGCAGTTGGGTATGGTGGCACATGTCTGGGATCTCAGGGTTCAGCCTTTTGAGGCAGGAGAGTCCTGACTTGGCAGGCAGTCTGGGCTAAATAGTGAGATCCTGTCTCAAAAAGGAATAATAAGTATCCTAGCTGAATTGACGTCAGTAAAATAGACCACAGTAAAACTGAATATTTGAGGAATACTCAAGAAGAAACCTTGGTTAAATGGATTCTGTAGTATAATAGGTCTTCAAAGATGAGGGCAGAGCATAGCCAGGAAGGTTAATTGTTATTTGAGAATGTGGTAGTATATGTTCATATGTAGTAACAAATGATAAGGACACTTGAGATCTGGCGTTGAAGGTTGTGTTTAGGGAGTAACTTGTCCATGTCTGTGCATTGTGTAAACTATGTCTCCCTCTGTGAACAGGCTCAGCGGACTGAATGAACATTTCTGAATTGTTCCTTGAACAATGCTGAAACTCTGAGCTCACACTCCTTCTGCCAGACTGGAGAGTGAGGGTGGCATCAAAAAGGGGAACTTATTATCCCTACATTCACACTTTTCCTCAGTTCAACCCCAGCAGTGGGATAAAAGGAGAAAAGCAGGGAGACCTAGCAGGACAGGGGTGCATCCTGCAGTCAGTTTTCAGGTTGTTTCGCAGGGCGGTAAGGTCTGTTTCTCCACAACGAAGAAAGCTTCATAGTCAAAGTAGCCTTGGTGAAGGAGGCAACTGAATCTTGAGGATAGATCTCCTGGCCATACTGGATGGCATGCTACCCACTAGTTCAAGTGGGGTTTAACTTTGTTAAGCACAATAGATCATCAGGATTTTAAGAACTGTCATGAGAACCCCTATTTGGGGGGAGGGGATGGAGAGATGATGACTCAAGGATAAGACAGGACAGATGTGCACAGGCGTGGGCTTGGGAAATGAGCTACTGGAGATGAAACACTCTAGCACCCTCTTTAAAAAGGGTGGTCCTAACCCAAGATAGCTGATAAAATATGCATCAGGGAACCCAAAGCTGGAGACTGGAGGGGTTCCTCAGTGGTTAAGAGGCCTTGATATTCTTCCAGAGGACATGAAGTTGGTTTCCAGAACTCAATCGATGGCTTACAACCTCCTGAAACTTTGGCTCCAAAGGAGATGCCCTCCTTGGATACTATTACTCAGACAAATGAAGATAAATATTAATCTTTTATAAAAGAATTCCAAAGCTAATCAACCAAGAAGATCTCAGTCTTGCAAAGCTGCAGTCATCAGGAAAGTACATTCACAAAGTAAAAAGAAATACAGATGCTCATTGGAATTGTCATTGTTTTTCCAGCCATTTCTATGATACTGTATTAAGGAAATTATATTTCACAAATGGAGAATAATAACAACAATAATAAATTATGACATAAACCTAATAGGTCTCAATTTTATTTATACAGACTGAAGACTCTTTGGATTTGGGCTTGTGAGTCTCAAGAGAAAGTGGTCTAATGTAAAGGGGTCTTCCTTCAAGAATCTAGTGCAGTGCTGAGCTGACGAAGCTGTCATTTTTGATAGAAAGCATTGCAGGTACCACAAGATACAGGAAGCAACTTAAGTCTCTAGAAGGCCATTTAGCTAATTAAATCAAATTTCCCTGTAATATATAAAATTGCCTCAGATATAATTTCTATATGTCTCTTCATAATTGAATTAAAGTGTTCCTGCCTATAGCAAATCTAAGAGCAGAGTTGTTGAAGGTGGAGCTGGAAGGTGTCTTTGCTATCACAAGTTCCCAGCCATTCACTTTAAATTTAATTATTTTTAATGATTTATTTATTTCTTATGCTCAAGCATGTGTGTGTGTGTGTGTGTGTGTGTGCCTGATCCATGCAGGTTCCCACAGATGTGAGAAGAAGGCTTCAAATACTCTGGAGCTGGAGTCACAGGCCATTCTGAGCCTAATAATGTTGCTGGGAACTGAATTTGGGACCTCAGGGACAGCAACAAGGACATTTAACTTGTGAATCATCTCTCCAGCCCCCCCACACTTTATATTTAAGAAAATCAATTTTTGATCAGTACAAAGCTCAGTCAGAAAGTAAGTTATCTACATGAACCTTTTCTGTTACAATACAGGCATCTTACTGGGGATTGGTGTCCTTTGGGCCCTTCCTTCTTTGCAGAATAGGAAAAGATCTGATGCTAGTTACCTATGTCTGTGCTTTCTGGTTCTTCCCTGACAGCACTGATAAGCAATTTCATGTCCTGTTATCTTCTGGGGACATGGGGAGGTTCCTTTCTAGACACAGTTAGGAGGCAGTGAAGATCAGAGGAATCACAGGCTAGTCCTAGTCTTGGGAAATACTCTTGTGCTTCTCGGGAGAACATTTGTTTGGGATTCAACTCAAATCAGGATTTGAGAGCCTAGAGAAAAAAGAGTCTGTGAATATTGCTGCTCATTCATAAACTGATGAACAAGAGATTAAAAACTATGAAGATCTGTCAAAAATAATACTAATTACAGTTATGTGTGTGAACTACTAAATTATTGGCCTGAGCTGCCATGGAACAACACATATCATTAGATATGTGTCAGATTAATGTTGTTGCAAATTGTGTTTCATTCATTTTCATCAGCAATTATCAAACACCTGTTCTATACAAGACTGCTTGTTTTATTTCTTTCTACACTGTTTCCAAGGCTGCCCTCACTGTCTCTCTGCCTCCTCATCCCTGCCAATCAGGAGATGCTTTCCTTACAACCAGTTTCCTCTCAAAGTTTAGAGGTTGGATGGTTCTAAATATGAAACATAGAACACTATAAATTGTAAGGGTGTTTTATAAGGCATCTTTAATGCAGAGATGTGTCCTCTGCATTGTTCAAAAATGAAGGCTGCATCTAAAGGACTGAGGGCTAAGTAAATGAAGCTAATTGTTGTGTTAGTCATTTGTCTCACCTGTGACAAACTTACTGAACAAATCAACCTAGAGGAGAAAAGGATTATTTTGGTGTGTTGTAGCAAACTTTCTTATTGAATATCTTTGAACCACCAGCCCACAAATAATAACCCAGAGACTTATTATTAATAATGAAAGTTTGGCCTTAGCTTAGGGTTTTCTAACTTCTTCTTACAACTAAATATGCTGTTTCTATTAATCAATATTCTACCACATGTCTCAGTTACCTCTTCTTAGTTGGGAACATCTGACTAGCTCTGAGTCTACTGGCAAAAATGTTCACCCAGTTCCCTCTTCCCTGTGTCTCACTTAACCTCTTTCTGCCTAGCTACTGGCCATTCAGCTCTTTATTAAACTAATCAGAAGGAACCTTGGAAAAGACACACCTTCACAATGTAAACAAATATTCCACAACATTTCCCCCCTTTTATCTAATTAAAAAAGAAAGGTTTTTAACTCTAATGTAGTAAAACTATATGCAATAAGAACAGTTATTGGGTATTGTCTAGATAAAAGGGAAGGGATTTTAATCTAACATAGTAAAACTATATGTAATAAGAACAATTATCAGGTAAGAATTATATTTACGATATCCAGTCCATTTGTATTTGGCAAATTTGGAGAAATCATTCCATTATCTATTATATCTTGGTGAGGTCAAAGTTTTATACCTAAGCCAGTTTCTATCATAACTTGTATTACTAACATAAAATACCTTTTTTTAGACATAAAACCTTTTTTTAGATAAACAACTTAAGCTTTTATGTCTCTCAACCTTATGGGCATTACAACCCCTATATGAGTTTCTTTTCTGAATTTGGTAACAAGGAAAACTGTAACTATGACTATTTAGTCTTCAACCCCACTGAAGACCTGAGAAGGATACAATGTTATCTGAGTAAAGAGAAATTCCAGAGCAAACAACTTCTGAAAGCATAAAAATGACAGAAACAGCTGATTTCCAAGGTTCCTCTGCAATGTTGGGATATCCATCTTTGACCCACAGGTTTACAATATCTGACAGACTTCTCTGTGAATCGGGAATTTTGAAGGACTTTCTTACCTTGTTTTGGCAAACTTGGCAGTAGCCTTCTTTTGTGTTTTCTTTGTCCAATTTAGACTGCATACTGTCAGTAGGCAAGGCAATGGTAGTTTCTGGCCCAAATGGTTATCTTTGTCACAATTGAAAGCAAACTCCGTATGGACATTCTTTGATGTTCATCATCCTTCTTTGAAGTAAATAGGTGCTGCCAGGAGCAGACATGAAAAGCCTTAGGTTATCAAAACATCTCAAATGCCATATTCTGTATTATCTATGAAGTGTTTGAAGACCATCTATCTATCTAAAGTATATCTGTTTAATCCTGAAAGCATACCTAATGTGACTAAAAGTTTGATTATTGTAGATGACTATTAACCTGTATTTATTAATTATGCATTGCATTTTAAAATGAGCTGCATAGTTACAACACCTTAAACAAGAATAGAAGCATATACAGTAAACAAAAATAACCTAAAATGTATATCAATATACAAAACTCCATGCCAATATAAAATATTTAAGACTAACAGTTGCTTTTTTAGTTTAAGAGTACAGTCAATGATTTGCCCCTTTATTCTATCATATATATACCCCCCTTTTCCTTCTCAGAATGAGATACCTGAATCTAATCTCCTTTACTCAGCTTTTTCCCTATGACCAACAACAACTTGTAACCAACACCCCTAAATGATGATAAACACCAACAATCTATTGAATAACCAAAGACATCTACCCACCTCTTGGAAATGTGGGCATCGTGCTCTCTAGAATGTTTCCTGCTGTCTGGTGGTGACAGCATCTCTAGGGTAACCTGAGGAAACTGGGACAATGGTCAAGGCCTGGAATTTGCTACCTGTATTTACTGTGTTTACTTATTTATTTATTTGTTTGTTTGTTTTGTCTCTCTGTGTTGGAAAAGTGTAAAGCTTATTTGAAGTTAGGCACAAACATCTAAGCTAGCAGCAGCTTTGAAGTTGTTCTGGATGCAGAATATTTAGGAAACTGTAATGGCAACATTCGGAGAGATTGGATCACCTGGGATGCTTGTCTCTATTAGTGTCTGGTCCTTTTTTCATTTCTGAAAATACACAAACTTTTAGAGGATGTGTGTGTGTGTGTGTGTGTGTGTGTGTGTGTGTGTGTGTGTGTGTGTGTGAATCACAAGTATAGAATGTGTTGTGTGCACAAATCAGTTAAATATCATTTATTTCACTTTATGTTTGAATAGGTAAAAGGCATCTCTCAACTTTGTAAGTCCATTTGAACCAAACCTTTATCCATGTGACATGAATGGATGGCATGTAATAATAAGTCATGAGAACTCTGTAGCCAACAAGATTTATCATGTCTCATCCAGTCTTAAAGTTGTTTTCATTTTGAAGAATCAGCAAACATGTTACATGTTTGTTGTGGAATATTATTTTAACTGTGTAAAAGTATGTTACATTTGTTTCTGCTACCTTTGTTAATGATGTAAAATTGTGTTACATTTGTTCATGCTGCATTTGTTTAATTATGAAAAGATGTTACTGTTTCACTTTGGCAGCCTAAGGCACCCAATTGGTCTAATACAAAGCAGAATGTCCAATAGCCAATAGCTAGGCAGAGAAAAGACGTAGACTGGCAGGCAGCAGGTAGGCTGCCATGGCTGGCAGGCAGAGAAAATAAGTAGGAGGAGAAATATAGGCTTGAGAGAGAAATAGGAGAGAATACGGAGAAAGAGAAGGAGACACCTAGGGTCAGACAGCCAGGCAGCTGCCAGCCAGCTAGATGGGGTGGGACATACAAAAGGAAAAAAAGGTTAAAACTCGCAGAGGTAAAACATAGATAAAGAGATATAGGTTAAATTAAGTTAAAGGAACTAGCTAGAAATGAGCCTAAACTCATAACTAAGAATAAGTCTGTGTGTTTTGGGTTGGGAGCTGGTTGGTGGTTCAAAAATGAAAGCCTGGAATACCTGTCTTATAATTTTTCTTTTATGCCTTTCTTTATGTCTGTAGCCAAGATTTCCAGAGGTCTCACCATATCAAATTTGGTTATTACTAATTTTGAAGAAATCCATAATTTTTTGTTACCTGTGAAAACAAATGCTTAAACTCTCCCCCCAGTGAAACATATTTTCTGACTGTTATTCTGAAGTTAAAACATTCTTAAAATATATATGTTGGCTTAATTTAGCAGTTTCCATAAGCATGTCTCTCATCAACTATTTTTTTAAATTCATTACCATTGCAAAAATTTAAAGTCATACAAGATCTAGACACCTTGTATATTTCTGGTAATTTTTCCTTTTATATTACTTTACTTTCTTTAAAGACTTCACTTTATTGTTTTTAAACTATTTATCTATTTTCCTATGACTGTCTATACCATTTTTCCCATCATCTAAGCACAGTTTTAAGCATACTATATCTGTTTCGAGTTTTACCTTAGTCTGGACCTAATTTTCTGTGTTTCTGTAGAGGATGTTTTTGGCTGTGTGAACCAAATCTTAAGCTGCTTAAGTGTTTGAGCTCCACTGTGTGGTTTAATGGCTGGCTCTGCCCCCTTCAGGTCAGGGAGAGCTGAGCCTCATGCCTCTGGGCCCTCAGCCAGGAGCTGTTCTATCTCCCCCAGCTCTGGTAGGTGGTTTTAACTAATCTCCCACCACCAAGCAGCATGCTGCTGGAAGCTCATAAACCCCATTCAAGTGCTTGGTAGCAGGGCCTCTTAAAAGACCCATACATCTGAATGCCCCAAGCACCGAGACTATGCGGAATATTTCTTCAGCTTTCTCAGGCCCTATGTGGGTTTACATGCCCCACGTTGGGTGCCAAATGTAGCAAGCTTTCTTGTCAGACTATCTTTGGACCACCAACCCACAAATAATGACACAGAGACTATTAATTATGAAAGCTTGGCCTTAACTCAGAATTATATTTACTGGCTCTTATAACTTAGCCTGTTGCTTTTAATCTGCATTCTACCATGTGGCTCGGTTACCTCTTAATATGGTACATCCAACTGGCTCTGAGTCTGTTGGCAAAATCTACACCTCTAGCTTCCTTCCCCCAGTTTCTCTCTCTTCCCAGAAGCCCCACCAAACCTCTTCCTAACTAGCTATTGGCTACTTAGCTCTTTATTAAACCAATCAGAAGGTGCCTTGGCAAAGATACGTCTTCACAGTATAAACAAATATTCTGCAACAGTGTATGGTTTCTGGGGCTTCATTCTGTGTTTTCCTCTGGTTACTGTGGTCTCTTTCCACTGTTCCTGAACTGTGGTGAGTCAGAATATCTTGGCAGGAGTATTCAGTTCATGGTAGCTCGGAGATGGGGTCAAGAGTGGAGGGGGGGGTGAGAAAAGAAGTTGGGGAGACAACCAAGGACAAATATATCCTTCCTTCAAGGGCCCCCCCCTTCAGTGACTTAAATTATCCAATCAGACTCTGTTTTCTAGATTCTGTCTCTGAATAATGCCAGCCAAGTATGACTCCACGCTGGTCTTAATCCATCAATGTACTGATTGAGTCAGAGCCCTCATGATTCAATCAGCTCCCAAAGTATTTATTACCTCTGAACACTGGAAGAGGTATCTGGTCTTTGACACATGTTTTCTAGGGACCATTAATCTCCACACTATAACTGAAATCATACCTTGTTAACCCTGCAGTAAGCTGCATTAGAAGATGATACACTAGGATTGTTGAAGGTAAATCCATGTCTCAGGACTAGGAAGGGAGAAGAAACCCAAGAGTAAATCAGAGGACAGAAATCTCAAAAGAGAAATTCAAGGATTGTACTGCTTATCCAAGAAATAAAGGAGCAATGCAGTAGTTCAAGCAATCTATCGACAAGTGTTGAAAGGCCGCTATGTGCCAGGCAGTGGGGTAGGTGTCGGGAACATGTGCATTTTCTCAATGTCTCCACTCCTTTCCACCGGTCAGTGACTCCTCCGCACCACACACATAGCTGGCTGATATTAAACTCTGAGGTAAAATATTAAAAAATGAAAATAATGCTTTTGCTTCAAATATTTGTGTTGGCTGCCTCCCAGGTTTTATGGTTTGATGCAGCTGATTTTTCATGAAAAATGTATTGTCATGAAGGGGATCACTACATCGGTTGCTGACGGAGAACATGGTTCTGCCAGCAGAGTCCAGAACGCTGTGTCTAAGTGGCACTCTGCTGACTTACAAAGTGGCAATCAGATGTCTTCGCCACACCTGGAGAGGCTCCACAAACAGAACCTGCAGGTGTCACTCATGTCTGGCTGCTGGCTGGCTCCAGAGAGTCTAGCCAGGACATGGTTTAGCTATTCTCAGTCCAGGAGGGGTTGTCTCCCGCCCTGGAGCCTGGAGCTCCAGCATGAGTGACTGTGGGTGGGTGGCTGAGGGCATGGGCACTGCCCCTCCTTACTTTCTTCTACTTCAGCATTTAAATTGTAGTCAAATACTTAAAATAACACCAAGACATGTCCCAGCTTGCCTTGCCAGTCAAAAGGAAAGGGGGGGGGGTACATTTTTTTTTTGTTTTGAAACCTTGCATTTCAGGACCCCAAGGGCTTTCTGATTTGTTAGCCTTAGCAGTTTAGAGGATTAAAAAGGCAGGGATATTAGGAAGAAAGAAGAAAAGCAAACAGCCAACACAGCCAATGAAGCAGATCTAATAGACCACAGGGCCGCAGAAGAAAAGATCCCCACTACCTGAGCCATCATATTTATTATTCTTGCTTCACAATTAAACTTTTAAGAAGTGAATAATAATTTCCCCGACATTTTTCCTTCCTTTGCTATGCTAGTCACATCCCCCAGTCCTTTATCAACACTGCTCTGCATATGAATGGGCTGTAATTGAACTGTCGCATTCATGAAGGTCAGTAACCTTTCATTAGGAAGAATGTGTCTTTCCAGATAAATTATAAAGTCTCTGAGGGATTTGAAAGCATATTTAAAAAATTCTCTGTGCTATACCTTGAAAACCAAAAACACAGATTTCTTTTCTGTTATTTCTTGGTGGGATCGGGCAGTGGAGAGCAAAAACTCCCTTCTCTTTCTCTCTCTTATTTCCTTTGGTGTGGGGAGTTTCTCATTTATTTGGGGAGGGGGGAACATGCATATGGAGGTCAGAAGTCAGAGGACCACCTTAGGTTTTGTTTCTCAGGTACTATTCAGTCTCTCTTTTTCTTCTCTTTGAGACATTGCTTCTCCGGCAGGCTGGTTGCCCAGGAAGTCTCAAGGATCTTTCTGCTTCCATCTTCCCAGATTCAAAGGGCACACCCTACACCCAGCTACCTGTTTTTTTAAGTGTGAATTCTAAGAATCAAAATCAGATCCTCAGGCTTTCAAGTAAGACACTTACCACATGAACTATCACCCCAGCACCTGGATGCCATTTCTTAAAATGCTATTCTGTATGGTTTTTACCCTTCACTGTCCATTACATAAAAAAACAAAGTCATTATGGGCAAATAAAAGCCCACCTGACTTCTCCTGTCTATTCTACTAACCCACCCCTGACTTAAGCAGTAATGAGCAGAGACAATACTCACTGTTACACCCAGCAGGATTCCTGCCCTGCTAGCCATGCCTGCTGAAAGTTCTGTGTCATTTGAAATTCTTCTAGGAGTGGGTATGCATGCCTGCATGTGTGCATGCTTGTGTGTTAATGCAGGTATGCATACCATAGTGCTGGTGTGAAGTCAGAGATCAACCTAGTCCTGGCCTTTTACTTTGTAAGAGACAGGGTGTCTTGTGCATCTCAGTAATTCAAGGCAGCTGTCTCCCATCTCCCTGCAGATGAGGGTTACTTTGCCAGGCTTTACATGGGTTCTGGGAGTTTGAACTCTGGTCCTCCCGTCTATGCAGCAAGCCCTTTTATTCACTGAGCCATCTTCCCAGGTTTCCAACACACTAGCTCTCCACTAACTCCCCTTGATCTTGGTTGATCTTTTGTTAAAAAGTACATACAAGTAGGAGCTAGAGAAATGGCTCAGGTAGTTGAGAGCACTTCTGGAGGACAGTAGTTCAATTCCCACCATCCATATGGAGCCCACAGCTACCTAACTCCAGTTCTAGGGATTTTTCTGCCCTCTTCTAGTCTTTGCAGACACTAGCTATATACATGGTTCATAAACACACATACAGGCAAAATACCCACATAAAACAAAAGTAAATATTTCAAAAATTCAAGTAACATGTATCTTTTAAAATATATATCAATGGTTTAAAGTGGAAATAGGAAGGATTATTTGTCAATTTGAACAAAGTTTCTTCGATTTGATTTTGCCAATATTAAATCGGTTTCAGGGAATTCTGGTATTGGTGATACTAAAAAGCCAATAAACTACTTAGTGAGACATTTGAAAGATATGAGTAATCAGCAATTTCACAATGATTGCCTCAGTGTTTGCTTGATATGCTTAAGGCTTCATTTAAGTCTTTGAAAATTCACTTATGTCAGGCTGTGGACAAGGATAAGCGTAGAACACCTATGTTTTCTGGGAACTTTGAGTTTCCTATGAAAGGGGTAAAAAAAAAAAAAAAAAAAAAAAAAGCAAAGGCAGAGTCTGAAATGATTTTGTCTTCAGAAGATGCAGAAGATGTTGCCCAGCTTCGGAGCTCTATGCTGTGGTGTGGCAAATGAATCAAAGGGATTTCTACTTTTTTATATAAGTGATACAATGGAAACTGGGTTCTCAGCCTTATTAGTAAAGGAATTTAAGTAAAGGACCAAACAGAAGCTTGAGGATAGTTGTGTGAGAGTTAAGAAGAAAACCCCAAGGACAGGAAAAGTGTAGACCTCAGAAGCTGCCCAGAGAACAGAGGTGGGAAGGGAAAGCCCCGCCATTAGAAATAACTGCATGGGGGGTCACCCCAGGACAGCAGGCAGCCACAAAGTGGGGGTGGAAGCCTTAGAGGAAGAGTAAAGAAGCACAAACTATCAGAAGTACACACTCAGGTTCTGGCCAGCATCCAAAAGAAAGAGACACAGTAAAGAAAAGGGGACAATTTTTATCTTCCTGAATCAGATTCAGAAAATTGGGAAAACCCATCTGAACCTCCTAGTTGCTCAGCTTGTAGGAAGATGGGGATTCCGGGAAGGAATAGTATAGTATCTCATTGAGTGGATAATTATTCCTCCCATCTCTTCAGCCTGGCTTAAGGTGACCCTGCCTTTCTAAGAGTAATTGTTTGACCCAACTGAAATGTTAAATCGTCACTCAATCCAGAAAGTGTATTCTCTTGACAGGAAAAAATTTTCACTTAATGGACTTGTATTACTACTCTAACAAAAGTGGGCTGCAGGGTTGTTTAGATTCCAGCTAAGAAAAATACAACTTTTACCAGATAACTCAATAGGAGAAATGAGGTACTGGGAAATATTTTAAAAGCTACTAGAATAGTTTAAAGAGCAGCCAGATAATGCCAGTAGCAACAACACAGATTGGCTACCTCCCTTAGAGCTCATGAAGAATGAGAAAAGATGAGATTACTAGGACTTGGATGGCAATTGTGGCTACAAATGCATGCACACTGGGATGTGAAGCTAGAAAACATAATTCCAAAGAAATCAAATCAATTATCCAACTATGCCAGTGTCTGCATCCAAGTTGCTCTGTTGATAGCAGCTGATGTGTTTGTCTGTCTGGTAGCAGCTGAGAATCAGAAGGGATCATTCTGGGAGTACCTAGAGCCACTCACAGGGGACACAGTTGAGATTTTAGTAGGTATGTTAGCCTGCTCTGCACTGCTATAACAAAATGCCTGAGCTAGATCAAATTATAAGAAAGAGTTAATTTTTGGCTCATGATTTCAGAGGTTTCATTCCTGATTGGCAGCTTCCATTGTGTAATATGCAGATGGAAAAACACAGTATCATGCTGGAAGGGGATGGCAGGGAATAACTTCTTATTTTACAGGAACCAAATAGCAAAGAACAAAACCCTACCTCTCAATAGTGTCACCAAATTACAAATTTCTCAATGGTTCAATTTACTGATGAGAGTACAGCCTTCACAACTTAACACTTTCCCAAAGGTCCTATCTCTAAACACCACCTCACAGAGACAACACATTTAGCACAAGAGTCTTTGGCCACATTGCAAATAAGAACAGTAACCCAAGAAAGAGAAAGAAACACAAATAACTGGACTTTTCCTTGCTCTGGATTCTTAAATCTCCCATTACTATCCCTGTTGTTACAACTCACCTACTAATGAATTGCCAAGGAAGCCTCATAAGCACTGATACAGGCTCGGCCCCTAAAGCAGGGCACTTCATAAAGGCACAGAAGCACATTGGAGAGAAAGGGTGTAAATGTGTTCAGAGGCCATGGCCTGCTCTGACTGGCTGTCAGAATGCATGCTCTAGGGCAAATGTCCCTATAGGTCATGGCCCTAAAGTATAAAAAATATTAGCTACTGAACTCATCCTACTGGTCAACCACAATGGTTCCTGAACTATTTCTGAGAAAGTAAAAAAAAAAAAAGAAATTTTCATAAAATTGTTTTGCCACTAGCTATTTTCCTCCCAATGTCTTTACCAGGTAAAGCCAGCAAAAAGCACAGCCTCGGCATAACCCACACCACGGCAGAGTGAGCACTCCTTCACCATTTCCTGACTGGACCCAATGACTCTTCTTGGCTTAATGGTTTTCATTGCAGCTGCTAACCCTGTCCCTAGTGACTCCATGTAGTGACTTACCACTGCACCCATAAAACAGAATTTCAAATAAATAAAACGACTGTATTTAAAAAAAAAAAGAAAAAAAAGTATGTCAGGACATATATGTAAAAATGTTTACTTCTTTAACTCCTTTGAGAATTTAATTTTTTTTCCTCTCAAAATTCCCATACAACTAAGAGCCAGCAAAATAAAGAGTAAAAGCACTTGTGGCCACAGCTAATGACCCAGGGTTTAATGCCACCCCCCCAAAAGCCACATGGCTAAAGGAAGTAATTGATTACCTCAAGTTGTCTTCTGACCACACCATTCACAAAATAAATAAATACAAATATAATAATTTTAAAAGGACACCAGTCTAAAACACATTTCCTATATTGTAGGTGAAGGACACACTCTTGGCTGTGTAGAACGTTCTACTTGAGTTTCTTATAATTTTTCCTCCAGAAATTATCCATTCAGCAGTTTGGTTTGTCTTGCCACCTACTTGCAGATCATTTTTCTGGATTACTTTCCATGAGCAGAAGATGAAGTGTTTCCATGACACTGTGAAAGTGAAACACCATCTGGCAAATGAGCCTTGGACATAAGCTCAGAGTGTCTCCGCTCTTGGAGAGGAGAGTCCCTGGCTTTTCTCAGTCATGTATTAGTTGAGTTGATTGATGGCTATCCTATGCCTGATGGTTGTTATCAAACTGGAATCTTCCACGAAAGGATCAAAGAGAAGGGAAGGCCTGGCTTGAGTAGGGTGAAGACGTTCTCTGCCTCTGATACTACTTCAGTCATTACAGCTTCACTATTTAATGTGTGACATCACAGTTGACCTCCTAAACCAAGCCATCTTACTTTATGATAACCCCCCCAACCTCCACCACCATGAAGGGTTCATTGAAGTTGCTAATAAGTCCTTATTCCCTACTCATCTCTGTTCTTTATGCCAATTGGTTCAGGGCTTTGAGCATGAATTAAACATTGGGTGCCACTCCTCTGTAGGCTCATTGACCTTGCTGACCACATAGACCAAAGGGAAGGAAACTAAAATTCAATGTTAAATGAGAAATTCTTTCACCCTAGTAGTGTAAACAAGGAAGGACTATAGCCATCAAATGATGATTTCTTGGGATAAAATAATACTTACATTAAAGGTGTACTGAGTGGAACAAATACCTACAGCCCTTCACCTGTATATGCCCATCTCATTTTACCCCTGAAGCCTAAGCCTGCTTAGTGCTGGGAGGGGGACAAGGGAAGGGGCTTTTGGGATTTCTTAGTCCAAGGTTCAGGTAGCCCTGAAATTCATCCTACACTTCTAAGTCTTCTCATAGAAACTGGCACTGTGGGCCTGTTGAGTCTCTAATCTCATCACCTAAAGCAGGAACCATGCACTAAGAGAGTCCTTTTAAAGAGACCAAACACCACTCTCCAGTGTCAATAGATACTTCTTGCATTTCTAATTCCAAACATTAAATAAGTATAAATAAAGACCATCCTGTTATATAACCCAGGGTTCCTCCTACATCAGCTTCTTAAATACTGGGGTTACCTCATTCAGCTTTAAAAATAGAATATAGTGTATTCTATATTCAGGAGTTCTTTTACTTCAAAGGGCTTTCCTGCCCATCCAAAACATGGGGACATAAATTATCTCTAAAACAAATCTGGGGAGCCAAACAAACACTGTTGTTTTTCTCTGATTTTATCCTCCGTGTCCCTTTCCTCCTAGTAAACAAGGAAATAAGCAAAATATTCAAATTTATATATAGAACATTTATAGTTGATCAGAGAAATACTGGAATTACATTATAATTTTCCAGATGAATCTATATTAGAGCATCGGGTGTTGTAAACAAACGCTGGGTATCTTTTATTTATTTATTTTTTTTGAAAGGGGTTCTTTCTTGGGGCTACTTGAACCCACAAATACCACACATTTGACCATGCACTTCACACACAGTATTCATAATGAAAAGGCCCTTGCTGCTGAAGACAGGTATTGGGGAGCCCACACCTAGTGCTGGCGTGAACACCATCCGATATTCAAAGAGCTGCTCACGAGTCTCCACTGGGTCCTGGCAGCCAGCCCTTCCCACCCCCTTCCCATTCTGCACTGCCTCATGTTTACACAGAGAGAGAGAAACCGTTGCCAGTGTTAATACAGCATAATTTATAAGCTGAGAAGAGAACTCAGCATGCATTCCCTTTAACGGGGAAACAGACTTACTTTCACAAGCAACTGAAGGGTGGAGACATTTCTTGGAAACCAAGGTAACCGCTGAGTGCCCACATCCTTTCTGCCCCACAGGATCTGCTTTTCGAGGCTGGCAAGACCCTCTGGGGAAAGATGGCTCTGACAACTCCTCTCCCTGAAAAATAGAAGGAAGATTTGAGCTGCCGAGGCTGTTATTTCTAAGGCTCTTAACACATTCCTTGCTTCTCCAGCCATAGAGGGGGACTCTTGGGCTCTGAAACCAGGGAGTTCCCTTAGAGGGAAGGTCCACAGCACAGATTTGTTGAGAATGAGTCCCGAGATGCTTGAGTGTCAGAAGCTAAACAGAGCCTCTTTGAATCCACTCCATTGATGTTGGTAAAAGATTCTTATTATTCCCATCCACCATCTGAATGGGAGTAGTCAGCTGAAGTCTTCTCAATGCAAGTATCATCCATATCTTCAAGAACCCCAATGGTGAGACCTCTTAGGGCAGCTGTTAAAATGCTAAATGTCCTTGACCTTGCAGACCCTTTCCTAAAGGTGATAAGTAGTCAACTCCCCTCCCCAAAATTTAGGTTCCTAATTACTCCTTCTTAGGTCCCCAACCCATTTAATCCATTCTCCTAATTAGTAACCCAACAATACTTCCTTTAGAATCTGTTCTCTCAGATCTTCCCTGAAGGTCTGATGACTGGCTTGTTTTGAGGGTGGGCATGAACTGAACTTCAAACAATGACCTTGGCTTTTCTGCTGTATTTGGATGTCTTAGACATCTGTTGGAGCTCACATTCCTACTGGCTGATCCTTGGAATCCTTTTCTGCCATCTTAAAGCACTGAGGTTTTGCAGAGCCCCAAGCTAATCATTTGAATGACAACTCCAATAGACTATAGAACCCTAGGTCCCCTTGGGACACAGTGCTCAGGAAGGGACCTGTTCAATTACTCTGATCATCTTACAAATCCCCACCATTGGATTAGAGCACTCTTGTACCCAGGAATGGGTACAACCCAGGAGGTTGCTGATGCCTGGCAGGGATATGATGAAGGTGTGGTAAAGGAAGTCCACGAACACCCAAATAAAGAATAACATAATATTTATTATATTCTGTTATGCAGGATCCTCAGATCACAAACCCAAAGAGAGATCAAGACTCCTCCTCTTCCTTATAAGGTATCATGTCTGCACACCGAAGCCACACCCTAAGGCTGGTAGCTCAAATCTATTACAAGATGCCACTTCAATATGATAATTACCCTCAAGTCGAATTCCACTCCATAGATTCCAACCTCCACAACTAGACATATAGCACTGTCTTACAAACTCGACCTTGGTCTTTGAGATCCAAACAGATTCCAGAAAGGCACACCTTGGGACCCTCATGGGAGATGGCTTAGTGCTATTCACGGACTTCTCTATACAATACTCCATTGTTCAGCCTTCCTTTTCAGATGCGGTCTCTCCCATAATCCTGTAACAATTTACAGAGACAGAAAGTATCAATCCATTTCCAGGCCATCACTGCTTTTATTAGAAATTATTCATGTGATAATTATTGATTGTTATTATTTTTGTAGTGTAAGAACTGGATGAAGGAATTTTTTTTCTCTTTGGGCTTTCTGTAGGTAGAGGAGTAAGACAGGTGCTCACACAGACTGAAGGGTGTACCTGTGGGGTTCACTCAGTGAGGAAATTGTCACTAGATAAAATGATTCAAAATTTGTCAAGATTAATTGAGAAGTCCCAGATTAGGACCCTACCTTTCCCTTCCCTCTCCTTTTCTTCCCTTCTTTTTCCTTCCTTTCCCTTCCCTTCTTCTCTTCCCTTTCCTAACATGTACTTAATACTTCCTAAATATTCAACCCATCCTAGCCTTCCTTTTACCAGAAAGTCTGTTAATCAAACAAAAACAAGCATGAAGTCATTTTACTACATGCATCTTACATAGACCTCAGATGTCTATAAAATGTAGGGAGTCAAATTAATGTGTGTGGTGTGTGTGTAAAAACGTTAGTCTCAGGATGCATCAAGTAGAATAATGGCAACCACTCTCTTTTCTCTGCATGCCTTCAAAAGAGAACCAGTGATGCAAACTCAAAGAATGTGTAAAATCAAACAGTCTAGATCATCTTGGTTGAGTCAAGCAGAGCTTATAAAACACCAAACAAAGCAAGCAAATGCAACAGGGACCAGACATGAGCTGTCAATAATCCAGTTCTTCCTCTCTTTATCCCAAGCCCTGTTCTCCTTGGCACTATTCTGAATCTGCCTTTCAGTAGACAAGTACACGCTCACTGTACTAAAATACTGGTAGACACAGGCAGAAAATGTATTAGGTGATGCTTTGGGTACACGGCAGAGGAAAGTGAACTGTTTTTTGAGCAAAAACTTTTTTCTTTATGGTTCTTAAAAAAGCCAATAATGTGGTGGATAAAACTTTGAAATGTCAGGTTGTTATCTGAAAGTATTCTAAGTCTATTTAACATTATTAACTAGGCCACAGGGGGATGAAAGATGAGGGCCATCCCATTTCCACATATCTTCCATTTCAAGATCCTAATCAGAGGTTCTTATTCTCCCACTATATAACTTCAAGAAAGATATTTAGTTAACCATTGTTAGAGGGCCTAATGGTCCTTAAAAAACGACAATTCTGGCTTTGAAAAGTAGTAAGATAAATAAGCAGTACACAGAGGAATTTCAGGGTCGTGGAAATACTACAAATGATATGATGACTGTAGATATGTGTCAATATACCTTCGTCAGAATCTGTGTGATACACATCAATAAAATGGGCTGTGAACTTACACAATGAGAATATACCAAAGTTTATTCATCAGCTGTAAGGAGAGTACTGTTTGGATGGGCTGGACAGATATCACAGCAGCTAAGAGCATTTGGCATCCACATGGCATCTCCAAGTTCTCTGTAAATCCAGTTCTGACACCTTCTTCTGGCCTTCATGAGCAACAGGCATGCATATGGTACACAAACACACACACACATATAGGCAAAACGCTTAAAATAAAGATAAAGAGTAAACAAAGAGTACCCGTTGGATGGGTACAGTTGACAATAATAGAGTCTACACACATATGGAAGGAGACAGTATAGGAATTCTATCCATTTTCCTTTCAATTTTTCTACTTTTTGAAATGGCTTTTAAAATTAATAAGACATTCATTATACCCAAATCTAATACATCCATGCATGATAACAGGATCCTGCTGACCCAGGCACCTCAACAGGTTTAGACTGGTTCCCTCTCACTTTGACCTTGGGAGCACTGGCTAAATGTCAAAATTATGTCTGGATTCATGTTAGAATGAGCTAACTATATATAAAAACAAAAAATAGTACTCCCTTCTTCCAGTAATAATTAAAAGGCAGAAACAGAATGTTTCGTCAACATGTAACCGAATTTTGGAAATAATGTCTGACCACCTCACACCCTCCAAACATCTCAGGAGATACTTAAGCGCTAAAAGTATCAAAAGTTTTAGATGTTCTAAATTTCCCAGCTCTTATCTCTGCTAAGAACAATGTCAATATATTTAAAGCCATAATGACAGTAAGATCTAAAGAAATCAAATCCTCTCTCCATCTCAGAAACTGAAGTAGTATTTGTAAGAACTTTTTTACATCACTCCCAGATACTATTACAAAAAGATCAGGTACTGTGGTAATATCTTGCTTGTACAAATAAAGCTTGTCTGAAGATCAGAAGGTGGAGCTTGCCACTTGCTAACCATAGAGGTCTGGAGGTCTGTATAGACAGGCAGGAAGTGAGATAGCTGGACAAGGAGAGGATATAGGTGGGAGGAAATAGGAACAAGCTCTCTTTTCTGCTGGGAAGCCAGTGAGGTAAAGGTGGCTTTAGCTTGCTCCTTCTTCTCTTTGATCTCTTACCATTTTCCTCTATATCTGACTCTGGAATTTTATTATTTAGACTAATTAGAACTCCATTTACAAGGGATCCTCAGAGAGGCTTAGCAGAAGTTACAAACACATGTTACACTTAATTCCTGGTCAGATCCATATTTAGATATGCGCATCTCTCTCTCTCTCTCTCTCTCTCTCTATATATATATATATATATATATATATATACACACACACATATATCTGTGTATAAACACAAATGTACAAGCTTATTTTAGAATTGTGGGGAAGACTGAAAATAAATTGCTATTAAGAGAGTCACATGGTATACATTTTCAATGTCTTGAGCATGATAAATGCTCTCTGACTATGAAGGAAAATGTCCTTGTTGCTGAGGAGATACTAGGGTGTCAAAGGTAGGACTGTTGGATGTGTGAGCACCTCACTAATGGTTCAGGTGATAGACAGATGATAAATAAACAAGAGATAGGTAGGTGAGAAATACAAAGGTAAGGTGACAAAATGCTAGTAATGGGTGATTCTGGGTGACAGTATAATGTTAGGTTCTTCCCACCTTTACTGGAAAGGTTTACTTTTTTTTTTAGCTGAAAAAAATGGGGGGGGGATTGAATGATGGACTATTGTCCATGTAGTATGTTGAATATAGATGAAAAACAAATTGTGTCTATGACCATTCATGCTGTTTGGGGACTCATAAAAAAGTCCATTAATCTTGGCTAACCTTAAGTATAGAATAATGCTCAATATTAAGAACTACAATTTCTTCTTTCAAAGTAAAGTAAGAATACACTCCAGACATGAGGTGTCTTCTTCCTCTTTCTCCATGTTCTGTTGGGATCAATGCCTCTTCCTACTTCCAGCAACCAGAAAGCTAGGCACAGATACAGTCTCAAGTTCCTGACTGGACAGTGGCATCTAGAGTGACAAGCTTCATGTTGACAAACTTGTATTAGCGAGCTCGGTAATCTTCCCTTCTCTCCCTTTATGAATGTCTATAAAGAATGCAGTATTTATAGGCCACTGGCAAGGAGAGGATAAGGTAAAGAAAGGGAAGTATTTTGTCCATAACCATTTAAGGCTCATAGATGAATCTTCAAATGAAAGTCCGATTAGCCAAAGACACATATAAATTTATTTAATATCAATTGCATATGGCATGGGAGTCTTCAGAAATGAAGTCCCAAAGAAATGAGCAAATTGGAGTATTTTGTTAGGTAGGTTAGGTAGCGAAATAGATGGTTGTGAGAAAGTGTGGTAGGACAAAGAGGGTTTTTGTTAGTTTATTTTGAGACAGGGTTTCTCTGTATAGCTTTGGAGCCAGCTGGCCTCAAACTCACAGAGATCTGCCTGCGTCTGCCTCCTGAGTGCTGGGACTAAAATCATGTGCCACCAATGCCCAGCTGACAAAGAGGGGTTGATGCCATGATGTAAGGTCAGGTTCTCCTCTGGATCTTTAGAGGGAAAGTATTTGTTCATGTAAATGGAAGAGAGCCTTACAGTAACAGTACTAGGCTCTGCTTTTGGGGGACAAGGGCCAGGGAAAGTTGAGTATAGTGCTTCCATTCCTGTTGTTTTCTCAAACATCAAGGTGCTGAGTCCAATCTAAGCTCTGCTTAGGGATGTGTGAAAGCAGTATAGCACACAGTCTTCTACAGAAACAGTTCCAGTGTTCATGAAACGATGAAGGATAAGTACACTTATTTTTGAGATACATGCAATGAAATATTAGCAGGCTTAAAAGGAAGGGGATTCTGGAGAGTTATCTCTGTGTGAGTAAAATGCTTGCCAAGCAAGCATGTAGATTTGCATTTGCATGTCAGCACCCATAGAAAAGACAAGTGTGACTACAGGATGCTTGGAACTCCCATTGCTCAGGTCTGGATGGATCAATGTGGTCTAGGTTCAGTGAGAGACCCTGTTTCAATGTATAGACAGAGGAAAACACCCAGCATCTACATGTGTGTGCTCACAAATGTTCACATAAGAATATAGTAGACCCCACAATTCCCCTCCCTCCCCCATACACACAAAGAAAAACAATAGGAATTCTGACCTGATTCATTTTGAAGACATTTTGCTGCCTGAATAAGAAGTCACTCGTAAATGAACAAATACTATTTGATTCCACTTGTAAGATTTTTTAATAGGTGTGAGTTCAGAAAGAATCCGGCGGTGGTTGCCAAGGGCAGGAGGGAAGGCAGGATAGAATGTTGCTATGTAGCAGGCTCCAGGTTTCAGTGTGAGGTGATGGGGTATTTCTGAAAACTGAAGGTAGAGGTGCTGAGCGATAGGGATGTACCCGAGGCCTCTACATTTTACAAAGTTCCAAATAGAATACTGCAGGTGATGCACACTTTATCACAATAAGAGGGAAAGAAAGACAGTGGGTGAGAAACAGGCAAGGAGGGAGAGAGAGAAAGACAAAGGAAGAATGGAGAAGAAAAAGATAAGGAAGGGAAAGATGGGAGAAGGAAGGAACGAAGATAGGTGGGGAGGGAGGAGAAAAAGAGGGGAGAGAGAAAAGCGGGGGAAAGAAGGGGAGAGAAGAGGGAAGGAGAAAGGACAGGAGAGAGGAGGAAGGGAAGAAGGGGGAAAGGAGGGAGGGATGGAGGACGAAAAGAAGGGGGGAAGGGGGAAGAGAGAAAAGGGGAGGCAGAGGAAGTCTGCAAACTTTGATTTTTGAGGGGCCAAAGCACCCTTACACTGATGTCTGCAATACAGAAAGGCATCAGGGGCTTCCCAGAGCTCTTTAAAGGGCAGGTGCTTGTCACCACCCAGGGTGGTATGAGGACTAGGAAGGACCTTGCAAAGGCTTTGGGAACCCAGCCCCGTGACCCCAAACTCTCATAGTTAACCAACAGTCCCAGCCTTGCCAGAGAGTGAGATGAGGAGGCTAGACTGGTAGCTGGTGCTTCTGCTAATACCTCCTTAGAGTCTGTGATCAACAGGGCTGGGATGAAAGAATTCTGGCTCCAGATCAGAAACATCAGGCTTTAAATTAAATCAGAGCCCTGCTGGGAGCCACTTACTCCCTTTCTTCCCCACAGCCAGGGAAACAATTCAGAGGTTTCTCCGCGTGGTTAGCAGCAGGAATGACCTTCAGTCTCCCCCACTTAAAATCGATTCAAGATGATAACGCTGGTTTAAATAAGTCTCCATCCTTCGTCCTCCATGTCTTTCCCCTTTCCAGTACCCGACTCTGGCTGTTCCTCTTTTCTGTGACTCTCCCTAGCACACAGGCACCCTCTCACAGTTTCTCTTTCTTAGACATGCTCATGGGAGATGCTATGTGCACCTCCAGATGCCTGGCCTCTCCACCTGGCTCGGCTGACAGCAGAGCTTTCCACCTCCTAGCTCTCCCTTCTCTGCTCTGCTAAAACAGCTAGCCAGATGGCCACTCCCCAGTCTCCCAGCATGAGTTTGATTGACAGGAGCCTTTGATAAACCTCGGAAGGATGAAGTCATCTCCGGGTCACTGTGGCTGCCTGGCCTTTAACACCCGCACAGACCACCATTATCGGTGGAATAGGAAACAAAGGAAATTAGCCCTGTTTCTCCATCATTACCACTGTTTCCAGGCTGACTTAAAGTACAAGGCAAAGAGACGCCCTTCATTTTCCTCCAAAAGGTACAAATGTCAGCTGTTAAAAATGCAAACAAGAGGTTTCTTCATGTTAATGGCTGACGGTCTTTGTTCTGTAGACAGTGCATTTTGTTCCTCTGCCTACCAGGAAAGACCTAACAGACTCCTAAAATAATTTCCTTACCTCTACATCCCTGGGAGCCACTGAAGAGAACTCCTTAGCCTGCAGGGCAAAAGGAGGCTTCTGTTTCAATCTTTAACAGCGGCTAGTCAAAGACTCTGTAGAGAAAATTGACTGGAAACCTTCTTGACACTTTAACCCTAAAGCTGAGAAAGAAAGTAAGAAAAAGCAGGTGCCCAGTTTATTTGCAAAAGAATTTTCTTCCAGAAATTAAATCTTTAAATGGGCATGGCTCCCTTTGGCCACTCCCTTTGGACGAGATGGTTGCACTAGACAGACATGTTCATATATGTATGTATCCGTGCATGGTCTTGTAAATTTTTTTTTGCAGTAGGTGAACTCCCTGTTTGGAAGGAATTTGTTTTCCAGCAATGCCACGCTTTTTGACTATCGGGAACCAAAGTAAATTCTCTGTGAATGACGTTCTAAACTTCCACAAAGGGAGAGTTCTTTTGATTCACCTGGGCTATAATGCTTTCAAACTGTAGGTGCCACAAATATGGAGAGTGGGTATTAGAGAAATGATGACAAGTCAATCAGTGAAGCACCGCAGACAGGGGCATCTGGGCTGACATCACACAGAGTCTAACTAAGGGCCCTGCACTCCACAGTGGTACCCAGTCCAGAAAAGGAAACAGGACTGAAATTAGGCCTCACTATGTACAACCCCTTTATATGGGAAAGGTACAAGAAGGTCCTTTTCCTTACAGCACAAAACAAAGAACTCAGTGCTGAGTCTGGCAGTGGGGAATCCTGTGTTCAAAAACTGAAAAAAAAAAAAAAAAAGTAAGAAATTGCAGTAGGGAGCTCACCTACTGCAAAAAAAAAATTTACAAGACCATGCATGGATATATACATATATGAACATGTCTGTCTAGTGCAGTGAGAAATTCCCTTTTTTCTTATATGAAATGTGGTGGTTTGAATGGGAATGTCCCCACAGGCTCAGATATTTGAATACTTGGTACCCAGTTGAAGGAAGTGTTTGAGAAGGGTTAGGAAGTATGGCAGTGATGGAGGTCTTCACCAGGGCGTGCTGTAGAGTCTCAAAAGCCCATGGCATTCCCATTCTCTGCCTCATGTTTGTGGATCATGATGTAGTCTTCCAATGACTGCTCCAGGCCTGACTGCCTGCCACCATGCCTAAACCATGATGGTCATAGACATGCCCTCTGAAACTGTAAGCCCCCCAATGAACTGTTCTATAGGTTGCTTGGGCAGTGTATCTTAGTACAGCATTATAAATGTTACTAAGACGTTAAACTGCTCTGGTTCCATATATACCGTACAAGCTGAGTGGCTTATGCAATAGAAATGCCATACTCTCATTGTAATGGATGATTGTAATAGATACCATGAGAGCCCAGAATAAAGGGAAGTCCGGTATATATTGGAGAGTCACCCATGAATGACAAAGCAGAAAACCACCTCACTCTTCTGCCCAGAGGCACTGGAAGCTGTGATCCAATCCCACACCACCACAGGTGGTAGATTTGCTTCCAAATCCACAGGTAGCACCTGAGACCCCCAATCAGAAGGGGTGAAACCTCAAAGACTATTGGCTGCATGAGTTCCCACAGCAACTCACAATGGACTAATCAAGGTATGCTCAGGTTTGCTTTCTCTTGAAGCCTCCTTGTTTGACAGTGTGACTATTCCCATCTGTCCTCACATACCTTCTTCTTTAGACATGAATATCTCTGGTGACTCTAAGAACAGCAGTCCTACTGAATAGGCCTCCAACTTCATGGCCTCTTTAGCCTTGATCGCATTGTAGAGTAACATCGCAAGCCCATGCCATTGCCTCTTCTTCCCTTAAGAGATAACACACTTGGGTGGGTCATTCCCTTGCCTGGAGGGACTGTCCCCTTAAGAAGGAAGATCCATCTTAAGTCATGCTTAAGAGATGGGGGAACTAATTATCCTTTCAATGAGATAATGGACTTTTCCTTTCCAGGATCTCTACCCTCAGTCAGCTGCTTACAGAGCTACCCACCCTTTCAGTGTCCTAAGTCTGGCCCCTTTCCTGAATTACTCGGAACAAAAACAAAAACAAAACATAACTTGCCTTTTTGTCATTCTGTTTCTTTCCCGAGCATACTTCCCCTAACATCTTGGTGTCAATCTTTCTCTAAAGCATCTCTGTTTTCCATGTGTCTGACCGCTACGCTATGCTGACTTAACTCAGAGGATATGGCTTTTCTCTTTCTCTGCTCCATCTTCCTTATCTGGGCAGTGGCTAAGATTCACAGCTTGTTGCCCTGTTCTGTGTTTTTGTTGTTTGTTTGTTTTTCATTAGTGAAATTGTCCTCAAGCTTCCTTTTGAGTCTGCTCTTCAGATATTTTACTAATGAGACTAAGAAAGGACCCTGGTTTTGCTGCTAACCACATCCTTCAAACCCCTCTTTGTAAATATGGAAGCACTGGGCATTGAAGAGACTCCGCATGCGTGGAAACACAACTCAGCTTCAGTATTTCCTTAGGCTATGGAAGGCAAAGTAGGAGTGTGAGAGTGGGATCATTGGGATGAGAAGAAAGAGATGTAAATTAGTGAAGAGAGGAGAAATCCAAGACAGGAACCGGGAGGTTTCCCTGGTGTAGTGGTTTGAATAAGAATGGCCCCATAGACTGATGTACTTGATTTCCAGTTGGTGGGAATCAACTCAGGAAAGATTAGGAGGTGTGGCCTTTTCGGAAAAGGTGTGTCACTGGGGATGGGCTTTAACATTTCAAAAGACCACTCCATTACCAGTTGGAGCACAAGCTCTGTGTGTGTGTGTGTGTGTGTGTGTGTGTGTGTGTGTGTGTGTGTGTCTGCCACATGCCTATGGATTAAGATATAACCTTTCAGCTAATAATGACTGCTTGCCTGCCAGATTCCATGTGCCCTGCCATGGTGATCATGGACCCTGAAATTGGAGCCTCCAAATTAAATGCCTCCTTTTATGAATCACCTTGGTCACAGTGTTTTGTCACAATAGTATAAAAGTAACCAAGACACTTGGAAAGCAATGGGGAAAAGGGAAAGGACTTGGACTGATATTGGCTATGAGAAGCACAGGGTTCAGATGAATGTTGGGGGGGGGGACATAATTGATCAACTATGCTGAGCAAGAGACAACAGCAGGACTAGTTTAAAATGGGGCTGCAAGCAAAGGAGAAGAAATTGAAATCATTTGCAATTGGCGGCTAGCTTATGCCATGGGCTGAATTATATCTTCTAAGGTTCAAGTTCCCAATCCCTGAGAATGTACCTGCATTTGGAGACAGTCTCTAAAGACACAATTAAGCTAAAATAAGATCTTTATGCTGTGCTCTACTCCAATCTGACAAGAAAAGATTAGGAAAAAGTTACACACAGAGAAATTTCAAAATGACACAGGAAGAAAGCTGCTGAGGACAGAGGCCACCTAAACACATTTTGACCTTGATCTTCTACATCCAAAACTACAAGGAAATAAATTTTGGCTGCAGAAGTCACATAGTCTGAAGCATTTTGTTGTGGGAAGAGCCCCATGCTGCACAGATTAAGGCTTAGAAAAAAAAAAAAGATAGTGTATTTATTTATTTGGTGTATCTGTGTTGCCTTTGTGAACTTATGTATACCATGTACATGGAGGAACCTCTGAAAGCCAAAAGAGGGTACCACATCCCTTATTCTAAATTACAGGTAGGTATGTGCTTCTTGGTGTGGGTGCTGGGACCCTCAGATCCTTCCTCTAGAAGATCATCAGGTGTTCTCAACCCTCATGACCTTTAAGAAGAAACTAAGGAATGTTGAATGAGTGTTTCTGGCCTGGCAGGGTCTCTTGAAAGCCCCAAATAAACATACAAGACTTATATCAATTATGAAACTGTTGGGTGGTGGCTTGGACTTCTTATTGGCTAGCTCTGTCTTAATTATTAACCCATTTCTATTGATCTATGTATGTCCATGTGGTCTTGGCTTACCGGAGAACACCTTGTGCATCGTCTGTTCCTGAGCTCTACATGAGGACTCTACCTGCCTATCTTCTCAGAATTCTCTTTTCCTAGCCCTGCCTATACTATACTTCCTGCCTGGCCAATAAACTGACCAGTGTTTTATTCATTAATAAGAGAAACATATGTACAGAAGGACAATCCCCATCAAAAGAAAGTTTGGGGAGAGATTTTACCAGATCTTTAATTATTTTTATGTCATGACTACAGCTTCCTCCTTGGTTGGCTCAGAAAGCTTGTTGCATTGGGAATATTCCTATGACATTTGAGTGACATTACTGATGCTTAATACCATAGAAACAAATGGTCTGCCTTTGCCATGATTGGCTTATATGATCATAGACCTCAAGAATGCAATATGGCCCTAGAGCACCCTGTTTGAATGTGTGATTTAGCTTTATGGGTCAGTTTAAATACTTTTCTAGCAATCCTGGGGTCAAATGGAAAGCTATTCTCTACTTAGCCTGAACTGACCTCCCCATTCATGGTGATCCTCCTGTTTCAGACTTCCCAGTGCTGGGATTACAGGCATTAAACACCCTCCTCAGACAAAGCAATGACATTTTTAAAATCATGACCAAGTCAATGGCATGGCTTAATGAGTAGAGACCCTTGTTGCTAAGCCTGACAATCTGAATGTGATCCTGGAGACTCACATGGTAAAAGAAGAGAACAGACCCCACACACATTATCTTCCGACTTCCACATATGTGCTGTAGTATGCACATGCACAAATAAGCACACAAATGATAGATGGATAGATGGTAGATAGATAGACTATAGATAGATGATAGGCAGACAGATGGAAAATAGATATATAAATATAAAAAGGTATTTGTTTCATTTCTAACATGTGGAATTTACAGCCTTTGAAATTCATTATATAAAACAATAAGGACATTTTAAGGAAATAATGCATCATGGTACAGCATGGAAATTTAAAGCTTTCTGGAGCAGTTGTTAACCCCAACCATAAATCCTTCTGTACAACATGTCACCTGCCTACTAATTAAATCCCTTCACTGATCAGACATGCAGCTTCACGAGGCTGCCTTACATGTGCCTGTCAGTGGCTGCAAGCAGTTTCTGCTGGTTGGCAATTTACTTTTCCCTGAATCCTTCCTTCTTTATTTCTCTTCTTGCCCTAACCCAAGCAAAGAAAGGCCTTTCCTAACATTGCTTTTGATGGAACCCGCAGTAAACAGCCTCCTTTCACATTCTCTGGTGACATTCCAGTGAAACACAAAAGCAGTTAGAATATGAAACCTGTTCCAGAAGTTGTGTGTGTGGGGGTGGGGTGAGGGTGGAGGGCAAGGGACAGAGACAGAGAAACCTGATTCTAGTTCTCTTTGGTTACTTCCCAGTCTTTCCTATGCTGTTTTCATGATTTGTTTACTTGAGCCATCAGCCCCTCTTGTTTTTAGTAAACAATGAAAATAATATTAATGTAATATGCAACTACAAAATTTGGTAGAGGAACAAGTATAATTTAACCTCCTCAAAACAGTTCTTAAAATGATAGAAAGCCGTTAGTAGATAGATAATACTTAGTCCAAATTGGGACATCCAGAGAGTGAGCTAGACTGTGACATCACAGTAGGACGTGCATAGCCATAAACAGAATGTTCCAATGAAGCCATCACTAGCCTTCATACCCCACTCATTTTCAGACCACAAATGTCCAATTCCTTCATGCTTTCTCACAAGTCAGAATTTCAGATCCCTTCACTACCCCGACAGAGGTGCTATGAACATTTGGCAGTTTGCTAGCAACTTTCAAAGACTTTGGAGTTAGAATTGAATGTTATGTTCAAAACATGGCTGATTAGGAGAGTGGATTACTTGCTTTGGTGCCATGGAGCAGACTGTAATTGAATTTCCTCTGCTGCTCACTCTTTCTATCAAAGAGCATTGTGTGGAATGCTGGGCCCTGGGTTAGTGACAGACCAGAGAATAAGTGTTCTATTTTGAGGAGAAAGTTAAATATAATAGAGTTAACTTTGGAGGAGATAAAACTCATGTGTTTATGTCTTAAATACTGTAGGGTAAAAAGGGCCAAGGGGAAAAACCCTGACTCTAACTTGAACCCAGGACCAGGGTTTGAAATACCACCAATCCTTGAGTTTGCACCAGAGTCAGGTTGCAGAATCCCACCAATCCCTGAGCACAGAATCCCACCAGTCCATGAGCACAGAATCCCACCAGTCCCTGAGCACAGAATCCCACCAATCCCTGAGCACAGAATCCCACCAGTCCTGATCATAGATTCCTACCAGTCCCTGACAGGGATCCCTGTGCTTGCCCCAGAATCAGGATACAAAACCCACCAATCCCAAACTACCCCAGAAAGCTCCACCCCTTCCCTAAGAAACCCTATATAAGCTCTGTACCCTGTTCAGTTTGCTGCCATTTCTCACACTAGGGGCAGCCAGCCTTCTGGATTTTTCCTTCCCAACAAATCTCTTGAGTGGGGTTTGTTGTGCTGTGTGCCACCTGCTGGAGGGGAACACATCTGTGACAACTTTCACTGGAGCTGGAGTAGAGTGGAGGGGCAGGACTGCCACACTTTCGCTGGGGAATCTTGGCCCTGGTGGAGCAGAGTTGCTACACTTGCATTGGGGAAATTTTCTCCTGGAGCAGAGCTATAATAAGCTGCTATGCTTACAGTGACTTTGGGGTATTTCTTGGCTCCTGACTGCCACAGAGATAATGGTTAGAGAACCAGATTCTAAGTCAAATGATTTGATTCTCATGTTCTCATGTCTGTGATCTTGACCGTGTTGCTGTTCTCACTTTGTCTAAAGACTTGGCCCAAGTTGGGGCTGAGGTCAGAAGTCATGAGACCGCATCATGAGCACAAGTGCTCAGTAAATATGGTCTGTCCTGTTAGTCATTCGTGAGGCCAAGTGCAGGATCATACGGAAAGCATGGGGCATGTGTCTTGCTAAAACCCAGGTTATGTAGCTGTGCACATGGTCTTCATTTTGTTAATCCAATCTAAAACACTCTTGGAGGCCAACAACCAAATTGGAGCCTTGGTCCTGTGGGTTCCTCATTCTCTCTCCCTCCTTCCCTCCCTCCCTCCCTCCCTCCCTCCCTTCCTCTCTCTCTCTCTCTCTCTCTCTCTCTCTCTCCTCCTTCTCTTTCTCTCTCTTTCTCTCCCTCCTCTCCTTTCCTTCTTTTTTCTCTTCTTCCCCTCCTTCCCACTGTCTCTCCCCTAACTGTCTCTCTCCTCCATTATTTTCTTCTTTATTAACCCTCATTTTCTCCAAGTCAGCTGATATCCCTACTTCTTAAATAAAGACCATAGCACTTGCCTTAGCTTCCAATTTTCTTGAATAGATATTTGAATTTATGGATACAAATCGGTAATGTATTCAACTAGAAAATCAAAACAGCAAAATATTCAAAATTTTATGGTTAGTTGGATAAGATCTTGTCAGGCAAACCAAGACTTTAACTAACTTGGATTTTTTTCTTCATCAAATAGATTTCATTTGTTTCAAATTGAATCTTGACCCAGACAGTGCTATGCTATTAACCACCACAACTGGCATCCAGAGAATTAACAATGGTTGCAAGGTCAATAGTTTCAAAACTAGCAAGGAGATTTTTAAAGAACTCCATCTTGAAGTCTCTAGAGTGGTAAATGTGGTGTGGCAAGATCTGAGGAGCATCCAACATCATGAGCATCCGACATTGAACTCCTTTTTCAGGGGAAGAAACATGAAACTGTATATAGAGTAATGGCCATCAAAATTAGCATGACTATACATACAGAGCCTAAAATTAATTTGAACAATTTTGAACTAAAATCCTGACACATAAGCATGAAAAGAAAAACAAAACACTACTCAGAACTTGGCTTGCCCTTGGGTGCCCATCAGTCAGGCTCTGGAGAAGGAAGAGCCAGTGGCAAATACATCTATCAGGAAGAAGATTGTTTTCACCTACGTAAAAGGCTAAGTAGAAGGAATTTAATTTGCCCCCCACCCGCTCTGGTGCGATGACAGACAACCTTAGAATGGAGAGGGCTTTGAGGGAGAAAGCCAGACTTTGCACATGCCTGGCTGCAATCAGCCTCCTGTTGTGAGATGCCTGCAGACACAACCACCAGAAGACATGTCCCTGGGTGCTCATTGCTCTCCCTCTTATTCCTAAGGCTCCGTTTCTCACAGAGAAGGATGGGAGACAGAAAGACCCCAATGGCTCCCTCTGTGAAAGCTTCCAGAGAAATTCCATCAGACAGAAGCCAGCTCTCTGCTGAGTGAATTGGGCTTTTTTGTATATATGGCAGGAAGATCCAAAGAAGGGAGCTAGTGTGTACCTTGTATATTTTCAGTTCCCTAGGATTAGTTGGCATTGGACCCAACATGTGACAAACAGAAGGAAAAAATAATAATCTACTTCAGACTTCTCTGTATGGTGGTAGCTTTTGAGGAGCTCACAGTTTGAGTGATTGGTATTCAACAGCATAAGTTAGCTATTTCACTTTTCAAATGCAAGCTCCCTTTAATTTGTTTGTCCAATAATTTATACACAGGGCTATACTGATCAGGTCTTAATACATGTGACAGAGTAAGCACGTACTACAAGCTCCCCCTGATCTGATTTTGTCCCTGAGAAGGTCACGAGTAGCACCCTAAAACTGTCTCAACAGGCAGAAATGACTGGCAGACCTTTGTAGGACTCTCACTTTCTTCAATAAATTTAGTTACCACTGAAGCAATTCCCTGGGGTAAAACAGAAAAAACAAAACAAAAAGAAAAAAGCAAGTAAGCAAGATATATGTATATATAGACAGTACAGTTGCCACTAGATTTACAATAAAAGAACTTGGCATTATTGACTTGTTCCTTTACAAAGTTTTGTGAATAGAATCATTCCATATGCCCTTTTATTTGCTGCCATAATTTTTTTTGTTACTCTTACTACTTTTTCCTCCATCTTCCTATCATTAACTGTCTTAAGCATTCAAATATGTATTCTGCACTCATTATGCACAGCAGGTGTAAAGGTGCAGGGAAGTGACAGTGAACAAGACAGACATAGTCTCTAATCCGCAAATTCTAGAGATTTCCATTTAAAAGATGACTCAAGGACCATTACCATAAAATCTTGACAAGTTAAGTTCTGGACACTAGCAGGGATCGATGAAAAAAATGTTTCATCTGTAAAGATAAGGGGGCTGTAAGGGCATGGGTGTTCATAAAGAGAATAATGTGCTCAGCAGGCTGTTTTTTGGGGGAGCACTCTCTAAGTGGCTACCAAAGTCTAGACACATAAAGGAGAGTCCTTGCTATTTCCTTCCATAACAATTGAGTCTGATTCCAAAGTCAAGTTGGTCTCCATTTCAACCTAGGCTTCTTTCTCTGTCTCCCGGTGTCCCTTCCTTCCCCCTCTCTGCTCTATCTATCTATCTATCTATCTATCTGTCTGTCTGTCTGTCTGTCTGTCTGTCTATCTATCTATCTATCTATCTATCTATCTATCTATCTATCTCCTTCCTCTCTTCTCTCTCTTCTCTCTATACTTTCTAATTTGTTATGTGAATGCTGCCGAATTCAGTCTTCATTCAGTTCTGCACCCCTGGGTTCCTTTTGATAGTGTCTTATTGAACATCATTCTGTAAAGTGAGATAGCTCCCTGGTGTATAAGCTGTTCACAAATATAGTACCTCCTACTCAGACAGGCATTAGCTATGCCTTAAAACTATGGGGGTGCTGACTTAGAACTCTAAATATTGGTTTAGACAAGGAACTCTATTAAGCCTCATAAATTATTTGTTCATTTTTGTCCTTGGATTTCATGGGTAAGAGGTGGAAAGAATTGAACATAAGATGTAAAGAGACTCCCCTTGGGAACTAATCCTGTGTACAGGCATAGCCCAGTTTTGGAGATTATGGTAATGGATATATAGTCATAAGTGCTGGAGAAACTAAAAGACTACTTTTTAAAATTATATAACCACTGAGCAAAATTTAATCTACTGAGCAACAGTTCTTATAGATAGAGCAAACAACTCTTAAAGAGTTCACTCATTGACACATTGATTTCTTTGGCAGCCATTGGGTTGAAGGATGAATGGAGAAAACTAGTGTTAAACTATGTCTGAGCATACTGAATAAGAAACCTGGACTTAGGTGTTAGTTCAAAAGCATGGCTTCATTCTTCCTTTACAATATAACAGAGCTAGTTAATCATTTAGAGTTTTCTGAACTTTCTTTTTCTATCTACAAAACAAGGGCAAGCATGCTATGTCCTTGGATGGTTGAGAGAATTAAATTAAATAGCATAGGTTAAAGTGCTTATCTGAGTCTGCAGTGCATGCTAAGCACTGAATAAATCATTATGATAGTTTGGTATAATTATCAGCTGTAGAGACAAAAATAGAATTTTCCCACATGAATCCACTGAGAGTAAAGTATTATTAATTATTAGAACTTAAAAGATCAGATTTCAAAAAGAATACATTGTAATTACTCTTAAGTTTTTTCCTCATCTTCTTAATACTCGTCAAAAAAGAAATGTTGACAACCTTAAGATCTCCTCTTTAAATTATACTTTTACCCACACATGTGCAGGACCAGGAGCCCTTACACTCATTTCATCTGGACTGCCATGAAATTTATTTCTGGAGAACATATATAGGCAAGCCATACAACTGATTTGGATTTTTCAAATTAGAGTAAGTTACTGACCATCTCTAGCTCATTCCATCCCACATGACTTCTCTTGCTGTTTCTAGAATTCAACTAGACAATTTGGAGTTTTATCTCAACACTGTGTTGATAGCATTTGTATAATCCTAAGTGAAAATATTGTTGCTACGTCCATGCCCATCCTCCTGGTGCCAGAAGGTGCCCAGGAATTTATCTACCACTGTCTTGGTGAGAAACAGCAAACCAGGCATTAGAGATAGAGCTAGATTCAGGGAAGACACTAACAGGCTCAGAAAGGAAAGTGTTCATCACGTTCATCACTGAACAGCCTTTAGCTGAATGAGGTCATACATAGCTGCAATCCTAGCAGAAGGTTAGTAGAGGCAAAAGGATCAGAAGTTCAAAGCTAGTCTGTGATGAGCAAGTTTGGGCAAGCTCAACTACATAAGACCTGGTATTAATAAGTACATAAATCTAAATGAAATTCAAGAAGAACAGTATATACGCAATGCTGCTAAAAGCACATATGATCAGAACCATAAAGACCATGGTGACTGTTCAAGAGCAAGCTTCATATATTGAGAATGTTCTTCAGTGTCAGTCAGACACTATCGGAAGCATCTTCTGAGAAGACATATTGACTGTTAAATACTTGGCTAAACACATATACATAACCCCCAAATAACCAAGCACACTAGCTCCAGTTTACAGAACATGAAACTAAAGTTGACAGAATTTAAGAAACTTAAAAGTTTAGACCTATAAAATCCAGGATTAAAACCCAACTATTCCAGGTATCAAAAACTAAGGCTCTTATCCAGATGTCACTCCACTTACCCTCAAGCTATAAGTCTTCCACTTCCATCACATAGAACTGAGAGAGACATTGAGGAGTTTGCTTACAGGCTTACAATAGGAGAGGAGATGCTGATAGATACTGGTTGTCTCCTTACTCAATTTGACACAGCCTAGAGTCATATGGGAAGAAAAGCCTCAATTCAGAATTTCCTAGATCAGGTTGATGTGTGGGCATGTCTGTAGCGAATTATCTTACTAATTTATGCAGAATGGCTCAACCCACTGTGAATGAGACCATCCTTAGGCAGGAGGGCTCAGCCCACTGTGGTTGGCACCATCCTTAGGCAGGTGGTCCCAGGCTATGTAAGGATGCTAATTAAGTAGCAGCCAATGAGTGAACAAGCCAGACAGTGATTCAATAAGCCCTGTTTCTCCAGGGTTTCTACTTCAGATTTGCAGAACAGAATATTTGTTTAATTATTTAAAGATGTCTTGCATTCATTTATGCATTTGTTGAACTATGTAAAGATGTGTTGCTGTTTCACTTTGCCTGCCTAAGGCACCTGATCAGTCTGATAAAAGAAAAAAAAAAAAGAAAAAAAAAAAAAAAACCTTAATGGTCAAGGGTCAAGAGCTAGGCAGCAGTGGGATAGGAGGGGACAGCCAGCCAGGCAGCTGCCAGACAGACAGACAAGTAGGAAGCTGAAAAGCGAGACACACAGAATGAAAGAAAGGTAAAAAGCCCCAAGGGAAAACATACATGAAGAGAAACAGGTTAAGATAATTTATAAAAGGTAATGGAACATACCTAAACTAAAGTCGAGCACTCATAAGTAAAAGAAGAAGAAATCAGAAGGCTTCTTGTTGGTGAGATAACCAACACTTCCAGGATCCAGAACTCTTTAACAGGTGTAGCATGACCTTGCTATTCAGTTAAGAATTTGGGGATGAAAGTCAGCAGCTGTTGGAGTGCTAGGTTTTTTTTTTTTTTTAAGTTGCATTTTCCACACCATGAATAACAGTGTGTGCCTGGTAAATGAACACTCTCCTGCTGAATTTCATTCCGTGTGAATATTGAACACATGAAATTCTTACTGTGTGTGTTGTTGTTAGCCAAGCTGACCATCACTGCCACATGAATATGTGGATGTTTCCTAACCTGCTGATACGGAGTTTGAACGCACAGAAGCAAAACCATTTTTAACAAGTCTATTGCATCTGCTGAGGGAAAATGAGAGGAGGCTTGTGGGAAAATTCACTGTCTGCAGGGCTGGTAAGAAAGCCATGGAATGCTCTCTCGTGGGGAGGCAGAGTAATGCCTGGGGCTCACTGGCTAGCCAGGCTAGCAGAATGGGTGACTTCCAGGTTCAATGAGAAAACTCTTTCTCAGAAAGTAGGATAGAGAGCAACTGAAGAATGCACAGGAGGTTGACCTCTGGCCTCCACAAGAAAGTATGCATGTGTATATCCCACACACATACCACTGTGCCTTGCTGACCCACCACCCTCTTCCCAACTCCTGCTTTACTCTGCACCTTGCCCCCTGGCCGAAATGTACAAGATGCCAGTGATTCCGTGTGCCCATCCTACAGCTGTTGCTTCTTGCTAGAAAACAAAAAGCACTCAACCCAGATTATAGAATACCTATGGGTTGTGCCTTGTCCCCCCGAAACCCCAGACAAGCATTCAGAATGCTGCCCACATGGACACTAAAAGTACCAAACTGGGACAAAAGAAGGGACCTTATGTGCCTTGTGGCTTTTTAAGAACCAGACCTTTAAAGGTCAGGACAACTTTTCCAGCCTGTACATATTATTACTATATATTTTTACTCTGGACTCAACATACAGACCATTTCATTCAGCCTTCTGTTCAAATGTGACCCCTTAGAGAATTTCCACAACATACTATCTAAAGTGCCTCATATACGCCCCTTCTTTCTCATTTTCTTCTGCTATGTTTCTCTGAATAGCCAGTTACCACGTGACCATTTTTCCAATGTATCGTCTATTCATTGGTTCCTTTTTTTTTTTTTTTTTTAATCTTCTTCTGGTGTGTATGAACCACCACTGATTGACCAGTGTACCCCACCCCCTCAAGCAGTCCTCCATGCCGGTTAGGAACGTGATAAATATTTGTTGAATTAAATACCTATGAAAACAAGACAGAGCATATGGAGCTGGCAGCAGTACACAGACATGTTATTTTCTGATGTCATGTTCTCACCTAATCCTGCCTGAAGGGAACTTTTCATGGAGGTGATGTTTAGTCCAAGTTCCCTCCATTTTGTCTGCACTCTGTGTAATCTGCACAAAGGGGATTTGAGGTTCATTTGCCGAGATGTCATAGATAGAAATGATAATGTCCCCTCAACTTAAAAGGGGCAAGCTTGTTTTGAAAGTGTTTTATGAACTGGAAACCTTTCTATGAGCTATCCCACTGTAGCCCCGTAAAGCCTTACGCCCTGCTGGAATTCTGTCCTGTGAAATTTGGCAGCGTTCCTTTCCTGGTGTAATGAGCTCAGCGCATGTTTTCATTTCAGTTCGAGCCCAGATACAAATCAGTGTCAGGGCCATAGGCAACCACACAGAATTCCCAGGCACTCCTGGCTGAGGGCGGGTTTAGAAGAACGGATGCCAACTCCCCCCTTTCACAAGGGGGCTCTAGGGCATTTAGTGTCATATGCCCTCCTCAGTGCCAGGTCCCAGAGTGCTGCTGGCTCAGTGGGTTTCCGGCTTCTCTCTGGCTCAAGCTCATCTTCGATGGATTTCCTATGGTAATCCCTCTCTGGGTTCCTCTGAGAAACAAACAGTAATTGCTGATTTTTTTTTTTTTCTCTCAAGAGGAGAGGAGAGTTCGGAGCGCAAGTGGTTTTACTTAGAGATGCAATAAAAACTTTGGCAGAGATGGGGGGGGTGGGCTGTGGAGCAAAGGCCCAGGGGTCCTCACTGCTCTATTGGGTGGATGTTTCACTTGAAGATGCTGCATGATTGGTAGTTAGACGCACTACATCTGCCCTCTGCTAATATAGCAAATTGACTAAAATCCAGTTCTGTTATTCTTTTTTTATTTGTTTTACTTTTCGTGTGTGTGTGTGTGTGTGTGTGTGTGTGTGTGTGTGTGTGTGTGTGTGAGTGCGCGCGCGCACGCCAGTGGTGTGTGTGTGTAACTAGACATCAAACCTAAGGGGCCCATGGGTACTAAGCAAATGTTCTGTCAATGAGCTACATCAATATCCTTCACTGGGTACTTTTTTTATTTGAGTTGTTTTGTTTGTTTGCTTGTTGAGACAGAGCTAGTTTATGTAACTGAGTTTGGCCTTACATCCAGAATCCTCCTGTCTCTGCTTCATGAGTGCTAGAATTAGAGTCACACATAACAATACCCAGATATACTGGCTATCTTTTAAATACTTTGTTATTCATGAATGAATGTAGTGGTGACAGTGACAGACAAAGCATCCAATGTAAGGAAGCCCTCTTGCCTCCATGCCCCGGAAGTCCATCCTGATTTTTATTGGCTCTGTGACCTGTCGGGCAGGTCCCTGTGACTTTCAGGACAATGTCTTTATGTTAGGGCTCTATCAAGAATATCACAGCCTCATTTTCCCACACGTTTGTCTGTATCAGAGAGAGTGTGCAAGTGTAGTGAAAAAATGAAAACAGTTAAGTAGCACAAAGCTCCAAAATGAAGGTAGGTAGATGAAGGTATAATGGATGAGAGAGAGACAGGGAGGGGGAGACAAAAGGCATGTGTTTTCTTCATATACAAGAGAAACCAGCAAATTTTCATGCATGCTCTCATGAGCCCTCACAAGAACTCACACTCACATGCACTCACATACACATGCACACTCACAAGTACTCACATGAACACACACATACACATGCATGCATATATGCACACGCTCATACACACACTCACTGCTAGATCTTTTGTCTATCTACAGATGAGCAGGTCTGGACTCTCCAAGACAGAGGGTTGAAGTCTCAAATTCCAGAATAGTTAGTGCCCCTTATTCTCTGGATGCTAGGGATGAGAGTCACCACAGCCTGCCCTGAATGATTGACATAGCCCTCTGAGAGATCAATATGTGGGATTTCTTTAGTGGGAAGAGTCTATGCTGTGCCATAAGCCATCCTTTCTTTGTGTACAAATTCTAACAACATTTACACCCCCCAGTGATGCCTTATAAGACTTGCTTATTACAAAGAATTATATTTCTACTCTTCCTTTAGGGAATTATTCTAAACCCTTATTTGGTCCCACTACGCAGGCATAAAATTGTGTATTTTCTGAATCATCCCATAACAGACTAAAATGTATGCCCTTTAATGTGATAGCTTGAATGCAAATGCAATTCATTCTTTTAATTCATGTATTTGTTTGATTATTATTTATTACCCATTAATGGTTTTCAGGCTTCGGATTGGCATTGAAAATATAGGTCAGGCATGGTGCACATGCTTATAATCACAGCGCTAGAGGTCTGAGGCAGGAGGACTATAGTAAATAAGGGACCAGCCTGGTCTACATTGCAAGTCTCATGCCAGCAGGACTACACAGTGAGATCCTGTGTCTGACAAAGAGATGAATAAAAGTCCTTGAGGGCTAATATGAGGAATAATACATCATTAATACAAAGGAGATATCACACCAGAGAAATTGTATGTAAAAGCTATTTCAGGTCCCATTTCAAGCAGATTCTATTTTGCTTATGCATGTAATTGACATTTTGAATGGCTATATTTTAAGCTGTCATATCTCAGCCAGCATCCAGGAAATGGCCTTGCTTTTAAAAATGATGTTTCATCAGGATTTTTGATCTAGTATGACATCAATGTACCTGTTGCAAGAATCTGTTTAAAGCCCAAGAATGGAAGCTATTGTCTCCATGATCTCTACTACATTTGCAGAGGAACTGGGTGTCACCTCATAGCAAGGTGCAAGTTCACAACCTGGGGCTTCAATTCTGAGTGATGGTTTCTGACAGCTGCCAAAGTGAAACAATGGTCATCCCCTAAAGGAGCTACAAGGAAGGAAACCAAAGACCTTTTTTGTACAACCAACAGGAAGCAGGGCCCACTGGCTTGTTTGGATGGACAGCCTATGATTTCAAGGAAAAGGATGAGAAAGCAGAGAGAAGTTGATGACAGAACTCAGCAAGGGAGGGAGGACCACGGGGCTGGGGGGGAGAAATGGCCCACGATGCTGACTGCTGATGTCTCAGCCAAAGGAGAGTGAGGCTTCTACAAAGCTGGGAGAGGTCAATAAATCACCACTCTTATCTTGCAAACAGAGCCTGCGACTTCAAAAATTAGCTCATTTATTCTGCACAATTAAATTTATTGAAGTGTGACAGGAAAAGTTTAGCAGGCAGTGGAGCAGAAAGACAGCAACAGCCAAGCCGAGCATCTGAGTGAATGACACAATTAGTTGATTTTCATTTTATTTATCAATATAATTATTGAATTGTATTTATCCCTTTTTCACAGATTCCTACAACTATTATTTCAGGGGCCTCTAGGGAAAGAATTAGTTTAAATTTTCCATCTAAGTTAATGTGATTATGGAGGGGCTAATAAAAGGAAGGCTCTTTAAAGTGCCACACAGCGTTGTATTCAGTGTCACTCCCATCATGGGGCTTAGAAATCCAGTCTCTTTTCATATGAATGTGACAAATTGAATTTACATTTGTGAAGGTCTCATATTCCCCAGGTAGGGACTGAACTATGGATGGCCAGTGGCTGGAGCCCCCTCCCCCCCCCCATGAACATGTGGGAAGCTTTATCATGTATTTAAAACTGGAAGTTTTAAATTTTATTGTTGTATTGTTTAGTTTTGAAGATGATGAAAATGAATCCCTCAAATCACACTTGTCTTCATGATGTTTGAAAAACAAAGACAAGTAGAGGTGATGAGTGTTGTAGAATATTAGTTGAAGATGTTACAGTTGTTTATTACGTGGAATATTTGCTAAATGATACAAAGGTGTGTTGCATTCTTTATGTTACATTTGTTTAACCCTGTGAACCTGTGTTGCTTTGTCTGTCTAAAACACCTGATTGGTCTAATAAAGAAATGAATGGCCAATAGCAAGGCAGGATAAAGGATAGGTGGGGCTGGCAGGCAGAGAGAATAAAGAGGAGGAGAAATCTGGGAGGGGGAAGAACATCAAGGAATTAGAAAAGGAGAGGAGGACACTGGGGCTAGCTACCCAGCTATACAGCCAGCCATAGGCTAAGATGTAAAGAAAAGTATATAGAATAGAGAAAGATAAAAGCTCAGAGGCAAGAGGTACATGAGATAATTTAAGAATCATCTGGCTAGAAACAAGCCAAGCTAAGGCCAAGCATTCATAAGAAAGAATCAGACTCCATGTATTTATTTGGGAGCTGGGTGGCAGGCCCCCCCACCCCAAGAGTAGAGAGTTAAAAAAAAAAAAACTCAACTACAGATGAGGCCACTTGATACCCTGTGGGATCTTACTTTATTTAGTACCTGGTGTTCCACTGTATCTCTCAATTGCTCATGGTCTTGGAACTGAATTGAAGACTTACTGAAAGCACTAGAGTGAATCACGCCTTTACACAATGCCTGGCCTTCTAGTTTTAAGTAGTACTAATGCCCGTAAGACTTGGAGATCTGGATGGAGGTGAAGATGTTGTTGTAGCAATAAGTTCTCACCCCAGTAGGGGTATCCAGCATGTTTATGTATGACAACTTATCTAGTCATTTGTGTTTCGTTGCACTAAGTCTGTCTGCATCATTGCCTAAGACAAATCCTTATCTCCCCAGCCCCCCTTTTTAAACTCTTCTATTTCTCACCAAGGCCTGTTGTTTCTGCATCTACCATGTGTCTAAAGTTTCTTTAGTATTTTCATAATCAGAAAGGCTGGCATGGCTGGAGTGGAGAGTAGGAGAAGATGGCATAGTCATGCCCACCCAATTATCAGGTAACATAGAGTCTTATTGGCCTTTGACCTTGATTTCTATGCCAGGGTATCTTTCATATCTGGACTAATCCTTCTAGGAGGTTCTTTCTGAATCTAAACAGTACATACTGCAAAGAGTACAGATGGTCCTTGGCCTGTAAAGGAGTAACATTATTCCAGCCCACTAGGAGTGGAGGAATGTAATCAGGCATGCATTCTATACACCTAACCTTCTGTGTGTTATACTTTAGCCACACAGCTGCCCCTTCATAACTGACCAGTATATAAGGATCTGCAGCTCACTGCAGCTTCTCAGTACCACCCAAGAACATCCCATCACCTGTATGAAATTCAGGAAAATATAAAATTCCAAAGTCAGAGCATGGTTTTCTGTGAAATGCATGTAACTTTTCACCAAAATAATGTAGCAAAATTCTAGGTTGGACATACCAAATTGTGAGCCATCTATGTGTAGGGAAATCCAAAAAAGAAATCAAATTCTGAAGTCACAGGGCAAGATTTCAGACAAAGTTCTCACTCAAATGCCAATATCAACAGATCAAGGATGGATTAGGGAGGGTCTGTTCTTTGTCGACTGTTCCCTTCCTATCCACGTGCCACCTTAAGCAAAATTGTACCAAATCTTTATGCTGTGGTAACAAAATTGTTTGACTACATGGTTTTACATAGATCTTAAGTTCCCTGTTCTTCCTTTGGCACCTCCTGACAGTCTAGCAATGAACTGCATGTTAGACAAGATACAGAAAACATGACTCAAGGAAGGACATTGAGTTCTCTCTATCAAACATGTAAAAAATCTATCATATAAAAACTTTCATTGTCCTGCACTCTCAAGGGAGAATTTCTTGTCAGTGTCAGACCATATGCTTTCCAAACTCCCTACCAAAGTAGGGGGAAGTTTAAAATGTCTGTGAATTGTTGGAGAAAGGCATGACTTGTCTCTGAGATGACTTAACCTCATCATAAAAACATGGGAGTTAAAAAAAAAAAAGAACAACTCCAGGCAATATGCCTCTCTTAAAGGGAAATGGAGAGAACCAGATATTTCATGTTGAATTAAAGGAGGAAAATAAGAGGTGGAGTTCATGATTCATTCTCTAGTTTTCCAGTTGTAACAGCACCCACGGGGGACACATCAGTCTACATGTGTGTGTAAATTTCAAATGTAGCTTTCAGCTGTACAAAAATAAGTTAAATGAATCCACAGAGCTTTGAATGGGGCATTTCTCTGAAATTTTGGCTTCTGTACCTGACACTGAAACTTGTAGTCATTTTTTGGTTAAGTTGCCACTAAAACTCTCTTCATAATTCTCAACACCAAATGAATACAGGAAAAATCTTGATGAAATTACCACTTTATTTTGAGCCAGGCTTCCCAAAAATCCACCACAGATCTTCAGACATGTGCCATGAATGAACCAGCTTTTGAATTTCACCAGGGCAACTGCTTTTGTGGTACATCCTAAGCCAGGGAATGAAAATCACTCCCCTAGGATAGGTTAGAACCATATACATGTTGGGATGCAAATCTTCTTATCTCCCCCCAGATTACCACTCCCACACCATCTCATTAGCAATGCCTCTATCCATCATTCCAGATCTCTCCCCCCCCCTCTCTCTCTCTCTCTCACACACACACACACACACACACACACACACACTTCTGGATTTTAATAAGACCCCCTATGTAAAATACAGATTGAGACTCTAAAGAAATGATTAACAGAGCAGATGACATAGGGGGTAGCTCCTGGCTGAGGAAAATGAGAGACAGAGAAAGCTGGGCAAATTTCCCACTCCTTCTTTGTCTGCAGGTTACCTCAGGGTATGGCCTCCCCTTATAAACTTTGTGCACAAGATGGCATGAACTTACTGAGTTACCTGTTGGGACATTTGATGGAGAAGTAGCCAGGTTGGTAATATAGTACATTCTGTCTTCCTTGTCTATTGCTCTCTCTGATTCTGACCTTTAGTATCATGGGCTTGCAACTTCAAGGAAAAGATCACCACTAAACCCTTGCCTCTAATCAGATGACCCAGAATAAGAGCTACTGAATTTCTTTCTTTTTTTCAATATTTTTTGAGACAGGGTTTCTCTGTGTAACCCTGGCTGTCCAGGACCAGGATGGCCACACACTCAGTGATCTACCTGCCTCTGCCTCCCAAGTCCTAAGATTACAGGCATTTTTGCCATGCCACTCATCTAGTACATCACACTTGGGAGACTATTTCCAACTTTTTAACTTATTAGCCACCAAGCTATTCAAGCCATGATCCCTCTTAATCTGTGAAGTTGGTGCAATGATGCTTTATTCATAAGGGAGATTAAATACACTTGTAAGACTTAGAAAAATGACTTCGGCTCTGTGAGGTGGTGGTTTACATAATCCACTTGGCTCCAACTCCAAAGCCCGCCTTCTTTCTCCAACACTGTAAGTACTATAGGGCTATTAGAAATGATAGGTACATTTGGACAACTTCTGCTACATATCAAATTGTATCTTCAAGGACAGTCTTTACTTTAGAGTTTGGGAAAGAGATTCTCTTCTCAAGCTATCTCATTTCTATTTTTCAGGGAAAAATATGTCAGGATACATTGAATCATTTTCAATCTCTTTGCCTGGCCCTCTACAATGTCAAACCACAAATGGCCATTCTCTGGTCTACTGATTTACCTTATGCAAGGTATGCTTTGAACTGAAAATAATATTCTATTTTGAATAGCAATTTTTGTATTTTTTTTTCTGCTTAACAAAAACCTTGGCAAAGATCATCATTTCCTACTGAACCTGTAAACTAAACTGCTTTGCCCATATCAAGTAAAAGAAAACCTGCAGGGTCACTCAGTAACCAAAGGTGACAGAGCTGATGTCCTACAGAACCAAGTCTAACCCTTTTCAGCCACACCACTATCCGGGAGTCATCCTTCATGAACAGCCAGTTCCCTTCAGGAACTAAAACTGGATATAGACACTGATCCTACCTTCCATAATTGCCCACTCTATACCAAGATACCCAAACTCTTTTATTTCCGTTGTCCCTTCTGCACCTGCCTTCATTTTCAGGTGGATAATCTCTAGATTTAGGGTGTTTACTGCCTTTCCCTCATGAGAGTGAGTGTACACATGCTACAATAATGGATTTACCTCAGATTCTCCTCAGCCAATAATAGGTTAAGATGCTGACACCCTAAACTGCATGATTCCATGGCTTTCTTGTTGCACCTCATATGTTATTACTTTGCATTTTCATCTTGTGTGTTTTAGAATCACAGACAGCAGCCACCTGGTACCAGTATTGCATTATACTTCTATGTGCTTTCCCTTTTTGTGTTGCCCTTCACCCTTTTTTGCAGATTTGAGATTTTAATCTCACACAGTCATTTGTGAGTATAGCATCCCTTTGAAATTTTGTTGTAAATTTATTCTATAATTTGCATTATATAAACCGTCTTTCTGAGAATGGAATAATGGCTTAGTGGTTAAGAACACTTGCTGCTCTTAGAGAGGATCCAAGTTTGGTTCCCACACTCATGCCGGGAAGCTTACTATTCTAATAATGACAGTTAGAGGAGATACTTCTGGCCTCCGTGGACATCTGCACACACATGGGATACACATAAATACAACTAAACATTTCAAGTGTCTTCCTATAATTACCTGATAGTTTATAAGTTAATGCAAAGTTGGTGGGTTTAGCAAACACAAAGTCAAACATAGTGACTATAATTCAACTAATGGATACATCCCAAAGAATTAAAGAACATCTTCACTCAAGATCTGTATGTAAATACTCAGAATTAACACTATTCATCACAGAAAAAGTAGATGCAATATAGATCTCCAACAAATCTTAGTGTATGACCAAACGCTAAACTGCCTTACAGTAGTATATTATTTAGTAGTCAAAACGAATGGAGTTCTTTTACATTTAACAGAATGAAGTAATTATTATAACTATGTAACTAAAATAACTATATTAAATGAAAATGAATAGGTACAAAAGCCTATATTTGTATCCATCTATTCATATGAGGATTCCAGAAAAAGAAAATTCAAAATTTGGCTTAGATGTTAGAGCTGATGGTGCTATATATAAATGCCCAGAGGGAATGAAAAGGTATTACATAATGAAGTAAGGATTCCATGCTGTACTCAATAGAGCTTAGACAGTAAAAAGGGTATTAGCTTGAGAATCCTTTTTTAACTTTCTTTTTATGTCTTTTTTGGTCTTTCACATCATGCATCTCCATCCCATTCATTTCCCATCCTTTCATATCCACCCTCTGCCCTTGCAACCCTCCCCCCAAATAAAATAAAATCTAAGATGAGAAAAAGAAGAAAAAAAATGGAAAAAAATCCATCTTGTCACAGTAGCTGTAGTGTGACATAAGGAGTCATGTAATAAACCCTTTTGCCCATATATCTTTACTTGTAAGTATTCATTGCAAGAGGCATTAGTCTAGTTCGAGTCCTCTGGCTTCTGCTGCACTGTTTATACTGGACCCTCACTGAAACTCCTCTTGGCTATCCTGTGTCCCTGTGTCATGGAGATCTTGCAGCTTTGGGTCTGCAGGACCAGGCCCTTCAGGAGCTCCAGAAGATCACAGATGGGGTGGATGTTGGGCTGGGCCAACTCATAACCCTGGTTCTGGGCCTGGGTAATTGCAGGGTTGGCCAGCCTGCCAGCTCTCTTGGGGTTCTGTTTTAAAGTCATGGGTAGGTAGCGGGGCAGACTGAGGATTAACATTTATGGAAATGGTTAAAAATGTCAGAAGGTACCAAGAAGCTACTGGTGATGCCTGTAAGGAGCTTTGGTGTGCAGCTAAGATTCAGTAGAAGAAATAAACCGGTGACATGGGAAAGCACTTCTATTGAAACGGGCAAGGTTGGATACACAGAGAATGTATGTACATAAAAAGCTTTGAAATTCATTCTTTCATAACCTTGATAAAAATAAAAAGGCTAGTGAGGACTCAAGTGAAGACTTATACCTTCTCTCCTCCAAACCATTCATTCAACACCTCCCTAAGCACCACCAACCTGAAGCATTCACCTGAGACAACCCATCCAGACATTTCAGCCCCCAAGATCCAGGCACTGCATCCACTGCCTAGTATAAAAATAAAGAGTCCTGGGCCAGGTTGAAATCTGCTCCTTATGGTTCATTCTTGATGAGGATTGCACGTGTCTACAGACTTATTTCTGATTATAGAAATAGTGAAGATGTAAAATGATCCTTGGATTGGAGAGTAATCTATGCTTATAGTAAAGCTACCTAGACTAGCACACCAAGGTAGGTGTGCAGAAATTACCCTTCACAAAACTTTCTGTGTGGGTGACTTTTCTTATCTGGAATTTCCTCTTAGGACTAACTTGTTTTGTGTGAGATTATACCCATAAATTAATTTCTATACTATATTTTCTGAAGATAGATGACATTTAGAGGTTACAGAAGGGAAGGTGCTTTAAGAGGTGAGTGAGAGGAGCCACTGTGTGAATGTGTGTGTGTGTATAAGTGTCTGTTTATGTATAAAGTGAGCGTGTAAGTGTATGCATGCAAGTGTGTGTATGTGTCTGTGTGTGTGTGTTTGTGTGTGTGTGTGTGTATGTAGAGAAAATCAAAGCTGCTAATAACGAAAAGACTCCTTCTGAACTGTAAGTCACCCCTCACAGTGTCTGCTTCCTTCTACAAGAAATGACTAAGTTGCATTTGATCTCCATTTGTTCCTGACTCTAAAGCCAATACTACTATAAATATAAGTGCAATCTGTACTGTAGCCAGTTATCTGTGCCCATTTTACTCCCTTCTACAAAAGAATTGCAAGATATAGTGTCGTCCAGATTTGATGATTCCATTACAGAATCATTCACTTGGGGAAAGACATATAATCAGCATGATTTATAAACACTTAGGAATTGTGTATCAATAAAAACAAGTCAAAGACAAAAGGAGAGCTTCCAACATTTTGTCAATGTTTTAAGATACTAACCTATACACATCCTGACTTTCCACCAATAAGGAAGAAACAATTCACAGAGATGCTGCTCTGAAGACCACCAACAGCTCAGGCATGGTACCACATAGTAGCTTGCCATCATCAGTCAGAGTGGCAAACCTCTTGCACCTCAATTCTGTGATCTCTCTATTGTGGTCAATGTGGTCTTTGTGTGTGTTATCTCTTAATCGTCTATGTCATTATTCTGTATTTTAAAAACCCAACAGATACCTATATCCATTCCTTTCTGCAGCTAGCTTCCTGTATTCAGAATTAGTAAGTGACAAGTACAGGCTTGAGATTAGGAGCACTGAAAGGCTATTTAACCTTACTAAAATGAATAAAAAAACAAGGTGGAAATGTATGTTAGTAATTTACATGTATATAATTATACTTATATACATGAATATTGTTCAAGTGAAGGCTACTTTGTTATTTCAGTTTCACAACAGCAGTAAAGGCCAAAAATATCCAGGATTGCAAGAACTTCCCTGCTGGGCTGATGACTTAATTTATTTCTTTAATTTGTTATAACACTACAAAAAATTACAATCTTTGGGGAGACTCATGGGTAGCACGAGTTCTGCATGTATTATTTTCTGTAAGATATTAATGAAGGACCCAAAGCAATTTCTAATGGAATCCCTTGGTTTTTACCCTCCTCCCCCAACTACAAACTGGGATGCCAGCTCAGTATTATGAATCTACTAAATGTTCTTGGCACACTTCATGTGGAGATGGAGAGAAAGTGTAAACTGTAGTCTAAAAATATGAAGGCACTGTCTGTTCCCATTCTGCATGTTTCAACCTGAAGGCACTGACTGACTATTTTGTCCCTCATATGATATGTACATCACCATTTAGTGTAACACTCTCAATATTCCTGGAGGGTTCCAAAACCCAAGTGTTTCCAGAATGTTCTAATACATGGATTTGAACATTTCTAGTGTCTAATTCCTGTCCTATATATCTACAGAATCTACAAACTACCAGTGTATATGAAAGAATCACCATTGCTCTCTCTTTGCAACATTAACTTTAGTATAATTCAGCATGGGATGTAGTAGGACTTGCCTTTAAACCATGATATCTGAAAGGATATTATAAAATCACAGATAAAAGACACAGACATTTTGTGGGTTATGTTTGAAAGAAATCTATCCACTATTAATTGATAATAAAGTCTACCAGTCCCCAGGTGTTACAGATGGTCCCTGAGGCTAAGTTGCAAATAATCACAAGATCCCCATCTGTTCAATGCATTGTTGCTTTGTGGAGTAACAGAGGGTCAGGTGACAATAGCCAACGGTCCTTTGACAAAGGGGATGCTTTTCACATCAGCTACAACAGAAGTGGGGCTCTCTACTGTGTCCTTGCCTTCCCTTTCAGACAACCCTAGTAGAATAGTACCCACAGTGTAAATTGGCCCTAAAATTATTCTTGGATGAAAACAATTTTGGTATGTGATGTTTGGTGGTGGGGACTCACTATGAGTGAGAAACAATGAGGATGGAGATTGCAAAGAGAATAGAATAGTTAGAGTAAGATAATTAACAACTTACGATCAGATAGATGGTCTATTATTTTCCACATTCCTAAAACACAAAAGAGATACTTAAACATGTTTTAAACATGCACAAACCGTTATGAACCCTAATCATGGGCATATTCCTAGGCACCGAGTGAGTGCAATGCCCATATTTGTACCATCTTGCCACAAATTGTTCTGATTTCCTTCAACCCCAAATTTTCACCTTGGCTCTGAGAGGCTGGAAAATGAAGGCACCAGGGATTTAAATGGTCTTTTAATTATTATCTCATTCTAACAGAGTTAATCCAGATGAAAAAGCTTGAATATTTGTTACAGGCAAGGCATCAAGCCTGGAAACAAGTTTTGGAAGAGTCGGGGCTGGGTAGGATGCTGGGCAGACTGAGTTAAGTTATGGTTTTTGTTGGGTGTATTCATATCTGCATGGAGGCTGCAGACTGGAAATGCCCTTGTCCATGGCATGGCTCTTTACCAAGTCACAGCCCATCTGATGTCTTTAAGACATAGCTTCCAAAAGTGTGTAGTCACTCTGTCCAGGAGGAAGGGGCTCACTAAACCTATGAGCATCTATGGGCCAAGCATCGAAGAGGCATCTGTCAGTCACACTCACCTCTGTTCTTTGGAGCTTATTGACCATCTATCACCAGAAGATAGAAGACACAGAGCCAAGATTCAGAAGGTAGTAACAATGGGAATTGGAGCTACAGACGTAGGGCAAAGCCCGAATCCATCTGGGAGGTAAGTGGGCAATCTGTACTTATCCTGAAACAGGATTTGAGGTGTCAACTGCATTGTTAAAATAGTCATTGAAGTCACCTAGAGCTAGAGCCTTTCAAGTGACAGATGACAGATAAATACCCATGGTGGACAGGAGACAGGACTTGACTTAGAACTAAATCCAGGTGTCTTAATCCAGACCTTGTTACTAGTTAATTATTTGATTTAAAACTACTCTTTCCATGACCATGAACCTCATCTTGCTATTAAATTGCTATTAAATTAAATAAGGACATACAATGTAGGGATATTCACAGTGAAATAATGTAAAGTTGTAAAATGTCATGTAGATGAAAGGTGAGTCTATTCAGCTGGTCTAGAAGAAGTACTGAATGTCACCACTCCACCTGTTCAGAAAACATTAGTAGTTGTTGGTGAGGCAGCTCAGCAAAGTCAGAAAAATACTAGCAGGGGCAAAGAAGGAGCTATTAATGGAAGATTTTGATTTTAAAAAATTAATTATATAGCAGTCACACATTTGTCATGAGTTTCAAAGAAATTTTTCCTCAAAAATGTGATATTTCATCAATCTCTTCTATAGTTGCAGAGGTTTTTTCCTTAATAAAAATGCAGAGATATTTAGAGTTCAGTGTACAAGAGGAAGCTGAGCACATTTTAGATTTAAAATCAAGTCAGATACTAGCTTTGTGTGTATGTGTGTGTGTGTGTGTGTGTGTGTGTGTGTGTGTGTGTGTGTAAAACAGAGAGAGGGATAAACAGAAAAAACACGTGAATTTAAACAATGCTTTTTTAATAGCTATAATAACTTTTTTTTCCTTCAGACATGAATGTGATTTGTCTGATTTGTCTTATGTTCTGTGGAGCTAATTAAGTACCAGAGAAATACGTTTACTGTCTCAAGTTCTGCATATTTGTGAGGATTTTGGCATTGACTTTGGTCCAAACAGGTCACCTTCGGAACCTTGGCAACACTTAGCTGCTCTTGGGAAAAGCAAACAAGTCATTACAGTGTTGATATTATTATTTTCTGACTTAATATCCCTGCCGTATCCAGTCATCATACATATCCCCTAGTGGGAAGAAATTAATTTGTAGATATTTTTTAAATTAGACTTTCCAGGGAAAGGAACAAAGAACCTCTTTGTGCATTTCTTTGCAACTTCCTGCGAATGGGTAATTGCTTTAAAGAAAACACATTTCCTTAAATATTCTCAATACACAGAAAAGCATGAGGAATCCTATCTAAATGTCTGGTCTCACCATGTCTATCACTACCCTAAATACAATGGTAGATGATCTCCCTGCTAGACTTAGGGTGAAAGATCATTTGCTACTCAGGTTATAGGGTAAAAAGGATGTCTGAAAATAGAGGCTCCTTAGTAGAAAGCATCCTTTGATTTAGAAGAAACGCAGATCTCAATCTGGAAAAAGAATCCCTTGTGGGAAAGGACAGGCTGTATGATCTCAACCATCTATTGGATGGGAATCGTCAAAATACCAATAGCCAACCAAAGCACCCTTGGGTGGCAGGTGTTTCAACACTTCAAAAAAATATTTACTGAACTTTTTTTTATTGTGAAAGATTTTGTGCTAGCCTTCAGAGAAGGTCACAATTAAGAACACATCCATTTGTCTTTATCAAGCTTCTGCCCTTAAGGCTTAGGAATCTGTATGGAAGAGGACGTGGAAAGGTTGTAAGAGCCAGGGGGTGGATGACTCCAAGGACAATAGGACCAATGCCCAGATGAACTCACAGAGGCTATGACAGCACACAGAAGACTTCCATGGCTTCAAACTAGATAAAAATCCCAGCATGGAGAAGAGGAAGTGGACAGGAAATCCTACTGCTACCCAAGAAGATATTTGCAATGGGGACCTGTTGTGAAAGGAAAATTGGTTTTCTCCAATGCAGTGTCATTAGGTACATCAAGCACACTCTGGGGTGAGCCTCATGACCAGGAGCAGTTGGCTAACCCAAAATGAACTCCTTGACTTTTTCGTGTGGGGGCTTTTTTGTTTCATTTTGGTTTCTTTGGGTATTTTTTGGTCGTATTGATATTTTGGTTTTGCTTGTTTTGTTTTTGTTGCTGTTGTTGTTGTGTGTGTGTGTGTGTGAGTGTGTGTCTGTGTGTGTGTGTGAGAGAGAGAGAGACAGAGAGAGAGAGAGACAGAGAGAGAGAGAGAGAACATGAAATTGGAAGTTGGGTGAGAAGAGTAGAGTAGAGTAGAGTAGAATAGAGAGGCGGAAAGGATCTGGAATGAGAGCTAAGGCCAAGTTTCTTAGCATCTGAGTATGGACTAAACTGATCCTTTCAGGATGCACCTTTTCCATTTTTGTCTTCTTGTAGAAATGACTGTGATTGGGATTAGGTGTGTAGTTAAGTTTGTAAAGCAGTTGCTTAGTATGCAGGAAGCACTTCATAAATGAGCTCGGATGGCACACTCAGAAAATTGAGACAGGAAGGTCAAAAGTTTAACGCCATTCTCACCTACATAGTAAGTTCAAGGCCAGCCTGAGCTATCTGAAACCCTGTCTCAAAAATCATACCCTAACTCTTCAATTTTTGTCTTCCTCTTTCTCCTATGTCCTTCTATTTACAGTACCCTTGGCATTTTCTCTGTTGTGAAATTCTCAACTCTTTCCAAAGCTCACATTACCATCTTCTCTTGAAAAACCAACCTAGGGCAAAAGAAAATTAACATTTTTACACCCCCCAGAAAAGGAAAGTGAAAGAAACTGAAGAAGGTGGAGAGGAAGTGATAATGAAAAATAGAATTCTCTTGTTAGATTATCCAGAAAACATATTCTAGAAAAAAGATCTGTCCACAGAAAGGTTTGGTGGGAATTCTTAGCGGGCAGGCACCTATGGGAAAGTGAAGGAAGAGTATTAGATGGAAGAAAATGTTAAACTGTGGTATAGACTCCAGGAAGTGCTCAGGTGACCACATGAGGAATTTGGGAGCTTGGATTCTCTTCAACACACTCCTATATCAAGGTAAAGAGTCAGAACTCTGTCCTCTGAGGTAGAAGGGATCCAAAAGCAACTGATATGGACTGGTCTCAGGGTACGGTGTTCAGTGCTGGTGTCTAAAACTGGTAATTAGCTATTTGGTGGTACGGGTAGTGGAACCTGCTTTGTTGGAATCTTGTGCTTGATTGGACCAGGCAGAATCCTTGGTACACCCTGTGAGTAAATTGTTGGAGATAAAATAGGTGACATAAATTCACATCTTTTGGGTGTTAAATGTGATTCTTTGCTCCAACATTTGGCATGGATGAGGGCCATTTACAAAGTATTCCACTTGGCCTTCTTTAGAAAAGCTTTAACCTACAGATCAGAGAGCCAGAGTGCAGACTCTACAAACTGTCCATCTTGTCCAGCATAATAACATACACAAGGACTGGGGAACATGGTCAACAGTGGGGTTCATGAATTGCATAGACCCTAGTGATGAGGTTTTTACTCAGCACCACATAGTACTGCAAGGAGGCCTAAGGCACTTTAGACTCCAAGAATCAGGATTAACATGGCTCTGAATGTATGGTTTTTTCATCTTTCCTTGGTGTATGCTTAGCCATGCGGCTATGGCTGTCTTTAACAGGGAGTCTGTTGGGATCATCTGCACATAGTTGTCATATAGTTGCTACGCCCTTCTTTCTAGGTACCTGGACTTATTCTGCCAATTCCTCCAAAGTCTAAAAGCTAGCTAGATTCTGGAAAACAGTCAAGTGATTCCTTAAGGAGGGGGCTTCTCCAGACTCAGACTCCTGATACCCTGCCATTCAGTTCTTTCTACAGACAAACAGAACAGTTGTGGACTGTCATTTACCTTGTCCCAAGAATGTTGTACTCTGTTACTAATCTCCACAAAATCCTGTGGTTTAGGCTCTTGGCTACTACCCAAACTTGCAGTTCCTTAAGATGATTAAAACCATATTATCTGGAGATGGGTGCATGCTACCAATTTGGCTTTATTATTTGGGCATTACCTCCACCCCCTTGCTCCCAAGGAGTCCTGCTCTGAGGCAACATCCCTTCTCATACACCCTGATCTACAGACACCAGTTAGTGATTCAGTGCCCCTTTTACAGGCACAACCCACATCACGTTGGTGAAAGATGTCCCCTATGAGCCCTTCTGCAGAGCACAGTTGGCTAATGGATTTGCTGGCTGGTTATAACCACTTGCTTTTGCATGCCTGCTGTTTCGAATCTTTAAATTTCTTATTTTACCATCTGCCACTGTATCTCTGGAATTTCATTTCATCAAATGTGAGGACATTGCTATTTCTAAGCTCAACCAGCCATCTCAGTGACAAGTTAGCACCATTTACCAGAAGTTTCCCACGGTGTTAAGGTCTACATCAGAATAAAGTGTTGATGACCTTCTTTTTTTAATGTTTGTTGATCTAGTACACATGGGTTACAGTTCTATGATACTCAGCTAGCTCTTGATAGTATAATATATCGGCTATGTCTCATACATGGCCTTTTGGGAAATATTTCCTTCCTTCCTTCCTTACCAAACACAGAACTCGCCATCATATTATTTAATAAATCAATCCTAATTTCTTGTTCAGAAACCAGGAGAGGGTTAGATTACCCATCATAACATGGCTGACATTGTTCTGCAAGGAAGCACTGTCTTCGTTAGATACAAGAGACAAGGAAATACTTGTCTTCAATAGGGAAAATGCCACTTTACCTGACCACAAGTGTTCATGGGTATCTGAGATTTTCAATAGCATTGAGTGTTTTGATGTAAATATAAAAGCATCTACTTTCCCAGTAACGGTTGTGACCTTAGGAGAACAAGAGTTGAAAGTTTAACCCTGGAGACTCGTGACCCTTTCAATTAACTCCAGGGCCTCTGACTTACTCTGCTCTCTGCCTGCGGTGATAAGAGTTGAGGTAGAGGCACACAGATTTTCACTCTTTGCCTTTAACTGGTGATAAATCACTTGCATTGTCTTCCATTGTCTTTCTTCAATGCGAAACATGTGCTCTGCATAGCCACCTGATTCCATTGTTCTCATAATAAGATTAGCCCATCTTCACAAGCCTGAGATGTGTGCCTGCCAGTGTGCTCCTTCCCACAGTTGCTCTCCTGGCTCATGCTACTCTATGACAGACCTGTGATCACCTGTGATGAGGTCATCACTATCAGTCAGTCCATACATGGTCCAACTTCAGAATCCCATCTTAGAACCTTGATCTTCAGAGCACATTACTACTTCATGTCTTGGGTCAAATTTACAGAAAGGGGACTCTAAGATGTAAATCCCCATTGCAGAAAGATAATCAAGAATGAAGAGGTATGCCACACAGACTTATTTCCAAGGCAGCCTCACCCATAGATTGGGTGGGAATATTCAGCTACCATTAGTTCAGGGTTTTTTTGTATCATTCATACTGTGATTAGTCCCTCTGGGGTTCTCTGGGTCAATGACTGGCTATAGCAAGGCTACTAATACTGGAATATTTCTACCTGGCTCAGGACTCCTTTTGTTGCAAGCGTTTGGCCTGGCCCCACCCATAATTATGGCCAAGACTTTCAATGATGATCCAAGTGACATATTTGCTGTCCCATCTTTCTCCTTCCCTTCTTCCACAGAAGTCAGATGCACATCCCAGTCAGAAGAACCTGTTACCTCCTCCTCCTGCTACTCACTTCTCACATAACCCGACTTCTCTTTAGGCCACTGTGACACAGCTGTCCTCCCAGGAGTGAACATTGAAGAGGAGAAGGAAAGGTGTAGCATCGGTAATGAAGGGATATCTGGTCTCATGAGGAATTCTGAATCTGAGATGGCCTTTCAGAATGACCCCAAACAGAAGCAAGAGGGACAATCCTCTCCATTCTGCATCCATGACTCACAGAATAAGCACTGCCACCAGGGAAGGATACAGCACTAGGCAATCAGCTCCTGTTAGCTGAAGGCAATGCCCGGGGAAAGACCCAGCTGTGAGCTATTAGCAGCAAACACTCCCAGCAGCAGAGGGAATAACTGCCCAGGTTCCCACTGGGGACTTCAACAACCTACAGCTTCTACTTCAAGAGGAAGCTGCAAACTATTGTTATGATTAAAGAATACAGATGACAATCCCTGCCCCCTTTACAGACAGAAGATATCACCTTTAATGAAGATGTGTGGATTTATCAGAGCACACTTCCTTGGGATAAAAAAAAATATTATCAATTGTTCAACCATGCTAAAGTAAGGAGCAATGTCAAGTGAAAGGAACCCTCTATTTGCAGTGTGCATGGTGCTTTCTCTCAGCAAGTAAAAACAGCAGTAATTATAGCCACAGTCTACTGACCACCAACAGACATGTTTCTTACAGCATGGATGATGCTTGCTACATTCAGTTTCCAGGAAACCTGTATACTGGGCATCTTCTCTATTGAATGGCTGAACCAACTGCTGATTGGAAGGTGGGCAGTTTTCCTGACAGTACACAGCCAAGAAGCAATATATCTGGAATCAGACCCAGCAATTCTTGGCTGCAAGAATGGTTTTCCTTACACTATCCCTTGCTTCCAAATCCACATAGAAACTGGAGTTCTCATCACCAGCGCTTTCACAAGGCATCACATATTTCATTTTAAAGCTAAAGCCTCAGAGCCCTTCACTGGGATGATCAAACACATTGATAACCATGGTCATGTTATGACCATGGCACAGGTGTTCAGTGCAGGGGTGGCAGACATGTCTGAAGCCCAGGAAGTTACTCTGTGAAATGTGTGCTCTCTGCCAGGGTGCATTCACTAAGATGATTTGTCCCACAGTATCTCTGCTCTTCCACCTGATTATATTCTCATTGGCAGTCAGCTATGAAGTGCTGTGAGCACACACACACACACACCCATATACACACACCCATACATACATACACACACACACTCACTCATACACACACACACCCATACATACACACACACATACAACACATACACACCCATATACACACACCACACGCATACACACACACACTCACTCATACACACACCCATACACACACACATACACACACACATACACACACCCATACACACACACATACACACACCCATACATACATACATACATACACCCATACATACATACACACACACATACACACACCCATACATACATACACACACACACTCACTCATACACACACACATACACACACCCATACATACATACACACACACTCACTCATACACACACACACCCATACATACACACACACATACAACACATACACACCCATATACACACACACATACACACACACATACACACACCCATACATACATACACACACACTCACTCATACACACACACCCATACATACACACACACACCCATACATACACACACATACATACAACACATACACACCCATATACACACACCACACGCATACACACACACACTCACTCATACACACACCCATACACACACACATACACACACACATACACACACACATACACACACACTACACACACCCATACATACATACACACACACTCACTCATACACACACACCCATACATACACACACACCCACACATACACACACACATACAACACATACACACCCATATACACACACACATACACACACATACACACACCCATACATACATACACACACACTCACTCATACACACACATACACACACCCATACATACATACACACACACTCACTCATACACACACACACACATACACACACACACTCATACACACACACACTCACTCATACAAACACACATACACACACATATACACACACCCATATACACACATACATACACACACATACACACACACACCCCCATACACACACACCCCCATACACACACACATACATACACACACACATGCACACACACATACACACACAGTCTTCAAATATCAGGATGCTGCAGGCTGTTAAGGTCTTTAATTCTTTTTCTGTCTGGAACCCATTGATGGGTTGCTTATATATTCTTTACCCCATGAGCTAACAAGGCTGTCTATGAGGAGAGGTTTGTGGGTAGCCAATCAGAGGCCGTGAGAGTGATCAGAACAGAGCAGCCTGCTAAGAGAGTGTCCTTTAAAGATGAAATGGTACACCCATTGCTATAGGTTCCGTTTGGAGAGGAATAGGATGTCACACCTACAGCTTCAGTCTATTTTTGTGTTCTGTAGGTGATTTTTTTTCTGTTTTGTTTCTGTTTTATAAGTAATCATTGCTCACATTTTTAAATGTCTAGTGATAATGGTAATCTCCTCAAAATGAAAGGTGGATGACAGTAGCCTGCTTATAAAATCCAATTCTCTGAAAACCATCTGTGGATGCAAATGACTGATGACTGAACAGAATTGCAGCATGCAACTGGAGAAGAGAGGAAAAAATATGTTATACTCCATGTATGGAAGCAAGGGGTGATGTTATCTGGCACATGCAAACACGGGCCCTTCCTAATCAGAATGTGGAAAGTCACACGCCAGAGTCTCTACCACACACACCATGTCAGACTCTTAACTTAGCCAATCCCCCCACCCACCTCCTCTAACTAGTCCTTTCCCTACAGTCTTCCTGGTGTTTGTTCCAGTGCCCTACCTAGTGAGTTGAACTGAGGTTGCTCTTAAGAGCAAGGGTAGGGGTTACATATAGGATAATGGGGAATCATGGGAAACTTGGCAGTGGCTGCATCACTGAATAAAATGCCTCTCCGTCCCTGGAAACCATTAACTACCTATGTCCCCAGGGAAGGGAGGGCCCTCAGGAGTCCCTCCTTCCATTGTACTCCCCAAAGCTGACCTCATTCTTCAATAAAACAGAAAAGGGTGGGACATAATAAGCAGATGGGAGACAGGAGAAAGGATGACTCCCTCAGTATATCTCTCAACCTCCCAAGAAACAATTGCTCCATCTAACAGAGCACTTCCAAATGACCCCAGTCAGAGTCCCCGGATGGCCTGGCTAACTGATTCTGTGTTGTGTACACAGCAGCCATTTCCACCCATTATTAAGGAGCATACAAGCAGGCTTTGACACTTTCAAGTGTGTTTTTCTGACCATGTTGAGGCATAAACAGAAGAGTTATGTGTTTAATCAACACAAGCAGATGTCAAGGAGTGCAAAAATATGCCTCTTTTAAAGTCAGTATGTCTGCATGTCTGTGCCGGCATATGCCCGGAACATGTGTATTTTGAGTGGTAAGCAAGGAGGAATGACTAAAGGAACAACAAAACTCGTCCCTAAGAAATATTCTTTTTTAAGTGTCTGTTGCATTGTAACATTTCATTCAGGAGGCTGGTGAGCAGGCTGACATGACCTGAGACAGCATGGCAGCGGTAGCGTGGGCTGAGCTGGGGTCCTGTCTCACCTGCAGCTGCTTTCCTGTGGAAATATAGTGCAAGCTTCCCCTCATGTCAAAATGAAGTGATATCTAGAAATATGCCTCAGGGCGAGCATAAACATAGAAGTGGCTTAAACTGGTTTAAAAAAAAAAAAAAAAAAAACAGGGTCTCACTGTTTTAGCCTTGGCTGGACCAGAACTCAGAACTTGCTTGTAGATGAGCAAATTCTGATGCCTCTGTCTCCTGAGTGCTGGGATTAAAGGCATATACCATGATGCCTGGCTAAACTGAGAAAATAAGTTTTAAATAGGGATGAAATTGAGCTGGGAACTCCTGAGGGAGGGAGTATGAGACAGACACCTCTAGATATTACCATGATAAAGGGGCGAAGATGTTTAACTTTCCCACAAAAAGAGGGGAGGTGGATTTGGCAATAATTCATGGGAGTGTCCTTCAGGCAGTCTGAAGCCAAAGGAACTAATATATGAGCTAGTGAGTGATCCGTGCCGGTCACTGCACTAGGCATTTTATGAACATTCACATAATTTTATCCGTATAACGACTGCACAAGAGAACGGCCCCATTTCATATTTACCAAGGGGGAAAAAAAATCTCAGGTGACAGGTTAAGTGTTCTTCTGAGGGTCATGTCACACAGCTAGTATCAAACCACACTATCTGATTTCTGGCAACTGGGACCCATGTGAGTATCAGGAGCAGAAAACACACCTGAGCCAGGTTAGTGGCAGGCGACCCGCAGGAGTCTTCAGGGGGTTGATGATAAAATGTCTTAATAATTACAAGAAAGGAGGAAACAAGCTCTCAAAACCAAAGGGAATTCTCTAGAACTTTCAGTGGTGTCAGCTTGAATCTGACAGTCTGAGGAGTTAATGCTTTATCTGGAGAAGACAGGATAGGGAGAAGGCAAAAGATTCTAAAAGTCTTCCACATGCTTTTAACAAACATGGCAGCCTAACACTCAGAGTATCCGTAAAGAGCAGACTCACTGGGAGGTCTGATAACCACAAGGGTCACACCTTCAATGTCAGCCACTGTATACATGGGAACCATCTTTTCTCAAGGTAAAGTGAGCCATCATGGAGAGCCAGGTCATTCTGCTGCACAGGACATCTCCGATAATCACTGTGAAAGGACTCCCTAATGACATAGTCAGTACTTTCTCAGAGCTGCACTCCATCCTTCTTGTTTGGTCATTCCCTATTCTCCTGGACCCCTAGGAGGTGTCTGCTGACATACCACATCATAGTCTGAGGCTCTGTCTCAGTTAGGTTTTATTACTGTGAAGAGACAGCATGACCACAGCAACTCTTATAAAGGACAACATTGAATTGTGGTGACTTCTTACAGTTTGGAAGTTCAGTCCATTATCATCATGATGGGGAGCATGCAGGAAGATGTGGTGCTGAAGCTGAGAGTCCTTACATCTTCATAGACAGGAAACAGGAAGTAGAGTGAGACATTGGGAGTACCCTGAGCATAGGAAACCTCAAAGCCCTCCCCCACAGTGACACACTTCCTCCAACAAGGTCATGCCTACTCCAATAAACCTTGCCTCCTAGAAGTGCCACTCCCTATGAGAGTATGGGGACCAATTACATTCAAATCACCACAGGCTCTTTCCACCCAATCAGGTAGAAGATGGCATCCTTTAATACCCTGAAAATCCCTGTAGTTCTAATATAAGATAACACAACTGTGTATAAAATGACATATTGGTGATGTGAATGTTTCAGAAAACCAACAATAAGAAAATCAGTATAACACTTCACTGTGGGTCAGGACTTTGGTACAAGTGGTCACAAATCCTGGCTCAATAATAGCAGAAGGAAAAACTAGAGTCCCAAAGAAAGGGAAGCCAGGGACAGTCCCTCATTGCCAGAATCAGAGGCTATAATTACCACAGCAATCAGCTGGATCAGAAGAACAGCAAATTTAAGTCGTAGAGATGGTTAATAGAACAAAGTACCAACAGGAGGGAAACAGACAAGAAATCAAAGGTTCAGTTTATAATCTATAAACTGGTATTTAACCAAAATTCCAGGAAGCAGGGATCTCAGTGGAACATCATGAACCCTTAACATCGATTTAACAAACGGTTTCCAGGGAAGAAAAAATGGCTTGCATCTGTGAAAAACAGATAATGATACTCTTATACAGTTTTATACCCAACCCTAAGTTCACTTTCTTATGTCCTATTAAAACAGTCTGAAGACATCTAGGTTATCAGGATGGCCATCATACTGTCACATGGATCCATGACATCAACCAAGTCAAGCTTATAGAGCAGTCTATGCCATTATTGGCTGCACTGGGAGGATTCATACACTTTACTATCTGAAACAGGCCTTTTAAAGAGTCAATGATTTGTTTCAGCTAAGTATTTAGGTGTCCAATGGAAGAATGTACTGGGATACACATCCAAAATAAAGACAGATGTTCACATCTTGCACTGCCTATCATGAAGAAGGAAGCATACTATTTGAACGGAAGATTCCATTTGGATCTTAAAGAGAACACATTCCCCATTTAAAATGAACACCAGCTGAAAGCTCTTACTGCTCTTGCAGAAGACTCAAATTTGGTTCCTAGCACCCAGTTCAAATGACTTAAAATAGCCTATAATTCTAGCTCTAAGTGATCTGATACCCAATTCAGGCCTCCAAGGGCACACACATAGGGAAGCAAACACGCCTACCTTTGAAAAGATACTTGTCTGGCCTATATGCCAAAGATCACAGAAGTCTGCCAAATTTGAGTTGTATGTGAACAGAAAAGGACACTGATACAAAATGTAATTCTAGAAAATCATGTGATTCTATGGGCTTATCATATGGGTGTGCCACTGGTGGAAAAGACACAGTATAAAGCTTATGGTAATCCAAAGTGGGAGGTATCAGAAATGCAGGCCACTGGGCTCCTGAACATTAGAGAATTGCAATGGAGTATTAAACACATTTTGAGAAATATCCCCTAATTGTTAACTAGACCTAGGTATGGAAGGAATTCAGTGAGCAACAAATTAACACATACTTAGAACTTTCCATGTTGCAGTGAACTTCATTAAACCTACCGGAATGTCAAAGGTGGACTTCCTGAAACAATTTGCTGATAGATGAAGGATGCACATACAGAGCTGAGCAAGACCAGATGGCAGACGTGAGACAGCACGCTACCAACTCCCACTTCAGTCTCTGCCCCTGTCCCCTCCCAGTTTTCTCACAGATGTGCATGAGAGCTCTCCTGCAGTTGGCTGAAAGAGAAGGACACGGTTTCAATTTGTTTATGGACAAGTCAGCCTGTTCCATGAGTGAATCTTGACATAAATGTTGGCTGTGTCATAACGGCTCTCAGGAGTAGCTGGTCAGGTACTCTGGCCAACAAAGACTAAGTAGTAAATCTTACCAACTACCTTGTACAGGTGATAAGTGACCTCGGCACAAATATATACAGACTTCTCAGCAGTGGCTAATGGCCTGATCATTCAACTCTGGTCCTAGCAGATCAAGAACTAGAAGATCAGGTCACATATTTTGAGTGGACACATGTGACTAATACATGGGGCAGCATGAAGTACATGTTCATACCTACTAGAAAAAAAACAAGACATACTGTAAGTCATCATCTAGGGAAGATGACTGGCCATCTCATGTAACTGCATACACTAGAGTCACATATGACTGAGCAGCCATGGTGATAGAGATAGAGAAGATGGAAGTGCCCAACAGAAAGGCCTTTCCAATTCAGTCTAGCAATATTGCTTCTGCCAGCAAGAAGTCAGTGCTGAAGTCCTGTCACAGGACAGGTAGAAGAGTTCAAGTGGCCACTTTGTTTTACCTCACATATGTTGGCACAATTTTGTCCCGGGGCTGGATATCTAGCTAAAGGATGTTTTTAACACTTTTTACATGCAGAGCTTGAGGCAGCATCACTAACAAGGGCTTTCAGATGTGTGACTCACATGCATAGAGTCCCACACCGCATGTAGGAAGATCTTCACCTATGGGGGAAAAACCTGGCCTGGGCCTAGAATCATGGGCTCCTGTGGTCCTATTACATATCACAAGATATACAAGCACCAACTTGCTATGTCATTGTAATTGCTTCCTTAAGGTATAGTTGACACAACAGCTCAGAGCCAGCACCATAGAGTGCTAAAGTGCTATTCTCCAGGCTAACTATGCACACTGAGTCAAATGTCCTGGCAGGGTACCTTTACTATAACAAAACAGAACCCGTGGGTTTATGCTCCTCTATTCTCCATGACTCTAGGAGGTATTTTGTGATGCACAGTCCTGTTACTCTGGGTTCCCAAGTATTAAATGCCCTCATCCCCCACCCCAGGAGCATACAAGTATACACTCATACCAGGGAGACACAGCTAGTTTCTTTTTTCTTATATTTTTCTGATTCTAAGACTTTTAGAGCTCTCTCTCTCTCTCTCTCAGAATTGCATACATGATACTGTATTTACATCATTCACACACCTCTCTCCTTCATATCCAGCTCCTCCCCTGATCATCACTTCCTTTCAAGTTCATGATCTCTTATTCTAGCATAACGATATGCATGTGTATGTGTGTTGTGTATATGACTATACGTATGTATATATCCCACTGAGCTCTTTTAGTGTTGTTCAGGGGTGTGTGTGTGTGTGTGTGTGTGTGTGTGTGTGTGTGTGTGTGTGTGTGTGTGTGTGTACCTAGGAATAGCCATTTGGGATATGGTAGCTGATCCAGGGGTTCATCCCTGGAAAAGGTTGATCCACAAGCTCTCAGCAGCCATGAATCGCCTGTAGCTCTTTATCTATAGATGGGGTCTTGTGAAACTTTCCTCATCCTCATTGGCACATCCACTGTCATGCAGATCTTGTTTAGGCAACCTAACTGTTTGACATTGGGTGGGTGCTATATCCCTGCCATTTCTAGAAGACACTGCCTAGCTCCAAGCTATCTTCTGGGTCTTACAGTCTTTCTGCCCTTTTACTGTGATGTTCCTGAACTCTAGACATTGAGGTTGCATTGCAGATATATAGTTTTAAGGATGCTTATAAAATAATGTTTACCTATAGCTTTCCCAAACATCCTTGGTGTTGTCAATCGCTCCTTCTTTCCTCTTTCTCTGTATTACCTTCCCCTACCCCTCCCTAAGCCAAATCCCCATTTTCCTCCTTTCCCATTTCATAGCTCCTACTACCCTTACCCTCTCCAGCACTCCTTCTCCATGACTTCCCCCACAGTCCCTTTCTACTGTCCTGGCCTTTGCAGTTACTTCAGGTTGTATATTCAAATCTGAAGGTTTGGATCTGTCAATAAGAAAGAGCACGTGGCGTGTATCCTTCTGTGACTGGGTTAGCTCATTCAGTGTGTTCTAGTTCCATCCATTTGTTGGTGAGTTTCACTTCACGCCTTCGTTTTCTTCACAGCTGAATGGAATTTCACCATGTATGTGCATCATGTTTTCATCAGCTGAAGAACATCTAGGTTGTTTACACTTCCTGGCTAGCATGAACAGAGTGGCAATGAACACGGCTGAGACTGTAGTAAGATATCAAGTCCGTTGGTCATGTGCTAAGGGGTAGTGTGGCTGGGTCATATGGTAGATCTGCTTTTCAGCTTTCTGAGAAATCTCCACACACATTTCCACAATGGTGGAACAAGTTTGCCACCTGCCTGCCACACCCAACAGTCTGTGGGATTTTTCCTTTTCTACATCTTTGCCAGCATTTGTTTGTTGTTTTCTTGATCTTACCCGTTGTCACTGAGGTAAAATGGACTCTTAAAATAGTTTCAATTAGCACTTTTCTGTTTGCTAAGCATATTGTATTTTTTTTAATATTAGGATTTTTGTTTGTGTGTATGTTTCTTTTTAATATATCTCTGTTCGGATCCACAGCCCACTTATTAGTTTGGATGGTTTGCTTTTTTAGTGTTCACTTTTATTCAGTTACTTGTATATTGTGTACATCACACACACTGTAAAATATAGAACTGGCAAAGATTTTCTCCAATTCTATAGGCTGCCTTTATGTCAATCGTCAGTTACTTTCAAGGCACAGAAGCTTTTAATTTCATGAAGTCCTACTTCTTGGCTATTGTTCTAGGAGAATTCTATTCCAGAGGCTACATTTGAGCTGACACCCTGAAGTACACTGCCTACTCCCTCTTCTGGAAATTTCAGAGTTTAGAACCTAGCACTGAAATATTTGTTCCATTTGGAGTTAATTTTGTGCAGGGTGATAAACATGAGTCTTAACTTCATCACCCCGGCACCAATTATTGGAGATGCCGTGTTTAATTTTGGTATTTTTATCAAATATCAGATGATTGTTATTCTATGCACTCATGTTTGAACTTTTTTTTTTTGTTCCATTGATCTACATGTCTGTTTTTGTGTCTGTGCCATGCTGTTTTTCTTACTATAGCTCTGCAATATAGTTTGACATCTATTCATTTATTCCCCACTGTTCTTGCTCAGAATTGTTGTGTCTATTTGGGTGCCCTTTATGCTTCCATGTGAATTTTTGTATCTTTTTTTTTTTTTTAAGAATATCATAGTTTTTTTTTTTTAATGAGGTGGGTCTGTAATTACTTTGGGTAGGATAGTCACTTTCACAATACTAATTCAACTAATCCATGAACACAAGAGGTCTTTCTATCTTCATTAATTTAGGGGTAAGTTTTATTCCTAATATTTTAAGGTTATTTTGAATGGTAATGTTTCCATGATCTGTTTCTCAGCATGCTTGTATGTGGTATATAGAAAAACTATTGAATTTTGTGAATTGATTTTTTTTTATAATGACATTTTGCTGAAAGTATTGACCATTTCTAAAATGAGCCCTCTTAGCAGAATTTTGGGGTCCACATCTCTATGATATGTCATCTGCAAACAGGACAATTAAGCTCATTGTTTTCTCCCTTGTTCCACTTTAGTTTCCTTCTGTTGTTTTATTTCTCGAGCTAGTGCTATAAACACTGTGTTGAAAAGGAGCAGGGATAGTGGGCAGCCCTGTCTTATTTCTAATTGTAGTGGGGTTACTTCAATTTTTTTCTTCATTTAGGATAATTTTGCCTGTGAGTTTGTCATAAATAGTCTTTATTATAGTAAGGCATGCTCCCTTTGTTCCTATTCTCTTTAAGACTTTTGTCAAGCATGCATGTTGCATTTTGTTAAAGATCTTTTCTGCACTTATTAAGATGTTCATGTAATTTTTCCACAGGGATATTGGTATGTTGCTTTTGTGTTTTTGTTATATCCTGATGAGATCTTGCTAAAATGATGCCTGGTTAGGAGAAGAAGTTTGGAGCTGTGTCTATTTTTTTTTTTTTAATTTAAGAAAATAATTTAAAACTTATTGGTCGTAGTTCTATAAAAGTCTGATAGAATTCTATGGTGAATTCATTTGGACATTTTGTTGTTGTTAGAAAGCTTTTTATTGTTGCATCACTCTCCGTATTTGGTGTGAGTCAGATTATGCATCCTTTCTCTTCACTTAACTTTGGTGATTTGGAAATTTGTCCATTTCTTCTAGGTTTTCTTCAAGGATTCTTCTAGGAATAAGGAACATATTCCCTTATATTGTTCCAAATTTCTAGCTGTCTGTGTAAGGGTTCCTTACTCATCTCTGAGTCTGCTAATCTGGGTCTCTGCTCTCTTTCTTTTGGTTAAATGGGTTGCAGGTCTATTAATCTTATTTATATTTTTAAAAATTCAGCCCTTAGATTCATTGACCTATATTGTTTTCCTCACTTCTATTTCACTGCATGCCTTCTCTCTCCAAGAAGTTTCCTACAGTGGTAGCAGGCAGAGTATACCTAGCTCAGAGCTCCTAAAGTTCACATGGTCTGTTTCAGAGAATCTCATCAACCTGCTTCAGACTTATTTTCAATTTTTTTATTAAAATTTTATACATGCATATAATCTGGTTAGATCCAATCTCCCTCCATTCTCTTCCCTCAATTCCATCCCTATCCCCTATCACCACTTTTCCTTTCCAACTTCATGTATTCTTAAATCCACTGAGGCCACTTAGTGCTGCCTGTGTGTGCAGGACCACCTAGCTAGCTTCTTGGTGAACACATACATGCCTTAGAATATTACTCACCCTCTACCAGCAGTCACCAATTGACAGTAGCTCTTCAAATCAAAATGCTTAAGATTTGGGGAGAACAGAGCAACAGTTTGAGCCTTTTCCATCCAATCCTCCTTAAGTTTCTCTCCTTCATAGAGATGATAGACCTGCACCACAACCTGAAACTCACTGTCATACTTCATAGATATTTTGTTTTGATGTATGTATGCACGTGTGTATCTGATTGTCTGTATGTGCACCACATGTGTGCAGTACCCTCAGAAGCCAGAAGAGAGCATCAGATACTTCTAAAACTAACGTTACAGCTGGAAGTCAGCCGCACAGTGTGGGTGCTGAGAACAAAACTCAGGTTCCCAGCAAAGGCAACATATGCTCTGAGCCACTGAGCCATCTCCCCATCCTCCATCAGCACTTCTTCATGTTCTTTTCCCATAGAGCATAACAATCATGGAAAGCAAGTCAGAAAGTGATATTGAGAATGGCATGCTTGGAACCATGACTAGCTTACTGAAGACAGACAGCCTAACTGTTTCTGTTCTGAGAGTTCTAAGAGCCTTGTGACAGCCTCGGGACTTTGTTCATTTGTTTTACTACTGCAAGCTTTTGTTGTGTTTGTGATAGGTTACAGAAAGTTCCCAAAACAAAAAAAGGAATTGTGTTTTCTGGTTTCAAGGTGAATGGAGATGTCAGAAACTTGCGTTTTCAGATACACTAGGTAGAGAAGAGTCAAGCTGGGAAAAGCTGCTAGGGAGAAGGAAAACAAGAAGTTGCTACTCTACAGGTGATGAGGAAAGACATTCAGTCTGCTAACAAGCAGCATGGTCAAGGCTACACACTTTCCCACAGAGACATATTCAGGAACCTGTGTCCAAACCAGCCTAGCCCCCAGGCAAAGGGGACTTGTAACAAGAGCTAGATTTGGTGTTCGTAATGTTTATGAACACTACCTGAGCTGCTTTAGTAAGTCTCCTAAGGAAGGCAATTTCTATCCACAGGGAAGGCATGCCAACAACATCTTTGTTTATAATTGCTACAGCAAAGGATAAAGGCATGAGATATGTTCCTAAGTGGCAATTCAATTCCAGAAGAATGCCTCACTATAGTGAAGTAACTATTTATCTCTAAGATTGTTTGGAGGATATAGAGGGGGAAAATACTGTTGACTAAGCCAACAGTGGGAAGAGGAGATAAGAGAGACTATTCACAAAACTCAAGACAGGATGTAAAAGTCTGTCTCCTCACACCAAGACGTATGACACTCTCCATTAAGTTACGGATTTGCAAATAATTCCTATGAACCAGATGTCATCAGTAATAAAGCTGCATGTTCTGGTATGGTCCACACACACAGCCCCAACAGGAATTCATATGAACAAAATATAATAGCACACATAGTATACAAAAAGGAAAAAAATATAATTGTTAATATTGCTGTATTTGTAGTAAAAAAATGTTATTAGGGCTTTTACAAACTGAATATTCTAATGAGACAAATTCTGCCTCACTGTATCTAATGATCATCATCCTGGTGGCCAGTGCCTTAGTTACTGTGCTGTTACCATGATAAAATTCCCTGACAAGGGAGGAGAGTTTTATTCTGGTTTACTCTGATTTGCAGTTCCAGTTCCAGCTCATGACAGTGAAGTCGAAGTAGACAAGCTGGAGACAAGACTGTGAGAAAGTGAGCAATGCTGGTGTTCTGGGTTCTTGGCCCACTTTCTCCATGTCAGTCAGTCCAGGATCACAGTCATGGAACAGCCACAGCAGGTGTCTTCTCACCTCTGTTAAACATTCAAGGTAATCCTGTACAAATATATGGAGAGGGCCATCTTTCTGGCACTTGTATGTTACGAGCAGTTTCCACCCAGCCTGGTCCTAGAGCTGTGTCAGCCCCTAGTAACACAGAGAGAGGCTGTATTAGATATAATGCTGTTGGCCTGTTACTAGCGTTTCTTATTGGCTAGCTCTGTCTTAAATATTAATCCATTTCTATTAATCTAAGTGTTTCCATGTGGTCTTATCTTACAGAAAGGGTCTGGACCTGTTACACCTCTTGGTCCTACATTTTGACTCCTCTCTACTACATCTTCCAGAATTCTCCTTGTCTCCTAGTCCTGCCTATCTTGCTTTCCTATTGGCCAACAGTGCTTTATTCATTAACCAATACAATAAACATATTTACAGAATGACATCTCCCATCACTTCTAGGTTCTTTAAATTGACAGGTAACACACAAGATAAGAGAAGTTGAAATATACAGAATCTAGAACACCAAGAGATGAGGGTTTTGTTTCATGATATAGCTCCATAAGCTTAATGCTCTGCATCTCCAGAATGTGTATCTCACAGTGCTGATTATGCAGAAAATGAAAAATGTGTATTCAGAGTTATTGTCAAGTTCCTTGCATACAGTAGGTGCTCAATAGGTAATTGGTAGTGGTTATAGAAATGACATTCTGTGGCAGTCATTGTTTACTGCCGTAGTAAGCACTCCAGAAACAGGAATAGAAAAACAATGTGTCCAGGAATCCTTATATGAAACTTGTGAATTCTATAAAATTAATCCATTTATCACAGAAATAATTTTGTAAATTATTTTATTTAAATTTTATCCCACCTGAAATTAACCAAGAATCCTAATTATCTACTCCTTACCATCTTGTGAGAAAGTTCAATAGTGGTTTTCAGCCCTTCAGTTTTGGTGTATTTATTACACATCAAATTCATAACATTTTCTGTAAATCATACTTTTATTTAACATTTTCTCACTTAATTTTTTTATTTCTACATTTTACTTTTTTTTCTACCAAAGACAACCCAAATTCCCAGCATTCAGAAGGGGAAGGGCCTAAAGACTGTGAGCTCAAGACCAGCCAAAGCTACATACAGAGACTGTGCCTCCAAAACAACAACAAAAACAAAACAACAACCAAGTGAAGCACAGACCCTCAGAAGCATCTTCTTCATCTCCTTATCTCTGTTCTTAGAGTCACATATATACTGTTATCCATTTATCAGGATATATATATATATATATATATATATATATATATATATATATACATAATTTCCTCTGTCTTGCCTTACTCATTTTATGGTACATAATGGTAATACTTTTAAATACATAAATGTAGACATAACTTTTTAATAGCTATATAATATTTCATGATATGGACTTATTTCCATTTATTTAACCTTTCCCTGATGACAAGAGATGAGATTTTTGAGAATTTTTCCCTAAAATCAATAAGAAACATTGTTTCACTAATTTTCTAAATCCCAGTTCTAATTTACAATAACCCTATTATGGACTTTTATTCCTATAAAGCTACAAGGTCTATGAAGAAATAGACAAGTCAATAGGCACATGTTCTTTTAAAGTTGATACATATACCCTTCCATCCACATCCCAGCCAGCCACCATTCCCTCCATCCCTATGACTATCATCAAGTTCTCTTAATTTACCATTGACATCTGTGGCCTTGAGCCTGGTTTGCTTGAACACACTCCTGTCTTGCTCCTGGGGGCTTTTCTGGCTCCAGCAGCTAATGAAATGGAGCCCAGTGTATGTGCTTTTGGCTGCCACTGCCACACGTGATTCCTACCATTCCAGTTCTGTGTTCCAAGTTTAGCCATCCTTTCCCTGAAGAGAGATGTCTTTTCAGTTCATTTTTCTGTGTGCAGCATGAGCACCCAGTATAGAAGAGACTAAGAAATTCTGTGTCTTCCTCTTTCTCTTCTCCTTCTGTCTCTGCCAGTCTCTCTGTCTCTCTCTGCCCCCCCCTCTCTCTCTGTGTGTGTGTGTGTGTGTGTGTGATGTTGGGAAGTGAACTCAGAACTACTTGCATGCTAGGAAGCTCTAGGCAAGTGCCCTGCCATCACATGATAATCTCCAATCTTATTCTAATTTCCTTCCTATTTTCTCTGCCTTCTTGTTTATTTTCCAATGGATTCTCTCCTTGAAAGGCTGTGCTAACTCATAAGCCCAAGGCAATATCTGAGAGCAATGTAGACTTAGCATGACCCTTCATTTCACTAACAGCATGCAGACTATGTTCTTGGAAGAATCCCCCTGGGTCATTTCTTTCCTTGAAGCGCTAAATCCATGACTGTCTAGGAGAGTCTGGATTAGCAATATGTACTTGTGATTTCCAAAGGTCATTTGCACACATATATACTCAAGGGAATTCGCTTTTATTCATTATCTCTAGTGAGAATTTTCATCACTGACTTTTAATAATGGTATTATTATTATTATTATTATTATTATTATTATTATTATTATTATTACAATGCAGAATTACTATGTGGTGTAAAGCTGTCCTCAAACTTCCAATCCTCCTGCCTTGGCCCTTCCGGAGCTGGGATCAGAGGAATGTAACACCCCTTTCAATTACATGTACATCTCTTGATCCTGTCACAATACTTGCTCAGCAGTACAGAACACAGAGAAATCCAGAGAAGGCTAAAGGGGAAATGGAGGAAGCAGGAATCAGATGAATGGTTCTCCTTTCTATTTCCAAAAGGTCTGTCTTTTGTTTACTTTTTCATGGAAGAAGGTGGGAAGAATAAAGGTATAGAATTTCAGATCAGGGTTCCAGCTTCTTCCTGTTTCCTAGCTTCTGTAACACTGGAAGCAGAGAGTGAAAATCTGAAGCCAAAAATAGGTCGTCTTGCTTTGCAATCTGTCTTTGACCTTGAATTATTTATGACTCTTAGAACAAGAGGGATCAAAATGATTGACAAGATAAGAACCAAAAGATTTTACTTCCACAGAAAGGTTTTTTCAAAAAAATTGCTGTGGATGAGCTACCCCAGCTGGGACATGGGACATGGGTATAATTTCCTTTCTCCTCACACCATGTCTTTGGCCAGGTAAACAGTGAATGGCTCTGTATGTGACAGACCACTAGGACAGCACATTAGACAGTGACAGAGAAGAACAGACACACTATCACCTTGCAGAGATGTAAGCACAGAAACACAGTTGGAATTTTGATGGGTAATAATTATTAAATCTGAATAATTAAGCTTATCTATTCTTAGAGATTATCTGACCTAATAATTATTACCCAGAAAACTGAAGTATGTGTTTGAGATCCACACTTTGTCACCAATGATGAGCCTGTCAATTCCATCCCATTAGCCAGGTTTTGGGATGAAAGCTGCTGTGCATCCCAATCCGCAGCCAAAAATACTCAGAGGTTCTATGGGTTACAAAGTATCAAAATGACTTGCTACTTGTATGCAGAACACCTAACAAGCTGATTTTTAAAACCGATATAAACAACTTGATATTATTTCACTAATACTCCTGGTAGCAACTTCTCTAAGAGAAAACAAAATGATTTAGGTTGCAATGCTCACTGATTGTGCCCATACAAAGCCGAGTGATTCACCTTCATAGTTCTACATAATCCATTATTCATCATGGTTATGAGGAGCTGCAGGTGAGAGAGGCAAGTTCCCTGCCTGGTTGCCAGGATGGAAGTGGGCTTCAAACCCTGCTAGAATCTTCTTTTTATGCTCTGAAGATGAGATATTCCAGAAAGAGAGCTCACCAAAGTTCCAGGGACTGTGATACCAATATCACTAATAAGAGTGAAAGTAAAGCAGCTGACTGATAATCTCAAGCTGTGTGTCATGTAAATTCTAAAGTCCCATGGACTTTTAAAATAAATCAATATTTTAATGATATTTCTTGTATGTGAGAGATAATTAAAATCGTGTTTCTCAATTCCCTGGGGACAACTTTTTTTTAAAAATTCATTTCCTTACTGCCACAAATCAACTTTCAAAGAAGGCTTGGAAGAGCTCCAAGGTGGGGTGGAGACAGAGAAGTTGCTGGACAGAGGCAGATGTCCTAGGATGACTTGGAGCTGGAGAGGTGACATCACACAGAGCTGCAGCAGCATCTGTCTTAATTCATCTTCTTCAGCCATCCAACCAGGTAGCCTGAAGAACAATGAGAACATGGAGATAATTTAGGACATTTGCTTAAAGCATCTCTTGAGAAAACATGATTCAGACCTGTGATATCACCAGACTATGCACTGGGCCAGGGAACACCCATGGCTTTTGGTGACATGTTAGACACCAATTACTAAGCATAAACTGGAGAACTGGACTGGCAGTGGGAAAAACCTTCCCCCAAACCTATTCAAGTGTGTTTCTTGCTGTTTGACATTGTGAACTTACATTGGGGAATCAACGGGTGATGAAGGACCTGTTGGTGTAGCCACAGAATCATTCACGGGTTGCACTGATGTAAGCAGAACAAATCAACAACTGGAACTGAATGTTGGATGACCAGGTAGAAGTAGTTTGAGGTTACCGAAACTGATGCCATCTTCAGTGTGGGCCTACAAGTGGCAACCACTATTCTTCCAGCACTAGTCAATAGTAGCAAACATTCTTTTTTAAATGCAATAGAGTGACTCCAGAGGTGGCTCAGTTTTTAATAGAATGTACAGTTATTGTAGAAGCCCTGAGTTCTATTCTCAGCCCTGTGTTAGTAACTTGCAATTACCTATAACTTCAGTTCCAGGGGGATCTACCCCTTGCCTCTGAGGACACCTGCACGCTACTTGCTTGATCACACACACAACTAAGACTTTAAAAATGAAATATACTAGAGAATAGAATATATATTACCCATGGGAAAAGTTAGTGACTTCTGACAGTTCTTTGCACACGGGCACTGAGAATCTGTGAGTTCTGGGTGACAATGTGTCATATCTCTTATGGGTGTCACAAAGAACTGTGAATGTTATTGCATTCGGAAGCTTCCCACTCAAGTCCCCTTTCTCTCCAGGATTTTTTTTTTCTGTGACCCTGGGAGTACTGGTATATGAAATAAGCAAACAAATCAAACATTTTCTGATAATGAATCACAATGTAATTTATTTTGAAACAATTCTTTGCTGTACATACATTTTTTACCATCTATTAAAGATCAAAGCAAATTTGCATACTAATGAGAAACATGTGCTTATCTGCTTAATATAATACAGTCCAATGATATAAAAATTTGATACTTATATGCTGAAGGATGGTAGGAAAATAGTAAACATATTTGTTTTCTCTGTAATTAGAGCATTATATTTCTATCACAGCAGATCATTTGCAACTATGATAAAAAATAACACTGTATTTTGTTACATACCAATAATTCTGGGTCCTCGCCAAGATCTGTCAAGTGGTACCCCAATGATTTGTGTGATGCAGAGGCAGGCTGAGTGCAAAGTGCTCTTGTTATCCATTCAGAAGGCTGTGGTGAAGCAGCCCAGTGAGATACTCTAGACTCATTCCATACTGGAGTTTCAATCAGTGTATTCAGAATTCCTCGTGCATTCAGAAACCATGTCCTGGTTCGGAACAGTACATGGTCAGCAATTCTCATGATACCCCTGCATTCATTTGCCTGAGCCCCACATAAGGTAAAACCCACAGTTACCTTGGTCTAGATCAGAGGCTCTCAACCTGTATCTCTGAACTGCTTTGGAAGTCAAGTGACACTTTCAAGGTGTCTCCTAAGACCCATTGGAAAATACGATATTTACATTATGATTTATAACAGTAGCAAAATTACAGTTATGAAGAAGCAATTAAATCATTTTATGGTTGTGGGTCATCACAACATGAGGAACCGCAATAAAGGTTGACAGCATTGGGAAGACTGAAAACCAACCGTTGGTCTAGAGATGTCTAAAATATCTCCCATCTCTAAAACACTATGATTCTGTGGTGGTTCATTTTGTATCTTAGCGGCATCCAAAGTAACTTTTAACGGTGCCAAGGTTTCCTATAGATTGCCTGATGTGTCTGTAAGTAGCCTCACATGTATCAGATTTGGGACACATGCAACTCAGAGAGGCCATTTTCCCCCTGTCTTGTGTATTGGTTCATCTAATTAGCAAGGCATGTGCTGGAGAACAACACACATGCCAGAAACAAAATGTAACATGAACCTTGTCATCAAGGGTTGTGCCCAATGGCAGAGAGTCAATGATCTCCCACACGAGATGAAAAGAAATATGGTCAACCTATGGCCAGTATTGCATATCTTATAAATTACGTGGCATACATTTCAGTTACTTTACTTACTCAACTTCTCAGTTAATTCTCACATCTCTCTTCTCACTCTTCAGGGTTGAAGAAAGTAAAATACAGACAAATAAATACTTGACTTTCTCAAGCTAGACTCGAACAGGGCCACCCTAATTTTGAAATGTTTTCTAATAGAGTGCCATGTCTCCAAAAATACACTGTCTTCTTCCCCACTTGAGAGAAACAAATATTGCCACATGCTTTGGAGAAAGGCCATTTGACACTTATTTGAGATTAGTGACAGTTTTGGGAGTTTGAACTTAATATTACAATTGGAAATAAAAGGCTCACTCTCTCTCTCCTCCTTTCCTTTCCTCTCTCCTAAAAAAAGTGAGGAAGAACAGAGAGGTTTTGAAGGTTACTGAGGTCCTGAAGGCTAGGCAGGTTTTCTAAAGTTACTCTTGAAAACAAAGGTGGCAATGGAGATACGGGTGGCTCTCACAGACTCTTAGACAGCTGGAGTATTTCTGCATGATTTAGCCTCATGTAATGAGTCTGGCATCTCTAAGTTTGGGGAGGAGAGAGGAGATGAAGTTCCCGTTAGCTTGGGATTATCTTTGTAATTATTACCCTTTGATGCCCATAATATCCAACTCAAAAAAAAAAAAAAAAAAAAAAACCTAGCTAATCTGCTCATTTCACAGAATGCAGACTCATCCCAGGGTTCTGAACAGTAACATTTCCACACGGGGAACAGTTCACTGTGCAGCATGCCTCTTTCCTGTGAAGTCACTTCTTGGCGCTGTCTCTCTCTCTGTCTCTCTCTGTCTCTGTCTCTGTCTCTCTGTCTCTCTCTCTCTCTCTCTCTCTCTCTCTCTCTCTCTCTCTCTGTTGCCCTTGCCTCTCCATCAGCTCCCGATGACATGTCAATGAGGGCAATTGTGTGTGGGGACCATTCTCAGATACTGAGTTTCTGGTTCATTCAAATTTCTGTTCGGGGCACTTCCAGAAAGCAATGGGGACACAGAACAGATGTGCAATCCAACCAAGAACATCTGGAGAGTTTCACTGAGTGGGTACAGTGACCTCTCCTCATTTGTGGAGACGGAAAGTCTATTTCAGGATGGGTGGGGGCTGCAGTAAACCAGCGGTGGGGTCATGCTTCCAGGCGTAAGATGAATAGTGCTGTTAGCACCAATGCTGTGTTGTAAAGACCTGGTTTGGATGGTAAATTGGCTTGAAATACAATATTCGAAATCTGGCTGTGATTCCAATGCCCTGGTGAGATGGTTTCAGAGCTCAGAGGGAAAGGACAAAAGGGGTCTGAGTCTCTCCAATTGAGGAATGAAATAGCAGCTGTTCCCATGGGCAAGAAGTACTAATGGCTTTGCTGCGGGGAGAGGCTTGCCATGAATCCAGACTAATCTTTGGGAGACTGCTCTGAAGGGCTGTGTTAACAAGTATTTGCTGAGACAGTTGCTTCTTCCCCCCTCATTGGGATTCCAGAGCCCAGCGAACTGCCCCCGCCTTCTTCTTACTTCACTTCCGTTAAGGGAGGAAAGAAGCTATCTCCAAACTGCAAAGGTGTGATTTTAGAAAAAGCAATTCCTCATTCTTGGTTGGGCCTTGGCTGCAGATTCTACCCAGTTACTCAGTCCAACTCAGGCAATTGCACTAGTCCATAGGAATTAGAGAGAACAAATACACTCATACTTTAGTATCACTAGAGTGCTGGATAGCATTTGCATGTGACCTATGCATGTCTTCATAGTGCTTTGAATCACTTCTAAGTTACTTATAATACTGAGTAAATAAAATATGACTACCAGGTAAGAAAGCATTATACCACGTTCTTCAGAGTGACAGGAGGGGAATGTGCACATGCTCAGTCCAGACATAATCTTTTGAATACTTTCAATCTATATTGGTTAGGATCCTGGGTACAGGAGCCATGGCTAGGCAGGGTAGATAGACTTGGATCTGCTCTCTTAATATACTGGCGATGCAAATGAACTTCAGGAAGTCCTGTATAGGTGATATAGGTCCATGAGTCTGGCAGTCCTATCATGTTTCACTCTGTTCCTCCCAATGGCTCTTACATTCTGTCCTCCATGGTGGTCCCTGAGCCTTGGGGAGAGGGTGTGATACAGATTCCCTGTTTGTGGCTGAGCCCTCTTGTATTCTCTGCACTCTGACCAGTTGTGTGTAAATTTGTGGTCAACCACCACCCACTGCTCAACAAAACTTCTCTGTTGGGGCTGGAGAACATCTGGGACACATGAATTTAGGGGACATTTAACAAAGTAATAGTAGTAGGGTCACCCCTGGGGTCTATGAGGTTGCCATCCAGGGGTTCTTGGCCAGAGTGTCAGAGCTGGTTTTCCTTTGGTAGAACAGGACTTAAATTCAATGAGAAAGCAATTGGCTACCTCTATAAATTCAAGCCACTATTGCATTTATGAGCATATCTGGCTACATTTGTCATTATTGCAGATCTCAGGTAAGACTGTTGATGGCGTTCTCTCTAGCCCCCAGCAGCTGACATAGAAGCCTCCAGTACCGTGAGAGCTAGCCAGCAGGGAGACAGCTTCTTGGTCAGCACTGACTTGATTTTTTCATGTTTTGTAATCAACATGTGTGGTGTCTTCAGCAATAGGGTATTACCATTATGTTGTAGTAGTCAACCAAGAACAAATAAATACCTTATATTATTTGGAGACTTCTCTGGGACATTTCTGACCAATAACCTGAGGAGATATTTCCCACACTTGGCAGTAAAATCTTCATTTAGCTTTTATATTGCTTCTGTGTAGAGTAACAGAAACAAATAAATCTTTAAAAATTTATCTGTCTAACATAGACATGTATCCCCACTGTCTTCATAATGGAAAACGACTTGTCTTTTAAGTTACTTAAGCAACCAGTTCAGCCTGGATTCTCCAGAGAAGGTCTTCATCACCTTCTAATTAATATTATAGTGAGTGTTTTAGAAGAAATATTAAAAAAACAGCTATATTTTAATTACTCCAACTACAAATTCACTTTTTCTTTTCTTTTACTGAAAATAGATCCTTTTCTGATACAATATATCTAGATTACAGTGTTCCCTCCTTCTACTCCTCCCAATTTCTCCCCCCCCCCACCTTCCCTCCAGATCTACTCCCTTTCTGTCTCTCATTTGAAAAGAACAGGCTTCTAGGTGATAGCAACCAACTATGACAAAAATAAAATGTAGTAAAATAAAACAGAAACCATCACATCAGGGCTGGATAAGGCAACCAAACAGAAGGAAAAGATCCCCAAGAACAGTCACAAGAAATCAGAGACCCACTCATTGACACTCTCAGGAGTCTCATTAAGAATACTAGGTGGAAAGCTGTAATATGTGTGCAGAAGACCTTACACAGACCTGTGCTGGTCTTGTGCTTGCTGTGTCAGTCTCTGTGAGCTCATGTGTGTCTTGTTTAGTTGACCCAAAAGGCCTTGTTCTCCTGGTATCCTCCGTCCCCTCTGGCTCTTAACACTCTTCCTGGCTCCTCTTCCATGGAGTTCCCTGAGCTCTGAAGTGAGAGATTTGATGGAGACATCCCATGTAGAATTGTGTGTTCCGAGGACTGTGTCTCTGTGCATAGTGTCTGACTACGGGTCTCTGCATCTGTCCCCATCCACTGCCAGAGAAAGCATCTCTGATGATGACTGGGTAAGGAACTGATCTGTGCATGTAACAGAATATCATCAGGAATCATTTCTTACTTTTTTTTAAAGACCAGTAGTATTTGGATTTACCCTAGGCCTCTGGGCTATGTCATCTCTGGGTCTTGGTCATCCAAGTGTTGAGTGTCGAGCATGGATTCTATCTCTTGGAGTGGCCCTTGAGTCAAATCAGACATTGACTGGCCACTTCCACAAGTACTGTGCCATCACTGCCCTAGCATATCTTACAGGCAGGACAGATTGTAGGACAGAGGATTTGGGGGCTGGGTTGGTGTTTACATTTTCTTTTGGTAGCCTGCAGAGTACCTTCCATCACCAAAGACATATGAACATGGGGTGAAGGCAACACATAGGCACAGGCTTGATGTCTCTATGTTTAATAAGTGGTGTGACTATTGCCATCAGCAATGTGGCCCCCTATGTCAGTTTGTGAAAAACAACCCATTGTCTTGGTAAAAGCCTGGGTTGCTTGAGGAGTTCCATGGGAACCTGTTGGCCAGCAACTCAACTGAACAGTACTGGAAGCTTTATTTGGTGACAAGAGATGGTCAGTTGAGATTCCATTCCCCCCATTACTAAGAGACTTCATTAGGATCATTTTCATATTTTTTATATTTTAATATCTTTCCACAATTTTCTATCCACCCTCAAATGCCCCTCGATTCCAGCTGTCTCTCCCTTAATTGCTCCCCTGACTCTATCTCTTCTCTGCCTCCTCACCCAATCCTCCTGTTCCTGTCCCCATGTCACCTATAGAATCTATTCTATTTCCCCCTTCTAGGGGTATCCATGTGTTCCCACAGTGCCTTCCTCTATACCTAATCTCTCTGGGTTTATAGACTGTAGGTTGCCTATCATTTATTTAATAGATAATATCTACATATAAGTGAATACACACCACATTATCTTTCGGGATCTGGGTTACCTCACTCTTGTTGATTTTTTCCATCAATTTGCCTACTAATTTCATGATTTTTATGGTAATACTCCATTGCATAAATGTATCACATCTTGTTTATCCATTCTTCTGTTGAGGGACATCTAAGTTGTTTCTAGTTTCTGGATGTTATCAGTGGAGCAGCAATGAACATGGTTGAACAAGTGTCCTTGTAGTAGGATGATGTGTCCTTTGGGTATATGCCCAAATGTTGATATCTGAAAAACTGTCATATTGATTTCCATAGTGGCTGTACAAGTTTGCACTCTCACCAGTGATGGATGGGTGTTCCCCTTGGTCCACATGAGCCGTCACTGTGTTGTTGATCACAGCCATTTTGGCAGGAGTATAAGATGGACTCTCAAAGTCTTTTTTATTTTCATTTCCTCATGGTTAAAGATATTGAACATTTCTTTAAGAATTTTTCTTCTGAGTTTCCTCTACTGAGAATTCTGTTTAGAACTACACCCCATTTTTTAAATTAGATTATTTGTTTGTTTATATCTAGTTTCTTGAGTTATATATTTTGGGTATTCCTCATCTATCAGATGCAGAGGTGGTAAAAATCTTTTCCCAGTCTGTAGGCTGCTGCTTGTCCTAATGATGGTGTCCTTTGCCTCACAGAAACTTTTCAGTTTCATGACGTTTCATTTATTAATTTATGATCTTAATGCCTGCCAATTTGCTTTCCTAAAAGAATATGTGCATGTTTTTTTGTTCAAAAATTTTCCAGAAAAGGTTTTAGTTTCATTATTAGTCATTATCTTCATCATATATAATATATATATATCTGGGTATCACTTTCTTGCCTTGACTTTTTGGAACAATCACTATGATGTCCTAAGTACATGGATGCTATACATTTCCCAGTGGTTCACATTTGGTTTAATGTGCTGCTTGTGTAGGTCTGTAATTCTTAGCAATTTTGTCTCTGAACTCATCTTTTGAGAGTCCAATGGTACACTAGATCATGTCCATTGTTTTAATCATTCTGGGACTCAAGACAAATCACGATAGACTAGGGAGCTTAAACAGTTATTTCTCGTAGGTCCAACAGCTGAATTTCAAGATCAAGATGCCAAGGTGGTGGCATTTCATTGAGAACTTAATTCCAGGAGCATAGCATGGTAGAGAGAGCTAGCTCTCTGGCTTGTTATAAGAGTACTCATCCCATATGCACTAGTTACTTTTCTTGTTGTTGTAAGAAAATACCCAAGGACTGAATAACAAGAAAGGAAGGATTTCCCTTGCGATCTCTTGTAGTCCATCATGGATGGAAGGCATAGCTGCAGGAGTGTGAGACAGCCAGGCACATGGCATCCGTGGTCAGGATGCAAAGGGTGATGCTGCTCCTGCTCCACTGGCTTTCTCTTTTTCACTCATTTCTAAATCTCAGACCATGGAAGGGCTTCCCTTACATCAAGGATGTCTTCTTCAGTTCATCACTCTGGAAAGAGGAGTGTTTCCTAAGTTGATTCTCCCAAGCTGACACAAGATTAACCATCATAGCATTTGTGAGGCTTCTACTCTTATGACCTAATGCCTTAGGATTTCTATTGCTATGAAGAGACACCATGACCATGGCAACTCTTAACAAAGGAAAACATTTAACTGCTTACAGTTCAGAGGTTTAGTCCATTATCATCATGATGGGTGGCATGCAGGCAGCCATGGTGCTGGAGAAGAAGTTGAGAGTTCCACATCTTTCTTTGGTAGCAGAAAGTAAACTGTCCCACTGGGTGTAGCTTGAGCATTTGAAATATCAAAGCCTGCCTCCACAGGGCCACACTTCCTCCAACAAGGCCACACCTACTCTAACAAGGCCACACCTCCTAATAATGCCACTTACTCCCTATGGCCAATCATGCAAACACATAAGTCTATTGAGGCCATACCTATTCAAACCATCACACCTCCCAATTACCTGAGATCCAAAAGCAAATATATTGGATTCATGTTCTAATACATAAATGGAGGGAGGGAAATTCAGTGCAATTCCACCTAAGCAGAGGAGACATGCACAATATGCCTGTGTGCTACCCCTGCTTCCCAGTTCACAGGCAGCACCCAGGATGCTGCCATAGGAACAGAGTCTGTGGTCCTCAGAATACATGGGAGCTCAGCAAGACTGAGACAAGGACCAGGAAAGCTTGCTACTTTCACAGCTGGATAAAGCAGAGATGGAGGAATGGGGGATTATGGACTCGGAAATCATGGTTTCTATTCCAACTAGAGTTTGCCCAGTACACAAAGAAGGTGTTATCAGTTTAAAGAGCATGTAGGAATAAGAAATACCTTTTTAAAAATTTTTATAGGTCCCTTCTTGCTCCAATCAATCACCTATGATGAAAATGACAGCACAGACGTTACCAAGAAAGACAGGACTATATCTCCCTCTTTCTTTCCTTCTCAAAATCTTTTTATTATTTGTTCAGGGTGTCTGGAACTCACTATGTATCCCAGCCTGACTACAAACTCATCAAAAATGCCCCTGCCTCAGCCTCCTGAGAGGGCTTGAATCATCATACTAGCTTTAAAAATAATTTTTTTAATAAACCAATAGTAAATAAGAGTTAAAAAATGGTATAGAAAGGCATGAAATAATGTGCAGTGTTTCCATCCCTATACCTAGAATTAAACACATGCTCATATATAAACTATGAGATATGTTACTTTGCTGATTCCATATGAAAATCAAATACCCCTATACTTGCATTTAAAACTACCATGAGACAATTTTTAAAGTAGAAAGATTAGTAAACTAATTTTTTTCCTCACATAAAGTAATGTTTCACACCAACAAAATTACTTCCGTGAATTAAGAAATATGTACTAGAGAAGACGGGGGCCAACTTCAGAGCAGAGCGCATTAGTGACATTCTTCCCAACTTTTTAAACAGGAAATCCAAATGTTGATTCTGAACAAGACTTGTAAAAACTGAGGTTTATCTTATCCACCTTTCAGTACCACCTTTCCCCTTTATTCTATCTAGACCAGTGGTTCTCAACCTCCTAATGCTGTGAACCTTTAATACAGCTCCTCACATTGTGGTGAGCCCTCCCAGCATGAGATTATTAATTTTTTGCTACTTTGTAACTGTAATTTTGCTACTGTTATGAATGAATCATAATGAAATATCTCTGGTTTCCATTGGTCTTTGGGTGTTGCTACCCACAGGCTGAGAGCCACTATTCTAGAAGCTCTGTCTTGATATTACTTGCCTTACGAATAGCCAGAGCTGTTTCTTGTGCTCAGTTCTTGAGTTAATCACCAGCTAGGTCATGTCGAAATCAGTATTTGATGCTTGTAAGATGTTCTTTATCTCCCAGATAACCACATTCACAGCTTCCATGAACGAGAAACAGTTACCTCTGCTCAAGTATGTATTCTGCACTGTTCACATGTTTGCTGTGGTCACATAGCAGAAAAATTCCAAAAATCTTTTGAGGTTGATTCCACTTATTTATACTTGATGAAAGACAATGAGACCATAGGGAAAAGCAGAGCCCATTGGCTCCAAACACCAGAGCCCACATTTCATCCAACAGATTGTTAACATCTGCTGCCATAAACCATATAGTCCTGTGCCATCAAGAAGGAGCCTTGACCTAACTGTCACAGTAACAGAGTGGGCAAAACAATATAGTGGTGATAGTAATGCTACTAGAGAATGGGGGAGGACCCCAGGGTCTTCAACTGGGATTCCAATCACTAGTTTCTCCCAACTCCTCCTCAGCTGCAAGAGATCTTGGGAAATTTTAGTGTAGTGGAGGTGGGAGGTCAGCCGAAGAGGGGACTCCCTGGTGCATCTTCCACAATGCTGTCATCTATGACAGGGATAGAACTATATGGTAAGAGGCTATGTGGCTGTGTGGATAGGGATGGATAGGCTTTGGGGTCACCCACGCTCCTGTGATAGCCCCTCGCCGTTGCTCCGGTAAGTTCAAGAAACTCGCGAGCTCATGATGTTGCACTGGCCACTGCTTTGATCTGTCACATTACCCTACCTGGGGTGAACAGATGTTTGGTTTCATCTCCACAGGAAAAGTTAACATGACAATGTGTCATCAATCGAGTAAGGTAAGGACTGTGAAGGGCAAGGGTGCCTTTTCTGAAGATGAACTGATACACCTGGAAAGGACACACCAAGGCTTGGTTCCTCTCACACAACTGGTGAGGATCAGAGCAGGAACTGAAGACATGTCTCCAATATTTAATATGTTTTTCTAGTAGAAGTGAAGTTATTGGTTGTAATCATGATGAAAACAAAACAAAACGAAACACATTTAATCCAGAGTATCGAGAATGTAGACCAAAAGTGGCCCTTGTCATTTTGGAGCCCTTGTTTCCCAGACATCTAGGACCATCACTGTGGGATCTAACCATACACAGGCATGTTCTTTCTTCCTTCCCTTCACTCTTGCTCTCTGGTAATATTCCAGGACCACAGCAGAAGTACCTCCTGCACTGTGTTCATCAGAACTTCCAACCTGCAGGGTCTGAGTTTTCATGTTATTGGGGCCCCAGGGTAATCTGAAAGGACTTTAATGTTTGAGAAACGTCAGCTCCTATTTAGAAGGCATTTAAAATTGAAGAACAAAGTGAGGAGCCACATGTGGTGGTGGCTCACACCTTAAATCCTTAAGGCTGAGGCAGGAGGATCTCTGTGAGTTCAGGACCAGTTTTACATGCTAGTTCCAGACCAGCATACACTACAGAATAAGACTTTGCCTCAAAACAAATAAAACATGAACTAGCACAAAAGGACAGTGAAAGAAGGAAGAAAAAAAGGAAAGTAGAAAAAATTGCTACCAAAATTGTTCATTCTATTATTTTCATTCTATTTTTTAATAATAATACTTAAAAAAAAATTGACACTTAGTTCCATTGTTTTCTTTGCTTGCTTTTCTTCTGTTTGAAGAGGCATTTTGTTGTTACTATGCTGAAGAGCTACATGAGACAGAAAGCTTGGCAGCCTTCCCACAATCCTCAGCATGTGGGAATAGCAAGCAATAAAGTGTTAGCCCCTGCCAACTGGTGGCTCCGTGTAAATGTCTGTGTTAACAACCGCGCTGCTGCTAGCAGGCATCGGAGCAAAGCCGCAAATCTGTTCCTCTCTCCGGTGAGGCAAACGCCGCCGAAAAAGTCACCTAATTGCTTGATTAAGATGTATCAATCCCGCAAATTGTTGATCTAGAACACCGAGTCTCTGACATTGACTTTACTCTTGATTAAACGAAACAGTTTCAACCTGGATTTTCCTGTGTTGTCTCCAAGTACAGTGTCCCACACAGAGACATTTTATATGTGGGACAATGAAAAATAATTTATATGTGAGACAATGAGAAAGACCAGTGAGGGGCTGAATCCTGAAAAGATGGATAACTCTGTGATGATAATTGAGGGAAACATTCCTTTTTAAAGCATACTGATTATTTTGAAGAACACTGAGGATTCTCTGCCTCATCCTTGCTCTGTTGAAATACATTCTGGAGGAAGATTACTCTCTGGGCTGCCTCTCAGCCAAGTCTGTCTCCATTTCTCCTCCCTACAGGATGTAGTTTATGTAGTTTGGTCATTTCTCACCTGAGGTGGGAGTGGACCATGCCTTTGGTCATGATGCCAGCTACACTGTCAACCTAAGGTCAGGTGTCAAAGCTTCAGGGATTACCAGCATGAAGATGTCAGCAAATACGAGAAAGTTCATCCAAAGAAAGAGGGGAGAAAGAAGATGAAACTGATACCCAGAAGAGGTATCATGTACCAGATTTTGTCAAGAAGAACTTTCTGGGGCTGGAGAGATGGTTCTGCAGTACTGTTGCTGCTTTGCCAGAGGACTTGAGTTTGGTACCCAGCACTCACATCAGGAAGCTCACAACCTGTAACTCCACCTCTGAGGATCTGATGCCCTCTTCTGGACTTCATGAGCACCTGCACACACATAGTGCACAAACTCACAAGCAGATACACACATACATAATGAAAATAAATCTTTTTAGTACTTTCTACTAAAACTAAAATACATTAGTTCTATTTTCCTCTTAAAGTAGAATAGAAATTTGCATTTATTATAAGATTTGTATTTGCATTCAAGTTGGGCTGTATACTATGGTTCCATGCCATTGTCACACATACAAGCATGTAGAAAAGATTTTTTAGACTGATCCTGATCTCCCTTTAGTTTTCTAACCCCCCAGAAGCCATGTAGGAACTATATTATGGTTAATATTGTGTACTCTTTGGGAAAGTAGGCCTGATTAGCCCAATGCCAAAATCACAGTTAAATCCTTTAGGTGATCTTGACCTTTAAGGAAGCAAGCTTGTTTACTTGGTGTCATCAATGTTTAATAAATAGCCTCAATCATGAAAGGAAGCTTGCAGGATTCACTTTTAGCAGCATAAATACACAAATTTCCCCACAGGTATCACACTGAGAGGGTCACAAGCTAGAGTGACTCTGGCTGTTGCCAAATCAACAGATAGGATTGCCAGAGTTGGGAAATCGCTCTGCTGTTCCCCAGTGCAGTGGTACTGCAGGATAGTGTGCTGTCCACCGAGAACCCAATATCAGCACTGTGTCCTGTTGCACAGTGCAGTCCATGGTGGTGCTGGCAATGAGCGGCTCAGTGAAAACCCACTACAATCTCAGTGTCCTGTTGTCACAGTGCCTGGAATTATTGCCACGGTCTGTCCTTGAAAACACCCTAAATAGAAAAAGCACATGTCTCTCCTCTCTCCCTCCCAGCTCCCCATCCACCCGCCGTGTACATACGTGTTTGTGTATGAGTTCCTTAAAGATGGGTCAGGCTGAGTTCATTTTTCCAATCCACAGTGTTCATCAAAAACATAGCAGAGAATAATCAGTTCATGAGTTTAAAGTAAGTCCTTGGTGGGAATATTGAAAAAGCAATCTGTCTAAATTGACTGTAAAGGGGAAATTCGGAAGCATAAGCGCACTAGAAGTGAAAGATTTGTCACTATTAGTACTCAGGTCCGTGTGGACTCTAGCAAGGGTGCTGGGAGAGGATGGTGGTCAGGACTTTGTTTTTATCTGTGAGAATTATTTTACTCTTTTGACCTTGAACCACAAGCTTCCAAGACGTCCACCTACACATGATTTCTGGATGAGGTCAGCCAGTACTCGCTATTGTCCATTATGAAAACAGAAGCAAGTCAGAACTGGTACCTTTTCAAATCTACAGTTCAGTAAAAGACAACTTGGCATAGACTACTCTATGTTAATAGAAGTGAGGGTATAGGCAACCATAGCCCTAGTCTTTCTTTCTGAAAATTATATATGTATCCCTGCTAATTTGTTACTGTGCTCTGAGTAGGTAGTGAGAGGTATGTAAAATAATAGATCATTATATGTACGTATTGTGTTCCATGTACTCTGTCAAAAAAATAAACTAATTAAACATAGTCAAAAATTACTAGTCAAATAATTTTTGGGATACTGTACTAATTGATGATCTTAAGATAGATAGCAGAAGATCATAGTTGTAATTCCAAAATTTAGCTTACATTTTACTCCCATTTAGAACTTCACAGAACTTTCTGACATGGCAAATGCAGTCACACTGGTAACAGAAGCTGCTGTTACTCTCCTACATGCCTGATAAAGGTTGGCTATTTGCTCTGAAATTGGCCTGGAAGAGTATAGCACTCAGAAAACCAATTTTTAATTTGAGTGAATAATATAGACAGGGATGCTGTGATTTGAAGGCAAAACGCTTCCTGTAGATTCCCTAGATCACTGGTTGGTGGCGCTGTTTGGAAGGTTGTGGAACTAGAGGAAATAGGTGATTGGGGTTATGCCTGGGGATTGTAGCCCAGCTCTACTTCCTGTGTGCTTCCTGCTTCCTGACTGTGGATGCCAATGTGACTAGACTCCTTACAGCTGCCACTATACCTTCCCTGCTATGGTGGACAGTATCCCATCTTAAACCACAAACCAAAGACCTCCCTCTCTAACATAAGCTGGCATCTTGCTTTAGGGTCTAGGACCCAATAAGCATGAGATTGTCCTGTGGCTCATTGCCAAACTGTGGTATCCTGCCGTTGCAAAGTAAAGAAATCTTCCCATGCCGTAAGAGCCGACTTCTCAGAATTCCTGTGTTTTAGTCTCTGCCAAAGAAGATAACATCCCCTCAACTGTTGGCTTGACAACAATAACAGACATGCTGTATGATTTAGCTCGTGTGTGTATGTGTGTGTGTGTGTGTGTGTGTGTGTGCATGCGCGCGTGCGTGCATGTGTGTGTGTAAACCACAGACATACGTTTATATGTTTACTGATGCACTATTTACAGCAGCCAAGATATAGAAACAGCCTTGAGCTCCACCAACAGATGAATGAATAAGGAGAATGTAATAACATGTACACAATGGAATTGTATTCAGCTGTAAAGAATAAATGAAGCTGTGGCGTTTATAGGAAATGATGGAACTGGATATTATTGTATTAAGCAAAGTAAGCCATGTTTTCTCTCATAAAGTGTGTGCATGCATATGGTATCTCTTACCCCAATTCCCACATTAGAGAGGAATGAAATGTAATGGCCATTGTGGCAAGATTGGACTCAAGACAGAAAATGACTTTGGTGATTATATATATATTCCTCACCAAGATGCAAGATGCTTGGGGTAACCTACCAGCTGGTAGAAAGTACAAAGCATTGTATTCCAGTCCTGTAGATAGATAAAAGGGACATCTAGTTTGAAATGTACTGGATTCCCTCAGTGTGACAATCAGTCGACTTCCTGCTGCCTACAGGATGTAGCACTCTAGCTGCAGCACCATGTATGCCTGCATGCCTCCAGGCTCCCCATCATGGTGACAATGAACTGAACCCCAAACTGTAATCAAGTCCCCTCACGTAAATGTTTTCCTTAGGAAAGTTGCATGGTTATGGTGTCTTTTCCCAGCAATACCAACCCAAACTAAGACAGTGGTCAAAGATGAACTGGCAATAAAGTGACTTTAGCACAAGTTCAATGATGAGATGATCAAACACCGGAAAGGAATTTCTTTAATACCAAGTGAACACACAAAGCTTAATTATAACGCAGCTTCTTGGTCTTGGCATTAAATGCTCAATCCAATTTGTCTGTAATAAATATATAACAGGTAGACAGCAACTCCTTGAAGTATCCCATGGAATACAGCTGTCTGTCAAAATGATTTAGAAAATTTGAAGTTGTTTCTTTTGTTCTGCCACAATCGTTGGTTATGAATTGTACATTCATGAGGTTTGAAGAAAGCAGCAGTATTAATTGGGCTTTGTGGGGGACTTTGTAAGATTGTGCAACAGTCAGAGGGGCTGATGAAAGGAGAGATTAATCCCCATGTAGTGCCAGGAGGGTGACTAATGAAATGACTTCTTGATGAGGCTGGAGCTCACAAAATGTTGATTCTAATTTTAGCAAAACAAAGCAGATCTGAATCTCATGCACTTTTTACTCAAGAATGTTTAAAAATTTGTTGTACTGGAATTAGCAACTTTCTTCCATGAAGACATCCTTTCTTATCCAGAATTTGATCATACATAAACAGATTAGCTTTAATATATGTAGACACAGGAGCCAGAATTGTTACTACCTAGCAGTCTTTATTTAGTATGAAAAGGAAAATCAACGGAATTATAAAGACATAAGAATTTTATTCTTTAGTACCACTTCTATAACATTAGAATCATGAGCTTTTATAGTCATATTAATTTGAGGTAAATGGGTCTGCATTGTGTTTTTTTTTTTAATTATAAACACAAGCATCCATCTACACTTACCTAATGAATTCTTCAACTAGTTGTAGCGATCTAACCCTCTTGTCTTTCTTTCTAACACAGAAAGCATCTGAACATAGCTCCTCCATGTTTGGATTTGAATTGAGGACACTTTTTTATGTGAGGACACCTGTTGTCTGTCAATATACAGCTCAGCAGAATGATTCTAGAAACAAAATGGGAAAAAAGTAGAAACATGGCTTTCCCTGTAAGTATCTCTTCCCCAAGATAAAAGACTTCTGCGGGTTTATTACTACCACAGGCCTGTAGGTTGGCTGAATGCAGCTGCAGGTTCTTTCTTAAGAGGAGGGGAACTCTGGGATCTTAGGCATCAGCAGTCCATCCCAGCTGGACCAGGTGATTGGAAGATAGTTCGCCATCTGTTCATCAATAGATGATCCTTAGGGTAGCTGCTGACTTAGAGAGATTGGGAATGTTGCAGAAGTCTATCCCAAAGAGAACTTCTACATAGTCCTTGGGCTTTTCAAATCATGGCAACTGGACTCCAAATGCAATTTGCCAAGAAATGAAAGCTGAGGGAGATTAGTTCTGGCTGGCATGCAATAAACCACTCCTGAATAAGAGTATTTTATATCTCAGTTTCATACCAACATACATACATCTTTGTTAAGACAGGCTTCATTTATCATATAGTGCATTCATTTAAGGTGTGCAATTCAATGCATTTTTTTGTCACAGAGTTGCTTTAAATTTAGACTGTTGCACATCTATCATTCTCTATATGAACCTTGTCCCTTTTAGTTGTCACTTACCTTGAGTTATAAGCACCTACTCCTGTTCATTTCTACATTTTTCTTATCATACCAAATGAATCAGATCATTCGTTCGATACATGTTCTCTTGTGACTTAGCATAGTATTTTCAAGACTCATCTCTACTATATCATGCATTAGTCCTGTCATTGTGTATGCATTGCCGTTGCCATCTAATCATCAACTGATGGTCCTTCAGGTGGCTTCTGACTTGGGAAAATTGGGAATGATGCAGTGTTTGTCCTCAAGGGAAACACAAGTAAATCCCACTTAGTTTTTTTTTTTTTTTTTTACCTACAGGTGCAACTGCTGGATCCTATTGTAGATCTAGGCTAAGCAGTTTGAGGGTCTGCTAAGCTGTTTTCCAGAAGAAGCTGTGTCGTTAGCATGAGTAATGCATTCCTCACAGTTTCACAATATTTATTTTCTGTCTTTGCAGTTGTACCTATTGTAGTATCTTTGTGATTTTGCTCAGTGTCCTAAAAACTACCAACATTGGGTGCTTTTGATACACTTATTGGTTACTCATATGTTTCCTTTGGGGGATTCCTTTGCTTATTTTCTTCTTTCAGTGAATTGTTTATATGGTTGCTATCAAATGCCCATAGTTTCCTACATTTCATATAGGAAGGATTTGCCAATATTCCCCTTTTTTCTGGCTGATATTTTACTTTCTCAATTATGTCTTTAGAATTATATAAGTTTGTAATTTTCATAAAATACAGTACTCTTCCGATTTTAATACTGGTACTTTTGTAGTTTGAAACTGATGCTTTGTAAACTTCATAAGTATTTACCCTTATGTTTTCCAGGCTTTTACAGTTTAACACATTTTAATCTAAAAGTCTATTTTGAGTTAAGTTTTTCTTTTTAAATGTGGTATGAGGGAAAGGATGCCACTTTATTCTATGGATATCAGTGTCCCAGCATCATTTGTTGGAAAGATTTTTTTCAAAGAATCACCTGAGTAAGCCTTAGCCAACTAGGTCTATCTTACTTTCATGCAGAGAAAACTTCCTAGGAATCCTAATTAAACCTGTAAATAGTTCTGCTATAGGATGAAATAGGATCACTGGAATGATATGCATCAAGACCCCACGTCCTCCTCGAAGCCAAGAGAGATATAGACCACGACATGCTGGCAGAGGGACACTCTGGAATGACTCTCAGAAACATGCCTGCTGGAGTAAAGCTGTCAGTGTCTTCAAGCCTGGGCCAGAAAGGGCACAGCATCATCTCCCTTCCATTCTGGTTAAACATTCACAGAGCTAACCTAAGTCCAACAGAAGAATCAAGGACTCTGCTTTTACTAAGAGGCATGCCTAAGGATTTACACAACTCTAAAGAGTACCTGTGCCAACCTGCCACAAACTATGCCACCAAAAGAGCCCCTTTAAGCAAATTATATTCCAGTGATATTAAGAATCTAAGGTATCTCTGTAAACTAAGAAGCTAATTTCTATTAAAGAACGATCTAGACAAGAACTCAATAATTTTGCTAGCTTATCAATTCCTGTAGGAACTGAGCCGATGTTCTCTGAGCTGTGTGTTCATTAGATGCCCCGGCTGACCACACAATATGTAGCTTACTTTGTAAGTAATAAGTGTTCCATGACCATCCTTAGACAGATGATCCAAAGGACACAGAGGAAGAATTTCCTCAGAATCAAGAACACTCCTGGGAACAACTATTATAACTGAAAAAGAAGGTTTCTATCTTACTAGTGAGAAAATACTTATGAATCTGTCTTTATTCTCATGGATCTAGGACTCAAACTAATGCAACCAACAACTCCACTTCTCACAACATTGCCCTTCCTTCCCTCCACCAACTGGACTTTCACAGTGTGAACTAAAATTGCCATATGCCCTCATGTGCAGAAGATGTACACCAACTCTATAGCAGGAATAATGAAAACCCAAAGACAGATATTGGGGTTCAAGCTAAAGATCAGAAACGCAAAGCAGTCAACCACTAGAGAGTTCTTACCTCCACCAAGGTTCAGACCAAAAGGGATGAAGCTGTCCTCAGCATGACTGCAGACTGACGGACTCCTGTCTTCTCCTGTCTTATTCCTCTCTAGTGCTGGGATTAAAGGTGTGTGCAACCACTGCCTGACCTGTACGGCTGACTAGTGTGGCTAGCTTTGCACTCTGATCTTCAGGCAAGCTTTATTTGTTAGATCATAAACAAATTATCACCAACACATAAATTTTGTACAAGCACATTTAGCACATAACACAGACTCTGTCGGGTGGAGAAGCCTTAGAGAAACCCAAGGGGGTTCTAAAACAGGAACATCAGCAACGGCTGAGATCTCCATCACCTAGAGCCATAAGAGGTGTCAAAAAGTAACTCACTTCATGGCCACATCTCCAAAAGTTTCTCTCTGAATATCTAACTATGTCAGGCCCTAGTATTCCACAGGCAGGAAGTTAGCAGGCAGGCTAACAAGCCCAGAGACAAAACGACAGCAACAGCCTGGAGAGAAAGAAGGAAACAAACATGGAACAGACTTCAGGATTACCAAGTAGAGAATGCTGCGATGCTGCAGCACTCCATGCCCCTTCTCTGAATTACTCTGGGAAAGAAGTGTTTTGAAATTGGGATTTATTTGGATTTGGGGATATTCACATTCCTATTAATAAAATATTTTGGGAATGAAAGCCAAAAGTCACAAAATTCATTTATGTGTCGTACAAACCTCTGAGACACAGCCTTCAGGTCATCTTACAGAGCCCTTTCCATATGCTTGAGTCTTGACTGTCACCTATGATGTGACACCCAGGACAGAATCATCGTGTCAGCATATAAACGTTTCAGTGATTTGGAGTTTTGAGTGAGGACTATCCAAATTGCTATGTTAAGAGCTAGTGAACAGCCAGGCAAAAGGCCAGGACAGATGGATAATTATGAACCAGAGATAAAATTCTAAGGGATAAAACTTTTTAAAAAGCCATGTAAACTTGAACTTTTTATTTAGATGACAACAGGCACGTTGAAACAATCAGGGCCATGCCCTCGATTTTGCCATGGTGCGAATCCCACCCTTCTAGGAAACTACCATGTCTGAAGAGGCAGCCTCTGACCTCAGGATTAGTGTTAATTTGCATGTTTAATGATGCACTCCCACTGTGGAGATGGCTGTGGTATTGCAGCTGAGCCCCAATCTACCCTGGGCAGCTGATCTGTGGATGAAAAGTTAATCTACACTGTGATGGTCTTCCCATTGGCCACTTGGTACTATGTCTTCCAATGACCAACCGTTTTACATACAGGGGAACAACACTCTCCACTCGGCTTAACATACACCCTGGATTGCTATTAATTATCAAAGGTTAATAACAGTTAAAAAAAAATCAAACTGTCTCAAATAAATCAGTTTGCCATTCATTTAGTTTCAAAATAGAATTGTTTCACGTTAACATTTGTCCCCAATTCATTTTAATAGACTCCGGAAGAAACTGAGGCACCCTGGTTTTGATTTCCTTTCTCTGTTATAACTGAACTGTAGTATTCATCCATCAGTCATTTACCCTTCATTCCAAGATCATGTTAAATAGGACAGGGCTGTGTAATGAACTCTAGCCAATGGACAGTGAGCAGAAATAGCCGTGATAAGTTGTCATCACAAACTGGGGCTTTGTAGTCTTCATGTACTCACTCTTCTATGTGGCAGAGCCCACACCAGCAGCATCCCCAAGCTTCTGTGAAAAGAAGTGCACCTACCTCTTCTCCCTTCATACACAACCACTCCGGACACACCCTGTAAGCAAGTCATGAAGATGGGCTCCATTTGTTATTCTGCTGCCAAGAGTCCTCAGCCCTGAGACTGTCACAGTACTTGCTTTTCTCACATTTTCTCCCCTAAGAAGGAAATGACAATGTAGTCTCTTTCACTCATTTTCCCAGACTTGGCAGAAGTTAGTGAGCAGTTAGCTACTTTGTGAGTAAAATCCTTATTGCCCTACAACCATGTATATGGACGGTACAGTTTCTGTAGATAACTGTTTCTGGGAAATGACACCTTTTAAATGTATGAAAAGAGATAGCCTATAATTGTCCCAATATTGTACTAGCCCCTATGAATCAGAATAATAAATTCCTGCTTAAACTAATTGCCCTCCAGGTGCTTTTTGTAGATAAAAGCCTTCTGTTGGGAGTTGCATTATCTTCCCCTGCTCCTACTGCCTTCCCCTTCCTCTGTAGTACTGGCAGTCAGGCAGAGCACTGTCCATGCTAGCAAGCCCTCTCTCACCTAGCTAACCTCTACACTCCCACCTTCCCTTCCCCCAGGAAACTCCATACTCCTTGTCTCGTGCCTCGCAAACCCATACACGTATTTAAGTCAGAAATAAAACGGAAGTTATTGCAATTACTAAAATAACAAAAAGATAGTGATATTTCAGAATCTATTATTATTTTTTCACTTCGTTACATCAATTAATTAATTCATTAAGTGGATGAGTATGTACATGCTACAGCAACTGTGTGAAGCTCAGAGGAAACTTTCAGGAATTGTTTCTCTCCTTCTTCTACCTCGTGGGTCCCAGACACTGAACTAAGTCCCTTTCGCTTGGAAACAAGTGCTTTTACTCACTAGGCTACCTTGCTCACCCATAGCACACATCATCACCGAATTGTGAGTGTGTTTAACTATCAAAGCAGAGGAAAGCTGTAGAGACAGAATGTAGAGCAGATAAAGCAGACTCACAGTCCCTACCCACAGAGTACTTTAACTCCACAGCTTGAAATATCACGTAAAACTTTCACAATGAGAGAAAACTAAAAGCTGGAAAGTGACATTTTATAAGTGTCTTACAAATTATTCCTCATAGTTAAATTAGATGATTAAATTAACAACAGTAAGCTGCTTGTTGTGTTCAAACTTTTTTCTGGGGAGAAGCAACACAATCTGCTCCCCCAAGACAGAGACACCCCCCCCCACAGCAGACCAAAGTATGGATACCACCAAGGTCATACTTGGCAAACCAGTGAGTTTTATTGGGGTTACTTACAGGAATATAGTGAGGGATTTCCTACAGAAGCAGAAATGACTCAAAGACAGCTGCATCACCAAGGCCCACCTGGGTGAAGCTCACAAAGCTGGAACCAGGAGCTCACTGCACAGCCTGCAGGCGTCTCAACAGGAAGAAGAATGCTCTTTCCAAGTGCCTGGGTTGGTCTTCCAGGAAGCTTGGCAGTTCTGTTCAGTGTCAAACAGTAAAAAAGTAGAAAGTATCATTTCTGTTTAACACATTAGTATAGTGTCCTAAATAATGACCTCCAAGCAAAAACCATATAAAGAAAAATACAGTGCACTAAATACATTTCAACTGCACTCACGAACAACAAAGTGATCACAGGTTCATTTACGTTTTTTGGGCCAGGGATGGTGGCATGCCTTAATCTCAGCATGGGGAGACAGACAGAGGCAGATAAATTTGAGACCAGCTTAGTTCAGGAGATCCAGGAATACATAGTGAGACCCTGTCTCAGAGAGAGAGAAAGGGGGGGTTAATAAAGCAAGGGAGGGAGAGATGGAGAGAGAGAGAAAGGGAGGGAACAAAGGAGAAAAACATAACCTTTTTTTTGGAAACTTGATATAACTCATTTTTGTATACTTGTAAATTTTGTGTATTTGTTACTGGATGAAGGCTCTAGGATGGCATATAAGGTAGCAATCAATCTCATTATAGGGGAAGGACACTTAAGGTAGCCTCTCCACTATTGCTTAGATTGTTTGTTGGGGTGATCCTGGTAGATCTCTGAACATTTCTCATAACCTATAACAGCTCCCTCTATTAAGGTATCTCTTTTCTTGCTCTCCTCTATTCTTCCTCCAACTCAATGTTCTTCCTCCCCCTCCTCTTCTCCCAACACCCACCCCACCCCAAGCACAAACTCCTGATTTTTTCAGGAGATCTTGTCCCTTTCCCCTTCTCTGAAGAAACAGAGACCCACAGCTAAGCACTGAGCAGAACTCCTGGAATCCAGTTGTAGAGAGGGAGGAGTAATAAGCAAAAGGGTCAAGACCAGGCTGGGGAAACTCACAGAAACAGCTGATCTGAAAATGGGGAGCTCATGGATCCCAGACTGACAGCTGGGAAACCAGCATAGGACCAAACTAGGTCCCCTGAACATGGGTGTCAGTTAGAAGGCCTGGGCAATCTATGGGGCCTCTAATAATAGAACAGTATTTATCCCTAGTTTATGAATGGACTTTGGGAGCCCATTCCCCATAGAGGGGTACTCTCTCAGCCTAGACACATGGGGGAGGGTCTAGGCCCTGCCCAAAATAATGTGACAGACTTTGACAATGCCCCATGGAAGGCCTCATCCTCCCTGGGGAGTAGAAGGGGGGGAATGGGATAGGAGATTGGTGTATTTGTGGGAGGATGGGAGGGAGAGAGAACTGGGATTGACATGTAAAATAAGATTGTTTCTAATTTAAATAGAAATGTGTATTTGTATAGTCACAATAAATATCTCAATATTTTTGTAGGATTTGTTTAAAAATTGTACTGTATGGTGTTGGGGAGATGACACAGGGGTCAACAGTACTCACTACACTGACAGGGGAAGTAGACATGGGTCACACCGCTGACTAAGATGCTATTGGCAATTGATGGCCTTGGGCACAGGGAAAATCAGTTTTCACCAAGGGAGTGTCACTGGACATGTCAACCTCTTTCCTGGGCAGGCTGCATACCATGATTAGTTGACCAACACAAAATGAACTCTGTTATTTTGCTGTGATGGTGGTGAAGTTTTATTTTGTTTAGGTTTTGCCTTTTTTATTACCCTTTCTTATTGTACTTTTGTAGACAGATAATTCTCTTCTGCCTACCCGTTTCCAAATACCTGGCAGTTGCTTTCAAAATAATTAACTCGGAGGCTTAATATTACTTCTAAATGTTCGGCCAGTAGCTCAGGGTTATTATTAACTAACTGTAACATTTTAAGTTTGCCCATATTCCACATGGCAGAGCTTTTATTAGCCTGGCACATTCATCTCCTGCTCCCTGTGTATCTGCTGGTGACCCTGACTCTTCCTTTATCCTTCCCATCATCCTTAGTTTCCTTTATCCTTCCCATCATCCTTAGTTTCCTTTATCCTTCCCATCATCCTTAGTTTCCTTTATCCTTCCCATCATCCTTAGTTTCCTTTATCCTTCCCATCATCCTTAGTTTCCTTTATCCTTCCGATCATCCTTAGTTTCCTTTATCCTTCCCATCATCCTTAGTTTGGTTGCCCCACCTATACTGCCTGTCTGGATACTGGCCAATCAGCATTTACTAAACCAATTTGAGTGACAAATCTTCACAATGTACAAGGGGATTCTTTCAGTGTATTTGTGCTGTGTATTTTGATCTCTGTGTGTGTGTGTGTGTGTGTGTTTTAGAGAAAGAAAGGGCATAAAATAGGGTGAGTAAAGGCGTAGGGAGTGTCTGGGAGGAGTTGGGGAATGGGGAAAACATGATTAAAAGTATTGTATGGAAAACATTTAAAAAATAGCACTTGCTGCTCTTGCAGAAAACCGGAATTCTAGCACTATGTTGGATGACTCATTCCTACCTGAAAGTCTCCTTTCAGGTGATCCCTGAAGTCCTATTCCAGCCTCTGGAGACAACTGCGTACATGTGTCCTACAAAAACATAAATCTTCACATTAATAAATACATTGTACATTTCCAAACTTCAACATGGCTCTATCTAAGCTTTTACCTGGGTAGTTAGGGTCCTTGAGTCCTTGGAATGCATGTTTCCCATTGACACAGCAATGGTTAGGATTCCATTTGACCCAGGATTCCAGCAGGCCTAGTGCATGGAGCTATAAGTTCAACAAGGCCATACATAAGGTTTTTGAGATCAAGGACCCGCAAATTGAGGGACAGGAGGCACCAATGATCCTAGAGAAAAGCTGCAACGTGAAGGTAAAAAGTATGCTCACCAGTGCCAAGGAAAGGAATAAAATCTGAATAGTGGGAAAGTGGGAAAGGAGTTTTTAAAAGGTTTAAATGTTGAGGGAGGAAAAGGAGGAGGAAGAGCAAAAGAGGCTGCATCAGTCTCTCTCTCTCTCTCTCTCTCTCTCTCTCTCTCTCTCTCTGTGTGTGTGTGTGTGTGTGTGTGTGTGTGTGTGTGTGTGTGTGTTGAGACAGGGTTTCTCTGTGTAACAGCCCTGGCTGGCTTTGTAGGCTGACCTCCAACTCACAGATATCTGCTTGCCTCTGCCTCCCCAGTTCTGGGATTAAAGGCATGATAACTCAGTCTTAATTTGTTTCCGGTTTCCCTTTCTGTTTACTCTGTAGTGGTTAATGAAGGAGGAAATAAAGAACAAGAGAGAAGTTTAAGACAAAGCAGTTACCCAGTTCTCTTCTTTCTTGTCCATCACACACACACACACACACACACACACACAGAGAGAGAGAGAGAGAGAGAGAGAGAGAGAGAGAGAGAGAGAGAGAGTTACCTACATTACCATTCCCCAAATCTATTTGACTACACCATGTGGAGATAAGAGATTGTACACAAATTTTGAAAACAAAAAACTCCAAAACCCCAAAGGCTACCCACTGGCTTGTTTTGTGTAGATAATTATATTGGCTACTGTCTTCTTCTGCAATCACCTGCTGTGGTCCCACAGCAGTAATGAAGAGATCACACTGGGAAGTGGGTAAGTCTTCCCGTCCTCGGGATGCGAGGCAGATTTGCTTTCTTCCAGAAAGCCCTGGGAACAGGACACGGGAGAAAAGCAGCACGAAGCAGCCACAGCAAATGTCTGAACCTGCCGTCGGCAAATGTGGAGACAAGGCATCCTTGCACGGAACTGGGTTTGCAAACAATGAACATCTTTTGTGTTCCTTGTTGGCAAAGCAATTGATTCCAAGTTAGAGATTGGCCGGGTGCCACCTGAGAATGGCCGCTCTTCTGTTCTAAAGTACAGTGGGAAGAGCTGCACGTGAGGGTTTTCTTCCTGCCTTTGGCGTTTCAGCTGACTAGCTCTATCCCTCTCCTACCGCCTGTCTGCTGTAACTCCCCACATACACTTCACTGATCGCATCAAACGCTATGAAAACTTTAAACAACAAAAAACACTTTGGGGACACTTGATAAAATTTAGGAGAAGACGGTTTCCTGTGTTCATATTCCTCCCCTCCTGTGATTTACACATACCTTTCCCTCCTAAGAAATATGCCTGACACGAGCAAACTGGTGCGCGTAGAACTCACAACAACTACACAAATCCAAGCCACACCAGTCCCAGTGCTAACAGGGAGATGTAGACACAAGGCCCCACCACTAACCAAGAGGCCATTTACAATTGTTATCTGCAAGGAAAACCAGTTTTTTTTCCAGTGGAGTGTTATTGGGAATATCAGCCCCTTGCCGTGGCAAGCCCCATGACCAGGAGTAGTTGGCTAACACAAAAACTAACTCCATGCTTCCTTTGTGGGCTTTTCGTTTCATTTTGTTTTGCTTTGGATATTTTTTTTAATCGTATTTGTTTGATTTGATTTGTGTTCTTTTGGAGGTTTTGTTAGTCTGTGTATCTTTCTGGGGGAAAGAATGAAGTTTTGGGTTGGGGAGGTAGAGAAGGATCTGGAATGATTTGGGGGAGGGGAAATGTGATTAAAAAAACAGTGTATGAAAAATCCTTCTTACATTAAAGCTATATGTATTAAAAAGTTTAGTAAAGGAAGAAGCCATGCTAACACCTGGGTGGTGTGGGGGGGGTGTTTCAACTTAACCGTGCTAATGTGGGTATGTAAAGATGAACTATACCATGAGAATAGCGGCTGAGGAATACAGAGAAGAACACAGCAGCCTTTAAAGAGCTGTTGTCTCCTTTAAGAGGTAATGAAAGACTCTAATAAATTTTATTGAGATTTCATGTAATTCTATTAGAGAGGTAGACATCGGCACTGTTTAGTTTAGCTTCTGCTGCTGCTCTCTGTGTAAAGGAGTTTGACTACTTCTTGCACAGAAGTGATGTTTGAATGATTTCATATAAAACACCTTCTACTGATTGGCTTTGACATAATTACCATATTGAGGGAAACAGGAGCTGAGGACTTGGCATGGATGCTGAAGTTGGGAACGGCAGGCACCATCAAGCCGCAGACAGGCTCGGGGAACACCCAGGGGTCATGAATTTCTCCTCTGTGCACTGTGAGCCATGCCCATCTTGAGTCTGGCTTCCCTAGACTTAGAAGAGAAAATTCACAGCCCCGGAAGAAGGCATGTCTGGGAGCTTAGCTGTCCCTTTGGGACCAGCACAATCCCTTCATCAGTTCCTGTTTTGGGGTTTGTTCACATGTACACAGCTGACCACACTTGTGATATGTCCATGGACATAAGCATACAATTTTGCTGTTCATTTATGCTGTTTCGTACTTCTTTTCATAAAACATTAAAATGTATTTCATGATGTATTTCTCTCATAAAGGTAAAATGTTACTATATTCTTTTGTTGGTATGATCAAATTCTTGATATAAAAGCACAGGAAGGAGGGTCTGCTCTAGTTTGTGGTTCAGGGTCCATGCTGGCAAGGGCACATGATGTCTTAAGTGGAGGCAGCTAGTCACACTGTAGCCAACGTAGGAAAAAAGAAAGAGGTGTGTGTTAGTACTCTGCTGGTCCCCCCTTTGTATCCATTCTAGGGTCCCAGCCCATGGGGAATGACTCAAGCATTTTGAAACCTCAAAGCCTCCCTCCAGTAACACACTGCCTGCACTGCCCAGCCTTAAGTGGCATTCTTTATCGCCTCAATCAACCTCACCTAGGAACTCGTTCACAGACAGGTTTGTCTCCAAGCAATTCTTCTTATCAAGATGACCATATTAGCCGATTGTCATGTGGTTATGGCATATAGATGTTCTTCATTTAGCTAGAGGAGTTCTGTCTTAGTCAGCATGCTCAAAATAAGCAGAACCAATAGTATATGTACATAATGTATCTTGACTACTTTTCTATTACTGTGATAAAATGCCAACAACCAAGGCAACTTATAAAAACAAACATATTTAATTTGAGTGTTATTGTTTCAGAGGGTTAGAGTCCATGACCTCAGGAAAACTGAGGGCTCATATCTTAATCCACAAGCAAGAGGCAAATGGCACATCAGGAATGAAATTTAAAGACCACCCTTAGTAGCATACCTCCTTCAGTAGGGCCACGCTTTCTAGTTCTTCCTAAACAGTTCCATCAGCTGGGAACCATGTATCCAAACCCATGAGCCTGTGGAGGTCATTGCCATTCACACCATCATGTATGATCATAAGAATGAAGTTGTTAAATTGTCTCACACTTTCACAGGATTGATAATTTCACTATAGCTATCTTCAGGCTGTGAACATGGAACATAGTAGACACTCCATTCAGGAAACTGAAGCCTCAGAACATGAGGGACCAGTGATGTAGCCTCAGGGTGGGGCAGAAGACTCCTGGAGAATCACTAGAGCACATCTGAATCATTCACAGGCTGAAGAAGAAGGGATCCCATGCTCATTGTAGGCAATGACAGAAAAAATGCACTTGATCAGGGGAGTCCCGGGAGCTTCCTCCTCCTTCAGTTTCCGTTGCCATCTATGTGCCAGTCTATTAAATGTCACTGCCCACATTCAGGGTGTGCTTTCTTTCCTCAACTTACTGATGCCGGTAGTCTCTGGAGACACCCTCACAGATGTAGCCAGGAGAGTGTTGAACTAATGCTCTAAGCATCCCATGTTAGTTCAGGAAGCTGAAAACCAACATTCACCATCACACCAAGGATAGTCATATAAAAATAAACTCACCGTTACACCATGCATAGACATATAAGCATAAGCCCGCAGTTACTCAGGCAATAAAAATGGCTGCACACTTACTGGCAGGCAGCATCTTACTTTGTTGCTGGTCTTGAATTTGCTATCCTCCAGTCTGAGCTTTCTAAGTAACTGGGCTTCCAGGAATGTAACAAATGCCCACAGAATAGCATTTCATCTGTACCTTTTTCACTTGTAAGTCATGTAGATCCATCTATTGGCCCAACCTGTCCAACCATCCATTCAGCCAGTCATTCACACTAATTCTGGAGATCTTATATATCTGTGAAAACTTCCCTGGACCTTGTGGATGGGAGAAGCAGAAATAAACACTAAAGTATGTTCAGAAGTGCTATGGAGGAGAAAAAGAAATGAAGACGACGGGGTGAGTAGCATGATCTGAAACAGCCTTCAAAGAAGGACTAGCTAAGACAGGACATTCAGGCCAAGAGAAGAAAGGGGGAAGCAGTGGAGAGATTGACTGTGGCAGAGAAGTAAATGCAAAGCCCCTGAGGCCAGCGGTTGGCCAATGGACTCCTGAAATAACAAGAGACAGAGAAAAATGACAGTGAGTGTGCCATGTGTAATCCAAAAGGCAAAGGGAGCAGGAGACTGGTAAATGCAGCTATAGACTCCATCCTTGAATTATGTATTAAACAAAGAAAATACATAAGGTGTTGAATGAGCCTTCCTAGGAAGAAATGAACAGACATCTATTCAACAAGATAGAGTGCTGACGATGGTTCAAGTGACAATTCCAATAAAGGGTGGCTATCCAATGGGATTAATAGGGTTACTTAGAGGACAAGAGGGAATCAAAAGGCAAAGGCTTCACTGAAAAGTCCATTCCAGTATTGGCACCAAGTGAAAGCTGGAGCTTTGTGCCCAGCTTGGGCATTGCTCTACCAAAGAGTCGCCTCCTGCAGCAGCCTTTCAGGACTTACACAACCTTAGGGAGAAGCCTCTTGCATCTTGTAACTTAGTGAGTTTCCTAGGAAGATTACCTCCCTCCTTCCTCCAGGTGTGAAGGTTTCCACCCAGAGCAAAAGCTACAGAAGGCCATTTAGGACTGAATAGGAGGTTGTCTCACCTTTGTGAGACAGATGGTGGTTTGGTGGACAGAGCTGAGGGTGACAGGGATATGAAAAGTTTCTCTGCCTCTGGAAGGCTGAAATAGGGTAGGAAAGCAGAAAGTAAAAAAGGGCAACTCCACTTTAGTAAAGACCATGCGCAGATTTCAGTACCAAAGCCCAGGCAATGTTCCCATTTCCTGCAGTGTTTGAGGAGTCATGTAGCTCTGGGGGAGGCTTACTCTAGTCTGAGCTAATGCCCGAGTAGTAGTCAGATAGTTACGTTATCAAGATATCATATTCACAAGATAAAATGGCATTGTGGGAGGGATGGAGGTGGCATCCGCTTAAGGCAGAGCTAAGAGAAGTTTGCAGAAGGGACTGATCACATAAAGTCTGTAGGAGTTTATTCAGTCACAATCTAGCCTAAAAGAATGAAGATACTTTTCGACTTCTAATTTTTAAAGCTGTGCAACCTTTTTGAAACAAAAGTTTATCTTATAGAACTCATAAAGCAGTAATTTTTTAAACATAATAGTGAGGCTTCTGGAAGTATTTTTGAATATACCAACAATGACATAGCATAATATTAATACATATTTGGGGAAACATGTAGAAATATTACATACCAATCTTACAAGGAGTTAAACTTTAAAGTTGGGGATTGGCAGATGGCTCAGTCACAAAAGTATGTGTACTTGGGTTTGGAGATCCCCAGAACCCAGGGAAAAGCTAAGGTTGGTAGCACATCTGCAACCCTAACATGGTAGGGACAACAGTAGAATCAAGCAGGTCCCTAGGGCTGGTGGGCCTGCCAGTCTAGACATCAGTAAGCTTTGGAAACAAATGAAACCTACAGAGGAAGACTCGTTTGCTGTCCATGTCTGGCCTCTACCTACATGGGCACATGTATGAGAATGTGCCTGCAGACATACATGTTCATGAACACTGAGCATACATTAGGAAAAAAAAAGAATAGAGCTGGGCGTCCAGCACAGTGGCAGAGAGCTTGCCTAACACACATTAGGCTATAGATCTTAATCTGGGCTCCAGGTTGTAGAAATGATGTTAATGGGTTTCATACATCACTATATTAAATCATTCACTTTATGTGATTTGACAACAATATGTGCATATTTGGTATGTACATACAAAGCATTTTTTATTTATTAGTTTTTCTTATTTTACATATCGATCCCAGTTCCCTCTCCCTCCCTCCCGTGACCCCCTGGACCCTCCTTCCATCCGCACCCCCCCCCCACTCCACAGGGAGGGTGATGCCTTCCAAGAGGGATCATCAAAATCTGTCAAGTCATTTGGAGTAGGGTCTAGGCCCTCCCTCCTGCCTCTAGGCTAAGGGAGTATTCCTCCATGGGAAATGTGCTCCCAAATTCCTTTCATGCACCAGGGGTACATCCTGGTTCCACTGTCAGAGGTCACTTAGACTGCCCAGGCCTTCTGAAACCCATGCTCGGGGGTCTGAGTCGGTGCAATGCTGGTTTCCCAGCTATCAGTCTGGGGGTCCATGAACTCCCCCTTGTTCAGGTCAGCTATCTCTGTGGGTTTCTTTGCCTGGTCTTGATCCTATTTTCTTATCCTTCCTCCCTCTTTGCAACTGGATTCCAGGAGTTCTGCTCAGTGTTTAGCTGTGGGTGTCTGCTTCTGTTTCCATCAGCTACTAGATGAGGGCTTTATGATGGCATATAAGTTAGTTATCATAGTTATCAATCTCATTATCAGGGAAGGGCATTTAATGTAGCCTTTCCACTGTTGCTCAGATTGTTAGTTGGGGTCACCATTGTGGGTTTCTGAACATTTCTCTAGAGTCGATTTTCTCTTCAAATCTATAATGGTTCCCTCTAGTATGCTCTAATGGTATTTTTTTTTTAATCTTGTCTATTCATCCCCTGACTCGATCTTCCTGGTCCCACATGTTATCCTTTCTTCCCCTTCTCTTTCTCCTAACTGCCTCTCCAATCACTCCCAATATTCTCAGGAGCTCTTGTTCCTTTCCCCTTCTGTGAGGGACCTTGTATGTGTCTCTTAGGTACCTCCTCATCCAAAACATTTTTAGAGGGAAGAGATATATTTGTGTGGGAAACACTATGTTGTCAGAGACATATAGCTTCTGGGGACTCCTTGCTCTGTAATTGTCATATGAACTGACTGGTGACGTGGCCAGCCTCACATTTCATTTTTCAAAGTCACTACGTGACACTTGCTTCACTGCAGGCAGGGTAGGCTCTGTCATATCAGCACTCATGCTTGTCCCCAGAATATTTCCCCCAAGGCCCCAAAGATCCTAGCCCCAAGCTCAACATCCCGTCTGGCTCATGCCCTCTGTGAGAATACACTGTAGAGCGGTGGTGGCTTATTGCGGTAAATAAGGATCAGGATAAACAAATAGGCAGAATAGATGTTTATTCAGGGAGAAATAACTTACAACCTAGACAGATGAACACCAGGAAATTCAACCCGATGCTCTCCTGTCCAAGTCACGCCAGGAAGAGAAGCGCCTTCCTGGCCCCCTCCGACCTCCTTCCTCAGGTCCTCTCCGCTCATCGCTCCACCCCCCAATGGGCGTGGTCAGTGCTACAGAACGACTACCTCACTACAATTCCCCTTTTAGTCTAAAGAAAAGATTTAGGCTTAATACAAAACTATATACAAAACAGTGAATAACAAGTGTGCTCTAAGAAAAGGAAAATCGAGAACAAAATGACCTACATATCTAGTCCTAGGGTGAGGGCATAATGGAGTTTACAATAGAGTTGTCTTAAGCTGGAAAACGTAAGTCTAGTACCTAATATATCTAACTAGGAAGAGAGAATAATAGTTGTGATAGTTTAATCTTCAACCTCATCAAGACCTGAGAAGGAAAATAACAATACTAGAGTAGACAGGAAATGCGGATGGACAACTTCCAAAAGGTGCAGCAAGGACAGAAACAGCAAGCCACCTGAACAGTCACCCTAGGTCTCACAGCGACGTTGGTACACCCAGATTTGGCTAAGGCCAAGAGAACTTGACAGACCACAACAATAGCAGGGAAATAGAATGGCTGTCTTACCCTGACTTGGCAAGGTCAAGCAGTCTTCTATATTTGTCTCCTGCAAGCACATAGGACTGCATGTCCAAATCAGTGGTCAAGGTGGGGGCAATTCTATGCCCAACAGGCCATTAGCTGAGGCGAGATTGAACTCCAGCAGGAGCAACAACAGTGTCCAACATATTTTCGGGAAAGTGCACGGTGCTGTCAGGAGCAACAGTGTCTCATGTCAATGGAGTACTAATATTAAAACATTTAAATGCCATGTTCTGCATGTCTATGAAGTGATTGAAGATTAAGCATCTATATCTGACTAATCTCATAGGTACAGGAAATGTGAGTGAAGATAATCTGTAATACTCGGGAACTTAGCTAAAAAGACTGATTAAAACTTTCCTGAGTAAAGCAGGAACAAATACTTAAACAATATAACTATTTACATATACCTACATGTAAATCCCTAAAATAGAGGTAGAGTATAAGTGTCAAGACAAGAGGTAGAACTATAAAGGGCAGCAAGATAAATATCCCAAATTGTATCAATATACAAAATGTCTTGAACACAAGAAAAGTATACATACATAGAATATGGTAAAAAATAATGTGCATAAAATATTATAAGTGGAAACATTTAACACAATATAACAAAATATAAACTTAATTTTACATAGCTTACCACATAGGAATACATAACAATGTAAGCTGTAAAATACTATCTCATTCATACTCAAATTCTCAAGGAAATAGGCTAATCTACTTATATCCCATCTAAACCATACCTTTACCCACCAGTGGCTTCCATTGCCACAGCCAGAGGAATATCAGTTGCACAATGAATTCAAAGGAAACGCCTAAGAAGATTGCCTGGCTGCCTTTGTTCTGTTTTCCTGAAATTATTTCTTCTGAGAGAGACACTGGGGGTCCCTTCATATGAAGAGGGGGCCCAGCCCAGGCAAAGTCTGCAGCCTACTGCACACCCCTGAGTGTGATGCTATGATCATTTCTCGTCACTTATTTTTGCTGAAGCTATGTACCTTTGATTAAACCTGGCACAACTCTTTAAGAGCCACAGATACACATCAAAGAAGTTAGCTCTTCTAGATCAAAATAGATGGAGGGTTTGGACATGGCCCAGCGCTGTGTGAGCGCGAAGAACAAACCACAGCGGGAGGCAATTGCTTTTGGACAGAAATCAGAAAATAACCAAATGGATTTCCTCTATTCCCTCCTTCATTAGCAGCATGGCAAATGCCTTCATCCTGTCAGCAGAGAAATCTTTATTGGATTTTTATCCACAGATGAGTTTTTAGGCTCAGGCTTAAGGTAGAATTTTTCAAGAACTACCTTAAATTATTAAGCATTTAAAATAATATAAAAATAATTTATGTTTGACAAGTATAGGAAATACCCCGATTTTCTCTTTTTTCCTTTATGCAAACCTTTTGAAAAGGCCTAACTTGGTTGGAGAATGTACAATTTACTTTGTCTATAATTGGCAATCTGGAAATGATTAACCAAGCATGTAGATATATCCAAAATAAGATGGAGAGAAAAACTTACATAAATATGCCTATAAGATGTTCCTGGAAGACTCTATGAAAGAGTAGAAGACTTTCATTTTCATATAATCTATCTTAGAAGATGAGCACCTGACTTATAATAGCCAATGAATATTTAGAAACAATAAATTATTTTAAATGATTATCTTAAAATCATATCTAACCAGTAAATGTATTGCATGGAGCATACATCATCTATATAAAAATCAATTCAGTTAAAGGAGTAAAGGAACAGAACAATTCTCATAGTGTAACTAACAACCAGTCATTCTGCCTTTACCCTTAACTATGAGCTCCTTAAATGCTGAGAGATCGATGACCTCATTTGTACCTTACAGTAGCCCTGTGATTTGCTATGGGATCAATCCCTTTAGATTGATGAAATTGCTGAGGCTATGAGAAGAAATTGATGTGCCCTTGATCAATCAAACACTTGAACCAGGCATCGCAAGTTTGTGCGTATAAAGAAGTAGATTTTAGGTCTTCTTGGCTTTGTGGGCCTCAGTGCCATGATGTAGCTACATGACATTTGTGTCTACCTACTCTGCCGTCTTAGCATAGGAACAACTCTAGCCCATACAGACACAACAAATGTGACTGAATTCCAAGATTTCATTCGTGGAAGTAAAAATTAGAATCTCAGATGATTTTCACATCATAAACTGTTACCACCTGAACATTTTTGAGAGGGGGGTGGGGGCGTGCCCTGGAGAGTGAGTACATCAGTGTGCAGTGCTCTTCCCAATACATGTCACTCAAGCCCCCTCCTTTAACTATTTAAAAATGTAAAATTATACAGGCCTGATAGCACAGGGCTATGATCCTAGCCACTCAGAAGACTGAGCAGGAGAATCTTATATTTGAAGCCTGACAAAACCTGTCTTTAAAACCTAAAAGAAAGAAAAATGAGGGGAGGCTGGTAAAAGTGCTTGCCTAGCATCTTAAGGTGGTAGGTTCGGTCTCTGAAAACACACAGAGACACCAAAGGTGGTAGTTGTGGATGAGCAGGGATTCTATTCTTAGCTGAAGGTCCTAGGATGGGCTTGATCCACTGGTAGGTGGTTGTTCACGCCCTGGTATATGGAGTAAGGTCTGGATTCAGATTTACATAGTCTACCACAACCTCAAAACCAGGCGCATTTGCTTCAGAATTGAGAAGAGACCCTGCTCAGACGCTTGAAGAGGGTTCATTCTGTTCCCAGTTTTGAAATTAAGCGTAAGAAGCAAACATCCAAAGCTTCTCCATCCAAAGAGAAAGACTGAGTAATCACCAGCCACAGAGTAATTAGCAAGGAAGAGAGAGCCAGTAGCAAGCCCAAGGAACACTTTATTGTCAGCTAGAGGCTTTGCCTGAAAGTAAATTTAATACTCATTAAGAAAGAAACGTTGCTTTAATGCCACTTCAGAGGCTGGCAACTGGAAGCCAGCTCTAAGCCATTCAGGAAGCCGCCTCACTGCTGCAAGGCCACCAGACAAACACACACAAATGCTTCAGGGGGCACGAAGACTGGGGATGGCTCATGATGGAAATGTTAGGTACCCCTGGGCCCCAGAAACAGCCCAGGCCTGGAATTTAGCCCCTTGTAGAACAATAGGCATGGTCAAGAAACCAGAAAGAGAGAGAAAGGGGGGGAGAGACAGAAACACAGAGAGAGACACACACACAGCGACGGAGACAGAGTGCAGAGGTATAGATCCCCTGCAAGGAAGACATTGGAATTTATAAGTGTAGACTCCACTAAGGAAGTTTCTAGAATTTTGCTTGATTGTGAAGGTGGTGATTAAAAACACACTCCCATCAAGGTACACTTCATCATTTTTATATGTTTTCCTCCTCCTCCCACGTAGTGATTTGTTACATCCTTTCTGAAGCTGAAATCTGTCTCTGTAAGCCTGTCTTCCCTGAGTGATTTTGCAGGGATGGCATTGTTCACGAAAGCTTAGCAACTGTCGCTGTGCTGTGGAATAAAGCTGTCAGTGTGGAACTGAAAAAATACATATTGCAGAAAATAAGAAAATGTATTTGGAAAAGCTTCATCATCTTGCCTTCCATAAGAAACAAAGGCAGTGGCAGACAAAGTTTAGAAGAATAAACACGTTTGGAGCGGTGAGGTACTTAGACCCTCATCACCCCTAAGTGCCATGGTAACTACAGTGTCCATGCAGTCCAGATATAAGCAGTCCAAGTAATAGGCAACTCCAAGGAAATGTCATTGGATATGAAACATGGTTAAGGAAAGAAAGGAGTGATTGACTCAATGTGGCTATATGTGAACATTTCTTAATATTTTGGATCCTCTGGGTATGCTTACAAAGGGATATTTATCATGCATGTTGTGTATCTGGTATGTTATTTATCTTGTTATTTAAATCACTTTCTTTTTGCTCTGACTCATTCTGCATCATGACATAAAGGTAAGAAATGGAAGCTATTGCCAAATGCTGAACCTGCCTTACATTTAATTTGATATTTCCCTAAAAGCTATGAAGAACTTCATTGGCTCAGAGGATTTATAGGTGCATACACTAAGACATGTCATTTCTCCAGAATAACATTAATAAATCTTGTCTGTTAATGAATATCCTACTCCATGTGATTCTATGAAAGGAAAATACGTATTCATGAACTATTGTAAACAGATAAAGGAGAAAGAAAAGGAAGGTGGCATGAAGAAGTGATATGAGTCAAGTGCTGTGATCTTGATGGATAAAGGGGAGATGCTACGTGGCTAGATAAGTAGATAATAGATAGAAGATAGGTGGATGGGTACATGGTAGACAATAGGTAGGTAGGTATATAGATGAAAGATATATAGATAGATAGATAGATAGATAGATAGATAGATAGATAGATAGATAGAAAGAAAGAAAGATAGATAGGCAGGCAGGCAGGCAGGCAGGCAGATGGACAGGCAGACAGAGGCAGATCGATGATAGACAATAGATAGACAAACAGACAGACAGATATGTATATAGAGATATGAAATTGTGTTATAAATACATCATTTAGACATAGGCAGATATTTTTATATAATTTTTATTTTTCTTATTTTACATATCAATCTCAGTTCCCTCTTCCTCTATCCATTGCCCCCTGAGCCCCCTCCCATCCCATACCCTCCCCCACTCCACATGGAGGGTGAAGCCTTCCAGGAGGAATCATCAAAATCTGTCAAGTCATTTGGAGTAGGGAGTAGGCCCTCCCTCCTGATAGTCAGATATTTTACATATTTTCTATCTCTCTTGGTGTGTGTGTGTGTGTGTGTGTGTGTGTGTGTTAATGTGTTAATGTGTGTGGGTGTAGGTGTAACTGCACCACAGCATGTCTTTAGAGGTGTGTCAATCCTCATGTCCCACCATGTTAGGAACAGGGTCGCTCTACTGTTTGCTGCTACACAGGCCATGCTGACAGTCTGAGCTCTGACAAAGGGGGGTTCTTGCTCAGCTTCACATGGGTTCAGAGGATTCAAACTCAAGTCCTCACACTTGGGTCAAGTGCCTCACCCACCGAGCCATTTTCTCATCCCTCGGAGAGCTCGTGTTCTCATCAGGGTTCATTCCATACAACAGGCAGAAAATAATCTTTAACTGTGTTTTGTCACTTGTGACCTGAGAGTGGAAATTAATGGTGTGGGGGCGGGGCTTGGCAAAGGAAAGAGGGGAGGCACAAAGTAGAGGGAGGGAGACTAATTTTGTTTCACAAATGCTGTAATAAAGCCCGTTCTTCCTCAGCAAATACAAGATTTTAAAGCTGAATACACGAATACAGATGCTGTGTGGAGAGAAGCTTGAGAACATCTATTTGGGATTTGGTTTCACATGCTGTTGTTTTATTCATGTTCTAAAATTGTGGCAAAAAAAATAATAAAACTCAAATATTTTATTGAACTTCCAAGTATTTAAAATACTGAAATATTTAAAAATAAATTTGAACTTATTCCTTCTTTTTTTATATATATATAGCTAGCTACAAGCTTGAAATGATTCAATGTGATACCCAGTCAAACTTCTGCAACGAATTCAACAAATTCTTGCTGGGTGGTAGGTATAAAAATTTTCATACAAGTAATATTTAAGATCTTTAGAATCAGTCATTTACAATTGCTGCTTTTTTTTAAAGAATCAAACATATCTTTGTTATCTTAAATAACCCACTAGATGACTGAAATGTCTTGAGCATGTGGTTCATGCTTAGAAAGCCCTTCCCCAGTGAGCAGGAAAGGGTAGCCATAGACTCTGCCACTGACATTGACACAAGAGTCTTGGAGTTTAAGGATCTTGTCCCTGTTCAGCTGTTGTGGTGAGGGAGAGTAATGAAAGGCTGTTAAGGTCTTCCTGTGTGATTCTTTTTGCTGGGGGTGGAGGGGGCGAGTTGGGGTACAATAGCTCTACTGAAGATGCTAAGAAACAAAGGAGACTTTATTGTGCTTACCCAACTCAAGTCAGGACACCACAGCAGCCCACTCAGCCCCCTAGCCTTCTGGTCAAAAGGACCTTTTCTAGTCTCACACTTCCTCCTGCCCCTAGCTGAAAAGAGAATGTGTTTTGCTTTGTTTTTATTACTGTGTGTGTGTGTGTGTGTGTGTGTGTGTGTGTGTGTGTGTGTGTTCACATGACTGCATACATGCAGATCAGGGAGAAAAATCAGTCTTGACTATGATTAGTCTGGAGCCTTCCACATTTTTAATAAACAAGGCCTCTTGTTGAGTTGAAGCTCACCAGGTAGACTAGGCTGGCTAGCTCGCTAGCCCCAGAGATCTGCTTGGCTCTGGTTCCCAGTGCTGAAACTGCAAGGTCTGAGGCTAGACCTCAGGACCTCATGCTTGTCCATCAAGTGCTTTGTCTACCGAGCCATCTCCTGGCCCCCAAAGCTGATGTTTGTAGAAAATATCCTGTCATGTCTGTATACATGTCATGGGTACCACTAGTCAGAGTTGAAGAAACCAAAACTACAAGGCTATGTTACACTTGTTTAGTTACATTATTGCCTACATAAATACAGTCATGGTCTTCCAATTTAGGCAGTAGTTATTTAATAAAAGAGAAAGCAAATTAAAAATGAGTTGTATTGATAAATGTGATTAACCCAATTTGAATTTCAAAGCATTCATATTTTAATAGGCTTGGTCTTTTGTTCTTAGTCAAATGCATAATTGCTTTTCCTCATTCTTTTCACTTGCTGTCAGAAAAATCAGAATAATCTCTGAAGAAAAATATGCACTGGGAAAAACTGACTTGAGGAGTCCTGTGACTGTGTTACATGTGGCCAAGTTTAAAAAGAAACTGTTAGGGTCTCGCTGGCTATGGTCAAAAGTGATTTCCTCTCCAAATACGATGGGCAATAAAATGTTTTATCTAGTTCATCATTAACTACTAGTTTGTGTCAAAATTGAAAGAGGACCAAAAAGAGGAATTTTGAGCAATTGGATATCAGCATGCAAGCTGACTACCAGGCAACTATAGCCCCTGCCTCCCTCTGCTCACCCAACTATCTTAAACACAAGGTATGCTCGACTTCCCCAAAGCAGGTACGTTCAATTACTTCTTACATGGGTTTTGAAAATGTACTTAAATAGCCTATTACTGCTAAACCCAAAGTTCTCAATAAAAGCTCATTCAAAATATTTCACCAAAAGTAAATTATGCAAACCAGCCAGTTTGGTGATGGCTCAGACACAGAGACCAATAAGTTGTCTGTGATTTTATCAATTGTATGTGCCTGTATGTATGATGTACGTTGTGATAATGAATATCATTGCGTATATGTATCCACACTGCAGCAGCAGCAGCTATCCCTTGGAGCAAGAGCTGCACAGTCTGAGGTTAGAAGCATTCATTTTTGCAGAGATATGCAGGCGTGTCTCGCATGGCGATTATCCAAGCGCACATGCTTCCATTTCCCCAGAGAGGGATCATCGCTGTGACCGAGCTGGCCTCTCATTCTGTCATGGGCCTTCCCAGAGAAGGCTGACAGGCTAGGGGAGAGCCAAGACTTGCCCATAGTCATTTTGGAGAATTCTGTGGCCAGGCTCATTGAGAAATGTGAAAACATTCACATTTGTGGGTTCACAGAAGCTGGGGAATGGCTGCTAGGAAGGGGCCTGGATTCTCAAAAGGGTTTCTCCAGGAAGCAGAGGTGTCCAAACATCAGGTCACTCTGTCTTAAGATTCCCTCCTATTTATGGATACATCTTAAAAATTTTCAATGGTCATGATGAATACAACCTGTGAATTCTTACTGTGCAGTTTTTGTTTTGTTTTGCTTTGTAATTTTTTTTCCTTCCATGCCTTTTCTTTAACTGAACACCTCTGCCAGGGAAATCAATCACATTAAATATTTACTATCATGCTCTTCAATCTTGGCTACCCATGGTGACCACCTGGAGGGTCTTTTGAAATACTGGCACTCCAGTCTCAACCTCTGGGCTTTTGCTTTGCTGGGTCTGCAGGGGACCTGGACATCGTCAGGATTTACAGAGCTCTTCGGGGGATTCTAGGATGTGGTCAGGGTTGAAAATAACTGCTGCAGAGAGAAACAATAAATTCCCAGGCTAAAATTGAGAGGCATTAAAAAAAAAGTCAGTAAATTCACATGAACTAATGTTCTGCTTCTATAAGAGGGAGACGCTGCTGCTGTGAGACTAAATGATAGTCTACTCACCTTAATTCTTGTGGCACTGCTGTATAGTCACCATGTTATTAATTTTCTGTTTCATAACCCTGACAAACATAATTGTTAATTACATACCATACACTCCACCCTCGCAATAAATGATTTCTCTCTGAAACCTCATCTGATACCGAGCTATCGTGCAATGCCCTACTATATTAAATTTCAATTTAATTATCTTTATTACAGCACTCCCTCCTTGAAGAAAATGATTAACTCTGAGATGGACTTACAACAGGAGAGAAAGGCATTGCAGGGACCCTCACCCCAGAGCCCTGTACAATCATCCGGGCTGAAGTTGCAGGCGCAAGGGCAACAATAAAAGGTTGAAAAATGAGTTTCTCTTTCATTTCCTCAGCTCCTTGGGAGATGATCCCTCCAGAGACTTGATTCCTCCATAGCCCCTACTTAAACACACACACACATACTCACACACACACATACACACTCACATGCACACACACACATACTCACACGGTGAATAGCAGGAGAGATGACACATGTGTGTATGTATGTGCACACACACATACTTTCATTAAAAACAAGAATGGTTCTCAATTAGCATAGAAGAGGATGGGAAGCCCATGAGCAGAACAAATATACTCATTCCTTGAAAAATCAATCCTTTGGGAATTAAACTTTATTTAGTACCATGTATCTTTAAAAAAAAAAAAAAAGGCTTAGAGTGTTTTATTTTTAAACGTTACTGAGGTGACTTTCAGCAAGATTGTCTTTAACCTTGGTCAGAAAATTAAAAGATCTAGAAAGCTCTAAGCTTCTCAAAAGTAATTGTTTCCCTCGATTAACACTAAGGGGCTTGAGTGCCATGCAGCTGTGATGTTAGGTGACTGCGGAGAAACGAACTGGAAAATGGGGCCGTGGGGCTTTGGAATTCCACATTACAGAAATAAAACAGTGAAGGGGGCTTCATCATCACTAAGTAAGCATTTATGCAACAGGGTATTCAGAGAGGGCTTTGGGGGCAACCACTATCAGGAATGGACTAGCCCTAAGCCAAACCCATGCCTCCTCCCCACTCATATCCTTTGGTAATTCAGGACCAGAGACTTTGGCTGATTCTAAATAAAACAATAGGGTTCAATATAAATTCAGACAATATCAGGGTCATTGAAAATGGATATATGCATCACTAGTGGATATTTTTTAGTAAAAATTGATTTTTATTATATTTGTATTCATTCTCTGATAATTTTACATATGTGTATAACGTACTGTGATTATATAACCCCCACACCCCTCCAACTCCCTATAGACTCCCTAGTCACACCCTCTCCAACTTCATGTCCTCTTTCCATAATCCACTTAGTCCTATCAGCGCTGTCACACACTCTGGGTGTATGACCATGCACGGGAGCAGAGAACTGGTAGTCTCCCAGGCACAAGTTCCCCAAAGGAAACGAACTATCTTAGCGGCCTTGAACTGCTCAAGCTCCTCAAATAAGGGTGGAGCTTCCTGGACCCTCCTCCATCTATACAGGAAATTTGTCTGTCTTGATCTTGTGCAGGCTTCATGCAGACAACCACAGCCACTGTACCTACATGAGTATGCTATCTCCATCATGTTCAGAAGACTATTTCACAGAAGTTCTGCCTAGTCTGTGGTTCTTTTTCTTCCTCCTTTCTCACAATGCTCTTGGAGTCATAAAATGACTTGGATGTCCCATTTAGGGCTGAGCACTCCACAGTCCCTCGTTTTCTGCCATGTGCCCTTTTTGAATGAGTGCATTCTTATTTATGAGAAATGCTTTGTAGAGTAGTTTCCTCCTGTGCAAACACTCTGGGCTGTGTCTGCCCAATCTTCGTTAGTTAGAGCATTCACTCTAATGGCCTTTATTTTGGGGACTTTGGAGGGGTAAGACAGAGACTCCTGAAATTCAGGCAGACCTCAAACATGCAACATGGCTGAGGTTGGCCTTACACATCAGAACCTGCTGCCTTTACTTCCCAAGTACTAGATTACAGCTATGGTCACCATGCCTGGCCTTGGTAGACTCTTAATGTAGTCAAGAGACAAAATAAACATGACATGTGTGACTGATGTGGGCATAAGAGAACAGATAATAAACTTTCTTTCTATGGAAGAAGACACTAGGTATAATGATCTTGTATTATAATATGTACACACACCAGTGGCATAGATATTTACTGCCATTACCAAATATTCAGTCAATGCTGTACATGATTGTACATGCTATGCTTTTACAGGTCAGGCAGAGCCACAGGTTTGTTGACATCAGCATCACCACCAGCCCCTGAATAATGTATTGCACTACAATGTTACCATGGCTACAAATCTCTAGGTCATGGGGATATCTCAGCTTCTTTATAATCTTAAGAGAGCACTATTGAATATGCAGTTTTCTGTTGAGTGAAATATTGCAGTGTACTGCCTGAGTGTGTTCAGTGAGTGGGTCAGGGACCTAAGTACATAGTAAGGATTTCGGCATGTACCTGAATTGAAATTTCCAGAGAATACTGATACATTTATATTAATGGAGGTGATAGCTGGGAGTATTCTAAGTAACACTAGGACACTTCTTTGTATCCCTTCCTGTCCCATTCATCTACTCCCCATCCTCCACCTTGGGGAGATGGAGTTGCAATTAAGCCCCTCCAATCTATGCAACAAATTGGAAAAGGCTCTGTCTTAGTTGGGGGTTTTTAGAGCTGTAAGGAGACACCACAAGTCTTCTAAAGGAAAGCATTAAATCAGGTGATTCAGTTATAATTTCAGAGTTCCAGTCCACTATCATCATGACAGGGAGCATGCCAGCATGCAGGCAGGTGTTGTGCTGGGGTGGTAGCTGAGTCCTACATCTTTCAGGCAACAGGAAGTTGACTGAGACACTGGGTGGTTTTCTAAGCATAGGAAATCTCAACACCCACCCCACAGTGACACACTTCCTCCACTCCAATAAAGACACACCTTCAAACAGGGACACTGCCTATGAGATTATTGGAGCTATTACATGCAAACTACCACAGGTTCCATGATCTATTTGAGATAAGCAGAAAGATAGGCCTCCAGGATTAGATGTTAGAAGGTAGGACAGGTAGGATGATAGTCCCTCCCATCATAAAAGTCCGGTCTTTCATGGGTGTTGCTGTATTTAATGGAACTAGAGCAAGGGGGGGGGTATCAGACAGTAGCTAAGAGTTCCATAGTAACAGAGGAAGAATGTTGTTAGGTCATGAGTGGCATTGAATTCTTAGGTTTAAATTGGGATAAACTATCTGGACATGTAGATATACACTCCCAGCACTCAGGAGGCTAGGGAAGAATCAATGACGTAAGTTTTAGGACATCCAGGGCTACATAATCAGGAAGACCAAAAAGGTATTAGTATTACTATTACTACAAATAATAACAACAATTAATAATAATAGTGATGTATTAAGAATGTAGCTTAGTTGGCATATTTCTTGCCTAGCATATACAAGGCCACCAGGTTTGGTCCTTAGCATTGTAAAAAATAGGCACAGTGGCACATACTTGAAATTTCAACACTCAGGAGGTAGAACCAGGATGATCAGTACTGCAAGGTTATGCTCAGCTGAACAGTACAGGTGTAAGCCAATCTGTATTATATGAAACCATATAACATAATCATCAATATTATCACCATAGATATTACCATCGTCAGCATCATAAATAATAACTAATAAGTATAAACTAAGTAATGACAAGTGATTAGCATCCAAAAAAATTGTCTTTGAGTTGAAAAATGGAGCTCTTCATCAACAAAATAAGCACTATTTATATTATTTATTCTTCCTAAGAACTTTGTGTGATACTTTTCTATTTGTTCACTAATGGAGCCATGTATGAACACTAGTGTGGTCTCTCTTTTCTTGCCTGAGGTTTCTCCCTCTGTTTCCAACAGTTTTAGTTGATTTTATCAAGCTCAGTCAAAACTACAGAATCAACCCTAGGAATTTCAAATGGAGAAAAAATATAGGTTTCTGGCTACTTATTAGTGGGAGGGTCAAAGAATAAAAGGTGAGAGTTTGGTCTGTATCTGCAGGTTGATATGTCTGCATCCACATGGATGCTCACACGTGTGCACATGCCCTCACACACACATTGCACTTGCAAACATACACAAAATGTACACACATGGAAGAATAAAAATGAAAATTCTGGCTCTTGTGAGTTCTGTCATTAGATATACCTGCTGCATAATGTCCCGTGGCTCTTGGAACTGCCACTACCATTATACAGCCAAACCACAGAAAGTCTTCTGCTCCGACTGCTAGCACTATAGTCTAGTCAAAGAAAAGACAACTCCACCTTCCATTCCCTGTGAAGGCCTTCCCATCAGAAGAACATAATGAGGCCTTTACAAGTAAGTTGTGATAAAAATAAAAATTTCAGACTTCCGACATGCATACAAGAGGACATAAATATACTGGAAAGGAGTCAATAGCCACAAACAATTAAGCATCATGACAGGAAACTCAGCATGAAGCAAGGAGGGAAACTGGCAGCCTTGCAGTCTTCTTGGTAGATTAAATTCTATTCCCTACAGGGGTTTGGGACTGAAGACAGCGGAGAAAGCCAGATTTCAAATCCCCGGGATTCACATAAAGCTGTCCAAGCCAATTTATAATCCCAGTGGCCAGGAGGCAGAGAGAGGAGACTCATGAAGCAAACTAGCTAGAATAACTGAATGAGTGAGCTGTGGGTTCAAGTTTCATCAGTACATAAAATGGAGAATGATTGAGTAAGATACCCAGTGTCAACCTCTGACCTTCACAGGTTCACCTGTTTCCACATACATGCATCCATGCTTATGCAAACAAGTGCACATGCACACACACTCGTGCACACACACACACACACACACACACACACACACACACACACACACACCGCCGAAATAACACCATGAACGTCTGCCATGTATTAAAATAGGAAAACCATCAGCTCGCTATTGTTGATTTGGGATTCATATATTTAGCTTAAAATTCTGGCTTCTGTTTGCTAACATTTTTATTAGAAAACATGTATTAAAAAAACAAGTATTGCAGTCAATAATATGCAATCAATACACATGCTCTCTATTTGACTAAGAAAGACAATGTGGCAAACGAAATCTAACTGCTGACACTGGGCCAAACACAGCATCCGAGGATGAGACTTGATGAAAATAGCTTATGAAAATTCACTATCATTAGAAGATGGTTTTTTTATGTCAGCTTGATAACTTCCAGGAAATGAGGAAAAACTCAGAGTGATAAAATCTTGTAAGTAGAGCCTTATAAAAATAACTTATGGCACAACATACCAGCTCTAAACAGTAACAGTATTAGCTCACCAAGAAGAAGTAATGAATTCTAATAAATCCGGGAACAGGCAAGAAAGTATTTACAATCTCTGCATCAATGTTGTGAGTCTATTATCCTCACTTCATAGCACTTTGAATAGCATGAAAAACACTGAGTAACAAAAGGAACATGCTAACTATTCAGGGAAATTGCTGTGACTTTTGTTGGTACACATGCCATGTCTTTCCCTTTCACTTGGAGACCGCATTTGCTTTGGAGGAAGCCATCATCTATGTAAGGAAAATAAACTGTTCCAGAGAAAGTTAGCAACCAAATAGAACCTGAATGACAAATACAAAACCTTCCCAGAAGCCAAAACAGGTAATGCATGTTCCAGGAGAAAAAATAAAGTCAATATGATCACAATGTCCTTATTTCATACTAACAGTGTGTGTGTGTGTGTGTGTGTGTGTGTGTGTGTGTGTGTGTGTGTGTGTGTATGTGTTATACACATGAGCTCATGAGTGCTCTTGCCAGTACATGAGTTTCAAAGTTCCAATGCCCTACTCTATGCTTTTGAGGCAGGGTCTCTCCCTAAAACTAGGGCTCACATTTTTTCATCCAGGCTGGCAACCAACAGGTCCCATTAATCTCGCAGTCTCTACCGCCCAACAATTTTGGGCTTTAGTCAAAGGCTAAACCACCCCAGCTTGTTATGTGAATGCTGAGATCTGAAATCTGATCCTTATATTTGTGCCATAAGCTCTTAATGCTCAACCATCTCTCTTGCCCCCAAACTTCTTATGTTTTGAATCAGAATTTCTTGCTGAACATGCATCTCACTGATTCAGCTAGACAAGGCAGCTAGCAAGTTCCAGAGAAACGCTTGTATACACTGATATATTTTGCCACTTGTAGACATTTTCAATGAAAAAGCCATCTAACTGAATTTGAGTTTCTCGTCTTGCTCTGTGTCTAGTAACTGCTTCTTGTTCCTTGACATAGGGCCCTCTCTACTTTTCTCTATAAAGGAGTTACACTCCCGAAGACCCTAGAGATAGTTCTGCTGTGATGATGTGGAATGAATTCCTAAGGAGACAGGAAAGGCAAGTCCTGCAGACACACCCCTGTCCCAGGTGTCAAGGACATGAGGCAGTCAGCTGCATCAGTGACACTGACCTGGGATCAGTCTTAGGGACCTGTGGACTTTGACACAAAGAGAACAGGCATTGAAAGAAGACTCTTGAAGCAGAAGAAAACACTTAGCTTTGCTGTGTCCACATGAGTAATCTGTGAGATATAACAAGGTGGCCTCTAGCTAAAGAATGGTTTAGCGCATAGAGTTTGTTCTCAAAAAGTTCTCCTTTCTTGTTGATATCCTTGACGTCCTAAGCAGTTCTCTAGACATCCCCTTTCTAGAAGTGGTGTATGTGCTTACTCTTCATAGACCTTGTTCCTTGTGGAATTCAAGATGCAAATTGTAAATTCAACAAATATGAAATACATGTGTAAAAACAGGGTCATCTAATGCTTGGCTCTGACACTGAAATGTGTCTTACTGTCAGAGTAGTTCTTCATTTATTTGGTGATGTTTCTTTTTCTGTCATTGTAGAGAAAGTAATGGCATTTTTTACAATCCTTGGTGCTATAAATTTGGTAAAGATGTGTCACTTAGTAAATGATTGGTATTGGGCCAGTTTTAAATTTCTACTTTATAAATTGTGAAGGTCATCACTTAATTAAAATAGTTCCTTAAATTTGCTTCCACAGCCAACACTTATTATACTATATTCCACATTCGGTGGGAGGGAAGGCATTTGTTAAAAGAATTTGGATAGCACCAAAAATGATCAAGAGAATTACTATTGTTTCAGGTTAATAGGGGAAAAAGCAGCTTAATTGAAGGCATGACCAGACTAGAAAGACAGAGATGGAAAGCAGAGAGAAAGAAGAGGGAGAAGAGTAGGACAAGGAGCCTGGGGGGGGGGGAATGAATATGTTTCATTTTTCTTAAAATGCATACAGTCTGTTACCTCATTTCTAGAACAGATAATAATGACAGCCCATGCATAAATTATATATTCAAGGATCAGGAAGTTATGGTCACAATTCATATATAGAAGGTTTATACCAATCAGCGAAATGAAATTCCACACCAAAGAGAGGAGGAAGACAGGAGCCTGCAATGTCGAACAAGGAAGACAGCCTGGAGAAAGCTGCTGCCATTTTATCTGTTGAAAGGACAATGACTTTTGATTCCATAAACTGTCTCAGAATTTCAATGCATTATGTATCATTGCAGAAGCCTTTTGAAAGCGAATGCACTCAAGAGGCCTGCTGGATGGAGCATCACAGGGAAGCAGCAGGCTTTCTGTGAGCTCAGGATGTTTCCCTTTGATCTCCAGGCAAGCCAACTGTGACACAGTGTCCCCACAGAGCACGGGGCACAGCACAGGAGGCCCTTTTAACTAAAGTGCACACAGAGAAAAATTGATGGGATTCTTATGAAGTGGTTTGTTTTAGCTCCAAGTGGAGAAAAGCAAGTAGAGGAGGAAAGGGGACACATTTTTGTGGTATAAAGATAGATCCAGTAGAAACTGAGTGGAATTCTCTATCATGTTTGAAGGGCTAGAGTGCTTGGTTAGCTTGCATGAAACCTGGATTTAATCCCTAGGACCAAATAAAAGTGTATGTGATGATGCAACCTACAATCCCAGCACTTCAGAGGTAGAGACGGGAGGGTCAGAAGTTCAGGCTCATCCTCAGCTACACAGTGAGTTTGAGAAAAACCTGGGTTACATGAGACCCTATCTTAAAAACATTAAACAAACATTTAAAATTAAAGTGTATTATTTATGTGAAGATAAGCCTCACATAAATAGGCAAATGGTAGCTGATATGTAAACCCACCACAAAGCAAGTCACCTGTTAGTATTTCCTGAACTGAAATTCTTTGAATGACAATGGGAACAACTACTCAGGACTCAAAAAATGAGAGTCTTCACTTGGGCTCTGACGGGGCTTTGTCATGACTTGTAATGAACTGAGCATTGTCATGTGTGTTCTAAAGGAAACATTGTATGGGCAAAAAGCGAAAAAAATATAATCACATGCACCCAGATATTCACAGAACAGCACCCGCACAAACTGAGATGGCAACTCCATCTGTGGCTTATCTTCCCTTTTCGCTAGCTGGGACCATGTCAGTTTCAATGGAAAAGGAATGGTTCGTGTGCAGGAATCATTCAGACAAACTAGAGCCGCTACATCTGTATGGATCTGCCTCGGGGAACAAAACAAAGAGCTGAAAAGAGTTTAATCTAAATACACCATCATATGCTATCAATAGTTATAAAATATGTATGTACGTACATATATATAAAATATATGTATACATACATATATATACACACACAAGCATTACTATATATTATATATACAAACATATATGTGTATATACAAACATATATATGTACATATATATATATACACATATATGTGTGTTTGTATATAAATAGTTCCCATGGTGACACTGTCAATGGCAGTAGACTATAAGTACCATAGACCTGTAATATGGGGAGTGGAATTTAAGGGAGGTGTCCTGTAAATGTGGGCTAGGTAAAGAACTGGAAATTATCCTCTCCATAAGAAAGTATCCAGCTTGATTTAATCCATTTTATAAGACAGTTTGAGTTATGAAAGGTTCAAAGACACAAGGAGCAATAATGAGATTTATGATTTATCCTTCAAAAATGTTGTCAATAACTAATAAATTTCTTGAGTTCTAATCCCTCATCAGTTCATGGCAGAAAAGTGAACGGTTTGCTGAGTACTTGAGAAGAGACAGCGCAGGAGGATCATAAAACAACCATCATATCTCGCCAGTATCGAATAGTTATCATCATGTTCATTAGGAGTATCGTGCCTGGTGCTAAAATACTTCATAGCTGTATTTGATTTGATTGACAACTCTGTGAGGTGAGTGCATATTTGTCACTTTTTTAACTTGGCTGAGGAGCAGCACTGAAGGTAAAGGCATCTGAATGTTGCCTTGCCATGGATCCAGCCAGTGGTGGGGCTGGACTGTGTGGCTATGCTGCTGTGTCTATGCATCCTACTGTTTGCCGGGGAGGACCCGCTGCAGGCTTCTCAGTAGAAAAAGAGAAAGGGGGGAAGATTAAGAATACTGTGATTTTTAAAACTTTTGTGGATGGGTAATTGTGGATAGTACATGTGTATAGTCTATGTGCATGTGCATTAGGGTGTGTGCACTGGTGTTTGCATGTAGAGGTCACAGGAGGACACTGGCATTCTGCTGTATCAGTTTTACATTATTCCTTATGACAGGGTCCCTCACTGAACCTGGGGTTAAGTTGGCATCTAGCAAGCCTCGGCAATCTGCTGAGGTTGCAGGAGTCTTCACCAGCCTTTTGTGTGGGTGTTTGGGTGTTTGGACTCAGGTCCCTATGGTCCTCTGGCAAGCACTCTTACTGCTGAGCTGCCCTGCTCCTCCAACCTCCAAATCAATGGACATTTTGAATTGTAGAGCGTGAAGGGGCATACTACAAGAAAGGACATGGACTGTGAATAGTGAGCATCTGGAACTGGGATCGTTACACAATTGAAAAACTGAGTCAAAACAACCACAGAGTGCAGAGTTGCGGAAGCTGTGTTAGAGAACACTGCGTCCTGCCCAACAAGGATTCCCCCTTATTCTCACAGAAGGCAGTGGCATCAAGCCTGCTTCAATGTTTCCAGGGATGGATACTTCCCACCCTGCAGCCCACCCACTCTACCCTGCAGGGGTTGAAATTTTAGAAAGGGGACCACTATAGGAAACCCAAACCAGAGTCGGCGTCACTGCAAGCATTTCCTTGAGCAAGTCATACTGTCACTTCAGCGCACACCTCTGAGGGACTGTTGTTTCACTACAGAACATGAAAGGTAAAATATGCCTCGAAGGGGAGCCTAATTAATTTTGTAAGCGGCATATTAAGGTTTGGATTTCTTTCTATCATTTGTGTCAAGGCCTGTAAAATCAAATGGCAAGACTCAGTTAGATCGCATGACCTCAAGTAAAATTCACACTTTACGAAACCATAGTGCTTCGCTGATCACTTCTGGCCAGATGTGAAGAGGGGAGAGGTCCTGGTCCTGAGTTCCCACTGTCGGCCACGCCTTTCTGCCATCATGGGCGTATCCCGACAAACGAGCAGATCTGTCCTCTCTCACTATAGCTGAGTTTGTCAGGCATTCTGTCACATAACAGCTAATTCCTTTTCCTTCCCACTTATGCTCTTCTGAATTTTTTTAAATAAAAATCTCCTTTTAATTTTCTAGTTCTTCTTACTCAAGGTGGCACATGATGTCAACGCCCATACCAACCTGAACATCTCAGACCTGGAGGGATGCTAGAAGCTAAGTAGAATCTGGCCTGGTTAGTAATTGGTTGGGATATAGTACATGCTGGTTAAAACATAAAATTTAAAAAATCAAGAAGTTTTATTTGTATAAAATTATACACATGTAAAAGGAACAAACTTTTATAAGATGGTGTATTTATGGGTATGAAGTAATTAAAGTGGACAAAGGAACTGTAGCTCCTAGAAGCTTCTGCATAATGACAACCGTCTGATTCTAGGTCATGTGGGAACAAGGTATGTTCCCTGAATCCTGGATAAACAGAAAGCACATCCCTGTTTATGTTTTCATCCTCACTACCTGACAAGGAGCAAGTATTGCACCAAAAGACAAAAGTCTACAGTGAGTGTGGAAATTAATAGAAGGAGGGATTAGAAAGGAGTGGCCATCTCAGAGTGAACCCTGGGGTTTGTTCCCTGACACATGAACAGAATTTGAGACCAACACTTTCCTTAGAGCTGTAGAATCTAGGAAGGTGGGGATGGGAGTTGAGAAAAGAGCTGTGGGAACCCTTAGGCATGTGGAGAACCTTCTCTGAGGAGCTTGATCTTGTGTGTCAGTATGATCAATTCCTTCCACTCCAGCCTAGAAAACAAAAATGCAGGAGAGCTGGTCATTACCCTTATATTTTCACCCCCTCTCTTTTGGCTTCATTTCTGCCTCTGTACTTTCCAGATTCCTCTAAGGGGCTTTAAATGTTACCACCACAAATATAAATATATATATATGGGGAAGCCAAAGGCCCCATCACTCCACCCAGTGCATCCAGTAGAGAAAAGACAGACAGAAAACCGTCTGCTAGTCACCACGCTGTGGTCTCTGGAACAAGGAAAAATACAGAAAAGAGTTACATCATACTGTATTTTATCAATATTGAGTGAAACCATGTTGTAATTCAAGCCTCCTGTTTCCCCTTTGAGCACTTTATCTAAAACACAGACAGTTTATGCTTAATTTCAGTACAATCTACTTTCTCATAGTCTGCAACCTAGCTGAAGGTAAATCCCACATTCCATGTTGGTCCTGTTATTAATGTAGATAGAGAGCTGAGGCATACAACTTCATCAACAGACGTGTGACTGACAAAACAGGTATCAAGATGTACAGATTCTTACGGTAGCTGATCTTTGTCTTGCTGTCTGTTCTGAGTTGAATTCAAACAACAAGTGATTGTTTTTATAACAAAGGGACAAATTCGAGTTCTGATTTTATGGAAGGACACAGGGAAAGGTTGGCATGGCTCTGGTTTGAAGTTTTTTGTTCTGTTTTGGTCTTGCTTTTGTTTTCTTTATCTATTTTTGAAATTAAAATACAATTACATCATTTCCTCTTTTGCTTTTGGTCCTGTGGTAGCCCAGGCTGACCTTGAATCCTCCAATCCTGCTTGCCCCTCTGCAGTGCTATAATTAAAGAAATGTACCACAAGACCCAGATTTTTCCTGAATTTGCAAAGGAGGAGGGGATAGTATGTGCCAAGAAAAAGATTCTTAAGCATGAAGTCTAGTAACAGTACCAAACACAGAAGGGAGCCCAGCTGGGGTCGGGGTGGAGAATGGCATCAAGATCGGGCTTTGAACCCTTCCTGGTTTAGATACTGGTTTGTGCAAGCAGAATGTTAGAGCTTCACGCCCCTCCCCAATCTACAAAAAGATAGCCACATCAAGCAGGGATGCCCCCAAAAGACAGCTGATGAAGCTCTTCAAAGATCTCCACATTTTCCTGGCAGATTTGGAGAAGGTGGGTCTATTGTCTGCTTTTGCTACTCTAGTTTGCTTCCTTGTTTAATGAGGAAGGGAAAGCTCAGGGGTTGTTAAAAGGCTTCAGGCTGGCTTCTGCCTGTGTGCAATTACTGTGGAAGAAAATCCTTGAACGCATGACATACATTTTTAATAAGTGGAGACCTTAGGAGTTATTTCTATTTGATCTGAGCCTGACATCATTCCTTGCTTCTAAATTCCTTTTGGAAATACTGAAGTCTTCCATTCCCACATCATCTTTACAGTACACTGAGGAACACAGCAGATACTGTGCAATTATCTTTTGGGAGAGTGTCAAGCTAAAGTGATCTTAAAATAATAATAATAGTAGTAGTAATAATAAACAAGCCTCATTCCATCTTAAATGCACACGAAATGTCTCACTTGTCCTTTCCTTTGTGTGATACACTGAAACAATGCTGGGACCTTCCCAAGCGTCTCACAAACTCCTCCCTTCTCCTATTGTAACTGCAGGTCTTTCTAGGTGCACCTTCAGTGATGTTTAAATTGATCTGAGTTTAAACAGAGAAAAGTCAGGGTTCCTAGTTTGCAATTCCTCTCAAGCACCTCTCCATAAACCATGGATCTCAGTGGACTTGGAGATCCACCCAGCATTTCATACATAGTGAGACTAAGATCGAGCATGTCTGGTACATATCTGAGCCTATTTCCCATAGCTCTGCACACTCCAGTGATCTGCTGCTATAAGACATGCCACATACTCAAAGGATGCTGCTAATCTTAGGGATTCCTTGCTTGAAGTTTTGAATATTAAATTATTTTATTCATTATCTTCTTGTAAGAAAGCTATTTTTTTCCCTCTTTACTTGAAGCCAAGACCCAGAAAGGGCATGTATGTAACTTGTTCAAGGTTACAAAGTCCAGTGGTGACAAGATGTACAACTCAGTTGAGACAAATCTCAAAAGCAGGTGAAAACTGGGATACGGAGATAGAAATGAGGGCAGATGTCTCCGTGGGTACTGTGGGCAGAAAGGCATTATGGAAACCAGGATGCTTCATAGAAGAAAGGGAAGGTGCCAATGTTTCAGTCCCTCCCAGCAATCACTAACAGGGAACACTGGCAAAATATACTCACACTGAGCCTTGCATCTTGCTCTCCATAGCTCTCATTAAAACTACCTGCCACACCTACTTCACCAGGCTGCTGAGAGGATCAAGTGAGAAGGCTCCATATGAAAACACTACAGAACATTTATCAGAAAATTGTAATTTCCAATCCCAAGCCCCCAAGGATAGTGTCTCAAGACTGCCAGCTCTTTTATTAATTAGACAAAAACATCAGTGGAATGATACGAAAGTTAAAATGAATGCTTCTCTACACTGTGGCTTAGGGGAAATTTTACAAGAAGAAAAATGCTGCTACCGTTTATCTTCCAACTCTTTGCAACCTTCTGAGAAATGATGTATGTGAGTGATGATACATGGAACTTAATAGTGTCCATCCAAGAAATGTTTACCTAAAATCTCCAGGTGTGCTCTTATGGCAAGTGATGTAATTAAACATCCCAAGAAGAAAGCATCCCTGAGTTTGAATGGACCTTGAAATCAATGGCAGATGTTCCTATAAGAGAAAAGAGCTCAGAGACATGGAGAAAGGTCATGAAATGATAGAGACAGAAATTGGAGGGATATTGTCTTAGACTGGGGGAGTTCCAGGAGCTACCAGGAGATAAAGGAAGTAAGGGAATGTCTTCTCCTGGAGCTTTGGGGGAATATGGCTCTGTCAATAACCAAACTTCACACTTGTTACCAATAAAATTATGAGGACAAATTTCTATTGTTCAAGAAATATTTTTGCAATTGTTAATCACAGCAACCCTAACACACCAAGGCAAAGATTGGCATGTCATGGTCAGTATATGCTCACACCCCCAGCAAGGTGAGTAGCTTTCAACTTCCTCGAGGGATACTGGTGGCAATCATACTGGTTATTTATAGACCCTCCCACTTCAGTTAACTGATGCTCAGCTTAAACATTCACCCCAGAACTCAGGTATTAGGGAAAATGATGTTTAGTAACAATTAAATTTCTACCCACCTGCTTGTCTGTTTATATGTTTTATATAAATTGAGAACTTTCTATGAATTGGTCTTAGATGGAACCAGAGACATCTAAGACAAAGGTAAGCATGTTAATCATAAAAATTACAAATTATAGATTCAAGGAGGCCTTACAGTCTCAACAGAAAGGTCTTGAATAGATGATAGATTGATTCTTTTACTTCTTAACTTTCCTAAAAGGGAGGGGCACATAGAAAGAATTGTTTATAGAAAGAAACAGGCTGTGAGACTCTAAAGAGTAGTGAAGGTTGACAAGATGACTCAGCAGTTAAGAGCACTTGCTATATAGTCTTAATTAAGATCTAACCACTCACATAACAAGCAGGATCTCTCTCTCTCCTCCCTCTCTCTCTCTCTCTCTCTCTTCCCTCCCTCCTCTCTCTCTCTCTCCTCTCTCTCTCTCTCACTCACACACACCTGTTACCCCAGATTTGAGGGGGGCAGAGACTAGGAGTTTCTGTCTTCCAGACTAGTCAAAGCTGAAGAAAAACAGTGAGCCCTGGGTTCAAGGAGGGATCCTGACACAAAGTTATAGGTAAAGAGAAAAGACACCCAACTCCCTCTTCTGATACCTGCCTAACATATACCCAAGTGAGCACATCTGTACATACATGTTCACATACATTCATTCACACAGAGGGACACATACATACATGCAAGTAAATAAGCAAATAAATAAATATTTTATAAACCAACACTGGTTATATGATTACTGGATCAAGGTTATTGTCACAGTTTGTAATAATAGCTTTCATTCAAAGACTAGAACTTTACATTGCATTTTTAAATGAGCTTTACAGGTACAATACCTTAAATAAGAGTAGAAACACTATATATATATATATATATATATATATATATATATATATATATAATCAATACAATATATATATATTGTATTACTATATATATATTATAAATACAATATATATATATATATACACATATATATGTATTGTATCAATACAAAAAATCCATAGCAGTGTAAAACTTTTGAGACTAGTAGTTGCTTTTCAGTAGATTCTATCATTTATCCTTTTATTCTATCATTCCTGTATCCCCCCTTTCTTTCTTTTCATTCCCCATCCCTGTTTTTTCTTCAACATTAGATAGAAGAGAAAGATGGGAGAGAAAGGAAGGAAGGAAGGAAGAAAGAAAGAAAGAAAGAAAGAAAGAAAGAAAGACAGAAAGAAGTCCCTTGTTCTAACCTCTTTTTGTTTAGCTTCCTCCCTGACCATGACCAATAACAACTTGCAAATAACTCCATAACCCACCAAATGACAAAAGAAAAAAAAAAAAAGCATCCATCCCACCTCCTGAGAATGTGGGCACTACTTAAATTATTTTCTGTGTCTGTGGGGTGACAGCATCTTTAGGGGACACTGAGAAAGGAGGGATAATGATCAAGTCCTGGGAGAGCTAGTGTATTGTTTGTTGTCCAGCCTTTGTATAATGGGAAACTTAATGGAAGTCCTGGATGGAGTAGTCTATGAGGCAGACCATCTCAGTTAGAAGCCTATGAGGCAGACCATCTCAGTTAGAAGCGTTAAAGTTGTCCTGAGCAGTTTGTAGTCTGAATCTGATATTTTGGTGTGTTTGTCAACTGACTTGTGTTACCATAGCCCAGGTGGATTTGTTGTTGCAGGGACCCATCATCTGTTCGGACACGTTAAAGGTGGCTGTTAGGAATGATCACAGTTTGTTGCAGAAAACTTAAATATTTTAAATGCCATATTCAGTAGATCTCTAGAAGGTTAGAGGACTACAATCTATTAAGTACATCTGGGGTACACAAGCTTAGTTCCTAATTACCTGCTTTAGACTAAAATCGAAGATACATACAGGAAGCTAGATGAAGATTATTTCTAAAATTAGCTAGTACTCTGTTATGAATACTAATATCCTGACAAAATTAGTGGCAAAAGCATAGTAAAGCATGGCAAATAAGAATCTGGGAAACAATAGGCTGATGGATGTTTATTCAGGGAGAAATCACTTACACCAGAAACAGATGACTGCCACAGGTTCCTGTCCCAAGGATGCCTCTGGATGTTCTCTGTCTCCTACCAGGAAGTAAGAGAGTGAGATGGGGTCCAGGGACTCCATACCTAGTCCCCCCAGGTCACCCCTGCACCTGTCCTCATCTCCCAATGGCCATAGTTAGTGCAACACGTGGGGGCAGGGTGGATATCTCACTACAGCATAGTCCCTTAATTTTGGTTTTCTTTGTTCCATAATATGTGGCTCTTCTGACAGATAGAAATATTGGATTTTTCCTTTAACAAGCATACTTGGGTTTAAGAGAGAGAGTCTTGCTCCAACTCCAAAGCTGGCTTTGAATTTTAATTGAATTGGGAGCACAAAAGGACCACTTGCTTTTTATGTTTGTAGAGAGAAGCAAAAACAAGCATGTGGGAAGATTTGTGAAATTCTACCCTGTTATAGGTGGGCTATACCATTATTCTAGCATATTCCTTTTCTTGGTACATTTTCCATTGATGACTTGTCCTTCTGATGTCTCATTTGTCCAATGGTCTCTGGATTTCTTCAGTTGGATATTTTATTATCCTGCCCCAACCTTAACTTTGGAGAGTTCCTTTTATCTTTCTCATACCTGATCAGATTTGTTAGTCTTATTAGTGAGTCTGGATTGGATGATCAAGCTGTTTGATGAACTATTTCCTGTCTTTTAACAGGAGGGTTCTTCTATTCAAATCAAATATTTATCAATCTTGATGGTATCTACAGCTTTTCTTCTCCTGTGGAAACAAAAGCAAAACCTCCTCACCAACATAACACATATCCTAGTTTCATTTCTGAGGTCAATATGTCTTTAAAATATACAGGCTGATTTAATTCAGTGGGTTGGTTTTTTTGTTTGTTTTTTGTTTTGTTTTGTTTTGTTTTCTACTACCCAATATCTCTCAGCAATCATTGTTTCTTTTTCATTAGCATTTTAAAAATTTAAAGTTAATAACACACTATGTAATCTATCTCTGGAGGTCATTATTACCCCTTTCTGTTTATTAAGCATATCTTTTAAAGTGTGATTAGCTCTTTCTATAACTGCTTGTCCTTTAGGATTGTGTGGTATACCTGTAATATGCTTTATGTTGTAATATGCAAAAAGTTTAATTTTACATGAGACAGACGCTGGAGCATTGTCAGTCTTAATTTATACAGGTATCCTCCTAATGGCCATGACTTCTAATAATTGGTTAGAATCAGCCTTTTTTTCAGAACATAAAGCGGTTGTCCACTGAAGTTCTGAATATGTATCTATGATATGGTTCCTAAACCTAACTAAAACTTTAGTTCACACTGGAGACTAAACCTTTGGTAAATTACAAAGCACCAGTAGTGTGGAGAAGATTGAGTGTGGTTGGGTTTTTGTTTTTGTTTTTGTTTTTCCAGGATCCACTCCATCCACTCCAGGAATTGTCTGTCGTCGTTTTCTTTTTAATTTCTCCTAGATCACTGGTGTTAATGACACTTCAACCAGGAACATAACAAGGCTAAGAAGTAATGGGGGGGGGATGAAAACAATAAAGCTTTCTTTAACAAAGTGTTAACATGTAGCACCTTTCATTTTCTGGATGTTAGGTTGTAACCTAGGCCCACCTGAATGTCTCTTGATCAGATACAGGGATATGGGTATTCTCTGGGAAAGGACAGGCCCTGGGCATATCACCTACATACACAAAAATCCTACATAGGCTTGGGCTCAATTGTAATCAAGGGCTCGAGATGCATTGCATTCCTCTTGCCTTGGCTGGCAAACAAGGGACAGGTGATGGGGCTGTTTGAAGCTTCCATGATAAACTTAAAAATATATCAAAGGGAAGATGGTTTGCTTCCATTCTGAAATTCTTTGGTGAGCAAAAGGAAGCCTCAGCTAACAAGAAATGAAACCTCTGGAAGGACACTAGAGAAATCAGACTCTCTTCAGAGTGTACCTGATTCCACTTTGTCACCAGAATCATGTAAAGAAAATGCCAAGTGGTATATACAGAAAGTGAGATCACTTCCAACATAAAGCAGCAAACCTAGGTACATCTGGGTGTAGAGGTGACAACTAAAGAAGATGAGACCCTGGGATCCATGAGATGGAATGCACTGAATCTGCTCCAACAATATTCTCAGCATCATTGGTAATACTATTAAGAGGCAATATCCCTCGAGCTGTTCTGGAGTCACTGGTATAGTTTTGATATTGTTAGAGATTTCATCTTCTATGGACAAATAGGAGACCAGGTACATCCCTGGATGTCTTCCTGGGGTTGCTGGGAAACTTCGAACATAGTCGACCAAAAGATAGATAGTTGTAGTATTACAATACACAGAAAATAGCCAGGGGTGGTGGCTCTCCTATTTTACCACCATAGAGGAGGCTGAGGCAGGAAAACTGCCCCAGAGTGAGAGCCCAGTCTAGGCTACAAAGTCCTAAGCATCCTGAGTTACAGTGTAAAACCCAGACTCAAAAGAAGGTAGGATTTGAGACCCCTGTGGAGAACATTCAGTTGTAGGTGGTGGGATTCAGATAGCTGTGTGTTACAAGGATACGTCAGCTATTTGGTATTTTTTCATGATAATTTTAATGACATAATACTAGGTCCAAACCCGAGATTCATTGAGCACATCCTTCAGGGTGCTATGTGGATGTTTTGTGGTGTTAAGGCACAGTACACCTTAACCTTTTGGCTCTGTACTAGACACACCCTTGTTCTATGCAAAATCATCTATGAGGGAAACTCCTAAGGTCCCTTTCCCACTTGCTGTATTTATGATATGGTGTCATAAAATACTCAAATGATACCCTAGTTATAAACATCAGATGCTATTCAAACATTTAGTGACTCAAATCGTTATTCTTTTACAAAATACTTAAAGTACTTTTTCCTTGAATTTGTTGCCTCAGAAATATTTAACACATTTAGATGCAGGCAGAAATCATGCATTGATTTATTTTTGTGTGTTTAATCTCATTAAGATATAGTCAAACTTCCATCCCTACAGATTTAACACAACAGCCAAATATATTTATCATCTTCCCTGGGTAAACAGCATATATTTCATAAAACCGACCTGTCATTATATAACATAAGTAAGTCAATAGTTTTTAAACATTTGATCACCAATACTGTTGGTGATTTCTAGTCACTGGTTGCTATCAAATGGTAGGTGATGACTCAATGGCCCATGAAGGTTAGTTACAAAACAGTTACAAAACAAAAAGGGGAAAGCATGCCTACCCAACTGATTAGAGGATGTCACAGATATTGAACTGCAAGAAGAACACTTTAACTCAAATTCACTTAATAGAAAGTGACAGTGGTTTTGGACCCTGCTAGTAGGTTGAATGGAGAAAGTTCCTGCTATGCAAATCCAGTTCCTTGCCCTGAATGTTGCTCATCAAGGGTCCCAGGCTGGTCCTAATGTCCATTGGGATGTAATGAAATGGCTGTTGGTATTGTAATGACACAAAGGGTCTGTCAAGTTTTTCCTTCCTTTAGCCCTTCACTTTCTCCTTGTCTTTTGTCAACCTCCATCACCACAACCCCCTCATTTTTCCCACATTAAAGCTCTAAGTACATAAATGACAGTCTGTGGCCTATCATCAGGTGACAGATCACCCTGGATGGCTCTGAAAAAGAGAGATGCTGTCATCTATCTGGTCTCTCTCACATTCCCTGTCAGCGTTGCCACATCGGGCGGCGTGTCCCATGGTCGGAACAAGATGAATACAGCAATGTAAACATCAGCTCAGTAGCCAAGTCAATCAACAGACCCTAGCTACATAGAAGTCCTTTGAGGCTGGGGAAAAAAACACATGCAGGGAAAAAGTCATACTCTATCGCTATAGCCTCCTCCTGCTTCTGCTGGGCATTACTTCCGTGAATCGCACAGGTTGGGGGTTGAGTACTTTTGTTTCTAAGCTGGGGGGGTTGGGAGGGGTAGGATCATGCTTTTCCCCACGAAACGTAGCAAACCCAATATGCAGCTGTCCATTCTAGAGCCAAACAATAATTAATTTCCCCGATCATGGAAAGGAGTAAATTAATGTTGCTGTCTGGAAGTGCTGTCACTGGGTTCTGTGCCCCTAATGAACAGCGAAGTTCAGCCAAGTGGGAAGAGGAGACAGCAAAGGAGATGAAGTGACATCTTACCCGGTGAGCTGAAGTGGCATTTGGAAGGATAGTTGGGAGGGCTGCTCCAAAACAAATAATGAACCATGTATTAAAATAAACAAAGTCATAAAAGTGTCAGGAGGAGTGCCAGAATAATAATGACTCCCTAGACTGAGAAAATTCAAAGGATAATGGAACTTTTCCTAAGTGGAAACAGCTGGAATGGGCTGTCCCCACAGACCTCCATCCTTTCCCACTATGATTAAGCTCTTTGGTGCTGCCATTTTAGAAGTCCCATTTCAGGTGCACCATGCAAGACCGGTAGCTTTTTCCAAGAAAAGAAAATAATATCTGTCGATCATCTCATAGTTCCTTGGTGTATGAGATGGTTGATTTTGACTGTCAACTTGACAAGATTAAGAAATAACATTGGCATCAGATAAGTGCAACTCTGTGTGTATCTGTAAGAATTTCTGGAGAGGAAGGACTAACACTGGAGAAAGACTGCCCATGAAGGCACCATCCCATGGGCTGGTGTCCTGGGCCAGACTGACACAAAGGTCAAAAGGAACAGGCCGACTTAGGGACACCATGCCCTGTGCTCAGATTCCCGATCCCTTGAAATGTGAGGAGTTCCTGATATGTGTTCCCATCACCACCTGTGATGGGAGATGTGATTCTGTAAATATATTTTTCATACTGGTTTAATGAATAAAGCACTGTTGGCCAATAGGAAAGCAAGATAGGCGGGACTAGGAGACGAGGAGGAAAGAGGAAGACAACATGGAGAGTCTGGAGAAGGCAGACCGCCAGCTGCCTCTCACTGGTAAGACCACATGGAAATCATGGATTAATACTTAAGACAGAGCTAGCCGATAAGAAACAAGTAACTGGCCAACAGAATTATATCAAATACAGAGTCTCAGTGTGTTATTTGGGGCTGGCGTGGTGGCAGGGCAAGACCAGCAGCGGGCTGAAAAACCTTACTCCTTACACACCTGCTCTGCCATCCCCGCTATGAGAACAGTGCTCTCTTAAACTGCGAGACAGAATAAATCCTGCTTCTCTTAAGTTGCATTTTGTCACAGCGATAATAAAATTGCCTCACACGATATGTTTATAGCAGGAAGACAGATAATGACCCTGGATCCCTGGCACAGAGCTCCTTGAAATTCAGTTTGAGAGCAGCATGGGAGCCTGTGTAGCAAAGCATTGATTTCTGCAAGCTTACAGGTTCTGGGGCTTTATCAAGCCCATACATAAACATTCAGCAGTATAAGGCAAACCAGCAATTTACCCCAAAGCCTTGGTGATTCTGAGCCCATGAATCTATCTATAGAATCAAATTAAAAGTCACTGAGCATGGAGCTGATAGCACCACATTCCTGGACCCGTGGACTGAAGTCGGCCACTTTGGGCCTTAACTTTTCAGCCATATTTTATTGTATTACTTGCTGGTAGTGCTCCCATTTCATCTTCGTTTATAACTAACAATATCACTCATCAGCTCTGATCCTCTATGGCGTGTTCTTCTCTGGAAGGAGGCTGTTATAGTTTGTATTGGTTCTACCCTGGAATATTGGTAGCCATTTTACCTATGCATGCATAGTAATCCAAGAATTTCACTTCTAAACTTTCAACATTGAGGAATAGGACTGGCTTTAGGATTTTCCTTTCCATGTGTTTTTAATGGGGGAAAAAAAACAACCCTGAACTCAAAACACTGAATAAAATTATATGAATTAAAATCATGTACAATGACATATTTTATTTAGGGAAAGAAATGATTCTATAGCTTAATACTACTGGTCATGAAATAATTCATATAGTGTTGTTTTTTTTTAAACTTGAAAAATCAAGTTATTGAACCAGCATATATTAAAAGGGTTCCATTTATAAAATAAAACATCCAATTATGTATCTATTTATGTGCATATATATTCATATACTTAATTAAGACTATAAAAATATATACTAATGTGTCCATGGGGTATTTATGAAGGAATTATTTTGTATATATTGATGTAGTTTATCTCTATGGCATAGTATTCCAAAGTTAAATATGAATTATCTCAATATTTTAAAAAATTTAATAACAACTGTATTTCAAACTTTGAATCATTTTTTTTCTATTTCAAGTTGATCCTGAATCATCAATAATCCTGTATCTATTTTGCATTGTTTAGCTTCAGTCTGTGTACAATACACACACATATCACTAGTGTCGAAATCTCAAACACAAGAATCCTATCAAGTTCATCATTGCTTGTAAACCTGCGAGTGCTTTAAAAATGTGTGGAGTCCAAATCAATACTACATGCTTAATAGAGAATTCTAGAACCTGGCTGTGTGGTTCTGGAAAGTACTGAGTTTAATCTGTTCCTTTAGTTTTATCCAGACATTCCTTCCTCCACATTCATGCTCACCCACCTATTTAGGGACTGGAGTGCCATGATTAAACTGCTGCCTTTGCAAAAGTATCTAAGCAATGATTAACTGGCTGGATTTTAATGTTAAGGTGCCCTGTAGCTTAAGTATGTAATAAATGTTGAATGAATACCTGTGCTCTTCTACCAAGTCCCTGATCACCAGAGTTTGTGTTCATGGACTACCTGCCTTCAGGAGTTCTCCTTCTAGGTGCCTTTACTCACCTTACTCCTGTCTCCCTGGTACTCTCCAGTTGTCCTTCTGAAAGCCAATTTGCCATAATTATTTTGTAATACAAATCCTTCAGTCAACCTGGCCCATGGAGATTGGTTATGCTCAAGAACAAAGCTTCAAGATCAGGAAGCTTCAAGATCAGGGTCTTGGCTGAGCAAGGAGGATCCACTGTTAGGAGAGTTCAGAAGGGGGCTCAGCCCTGCTTTAAAATAAGGGGCAATGAAGAGCAGCTCATGTAAATCATTACCTGGTTGTAGAGTGATGGAAAGGTGATGCCCAAACAAGTCATCCTGTCAACCTTGGCCCAGGGAGACAGATCAGAGCAGGAGTGTGGGATCCCATCAGGGTTACAGCCAGCAAATACACAGAGAATTGTTCCAGATCCCTCCTTTCCCCAAACCCAAAGCACAGCTAAGTACTGCTGCTGTCACCTCTTGTCCTTTTATTTATTGATGGCTTTGTCCCCTTCCATCATTTTTAGTCCTAAGCTCCAACTTGCCTGATTCTAAATCCCAGGTTCCTTTCAAACTTTGTCATTATTGGTTAGGTCAAATCCAGGAAGAGGTTGTGGACCTGATCAAAGAAAAAAGAGTATTTTGTTCCTGTGAAACACATTCCATGTACAGCAATTACATACATTTAAACAGCATCGTACACACTGAACACACAGTGCCATTGGTTGCCATGTTACTAAAAACCAATCCTTTGTCCATGGTATTCAAATCCTCCTGCCCCAGAAAATCGATCACTATAGGTTTTTAAACTCCATTGCCATTAGATCTATATCAAAGTTCCTATTGACACCAATATACACAGCAGAAATAAATTCCAGTTGAGTTCAATGTCAACAACCAACATAATTTGGTAGTTGAAATACGTACGGTTGGTTGCAAATGTTTTTTTTTTTTTCCCCCCAAGGGTCCTAAGGTCTCCTCTCTGCAATCAAAATGGCATGGTGCAACTATCTCACACTGTGGTAGTCATTTGGAATACCTTTGAACATATTTGTCTGTGGGGAAAGTGTCTTTTGTTATCAAGTGACCTAAATATTTTACAAATAAGTTTAGGGCTGGTGATAGAGCTCAGTGAGTAAGGGAACCTCCAGCCAAGGGGACTCTGAGTGGAGTCTAATCCCCAGAACACCCATAGTGGAAGGAGGGAACTGACTCTGACCTTCACACTTCACACATGCACGCACAAGTGCACTCTCTCTCTCTCTCTCTCTCTCACACACACACACACACACACACACACACACACGTGTGCAAATGCACAAATAAATAAATGGAAAAATGCTGACTTTAGGAACTTTTAAGGAAACGGAGTAACTTGAGCTCCGTAGCTTTGCTCTCTGGTAGAAGTGATCAGGGAAGTACACCTGCTTGAACTATCCTTCCAGATTCTTTTCCAGCATACTTAATGGTGATGGATTGACGTATCTGGGTTTTCCCCTTGGAAGTTTTATAACTTAACCTCCAGTTGTCATCTGTTGCCTCTCACCCAGACTGTGCCTCTTTTTCCATGCTTGAGCACCTGGCTTGGGGTGTCTTGGTTTATTTCCAGCCCCCTGGGGTTCAGGTTGTCATAATAAACACATGAATACCATTGAGGTTTGAATGTGAAGTGTTACCCACGGGCTGTGTTTGAATATTCAGTCCCCATTTGGTAGTGCTCTTCTAAGAAGACAATGAAACTTTGGCAGGGTCTCCTACCTGGAGAAAATGGGTTACTGAAGGTGACCCAGAAACGCAAAGTGCATACAAATGCATTTGAGGTCTGTGACCATCAACTAACCTTTTAACTAAGGTGTTCCTTTATCCTGGAGGAAGAGAGACAGGGTGCAGGGGGGGAGGGGCAATTCACATGAGCAAACTTTCAGGTCAAAGTCTCTGCTACTTAAAGAAAGGCTGTTATAGAAAATGTGATCACAGGGATGGAGCAGTGACCCAGTAGAGTGCTTGCTGATTGTGCATTTCACATATTCACCTAAAGGGCTTGCATGGCTACATCCATGCCTGGTGCCCTGGTGCTGTGGGGGCTAGTGGCAGGATCACTGGGGCTTTCTGGATGTCAGCCTAGCTCCAGGTTCACTGAGAGACCTCACTGAAACAGAAGGTAACAGAGCAGGACACCCAACTTCCTTCTCTGTCCTGTGCATTCAAGCACAAGTCTACACACACACACACACACACACACACACACACACACACACACAAGAAAAAAAGAAAATTCAATGCAACACTTATATTTGCCAAATATCCAATGACTCAACCCAAGGATCCCTCATGCTCTAGAAATATCTAGTGTAAAATTCTGCTAATCATCAAATAACTTTAAGCCATTTAAAATAACATTTAATTTAAAAACAATCTTACAGAATTAACTTTCACTTCACAAATGCAAAAAAAAAAAAAAGCTTTCTAGTTTTAGGAAGACACCTTCACTTTCAAGCTATTTTTGCCATTTTATAAAAAGCTGTGAAAAAAGTTCAACTCTGATGGGAATATCCCAGAGAAACTTGTAAAGGTTTGCAAAGGTCTATTCCAGATAAGTACTGTGGCACTAATCTGTCATATCACCCTTCTGCTTCAGGTCTAACGTAAAGACAGTAAAGGTTACTATAAGAATTACAATACTTTAAAGAGAAATAGTCAAGGAGTTTTCATAAGAAATAGCATGTGTGCCGCTATGATAAATCCCTTAATGAACTTTCCACATCAGAGTCATTTAGGCTAAAATTAATTACCCAAAATTTTCCAATTGAATCAGAGACGCTATAGAGGATGCCTTTCTGTTTCAGAATGCAAAATTGAGCCCACCCGCATCTGCTTTCATTCAAACTTCTGTGGACAGGCATTTTTACTTGGCTCGCTCCATAAGTGATTCAGAAGGTGGAACACAGAAAAAGATAAGAGTGTTCATTAAATGATTACAGTCACTGGAATTGGGAAGTTTTCATAAAGATTTCACAAAGAAAATGAGACTTCAGCAAAGCCTGGCTATGTAGTTCATTGCTAAAATGAAGGTGAATCCTCAAACATTCCCTGTGGCCAGTCATGAATCTTATTTAGATGAAGCTCCCACAGCCTCCAGTGATTTAGGAGCTAAGATCTGACCTGTGATGACCAAGAATGGACGCATATTAAAGCTTCTGCATGTATGAATGTGCACTCATGTGATATGTTCACTGCTTGCCTGGCCTGGGAAAATGTTTGAGCTTGACAAGAAGGTGTCTTTGAACAGGTCACCTTGTCAATTTATCAATTTTTTTTTTACACCCATATCATCTTTGGCAGTAGAGAATCCTGCTCCAAGGAAGCTAGAAGTATTCTTAGAATGGCTGAACTAGAAGAATTGTGCAGTCTGTGTGGTACCTTGTAGCACCATTTTTCTTCAACAGGACAGGTTTGCATCAAAGCAATGATACAGAACAGGTACTACATTTGCAGACGTGGGAAATGAGGGGAGACTCACAGGAACTATATTTTTATACTTCTATCTACTATAACTTGATGTGGTCTGAAAGTCAAAGCACTGTGAAAAACTAGAAAGCTGTGTCTGAGGGTGCTGGAGAGATGGCTGAAGGGCATGGTTGACAGAATGTACTGCTCTTCTAGAGGCTCATCTCGAGGACCTGAGTTCAATCTCCAGGACTCGTCTGGGAATGGGGTTAGAGGAAGCTCCTGTAACTCCAACTTCAAGGAGTCCTATGCCTTCTGACCTCAGCAGGCACTTCACTCACATGTGTGTATATGTACATACACACACACACACACACACACACACACACACACACACACCCCACATATATACGTGCACATACACACATACCACACACATACATATACATATACATACATATATACATACCACACACACCACATATATACATATATACATGCATGTACACACATACCACACACACATATACATACATACATACACATATACACATACCACATACACAAACTACACCACACACACACACATACACACACCACACTACACATATATACATTTATGCATGCATATACACACATACCACAAACACACGCACACACACATACACAAATTTAAAAATATTGAAGGAAATTTACACCTGGATTTATGAAAATGGGACTTTTAAAATGATTATTCCTAGGGAATAAACCCAATATACTATTGATTGGCCAGAGAACAGACAGAACTCAAGAGCTACATTGAGATATAACTTTAAAAATACACCCTATTGAAAAAATTACTGGAAATGACCTAGGCAAAAAATTAAAGCAACAGAGAAAAGTAAACCTCAATCCAGAGCTTGTTTCCATCTACCTGAACACTTCTCAAACCATTTGTTAAGGCACACTAGGTACTGGGGTGAACTAACATGGGGGATATTTTGTTTGTTTGTTGTTTCATTTTTTTTTTTCTAGACAGGATTTCTCTGTAGCTCTGGCTATCCTGGAACTCACTCTGTAGACCAGGCTGGCCTCGAACTCAGAAAGATCCACCTGCCTCTGCCTCCTGAGTGCTGGGATTAAATGTATACATCACCACTGCCCAGTTGACATGGGGGTCATTTTAAAGGGAAAGAATGAGATTTGTTAAAACTATACAAACAATTACAAGGAATTCATTTATACCTAGATTAACTTAATAATTAAATCAGTTTAGACTGTCAATAGAACTATAAATATTTCCTTTGACCTAGGACATTTATGAATAAATTAATGAGACAAAGTAAAATTGGGAACCTCTGGTACATCCAATTAATGACAGCTGGCATCCCTGTCCAAAATCTGTGGAAACAAAACAAAATAAGAATATCATACAATTCTATTCTGTGGAATGGTTTAGGAATAAGGTAGCAATGTTATGAAAATTATTTTATGCAATATGGACAAGTTCATGTATCTTCCTGTTATCTTTGATGTGGATGGGAACTATATCCAATCACTGTTCTGTCTCTCTTTTTCTTCTCTGAGGCAAAACTCAGAAACCATTCAAAGCTCATAGATGTTTAGTTTCTTAGTTCATGATTCACAAACTGGCTGGTATTCAAGAAGGACAGCATAAAAGAGATGTGCACTTCCAATAGCAACTCTGCTTTCTCATGGCATAAATGACATAATAAAGTGATAGTATGGAGACATGTTCTGGAGTACATGCTGTTTCTTCTCAGAGTAAACCACATGGAAATGTGATACCCTGCTACTGTCTTTGAGACCTTTGAATGCCATTTGTCAATGAGGATGTACTGTATAGACAACCTCTGAAGACGATAATTATTATAAAACCTCACCACTATTTCTTTCGTGGGTGCTTTCTTTTGAGGACTTACCTCTTAGTGGAGCTCAAAAATAGGGAACAAACATAGCATGCCACAGGATGCCTCTGTTCTCTCAAAAGTTCAAAAACTTATGATAGTCTTCCTGAAAAATCTGAAACATCACCTGGAGTTTCTTTCCCTGACAACTTCAGTTTCAAATTGACCCCAAAGAAGAGCTCACTTGAGACCTGGATGCAGAACGGAACCTACAGCCAAAACATTCTGAATGAAGCCTTTCTGGTTCTAAGAGGTCACAGCAGAAGTTATGAAGGGTTCCAGTTCATCCTCACTGTCCTCTATTCTGTGTCCAGCTTTCCCATCCCAGATGTCAGTGATTAGCAATAGTCCACTACCACAAGCTTGGTAACAACCCATAGGAGAAGCACTGTGACCAAAGCACAATGGTCCAAGGCTTTTCATGGCCTTGACCTCTGTCCATCCATCTCTGTGACTGGCCCTGTTGGGCTTCTGACTCATTCTGACTCTTACTAGACCCCCAGTTCCTCAGCTCCTCCTACTCGGGGAAAGTCTATTCCTCTCTAACTACAGTGGTTCTCTGGCTGCTACACATATCCACTGCAGACAACTGATACAGAACACATGATAAGTGATTTCCCCATAAATGCAATTTATATTTTTCTTGTCAGTGATTTTCCTATAGAGGACATTGAATTAAAATGCAAAGTCTGTCTTATTGATCATTGGATCTGTTTTTTTTTTTTTAATTATCCTTCACAGTCATTCTTTAAATATTTCTCTTGATGAAAATGATGACTTGGGAGGAGATACATGCCTAGATGGGTAATCAAAACTATATTAAAGTTATTTAAGTATATTGTGAATTCTTCTGGCACAGGAAGAAGAAAAATGCATCTGTACAGGGAAAAGGTCCTATTTGGGGTGGCTGCCTCTTAGCCAACCAGTTTCTCACCAGATTTAATAAACAACTTTCAAAAGAAGCGTAGAAGTGTCTGCTATCTGTAGAAGTGCCTGTGGATTCCAACCTGTTCCACAGAGGGGCTTATCAACCTCTGATAACTCAGCACTGAGCTTGGGGTGATGCTCTTCCCTGGGCCAACAAAAAAAGCTATTCTTCTTAGGTAACAAAAGATGAAGCTACTTATTAGCAATTCGATACAAAGGAAGGAAAAAGGCCTGGAAATGAGGAGTCAAGCCAAGCTTGGTATCTATTATTCACACAAAGCCTTCTAGTAATGACAACTGCCCCAGTTGCAGCAGAAAGTCCTATTCATAAGACCCCTCTTCCTGCTTCTTTGTCAAAAAAAAAAAAGGAGATGCTAGATAACTTCCAGTGACTGTCAAAATTAAAATCAAATCAGTTTAATAAAAGAAACTACATTATTCCTGTTTGTGGCTTCCACACAAAATACATGGTGATGAATTTCTGAAGTATTTAATTTATCATTTCGTCACAAAAAGAATCTAGGTTTGAAAGCAATCCATTTTCTATATTGTTGACATCCTCCCTTTTAAAAACAGCGTACTGGCTGAGGTGGAGAACTGTACTTCTGAATTTCAGTGTGCTGAGTTTATTCACAGAGATCATTTATTTCCCCTATATTATCTCTGAGTTGCAGGCTTCATCAAAGGCCATCAGATGCCCCGGGTTTTGTCAAATATCCCAATGTTATTTTACCTGATAAATTATCATTTGCTATCAGCCTTTTGAATTTTCAAAGAATGAGAAACAGTAAATCAATTTTTATCCAAAATAATCAACATGCATAAAAACTAAGCTAAAAATTCCAACGAAAATCAAAGGTAAAATTTTAGCAGGTTCACAGTTGTTAAGGCTTAACCTAATTTAATAACTCTCCTGTGTTTCTTAGTGAACACAGGGGCCCATCCCCATAAATGCAAACATGGAAAGAGCGAAGATGCTCCCAGCACAATGGTATTTAAAGTGAGGACTTAAAGCATGAATTAGTGCCTTATCACAGAGGTTAAACAAACACCAGAGGCCAAACCCAGCCATGGCTGCCATCTAGGTGTTACGTTAATGTTTTAAGAAAATCCTTATATAAGGTGACCTGGCACCACCATGGCCCTTAAGAACTCTGGAGATCACAAATGGATATTGCAGTTTCTTATCCTAGAATTGTGCAGAAAGCAAAACACCAAGGCAAGTGGGTAGTAAATAGCTGGGTCCTGTTAGATGTTCCCTCTCGTAGCTAATCTGAACCATGAGAAAAGGTGTATACATGCATGTTTATACATGCACATAGAGATTAGACACCAACTGTGTCATTCTTCAGATAACTCCCTTCAGATCCCTTTTTGTTCTCTTTTACCAAGCAGTCTAAGCTGGCTGCACAGTAAGCCCCAGAGATACACCTGGTCCTGCCTCTACAGCACCAGGGCGTGGCCACCACACTCAACCTTTTCCATGAATTCTGGAGATCCATATTTAGGTTTCCATGGTTGTACAAGTGTATTATCTACTGAGCCACCTTCCCAGCAAAGAAGCATTCTATTTTAAGGGCCACCATGATTCAAGCTAGAAAAACTTATGAGTCGGTAATTTAATGTCTTCTTATATCCACAGTGTATAAATGAATGACATGGTTCCTACCACATGAGAGGCTGGAAAAATGGCTCAGTGAAAAAAAGCACCTGACATGCAAGTGTGAAGACCAGAGTTTGCACACCCAGAATTCATGTAAAAGTTGGTCTGGCATGGCAATCCATCAGTAACCCTAGAAGGCAGAAAGGGGGGATCCCCAGGATGAGCTGGGTAGATTTAATAGAATTGGTTAGTTTCTTGTACCAAGAGAGACCCTGCCTCAATAAATAAAGTGGAAAATAATGCAAAAAGACAGTAGATACCAACTTTGGGCCTCTGTAGCATGAATAATAATAATAATAGTAATAGTAATAATGAGATAGATAGCTAGATCAGAGAAGCAAAGAAGCCAAACCACCACAGAGCTCTTACCTTTACCAAAGCTGGGGAGATCCTGGCTTCAATTTGGCAGGAGACGAGATGTCAGCATACAACATAAGTCACTGAGCTCCTGTTTTATATACCTCTCTAGTTCTGGTATTAAAGGTATGATCTCTGTTTCTCTCTTAGACTGAATCACTTTCATGTAGCTGTGGGTGGTCTTGAACTCACAGAGATCCATCTGCCTCTGTCGCCTGTGTCCTGGTGTTAAAGGTGTGGCCACCACTACTGTACATCTTCTATGGCTGTGGCTGGCTTTGCATTCAGATCCTTCAAGGGAGCTTTATTAGATCATAAATAATGCATCACCACAGACCTTCACATGCATTTGTGTATGCACACGTAACCACACACATATGATTACACACACACACACACACACACACACACACACATACATGCAAATGGACCAGGGAAGTTAACAAAGCAATGACACGGACTAACACCTGCCTGGCATGTACCACCCCCACATTCTTAGGCTGTGAGAGAATTAGAGTCAGATCATTTGTAATTGCATGCCATACCCAATGCTGCTTCCCACAAGCTCTGAACAACCTCTGCGATGGCTGTTTATGATGTACCCACTGCTGAAAGAACAGCAAAAGGCTGGCCCAGAAGTCAATCTAAATAATCTAGTTCACTGATGGTTTGTGAGTGAGACCTATTCCAGTGCATGCCTTCTCTTCCCTCTTCCCCTTCCTTCCTTTTTCTTTCTTTATCATTTCTAGGGGAGGGGGGACTAAGTTGGTTCAAATTTCCAATAGTCACTGAACATCTATAGGAAGAGTTCAAGTATCCATTACTATGCATAAAAATTCCTAATACACCATTAGTAGTGGTATACCTAATAAAACCTTTTGAACAAGAATTTAATTTTGTTGCTTTTAATTTTTAAAATGTTAACATTCAGTGACCATTTCTACTTATAGAATGGTTCCTTTGTTTTGTTTTGCTTAGACAAAGTTTCACTCTATATCACAGGCTTCCCTGGAATTCACTCTTTGGACTATGCTAGCCTCAGATAGATGGCAACCCACAGTGTATAAGTGAGTAGCGAGGTTCTTATCACATGACAAGTAGTCAATAGTACTGACCTAAAAATAATAGATCAAAGCTTGTGTTCAGCTCCTTGCTGGGCTGAGATTACAGGTGTAAATCATCTCCCATAGCATAGAAGATTTTTTTTCCCTAAAAGAAGATATACTTCATAAAAAATCTGACATTTTCAACATCTATTGGTGTTAGGCAATAACTCACACGTATAAAATCTACTAATAGGTAGGGATTACAGAAGCTACACATATCTCAATAGATTGACAGAAATGCTAACATATGAAAATTATTTTAAAGAACAGTATGCAAAACAGTCTAACATTGAAATAGCATACCTCTGAAGTATCTAAATTTTTATAACTGTACATATTTATAATAGGAAAAGTATGTGTATATACTATACATTTTGACTGGAAAATTCCATTTCTAATTTTTCCTAATGGTGAATAGCATGTCTCTAATACAAGGAGTTAAGTAAGTATAAAGTGGCTCAAATGTCACATGACATTACATAATTAAATTCTATGAAACAAATTAAAATTACACTTCAATTCCTATTATAATATTTTTTAGTGTAGATAGATAGAGATTCTAGTGTATGTGACCACAATTTGTTCTTTATATTCATAATTACTCTAGTTAGGTTTATATTGATTCAATGAAACACCATTACCAAAGACAAGTTGGGGTTGGAGCTTTATTAGACTTACACTTACACTTCATAATTGAAAGGAGTTAAGACAGGAACTCAAACAGAGAAGGAACCTGGAGGCAGGAGCTGATGTAGAGGCTGTGGACTATTGATACTTGCTAGCTTGTTCCTCATGGCATGCTCAGCTTGCTTTCTCAAAGAACCAGAACAACCAGGCCAGGGATGGCTCCACTCACCATGGGCTGGGTTCAGCCTGATTAGTCACTAATTAAGAAAATGCCCTACAGCTACATATTATGGAGGAAATGTCTTTATTTCCCTCTTCTCAAATGACTCTAGCTCAGTGGTTCTCAACCTTCTTAATAAAGCAACCCTTTAATCCACTTTCTTGTGTTGTGGTGATCCCCAACCATAAAATTATTTTCATTACCACTTCATAACTGCAATTTTAACTACTGTTACTAATTCTAATGAAAATAACTGATATGCAAGATGTCTGCATTGTGACCCCTGTAAAAGGATCATTTGACATAAAACTATCCAGCACAATAATAAAAAAAGGACACAAATGTATATACATAGGAAAGGAATTTTTCTGTTTATAAGTGATTAATATTCTATTTTTAGAATATGTTTTTTTCTCTTTTGTTTAATGATAATAATTCTAGTTTTTCTCAAAAGGTATACATCACTTGAAAAGGTAACATATGTCTTAAAAACAAATAAACAAACAAAACCCACAGTGAAACAATGACTGTAATATAAAAATCACATAACAATGACATGTAAGACTCATTTATTGATTTGGCAAAGATTTATTAAAGAGAGGACTCAGTGAGAGGCAAGAGGGAAATATTGCCTTTCTTCTCTGGAAGGATCTGTTAGTGTAGATTTTCTACAAAGCCAATTGACAACAATGAAACTCTAGAAATTGTCACCATTTGGGGTAATATAGTCAGCTCTCAGAATGAAGCCTAAGAAAATAGAACTGTGGCTAAATATAGTTAACTATTGGCCATTAAGATTATGAAAACTCGGGAATCAATGAAGTATTCAACTGTGGGAAAAATGGCTGAACTGTATTCATAAACACATCACATTTATGGTGAAACTATTTAGGATCATGATAGATTTTTCCCCCTCTTTTTATTTAAATTTGAAACAAGATTGTTTTATATGTCAATTCCAGTTCCCTCTCCTTCCCATCCTCCCCTATCCTCCCACCACCAAACCCCAGCCCATCCCCTTTCTGCTCCCCAGGGAGGGGGAGGCCTTCCACCAGGAATCTTCAAAGTCTGTCTTATCATTTGGAGCAGGGCCTAGGCCCTCCCTCATGTGTCTAGACTGAGAAAGTATCCCTCTATGTGGAATAGGCTCCCAAAGTTCATTTGCATACTAGAGATAAAGACTGTTCTACTACTAGGGGCCCCCTAGACTGTCCAGTCTTCCTAACTAACACCTTCATTCAGGGTGTCCGGGCCAGTTCATGGCAAATTTTTAAAACAATAAAACTACCATATGAGGTGGAAAGAAAAGAAGAACCAGGGATCAAAATCATATTACACAGGTAATAACAAACCTGCAAGAAAATTCATGAATGTGTAATATCCTGCATGTTTTAGGAGAAGTGAAAGAAATGTGTATATTCATCTTTATATATTTTTGAGGTTTTGTTTGCCTGAATTTTAAAAATAAGGGCTGGGGAGACAGCTCAGCAGACAAGGGTGCTTGACTCAAAACCTAGCCATCTGACCATTCATGGTGGAAGGAAGGAAGAAATGCACTTTGTCCTATGACCACTACACACACACACACCATGGCAAATGAATGCCCACATACACAATAATAATAATAAATAAGAAGGAGGAGGAGAGGAAAAGAAGAAGAAGAAGAAACAAATAAAAATGTTTACCATTTCCATTACTTTGACAATTTGTTGAGAAAATCACAGACAAATACCAAAATTTGCAAACTCGGGCAACCTCCAGTGCAGGAGCTTTAGTGGGGCACACATTTCTGGGTTCTTACGATTCAGTGTCCAGTGAGCCTGAGATGGCCTTGGCTGTCTGTACCACAGATTTGTTTATGTAGAGAAACCTAACCACTTGCTACATCATCTACTCCAGAGGGTCAGGAAAACCCACTCAGAAATGAAGAAATAGAAACCTACCCTGAGGTATGCAGTCTTGTTCAGTGGATCTCAAGGCATGCCATGCTCCTGGGCCAGGAACATGGTGATCACCTGAGGACACATTGATGCAGAGTCTCAGACTCTTTCCCGACCCAAGTAATCATCACGGTGACAGGGCCCAGCAATCTGCACTTTGACAACATACTGAAGCTTGGGAGACAGAGTCCTGCTGATATAAGAAACATGGGAGCCTCACCCTCCCTCAGGAGGACAGGAGAGAGAGGAAACTGGGATTGTTATTTCAAATAAGATTGTTTTTAATTTAAATAAAAAGTAATTTAAAATTAAAAATAAAAGAATTAGGTATACTTTGGTTCAATCCCATGGTCCTTTCCTTTTCTGGCTTTTATAATAAAAGAAAATATTTTTGAAAAGAAAAAAGAAACCTACTGAGCCCTAGAGGGCAGAATTCAAATTCTGCAGACCTGCACTGTGTTTCACTGAAGTCATTGAGGCTGGAGAATCTGAAGGGAGCCTACAGTGTTGCAATAGGCAAACTACTGGCTTCATCACCTGATTCATAGCCTCTGATGGGTTTAAAAGCAAAGACAGGATGTCACTTACTGTGTTTGCAGAGTTGCAGTTCTGAAAAGGAATTCGGAAATGAACTGACTTTGCTGTTTTTTAAAAAATGAGAAAAAGACAGGCCTGAATTGAAATCAGCTCTCCACCCACCAGTTTTATGCCACACACTATTGTCTACCAAGCCAAGAAAATAATAATGGCAATCTTTCAAATTTATTCTTTTAAAAAGTCAATACTCTTTTATTCCAAACAAATAGGAACATTTATTTCATTTAACAATATCTCCACTGTGTCTTCCAAGCATGCCATCAAACATATGTCTGCTTTGAATAGCCCTGGGAAATGATCTACCAGAAACAAAGCTAAAGAGATTTTTGTGAGTTGGAAGGAAATTGAGAGGCCAAATAATTGATAACTGAGGAGGGCTAAAATACGTAGAGATTATTAAATGATGCTAACATCTCAAACCTGAGAGCCCTCCAGGGCCTCATTGTTCCTGCTGTGATCTGGGCTGCAAGAAAATGTGTCATCACTTGGGGGGCCTGTGATGCCCATCACAGTTTTAGGCTCTCAATGAGGCCTACTGAATAGGACTCGACACTAAACATTCTCCCTGTGGTTCTTAGGCACACTTAAGTTTGAGGGACTCTGTTCGAGAAGTTTCCTCTTTGTCTTTGGTGATAGGATATTGGCTTTTGTTTTGTTTTGTTTTCTAGAAAATCTAGTAATTTCCATAAATGGGCCAAGTTCTTACAAGGCTACCTACGCTCAAGAAGTATAATGGATGAATTTGATATGCCTGTATCACATTGTTTTCCTTTAAACGTGAATTGACCCCAGCAGGTCACATGCTCAAACACTTAAGCACTGATAGTGACACTGTTCTGAGAGATTGTCGAACTTTCAACAGGTGGAAGGGGGAGGAAGTGGACCACCAGAGTCACACCCTGACACTTATAGCCCTCCCCAGCTCCTTTCCAGTCTCTGTTTCCTGTTCCCGTGAGACATGAGGCAGAGTCTCAGCCTCTGGATCCCAGCATCGTGCCTTTCCTGTCGTGACAATAATAATAATAATAATAATAATAATAATAATAATAATAATTCTGCTTTAGACTGTACCTTCTCTACACAGACAACCTTCTCCAGACTGTCTTCTTTACCCTGTACCCTCTTGAAACATAAGGCCAAATACATCCTTTCTCCTTTAAGTTGCTTCTTGATGTGTCACAGCATTTGAAAAGTAACTAACTAATGCACACATGCAGATCAAGGACATTTACAGAAGGCAAGGGAATCTTACTTGAAGTGTATCTGTAGGAATGGCAATAATCTTCCTGTCATCTGCAATAACAACAAATGTGTCCATCCATAGAAATCCAGGGTAGAATGATATCTAGGCACTAACAGCCAACAGTTCCATGGTGTTACCAATCACTGAGGTTCCTTCAGTTTTTCTGCTTCCTAGACCTCAAAGTGAGGATCATGTCCTTCATCTTTGGGAGACAATAGTGAACAAGGTTATATGGATTTGTGCTTATATTCAGAGCCTGTGTGAGAGAGATGGAGACAAATAGAACGATTTGGAGAGATAAAGATGTCTCTTCCAAAGATCTTATAATTACATAAAACAGACAAAAGTGTAAAACCAAATCTCTGCCCAAAAAACTTATAGATACTAACTTACACCTTATGAAACTCAAAATACTTTTTCAAAAAAAAAAAAAATCAAAGTAATCCCTTTCAATTAGCAAAAACCTAAAAGGAATTTCTATTAGACAGAGTCTGTGGGAATTACCAAGTGCACTGAGTGGGAGAAGCCAGACTAGCTAGCTGTATTATTATTAGGATATTTTTCCATTCTTAAAAGATGTGGGATCAATTCATATGACTCAACAGACTTCACACACAGCCCACACAATAAATCTCTGTTGGCTTCACTTCACACCAGCTGTAAGGTACTATTTCCTGTCCCCAGGCCCAATGTGCCCTCTCCATACAATGTTTTTCCCAAACTGTGGTGGTAGACTATTCCACCAAATTCCTCATCTCTTTCTCACCTAGCAAATTCACAAGGCAGTCTTTCATCCCATAGTGCTGATCATGGCATCAGGCACCATCTCCTATCCTGTATTTTCCTCTCCTCTTTGGGAATACTGAGTCCTCTACCAGAGAAGTGAACTTCCACCCTCAGACTAAATCTGGAGAATATTCTCCTTCTTAGAAATGTGTATCTTAAAACAAAACAAAATACCATATGACACAAACTTTCTTATCTTTAAAGTCCAATAGATAGTTCCATACTGGAAAATATTTTCACACTGTTTTCCAGTGGACCAATTTCTTTTATCTTCTAACACTGATCCTCAGCACCCATTAGTTAACAACCCTCTGCCCACCCCACAATTCTCCTTCCTCTTGGAAACCACTCCTCATCCTTTGTCTATGACTTCGACGATTTTAATTACCTTTTACGAGTGGACTGGTTGATTCTCAAGTCAAAGCTTTGTAGAAGAATAAGCTGTCAAGCCTCCTTAGGAAGAAGTGATTCCCATTTGCTGCACAGGCCACACCTTCTTTCATCCACAGAAACGTGGGATGCATCCTCCTCTTAACTACTGTGAATCCTGCTGCCATGAACAAAGGCACAGAAATGTTTCTTCCCTCCTCTTTTGCTTCTTCATATATATACTACATGTGAAGAATGGCTATGTATTATATATTACGTAGCTAGGAGTAGGATTGCCGAGACTTCTGCGACATTCTCCATAGTGGCTGCACCACTTGAAGCTCTGCCAGGACGACTGAGAGTCTCAGTGTCTACAAATAACCACCCACGCCCGTCAGCTTCTGTCTTCTTGCCTCTTCTGATTTTTACTGATTTCAGTCAACGCTGCAGTGGGAGTGTCTCCTAGCTTTGATCTGTACTCCTCTTAATGGTTCCTGGTGTGGGATGTCTTTCCATTTGCTTGTTACGGTTGCCATAACCTCTTTGATCTAGTCCTTTTCTGAACTGGCCTGCTTTTGAGTTGTAGAGGTTTTAATATATTGTGTATATAAATCTCTTACAAAATTCATGATTTGAACATATTTTCTCCTATTATGAAGGTCATTTTACTAAGAAAACTAAAATCCAGTATCATGCAACTTTTTCTCCATGACTTCTTCTGGGAGCTTTGTATTTTTAGGCTGGTTGTTCAGCTCAATTTTTAGTTCGCATGGTAGAAGACAAAGCGGAGTTGCATTCTTCTGCATGTAGATGTCCCATTTTGCAATGTCATTTATTGCAGACACTGTTTCCCTCCTTGAGTAGTGTCTTAGTTATTATTCTATTGCTGACAAGAGACACTGTAACCAATGCAACTTATAGAAAAGGACATTTAATTGGGGCTTTCTCACACTTTCAGAGGTGAGTCCATTATCGTCATGGCGGGGAGCACAGCAGCAGGCAGGCAGGCATGGTTCTAGGATAAATGGCTGAGAGCACAGCATCCTAATCTGCAGGCATTGACAGAGAGTAACGTGGGCCTGGTATAAAAGCCTACCTCGGGTGGCATGCCTCCTCCAACAAGGCCACACAGCTCCACTATCTGGGGAGCAAGAGTTCAAGGGTATTAGCCTATAAGGGGTGAGGATGGAAAGGCATTCTCATTCAAACCTCAACAAGTGGTCTTTGCACCCTTGCAAATTATTTAACCCTAGCGCCTGAGGCTTTATTCCTGGGCTATTTGGACCAATTGTAATTCCATACTTACTCAATAACCAGAGCTGCACAAGCAGCTTTGAAGTCAGTATCTACTTTATTCTTCTATCTCCAGGTTGTTTTGGCCATTTGTGGTCCCCTGTGATCTGTGTTTCTATTTCTGCACCAAGTGCCACTGGTGTTCTAATAGAAATTGCATTGAGTCTGTACATGGCTGTCCAGAATGGGCGGCTGAATGATAGTGAGTCTTTAAATACAGCATGGGCATGGGATGCCTCTCAGTCTGCTCACATTCTTCGGTTCCTTTCATGCAAGTTTTGTCCATTTGACTAAGTTTATATTTAAGTACTTTATTTTTTTTTTAACATAAACGGGACATTTGCTTGTTTTCTTTTTTAGATTTTTGTATGCTCATGCATAGCAACAATGAGGTTTACATATGTTGTTTCCAGAGACTGCAACTTTGCTATGTTACATTTTATTGATGATAATGCTTTGGCTCTTTCTGGATTTCCTACTGAAATTTGTGATCTAAGAACAGAGGTACTCTTTTTTATTTCAGTTTGACTGTATCTTTTTAATCCTAGTGTCTTTGGTTCCTACCTCACCTATTGGTCTCCTTAGCTCTCTCCTGGTATTAGGGATTTGAAAATCCTTTGGTTTTCACCATTTAGTGGTATTAGGCATCTCATATGTGGCCTAATTGTATTGAAGTAGGTTCCTTCCAATCCTAGGTGGTTTGTTAATGATGAAAAGGTATTGGATTTTGTCAAAACTGCTTTCTCATCAATCGAGGTGCCTGCGATGTTTCCACCCTTTATTTGTTAGCATGGGGTGTCCTACTGATGTAACTATAAATGGTGAACCATCCTTACATCCCAGAAGTGATCCATCTGCTCATTGTTCACAACTCTTTCAATGCCCCTGAACTGTGTTTGTATTATTGTTCATTGGACTTTTCGAAGTTATTTCCTTTTCTTATGATATCTTCAACGATAGCACCAGAGAAATGTTGCCTTTCTATATTGAATTCCGAAGTTTTATTTCCTCAGTTTTGGGGAGGACTGTAGCAACCTTCCTTTAAGCAACTGGGAGAATCACACAATGGAACATTCCATCTAGAGTCTTTCTCTAGCCAAAAGGTTTCTTACAAACTAAAGCCCACTAAGAATGACTGTTTCTTCAGACTCAGTTTTGGCATGGCTATGTGTTTATAAGGGTTTTTGTATTTCTCCTAGGTGAGCCAATTTATTGACATACAATCATTCAAAATATTCTCTTTAAAATCTTTAATTAATTCATGGAGTTCTGTTTGATCTCTTATTCCTCCATTTCTGGTTTTCTTATTCTCTTTTCCTTTCAATTTACTAAAGCTTAATACTTCTATCCAACTGTTAGGAAACCTACTCTATAGTATTGATTTGCTTACACTACTGCCTCTTGTCTGCAAAGCAACAGGGTTGAATTTTGCTAAGAATAAGTGCCCTTTTATTTCCTAAATGAAGTCTTATAGTAAGAAATATAGAAACACCATAGGAAAAAGAGCAACATGGAGACATAGGAAATTCTAAACATCTCACAAGGTCTGGTTAGGTGCTGCTCTGAGTTTGAAATATCATGGTCAATAAGCAAGTTTCCACCTGAACTCACTATCTCTGAGAAGCTATCAAGCACTTATAAAAAATTAATTTATCAGAGTATGCTATCCATAGTATTTGAGTCAGATATACTACTATAACCAATATGTTTGCTGAATATATACACACAGATTGCATTGCCTCCTATTCACCCTACAACAAATACCTGAAACAATGGACTTACAAGTAGAAATGTGTATTTTGGCTCGCAGTTTTGAATGCTTCAGTCCATGCTCAACAGTTCCTCATTGCTTTGAAGCTGTGTAGCCCATTCTGTCAGGGCTACAACAAACCCACTCAAATCCTGGCCAGAAAGAGAAAGGAAGGCAGAAGAACAGGGATTCATCTCCAGCTGCCTAAACACTTGCCATCAGGCCACATCTCTTAAAAGTTCCACAACCTCCTAAAGACACCATTTCAGAGAAAACATCCTCAATACATGGGCTTTTGGGACATGTTCCAGATACAAACCATAGTATGTATGTGCCTGTGTGAGTGAATATGTGTACGAGAGAGAGAGAGAGAGAGAGAGAGAGAGAGAGAGAGAGAGAGAGAGAGAGAGAGAGAGAGAGAGAGAACCACAGTATGTAAGCAGAAGGCCTGCTGTAGTCCCATGCATGCAGGATCTGTGGTTGTTACTTCAGTCTCTGTGAGCCCTTCTGAGCCTAGCTTAGTTGATTCTGTGGGCCATGTTCTCCTGGTGTCCTCATGCACTCTGGCTCCTACAATCCTTCCTCCCTATCTTCTGCAGAGTCCCTAAGTATCGCCCAGTGTTTGACTATATGTCTCTGTTTCTGTTTCCCTTTCTTCTTGGAGTAAGCCTCTTGGATGACACTTGGACTAGGTACTGATCCTATGAGCAGAGTAAAATACCATAAGGAATCATTTCACTGACTTTTTTTTTTCCGTCAGTTGCTTTTAGTTCTCTGAGCCATCCAACTTCCATCCAGATCCTGGCCATCCAGGCAGTGTCTGGCATGGAGTTCTTCTCACAATGTGGGCCTCAGGTTAGACCAGTCATTGGTTAGACACTCTCACAAGCTCTGAGCCACCATTGCCCCAATAGGATCTTGCAAGCAGGACAGGCTGTGGGTTGCAGGTTTTGTAGATGGGTTGGTGTCCTAGTCCTACCAACTGGGAGCCTCGCCTGGTTACGGGAGATGCCTGGTTCATTCCCCATGCCCCACAACCTCCATGATTAGGTGTCCTCAATGGGGTCAATCTTATAGGTTCCAGAAAGTTTCCACTGAGCTAGGTTTTCATATTGCTTCCTAAAAGCCTGCCTGTTTCAGTCATCTCTCCCCATACTCTTGCCCTTCATTTCCCCTCCTCCACCTGACCCCTTCTGTTCCCATCCCCCACTCCCCCAACCCTGTCTACTCACAAAATCTATTTTCTCTCCCCAAGGAGATCCGTGTGTCCTTCCAGACCTCTCCTCTTTATCTAACTTCCCTGGTTCTGTGGATGTAGGGTGGTTATCTAATATCCTCATATGAGTGAGTACATGTCATGAAGAAACACAAGAAAAAGACCTTAAAATCAACTTTATGGAGAGCATTTTCTTCCCTTCCAGAGGATCAGAGTTCAAATCTCAGTACCCAGAAGCTCCTAACTGCCTGTCACTCCAGCTCCTGGGTCTAATGCCTTCTTCTGGCCTCTGTAAGCACCCCTCACCACACAGGACATACACATACATAAGTAAAAAATAAAATAAGTCCTTAAAAATAAAATTAACCAGTCTGCCATGGTGGCATATGGGAGGCAGAGGCAAGAGGAACTCTGAGTTTGAGGCAAGTCTGGCTGGTCTACACAGTGTGTCATCCTAAGACAGCCAAGGCTATGTAGAGAGACCTTGTCTCACAAAACAAATAAAAATTAAATTTGGTCAGTCTGGTTAAAGTGTTGCCCTATAAGCCATTCTCTGTAAGGTGTACGGTTTTTCCGCCTGCCGCCGCCTGGTATTGTCCCGCCACCAAGCCAGCCCCAAATAACACACTGAGACTCTGTATTTGATACAATGCTGTTGGCCCAGTTACTTGTTTCTTATCGGCTAGCTCTGCCTTTAATTATTAACCCATTTCTGCTGATCTATGTATTTCTCTTACCGGGGAGCCGGCGGCATACTGCTTTCTTCAGACTCTCCATCTTGACTCCTCCTTACTACTTCCTATTTCCTCCTTTCTCCTAGTCCCTCCTATCTTCCTTTCCTATTGGCCAACAGTGCTTTATTATTAACCAGTATGAGAAACATATATACATAATGGCATCTCCCATCAATTCTCTGAGGTCAAAAGTGGACTTACTGGATTCAGAACTGCAGCTGGGCCACATTGCCTCCTGCTCTGGTTGTATACTGTCCTTTTATTATGCCCACTTTCCGTGCTCTATATCCCTTTGTCTTCATTCAATCCTCCCTTTAACTTCCACCAACATTGCTTCTCTCCAGCCAAAATCTGTGCCTGCTCTTCAGTTTTCCTGCCTGTTGCATTTTATTTTTTCTGATTTGACTTCCTAGCACCAAACACGGCATTTGCAAACATCACTAAATTGAGAGGTGAGGGCTCCAAGCTCCGTTCTGGCATCTGCCATTGATCAGCCTGTGAGCTCTAAGTCTTTATGGCAAGAGAGTTATATTCATCTGTAACAGTGTAGCTTGGCCCAGGATCTCCAAAGCCAGGAGATAAAATTGAAACTGCTTGTTTCTCAGCAAGGAAAGTAACAAGTAACAGGTGCTTTAGAAGCCTTGAGTGCAACACTTCACAGCAATATGCCAGATGTATATGGGCAGATTATCTGCAGAGCTGCCAGAGACCTACAGAAAGACATCTCCATCAAGGCTCACAAACCATGTGCTAATCTCTTCCAGCCATATTGCCAGGCATGCCTCTGGGGCCAAGGAAAGTGAGTCTGATTTAATGTCACTCCTCACCCCTATTTGTGAGAAAACGTACTCAGCAGGCTCTGAAAGTCACTGCTATTTTATAAATGATCACTTGATTTTACACATTTTACAGACTACTTCTTAATTAAAGTATAAATTATGTATTATGATCTGAAAGTGTCATACACACAGAATACCAAATTCATTTTATTTCCACTAGTTTCAATTAGTTTTCTGTTTAGCTTCCTGTTGATAACTTTTCTTACTGCTACTACCAAACCCCTGAAGGGAAGCTACTTAAAGGGACAAAGCTGGCTATGGTGGGAAGGCATGGTGGCTTTGGGCTTTGGGCACAAGGCTGCTTTCTCACAGCATAGTGGACCAGATGCAGAGAGGAATCTACTGAGCTATTCTGTTTCCTCTCAGTTCAGTGCCCCAGCCTACAAGATGGAGCCAGCCACATACGGGTGGATCTTCCAACTCTGCTAATCCTCTCTGGAAAAGCCCTCGAAGGCACTCCTCATTAATGCAGGAGGTGTTCCTTGATCCAATTAAGTAGGTAATCAAAATTAACTATCACAAACTTTAAGCATGCAAAAGGCATAAATTGGACACGGCAGTCTCTGGTTCTGCCTCTGTCTGAATGCTCACGTGAGCCCCAAGAGGAGGGGGAAGGGTTAGTGTGCTTGCTTGGCTCCCTCTTGATCCTCTTCCCTACCCCTCTGCTTTTTCCAATAGTTTTTCACTGCTGTTATAATAAAAAGCATCTTTCTTCTGTCGAAAGTCTGAGTGCACCTGCCTGCTGTCATCCTTACCCACTATGCTCCAGCCATGCAGCCCATCCCCACCTTGATTCTGCGGTCACTGTCACTATTTTCCCTTAACCTTTGTTTTGTTTTTCCTGTAGCAACCACTAGAGTTCACTGCCCGATGTGGCTGGCCCTCACTCAGCTTCCAAGACTACTAAATGGAATGTGTTAGCTTTTTGTCTGTACTAGGACCCTCTCCCCTTTCTCGTGTGTGTGTGTGTGTGTGTGTGTGTGTGTGTGTGTGTGTGTGTGTGTGTGTGTGTGTCTGTCTGTCTATCTATCTATCTATCTATCTATCTATCTATCTATCATCTATCTGATATCCTACTGGCCTGTTTCATTCCTTATCTGTGTTTCCTTTCACCTTAACTAGGTCATTCCACTATTTGCTCTCAGCCTTCTTCTCTCCTGTAGTCTATTCCTTGCTGAATCTTGATTGACTGGAGCTGTGACAAGCATCAGTGAATATTAATGAATTATTAATAGAATAATAGTTTAAAACTGCCATGGAGCTGGTAGTTTTCCAGCTTCTAGCAGGCCATGTGTGCTCTTGCAAAAGGCTACATTTTTATTTAGGGACTTAGACTCCTCTCCCATTTACTGTGACAACAGGCTGCACACCGGCCTCTATGGGACACTGAGCAGCAAGCCATCTGGCAGCACCAGCTTCTGCTGGAGCCCTCTCCCACCCAATGTGGATTCCTATAGCAGCTTCAAATTCTTGACATGTTCTTCTAACTGGTCTTAGAGTTTCCAATTAATTTGAACAGACTTTGAATTCAAATCATTTTCAGAGAGCAGAGATAGACTTCTAATCACAGTTTATTTTCACAGTTGGCTGAATTCAGACTCTGACATTCCCATTGTCTTTCCTTCATGGTTTCGTATTCTACCCAAGGCTCATATTTTACTGGGAAGTTCCTTTTTCTTTCTCCATATACTCTGATAAGATAGAAAATATCAATACAGAAAACAAAGCCATGTTGCTAAATAAATGTACCCATTAACCACTTAATGAATGTCACAGTTAAATGATAGATTTCAAGATTTACCTGGAAGTCTCTGTGACAATGCAGATCCTACTTGTACATATAATAATGTTCAGGTCATACTAGAGATGTCTTTCTTGTAAACAGAAAGCCTGCCTTTAATTACTAAGTTTCTGTTACCATCTTCAGCTCTTTCTTGGATTAGCTGTTATGGTCCAAAGCACTGCCTCTGGAACCAAAATAATGTCTTTTTTCCTTCAGTTGCTTTTGGTCATTGTGTTTTAACACAATAACAGAAAAGTTGCTGATACACAGAGGAATAGATAAACCTAGTAACTTTGGCTTTGGGCCTCTGGAACAAAGCCCCCACCCCCAGACACACGCCCCTAACGCCGATTGCCTGACTCCCCAGACTGTGACTCATTTTAACCTGAAGTTCCTGGGATTTGCAACTAAAACTTGAATGAGAAATAAAAATGAAGAAAGTGGATAGTAAAGGAGTACACTGTGCTCTTGGAGTGGAAAAATCAAGCCACTGCAGTGTCACAGGGTCCAAAACACAAAGGGCTGGAACAGAGCAGAGGAAGCAAGGGAACACACTGGAGACTTACGGACAGAGTGCCGAGACAGCACACGGCATTTGCAGCATGAAAGTCCCCCATGCTCCTACTACGATAGCTCAGACTTCCAGGTAAAAACTGAGCCTAGAGAGATGACTCAGGGAATAGGAACATTTGCTGCATGCGCCTGACCTGACTTCAAATCCCCAGAATGAAAATTTTAAAAACTGAATGCAGTTGCACTTGCCGGTAACCCCAGCTTTTTGAAGGGGAGGGAAGAGGTGGGGGGTTGCAGGGTTTGGCTCCAGGTTTAGGCAGAGATCCTGTAGCAGGGGAATGCGATGGAGAGTTATAGAGCAGAGCATTCGATGCACAGGCACATATTTCTACTGCAGTCACACATGCGTATATCCCACACACATGCACTGCCCTCATACATACACATGGGGAATTTAAAACTAAAATACATTAAAATTAGGGAAGATGACTAGATCATAAACAGTTAAATAGGGCAGGGCAAGAGAAGCGTTGCTATCTAACAAAAGACATGGTTGTACCTATTTCTAAGGTGATGACAATTCACACTTAGGAGAAAGTTCTGTACTTGAAGAAGTTACTTCAGTACTCTGGTGTGCATGAGAGAACAGAAATGGACTTCACATTTACAGTGTTTTAAAAACCAATAATTTAATTACTTTGCATAGAAGAATGAATAAAGAGATGAGAAAATGAGGATAAAATAAAGAAACAAGTAATAAATATATAAAGATGAGCTAGGCAAGAGTGTTGTGCCAAGGGAGGGTGCTTAAGAAGAGGAAGAACAATTATCCTATTTGCCGAAATAGCAGATGAATGTTGGGGACATTAAACTGAAGTCGATTTCTCCATAGTATTATATTTTTAATTATCCACCTTTACTTCGGTCCTTGAAAAACTCTGCTATTCAAAACCTATTCGTGTAGTTATCACTAATAAAGGAGAAATTGGGAGAGGAGGGCAGGCATGGTAAGGTGCACCTATAATCCTGCACTTGGGCAGAGGTAGGGGAACTGATGGATTGTAGAAAGGGCAAGGCCAGCCTGGGCTACATAGCAAGATTCCATCTTCAGAAAGAACAACAACAGAAAACAGGAAAGAAGTCACAGTCACCCAGCACGGCAAAAGGAATGTGAGGACACCAGGGAGACAAGGAAACGCGCTGAACAATCCATGGAGAGATGTCAGCGCCCTGAACTCTCACAGGGTCACAATGTCATTTCAAAACTTGGTGTGAGATTGCCACAACTGAGTGTTACGTACTCCCAGGTTCATCTGCTAACTAACATCCTTATCCCCTGTGGTCAGGTAAGAAATTCTTCCAGAGTGAGCATGACCTGAGCCGCAACCCTAGCATCCACATCAAAGGCTGCATGTACTGCATTTATGCACCTGTTACCCAAATGCTGCAGGGTCAGAACCAGGGGTATTGCAGAGGCTCGATTCAGGGTCAGTCAGAGAGCCTGACTCAAAAGAGTAAGGGTGACTGGAATTACAGGTGGCTTACCACACCCACCCAGGTTTCAGAGGGTACCAGCTCTGTTCCTCGTACTTGCACAGTAAGCACATCAACTGCTGAGCCACCCCTCAGCCCTGTTACACTTCCTGAGTATTAGAGATTACAGGTAGATTTGGTCTGTATTCAGAGATGTAAGTTCCCATGCTAGTATAAAGTCAGTGTAAATGCATTGTGTTTCCTCAAAGGAACTAGCTTGCTTTAATCTGAAAAAAAAAAAAATAATAATAATAATGAAAGAATAAAAAGGGAAAGGAGACAGGAAACTAGGAGATACAATGTGGTCCACGGCCAGAAACGTGTTCAGTGTCCCACAAGTGACTACTGGAAGTGGTGAGTCGGGATGACAGAGTGCAAGGGAGGTGTGGGAAAGGTCTGTGCCTGTTGAGAGACATCACCTGAAGCCTCAGCTCTCGAAGTTCGTTTCAACACCACTCCTTAAAAATGGTGGGCCCTTACCTCTCTAGTCCTCCCAAACAGTCTTTATTTGTTGTAGCTCCCCCCTCCACTGACTGCTGCATGTTCCAACAAGGAGAGAAATGCAACATTTATACCGCAGGAAAAGTCTGAGAGTCATCGCTTTTTGGCCCTTAGGTGCTTCTGATCCCAGTGCCTGCCTCTCACTTTCCTGGATTTTGACTCCGAGCTGTTCATTTATGAACCATGTATCCATATGTAGTCAAGGTTTCAGTCACCATGCAGAGAAAATGGGCTTTGGGGTTCATCCAAGAAGGAGAAGGTCACATTGTCTCCATAAATTCCCCACCTTGGCTGTTTGCCCTGCACAGAGCCTGGGATTCAAAAGGGCATCTCCAAAGCAGAGTGTTCGGCACCAACAGAAAGTGTGGGTCCTTACTTTGAGGTTTAAGAATAATCAACATCTCTGATCATCCATAAAATGAATACTATGTGGAGAAAAGGGTATGAACTATTTTAAGACAGCCATAGACACACTGAATAAAACAGGTGTAAAGAATGTAGCACAAGAAAAAAATAATAATAGACCCCGAGACAGATACTGGATTTGAAGCTTCAAAGATCGAAAAGCAAAGCAGCTGGCCACTACCTCTACCTCAGACTGGAAGGTGATTCTGGCTCCACCAAACTCAGACTGCCATGTTGTCCTCAACAAAGCTAGAGAATACAGATACTGACTACTGAAGACCCTGCTCCTATCTTTTATACCCCTCTAGTGCTAGTATTAAAGGTGTGAGATCTATTACTTTTTTTAGACTGATTCAATCTTGTGTAGCCCTGGGTGGCCTTGAACTCAGAGAGAGCCATCTGCCTTTGTCTCCTGAGTCCTGGGATTAAAGGTATGTGCCACCACTGCCTGACCTCTATAGCTTGAGGCTGACTTTGCTTTCTGAATCCTCAGGCAAGCTTTAATAAATCATAAATAATATATCACTACAGAAGAAGACAGGACACAGGCCCTGCTGCCCATTCCCATAAAACTTACCTGGAACTCGGATGTCATGTGTTGTTCATGGCTGGTTCACACAGCAGCAGCAGAATTGAGGAGTCATGAGGGGTAAAGCTTCTAGATAGGCACCAGCTCCATTTCTCCATGTTTAATGATGTGTTGTGTCTTCAACAATAAGGCTTTACCATCACGTTATAGAGAGTGACCAATAGTATTGGAAATAGCCTGTGATTTGGAGGGGTAGGTTTATGGGACCCCTCCAGTCAATAACTCAAAAAGATGTAACCTATTCCTGGCACTGGAGACTTTACTTGGTGGGATAAGATATCTAGTTGGGCATCATAATACAAGGTATTATATATATATATATATATATATATATATATATATATATATATATGTGGAAACATGTACAATAGTAGGTTTCCATATAGCTTTTCAAGGGGCTTTTAATGTTATCCCTTCCAATATCTTCCCCTTTACTTTGCCCTCCAATCCCCTCTCTAATCCTCTTGTGTCTCCCCTTTATGTACTTAGAACACTGTATTCTATTTATTCTTCCTTGGAAGATCCCCTACTACCCATATCCTATCATTACAAGGTACCTAACCTTTATGGTTATTCATATCAAAACATACATATCTAAAGCTTAAAAGCTAATGTTCTCATATAAGAGAAATTACACAATATTTATCTTTTGGATCTGGATTGCCTCGCTTAGGATGATTCTTTCTAGCTTCATCCATTTACCCGTGGAACCACCATCCCAGATTTCAAGTTGTATTACAGAGTCACATTGATAAAAAACAGCATGGTATTTTCATAGGAACAGACATGTTGATTTATGAAACAAAACTGAAGACCCAGACACAATTCCACATACTTACAGATGTCTGACCTTGGACAAATACACACCAGAGAAGAGTCGGCATCTTCAAAAATAGATGGCTGCATGAAAATGAATAGATTTGTTATCTCTCATCTGCACAAAACACAGCTCTAAATGGATCAAAGACCTCAACATAAGAACAGATAACCTGAATCTGATAGAAGAGAAAATAGGATCATTGACATAAGTGAGGACTTTCTGATCAGGATATTGACAGCACAGGCACTAAATCTAATAATTAATAAGTGGCAATTTTCTGCATAGCAAGATACACTGTCATTTGAGCAAAGCAGCAGCCTACAGAATGGGAAAATATCTACTAATTATACACCTGATAATGTGACATAGGGCTCATACCTAGAATATATAAAGAATTAAAAAACCTAAATATTAAGAAATTAAATAGCCCAATTTTTAAAGTAGGGTATAGAACTAAATAGTGTTTCCAAAAATGAAGCAGAAATCATGGAGAAACACTTTTTAAAACAATCAACATCTTCTTGGCCATCAGGAAGAGGAAAATCAAAAGCACTTTGAGATTTTTGTCTTACCCTAGTTGGGATAGCCAAGATCAATAAAATAAGTGACAGCACATATCACTAAGGCTGTAGAGAAAAAGGAACGCTTATTCATTGTTGGTGAGGATGCAAACTTGAATAGGTATTGTGGAAATCAGTGTGGTGGTTCCTCAGGAAGTGAAGAATAGATCCACTCCGAGATTCTACTAAACCACTCTTGGGCAGTTACTCAAAGGACTCTATATCCTACTACAGAGACACTTGCTCATCTTTGTTCACTGATGATAGTCTATTCAAAAGAGCCAGAGATAGAAAACAGCCTAGACATTATCAAGTAATTAATGGATAATGAAAATGTGATATATATACAATAAGATATTATTCAGCTGGTAAGAAAAATGAAATTTTCAATAAATGGAAGGGTATCCACCACATCTGACCAGGAAAGATGTTTCGAACTTGGGGCAATGTTCATGCTCAAATCTCCAAATCTTTTCAAACCAATCTATCTCAGAGAACATGCAAAAAATTTGTTCATGTAAAGGCTAATGTTTAAAACCATCTTTTAAACTATGCCAAGAAAAATTCAAAAGCTCTATATCAGTATTATATAATATACCAAAATCTCAAATTATATTTAGCAGTGCCTCTGTTTCTCATTTGTCTGATATTTTCTATGAACAAAATCTCTGAAATATCCATTATAGACAAAAAGGAATTACTTCATTAAAATTTGTATTCTTTTTTTTTTTTCACAGAAAACAAACGCCACCAATGGTGTGAGCTTATAAAATGTGTGTGTGTGATCACACAAAACAGAAACAGAGTCAGGCTACTCGGTGCTTAAATATGTCTGTAGCAGATTTTCATTTTCATCTCTCACTTGACAGACTTCTCTCAGCTTTTTAGGCTAGTTCTCCTGAAACTTTAATTACCCTTCCATTTGTTTTTTCTCAACATAGGCTCTGTAACTGGCTTTCCCCTATGCTCCGCTATTTCTTGCCTGTTGGTAAAGGTAATTTGAGGCCATAAGTAGGAATAAGTGAGGCAGCCCTTCATCTGTTGTTTTTATATTAGATGTTGCAAGAAATACATGCCAAGCATCAACAATCTGCAAATGTGAAGAAACTGGTTTAAAAATAACTTCCTAACTTTGAAGTTTACAAAACATTCTATACATAAAAACATCTCACATTCCGAACTTAACCAATTATAAACTATCAATTCTGACTTCAAAGATGGCCTTGTCCAGAGTTATCTGTCTTTCCTCCTAATTCCCACTGCTTGCTTTAGAAGCCTCTGACTGCTGCACTTAAGGGTCTCCTGTGAGCTGGCGTCAGTCACAACTATCAGCATCGGAAGTGGCAGGAACAGCCTCATGTTGACCTGCCAAGTTCTTGCACGTTTATTACCTCATCATTCCCAAGAGGACCTCATTACTCTCTGTTTTTATAACTATGGAGAGTGAGCTCAGATGGACCAAGTGGCTGATTAGGAGGTTAACTGATTACAAAGTTTGGGTTGAAATTCATTTCTTCTAACTCTCAGATCAGATCCTGTGAGCAGAACAAAGAGGGTTGGAGTGTGAACAGGTCTGGGAGGGTGAAGCGAGCCACACAATACTTAGTGTGAGTATAGTCATGACAGTTGGTCTATAACCATACCACACAGAACTCATCTGATCTCAGAAGCTAAGCTGGGTCAGGCCTGGTTAGTACTTGGATGGGAGACTTTTGCAGAGTGGAAGTTTCTAAAGAGTCGGGGTATATGGTGAATTCAAAGGCAAGAACAAACAGAAAGATTGTAACAATGTAAATAATACCAGGAAGCATAATGAAGCATAATACTAAAAATATGTAGTAAGGAACCAGCAATGTCTCATTTGCTTGTTTGCTTATTTTTTCTCATTATTGTGACCAAAAACAAAAAAAAAAAAAAAAAAAAAAAAAAAAAGGAATTAAAAAAAATCTCAACAACAAGCAACTTATGGAAAGAATGATTTACTGGGGCTCCTGGTTTGAAGGGTTACAATCCATCATCGTGGGAAGGCAGCCTTGTGAGCATTACTTGACCTCTGGTCACGTTGCATTTGAGGTCAGGGAGTAGGTAAAATGGATGAATGCTGTGATTTCGTTTACTTTCTCCTTTTTATCCTGCCTGAGATCACAGCCACATTCAGGGTGGATTGTCCCACCTCAGTTAAACTTTTATGGAAACACCAGCGTATACATCCCCTGAGATGTGTCTCCTCAGAGATTCCAAACCCAGACAAGTTGACAATAGCATTAGTCATCACAGTCTATAATCATAAAGCTAAAAGAACTGAAAAAATAAATAAATAAAAACAAACAATAGAAAAGTCTGGATTTCTCCATCCATTCAAACCTTCATTGATAATTTTTTTATTTCCCAGTGCTAGGCTAAGAATGTCTAAAAAAAACCCACTACTTTTGCTCTCCATGGTATTGTAAAAATCCTCTAAACCAATTAAGAATCTGCTTAGTACACAGAACTATACATTTCCAAATGGTTGTGATCTCAAATGTGATCTTTTGTCTTTTTAAAACCACAATTTAAAGTAATTGTTATATGTCTTTTTAACAAATATGTTTAAAGTACATAATTATATAGTGTTTTAAATGATATATGAAATGTCACATATAAGTTTACATGAAGCACCAAGAAGAAACTAAACAGTGTCCTTGATAAGAGATGATCCTCCCCCCCCCCCACAAGGCCTGGGGATTGAACCTGGGTCTCAAGCATACAAGGCAAGCACTCTATACTCAAAAGCTAATCTTCAAATCAGAATCCCAACAGGCTTTCAGGATGGCTCTGAAAGTAGAGACAATGTGAAATAAAGAAGTAAAGAATGTAGAATAAATAAACAGTTCTGTAGAATACAGAAGTTGCCAGTGCTGGGCACATCTGTGATGGAGACCAGAAAGAAATTAGTTGCACCATCATTGAACAACAAATAACTATTAACCATCTGAGGCTGAATAAATGAGAAGAGCTCATTTATTCAGAGAGGCTGGGAGATGGAAAAGTGGGTCCTCAGGAGGGGAGAGTGAAGGTGACCCAATAGGTGATGCAATTAAAAGTCCAAAAGCCAACTACTCCTCAGTTAATTGCTTAAGGTGATCAGCAAGGTACTGAATAAACCTAACACCCAGAGTAACAGGAAGATGCATATTATTACCAAGGATGACTGGTGGCTTTATATATGACATAACCCTGGCTGTGAGAATTTGGCCAAGTCTTTGTTCTTAAGAGAGAACAATATTTCCTGCAGAGTTGTGAACTTGTCATTTGACATATACCCATATGTGGGCACATGTGCATTAAATTCATGTACATTGTTAACGAAAATAATCTATCTATACTATACTAATTCTAATTCCAATTTTAAGCTAGCAGTGTATAGCCATTAACCGAAAGGAGAGATGACAAGGGTGATCATAGCACTTAGTAACCGAATGACTTAAGAAATACTCTAATGCCAGAGCTTTCTCTGTATGTGAATACATGCTGTTGGATACAGCTTCCAATATAACCCAGCAAGGCTCTGCTCCCAACACAGAGGTGATCCTAAGGGAATCATCTCAGATGCACATCCAGACATATCTGACTTGGCAGGAAATAGCTATATGTTCACAAAAAAACACCCAGTATTGATAAGTTCTCAGGTCTGAGTGACACAAGCCATCTCCTTCTCTTACAACTATTCTGGTGGCCCTGGCTTTCTATTCAAAAGGCTGCTAGGACACGTGAGAGCAACTGTAACAAATGAACACACCTAGTGTTTCTTTTCCTTTCTTGTTTCATCAGAATTGCCCGGTGATGTGAAGTCTGAGGAATGAGCAGGCAGAAAACTTGGCAGCAGACTGAAGTACTGAGGTATTTATTGTTGGCCATGATTAAGACCTTGGCAGACATTGCTACAGTCACTGAAGGACATAGGTACCCACTTCGGTTTCAGTCCCATCTAGGGTTTGCACAACTCACTTTGTAACATTGACCTGAAGCTTCAAGCACCACACAGATAGAAATGCAATGTTTCTGGAGGTTTCTTGTCTCACCTGGTCCTGCCACTACGTCAGCCCCAAATAAATACACAGATACTATATTAAACTGCTGGCCAATGGCTAGGGCTTCTTATTGGCTAGCTCTGTCTTAATTATTAACCCATTTCTATTAATCTATTATTTCCACGTGGTCTTATCTTACTGGAGAACACCTGGTGCATCCTATCCTCCCAGCCCCTCCATGGCATGCTTCTATTTCTGCCTGCCTTTCCCAGAATTTTCTCATCTCCTGGTGCCGCCTCTTTTCCTGCCTCTATTGGCTATTGGACAAACAGTGTTTTATTCATCAGCCAATAAGAGAAACATTTATACAGAAGGACATCCCCCACCAATACAACAGTTATGGATGTCCTGCTCTGTAGTGGTCTTGAAACTCCATACTTGTACATAAATATATCTACAATGTGCATATAAGCATTTCTCTTTGTATATACTTGTCGACTTTGATTGAATCATTGGACCTAGTGCTTCTGTTAAAAAAAAATGATGATTTTTATTTCTCTGAAACAGGTGTCAAAAAGGCATGCTTTTTAAAAAATATATATGAGCCAGGTTGGTGGTGCACTTGTGCAATCCAACACTTGGGAGGTAGAAGCAGAAGGATAGGAGATCAAGGCCAGTCTGGGCTAGATGAGACTCTGTCTCGAAAAATTAAAATAAGGAAATAAAACAAACTTACAAATATAATGATAAAGAACACTAGAGGGGCTTTTGAGTCTTATTTTTTCCACTACATTGTATGCTCCTAGATAATATGTGCTAGCTACCTGGGTCTTTGATTTCTCATTTGTAAAACAAGGAATGAAGAACACCCTGACTCCCTAGCTGGCTCTAACATCAAGCTCCTCAGATTACTGGAGTGTGGAGGAAGGGCGGTACATTTCTTGCAGTCTGCAGATATTTTCCACAAAAGGAGCTCAGTTAGTTGGTTGGGGAAAGCAAAGCTAGCCCCGTTTCTCTCACAGAACTTCCTTTCTGCAGAAATGATGCCATGTGTGTCCCTTGGGTAAACAAGTTTTTTTTTTTCTAGAATTAGAATTGATTCCAGTGACATGAAGCATCCCTCATGAGTGATAAAACACAGATGCCTTTGTCACAGCTTCAGGGATATGCAGCTACATCTGCAGCTCTATTGACCTGGTACTGACAAGGTGCCATTCTAAACAGTCAGATATGTTTCCAAAGCAACCAGAAACAACTCTACAGTGTATACCACAGGTACATTTAGTGCAACACACGCAGATGCATGCATTTAGTGCAACACACACATACACACCCACTAATTTATATAGCAACGCATATAAATAGCAACCTAGGATCCTATGCTCAGGAAGCAGCACTGGCTAGCAAATAGCAAAGGTCAAAGCTCAGCAGAGCCCTTGCTTCTCTCACACCTCTTAAATATCTGAGCAACCACAGGAAAGTGCTGCCCATTCTGAAGGAGATACGTGTGAACCTTAATTAATTCTTCAGGTAAATAACCTCACAGATCCACCCAGAGGAGTGACTCTTTGTTGATCCCAGATCCAGTCAAGTTGGCAATCAAGATTAACCAAAGCAACAGGGGAGCTACAGTTTCTAGAACTGTCAGACAAGTTGAGAAAGCGAACTTATGTCCTAATAAACCAATCATGCAGACAAATATTTTCTAAAATGAGGTTTCCATGGGTGGCCCATGGAGTTCATGCTGGGTGCTCTTGCTCTGCGCAGTGCTACCCAGCAGCCCTGGGACCCACAGTCCACAGCTAGATCCTGCCCCTTTCTTGCTTCTTGGCATAAGGAGCTGTCCTTTCCTTTGGCGGGAATGAATAGGCGCAAACAGGGTCCCTAAGAGCCCACACCTCCCAATTTCCAACCCTTCCACTGTTGATGTGATCCCTGAGAATTTGAGACAACACACAATTGGCAACGGTACCACAAAAGTGTGGGGGAGTGGAAAAACCCCAGAGTGAGTGTGTATTGTTGACAAAGACATAAGCACATCCAGAACCAATGCCTCCTGCCCTTGGGAGTAGCAAGGCCTCCTGCAGATCAGGCTCAGAATGATGGCAAAGCCTTCTTGCCGGCCAAGTGCTCGTGTTTATCAGTGATTGTACAAAAACCAACAATTGTAGCTTCCTTCTCCCAGATGTTTATCACCTGAGACCACCCCTTGCTTCCAGAGACCTCCTACTAAGACTAGCTAACTCCTACCCCTGTGCTGTATATAAAAAACACACTTGATTCCAGGTGACTGAGTAGTTGCACACACCATCAGAATGCTCACAACCCACCTAACCCTAGCTTTTTCTACACCTGTCTGTGTGTCTGTCTTTTCGTTATTCCCTCTCTGCTCCTAGTCAAGTTTCCAAAATCAAGCCACGAGGTATGTGCCCCAAAAGGAAGGGTGGGGAGGGCACCCAGGTAGAAACCAGTTCTCCAGATTTCCCACGTCTCCCCAGTATGTACATACACCCATCTGACGCAGAATGACATAAGAAGAAATGATGTTAAAGAAGAAAGACAGATGTCATCCCAAACCTTACTTCCTGGAATAGAGCAATGCCTTTGTGTGAAAGAAAGAAAGACTGAGAGACAAAACCAGGCTCTCTGACAGGGCTGCACGCAGGTTGGAGCCAAATGCTCCTATGGGTTCTAGAAAGAAAAAACCAAAACCAAAACTGATGTTTTCCTATACACTAAGTTATCCACGTGTTTAGATACTAGAAATATGCAATTGCCAGAGAACAAAAGAGGCCAGACGAATGCTGTGATCTCACTGGAAGAGAAGACTATACCGAGGCTATAGTTGTGATATGCTAAGACATTTTTATAGAATCTACCTAATGATGTCACCACAAGCCACAAGCTGACATGAGTTCACACAGAAGCCAGCAGCTTTACCTCATGCACACATGTTTAACATCTCACCAGAGCTTGTGGGCCGGAGAATGAAGCTTTTGTGCTCACAACAAAAGGGACAAACTGCTTCCTCCATCCAACGCCCACTTCTGTGTAGCCAGACCCTCTCACTCCTCTCTCTCCGGAGCTTTCAACAAGCCACTTGCCCACGAATGAAAAGGGGCTCTGCCATTCCATCACCGGGAAAGAATGTGATGTCAGCATGGGAAGAGTAAATAAAATCGCAACCCTCCTGTCATAAATTATGCATCTTTTATCTGAAAGGACAATAAATAAAGCATCTTTCATCCCATGAATTCCCAAGCGGTTAGCAATCCATACAAGCACATGGGGAATCATGTGACTCACCCTGAAGAGCAGTCTGCTCCGAGATACTATGGTACTTTGTTAAGAGTGCACACAACCCTTTCTGGAAGATGGGAAGAAATACACCAGTGGCCTACATCTGAGAGGGTAGAACGGAGGTGCTGGCAATGTGACTGAGACTCACTCAGTCTGAGCTCTTTGTCATTTGAGTTTTAAAAGGAGGGTGCTGCTTTCACCATTTCGCACACCCCTTCAAATCCTTGGCTCCCCTTATTTTCTCTCTGAGATCATTGCAATACTTTGTTTATTATATATTTATTTGAAACAGGGTCCCACTGTGTAATCCAGGCTACCCTCCAACTGTCCATCTTCCTACCTTCTCTCTCAAGTGTTGAGATTACAACAGGTATCACTATGCACTGCCAGGCCACAGTTTTGGAACCAACCTTCAGTTACATCATTCATCTTTTTTAAAAACCTTCTCAATCTCATTCACCTAGTGTGAAGCTCAAATTTCTTAACAAGGATGAAACATCCTCCACTTCCTACCTGTTGGTTATGAAAGACCCTCCAGAGTCTGTCTATCTGTCTGTCTATCCCATACAGCTCCATAAAAGCATGGGCTCTGAGACAGAGATCAGAAAAAATGTGATTGGTGGGACTAGTGTGGTCCTGTGGTAAGAGTATTTGCCCCTCTTGCAGAAGAGCCAGGCTTGGTTCTTAGCATTCACATGGTGGCTCACTCCTGTTCCAGGGGATCTGTCCCCCGTAGACACCAGGCATTTACATGGTGCACATACAAACATACAAGCAAAACACTCACATAAAAATAATAAATAAAACCATCATAAGTGTTAGCATTAGAAAGGAAGGGAATAACATCTTTTTCTACAACCCCCATAGTCACGTGGCTATACTAAATTATGGGGAGATTAAATGACTTACAAATTCATACAGCTCAGAGAGGCAAAGTCTTGGTAACTCCAGAAGAATTGTTCTCAGCAGGAAGAAGATTAAGATTCAGTTTAAAGACAAGGAATCATATTTCTCACCCTTCAGATTTAGATATAAGGACAGGCATAAGCTGCAACTATCTAAGGAAAGTTGGACTGTGGCTTCCTGGTAAAGGGAGCTCCAGCAGTGTTTGGAGATGGTTAGCACAAGAGTCCTGAATAGTTCATTAGTTCATCACCTCATAGGTTGTTCTATGAAATGTGCTTGAAGACTGAATCCTCCCTTCAGTACTTAAAGAGCTAGTGCATTTGGATGCAGAGCTCTCTGCCGACCCCAGATGCATGTGAACATTTGGACTGGGGACAGAGGGTTTGCAGAGGCTACTTAGACATGCCTGAGCACTGGTACTAACCTCCTTATATCTTTACCTTCCCTGATAAATAAGGTAACAATCATCTCTGCTCAGAATTAGACCCCAGACTTAGTGATATTCAAATAGAAAAAAAAATCACCTACCAACTATTGTTTTTGAGACAGAGTCTCACTGTAGTCCTGAGTATCCTAGAACTTGCTATGCAGACTCACAGAGATCCTCCTGCCTCTGCCTCCTGAGTGTTGGAATTAATGATGCACACCACCATGCCCAGCAACAATTATTTGTTTGTTAAGATTTTGTATATTTTTATTTGAAATGCATGGGTGTCTTTCCTGGATTTATGTATGTGCAACACATGCAGGTCATGTCTAAGAAAGCCAGAAGAGACTGACAGAACCCCCAAGGAACCAGAGTTACAGAGAGTTGTGAACTATCCCGTAGGTGCTAGAAACCAAACCTTCATCCTATGCAGGAGCAGCAAGTGCTGGACACCTGCGAGCCATCTCCTAGGCCCACACCTATCAACTATTAACATCTCTACAGCAGTGTTTACAGTTCTCTTAAGACATATTTCCAAACTCCTACACGATGCTGAAATCAGACTGGCTTCCGAGAAATGCTTGAAGTGTCCTTTCTCCAGCCCTGGCTTCTGTCTATGTGACAATTTCGTGTGTTTGGGATTAGTTGGTTGACTGGTTTTGTCATCTGAAACTGGGTTTTGAACATGAACTCAATCAGGCCTCTTTTGAAACAGGGTTTCTCTGTGAGGTACATGATAGTACACACCCGCAGGAAACAAGCTACCTGCAAGTTCCTGCAAACGGTGACATTGTCAGCTCCAGAGGAGTCCTTGCGCTGACACAAGCAAATGCACACCTAGAATGGTGCTTGGAGCGTGACCTCGAGATGATGAAAAAGATAAGCGTTCAGGCATGGACAAAGAAGGGTGGGCGAGCTGTTTGTAGCCTTGGTTTCTGAACTCACAGTAGAGCTCAGGAGAGAGTAGGTGTTCAATAAATAGTTGGCAAATAGGTGTTGAAAGGGCATCTATAAATCTTTCTCTCCTCACAGTGACTCAAACATATAAAGCAGAATGATAGCCCTCGGGCTAGGAAGGTTGGCTGGCATGCTTTGCCCAAGCCTCCCCATTCCAGGTGGTGAGGAAGGAGCTTGGCTTCCTCTGTCTCAACCTCCAGTTCTCTTGTTTGTCTTTTCTTCACCTCAGACAGATTCAGATTGTATGGGTATGGCCAGAAGACCTGGGTCAGAAAAAGCTAGCCGATTCTCAATAGTTACCTATGCCCGAGCTCACTGTAGTCTCTGGAAGATGCAGATGTTTCAGCACTGGACCCATCTTAGTTCCAGCTTGGGACTGTGAGAGATGGAAGCATATACTATGATAATGCACAACCTGGTCTGCTGTGCATGTATATGTGCTATGCATATATCTCCAGCTATGTATATACCTCTAGTGTGCATATACCTCCAGCATATAAATGTGCTGTGTACATCCCTCCAGCACATATGTGTCCAGCATATATATGTGCTGTGTACATCCCTCCAGCATGTATATGCCTCCAACATGTATATGTGCTATGTATATACCTCCAGTATGCATTTCACTATGTCTATACCTCCAGCTGTCATGACCATGGGCAGTGAAATGCAGAACCCCATGAGTGTGAAAATTGACCAAAACCCATCATGGCCCACCATAGACAAGTCAGCATTAGCTTGGAGTAAAGCTGGCCCTGATGCCTCTGACATTGTTTGGGAGCAAGATTCACCAGTCCAGCAGAGAAGTTGTTTGGGAGTGGCAGGCTCTAAAAGAAAGCCATGTGCAAGGGACCATGGTGACCCTGTCTGTGTAAGATAGAAGTAAAGAGAATGCCAAGCCCTCCAGGGTCACTGAAGAGGTTGAAGAAAATGCTGCTCTCTGAGGCCTCCTGTGTTTGCAAACTCTTAGTGACTCTGTCTAAATATACACTTAAGAATGGTAGTGCCTTCCACAAATATGAAAATGTACTCTATACATTTGTTCAAGTTTGTGAGGAAGCTTTTAACAGTAAGAATTTGGGGCTAGAAAGGTGATTCCAAGGCTAGAGGCTTGCTACACAATTGTGAGGTCCTGTGTTCAGAGCCCAGCAGCCACGTGAGACCAGATGCTGCAGTGTATCTAATCCCTGTGCTCCTATCTAGAGGTGGGAGGTGGAGATACCGTGAGTCCCTAAGAAGCTTGTGGGTCAGCTCACCTGGTGTACACAGCACTGAAAATTAAGGGTCCTTGTCTCCATCTAGGTGGAAGGTGATCAGACACCCAATATGGTCCCCTGGCACCGACACATCCACACTCACACAAGCACACACACAAAATTCAAAAGAGAGAACCACACTTAACTTTGAAAGGGCAGGATATCAATATATATGGATATAATTATAAATATAAGCTATGTAAAAAGCATAAACGTATAGCTGTAATACAAACAATATAAATGTGGGCAGGGACACAAACACATGCAAATGAAAATGTAATTAGAAATGGCGAGTTCATAGATGTGGAACACAGATTTCATCTCCTCCATTCCACATCTACAGGGTCACAGGTAATCAGAGAAATTTCTCCCAGCACAGGCAGCTGAGGCAGACTTGCCACTAGGGGCCAAACCCAGCATGCTTCCACTTGCCACAGGGGTGAGCACTGGTTACCCTGCCAGATGCCCTGAAACTAACTCCCTCTGCTTTGCCTTGCCATGGCCCCAGGCTGTGCCCACACCTCTCCAAGCCCAGCTGCAGGCCTTCTAAAAGCACCCAGAGGCCTTCAGGGTTACCTGGCAACCGAGCACCTGCGAGTTAGGTGAGCCAGGCAATGCTAACCTGTGTTGTTGGGGCTTGCGGTTCCCAGTTGCCCTCCCAGGCTCACTCATTACTGCTCACTCTTTTGGCCCAGAGAGGACAGCAGAGGTGATGATTGTTTTCTTTCTCTGTTTCCTAGAAACAACAGATTCGCTGATTAGCTATCCACTGTGTGTCCCAAAAGGCCAAGGTGCACTGTGTAACATTAACCTGTGCATGTACCTCTTACAGAAGTACCTTAAGTTTTCTTTGAAGAAGATATCTCTAATAGCAACCAGATGCTAAACTTAAGGGATCCAAGTAGCTCTGAGTAGTTGGTGGTGAATAATAATGAATTAGTCTAGCAAGAGGAAAACACAGGGGCTGGAGCGGTGGCTTGGAAGTTAAGAGCATACATACTCTGCTCCTGCAGAGGGCTCGAGTTTGGTGTCTGGCACTTCTGCAATCCCCTCTCACTCCAGCTCCAGGGACTCCTGTACCCTCTCCTCACTTACCTACACTCTTATGCACAAACACACATATACACATAATTGGAGAAAATATGATCTTTTAAAAGTGGGGAAATATGCAACAAGTGTAACTTTCTCCATCGCCAGTCTCTGATCCTCCCCAGGTCCTTCCCCACTACCAGGTGACTGCTCAGATGACTTTGGGTCTGACCTCTCTAACTGCATTATTGGTTAGGGCTGCAACCCTTTATGTACCCTGAATTCCTGTTTCTAGCAGCAAGCCTGACTGTGAATGCAGATCTCGCTCCTCTCAGACACCATTTTATGACAGTTGATGGACTTCTTTAAGGCCCCTGCAGGAGGATATTGCTGCTGTGCACTTACTTTCCCATTGTCCCGGAGGAAGCATGTCTGGGTGAGGAAGGACCAGGGGTGGCTGGCTGTGTACCACAGGCATGGCCACAGAAGTGTTGTGTGCATTTTCCTTCAGCCCCTCTTTGTGCACCAAGAAAAACATTTTCTGACCTCACTTTCGTAGGCATGTGGTTTCTCCTTCTAACCATAGATTAGTCTAGAGGAGAAATCAGACTTCCCTTCTACATCAGTTACCTCTGCGTTATCCCATGCCATCCTGCCCATTTTCTTCACTAAACTCCTCACCCTGTTCTCAGCCACAGACTCCTTCGCCTGAAGATGTCCACACAGGGGTTTCTGGTTCTGTGAGAGCTTTTCAGCTAAATCACCCCGTATGTTCTAAAACGGGGGTGGGGGGAGAAGGCTGGAGAGTTTGGGCTTGGTTTTAGGGCCAAGGAGCCTTCCTTTTTTAAGATATAAATATAGGGGCTGGAGAGATGGCTCGGCAGTTAGGACACTCATTGCTCCCGTGGGCTTGGTTCCCAGCATGGACAACAGGAGACTGAACACCACCTGTAACTGGAATTCCAGGGATCCGAGGCCACATCTGATTTCTGAGGGCATCTGCACATGTCTGCAGATGTAGACAAGCACAAGCACATCCTTGTAAATCAATTTTATATAAAAAGATGCGAACACTGGTAGCTTTAGTTCTAGTCACTCCAATTTCTTGTATTTGGGGTTCTTGCTGAAGACCCCGGGAGCGTCTGTTCTGCAGTAGCTTCATTTAATCTTACCTCCAGACTGAGCCCTCCAGAGCTCCCTGTTACTCTTAGCTTCTTCTCAGAACATGGTGACTGGAGTTCAAGGTCACTGACAGGGCCTCCAACTTTTCTCACTTCCCTTCTTACAAATTCAGGTGTTTCCTTCTAGTTGAGAAAGCTAGCATGTTGCTCCTGCTGGCTTCTCAAATGTGTCAGTTTTAAATGTAAGAATAGAATACCAAACAGGCTGGTTTTTAAGCTATCCAAATCTCTTCCTTTAGGGTCTTTTTGTTTTCACACACTGAGATTTATAAACCTGTTTCTCTGTCATGATCTCACTGTGCGATGGGGGTGGGTCCAGCTCTCTCTTTGTTCCTTTTGCTGATAGGGTTGTATTTTGCTTTTCCTTATTTAAATAAGGAACATTTACATGTTTTACTCGATATATACATGAAGTCATTAGTGGTGCCCAAAGTGAATAGATGGCACAATATATTGGAAAGTTCCTGATGGGGTGGGAAAGATTTAGCGTAAGACTCGGGGGGACAAAGTATAAACAGTAGAAATCGATTACCACTCCAACTAGTTCTGAAGCAGCTCAATGTGAAACCAACCAGAAAATGGGCTTCCTACAACTAACTAGGAAGCACTAAAAAAAGACAAAAGCTATCCAGCATTGTGGGAAAAAAATCCATAAATAAAATGCACCCCCAAAAGCATTTGCTGGTAGAAGTATTTAGTGTAGCAATAAAAGAGAGTATTTGTTGTCTTTAGATTAAGTGATTTTTTTTTATGGAATCTATACAATTAAGCACTATATAAGAACTGGAGTCTATGTCTACACCTAATTAAACACAGAATCTGAGAGATACAAAGAGACACAAGGTTAGTTGAGATGTCTTGATATATAAAATATAGGTTTGCTAAAAGCAAAATCATGGAGGAGGTTTTGCATATATACAACACACAGAGACATAGCATGAAAACAACTTCTTTTTCACAATTCCATTTGAGATAGAAGCAAGGTAGGGATCTAAAGGAGACAACTGATAGGGGATGCCCTTCTGTATATATGTTTCTCTTATTGGTTGATGAATAAAACAGTTTGGCCAATAGCCAATAAAGCAGGAAGATAAGTGGGACAAGGAGAGGAGGAAAATTCTGGGAAAGATAGGCAGAGAGGGACTTCAAAGATATGCCATGGAGGGACAGGGAGGATAGGACACTCCAGGCATTTTCCGGTAAGATAAGGCCATGTAGGAATACATAGATTTGTAGTTATGGGTTAATAATTAAGACAGAGCTACCCAATAAGAAGCCCTAGCCATGGGACAACAGTTTTATAATTAATATAGCATCTCTGTGTGTTCATCCGGGGCTGAAGCAGCAGGACCGGGTGGGACAAGAAGCTCCAGCAACAGATAACCTTATTCCAAAAGGTAATTCTATCAGAGCAGCCTTGATATTGGGTTTATTTTCATTAGTCAATGCATTATTTCACTGTGAATCTCCCTGCAACAGCAGACTCCATGGTGTTGATAATGCACCTAATGACAGCAGTATGGTTCTTTACACATATTTTCATGAGGGGAGGGTCAAATGCTTAATGTAAATGAGGAGCCCCTTCATCCTCAAATCCATTCATTGAGGTATCCTAGTGGCCAGGGATAATAATAATGAAGGCACCACCATGGAGGTTAGCATAACCTTTGCCTTCGCCACAATGTCATTACAAAGAACTTTCTAGCTCAGTGTCACCGTGTGCCTTTGGACGTTCAGGTTCTTGGAGACCTGTGAAAGGAGGTACTGTGTGAGGAGTTTGGACTGTGGGCAGTGTCCAGCAGTTGCTCTAACATGGGCCCTGAAGCTATTCTTGGGCTTCTGTGTACTCCAACTAAGAGCTTGGGAATATGTACAGAACAATTTACCACTAAGGTTCTTTTTGTTTTGTTTTGTTTTTGGAAACAGTGTTTCTCTATGTATCCTGGCTGTCCTGGAACTCACTCTGTAGACCAGACTGGCCTTGATACCCACCCCGCCCCACTGTTGCCTCTGTTCCTGTGTGCTAGGACTAAAAGCATGCACTACTGCCCCGCACTTATTGGTTCTTACCTGCACATACCCTACTTGACCTTACAAGTCTTTCTCACTACACTGAAGATTAAATCTGAGGGTACCACTTTAGAATTTACAAAGAACTGTGCAATTATCTCCTATAAAAACCTCACAATGGTCCTTGGAGAAGGGTATTGCTGCCGACTGGAAACTGAGCAAGAAAAGTCCTATGGCAACCAGAAGACACAGGATCATAAAGTCCAGATTCAATTTCAAGTCTTCTGTTTCCAAATCTAGGGCTCTTCCCCACATTATCATTCCTTTCTCAGAAAATGTACAAGTTCTTTCAACATCTACAAGAGGGAAGGAATTTGACTGCCTTGTGATTAGGCAGGGGAAAGTGGAAAGTATGGCTTTAAAGAGTACCATCATTTCAATGTGTGTTGTGTAGCGATTTCAACATTGTAATATTCCAGACTGGGCGGGGGGGGGGGGAGCCCATTAAGACTGGGAAGTAAACAACTCAAAAGTCTCAGGAAGTCCCCGAAACTTCCCAGACACTCAACACTCCTCCTTCGCCAAGGTTCTGTAAGCATTAAGGGCTTCCAAAAAGAGGAGACTCTGACTCTGCCTGTACACACGGGAAGAACTCCAGAGTTACAGCTTCATGAGTTGTTACTCATGCTGGCGTGGGCTTTCAGTCGCGTCTATATCTCCGAGTTATCTATTCTCCTGTAACTCCTCACTCATACTCTATAATAAGGTCAATGAACTCATCGGTTCACCAAGTTGGACTTTTGTGGCATCACTACTAATTTCTGTTGCTTGTATCCCAGCATAATAGATGTTTATTCCCAGCACTCCAGGACTAGTGTCATATGTCCCCATACCCTCATTGTTTGAACACTGGAACCACACCTGGTGGTGATGTTTAGGAGGTTTGGAGTCTTATGGACATGGGCTTAGCAAGCAGTTGTAGTAAGTCTGTAGAGGCAGAGCTATGGGGTCATAGCTGGCCTATATTCCAGACTGAATTTTCTGCTCTCTGGTACTCTGATAGGTGAGCAAGCCATGTCACGTGCTCCAGCTGCCAGAGATGGAAACAGGTACCTCATCCATGCCTTCCCCACATCGAAGCTGAGCCAAAGCAAACCCTTCTTCCCTGAAGTTGCTCCCTGCCACTTGTTGATTTAACACAGCAAGAAACTTAAGTAACGCAAAGGAACTCTGTTTCAAATCCACCTGAATGTCTCCTCCACCATCAGACATGGAACATTCTTGGGTTGAAGTAGAATTGGAAAGGATCAATGAGGAGTTTAAGCTCAAGTCTGAACTTTTAGTGTTCTTTTTCTAGGGACAGGGAAGGAATTCAAATGAACTTCAAGGGGAGCTGGCTGAGATCAACCAAGGGAAAGAATCCAGAAGGAGGTAGGCTGTGGAGACATGGGAAAAGCCGGCTGAGGAGGAAGCCCCAGGAAGGTGGACAACGTAGTCTCATTTCAGTCTGGAAATGGGAAAGTTGCTGACCTGTGAGGATGTGAAGACACTAGGGAATTGTGAGGCGGGAGGAGCAAGGTTGCAGAAGTACTTGCTGCCTAATTGCAATGTTCCCAGTAAGACAGGAAGAGATCCCAATGTTTAGAAAAAACTGAAGATGAATAAAACAAGGCTTTCCAGCAGAGAAGACCTCATGTTGCTAGAGAACTTGAGTTGTGTAGGGGAAGTCATCAGAATGCCCAGAATTCCTCCAAAGAGCAGAGAACGAGAACTTGACTGGGATTAGGAACCAACAGAAGCATAAACAATAAGGTCAAAAGAGCAGGGGCCTTTAACATTGGGGGTGTGCAAGAGCAGGGGCCTTTAACATTGGGGGTGTGCAAGAGCAGGGGCCTTTAACATTGGGGGTGTGCAAGAGCCGGGGCACCTTTACATTAGGGGCGTGCAAGAGCGGGGGCACCTTTACATTAGGGGTGTGCAAGAGCGGGGGCATTTAACATTGCCTAAGTGGTTGGAGTGCCACAGCGGCTATCCATAAAGTTTAAGTTATAGATATTTATCCAAGAGGAAACTGAAGTGGATGAAGATGGCAACGCCTGGGGGTAGCAGGCTTAGTAGATGCTGTGGTGGCTACATGGAAATACAATCTGTGTGCCGATCTGGTAGCCACTAGTTTTATCTCCCCACTTCTGCTTCACACCACTCATTCTGCCTGCCTGTTTCTTGGGAACATTTGTTTTTATAACCATTTGTCCAAGGGGCCTGCAGTCTCTACTCCGTGTGGTTTGCTGTGCTGGGAAAAGGGAGAGGGGGAAGGGATATTTGCCCTCAGAGGGACAAAGGACTGTCACTGGGCAGAGAGGAGGCGGACTTGGTCCATAGGCAGATGACAGTTTATAAAGGTAAAAGGGGAGACCTGTGTTAGGATGAGGTATTGGATTTTGATTGGGCACGTTAATAAGGTGAGCCAAAGACGGCTTTTGATTGTTGTGCTTGGATACTGTGATGTCTGGACCTTGGTAGTCAGCCTTAGTGGGGGAGGAAACGGCTAAATAAAGGAATAGGCCTTGGTGGCCAGCTTCAGTAATGGAACAGTTTAAGAAGGCAGAGGGAAGGGTGAGGCTTGCCAGAGCCCTGCTTGCCGAGCTCAGGCCAGGAGAGCCCTTCACTAATCCCTATTCCCCACATTCCTTTAGGACTGCTGCAAGCTGGTGTCATCTCCTCCCCAATCCCTCTCTCCTCCCCACCCCTCTCTTCATTCCTGTCCCCCACAGTCTCCTACATCTGTGTGTTCTCTGTGCCTCTTCTATAACAGTAGCCATGACATCTTGTGTAACATCTATCTGGTGGAATTGCCGCTTACAAAGGACATATCCTATATTTCTACTGTCTAATTCTGCTAATACATGGTACAGACTTCATAGGACCAGGGCAACAGGACAGGAACCTCCCAGTGCCTGTTCTAATCTCCCCAGAAGAATGTCTGAGTCTCACTAATTCAGCGAGGATTTTGAATCTGTTTGCTGAGTGGTGGAGAGATCTTACTTGGTGTTTGTTTTGTTTTGGTCTTGTTTCTGTTTTAAGAATTGTGGTTTTAGGGGCTCTCAAAGCTACATGTCAACATGGTTAACTGGGTACATGGGCTATTTGGCTGTCACCCTTCCTGCTTAAAGTGCAAATCATTCTGGGAGTCACAGTCTTCTAAAATCTGAAATATGGTGAGTTAGAGATGAATAATTTTTTTTTTAGAATTGTGCTTGAGAGAGAGAAAGGAGGGAGGGGGAGGGAGAGGGAGAGAGGGAGAGGGAGAGAGAGAGAGGGAAGGAGAGAGAGAAAGGGAAGGAGAGATGGACAGGAAGAGGGAGAGAGAGGGAGGGAGAGAGAGGGGTAGAAAAAAGAGAGAGAGGGAGAGGGAGAGAGGGAGGGAGGGAGAGAGAGAGGGAGGGAGAGAGAGAGGGAGAGAGAGGGAGAGGGAGAGAGGGAGGGAGAGAGAGAGGGAGAGAGAGGGAGAGGGAGAGAGAGGGAGAGGGAGAGAGAGAGAGGGAGAGGGAGAGAGGGAGGGAGAGGGAGAGGGAGAGAGGGAGGGAGAGAGAGAGGGAGGGAGAGAGAGAGGGAGAGAGAGGGAGGGGGGAAGAGTGCTGTTGTTATTTTTGCTGAAGAAAGGCAATGAAGAAATTTGTTCTTGTTTTCAGTGAGAGGACATGTGTGTGCATGCACATCTGTTAACCCAGTGAAGGGCAGCATTGGTTGAGGGCTAGGCAGGCATGTACATTACAGAGAAGGAGATCAGTAGAGGGATTTTTTTTTTCCTGCCTCCCTGTATTCAGCCAGCCTTCAGTTCTTTTTTTATGAGAATTGGTGCATATTTAACTGCTATAGCTTTTGGCTTCTGGGCTTAGCTTTACCCACACAAGAGGCATTCATTCACAATTCAGCCCTCAGTCCCATCAGAACATGCAGATACAAAAGTGCTCTTTTGGTGACTTGTGGCACAAATACATGAGATAGCTCTGGATGCACTAAGTGTGGGAGATCTGTGACTAGGTTGTAAAGCTGGGCACTTTACACCTTTCTTTCCATAATATAGAGGGAGGAAGCCATTATTTTGCAGAAGGCAAGGAGTAACAAGTCCTTTGAAATATTGCACACAAGAAACCCTCTGGTCCCATTTTGTCTATTTCAAGCTCCATTTTACTCATATGGCAACTTAGAGAATTGTTCAGGGGGTGGGGGAAGAGACTGACAGGGATGAGCTTCGTTTTGTTGGAACGTCAGATACATTTTTCTTCCCTGTTTTATCTGTGTCCAGAGGTGATCCCCTTGTTAATGAGGGTCTTCAAACTTCTATGTTTTTCCGAAGTATCTCCACTATGTTCTGAAACCACACTTGCTGATTGTAGCTTCTAAATATGGTCCTGATAGAAACTTCTTTTTTTAACCTTAGCATAGCTCATTGTCTTACCTGCCTTATCAGAAATTATGGATTTGATTAATGGGCTGGAAACTGTGGTCCGTTTTAGTTCCTATATCACTGGTCCTTTGGATGCACAATGTTTCCCACAGCATCTGAATACATGAGAATAATATCTGCAGGCAGATTTTAAAGTCAGGAGAGAAATGGAAGTGAGATGGGTCTTCCCGTAGCCCTGGTATTTACTGGCAGACATCATTAGGTAGATTCTATAAAAATGTCTTAGCATATCACAACTATAGCCTTAATATAGTCTTCTCTTCCAGTGAGATCACAGCATTCGTCTGGCCTCTTTTGTTCTCTGGCAATTGCATATTTCTAGTATCTAAACACGTGGATAACTTAGTGTATAGGAAAACATCAGTTTTGGTTTTGTTTTTTCTTTCTAGAACCCATAGGAGCATTTGGCTCCAACCTGTGTGCAGCCCTGTCAGAGAGCCTGGTTTTGTCTCTCAGTCTTTCTTTCTTTCACACAAAGGCATTGCTCTATTCCAGGAAGTAAGGTTTGGGATGACATCTGTCTTTCTTCTTTAACATCATTTCTTCTTATGTCATTCTGCGTCAGATGGGTGTATGTACATACTGGGGAGACGTGGGAAATCTGGAGAACTGGTTTCTACCTGGGTGCCCTCCCCACCCTTCCTTTTGGGGCACATACCTCGTGGCTTGATTTTGGAAACTTGACTAGGGGCAGAGAGGGAATAAAGAAAAGACAGACACACAGACAGGTGTAGAAAAAGCTAGGGTTAGGTAGGTTGTGAGCATTCTGATGGTGTGTGCAACTACTCAGTCACCTGGAATCAAGTGTGTTTTTTATATACAGCACAGGGGTAGGAGTTAGCTAGTCTTAGTAGGAGGTCTCTGGAAGGTCTAGACTATCATCTCCTTATACTATTAAAAATGTTTCCCTCATGGTAATCTACTCTACCTACAGAACAAGTGTCAATGCAATTTATATAAAACATCATTTATTTGGTCTTCATTAAATGGAAATTGATTTCTCAAAAAAAAAAAAAAATAAAAGAAACAAGCAAAAAAATCTCTTAAAAATTAAATTCTCTTAAAAATTAAATACCAAGAAATACCTCAAGCCTAAAATTACTAAACTTTCAGCTGAGTTAAACTTTAAATAAATAAAAATTTCTATTTATCTAACTGACTATCAAATTATAAGTTGATGACAATCAAGACATTTCCACAGAACTTTTGACAGATGGATTTGTATATATTCACAAACATAGGAGATATTTGGTTTGGTAAGGTTCTTTCTATTGGCAGTTAGAGATTCAGCTCTCAAATCTTAAGTTTATTAGCTATAAGGCTTTTTAAAGAAATCAATCATCCAGTCCTAGATACTCATGAAAGTAAAAAAGCAATGTTTACATAGTAAATGTTTATCAAGTGGATTGGGACCTCTACCACTTCCATAATCAATACCACCTTTATCTTTAGCCAAAGGGAGGCACAACCCAAGCTGTGCATGAAGAGAAGTCAGCTAAACAGAACAGAATGAAATGGACCAGGCAAGAAAGTAGGCCCACCAGTGGTTCACTCACAACATCTATTTTTGTCATTTCCTGTTGCAATATCAAAGTTGAATGCAATACAAATTCTTAACAATATAGTCTTAACAATAAAGCCCAAAGTCAGACACTGGAACAAATGCTTTGAAATCAGAGAGAAGAAGGAGCAAGCTAAGGCCAGCTTTACCTCCCTGGCTTCCCAGCAGGAAAGAGAGCTTGTTCCTGTTTCTTCCCATCTATATTCCTTTCTCTGCCCAGCCATCTAACTTCCTGTTTGTCTGTATAGACCTCCAAACCTCTATGGTTAGCTAGTGGCAAGCTCCGCCCTCTGATCTTAAGAGGTGCTTTATTTGTACAAACAAGACAGTACCACTGTTGAAAAAAAATTATTATAAAAACACCAATCAGGTGAAGCTTGGCCTTTCTGTTTGGAATAGGTCACAGCCACAGTGTGTCCTGAAGTCTCTCCTGTCCCCAGCTCACTCAGGAATGTAGCAGTAGCTTCAGGACAGACTCCAGGCTGTGTCTGGAGCCTCACCCTCAGCACTCACTACTGAAGCTCCTACATGCTTTTCTTGCTGCCTACGCTCCTGGCCATCTGTTACCATGGCATCATGCCAGCTTGTAGGATAGCTGACTGGCTTTGCCAAAGCCCAGGGGCCAAGAAAAGGCTTTAGACAAGAAACCCTTACAAAACGCATACAGACGCCCAAAGACAGCTCTGGATTGCTTTCATCTCTTTTGCACAGCAACGCTGAGAGTAAATTTTTCCTCTTGCCTCATGACATTTTGGTTCACCTGTTGATTTAGCTAGTTGGGTCTCCAATCTAAATCCTGAAGTCTGGAGAAAATAAAAAACAAAACTATGAGCCATGTGTAGACACCTGTAGCTGCCAAACAGACAGGTGGTGTTATTGCCTGCTTCTTGGCAGGGGTGATGGGAAGCAGCGAGCTTTCTATCTTTGCTCTGCTAGTGAGTCCTCTCGTTCCCACAGCTCCCCTTTTAACAAGGTGACTCCTCCATTGCCCCCTAGTCCTTACAGCACTATAGAATTTACTAAAGCTTCCCTTGTTTCCAGGGTGTCCCTGCTAATCAAAATGGGAAATGTTAAAATACATCCAAGTAAGTTATAAGACACAAGGAAAGAATTTCAGATGGAGTAAGTGCTTTAGAGAGTAAAGACTGGAATACACTGGACAGGACCATTAAATGCCATATGACTTGCAGAATGCAGATTCAGTGGCATAAAACACCACTGGGATGTATTAGGACAAAAACCTGCACCTAAATGACAAAAAGGATGATTAGTTTGATGTGATTGGCTTTAAAATGGATCAGATATCTAGAACATGTGGCTATATTACCAATACATACATGTGAGAGAATTCTGATGACAGACACAGCAGCCCATTGGGATAACCTGGGCATGAGAGCTCAGATGTTCCCTGGCTGAAGATGTTTCACTTTTCATACCCAGCGTTCACTCATTGAACGACTAACTACAAGCAGGCCAGCCACAGGACACCAGCCACTTGGTAACATGTTAGTGACTGAAACACAAATCAGCCAGAGCAGTGTCTTCATCAGGATCCCATTATCTGCCAACATGGGGACGTGTGACCTCGTACTTATAAACAAAGCAGATCTGGGAGGCCCACCAGCAGCATGCGGGGCTATCAGCTCAGAGACATTTGCCAAATGCTTCCTAGAAGACCTCATGGGAAGATTTGTTTGCTTTTCCGCTTTTACTGGTATTTATTAGTTGTACAAAATAATGGGCTTAATTATGACACTTTCACATATGCATATAATGTACTTTGATCATTTTAACTTAATCCCCCCAGTATCCTCCCTCCCCCAATCCACTCCTCTCTGCTAATATATCCTCATATATCCTACTTTTATGCCATCTCCCCCTCTACATTCCACAGATGACAGAAATGGATATCTGTTTTACTGAGTCCGGCTTATTTTGCTTAACATGATCTCCAGTTCCATGCATTTTCCAGAAAAGGCATAATTGCATTCTCCTCTATGGGCAAGTAAAACTCTGTTGTTGACACCTATCACCGTTCCTTTTTGATCTGTCTACCAGTGGGCATTAGGCTGACTCCATGACATGGCTACCGAATGGTGCCGAGAGAAGCATGTGTGTGGCGTACCAGGGTCTCTGGTGTGTGATGACTGACTTCTGCAGGTATATATACACAAGAGTGGTTTAGCTAGACCAAATGGAGGTCCTAGTTTTAGTTTTTTGAGAAAACTGATTTCTTTAGCTGGAACCCTTCTTTTATAACAACAATCTTACAGGACAGGACACACGGAGGCAAGTTTTGTGCTTGATTTAATTTCAGAGGGCACCTGAACCAGAAGTCACAGACCTTCCTTAGCAGCTTAGATGATTCTCAGAACTGTTTGCAATTTCAATATTGAAAATCTCCCATGGGTTGCATTTAAGAGTCTGTAAAATGGGTGTGGGGGGTAAGGGGGGTCATTCGATAATTCTTTGGCACCTCAGAGCAGCTTTTGCTGCTGCTGCTGCTTTTTAAAGGGGCAATAGAAACCAAAATGAGAAGCACAGGTACTACAGCATAGGAATGAAAGTCATTGGCTTCCATCACGCCTTCTCTTTACTCAACAGACAACAGGCAATGCCGTCTTTCACATGCAAGGAACAGTGAATGAACAAAGGCTCATCGTTTCGCAGATGCTGTTTCCTCCTCTGCAAGGATTCACCACAGCTTTGCGCTGAATGATTAGGGTGGAGTCTCTTCATCTTCCTGGCTACAAGGAGGAAGCTCTGAGCAGTAGCCAGGCTTGCCCCCACTCCAAACACTGGTAAGATGATGATCTTCTCTAGAACATTTCTCCACACCACACGCCTCGCTGTTCTCAGTAAGGAGGGGAGTCAACCGAGGAGAGAACACAGGTGCTGGATGCAGCACAGGCTTGTCAAGAAACAACGAGAACAGGTTCCTAAGGTCTGTCCTGCAGAAGCCACAACCGCTGGGCACTCTGCTGGGTGACCCAAGCCACATCCTGACACCCTGCCTCGGGGCACTCTTTTGAAAGCATGCCTCCCTCGTGTCAGTGCGAAAGGGCCACATAGCGGTGTAAGGTGAGGGTCTGAGAGGAAAGGGACCAGGGGCCAGGGGTGCGGAAGTTCTAAATTCAGTCCCTAACTTGGTCATTGCTTTGCTGTGAGTCCCTTGTAAGGCACCCAATGGGATCACCGTTCCTCATCTGGCACAGGAAGTCAGTAGACCAAGAAGTCCCCAAGCTTCCTTCCAGCCCCCAGTGACTCAAAAATCTTGAACCAAGATGCTTCATCCACAGCCTCCACCCACAGCACTAATGGTTCCTCCACCAGTCGCTCCATCTCAGAGACCTACGAATGCACACAGGAAGCCTTTAACAGACTAGAAATCCTCTTAGGATCAAATGATAGCTTTTTCTTTTCTATTATTTATAACCTTTCAGTTAACTCCTCATTGATAAGGGTCTTATTTGAAGATTACAGTCTTCTTTTTTTTTTTTTCTAAAGAGCAAAAGGATAAAGCGCTCCTAAAATATCAAAGTGTGCTTTCTTTCTGTTACTGCCTGGTACTGTTCATATTGCTGTTTCAGAAGTAAAATAAACATGCCATTTTTCCTCTTTTAGAGTGTCCAAGAAGATTTACACCCTTGGATTCTATTTGAGTCAACACTCAGAATTACTCAACACTCAGGATGAAATGGGAGGGCGGGAGTGGGAGGGGTGACTTTTTAACATCTGAAACAAAAAAACATAAGTATATGTCAACTTATGTATATCTATGCATCATCCACAAATATGTACGTATATTTTCCCTGATGTACGATCTCAGTAAAATATCAGAGAGGAAAAAAAAATGTCAGACATACATTGCATAGCAATCAAGGGCTAATGAAGATCCAGGTATTAAATCAATTAAGAAGTATCAAAAGCCACGTAATCATCAAGGAACAAAATTGGCACCACAATATGTAGCGAGTATGGGAAAGCCTAATTTACTAAACATACCCTGCAGTCACATAATTGCATGTAATTTTACCAGCATAATTAACTAATTTAATTACCACTTCTCAAGTGCATCAATTATTGACATTACAGAGTTTTCAGACAGCAGAATTACTGCGTGGTGCATCCAGAGAATGCGAAATGCTGTGCGTGCCTGCTTTCTCTCCTGGTCAACTACTGAAGAAGCAAGTGAAGTTGGAGGTGGGAAGAAACTCCTACCACGGGTTGCTCAGTTGGTGGGCAGATTAAGAGGGTGGAAAGCCCACAAATGTGTCTGGCAGGAGGCAGAGACAGAGAGGAGGCCCCCAGACAGTATGTTTCAAAGCTGCGTGAGGAACATAGGTGAGGCTTGGCCGGGAAAAGAAACAGAAACTGTGGAGGGGTAGGATGGAGAGGAGGGAACTGAGCCCCAGAAGTGGTCCTCTCTCCTCAGGCACATGCTCACGTTTGTACAGGCACGGGCAATAAAGGTTTGAGAGACCTTTCATCTCAGGGCAGAAGACTGCTTTCGGGGGGAGGGCAAGGTTTTCTTTTTAGTCATGTAAAGGAGACCTTGCTGGAACATTTTGTAGAGTTATCTCACCAAAGTATTTGAGATTGTGGAGTCTTAGCAGTGGCGGGGTTTCCTTCTAGAAGGACCCTAGTTCCATGGCTTTTCTAACGGCATCATGAGTGCAGACATTTCATGGTGTCCTATAACCCAGGAAGAGGAAGGACTGAAGTCCTGGGAGCTCCTGTGTGGCTTTATGCTTCTGTTGAAGTGCCCTTCTGCATGCGACCTTTGCCCTGATGCTCCATATTGCAGAGTGGGGGGAGGGGTGGATGGGTGTGCAGTGGGGAGGCTGAGTCATGACATGGTGAGGACACAGGGATTTCAATGAGACAGCATAGCATGGAAAAAGTGGATATGATATTAACATGTCTTTCTCACCTCAGACACCAAGTTTATCTTTGAGTTAAAGAAGTATGATTTAGACTATTATTACTCAAAAAAAGAGAGAAAAACATACATGTTCAGGAATTTATTCATAAGAGCACACTGTATGTGTGAGTGTGTATGTTTGTGCTTGTGCCTGCATGTGCTTATGTGTATGTAGATTTGTGTGCAAGTCAAGGCCAGAGGACAACCTCAAGTGTTGTTCCTTGGGTTCTGCTCACCTATATTTGAAACAGTGACTCACTGACTTGGGACTAGCCAATGAGCCAGGCCAACTGGCAGCAAGCCCCCCAAATCCTCCTGACTCTGCACTCCTAGCCCCAAGATGCCATGCACATGCTGATAGGCCTAGTTTGTTTGCAAGGATTCTCCTGATTCCAAGCCAAGCACTCAACAAACCAAGCTGAACCATCCAGCCATGGCAGAGTGTTTTCATGGGACAATTTAACATTAAAATAGATGCTATGAGACTAACAAATTAACATGTTTTTCTTGCCTTTTGAAATCTTAGCTACTTTATCTCTGCATTGGAATAGGAATTTTAAGTTCATGATCACTTTGGGAATTCACCTATAGCAGTGATCCTCAACCTTCCTAATACTGTGACACTTTAATATAGTTCCTCATGTTGTAGTGATTCTAACCATAAATTTAATTTCATTGCTATTTCATAACTGTAATTTTGCTATTGTTCATTCTGTAAATGTAAATATCTGTGTTTCCCGATGGTCTTAGGTGACACCTATGAAAGTGTCATTGGACTCCCAAAGGGTCACAACCCACAGGTTGAGAAACACTGATCTACAGGATTACTTTTGTTGGGAGACATAGTAATTTACACCAGTGCAAAGTAATTGGGTGTGTTTATGGGGCACAGTTCAATGACATGTCCATATTTTGTGTGCAATGTAGCATCTCTCAAATACAGAAATTAAAGGAAAGGAAACTGTGAATGAAATCTGATGACATTTTAAGATCTCAAACTCATACAATGAAGGACTCGGGAAGTGTGGCTGTAATTAATTGGGCAGAATTTTACAAAGAGCCCATCGCTGTGACTCATACTTGTTTACTGTACATAGAAACTTGTTAAGAGCCAAAGTTAGAGACCTGGAATTATTACATCAGCTTGGGTGTATGTTCTAGCAAGGGCATCAGAGGCATGATTTCTCCGTGGAGCCCCTCAGCAATGGCTCCTATTTCTTTCATGGGGGGGGGGGGATGGCAATGCACTCGTGTGTGTAGGCATATGGCTATGCACATATGTGTCTACACATGAGAAGTCCTAAGGACCTCCTTAGCTGTCATTCCTCAGCTGTTGTCCATCATATATTTTGAGACAGGGTCTTTGATTCACTGGAGCTTGGTAAGTAGGCTGGGCAGGCTTAACACCAAGCCCCAGGGATCAACTGCCTTTGCCTTCTTAGTGTATCCTAACTGAAGAGTCAACAAAATTTGTTCTCTATGAGAGAAAGCCTTTCTGCTTCAGAAGTGGCTGTTTCTGGGACGTTCCTTAGCTCTGGTCCAAGTTTCTGTCTAAAGGAGGGTCCCCTCTGACCAGATTAACTTCCATCCTTGGTTCATTAAAATATGGATATGTTCCTCCTCACTTCCTTGTTATATTGCCCACATGCATTTTATTTCTGTGCTATGGATCTCCATGGGACCTTCGTGAAGAACAATACAGGGATATAAGGGAAGAGAGACTCCATTTTAGTCACCTGGAGCTACATAATTCAAATTGACCTCAAATGGGGAAAATGAGAAATGGGGAGCAAATGGAAGGATCCGGTAAATCCTCTTGGGAGAACAATGCACAGAAGGGATATTTCTATATAGAAGCTTCCATGATCTCCCCAGGCATTCAGATTACCAGTATGTAATTAAGAATGAGAGCAGAAGAATGTGCTTTTAAAACCCGGTGGGAGAAGGAATCACTAGCTGTTATTTAGAGAAGTTTCCATTAAGGACTGCTGATACCACAAAGGAAGCAAAGGATTTAGCATGTGATGGGAGGAAAAGCTGAGAAAATCGCGATGGAAGGCACAGTGAGATGTGAGAAATCAGTGCCCCACAGTCTGAAGCAGCCGAGACTGGGTTCAGTGTTAAAAGGACACTAAAGCTAAAGGCAAAGAGAGGGCTGAGGCCTCGGGTCCCAAGCCCAGCCCTACTGGGATGCAGGAAAGTCACTTTGTCTTTTCAGATATAAAATAAATAAGTGTGGGTTCCTTTACCCCTACCCAGGTCTACAGAAATCCAGTGCTTACAGATGGTAGACATATATGGGTGGTTTCATATTAAATTTTTAAATTACATTGATGTATTCATGTATTGTGGTAAAGGGGAGTGCAGATGGAGTTGAGAGGACACCTCCCAGGAGTCAGTTCTCTCCCTCAGCCACACAGGGCCTGAGAATCAAATTCAAGCTCACCAAGCTTGGCCGCAAGCACCTTTTCCCATTGAGCCATCTTCCATGCCCCATTTTTCTTATCGTTGATAAATGTTAATAGTTTTCTTCAGAGCTACTGCTATCTTTAATTGTATTGTATGTTTCTTCTCTCAATCTGTTTAATAGCAAGCAAACATCCAAAATAGCTCTAGACCATGAGTATGAGCGGGGCTTCTTAAAGAAAGTGCCTCAATAGCAAGCAGTTGATTCAAGGTTGCTTGTGATTGCTTTAGTGATTTAGGTTCTTTCTTTCCTTTCCACCATTTCCAAACAAGTGGTCTGAGTACCCAGTGTTTTAGTCTATTCATGTTACTATAGCCAAATACCATAGGCTGGTAATCTATACACAAGAAAAATCTATTTCTCATACCTTGCTAGGTTGGAAAAATCCAAGACAAGGCACCAGCCTTTGCTGTTGGCTCCTCCAGAGGGGAGAAGCCTGGAGCCCTCATGAAGCAGAAGCCAGGGAAGGGGGAAAGGGGCTCACTAGCTCCTACTAGCCCATAGGTAAGACCACTGAACCCTATCACAAGTATTCTACAGTCATGGGTTAGTTACTTCCTAACGACAGTATATTTTAACACCATTACATTGCTGATTGCACCATACTGATTTGAAGAGCTGCATAGAGACCACAGTGCCTGCTTCTAGGTCTTCCAACTGCAGCTTCCGTCCTCCTGGTGGTTTGAAGAACAATCCCCATAGGCTCATGCATTTGAATGCTTAGTCATCAGGGAATGGTACTCTGAAAAAGGATTAGAAGGATTAGGAGGTGTGGCCTTGTTGGAATAGTTACAGCCTCATTAGAGAAGTGTGTCATTGGCATGAGCTTTGAGCCCACACCAGGACAGCTCCCTCTGCCTGCAGATCAGAATGTAACTCTCAGCTACTGCTCCAGCACAAAGTTTGACTGATTTCTACCATGACTATGATAGACTAAGCCTCTGAAACTGTAAGCAAGCCTCCAATTCAATGTTTTCTTTTATAGGCTGCCTTCCTCATGGTGTCTCTTTGATGGGAGACGTCATTCTGTATATGTTTCTCATATTGGTTAATGAATAAAGCACTGTTGGCCAATAGGAAAGCTAGATAGGAGGGACTAGGAGACAAGGAGGAAAGAGGAAGTAGTAAGGAGGAGCCAGAATGGAGAGACTGGGGAGACGAGATGCTGGCCCCTTTCCCGGTAAGGAGACCATGGGGAAATACATAGAAATGGGTTAATAATTAAGACAGAGCTAGCGGATAAGAAACAAGTAACCAGGCCAACAACATTGTATCAAATACAGAGTCTCTGTGTGTTAATTGGGGCTGGCACAGCGCAACAAGACTAGGCAGTGGGAGGAAAAGCCTTACACCTTACATCTCTTCACAGCAATAGAACAGTGACTAAGACAGACCTTAAGCACAAAATCACTTTCCGTCATCACATGCTTGACCTGAGTCTTCTCAGAGATGGTCATCATTCCCTGTGAACACTGCAGCATTCTGTTCTTTCTTCCTTTGCTTGGCTTTTAATTAGCATGCAAAATGATAGATGCTCTTGAGGCATTATCACTGGAGTTGTTACTGTTTTTCCTCCAGATTCCTTTCCCTTCCTCCACTTATGGCCTCCTTCTCCCCAGTAGTACCCTTTCTGCCAACAGTCACATGTATTATATTAACCCTTTATCTTATCCCTCTACAATTCCTTAAGACTTCCTTCCCTACCCCTTATTGTCCCCTTTCTAGTTTCATGACCTATACTCACCCCGCTCCCCCACTACACACATGTATAAAAGCTAAGATCTTGGATCTATGTATGAGAAAAAAACCTTCTGGTTCTTGAATAATCATTTCTTGTTTTTGTTGTTTTGTTTTGTTTTGCTTTGCTTTGCTTTGCCCAGAGGTGAGCCTAGAAGGACTTGAAATGGATAATATTTCTTGTGAGGATTGCTTTGTTTGGATCCATATTCATGGGACAGAAATATAATACAGGCTAAGATGGCACATATAAATTAAGGATCAACCAAAAAGAAAGTATTTACTGACCAAGAAGCATGACCAGTCCTTCTCACTATGACCATCCTTCGTACTTCATAGTTCCCTGCAAGTCCATCAGAGGGAGAGAAAGACATTCCCAATGTAAATGGTGATGCCTTTGAAAACTATCTCAAATCCATATCTGTGTTTAATAAAACCGGGCAACAACTTCTCAGCTTGCCCAAGTGAAAACATTACACATCCTTATAAAAAGATACGTAATGATTATCCCTATTTCTTTTGTGGCATGGAGGCAAACTACCATTCATTCTCAATTCCTCAAGTACAAAATTTAGATACCAACTTTGGGATTTCCTTTTTCTTTAGCCCCATCACCAAATGGCATCCATCTTGCCAGTTATTGCTTAGATCATCTTTATTTTTCCCCCATTTCTTTAGCAAACTCTAACCATGAAGTTGGGCTCCACATAAAGTGTTGGATTGAACTAGTGTATTGTACCTGCAAGTTATAATTATAAAATTAAATAGCAAATATAAGAAGAGTTCTATAACCCCTAGTTTGCTATTTCAGTTAAAGAATTTATTAGTGGGCCTGGCAATAGTGGCCCATGGCCCATCACTGGAGAAGCAGAGGCAGGCAGATCTCTGTGAGTTTTGAGGTCAGCCTGGTCTACAAAGTGATTTCCAGGGCAGCCAGGGCTACACAGAGAAACTGGGTTTCAAAGAAAACAAAACAAAACAAAACAAAAAACAAACAAACAAAAAAAAAAAACCAAGAACTGATTAGTGTTATTAAGGCAGGAAACAACAGGGCCTTATCCTTCCCTGCTTTATACTCTAACTAAGCCCACAGTTCAAGCTCAGGAAATGGACCAATGACTGATGGTGTGTGTCTTTCCTGGGGTTTCTGAAGGATGATTTCTGACCCCGGAGCTCACATCCTCTGTCTCCTGTAGATTTTTGCATTGCAAAATTTACACTATTCTTCCATGTGATGCTGACTTATCTTCCCAGCTATATCACACCTCAGACAAGCACAAGGATTCCATTATGTCCTATTGTATTCCTGCATAATGCCTAAAGTCAGCAACGGCTTTAAACCTCTGAGTAACAGCATACAAACCTTGCCATTATCTCTGATACAATTCTTCAAATTATTAAGGAAGAATGGGGGGGCAGTAATGTGGGTGCATGTGCATACATATGTGTGTGAGATTTAATAGGGCTAGAAACCTAGAGTCACTTCTGAATTAATTGGATTCAGAAATCAAGTATCTCACCCTTATTAGCAAGTATTTCCAGATGCAGCCTGTTCTGCTATTAATTTGGGGGAAACATCGTCCTCTAACAAATCTTCATTCTACCCATCAAAATGACATTAGGAATGCCATCCTAAGACAAATATGTCCCTCATTAAAATTTTCTACTTGATATGTGCTTTGTTTAGCTTCTCTTCTATTCCTAAACATCTGAAATACTTACTCAAATAGGAACATGAGTAGCACAAGTGTGTAAACATAGATGTTTTCAGTTTTGTTTTTTTTTTTTTTAATTTTAAAACAAATCCATTTGGAAGTGACACATTTTGTTTTTGAACTTTACAGGAATTAGACAATGGAAACACTCACTAGGCTGGAGAACAATATTAACAGCTAGCAATCATCTATCATCTTGTAAACTGGCAAGTTCCACGCAACTGACTCTTTCCTATTAGCTTTTCCAACATGAGAGGTACTCGGCAGAAGGGGAACAATGTACATCTCTTGTCATTGTTAGCAGCTTTTCATCTTGTTACAGTTGAGGCCGGGAGGGGCTGAAGAGTTCATTTTAATAAGACCAATCAGCTCATCTTGACAATAGAGGGGAAGGAAAGGGGACAGGTAGATGACTGTATGTTTTGACATTGGACCATTAACATGCAAATCACATGCAAAATCATATGCTAACAACTTTGAGCCTTTGTTTGTGATTGGACACTTTTGTCCCTAAACGGGACAAGAGCTCTGATTCAATTCTACATAGGAAGGTACTTTGTAAGATATCTCATGTGCACAAGAAAAATATAAGATGATCTCTGAACAGTTGTTTTTGACCTGTTGGGGAGAGCAGGATTCTTTGAAATTTCACTTTATTTTTTGCCCATTCATTGGAAGGGGACACAATGCATGGCGGGAGACAGAAGTCCACATAAGGTGCATACTCCCTGTACACAGTGAAAAAGATTGGTTAGAATGCAGGGGCAACCCACACAGACAGTGTCCTTCATGTCACCCAGAGGCTGCTGCAGAGCTCCCAGGGACAAGCAGCATTAATTAGAGACTAATGATGCCATTTGCATGCACATTTTTAAAAACAGTAGTGAACATAGTCCTAATGATTGAGGGTGAGTGAGATAGGCTGCATTAAAATGCTCTGCTGGATCTCATCTCATCTTTTTTAAAGCCCTCTGTCACCTTGGCACTTAGCAGCACACATGGATATTGGGTATCCATGCAGTTGGAGCACCAGGCCCGTTCCTTATAGATTTTGTCACTTTGGCAACCTGCTTGGAACTGGTTCCCCTCTGAGCAATCTCTCCCAATCACAAATGCAAGATTCTGGTAACTGGTAAAAGTACAGTAGGATGACTTTTGATATAAGTAGGAAGACAATATGAAAAACAGAAGGGAACCTTGATACCAGGAGGTAAGAATCACATAATGATTCATTCATTCACACCCTAATACAATCAAGTACAAATCTGTGTGGTTCAGGAAATCACAGCACAGAGTCAGGAAATCAAGACAGGAAAGTGACAGAGCCAAGGAGATCTCGGGATCATCGTGGACTCAATGCACACAATTGGGCTTCAGAATAGGTCAAGGGCCAGAGTCAAGCCACATATCCGCATCCACTGGACTATGTTTCTGTAGGATCTGGCCAGTCATCCCATGGAAAAGAAAAGTCATCCAGGAAGCACTTTCTGCAGAGTAATTTGTGTTCTGAGCTGAGAAGAAAATTGCTTTGTGAGAATCTTTATGCGGACTCTTCCTGCAGTCTCTCCCTGGCCTTTCCTCTCCCCCCCCCTTTTTTTTCTCTTTTCCTTCCATCCACACTTATATTTTCAGATCAATGATGCATTTAAATCAAATGTGAATCTTGGCCCATATCCCATTAGAGTCGCATCTCTCACTCAGAGGGCCCACTTCTGTAACACCTTGAAAGCACAGCTTTCCAAAAATTAAAACTAAAGGTTTCCTCTCATGGATGAAATTAAACGTCATTTATGGGGAAAAAAAAGCACAGCTCCTCCTTTTTCTTTCCATGCTGTGGCCAACATTTCAATGCCAATCTCATTCAGTCAGGGACCCGGAAGAGCTAAAGTCACACAGCCCCTCCCTTGCAATGTTGACTATGTACAAAGAAGTGACTGCAAGAAAGAAAGAAAGTAACATGAAGAGATTCAGATGTGTTGAGGTTATATCCTAACCTGGAAAAGTCATTCTCTCCAAATCATAGCTAAGCAGAACCCCTGTGATGAGAAGAGGCCTTAGTGATAATGAAACTACATCACAAAAGCAAGAACTCACCTGCCTGAGGTCCGCTGGGACTTGAAGTCGGGCCTCTAACCCTCCAGTCCCACCTGCTTTTCTCAACACGCAGAGGTGTCCAGGGTCCACCTTACAGAACTGACACTGTCATACCATTTTATTGTTCTTTTTCTCTACACACGCTTTCTTCTTCTCTCTCTCTCTTTTTTTTTTTTCTCTCTCTCCATATAGAGGCAAACCAGGAAACACATTTTTCCCTGTGCCAGCTGGTTAGCCAGAGTGAATATTTAAACACTTCTCAGAGGATGTTGTATATAAGAAGTTTCCATTTTTATTAAAGACAAAAGGGAGGAAAGACGAGTATTTGGCATGTCTTCATGTTCAATGGCTATCAACAGTTTCTTTCATACACATATAAAGTTTATGTTCTACCTACATTTTTTAAAAAGTGTACTAAATCTTATTTCCTACCAGCTAGAATTGGAAGAAAATTGGAACTGAAACATGTGACAAGGATCTGACCCATTTCTGTTGTGACTGTCTGAAAAGCCTGGGCTGAGAAGGGGGCCTCTGGCTTTCCGTTTCGGCCATCATGCAAGCTCACAAGGCACTCTGATTGTTGGACAGCTCTAGCAAACTTATCCATAGATTCCAATCCAGAGTCAGCAGCCAGGACTTTCCATGCCACACTCAAGATCACCAGCTTGATGCTCTGCCTCCAGGTGCCTTTGTAGCCTGTCCTTTGGAGTTCTGCTGTCTTCAACAGCACCTTATAGAATGGGCTCCATTCTCCAAGAGCAAAACCCACATCACCTCCCCTCTTCAGGCTTGGAGACTCTAACGTTTTCATTTATATTAGCCCTGATTGTCCCTTGACACTCTGCTCTGAGAACATCCAGCCAAACATACTTGAATGAGCTCAAAAGATAATCTACCACCCACACAAACTCCTCAAACTCAGTTCACAAAACCCAGCTAGAGAACTCATTAACACACAGATCTCTCATTCCTACCTCAAGGTTCCTAACTGAGTCAGCCTATTAGGGACCCACACCTGATGTTTCTAATATTCTGCTATCCACCCTAGGAAACTGTTGATTCATCTGCCACCTTTGAGAAATGCTATCAAAGAGTTTTGGTTTAAACTAGAGAAAAGCATGCTTTTGGTTCTTTCTAAAGAAGAATATAGAGCAAGGAGAAAAAAATCAAAATCTGGAGTTTTTTTATTTTTCTTCAGCTTTTTAACAGTTAGCAGTTACACCAGCAAAGACAGAAGTAGAAAATAACAGAAGGAATTTTACTTACAGAAACATGGGCTCAGAGACCTTCGATGGCAAATTGTCATAGGTTCCTAAGCCCACTTGCAGATAGACCAGCTGGGTGAGAAGCAGTTGGGAGATGTCTGATAGGCAGGTGTAGGCATTTCTTCTCTGCCATGACTAGGCTACTCAGTTGTGCTGGCCCAGGATGCTGTCCACACAAATACACATTGTGTGGCAGGTCACATCAACAACTCCATGCTAAAAACACAGAGAGAGAGGACAGAAAGGGTAAGTGTTTAGCATCATGTCTCCTGTTGTCATGCTTTCCATTTCCTATATTACATTCTTATCTCCTGTGGGCTTGGTCTCTGTCTTCCACTAACAAATATCACTGAGTCTAGATTCTACCCCAGTGTTCTGCTGGCTTTTGTCAAAGAAATAGTCTAGATTCCAGCACAAATATTTATATCTAATATTTTCTGCAGTGCTTCTTTGCCTAAATTCATGTTTAGAAAAACAGTCAATGAATTCTTTGCGAATTACAGGAATACCATGGTACAAAAATAATTATGGAACACTGCACATCGTGTTAGAAAATTTTGATTCTCTACTTTCAAACCAAATTTGGGGAAATGAGAAATGGGAATATAAGATGATGGGATTTAGAAAAAGCAGCTTCTAAGATGGCATGTGTAAATGCCATTCTTAATTGGTCTAAATAATAAAATCCCAGTCAAATATAGAGGAAAATGCTGAGAAAATGCTTGTATCTTCTTGTCTCTGCCCAGCCACCTCACTTCCTGTCTCTGCCCAGCCATCTCACTTCCTGTGTCTGTACAGAGCTCCTGACCTCTATGGTTAGCTAGCAGCAGCTCCATCCTCTGATCTTCAGACAAGCTTTATTTATGCAAGCAAGATATCAGCACAGGTATGCACTGTTGCTCTGTGCCGAGAATCCTAGCAATGTAGCTTGTGAGGCATGAAGGATTGTGTGCTCAAGACTAGCCTGGGATAGGTAATGAGACTCTGCTGCCCCCCACTCCCTTCCCCTGCAAATGTAACTTCCAGATCAGCCTGCTCTCAAGGGGCTGGTTGCTTTGCTATTGCAAATTAATCTACAGTTGTTTATGGGACGCTAGCACTCGCTCAGGCGATATGTAAAGAAATTTCTTGGGAAAGTCACCTTGAAGCCTGACTTAGAGAAAGGTGAAAAGGTTTTGAGGGGATGTCTTCAACACTGCCATGAAGTTTTCATGGGAGCATAAGGAATTAGGAGACTTTCCAAGCTCTCTCCTAAATAAATCCCCAATACTGTTCCCACAGACCAACATGATGCTATTACAGCTGTGTAACTCTCAGATTCGAGGTCATCGTGGCCATAACTGGTCGCTTCACTCAGTCAGTATATTCACTGATTATTCCCCTCTGCACTCTCCCTTAATGTCAGAAACCACCACAGTGGTATATGTATGAAATTCCTAATGAACAAGAAGCCCTAAGAACTCTGAGGTGACTCAGTTTCCCTAAGTAACCTAGGGGAGACAGAGTGATTATCTATTCAAGAGGAAACAGAACATGGAATATATTAACAGTTACTAAAAGTCCCTCCACAGATATAAAATACAGCCTAAAGAAAATGGATACCTTTTCACCTACCAATATAATTTCCATTCCCAGTATAATTTTCCCCTCACCATGATTGCTGTAATGCTGTAGCCCTTCATGTGTAAGGAGAAGGAACTGGATGTTTTAGCTATCTGTTAATTAATATTCTAACCCAAAATGCTGTGCTGTGGATTCTGGGAGTAGTTTCCTACAAGGCTGTCACGGTATGTTTAACCTAAAGCAATGATGCCCAGGCTTACAGCTCTGAAGGTTCATGCCTGTCTGCTGCATCTTCACAGACATTTGGAACATCTCCAATTTCCCCCAGAAACACAGGTGGTCTTTTGAATAAACAGAAGTAACATATTGAGCTCCATAAGCTGTGTGCTGATACGAGTTTCTCTCCTTCACAGCTGTTGCTTGCACAGTTGGAATAATGCAAACTATGAGACACCTACTTAGTGAACTGGCAGTTCCTATTCATGGCGTAAATTCTTAGAAAGGCATCTTCAGGTAGAGACAGAACAGGAAATCACAAGTGATACTCCATGGGGGTCATACACTTCGAATTATTTGTGGGAAGGAAATGAAAACATGTGTTTAGGAATCCATTGAAGAATTTGACGGTATTCATTCTATTTCAGAGGACTCCTAGGTAGAGTGGATTTCATTCTACCATGAAATAATTGGGTGAGGCAGCCTTGAGCAAGAATCCCCTACATTTCTGGTATTTCATAGTACTCAAAGGTGAGTTGCAAAAAAAAAAAAAAAAAGAATATTTTGCTACCTTTCATTCACCAAAGACTATGAGCATTTTGGGTATTTGTGGCATTATCTAGAGTCCATGCCACTGTGACACCAGAACAGGTGTCCAAGGACCCAAATCATGCAAGCAGAATTAATAACCAAGTCAGGTCAATGTTTCTATCACAAAGTAATGACAACTCCCCCAACATAGCTAGCTGGGAATTTTCTTTACTGCAATTACTCTCTGAACATGAAGTTCATTATGGAGGTTCAAGAGCACCACTTACTTAACTGCATCTTATGATCTAAAGCAACTCAAGGAAGTGTTTGAGCAGATTAACAAGTGTCATCTCATGGAAGAAGAGAGAGCAACGGGGAGACTTTGCACTGAGGAAAAAAAAAATACTTATTATATCAGGAGGTTGAAAATGATGTGAAATCTAAAGTTGGTGTTCTATTTGAAGTGTGAGACAGCATAAATGAAATCTCCATGTTTCTTACCACACTCACATGAATGATAAAAAAGAGATAAATTAACTAATCTGTACTTGTACAAGTGCTGGAGGAGGAACAATCTTGAAGCTAATTTTACAGTGTGTGTGTGTGTGTGTGTGTGTGTGTGTGTGTGTGTGTGTGTGTGTGTGGTGTTTTATCCCAGAAGAGTTACTTAAACTTGAACTTGAAGTCTTGTGTTTTGAGTTGACATTTCTGGAAGTGATGTCTTTTAAAGAACGCTCAAATCCACAATGAGCAAAGATTTCTTCCTTAGTGAAATGAGATCAGAAAGACACCAAACACGTGGGAATCTAGCTTGTGGGATTAGATTCTGAAGACCAGGAGTAATGAGTGATTTCAATGGGTTTTATACACGCTTAGTATCTAAGGGTAGAAAAAGGAAAGACTGAAATACTGTTTGTTTCTTCTTTGCCAAACAGGGAAAACAATGCCTTCAAGTGATGCTGAAACATAAGGAAGAACCTAGGTGCTAGCCATTTTCTCTCTTACTATGGTACTGGATACAAACAGGCATGACTACTTCTCCATTCTCCACTTTCTGGAGTTCTCAAACACATGGCGAAACTGAACAACAACGTTGTAGACTAAAAGGGTTTTTTAGATACATGCACAGTTGGAAAGACAAGAATAGTTTAACAAACTAGAATGGCAGTTAAAAACTAGTTAATACCTTACATATGAGAAAAGCAATTATTGGGGAAAATTCAAATGTTTACAAGCATGCATCATGAATGACCACTGTTTTGGAGTACCCCCCTTTTCAATATAATTCAGTGTGGTTGGCATTTTAAAGGTGAGAAAGTTCTGGGAAGACATCAGAGAAATACTGATGCTTGAAACGTAGGAGGTTCATGTGAGGTAGAAGAGGTGAAGAATTAGACCAAGAGCTGCAACAGCCAAAGCTACAGAGCTGAAGTGCTACCGGGAAGTAGACTACAGATCTGGAGCACTACCCAGAAGTAGAACAGACTGAAAGCATTGAGCTTCAGTCTTCAATACCGAGCCCAGGCGTTAGGAGCAGGTTTTCCCACCAGCCTGGTCCCACAGCAGTGCCAGCCCCAAATAACACACAGAGACATGGTATTAGACATAAAGCTGTTGGCCAATTACTAGCATTTCTTATTGGCTAGCTCTGTCTTAAATTTTAACCCATTTCTATTAATCTAAATGTTTCCATGTGGTCTTAATCTTACGAGAGAGAGGGTCTGGACCTTCTTCTCAAGTCCCTACATCTTGACTCGCATACTACATCTCCCAGAATACTCCTTGTCTCCTAGCTCTGCCTATCTTGCCTTCCTCTTTGCCAACAATGCTTTATTAATTAACTAATAAGAGAAACATGTTTACAGAATGACATCTCCCCTCATCTCCTCTTTTCTGTATAAAATATAAAGAAGGGTTTTAATTTTAGCATAGTAAAATTGCATATAACAAAACAGTTATTAAGTAAGAATTATAATTATAATATTTTTTTGTTGAGAGCAGGTTTCCTACCAGCCTGGTCTCAGTGCCGCATCAGCCACAAATAACAAACAGAGGCGCTGTATTAGACATAAAGCTGTTGGCCTGTTTGTTACTAGTGTTTCTTATTGGCTAGCACTGTCATAAATAATAACCCATTTCTATTAATCTAAGTGTTTCCATGTGGTATTATCCTACTGGAGAGAGGATTCTGACCTCTTCTCTTTCAAGTCTCTACATTTTGAATCTCTCCACTACATTTTCTAGAATCCTCCTTGTCTCCTAGTCCCACCTATCTTGCTTTCCTATTGGCCAACAGGGCTTCTTTATTCATTAACCAGTAAGAAAAAAATATTTACAGAACGACATCTCCAATCATCTCCTCTTTTTCTAACTAAATAAAAAGAATGGTTTTAACTTTAACATACTAAAATATATAACAAAACAGCTATCAAATAAGAACTATAGTTAACAATATTTAGTTCATTAACATTTATAAAGATTTAAAGAAAATATTTCATCATCTATCCTATTTTTGTGAGTTTAAAGTCATATGTAACTTGTCTTTAATCCTAAGGAAAATTATAGCCATAACTATCTGTCTTCAACTCCATCAAAGACCACAGAAGGATAATATATAAACTCTAGAAATGACAGAGACAACTCACTTGTCAGTCTCCCAAAATTCTTCTGTAATGTTCCATCTTCAGCTTATAGATTGAAGTGTGTCTGACAGACTCCTCAACAAAGCAGGAAACTTTAAACTGTCCACCTATATTGGAAGTTTGTCAGTCACTTTTCTCTGTGTCCTGCACACTGTCTGGCAGACTCTTCCATGAAGCAGGAACCCTGAAGCAATGTCCATCTTGAATCAGCAGTCACTTTTCTGTGTGTCCTACATGTCCGTTTATACAGCATAAAGTTAAATAGTCCAGATAAGAGCAGTATCTTTCCCAAATGGCTAGTTTTTCCATATTGGGAGTAAACTCCATAACGAGTTTCTTTGATGTCCATCTTTCTTTCTGACGCAGGTGGTATTGCCAGGAGCAGTTGTGCCTCACTATTAAGAAAAACCCTAAACCATTTTAAATGCCATATTCTGTAGGTTTTTGAAAGGTTTGAAGAATGCCTGTTCATCTCAAATACATCTTTGTATATCTAGAAAACCTAACTCACCTAACTGTAAGTTTTGACTATTATAGGTAACTATCTATAATCTGTACTTAATTATACATTACATTTTTAAGTGAGCTGTATAAACACTATATCTAAACAAGAGGAGAAATATACATATCAAAAAATTGACCCTAAATTGTGTCAATACATTTAAATCCATTCCAAAACAAAGTATTCGTTTCTATACCATAATCCCTTTTTTACCTTTAAAAAGAGATTGGTTGTGATCATTAACCATTTATAACCAACCCCATTTAAATGAGAACAAACATTTATAAGCAATATTTGGAATTTGGGAGTCATTCTTTCCAAACTGCTTCCTGCTGGTAGGGGGTGATATCTTGGGGATCCTAAGAAGATGCAGAAATCCTGGCTGCAGTGGCCTGCAAAACTGCCTTGTCCCAGATGTTTTGAATGTTGGATCACCTGGGACACTGCTTCAGGGAGCCTTGCTTGATCAAGCCATGTTAGTCTGGAAGGAATGCACAGCTTTTTATTTTTTGTGGAAACAAAAATAGCAATTCTTTCCCCCCAGTAACCTGTCCTTAGATTTAAATTTTGAAGTCAAAGCATTTTTAAAATATATAAATTGGATTAATCCAGCAGCATTTATTTTTAACAGTTGTTGCTATTTCCTCAGCAGCCAAACAATACAAAGACAACACAATAGCATACAGTATCCAGACTCTTTGTGCACTTTCCATCTTCATGTGGCGTTTGTATTACTCTATTTCTTCTATTTTTATTTTTTCATTTATGGAGACATGTTTTCTCTGTGCAGCTTTTGCCTGTCCTGGAATTCATTCTGTACACTATGGTCATTTAGAAATGACAGAGCTCTGCTTGCCTCTGTCTCCTGAGTGCTGGAATTAAAGGCATGCACCATCACACCCAGCTACTCCCTTTCTTTTTCTTTTTTTTTTTTTTTAACCATTTTATCCTGTTTCTTTTTCTCTCCCAAGCCTATGTATATGTTAAAACACATTGTAAACCTTTAGAGGTTTTTCTTAATCTGAATATGTCTTTACTGTAAATCTTTATCTTTTTCTGGCCCTGAGTCTTTTATCTGCTGAACAACAACATTGCTAAAATGAAAGCCACAGCTGTTTTAACCACAGTCTATCCAAGATGGCGGGGCTACATTTACCTCACAGCATGGTCTTCGCTGCCATCAAGCAGCATGCTGCCAGCTTGCAGATGTGGTCACTGCCATTGCCAGCTCTTATACACACCATAATTGTTAGCAGGGTTTGCTGCTTATGCTGAGTCAGGAAACCTCCCTTAAAGGAGACACATGAGTGTCTCTAGACATGAGCTTGTCTCTAGCAGAACAGAATCCAACCCAGAAAAATGTTGCTACCAAATGGAAATGCTTGTCTCTATTTTTTGTTTCTAAAATCCCTTTTTAAGCTTTTGTTAAGTTTCAAGTGAAAGTTTTCTGGCCCCATGTTTTAGGTGCCATTTTTTATGAGCAGTTTTTCCTGCCAGCCTAGTCCCACAGCCGAGCCACCCAGGGTCAAGGGAGCCCCAGATAAACTGCTTTAAAGTTTAGGTTCAATTTATTTGGGGGAGGGAGACAGATTGACTTACATTTTTGTGACGTTATCCAAAGTCATGGAAGTTCCTTGAACTCCAGTATACAGATAGAACTCATGTAGATTCCAGTGCAAGAGAACCAATTAGGTAAACCAGAAAAAAATACATATATATTCAATCAAAAAAATTGCAAGTAAAAAGAAACTCGAGGTAAGTAGAACTTACTAGAAAGAGTCCAGCAAGGCAATAATCAGGCTAAGCATGGATTAAACTCAGAGGTTTAAGGAGAGTCAGAGAGGATTCAGTAACACATCAGTCCTGGTGGAATCACCATGATTAAGATCAAGTAATCAACCCACAAACAAAATTAGCAAAATCACTGCTATTAGCATCAGTAAGCATAAATAAGAGACAACACATTTAGACTCACAAAAACTGCAGATGTCTGATTTGTGGGATATATGTCATGGCTACATGAGATGATTTTAAATGGAAAATATTCAATATAAGGCGAAGCATTCATTAAGAAATTATTGAGAACAGAAAAAAAATGTGGAGGAAAGGGGCTTTTAGAAATGAAAATCCATCTGTAGAAATCAAAACTTCAATGGATGGCTTAAATACCAGTTTTGACACAGTGTGTAGAGAACTAGCGAAAGGATGTGTATCCAGAAACTCCTCATAGTGCCGTGGGAAGAACGAGATCCTGGCCTATTTAGGATGAGCACAATGACACTGCTAACCTCACAGTTTGTTATGAAAGTTGACAAACTAACAACCACAGTTGTCATCAACAAGATTAAATGACCACAGTAAGAAAAATTTCAAAGTATTCAATCCAAACATTGTAAGAAATAATTAAGTGGTACACCTAGAAACTGACAGAAGAATTCAGCATAACCACATCAGAAATCAAGACAAGTAGATCCAGAAATAAACCATTGAGCTGGTTAAATATCTTAGTTATTCCATAGCTGAAGATAATGGCATCTGTGTAGTAACCAGTCTCTCTTCCCAATCCTTTCCCAAAATACAATGAACCAATTATATAACTATGACATTTTTCCACAAAATAGTGGCCTTGCTGTTTTTATTACTCTGCTCAGGCAACCATAACAAAACCATGTGCGTCTAGGTGGCTTTAAGAAGCCCAACATCTGACCAGGCAAATTCCACTAGGTCCTAGGGCTTGAGAATAATTCTTCTGAGTCAAATGTCCTAACCTCAACACCTGTTGGGTAAAGGCATCATCCAGTGGTTCTATAAGATCCCTATTCATGGTTGTATCAGTCCACAGCCCCTCCCCCACCCCCAGCAAAGAGGGGTGACCTTTAAAGACAAAATGAAACAAGCTCTCTGAACCTAAGGTGGGAGCTACAGCCCTAGAAATCTCTAAGTCAAGTTCATCTCTTTCAAACAAAGAAGATGACTAAGGCAGTTGGGTCTGGCCTTATACTTCTTTTATTGGTATTTGTCACTCTGAGACTGGTTGATGATTATTATGAGGAGACCCTCTTCCTCCATTTCCCTCAGCATGACAGACTCTCTTTCTCTATAACTGTTGTGAGTACCACTTTCTGGGTCCATTATCTTGTTGATAGGCACCAAGGCTGACCTCCTAACTGGCTGTGAACAATGCAACAATGAAATCAGGCATGCAAGCATCTCTACAATACAGGACAACGCAGGGTGGAGACTACTGCAGTGAAAAACTGTCCTTTTTTAAGATTATGTTTAACAAGAAATGTGCAAATGCCTGTATAATGACTTCAAACCATTCTTGAAAGCCACAAGTTAGTGTGACAAACTCAACACTGAAGATGTGAATTCCTTCTGTGTTTATCTATCAGTTTGATGCAGTCCTCATAAAAATACCAAAGAACAATTTTAGGGAGTTATACAAATTAAACTAAAGTTTGAAGTTTGTGTGGGAGAACAGAATATGAAAAAAAGAACTAATCATTATAGCACTAACACACACATGGGCAGATAAATGGGTAAATACAACAGGCGGTCTAAGAACAAACCTGAAGATACATAGAAAGTGTCTAACCAAGATCTCACTTGAACTAACTATGGGTAAAATGGATAGTCATTTCAAACCAAACAAAAATTGAACCTGTAACTCACACAATATACAATAATGAACCCTGGCCAAATTAGGGGTATCGATATTTAAAATGCTGAGGAAAATCAAGAGTGAATTCCCATTGGACTTTTGGTATAGAAAGTCATTCTAACAATGACTCAATGGTCAAAACAAGCTGTAATTCCAGCACATGGGAGGCTGAGGCAGGAGGGTTGATGGGAGAGCAGATTTCAAGGTCAGTCTGAGGTAAGTATTGAGATGTAATAAGATCCTGTGTTCTGTTTCCTCTGAGCTGGTGCATTCCATCCTGGAGCAGGGCACTATAACCCAGACAAGAAATGTTCACCCCTATCATTAATTTTTGTTGTTGTTGTTGTTTTTCATCCTGCAGGTAAATACAGTGCAAGCCTCTGCCAAGAATTTGCTAAAAGTTTGTGTACATGTTTGAGCTCTTCCCTCCACTCTGTCTCCTTTTTCTGAGTTCATTCTCTCAACTTCTGGGCACTTGGACAATGCCTAACTCTGATCACTGGCCTTGACCATTGATTTCTTTGGGAGCTCTGACATTGTTCTGTAGCGTGAATGGAGGAGGATTCTGGAGGGAAAATAAATAAATAAATAAATAAATAAATAAATAAATAAATAAATAAATAAATGGGCCTCCCCCAGTGTATTTCTTGCTTTCAAGTCCATGTGTCTTAGCTAGTTTGCCTTTGTTTTCTAACTTTTCGGTGCTTTCTAACAAGTTGTAGAGGCATTAAATTTTTTTTGTTGTTGCTTCATTGGTTTTGCCCATTATGTAAAAACTAATTGTTCATGGGATCATTTGTCTAATACAAGCTACTCTGCCATTACAAAGATGAATATGATTATAAAAACATGGTAGAAAAACATTTTTATTTTTTTTTTTTAATTGGGCAGAGCCTGGTAGTTCATTCCTGTTACCTCAACTCTTAGAGGATGCCTGAGCAGGAAAATGACCATGAGTTTCTGGCAAGCCTGGCCTACATAGCAAGCTCCTGGCCATCCTAGATTACAGAGTAAGGTTCTATCTCAAAACCAAAACAATAATAATAAACTTGGCCTAAGATAGAGTTCCTGGTAAATAAATATATCAAACAATGGTCTACCTCATTGACAACTGGGGAAATGCAAAGTATCTACTGTCCATACGCATGTGCCTGACAGATCGAGTCTTTTGTGATATAACGTGCTAGGGAGAATGTGGTGCCATGGATTTCTAAGTACATCAGAATTAACGTTAGAAAAGAACAACAATTGTCATACACTTGTTGATTTCAGGGTCCACTAGTCCCTGGCCAAGCAGTCCCCCATGCTCCAGAGGAGCCCTTACACAGCTGTACTAGATTTCAGACACTCAGCTACTCTCTTCCAGACTCGCTCCTATGTGGAAAAAATAACAAAACACTGTATTTTCCAGATGTCTACCCAGCAACATGGATTGCATGATGCCCATAGGCATTCAGGAAGAAGAAGGGTAAATGGTCCAGCTCCAACAATAGCTGACGGCTGAGCAGGGGTCGCGGAGAACAGCAACAGGGCTCTGATGATCATCCTGAGAGTGGAGAACTTCACTATCGCAAGCGCCCAAACCACTACCCATGCCGTCCTTTCCTGTGCTTTCTGTATCCTGAGAATTCTGCAAAAGCCAACCATGTCCACAGCCTCTCTCAAGCCCTTCAAACAATTGCCTTGACCTCTAGGACCCTGTCTTAAAGCTTTCTCTCTTCAATATGCCCTGAGCTGAATGTTTGATTTTTTTTAATAGAACAAGCTGAATGTCATTAACCTGAGTGTAGATTAACAAGTAATGAAATCGGCACATTTTTAAAACATTATAAAATGAACAAATAGCCTACAGATAAGCAATCTGGATAAATTTCAAAATGCTAATAATAATTGAAAAGAGGAAGTCCCAGGAGATTACATTTTCTTTAGGTAAATTGTAAAATTTATTAAAATAAGCCATTTATTTTAGATGTATATCTATGTGAAAGAAGTTTTCAAAAGCAAATTAAAAACAAACACGAAGTTTATTAGGACAAGCGAGCAGGAGAAACACGTAGACTTGTATGAGGTGGTATGTATGCTGGGTTATTGTCCTCCATGACATGTTCATGAGTGTTTATTGTGTCATGAAAACAAGTGAGTAAGATGGAGAATTGAAATTTGCTGGAATGATGACACCAATGTGTCAGGAACTTCAGAGTGTAGCTCTGCATGTCAAAACCTCAGAAAATGGGCCCAGCAGCTGAAAAGCCCATCAGCCATTTGGAAGACTGAGCTGAAGGGCTATTTCAAATGTAGCATGAGATGAAAAGCTGAAATGAAAATCCTAATCATCTGTAGTCGGCATCCAAAAGCATCATCCTCTGATGCTATTTATAGAAGCAAATAACAGGAGGAATATTAAAGACACAGTGCTAGGGAAAAGAAGGCTGGGGACTTCCTAGAACTGAGAGAAAGAAAGCTAACAGACAGGGGTCTTGAAGTTGGCAGTGTTCCCTGAATGCCAAGAGGAAAAAGAAATATAAAACCCTGCTCAAAGTATCACAAGCACAAAACAATGATGAAAAAAAAAAAAAAAGATGACAAAGTCTACTGGGGTAACAAGGAAGATTCTTTTCAGAAGTGAAGGCACAGAAGCAGGTTCTCCCGTCGTAGACAGAAGGAAAGAGGTAGGAGATGATTCTAAGCCCAGAGACAAAAGCACTAAAGCCTCAGGTTAATGCACAGGGAAAGGTAAGAGGTAAAAGTAGATCCTGGGAAGTAAGAGGAAGTTAAGGGCATTTGTTTAGTGGAGTAAAGCATTCTGAGACGCTGCTGCCCACAGACCAAACTAAATGCAGTATTTCAGCAAACAGAAAACAAGCTCCTGTGGTTGCGCTTGAGTTATGAAGTTTAACAGCAAGGTATACATAACACAACACAAACCTATTGGTGAAATATGAATAAAGGCCAATCATCAGTGTAATTTGGAACAACTAATTGAAATTAAGGTTTGAGAATACACCATGGATTCAGCTGGGTGCGTGTAGGTAAGGGGAGTGCTTTAGGAGTCAAAACCCAGAACCTCCAATAACCCAGTATTCTAACCTTTTCTCAGAGAATGGGAAAATGACTTGGCAGCCTCCAACTGTACTAGGATGTTCCATGATGAATAATGTCCTCTGAAAGAACAAAGAGAGTGAGAAGGGAATGGGGGGGGGGGGAATCTAAGGTGCCATTTTGAAATGTCCATGGGATGGTAAGGTGAGAGTAAGCCTGATGCCAAAGGACAAAGGGCTTGTTAAAGAGTCCCTCTTCCCTGTCCCTGTTTATCGCTCTCCGGTTGTGATATATTATTTGTGATTTAATAATAAAGTTTGCCTGGAGATTCAGACAGCAAAGTCAGCCACAAGCTTTAGAGATCAAGCAGTGGTGGCACATATCTTTAATCCTAGGACTCAGGAGACAGAGGCAGATGGATCTCTCTGAGTTCAAGGCCACCCAGGCTTCCACAAGATTGAATCAATCTAAAAGAGAAACAGAGTTCACACTTTTAATCCCAGGACTCATGAGAGGTATGAGGCATTCATTCCCCAGGCACGCTGAGGAGAGGCAGCTGTTTGAGACTTGGTGAAGAGCTCAAGGGGATCAACCCTTTCAGCCTGAGCTAGAGGTGAGAGCTAGTGTAGTGGCCCTGATCTTCAGCTTGAACCCCAATATCTGTCTCTGGGTCACTTATTTTTTGTGTGTGTGTGTTATACTGTCCCTCAGCAGATTCCATGTGGCGATCCCTATAAATGCAAGACCTGATTATCTATTAATCTTTTTAAAGATAAAAGGCACTTTGAATTCTTTCTGGGTGGCAGATGATGTGGAACCACAATGGAAGACAGGATTTCTTAATTTCTTCTTTAAAAGACAGAATGTCACAATTTACTGAATCAGTAAATGTTTCTATGAGATGACTAGAATAGCTACAAAAAGAACGGCTTCTAGACTGTGTGAGGAAGTCTACACGACCAATCCACCTTTTAAATTTCTGTGTTTATATCATACCACTTGACTTGTTACTTTCCTCATTTCTGTGGCCTCAGGGGAAGAAGGACTTGTTGGGCTGACAGTTTAAGGGTCCCTGCAAATCCAGCAGGAAAGCAAGGCAGCAGGAGTATGAGGTGCCTGGTCCTGTTGCATCTACAAACTGGAGGCATTAAAGACAGAGAGTAGAAGCAGACTATGGTACTCAGGCCCAGCATCAGGGACTCCCTTTCTCTAGCGAGGCTCTCCTTCCTTAAGGTGCCATGGGCTTTCAAAATAGAGTCACCTTCCAGGTTGAATTCAGAGCCTAAGGCACCCATATCACAGTCAAACAGCAATCACCTGTTTGTGATGTGTCACCTGCCACACATCTCCAAAGGGTGCCACAGTGTCAGGTTTTTAAGTTAATTTTTCATAGCACACATTTAAAATTTTGATTTTTTTCTTTTTTAGTGTGTGTGTGTGTGTGTGTGTGTGTGTGTGTGTGTGTGTGTGTGTATGTGTGAGACAACACCCGTGGGGGACCAGAAGACAACTGTTAAGAACAGACTTTTTCCTTCCACCATGGGATCCAACTATGAAACACAGGTCATCAGGCTTGCACAGCAAGCGCTCCAGCTGGGTCCACCATCTTCCTGTCCATCATTATAAAAGACAGTATCAGATATTTTAATTAAGACATTAGTTTGCAATCAGAAATCGGCTAGATACCTTCTATGGAAATACCCTGGAGAATTTTCCCTTTCAGTATCATCCACAGTAGTGATGCATAGCCTCTTTAGAATGTATTCTTCACAGCTAAATAAAATTAGATGCTCAGACCATCTGTTGCAAGCACTGCTTTTCAAGTGCCCCATAGCTGGCAGCCACCATGTTGAACAACACAGGATATGTTCTTCATCACAGAAACATCTATTGAACAAGCATCCATGGTCATCACTCACAATTATCTTTGTCCACAAAGGATGATATTTCCTTGACCAACTCTGTGGAGCCTTTTTGTGCAATTGTAGACAGCAAAGGATATATGAGAACACACAGATCCAATCTGCAATTGTCATTGCCTGAGGCAACAGTTGCTCAGAACATTAGCAGTGTTAGAAAACCACACTTAAGGATTTCTGCTAGATTCTGAAGTCTGTCTTGCATTGAAATCCCTAGCCTTCTGTCCTCTGCCAGGAAGAGGGTGGTCAACGGAAGTCTGGAACTCTGATGATCAGATTTTATCAACTATGACAGCATCAATTGATTTGTTGATTTGTATTCACAGCTAGATTCCAGAAGTTGAGCACAGAGCGATTTGTTTGATGTATTAATAATGACTCGTGGGTCAGGGGTTTCTGTGGTGTTGCTAGCATTGTCTATCTCTATAAGGAAGAACCAATAAGCAATATAAGTGGAAACAATGATGGCTACCATGGCCTCTAGACTACTTGAAAGCCACTCTTCAGTTGAACTGTGAAACTTGGAAGTATGCCGATGATAAAAAGATGAACTTTTTTCTCGTATCCATTCCCCAGTCCCTAAGAATCAGATTATACCTTCTCACCATCTTCTGTAAGAGTCATGAATCCTGACTGAACTAAGAAAAATCCTCTTTGAGATGGGTCTAGACCACAGGAAATTTTTAAATTAATTTTCCAAGAGAGTCACTTATAGACAACATAAAATTTCACTTAATTTTAGTAGCTTAAGAGTAAGTTTCTCCGTAAATGGTGTGTGCATTGGTGGAATGGCACAGGACCTTGGGCTCAACCCTTAGCATATCAATAGTTTATATATAACTGAATGTGCTTTTCGGAAAGTCAAAAGACTCACAAGAGGACTTCATTAAGCCCTATGACCCTGAGGTCACCTGTAAAGGGTTTTGAGGAACACAGGTTCTTGGTCTTTCTGTCTGACCTGCCTGGTGCATTCTTGCCCCCACGCCATGCTGAAAATGAAAATCAATGGACTGTCTCACTCACAGAGATGGCGATGGAAGACCTGTGTTAGCTCTGACCTGCTGCATGAGAGGTGAGTTTGAGGGGCACTTCTCTAAGCATTCCATCCCATCCTTCCACACAAAGCCTGGTTCAGCCACAGGAGAAGGAGTTGGTTTGAGGGCTTTCAGGGAGCCTTACTCTTCACCCACCTGTAGACTCCCTCTTAACAGAGTGTTTCCACAGACATGAAGAACGCCTGAACCTCCCTTGCTCTCTCTGTTAGCATGGGGTATATTGGTTAAAATAGAAGCCTCTTTGACAGGCTGACATTTGTGTGTTCAATCATCACTGAAATCCTGAGTTTTCAATAATATCTATGAAGTTGCCTTCTGTGTTCTAGGACAAATGAGATGTCAAAGTAAAAGATTGGACACTGTTTCTGAATGCACACTTCCCAAAGAAATTCTTCAAAAGTCTCTGTACATAATAGAAGGTCTTCGATACTGAGAATTTAAGTAAAGGGGGCTGGAGAGATGGCTTGGTGGTTAAGAGCACTGGCTGTACTTCCAGAGAACCCTGGTTCAATTCCAGCACCCACAATTGTCTATAACTCCAGTTCCAGGGGATCTAACACCCTCACACATACAAATGTGCACATGAAATAAAAATAAATTAAGAATTTAAGTAGAGAAAATACTTGGGGGAAAGTACTGCATTTGGTGCTGATCCAAATGTGGACATTATTAACGTCTTTTTACTGTGATTTGTGAGAGGGCACTACAGTTCACACTGGCATCACCCTGGCCATCTTGTTACAATTAATTTGAGATGGTTTGCCTGTTTAATGACAAGAAGATCTTTGATGGACTAACTCAAGATAGCAACTATTTACTCACCCACCGCAGTGTGATTGCTGATTAAGGGGCTTCCATGCACTTTTGAAGCATATACACTAATTATGAAGTCAAGGACTAACAGCATATATTGATGCACAGCCTTCTAGCAGTCTGATATTCCAACAAGCAGTACAAAGGTATACTGCAAAAGTTCGGAAATATAAGAGAATAATAAAATAAAATTGAGAAAATAATCTTAAAAAGAAAGAAAACCCAGAATGCTTTTTAAATTGCGCATAAAGTGTATGCAATTTTACACAACTTGTTAAGAAAATACAGAGGAGCTGGAATGACAGCTCAGTCAGGAAATGTTGGAAGCATGAAGACTTAACTCAGCTTTCCAGAATCAGTATTTGAGAAGCTGGTATGATAGTTCATGTGTGTGAACAGCATGAGACCGGCAGACACACATGGATCCCTGGAGCTCGCTGCTGAGCAGCCAGCCTAGCCAACTGGTGGGTCCCTGACCAATGAGAGACCTTACCTCACAATAAGCTAGATGCACTTTAAGATCGGCATCCAAGGTTGTCTTTGTCCTGCACACATTCTAAACATACAAATACACAGGATCCTGCCCTGCTTTTGATGATGAACTGTTATATGGAACTGTGAGTAGAAAAAAATCCTGACCCCCCCACACACACTTTTGTTTGTAGTGTTTTATTACAGTAACAGTAATGCTGACTAAGACAATGGGTAAGAATTCTTTTATATGAACATAGCAAAGTACCAGCCCAGGAGAGTTGGTCTTTGTTCACACAATTATTGTGTTTTCCAAGATACTTAAAAATAATCAATTAATTCAAATAAACCCCTCCTTACTTTTTGCTGGGCACTGTGTGAGGTCATAAGAACAAAGCAATTACTGAGAGATGGACCGTTCCCTAAGTAGCTCTATCCAGCTGACAAGGAGACCAGACAAAAATATTTATAATGCCCATGCTGAATGCCATGTAGTTAAGGCAAAATACTTTAGCAGAAAGAACAGTACCATATTTTGGGAAATTCGAGTCACTTAATGTCCTGTTTATGAGCCAGGTGTCCTGGTACACACTTGTAATGCTGACACTTGGAGGGCTAAGACAGGAAGAGTCAAGATAAGGACAAGCTGGGCTCCATAACAAGATCTTATCTGAAAAACCTGAAAGCTCATCTGCGATATTCTTTTTACTGCTATGTCATCATTTGAAATAGAAGTTTAACTTACATCCCAATACATTGTCATAAATACTAACAGGAGAGAGTTCTTTTACAAACAACCGAACATATAGTCTAGCTGGCAAAGGGAAATGAAGCCATCAGATAATAAAGGTACTTCTCTGAAATAGGTATTTGGAGAGAATAAGATCACAATCTGCTTTCAGTAGGGCATTCATGAAATTCTTCACTAGTTATATAATAACTCCCTACCCTGGGCCTGGTACTTTTGTTTGACAAAGAAGACCGAGAATATGGTAGATTAGACCCTCTTATGTCTTGAATGTGAAATGTCCCACAGAGACTTCTGTTTTGAGCACTTGATGTCCACTTGGTGGCACCACTCTAGAAGGTTGTAGAGCCTTTCTGAGGTGGAGTCTTACTGGAGGAAGTGAGTCAGTGGGAGGTGGGACTTGAGGTTTGATAATCTGGCCCCACTTCCTGTCCCATCCTCAGCTTCCAGAATGTAAACTCAGTATTGCCATGCCTCCCTCACCATGATGGACTGTGTTCCGAAACTACAAGCTAAAATGACACTTCCTCCCTTACATTGCTTCTCGGTAAGAATCTGGTGACAATAAAGAGAATGATATATGCAACCACTATCTGCAAATCCCCTTTCCACAAATGATTAATAAGGATGTCAACTCCACAATATCAACCAAAGATATCATCATAATAAAGATACACTTAGTACAGATACTTTCCAACAAGTTTCAGAAAGCTGAGAATGCCATCCACCTGTTAGAATATGAGATAGCATTTAAATGTTCAAATATATGACATTATGTAAAATGGCACTTTTAATGACTAAAGGACTATCTAATATTATAATCTGTTCATCATATGGATAGTATATATGTTTTTCAAAACTTAAAATGTCACTGCTGGGGGGGCATTCAAAAGGTGTGTGTTTCTTGATGTGTGTGATGTTTTGCTAGCTTTATGTCTGTCCACCACCTTCCTGCAGTGCCCTCTGAGGCTAGAAAGTGGTCCTAGATTCCTTGGAATGGGGATTACAGAAGATTGGGAGCCACTGTGTAGAAACTGAACCTGGGTCCTCTGGAAGAGCAGTCAGTATTCCTGACTGCTCTGCAACCCTGGCCTATGTGTTTAAAGGAAATTTTTTAGGAAAACTACTAATTTCAGATATCAAAGGAGTGGCAACTATCAAAAACCTGTTCCTTGCAAGTGAATTTCACTACTGTTAAATATTCTCCAGGAATTCTTTATGATGCATTATAGAAACATATACACTACCATGTTGTCCAGAGAGAAGACTGAACAACATGTGAATTCATGTTTGCTTTTCCCCACCTGGACTCTCTCTAATGGGTGGGCTACTGGCTAATGTTTTCCATATTTGTCCTGTTCCTCATTCAGTGTTCCCTTGAACTGGAGCTGAGCAATTTGGTGGCTAAAAGATTTAAATGTATAGCTTAAAGTTCCTGGGAGGACCCAGGTTCAGTTCCCAGCACCAAAGGAATCCAACACACTCTCTGGCTCCAGATGACAACAGACACACCCATGATACACATACATATAAATGCAAAACATTTGCACACGTAAAATAAACAAATGGATTCTTTTAAAAAGAAAAAAAGTTCCTTGGAGAACAAATTAACTTTTTAGCCAATGACTCTTCCTAGATCCCTTTAATTCTAAGACAGAGGCTGTCTTAGCCATTACTAGCATTTGTGCTTTGGTTTTTAATGGGAAACTTTCAGGGGACGACCAAAGACCCAAGGATTAGAGATTGACTTTGCACACAATGATTCCATCTCTAAACCAGGAAAGCTGGACTTGACCATCTGTAAAGATCAGCTCTTATGTGTTTGAGGTCTTCAAGCTGGAGGATTAGATTTTTAAAAAGTTGGCATCTTGATATAAAGAGTGCTTCTTTTCTATGTGTGTGTGTGGTGGTGGTGGGGCGGCTATGTGTGTGTGTGGGGGGGGTTACACCTTTGTGAGTGTGGAGGCCAGAGGAAACATCAGGTATCCTCTTGTATCACTTTACACCATATACCCTGAAGACAGGATTCCCCACTGAACCTGCGGGTAAACTGGAAACTAGCAGACCCCACAGTCCTGTCATCTCACCTCCCAGGATTATAGTGACTCATGTCACCACACCCAGCTTTTTGTGTGGGTTCTTCGGTCTAAACTCATTTGCTTGCACAGCAAAAACTCTTACCCACTGAGCCATCTCTCCAGCCCCAAGCATTCCTTATTTTTTATGTGGGAAGTTTGTAATTTTAGGCATGTAACTCCCCTATGTTCCTACAAGAAATGGTTAAGTGGATTATTAACACAGTAGAAGATTTAGAAGAGTATTGAGAAGATTCCTAAGACTCGTAGTAAAATATTAACAAAATGAGGAAGACAAAACAATAATTAGGGACTTGCTAAATAAAACCAGAGTGGTTCTGTAAATTGGTGTTGCACATAGCTATATAACTTTTGCTTTTGAGAAAAACTAAGGCTGCATTACACCCCTCCCCAAACTCGCTGTAAAGAAGCAGGTATAGGAGCATATATATATATATATATATATATATATATATATATATATATATATCTCAAATACATATACTACAGGAAAGACAGGGAGCAAGTAAAATGAACTGTCCATAGTAGTCATGCCTGGTAAAACAACAAAAATTATTTTTGTTCTATACATCTTTTAGACTCCCAAAGTTCCCAAAGTTTCTGGCTATATACAATCAGAAAAAAAAAAAAAAAAAAGATATTTTGATAGCACTAATTTGTTTCTACTAATAGTCCCCTGGATGTGGTCTGCTCGAAATTTTTAGCAAGAAATAATTTTAAATAATTTTAGCCTACAAGAGAGCATCTGTGGCCCAAGTGCCTGTGTGCAAGAAATATGAGAAGTTTGATTTAAATATAGAAAAGCTAAATTCACATGCCCCAGATGGGGCACCTAGAACAAAAAAAGAAAAAATATCTTCGGGTCACAAGTGAAGGTTGATGTGCACAGAACACAGCCAGAGATTGCAAGTTACTCAAAACCCGGTTATGGCTCGCTGTGGTTACCTGGTGAACAATATGATCTGATGATTGCTTCTTAAAGAAAACGGAGAAGAAACTGAAACAGAGCATGAGACAGAGCTGTAGAAATTTGTTGATGCTACTTAATTTCTTCAGATGAGATCTTTCAGACGGAATTCTCAGGAGCCCTGCTTTGTGGGTCTCTAGTGCTTTTTAAAGATACTTGTTGATGGAACAAAGCATCATAACATAATCAATTAAAACTGTAGCCAGGATAGGTGGCTTGTGGGAAACTGAGACAGGAGAATGGGCATATCCAAAGTCCAGAAGAAAGAGAAGGGGAAAGGAAAAAGGAAGAAGGAAGAAAGGCAGGCAGGCAGGGCAGGAGAATAGGAACTCTTGTAGAATATAAAGATAAACTATTTGTTTTCACCAAGCTGTGTAGTTGTCCCTATTCAATTGTTTCCAGGATAGGACTGATATCCACTACTTCCTCTTCTCATTCCTGTATTTAAAATAACATCAATGACTAAGGAAAAATGGTCCTATTTCAGTTTTATATGAAGGATCAAATAGAGTTGGCCTTTAATTGCAATGGGTGGGTGTCATTGGTTTTTGAGCATTTTACTTTGTCACCATTGAAGATCATATCTGCAAGGGTCATTAGTAGCAAGTACTTTTGTGGTGAACTTATTTTGAGGAAACTGTAAATACTAATTATTAATTGCATGTTCAGATATTATCTGGTGGTTTTGTTGCTATTGTTTAGCATTGCTCATATGTTTGGATAGGCAAATCCCCAAAATAAATGGCATTTTAAAAAAAAAGCAACTACTTACATCAGAGTATAGTGGCTTATGCCTCTGATGATAGCACTTTGGAAACTGTAGCAAAAAGATAGATTAGTTCAAGACCAACCAATGCTATATGTTGAGACCTTACCTTAGGAAAAAAATTGTCAAAATTTTATGAAATATCAGTATATGTTCGATGCTTTATAGGGAATGGATTTCACATCAACCCTCCCCAGTAGCCATCACTAACTAACTTTGATTGACATTCAAGAATGCAAATAGACATGCCAATATCTCACAGACTATAGCTAGAGGAACTAAAATGTAGGTCTTCTTTTTCTGATTCATGTTTATTCTTTTCATATACCATCAGAATGTCCATCTAGCTACCTATAAACCACATTAAGGCTGTAGCCATTCCCCTGTATTACAGAGAGCATTATGAAGAGCAGAGAAAATTCCCTCCTTTAAGCAAGTTTTCCTTTTTATTTGCAAGACTGCAAATGTCGTTTTTAACCTCCAATTTTAAATTCAAGGATTACTTCAAGATATTTTCTAATATTGAACCATTCTGTGGTACGACTACCATAGAGTTAGCTTGCTTTCACTCTTGCAGAATCATTTAGATCTTATTTGTTTGCTTTTATCTATATAGCAAAATGCCCTCCAATCCTTCTTACAATGCTAGATGGTTCCAGAAAGCCTTCCAGCTTTGAGGCAGCCTTACAATCATAAGGCTAAGAATCAACACTTTAATCTTCCCTTCTTGTGTGTGTGAAAGAATATTCAACATATTAAGTATATATTATGCATTTTTACTTACAATATTTTCAATTTATAGTGAGGGTTTTGTAATATAACCCTAGTATAAGTCAAAACATATCCATATTGTTTAAATCTAGCCAGAAAATTCACATCAAACAAAAATTAAACAACAGAATTCTTGGGGCTGGAAAGATGACTCAGTGGTTAAGAGCTCTTGCTCTTACAGAGGATGTGAGTTCAGTTCCCAGCACCCTCAAGGAGTGGTTTCAACAAGTGGCAACTACAGCTTCCGGGTATCCGATGCCCCCTTCTGGCTTCCTTGGGTACCCACAGACATGTACACAGAGAAAGAGAGATACACACATAACTAAGTAATAAGATAATTTTTAAGTAGAATTCTTTTATTCTAAAGAGTATAGATGTCATCTTTAGTCTCTTCGGCTGCCTTTAGCAAGAAAACTTACAAATCCCTAGATCCTGGAGTTTCTATCTTAACATCTCAACCTAAAAGGAAGAGTTTATCAAATACAAAGGGTTGAAGATCAAAAAGGAATGGTCTCCGGGCTGGAACAATAGCTCAGCAGTTAAGAGTACTAACTGCTCTTCTAGAGGACTCAGGTTCAATTCCCAGCACCCACAATGCAGCTAACAACTGTCTGAAACTCCAAGATCTGACACCCTCACATGGACAAGCATTCAGGCAAAAACAACAATGCACATAAAATAAAAAAATTTAAAAAAAAGAAGAAGAAGAAGAAGAAGAAGAAGAAGAAGAAGAAGAAGAAGAAGAAGAAGAAGAAGAAGAAGAAGAAGAAGAAGGAATGAATGAATGGCCACTCTCAGAATTGAGAGTTTAGAGAAAAATCTAGTCATTTAAGAGCTGGAAATTCAGGATAGTTAGCCACAGTGCTAAATGCACCTTGTGTGAAAAGTCACAAGTTTTCATATGCAAAGTGCACCAGGAATAGAACAGCCCAGGACTCCTCACAGTCCTCATGTGAACAAGGTGATTGTCACGTGAGCAGGCTAAGGTATGACAAGCTGATGTTACCATCTCCAGAGAAGAGAGTTTCTTCTTCCAGTGAATCTACTTCACAAAATAAAATAGTCCCAGAATCCCTCAGTAGACATTTCCAATGTCTTTTTGCCTGGAGTCTCATGTCCACAGATGCAAGGGGCAGGGAACACACATAGGGGTTGGAGGCTGGGAGGCGCATGGGCGGGGGGGTGGGGGGGTCTTCTCTTGTCATATCCAAGGTAGCAAGAGGAGAATGAAAAAGTCATCCTAGAGGCAACCAAAATATCTGCCACAGAATAGAGGAGGAGGGGCATTCAGGTAAGATCCCTGGAAAAGGATGAAACAAAGCAGAGGGTATGAGTGCACACGAGTGAGCAGGAATTCTATAGCAGAGACGGTAGGAAGAAGTCTTGTAATGCCGCGCATGTGGAGGACTTTGCCTGAGTTTTAAACTCCCCCATGACGGAGAGCTAAGGTCAGGGAAAGTGAGGTGTACCTGTGGGTGCAGATCTTTGATACTGAAAACAAGGAATGCAGCAGTCTGCTTTCCCATCAGCCTCATAGCAGAGACCTACCAGGCCTCGCACTAGACACTAGTTATTCGTCAGTGACATCTTACGTGCCCCTGCAGTTTATCAACATGTTCATACTCTTTCATCATGAGGCTGAGAATGACTGGCATATGAAGGCAGAGATTAATTCTCACCGTGGAAGAAGGGAAATCTTGCGCCCAATATGGCAACAGAGAATAGCAAGGCTTTCTTCTTCTTTATGCTAAATGTGCTTTGCTCAGCCTTACCTCATCTGTATTTAATCGGCTCCCTTCAGTCTCTCTCCATGAAGCCAGAGATGTACATATTAAACATGGAAGTTCCTGACAGCTTTCCCTTCCCTAGGGCAAGATTGCTCAACTAAGAATAACTAAGATATCTTTTGACAAGTTCAGCTAAGACCTGGAAAAGCCCAGTCAATCTACATCAGCCTTGTTGACACTCTTTCCATTTCAAACCTGCGTTTCCTTGAATGATGGGACCTGAAGGAAGAGGATACGTAGAGTGCAAACTCCAGGAGAGGTAGTGGGTGAAACAGTGCACCGAAGGCTGGATACGAAGCCATACTTGTATTGATCGCGGTAGGAAGATAGTTTGTCTGGCTTCGACTGCAACTGCAACACATAAAATAGATGATTGACGTAATAAGACATGTGAAATGGCTTTTAAGGCCGCTACTCTGTGTCATAAATATCAAGTGACACTGAGGCTTTTAGTAGAGGGCATGATCTGTTATCATCTGCAAGAAGGGGACCTTCAGGGATTATCTCTAAAGGGGCAAAACACTGCTCCAAATTTCATGAAATTAGAAAAGCTTATTTAAACTCAACACACACACACAGAGGAGAGAGAGAGAGAAAGCACATGCTGTAAATGTGCAAAAAGTTGGCAGTACATGGCTCCCTCTGAAATAATCTAAATTCAGCCTTAAATACAAACTCTTTTGATGTGTTAGAAAATAACAGAGAATAATTATGACTTTTAATACAGGTATATAGCCCAAAGATACACAGAAAGGTGTCAACATTCTCCAGTTGGCTCTCAGCATGAACTGCATCTTCAACTCATTGCCTTTTCTTGCTTTAGGCCAAACTCTGCATTCATTCCTCCACTCAGCAAGAGCTGAGACAGTTCTATGATGAAACACCCGAACAAGTGCTTGGAGGAGGAACAATCTTGAAGCTAATTTTACTGTGTGTGTGTGTGTGTGTGTGTGTGTGTGTGTGTGTTTAAAGTTGTGACTAGCCAGCAGCAGACATTCTAGAAGAAAATCAATGGAAGATTTGAGAATTGGGACGCAGAACAGTGAGGGTGGTGTCAGGAAGACTTGTAAGTGTGCCTGCTTCCTTCCTGCCCATCCTGTCTTTTCATCTGGCTGTGTTTGTGGAGGACTGGAGAGCCAGCCATTGAGAAGCATGCTTTCTCTGCAAACAGGGTCAGAATTGTCAAGATGCCATTGTGTCCTAGACCCATGATATTTCTCAGTAGGGATTGTCCTGGCTATCTGAAAGGTGCAAGAGTAGTCTTAAATGGATATGGTCCCCCAGACCCAAACCATGGCTTCTTTTGATGAGTGCCCTCACTTTCTCAGGACATTAATGTTACCTGAGCAATAATTGGCATCCATTAATTAACTATATACCACATCTCCTTGTTTTTCCTTTGGTGTCACCTATTTTACCATCACAGAGACTTGGAGTTAATTATCTCATCTGTCAAGACTACAGTCTAAGAAAAGAAATGTTTTGGATATTAACATAGTCTCTTTTTCCCCTCTAAATTTAATGAAACTGTATTTTAATTTTTAATGATTTCTCAATTACTGTAAGATAGAAAAATAGCAAAAAAAAAAAAAATGAGGGGAGGGCTTTTAGCTCACATAATTAAAATGAATCTCTTCCTTAGACAATGTTTAAATTGCCAATCTTGGAAATATACACAGTTCAGCTGTTAATACAGGGAAGGTCTGATGACAGAAATGGGAGAGAATTTTCAATTTAATATCACATCTTTCTCTAAATCCTCTTCACAGAAACAAATTCTCCCTCTAAATGGTAATTAGTGGTAAAATCCTGATGAAATATTAGATTTGAAGTAGACAGTGTCTGCTAATATCATTCTCTCCCACCAATCATTCACAAAATGCTGTCTCGTGACTTTATGACAGGAATACTAAATAAATCAGCCTTTCCACGGTTCTATGTGCACTAAATCCAGAGGAAGACAAGTGGTCCTTTATCAGAGGAAGTAAACTATTCCTCAAGCAAGCAGACCCATAATTTCACACTTGATGGAGAAGCATTTTAATCAGAGATGGGCTCCAGAGACCCTGTGACAGAATTCAAAAAATTAATTAATGGCTAATTTTTTCCTAAGTTAGCTGAAAATCTAGCATACAAAAATGTTGGAGCTTCCATGTCGACCCTACTCAAAAATGATAGAATTCATTCTGAAGTGGCTCTCCCTCAGATGCCATCTGTTCTGAGTATCTATTGTTGAATAACAGGCTACCTTAAAGACTGACATAAAACAGTGATCATTCCATTCTGCTCACAAGCTCTGTGAGCCATAATTTTGAGGAGAACAAACAGAAACTCCTTTCTGTAGAAGGCTCAAAAGTTGGGAATTGGGCCATCAATATTGCAGCTGGGGTCATCCGCAGACTTCACCTTCCCGTGGAGTGACTACATTAGAAAGACCCAAAGACCAAGGAAGACAATCAGCGCCCAAGTGCGCACCTTCCCTGTCTACTGTGTGTAAGGAGTACGGTTTTTCCACCCGCCGCCACTCTTGTCCCGCCGCCGCGCCAGCCCCAAATAATACACTGAGACTCTGTATTAGATATAATTCTGTTGGTCCGGTTCCTTGTTTCTTATCGGCTAGCTCTGCCTTTAATTATTAACCCATTTCTGCTGATCTATGTATTTTCACATGGCCTTCTCTTACCGGGGAGGCGGCTGGCGTCCAGCTCTCTCCAGACTCTCCATCTTGACTCCTCCTTCCTACTTCCTATTTCCTCCTTGTCTCCTAGTCCCTCCTATCTTCCTTTCCTATTGGCCAACAGTGCTTTATTATTAACCAGTATGAGAAACATATATACATAATGGCATCTCCTATCAACTGTGCTATGATATGCATGCGACAAGAGAGGGACCTTGACAGATCCCATGTCGGGACAATCATGCCAAGCAGAGAGAGGTCACATGGGAAGCTGTACTGGGGGAAGGGAAGGGAGAGAGGGGAGGCAGAAAGAGAGACGGAGACTGCCTCCTCAGAGAAATTTCAGAATGAGAAAGCAGGAGTAGGTGGAGCTTGTCTCATAAAGGGACCTTAGCACCTGTGTAGACCCAGGGTACTGCTTGCCATGTGGGATGACGAACTGTGCCATGTTCCCAAGGGATGGGGCTAAGTGCACCTCAATCATAACATAGTGGAACCCTGGCTAGGGGTGATGGGAGTGACGAAACCATGACAGACAGACAGACAGACACACACACACACACACACACACAGAGAGAGAGAGAGAGAGAGAGAGAGAGAGAGAGAGAGAGAGATGCTAGGATTTCATGTTGCACTGCAACCTGGCCCCTCGGCATGTTTCATGTACACCACCCAGGGAGGATTAACTACTCTCTGTAGGAAGTCTTTGTTGGCAAGAAGCCTCAGGCTGTCAACATCCCAGAAAAGGAAGCCACAGTTGCTGATTAGTGTTCCCAGATGCTCATACTAGAGTTTCTTAGGAAAGCTTTGCCATCTGGGGTCAGCTTCGCCAGTTTTGCCTGGGTTCTAGACCATGGAGTCTGTGCAATGAGCCGGCATGAAAAGTACATCTCTGCTTCCTCTACTCCCTACCTGCATCTAGTCTCACCACGTGGCTTGGTGTTCTCAGAACAGGGTAGCTGCTTCTAGAAAAAGTCCTTGAGATGAGGCATTTGGAAGGTGGGGATTCTAGAGACCACATTTGACAAATCTTGGGAGTTTGTCAGCCCAACCTCAGAAAACAGTCTTTTGGTTATGGATGACTCCTGAAGCCAGCCTCATATCTAGGAGTGTGCAGTGAGATTCTTCTTCATGAAGAAGTATATGGTAGTGTCAAATGACTCTGGCTTGGAAGACACTGTTTGATCCATCTTTGAAATGTACTAAGAAACATGCCTGATTCCATTTTGAAGGCAGGAGCCATTATGCTGTTTTGTTAAAAGCAAGTTTCCATTTACTGTAAGAGCTGAGTTTCTTCTGTTTTTAAGTCAGTTTCCTGGAACCTCACCTGCCCCAACCATGACCCTGACCTGTTTTTAAGAACACTCTGACTCTCCATAATCTGTGACCACAAATGATGGCTGGTTTTTTTGTTTGTTTGTTTGTTTTGTTTTCTTTGTGTATGTGTGTGTGTGTGTGTGTGTGTGTGTGTGTGTGTGTGTGTGTGTGTTTGTTGCTTGGCTGGTTTTCTTTTGTTAGATTTTGGGGTTGTTTGTTTGTTTGTTCAGATTTTTCTATACTTTCTTACTGCTCCATTGCCTTGCTTCTGTAAACCTGCTTTGCAACTAGCCATGATTTTACTCCTTTAAAGGTCGCTGAGAAAAAATGCTCAGCACGGCGCTCTCGCTAAGTGGACTTAGGACAGAGTCACTGGCTAGCTGTCTGGTGGCTAACTGTCTGGTGCGCTCCAATAAAATCAAGCTTGTGGGGTGTTAATTCTAATTGCTCTTAATAATAAAAACCCCAAGTCAGATATAGGGGTAAATACTGAAAGATCAGAGAAGCAGAGCAGACAGCCAATAGTTCTTACCTCTACTGAATCCTCAGACCAAATGGCTGATCCAGGCTCTAGGAATCCTCAGGCTGAATGCTATGAGTTCCTGTTTCCTCCCACCTTCTATTCCTCTCTCGGTCCAGTCATATCCCTTTCTGTCTCCTCCTCCCAGAAAGTTCTGATATCGGCTTTGCAAGCATCACCTGAGGAACTGAATTGATCTTGATGACAGCAGACGCCAACCGTTGAGTGGGAGCACACATGGGTGGTTGGTCGACTGAGAGGCTTGCAAGAGGATTCTCGTAAAAATCTGTGAACGCCTCACAGACTGGCAACTGACCTAAGGAGATGCAGCTACAAAAGAAGAAATGAAAACTGCCAGTCTTCAGAAAAGCCAGAAATTACCTCTGTATCACAACCCACTCTACTAAGAGGCTACACCAATGAGATCCAAGGGAGAGAAAATGAGTTGTGCTCTTAAAGAGTAGTGACCAAGAATAGGCAGTCTCTCTTAAATCACCAGAGAATGGGAAAAAGAGGAAACCATGAAGACTACTTTGGTACAACTTTAGTTTGTGAAGACCTGAGCCACTCAGACACCATACACACATGGGATCCAAGCCCATGCCTGCAGAGTTCTGGAACACTTCACCTTCCCTCAGCTCTCCAGTAGAGTCAATGCACCTGACTTTATAAGTGCTAAATGCCACATGACCAAACTGAGCCAAACAGACTCAAGTATACAAAGATTCCAGCAACGAATTGCAAAAGGCTCAATCAGCCTGAGTGGATGGAAAAAGAAAGCCCTCTGTTTTAACCCTGACAAGAAAGAGGAATCCTCATTCCCTGTAGGCAGGAGTGCTGACTGGAGCAGTCACTATGCATCTACTCAGAGGGCTCTACCTCCGTCTGTAGAGACGCTTGCACAGCCATGTTTGCTATTGCTCTTTCCACTATGGTAAGGAAATGCTGCAGTCAGCCTGGGTGTCCTCCTACAGATAAGTGGATAATGAAAATATGGCATGTACACAGTAGGGATGGATGGAATTAGAAACATTAAGGTAATCAACTCAGGCTCAGAAAGGCAAACACTCTGATAGGCAGATTCTGGCCTCCAACTGTGAGACACAGGTATCCAAGCAAGAGGAAATACGGAGAAAGGCCAGGAAAATACAAAGGGTCCCATGTGAATGGGACAAAAGAAGGCTTTAAGGGAGAGATAAAGAGAGGGGAATAGACCACATGAGAAAGGAAAATGAAAGAGGGCCGACAGGCAGCAGAAGGGTAGAGCAGAAAAAGGGACAGAGATGCAAGATGGGGGAAGAAAAGGTAAGGAAGAATCTATTGAAATGTATGTTTGAAAATACCATTTTATAAAAGAAAATTGAAGTACCTTGACATTAGTCAACCTGGCTTTTTCTACTATCCTGTTCCTTTGTTCCCACAAAACAAAAGCCAGTGCTGTCATCCGGAATAAAATGCTAGCTTCATCTCTAATCACAAATGGATCTTTCTGTAACCTCACTATGATGTGATCTTTAATATGTGTGGGACATCTAAAATACTAACATCAGCAAACTGAAATGCATTGTCTTCTTTCAGCTTCCCCTGGAGACTTAACAGGATGAGTAGAGCAGCTACAACGTATCAAGACTGGAACCTTCTTGGTCCCTGAAAAGTTAAATCGTCCAAGAGTCTAGGATCTGGGCTTCTTAAAGACCAGCTTTTGAAAACTGATCCAGATGAATGAGGGAAAATGTAAGGAATAGGGTTTTTCCACCCGCCGCCTGGTCTTGTCCCGCCGCTGAGCTGCCAGCCCCAGGCCAACAACATTGTATCAAAAAAAAAAAAAAAAAAAAAAAGGCTGTGGGTGGAAAAACCAAACACCTTACAAATGGCCCCAACGTGAGGCTAATAAGAACTTCCACTTAAAATTTAACAAAAGCTTAAAAAAGGGTTTTAGAAACAAAAGAACAGAGACAAGCAAGGTTTCTTGGTAGCAGTATTTTTCTCGGTTGAACTCTGCTTTGCGAGAGACAAGCGGCTCCTTTAAGGGAAGGTTCCTGACTCAGCATTAGCAGCAAAAAACCGAACGGCTTTTAAGAAACTCTGCTAACAATTTATTGGTGTGTATGAGAGATGGCAATGGCAGTGACCACATCTCCAAGCCGGCAGCATGCTTGGAGATGGCAGCGCAGAATAAGGCAGTGAGCACAGCTTTCAGTGCTGGCGGTAAAGGTACCTGCCGCCGCCATCTTTGCTAAACAGTGGCTGACACAGCTATGATTTTCATTTCAGCAATGTTGTTGTTTACCAGATAAAAGACTCGTGGTTACAAAAAGATAAAGATTTACATTAAAGACAGATTCATATGAAGAAAAACCTCTAAAGGTTTACAGTGTGTTTTAAAAAATTACGTAGGCTTGGGAGAGAATAAAAAAAAAATGGTTTTAAGAAGACAAAAAACAGCTGGGTGTGTCAGCACACGCCTTTAATCCCAGCACTTGAGAGACAGAGGCAAGCAGATCTTGTGATTTCAAAGTAAACCTGGTATACAGAGTAAATTCCAGGACAGATAAGAGATACACAGAGAAACCCTGTCTCAAATAATAATAATAATAATAATAATAATAATAATAATAATAATAATAAAGCCACAGATAAAAAAAAATTTATATACTGTATGGTATTATATTGTCTTTGTATTGTTTGACTGCTGAAGAAACAACAACTGTTAAAACAAATGCTGCTGGATTAATTCAATTTATATATTTAAAATGGTTTAGGGTTTTTCTTGACAGTGAAACATAACTGCTCCTGGCAACACCACCTGCGTCAAAAAGGAAGATGGACATTGAAGAAACTCGTTATAGAGTTTGCTTCCAATATGGCAAGACTAGCCATTTGGACAAGATACTGCTCTTGTCTGGACTGTTTGACTTTATGCTATATAAACTGGACATGCAGGACCCACAAAAACGTGACTGGTGATTTAAGATGGACATTGCTACAGAGTTCCTACTTCATGGAAGAGTCTGTCAGACAATCTACAGGACACAGAGAAAAGTGACTGACAAACTGCCAATACAAGAAGACAGTTTAAAGTTTCCTGCTTTGCTGAAGAGTCTGCCAGACATACTATGGCCTATGGGCTAAAGATGGAAGATTACAAAAGAACTTCAGGTGACCAGGCAGTGAGTTGTCTCTGTCATTGCTAGAGTTTATATACTATCCTTCTGTGGTCTTTAAAGGAGTTGAAGACAAATAGTTATGGTTATAGTTTTCCTTAGTTAGGTTTAAAGATAAGTTACATATAGGTCTTTAGACTCACAAAGATGGGATAGATGATAGAATAGTTTCTTAAATCTTGATAAATGTTAATGGACTAAATAATGTTAACTATGATTCTTATTTGATAACTGTTGTGTTATATATTTTGCTATGCTAAGGTTAAAACCCTTCTTTTTATTTTAGACAGAAAAGAGGAGATGATGGGAGATGTCATCCTGTATATGTTTCTCATACTGGTTAATAAATAAAGCACTGTTGGCCAATAGGAAAGGAAGATAGGAGGGACTAGGAGACAAGGAGGAAAGAGGAAGTGGTAAGAGTCAAGATGGAGAGTCTGGAGAGAGCAGTAAGCGACAGCCAGCTCCGGGTAAGAAGACCACATGGAAATACATAGATTAACACAAATGGGTTAATACTTACGACAGAGCTAGCCGATAAGAAAGTAGTAACTGGCCAACAGTATAATATCAAATACAGAGTCTCTGTGTGTTATTTGGGGCTGGTGCAGTGGCGGGACAAGACTGGCAGCGGAAGGAAAAACGGTACTCCTTACAGGAAAACATTAGTATTTCTGAAGAATAGGAGAGAGCATTGTCTAATATGAGGATAAGCAATGCCATAGTTGGTAGAATGAAGGATACTCACAACTATCAAGAAAGCACTCAAAGACTGTGTGCATCCTACTGGCAGAGTCTAGGTGGAAGGTTCCAGAATACTAGACATACCTGGAGGTGGCATGAGCTCACACAGAGGGGAAGGAACACATGTTCTGTAAGCTATAGCAGTTTCCAACATGGAACCCAGCAAGGAACCTAGAAGACACTGGCTATAAATAAACTGAAGGGTACGGTCCATTCCCAGGTTCTTGCATTGGAGAAGAGCCCAGGAAAAGATGAAGGGACACTGAAAAAATAAAAAACTGAGGTCAAACTTCAATAGACATGTAAGAGTGAATCAGACGGGATGGACTCATATTGAAAGCCAGGAATGCTGGGGTGACTTTTCACTCTCCAGCACCCACCTCTCTCCATCTCCCTCTTCACCTCCTCCCCTCCCTCTCCCTTTCCCTTCCTACCCACTTTCACTTTCTCTCCCCTGAAGAAAGAAAATACACTATAATAACTAATGACCATTACCTGTATCTTGTCAATGACTGACACTCATTCTGAGATGTTTTTGCAGCCAATGTGCATTAATTTCAAAATTACAAAAATACAGAGAAAAACAAAGTCTAATTAAAGACAAATAAAATAAAATAAACCACCAAGTTCAACCCAGTCTCCAAACAACACCTTTTGATCTACAGACAGACTCATGGCTCCAAGCAAACTCTGAGGAATGAGTTTATATAGTCAAAACCAGAGAAGGAACACGGAAGCCAATTTTTCCCCAAAGAGAAGTTGCTGCCTGGGGTTTACAAAGGCCGGCAGAGACCATGTGGCTCTTGTTTTGTTATTCTCACTATCTCTCTTTGCTCTTTCCAAAAGGAAGGAGATTTCTCTGTAACACACCCCAGGAATGTGTGTATCACTGTTACCATCAGTAAGTTAAGCTTCCTATATTTCTGTAGAATAAAACAACATTTTAAACAGTCCTCGTTTTATTTTTACATCTCTTGGTTTGCTGAGTTCTGGATTGAGGTGTAGGGGGGGGGGCAACAAGAGGGGAGAGAAGTCTGTCAAGCTTCTGTTTACAAGAAGTCAGGCATTAGTGGCCCACATCTGTAGTCGCAGCATTTGGGTGCAATAGTCAAGGAGATCCAACAGTCAAGTTCACCCTCAAATACAAGGCAAGTTTGAGGCCAGCCTAAGCTATATGAGACTTTGTCTTTAAAAGAATGAGAAATGGGCTGGTGAGGTTGCTCAATAGGTAAGCTGTCTTGTCACCAAGCCGGGGACTTGAGTCCAACTCCCAAACCCCTCTACTCATGCGAGAGGGAAAGAACTGACTCTTGCGGATTGTCCTCTGACTTACACACACACACACACACACACACACACACACACACACACACACACGAGAAAAGGGAGGGTGAGAAGAAAAGGGTATCCTTGTGATGATATGATAACAGTATGTCTAACCTACAGTGTACTAAGGGGCAGGATGTATACTCTGTTTAGACTCCTGAGGTGCAAAACAGAAATGGTGTAGAGGGATTGCACGCTTGCTTCATCAGTCAGTCGAGGGTCAAGAATAGTGATATAGGTGGGCCTGGGAACAAAGCAGGAAAACACAACTCAGCAATGCTCAATAGCTTTAAAGGGTACTCTGTCATAGAAACTTAATTTGGGAGCAAAGAAATATGAGGATTCTCCAGAGAGAAAATACAGAGAGATCAGCTCCCATAGTGATGAGGCTGTTGTCCATTCACGGGTTACACACCTGGGAAAAGATGATGGTATAGCCTTGCTACCTGGTTCCTTCTACTCCTCAGCTGCAGCCAACATCCCCTTGCTCTGCAGACTCTCTAGAGGAGGATTTCTTCCATCCTATCCAATCAGGACCCGTTTAACTGCAAGAAATTTTTAAGGAATTCCCATATATTGATGTATATGAATAGGTGTACAGATCAAATATCTACTGATAGCAAGGCAAAAGGAAACGTGTTTACTAAAATAATTCTTTAGTATAAACACAATTTACCATTTACTGAAGGAAAAAAAGCAAATTTTTTATGATATAAAGAATTAAATCTTAGCTGAATATTTGATATTATAGGACACAAAGTAGAGTGCACATTTTCAGACTCATTTGCTACTTTGATCTCATCATTGTCAATGTTAAGAACACTGTTTTTTGCAGAACTACATAGTACAAAATGGTAGACATATATTTACAGTCATTTCAAAAACTGTTCTAATCGCAAGTCAAAATGCATGATTTTTAGGAATCAAACATTGGTATTCAAATTTCAAACATTCTAACACAGTGCAGTCCAAAGTTATATTAATTTGATACTTACATGCTAGGAACACAATAAAAGTATGTTTCCTATATTACCTTTCTGTGAAAGACGAGCATTGAGCATACTGCGCTCGTAACCAAGACTTCAGTGAAGTCATGTGACACAACATGGGTAAGCCATGATGGAGAGTCATCAAATGTAATTTGAATTAATTTTTGGTTGTTGATTGTTCCAGATCCTTGGATTGCTGTCGAAGTTGTCAGGACCCACAGTCATCGATGCAAACCTCAGATCTTGTCTCTATGTAGCTTTCGTTTTCTTATACACTACAGTAGTACCCCCCACTTTCTTCTGCAGTAAGCATATCTATGCTTTATGGATTGAGTCAGGCTCTACTTAACCCATTACGTCAAGGTCATCCTTGGAGAGGACTTTGCCTATCCACTCTTGCCAATGACAACTGCTCAGTAAGCCTTTATGAAAGGCCTCCCAATGAAACAGAGCAATGTGTGCTAATAATGCTGTCACAATCAATATAATTTCACTGATTCTTTTCAAAATTTTGCTGATGCAAGGATGAGAAACCATAAATATCTCATTCAAGGGGTTGCATGATTACTGAATGAATACAAATGATACAAAGTTATAGGGTCATAAAATTTTATTTTCAATTAAAAATATTTATGGAACTTCATTAAGTACATGTAATTTTATGCATATAGTTAATGTATTTTATATACTATATGGGTATATATGTTATATGTGTAATATATGTCAAATATTGAACTAGGCTCCAGAATTAAAATGAGAGTCCACAATCTAATAGAAATGAAAAACTCTAACATGTTTTTAATGTAACAGCTATGTAAAGTCGTGAACAAAACTTGTGTGCAGAATTCATCTCTGACAGCTTCCTGTTTTTATGACCAAAAATACTGAGGCTCGTGCTGGCAAATGTTTAGGTAACAGACCTTGGGTCTAAACTCCACATCATTTGTCAGTTGCTTCAACCTAATTAAAGTCTACAGAAAAACAGAACTACAGATTCAAAGTTTGCATAATAACACACAAATCAGACAGTTTTGCATTTCACCCAATAACATCTCACCCAGCTCTGAGCCTTGGATTTTTTTTCCCCCTAGTTGTAGAGAAATGGCCCAGGCTGGGAGCAGTAGAGCATTAATCTCACCATTAAGGCTCTGACATTGCTGAGATCTTTACCACCAGTGAGTAGCAATTATTTTTGTAGTACAGGTCCATGTACGGAGAATTGATTCTCCGGTGCATATGAATATCCCCTATTAGCCCCACTTGATAAGTGGGAGCTGGCTCACGCCTGCTGAGGGGGCCTACAATTGCCCAATCGAACAGCCTCTCTTCATGCATAAACATCACTCCTGCTATCACTAATGGGAAAGGGTTCCCCAGTGCTGTGGAAAATAGAGCCCACAGTCTAGTGATAAATCTGTCAAATGTGACATGCTCTATGCGAGGAGCAGCACCACGGCTGATTGAATGGGCAACCCAGTGTACAGTGCAATAATGTGTCAAAGCACTCCACTGCAGAGAGCTGGCTCACAGCTCTGGCAGGCACATCAGGACCAAAGAGTCGTCAGAAGGAACCTAGGTAGAACTGTGCACAGCTAGAGTAACATGCCCTTCACTTCCCTCCCCTCCGTGCCTTCTGTGTTTCATGCCTGCTCCGCACAGGCTGGGCCAGAGTGTGAGAGACAGCCCAGAGATGAAAGCATGGCTTCCCTGTGGTCTGTGTGAGCTGCCGCAAGGGCTCTGACGTCTGGGTCAGTGCAGAACGGGATTTGGGTTCACTAGGAACCTCGGGAACTATTTTCTCACAAGGATTGGTTCTTGCTCTTGGTGTCATGTGGGGCACACTCTGAGGTCCTTCAATGTTGACCCCACAGGGCCTCCTGTGCCAGGCAAAATTCTCCCAGATCTAAGCTCTTCCTTGACAATTCCCTGTTTCCTTTGTGTGCACGAGGACCTAAGACCCACACACCACACTACAGGCTCATGAACTGTTTGGTCATTAAAACCAGCCCACATGAAGCCTAGTGAAGAGATCTTATAAAATTCTTCTCTAAGTCACAGCTGCATGTTTTAACCTCAGCTTTTATAGTCAGTATATGCTGGCTTCCACACTGTGGTTTTACAAAATAACCTAGCACATTATTTATTATGTTACTCATACCTATGGATCCAAATGACGGATTTGGTCCAGAATTTATTGCAAGTGTCTTCCAGAATAACGTGTAGCCTCCCTAATTACCATTCAATAAATACCAACTAACCCACTGGGTTTCCTATCTTGCTTTTATGCCAAGACATTGTGAGCACTCTCCTCTGTAAAACAAAGCCATGGTTGTATCAGCTATGGAAACTAATCCCAGGCTCCTCCTCAGTTTCTCCCATTCCTCTAAATCATCTTTGATAATATCTAGGGCTTTTTTTTCCTTTTTAGTGTTTATTGTCACTGTCATATATTTTGGCTTTGTAAACTATTGCTTAGAGTACACAAAGGTCAGAAGATATCTAGAAGTTTGAAGAGGATGAAGAACTGCAGCCTTTGCATGATACTCTAAGGAATCTCCAGTCCTAGGGGCTATGGGGAAACTAGGGCGAAGGCTGGAGAGGACATCATGCAGTGTACACTGGTCTTCGGGGGCTACGGGCTTTTTCAGTGTTATGTGCTGTTTACTTCCATGATGGCCATACATTCACCACAAACCACACAAAACTGCTGAGGAGATTCTATCCAAGATGTCATTTTATTGTAAAAAGAACTTAAAACGTGCCTTTCCAAGTAGCACCCAATAGAAACATTGGAAATTAGTAAAGAAAGACTAATCACTCCCTATCTAACTGAGGATGCTAGGAGTCCTCATCCGAGGAGGTGCCCGAGGAACACCAAAGATCTTTGAACACGAGACTGAATTACTCCTACATAGATTATTCAGCCTTCTGCCAATGCTATTCGTGTGTGTGTGTGTGTGTGTGTGTGTGTGTGTGTGTTTGTGTTTTAAATAAATGGCATCTTTAAAGTAATGATTTAAAGAACAGGCTCCACATCAATATGATCCACTAGTCCCTGATACACAACTGAGTTTTAAAATATACCCTACTTGTAATTCAGATTTCTATTGAGCCAACGCCGATGCTTATTTATAATAGTAACATTTTACCTATGAGATTCCCTCCAGTTGTAGATCATTAGGAAAAGAAGAAAAGGTTAGGGCTGATCAGCTAGACATTTATACTTAATTAAAATAAAAATAAAATATAATGTACTAGGTAATATTAAAATGGAAATCCACCTAGTCACTGGTATAAAATACAGGCCAATAAATAGTAGCAAGACCTGCACCATGGGACACTGTTTCTACCCAACATTTTGTTGTTGTTTGTTTTATTAAACAAATTTCCTGAGTTGTTGCTCCAAATTGTTCCTCTGCACACACAGAAGAGCATGGAAGTCAATTAAATGGAGTCTGTCTTCAAGGAGTTTATACTGTTTATCCTGCCTGACCACTACAGTGGGGCATAATTATAAGAGGACTTACAGGCAATGAACAAATTTCTGTTCATCGCAGTGTGTATACCATCAAGTGCAGTACTCAGTAGGTGCCCAATATATGCACCTGAGGTGCATACATATAGGTGCAAATATCCTCTGATTTTATCAGAGCAGCTGAAGCCTCAGAATTTTATGCCTGGATCTGTCTCTCTTCTCTTGTTTAATATGTTTCCCCTTTGTCCCAATTTGATGTTGTTTTATTCTTCCTACTTTTATAGGGTTTCATAGGATTCTGTTCACATTTGAGATAAAAAAAGCATTTTCCTGCTTTCCTTATTAGTCAACCTTCATTCTTCACATCAGTTTGTAAAAGAAACACGGACCTAGTAGGACTCTCCCTGCCCATGAACTTCATTTCTACCCCCCAGGTCCTTAGGAGTAATGTCCCCATGGAGGGTGTCAGTCAAGGTCAAAAGCATTACACTGAACAGTACTAACATACTTAATATTCCAGCAACTGACTTGCTCCTGACCCATGGCGGGGGGAGCTTAATTCATTTTAAGAATAATATTAAGGGCTGGAGAGATGGCTCAGCCATTAAAGGATAGGCTCACAACCAAAATAGGAGAACAAATATTAAGAAATATAATATAACAGGTATTATGATTTATATTTGAAATACCCCCACAAATTCTTGTGTGTTAACACATGGTCCCCAGCTATTGGTACTGATGTAAGAGCGTTGGGGACTGTGGCCTAGCTAGCAGACATGGGTGGCTATGGGCATGATTGAAGATGAAATATGCTTCAGGTTCTATTTGAAGCTCTCTGCCTTCAGATATCTACCAAGATGTGAATAGCCATGCCACAAATGCCTGCCACTATAGTCAAAGCCACTTTGGCTGCTTGCTTCTTCCCCCATCCCACCCTGACCACCTAACCATGATGGACTGATAGCAACCAAAACTGTAAGCCCAAATAAATTCTTCCTCCATTAAGTCGCTTCTGTCACATAATCATGACAAGAAAAAGAGCTAACATAGCAGCTATTCTATTTCAACTTCTGCCAATTCATCCCACAGCTGTGTCACAGGTGTGGGGTCACCAGCATGAATAGGAATTCAGCCTTTGAGTGAGGTGAGTCTCTACACTTTTACTGCTGACAAATTAAATCCCATTTAAATTCTTGTCAGGCACACTCCAGGTCTCCTCGCCAAGAGAATATGTAGGAAAAAGTAAAGAAAAAGGAAGACAAATGTGCCAGGTGTTGGTGGCATATGCCTTTGATGGGAGATGTCATTCTGTAAATATGTTTCTCTTATAAGTTAATGAATAAAGCACTGTTGGCCAATAGGAAAGCAAGGCAGGACTAGAGAACAAGGAGGGGAGAGAAGGAGTAGAGGAGATCCAAGATGGAGGACGGAGAGGGAAGAACGCCAGCCCCTCTCTCCATGAGACCATGTGGGAACATTTAGATTAATAGAAATGGGTTAATATTTAAGACAGAGCTGGCCGATAAGAAACTAGTAACTGGCAAACAGCATTATATCAAATAAAGAGTCTCCGTGTGTTAAGGGGGGAGGGGGGACTGGCATGGTGGTGGGACCAGACTGGCAGGAAAAACTACTCATCACACGCCTTTAATTCCAGCACTTGGGAGGCAGAGGCAGGTGGAGCTCTGTGACTTCAAGGCCAGCCTGGTCTACACAGGACAGCTAGGCTACACAGAGAAACCTGTCTCGAAAAAGGAATGGAAGGAGGAGGAGGAGAAGAAGAGATTCCCAAAACCCAGTCAGCAGAACAGTGGAAAGTGGAGTTTAAAATGTGATGGGTGTGCTGTTTGTGGAGACTCTGTCACTTGGCCGCACTCTCAGACACAGAAGGAAATGCATCCATAGTGAGTTCTTACGTTTGGTCTGAATAATGCCACAGGTTCTGTATAATGTGACAGCACGACACAATGTACATTCGAAAACTACAATTTCTCATCACTTTACTCTATTTCAAATCTTAGAGACAAATTCAGTAGCACCATCCCTACAGGCTGCTATCCAAACCTCTGCCACCTAGCCATGTAGCCTATGGCTCTTTAATAGTTGCGTTGTTTATTCTGCAGGCTACTCATGTGTCCTGAAGTCTATTTTAAAGAATTACTACAGGATCCTCAGCCCCAGCAATGTCAGATAAGTCTAAAGATTCTCTCACAACAGACCTCTGAAAATAGTGTGTGGAAAGTAAGTCGGGTATCATTTTGGATGCTTAGCTTCACTTTCAAGATCTGGAAGGGAATCTTTGAAGTCAAGAATAAAGAAACAAAAATCAAGAGTGGAGCATGGGTGCTGTAGAACATTATCTTAAGGCGTGTGACTTTTGTTTATGCTGCATTTGTTTACCTGTATGAAGCTGTGTTACTGTGCCTGTCTAAAACACCTGGCAATCTAAATAAAGAGCTGAACGGCCAATAGCGAGGCAGGAGCAAGGACAGATAGGGCTGGCCGGCAGAGAGGGTAAATAGAAGAAATGAGGACGAGGAGGAGCGATGGGAAAACAAGGGGAGGAGGATGCCAGGGGCCAACCAGCCACCCAGCCAGCCAGCCACCCAGCCAGCCACCCAGCCACCCAGCCAGCCACCCAGCCAGCCACCCAGCCAGCCAGCCACCCAGCCAGCCACCCAGCCACCCAGCCAGCCACCCAGCCAGCCAGCCACCCAGCCAGCCACCCAGCCAGCCACCCAGCCACCCAGCCACCCAGCTAGCCACCCAGCCACCCAGCCACCCAGCCACCCAGCCACCCAGCCACCCAGCCACCCAGCCAGCCACCCAGCCAGCCAGCCACCCAGCCAGCCACCCAGCCACCCAGCCAGCCACCCAGCCACCCAGCCACCCAGCCAGCCACCCAGCCACCCAGCCAGCCACCCAGCCACCCAGCCAGCCACCCAGCCACCCAGCCACCCAGCCAGCCAGCCAGCCACCCAGCCAGCCACCCAGCCACCCAGCCACCCAGCCACCCAGCCACCCAGCCACCCAGCCACCCAGCCACCCAGCCACCCACCCAGCCAGCCAGCCACCCAGCCACCCACCCAGCCACCCAGCCAGCCACCCAGCCAGCCACCCAGCCACCCAGCCACCCAGCCAGCCACCCAGCCAGCCACCCAGCCAGCCAGCCAGCCACCCAGCCAGCCTCCCAGCCAGCCAGCCAGCCACCCAGCCAGCCTCCCAGCCAGCCAGCCAGCCACCCAGCCAGCCACCCAGCCACCCACCCAGCCACCCAGCCAGCCAGCCACCCAGCCACCCAGCCAGCCACCCAGCCACCCAGCCACCCACCCAGCCACCCAGCCAGCCACCCAGCCACCCAGCCACCCAGCCAGCCAGCCAGCCACCCAGCCAGCCACCCAGCCACCCAGCCACTCAGCCACCCAGCCACCCAGCCAGCCACCCAGCCAGCCACACAGCCAGCCACCCAGCCACCCAGCCAGCCACCCAGCCACCCAGCCACCCACCCACCCAGCCACCCAGCCAGCCACCCAGCCACCCAGCCACTCAGCCACCCAGCCACCCAGCCACCCAGCCACCCAGCCACCCAGCCACCCAGCCACCCAGCCATGGAGTAAGAGAGACTGTGAAATATACAGAAGTAAGAAAAGGAAAAAGCCCATAGGCAAAAGGTAGAAGGGATAATTTAAATTATGATAGGCTGGCAAGAAACAAGCCAAGCTAAGGCTGAGCATTCGTAACTAAGAACAAGTCTCCATGTGTGATTTATTTGGAAGATGGGTGGTGGGCCCCTCAAAAAGCCAAAAGAATAAAGAAGCAAAAATCATCAGAGTGGTGCATGAGTATCCTTGAGGCTGCCTTGGTGTACTGCTGAAGACAGGAACTCTGTCTTTGCCACATGGAGGATGGATTTTAATATCCCTGTGATGCCAAAGTAAGACTGTCCTCTACAGGGTGTCAGTAGAGACCAGATCATAACACTGAGATCCTTGGACAGTGCACAAATTACAGACTACATAGTCAGAATGTCGACCAACAACCCCAGGAAGATGAGCAAGTCTAAGGAAAGCCCCCTCCCCTTGGCTGCTCTGGGCTAGAGAGGCAGAGCAAACAAAGCATTCTTAAAAACATGAGCCCCGTATGTTTTCTTCACGCTCAACTACTATCTCATTGCCTGGACAAATCCAAACTGAAAACTGATACAAAGCCCAATGATAAACCAGAGATAGCCTTGGGGAACCCAGAGGATCCCAAAACTCAAGAAGAGGAAGAATATGAGCTCCCTTATGAATATGTGGTCACAGTGGAAAATTACCAAACATAAACAATGATTAACCCAACGTGTTCAAAACCCAGCAATATTTGATCTGAAAAACTTCAGACGATAAGACAGCAATGAAATAAATAGATAAGGAAAATAGAGTAATTGAAAATATAAACATTTCACTTACCAGTTTGTTCAGACTTTGGGAGAAGATATAAATAATCCAAGAAAAATATTTATAAATAAAAAAAATATGATTCTGGACTTCAGCCAGGGAAGCAGATTAGTGCCTTGCTCAGCCATCATCAGCAGAGGGGAATGAACAGAGACCCACAGCCAGACATCACGCAGATAACGGGAAACTTGGAACACTCAGCCCTAAATGGGATGTCTCCATCAAAGGAAAAGCTTTGAAAGAGGAGGAAGAAAGAGTATAAAAGCCAGAGGAGATGGAGGACACCAAGAAAACAAGTGCACATGGTCCAAGCACATAGAAACTCACAGAGACTGAGGCAGCATGCACGGGGCCTCTGTCAGGGCCCCTCGTATGTATTATTGCTCCCAGTTTAGTGATTTTATGGGATTCCTGAGTGAGCAAACAAGTGGGTCTTGAACCCTTGTTCCTTCCTTTCATCTCTTATCCTTCTATTTGTTTGTTTTGTTCAATTCTGATATGTTGGATTTGTTTTTATCTTACTTGATATTTTTTTATTTTATTATTATTATCCCTTAGAAATCTGTCTGTTTTCTAATGAGAGACAGAAGGGAGTAAATCTTGATGGGAAGGGAGATGGGGAGAAACTGGGAGAGGTGGAGGGAAAACCATCAGATATAGTAGATAAAGGAAAAACACGTGCTTTCAATAAAAAGGAAACAAATACTGAAACTTTAAAATCCCATGGCTAAATTAAAGAGTAGATTAGAATTAGATTAAAGAAGTCTTGAACAGGCATATTTACCTGAGGAAATTGCACAGGGAAAAGTGCTAAAATCAACACAACAAAACATGTATGGCCGGCGAGATGCATTGGTGGGTGAAGGAGCCTGAGTTCAATCCCTGAGACTCACTGTGGAAGAAGAGAATCGGCTTCTGCAAATTACCCTCTGACTTCCATGTGGATGTGCACAAGATGGCTAAATAACACTGTAATTACACATCTGAACCAAATCAATCTTTAAAATAATATAAAGAAGCGATGAAGACACACACAGATGAAATAAAGACTCTCCACGCACGGGAAGGAAAAGCTCCAGGAGAAGGAACAGAGGAGCTCAAGTGCAAGAAGAGAGGAGCCAAGAGTTTTCCTAACAAGAGCAAACAGTTGAGTCCGCAGACGAAGGATGTGAGTTCAGTCCTTGCAGAGCAGCCACGTAAAAACGTGTCCACTTCCAGACATGTTATCATGGCTCCAACAAGACTGAAACGTAAAAGGCACCAGGAAGAACAAATGATCTACAAAGTGAGAAGAAAGGATAGAGCATTGGCAATGAAGTCACCTGATGTCCATAGCGGAGTTCTACAGGGGAAGTAACTGACAGTCAGGGATTTGTGTCCAACCAAACTGTTTAAGGGTGAGAGAAAGGTATTATCCAGGCCAAAAGAAAATGTCAAAGAAATTGACTAAAAAAGGAGAGAAAGTCCAAGCTGGAGACATGTGATGAAAGAAACAATATTAAACACATAAGCCAGCATGAAGTGTGTAAAATAATGCCAAAAAACACAGGGATGTGAAGAAAAATAAAAAAAAAACAAATATTCCATACATCACTGTTTATATGTGGTAGGGATATTTGAAGATTGAGAAGTATCTAAAGAAAATGCATTTTTAATTTAAAGTTGGGCAAAGTAGGAAGTTCTTGTCCCGCTTTTAAGCCAGGTGCAGTGGACCAGGCTTTCATCCCCAGTACTTGGTGGTGCCTTGGGCAAGATGATGAATTCAAGCCCAGCTTGGGCTATATGCAGGCACACATGTTTGTACTTGTACACACACACACACACACACACACACACACACACGGGGAGGGAGGGTATTCACAGATGTATGAGAACTGTGATGACCATTCTTGACTGTTAAGTTGATTACATCTGGAATGAGCTACAATCCAAAATGGGAGGGCACAACTATGAGACATTCTTTTGCTTGGTTTAAAGTGGGTGAATACACTTGTAGTACTGACCTTTAAGGTAGGAAAACACACACCTTTGATCTGGGTCTTGAGACAGGAAGACACGCCTTTAATCTGGGCCATACCTTCTGCTATATAAAGACAGAGAAGATGGAAGCTTTTGCTCTTTGCCTACTTGCCCTCACCTTGCTAGCACTTCTATTCCTTCCCTGGCATTAGAACCTACTTCTTTGGGATTCTAGCACATCCTGAAGACCAGTTGAGACACCCAGCCTTGTGGAACTGAGCAACTAATAGATTATTGAACTTTATATTCACAGCTCACCATTATTGGATTAGATGCAGCCTGTAAGTCATTCCAATATATCCTCTCTCTCTCTCTCTCTCTCTCTCTCTCTCTCTCTCTGTGTGTGTGTGTGTGTGTGTGTGTGTGTGTATAGAGACAGAGAAAGAGAAAAAGACACAGAGAGAGAGAGAGATTCATTTTATAAATTGTTACTCTAGAGAACCCTGACTAAAACAAACGCCTAAATGTGAAATTTTACTTTACAATTCTCAGAAAGAAAGACTAAGTTCCTTTGTATTACTGTGGAAAAGAATTTTCAAAGACCAAGATAAAAGATGTGACATCAGAGACCGCCATCATTTAAAATGCCACTGTGAAAGAATACTGAAAGCAAAGTAGCAAGAAAGTAGAAGTTAGTAGATTCTTATGGTACATGTAACTTTCATGTTCTTAAAAACATGGAAGCAATTTTGTTTTAAATGTTGAGAAACTAAAAGCACGAGGTACAAAAATAATTTGTAAAAGTTGTAAAATACATTTGCATTTGTATGCCGTCCTTCAGGGAGGAAATTGATGGGGAAATGCAGTTTATTAGTACAATAGAATTCTATACAGCAGTTTGAAAAGATGAACATGTATTTACATATTTTATTTCATATTAAAATAAATAATGTATAGTGAGTATCACACATTCAGAGTGCCAATAACATCAGAATGTGTGTGAAAGATTCACAACAACTTCTTCAAAATGGTCTCTTCTGAGGAGAGAGAATGAAGACAAGAATTTGGAAATATCAATAGAGTGATGTTGATATAAAGCAAGAATGAGAGGGGAGGGCCTAACTAAACATGGCAAATGGCAGCATCTATTTAAAGTTGCTGTTGTATTTTCTGTGTGTTTGAATTTTTCATAATTCTAAACAGTTTCTCTACAGAAACATAGCACTGAGTAAATGTTTTAAACAATGTCAAAACTACTAAGGCACCCATTTATCCTTCCCAGTAGCTCCACTTAAAGGCAACATTCCTCTAGTTAAGTGCTTCTGAAAAAATGTGATTTATTGCTATTTCATATGTACTTCTTATAATAAGATTGGAGCAAAAACCCGAAAGTTAAACCTTTAATTGGGAATTTCCCAGGAAGAGAAGGGGTTATAGGCTGACAATATAGTTATAGGAATTAGAATACATCTCTAAAATGTTCTTGGTTGGTTGGTTAGTTGTTAGTATGCAAAGCAGTGGGCTTCATGGAGGTATCTTCATATATACATTGATCATGTTCACTCCCCCATTCCTTCCCACATTCTTCAAAGTTCTTACGTTAATCATCGTGCTATTCTTCCTGAGGGAAATAGCAGGTTAACATTCAAAGATCATTTCTTCTTTGTGCTCTAGGAGACAGATTTTAGGTAACAAGATTAGAATGACAACTGTTAACAGTACATTCCAGATTGACAACTATCTAGCCAATGCCCACAGTTCATAAGTTGCACCCAATAAATTATATTTTAAATTCCCCATGTCTCTTCCAGAAGGATACCATGCCTTATTTAATTTTCTATAATTCCTAAAGCTTAATTTTAGCAAAAAAAAAAATAAATAAAGTTCTTTCTACTTTGACAGTTGCATCCCTATTTTTTCCTCTATGCCTTCATGAAGCTCTAGGTATGAAAGCTTAGCCTGTCCTGACAACTGTTATCTGCAGTGAAATGCTGCATGAGCCTTGTCGGCCTCCATCTTACACTATTTAATTTCTACTCTGGAGTTCACAAAATGGCCATTTCTATAATGCATTCCATGTTTCCGGAGGTTGTCAGCACAGTAAATATCCATCTAAGCCTTCTTTCTCATCAACAAAACATGTCGTTTGCAGTACCCACACATCAACAGGACTTCCAGGCCTGCCACTATTGCCTTTTCATAATTATGTTTTATAATCCTCCTTTACACACGAGAGCTCAATTCGCTTCCTCCTGCAATGCATTAGTATCCTCTTCAAACCCATTAGTGGTATCACAGCCTCCACAGCTTCGTTCCCTCTTCAAAATATTTTATTATTAAGTTACTGTACTGTGAGCTGGGAGCCTATGAATATTTAAGCAAGGCGTTGTATGTTTATATACATTGTGCCAAGACAAAGGGGAAAGAAACTAAAAGAAAAAGCCTGTTCTGTCTAATATTTTGGCAATGATTTAAAAGCGTATGTGTTTTGGGGGAGAGATGTTGGTTCAAACTAAAGAGTACATAAATAATCTGCGCTTTGGAAATTCTGAACTAAATCCTCCTTGCCTGTCCTTCAGTCGGTGGAAGTGTTGGAGCTGGCTAAAAGCAGGGTAGGAGCATCCAAACTGAGGCCAAGATTTCAAGAAGCTGGGACAGTTCCTTGGCCCTGGGAATTCTTTCCAGTTTTGCTGTTTCCAAGTTCCACTTTGCAACATTCGAAACTGATTACCACTTCACATTGTGGGCTATGGTGGCATCTGCACTATTGCTGGTTATGGTCTACTATTGTCTAAATGCACTGCTCTCTCGAGTTAGTTTGGTATATGCATAAAGTAATTTCATCCAAAAATAAAATGAATCGCATCATCTGATGCTCTGCACAGTTGGGATATAATGACATAAACAAAGGTATATTATAGAAGCAACCCAAACGTCCATTGACATGTGAATGGTTTGGTAAATACAGTGTGTCCATACAATGAGGTCATTCCCATCAATAAAGAGAAGCAAAGCATTGGTTAACATACTCTAGCAGGAAGAAAACACAAAAGCTTGATTTTAAGTAGAAGAAACTAAATGCATACAATGTGTGTCAAATACTTCTATTTACATGAAATGTCTGGAACAGGCAAATCTATAGAGAGAAAACTGATTAGATGTTGGGTTATTTAAAGCTATGGGATTGGGATGGGGAACAGAAGACAAGAGCTTAGAAGTCCCTACACATTATTGTAATGGAAAGATTCTAGAATTAACTGTGTGGATGGTTGCACATATCTGTAACTATACTCAAACCCAATGAATTGTTTAAATGAAGTAAATTGTATCACGTATGAATTGTATCTTAACAAAAATATTTTGTGTGTGTATGTATGTCTGTATTTGTGACTGTGGTACATGTATTCATGGAGTATGCCTACATTTGTAGTGTATGGAAGATGGGCATAATTTTGCATGGAGGCCACAGGAGCTCGTGTCCTGCTCTACTGTTATCTTTCTCTGCCTGTTCCATTGAGACAGGGTCACTTATTGAACTTGGAACTAGCCTGGCCCTAGAGGTCCTTCTGGCTCTTCTCCCCATAGTGCTGGAGTTATAAGTATCCATGGCCACATTTGGTTTACTTTATTTTACTTTGCATGAGTGATAGGATCCAAACGCAGATCCTCACACTTACACTATGAGTACTCTTACCCACTGTGACCTCAGTAGTATTTTGTTTACCCCTGCAATGAAGGAGCTAGAAAGATAGTGTGTACTGATATAAGTTTGTTTGACTGTTGGTTTATTTCTTCTTGCTGTGGTCAAATCCCTAACAAAAGCAACTAAAGGGGACAGGTAGATTTCGGCTCATGGTTTAGAGTTCATAAACCATCCAGGCAGGAAGGTACTTCAGCTGACGGCTGTGTCTACACAAGTGAGCAAAGAGATTGGCCTAGAACCCTCAAGCCTCACTCTTAGGGGCCCTATGTCTCCCTGCTAGACTCCATGTCTAAAAGAGACACCACAATATTCTAAAACAACACCCCCCCACTGGGTACACAGTGTTTGAACACATGTGAGGGACATTCGACTGTCAAAACATAGCAGCTTGCCTCCAGCATGCACTGGTTTTGGAATATGAGGTGGTCCTAAATGGATAATGGATGTTCTCTCCTCACAAGACCCAAGTCTAATTCACAAGAACCTTGCAAATGTCTAATCCACTCCAGCAGCACAGGCTGTCCACAGTGCAGTCACTTCTTCCTGTGTGCCCAATGGCAGGTGGCCAGGGGACCACTGGACTGCTACTTCTCTTCATAGGAGTCAGACTCCATATTCAGACTCAGTGTCATCTCAGTATTAAACTGAGGGAGTGAACTCAGAACTCAACTAGGCTGTTACTGGGCTGAGATGGAAAAACAAGAATATACAAAGTATCTGCAGTATTACCCCAAATATCATCCCTCTCTCTCTCTAGCTCTCTCTCTCTCTCCCTGTCTCTCTTTCTCTCTCTGTCTCTCTCCATACCCCTTAAATCTCTGTCTCCATCTATCCATCCATCTATCCATCCATCCATCCTTCCCCCTCCCCATTTCTTTCTAACCTGTTTCATATCTTTTATTTCAGGGAGGGCATTGGAAATTTTCTGACTTGTTTTTGTCACTTCTAAAAAATTTGGTTTAGTGCCACCTCATTTTTAGTATTTAGTACCCAAAATATCCCTTTTATGTATATATGCTTTAAAAGCACCTTCTTGCTTGTTTCTGACTCCCATACAGAATTATTTCTATTATACCCACCATACTTCAAAGATACTTTTAGATATACAAAACACTTAATCTCATACACAATAGGCATACACAAATAATAGGTATGTATACAACATGAATAAATGTATGAACACATGTATTGGAAATACACAAAGGTAGTTAGGCTAACTTCCAGCAATACCTAGCCCTAACCATGAAGCCATATGATCCCAAAAGCAAATACCATTTTTCCTATAGAAAACACTTTATCATTTTTAACCTCCCCTGTGGCTTTATTAGTTAAATAAAAAAAAACATATTTGCAAAGTTCTACATAGGTCTGCCAAAGTGTCAATCCTGTCCTGATACAAAATCAAGCAGTTTACAATTCCACCATATACTTAGTGCCATAAATTCTCAGTTAGCTTCACAAAACTATTTGGCCTTGCCGCTAATGAAATGAAGGCAAACATAACTGGCCATTATCTTCCGAGACATTACTACAAGGTGCCTCTGGTGCCACAGTAAAGCAGTCCTGGTATTTCTGTGCTATCTAGTGTAGTAATTAATTGCCTGGAGTCAGCTGATTTTGAGATTTCTGGTGGCGCACAGCAGTGTGAATGTACTGTCCATGTGAAGTGGTTTAGAATAGGGCTCTCCAAACCCAGTACTTATGGTCAGTAAACTAGGAAAGGCTCCAAAACCTACACTGCCCTCATTGACCAATTTGCAACAGATGTAGTGGTAATAAAAGTTCCAATCCCAGGCAAATAAAAAATACATCTCTCTTAGCCCATCCATTGTTCCTTTGCTGGATTCCATAGATATCATATGTAATTCCATATGAGGCATAAGAAAATGCCTGGCCCTCAAAAAAGAACTGATCACAAATCAAAAGCAAACAAAAATGCATGTACTATAGATTAATTTGGTAATTTTACTATGAGAAAGACTGTGCCTAACTGTTAATGTATAAAGTGTAGGTATCAGTATGTTATGAGGCAAAGGTTTTATTTTGCTGTAGCTGACATTTTATTCCATGTCACCTAAGGCTCATTACATGGACCATGATAATTTACAGAAAGTTTAACAGAATGCCTTCAAATTTTGTGACCATTAAGTTAAAGTAGTGTGTTTCTGATCATTGTTAAAGGGAACAAAAATGGTTACACTTTGGTTTTTTGAGGCAAGATCTCACTGCACACCCTTAATGGAACTGGAACTCGCTATATACCTGGCTGACTCCAACTCATAAAGATTGAAGGGCTGCCCCCCCAAAAAAAAAATGAAAAGAAGGAAGCGTCTAACAAACTCTTTTCTGCATAGATTCAAACATATTTTAATTCTACTATTAAATAGAAATAAATGGAAAAACATTTGGGATGTTTCAATCAATCAGTTTGCTTCTATGTTTCCTGTTGCATGTCTGATAGAGTATTCGTGAGTTTTCTGTCCAAGAATTAGGCCATGGGAGGAATAGAAAAAGGTTTGAAGAGAAGCAAGATAAGAAAATCCAGTTGTAATGCTGTGGGATTGAGCAATGAGCCATGTCTACAAAAGCATGGAAGACTCCAAAGTTCCTGGGCTTATCCTTTCCCTAGGTCAAGTCATATACTCTACCCATTACAAATGAAGAGTTGCCTAACTGTTTACTGGTTTCGTGTAATAAACAAACAAAAACTCCCATTACCTTGGAAGATATCTGTCCAGACAAATTACTAACTACATTGCTGAGGTCCCCTTGAACTAATTTGAGCCAAATGAACATCTCCTGGCCTATGAGGTCAATGCAGAATCAGCTGGTTTGATATCACCCATTATTGGTGAATCCATATTGGCTGCAATTGACTGTCTCTAAACAAAGAATCCCTTCCAAAGCTTACTACAGAAGCTCTGTATTTTTGCAGTTTAAGTATACGTGTTTTGCCTCTTTCATGGTGACTGAACCAATATTTTCCCTCCAGCACTATTCCCTTTATCTGTGGAATCTGAAAACATTTCCAGCAATAATACTACAAATCCCTTGTGTGTTCTAGGAACAATGTGGTGGCCCACACCTGCAATCTCTGCACTCGGGAGGCAAGGGGCTATGAGTTTGAGGCCAGCCTAGACTAAAACATTAGACTCTGTCTCAAAAAAGCAATATTGCTATTATTTTTGTTGTTATTATTATTATTATTATCAGTAATATATCAATCAACATGCAACATGTGCATGCACACACAAAATCTTGAAAAAGAATCTTTAAAATTAAAACCAACAAAATAAACAACAGTGATAATAAATGCAGTGTGGTACTCATTTCCAAAAGCTAGGTACATTCTCAGTCTTTGTTTGCATTTTCTGTTCTTTCAAAATGATAGAGAACTTAATAATCTTTATTATATTGTTTTAATTCGACCTTAACCTATGTTAGTTTAAAACATATCTTTTTATATAAATGGTATTGTTTAGTTTTTGTTTTGTTTTATTTTTGTTTTTCAAAGAAAACTAAGGATACCTTCAAGTAATCTTACTAAAGAGGTGCAGGCTATAGTGAAATGAGAATGGAAGGAGGCGTGGGTTTCATATTAAAAGCTCCTCTTCCTTTTGCTTACATAAGTGAAATTTCTAAACCACAGATGGTGGGCACAGAAAGATTAGTGTCAGGACAAGAACACAGGTCATTTGACACTGAGTTTTCAGTGGGGGATAGTAGGCTATACCATAGATGTGTTACAAGTAAGGTTTTTCCTGCCAGCCTGGACCCACTGTGGTGCCAGCCCCAATTAACACAGAGAGACTCTGTACTTGATATAATTCTGTTGGCCAGTTACTAATTTCTTATCGGCTAGCTCTGTCTTAAATATTAACCCATTTCTATTAATCTAAATGTTTGCACGTGGGGCCGGCATTCTGCACTCTCCAAACTCTACATGCTGACTCCTCCCTCCTAATTCCTCTCTCCTCCTTGTCTCCTAGTCCCGCCAATCTTGCTTTCCTATTGGTCAACAGTGCTTTATTCATTAACAATTAAGAGAAACATATTTACAGAATGACAACTCCCATCATCTCCTCTTTTCTGTCTAAATAAAAAGAAGGGCTTTAACCTTAACAAAGCAAAATATATAACACAACACTTATCAACTAAGAATCACAGTTAACAATATTTAGTCCATTAACATTTAGCAAGATTTGAAGAAAATATTCCATCATCTATCCTATCTTTGTGTGTCTAAAGTCTATGTAACTTATATTTAATCCTAACTAAGGAAAACTGTAACCATAACTATTTGTCTTCAACTCCCTCAAAGACCACAGAAGGATAATATATAAACTCTAGAAATGACAGAGACAACTTAAATTAGAAAGACTGAATCTAAGCCAGGTAGTGGTGGCACATGCCCTTAATACCAGCACTTGGGAGGCAGAGGCAGGTGAATCTCTGTGAGTTCAAGACCAAAAAGAAAGAAAAAGAAAAAGAAAAGAAGGAAGGAAGGAAGGAAGGAAGGAAGGAAGGAAGGAAGGAAGGAAGGAAGGAAGGAGATGTTCAAAGCCAGACAACATATTTTACAAGGTGAGAACTATGAACAAGTCCCTGCCCTCCCTAAGGCTTTGTTTCATCATATAGTTTTATATCTAATGGTGGCTCTGTTTTTTGAAGACAGAATCAATTGGTTATCACACACAAAGTTGAGCCTAGCAGCTGGGAGAGTTGTTATAGGTCAAATGATACCTGGCTGGCCTCACTTATAGGATAACAGCAGCAGGATTTTCTCAAGGTATAATTCTTAATTTTTACTCTAAAACAATAGAACCCATTGTCTTAAACCTTCCTTTCATGTGAACTGAAATATCTGTTTCCATGCCTCAGTCTGAAGGCGGGTATTAGCAAATCACATTTTTAACTAATCAGAATCAGGATGCATGATAATTTAACTCAAATTAATGTTAGTGTTGCCACTTCTATTGGAATGGAATAAAAAGTGAGAATGTTACCAGAGACTCAGCTGGGTTCCTGTCAACGTGGATAATGCTTCAAGTTCATCAGTTATTAGTGCAATTTAAAAACCCTTTCAACACTCCCTTGCAGCCACACCTCCTACTAAGACATCTCTCTTGATCACTACACAGCATCCCTGGCTGGACTGCTGACTTCATCAGTTCATCAGACTGAGTATGACAAACAAGGACAATAACACTGACTCCTCTCCCCATCACATACCAAGTGGCCCATCGAAATGAGGAGGAGCTCCTGCATCCTCCCGAAGGAGCAAGATTTACTCATAAGAATTAATTTCCAAGCCTCTTGACAAGAGACACTGCAGGAGTCCCCCAGTTATTACAAGGCAAATTAAACTATTTCCTTTTCTTTATCTTAAGTCTATCATGTAATGTTTTAAATAGATTATTGCTACCCAGCAGAGTTTTGTGAGGGACAGAGAGAATGGGAAGTCACATAAATATTGATGATGCAGGCATTTCAAAATAAATTCAATTAAATTAACAACCAAGCCTTGAAACAATAAAGAACAGGGTTTTGGGAATTAGCTATGATAAAGTTATAACAATCATACATTTCTCTGTAATAAAGTTTATATCTCCTTTTAAAATTCCATATCTTGTCTACAGTGACAGATCAGAATAGAGGTATGAGGATGGGTAGATAGACAGACAGACAGATAGATATATAGATAGATGATAGATAGATAGATGATAATAGATTGATAGATGATACAGATAGATAAATAGCTAAGTAATAATAGTTTGTTAGATGACCTAGATTAAATAGCTAGATAGATACATACATAGATACATAGATGATATACATAAATAGATGAATGGATGGATAGATTATAGATATAAAATTGTACAAGTGTCTGACTTCAAATAAAATATTTTTGATACATAAGAACTCTGCAGTAACTCTGGATAATACTGATCATCAAATCCTTTAAAGCTGCAGTAGATGAAGTTTTTTTTTTTTTTTTACTTCATAACAAAACCTATCTAAAGAAACTAGAGTGGAAAGAAGGGATGGCGAAAGTTCTCTGGTTCTCTTTGTGGGTTATATAAATGTGGGTCAGAGCCTTCCAGTGGTCAAAAAGAGGAGAATCCTCCTACTTCTATATTCAAAAGATGGATTTGTCCTTATAATGATTTTGAGAGAGTAGTAATAATTTCTGAGATGTCCCTCACCTCCCCATTTTCTCAAACCTTGAGAAAGCATTCTGATTTTCCCACTATGTGCCATTTCAACAAAGGAGCAGAGCCTTTGAAAGAAAACCATTTTTTCAGCTCCCTTCATGCTAGTGTGATCTTCCAGCCCGGTATTCAGTGTGCAGGACTGCACAGGCAATTACATGCAAATTTGTTGGGAGCGAGGAGGTTCGTTTACTACATTCAAGCCCATAGAAGATCAATAGAAATGCAGAATCTAATCCTACATGAAAGCTCCATGATCAGGTAATGGTTGCAGAGTTAAGGCCTGCAAAAGAATGTTAGGAATCAAAGGGGCATGTGAGAGAAAAGCATTATGCCTAAGTGCTTTTTTGAACCATATGGGAAAGACAAGAGACAAAGTGAACCAAAGCATTGGAACACAAGAAGGTAGACACGCAGTTCAACACAAATTGTTAGCGGTTTTCAAAAGATATGAATGAGGATTGGACCAATTAAAAATGGCTGCCTGGAAAACCTTTTGTTAGCTATTTAAAGAATAGCATTGTGCAAACTCTTGCTTAAGTTTAAATCCTGCAAGCTACGCCTGCATTTAGCTCGTGAGTAAAAGAACCCCTCAATACTAGTTTTACATCTTGTGATTTCTTTTTCTGATGTTTTTTTCTCCCAGGCAAGACCATGTGACCTGTTGGCATTTAATAAAAGTTGAACATTTTGCAATGGAAAGCATGAGAAAACTACTTTAAGTTTAGAACTATTGTGATTGCATGCAACACAGATAATGGAAAAGAGCAGGGTGGGAACCAGATCCTATTGCAGAGGCTGGCAGTTAGCCTGCCTGATTGGTTGTGTAGTAACTTCACATACATTGTATGAATGTGTATGCAGATTGCATCTCCCACCTGGGATGGGATGCTAAAACTCTGTGGCATCAATAGCTTCAGAAAGTAATATGTGGATATTTGAACTGACACCTAAGAAATTGTCTAAGGATCCTCTAATGTTCTATAAATTTGTATTCATCTATTAAAATTGCATGCAAATTTTTATGTACTTGCATTCCATTGCCATCTACTAGAGACAGAGGTATTGAATAAGATTCTTAGCCCTTTCTTGGAGCAGGAAAAAATTTTAGCTAGACTGTCCAATGAATAAGAAAATTGGCCAGAGATCTTCCTGTGTTATCTCAGGTCTCCTAAGAAGTAACTTTAAAATAAAAAAAAAGGAATAAGCACACAGGATTTTATTAGAGGAAATGTCTATGGCTGAGAGAAAATGTGGGGAGAACCTCAACAGACAGAGGGAAGGCATCACACTAAGCCATGTGTAGATTTAGGCAAGCCATGTGTAGGTTTGGGCAAGCCTATGGGAGGGTTCTTGAACCAAAGCTAGTTATTGGTATAGTTGGTACCACTTCTGCACTGAGTCTTGAAGAAATTGGTGGGAAGAATGACTTGTATGCAAGCAGGGATGCCAGAGCCCAGCAAATAGGACTCCTGTGAGCATCACTGGCTGTGGGTGGAGATCTGCAAGACAAGTGTCACCACGGACACTCTCCGATACCTGTCATTGTCCTCTGATTTACCAGTTACTGGTGCCCAGGAAATGAGACTGGATTACCTGCAGTCTACAGGAAGTCACTTGTTCGTGCTGTGTTCTGTCATTTTTATCTGTTGCATTTTGAAACTCATTTAGACCTGGAATCCTTTGATACACTCTAGAGCAGTGGTTCTCTACCATCTAATGCTGAGATTCTTTAATGCAGCTCCTCATGCTGTGGTGACACCCCAACTAAAAAAATCATTTCACTGCTACTTCATAACTGTAACTTTGCTATTGTTGTGAATTGTGATGTACATAATCTGATATGCAGGATGTCTGATATGGGACTCCAAAGGGGCCAGGACCCACAGGTTGAGAACTGCTGCTCTAGAGTCTAGACATTGCCTTTGTAGTTAGGATTGTTTTTGTTCAAAACTGGAAACAACTATGATTTAGTTAAGGTTTCTATTGCTGCAAAGAAACACTATAACCAAAGAAACACATATAAAGGAAAACACTTAATTGGGGGTGGCTTACAGGTTCAGCGGTTTTAGTCCATTATCACGGCAGAAAGCATGGTGGTAGGCAAGCAGACATGGTGCTGAAGAAGGTCCTGAGGGTTCTACATCCGGATCTGTAGGGTCAAGAAGAGACTGCCACATTAGCCATGCTTGAGCATCCAAAACCTCAAAGCCTTTCCCCGGTGACACACTTCCTACAAGGCCACACCTAACCCAACAAGGCTATACCTCCTAATAGTACCACTCTCTACAGGCCTTTGGGGGCCATTTCCTTTCAAACCACCACAAACAATTTTTCTGGGTTTTTTGTTTGTTTGGTTGGGTTTTTTTGTTTGTTTGTTTGTTTGATTTTTTACAACTAGTTTCTGAATTAATCTTTCACAAGCTAGTTGGTTGTGGTAAAAACACTTTACAAAGCCTAGGGTGAAGCTCAGTTGTAGAATATCGGCCTGCTGTGTGCAAAGCAATGGGTTTTATTCCCAGTTACGAGGGGTGAAAGAGACTATAGGAGCTACCTGGCCCATGACGATACGCAAGACACTATTATGCTTGGCTCCAAACTGAGCTGTTTGCAACTGAATTGAATGAATATAAACACAGGCCAATGTACAGAGAAACTTAGTGTTCACATCTTAGAAACATGATGAAGCAGCCCCAACCTGATGCTGAAATCACAATGTCACTTCAGAAAACTGCTACCATAGTACTTTGATAATAACACATAGAATATACACCAAAAGGGGACTATCTGCCTACTGGGCTTTGGATTAGTGACCTGACCCGGTCCTTGTTTTGTAAATCTTCTAATAAATCTCCCTTGGTATTCCCATGAGAAAATAAAGACCTTGCTTCATTCTCAAAACTGAAATTAAGGGGGAGGAAGAAACATAAATAAAACTTAAAAACAAATGTGCTGCGTATAGTGGCTTGAATGAGAAAAGTCTCTCTTAGTGCTCAGCATTTGAACACTTTGTCCCCAGTTGGTGACACTGTTTGGGAAAGTTTAGGAGGTGGAGCCCTGCTGGAAGAAGTGTGTCACTGGAGGCAAGCTTGGAGAGATGAAGACACTGCACTTCTGTTTTATGTGAGCATGCTCTCTCTCTCTCTCGCTCTCTCTCTCTCTTTCTCTCTTACACACACACACACACACACACACACACACACACACACACACACATACACACGTAGTTCAAGATGTGAGCTCCCTGCTTTTTATTCCCATTGCCATCCCTGCTTTCTAATGCCATGCTAGCCCTGCCATTGTGGACTTTAACTCTCTGGAAGCGTAAGCCAAAAATAAACTCTATTCTATAAGTTGCCTTGGTCACGGTGTTTTATCATAGCAAAAAGTAACTAATACATTGGGAAAAAATTTACAGTGTGTATTGTGTACATTAATTTATGAGCCGCTTTTACCAGTCAATAACATTGAGCATGTTACCTTAAGAAATGGGCAAAATTTTTAAATAAATACACAGAAGAAATACACAATTTATATATGAAACAGTCACTCATTTATAATGATTAAAGTGCAAATTGAACACTAACTTGTCACCTTATTTATATAATTGGTAATTCATAAAAATAAACAAATACCATTCACAAGGCTATGGAGAAGTAAGTCTCTTATGGAAATAGTTGGACATTTCTCTTGAAGCCAATCTAATTCAATACGCAAAAGATCTTAAAACACATGTCTGCTTCTGACGCCACATTCTATCTTCAGAAATGTAGCCTAAGGAAGATCTGGGGAGATGGCTTGGCAGGTGAGGGCAGGTTCAGATTCCCAAAACCTTGTAAAAAGTTGAGCATGGTCACTGATGTCTACCTCTAACCCCAGTGCTGTGAGAATGGTGAAGGAGGGTCACTGGGCTTACTGGATAACCAGCTTAGCTCAAGGTCCAGTGAGAGACCCCCATCCTACAGAAATAGAGACTAATAGAGCAGGCCACTTGGTACCTTCCTCTGGCCTCTGCACACATGCGAATATTACCATAGGAATACAAGAATATACACCATATACACAAATGTGTTAGAACCCAAGAAAATATTATAGATATAGGCATATGATGATATAAAAACATACAACAATGTTCACTAAGTGTATTTATAATCACAAAAATAACATCTTGATTTGGGGATAGTGGCACACACCTGTAATTCCAATACTGGAGAGGACGAGGCAAGAAAATCATGGATTTAAGGATACCCTGAGCTACATAGTGAGAGCCTATCTCAAAAATAAAATCAACCAAGCAAAGATAGCTAAATAAAATCTTGCTTAAAGATATTATGTAGGCTTTCAAAGCCAGTTTTAAAGATCAGTTTAGATGCATGTAATTGAACAATATTTATGAGTACATTTCTTTTTCTATGATTAAATTTTTTAGTGAAGTAGTTTCTATTTTTGTATCCTGTGTCTACATATCTATCAATTTTGCAGAGTAGTTCCAATGTAAGAAAAATTTATTAACAACCAATTTCACCTGGTTTTGACTTTTAATACTGAAATGCTTTTTTGCTGTAAAAAAAATTTAATGCTGTAAAAATGCTGAAGAACACACCAGGCAACAGAGGATCCAAGATTGTACCTGTATGTATTTCATTTGACTGTTACATGTGCTTCATGCTTCAGTTCTGACTTAGCCTCAAACTTTTATACAGCGCTGTACATGGAAGGCGGCCTGGCATGGACTACCTAACTAAAGAGACTAGAAATATGTGTCAAAACACAAAGAATGAGCCAGTATGGCAGTCAAGAGATCCCAGGGAGACCCTAGCTCTGCCATCTCCCAGCATGGAGCTCAGTTACCTTGTGTCTGTAGGATTCAATGAGCTCACTACTTAAGATCCTGAGGCCATCCTCTTCAAGGATATCATGGGCATTAGAAAAGGCTGGTGCACAAGTCTTTTCCCTCCGCATATTCAGAGGGTATTTCTGAAGTACTAGTGGTAGATGACTTTGCCCCTGCACCTCAGAGCCCAGTCTGTGCTGAGCACCTCACGGAGCCACAGCCCCACCCAGACAGACTTAGACAAGGAGTCACAAGGCCAACAAATGGGTATTCATTCCACCTGAGAGAAAAACCTCAAAATCCATTTGTGGTCCCACGAGTTCAACTCAGATGCTTGCCTTGCCATTTATTCAAATACTTTATATTGTACAAATCTCAGCCAGACCTGTTTGTCTATTTCCAGCCCTTCTCCAATGACCTGTCAATGCCTACATGGTACTAATGAGAGCAGCTGTGGATCTATTCAGTGACTACCATGAGTCAAGTCCTATGTGCTGTTCTAAAAGCATCATATTCTTCTTCGAAGCTCTCATAAGTAGGCACTGTCCTCATTTTCTAGGCGGAGAAGCATGTCAGAAGTTAAACATCTTAACTATAGCTGCTTTAGTCATCATAGATTCCTTTGCACAAAAGACAGGTTTCCTCTTGGCCTTGTAAGCAGGTCACAGCATCTCCTGTGTTAGAGAAAGAGGTGTCAGGGCCCAAACAGGGAGGACAGTGGTCAGTGGTGTCCGCTCTGAGCTCTACTGTTCATTGTTCCTGTAAAACCTATGGAGGTAGGAAATCAACATGGGAATGTGCGGAGGATTCAGAGACACAAAAAGAATAAGATGCATTCAGGGACAAGAGTAAATATTTTCGTGAGTGAGCATTTGCCCAGTTGAAAAGAATCAGTGGAAATTTGCAGTGGCCCAGCACACCTCCTGCAACTCAAACTGGGTGCTTTGCCTGGTAACTGAATTGGGGAACTGAGACTTCCTGGTGTTCTGCAAATAAAACATTCAAAGACCGTGAGAGTATGGTATGAACTCTGCTTTTTGTTTGAAACCCTTCTGTTTCCAGGCATGATGTCAGACACTGGCAATCTTAGCACTCTGGAGGGGAAGACACAAAAACAGAGAGTTCAAGGTCAGCCTGAGGTACAAAAAAGAACCTGACAATCAGAAAAGGGAGGGGAGGACAGGGAGGGCAAGGGACGCAGGTTATGGGAAGTTTAGGTCAACATTAAATCTAATTCAGACTGTCACTTGCTTATAAGTCTACACTATTGTCATTAGTATGACTTAGAGCTATCCCAACTTAGTAGTGCTCGTTGCACATACAAAAACTTCCCATGGGACAATGTAGATACCAATAAATTAGAATTGAAAACTATTTCGGAAGTGCCACTGTCTGAATGTGAAGAGCTGTGCCATCCTGATTTTCTTCTTAGGAAAATATCACAGTATTATGCGATCCAAACATGCTATCTACGCATTGTCGACAGGTATGAAATAAAAACTTCTTAGGTGGTGAGAATACATTATGTCAGCATTTAATTAAGCAGCATGTTTTCAACTTGGTATGCAATACAATGGTACATTGTACAAGGCATGGTAACTTAGAGTGGATTGAATAAAGCACTCACTGAAGAATACCTTTCAATGCTCTCAAAACTTCTTAATCCCTATCAAAACAGAAGGAATACCTACTAAAAGCGTGGGTCCATCAGCTGGTAAACACAATGATGCAGAAATTGCACTGTGTAATTATCCTTCATTATAGCAAGCAAGATCCTTTTGCCCTAAGACAAGTAAGCCAATAATGAATTTGCTCCAACATATCTTGATGAGTTGGAAATGCTCTCACAGCAAACTAGTCATCACCATGAGGTAAATTAACTCTTCAGGCACAGTTAATAAATCTACCTCACCAAGTGCTAAATCATACCCGTATATTCTAGGGAGCTAATTGTCAGGGACCAGGGGTATTTCATTCCTCTTGCTTCACTTTGATCATGGACATCATCTAGATGACTCTGACACTTTTGGGTTTTGACACTGAAGTAAAATGCAGCATGGGGTTCATAACAGAACTGAATCGAACTGAATGCTGTTGTCAAGGCTGACAGAGTTCCTCGGAGACAACATCTCAAGGCTAGGTTTTGTTGGGGTATGGTTTTGTTCAAAGGGGAAAGTGTGGGTAGATTAAGGGTCTGAGAAGTTCCAGGCTCTTTCTCTGGCTCTATGTGGAGACATGCTTCATTACCTGGCCTGCTGCTCTGTGATGCAGATCCTATAAAGATGATGAGGGTTAGGAAAATAAAATCACACTAAAAACAGGAATATTTGCCTGTTTCTACTCAGAAAACAGCAAAAGGTATGCCCAAAAGATGTACTTAGATAATCATGATGAGCTACTCACTAAGTAAAATTGCTAGAAGATGATCCTATTGGAGTTCACAAAACTTGAGTGGGTCCAGGGACTCTTACCCACAATGATAGGAAATGAGTTATGTTCATTTCTGACTTGGAAAATAATGTTTCTAGAAATGTATGACAGCTGAGAGTTAGGGTGTGTGTGTGTGTGTGTGTGTCTGTGTCTGTGTATCTGGGTCTGTGTGTGCATGCGTGCATGCGTACACATGCACGTGCATGCACACATGCGCAGGTGCATGTGAAGGCCAGAAGAAGACAATCCGGGATGTCATTGTTCAGATACCACCTACCCTCTCTTTTTTAAGACATCATCTCCTACTTGCCTGGAACCCATCAAGTAAGCTAGGCGATCTGGTCAGCAAGCTTCAGAGATGTATCTGTGTCTGTCTCCTAGGTGCTAGAGTTGAAAGCACATGCTGCCACCCATGCCTGGCTTTTTAAATGGATTCTAGGAACTGGGCTCAAGCTCTCATGTCTGCAGGTTAATCATTTTACTAATGAGCTGTGCTTCCAACCTGAGCTCCACATTGTTATAAAGCTGCAGTACTTGGATCTAGACTGTCTCCTAAGGGTCCACATGTCAAAGACTCTGTCTCTCGCATGCTTCTATTGAGAGAGTCAAACTTGTAACAGGACTGGGGGACTCTAATCTCTCTCTCTCTCTCTCTTTCTCTCTCTCTCTCTCTCTCTCTCTCTCTCTCTCTCTCTCACACACACACACACACACACACACACACACACACACACACCTCTGCCATTAGTTGAGTGGTTTTGCTCTGTCATACACCTTTCCACAGGACCCAAACCAACAAGGCAAGCAGCCATGGAATGAAACTTCTAGAACCATGTGCTATATGAACCATGCCATGTTTGGGGTTTGTTTTTGTTTTTGTTTTTTTCTTTTTTATAAATTATGTAGGGAAAGGCTAGCACATAAGCAGCAAGGTGTCTTCCCCCTTCCAGCAACTCTGTGCTAATGTCCCATCTCTCTTCCCCTTTGCCTGCTTTTCACAGTATTGTTGACAGCTGTCTTTTTTCTGATACCAAGTTCACCCAGGAATCCTTTCTATTCCAGCCCCTCAAATCCTGTGTGATCCTAGGGCTCACAGGGCTGAAGGCATGACTCAGAAGTTAAAACACTGCTGCTCTTGCAGAGAACCTGAGGTCAGTTCCCAGCACCCACACCAAGAGGCTCACAACTGCCTGTAACTCTAGTTCCAGGGGATTCCACATCCTGTTCTGGACCCCATCAGCATTTACATGCACATACCCATACACAGACAGATGCATAAAAACGTAACTAAAAACGAAATGAATCTCTTTTTAAATTCTACAGAAGACAAATTTTAAAAGGAGAGAGAACGAGGCTCAGAACTCTAGGTGAGGTTATTCAATACAAGTTAGAGTCAGGGCTGAAGTTCATGTGTCCCTTCAGGCTCTCAGCCCTTGCTTCCACCCTCCACATCATGCTCGCCATCCCCGGCAGCAACTTTTTCAGAAGCCCATTACACGTTTGCAACACACGTTGTTTTTCCTAACTCCAGCCTTAGCTCGCATTTTCATTCCCAGGAATACAATGGGACTACGCATGAAGTAATCAAATGTCTGCCATTGAAAAGCAGTGAACACACAAAGATAGCAACAGGGGGCAGGGGTGCAGCCGTGTAGTCTGGGTCTGTGCGTGCGGGAGTAATTGTTCTAGAACATACAAACTATAGTAGCTCCAATTTCCATCACCTGCCTCACAAAAATGAGCTCTTCAGAAGGGACCAAAAACCTGACTTGTAGCACATTTTTGTTTAAAAGTTCTTTATTAAGTACCAAGTAAGTCCAGAGAAATGATTACAATATCTATAATATTAAGAGTGAGAGTAAAATGAGCACATACCTGCTCACCCTGAAATTAAGCCCCATCCTCCCGTTAGCAGCAGGGCCCCTGTCTCCTGCCTCAGGGACCAATGTTTGGAGTTTCACTCTTGTTCCTTTGGTAGTTGCGCCTTGTGCTAAGGCCTTCCTTGTGTGTACTTAGTCCATGGCTTTCCTGCGCTTGTCTCTGTTCCTCTACAATTTCATTTTTTTTCCCTAGTCATTATTACAATTTTTCCCTTGTAGTTTCTGGCTATAACTCATTTTTTTAAAAAACTATAATTCATTTTTTTTAAAAAAATTAGTTGGCACGTAAAACTGTGGGTATATAACACATACAACAGTAAGTTACAAAGTGGACATACATTTTGGAGTGATCTTTTTAATAGCTATGTACACACACATTTATCCCTTGTGCGATGGCAGAGCCTGTCTATGTGGGGCCCACTGCAAAGGGCATTAGCATTGCTTACGTTGTTTGTTTTTGTTTTGTTTTCCTGTTCTTGTTTTTGCTAGTACAAAGTTTCCATGTTAGAGATTCTTCTTTTCTTCTGATACAAGAGCTTCCTGGGAGGTGTACATCTACGAGTAAGTGTGCTGAATCGCAGGATGTGCGTGTGGCCCATTCTGTAAAGTGACCGATACCCGCTGCCAGTCTGAAGTCCCTGGATCGATGCTCACTCCTCCTGCAGTGTGTAAAGGTCACAGTAGCTCCCCTCAAGTTTCCTAGCGATCCTTTTTTGGTCAACCTCATATTTGCCTGTCTACTAAGTGTGAAATCTCACTGCGGTTTTAGTTTGCATTTCTTTGGAAACTACTGTCACTGAGCATATCTGGGCTTCTTTATAAACTACACAGCTTCTTCTATGTTTGTGTCTTGTCTGCCTAGTGTGTGTGTGTGTGTGTGTGTGTGTGTGTGTGTGTGTGTGTGTCTGTGTCTGTGTCTTATCTGCCAAGGCCATGTGTGTACGTGTGGGGGGGGGGTGCAACACATGTGGCATGTGCAGTGCCCATGAAGGCCAGAAGAAGGTGTTCCATCCTCTGCACCTGGAAATATAGGCAGGTGTGAGCAGCCTGATGTGGTGAAATGAGGAGGGGGGAAGGAGGGAGGAGGGGATGAAAGGCAAGAAGGGGGAATGGAGGGGAGGGAAGAGGAGAGGAGATGAATGGAAAGGAGAAGAATAACGAGGAAAGGGGAGATCGGGGGAGGAATGGGGGAGGAGGAGAAGTGTACCATGAGGTAAGTAGCCCCTCCCACATGCCTCCCCCACCATAACAATCTCCCTCACCACGGGCAGAGAACCAGCCAAGGGCTACCAGCTAAAACTCTGAGATAACCATTTTTTTCTCTGTAAACATTTCTGTCAGGTGATGATGACTCTAAGTGTGAGATGTGGGAATGCTTTGAGGTCTGGGTGTGATATAGGATTTTTACCAAGGGACCATTGATGCTTTCCTTGATACCTGATTCCATTGTTCACAGAGGCTTACCTTAAAAACTGTTGGCTTGAGACTATTGAGACCATCCAGTTATAAAAATCAGATATGAATTCCTGGGGTTAACAGCCTCTTTTTGCCAGCTAGCACTGGGCTTGTGGTTAGGATTCTATCATTACTGATAGTGCTTATACACACACATGCACTCCAGGACAGGAGCTAGGAATGTGACCTTTGTGGTCTCTGATGTGTTCTGTGGGTTTCCAGTTTGTAAGGATGTAAAAAACCAGAGGTGGATGTCATATATATGCAGCACACACCTTCATGGTAAAACACGTCAGGAGTGGAGTTTACATCTCCAGATTCCTGCCCTTAGTCAGTCCTCAGCCTCTGAACAGCTTGTTAAATTTAGCAAGAAAAATACAGGATGCCCCATTACATTTGAATGTCAGATAAACATATGGGTGTTTTAGTCATAAGTATGTCTGGTCATAATCATAGTAAGAAATTATTTGTTGCTTATTTGAAATTCAAATTTGACTACATTTCCTGCCTTTTTTTCTTCTGGAAACCCTGTCCTGAAGAAAGTCTTGTTTTTTTGCCAGCTCACTGATGCAGCTCAGGGCCTTTGAAGGACTGTACTAGACAGATTTATTTTTCCAGTTGATTCCTGATGGATGGTCAGTCATTGTATCAAGTTAGTAGATTGCCACAACCCATTCTTGTCTGTGGCCCACCACCTGCCTCTGTGACCCTTAGTCACTCACAACAATCTTTTTTTGTGTATTACTGAATCTGGAAAGGACCCAGGGAACCTCCTATCACCTGTCAGGAAAGTAAAAATGTATGGTTTAATAGCAGGGAGGAAACCAAAGTCCTGGCTCACTAGCATTCCCGGCATACCGCACTATTGACTGTGAGGATCAAACCAGCTAAGCCATATCAAGGCAGACACAGAACCCATGGTACAGAGAGCACACAAAGCATTCAAACAAAAGTACATGGAGCATTAAATGCTTCCCATTAAAGAATCTCCCCCTGAACCTGGGCAGCTTTGGATGTGAGACTCAGCATGGAATAATATTTCATAGGTACTCGATAACATATTTACACATTCCTTCCTCCCCAAGAACTGTAAGCGTAACAGTGAGAAATTCCTATGAATATTTAAAGGAAAATAAGTTAATGATATGAAAGGAAAATTTCCGACAAGAAATGTATGGTATTAAACAAGAGGTTTTGACCTCGAACATAATACATTCTCCATAGCGAATAAGACAAAAAGCAGAACTTAATTAGCCAAGGCCCACTCCCCTTTTCTTCCTTCCCCTTTCCTTACAAAGAATTGCTTTCAGGGCACCTAAGACTCTCACCATGCCACTTTCTCTCCACAATCAGTGCATGATTGCCACTCAAATTGCTATACTGGCCCTTTTCGCCTCTAGCTCTGCATAAAAAGAAGATGCAGATGAATGGATTTTCTGTGGGTTAATTTATTAGGAGTGCAAAGCAATTATCAGCAAGGTAAATCACAGAACATGAAGTACACTGTTACTTGCTGCTTGCAGTACAATGCAGGTCCCTTGGCCACAAATGCAATTAAAATGCTATATTTTATCCTTCTCATTTTATCTCCTGGTCTATCCTTGGCTTAGCCCAGACAGGTTTGACTGTATGTCAATATGTGATCAATAGACAGAAAGGTCTAATAACGTTCTCACGTGATTTCTTATTTCTGATGCTATGAAAGAAATTTTCATCAATCTACAAAACGGGAAATTTAGCTGTAAGACCCTGTTCCCAGGGCATTGGTCTGTCAGTTTCTTATGTGGCTATAATCGGGTGAAGTTATATTACTGTCCTGTGACTGGAGACTGCAGTGAGGTGAATAAAGCAATGCTTGCAAATGCCTGTCACATTAATAGTGTCTAAATCTCCTGGCTTTAATTTTAAAGGGCAGGTCCAGAGAAAGTCATGTTTACTAGGCTTTCAGGACTCATAAAAGAAACCCTTGACAACAAAAGCAAGCTTTCTCCCGCCACATACCAGTAAGAGTCCAAAAAATATAAAAAGACTGGAAAGGGGCATCCCTAACAAAGAGGGCAAAGCAAGGAAACTTTGTCCCACCATTTCCTTGCTAAATGTGAACAAACAGTCTAACTTCTCTCTCTGCTTTTGCCCTCTGGTTTACAAAGTGAGAATGATAATTGCCTGGTCTGATTATTGATAATGTATAAAACATTTGCTTGGAGAGCAAACAGGAACTAGTGTGATGTCATTCCTTGTTTACTGACAAGTACAGACCAATGGCGGTTTTGAGGGTAGTGCCTCCAAAGCACACATCAGGAAATACATAGTCACTGAGCAGACCAAGTCATGTTAGAAGAAAAGATGTGTGGGCAAAGTGAACCTTGGCTCTGAAGCTACCAGCTTCAGATGATGAAAGGTCTGATACGGGCATACATACGTGAGACAGTGAGGGCATGCCGGGGCTTACTCTGTGCGTGTTGGTCAGTTTTCCATCACCGAAGCAAACGTCTGGATGACAGACTTGGAAGAGAAGAGGTTTCTGTTAACTCACAATTCCGGAAGTTGCAGGCCTTAGTCAGTTGGTTCAGTTTGGTTACCTTAAGGTAACTGAGCACCTGGCAAAGACCTTGTTGCTTTTGTGATTTTCTTCAGGTTCCTAGACTTATACCATTTGGAGGTAGCTGTCTCTGGAAGCACAGGTGTAGATGAAAGTTTCTGTCCGGCCCAGTCCCACCGCCATTTAGTCCCAAATAAACACACAGAGGCTTATATTAATATAAACTGTTTGGCCTATGGCTCAGGCTTATTACTAACTAGCTCTTACAGCTTAAATCAACCCACAATGCTTATCTATGTCTAGCCATGTGGCTTGCTACCTTTTCTTAGTAAGGCATTCTCATCTTGCTTCCTCTGTGTCTGGCTGGTGACTCCGTCTCTGCCTTTTCCTCTTCCCAGAATTCTCCTAGTCTGGCAGCCCTGCCTATACTTCCTGCCTGGCTACTAGCCAATCAGCTTTTCATTAAATAATATGAGTGACAAATCTTTACAGTAAACAAGAACATTGTCCTACTTCTATAATCCTTTTAACTCCTGCTAGGTGGACGATGAGACACTAACTAGAAGGCTGTCATTGTGATGCAGATAAGAGATGACAAGGAGGATAAAGAGAATAGGTGACTATTTGTTAGCTCAGGGGTGAAAGGAGCATCTGCCAGCTGAATGTCCAAAAGTGCAACCCAGTGTCCTCTCCTGTAGCCACAGCCTTGGTCCACAGGTGACTCTACGAAAGATCTGTGGAGAGAACCAAAGTTCAACTTCTCCATCTTAGCACTTTCCAAGTGAGCATTTGCTTGTTTATTTTTCCTAGAGCAGGTATGTCTATAGGGGATTGTCAGGTGGTGGCAAGAGCCCAGAGCCCTGAGGGCTCAAAGATGTGAGAGAGGTGCTCCTGAGGAGAGTCAAGGACCTGAACATGCACTTCAGCCACATCCCAGTAACTATCCAAGTCATCAATGAAGAAGACTGGGTTACTTATTACCCTGAGAATTAAAAATTGCTTTCATGTCAAAATGCTATGAATGAACATAAATATTAAAAATTTCCCTCAATGTCACGCTCTTGCTTTAGGGAAAATTTTGTTGTTATCATTCATGCCACCATTTCATCGTGTGAAACATATCATCAGCACTTTACATTGTTCTCATCTTGTATAAACATCTCCTTCCCTCAACTGAGATAACCCATCATTATTGCCTCAAAATATCTGTGAAATGTGTGTTTTATAGTCATCTACACACCTTTAAGTGTGTTTTCAGCATCACTGTGGACTGTTACTTCAAAAGTGGCAAAAAAAAAAAAAAAAAGTGGCTAAAGCCTAGGGTGGTAAGCACACTCCTTACATCTGGAGCTATCCTCCCCCAATCCTAGAATGTGTTCTTTGGAATAATGCGATGCTTTTGTGGTTTAAAGTGTGATGATGAATTCATGCTTTGTGTCCTCCACCTCAGTGAAAACCCCTGGAAGCATCGTTCTCCTCAGCATCCAACATGTCTCTTCACTTTGGAAAAGAGTTCGCACATCTGGGGCTTCTCTCTACTATTTGCACTGCTCTCTGTGAGTGAGGTTGCTTGTTGCTTTTGGAGATTGAAAATGTATCACCGTAGGACACTTCGTTGAGTGTTTACAATCAATTAGTGGGCAGCAGGAATGAGCATTTCCCAAAACTGTACAGTCGGACACAATTAAATCACATCACACACCGACATTGGCATAAGCACGTAGCTACTGAGTTCCTGCTCACCAACCTGAGGTACAAAAGCATGCCCCATATTCAAAATAACCTGTGTTAAATGCCCACCCCTCCCCCCCCAGTCTTGCTCATTACTAAATTCCATTTTTTCCCAGCATTCAGTTCTCCGAGTTATTTCTTAAAAACTCAAGGAATGTAGTCATCATTCCTGTCCTCTCCATCACTTGCCTTCTGTCTGCCCTGCATAGCACATCCTACTCCTATTGTAAGCAGAGTTTCAAGACAAAAGCCTTTGCTCCAATGTTGCCGATGCACAAGGCTTGGCAACCCTTCCCAATAAACACACCAATTTATAAAATCTGCAGTAGTGAAAAGGCCAATGAAGTCATTTAATCAATGTGCTGGGAAGAGGAACAATTGAAAAGGGCCAATGACCGCTCACCCCAACTTCATTTTCAGGGTACTGGCATGGACGTTGTGGAGACATGGAGGGAGAATTGGGGGACACGGTAGCATAATTAAGCAGTGCTGCTCAAGGGGTGACTCTGCCCATCACTGCTTGGTCTCCGGTTCTTCCATACCATCCACTCTGTAATTCCTTACTGCAAGGAGGCAACAGGCTGCTTCTCAAAAGGATGCAACTTACTTCAGGGTACACATTATGTTTATCTGGGGGGTAGTCTATCCTCTGGACTTTGCTTTGCTGGACAATGGCTTGCTTATCTTCATGCTTTTGGTCTCAAAGGAGTGCCTGTAGGTTATGTAGCAAGACACCCCTGGAGTGGTCAACAGGCCCATGCAGATCATGCAGCATCCTGATCCAAAGTAAAGGCAGCAGATGCAAAGTGATAGCGGAGGGACAAGGCTGTGGCCAAGCTTCACTCTCTGCTTCCTTGTGAGTGAGTGAGGAGTCAGAACTCTTTAGCACACATACCTCCCAAGTGTCTGTTAGACTATGGCTACATAGACCATTGAGCCATGGTGTCAGCAGACCCTGCTACTTCCACGGCTGAGGTATAGCATGAAATAAATACCTATCTCATTCTTTCTTCCACCATTCCTGACTACATACTACACATCCAGCATGTCCACATCCACCATGGAATGTACACACTTGTCACTGCACACTCTGTCCCCTCTACCTGAATGTTCCTCCTCTTCTTTACACATTTTGTCTCAGGCAACCACTGAGATCTTGGCTAAACGGCATCTCCTCCATAACACTACTCCAGAATACAGAATTATGCACATGCTCCATTCTCCAGACTCTATAGTAAGTACACTTTTGAGCGAACACACATTGCACTAGGCAGTAACTGTTGACTTTCTTTTTGCTAGATGGATTTGAACCCCTGGATCACACTGAATGCAAAGCAGGCTTATAAAAAGGAATCTGTACTCTGCCCATCAGGTTCACTTGGATATTTTAGCAGCTCACCAATAATCGAGGCTTTTGTTCGTCTGTTCAAATTAAAATACTTTCTTTATGGCTCATAATTAAAATGAGCTTTATACCATGATTTAGTGTTTGACCTTGATTCATCCAAAACACATTCTGAGAAAAAAAATGCTTGCAATATTACATGGATATTAAATTAACACATTTGGGAATGTCAGGGAGGCTATATCTAAGGATATTTAAGGGAAGTTTTCTGGCAAATTTCAGTTACCTATTTAAATTGACTTAACTATTTAAATGCTCCAGGATTTTTTTAAAGGAGGGGAACACTATCAAAAAAGGAAAGGCCAAGAACTCCAACATTGCTACTCAGCATAATTTTGCTTAGAAAATAGCATTATTTCTGCTTGATTTGATTTTATACGGCTAAGTTTGGAGGAAATGTTATTTATTATATACAATGCTAAGCTTATGTAATTATCCACAAGTTTTCTATTGCAGCACACTGCCAATCACCTAATGCTGGTTGCATCAATTTGTAAAAGAGAGGGGGTAATTAGCTACATAATAGTTAATTCAGTTTATAAAATTAAATGTATATTAAGAATATGCAGGGTAAATACTATATCATCTGCACATGCTCAAACAGGGAGCCTGGTTAATATTTTATAGCTTATCTGATAAAGTTAACAAAAGAATTTAGTCAGACTGGAGACATACACTGAATATTTCATCACCTTCTTAATTGCAAAACACAGACGGGACCTTTTTTTTTTCTCCTTTGGGAGAAATAAATGTTAAAAGTTATTACAGATGGAATCAGTTTGGCAATTAGGTTGAAATCCAACTGAACCCAAGCAGAAATTGATGGCTCTAAACATCACAATACCGAAATATCTGCAGCCAACTCCATCACTTCACAGATGAAGCAGACTGTCGACAGGAGTCCTGCGTAACTCAGCTAGCAGAGGTTAGAAGAACACAGAAGAAAATCTGGCTTGGTGCCTTTTTCTCCCCAATAGTTAATTTTCAGCCATCAAGAGCTGTCATTCATAGGCACAAGAGACAATATGATATACCTAAGGCTTTTCATCGTGACTTCAGATTTAAAGGTCTTCAGCTTGTGCTCTGGACCTTAACCTTGAAGCCAAGTGCAAATTAGCTTTAAATCAATGAAGCTGATTAAAGCCGCATTGTGGAGGAGCCCTTAATAGAAGAAGGGAGGGGAAGGAAGCACTTGAACACAGGGAAAGACTGGCCTCTCTTGACTTGGAACATATGTAATGCTTTTCTGCTCCCCTCTGCCTTGACAAAACCATGAATGGCTTTAAAGCTATTTACTAGCTGAGAGAATGGAACCAAATTTTCCAATTCAATGGAAAACACCAAGTGAGAGCCAGAGGGCTTCTCCACAATCACCAGAATATAAAAAGTTAGTTTTCAAGAAAGTAAAAAGGGGACCATCATAGTCTCCCCATGGGATGACAAGAGAACCAAGTTTTTAATCATGTAGGAAAAAATTGTGTGTGTGTGTGTGTGTGATACTTTGAGTTTTTGTTTGTTTGGCATTGTATCATTGGATTATTATTTCTCAAAAGTGGAAAACTGTTGCAACTTCTAACCACATTTTAAAATGATTTTTCTTCTTCAAAAATAAAAATACAAAGATAACCCTTTAAAATGGTCATAAGAAATCCCAGGCATATGCAGAGTTGTCTGTCCGTCACCCAGCCTCCACCAATCAAAACTTAGAGCTAAGAAAGCTCTGTGCTGCATAGAGACAGCTGACCTGAACAAGGAGGAGCTAACGGCCCCCAGACTGATAGCTGGGAATCCAGTATGGGACTGCCTCAGACCTCCTGAACATAGGTCTCAGCTAGAAGGCCTGAGCAGTCTAAGGGACCTCAGACAGTAGAGCCAGGATGTATCCCTGATGCACAAAAGGAGTTTGGGAGCTCATTTCCTATGGAGGGATACTACCTTAACCAAGAGACAGGAGAGAAGTCCTAGTCCCTACTCCAAATGACTTGACAGATTTAGATGACCCCTCCTGGAGGGCATCACCCTCCATGTGGAGTGGGGGGAGGATAGGAGGGGATGGTGGGAAGGGGGCATGAGAGGGTGGGAGAGAGGGAAAGAGGGAGGGAGAGAGAGGGAACTGGGATCAATATGTAAAATAAAAATTAAAAAAATTAATAAAAAAGTACAAAAAAGAAAAAGAAACCCCCCCCAAAAAAAGACAAAAGAAAACTCTGTGCTGATAATCTACCAGTCTTCCTCGTTTCTCTAGGGCTATCAGAGCCTACGCAAATTCAACCTTTACTAAAAAAAAAATAATAATAATCCATTTATAACATTAGAAATATTAAAACTGCATGGCTGGAATGGATATTTTAGAGAAATGTTCATTTTTATTACCTAATTTATTGTTTAATGATGCATTCAATCTGTCTCCTCCCTCTAAACATAACTTCACAATAGAAAATGACAGGCAGCCTCCCATCCAAAGTGTGGATGAGTCCTTCTTTGTCCTGTGTTTAAGGCATGATGAGTTCAAAATTATGGAAAAGAAAATCAAGTTTCTTTCTCTCATTTCGGTTTCTATAGAAAATTAATGGACTGAGAAGGTATCTGGTTTACTATCAGTCTCCTCTCTATGACCAAATGACTAACATCATGTCCATAGTCCCCAAAGGCAGAGAACAATCAACTCAAAATAAGCAAACAAACAAAAAGCATGTAAACTAGAAACAGAGCAAGCCCACTGCTGGGACAAAATCCCTGGCAAAAGTCACGTTAGAAAGGAGAGTTTATTTAGGCTCACGGTTCAACATGGCGGGAAGTCATGGCAGCAAGAGCATGAGATGGTGGTCCTATCCTGTCCATGATCAGAAGGCAGAAAATAATGCATGAGATGGTGGTCCTATCCTGTCCATGGTCAGAAGGTAGAAAATAATGAACGTGGTTTGTGCTCTCCTTTTCATTTGGTCCAGCACCCCAGACCATAGGACAGCATTGTCCGTGTTTGGTCAAGTCTTCTTAGCTCAATTAAATTAGTCTAGAAAATCCCTCACAAACTTGCAGAGAGGTTCATTTCCATTGTGTTATATAAACCCTACCAAGGCCACAAGATTAGTCTCTCCAACACCCTCCCTCTTTCCTCACTTCCTTCCTTGTTTTCCTTAACAGGGTCTCATACAGAGCATGTAGGCCTCAAGCTCACTTTGTAGCTAAGGATGGATCTTGAACTCTGATCCTTTGCCTCCACCTCAAATGCCAAGGTTCCATCAAGTCCCATTTTATGTGGTGCTGGGGATCAAACCCTGGGTTTCATGGATGATAGACAAGCACTCTACCAATTTAGCTGCATGGTTGGTCCCACTTGCCTGCTTATGAAGGTAAAAGAGCTGTCTCCCTACATGTATCTTTAGCTCCCTGGTTAAGCCACCATAAGCCTATAGCACAATGGGAATCTGAAGTGGCAGTGGACAGGGAGTGAGAATATTCCAGAAAGCACAGAAGAGACTGAGATACAAGAAGACAATAGTGTACATGGGGAGAAGAGGCCACTAGAGAGGCAGGGTGAACAGAGATCAAGCAGGATATTTCCACCATGACTGTAAATGGACATTCTCAGAGCTGTCGATACACATCAAATGACCAGATGAGTCAGGGAAAAAGAAGTGAAGGATCAGCGAGACTAGACAGCCAGAGTCCACGGAGGGAGAGTAATCATCGTCATCTCCTAAACCACAGTGCTCTCTGTCATCAGATGGATGTTGCAAAAGCAAGCAAATTACTTGCCTGGTGCTGATATCGCTGGGAAAATGGCCGTACAAATGTAGTCTGTTATTATGGATGGCTGTGGAGATAAACATGATGGTGAGGATGACTGTGATTGTCTCTGCTCACAATGCCCTTTAGCTGGGATTGTTTGCCTCAGTGAGGCCCAAGAACCTTTCAAGTTTCATTATCTCTAGCTTAAGTTTTCATGCATCATCATTTTAAGGGACCCTGAAAGGCATGTTCAAGGGGCTGGAGCGATGACTTAGTTGCCAAGTTGTTTTTGTGAAAGCCTTGGGACCTAGGTTTGGATCCCCAGCACTGATCTAAAGGTTGGATGTAGAAGTGTTTGTCTGTAATCCCAGTGCTGAACTTCTGGAGACAAAAGAATTCTTAGGTTGCCTGGCTGGCCAGACCAGTCAATTGGTGAGTAGCAGGGTCACTGAGAGACCCTGCTTCAAAAATCAAGGTAGAGAGCAATTGAGGAAGACACCAGATGCTCATCTCTGACTTCCACATGTGCTCTTGCACTCACAAGCACAAGTACACACATGCACACGCGTGTGCGCATGCGCGTACACACACACAGAAAGAGAGAGAGAGCTTCAGACTATTCATAAAATAAAAAGCCAAATGCAGTGCCTGAGATTAACTTTGTCTGACCATGAGAAAATCACAGGTAATAACAGTGTGTCATTCTTGTCTCATTTACTAACACTACTCATTTGGATCCACCTCACCTATGACTAATACTAACCTCACAGGTAATTAAAACTAAAGCCAGTGTGTAAGAAATAAGATTTCCTTATCCCTGGGTAACTCTGCCCAGATTTAAAAATATCTAAGGAACTGTCATCCCCCATCAGTCATTGAAGTCTGCTACTCTGAAAATATCAACAACCATATCTATTTTATAAAATGCAAATGCATCCAGATTTTTATCAAGACCTTCAGCTATCCTGGAATCCTAAAAATAGCTGTGGCACTGTTATCTGATGTTTATGTTGCCTTTTACCTCTCTTAGGAGGTATCCCTGGCTACACAGAATGATTAGAAAAAAAAATCAGTATAGTATCAAACAGAAGAAAATGCATTTTAAAAACTAATTTCTTTTTAAGATTTTGTGTCAGGCTCCCTGTGTCTGGACCTGAGCTTTACAGATCTAATGCTAGAGCATACAAAACTGCATGTCCAAAAGCAATCTCAGGAGCTAGAGAGATGTCTAAGTAGGTAAAGCGCCCATCTGTAACACAGCATGAGGACCCAAGTTCGGATCCCATATAAATCTAGACATGATAGCTTGCATCTGCAATTTCAGCTCTCCTACAGTCAGGTTGGAGACAGAAGTAGGAGAATTTCAGAAGGCTCACAGGTCAGCTAAGCTGCTGTGAGCATCCGTGAACAAGACGTGCCACCTCGGACAAGGTGGAAGGTGAGGGCAAACACCCTAAGCTGTCCTCTGTCTCCACATGAATGTTGTGGCTCGTTAGCACCCACACTCACACACAAACAACAAGTATAGAACACACACATTCCTCTCTCTCTCTCTCTCTCTCTCTCTCTCTCATACACACACACACACACACACACACACAAAAACGATGGACTCACACTACACATTTTTTATAAGTCTGTGAAAACCAGCCTGTAGTGTGGTCCATCCGCCAGCTCTGTATGGCTGTCTTCCACTCATACACAAATCAGGGCAATGAACAGTTCCCACTACAGTCACCATTCTAGATCTCAGTTGCAGCCACAGACTAGTGGGACAAAGGCCTGTGGCAGAGGTGGCAGAGTGACAAGAACACGTTTCCCACCACACCATCACTGGATGGCCCCGCACACCCACACTACTTTCCCGTAGTCAGTGTCCTTGCTCCCAGTCAGGGACACACAAAGTAGGAACTTCTCTTCAAGGAACTGCTGTACTTCCTTCCAAACAAAGATGCCAATAAGCCTTCAGAACTCTTTCTTACACCCATCCCTTCATGAGTCAGAGACAGCAAAGAGAAACTTGCCTGAAACCTGATCCTGGAGGGGAAGTAGTTTTTCACAGACCTGGATGAAGTTCCACACTCCATAAGAAAGCAATTGCTTATTAGTCCTCAAAGCTTCAGCTAGTTCACCTGTCACTTCTAAGCCTGTCACTTCAGATAGAAATGACCCTCCCCCACCCCCCACCAAAGGCTCAACGCAGAGGCACAGTGGACCCAGAACATTGGGTGCCCTTTCCTAATACATATGCATCCTAGAAACAGGAAACAGAATGTGTTATCTCTATACTATGCATGTACCACTATAAAAGATCAGTTGCCTTGCCTAGACTGCTCAAAGTCCTGGGTTTGATTCCTAACACACACACACACACACAAACACACACACACGGTATGCTCTTCCTGACTTTCTTTGGCAGTGGAGGACTGGGGAGATGGCTCAGTCAGTAAAGTGTTGCTGTGCAAGCCTGAGGACCTGAGTTTGGATCACCAGCACCCACGTAAAAACGCTGGATGTGGTGTGAGACACCTATAACCCCAAAATTGGATGGTTCCTAGGACTTCCTGGTCAAACAGACTACCTAAATCCATGAGCTCAAGATTCAGAAAGAGACTCCGTCTAAGAACTTAAGGTAGAGGGCTAGGGGCATGGCTCAGTGATAGTGCTTGCCAGGCTCTCATAAGCTGTAGGTTCAATCTCCAATACCACCACACCACCCCAAAATAAATAAATAAATAAATAAATAAATAAATAAATAAATAAATAAATGGAGTATGTTTAAGAAAGATATTACACTCTGGCCTCCACCCAGACATGTATATACATGCACATGCAACACATTTACACACACACACACACACTCACACTCACTCACATGCAAAGACTTATATACACAAAAACCTTTGTGTACCACCAAGTGGTTTTTGAGTATATGTGTACTTGTGTGTATACCTACACCGATATCTGTGTATGAGTACAAAGGATGGAGATGAAAATATTCTTAGCAGCAGTAGGTACAGCAAGTCTGATTCATCTTCATCCCACCAGCATGGAAAAGTGAAGCTGTGTTCCTAGGTACCACTGACACCAGAGCTTAGACATTGCATAGAGGAGCCAGACAAGCATGGTAAGCGCCATTTCGAGCATCTTTGAGTGCCAGACAAAGTAAATGTTCTTGGGTTTAGAAGTGAGTTTACTTCTCTTCTGGCTATATTACCCATATTTGCTTGCTCCCAACCACATATGTGACTCTGAAGCTACCATTGTCTTAGTTAAATTTCTATTCCTGTGATAAAACGTCATGACATAAAGGGAATTGAGGAGGAATGGGTTTATTTTGCCTTACAACTCTCTAAGGTCACACTCCATCACTGAGGAAAGTCAGAGCATGACTTCAAGGTAGAAACCTGGAGGTGAAAACTAATTGCATAGGCCATGGAGGAGTGTTGCTTACTGGCTTGCTTCCCATGGCGTGTTCAGCCTGCTTTCTTATACACTCAGGATGACCTGCCTAGGAGCACCATCACTTCAGTGAACTGGGCCTTCCCACATCAATCATTAGTAATCATTTTTAAACAATGCCCCCACAGACTTGCCTATAAGCCAATGTTATGAAGACATTTTCTCAATCAAGAGTCCTACTTTCTAAATGACTCCAGCTGTGTCAAGTTGACATAAAAACCGCCCAGGACACTCATTGTCTGTTATTAACTCAACCTAGGACTTAGGTTCCGCATGTTTCAAATTTAGTCTAATTGATACCACAATGCATTTGAATCCCAGATCTTGCAACACCTTTCCCTTGTTCTTCTGGATCTTTCCATCTCCATCACATCTACTGGGAAGAGCCCAAGAAGCTGAGTCAGCATCTAGCTTTTAACGTTGAAACGTCTTATGAAAGAGAGTGAATTCCATCCAGACATCAATGACAAGCCACCTACATCTTCTCCACAGAAAGTCAGTCACAGAAAGAGAGTGACAGTAGGTTGTAGGGAGACAGTTGTGCCAGTGTGACTCATATTCTACCAGATGAAACAGTACTCAGTGAACATGCCAGCACTGTATGGTCGGAAAGCATGTCACTCAGGCTTTTAGTAACCTTGAAATCTGCATACAGAATCTACTATCTTGAATGAGTTTCTCAAATGTCCAGTGGGATGATTTTTTTTTAATAGTATAAATGCACTGTGGTCTGCTTATAAGATTACATGTAGCTTCTACTACAACCTGAACGTTGTGCTTTAAAAGGACTGTGAATAAGACAGATGAAACATTACATTGGAAAACTTCCTTTCATAGATGTGATTTAAGAACTGTGGACACCAGAATTAAAGTGTAAATCTCATATTGCATCTAAGTTGCTATAAGACAGAAAAAAAAAGATAATATTTTACATCAAAATGTCTAAGCTTCCTGTAAAGGATATGTTACAGTTGTCTCCTTGATTAGCTGAGCAAAAGATGTATTGTATATACTTAATTTTTGTGTAGGCTTCCATTATAATCCAGTAGGAGCTTTTTGATCCCTCTATATAGTTTCCAAGTATTTCCAAGTATTTAAAATAAAATTTTAAAAGTTATAGATATAAAGGTTGTATTGGTCAACCTTTTTATCTTTATGGCAAATGGTATACCCAAGGAAAACAGTTTTGAAAAAGAAACATCAATGTTAGCTAAGACCATGGCAGGAAGGGTACAGCAGAGCACAGAAACTCAAAAAACTTTGGTGGGGAGAGGGAGAATAACATGGGGCATGGGGGGAGGGAAAAAGCAAGGGGAACAAATACTTATGCTGGCCTGTGTCTCCCTTCTTCACTTTCATCCCATCCAACATATTGAGTCTTGCCTGAAATTCAGAAAGAGCCCCCTGACCTAGCTAAACAGCCTTAAAAACATACACACACTTTATTCATATCCTATGTGCTTCCCAGTCCTATCAAGTTGACACAGTTAGCTACCTCTTGTCAATTTGATTCCCCAGGCAAGTTATCATCAGTCATACTCCACTCCTGGGCTCTAAAAGGCTCAGGTCTGTCTCATAATGCAAAATGTTCAGTCCATCTCTCTGAATCCCTGTAGTCTTCATAGTTCTAATATCGTTTAAAAGTACAACTTCAAAGTCTGCTTTGAGACTCAAGGCATGTTTACCTATGGAGCTCTTATTAAAGAAATCAGAGAATAACTTACCTACTTCCAAGGCACAATGGAGTAAAGAGCACATACCCCTTCTGAAGAGGAAGAACAAGGACACAAAGCAGGAATGAGACCAAGCAAGACCAACGCCCAGCAAGGCAAACAGTAAATCCTGAAGGTCCATGTTCATCAGGCAAGACACCATGGTGTGAGCCCTAACTGTTTGGGAATCCCTACTCCTATGACTTTGGGGCACTAGCCTATATGACCTCTCTTGAACTGGCTCTTCTTGTTTCGTGGATTCCCCAGCAGATGTTCCACATCCCTGCATCTTTCCCTTTTTAGGGTTACTATTATATCTTTAGCTTCATCTTATAGCTAAATTTACCCACAGGAATCCAGTGCTGCCACACACCAGTTGATCTCCAAGACGTTTCCGCTGAAATCTGGGTGGAAACTCTCATGATCCTGAAACTCTTGCATTCTGCATAACTGTAAAAAATCAGATTGTGTGAGTGATACCACCATCTGGCACCAGCAGCCAGCCCCACCCATTTACCTATGGCATCAGAAGCTGTGAGTGCCTGGGTATCTCAATCTAGGAAAATCATTTCCTAATCCATCCTGTTTAAGCAGGGTACCTAAGTGCTCTCTATCAAAGCATAGTTTTAACTCTCTACCTACTTGTGCCTGTGATGGGTGGGAACCAGCCCATTCCTGACATGCTGTCAAGACATCTTTCCTATTGTGTCAGTGGCAAGTCTACAAATTTCAGCAAGATGAAGGCCTACTTATATTTCATTTTTTTTTCATATCACTCTATTCTGCTTTTCATTCCCAATTCTCTCTGTAAATGTAGCTAAAATCAGCCAGTATTAGCTATGGCACAGTATGGTGATATATTGTTTATGATCTAATTAAAGCTTGCCTGGAGATCAGAATGCAAAGCTAGCCACAGCCATAGAAAGCTGGACAGTCGTAGCACACACCTTTAATCCCAGGACCCAAGAGACAGAGGCAGATGGATCTCTGCGAGTACAAGGTCACCGGGGGCTACATGACAATGAATCAGTCTAAAAAAGAATCAGAGCTCAGGCCTTTAATCCTAGCCCTAGAGAGACTATAAGGAGCTCAGTACAATCTCAAGAGCAGTCTGAGATTTGGTGAGTAGCAGTGCAGTCTGCAGATGCAATCTGAGGTTCAGTGGATCACTCCTTCAATCTGAGCATTGGTATAGGTCAGAGCTCTCTGGTGGCTTGGACGCTTTGTTTTCTGATCTTCAGCTGAACCCCAGGATCCATCTCTGGGTTTATATTATCCGTGCTACAGCTACAGTGTTGTGCTATCTTGAAATATCCTAATCTCAAATTCAATCTCACTCCAAAAGTCTCAGGCATGAACAAAATGAAGAGAAATAGTTTCTCATAACACAATACAAATGGCTTCTAGTCTAATTCCCAGTACTGGGAATTGTGGATCCCTCATTTCCTGATCAAACCTTCTAAACATAGCTGCTCCCATCCACGTTCTTTTCAGCACTCTTGTCTTTTGAGATTCCCACCAATTTTTTTACACATTTTTCCCCCCACTTAGAACATTCTAAGCTTTTTCACTTCCCCTGGCTTTCCCAAATTCCTCCCACAAGCTCATCCCAAAAAATTAGAAGTCGCATACTCGGGTAGTCACAGCAACCTCTGCAATAAATTTTCTATATTTCTCTGCCTCTTCATCTGTGACAAATACCTCAGAGAAGTAATTTAAGGAAAGAAAGATTGGTTTTAGCTCATAGTTTCAGAGGTTTCTCCCATCATACCAGGATGGTATGATAGGACACAGAAGCTAACTTCATGCTATCCTGGAAACCTAGGGAGAGGAGGGAGCTGGAGATAGAAGAAGAGGGGGTGAGAGAGAATGGTTACAAACAAGTTTTATTCCCTCTGGACCCCATCCTTCAGAGTGATGGGGGATGTCCTTCTGTGTGCTGTGAATATGTTTCTCTTATTGGTTGGTGAATAAATGTTGATTGGCCAGTAGCCAGGCAGGAAGTACAGGCAGGGCTACCACACTAGGAATGCTGGGAAGAGGAACACAGAGTTGCCAGAGAGATGCCATGTAGCCACTGATGGAGTAACGTGCAGGAGTATTACGGGTAAGCCACAGCCTTCTGTCAATATATTGGTTAATAGAAATTGGTTAATAATTAAGAGAGAGAGCTAACCAATAGAAGCCTGAGCCATTGGCCACACAGTTTATAATTAATAGAAGTCTCTGTGTATATTTGGAACTAAAGGGCTGTGGGACCAGGCAAGACAGAAACTTCTGTCTTCAACACAGAGTCAGCCTTCTCCCTTAGTTAATTGTCACAGAAACGCCTGAGTGCACATTACTAATCTCAGTGAAATCAAGTTGACATTGTTAATGTCTATACTATTAAATAAAACATAGCATTATGTAGTGGCAAACAAAATGAGTTACACCCATTCTGTAAAATGTAGGAAAATCTCAAAAACACAAAGTGTATTAAAATTGATTACTTGTGATTTGGAGAACTGTTGTCTGATTTCCTGAGACCCTCCACTCCATCAACTCAAAACAGCACAAGGTATATACACTATAGAGTGAAAAAATAGTTTAAGGTAATTACCTTCCTCCATAGAGTCTGAAAATGTAGGCCCATTTGACTCAACTGTAATATTTTTAATTATGGAATGTGTAGAATTTGGTAAGAGCCTAAATCTTTTCTGTTATAGTCTGAAAGCTACAGCTAAGAAAATTATACTTGTGTGTAAGACAAGACATAGGAAATATTAACCATGAAAAACAAATACTAGAGAAATATCTGTATTCAGAAAATATGTGCCCAATACATTTTAAAGCTGAGAAAAATACAATATGGTGTTTTCCCCCTTAGGGATGAATAAATGACCTATATACAAAGCACCCACAAGATTCCTCTATTCTCCCAAACATTCTTGAAACTTGAACACAAGTCAATCAAAGAATTGTTATGTTGACAGTGTGAGAAATATGAACAAACTAACCCTCTGTTAGCAGGAAATTCCACCCCATGGAAGACTGGGAAAAAAAAAAAAAAAAAAAGGAAAACGATGTTTAGAGGAAAGACAAGGGAGAGAGGGAAGCCTGGGTAAGTTTAATAAGTGCCAGTATTGCTGAGAAATCTAAAAGGGTGATAATATGAATCACAAGACAAGTGCTATAGGGCAGCTATTTGAAACTTGTTTTTCACACATTTGGTGCAAAAACAACAGCTCTTACAAGAAAAGTCAATCCACCCACACGTTAATCCCCAGTCAAGCCACATTTGAGAATCCAAATTAAACTGCCAATGTCTCCTGCCAGGATGAAGAGGGTCTTTACGGCTATCTCTGATAGCCAGCATTTTATATTCACTGTAGTCAGGTATGGAGGGTTCAGGAGGTACATGGGTGATACTGAGTTCCAGCACTCTCCTTGTTACACTAAAGTAGAATTAACATATGGGCACATTCACACTCACATGTAAATTTACACATACACATGATTGTGCCTTGGTAACGTGTATTCTGACTTAACTTCATCCAGACGTATGGCTTCCTCTCCAGCCCTGTTGTATCCCTTGAAACTATTGCAGGGATTCCTTAGCTCACTTCACGTGCCATAATAAGAGGCATAGCAAACTGCCATTAGCAGACACTGTCTTTGCTCTTGTAGTCTGAACCTGAACCTAGTATTGTCTTTCTCTTCTGTTATTGTGTTTTAGTCTCATTCTTAATTGTTCAGTTACTTTACTTTAAATCACCAAATATGCACATAGAGAAGAGTACATAAGGCAAACTATGCACATCCCAACAAATAGTGGAATCCGGGCTTTCCATTGGTGGAGCTCAGCTCTTACAGAATATATTCCATTATGCCTGGCTTATGTCTTTCTGGTTAACCCACATTCTTTTGCATATCTTGGAACTTGTTCATGTATATTACCACAGATGATTCCTGTGCATGGGTATGTCACGGGATTGTTGACGGAGATTCAGATTTGTTTTCAGTGAGTGAGTGTGGGCACACAGACGTTATAACATCCATTGTCACACTGTCAGAAAGTCTTGGATCTGTTCTGTTACTTTGCAGCAGGAATTGCTAGGGACACATACAGCAGAGTGGGATCCTTCAGTCATAGACATCTAAGTTTACCTTTACTCAAAATTGGACATTGTTTTCCTAAGTCTCCGCCTCACAAACAAAGCATACGGAGTCCTCCCAACTTTACCTTCCTGGCACCTCTTAGGAGACCATTTTCTTGGTTTGCTTTTGTGTTGCTTTGATGCAGTGTGTGGAGGGTTGGAGTAATGGCTTGCTCCACTGAGGCTTCTTTCTCTTTTGGCAGAATGAGTTTAAAGAGAAGCCTTTCTTGGGCTCTCTGAATCTCTTAGAACTCACAACCATTGGCCCATCCTGCATCCTGTTGATGCTCAGATTGAAGAGACCCTTATCGTAGAGCTGACAGAGATCCTAAACTGCAAGAGTTTACTACAAATTCAAAAATCTGCCAAAAGAGCTGGACAGTGGTGGCACACATCTTTAATCCCAGCACTCAGGAGGCAAAGGCAAGTGCATCTCTGTGACTCTGAGGCCAGCCTGCCTACAAAGCTACTTCCAGGACAGTCTCCAAAGCTACAGAGAAACCCTGTCTCAAAAAAAAAAAAAAAAAATCTGCCAAAGGATTAGAGACAAAAAGCTAAATGTATCAACACCCAGAGGCCAAATTCACCAAGACCCAACAGATCTATAAATGAAAAAGACAGCTCAGTGTTGCCTACAAATCAAATAAACAGACACGAGATTGAGGGGAAATCAGACCCTACTAATATGTCTGAGAAAAATTCATCACAAGGGAAAATAAATCTATGGAAAGTGGTACAAGAATGTGGAAAATAAATAAAAAGCCGTTCTTTCTTGATTTCTGCCTCCTCCTGTACACATATATGCATGCTTGCACACACACATACACACACGCACACGTATACACACAGAGATGTGTGCTTGCACACACACACACACACACCCCTCCAGCACTAATTAGAAGGTGATTTCACTCCCTTGAAGTGCTGATGAGTTCAATGAAACTTATGATAAAAAAGACAATTGATAATTATATGCATATGTGTTAGTGTTTTTCTAAGAATGTCTTTTTTCCCATAGCAGATGTTTACCTACACAGAGGAGCTATGTTCAAGTTAGGCACTTTCTTCATATAATTCCTGCTATACAGAGGGGGGGTTACAAGAAGATCTCAAATATGTCCTAAACAACTCTCCTGTTCTCTATTTAGAGAATCAACAAGAGATTCTCTATTTAGAGAATCAACAATATATGCTTGTGTACATGCATAAAATTTTGATGCCAGTCCATGACTAGCACTGCAGTAGAAGAGTATTCAATTTACAGGCTTCCAAAATAAAGACTGTTTTTACCTGTGTCTATTCAGGTATCAGAATTAATCAAGGATTCCATTTATATCTTGTTTTGTACTTAATTCTCACACCAACAATGTATCAGCTGGATCAATAGCTACCTGGGAGATGTGAGATTTTGAATTGATCGCCCTTCTAACATGAACTCACAAACACAAGAAAGCTATCATAGATGGTATTCATGGGTGAGGAGTCTGTAATTCAGTTACCATAGTTAGCCAAAAAATAAAGCCTTCAAAATGTAAATGTCCTGAAAATTCTTATTCCATAATATTGGAATAGCATGGACATTTCCAAAAATCACCCTGGTGACTCTGGAATGCAGCCAGAGTTAACAACAATGAAATAAGACAAGAAGAACCTGTAAGAGCCAAATGTCAGAAGGACCAACGTGTTCAATTTGAGGTCTTCTGGGAGCTTATTAACATTGGAGTGAGAATGTCAAACATATTGGTAGGCGCAGGACACACAGCCTGCCTCCTCGAATTCTGCTCTGTCACTGCACTCAAGAGCTATGCCCAAGCATTTGTCAGTCTGCCCCTGATTTGTGCTCATAAGGGCCATGCCGTGGGTGAGCTCACTTTGCCCTTTTCCACAGCAATGGGCCTCCTACCATTCTGTCATTATCATGACTCTCTGAGCCTCAGTTACATCCAAACACTTGTTCTTTCAAACATGAAAGAACTGGGGAATCAAATGGGTCAAGTTTGGGGTCAGTTTGTCTGTTTGTTTCAAGCCACAATACTTTCAATGAACTTTATTTTCCCTTGAAGAAAACTATTACTATTATAAATGGAGTGAATAACCAGATATGGTAGCCAGATGTGGTGACTCAGGCCTGTTGTTCCAACACTCAACACACTGGGGCAGGAGGCTCTTGAAGTAGACATCAATTTGTTCTATGAAATGAATTTCAAGCCAGCCTGGGCTACATAGTGTGACAAATAATAATTACAATATTTTTAACATGGGGTGATTCATAAACGTACACAAAATTTAGATAAAAACCAGTGTATTTTAACAACCTTCAAGTTCTCACAATTAGACTAGGACAGTATGTATTGTCATCATTGTACTTTACTGAAACCCAATGGCCCTCTCTACCCTACCCTCCACACACACTAACAAGCTTCCTACCCACAAAGAAAGCAATGATGCCCTATCCTGTCTATCCAAATGACAAACTACTCATTTGAGAATGGACAAGGACATAACAATGAAAAGATAAGCCATGAATGTCAAGCTATAAAATAACTCTCCATATGCATACTTCACTTTTTCCAATAATAAATTTCAATATTTTTGCCTCAGGCTAACTGGCATAGTTTCTGTTAGACTGGTAGCCTCAAGCATGTGGTGTGGTAATTTTTAAAATAACTGTAAAACAAAAGTCACCAATTGATTGCTATACAACCAACATAGGTGGTTATGATCAACTTGATAAAATTTACAATATCATCTGAATACTAACTAGACAACACCATGTACAATAAAAGATCATGGACACTCACTGACAGCAAATCATTAAGAGACAATATGCCTTTCCTAATAATAACAAAATGTTGTTTACTTTCCAATAAAAACACAAAAACTAATAGCAAAAGCATTACTTGAATGGCCCATTAAGCCAAGTAACTAATACAAAACACGAGTGATGACAAAAAATCACCATTATAAATTTATCCAGCAATCTGAAATTGCTTAAAAGGAAATCACGTACACATACGCTTTCCCTGGAATGAAAGCTAATTTCTTCTCCTTTATTGCCAAAGCACTTCCTCTTCCATAATGGGGGTGGGGCACACTCCCAAATACAGGTACAGGAATACAAGCAAGCATAATGATATTCTGTGCGCAGCGAACAGTGCCAATGTTAAGGACATGGGTTGAATATCTCAGGTGGATGAGATAAAGTCGTTTTCGTCCTTTCGCTCCTTTCTGGACACTAAATATCAGTCACTTTGAGAAAGAGAAATCAAAAGATAGTCAAGGACCAAAAGAAAAAAAGAAAAAGAAAAGAGTTAGGCAGGTGGATCTCTGTTTGAGGCTGATCTACAAAGTGAGTTCCAGGACAGCCAGAATTGTTACACAGAGAAACCCTATCTCAGAACAACTACAACAACAAAACAAACAAACAAACAAGAAAATCTACTCAAAGCAAAAGTTTGCATCTCAAATGAGAACGTGGGCTCCCTCGGATTGGATGTGTAAGTGTTGCCCTTGCAGTTAGCACTTCTGGGGAAGTCTGGAAGTCCAGTTTATTTTCATCTGCATTTGAGGGGCATCAGAGATTTGTCCACAATATTTCAAAAGTGACTTGTCATATTTCTTTACATTCCCAAAGGGAAATGATAGCAACCTGCACAGAACATAGTCATGTCAGTGTGAAAGGGTGTGTCCATCCAAGTGTGATTATATATACCGATAGCTAAGAGCTACTGCCTTCCTCCAAACTGTAGAATACAAGCAGACACAGTACTCCATTTGATTAGAATTTTGTTTAAAATGCTGCATGTCAGGGAAGTACCATGGAACCAAACACCATAAAGTCCTTTCAGGTACAGAAGAACTGTGTATTCTATGTCATAGTTAAATAAATAACTAACCTTCCAGTATATGGTTAGTGGGCACCCTAAGGCGGAAACATCTAGAAAGCCTGAACCCAGGATTTACTAAGTACTGAGATTGGCACATGATGTGAGACAGCTTCGGTATCAGTGGCACACATCCTTGAGGAAAGCAGGGAACCTTTAGTCTGCTTTTTGCTTTGGGTCTGTGACAACACCCTGTACCATGGCAAGAACATAGCTCAGAGATCTACTGACCTCGTGGTGGCCAAGAAGCAAACAGATATAAAAGGAGGTGCTAGGATCCCCATATCCTCTTCAGGGCTGTCTCTAACTACTCAGCTTCCTCTAAGTAGGCTCCACCTCTTCAAGATTCTATCCCTGTCAGTGGCAAGAGCTGGAGGCCAACCCTTTACCTCATGGGCCTTTAGGGGATATGCAGGTAGCAAACAGAGGCATGGAATGTTCTCAGGAGTTAAAGATAGAGTTACCACACAATCGAGCTATTCCACTGTTGCGGATGTAGTCAAAAGATCTGAGAACAGAACCTCATAGATAGCTACAAACGAATGTCCATAACACAGTGCTCAATGGCAACCCGAATGCCTGGTGATAGTTAAAAGGAGGAACAATATTGCTGATACACACATTGGCACGTGATTCATCCTCAGAAAGAAAGAGAATTCTGACTCTGTTCCACATGGAGGACCTTGGTGACATCATGCTAAATAATATAAGCCTGAGAAACACCGTGTTATTCCCCTGGCATGAGCTAACAGAAGAGCCAAATTCTTAGAAACATAACACAAAAGGGAGGTTTCCAGGGACGGGGGATAGGAGCAGAATGCACTCAGCCCAGGATTCCAGGACTACTAGTCTGCATTCAGGTGCAAAGGTCCCCTTTAAAAGACAGACTTGAGCTCTCTTTCCCGCTGTTCCTCTGGGGCAGACAAAACTTTCCTGTTTCCTGTCTCCATCGTCTCTTCTGTCCTCTCTCTCTCTCTCTCTCTCTCTCTCTCTCTCTCTCTCTCTCTCTGTGTGTGTGTGTGTGTGTGTGTGTGTGTGTGTGTGTGTGTTGCTGTCTGTGCCTGTGTCTCTTTACCTCTTTTCTCTTTCCTTCCCCTTTCTCCCCTTTCTAATAAAACTTCTCAATAAGCTTGTCTGCCTGCCATGTTTGTTCCCCGCCTCAGTCACCCTCACCTGCCATGGAATTCACCAAGGTTTTTCTCGAGCTTTATCGTAACAGGTATGACAACAGAAATCGAGCTTTCATTTCTTCAGTGTGAGAAGATCTAGAGATTATTGCATGGCAAAGTGTTAGTGAACTGTATACGCAAGAATGATAAATTCTTGTGGTATGGTAAAGTCCTTGTGATATGACATTTACCTCAAGAAAAAAAATTAAATAAAAATTTTAAATCACAAAATTTAAATCACAAAATCTCAATTTTAGAGAACATATTAGCAAGCCAGATATACTGGCACATGCCTGCAATAACAGAACTTTGAGATCTGAGGCAGAAGAATGGGTTGCCTAGTGAAACATCAAGAAAAGGAAGGAAATAAGGAAGAGAGTAGGACAAGGGAAGAAAAGAAGAAGGTAGGAAATGAATGACAGGGAAGAAAAGAGGGAAAATAATAACATAATTTTCATATTAACAAATTAGAAGAAATAATATGGTTATCATATGAAATGGACAAATGCCAAAATCCATAATCATTTTTGACCTGAGAAAGGAATAAACAAAATTCTTTGTTGAGCTAGTGGTTATCCACAGACACACACACACACACACACACACACACACACACACACACACACTACAAAAGCATGTTCACTCATCAGTGAACATGCTTGCTGCCATCACTTCCGTATACACACCCTCTACAGGACACAAGGTGACAGGGCTCAGAAGAGGAAGAAGAGGAGGAAAGGAGAAAGGCTGAAGGGAGAGAAAGAAAGGGCAAAGGGGAAACAAAGAAAGGAAAAGTTGGGGTGTAAGGAGAGGAATCAGCAAACTATTATTTTTCTCACATGATAATATGCTTTTCATAAAATAACCACATAAATCCATAAATTCTTTACAAAGTTAATAGAATGGTTCAACAAAATTGTTAGATGTGAGTGATTCACTAGTTGATTAGTTTCAATTAGCAACTTGGTACTGCCTGGAGATCTCAGGGAAGAGAGAACTTCAACTAGGAATTTCCCAGATCAGATTGGCCTCTGGAAAGGTCTATGAGGAATTGTCTTGATTATCATAGGAGAGCCCTGCCACTGGGTGCCATCATCTATAGGCTTATGGGTCTGGGTTGTAGAAGAGAGCAAGCTGAGAACCTGTGAACAAACCAGTGAGTAGCAAGCCTCTGTGGGTTCTACTTCAGCTCCTGTTTGAGTCCGGTCCTGACTCTCTCCCCTCAGCAGTGAAATGTGACTGGAAGCATAAGATGAAATCACCTTCTGCCTCCCCCATGCTACTTTTTGTCAAGGTGCTTGTCATAGCATTCAAATGCAAACTAGAACAATACAATAACAAGAACCAGAGTGCTTAACAGATTTTAAATGAATAATCTATAATGTCATCAAACAACTACAAGATCTAAATCAAAGGCACTTGACTCCTTAATGGAAAAAAAATCAAATTTTTTTAAAGACATTAAAGAAGATAAAAATACACGGAGCGATCTCTCATGTGTGGGGACTAGAAAATTCAGTATTGCAATGTTGAAGATCAAGTCAACTCGCCCCACACTGAACCAAAACTTCATGACAATCAAAGCTCAGTAGGGACATTGTATGGGAAAGATCAAGCTGACTCTGAGATGTCTGTGAAGAGTCAAGTCACTCCTGGGGAACACACAAGAAGACTTCATCTGTCCTCTGGCAGTGGAGATGGGAAGCCACTCTCAGTAGGGCACGGCACATATGGCCAAGGACGGTACCAGAGAAGGAGAGAGCATGAAACACACCCAAGTGTACAAAACCTAGCGCAATGAGCAGAGCGTAAACCGATGAGGAAATAACCTGGTGATTCCACTTTTACACAAAGGTGAGTAGGAAAATCAGAAAGGTGAAATTGTGAAGTAAATGTAAAGAGCTCCTGCTTTTCAAGCTAAGCCAGGTGGCACATATCTGTAATCCCATAACTTAGGAGGCGCAGCCAAGAGAATCTTGAGCCCAAGGCCAGCTTAGTCTACATAGCTAGATACTCTGTCACTCTGTCGATTAAAAGCAAAAACAAAACTAGACACCTAAAATGAAAACCCAAGCCATGGAGTAACAATGAAGAGTATTTGCAACACATGTAGTCACCAGTGAGGGCGCTAGAGAGGTGGCTCAGCAACAAGTGTGCTTGCTGCAAGGTCGTGGGGACTGGAGCTCAGACTCCAGCACGGAGCCAGGCATCCAGCACGGAGCACGGAAGTGCCCATAACTGGGGCACCAAGAGGGGCAGAAACAGGAGGCTCACAGGGGCTTCAGCCTAGAAAATATAAGCAAGCCGGGGTTCAGGGGGAGGGAGAGAGGGAGAGAGACAGAGAGAAAGCTAACATCCTTTCTGACCTCTATGATCTCACAAATGCTCATATCTATACATATATAGATAATACTCACACACAAATAAATAAATCTTTACAAGAAGAAAAATGTAGAGAATATCCCTAATAATTAATAATAAAAAAGACCTCAAAAGAAAAACAGTAAATTATATGGATAAAATAAAATATGAATGGCCAATAAACATGAAAAATCATAACCTCTTTAATAGTCACAGAACTAAATTAAAAAAAAAAACGGTTAAATTTTATCCAGATTCTGGCCAACAATATGGCTCAGCGAGTAGAGGGGCTTGTGTGCAGGCCTGAGAACCTGGGTTCAAGCCCTGGATCCCACAAGGTGGCAACTGACTCCTAAGAGTTGTTCTCTGATATGTCAAGACTAGTGCCCCTGTACACACACGTATTCACACACACACTCATGCACATACACATAAATTGATTGATGGATTGATTGATTGATTGACTGATAAGTAATTGTGGCTCAAATGATAGAGCACTTTCCCATCAAACATGAAACCCTGGGCCTGATTCCCACACCACAGAAACTGAACGCGGTGCTCCATGCCTGTCATCTCAGCACTAGGGAAGTAGAGGCAAGTCACCAGATGTTCAGGGTCACCCCGGACTGAATAAGGAGTTGGAGGGCAGCATGGGTTATATCAGACCAGTGAGAGACCCTATTTCAAACAAACTTTTTTGTTGCTTTTTCATTAATCTAGGTTCATGAAATGTTAAGCTTCAGGGTTATAGAATGTTAAGAGGGGCTCACACACACACTGTGGCTGTATCAGAGGCTCACACACACACTGTGGCTGTATCAGAGGCTCACATACTCTGTGGCTGTAGCAGATACTTTGTAGCAAAGAGTTAGGGTACTATCTCCCAAAGCTGGAGAGGAGCATGCCAATTTCACATTTCTGATAAAACACACGTGGTGGGCACAGGAGTCACTAGTTGGTTAATAAAAATGGCAGCAGAGAGAAGGGGAAGGCTCCCTAGAGACAGCCAAGCAGCTGTGGACCAGGAAACAAATATAACCACGATCACATGAAGACCTTTTAACAACAAAAGACAATGGGGAGCCACCCAAAGAATCACCGTTGGGGTACAGGGGCAACAGAGTAGGCATGCAAAATCAGCCATCCTGAGCCTCTCTGTCCCTTGTATGGGTCTGTACTTGGGTGTATGCAGGTTCATGAATATGGGTGCAAGCGTGTGCAGGTGTGTGAAGGTCAGAGGACTAGCTCCAGCATTGTTTATTGTCAGTCGCGGTTCATGTTGCTGTTTCATCTGCTTTTCATTTGAGGCAGGATCTCATTCATGTAGCTCTGGCCAGCCTGAAGTTCCCTTTGCAGGGCACATGGCTTTGAATTCACAGGAGTCTGGCTGCCTCTGCCACTGCCTGGGTTAAAGCCTTGTGCCACCAAGCCCAGTGTCACCTTGGTTTTTGTTGCTTTTTGTTTGTTTGTTATAGTGTCTCTCACTGGCCTTGCTTGGGTTACAGATTAGGCTGCTCAGCCTGAGAGGCCCAGGTCTCCTTGTTTTCCAGGGCTGTGATTACAAGTGTATACTATCACACTTGGCTTTTTTATATGGCTTCGGGGGATTGAATTCAGGTCCTCATGTTTGTGCAGCATCTCCCCTAGTCCTCATGACTATTCTTATCTAATGTAATAGCTGTGTTTCCCAGTGGGCTCCGGTTAACATTCCCTTTCCCTCTAAAGAATAAATGCGGTCATTTCGGAGTTTCTGTCCTCCACATTGTATACTCGCATGTAACTCATATAAGAGAGTAAGTGTGTGGTTTATTTCAGAATTCAAAATGTACAACAATTCTGTTTATTTATCACTTCCACATGCAGGGGCTCACTGTTCTCTGAGCCTCTTAAAAACACATCTCTCGCCAGACCACCTGAAACAGAGTACAAGCTGATCCTACATTCAAAACAGCTGGACAAAACAGCCCTACAGACTACAGCCAGGATATCTGAATCTTCTTCGAATCCGCCAAGACAGCGTCCCTTACCAGCAGGAAGTAGTTTGGAAAGAACGACGCCCAAATTCCCAAATATTGTGTATAAATGTTTGTTTTCATTTAATTGGACTGTTATATAAAATTAAATAAAATTAAAAAAACACATCTCTCAAAACATGCAGAAATGTCCATTGCCTGTCCCTGGTGACCATCAATGCCTTTAAAATTCCAATCCTGAACTACATTCAGCACCGAGAAAGCTATTTTTCAACACTAGAATAAGAACAGAGAATGATTAAGATACAAAATTTATATGCTAGCTTATTTTATTTCTAATTATATTCTTAATAAATGGTGTTAATATTTAATAGGAATGACTTTGACACTCAGTGCTTCACCCAGCAAAAGCAGAGCCCTTTACATTTTATTGGCACTAAAGCACTCAGCTGTGACATAGGATGACAGCAAGGGTAAAGAAGAACAGCTCAGTCCCCAAATTAGTCTCCTGGATGACTCAGATGTTCGAGCAGAGAGAGCAGTTGCTGAAGAGAACACTTTCAAGGAAACATGATCAACAGAACAAACCCACGGAGGCTGTGACACGCAGAGTGACCAGGAATTTTAATGGGTGTTGATAGCATTGCCATAATAGAGGAACCTGTTCAAACCATTGCTGACCCTTGACATGCATATGTATAAGGCAGTTCTGAGTACAACAAGAAAACCATGAGGATCGTTGAGTCCTGTCGCTGCTGATGACCGAGGAAAGTGATGACTCCACAGTATTGCCTTCCATCCTCAGTACCCAAATGACAAAGGTACTTAGTTCCTGGGAAGATGCTTCCCCCTCCACCCACTCCCCACCAGCGCTCCCTAGAAGTAGTGATGCCCGTTACACAAAGGCAAACTGCAAGTGTTCATTTGTTGTGCCGAGTGTTGTATGTGTCATTCCTTCAGCTCTGCATTCCCTTAGTGGGCACAAAAATACAACGCTGAGTTTCCTACAGATAATGTCCTGTTTGCCTTTCATCTAATGAATCCAGGGCCTGGGATGAGATGAGCTTCACACAGATCACTTCCTGCCCTCCTGTTTCAGAAACAACAAAAACTAGCTTAATGCCAATCCATTAATGAGAAATCCTTATCAGCAAAGAAAACCATTTGGTTCTGGTGTTGCTGTTTGTTGACACAAGGTGTCTCTGTTTGTGTCTGGCTGCCCTGGAACTCAGGATGTAACTAAATGTGAGGCCAGCCTTAAATTGCTGCCATCTCTCTGCCTCTGCCTCCAAAGTGCCACAAGTGGGGGGTGTGCACCACACACCTCGTCCCCACAGTATTGGTTTTATACGTCTACCAAAGGCCCCAGTTTACCCTGGCTTGACTTGGGGGTTTTTACTTCACAGTGAGGCAAAAGTGAGACAGATTTAATAGGAAACATGTCGAACTTTGATCTTTCCTTTTTCCCAGCCTAGTGACACAAGCTAAAAATCCTTTTCTTGGTGGGGCTACAGTGACAGTGAGTCATACCTCTGGGCCTGCCTTGTGATTGTGAGAATGGACTATGAAGTCTCTGTCTGGCTAAGCTCTTGGGTAGGGTTGGTAACAAATGCATTGTTGTGGAATGTTAGTTAGAGATGTGTTACATTCCTTTATGCTGTGGAATATTCGCTTGATGATGCGAACATGTGTTGCATTCTTTTATGTTGCATTTTGTTTAACTTTGTGAAGCAATGCTATTGCGTCTGTCTAAAACACCTGATTGGTCTAGTAAAGAGCTGAATGGCCAATAGCAAGGTAGGAGGAAGGATAGACAGGGCTGGCAGGCAGAGAGAATAAGTAGGAGAAGAAAAAGAGAAGAGAAAGGAATGAGAACAGGAGGAGAGAGGACACCAGTAAGCAGTAAGAAGGAAAGAAAAGTATATAAAATAGAGAAAGATAAAAGCCCAGAGACAAAAGGTAGATGGGATAATTAGTTAAGAAAAGCTGGCAAGAAACAAGCCAGACTAAAGACAGGCACTCATAAGAAAGAATGAGTCTCGGTATAATTATTTGGGAGCTGGGTAGCAGGTTCCCCCCAAAGAGTAAAGAGAAAAAAATCTATTTTCTTTTTTATTTACAATATTTTCAATTTATGATGACTTTTGGGAGGTGAGTCACCTCTAACTTCTGTGTGACTCTATTCTAAGCACTGTGGAGTCAGAGTGAAAATGTCTTTCCCTTTGAAAATAGTGGATTCCAAACAGAACAGAGAAAATGCCCTGAGCTCAAACACCAACACAACAGAAGTAGGTAAATATACCTGATTATAGCTAAGGGCTGGTGAAGGGGTGTGTGATTCCACTTCAGGGTAATTAAGCTCTGCAACAGTCTCTGCCCCTCTGTCTGGAAGGCTCATTGTAGGTGTCGGGAAAGGATCACAGAAAAGGAGACCAATGTGTAGAGTGGGTAGCAAAAGGAGCCTTGTTGCTAAGACATTAGGGGGAACATTTCAGAGCTATAGAGCTCAATATATCTGAGAATTAGTTAAATCGATATTTTCCATTATTATACCACCATTTTACAAGAACCCATTCATTTACCTCCCAGGTCCAAACAATGTTTCATTAACATTTACCTGTTAGTCTAGAACATTTTTCTTGCTTTGAGTTCCTCAACAAAGCCAGCAATCTTTAAAAGCTTACACTCGAAAGCTATTTCAGTTTAAGAATATAACACCTCGGGCTCACTCAGTCCTGCATACCTACAGCTCAATCAACAGGTATTATTTTATTTTACTCCCCACTCCAGGAGTAAGAGAAAGTCCTATGATTCCAAGTCTCTCCAAGTTCTAAAATGTACACACTTGCCCTTCCAAGGGTAGTCGGGAACAGACCATCAGTTATGGTGTAAACATGAAATGTCCCTAATGTGTCCCTGTGGTAAGGTTACTCTCCCAGCTAGTGGAGTGCTAATTTATGGATGGACTCATTCCTTTACAGGTTCATAGCACACAGGCAGTAACAGGAGGAAGAAGACAGTAGGAGAAGGGTCCTCTTTGGAAGAAGTCAGTCACCCATTGGGGTGAGCGGTGCTTCCTAAAGATGTGCTCTGTCCTAGCCACCCCCACCTCTTCTCAACCAGGAGGACAAATAGCCTCTTCCTCCTCATATTCCAGTCACCATGATTTGTCCTTTCAACTTTGGGTTGAAATATCTAAAACCGTGAGCCAAAATACGCATCTCCTCCTTTTAAATTATGATGGTTAATTTTAATTGTCAATTTGATTGGCTTTGGGGTCACCTCTAAAGGTAGGGCACACTTCCAGGGTGTGTCTGTGGGTGTGTTTCAAAAAGATACACTCATCTTAGACATAAGTGACACCAGTCCATGAGCTCGGGGCCCAGGTGGCATACAGGGGCAGCAGGAGAAAGGCAGCTGGACCCCACCCAGGCTCGCTCTTCTGTTTCCTGCCATGAACTATGACTTCCTCCTCATGGTGACTGGCTGATACCTTGAAAGAGAGAGCCAAGGAAGATCAGGCCTTCTCCCTTCAAATGGCATCCTGAGGGTACAACAGCAAAGGCTGTGACTAAGCCCTCTAACAGCTAACCTGTGAGAAATAGAAGCTCTCCGGGTCTACCCCAGACTTCCTGAATTCCTGAATTCGTCCCATTTAAGGCAAAGCTCAACAGTTCTGTTGTAACAGGACTTAGCTGGCCCATTAGAGTTAAAAACCTCTGCCTCATTCCTGTCAAGCCAGGAAACACACAGGCTCATGCTGGCCACTGTGAGAAAAGGTGTCTGGGCTTGCCTGTGTAAAAATGACAAGAAAAAGATGATTTTGAACCATCTTTTAGGAAATGGCTTACATCAGCTGGGCATGATAGCACACACCTGTAATCCTAGCCCTCAGAAAACCAGGAATGGAGAATAACCGATTACAAGTTGAATTGAGCTACAAATTATGTCTCAAAAAAAAAAAAAAAAAAAAAAAAAAAAGCATATTTCCCATGATCAGTAAATTGTCCTCCAAAATAGAGAATAACCTTGTTAGAGTATGTAAATTCAAACTGTAGTTCATATAGATCATACTGTTTTGCAAAACGAAGCAAATAGTAAGGGTGGAAAGTGGGGGAGGGGGACTTATTTGAGAAAGGGGAGGGAGGCTTCCCTGAAACTACAGACACTCAGGGGTTGCGACTCATCACACAGGGACCTAGACTGGTTCTTACTTTCATTGCCTATAAATTAAAGACTTTTGCGGGGGGGGGGGGGGACTAAGCCGAGGAGAAAATTAGCGCAGTTCTTTAACAGACATACTAAGATGTTTTTATGCATCCTTCACACATGCTAGCCCTTATTTCTTCTCTAGAAAATTCTCTACCTCCGCTTGTCCCATCCAGAGCTTTTATTGTCCATATAAAAAGAGACTTTCTTGCCTATCGCTAACACCAATTAGCCGACACCAAAGTTTACAAGAAGATTCTTTTTCTATTTCAGCAGCGGTCATTTAAAAAGCAAATGGAAATAATGTGGAGCTCCCTCCAACATTAGCCTAAGCTGTGATATAAATTGGTTTCCTTTGTGGCCGAAAATTGACTCGCAGTTCACTAGTTAGTTCACTAGTTAGAAAGTAGTTGCTGAAAAGCCGGGGCCTCCTAGCTCCTGGGTCCTGCCCGCCTTTCACCGAGTAAACAAACGCATCAGATTTAAAGCTTTCCCATAATTGTCATGCTAACTTTGGAGCGCAACCTCTCCATTTGCATTTGAAGGAGTTAAATATTAGGCAGGAAAGAAAGTGCTCTTTTTGAAAGCCTGAGAAAATGTCCCTGCTTGGGGCTGCTCTGCCATCTGGGCCCGGGCTGTGCACCGCTCCCGCCCCCTAGACCCTTGGCAAAGTCGCAAGGTCCTGCTGGAAAGGAATGCGGGCATGCGCACTGCTTACGTGCTGGGGACTTGAGAGCGACTTTGAGGCGTCCCTGGTGACAGACAGCCCATCCCTAGGTCTCAAGGCAAATTCCAAAGGCCAGTTACCTTGCAAGCAAGCTGCGAGAGCCCCAACCGTGGTGCACCTGAGCTTTGCAGGCTGTAGGGTGAAGGGTGCATGTGTACATAACATGCACGTGTATATATGCATGCAAGTATATGTGTGCTGTGTGAGCATATGGGTATCATGTGTGAGTGGTGTGTGCATGAGGGTATGTATGTGGCGTGTGTCATGTGCAAATATGTGCACTGTGAACATGCCTGTGCATCTATGTGTGAGAGCTTATTTTCGTACATGTGGGGCGTGTGATTATGTGTGTGTACGCGCGTGCATGCGTACATGCGTGTGTGTGTGTGTGTGTTTGTGTGTGCACACACAAATGCTATAAAGGAGAAGCGCATCTTTTGTAATTGCTCTGGCCCACTTTTCATATGAGTACCACGATGAAGGCCCCATCCAGTCAATTCTAGTATAAGCAAACTTAGTCACATTAAATTTGGAGTCAGTAACAAAAACACTGAGCCAAGGGGCTTAGTTAAAAGTAGGAAAAGAGCCCCAAAGTCCCACTAGAAAACCTGCATGCCCCCTCTGCCTTTTCCTGTGACCTGATCTCTGTCCCAGGGAAACAATTCTGGGAGATGTGTGGGGGTCATCAACCCCGAGGGGGGCTCTGCTAGATTCCCAGAAGGCATCCATACCACTCACTTTGCAACCTCTTTTCTCATGGGATTCAAGGGAGCTTTGATTTGAAACTTACTTTCCTGTGGTCAGCATTAGCATTCCCCTCTAGTCCTGGGAGACATTCCAGAGGACAACGGTATTTTTATTTTCCTTTTCCTCCTGGATTTAACAAAGGTTTCTCATGCATCACTGGACTGTATTACAAAGTTCAGAGATTTTTTCCTTTTCTCAAAGAAGATCATTGAGGCTGCAAGTAACCCTGGTAGCTGCTAGGAGATGGAATTCTTTAGACCAAACCACGTGTTGCACAGAAGGAAAAAAAACCCCTCAGAAGCAAAGAGGAATGCACAGTAGCGCTTGAGTCCTCCACAGTGCCAGAAAATGGCACAATAGTGACCACCCTCCCCAGAGGTGGACGCCCACACAAAAAGTAGTTTGTCCTACTTAAAAATAATCTGTATGTTAAAGTTTCTAAAATGCACCAGTTGTTACTTCATTTTTTTCATTTCCCAAGTCTTTATTAAATGGCTCCAGGCTGTGCTTGCTTGTTTACCAACAGTGGGACCTGGGCTGGGACACACTCAGGCTCCAGCTCCAGCTTCCCTAGTAAATCACCTAAGTTCCAGCCCAGAGGCTTTGGAGACTGAGTGTTACCATCTGTAAAGTGGGTGTAGAATGCCCATCTCAAAGACTCCTAAAATGATCGAACAAGTACATGACAAGCACTCCATAAGCCATTGATATTGTTGTTCATATTATCAGATTAAACATGAGAAGTGTGTGTGTGTGTGTGTGTGTGTGTGTGTTTGTGTGTGTGTGTGCATGTTCTATCCTAGTTACTAGAGCTAAGAAGTTGAGAAATAAACATAAGTGTGGGGAGCAGAGGAAATCCTGAATGAATATGTATTATTGACATGAGCATGGCTGCATCAAGACCCCAGTGCCTCAGACCCATGGGACTGGGCAAAGCCTTCCCCATATGAGGCTCGACAGATGGCACAACCTTTCTCTGATCCAAGTATGAATGTTTAGAAATGACTGATCAGTGTGTGCAAACACTAGCAACCAAAACTTCCTCCTTCTTGATGACAGGAAGTGAGATGGTTCCCCTCCAGAGACCTCCTATTAGGACTAGCTAAGCCCTCCTAATATGCTATTCATAATAAACACTCTGATGCCTGTGGTTGTTAGGTAGCAGTAAGTGCCCTCCGCCAGAGCTAGCACAACCCACCTGATCCCAGTTTTCTATGCATGTGTGTCCATCCTTCCTTCATTCCCAAGTCAGTCCTGTCAAGTTTCCAGGACAAACCACCAGGATATGGTGCATAGAGGTGTTCTCATAGAATTGATGTTGTAGTCATAGGATAGGCAAGACTAGCAATACACAAGAAAACTCTTAAATGTGACCATTGCAGAACAATGCCTTCCGTACAGAGAACAAAGCAAGGAGTTGAGGAAGGAGGGGGACTGGAGTATGATCAACAGGAGAAAAACAGCCCTTTATAACAGGGAGCACAGGACACCTCACGAAGGATGTGATGTGCATAGAAGCCATCTAGGTAAGAACACAAGCCAGACAAGATCTTCAGAGAACAGAAGTTCCAAAGTCTTTCAGAGCAATGAGAGATCATTTGAACCTTTCGAGTAAGAAGAAGGGCTGATTTACGGCTTAAGAAGGGCGTGTCAGCTCTGCAGAGGAAGCTAGATGATGAAGTTAGACAAGAAGTGGGTACCTGTGGTCTGCCAGCCTGGAGGCACTGTGGAATCACACGGAAAGCTCTTCCAGGGACAAACCCCACCTGCATGCAAGGACTAGAACCAAGGCATTGTTTTTGTGTTGGGATAGGTTTGTGTGCTTAATCCCCAGGTAATTCAAATGTATAGGCATGGCTGAAACTACTAATTTAGGTGATAACCCACTGTTGCAAGTGAGAAATTTGAAAGCTTTCATTAGAGATAGAAATGAGGATACTCAGAGATCATGGGGTACATCTTGGAGGACAAGGGTCCTGAGGACAGGAAGATGGGAAGCAGGAAGGATCCCTAGCTTGGGGCAACACTGTAGAAAGTAATCCCACTTACCAAATAATTAAAATGAAAGCAAAGTAGATGGGCAATGGGAATTACAGTTATAAAGATGGAAACTGAGTATCCTGGCCACATTGCATAAGAAGCTTGCTAGACATCGATTAATATAACCACCCCTGATGATGGAGTGGAGGGAGCCAGCAGGCATTTGATTAGAGAGTGGCACAGAGTTCCCAGTTCTTCTGCCTGTGTCAGAGCTCTTCAGAAAAACATTCTGTAATGACAAACACTATGTGTCTCTGGTGTCCAGGCACAGGCCACCAACTTGAAATGGGGTTAGAGTAGTATTTGTAAGGAATCGAATCTTAATGTAACTAAAAGTCAAGTAACTATTTGTCCTACCCTCCTGAACCAGTTTGATATGTGTGGCTAATTTCTTGGAACTCTCCGAATTTTCCCAGGTAACAGGTGAAAGTCATCACCTTGTTACTTTTCTCGGTGCTCTGAGAGAATACCCGGCAAGAAGCAACTTAAGAAGGAAGTTCCAAAGGATACAGACCATCACTGCAGGGGCTTGTGAGTACCACCAGGATGTGTGTGTGGAAGTCAGAGGACATCTTGTAGCAGTCCATTTTCTCCTACCATGTGAATCCTGAGGATAAACTCAGGTTTTCAGGCTTGGTGGCAAGCACCCTTGCCTGCTGAGCTTCTCACCAGCCCAGATACAGATATTTTATGCCAGAATGACCAATTAAGCAACTGAGATTGTTAGACATTAGCCACTTGAGTTTATATCTACTTCTAAACAAAGTCCCCCAGTTAGAATGCTCTTACATTTCTCAACAGGGCAAACTCTTCAGATTTCCAACGTGATAAATGAATGGAAACTAACATCTGTATGCCTACCTCAAGGCTTGCTTTTCCAAAGAATCCATTAACCACTGGGTACCCAAGTGGCAAAATGTAAGAAGCAAAAAATTCAACTTTGACACATTCACAGTTCTGGGAGTAAACACTGCCACACAATACTATTGGGGTTTGTCTTTAGATTTATGAAACATGGCATACTGACTTCTCCAGTGCAGCAAGTGACATAGTCTTATATTTGAATGTTAAAATTCTAAGTGAATCAGACAGTATTTACAGAGAAGAGCTCATGTTCATGTCCAAAGCTCCTCCCTCTTATATCTACCAAGATTAAATCTGTGACCAACTACAACTTCTCTTGGTTGAATAAAAACTTAGTCCTGAATAATCACTATTCATTTCTGTGTATAACATTTAAAGTATCTACAATGCTCTAAAATTAACAGAAATGACAAGTCTTAGCAAAGTGTTTTCTGCTTAGTCTCAGGTTAACAGAAAGATACTTATTACTTCCAATTCCACTGGACATCTTATTTAAGTTTCTACCATTTCTTTCCTTAATTTGTAGGAATTTGTAACTTGATTTTTTTTAAACAAATAAGTCGATATTTCTCAGTACCTCAGATCATTGGATTAAATAATATTTTACAATATCTCTGTGGAACTCTAGAGGTGGATATAAAGAGTGGGTGTTGGAAAGGAGACCAGATCTTGACTATTCCTCAAAGGCATGTGTGTTGAAGGCTTGTCCTCCACATGTCCGTCGTTGCTGGGAGGTGGAAGTCCTTTCAAGGTAGGCAGAAAGTTGGAAGTCTCTAGGTCATTGGGTTTCTGTGCTTAGATCAATTGCAGGAGCCTCAGTCCTGCTCTTTCACTGACTGGCATAGGTAAGAGGTTTCTGTTTCCCTGTGGCTTCCTTTCTTGAGTTTTGCAGTCTCACTACATCACAGGTCCAAGGCAATGGCACCAACATGTCATGGACCAGAGCCTCCAAGTCCAGTAGCAAAGATAAACCCTTACAAATTGATCACCTCAAAAGGCCAACAGAAATTCTTGGAAGTTTGTTTTGAAAGGGTCCTAGCGGCGCGTTTATTTGGTATGGCATCTTTTCCTGAAGGTGTGATAGGATAAACTGTCAGGTAAGAAGGCCACGTCTTCACTCAAGTCTCATCAGCCAGTCTCCATCTCTTGTACATATGAAAATATGTTTCTGTTCACTGACTACCAAGACTGTATGTTAATCAGTATGAGTTAATGTCTCTAGAGAATTTACCACATTCCTTACCCAGAAATTATTATCAACAGTAATTCATATCCTCAAGATTGTAGTGTGAGTTGAGTCAGTCGGTCTAAGGGGGAAATTTTCTAGTATTTGAATAAAGATTGAAATGAATGATTTATTTTCATAAAAAAGAGTTGTATGCCTTTCCCGTCTGTATCCACCTGGCCATTGACCCTCTCATGGTTGATATGTGGTTTGTACCCAGTCTCCTGGCTTCCTGTGACTTAAGTAATCCCCACCCCCCTATTTTGTTTCAACTTCCTAAGACTCTGCTATAGCTGGGTCCTTCACCAGAAAATCTGAATCTCTAAGCTCCTAGTGCCTCCCTTCCTCCTCCCTTTCCCTTCACCTCTGGGGCTCACTCACCAGTCCCTCCCTTGCACTTACTTGTAACAAGTAAGGTTTTTCATTGCTGCTGGTCCTGTCCTGCCGCACCAACCCCAATTAACACACAGAGACTCTGTATTTGATATAATGCTGTTGGCCAGGTACTAGTTTCTTATTGGCTAGCTCTGTCTTAAGTATTAACCCATTTCTGTTAATCTAAGTATTTCCACATGGTTTCATCTTACCGGGGAATGGGGCAGGTGTCTGGTCTCCCCAGTCTCTCCATGCTGACTCCTCCTTACTACTTCCTCGAATCTTCCCTGTCTCCTAGTCCCGCCTATCTTGCTTTCCTATTGGCCAACAGTGCTTTATTCATTAACCAGTATGAGAAACATATTTACAGACTGACATCTCCCATCACTTACTGATGAAGAGTGTAAGAAAGATGGGGTATAAGAAACACCCAGGTTCCCTGCCCTACACCTTCTCCACTACATCTGAATTAGTCCACCCCAATCCTGAACTCTGGCTAATGCCAGGACACTGTTAAGCATAGTACTCAGTAGGTGCCCAATAGATGCACTCAACTTAAAATTTGAAATGCCTTGGAAGTATATTCAGTTGGAATGAGGTAACCATGCTAATGCAATGAATGAGCTAATCTTCATTGCCTTCACCGGTTGAAAAGGGTCCCCTTAGACACAGGAAGCATGTGATTTGTGATCTCAGAGACCCTGGTTTCTGTGGAAGGGAGTAGCCTCCTAGTTCCTTCATTCCTCCTGGGAGAATCAATTGTATTACACAACCGTGGAGTCAGTTGGATTTTTCAAGGGTATGCTCTGCTGAGCTGTTCCAGTCCTGTGTGTCTCTCCTGTTGCCCTTCTCTGAGACTGCTGTCCTTCTTCGTAAATGGAGCATGCCACAAAGAATCTCTGTAAGAGCATGCTTTAAGTTATCACGTTAGCTCCAGTTATAGTGCAAGGGGCTGCGGAACCCGGTTGTACTTTACTTCACAGACATAAGGGGGAAATGGGGCTTCATCAAGAAGTGTATATATCCAAATGGAAACTCACAAATGCAATTGGAAGTTCGCAAACATAATGTACATCAGAGAGGCCCCACACTGCTAGACTGTCAGTAGGAAGAGGTAGAAAGGTGTTTAACTGGGGGGGGGGGCTTTTTAGCAGGGTCACGCTTACAACATGAGTAAAATTGCTGAGCATATGTTCTTGCTCGCTTGGCATAGTCCCTTATCTATTTTGTTTTGTCTTCACTTGAACATTTTTCTTGAAAATCACTTTTGAATAGAAAAGATAAAAAAAAAAAAAAAAAAAAAAAAAAAGGGAGCACTGGGTCAGAGAGTAGCGAAGTTGAAGAAATCCAAATATGGACAGCCCACTCCCAAAATGTTGAGAGAGCTTCAAAAAGACTTGAGCAAATCTGGTCCATAGAACAAAACACTGTCACCTCATGCCCTGTGGAAAGTGACAGACTTGCTACTCAAACTAATAAGCAGGAAATTGTACAGCGAGTGAAAGAGTCAGCCCTCAATTTCCATCCAAAACAATGAATGAGAAAGATAAATCTAAGTGGTTGCAATTTTCTGCCTTTACCCAGCAGTTCTTGCATGACAGTTATCACACCAAATTCAAAGAAAATGTTAAATGGAATTTTCCTCCTCATAATAAATCAAACTCTGGCCAGACTTCAAAGAAAGCATTAACTAGTCCTTTTTCTTTCTCCAGAAAATTCTCTTTGTCTAGAACTAAGGAAGGAAGGATAAGCATATTGACATGTAATCCAGCCTGCCATCTCATATATTTGTATAGAAATGTTCATCTCTGTATATTAGATAGACAAATAGATGTTCATAGGCATATCAATATACCATATGTTGTATACATCAGAAATATATAATATAATCATTACATTAAGCAGAACCAATATATTAATAACTGTCCTGAATGGTAGTATGATAATTCCATTAATGATAGAAATTATTAATTTTCTTTGAGACAGCGTGTCATGTACCTCAGGTTGGCTTTGAACTCACTATGCAGCCAAGGATGGCCTCAGACTCTGAACATCCTGACTCAGTCTCCCAAGTGTTGGGATTACAGGCATACCCCTCTCCTCCTACTTTATGCAGTGTTAGAAATAGAACATAGTGCTTCATGAGTGCTAAGCAACCTCTCTACAAACTGAGCCAAGTCTCCACTCCAGCTTTAACTGATATATTTACTAATATTCATACATATTGTAAATGTATAAATGATATACATACAATATTATATATAGACACAAATATGGATATATTAGTGGATATATGGTGCTTTCTAACATTGGAAACACTAAAAAAGGAAGTTTGATCAAGTTACCTCTTCAGTAGCTCGCTCCATTTAGGTGTAAAACTCTCCATCTGACCAGAGAATTTCCAGAGTTAACACCAAGTGAGTATTTGAGGCTTTAGGGTTGATTTAGAGATTTAATTGTTTGTATTTTGTGTATGGGTGTTTTGCTTCTATGTCTGTGTGTATCACTTGTGTGCCTGGTGCCTGAGGAAGCCAGGAGAGGGTATCAAACCCCCTGGAACTAGACAGTTGTTAGCAACCTGGTGTGGGTGCTGGGAATTAAACCCAGGTCCTCTGGAAGAGCGGGCTTTTAACCTATGAGCCATTTCACAGTGAGTAAGCATTTGCAGTCAGTTCCTGTGCAATCATGTCGACCACTTGGAGGTTCTGCCGATCCTGTCTTCTTGGTCAACGTGTTCTATCGGCCTTCTTTTCAGTCTCAGAGTCTGCTTGCTTCCGGGGAGGGCGGGGAGGGGGAGGGGTGCTGCACATGCACCAAGAAACCACGGCCGCAGCTCCCACCCCAGCATCTAAACGCTGCAGTTTAGTAACCATCAAATCAGACACCGTGAATTATAACTTGGGAAAAAAAAAACACGCTATTCCAACTACTATCTTTATGGAACTTTATATGGTGGAATAGAGACTGGTGGAGATGTAGAGTGGGGGGGGGCACCTTGGAAGAGGAACAGGCAGATGGTGCTAATTCAAACTTGAATTATCTAGGGAAAAGACTCATCTTGGTCTGCAGTTTGTGGACAAAGCTGAAGAGTAAACAAACACTGCGGGAAGTATCTTTGTCTATGCAGTCAAGAGAGAAACCCAGTTTCCTGCCCTAGAGAAGGGCCCCTTTATCTTAGCAGGTGGGAAGCAATCAAGACCTTATAAACAGGCAGGGTCTCCACGTGTCCAGACAGCACGGGCTCACCTTCACCACTAGTCACAGCTGCTTAGTCATCTCAGGGTGTTTCCATCCTGGTTTGCCCCAGCCTCCCTTTACCTATGCTCTCCAGGACAGTTTCCCAGAGCTTGGTGGCCCACAAGAGAGGCCTTTCACATGCCAAATCATTCAAATAACATTATGCTTAAATATTCTTATTTGGGCGAGAGTAAAGTGTTATAATGAATTATCCCCTTTCTTAAAATCTTTTTGTAGCTCAGCTGTCGAAGTTTGAATGTTAGGTCAGTTAGTCCTAAATATGTTTACCCGGAGTAACCTCCTGACACCCTGAAGCTACTCCCTGGTGATGCTTTGCCTCCTTTTGAGCTGCCAGAGATTCAGAGGACAGGTTCCTTGGGAGTGAGGCTTCAGTTTGGTCCTTGTCCTGTGAGTTTTCAAAGAACAAAACTTGGTGGTTTGGTTCAGCTCTATGTGCACACATTTTGTCATCTGGAGAAGACGGATAGAAATCAGAACAATGGCTCTTTGGGCTTATTAGAAATATTAAATGAGAAAATGTGCATGGTATACTCAATATAGCATCAAGGCCATAAGAAAATAGTGCATGTTGATTATTAAATGACATTGTTGGTAGTAATAATTACAATTGCTAGGTAACAAGACTATTTCATGATTGAACAGGTCTTGCTTAATGCTTAATATCATTGCCAAAATATGTGTCAATCTTTATTACTTTATCATGACAATTAATATATTTTATATAACTGTTCTAAACAAAAAAAAAAAAAAAAAAAAAAAAAGATCAGTAACTAGCCAGCATCCACTTGTGGGTGGCAAACAGCTACATGGCATCTTTCTGGATTGAGTCATATCTATATTCAAGGTTCACCTGGAGCCCCATGATTTTTAATCACTGTGGTTTGTACTAGGCACAAGCCACTGAGACAGAGCAACTGTCAGTGCTTTTCTTTTGAAAGCTTTGAAGTGCAATTCTCTACTCCCAAAGAAAGGGGGACCCAAGTATCGCAGAATATGCTACACTGCAAAGGGACTGTGGCTATGCATTTCCTAGCCAGAGGCAGGCAGGCAAGAGTAAGAGAAAATAGAACACACAGAATGATGAGTTCTTGATGGGGCCTGTCCCTGAGAGATAGTGCTAGGAGATATGAGCAGGGGTAGAAGTCATATGCATAATTTGAAGTGGGGATGTGTGTGGGGGGGAACAATGTTACTAGATAGTGGACACCTGAGGTAGTTAGGATCTCCCAGCTAATAGACCATGACAGAAAGATGGGTAGCAATAGGAACTCACAGAAGCTATTTATACTCCCTAAAAGAGTAAGGACATGTGTTAGATATGAATTTGAGGTCCTTATCTTGCAGGTCCTCTGACTCACCTATGGATCATTGCATGCTTCCTTCACTGAGTATGGAAACAATTTCGAATTCAACTATTTTAATCATCCCTTGTCAATCACTCATAAATAGTTCCTAACTGGTGACTAATACGTTTTGCTTCTATTAAAGATGGTGAGATTGATGACTGAATCACAGTGCTGGGACATCCTGTTTGGTGTCAAACGTTCTACTAATGGCAATGGGAGCTTGCCTCTCAACTGCAGGAGAATGCCAGTAAGAAGTTACACTGTGCTGGAGCTTCTTTTTTCCAGTCTCTCTTATGCAATCTAATAGCTAACCTCAGATTAGCAGTAGTAGAGCACAAGCTAACTTTTCACTTGGCCTTGATCTCTCTGTAATGAAGGATAGCCTTATTGTCTGGGGAAGGGGAAACGGAAGCTGAAGGTTGGTCAGAGAAGGGAGGCTTTATGAAGTTGGTAGAGTGATGAGAGACATCAAAGGATGGGTGCTCTTGCGTAGTCTTCACCATCTTCCCTCTGGCCCCACTCTTTCAGTCATGAAGTAAATTCTGTCATTATTAGTCTATCCTTGTGTCTTTGCATATCAGATGAAAAAGTGGGGAAATACACAAAATACTTTGTAAAACCCTTTAACAAGCTTAAGGGTTTCCATGAGGTTTTTCTCCCCCATTAGTTGCTTGTCTTAAGAGACCAGTCGTGAGACTGTCCCAACCCACTGTGAATGAGGTCTCCAGATTGTCCTTATCTCTACTGAGTTGTGCTGGAGGACTGGGCTTTCAGAAATGACTTGGGACATGCATGATAGAAGGTGAATCCAAGGGTAGATCCTGGTAAATGGACTTGACTGGTCCTAGGTTATCTCAGGGCCTTGAGACACTCCTGTAACCAGAGATTTTGAATAGTAATGTGTTGGATCTTCTTCATTACCAGTGTTTCTTGGCTTTTCATAGTTCTGATGACTGCTATGAGTTTCCTTTTGCAAAAGATACAATGATTTTCCTCTGTATTTTGCCTGTTATTGGCCCAGGTATGCCAAAGCCCTCTTTGAAAACCAGAATATCAAGTGTCATTGTCTGTAGAACAGGAAAAAAGTCTAGAAGCCATAGTTCAGTCAAACAGATCCCTAGAGCAAGCATCCTCCCCAAGAAATAAAATCATTTACCACGGATTGATCACCAAGGATCAGAAGTCAATGCCATCCCATTATTAAACAAGCATTCATGGAATAACTGTGATGCCTGAACCACCATGAGAGATGGAAATACAAACATAACACATTAGCTTTCAGGAGAAACAATCACATGTCTATGAATAGCATAAACCACATTTTATGTATGTTTTCAATAGCATTATGAACCTGAAAATATTGCCTATTTTTGACAAGTCACAAAAATAACTCAAAGAATTTTATTTACTTGTTCAATAGGGTCATACAGTTGGTCAATAGTAGAGACATGAATGACTCCATAATACAATGTGTATGAAAAGACAGGGGGTAGGAAAAAAAATATCAAAGACACAGTAGAGCAAGAAAAAAGTGTCCTGACTATCAAAGGAAAGGAATGAGAATTTGATTTCACAATAAATAAGTTAGTCCTTGAGAAGACTAGCGAGCTTCATTGATAAAGTGCTTGCCTTGCAAGAACCTGGGTTTAATCCCCAGATCTTATGGGGGGGGGGGATCCAAGAGTGATGGTGGCACCCATTTGTACAAGTGGAGATAATAGAACCCCTGGGGCTAGCTGGCTGGGTGGTGACACCCACTTACAGAGGTGGACACAGTTGGAGCCCTAGGGCCAGCTGGTTTGCCAGGATAGTTCACTTCCTGAGTTCCAAGCCAATGACAGACTGTCTCAAAAAACAAGGTGGGTAGTACCTGTGGCTGACATCTGAAGATGTTCTCTGGCCTCTCCACACCTGTATATATGGACACCTACACATAAACACACAGTCTCTTGACCTGCTAGCTGCTGTGGAGTTGCAGGATCTCAGGACTACAACAAAACACAGTTACAGTGAGAGAGACAGGGCCTGGTGGGGCATGCCTTTAACTCTAGCATCTGGGAGGCAGAAGCAGGCAGATCCTTGTTAATTCCAGACCAGCAAGGGCTGTATCTTAAAGGAGACAAAAAAGTTTAAAGAGAAGATAGTTCACATTTCTACCAAGAATCTAGGGCCAGGAAACCATCTGAGGTGCAGTAGGACCCAGTCGACAGGTCCTCTTCACCTCTAGGTGGTTTAATGACATCAGAAGCCACTTCAGAAAAATGGCTATCTATACATGTGAAGCACTGATATTTATTCCCCATGCTGGATAAAGCTATTATTGACAACTAGGTCTTGACCTGTCTTGTAGCTCTATAAAATTATATGTAAGTTATGAGAATGAACTAAATAAAACCACTTTCCATATATTCAATAGAAAATTTTAATTACTTTGCACTTTTGGTGTTCAAGTGTCACAGCTGAGCTCAAAATAATGTGATACAATAACATACTTTTATAGTAGTTCACAATGAAATGTAAGTCATTTAGTACCCTAATCCTCCAGAGATACATAGGAATTCTTTTCTCGTATAAGAGATAAGAATAACGTTTCATTAAAAAAAAGCAAGTCACTTCCCACATCCCCAAAGCTGGTGGGCACACAGGAAGAATTGCAGGTCACATTCACCTATTGCAAAGTCTTAATCAGGATTTCTATTGTTATGAAGAGAGACCATAACCACAGCAACTCTTATAAAGGAATTGGCTTACAGTTCAAAGGTTTGGTCCATTATCATCATAGCAGGAAGTATGACAGTGTACAGGCAGACATGGTGCTGGAGAAGGAGCTGAGAGTTCTACATCTAGATCTGAAGGCAGCAGAAGAGATCTATATGTCGCATTGGGTATAGCTTGAGAATAGGAGATTTCAAAGTCAATCCCACAGTGACACATTTCCTCCAACAAGGCCACACCTCATAATAGTGCCACTCCCCATGGACCAAACATTCAGACACATAGATTTATGGGGGCCGTGCCTATTCAAACCACCACTCAAGCTGAATGCCCTTTCAGAATATCATGTGGTCTCACAGTTCATAGAAATGTACTCTTTGTTCTTCCTCATCAAGGGTGACACTTTTAGAAGGTGATTCTGTTCGCCAGCCTTTCATTCATTCAGTCAGCGAAGTCACAATGATTTCTCTTATATCTCGATATTCCTTCCCTTCGTACAAAAGCCCTGGCATTTATATAAAATGTTTTACTGAGAGTCTACTAACACAGTTTTGTGTTATCTTCTAGCTGCTCACACTAGCTTTAAATCTTTCTCTGGGTCTACACCACATAGCTGTGTAACACAAACACACAAGGAATGGAGGCAACAGCTAAACACAGGACTGAGTTGCTATTTCAATAGCAGCCTTAGAAAGTCAATCAAAAAGCAAACTAATCAAAACTTAGTTTGTTTGAGTGAAACACTATTGTGCTAGTTAGTTTTTTGTCACCTTAACACGAGCAAGAGTCATTTAGGAAGAGAGAACATCAATTGAGAAATTGCCCCCATCAGATGGGCCTATAGACAAGTGTGTGGGGCATTTTCTTCACTGATGATTGATCTAGGAAGGCTAACCTACTGTGGGCAGAGCAGTCCTTAGGCAAGTGGTCCTGAGTTGTATAAGAAAGAAAGCTGTGCCAACCACGAATTGTAAACCATGTGTCCTTCAGTGGTCTCTGTTTGTGTTTCCTATCTCAAGGTTCTTGCCTTGGGTTCCTACCCTAAATTTCCTCAATGATGAGCTATGACCACATTGTATAAGCCAAATAAACCCTTTCTCCTCCAAGTTTCTTTTGGTTGCAGTATACATGACAGCAATAGAAAGTGAGCTGGGCCAGCTATTGAACAGTAAGTCATCCGAACAAGCGGCTGAAATGCCCACACCCTCGCAGTTTTCAAGAGAAGCAAACGGATGAGAACTTACACCAGTGTAATTGTCTGCAAATAAGGGCAGCCGCTCATGATCTTACAGTTTTCTATTTCCTTTATATGATCTGTCTTTGGATTCCTTTTCTCATTCACAGTTCTCAAATGTAAATAAATAAAAATGAAACAACCACAGGTCCTGAATCTGAGCACTACATTGTGAAAAGTAAGTATGAAAATTATATAGTATTTAAGATCCAGAAGACAATTCCCCATAATAACATATGCACAGTGTGAGCAGACAATTCTTGGAGGGACACTTCTACCCTAGAGTCTCACCTGGGCAGTGATATTTTGGAAATACAGTTATGGCAAATGAGGATAACATAAAGACGAGGGAGAAACAGCACACACTCTGAATAGACTGCCACTCAAATTCTAGCCTGGAAATAATAACATAGCAGGGGTCCTGATTCTGCCGACATTAAAATGAAAACTCAGAAGTAGCATGTCAGCTAAAAAAGTAACTGGTTTAAAAGATTCAGCTACTTCTAAAGCTCATATGCAGCTCAGATAATTGGTGTAGCATCCTTTTTAGCTGTTTAATAGGATGTCATCAGCAAAAGCAGAAATGTCAAGGAGCTCATAGTGACATTGTTTCTATTTTTGTGAAATGGTCAAGTGACACTTATGCCAGGGTAACTTGGTCTTGACTCTGGCACACCACTTTCACGGAGAGCTGGAAATGGCTAGTGACTGGTACAGTACTGAACAGAACAATGGGCAGAGGATCAGTCCCCACACCTTGGCCTCTCTCTTGGCCTCTCTCTCGTCACTGTTTCCTTTCTCACTCATGTGTTGGAAACAAACTTTCATGCCCCAGCATTAAGTATCCAAGCTTCTGCAGGCTGTTTTGAAAACTCCAATTGGAAGCTCACCCTATCACACAATGGATATCTGATGTTTCATGTTGCCATCCTGTTGGTACAGCCTTCAGGGCTCCAAACACTTGATTCATCTTGCCTACCATCTCAAAAGCAAGAAAGGATGTTCATGTTTTCCCCCCATGTTCCTGCAACACAGTTAAAACAAACAAACCCTACTATTTTTGTATCAAACTAATATCTGTGATTCCCTAATTAGAGCTCTACTTTGTTAATCTTGTTATAAATCAGGATTGCCTTAATTTTTAATTGGCAAAATTTTATTTATCAGAGAGAATTTGGTGCCTTAGGGCTCAGTGGTTAAGAGTGCTTGCTTCTCCTGCAGAGGACTGAAGTTCAGTTCCTAGTATCCACTTTGGGTGACCTATAAGTTCCACTAACTCCAATGCCAAGGGATTCAACACTCTTTTCTGGCCTCCATAGGAACTTCCAGTACACTCTGCTCTGCCAACTCTCCTGCCTAAGCTTCAATGAACTGCAAACAACTTTTCAAGCTCAACAAGTCATTTTTTTTTCTTTGCTTTATTTTCATTATTGTTTCTTGGTGGGGGAGGGGGGAGTATTCATTGATGGTTATCCACAGTTCCCTAACTCCCCTCCCAGCTTTAGCAATTTTCCTCTTCCACTGGGAGTTAGCATCCAGGAAAGGACCTCGGACACTGACTGTTTTCTGCAAATTGAGCAAAGACCTTAGATCCTGCATCCAAGATGCTTTAATTTCCATAGCCAGAAGTAAGGAACACAAAGCAATGATGGTAACTTACAGGCTAGTTTCCCAGGGGAACATCCCAGGGGAACAGGTTTTCCTGTTTTCAATAACACATCCTCCTCCATCATAACTCTGTCCCTTACCTTCTTGCCCTTTAAGGTTAGAATACTGCTATTCACATGCTGCATCAGCTTTCTATGCATTTTATGAATCATTAACTCCCACCTGACATTAGAATGAACTTTAATTATCTTCCGGCTTAAAACCCCACTTCAGAGCCTAGAGAAAGGGCAGAGAGTGAAACAGTTTTCAAAGCCTCTGCTTGTCACCAAGTAGATATATCACATTGCTGTCTGGACCTGCATGGAGAAAGAGCTTTAACACTGTATACAGAGAGAGGGCACAGTTCAGTTGGTGGAGTGCTTATCTAGCATGCATGAAGCTTTGAGTTCTAGCCACAGTACCAAATGAATCGGGGCTACCCTTGGAAAGCTGAGGCAGGAGGATCATTGTGAGTTGGAGGACAACCTGAGACCTCTTCAAATAACAAGCAAAATGGGAATAGAGTTGTGTGACTGGGGTTGCACCCCGGCAGGTAAAGTGCTTGTCTATAATTCAAGATGTGCTGGGTTTGGTCCCTTTTATCCTGGCATTCAACATCCAGGGGCTGATGGAGGAAGGATCAGAAGTTGCAGGTCATGCTTGCTCTAAATCCAGCTTGAAGCTCCCTCAATGCAATCCCCTCAAACTCACACACACCCATCAACCAAATCTGCATGGTTAACACGACTTAACTGTCCTCTGGCATTCAGGATTTTGGAGGTTTTTCCCAGTAGACCTGCGATGCAAGTTTAAGTAACAAGTTCTTTGATGGTTGCTTCCTTGCTTGTTTCCTTCAGGAGCCTGTTGCCAAGAGCTACAAGGAAAGGTGCAGGTGAACTTAATTCATGGATGGCAAAGCTTACTCGTATAACATTTCCCACTTCCACATCCATGAGCTGAGAGAGACAAAGGCTCAAAATCGCCATAAAAGCAAAGACAAGAGATTAAATTAAGTCTTGCATTGGAGCCTCAGAAGTCACCACGGTGATCAGACATTAGGTTGGTATATAGCAGCTAAGCCTGGCAAAACTGGTAATGAGTAATTTTGCCAAATTTACCAGGTTCCAAGGTGTGTGCTGGGAGACGCTTGGTGGGAAACCCAGGGCAGAGAAGTTGCTGGAAGAAAAGAGGTTTCCTCACCAATGGGAGACAGTAGAGGAGAGGCTCCATCCTTGGGGGGCTTCGGGGCGTGAAGAGCTTGAGACAAGGAGGTACAATGAGACTACCACTTTTGCAGGGTCTCCCCCGCTCACAGAGGAGCCTTCTCGTCTCTTCTCTGGCTGGAACATCACAGTAGAAATAAAATTACTTCATGCATCTAGTTAATTTATTTTAAGTCAAAAGGATCAGAGTGGGGTAGACTGGAAAGAGGACAAAATGGTTTTCATCTGAAACAGGGTCTCATATATCACAGGCTGGCCTGGAACTCACTGCCAAAGATGGGCCTTAACTTCTGATCCTCCTGCCTCCACCTCCTGAGCTCTGCCATCACTGGCCAGTACCACCACACCTGGTTGAGTCTGGGGCTGGGATGAGCAACTGGGCAAGCGCTCTGCCAATGAGCTGAGTCACATGGCAACTCTACTCTACTACTCTGCCTGCTTTGTCGTCCGATCACTTGACTCAGCAGCTGTCACACCACTGTCATTAATGCCCCAAGGTCCCAGGATTCAGACTACTAGGTATGGTCAAGGCTCAGCGTGTCTCCAGGACATAGAGACACTCCGTTCCACTGGGAAGGCATTCTGGCTGACATTGCTAAAGAAAGAGACTTAACAGGAGCCTCATTTCCTCAGAAATGGGGGTGGGGGTGGGGAGGGTGTTCCAAAGCCAGTTCGCCCCACTTAAAGCTCCGTTTGACTTTCTTTTCTCTTCTCAGAGGTGTTGTGGGGAGCAAAGCCTGTAGGCAGCATAATAAAAGAGTCTTAGGGGATGGAGGACCCCCACCAGGGGACTGGCATTTAGAGATAAATGGACTGTGAGGAGGTGACTGGAATTGCCATTCCCTAGCCAAGTTCTTCTTTCAGACTGTGGAGAGGCGGTGTGAAATAAATGCAGTACAATGGCTACGAAGCAGTCTTTGTGAGAATAAATAGGACAGGAGCAGACTCTCCTAGGCTATGTTTTTCCCATTGCAGATTAATAAGAGAGGCAATTATGTAATAATAAAATTTACAGTTAATTGATACCAGTAAGGAGGCATAACTACTGTTAGTCTTATTAAGCCCTATTAGGACTGAAGAGATTTCTTTCCTTTTCCATTGCGTGGAAATTTGACATCTCGCCTGCCTTCTAGCTCATCCCCAATTACAATCTACTAGAAATGGGACAACAACAAGAGCCAGTTGATGTGTCACAACACAGGGGATGCACTGGGAGAAGCTTTCCACGGAGTCTAAGAACCCTTACCACGTGGTATGCCGGAAACCGCTCTTTCCCGGGTTTTGCATGGACTTGGTTATTGTTTTGTTGTTTTGTTTGGGGTTTTGTTTAGTGTGTGTGTGTGTGTGTGTGTGTGTGTGTGTGTGTGTGTGTGTGTGCGCGCGCGCGCGCGCGTATATGTGAGGTTTTTGTTTTGTGTCATTTGTTTTTATTTTGCTGTTTCTTATTTTCTGGCCACAGCAAGACTCCCAGAGGATACATTCTTTTTTGGGTTAGCTGCCCCCACTCAGGGCATTGCCCTAAATAACGTTTTGATATTGTAAGGTCTATACCTTCCCTTTAATGAGTCAGGTCTGGAGCCCTCATTTCCCAGAATTGAGATGGTAATGAAGTCATTAGTTTCTTCCTACTTGAAGCCCTGGCTAGAAAGCAGAATTCTATGGGCAAAGCCTGAGTGGGATTTTTTTTTTTTTTTTCATAAATCTCACACCCAGCATAGCTGTAACACCTGTTACATTTTCCCAGGAACCTGAGCCTAAGACCATTTCCAATTTATTTGCTCTTGTCCTCACACAGGACACTGACAAAGGCCCAGCTCCCTGCTTTCCAAGGCACTGCTAATTGAAAATCTCTGGCTGGAGCAAATGTGAACTCAGGCCCACAAGAGCTCCAAATCGGGCCCCAGTGGTCATTTCCTCCTCTTTTTAAAATTCACCACTATAATGCAGGTCATACAAGATTAATTTGTTCAAGGGAAAAATACTCAATGAACCCTTGCCCCTAATAAACTTTTGCTTTACATGTACCGTTCTTTAAAAAAAGAAAACAGAAAGGAAAGAGGAGGAGATAATAAAACTCAGAGATCAGCTAACCCTACAAGGCTGTGTTTCTGAGAACAGGGGGGCCGGAGGGGGGAGGCAGTGCGTTGCATATGAGCCTGTTATGGGCCCTTAAGAATCTCCCTATACAAGAAGAAGAAACAAAATTGAGTCTGGGGTGATTGAGGATGTATGAACTCAGGACAAGGACAGTTATCAGGTTTAAAACGAAATCCAGAAACTGAATAGTTTAAAGGGGGCAGAAATGTTCTTATAGGGTACTTGAAAGGGGCCAGGGCCCAGTTTCCCCTATAGGAACCACAGGCATTTCTGGGTATAGTTGCATCTGTGAGGAAAAAAAGAAGTGTCTGGAAAACAAGGGCATGATGAGATGAGCCAGCTCTTGAAGGCATGTGACTTGAGGCAGGTAGGAGGGTTAGAAGTGGAGTTGATGTCTGCACCTGTCTAGCTGTGCATTTCTCTGCAAGTCTGAAAAGTCCTTGGGATCTGATAGTCCCAGCAGCTGGCTGCCAGGCGCCATACCAGCTCTTGTCCCAGGCCCCTTGAGGAGATTCTCACCCTTGTATTCTGCTCCACTGACATATTTGTGTTGGTTGTTTGGATAATTTGGGGCTTGTTGTGCTTTGTGGGGGTGTTTTTCTTGTGTTTACTGTCATTATTTAAGCCAGTCTCATTGATAAACGTCTCATTCTTAAAGGGCATTCTCCTACTATTCCTTTTGTAGTATTTGTGAACATGGTCCACTCTTCAGTTTTGAGGGGTAAAGGGGGTGTGTTGGCTAATGGGAAGAGGCTACCACTTCATGATGATGCCTTTGATCCCAGCACTCAGGAGGCAGAGGCAGGTGGATCTTTGAGTTTGAGGCCAGACTGGAATACACAGTGAGCTCCAGGAAGCCAGAGATACATAGTGAGACTCAACCAACCAACCAACCAATCAATCAATCAATAAACCAATTTAAGAGCTACATGAAAATTCTCACACTTTTAAAAGTCAAAAAAGGTAAAATTTCAATTGCATATTTCAAATGAAGTACTAGTTAACATGTTAATAGGTGAATGTTATGATCTGATCTTGTTATTATATAACTCATAGTAGCAGTAGTTAGCCCTCAGAGGTGGGTGGTGGCACATTTTATTCTGTTGCTTGTTTAGGATTGATTATATGCTTTTTTGCTTTGCCTGAAACAAATCTCAGTTTCCCCCTAGATCTTCGGTATAAACGAAGTACTTGAAAAAAAAAAATCAGTCTTTTTTTTTTTTTTTTTTTTCCCTAGCTTATGTCAATCCTTACCTAAGTTCTGAGTCTACTTGCATTATTCAGGGTCTCCCTAACTAACCCCCTCCAGCATCTCCCTAGCCCCCTCCAGCATCCCTGTACCCCTCCCCAGCCCATATTTCATCAAGTCTAATTTTGTAAACTATAGGGTTTTAACAGTACATGAACTCCAATTTTGAAAAGTTAATAATATAGATAATCAAATAAATTTGTAAAAACAGAAAAATCCACCATGGACTTGAATTTCTTTTTCTCTGAAGTCTACTATAAATACAATGTATAGCAATTTTATTCAAAGAATTTTAAGTTTTTCTCCCTTTAATTGAAAATTAAACGTAGACTCTCACAGAGGAAAAGTCACACAAAACCAGATTCTTGGCAAACCTAATAGAAAATTGTAAACAAATGAACAAAAACACATGGTTTGGGAAATGTACTCTTCTTACTTATCAAAAAGAATTACTAGCATTGATTCACTTAGGCATACCTTTCCCTATTTCCACAAGTTTAGCTTATTTCTGGAATCTTCTATCTCCTTTCTACCGCTGTTTGTCCCCTTGGTAAGGGGTGATTCTCTTGATTGTGTTGACTATAGGCATTACTTACCCTTCCTTCCTCTACATTCGATGATTGATATCTGAGGGAATTCAGTTTGACCACCATTTCCCAAAGGGCTCAGTGCTTTGTTTGTTTTCTGTCATATGTTAGTATCTTACTTGACCCTTTTGCTACTTTATATGTGTATTATCGATGAATGCTGGTCATTGTAATTGTCCCTATAACTCATAATTTATTTTCAAAGAAACCGCTAAATTCTTTAGACTGGTAACATTCTTCTTTATCATTATCAGTATTAGTATTACTGAAAGCTGAGCAAAAAGTAAGCTTAAGTCCCAAACTATTACAGGAGACACAAAAGTAGTATTGAAAAGAAAGTTGCCAGGAGATGAGGATACAGGTCTGCTTCTGTGGAGAGACCTGTGTGACTTTGAACATGTCACTTGGCCTCTGGGCCTAAAGTGTCATCATCTAAAAGATGAAACATGTTCAAGAGGCAGGGCAGGAGTCTCACGACATGCGCCTTTGTTCCTCTCTCCATCTATTAACCCATAAAGCCTATTTGGCTTCCTCTGAGGTAGATGAGGCACTAATTTGTCGGCAATATCCAATGGCCAAGATCCCTCAGGCCTGTGATTCCTGCACCTCATGGACCTGGCTGAACCTTGTTCTGTCTGCACCCAGAGATCTTCTTTCATCTCTGTACTGTTCCCCATGTTCCTGTGTTGTTCAAGACAGGTACATGAGTGGGTGGAGGTAACCCCTCTGAACAAAGTTCTGAGAGACAAGAGGCACCTGAAGAACCAGTGACAGGCTATAAGGCCTGTGCTACACTACAGGATTTCCCACACACCTGGTCTTCCTTCCCATTCATGGCCTAATTTCCACTCCTCTGTGAAACAAGAATGGGAATTCGAATGTTGATCAGAATCAGGCAAAGTTCTCTCTATTTTAGGTAATAAAAGTCAAAAGACAGTGTGATTTTTAGATTTTCCTAGAGGAATTTTATGGTGTTCTTCATTCATTCTTACAATGCCTCCAAGAAAACCTTACCTCTGCCTCCCTCTCTTTAAAATTAAGGCTTCCCCTTGCACAGCTCCCTTAATGCAAGTGAAAATCCCAAATTCCTCATTTGTTTAGCCTGAAAACCCCTACACATTCCCACAAACTACTTCCTTTTCTCTCTTTTTAGCAGAACTCCCCTCTCTTTAATGAAGAGAAGTTCAGAGGGTTTTTCCCATGAATAGATGGCAGGCACCTGGGAGTTATGAATTTTAAAGTGATCATTTTCTTTCAGCCATGCCGGACAATGGGCATCTCCTTTTGACTCACTTTCACAGCTTTGAGAGGCTCTCAGATCAGCCACATTCCAATCGGACTGGAGTCAGATCAGAGCTGTGCTGGACAGCGTCAAGGTCTCACAGAGAAAGACAGGGAGCAGATGGCCGACACCAAGCTCTCCTCCCCCTTTCAGCAGGCAAAGACAGGCAATGTGGGAAAGCCTTCGCCCCGGTTGCCTATTGATCCCTGAATAGAACCACCACATGCCACCAGCCTGTAGGTATGAACCTCTGTTAACAGATGGTGAGATCATTATGAGCAATTAATTCCTTTAATGTATCAGTGGGAACATGTTGGAAAGGATGATGCAAGTGCTAACTGAATAGTGAGCTTCTCGCTCCTGGGGGGGTGGGGGCAGGCGGGAGCTACCTTGGGGGCTCTGGGAACATCTTCCCAGACTGTGGCTATGTCCCAGGCTCTGGACAGGAGCTGGGAACCAACTCTAGGGATCTGCAGTGTGGTTTCCATTAACTCATTGCAAATTCCTCCCTTCCTTCCTGATTAATGCCAGATTTATCTCTAGAGCATTCTTATAAACAGGAACCATCCGTAAACACAGAGACAAACAAAAACAGTATCCATCTGTAAATCCAAGAGATGCATGAGGAATCATTTCACTAAAATCAGCCCAGGGTCAGGTCATGGGTCACTTTTGGTAAATACTGGAGCCCTGACAGTTCTAAATTTAGAATGAATATTTCAACAGCTACAGAGGAATGGTAAATATATGTGTATGCACATATACACAACATGGGTGTGTTACACACACACACCACTGATAGGTTCTGAAAACAATATGTTTTCATACATTATTAGTGAGTTGTTTTAAAGCAGGCATTTTAAAATACAAAGTTGCATATCTATTTATAGAACTTGAGGAAAGGGCAATAATAACAAATTAGCTCATAAAAGCTAGATCCTTTATAAACTTCAGTAACAAGTGTGAAAATGGTTCTCATTGCTAACAGGAATGCTCTGAGTTTGTTTTTCGAATATTGATCACTAAAACTAGCCTTGGTGCATTCGGAGAAAGAGTGTTTTTCATTCCTAAGAAAAAATAAAATCTAATGAAGCAATGTAAGTCCTTGGACACTTAGGTTTTAGGAAGACATAAAACCTAGAAACAGGAAATTCCGGCAACAACTCCCTTAATTCATATTTAAATGGCACCTTTTTGTTTGTAATTAAGACACCCCAAGTATCGGCTCTGTTCATGAAATTTACATAACTGTACAATAGCTTGCCTAAATGAACAGCAAATGACAGTTAACCTTGAACTGTAGTATCTTAATTGAATAAATCTGGCTTTAACTCAATAAATTAGAAACATAGGAATCATACCGCAGAAGACTTTTGAGAGCAGGCTCACTGCCTTCATAAGCTCAGCCCAAGACTGTTTACAGTTGTGCTGGACCCTCGGACACCCCCAGGATGGTTTCTGAGGCTGAAGAATTCCCATACACATTTGCTGATTCTCCATTATGACTTCCAGGGCAAATCAATGTCAGTTTCTGGACATCACTGGTGAGGCTATCTGAACACTAAATCAAACATGTGGGCCTACTGTGTGAGATCAGTTCTCTTCTGGGGTTCCAGTCCATCCATCAACAAGAGATATTTGATCTTCCTTCATCAAATTCTGCATCCTATATTGTGAGTGTCTACACACACACACACACACACACACTAAGGAAAGAAAACTACAGTTTTCTCCTTATTTTTATTTATTTATATTTATTTATGTTGCATAAGAAAGACAAATTCTTCTCACTTTGCCATTTAAATCAGATTTGCATGGATCATAAATTCCTTCAATGCAGGGGAATTGACAAAAGATGCAGAGTTCTTCCCTCCCAAAGTTTGTTCGTTAATCAATGCGGTCATGTTTCAGTGATTATGTAGTTAAGGAGAAGAAACCCTGCAATATGTTTTTATTTGCATGAAATAACTTAATGAGGCATCACCTGTGCCTTCCACCGGCATGCTGGGGGAGAGAGTGAACAGCACAGGTGTTCTCAGAGCACCGTGGTAGGTTTTATACATCAATTTAAACACTCTAAATCTAAAATCATCTATTGGAATCCAGCAGTGCGCATTGCTAAGGAGTCCCTCACATGCACACAAATAAAAATCATTGTGAAGACATTCTTGGTTTCTTGGCTGGCAAGAGAAGAAAACCAGGTCGTAATTCATTCTTTGCTCGTTCTCACAGCGTTCACTATTGTGCCATCTGCGATATACAATGTACAGGCTCAGCCATAACCCGTACGGCGGGAAAAAAGAAGCATTCACACTGTGAATTACCATTTTTCCCAGCATCTAGCGCTAGTCAAAGACAGCACAATAATAAGCTAGAAGCTCCTTTGTCTGTTAAACATTGTTCTTCACTACTACATGAAAAGCAAATTGTCTTTGTATAGAGGAAGAGAGGCACACACGGCCATGGGAGTGGGGGGAGGGGGTTGTCCCTCTGCCTGACCACCTCACAGCCACCAAGGCTGCTCTTCCATCTTCTTTGCTGGCCCACCCACCTGTGCCTTGGAAATTATTTTTGCCCACAGGCTTGTAAAGGGAGTAGATTCCTTGTTCATCTGACAGATAGTAGAGACTAAGAGGAAAATTTCTATTAGATATTTTGAACTTTGTATCCACATAGGGCTTGTTGCTTTAATCCATTTCTGCACGTCCCTTTGAAATGTTTGGGACAGGTGAGAATTACCCTGAAGCATTTTGCTTTTATGGAGGCTAAATAGAATAAACAAGTTAGGGTCGGTCATTTGGGCTCTTAGAAATCAAAGAAAAAGCAAGCTAGCAGTAACTAAATCTTTGAAATAGAAGATAAACTAAACATGGAAAATGTGGCTACACAGCAATGGCCTCTGCTAATTGCTACTGTGAGAGTTAAGGAAGTAAACAGCTTGGAGTTTTACACACAAATAAAGGGAAGGCCCTTATAGTATAAACGCATGATTGATAAGACATCAATGATCAAAGGTCTTTCTTCTAGGTGTCAAAAATCCCAACATCCCTACTTCAAATGACTTGACAGATTTAGATGCCTCCTGGATGGCATCATCCTACATGTGGAGTGGGTAGGAGAGGAGGATGGTCAAGGTACATGTGATGGGGGGAGAGAGGGAAAGAGAGAGGGAGAGGGAACTGGGATTGCTATGTAAAAATAAACAACTAAATAAAGAAAGAAAAGAAAAAAAAATCCCAACAAATTTGCAACACAACAAACTTGTTTTTATAAAACTTTCTTAATTTAAAATAAGTCTTGACTATCATCTCATATGCAGACTAGTGATCAAACTCACTTCCTTTTTTTAGTGTGTGTTGTTGTGTGCTGGTATGCACATGGGTGCCCACATACATGTGTGCATAGGCTAGAGTTAGAGGTCAGTATCAGGTGTCTTCTTCAATCTCTCAGCCCCATAGTTTTTGAGATAGGGTCCTGTCCCTGGAATTCCAGGGATGCTCCCATGTATGTCTCGCTAGCACTGGGATTACAGGCCAACACGGATCCAGCAAGCAAGACTTTTCCCATGGGTACTTGGGGATCCATTCAAGTCCTTATGCTTGATCCGGAAGTATTTAATGGACTAAGCCATCTCCTCAGACCATCAATTCTTCATGTCAAATCTCACTGAAAACTGCTTGTTAATAATCCCAATAAGCCATTACCTAGTGTGTAGCAGAAATTAAGTCCATTCCATTCACTGGGCAAAAAGAACTAACTAGATGATACACAACACATGAGTGTTAGTTCAGCTGTATTTCAGTTTGTGTGTTTACTGTTTTGAAGAGTTGAAATCACATAAGAAACTAGGAAAAGTCATTTGGCAGGAGAACATTCAAAGACAAGCTTTGGACATGAAACCGTTGATTCTACCCTGGTGATTATTTTTGTGGTTTTGTTGTTGTTTTGTGTGTGTGTGTGTGTGTGTGTGTGTGTGTGTAAATTTGTATAAATCTATGTGTATGTGGCTCACTGAGCTATAATGGGGCTTTGAAAATGTCACACTATTACTTATACACAGTAGGTTTATAGCAAATGCTAGCTGTCTTTTGGATATAAATTAACTCTTGATTTTAATTTAGACAAAACAAAAAAAAATAATTACCAAGAAGTATGTTCATATTTGTCCTATGGTAGAGTATCACTACAGAGTCTAGGCTGGACGGGAACTCATTATAGACCAGTTGGATCTTGAATTCATTGCAAGATTCCTGCCTCGGCCTCCTGAGTTATGGGTTTGAAGGCATGAACTAACTGGCCAGCATTGTATGTATGTATGTATGTATGTATTTCTTATTTTACATATCAATCCCAATCCCTCTCCCTCCCTCCCGTGCCTCCCTACCCCTACTCCCCCCCCCACTCCACAGGGAAGGTAATCTGTCATCCCCCCCCACTCCACAGGGAAGGTAATCTGTCATCCCCCCCCCACTCCACAGGGAAGGTAATCTGTCCAGCATTCTTTTGTAGATTTTCACTGTACCATCCTTGAAATGGCAACTTGAGAAACTATATAATGTTTATGAAAATAATCATAGTAATCTCCCCCAATTCTGAAAGGTTGTTAAACATCTTACAATTTCTGAACTTGGTATACTTAACCCAGAAACCCTGTCCACCCTCCTAATGTTCATAAGTATAGTCTATCTACAGAAGAGAAGCCCACTGCTATGTTTTTTACCATGTCTATGAGCCTTAAGGCCAACTTAAGGCTCATCAGGTGTGAACATAATGCTAATGTCATCAATAGATGGGGTTGAGAGGAATTACCTAAATTCATACACATGGCAAAGTTTATTTAAAAGTCACATCATAAATCATCTGCCTTCAAAAGCAAGGCCATCCAACATCAAGGAACTATTTTTACAATACATGATCTGCTCACCAACTCAAACTGTTCCATCATTTGTCTTAATTCATCTGACACTAAAAGTTAACTAGTGATTTCTCTTTGGGGGGAATACTTCATTTCCTTGAACACTTGTATGCTGACTTCTAAATTGTTGCAAGAAATATATTTTATTCTTTTAATTTTCAGTTTGAATGTCTTCTGCCTCCTTAATTTGCAATAACAACACTTGTTCTTCAACTCATAAGATGAAGCATTTATTTAAAACTCCTTCTAGTTCTCTGTTTCCTTACTTTTGGGGAAACATTGAATTTGGGACTGTAGGTCCTCAAACGTTTCCTTCCTTTCTCCCTCCCTCTTTAGCAGCTCCTTCTCTATTGCTGAAAGTAGGGCACATCTTACAGCATTTGTCCCCAAGCAGGGACAAATTTGCCTCCAGAAGACATCTAACTAGAGACACTTGTGACTGCCACTCTGAGTTTAGTGGCTTCTAGAGGTCTAGTTCAAGCCAGCTGCTGAATGTCCTCCACTCACAGGACAGCCCCATCACTAGCCAGCACAAAGAAGAGTTACACAGCCCAAGATGGCCATAGTCTCAAGCTTAAATAAGTAAGTAAATAAATAACTAAATAGACTGGTCTCTAAGGAAAATCAGATCAAAGAATCAAAGCATAGTTTTACATCATTCTGTATATAGTGTTCACCTATGTACCTCTTGGCTTAATTGCCAAACTCTGTCAAAACATTTTCCCAACAGCCTTTTCTTGGCATTTTCTCCTGCCTAATCCACTGCAGGCAATGTTTTTTCCAAGTCACTCCAACCACACTGTAACATCACTAAGCACCTTATCAGTCAGATCTAATGACCCAGTGGCCACTCTCCTGTCCTTATCATAGTTTGATATCTCTCTTGAGTTTAAGAGTTGATCATCTCCTCCCTAACAAGCTTTCATGTCATCACCACCACAGACACCATCATCAGTTGCCATTGTCAACATCACCATCATCACCATTATCATCTCCATCATTATCATCATCACAATTTATCAGCACCATCACCACCATTGATGATTTTAGCTCATCACCACTATCACTCCCATCATCAGTACCATTCTCACCATGATTATTACCATTGATCATCACCACCATTACCATCATTCTCTCCACTGTACACATCTTATATCTCACTTCATTCTGTCCTCCTCTAGCTATCACATTCAAGTTGTATCATGTTTTTCCTGTCCAAAGAAACGCTAAGCTTTCTGCCTCCTTAATGTACTTTCTACCCTCGAATTTACCAGCATGCAAAATTAATTAGTATATTTATTTTAAATTGATTTGTTGTCTTTTCTCACCTCACTCCCTCTTCTTCCAAAAGGTAAGTTTTATAGTACAATAAGGACAATGCCCGTTTGTTCATTTTTGTGCTAATAGCTCATGGCATACTTTTACTTAAACATGAATATTTGTAGAACAAGTGAGATAATGGATGAGTGAATAAGCAAAGAACAGAATGAATGCAGAAAAATATCTGTGTAGTTCTGTCTAGCTATAGGCCATATGCCTAACACATCTGTGAGATACTGACTGTATCTGTTTCCTCAAAATGCTTTTATGTCTCCTAAGATGTTGCCCTGTGCTGATACTCTTGTTTCCATGACTACCTCTTTATCTGCTCTGATGCCTCTTCTTCCTCTTGCTGTTTGGCAGGTAGGAGTGCTTGATGGCATGTCATCCATGCCCTTGCCCTCTACTCTCTTCCCAGCATGCCTTAGTGTTCTACTTGAGTGTGCCTTGGCATAGGGTTCTGCATGTCCCCTTGCATCTATAGAACTTGCTATGTCATCCATGGTTATGGTAGGCTAAGCACTATCTAAGTCGGGGCTTTGGCTGAGGATATTTTAATATTTGCGCAGGTTTTGGGGCAGGGAAAAGTCTGAACACTTTCAGAAGTTATGTTGACTTTGGGTTTCTTGTTTGTTTTTTGGTTTTGTTTTTTTTTAAGAGCAGCAGAGAAACAGTGAAGGGCACAACAGTGATAAAATGCAACATGGGCAAAACTTTCTGCCTGCGCCTGCAAGAGAAAAGAAACTAATTAAAAAGTGTGGTCCCTTCCGTTCTCAAGCTCTGAAACTTAGTGGGCCTATGCTCATATATAGATAGTCCTGTGTGCTGCCCCTGAAGAACATCTTCATTTACTTGGCAGTAACTCCTGTCCTTGCCTCATTTCTGGGGTTCCCTGTAGCCAATTCTGTGACTCCTGTGCACTTGAGAAAGCAAAGGACCTGTCACTGTCCCTGTTTAATTAAAAGAACAAAAACAAAAACCCAGCATCCTATATTTATCATTATTCAAAACAAGAAAATACAATTTTAACCCAAAGTACTAAGAATCAACAGGGAAATGTGAGGGATGTGCCACAAGGGAAAGCACAAGTTTGGAAGTGGGTCCATCGGCTTTGAAAAGACGCCGTCCTCATTCTCTGCTACTCTGCCATGTTTTCTTCAGTGTAGTTTTTCTTCTTTTTACTCAATGTTTTTGTTTTTTTGTTTTTTGTTTGTTTTTTTTTTTTTTTTTTTTTTTTTTTTTTTGTCTACACAGTCTCCAGTGACAGCCAACTACTAAAAGACATCACGTACAGTTTATTTGCAATGAGGACTAGAGTGTAAATACCAGCCACAGCACAGATGAAGTCAAAGGCTAATGTGTGTGTCTGGGTGTGTCTGCCTGTTGGAGGCGCTGCTGGCACAAACCTGTAACACCTGAGCTATGGGATGTCCTTAGACATCACACACTTTCACATTTTCCAACTAGACATGAACCCAACAAGTGTGAACAAATGAGCAACACAGAGATAGTCTGAATATGAAACAAGTATAGACAACTTAAAAAATACTTTTTTTATTTGAGAAAAAAATAAACAAATACAATAAAGAAGAGTCAGTTTAGCCTCCCTGAAAATTGTAAAGCATTAGATGAAAAGTTTCTGCACCTTGGTAAACTTCTCCACTGATGCAGCAATCCCAATCACACCAAAATCACAAACCAAATTTAATGGATACAATGCTCCCTGATAGCCTTCCAGTCCCTCAGGGAGCAGACAAGAAAGGGAGACTGGAAAACCCATATGTCTACTTTCTAGGAGGCAGTTTAAATACCCTGTGGGAGTATTTCTGGGGAGGGGTCATCATTTGGCCATTTGGCAGGCTGAGATGCAACAGGGTTTGGAGGGAGATGGGGAAGGGGGTTTAGGTGGAACTTCTACCATAACATTAGACACATGCAACAAATTGTTTAATTAATAAATAATGCCCTTGCATTTTATGCATATTTGCACACAGATATATCATATGAGGGAAAGACAATAGGAAACTGCCTTAAACATGAGCCCAAGGTGAATTCCACAAACAAGTAAGAAAAACATTACTTTTCTGTTTCTGACCTTATCCCAAGAAATTAATATTTGTAGTATTTTACCTCAGATTCCTCTTAGTTTTCCATATGACACTGTCCTGCACACTCACAATTTCCCACTTTAATGTCTGGATATTGAGATGAAATGTAAGGTATAGATTTAATATTCTGCTTAGAGGATTCCTATATTTATCCTACTACATCATAAGTTTAATATATTCATCAATTAACCCAGTCGTGACCATGGGCTGTTGGTTTATTGTGGACATACTTTCAACTGAGAGAGAGGGATTGATAGAGACTACCTCCAAATCACCACTAACAATCATGTGTAGGTTAGACAACGGAAATGTAGTGCTTATTTTCGGTTTTTAAAAAAAAATAGTCCAATTCCTAGAATATTTGGAAGGCAATCTTAGTTATCTGACCAGTCGGCAGATTGCACAGTTTAAGACATCCGGATGCTGAGGAGAATTGTCTGGCTTGCAAAATTGTCAGGGGACTAAATGACTTAATCAACCTTCCTCATTTTTATCTACAGTCAATCTGAGCTTATTATTACCAAACCACTCAAGTGATGGCCCCTGATTGAATAGAACATTCCACAGGGAACATGGCAAGCTGCCTCCCCTCCTCCCTGGAGTGGGGAGCCACAGACTTAGCCATGTTCTCTTTTCTATCGCCCTCCATAGGTAGAAACTTAAAAGCCATTTCGAACATTATCTCATTATCCCTTCACGTTTGAACTAGGAGTTGATTGCCCTTAATTTACAAGGGACACTGTTGAGAACTAAGCCAATTTCTCTGGTCACATGCAGAGCTCTCAGCGCTGAGCTAAGAACCTGACTGGCAGCCTTGGGGTCAGGATCCAACCCTGGCTGTAGCATTTACATAGCATACTATTACAGCTAGGTCCCTCTCTCAGCTTTGGAAAAACAGCAAGACACCCCGGACAAACAATTGTCCTTTCATGCCCACTTAAAAATCCTTCTTAAACCAAGAGGGGCTGTTTTTGAAAGAGAAATAACAGCCAGGCATTCAGATATAGCGTGGTTTTATTTTATTTGTTTTTCTAGTTGGCGAGCTCTGCTGTTTACTGTTAGCCCAAACGAATGTGCATTCCTCAAAGAGACAAACTAAGGTAACCCTGATTGTGATGTTGACTTTGCTGAAGGCAATGGTCCAAAGCATTAGTAATTAAAGCCCATTTAAAATTAATTTAATTTCAGGATCTCCACGAACCCATAAAATCAGACACACACAAAATAAACAGCTACAGATGCAGTTCTGAAACCAATGATCTCCAAAATAAGAAGACAGACGTGGTGCGAAAGATGGAAAGGACACGAGGAGAAAAGGGTGAAGGCAGAGAAAGTGCCCACTGTTAGTCCCCTGGGTCCAGCAACCCGGACCTTCATTTCCAAGGCACCATTGGTTCATTTCCTAATGATTCAAGTTACTAAAAGACCCTTTCTCTTTCCACTCTGAATAAAGCCAAGCAAGGAAGGGACATTTGAAAACACTTTTCTGGGTAAACATTGATTTTTGTTCACATATTTCAAAACAGATCGGAGTTCACAGTGGCTCCTGTCTTAACTCTGCAAAACATGAGCAACTGCTGTTTGTAGGGAAATATTGTCCAAACTTCACATGGCCAAAGATGTCAACTATTGCTTGTGACTTGTAGACACCGGCTTTTGGGTCATCATGTGTTGTTTGGAAACTAACAAATTGGCCAAGCTCTGGTTTTTAAATTGAATTTTAACATTTACTATTCAACTTAATGTTTATTTTTGAGACAGTCATTCTATATAGCCCAAGTTGGCCTCGAACTTAGGATTCTTCTGCATCAGCTTCCTGAATGCTTGGACTACAGATGTGAACTATTATACCCAGTTAACATTTATAAAAACAGGAGTTGGAAAAGTATAGAATTGCATCTTTCTAATAGGTCAAAAATTTTAATTTAAGAGGTTTTTTTTTTTTTGAAATTTCATTCATTAGTATTGTAGTTACATCATTTACACCCTTCCCTATCTCTCTATCTCTCATCCAACTCCTCCCATGCTCTCCCAACTCGCTCTCAAATTCATGACCTCTTCATCAATTATTGTTAAGTGTGTGTGTGTGGTGGGGAGGGTTGCATGGGGGTGGTTGGAGAGAGAAAGAGAGAGCAAACAAACCTGCTGGGCCCTCTAATGTTGCCTTATTGTGTATGTGCTTAGCGCCCACCTCTGGGGACCTCTCTCAGCTCTCAAAAATTGCTGTAGCTCTTCATGGAGGGGTAGGGCCTTGGAAATACATATTTTAAATTAAGGACAGGAAGGCCTACTCATCAAAATATGGAAAAAATATATGTCGTTCATGCTATGATAAAGCTTGAGGGGGATCTTGGCGGATTCCATGGCAGGCGGGGGGGGGGGGGGGGTTGAAGCAGGAGGACAAACATGACAAGGCGACAGAGCTTAGCGAGAAGTCTTACTAGAAAGGGAAGGGGGTGGAGAAAAGCAGTAAACAGACACAGAGACACAGAGAAGAGGGAGACAGGGAATGTCCTTTCTGTCCCAGGGGGACCTTGGGGAAAGAGCGGAGCAGGAAAGAGCATAGGCAGGGGTCTTTCTTTTAAAGGGGTCCTTTGCATCTGCGTATAGACTATGCATGCATGCATGGAACCCTGGGCTGATCAGGGCACTGCCTGAGTGCATTCTGCCAGGTGACAGCGGCAGGCCGGCATAATGCCTGAGTCCTTACAGTCCGCAGGACACAGCAGCTTAGGGTTTAAATGGAAGAGCTAGGGATGGGATAGGCACGCGGGAGAGCAAGGCACATACATGTTTCCTTTCCCTACCCACCCCTTGCAGAACTCAGCAGTCCCATCAACAAACAACATAGTCTTGGGCAGAAGATTGCCTCAAAAAGACTTAGACTATTTTCAGAACGCTATACTTGAAAGTCTTCAAAGCTTCCCCAATCATATCTTAGTTATGTGCCGTAAATCCTGCCATAGTGTGTTAACAAGGCGTCTCTTCCGTATCACCAGATCACACGTAGTTGGGGCAATTGTTGATGCTAGCTAATGGGAAGTCTCTCTAAATCCTAACCTCACCCTTTCAAGTGGCATAATATAAAACATCCTATTTCTTGCCATTTAAACAGTAGCTGGCTGGCCAGACCTAACTCAAATGGCATAGCTTCCTCAGGCTAACAGAGAGAGCTCCTTCAAGCAGCTCAGCTTCCTTTGTCTCTTCAGCTTATAAACGGGAATGATCAATGTTTCCCAGCTCGATGGCTCATTTTACTTATGACGGTGCCCAGTATAGACAATACTCAGAGACACCCAGTATTACCGTGTAAAGACCCAGGTAGTCAGAGATGGCCCTGAGGTGTCCCAACTCTATCCTTTAGTAACTCTCCTTAGGTTTGCGTTTCTGAGCTTCTGTTCCCTCCTCTTTTTCAGAGAGATTCTGTGCTAGTTAACTGAAGAACAATGTTTGAAACCGGATCTAACTTCTGAAGGCCCGATGGTCATAATCCCAGTGATAGAAACTGCTAAGGCATTCCCAGTGTGTGAACACCAGCCCATCTTCACATCTCCCCCAACCTAAAACAGATGTGCTTATTAAGGCGATCCGAGGCTGTGTTTAAACACATGTATTCTTTCTGCTACTCAGAACTAAGACAATGAAAGGGGCAATGCCAAGTTACCAGCCCACAGGATGTACTCCACTCTTACAAGCCAACAAGAGTGCGGCATAGCAAAATGGAATGAATGTCAATGGCGGAGGCTGGTCACACGAGGAATCCCTTTTGTAGGAAGAAATGTGTGTGACCCCCTCTCCTCCTCCTCCACCGGCCTACAAATACTTGTTCGGTGTCTCTACACCCCAGGATTGCACATGCTTTCCTACCCTCTGGTTAAGCCTTGCATAACCCGTGAACCTGTAACCCACCTAACGATTCTCATTTCTCCCAGAAGACCCTAAAATATCCCGTTCTTTGCTCTGCATCATTATTCATATTTCCCACATTTCAAATAGAAAGGATGAATAAACCAGCCCCATCAAGATGATAATGCATATATATACATATATGTAATATACATATATATGAGCATATATTCACATTCCAGCAGATACCCATGTGTATATAGCATATACACCGGTGCATCAATCACACAGATTTTTTGTCTATAGAACAAGGGCCTTAGACTAAGTAGCCTAAAAAGAGTCCTTCAAACCTCTTAATTCTAAAATTTTGTAATTGTTTTTTTTTCCCCTCTCTTATCATTCCTTATTTTCTTTCTTGATAAAACCTACTTGAGAATTTGTGGTTTTGTGAATTAAACAAACTGACCTCGGACTCCTGGTCCTCCAACTTCCACCTTCTGAACCCTGGGAACTCAGGCAAGTGCTACCACAAGCCAGGTTTGTGCCCACACAGGGCTTTACAACCCAAGGCACTGTGCACGCTAGATGAGCACTCTGCCTACTGAGCTAAGTCCCCGCCCTGCACACATTTCTGAGCGTGTGTTTCCGTCGCTGTTAGTCTGCAGTTTCTGATTTACTGTTTCTCTAGCTTCGATGTTCCAGTAGTCACTAGCACCTTCCCATTCTTTCCCACCTCAAATAAGGTATTCATGAGCCTCTGCTCTGGGGCTCTCAGTGAGACAAAAGTCTCTGTAGGCAGTAGGGTGCATTTACCCAGCTCCAGCAGGCAGAACTTGCCAGCACACCTGGGCCCCAGAAAAAGGATGGGGGTTCCTTCCCTGCCTTCTCCAGCTCGGGGGAGGGGAGGGGGAGAGAACCGCTTAGGCGCCTTTGCAAATCAAAACCTTTTCATCAGCATTTGGTGATTCGCTCTGAATGGCCCTGCCTTGGAAAAGTCTGTAATGTACTATTGTGTGAAAAGGGTAAAATTGGCCTGTCTCATTGACAACGCTCCTCTTCTCACGGCTGGGGCAGGGTTGGGGGAGGTGCCGGGCACAATAGAAAAAGCCCTTTACAAAAGGCCTCCCTCACTGTCTGCACAGCCCGGCCAGTGTACCTGCGTGGGCTCGGCTGTCTGCGCCCTGGGTGTCACCGCCCCCTGTGTTCATCACCTCTCCTCCGCAGGAGACTTGGGTTTCGGCAGGCATGAAGATGGTGCTTGTTTTTAACAAGGCAATTTTACAAAGCTTCCACACTTGAGAAAAAAAAAAAAAGTGTGGGGGAGGCAAACACTCACAGGCCATGCCAAATTTACTTCTCCTGAAAGCAGGGAGAGACAAAGGAAATCGCAAGCACACCTCCCGGACACAAAGACCATGTGTTCAGTTTCCAAATTCAAGCCGGTGAACTCAGCTCATTACCCCAGGAGCTGGTCAGTAATGCTATGCAGTTGCAAACAATTCCTGTGGTCCCATTCACACAGTTCGTCTTGGAGGCAGTCAACTAGGGCCCCAGTGCAGGATGGCTTTACCCTGGGACCATGAACTTTTGCATGGTGTTATCTTATTTAATCTCTTCAACAAGCAACGCTGTTAGGTTAGTAAGAAAACAAAAAACAAAAAACAAAAAAAAACAAACAAAATAAAAAACAACAACACAGACGTTAAAAAGGTATATACAACACCAAGAAAGAAATCCCATAAGATTTATAAGAGGAAGTTCGATTGCCTCAACAGGAGCTCCCAAGGTAAGTCTGCCAGAGGACAGCTTGCCCTGCAAATGTGAGGACCATAGTTTGATCCCCCGTTAAAATGCCAGGAACTGTGGTGCAGGTTTGCAATTCCAGCGCTGAGGAGGGGAAAACAGATTCCTGGGGCTTGAGCTAGCTAGCCTAATCTAATTTGAGATCCCCTGGTCCCAGTGAGAGACCATATCTTGAAAACCAAGATGGAAACACACACACACACACACACACACACACACACACACACACATTTTTGCTAGTAAAAGTTAGGCCTACAAGAAAAGTTCAGCAGAACGGAATGCCTTTATTTCGTGTCTGTCCCTCTCCTCCTTTTACTTGGATAGAAGGTACAGAGATGAGTCATTGTCCTTAGCCTTTTCTCCTGACTCACCTTGGATTCCTAGAATAGCAGAATCTCACAGGACAGGTCATTCCCCAGATTACCCATGATGCTAAGACCTCGCTATCAGGCCAACTCTTTATTGTTGGGATGGGTGTGTCCTCAGAATGGCTCACCCAAGCCTCCTCTCCCTGGATGCCAACAGCACATTGTGACAATCGAAAACAGCTTTAGGCTTTACTACTTGTCCCCAAGGGAGAGTGAAGATAAGCCACTGCTGGCCCAGAACCACTGTTCTGCCTACACAGGCCCTCTCCATTTGAAATGGTACTGGACAAACACCGCCAGCCTTTGGAGTCTAGTTCTCACTATCTCCAAACAGTTGCTCTTCTGCTATTCTTCCCTTTAGAACACATGCTTTGGTCAGGCAGTGTAGGAGACATTACACACTGATATCTCCGAGTTTCTAGATCTTTTTATATGTTATTTTTTTTTTTTTTAGACAAGGTCTCAGGTCACCAAGGATGGCCTTGAACTCATTATGTAATGAAGGCTGGCCTTGAACTCCTGATCTTTTTGTCTCAACTCCCAAATGCTCACTATGCGTGTGCGGTAACGTGCCAGGATCTAGATTCTTCCTCAAGGGCAAATTTCCACAGGGGAGACAATATTAAGCCACTGTACCCTGAAGGGAGGTTGGCAATAAAAGGTGCTGTTTTTAATTCTGTTTACTTGTATGTGGGGATGGGGAAGATAACATGGTGTATGTGTACTTCAGTGCATGTATACTGGACAGAAGACATTGTATGGGTCCAAGAATCAGACTCGGATCACCAGGCTTGGGCCTTTACCTGCAGAGCCATCTTGCCTATACCAAGATGGCATTGGGAGGGGGGGGAGGGGAGGAGAGGAGAGAGTGAGCTGTGGCATTTTCAAAAATGCCACCTAGCTGGTCCACCTAAACCCTAGTTTTATGGGGTTGATCCTCTATGCTTTGTATGAGTGGAAGAATGAATTTACACAAGTCAACCCCAATCCCACCTTGCTTAATAAGGAACCTCATCATTTCCTGACGAAATCCAAATGCAATGCTGTTCTTGTTTTAACTGGTTGTTCTGGCAAGGGTCTTTTCCAGGCCTGAAATTTCTCATGTTGGCAACATAGCAAAGAAAAACAAACCCATTTGCCAGTTCCCCTCATCGTCGGTGCTAATTAGAGGCAATGCTACTGCTCCTTTCACAACAACTGTAGAGGAGGTCAAGGGGATATTCCAGGGAGAGAGCAGGGATGCTACCCAGAGAGAGGTTATTGGTGTTGCAAGGAGAAGTCAAGAGATGCTGCAGAGAGAATGACCCTGGGCACATTCACCTGCGCATGAAAGATTGGATCCCAGAAAGGCAATTGGAAGACTGTGGGGCAACTCAAACACATTGTTTATAATTGTTCTTTCAAGCCCAGTTCTGAGCTGGGTAACTCCAGAACCCATTCCCTAAAACCTACCAAGTGCAACCCAAACAGCCACTAAGAAAATTTACAGAATTCAAACAACCTCCTGGATATCAAAATGAACTAAAATTAGAATCTCAAAAGGCTGAATGGGAAAATACAGTTGGAAATATAGAAGAACCATGCAAATATTAAGTTTTTAAAAATCCATAAAGGGACAAATTTTGACAGGCATGGCAGTCATAGTCAAAGTCTTAAGTATTAACAGATACAGAATAGGGTGCATAAATATAACTATAGATGAGACTTTTTTAAATTTTGGAATGCAAGAAGCCCTCTCCTCTCTCCCCATCTAATGCTGTCTGAAAGCTTTGCTAATTCCTGCATCAAAAGGCCAAGTGCTTTTCTCATGAGCCTCCTTGCACATCCCTCTCACAACACTCAACACCATGTTTTGTTTTGTTTTGTTTCACTTGTCTCGTATTTGTCTATTCCCTAGCTCTGGCCACCCTTGGCATGTACTGAGAGCACAATGGCAACTTGATGAATAAATGAATTCAGAGGAAAGACGTGGGCTGGAATGTCTATGAGGAGTCCTTTTTGGAGGAAATGGGATACTTGATCGTCAAACCAGGTGATCATTAAAAAAAAATATTCTAGTTGCATGAGGGGCTGTTGGGGAAAGGGATAGACTTTTCTGTGTAGACTTGTGAAATAGAACTGGTATCACATATGTAACATGATCAGATAATGCTCAAGCAGCAGAAGAGCCAATTAGATTCTTGAGCTTGTGCTTTCCTTCCCAGAAACTTTCTATTTACATCACCTACCTACCATCTATCCATCTATCATCTATCTATCTATCTATCCATCTATCATCTATCTATCTATCATCTCTATCATCTATCTATCATCTGTCTATCTATAATCTATCACCTACTTATAATCTATCTACCCATCATCTAGCCATCTATCTGTCTAAAGTGTATATGTATGTGTGAGTGCAGATGCAAGTGTGTATTGGGGTACGAGTGCCTCTATGAAGACATGGAAACCAGAAGACACCACACATCATCCCTGATTGCTCTCCACCTATTCCTTTGAAGCAGGGTCTCTCCCTTACTCTGGAACATGAATTTTCTCAGTTAAACTGGACACCAGCAAGCCACAGTGGTCTTCCTATCCCTGCCCAGCTCAGCGATGAGGTCACTGGCATAGATGGGATGTCCAGTTTTTTTGTGTGGGTGGTGGGATCTGAAATCTGGTCCTCATGACTGTGCAACAGGGATCTTAACAACTAAGCTATCTCTCCAACCGCTATTGGACCACTTAATAGTGAGGAGTATGCCTTATTTTCTTCAAACCAGTTGTGAACCTTCATGGCTTTCTTACCATAGGTGATCCCTCTACATCTACTCATCATTCCCAAGCCACCTAGAGACATTGTAAGACTTTAGTACAGTAGAAGTTTAAACACACACACACACACACACACACACACACACACACACACACACACACTGGGCCAGCATAGGATATAAACACACATAGTATTTCCTATATTTCTGTCAAATATCCAATTATGGAAGCAAACCTCATCAGACGGGTAGGAAGCCTGATTCTAGCAAGGCTAAATATTCCACTAAACTGCCAGCCAGACACTGCTAGTATCAACATTCTGTTCTTCACAAGAAATTGCAGTTTAAAATCAATCCAGCTTTTCCCAAATATCATGGCCACCTGTTTAAATCCTTCCCTCCTCTGTACCCAACATGAAGCCTTAGCCACCCCCAACCCAAGTTCTGAGTTAATGACTTTTTCTTCATCAGCTGCCTTCAATGTTGGGAGCAGCCTACAGTTTTAAGCTGATCAAACTTTGCGAGCTGCAGACTGCCAGGGTTCCATTCTCCAAGCAAGCATCCATGCTGGCTATCCCCACCTAAAGTTATGTTTCCCAAAGATACCACCTTCGGACAAGTCTTGCAATTGCTAAAAAAATAAATGCGCCTGGCATTTGTAATTACTTAGCCCTATACCTGGGCGAGTTGGCTTCATACTAAGGGAAATGCAAATTTCTCTGAGCCCAGCAGGAAAAGTCTTCTCTGAAGTATTTATTGCAACCCTTACAGTAGGACAAACCTGGAATTCTAGAGACTCCAGAAGGCCTAGAAAGCTGATGATGTCTTACTTAGGGTTTCACTGTGTGCATCTGGGTATATCCACCTATGGTATGGATGTATTCGAACGTATAATCACTACATGATCAGGGCTAGCCCCCTGCAACACTTTCTTATTGTTTCTAGAACTGCTGACTTTTCTGGAAAATTACCTCCTTCCCTTTCCTACCCAGTGACTCTTCACAAAGCCCCAAATTGGAAAAATAGATCAAATACATGACAAAGGTCAATCATCCCTCTTAGTTTTTCTTATTGAATGCCATAGACCACTGTAGTAAAAATTAATTAATGGAAAATAATGTTTACCAAACCAAATAAATAAAAAGAATGCCATTCGGAATTTCCCTGGGCTGTAGTTCAGATTTTCAGTGTCCCCTAAAAGCTCCATGTGATAAAGGCTGATGACCTTAAAGTATGTCCAAAAATAGTGGTGGCTGTTGGGAGGTCTTTGGGTGATCAATAGCATGCTCCCGAATGAGAATATGGAACCCTGATTTCTTCCACTCGTTCTTTTATTTCTTAGCCATGAGGTGAACAGTGTTACTCCTCCATATACCTCCTTAGACAACGGATCTTCATGCCATACAGTCAATCATCCGATCACAGCTTGATACTCCTCCCTATAGAGCAGCCCAAGCTACACTTTTTTCAGTGAGTTTCATGACACTGGCAGTGGTTCATGAGCACATAGTCTAGCCTCAGCCAATCAGGTGCCACTACTCAAGGTGCCGGACCTGGTAGCCAGGATGGAATGGTACAGGAAGGGCAGAGAAAATGGATATGTTCTGTCCACTGTGACTTCCAGTGAACTGGGGTACAGGCAGTACCATTTGAGTCTTCCACTGTCTATGATGGACAGCCCTGTCCTCATCAGGATTGTATTTGTTCCCTTTCAACTACCAAATATAGGTCGTCAACCTTCTAGGAAGTTCTACGGGGGAAACAGCATCATTTTCTTTTACTAGAGTAAGCATATTGAAAATCAGGAGGACACAAACAATACAAGGGAGATTCTTTCCCTTGATTTGCTCCTTAGTCACTCTGACCCCAGCCCTGCCCCTGGAAGAAATCACAACAACAACAACAAAAAGCAACAAAAAGCAAAACAAACAAACAAAACTCCCAGTCTCACACGGCAGGCCATGGTGGCTTAGAACTCACTAATTAGCCCAGGCTAGCCTCATTCACAGTAGTCCTCCTGCCTCAGCCTCCTAGTGTGAGAATCCCAGGCATGAATCAGATGCCTAGCTAAGTAATCACATTTAATCACCTCTCTGTGCTTGAGCCATGTACTTAATACTGACAGTCTTTGATTTAGCAATGTTAGGAAACACGTGCTGGCCTCCGCAGAGTTTGAGTAAGAAGTTGGTTCCTCTGCCCCATCTCTACAGGTCCTTGTCACATCTTCCAAATAGAGTTACATGACAATTTTATTTAACAGTGGCAGTGTGTTTGTCTAGCATGTATGAGGTCCTGGATCCAGTCTCCAGCGCTATGAAACAAATCAGTGCCCCGTGCTTTCTTGGGCAGGCTCTATAGAGGCACATTAATCATCTCCCACCCCTTCACCATCAGTTTTGAAGAGTTACTGGTCATTTTCTAGCACCAGCCACAGTACTTTCCCAAAAATTGCACAATCATTTCAGTCATTTTTTTTTCGTCCAAAAGCTCGAACATGTCAAATAACTTGTTCACATCTCCCCTTTCCCCCAGAGACTTGATGTTTATCTGGCGACTCTTTCCGTTGGAAGCTTTCCTCCAGTATTTGAGGTTCTTGGCTGTTCCCAGAAGCAGTGGGAAAGCCTGGGGTGAGTTGAGGCATCATCTAACGAACGCCTCCCTCCACGGAGTGAGTGGAAGGAAATCTTGCCATTTCTTAGGGTGCTCTTTGGCCCATGCAAGTGTGACTCCTGCATTGTTCAGTGTCTCCAGAAGAGAATGCATCCATCCCTTCTCGGGGTGCACATCTGGCTGCTGTTTGGAGAGAAGGCAGGCATCCTGCCAGGGTTAACTTTGCAGATTTTGCAGCCCAGCACAAATGAAAATGTGGGTTCATTGTTCCAAAGGCAAAGGAAGTGCCACTAACATGTCACCAACACCTCCCTTCTCTTCCCCGGGCTCAGTCTTTCTTAATTAAGCATGTTTTTGCTGTTATTTGTTTTTACTCTTTAAAGTTATTCTTAAAAAAAAAAAAAAAAAGTCATGCACAGTGACACATGTCTATAATCCTGGTTCTTAGGAGATAGATACAGGAAGACACAAAGGTCAAGGCAGCCTGAGTTACAGAGTAAAACTTTGTTTCAAGAAAACCAAAAGCAGAAACATTTTGTTATCCTAAGTAAATTTAAAATAATTAAACTCTTAACAAGAATTTTTGTGCACTCCTGTGTTCTGAATGCCAACATTAAATGAAAACAGAGAAGCATTTTGCATCTTATACAGAATCACAGAAATTACACTATCACTTTTCATAGTCTGTATGAATTACCCTGTTCTTGCAGAGAACTGTCTACAGTGCCTCATAGGAAGAGCCTCAGGGATTCCCAAAGTTAGAAGGAACGGTGTGCCACAGTCTTAGCACACAATGAGGCTTTGATTTATCCCTTGTCTTTTGTTAGTGCAGTTTAAGACCTGGGATAGAGTGGAAATGCTGGGCTCTTCCCCAGAACACACAGGCAAGCCTGTTTTCCTCTGGCCTACCTCCATCTGCTCTGCAGGAAAGTGAAGCCCTTAGTTTTGCCTCAGCCTTCAAAAAAGCAAACGGTGGACAGAGCTAAAGTCTATCCAGACATCCTTCAGATGGCATGAATGCCTTCTTCACTCCCACTCTCAGAGATGGCCATCACAGCCACCCCCGGGAGAGGACACATCTCGTACCAGAGCCCAGGCCAGGGATCTACAGAGAACACCAGGCTCAGCAGTGGCTCCGTTCTCTACAAGCTTTGCAGCAGGCCTGCATTTACCCCTCACTATGCAGATCAAGAACTGGCCCACAAAGAAGTTCCTGCCTCAAAAAGCCCTCAGACAGCATGAGTCTTCAGAAGCAGGCATGTCCCCAGCCCACCAGACAAGAGTCTCCCCAGAGCACAGGAGGGTCAAAGACACACCCCATTATCTGTTCTCGCTGGTCACCAGCTTTCCTGGGACACTGGCCATTAGAGAAACACGGCTCTTATTGTTTGCGTGCATGGGAGGGTCCTACGAGTGGTCTTCACTTCTTTGTGAAGACCAACACAGCTATGCTTTCCATTCCCCTCTGGATTTTCCCTTAGAAATTATCATCTATTAACAGTAGTTGGATAATGTGGTATATATTCATATGTGTGTCTGTGTTTATATATTTGCAATGCATGTATTGTGTGTATGTGTATAGGTATATGTATATATGTATGTATGTGTGTTTATTACATGTTTAAGTATCTATGTGTGCATGTTGTGTGTGTCTGCATGTACATGTGACTTTTCACACATAGTCTTGTATTTGGCTCACTGGAATGGGCAATGTTTACTTTGTTTGAAGACCAGATAGGAAATTGTGGTTGGTTTCTCAGACACAAGGGCTCTATTTTCAGAAAGAATTCAATGCTAGGGGACAGAACACTGTTTTCTTAGATAAACCTAAGTAAGAAATAACTTTATTTTGAATCCCCAAATTAAGCCTAAAATAAAACTTCTCCAAAGGTTAAGTCAATGTGAGTGGTATGACCACCCCTCCCAGTGTTTCCTGTATGTGAGGGTGTGCCTGCCCGCAGGAGACCCCTGGAAAGCAGGAGAATGGAAAGTGGCACCTGCAGGTGGGTTAAGGGAATTATGATCCTTATATCAGAGCACAAATCACCCCCACCTAGGGTGAATAAGTCTTCCAGCTCCTGCAGAATCAGTGGCTTCAAGATGTCAACCAATTTTTCTGTAATGAAGGCAAGACACAATGACTACAACTAGATTCCTGTTACTATAACGAAATCCCATAGAGAGAGAGAGAGAGAGAGAGAGAGAGAGAGAGAGAGAGAGAGAGAGGTGTGTAACAGTGTCAAATCAGAATTGACTCTGCCTCTTTCAACCAATGTTCCAGGAGGTCTAGTAACAGATATGCTAAAGTTATGAGTCAGATCCCCACATGTAGAGTCTAAAAACAAACCAGAAGAGTGTTGCTATAATTCCTGCACCCTGCTACTTATTGTGAAAACATGAGAGGATGGACTGAGGAAGACAAGAGAGTGGACAGGCTAGATGGCAGCTGTGCTGCTGCTATGGTTTAAGTGTGTGGACCACGGTTTGTCTGTTGGGAGCTCAAGCCCCATGTTCACATTGTTCTTCTGGTGCTGTTATCTAGTGGGACCCTGGATTAAATCATGAGGGGGGCAGTCCCATGATGGCACTGGTGGCTTTATTTAAAAAAAAAAAAGAGCAAGAGACTAATGCTAGCATTCCTCGTCACCAAGTTATGTGTTCATCATTTTATAATGCAGTATGAAGTCCTAAAGGGATGTTGGAATCAGGCATTCTAACCTCTGGAATGGTGAACCAAATGATCCAAATACACTTGTAATTTTTAAAATAAATTACTCAGTCTCAAGTGTTTGGTTACAACAATGTAAATAGATTAAGAGCTGTCTTAAATCTATCCACCTAGAAAAGGGTGGAGGAAGGAAGGAGTTTGTCACCTCAAGGTTGAATAAGAGCTTCCTTGGGACTCTCTCAACGCTAGAGATGGGTTTCTCTTGATGAGATAAAAATAGAAGCTGGTCCTGCTTCATTATCCAGAGAGCTGAAGTGATCTACAGAGGCAGAATCAATACTGGGACAACCTTTCATTCTCCATCAAAGACTATAGAAAAGTTTCCTATGGACCAAATATAAACTAAACTAAAGTGGTCATCATTGAGACCACACAGCAGACTGGACTGTTGAGCAAGATTCTGGAGGTTAAGCCTATTAGAACTACATCCTCATTTCTATGTTATGAACACACACACACACACACACACACACACACACACACACACACACACACACACCTGGTTGAAAAAGCAAAAGCAACACTTAAAATGAGACATAGGTTAGACTGGGAGGGAGAGGGAATGGCTGCTTGTTCTCAGGTAAGCTCTGAGCTAAACAACATGGGAAAACATCAGTTGTCAGTTTTGAAGTAAGGTGTCATACCACCGCTAGATATAAAGAGAAATTAAGAGTTCTGAGGCAAAAACCAGCTGTCAGACAGGTAGAAAATATGACATAGCTCTTGAGAGAAGACAACGCTCCCAGAACAGATGGGCACACCTCTGAGCTTTCTAAAGCATTAACTAGCCGTTTAAATAAGTCCTTAGCAGATGTTTTCAATGCAATTTTAGAGGTGAAATGAAAAAAAACAAAACAAAAACAAACTCCAAGAAACAAAAAAACCAAACCAAAACAAACAAACAAACAAAAAACTAGCCACAGTGTTTGTAAAAAGGAAAGAAGACAAAGGAGCCCACTAATGACATTTGCAACTGAAGTGTGATACATCGTAAAACCATCACTTAAAAAAAACACAATGTATCTTACTTGATGATATAAAGTAAACAATCATTTACAATGGAAGCTGTAGGTATATACTACAGTGGTTCAAAAGGGCAACAAACGTTCTTGTCTATATTCCCATAGGTAGCTGTTTCCTTCGTGAGAGTAGCCTGCTGGTAGGTAGTAAGTCAACTCTTAAGTATTTATTTTTACTTTGTGTATGAGTATCTGGCTGAGTGTGTGTGTGAACCATATGCTTGCAGAGTGTGCAGTGCCTCTAGAGGCCAGAAGGTGCCTTTGGATTTCCCTGGAGCTACAGTTACAGATGGTCCAGAGTGCCCTGTGGGTTCTGGAAAACAAACTCAAGTCCTCTGCAAGAGCAGCAGGTGGTCTTAATTGCTGAGTCACCTCTCCAGTACCAGGAATGAGTATAAATTCTTAAGGAAAGAGATATTAATACGTTGTTAAGGGCGAAATTTTTTAAAACGCTTTTAAGTTTGTGTTGGAAACATTGGTATCAATACTGTGTTTAAATATATGTTAAAAGAGTAGGTTTATTCCATGGAAAATAAAGGGAATAAAGTCCTCTCATTCCAGAGTTCACATGTTGCAAGAAAAAGAAACAAGAAAACAGAAGGGCATGCCCACAAGGCTGGAACGAGATAGACTGAGCAAGGCGTGCTATGCGTTTGAGCAGAGTCTAGGCTACCCAGTGAATTCCAGGCCAGCCTGGGATACATGGTATGAAACCCAGAGGAGAGAGACAGAATGGGGGGGGGGGTGAGAAAAAGAGGAGGGAGAGGAGAGGGAAGAAGGGAGGGAGGGACAGGAGGGGGTTCAGCTATAATGAAATGTTGCTCCTTCATGCCTTTTGCTCTTTAGCAACCCTGAACACTGACTCCAGCCAAATCATTTTATAAATTTTACCCTCAAGCCAAACAAAACACCTCTCATTACTTAGGATCAGTGTATTCTCTTACTATTTACATCCCTTAACTTCAATTTTACAAAACTGCACCAAGGATTAAATCTAATTCCATAAGAAACCCACACTCTGTCTTGAGAAACAATGCCTCCCTGAGGAGCCATTGCAGTTGATGTTGCTTGGAGGCGGGGGAGCCACTTCCTTCAGTGGTGTGACCACTTGTTAGTGGCCCTCCTCCCCACCCATGCTCATGCAAATGACCTTAATTAAACTCAGTGAGCCACATAGTCCCTAACAATAATAATGAAAATGAGACAGAGACTTGTTGAGAACAAGAGGGGTTTAGTGGGTATGGGGGTGATAAAAGAAGATAATGGGGGTGGCTGAGAAACCGTCTAGAACACATTATCTACATGCACGAAATTGCCAAAGAATCGTCCACTGAATAAAGGGAAAGAAACACACCTCGCCGTGAGTCTTTCTGCCTGTGGGCTCATGCTTGTTGATTCCTGGAGGATCCAAACTGAAAGCCACCTCATCTCTCTAGTGTCACTGTCCATGAACAGAAAGGCACTTTGATGTGTCACAGTGGGAGTTAAGGAAGGGCAGTCCAGATGGCGCCTGTCAGGAGGTGTTGATTCTTCAGACACGGGAGACTGTTTCTTAGGTGCTAAGGAGATGTTCAGCAGGGTGGCCTGCATCCCAGTCACACAGGAGTCAGACCCTTGCTAATGAAAACAATCACACCACCAGGCATAGTTTTTTTCCTTGGATTTTGTTTATTTTACCTAGAAGATGTAGAGGAGAGTCTTGCTGGAAATAAAGCATTCATATTAAACTGCAGCGAACTAACTTTGAAAATATGGAAAGTGTCTACCTAGAGGTGCTGTGGAGGTGGCTTAATAGGGAATAAGTTTGTCTTACTAGCAGGAGGATATAATCCCCAGAATCCACATAAAAGTGTCAGTTATGGTGACAGGTGCTTATAATCCAGAGGTGGGAAAGCCAGGCAGGACAAGTGGACTCCTGGAGCGCACTGGTCACAAGTCTAGCATACTTCATGAGCCACAGGACCATGAGAGACCCTGTCTCAAAAATAAGGTGAACTGCACTGCTGAGAAACTATCCCCAACGTTGTCCTCTAGGCTCCACTCACATGTACATACACATGCACTGGCACACATATGAACAAGCACATATACACATGAAAGAGAGTGTCCATTGGTGTTCTTAATAACAAATACAATATAATAAAATGATGGACAATAACAATAAATGACATAGCTGATAAGGGGGCTTTAGTTACTACATTCTGAACTACTTGAAGAAAAATAAAGGTTGAAATGCAGTAGCAATCTGTAGAAGTTTTTGAAAGAGTTAGATTGGTAGTAGGTTCTGGTAAGGATATCTTGCTGGTTCCCCCAAGCCCACCCCAGTGCCATGAATTAGAGCTAGAGTCTCCTGCATTGAGCTATGCCCCTAGCTTTTGACTTTTGAAGTGGAGTCTCAGTGTGTAGCGCTGGCTAACCTCCAATGTCATGTATTTGAGGCTGGCCTCAGTCTCCCCATACAGCCCCTGAATGACCACTAATGTTATCTTTTTCTTTATTGACTGCAAAGGGCATTGTCTAGCCCATTCCATATTTCCTCCTGACTTTTCCACCCCCCAGAATGGACATGCTAGACTTGTCCTTAACCTTCCACTAAAAGATTTTCTATTAGCATTCTTAATTAAGGCCTAATTAAACAGCCAATCCTAAACACCCCTCTAGAAACCCAGAGAAACAGTCACGAGTTTACCTTGCTTTATGCCTGTTGAGAGCTGATGATGATACTGACTCTGCACCAAGAAAGGGTGCATGGAATGGATTTTTCCATCCATTCCCTCTATGCCCTGAAAATTTTGTGAAGGCAGAAGTATCTTAGAATTGAAAAACACATTCAAAAGAAAAGAGTTCCATATTCCCTGGACTAACTGTAATATGTTATTTCTTTCTCCTTTAAATGTAATTTTTGATGTGTCTGGTTGTGAGATGTACATCAGATCGCCTACACATTCCTCTTTACACAAAGCGAGGCATTCAATCAGCCTCTAGCTCCTGAATTAGAGATGCGACAACCAGCAAGATGTGAAACAGGTTTTATTTTGTCTTTTTGCTCATGATAACATTTTTTCCCCCATAACTGACTTGCCTTAACAGGATAAGCAAAAGAATAAGAGGTGGTTTCGATTTGTATGCGTATAATAAAGAAAAGAAAAGCAGAAGGAACGGTGAACTCAGAAGAGAATATTAAAGCTGATAAGCACATTGTGGTGTCACTGTGGAACACAATGGAGAGGACAGAGATGCTGCCACTGTGCAACCCTGGGTTCAGCCAATCTGGAACACAATGGACAGTGACCACTGTTAACCACAGACTCTAAAAATCACTGCATCAATTGAACAAAAAAAGTCTCTGGCTTTTAAATTGTATAGGGGACTTTGGTTTGTTTTGGGTTTTGGTTTTTTTGTTTTGTTTTGCTTTTTTGTTTTGTTTTTTTTTTTCCAGGCAGGTTTTCTCTATGTAACTCTGCCTGTTCTAGAACTCAGTCTATAAATCAAGTTGGCCTTGAACTAAGAGATCCACCTGTCTCTGCCTCCCGAGTGCTGGGATTAAAGGTATGCGCCGCCACCACCCAGCTTAAAACTTGCCTACATTTTACAATGAGGCAAACTATCCTTAATGTTGATTCTTTTTATTTCTCTCTGTGTGTAAATATCCATGTGTCTGTACTGTCCGTGTGTATGCATGTGTGTGTGCCTGCCTATGTGTATGTGTGTACAGAAGTACCAGAAATCGACTCTTGGTGTCCTCCTTATTAGCTCTCTAACTTAGTTTGCAAGACAGGGTCCTTCACTGTACCTGGAGCTCACCCATTTCGCTAGACTGTCTGGTCATCGAGCCTGGGTGATCTACCCATCTCTGCATCCCCAGCACTGCGATTACAAGCATACACTGGCACACTGGCTTTCTTACACGGATTGAACACAGGTCCTCATTGTTCTGCAGCAAGATGTTTATGTCCTGGTTCCTTCAATGCTGATACTGAAAGGTTAAAGTTCTCTTGAAACTACTGTGGAGTTGTATTAAGGTTCTAAGAAGAAAATGGCCTGTGTTATTAAATAGCCATGCTGGTGAGCACTTGTCTCCCTTAGTGTCATCATTTTATCTGTCACAACGTCCTTGGTGAGGACACAGGTGACACTGAGGTCCAAGCAGGCTCAGCAGCCTTGATCCCTTCCACGTGGAGAACAATGTGTGCTTAACTGCAAACCGGTTAGCCTCCTAACTCTAAGCCATTGGGTTTGCCACCTATCCATCAGTGCCATTTTAAAGAATTTCTCCCATCAGCCTTTGCAGGTGATCTTTATCCAATGGCAGAAAATCCAAATGGCATTATTTCACATGATATGGCCAGCATAAACACAGACAGCACAGTGGTCCGTACATTTGTCAAATACAAATTAAAGTTTGAAAAATATTTCATTACTTCTTTAGCAATTTTACACAACATATTTTAATCAGATTCCCCGTCCCTCCTTCTAACTCCTCCCAGATCTACCCCTGCACCTCCCTATCCCCACCAACTTCATGTTATTTGTCCTAAAATAACTTAAGTCTTCTTTGTGTTGCTCATATACCCTGGGTGTGGGGGCTACCCATGGGAGCATGGCCAACCTACCAGGTGCCACACCCTTTTTAAAAAACTTACCCCTTCCCCTCAGAAGCCATCAATTGTCTGTGGCTTCTCAGTTAGAGGTAGGAGTTCAACCTCTCCCCACTCTACCTAGATGGTAACTAGGTGGATCAGTGGATCATGTGTCGGTCTTGTGCAGGCACCTGCAGCTGCCGTGAGATCATAAGCACAGCCATCCTGTCAAATCCTGAGGACACTGCTTTACTCCAGTCCTCCCTGACCTCTGGCTCTCATAGTCTTTCTGCTCTCATCTTATATAAGGGACCCTGAACCTTAGCAGGTGATGGTTATTAAATATCCCATCTGTAGCTAAGCACGCTGCTGCCACTTTTTCTATGCACTTTGAGTTTCTGAGCTATCCACCATCCACTGCACAAAGAACCTTCTCTGACAAGGTCAGAGAGTTATACTAATCTATGGGTATAAAGATGTGAACTCAAAGGCCAGTGTGACTCCATGTCCATTTACCAGAATAATAGTCATGGGTTCATCCATGGGGCTGGAGGACTCAACAACCCTGAGTTCTTGGCTAGATTAACAATACCAGGCATGTGTTTTCTCTTGTAGAGCAATCCTGAAATCCAACCAGAAAGCTGTTGGTCAAACTTAAACAAGACTGTCTTAACCACGAATGGTCCATCCTTTCATACTGACAGTCAAAACTGCGATTTGCTTGATCTTGAATTCCAGCATCTCCTTAGGGAAACAACTTTTCCCCATCTGGCTTGAAGGCCGTGTTGAGAAAAGAAGAGTAAGAACCAAGACAGGACCCAGGACCTCTGAGGTAGGAATCCATGTGAGGTAGGAATCCATGTGTGGTGCGCATTTGTCTTCCTCACAGCCCTTCCAGCGCAGCTGGCTCACTTGCCTTTTGCAGACCCGGATGAGGAGGAGCAAGAGAACCAGGAGATAACGAAGTGGAGAAGGGGCAGGGGGTAGCTCTTGGGCCAACTGTAAGAATATATCATTAGCTGATCCAGAAAAAGCCAGTGTGCACAATTCACCATGGCCCATTAAACAAGCGATTTAAAAACGGGAAATCATATTCCACTGTGATGGAGCCACTTATACTCAGGTAAATGTTTAATTTCTGAGTCCAGTGACCTTGAGTAAATGTCCCTGCCCCTTCAAGCCTGTTTCCACCACCCTTCCCATAAAATCTTCTCCAACTGCCAGAAGAGTCTTAATGCCTTTTTCCTTGTGAAACAAAATTTTCTCTTTCAAAATATCACTAAGAGAAGGGATCCACTTGCTTAATTTTACATTAAGGAATAGGTCTCCTAATGTCTCCTTACTTAATGAGGACTTAGTTTCAGCACTGGACAGGGGTCTCCTAACGAGGAAGCTGAACAGCCCAGGATAAGGACCTGGACTGCACTGGTCCTACCTCTGCTAGGGTGAGGAGGTGCAGCCCTTGGTTAACATGGCTACCTCCATGCTAACCCTCTGGAAGGCTGTGTTCTTCAGTTAATATTCTGAATGCCTTTTAATCATAGTTGATACTACTGGAGTACTTACCTATTTATTCTCTGCCTCTCATTTTCTTTCTCTCTCACTCTCTCCCTTTCTCTTCTACCTCTCGCTTACTTTTTCTCTTCTGGGGATTGTATCAAAGTTTTGTTCATGCTACAGGATCTTTCTACCATAGAGCTACACTCTCAGCCCTCATGTTTGCTCTATATAAATACACAGTGATGGTGAAAACAGGAAATAAGAAAGGAAGAGGGAAAGGAAAGAGGGAGGGGAAGGATAAGGATGGAAGGAGGAAGGGAGGGAGGAAGGCAAGAAAGAGGGAGGGAAGGGATAAGGAAGGAAGGAGGAAGGAAGGTGAGAAAGAGGGAGGGAAGGGGTAAGAGAGGAAGGAAGGAAGGAGGAAGGAAGGAAGGAAGGAAGAAAAAGAGGGAGGGAAAGGGTAAGGAAGGAAGGGAGGGAGGAAGGAAGGGAGGAGGACTCTATGTCTTCACATCTCAGGGCTTTACCTGTCTGGTAGCTGTTTCCTCTGATTCCCACAAGACTGATAAAGGGAGACCTATTGTCCATGCTTTACTGATGGTGCTAAACTCAGGCCACCCACCTGCCCAGATCAGTCATTGACAAAGGACAGAGCTGAGATGCAAACCCAGGTGTGCAGGACCCTAAGTGACATCTGGACCACATCAAGGACTTGTGTATTTAGTGTTCACATCTTTATGTGCCAATTTTCCAAGTTTCTTAATAGTTCCATGTTTCCAAAGGGAACTACCTCTCCAACATAATCTTATAGAGTCAAGAGAAACACCTCTATGGTGTCTTTCTGTGTAGCCAGAAACATTTTTTCCCCAAGCTGATTAAGTCTTACTCAAGTTAGTAAGGTCCTGATCATTACAAACAGCACAAAACACCAATACCTCGGGGTCACAGGGCCCCTCCTCACAGGACTTTACACAGCATGCGGTGACACAAGATAAATCTGTGTAGATGGCTGTATCTTCGCCTTCACTGAGCAGTATGTCAGGTGCACAAAGGAAGATGAATGCAGTGAACTCCATAGAAAGTCAGCAGGTTAAAGAAGGAACAGTTTGGCACTAGCGACAGCCCCTGTCCCCTCTCCACTAAGATCTTAATCCCTGAGGGTCAGTCAGCAAAGACCCCTCAACTTCATGAAGCTTCTCCCCTCTCTTTAAAATGTAAATTTATGCACCTACTAATCCCATACTGTCTGGTTTACACCTGTTTATTACCCCGGAATTATCCAATCTTATAGCATATTTAGTCCTCTCCTTCAAGCCACATGTGAACACATACAAGCAATAACCAGGATGCTTCTAATGCAGATTGGGCACCATGTTGGAGACAAGAGTAATAATAATACTAGCAACCATAGCCACTCATACAACACAAGGTGTATCAGCTGTATCTTAGAAGTCTGGAAACCAACGTTTTGAAAGTGTTGAGCAACATCGCCGGAGCTACACAGCCAACACATGGCTTCCATCCCACATCTGAATAATTCTCCAAGGACTCCCTAGTGACCACTGAATACATATTTACTGAAGAAAAGGGGGTAGCAAAACTTCACCTGCTCGCTTATTTTGCCCCCAAACAGTCCAAACGAAGTCAAGTGGACAAATGAGGTTTTCTGGGTTTGCTATTGTTACTGCTTGACAGTATCTAGCCTGAGAAAAACCAACAATCATAGGCTCAGCTCCAAAACAAGCATGTATATTGAGACCTAATATGCTGACAAAAATTTTAAAATAAATAAGAGCCAGTGAGTTGGCTCAGAAGATAAAGGTACTTAATATCAAGCCTGAAGACCTAGGTTCGATTCCTGTACCCATATGGTAAACAGAGACACCCAACTTTCAGAAGACATCCTCATACTGCCACATATATACAGCAGCACGCACACACACGTGCGCGCGCACACACACACACAGCACACACACGCACATACCTAGAAAGAGAGAGAGAGGAGTAAACAAATATAATTTTAAAACTTTTTAGAAACATAAATATATTTCTACAGGTTCAACATTTCCCCCTTTTTTGCCATCATTCAGAGAATTCCCTTGAGCTGGAGATATTCTTCCTATCACCAAGCAAGGCTGCTGGCCCACCACCAGTCTCTGATGGTCTGTTCCCCAGCAATGTCTGTCCCCGCCCTGCAGGTGCTCACAGCCTATGTATGAACAGGGGAAAAGAAAGCTGGAGAATTTTCAGATCTATTAATATGTATGAAGCAACCTGAATTTGGTATTGTCATTTTTTTAATTAACTGAGAGGCTTATAAGAGAACTAAATAGCCCTCAGAGTCCATTCTGTGAGGAAGCGGTAATTCTTCATTCCTCGGTGAATCAAAACCTGGTGACATTACACAGAAAATCTGCCTGCCAGAGGCCACTGCTGTGAAGACAAAACGATGCTTGTGCTAGGACATTTGGACTTAGCTTCTAGATAGCTGCAGAACTATCCCTGCTCCACTGGGTCATAGACAAGCCTCCTATGTAGTGACACTAATCAGATAGGAACAGGTGAACAAGAAGGTAATGGAGTAACTACTATTGCTGCAGAAGAAATTAGAAAAAGAAAAAATAAGAAAGCCACAGCAACATGCACAACTACTGACAGCCACTGCAATCCACAGGGCAATCCATAGCCAACTAATCATCAAGGAGATGGGGTAAGAACAGCATCAATATCCACCAGTATTCCTAGGCTCTTTGCACATTTGGTTAATCAAGCGATACAATTGGTTTATCTGACAGACTCCTTTAGGCCATTGACTCATCGGGGTGTTTGGGAAGGGAGGGGAAGTAGGAAGAAAGTTGCTCCCCCAGGTGTCTTAAGTCTATTTCACTGAACACTTACTGTACGCTTGCCTTGGGCAGGCTCTGCTCCCAGGCCCACCTGGGAAATCCTCTGGCACTGGAACAGACAAGCATGTAAGAAAACCACCATGATGGCGCTCAGTCATTGCTGCCTTCAGGGACCTTCTTAAAGAAGGTTTCCCAGGAAAGCGCCCGATGGCGGTGGCCTTGAGTGATGAGTAAGCTCTGCCTCTATAATCAAGGCAATCAGGGCAATAAGAGCACCAGCTCGGCAGAGCATGAAGAGACGGAAGTGGCTGTGGTTGGAAAGCAGAACTGGGAACGAGCATGGAGGACTTCAGACGCCTCTGTCTGAAACTTGATCTTCATCCCATCCATGGAGGGAAAATGCTAAGCAACCAGCTCAACACATAGGCAAGTACAGCCAACACCGAAAGGAGTAAACATGAAGAACTAACTGATAGGCACTGGAGATTCTGAGCCCCTAGCTAGGAAACTGAAGAAATGAAGAAATGAGAAGCTAATTTCTGGCTGGACTGACCACCGTTCCTTACTCGTCTTTTTCTTGCTTGTCTGGTTTCATCCTGTTTCTGTGATAAATAGCATGACTAAAACAACTGAGGGGAGGGGGCGAGTTTATTTCTTGCTTGTCTGGTTTCATCCTGTTTCTGTGATAAATAGCATGACTAAAACAGCTTAGGGGAGGGGAACTGACTCGGGGTATGAACTGTAAGCCAGGCCTGCTTGCAATCCACACAGTGATATCCCTGACACAGGAGCTCACTCACAGCCTAGAATAGAGGAACACTGTTCGATGGTTGGCTGGTAGGCTCCTGCTCAGCTAACTCTCTTAAACTGCCCAGAACCACCTACCTAGGGAATGATGCCACCCACAGTGGGCTGGGCTCTCCTTTATCGATTAACAACTAATACAACCCTCACAGACATGCCCACAGGCCAATCTGATCTGGATAATCCCTCAATTAAGACTCACTTTTGGGTTGGCTTTATGCTGGGTCAAGTTGACAGAAAACTCTAACTAGAACAGCAGCCTTTCTAAAGACAAAAATTTGGATATTGTCTTTCTAGCCTTTAGATCGTGTGACCAGTCGGGTGACCATATGACCTTGATTACACCCTGAAGTTTTGCACATACACAAACAAATAAATTGTACTAGTTGCTAATGGGAGATTTTTGCTTTCCTCATAGAAGTAAAATTCTCACTGAGCAGGAGGCTTCATGTCCTCAGCTGCCCTTGCTGGATGCCTCTGCAGAGCCTCTGACCTTTTTGAGCCTTGACATTTCAGTGATCAACTTAAGGTCATAAGAAGGCTCTAGGCACTGCTCCCTAAACTGAGATCTGGCTCACTGTGTAAGTCATCTCTGCCTGAAGACTCTCCTCCAGTGATGCAGCAGTAACCACCCCATCACCATGGCTTATTCCCCAAGGTAGGCAGTGAAATTTCACTTTGGTGCATTATCAAACTTAACAGAACAAGGAGGGGACAGATGCAGTGCAATTGAAGGGAATAAGCATGGGTCAGAAAGCTAGGTTTTAGTACTGGATTTGCTTTCAGCTAGGTGAGCAGATTAGACTGACTACAAAAGAAGCCTTCTGAAATCAGGGCCTGGAACCGGGTTCATTCAGATATGTTAGCCGCCACAGTGCCAGCAAATGAGGGTTCAGCGTTAGCCCAGGTGAGACACTGTGTTCTCTTCCTGTGTTTCAGTCCCTCACTTAATGCCGTTATTCTAGTTCTGGTCGTAGAGCTACCAGGCTCTCTTTTTTGAGAAGTGTTGAGTAAAAAGGATCATTAGGAACGCAGGAACCCGGGCGCCAGGATCTAGCCAGATCAGACACCACAAGGAGTGGTGTCTCCAAGTCAGAGATGAACAGCAAGGGTGACTTCCGGTTCCCACTGAAGACGCTGCTGCCTAACAGGTGGCGCAGCTGTGCAGAAAGGATGGGTGCTTATCAGAAGACTAGACAGCATCTGGCAGGCTCGTGTCTATCTTGGCAAAGCAAAGGCCCTGAACTCCACATGCACACGCTTCTGATCATTCTCCAACTATGCTGAGATCTGATGTAAAGGCTTACCAAAAAAAAAAAAAAAAAAAAAAAAAAAAGAGCCACATAGAGATTTTTCTGTACTTAAAATTTAATGAGGGAATGTTGGAAGTAGGTTTAAGCACCCAAAATGAATTGCAACATGTATCAGAGTTCTGGGGAGGTGCTAAAGTAAAACAGGGCTTAATTAAAAATAAAAACTATCACCTAACTAATTGCCTCTCCACTAACCTAATTTCCCACTTTGTAAAAAGCATCCTGGTACAGTGCTTTAACAACAATGAGTAACAAAGTCAGATGAAAGGGCTAGTTTCCTGAATTCGGAAATCCATCTTGAGAAACCCTCCCTGGATGGTGGGATTGTCACTGTTTCCATTCTGGGTGACTGCTAATTGCTACATAGGTCTCTGCTAGGGTTTGAAAACCTGAATGCATTTCTTACAGATTCCTGTTTCTCAGCTTCTGAGAAGACAACAGAGGGAATACGGTATCAAAGCTTTGCTGTCACATCTATGCCGCTGACTCAGAAGGGAAATGTTGCCCCCTCCATCCACATAGATGTTCATCCCTGTTCAGGAATCTAATTACCTCCCCTATCGGCTCTCCTCATTGCTTTTCTGGAAGTGAGATGATCCAAACTGTGCATTCTGATGAGCTACCACCCTCTTTTCCACACACAGAGAAATTATACTAATCATTTAACTTCAGCCTGTCTGGAAAACAGGTATTTTTTGATTAGATGATTTGAGAGCAGGTGTAAAGTTTCCTATTAATAGAACAAATGACAAATCAATACCAGATTTTATTTAGAACTAATGTATTTTTAATAAGTTTATTTCGACAAGTATTTACTATGCTGTCACCTCTGATTCTGATTAATGCATTGATCATTAAAGGATGCTAAGATGTAGAATGTGTTATCTCAGGCATCCTATTTCAGGGCCTTGAGTTTTTGATAACTGGAATGTAATAGTCTAAGTGCTTTGTAATTGTCAATGGCTGATGCACAAATACAAGGCATGCTTGAAAATATGCATTCCAATCAGATCAGAGATGAAAATCTCAATGAACTAGTAGCTACTGTCAGCTGAAAAGCACCCTGTAGAAAGAAACACTGAAGATGGACTGAGCTGCAGGTCCAATATGGACTGAGATGTCTAACCATGTCCTGGGGAGACAGCTCAGTTGACAAAGTTCTTGCCAACAGGAAGATATGGATCTTTCTTAGTTACTTTTTATTGCAGTGAAGAGACACCATGACAAGGTGAGTTATAAGAGAAAGCATTTAATTGGGGGCTTGCTTACAGAGGGTTACTCCATGATCATCATGGGAAGCATGATGACAGGTGGGCAGGCATGGTGCTGGAGCAGTAGCTGAGAGCTCACATCTGATTTGCAAGTTACAGACAGAGAAAGACACTGGCCTGGCATGGGCTTTTTAAAACCCAAAACCCACCCCAGGAAACATACCTTCTCCAACAAGGCCATGCATCCTAACCCTTTCCAAACAGTTCCACCACTGGGAAACAAACATCCAAATATACAAGGCCATGGGGGCCAGTCTCATTTAAACCATCATAATACCCGAATTAAATTCCTAGAACTTACATAAATAAAAGCCAGATGTGGGGATGTGCATCTATAATCTACATAAAAACCAGGTGTGAGAATGTACATCTATAATCCCAGCTCCAGGAAGGAGGAAATAGGAGGATCTCTGGGGGTGCAATGTGTAGCTGATTCCAGGGAGATACTGAAAGAAGACAGGGCTTAATACCTGACATAGACTATGCTGGAAATTCCCAAAACTCCAGCCTAGCCAAACTGATGAGATCCAAGACCAGTGAGAGACTCTACCTCAAAAAATAAGATGAAGACTGATTGAGAAGAAAAATGAATACCAACCACTGGCTTCCACATGTACACATATGCATGGCCTCCTGCACATACATGTACAAACACATGAACACGCACAAAAATAAATATGGATCTCTTTTGGAATAGTCTGACTGTAATGTGGAACAAAGGATCCCATTTAGAGGAGCCAGGCTGACAGCTGTCCTGAGGAAAGCAAAGCAATCATAAACTGCCCTTCATACTCGGTTGGTAATGAGTACCCTGAGCATGTCAGAGCTGCAAGAACTTCAGGCCTTTCTACATCACACACTGGTTAGGACAGTGACAAACAAAATTTAAACCAATCATCTACTCAGAAAGATGTAGCCCAGATTTAACATAACCCCTCAAGATCCTGGATGCTTCCAAGAACAAACCAGTCAGTCACAAAGATAGGATAGATGATAAAATATTTTCTTTAAATCTTGATAAATGTTAATAGACTAAATATTGTTAACTGTGATTCTTATTTGATAACTATTTTGTTATATATCTTACTGTGTTAAAGTTAAAACCCTTCTTTTTATTTTAGAAAAGAGGAGATGGAGATGTCATTCTGTAAATATGTTTCTCATATTGGTTAATGAATAAAGCACTGTTGGCCAATAGGAAAGCAAGATAGGTGGGACTAGGAGACAAGGAGGACTCAGAGAGAGGTAGGAGGAGATTCAACATGTAGGACCAAGAAAATAGAGGTCCTAGTCCTCTCTCCGGTAAGCCAAGACCACATGGAAATACTTAGATTAATAGAAATGGGTTAATATTTAAGACAGAGCTAGTCAATAAGAAGTGCTAGTAACAGGCCAACAGCTTTATATCTAATTCAGTGCCTCTGTGTGTTATTTGGGGCTGTCATGGCTGTGGAACCAGGCTCAGGGGAAAACCACTCATAACAAAATGTATTTGTTTGGTTGGTTTTTGGTTTTTCAAGACAGGGTCTCTCTGTGTAGCAGCCCTGGCTATACTAGAACTCACTCTGTAGACCAGGCTGGCCTGGAACTCTCAGAAATCTGTCTGCCTCTGCCTCTCAAGTGATGTGTTTAAAGACGTGGTCTACCACTGCTAAAACATTTTAAGAATTATCTACAATATCTTAGATTCTCTACCTTAATGGGCATCTTTATTAACACAAATAATCCAGATGTGCTAAAGGAATGTGGGATGAGCTTCGAAGAGAAATCCTACCTCCATCCTGTTCTACATTTTTTATGAATGTATATGGCATATCCAGAGTTCTAGATAAAAATTATTTACACAGAGATATGAAGGATCTCTTGAGTGTTATTCATCAAGTTATTCTTCAATACACAGAAATTCAAAATAACCAGATCTAGAAAGATAATAAAATTATCAGAACAAAAATATCTGATTTCAAGATATATCTAAAATCTGCAGTAACCAGTGTAGTGCCCCACAGAGTCAAGACAGACAAGTGAGTGGCAGAGGGTTTTGAAAGAGACATACACATATAACAAATGGTTTTGTTGATAAACACACTGCAGTAAATTAATGGAAGAATAAAAAAGCTTCTCAATAACAGGAGATAAAAATGGGTATCCATATAAAGTGATACTCAGATGTTATCCAAAAATCAACTGAAAATATATTTTTGATCACAATATGATCTAAATTTGAGAAAAAAAAATTTACTGCACATGGGTTCAGTGAATATTCTTAAACTAACAGTTCTCCACTAAGAACACTGATTGGATAGTACCAGAATTTAAAAACAGTTGCTAACATTTGGCAGCTTAAAAACACTGGCACTGAAGTGAGAGGATAGGTCTCAGCTGGAAGAAAACAATGTAAAACCTGTATCTATAAATAACTTGTACATAGACTCTGTGAGGAATTATAACTCCATAAAAAAACAAACAATTCAAGATAAACACAAACATTCTAAAGAAGACCTAGGGAAGACAAATACACACAAGGAAGAAACTCACCATCCATTATGATTAGAAAAATCCTGACTGAGGCTGGAGAGAGATGGCTCAGCATTTATGAGCACTTACCACTCTACCAAAGGACATGAATTTAGTCCCTATCTCTGACTGTGGAGAGCTTACAACAATTGTAACTCTATTTGATGATCTCTGTGGGCATCTGTACACATATAGCGCACGCGCATACACACACACACACACACACACACACACACACACACACACACCAAATAAATAAGTAAATGTAATGAAAAAACTAAGTAACTTTTAGAAATCCATTGAAACAAAGCAGAGAACCATCAAACTTGACACAGAGAAAGCCACCAGGCAACACACTGAGTTGAAACTCTTCTTTGCAACGCTCTGATTTAGCTTTATGGCAGGCTGATGCAACATTCTTCCTTGAGCTTGGGTGTCAGGTTAGGTAACAGATACAACTTGTGATGACAAATAGGAGGTATTCTCTAACAAAGACTGAAGGGATTTTAGCCCTAGTAAACCAGTTTTGAGCTGTGTGAGTTTGTGGTTCCAGGCGCCTTCAAAATGGTTATCAGTAACATGCAGGAGGGTCACCCTTGTGCCTCACCTCTATTTTCTTATAACAAATTCATCCATACAGTTTTGTCACAAGGTTATTAAGCACTGGGGAGATGGCTCAGCCAGTACAAACAACTGTACTTCAGTTAGGCTCTGAGTTCGGCTCCACAGCACTTACATGAAAGCCTAGAACAATGGCATACATCTGTAACTCTGGCTCGCTGGCCAGCCAGCCTAGCTGAATAAATGAGTTCTGGGTCAATAAGAGAACCCTGCCTCGAAAAAATATGGTATAGGGTGATAGATGTTTATCTCTGGCCTCTTCATACATGTGTATATGCACTGGCATGTACACATATCTACAGGAACATACACATATGCACATGTACACATAGACAATGTAGATACAAGCATACCAGAAAAAAATAATAAAAGTTATCAGCACAAACAAATGAAATGCAAAGAAGAAAGTGAATTCTTGGACCATGCAGCATCTAATGGTAACACTCACAAATCTCTACTGTGTTGTGGCTCAAATGTTTCTAGTTACTAGAACTTTCTCAGTGGTTCAAGGCACTTACTGTCAAGACTGATGACCTGATTTCAAACCCCAGGACTCACACACTGGAAGGGTGAAACTGATCCCTACAGCCAGTCCTCTGAATGGAACATGTGCACCCCAGCTCTTGTACATCTCCCCAAATAAATAAGTAAACGTAACAAAGTAGTTTTAAAAGAAAATTAAATGTGCATGTATCTTGTCGCTGTCAAGACTGAACTTCAGGAATCTGCTTACCAGCATTTATGTGATCAGTTATGGCTATAAAAAAATGAATAACAAATGGTCATCATGGGAAATAACTTTAAAAGGGCACAAAATGATATGTACATATCTCAGTGATTTTTAAATATGTACAGGAGATCATAAGACACATAAAAATGTTGACAGTGGTCGCCCATAAATGGACTATGGGCTCCCCTTTATTTTCTATCCTTCCTATAATCCCAACTTTTTATGTTTTTATGAGGACATTTTGTTGATATATTGTTGTCTCTCTGCATACAGACAGGAACACAGGGGACATATAGAGACACTCTCCCAGGGAAGGCACTACAAGTGAGTTGGCTCATCATGTGTGGAAGGATTTTCCATGCCACTGTGCCAACCATGGACTTCAAGTTTTCTTGACTGCGGAAGACCTTTCCACACCCTGAAATGCTTTCTGAACTGCAAGCAGTTAGGCTTTCACAAAGGGTTGAGTAAGATAACAATAGCCCGGGATGCTTCCTCCTTGTGCATGTAATTCAACACCTAAATATCAGTAGTGTTCAGGAATGGAACCGTCTTCATCTTGACAGTCCTTCGGATGCTGCCCTGCGTTTGACACAAAAAGAGCTTCCTGCGACAACAGACAACAAGCTTATTAGAGTATTTTTAATATGAGTTGAAAGTACAAAACCACAGAAGTCATTTTCTTGCAAGTAATTGCAGAATAAGGCATTATCTGTTATCAAAGCATATGAAATGTGTTGAAAATTGAACAAAGAAAACCGATGCAGTAGGAAAATGTAAGTACACTTCATACTGACAGCCCGAAATATAAGAAATATGCCTGGTGCATGTTCAGAGAGAATGTTCATGTAAGATAACAGACTCTGACTATAAATACGTGTCTGCAAAACATTTTTTGAATTACTAAAAAGGATATTTGTGCTTTTAAAATTTGTATGGATTTATGGGGGGAAACTGCTAGAAAATACCTGAGGGATAACAGTTATTGATCCAGCCATGTATTTCTCCAAAGACATTTTACTGACAAAAATACAAGACAGTAAAAGTAAATTTTTGCAGTAAAATTTATACCATACCATATCTAACTCAACTTCAGAAGTATACATTGTATAACATATTCATTGAACCACTCCCTAGAATGCAAACAACTATTTCATCAAATAAGTAATAGCAACATCAGATATCCTCAGACATAATATCTAATATTTGATAAATTTGGTACATGCCAATAAATAGTCCTAGAACAACATTCTTGTTACTTCATGGGACACTTACACATGGCAAACAGTACCTTTCACATGACTCTATCCAGAATTTTTAAACTGTATGACAAGTTTCCTTTGACCACCTCTCCCACAAAATGATTTAAAGTAACAAATATGTGAGCACATTGTGAATATATCTTTTAATGCCTTTAATGTTGCCATCAGAACAAATGCCCTGGTCAAATATTCATTGCAACTACTGAAATCTTACCTGATGCTTTTCTGACTATGACGTTATATTGTACAGCATATTTTGTCAAGATTTTTATAATTATCCCTCATTTGTATTATTTACTATATATATTGTCTGTCAGCATCTGTCAAGAAAAATATCCAACTGCTTCACTTGAATGTGATGTTTCCCCCCAAAGCCAGAAGTTCTTAGTTTTTAATGACCTCTTCTTTGGGCAGACTCACAACAGCCCAAGCTTCACTGTAGGCCCAGTTGCTCTGAGTTCAAGTCCATTAAACATTAAGCTTATGAAGTACTTTCCTCACCTTAGGACAGATATCTTGGGAGACTATGACTGTGAGACAAGGCTTCCTGCAAGTGTAATTAATAGAAAGAAGCAGGATTCATCTTCCTTCCTAGGAAAGGTCAGTAGAGGCTCAAAAACAGTAGCTCAGCATTAAGTGGCCTCTCTCTTACTTTAGCTGAAAGTAAACGGAATTAACAGGTATCAAACATCTACACGTCCACACACACTCCCAAGCGCTCTCAGCTCAGGCTCATTGTTATATAGAAAACTACCGGCTCCTTCATCTGTCCTGTCTGGCCTCACTTTCCGCTTCTGACATTTTGACTTCAGAAGTCTGAATAAAGCAGTAGAGACCTGAGACTTCCTCTCAGAGCCAGCCCTCAACAATAGCTGTTACCCCAACCTCTTTGTTCCCCATGGGCAGAGGAAAGCAAGGAAGATGCCTACATACTGAACAGCATGTTCAGTAGGTAGTTCTCTCTCTGGAGGAAAGACAGAGCCTCTCTCACACTGAGAAATGTCTGTACTCAAGCTGACAGCTGGGTTCCTTTCATCTGTAGATTCTAACCAGTCTTAACTTGCAAATGTATTTTCTCTGCCTGCCAGGGAGAGAGTTATTGATTTCAGCAGATTGAATCCAGCAAGCTTCTCCTACAGCAGTTCTAGGTGCTTGTGAGTCTTACAGACGCAGCCCAACTCTAGCTGTGGTGACCTTGAGAATAGAGGTCAAAAACCCCAGAAGCCTGACAGCTGGGCTCAGAAAGTGGAGGTAGGAGCATGTATTAGTTAGTCACTTGTCACTAGAGAAATATAATCAATAGGATAGACAGATAGATGATTGGTTGATATATTAATATGCAATAGGTGATGGATTAATACACTGGAAATAGAGATACATAAATTATAGATGATACACAGGTAGATGGTAGATGATGGAAAATTATACATAGAATACATAGAAAGGTAGATGATGACAAAGATACATAGACAACTAGATAGGAGATGATGGATTCAAAGACACATAAATATGTGATTAGTAGATAATATATAATAGATAGTTGACAAATAGATATTGATAGAAATTGATAATACATAGATTATATAAAAGATAGATGATACAAATATACATATATAACAAGATGCTAGAAATATAGATTACATAAAAATACATATGTAGCAAGATGATAGAAAGATACATAGATAATTGTATGATTAATAGATGACTGGTAGATGGATAGACAGTTAATAGATAGATAATAGGTAGATAGATGGACAGATAGATAGATAGATAGATAGATAGATAGATAGATAGACAGACAGACAGACAGAAAGTCAAAAGTTTTGTCATGGAACTGACTCACCAATGATAGAGGATGTCAAGCCCCACAATCTGCCACATGCAATCTATAGGATCAAAGAAGTTGGAGCTATGAGTCCTTGAGAATAGAGGTCTAACAATCAGGAACTCAGACGTCCCAAGACAGAAGGTGGACATCTCAGCTCATGAAGAGAGAAGGACTCTCCCTCCCACCCTCTGCTCTGCCTGCGCTCTCCACACACTGGCTGGTGTCATATTGGGGAGGCTAATCCTCTGCTTCATCAACTCATCCAAATCCTAATCTCTTCTGGACGTAGCTCAGGAACACAGCCAGATTGTATTGTATTGGAGATCCCTTCCCTGAAACTGACAATCCAGAAACTGTGGAAAGAGGGACTGCAAAGACCAGAAAGTGAGATTTTCATTGTGTAGGTGATTCTGCACTGGCAGAAGCACCGATAGCTGGGGCCCAGTGCTGCTGGCTGCTGTGTCTGAACAATGATGAAATTCAACCTTGAACTTGTTTCCTCGCTTGGGGACATTTACTGTCATAACAAAGTCATGTCTACCTCAAAATATTATTTGATAATCACATAAGAAAAAGGCCTCACCAAAACATATTTTGGAAGTACACACATTCTTTACTTTCTCAAAATACAAATTTGAGAAATATTCAAGACATGCATGATGGAAGATGTCATTCTGTATATATGTTTCTCATACTGGTTAATGAATAAAGCACTGTTGGGCAATAGGAAAGGAAGATAGGAGGGACTAGGAGACAAGGAGGAAAGAGGAAGGAGTAAGGAGGAGTCAGCATGGAGAGAAGGGAGAGAACAGAACCGCTGGCCCCCGCTCTCCGGTAAGACCACGTGGAAATACATACAAATGGGCTAATAATTAAGACAGAGCTAGCCGATAAGAAACTAGCACCTGGCCAACAGCATAATATCAAATACAGAGTCTCTGTGTGTTAATTGGGGCAGGCGTGGCGGCAGGACCAGACCAGTGGCGGGAGGAAAAACCTTACTCCTTACACATGCATGCCCCTCTCAGACTCCATGGGTATCTTGGGCTTAGATAGTTTATCTGAAAAATGTGAAGAACAACCTCACTTCTTTAGATACTGTGAGACTTGATGATACAAACACAGCCTAATACAAGGTCCAACATCAGCAAAAAAAAAAAAAAAAAAAAAAAATATACATTCATTAGTTAAATGTTTCTCCAAGAAAATACCTCATGTCTGAAACATGTTGAAAGAGCCAGGATTCTTCCTACCACACACAAAGGCAGAGTTGGTAACCCTGCATTCCCCCATGGCCTCCTGCTCTCTCTATCACCAGTTTACATCTACTGCCACTGGATCAGTGAATTCAAAGTTTCCTATTTCTTGATCCTTCTTTAAAAAAAAAAAAAAAAACTAAAAATCAAATTGCATTATTATTCATTTGTTTTAGTTGTGTGTATTATGTGTTTATAAGAGGACTCATGCCATGGGTCCCACAGAGTAGAAGTGGCTTTCAGGGGTCAGTTGTCTCCTTCCACTGTAGACTCTGGGGACTGGACTCAGGCCTTCAGGCTTGGAGAATTTCCAGCTAGTCCTCCAGGTCCACACAGATGGTCCATGGTTTACTTCCTTGTGGCAGATAGAGGAATGAGAGGCTCTGCTATGCAAAACCCTTTCCCAGAAAGACCTAGATCCACATATGATTGAATAGCTGATTCTTGGTTTTAAGCAGTCCATATAACTCCATGTCTGTACTAAGAGACAATGACAAAGAATCATGGGGAATATGCTTTACAAGCTCCTAGCTTGGTACCAAACTCAAGATAGTGTAAAATCGGTGTACAACACATCATTTAAAAGTCGTTATCTGGACTGGTTGCAACGCAGTTGATAAAGTGCTTGTCTGTCATAAGCAAAGCCCACGATTATGTCCTCAGCAGTATGGAAAGTACATGTGATGGTGCACACCTGTGATTCCAGCACTGAGCTAACGTTAGGCCAAACGCGGTACATAATACTTTGTCTCAAAATTCTCAGTTTCTTGTTTTCAAGTCTAGCCAAGTTGTTATATGAAAACATCACCAAAAACAATATTTTGAAAATTTGATACCCAAGTATGACATTTAAAAAATTCTGTAATTGCAAATTATTTTAAGGAAAACATTAAAAGACACAAATGAATGCAACTGTACCATGTTCATGAACAAAAATGTTAAAAATTATAGAACTAAGAGTGTTCACAAATTTAACTGTAGACACATTCCTAATTTAATCTCTTTCAAGTTTTATGTGTCTTGAAATTCACAAATGAATTCCTAAAATGTATATGCAAATGCAGAAGTTCATAATTAAATAAAAGAATCTGTTGCTCCATGGTGAAGAAAGATAGCAGGACATCACAAGACTATATTAATTAATAGAGAATAAAACATCAATAGTTGGACAATAGTTGAACCAGGCCCACTGAATGTGGGTGTTAGTTGTGAGGCTTGGGCAGTCTATGGGGCCTCTGTCAGTGGAGCCAGTATTTAACCCTAGTGCATGAATGGGCTTTGGGAGCCCATTCCCTATGGAGAGATACTCTCTCTGCCTAGATACAGGGAGAAGGCCTATGCCCTGCTCCAAATGATGTGACAGACTTTGATGATCCCCCATGGGAGTCCTTACCCTCCCTGAGAAGTGGATGGGGGCTGGGATGGAAGGGAGGGAGAGAGAACTAGGATTGATATGTAAAATGAAATTGTTTTCATTTAAATAAAAATGGTCAATGGGTTGGAATAGAGTCTAGAAACTTGTGAGATCATTTGATGACAGACCATGCACTCCAATGCAGTGTGGGAATAAGTCTTTTCTACAAACAGTGCTTTGTCAGTTGGATTGTCAATAAACAAATGGTTTTTACCCTTACCTAACTTAATACACACAGAAAAATCTTCCCAGAGAAGATGCAGAAGTAAATGTGAAAAATAAAGTGAAACTTTAAGGAGATAAAACAACAGTCATCATGACACAGGCATCAGTAATAAACACAAACTTAAGATAGAATGTCTCTGTCTCTTTGTCTCTCTCTACATATATGTACATATATACACAAATTAATAGATATTCATGAATGTTTGTCTCAGTATACAAGAGAGGGAGAGCCCACAAGGCAGGGGGCAGAGGGACTGAGATAGGTATGGAGCCCTGTACTGAGCGCCCTTGGTCATTGTCAATTGGTCAGAATGCTATAAGCAATAAATAACACAAAAGGGACAATTAATACACTTGCTACAGACTCACCATCCCTTCCCCATATACTTCACTTTAATGTCAAAAAGTGAAAACTGACAGAAAAAAAATCATGTTTGTTTGTTTGTTTCTGCCATTCAATCAAGAATGCTTACTAAGCCATGACCAGGCCACATTGGTACTAACAGATAAGAATAGAGAATCGATTAAGACCCTGGAGTAACATTTGATCACAGGCCCATTTTTAATAAAGAACTTCATACATGCAAACAATGTATTTGGATCATATTCACCCCCTACTCATCCCCTAACCCCTCCAAGATCCACCCACTCGCCCCTCATCACTTCATGTCCTCTTTTTTGTCATTTTATAATCCCATGTGTCCAGTTTGTGCCTCCAATATGCTCCCAGGTGTGGGGCCACCCCTGGAGCGTGGTGCACCTGCCAAGGACCACACTCTTAGAGACCATGACTGCATCCTCCAGAAGCCATCAACTATCAATAGGTCCTCACCTAGGGGTGAGGCTTTGTGAGGCCCCTTCAGCAGTGCCAGAATGCTGACTGCCCTGACCTCGTGCAGGCAGCAACAGCTGCTTGTGAGTTCATGAGCACAGTGGCCCTGCCATGTCCCCAGTGTCCCCAAGATGCTGCTTCACTCCAGGCTTTGGGACTCTGACTCTCAGAATCTTTCTGGCCCATCTTCCTGGATGGTTCCTGAGCCACGCTAGGAGAGAGAGGATTCGATGTAAAGGACAGATCTGTGGCTGAGAACTTTACAGAAACACCCATTCTCCACACTTTGACCTGTGTTAACCACCACCCATTGCACAGACACTTCTCTGATGAGGTCTGAGAGCTGCTTTAATCTATGGGTAGGAAGATATGAATTTAAACAGAAACTTGGTACTCAGCTCATTTTGCAAAACAATGGTAGTAGGTTCACCCGCCCCCACCCCCATGATTTCTCCTTCTGTTCTAGTTTGCTTTCTTTTGGTGCAATAAAACACTCTAATCAAAAGCAACTCAGGGAGGAGAGGGTTTTTCAGCTTAAACTTCCAGCTCTCAATTCATCACTGAGGAAAGTCAGGACAGCAACTCAAAGAGCTTGAAGAAGAAACAAGGGGGAACGCTGCTTACTGACTTGCTTGCAGCTCATGCTCTGCTAGCTTTTTTATGCATCTCAGGCCCAGCTATTTGAGAATGGTAACTCAGGGGGCAGGCCCTTCCTCAGCATCAGGCAAGACACTATCTCACAGGCATGGCCACAGACCAATCTGATCTGGCCAACTGCTCAACTGGCACTCCTCTAGAAGGCTTTGAACTATCTCAAGTGGACAAATGAAGCTAACTAAGACTCTAACCATGGGGTCTCAGCCATATTTAGCAAACCATGTCTGTATTTCCTCCTATAGATTGAGTCTTACATCTGATCACAAATTAGTTAAATACCCCTATAACATCCATGCACTAGTGCACCCATGGCCATGTCTTGCCATGCTAGTCATTATGTAGCTCAGTGCACACATATGGGTAAGACTCTTGATGACTTTTCTCCCCCAGTGTCTAGATGGCATCTTTCAGGACTGGGACATATAGCCAGCAGGGAAGAAGGCCCCTGGTCAGTACCAACTTGATTTATCCATGTTCTTTGACCAAAGTATGTGCTGTCCTCAGCAAAAGAGTCTTACCACAGGTTCTTTTGAATGAATATTATTTTAATTATTCATATAATCATTTTATAGTGGCAATTTGGGTTGTTTCATGGTGTTTCACTTTGTTAAAAAGATTATTGTTTTTAAATTATGATGATTTTATTTATAGAGTGTAGCAAATCTTTCCCTTTACTGCCAGCTCCCAAATAACAACCCAGAGCCTTTTAATTATGAAAGCCTTTAGCTTAGGTTTGTCTCAACTAGCTCTTATAACTTAAACTAATCCATTTATATTAATCTATGTTCTGCCACATGGCATTTTCTCTCTTCCATCTTGCACCCCCTGATTCCTTTCCCTGTCTCCTCACTTCTCCCACAGCTGCTTCGAGTATCCTCTCCTCTCTCCAGAAGCCCCATCTATCTCTCCTGCCTAGCTATTGTCCAGTTAGATTTTTATTACACAAATCACAATGATACTTCTTCACAGTATACAAATATCCCTCAACAATAAAGTATTTTACATATTTTCAAAGACACAGGTATTTGTCTACCATTGTATACATAAGAAACAGAAGTATGGGGTTGGAGAGATGGCTCAAAAGTTAAGAGCACTTGCTTCTTTTCCAGAGGAGCAGAATTCAGCACCCAGCACCCACATGGGGCAGTTAACTACCCCCTGTGTCCCACTCCAGAGGATCTGACACCCTGTTTTGGCCTCTCAGGCATTGTACACTTGTGAGTGCACACACACAAACACACAAGTAAGTAAACAATAAACAAATCTCTCTCTCTCTTTTTTTTTTTTAAGGGAAAGAAACTGGGACATAACAGAGCATAGCACAGCAAAACAAATCATCTCTAGCCATAAAACATTAGCTAAGAAACATGTCCTGGCAACCATTCCAGATTTCCACAGAGTATTGGTCTCCGAGACACTGCAGAGACACTCCTTTTGTGAACATCTAGCACAGCACTGCGTGTCTCATCTCTGCTAATCACAGAAGGTCAACACGCACAGATTGACAAGGACAAAATATAAATACAATTGAGAGACTAGCATCATAACTGTAATTTGAAAAAGCAAGACTTCAGGTATCTCTCTCTCTCTCTCTCTCTCTCTCTCTCTCTCTCTCTGTGTGTGTGTGTGTGTGTGTGTGTGTGTGTTTTCTTTTCAGCCTCTCAACTTGAGTTTGTTCGTCATGCAGGTGCCCAATGAGAAATCAAATTTGAAAGCACATTATATATATTTAAAGTTTTTCCTGCTCATTATTCTAAGTATCTCAAATTAGAACAACAACAAAAAAGGAAAGGAGTGTATGAGAGAGAAACTGAAAGAGTTGGGGAGAAGTGAGGGTCTGACAAGAAATCTTATGTTGAAATCCATCAGAGGGTGGCTTGGGGTGCTACTCTCTTTACTTAACAGCCAGGGGGCATCAGGCACAGCCAGAGTGAGGGTCTGCAACCCTAGGTCAGATAGCAATCCAAGCTGATAGGAAAGAGTTGAATATTAGCCATTTATTCTTCTTATTATTATTATATTTTGGAAAACCTGGTATATTGTATCAGTTAGAGAATCACTTACCATTTTTTGAAACTTAAACATTTTTCTATTTTCCAGACAGTTTCCCATGAAAACAAATGATAAAAAAAATTACTCTGGGGCTCTGCTAGGCTCTCAGGGATGAATGAATATTTGGCAAAATTTCATGACATCAGTGAATTTCAGGGTTCCAAATTTCTCAGGTCCTCAGATTCACCCTTTGCAATAAAAGCCCATCTTTCAAGCTTCTTTAAAAGCATGCAGTAATTTTTCAGTGAAAGCATTGTTCTGTCCCTCAAGTGCTTCCTACAGAATGTGTTTCTTTTCATGTTGATGGATGGATACCTGCATGGCTATGTGTACCACACACATGCACATTCCCACAGAGGCCAAAGAGCATCAGACCCCCTGAAGTCATGGGTGACTGTGAGCTGCCTGATGTGGGTGCTGTGACTGAACCAACATTCTCTGCAAGAACTTTCTTAATTTCCAAGCCATCTGTCCAGCCCCAGAACTGGGTTAGCTCCTGAAATAAGTTCCCATGGTGTCAATTTTTATGGATCTCCAGAGAATTTTTAATGGTAGTAGTTTTATAAAGGTGGGAAATATTTTAATAATTATAGCAAGTATGGATAAATTCCATGAAACAAAAATAGTAAACATCTTCAGCATCAAACATTTGTGAATGTAATTAACTCATTTTCTTAACTTCATAGGTATGATATCACATGTACAAATTATAATATACATGTCTGCTTCCTGGCAGGAGACAGTGTGTGTTTAGCACTGCCATCTATTGATGGGAGATGTCATTCTGTATATGTTTCTCATACTGGTTAATAAATAAAGCACTGTTGGCCAATAGGAAAGGAAGATAGGAGGGACTAGGAGACAAGGAGGAAGAGGAAGTAGTAAGGAGGAGCCAAGATGGAGAGTCTGGAGAAGGTAGAACTGCCAGCCGCCTCTCCCTGGTAAGACCACGTGGAAATACATACAAATGGGCTAATAATTAAGACAGAGCTAGCCGATAAGAAACTAGCACCTGGCCAACAGCATAATATCAAATACAGAGTCTCTGTGTATTATTTGGGGCTGGTGTGGTGGCGGGACCAAACCAGCGGTGGCAGGAGGAAAAACCATACTCTTTACAATCTATTATAACATGTACATATTATTCATTAGCACTAATGGACACCATGCACACAACCCCCCCCATTAACTTGAAAATTATACCCCCCTGGGTACATATGTAAACTGTATCCCCAGCTATAGAAACACACTCATGTTTATCTTTGTATTTTCATTTTAAAGCTTATTTAATACACAAGATTGACAAGATTGGGCTGTCCTAAAATATGTTTCCATGTAGAAGGAGTTGGCTATGTGAGAACAGTCCATGTCCTGAGGTCTGCCCTTCAACTGATAACAAATACCTGATGCTAAGTCATATGGTTAGAGTGAAGCCGTGCTTCGTGGGACCATAAGAATAAGGGAGTCCCATTAGTTAGGAAGACTTTGGGCAAAGTTCAAGGAATAGCTTTCTTGAACTCAAAGCACCACCTTTGCCTATTCAGTCTGATGGGAGATGTCATTCTGTAAATATGTATCTCCTATTGGTTAATGAATAAAGCACTGTTGACAAATAGGAAGGCAAGATAGGCGGGACTAGGAGACAAGGAGGATTTGGGAGTTGTAGTAGAGGAGATTCAAGACATAGAGACTTAAGAGAGAAGAGGTCTAGACCTTCTCTCTGGTAAGATAAGACCACGTGGAAACACTTAGATTAATAGAAATGGGTTAATATTTAAGACAGAGCTAGCCAATAAGAAATGCTAGTAACAAGTCAACAGCTTTATATCTAATGCACTGTCTCTGTGTGTTATTTGGAGCTGATGCAGATGTGGGACCAGGATGGCAGGAAAACAGCTTATAACATCAGTCTGACCTCAATAGTGAGGAGTGCCTCAAGGGGCTGGGCTCTGCTTTCCTTGGATGTAGATAGGATGATAATAGGGGACCAATTTCATCTAGCTGTTGAGATGATTAAATAGGACAAACAAGATGGATTGATTGCCATAGGATCCACCTTGCCAAGTCAACTTGAACAGATGTAAGGAACCGTCCAGCCAGTGGTGAGGTCCTACTGTGTCTCAGTGACTGTTCCAAATGTCATCTCATCTTATCTCAAACCGTGTTCTTTGTCCCAGCACACAGTCATTGTTCCTACTGTGTGAATACTGTCACAGTTTACAGGACTTTAGCCAAGAGATGCCAGTTCTCCAGCAGCCATGCAGACCATCCTTCAAGGATTCTGTGTCACTGTGGTCTGAGATTTTACCATGACTATAAATAACTGAAACACAAAGACAAAAGTGGAGAATTTCTTGCCATAGCAAAGTATCCAAAGCCCATAAATTGTATGGTATCTATTTCTGTAGCTTCCTAGAAAAAAATAAAGATGATAGTTTTATAAAGATAGAAAATGTTTTAATAATATATGTAGTATGGAAAATTTTCATAGAAATGAAAATGCCAAACATTTCTAAAAAAATAAATAAAAATTACCCAATTACCCATATTCATCTATTGTGTGTGATTGTGTATACATGCAACAACTTGCTAGACTCAGCTTTCTTCCACAAGGGGTCCAGGGGATGGACTTCAGGTCATCAGACTTGGTAGTAAGTTCCTTTATCCAATGCACCATATCACCAGCCCTGATGCTAAACATTTAACATCACAGGAAGATGCATCTGCATAAACCTGCCACCTTAAAGCTGTCCTGCCTCAGACTCACCCTGATTCACATGTGGAGGAGAAGAAATGTAGTCAATATTTTTTAAATCATTTGTCAAATTTTCTGGTAAAAACTGTACAGTAGGGGTATTCTTAATTTTAAAAAGAAATAAAGAAAACAATGGCTTTATAGTAACTCTGGAAGCAAGGATATTTTCCCTAACATTTCTACAGATTTTTATGATGTTTATCCCTAACATGGTTAGTGTTTGGAAAGACTTGTCTACTATAAAAATGGTTTTAAAATTTTTAAAAATGTTTTAAATAAATAAGAGGCTCTGAGAACCATCTAGCATTTACAACATTGTTAAGTACTGATTGAAGTGTCATTTGAGCAATGCTTCTAAAATCTCCTGCAAAAGCTAGTGCCCTTATATGCCGTTATAAACAGTCCCTTGGCTGCAAATGGTATGTGTTCTCGCTCTAAACAAAGGCACACTCCTCCAACAAAGGACGAGCCCTGATGCATCCTCAGCAACGGTAGAAATTCTCTAGAACGTTTGCATTTTTTAATGTCTTTGCATAATTTACTTTATATTTGGATACAATAAAATCAAATCATATGTGATTTCCCATGGCCAAAAGTAGCAATTTCATTGTAAGTTTGAGAGTTTTTTTTTTCTGATGTTCTTCTCATCTAAATAAACTATATCCTTAACTTAAAGGTTTCTTAAATTAAAATTCTCCAACTAAAATATGCAGAAGACATTGATAACATTTTTCTCTCAGATACAAAGTTTTTTTCAATATTCTTTGACCTGTATTTGCATTTGTCACCATTTGCTATACCTAAGATGCTAAACTGCTGGCATTCTAAGACATAAGCATTAGGATAGTTGTTACATATTTAATTTCATGCTCCACTCAGCATAAAGCAGTTGAGGGACCACAGACCAAAGCAAATTAAGTGGCTTCTTAGATAATTTCCTACTTAATTGAAAGCAGGTAGCTTTTTAAAAGTAATAATTGGCTTTGTTTCAAATAATGGCAAGGTTATTTCTCTTTTACACACACATAATTATAGAATAACTTTCTATTTGGCCCAACAGTGGCTTGGGAATGTCCCACCGAGTCTATGGAACATGAATGCAACCTAGTATCAATGACAAACGAGCAGGACACTTCACGAGACAGGGAGGTATGGCCAAGGGGACATGAACGAGAGAGTAACACGGATATGTGAACTGGCATGTATACACAGACGTGCAACCATGAGAACACACAGACATAATAAGGGTGAGTACAGATACACGCAAGCAGCCAGCACTAGTAGTAAAAGCAACTGAAGTAGGCAGGCTTTGTTTTGCTCACAATGCAAGGGTAAAGTCCGTTGTGGCAGGAAGGTGTGCGGGCAGGTTTTGGGTCACTAATCACATTTCATCTGTAGTCAGGAAACAGAGACGGATGATAGCTGCCACCATCTTAGCTCTCTTTGATATATTCAGCCCTGGACTTTAGTCCAGTGAAGGTGAGTCTCCCCTTCTCAGTTAAACCCTCACAGAGACATCAAGAAGTGTATCTCCTAAGTGATCCCAACTCCAAGTAAATCAGAAATGAAGATTAACTACCACACACACCCATATCTGTGGGGTCTCCTTCCACAGAGTCCACAAAGGAGGAATAGGAAGTATTTTGGAAAAATATTGTATTCATATTTATTATAGTCATACAGAATAGCAACTAGTTACTTATATCTTACATTGTATAGCTTACATTGTATCCAGTTTTATAGGTAACCTAAACACAATTTAAAATATTCCAGATGAAATTTGTAGGTTATATGCAAACCCCATGCATAGTCATATAAAGTACTTAAGCATCCTTAGAGTTTGATAGTAGAGAAGGAATTCTAGATCTAATGCCCCTGAGGGACAGGTCTCTGCATGCTGGTGTGTGTACAGATTTACCATTAACATGCATACTATACTGTATTTCATTTCTGTCTTAGTTACCCTTTAATTGCTATGATAAACCACCAAGGCCATCACAATTTAAATGAAAGCATTCAGTTTGGGGCTCACTGTTCCTAAGGGTTAGCATCCATGACCATTACAGTGTGGAGCATGGCAGGCGGGCAGGCATGAGCTGGAGCAGTGGCTGAGAACTCACATCTTTACCTACAGTGTGAGGCAAAGAAAGCTAATTGGAAATGGCATGGGTCTTTGAAACCTCAAAGACTAGCTCCCCAGTGACATACCTCCTCCAACAAAGCCTTCTAATCCTTCCCAAACAGTTCTACCACCTGGGGACTAAGCATTCACATATTTGAGCCTACGGGGTTCCTTCTCATGTAGACCACTAAGGTCATTTTGCATTAACACTTAGCATTAGTCATATGCTAGAGGCTGCTGTGCCAGTTTTTAGCTAGTGGACAGTTCTTCCATTAAAAGTGTGCAAGCAGACTATTTATATTGATGCTCTGTTCCAAGATACACTTTTGGAAACATATTAAAAGGAGCATACTCAGAATGAAAATTAAAATGCCGTTTAACATAAATGCTAGGGAACTCCATTGTGTCAAGTCAATAGCCATTTTTAAAATAAATCTTTTAAATTTCAGAAGAGGGACTGTCTTCTTGTTGCCTGTATTTAACAGAGTAACAGAGAGACTGACCTGGAGAATTTTTTTAAACGATAAGGAAATGATTATATTAAAATTACATTCGTCAATAGCCATGGTGATTCATCCAACTGCAAAACTTAAGCCTAAACACCCCATAGCTATAGAATAAATGTTAAGAGATGTGCTTTTAGTTTATGGAAATTCTCACTTGCCTACAGTCATTTAGCCTTCAGATTCTATTGTCTGTGTGACTTTGGATCACTGCTGTCAATCATACTGCTCTTAGAACACTCACTATGCCATTACAGAACATCGTGGTAGAGAGCAGGTTTTCATTTTCAACATTTGTAACCATCCTGTGAAATTAAATGCTTGGCTCCCAAGCTTTGTGGCATCCCCTGGCATGTTTCCCAGTCATTTCTAAAAGGATCAAGGAAAGAGATAAAGAAGAAAAAAAGAGAGAAAGAGAGAGAGGAAAAAGGAAAGGTGCAGGGCAGAGTAAGAAAGGCAGGAGGATGGGAGGGAAAATAAAATCACAGGAACAGAAGAAGGCTGGGTATTGTCAAAAGAGCCACGATGGCTGGGGAAATGGCTAAGTGGAGAAAATGCTTGCTGTGCAAGCATGAGGACCTTAGTTCCAATCCCCAGGATCTACATGAATGCTAGGGATGTATGAGAACCAATCTGTACTTTCAGAGGTGAGAAAGCAGAGATAGGGGATCGCTAGAATCCGTATTTGCAAGTTTGGGTTCAACTGAGAGACCCTGTCTCAATGAACAAAGTGGTGAGCGATCAAGGAAGACTCCTATTAACCTCAGGTCATGGTGAAGATGTTCGCCATCCATCCCACATTCCCACCTTGAGGGCAAAGGGTAAGACCTACTTAAGTTGGACATGGTGATGCCATGTACATCAGTCACTGAAAAGAATTCAACGTGAGGAATATGAGATGTTCTTGAAAGAATGTGAAAGCAAACATGGGAATACTGTCAATAACCAATTGTTATTGTTTGAATTTGAAATGTCCTCCCACAGACTCATTTGAATGTTCACTTCAGAGCCACAGTCATACCATTGGAGCTTTGCGAGGTGGCTGAAATAGATCCTGGGGCAGGACTTTGAAGGTTATTAGTTCAGCTACCAGTTCCAGTATTATTTTTTAATTTCTTGAGACAGGATTTATCTGTGTAGTTTTGTAGACCAGGCTGGCCCTGAACTCACAGATATCCATCTTCCACTGCCTCCTGAGTGCTGGGATTAAAGGCATGCAACACCACTGCCCAGCAACTAGATCTATCTTTTATCTCAGTGGTTCTCAACCTTCCTAATGCTGTAACTCTTTAATACAGTTCCTCATCTTGTGCTGACCCCTAACCACAAAATTATGTTAGCTGCTACTTCATAATTGTAATGTTGATGCTGTTAGGAATCATAATGTAAATATTTTTGGAGATAGAGGTCTGCTGGGGGGCCAGAACCCACAGGTTGAGAAACTGTTTTATCTGTTTGCTAGTATACTGACTAAAAAGTTAGTTGTTACCAGACTAAAAAGTTAGTTGTTACCACGTATTGCCATTGCCATGCTTTCCCTGCTGTGATAGACTGAAATTGTAAGCTGAAATAAACCTGTCTTCCCTTAAGTTTCTTTCCTTGGCCATTTTGGTCACAGTAACCCGAAGTAATTAAGACAAAAACAATAATACCAAAACAAGCAAACAAACAAACAAAACCGAGGTTATTGCTGTGGTAAACTGGACTGGGTGATTCTTAACCTTAGGGACTGGTCTACAGGAAGGATGAGGGTGCGTTTGGATACTTGGGCTGAGAAACCCTAGAATACTGTGAGTGGCAAGCTTAGTGGGTGATTCTGGAAAGAGGATGGAAGACCAGAGTGCTGATAGAAAGACAGATGGCAAGAACCATGCTCATGAGATTTCAGATGAGATCAAGAAATTGAAGGAGAGGTCAACCATGTACCATTCTGGTATAAAGGTTGACTGTGTTATCCCTGCATCCTGAGATGCATGGCTGAATTCTTAAGTAGTGGACTAATTTATCTGTGAAAAGAAACCTCAAGACAGTCTAACTTCCTCAAGCTGTAGGATAGTTATTGCTAGCTGCATTTGGCCAGGTCTGTAGTGAAAACCAGCTATTGTAAAAACAATCAAAAACAACTATGCGGTTTAAGGGCACAGCTCTTAATATTACTGAAAATTTAAGTTTGGACAAAATAGCTATAGTTGTTGTTTTTTTTTTTTTTTAATTTTATAGCTATAGTTGTTAAAAAGTTAGTCAAATACCTTCACAAGGTTTCACCCTTCATGCAAACTATGGAACTTGCATATTTTATGTCTTAGTTGTATGGTATGATTTTTATTTTATATTAATATGTATTTTCTCTTGACAATATCATTAATTTTTATAGACCTTATTAAAAGTTAAAAATATTGCTTCAAGATCTCACTGTAATGTGGATAATTTACTTCAGAGGTTCTTATCCACCCCACTAGGCTCTTCCTGTTCCAAAGTATTATCACTATTGGGTAAAAAGAAATCCATCTATACTAAAAATTATTGAAAAACCTTTCAAATCCAATAGAAGTAAAAACTGGGAACCCCTTCATAAAGAAGGGGGAGGACTATAGTCTTCCCATGTTAGTTAGGCTTAGGTGGGATAGAAGCTCCTTTCCCATTTCCTCTTCTAAAAACAACTGTAAGTACACAAAAAAGGGTAAACACAAGTCTGAAAGCAAGGTACGAGATGCTCCAATAAGCTAGGGAATGGACTTTGTGGTTACTCCTTGTGGGAGGTGATTTTCTTTTGTTTTGTTTTCATTTGAGACAGTGTCTGACTGGGCAGCCCTGGGGGGGGAGGGGGGGTCTGGAACTCACTATGTAGTTCTGCCTCTGCCTCCTGAATGCTGGGATTTAAAAGTGTATGCCACCACACCCAGGCCCTGATCACTCTTTGCCTCAAATATTCCAGAATCTGTGCTTTAGAAACCTGCAATACAGAAACCCTAAAAACTGATGGAGGGGTAGGGGGACCTTGACATTCAACAAAAGCCTACTCTCTGAATAGAGAAGAAAATGGCAGCCTGGCCTGGTAGAAATTACTTAGACAACAACAGTTAGATACATATTATTCCAAGAAAACTCTATGGAGAAAACATGTTGCCTATCCCCACCCTACCCTAAGGGGAAAAAACAAAACAAAACAAAACAAAAACCAAAGAAGAATAAGAAGAATTTAGCCTAGCCTTCCACCCTTGCCAGGTAACTCACATCTATCTATGTAGTATCAGAGAATGAAAGCAGAGCATCTGGAGAGCTGCGACTTAACATACCCCAGCAGTAGGAACCCTCCTCACTGGAGCTGGGGCAAAGATGGTTTGGGAAAAAGTCAAGAATTTCACTGCTATACAGGAATAACAAGGCCATTCCAACTGCACAATATCAGACGTGGTCTCACTGGAAGCAGTAATGACCCTTGCAATCAGGGCAGCAGCAGCATCAGAGGCCCAGTGGAAGGTCAGAGCTCCCACCCCTGTCCTGCAGTTACCAAAGTCCCTGCTCTCCCTCCAGCTCATCAAAAGAATGGATCCCCACCTGCATCTTTCTGCAACAAGTCAGTAACATTGTAAAACTGTCTCAATAAGCAATTACAGTCACATCTGAAACAAATGAAAATCAGAAGACCAACAAAGAAAGCTAAGATTAAACCAACAAACAAAGGGAACTAGCAAACTAGAAAATACAATAACCAAAATGTAAATTCTCTATGGGCAGCCTCAGTGGCAGGATGGAGGAGACAAAAAAAGAAAACAGTAAACTTCAAGACCGCAGTAGAAACTCCTCTGTCTGAAAGCCAGAAACAAAACAACAACAGAAAGACTAAGAACAAGCAGACCCCGAAGGATCACTATAACTAGACTGTGGTTCAGATGGAGCCCTGAAAGGTCTGTGTGGTGAAGGTTTGGTCCCAGCCCACGGCTCCTGAAAGGGGATGGAACTGTAAAGATGCAAGCCTCAGTGGGAAGACATCTCAGTGAAGGAAGCGTTTGATGTTAAATCTCAGCCCATTCCTCTTCCATGCTGGTCTCTGGTGACCATGAAGGGAGCAGCCTACTCTAGCCCACACTCTTGCCATGCTACCGTCCCTCACTACACACCTGAGCAATGGATGGGACAAGCAGACTTCTAAAGCTGGAACCAAAACAGCCCCTTTCTCCATGCAAGTGGGTTGTCTCCTATGCTCTGTGACAGTGATACACATTGACTAACACAGACAGCAAGGAAGCATCCCAATGGAGTCTTTCCAGGCCAGAGAGAGATGGAAAAGGAAGCAAGCAGAAAAGTGTTTGAAATAATAATGGCCGAAAGCTCCCCAAATATGGCGAACATCGTAAAATAACAGGTTCACAAAATTGTAAGTGAAGGCCAAGCAGGACAAACAGGAACTCCTCCACAGTAGGTTAACTCATAGCACAGAACCTGCTAAGAAGACTGAATGTTCTGTTCTCTAAATTCCAGAAACAGAAATCTTCAGGTCAGCATTGTTTCCCTTTCATTATAATTCTATCCAGCATTTATGAAATAATTAATACTGGCTCTATATATAGTTTCCCCCAAAATAAAAAAAGACAGGGACATTTTTCAATTAATTTTAAAAAATTAAAATTATTCCCTATTATCTATACCAGACAAAGAGAATACAGAAGTGTGGGGAGGGGGGAGAGACTAGACCAGTATCCCTCATGAATATAAATATAACAATCCTTAACAAATATTAGCAAATAGATTTCAGCACTATATCAGCACAAAATTATATACCATGACCTAGTGCTATTTATTCCAGGGATAAAAAGCTGGTTCCACATTCAAAAATCAATCAATATAATCCACCATATTAACTGGCTAAATTTAAAAATTCACATAATCCTATTAACTGGTGCAGAAAAAAAAATCACTTGACACAATGTAACATATATTCATAATAAAAATTCTTGGAAAATTAAGGATAAGGTCAACTTCCTCAGATGGATAAAATAAAAACTAATATATGTTACATAGCATGTAATACTATGTAATGTTTGATTGTGGAATGGCTTGATGCTTTTCTCCTTAGATCCCGAGCAAAGCAAAGATGCTCTCTCCTATATTCGACTCAGGGATACCCTGGTAGCCAAGCAGAGTGCTTCAGCCTGCAGACCCAACTGTTCAGGGGATGGAAACAGAAAGAAAACTAGAATCAGATGTTCAAGAACAACCTGGGCAAGGTAGAGAGAGACTCCCAACGGAAACAAGCGAGCAAGCAAATTCCAAAATGCCACCCTACAGAAGGTTATAGCCAGCAAAAGAAGATTAAAATAAGAGGGAGGAGAAGCAGCTCCCCTTTACAGATAACATGAATCTCTACGTAAAAATTCCCCTGAATCCACCCAAACCAAAATGAAACAATAAGAACAACAAAACTCTCAAAACCCACAAGTGAATGTTCAGCAAAGTCCAGAATAAAAGATCAACAAAGAGAGACCACTTGTTGAGAATTACACATTCATAGACATGTGTGAAGATGACTCAGGGCAGCCTCCAAGACTCCCCACTTGTCTTTACCATCAGTCCATATTCTACATAATTACAGGACAAGGAGAAGGCAGGCGAAGGGTGTTGAGCTATAGGATGCCCATGGTTTGGTGCCACCATGATACAGAACTAGTGGGGAACCATGGGGAACCCTCTCATAAAATACCCACCTTGTCATTCCATTCCCCACCCTCACGATCCACTCATTTCTTCATTGTTTCTACAATTCTGCCCTTTGGATGATATTATATCTATTGTATTTTATTCAATTCTGGTCTGCTCTGGTCTATTGTTATTCTATTTGAGACAACATTTTGCTATGTGGTGTGGTTGTTCTAGGACTATATAGATCAGGCTAGAAACACACTCGTGATGATCCTCCTGCCTCTGTATCCCAAACACTGGGATTATAGATGTGTGCCCCTATGCCTGACTCTGGGGAATGCTTAATAAGTCAGTTCTTAGTTTATGATCCTCTGAGATCCACTCCTTCCTACTTAGCACAATGCTTTCCAAGTCATCCCTATGTCAACAGTAGTCTGTGTTCTTAGTATACCAGAATTGGCTTATCCATTCATCTATTGTAAGACAATGAAAAATATATGAGTCCTCTCTAAACAATATTCACAAGTTTCTATGACTCTGTAATTCACAATACAAAGTTTTATAAAATCAATGACCAAGTCCTCTCCTTGACCAATTAAATGAAAATCTCCAGTGAAGATAATATATATATATATATATATATATATATATATATATATATCATAGTAGCATTATATTATATAATACATTTAACTGTAGTTTTAAATACAATTTAGTACAGGATAGGACCAGCAAGATGGTTGACTTGGTGAAGACACTTGATAACAAAGCTGACTACAGAGAGAACTGACTCCTACAAGTTGTCTTCTGACCTCAAGTGTGCACATGCATCTCTCTCTCTCTCTCTCTCTCTCTCTCTCTCTCTCTCACACACACACACACACACACACACACACACACACACACACACACCGTAAAAGAGAGTCAAATCCTATTGTGACTATGGCTGAGACCATAGTATTCAAAATGCATGCAAGTAGAACAGTGGTAAATGTAGTTGAAGATAGCAAGGAAGAAAAACCTAAACATACAACTCTATTCCAGTGAAGCCTGGCATTTAAGTAACTCTAAATGATATAGATGAGTTAATCAGTCATTTGTTGTAATACATATATGACAAAAGTGTCAGCTTCAATAGATTTCTTTGGATTCTTAAGCATTTTGAGAATAATATAATTGTAAGAATATTATAATTTAAATTTTAAAAGGGTTAAGGAACAATTAAAATCACATTAAATATGAAACAATGTAACTGGGTATAGCATTCCAGAGGATGAGGCGGAGGATTGCCATGAGTGTGAGGTTAAATTGGGCTGTATAGTGAGTTCAAGACTAACCTGGGCTACAGAATGAGACCTTATCAGGCAACAACTCAAGAAAACATATGACCGAGTCCTCATTTCAGACAGCTAGAATGAGGTTGGGTTTTACTTTTTTAAATAAAACTTTGTCACCAGCAGTAACCCTGGAAAACTTACATGTGACAAGTATTCCTCTCCTGACTATAAATTCTAAGTCACCGATTTTTATTGCCTGGTACTTTTTGGATGGAACTGTTCGGAACACACAGGTTGAAAACAACCATCGTTTTCTTCAGGTAGCCCTTCATTAGCACAGTCAGAGAGCTCACTGAGAGCATCTACTCATCCAGGCACGAAAGGGTTAGTGAAGAGTCCTTCCCTGCCTTCAAAGGGTTTAAAAACTCTAAGGATGAGAATGAAATAGTCTGAACTTTTAAAAGTATGTACAACAAAGCAAAGAATTCCTGTGCTGAAATGTTGACTGAAGGAGAAGAGGGCCTACCTGCTTGTTTTCCCTGGAATAGGAAGGGTGTTTTCAACCAGTTTTTAACTGGGTCCCTAAGTCACACAGATGAGCAGCTTCAGCAATGAAGATTTATGCTCTTCAACAGGAGCATCTCACTCTGTTCCCAGTGTCAGAAGCACACACACACACTCACACACACACACTCACACACTCACCTTCCTTGCACAACTATGTCCCCTTTCCAGACCTGACCTACAAGATGGAAGAGTCCGCGTGGGGATGGAGTGATGGATGACAGGAAGGAAAAGCCTGCCTTGCCCCAACACCAGCCCTCTCCTTCCAAGGACAACTCTCAACTATTCATTCACAGCTCAAAGATGTCTCAGATTCACTTTCTGTTCTGGGAAGACTTGTCCATTTTGGAGAACTCTTTACATTCCTTACTTCAACTCCTAACTGTCATGACATTCGACTTGGCAAAATAAAAAAACATGCCTTTTTTTTTTTTTTTTTTTTTTTTAAGAAAGCAGAATGTCCTTGAATTCTTGAACATTTTTTTTTTTAAAGTGAACGCAAACATCTTTAAAACAGCATTGTATTGAGGTTGGGCATGTTATCGACACTCAGGCATTCTTCCCTATGAGAGCTGAGGGTTATCATTTCCACCATATTAACCATGTATGTTTTCTCTTTTGTTTCTTGGCTGGAGCCTCTGCTCTGCAGGTGTCATAGCTGCAAGCTCACACCCAACCACTAGCAAGTCTGTGGAGCCGAGCGTGGGACATGGGACAATGCCCAGAAAAACAACACAGAGACCAGGGAGGCAGCAACTGAGCAACCAAGTCTACAAGCTCCCTAAGAACACTGGGGCCTGAGTCCTGGAAAAGCCAAGAAAGTGCATTTCGCAGCTGAGGAGACCATGGGAGCCTGGGGACAGCAGCGTGGGGGTGCAAAGTACTGATGTTTTTAGCTAGTGGGGACACTGCAGTGATATATGGACGCATAAAGCATAACACATTGGAAGAAAAGGGAACCTGTCCCTCCTGTTGTCCCTAGCCCCAAGGGATTGGAGAGTTCAATAATCAGGCCTACTGGTGTAATATTGAATTGTTTCACACCCAACTTATAATTGATGCCAGGTAAATGTACTATGGATCCATCAATATGTGGCAATTGGGGGGGGAGGGGTATCTGGGAGAGGGAAAGGAGGGAAGGAGGAGAAGGGAGAACCAAAGGAAAGTAGGAAAGCTAGAATGAAAGAAACTCAGCCTGCCTTCCCAAGCCTTGCTCCTGTGAGCGCGCGGGCTGCTCCAGCTGGAAGTCATTGTGAAGGCTGGCGTCTGCGTTGCCAAGGCGACCGCCCGGCCGGCGCCAGCGGAGGGGGGGAGGCGGGCCGGGTGAATGGGTGACGTCACGCAAACGGCGCCAGGCAGTCTAGGCGGAGGAGCCAATGAATCAGCTGTCGCGGGAGGGAGGCTGCGCGCAAGGAGGATGCAGGAATGCAGCCTGAGCTGCCCTGGCCCGAATGCTGCCTGCTCCTCCAGTCCGGTGCCGCCCTCTTCTTGGCAGCAGAGTATGGCCGCCCTGGTTTCCCGCAGGGCCAAGGCCAGGAGCTGGGGGGGGGGGGGGGTGGGGGGTCAGTCCCTGAGGTTCTGTGCTTCACCCACTGCCACACAGCTACTGGTTTAAATGGGAAAAACTAAGTAAACCTTGTCCTGGTAGATTGACTTTGAAAGTGTGTGAATCCCCTTGTGGCCTTGCTGGGGGTTCAGCAGTGGCCTAAGTGCTGGGCATCACAGAAAATACAAAGAATCAAAGTGCCCACAAGACTTCAAGACTGAACAGGGAAGGAAGGCCCAGCCAGGGGCATTTTCTTGCATTGCTGAGTGCTGGCTCAAGGGCAATATTTTCAGTGTTCTCCAGTCTTGTTCGTCCTACATCCTTCTTTGGGGTCCATGAAACTGTCTTCCAGGAGGCTAAAAACCGAGTTACCACCATTTCGGTAACCCTCAGAACTTCGTAAGGACTGGAGAATGCCCCTGGAATATGAACGGCACCAGAGCAAATAGGCTTGGACAGAGGTTTGAGTGAAAACAGAACGTCCTTGAATTCTTCAACATCTCTGTGGGGTACTTGCTGCTCAGGGTGGTGTTCAAGGTAGTGATGCAATGTTTCTGGAGGTGTGGCTTAACTATTAGAGAAGACATCCTTAAAACTGCCTTCCAGCCACCCTGGGGACCTTTTTGCAGTGATTATGAAATAAGAAGGCTTGGGAAGATACTCCTTCAAGACTCCTGAGGTTTTATGAGCCTGTCTAAAATTGGATAGGTTTATCATCCTTTAAAACTGTAATTTGTGTTTGCTATGTGTGACTTTTATTCACTGTACAAACATTTCCGAGCCCCCAGCTATGTGAATGGTGTACATCAGAGCTTCAGATGTGAAGTTCCTCAAAAAAAAAAAAAACTGAAATAGCAAATCATTGTATTATGTATTAGTCACTTCTCTGTTGCGGTGACCAAGGCAACTTACTTTATTTGGGCTTATGGTTCCAGGGAAGTAGGGGCCCATCATGGGGATGGAAGAACATGGCATCAAGAACGGTCATGGTGGCTGGGGCGAAAAGCTGAAGTTCACTTCTCTCTGTGCAAAGCTGAGAGAGCAAACTGGGAATGGTTCAAGGTTTTACATCTCAAAACCCATCACCAGTGACAGACTTTCTCCAGTAAAGCCACACCTCCTAAGCCTCCCCAAACAGTACCACCAACTGGGGACCGTGTGTACAAATACGCAAGCCTATGGGGGCGAGGGGCATTCTTATTCTGAAGGTCATACCATATGGCCCAGCTGCACCATTCCTGAATGTATACCCAAAAGAATCAGCATGCCACAAAGGTGCTCACATGGTGTTGACTGATGTACTGTTAATGCTAGCTAACAAATGGCACCAGCCTACATGTTCACTGACAGATGAATGAAAGAGGGAAACATGGTAGACATGTACCATGGAATTTTATTCAGCTACAGGGAATGAAATTAGGATGTTAAATCTAGGACTGTAGGAAAATGGACCCAGCTGGAGATGAGCATGTAAAATGAACTAACCCAGGCCTAGAACAACAATTACATGTTCTTTTTGGTTTGCAGGATCTACATTTAAGCGTGTGGTGTATGTGTGCATGTGTATGCATGCATGTGTAGGATATGAGAGTAGTATGACGACCCTGAAAAGGGGAAGAACAGACATAAACGGAAGGAGTGGGAGAGAGGCAGAGATAGTCAGGAAATAGAGATGATGTGAAAGCAGAATGGGGATCCCAACTAGGCGGGGAGCAGGGGATGAAAGAGACAGGGTAAGAGGGGAGCAATGGAGAGCAGCGGGGGGAGGGGGAGGGGAATAAATAAGGTATGATTGCATATATGTCAAAAATGCCATAATAAAACCCATTGTTTTGTACACTTAATTTGGAAATAATGTGAAAGAGTTACAGAGTATCTCTGAACTAACATAATTTAAAGACATACATGTAAGAAATAAATCAGAACACAAAAGCAAAACTCAAAAAGTCCTTTACAGCCCTGTTTCCCTCAAAGTTTGAAGTGCACTCAAGTTAACAACTCACAAAAACAAAAAAAGCAAGTCTTGGGATTCTGGATCGCTAACACGCACAAGTGTTGATGGTCCCCAAACCACACTTTGGTTAAAGAGGATCCTGACATAAAAATACCAAAGGGTGTGATGGATGGGATGTGCATGCCTGTGGAGAAAGACAGCTGGGGCAAGGTGCCTGAGCCTGTGAGGGACCCAGCAGGATGGAAAGGCTTTGGTGAGAAGAAATGGCATGCAGAACGGCTGTATTTGTTTTACTTTGATTAATGAATATTTGGGGAAATTAAGAGGGATGGCATAAGACATCTGTTGGTGGTAGCCTGACAGTAAGCCAGAGAGAACCTAAGAGTTTCAGGAGAGAAACTTAAAGGCTGACAGTCCCAGCAAAACTAGTGTGAACAAGAAAAGTGAGCAGGCTTGAGATTTCTTTAGATGATTGTCTAGTTTGCAGCAAAAAGCCAAATCTAAGACTAACTGATTGAACAAACCTTCCTGTGGTTTGGAAATGAAATATCCCCAGCAAGGCCATTCAGTGAGCCTGTGGTCCCCAGCTGAGCACTATTTGAAAGGGGAGGAGCCTTTCCAAAGGAAGTGGACCACTAGAGGTAGGCCTAGAGATTTTTCTAGCTCTGTGTCACTTCCTGTTCAGTCTTCGCTTTTTGACAGTACATGCAACCTGACCATCTGTCTCATGCCTCTGCCTCCATGCCCCTTCTCCACCCATACACGGTAGGATGGACTATTTCTCCTGGAACCATATGCCAAAGTAAATCCTCTTTTCCTTAAATTGCTTTTGTCAGGTTATGAATAATCATAGCATGAGAAAAATAACTACTACAACCCTTAGAGGTGTTAGTCCAGCTTTGTATTTTTGTAACAAATGACTGGTATTTTCAACTTACAAAGAGTACACAGTTTGTATTGCCTCACAGTTTGGTACATTCGCCTCCTTGCTTTGGGACCTGTGGTGGGACAGCAAAGCACAGCGAAGTCCAAACTGTGAAGCCAAGATGCTCACCTCATGTCGGGGACAAGATAAAAAGGAAAAAAGAGGGTCTCCCAATCTCAATTCAGGTCATGCCCCAGTGACCCCAAACCAACCAGGAGGCTCCACCCTTAGTGGTCAGCTGCTTCCCAGGAATGCCAGTGTGGGATGGTACCTTTAACACAGAAGCTTTAGGCAAACAGTGCAGACCATAACTACAGCGAGCTAAAGCGGTGTCCTTGACGGAAGAAGGCTACATATGTGATGCTTTGCCATTGTTCAACTTCATTGTCTCTTTGTTCTAATAATCTAATTCAGAAATTCAAGTTTTTCCATGTGACATGAGTGAAAAATCCTAGGGGAAAATGAAACGGAAAGAAGGGAAGAGAAGCAAACCAAGAAGGTGGTTGTGGGAAATAATATTGCGTCCAAGTATGGAATTTGGGTGTGGTCTGACTAGGGAAATGAGGAAGTAAAAGACTTTAATCTGAAAGGAGTGATATTTGCATAAGTTATAATTGCCAGAACTAGCTAATTAAGACATCTTTTCTCATTCCTTCATCCTTCTCATGGCCCAGTCCTCATTGTTTTCCAACCTTGCCTTCATCTGTAGCAGCATCCCCGTGCTTTGTATGAACAGGACTGCAGGAGCTCAACCCTGCAAGCATTTCATCAGCATCCCTGAGAGTGGAGTCCCAGCATCAGTGTTTTTAAAGGCTCCCCAGGTGAACGTAATGTGCAGCCAGTGTTGAGAGCCACTGAGCTCATACACAGTCTCCAGCTCATTTCTTGGCTTCATGTGTGCCCTCTGATCACCCTCCCCTTTGTTAGCTGTTATAGGAGCACCAGGCCATTTAATTCTTGGTGTGTTGTGTGCTGGGTTTTGATGGAGTCTAGTGCATTCTGTGAGTTTAATATCCTCCATCCCTTATTAACTGTCATGGTTTAGTTGTGGCCATATCCAGTATATTGTTCTATCTCTCAATAGGAGAAGAGAAATAGTGACTTGCTACATTATTGAGTGGAAACGATAAACCCAGTTTTATGAACCTCACGGAACCCTCGTGTAGCTGCCTGATGGTTTGCCACTGTTTGACTTGATTTCATTTTTGCTTTAATAAACTTAATTCAAAGCCTCGAATGTTGGCTCAGGCCTATAATCTCAACACTAGGGCAGAAGCAAAAGGAGGATGGCTGTGAGTTCCAGATCAGCCTCTGTGAGTTCCAGTGAGTTCCAGCCCAGGTTACAGGATAAGAACCTGTCTAAAACATTCAAAGTTACAGTAGTATCAATAACAATGACCTATTTGAACAACCATCTGGGGATTAAGTTTGAAGGAAGAGGCAAGTACTTAAGAGAGCCATTGGCTCTCAGAACTTTTCACTTGAATCATCCTTCAGAAGTCAAGTTAGTTACTTGTTTCATGAGGAATTTGGAAAGAGAGTTGTACGGCTTGATTTTTTTTTAACAATTAGCTTTGAAACCTTCGTTGATTTCTTTCATTCCTCTAACATTGATTGAATATCTATGCTACGGTGTGTTAGATACTTTTTCAGATGTGAGGATGCCAACGGAGCTGGGGAGAGCTTTCTCTTCTCAAGGAGGAAAAGATGAGTGTGGTAACATTCAGTGGTTCTGAGTTTTAGTTTGGTTATGTGGAAGGCCCTGGGCTTCCCCGTCATTGGCACAGGTGTGTTTCATTAGTTCATTTATATCTATTCATAATTGTATGTTTAATAACTAATGACTTCGTGTGATTCAAGACTAAATAAAACCATTCATCTTCTCATTCTTCCTTCCCATCTGCCTAATTTCCCACTCCCACCCACAGAAGCCACTTTGGTTTCGGTCTTGAGTATCTTCCTGGGTTATTTTTGTGACTATTCAAATCCAACTACAAATATATTCTTATTTCTCCACTATTCTGCATGTGTTTTTCATTTAGAAATATTGAGGGAGTGTCCTCCTATCTCAACGCATTCTGCTTCAATCTATAGTTCAGTCTCAACGTCTGCAAGTACCTTCACTTCCTCATCTTACTGCAGCTGAGAGTAACTTAGGGTGTGTCGACCTAAGAAAAGATCTACTTATCCTATTTCATGAGTATTTTGCCTGCACATATTTATATGCACCCATACACGCCTTGTGACTGCAAGAAGAGGGTGTCAGATCCCATAGAACAAGTTACAGATGGTTGTGAGTCACCATGTGAGTACTGAGAACCCAACCTGGGTCCTCTGGGAGAGCAGCCAGTGCCGTCTAAGCCATCTCTCCAGCCCCTCCTTCATGACATGGTACTGGAGAAGGAGTTTCGAGTTCTACATCGGGATCAGCAAGCAACCTGAAGAAATAAGCTGTGTCCCACACTGGTGTAGCTTGAACATATGACAGCTCAAAGCCACCCCAGCAGTGACATTCTTCACCCAAAAAGGCCACACCTATTCCAATAAGGCTGTACATCCTAATAGGCCAAGCATTCAAACACATGAGTCTATGGAGGCCATACCTATTCAAAGCACCATAATTACCAGTTTATCTTCTCACTTGCATGGTATATTACCCACTCATTGAGAATTGTCAGTGCTGGAAAACATACCATCCCACCTTCCAATAACCTATGTTCACATTATAAATGGCAATTACAGGCCTAATGTCATAGGTGCATTTTATAGGTGTCAGTCTCAATTTTATCATGTATTCATTAGAAATTATATTATTAGGGACTTGTTTATTCATTTCTTGTGCAATTTTGAAGAGTTTTTCTATTTAATTTATAGCAAATTAATATATTTAACAATAACAACGACTTACATTTATCGAGCCCTTATGTGTTTCAGATGCTGGGCAATGCATTCTTAATGGATCTTATGGATTATAAACTTTTTACTTAGTTTGATATGTGTCTTTATGTCTATTTTAAGATCATTTCCTTAAAAAATAAACTTTTAAAATTATGTAATAAAATAATACATTTGTGTTTGATCTCATGCACAAAATATTTGTCACTCTAAAATAAGATTAGCATTCTAGATCCTGTAGGCATTCTAGTATTTTTTTTAAACCAACATTAATCAGTTAGTATTTTTAAACAGCTACCCATAGTTTGACATTTACAAAAACAGTTGGAGCTAGAGATATAGGTTAGTAGTCATGGAGCACTTGCCTAGTATGTACAGCAGCCTCACAAGGGCTGGAATCACAGGCATGAGCCACCACACTGGCTCATATCTTCATTTTAAAACTACTTTTCCAAATATAGATAACTAACAAAAAATGGGGGAAATTAAATTTACTCACAATTTCCTCAAACTTAGACAATCTCTGCCAATGTTTAGAGCAAATCTCTGTGAGTTTGCTATATGTAATTACATCATACATACATGATATTGTGGGGTTTTGTTTGTTTTTACAAAAATACACACACACACATATATGCACACACTCACACACACATATATATACATACACACACATATATGCACACTCTCTCTCACACATACACATATATATACATACACATACACACAAACATATATATATGCACACTCTCACACACATACGTATATACATACACATACACACACAGAAACACACACACACACATATATACATAGTACCCTGCTCTTTGTTCATAGACAGCTACGCAGGGTGACTGGCAAAAAGGGTGACTGGCTATCCCTTTTGCCAGGAGCTCTGTGTCCACTTCCTATGGTCACCTATGAAAGGAAAGAAGACTAATGATGTCACTTGCCCTCTTAATTGGTACACAGAAGCATTCCGATAGACTCCTTGCCTGACCCCTGATCATCAACTCAGAGTTTCCTAAAGCAGCATAAGCCTCTCGTTCCTCAGAGACATCATTTCCTCAAGGGCATACCTGCCCATGAGGAAACATTAAAAGGGTACCGATGATTTACCTGTTTTAGGGAGACAACTCAAAAGCAAACAGACCACTTTCTGGGCCAGGCAAGCTTTGGAATGTTCTCCTGGACTGGTTTTCTCCACAGCTTGCTTTCCAAGCTCCCGCCTTCCCACTAACCCATCCTTCTGTGCTCCACCCTTGGCAGCATTTTTAACTTATGCCCCTATTTATTTCTTAACAAAAATGAGAACATAATTTGCTCTTCCACAGAGCTAACCTTAGATTTATTTTAGCTGCTACACAGCGATAGACGGGTCTATCAATTATGAATGTCTTCCTGTGTGTAGAGGCAACGGTGGAGCAGTGGTAAGCTTACCTTCTTCTGAGACTAACCCTGATAAATAAATAATGAGAAGTTTCTGTGAAATGCCTTCAGCAAAGGCACCGGTGGGGGCAGGGGCATTCCTTCTAGATGTTAAGTGTAAAATCTAATTGAACAGCTCAGAACCTATCGCAGTTTCTGAGAAGCACAGGGAAACGGACTAAGTGACTTCAAATATATTTCTATACCCTGTGCATGAAATACAACAATCCACTTAAAATTTATCAAGGATGTCTTTTATGATATGATGCTGCACTCCATCATTACCTGCCTAGTGTTATATCAAAAGTTGTACTAATTTTAGTGACTTCAACAAGGGTGATCAAAACCAATGGTATATAGGGTACATCATTAGAATGCATCATTTTCCTCTTGCTTCGGTTAATTGGTATTAACCTTGCATATATTAAGCCTGGATACTAAATCAAAGGGTTCCCTGAAATAGTGCCCAGTAGGCTCCTGAGCTAGCCATCTTCTGGATAAGGAATCCTGTCTCCTGCAAGGGGTAGAATATGCTTTGTGGTTACCACTAGAGGGCAAATGGCCTCTTGGACTTCACTTTGACCACATGAGATCTCTGCCCAGCTAGTCAGTTTCCAGGTCTCAAGTAACATGCTTTTAAATCTTTCATTACCAACTCTTGATCAACCCACAGGCTTAGCAAGTGAGAGCTTTGTGTTAAGGCAACGTCTGAATGTCGCTCCTTTTAGAAGATAGATTTCTTTCCCTCGTATATGGACTTCAGACCTCCTTTGCCCAATCTGCTCTCCTCTAGCAATTGAGCCCCCCATCTGCAGCAAGGTGGCTCTCAGGCCTCAGCACTCTCAGTCAATTTAGGCCTTACAGCGACACAAATGCCTTCGTTCCTGCTTCATTTCTGAATACCCTTAAGGGCTTTCTGCCTCTCCCAACTCAGGAGTCCAGAGTGCTCCTTAAGCACACTGTTATTTCATATGTCCCCTCTTTACTCAGGCTGTGACTTCTCCAATTGAAAACTCAGTCCAGACATTGCCTATGAGAAGTCTAGTCTCTGCTGGCCCCTCTCCCCCATCTCACCCCCTTCCTTTTCCAAACCAGTACATTTATTCTCATGCCTTCACCCTCCTCTGTGCTAACTCAGCCCTTGCCGTTATGCCCGGCAGAATGTGAACATTCGCTGTATTTTGAAATGCATGCTCAACTGCTCTATCACTTCTTTGCTACAGAACCATGGAGAATCCATGGAGTATCCGGCAAGAGTTCTAGAAGCAGAATGGAATACAGACGACCCTCTCCTCCCCAGGAAGCAGTGAATGGAAACTTGGGGCTTTGAAAACACTCTTTCTACCTTTCAGAAAGGAGGTAGGCTATTTCTTTTGATAAAAATGTGAATTTTGCTGCTGGCTGAAACAAAACAAAACAAACAAAAAACAAATTGGGACCAGGCAGTGGTTGCTTATGCCTTTAATCCCAGCACTCAAGAGGCAGAGGAAGGTGGATCTCTGTGAGTTGGAGGCCAGCCTGGTCTACAGAGCTAGTTCAGGATAGCCAGGAACTGTTTCGAAGAAAAAAAAAAAAAAAAAGAAAGAAAGAAAGAAAAAACAAAACTAAAAAGCATGTGGAAATTTTGATGCGGAGGAGGTGTTTGAGAGTCATATGCCTTTTGAAGGGGAAAGCATGGCTCAAAGAAGGACAAGTGGTACTGAGAGGCAAGCACCAGGCAGGGAGTCTTGGAGAAAAGCAACGATGCCTGCATTGTTGGCAGTGACCTCACAGAGGGCTCTCTGCTTGAATGGGTGTTATTGTTTGAGCTCATGTCTTGAATTTTTCAGCCCCAGCTAGTAGGTTCTGGAAACTTTACAAGGTAGGACTACCAAACTCAAGGAAGTAGGTCACCGGGAACACATCCTAGAGTTTCTTGTACCTGGCCCCTTACCCCCTCCTCTGCATCTTCTGCTTCCTCTTAGGGTGAAGTGAACAACAGTGATCCTGCCACCATGCTATTCTTCCCACATACACAGGGGACAAGGCCACAGACAAAACCCTCCAAAGCTGTGACCCAAAAGAAATTGTTTCTCCTTCATGTTCTTTCAGACATTGTAGTTACAGCAACAAGATGTCTAATAAATAATAAAGTGGGCATTCTGCCTCCACTAGAAAAATAACAACCAAATAAGGTTCAAGGCCCACAACCAAGCTCTTTACTGCTCTTTAGATTTTTTTAAGGGAAACACCAAACTCTTCAATACTGCCAAGGGAAATCTGAAAAAACTCATAGATGAGAGGAATATCAAGGCAAAAATGAAGAGCAAATTACAGTATGATCTTCTAGATGGGACTCTGAATCAGAACAAAGACATTAGGGGAAGACTAAGGACTCTGAATGAGGCAGAGACCTCAGTTACTAATACTAGTTCATTGATGCTGATTGCATAAACTGCACTAAAGAAAGATGGGGGCAATCAGGGCAAAGCAGGACTCCCTATCTTCCCAACAGCTCTGTAAATTGAAAATTGTTCTTAAAGTGTTTCCTAAAAAGAAGAGGACGGGGAGACTGGAAGAAGGAGGGAGGGAAGGGAAAAGAGAAAGAAGAGAAAGGCATGAACTAACCTAGAAGACACCTCCTTCGAAGTCTTTGGGGTGCTGAAAGGACTCAGGACACCTAAACCCCAAACCTTTTCAAGCTTGGGTTTTCATGCATCCTCAGGAGCCCTGTGGCCAGAGCACAAAGCCTAGTTTTAAACAGTGGTCCACATAGAGTTACTGAATTAAAATGTATTTTCAACAAGGAAAAAAAAATCAAGAGGCAGTAAAAGGATGATCTCTCAGACCAATAATCAAAACTAAAAAATATATTTTATTTATTTAGATCATTGAAAAAAAAAAACTTTTTTTAAGTGACTTCCAGTTCTATAGAGTTTGTTTTTAGCATTTTAAAATAATATTATGGCCAGGGAGCTAGTTGACTTGGTAAAATATTCACCCTGCCAGCATGAGGACATGGGTGCAATCCCCAGCACCCATGCAGAAATGCCAGGCACAGTGGTATGTGCTTATAATCCCAATACTAAGGAGGCAGAGACAGGAATTCCAGGAGCTTGCTGGCCAGTCAGTTTATCCTAATTGGTGAGCTCCCAGGCAATGAGAGACCCAGTCTTATAATCTGAAAATGACATGGAAGGTTATCCTCTGACCTCCTAACCAAACACACATACACATGTACACACACATGTGAACCCACATGTACCCAAACATGCACACACATACACATAAAAAAGAACATGGTATGACAAAACTTTAAATGCAGAAAATATCACTCAGCTCTGCTATGACTCCTCACCTCTTTTTTTTTTTTTTTTTTTTTGTCTCTGAAGTTAACCTAGAAAAAGCACCCTTGTTTAAAAAAAATTGTTAAAATCAAGGCAGAAAATATGCAGAGATTAAGTACATATGATATAAATAGTTGTAAGTAAAGAACAAAGGCTCAATTCTTCATATGACAAAAAAGTAAACATATTAGAATTTTGTGACTACTACTATTTGAAGAACATAGACTAAAAGTTGGAAGTGCTCATATTTTTTTGGCTATAAAAATTGTTGAATGCCCATCTCACGAAAGTCCCTTGGCCAATGGCAGCATAAACGGCATCTCACCTGCAAGGGGTATTTCAGAGTTATTTGCAATGTAGACACTACAATTTTCAGTTTTCATATCTTTGATCTTTGTCTTCAACATGGTAAAGTCTTGTAAACAGATTGAGACTTTGAAAAGGAAACTGTAGAACTTGCTGTCTGCATGTGCGTGCATTTCTTAATGATTCATCAGCTATTTCAATTCTGAAGGTTTCTTTTGCTTCATTACTACCATTTCTTATTCTCTCAGTGTAACTCTAAGTGTGTGTGTGTGTGTGTATACATGTGTGCGTGCAAACACACACACCTATGTCTACCTTGATGTCAGTTCTCAGTGGCCTGGAGCTCACCAAGCAGGCTAGGTTGGCTTCCCCTTTCAGTACTGGGATTACAACTGTATACTCAGAGCCTGGCTTTTTACAAGGGTGCCAAGGATCTGAATTCAGCTGTTCATGCTTGTTTGACAAGCTTTTTGCCAACCAAGCTATCTCCCCAATTCTGTAATTTTAATATTTTAAAAATAACTTTAATGTGCATTCTCCGGAAACTCCATTATCTTGATGTTACTGTGAATCTGTTTGTTTTCTGTTTTCATTAGATGTTCAGTCAGATCCTGTCTTCTTGTTTGCCTGGTTCTTTCCTACCGCCAGAAATTCTATGTAGCTATTGTGAAGAGAAGCAGCATGCCATGGCCTCTCTGCAGAGAGAATATGCACATGCTTTTGGCAGACAGCTGGGCTGAGGGCACAAGGCCTCAGACACTTCAATCCAGTGATCGTAGTCAGTCACCTATGGTGTGGAATAACATCTGATATCGTTCTCACTCGGGGGCTCTTTACATTGCACTAGCCTCCAGTACCGGGTTGCTCACTCCAGCAGTGTCTACTGCCCTCTTAGTTTTCTTCACCTGGACCACAGCTTTTCAGAATCAACAGTCACCTTTAGGAAGAAAGTGAACCCAGACTCCAGCTTCACCTCAGCCATGGTTTATTTCCTCTGAAACTCCAGTTGAGATTTGACTCATAATGTAATAGGGGCTTTTTAAGGGTTGAAAGGTACGTTCATGGGATTGGGTTGGTGATGGAAATATTAGGCTTCTGTAAAGCAGGTCACCTCTTGTAGTTGCCTTCTTCACATGTGGTCACGTGGCCTGAGTTTGAGCATGAGCTCAAAGTGACATCCAGTCTTCACTGAAAGATTAACAGCTGCCAGCATGGTGCTCTTGAACTTTCCAGCTTCCAGAACTTGAACTCAACTAAATTTCCATGACTATAAAATCTTCCAGTCTCAATATTGTGGTACAGGAACAGAAAACTAAGACAACCTGCATAGATATGTATCAAGATCATAACTCCATTATTCTTTGCTGTCTTCTCGGTTTTGCAATGGTTTTAAATCTGGAGGCTGTTTCTGCTGCTATAATTGTTGTGGTTTAATACTTAATTTATCTCTTCAAGCTATTCACCATGGTCTAAAAATACAGCATTTCGTTGGTGGAAAAGAATATGCCCACACAATATCAATTACTTTTATTTACTGTCGATAAAAACCCATAGTAATTTAAACAACAACAAAGCCCAAGATACTTTTTTGTGTCATAGACCTTAGATAACCCAGGCTGGGCTAAGACTTGGCTCACCTTAAAAACATGAAATCCCTAGTTCGATGCCCCAGAACCCACGTTTACAAAGCCAGCCATGGTGGTATGTGCTTGTAAACACCATGCTGAGAAGGTGGAGTTCACTGAGCAGCTGGCCTAGCCTATTTGTAAGTTCCAGCCTTACAAGAGACCCATCCCCCAAAATAAGGTGAACAGTGCTCAAGAACACTTGAGGTTGACCTCTGACTTCTACACTCACACACACACACACTCACACACACACACACACACTCACACACACATACACATACACACACACACACTCACACACATGCTCTCTCACTCTTCTCTCTCTCAGACATACATACACACTCTCTCATACACACATACATACATACATATATACACACACTCCACATACATACATACATACATACACACTCCACATACATACATACATACATACATACATACATGCATACATACATACACACAAATACACAAACTCACATACACACACATTCACACACAAGTACATAAACACACACATACATGCACATAGACACAGAAGGCACACATAGACCCAAAATTAGATAACCGTCAGAACTAAAGAAATTCTTGTTTAGATACTGCAATGGAGTAAATTACATAATTTTTACTTTTAGAGTGCACCATGAAATAAGTCTGTATTACAAGCCCTTCTCTTTCAAACTCACAAATTTTAGCAGCAGTGCAACCAAACAATTGCAATGCATATCAATCATGTAAAGACTTTAATTGAACTTCATTTTCTTATTTACATAATCAAAATAACACATGGAATTTTGCAAAAATTAGCTTGGCAATCACAGTTCTGCAGTTTAGGGGAAAGTAAACGTTCTCATGCTATCTGTGACCAGCTTGTTACTCTGTTTCCCACTTATGGGCTATCAGAGCAGATGCCCATAGCTGCCACTGCCCTAACTGCATGGAGATGCAAGAAAACTGAGATGGCCCTTAACTGGAAAAAAGGCAGCAAGAAAAGACTGCATGCCTTTAAGCAGTTGGCATGGGTTACAATTGCTCAGTCTTATTGTCAATACTCAAAAAGTGTGATTTAGTAAAAAAGAGATGTGTCACCAGAGGGATGGCTCAGTTGTTGAGTGTGCATGCTTCTCTTGCAGAGAACCAGAGTTCAGTTCCCAGCACCCATGTCATCTGATGCCTCTGTGTTCCTTGGGCACTTCCATACACTCACACAGACGTGCACGTATACACCTAATTAAAATTAAAACTAAGTCTTCTTTAAAAAGAGATGTTTATATATGTGTGTTGCATTGGAGCAATCAGTTATGCAATTGACCTCAATCCCAGTGTCGTCCCTGTGGTTGGGAGACAGACATGAAAAACAGTCTTACAACACTCCATGATCCTGGAGGTGAGTTATGGACACAGAGCTATGGGGATAAGTGGCTAGGTGTGTGTAAGCAGGAGGGGGCGGAGAAGTGGGTGTGTCTAAGCAGGAGCTGGGGAGTAGGTGTCCCTAAGTCAGAGTTGGGGCAAAGCTTCCTCAGGGCAATATGCATTTCAGCCTACTCTTAAAAGGATTACTTAAAGATTGGTAAAGCAAAACTTAGGGATATATCTTTATGGTTTGGCCCTACACCAGTGACACCCAAACATGCCCTCCTGCCTCCCTGCTTCACAACTGTCTCACATGATCCACACTCATCTTTTTAAAGGGTGTGTGTTGTCACTCATTTCCCATCTTCTTGGTGAATGCAGATCCCTTGGTCAGCATCCAAGGATGTCCCCACTCTAAGGTCACCCATATGTCTACCTCCCCGTCCCTACTATGCCTCCCAGGAAGGGCATTTACTATAACCAGACAGGAACCCTCATTTTATCATCACTTATCAAAGCAACACCTGCCTCTCTGACTTTCACATCAGTGTTCTTAACCATGTGTAAGAGCTCTGTGCTTCTTTTCTTGGCAGTCAAAGAAAGCCTGAATTAGCAACTGTCAGTTAAACCTGGTGAGCACGGATGGACAGGACTGTGGGGCCATAGAGCTCTTAGGCCAGTGCCCAGCATGTAACTGGTTCTCAGAGTTTTGGATGAATTCATGCATAAAAGAGATATATCAATAATTAACATGGCCACAGTTCAAGGGTAATAGAATGACCTGGAAAGAGACAAGGTACCACCTATGAATGAAGGTTACCTATTTCTCAGGTTTTGTTTTTGTTTTTTGAGACAGGGTTTTTCTGTGTAGCTTTGGAGCCTGCTCTGAAACTTACTCTGTAAACCAGATTGGCCTCAAACTCATAGCGATCATTCTGCCTCTGCCTCCTGAGTGCTAGGATTAAAGGCATGCACCACCACCACCTGGCTTATTTCTCAGAATTTTATACACTCACTCTCTCTGACATGAAGCTGCCAAATATCTCAGAGATACTGCCTGTCATTTGAACATATCACAGTTACACAGTTTTGTTGATATAAATTGGTTTGTTGGATCTTACTAATAAAGAAAAATGTAAGATGTTCTGACCATAGCACTGGAAGCTTTATACAAAGTGAAATGTAATAATAGCTCTAGCCTTTCAAGATCCTGTGAGGCTTAAGTTTATAGTGTTTGCACTTGCTCTTTCTGGCTGTAAATCTTGGTTACTGTACAGTGGGCCTTTGTTATGATCAGTTTTTCCTACCAGCCTGTCCCACAGCTGCATCAGCCCCAAATAACACAGAGATGCTATATTAGATATAACGCTGTTGGCCTGTTACTAGCATTTCTTATTGGCTAGCTCTGTCTTAAATATTAACCCATTTCTATTCATCTAAGTGTTTCCACATGGTCTTATCTTGAATCTCCTCACTGTGTCTCCCAGAATCCTCTTTGTCTCCTAGTCCCACCTATCTTGTTTCCCTATTGGCTAGCAGGGCTTTATTCATTAACTAATAAAGGAAACATAGTTACAGAATGACATATCCCATCAGGCCTTTTCAGATTTAACTGTTGTTCTACCATTTTATCAGGAACAAAAAAAAAAAAGTCTAGATTTCAAGTCCTTATCTGGAGAAATGCACCAGTCAAAAAATGTCTGACTGTGATGGTGCATGCCTATAACCTCAGCAACTTTTGAAGCTGAGGCAGGAGAATTGCTGCACATTAAAGAGCAGCCTGGGTTACAGAGTGAGGCTCTGTCTTAAAATAAACAAATAAATATATAAATAAAAATAAAAACAAACCAGAAAGGAAGAAGGAAGAACTTTTGAGGTCTGCATTAGCAATGCTCACACAATTAACCACAGTGCATTGTAGTTGTGTATACTGTTGGCACCTGAGGAGACTGGGCAGAGAGTGAGGAAGTCTTTGTTGTCTCCTTGTAATTTCTCTGTACAACTAAAAACATTCCAAATAATAGTTTCGTTGTTGTTGTTAGTTTTTTAAAGAATGTTGAAGGATGGTAAGAACTACATTTAAAGCAAATGTCATCCACAGAAAAGTCAAATTTCCTGATGGCAGACCCACTGTATCCCACAGCTTGATATGTCCCTTGGGCAGATAAACAGGTGGCCTCCCTCACCTCTGCTCTGAGCTAGTCTTTCTTACTAGGTTTTACATTTGAGTATGTACTGTAGAAGCCATTTGGACATCACGCTTATTTTATGCGCACTGTCCTTACCTAGAGCTGAGAGTCTCCAGATCCCTCATTAAGCTGGGAAAGTCACCGGAGAATCATCCACAGTCCACACATGACAGCACTCAACAGAACACAGCAAATACAAGTGGCCTCTGATATAAATTAGCATTAACTTTATAATAAAATAAGCATACTGCCTGGCATGGCAGCATCCTTCATGGGTTTATTAAAGTGTGGCCTTACAGCATATCATCAGCAAAACTGACGAACAAAAACTTTAAATATCCACTGGTATGAAATATCAGATCATTAGCCCAAGTACCTGTATATCTATGCTGTAGGAAATCTAAACTTTATAATGAAATCATAAAGTTCTCCATCCTTTTCCAAGACAACCACCTAATAAACGAGCTTTTTTCCCCCTGGAGCTGCCAAGAAGAGTATTTTCCATAATAGTGTACAAAAATATTCTTGCAACTCAGATGAGAGAACCCACAGACAAAAAGGATACACGAGAGGACAGACAGGTGCAGAAAAACCTAGATGGGAAGTGTTTTGTGTGACCTTTTAAAGAGTGACTAGACATAGGAACCATTTAGACCCACATCCAGTTTCCAGGTGGCTGTCAGAACTGTTTTCTGCTTATCATTAGGTGGTGAGGGAAAAAGAATTCCAGGTGACCTCACAGACCACCTGGCAAGCAGCTGAATGTTCCCTGGGTAAAGCGGAGGAGATGAGAGAGGGCATCTGATAGGAGCAGTTTTAAATTACAGATCTCGGGTCTCAGGGTGCAAGCTGAGGAATGCTCCCAGCACTGTGAGCCACAAAGAGCTCTGCCAACCAGGTTGGTTCTACAATGTGTCTTAAAGTTGGTCCATCCGTCCGTTCTGTTTACAAGGGAATCCAGGAATAGACACAAGCAAGACAGCGTGGGAGGGCTTTGTACTTACAAACTTTTTTTTTTTTTTTTTGGGTGGGGGGGAGTTGTTTTTGTGTTTTCTGTTTCTGTTGTTGATGAATTTGAAACAAGGTTTCAGACTGTAACCCAGACTGGACTGTTACTAGTTAGCCCAAGCTGACCTTGAACTCCTATCCTCCTACACACCACGGCTGCAGCCAGCCACCACCACGTGTGGGAAGCAGACACATTGGGTTAGCCGTTTCAATCTCAGAAAACAGACTTGAGGAAATGACTGGATGCCATTCTGCCAGAATTGCCAGGTTTCCATCCATATCTTCAATACATCAGATGTAAGCCCTTCTTTCTGCCGCTCAGAGGTGCAGAGCTAGGTAATCATCTCTCATTTCTCGTGAGGTCTTTTCTAGAGAGGGAAACTTCTGGTCTGCACCATAACATCAGCTGACCTGACTGCTCCACAGCCTCCTCCCTTGGCTTTCCTATCTCAGTGGCTCTTTGGGATATTCTTTTTCTCCCAAACATATGGACAGTGAAGCAATGTAGAACTCACCCTTTGACAGAGAGCCCTTCTCTAAGGTCATTTACTAGAACATGCTATCTAGTGTTATATAGTATGTCAGTTATTTTTCTTGTTGCTGTAACAAAATACTTGAGGAAGCCACTTAAGGAAGGAAAGGGTTATTTATTCTTTTGCTCACAGTTTGAGAGTACAGCGTGTCAGGGATGGGTGGCGGCAGCAGGAGCCTGAGGCAGTTGGTCACGCTGTCACAGTCAGGAAGCAGAGAGAGGCCAATGCTGACCTTCACCCACTGCCTCCTTTGTATCCAGCTGATGCTGCCACCCACCTTGAAATAAGTCTCTCTGGAAATGCCCTCACAGGTATGCTCAGAAGTTGGTCTCCTACGTGATCCTGAAATTTGTCACATTGACAATCATGATGAACAAACATATCATTCACTCGGAGATGATGGTCTTACGCATGTACCTCCAGCATAAACAGTGGATTTACCTCCATCCTTGTCCATATGTCTCCCCAGCACCGCTGTTTGCATGCTCAGTGGGCATCTTTATTTGCTAAGTACAGAACTTAACTATTTTGCATCCAACCCTGTACCTTTCACGGAAATCCCCATCAGCAAATATCAACACCAATTCCAATGGTTAAAACTGCATTGTCTTTGATCTCTGGCTTCTTATAACCCACACTTGTTCCTCATTCATCCAATGACCATATCTTTGAGGTGAATCCAATGACTTTTTCTTAAATTGCTGTACACACACAACACATACCACATATGCACATAAGCACAGAACTTTTAAAAAATTAATTACAGGGGGCTGGAGAGGTGCCTCAGAAGTTAAGAGCACTGGCTGATCTTATAGAGGTTCTGAGTTCAATTCCCAGCAGCCACATGGTGGCTCACAACTATCTGTAATGATGCATACATGTAGGCATAACACTGTATACATAATAGATAAATAAAATTTAAAAAATTAATTACATGCAGGCTCTGGCTATTGAACTCAGGTTGTCAGGCTTGGTGGAAAGCGCCTTGAACATTTTGAGCCGTCTCTCCAGCCCCCAGTGACCTTCCCCTATCCCGGTTGAATCTCTATGGTAGAAGCTCAATGGTTACATTCTTCCTACTTCTGCCCCTGTTTTCTATGGAATGTCTACAACAAGGCACTAGGCAGAATCTCCCTCTTTTCTCAGTCTCCTACTGACTGCTGACCCTTAGTTGAAAATTGAGCCTGAAAAGTGGTGGAAACAAATTCAAATGGCCTGCAATCAAATCTGTTCAAAATTAGGACCCATTATCAACAAGTTAATTAATTCACTGGGGTCATTAACTATCAGAAGCAGGCAGAACTTCACAAATCAATTAGTCTAAGGTTCTGTCTGTCACCCCGTTACTGACAACGGCAGAAGCAGAGGTACATGACATCACCACTCCTACTGCTCCCCCAGAACTAGGATTTGCAAGTTTCCTCTTTCCCCAGAAAACCTTCAGGTTATAGGTCAGGTTTTCTCCCAAATCAGTTTGTTTCATCTTCGGATAACTTATTAATTACAGAAGTTATGCGATTAGCCTTTGTAACAGGACGTGTTATTTATAACCTAGTTTTAAAATGAAATATGACAGATAACATGTTCCCAGCTCACCATTCTACTGAATGTTAAGGTCTCTTTAGGGGGTGAGTTCATGTTTTCACCAAAGTCCATGAAGAGTTCCCATTATCAGAACCAGGGCTCTTCCCTCACTGTGGCTGGCTTGGATCAGCTACCATACCCTGGCTACTATAGTGATTACCCTGTCCTAGAAGTTTCCCAAAGAGACCCTTAGCTGGGAAAGTCCCTTCCCTTCTAAGACAGTGTATTCGGAGAACCAGTTTACCCTGCTGTCATAAGCATTTCAATATTTATCTTTAAAATAATTTATAACTTTAGGGTTGAAAGGATGGCTCACCCGTTAAGAGCACTCTTACAGAGAACATGGGTTCTGTCCCTAGCACCAACATGGTGATTTACAACAACCTGACTCCAGTTCTAGGGGCCTTGACACCATCTTCTAGCAATTTCAAGCACTGTATACACTCGGTACCCAGGCAAAACACCAACACACACATTAAAAAAAAATCTTTCAAAAAGTGCCCAGCTTGGTGTTGTCTGAAATTATAGCATGCACTTGAACAGTCCCAAGTTATATTTGCAAGATGGTGAATACATGTGTGTGTATGTGTGTGTTATCTGTGTGTCACTGTAGATTAGTTAATCTCTCTGCCTGGAACTGACTTCTACATTCCAACATTTCCTTCGGCTGATGGTAAGGTGGTAACTGATTTTACTCAGGCTTTGTTCTGAGATAATCTCTCTGGATTGTTGTTTGTGTCATATCTATCTGTAAAGCTACTTTCAAGTGATAATGACATAGTCAGTCAGTAGTCAATAAATAAATGAATCTATTGAGCATAATGCCATTCAGGAACCAGAAGGTATGGTGAGCTCTTAACACCATCATCGTCACCATCGCTATTGTCATCATCACATTCGCCATGGTCACGGCCGCTGCCACATCACCACTGTCACCATCATCTTCATCATTCATCTCTACTTTGTCCCCTCAGGTGCACTGCCACACACAAAATTTTCACTTATAAACTTTTTGCCTAAATACTTCTCAAAACATTGTCATGAACTATCCACATTTTATAGTTTTAATAAACCTCCCATGTGTAATAATTTAAAATATTTACTGCTAAACTTAACTGATGACTTTTTAAAATGTCATCCTTGATTCACTCTACCTTAGTCACACAAAACATAACAACTGGAGATGGTATACAGATGTTTGCATTTAAAGCAATTACTCAGGAGATTGTACACAACATTTGGGGACCATTTAACACACTCTCAACTCAACTGCTGCCATTTTGCCAAGGCCATCAATGCGCCAGTGATTTTTGAGATGATGTAAGAGAATTTTATTCATCACTTCATTAAAATAACTCATGTTTGTACAGTATAATTCCTAGGACCTATTTTTAAATGTTTTCATATTTGTTTACTTTTGTGTATGCATGTGCATACATGTATGTGTGTAGGCATGTGTATAGGTCAAAAGACCTTGTGGAAGTTAGTTCTCCTCTTCTGCTATGTGGATCCTTGTAACGAGTACTGTTTTGTCCTGCTACCGCGCCAGCCCCAAATAATACACAGAGACTCTGTATTTGGTACAATACTGTTGGCCCGGTTACTTGTTTCTTATCTGCTAGCTCTGCCTTTAATTATTAACCCATTTCTGCTGATCTATGTATTTTCACATGGCCTTCTCTTACCGGGGAGGCGGCTGGCGTCTAGCTCTCTCCAGACTCTCCATCTTGACTCCTCCTTCCTACTTCCTATTTCTTCCTTGTCTCCTAGTCCCTCCTATCTTCCTTTCCTATTGGCCAACAGTGCTTTATTATTAACCAGTATGAGAAACATATATACATAATGGCATCTCCCATCAGATCCTGGGGATCAAACCGAGGCTGTCAGGCTCAATGGAGAGTATCTTTACCTGCTGAGCCATCCATCTCACCAGGGCCCTTCGGACCTAGTAACAGAATACAATATGTATCTACCATTATTTGAATGAGTCTCCCAAAGTCAATATGTTGGATACTAGAGCCTCAAAAAGTGCAGCAATATCAAAAGGTGGGACCTTTAAGAGCTCTTTGAGTCAGGGATGCCACTCTCAGACTGAGAATTGATGCAATTGGTTGGTTAATTCAGGGTGGTTTCTTTAAGGAAGGACTAATCTTATCCTCTCTTGGGTGCTTACTTCTTTACCTCTGTGTTTGCCTTTCTGCCATGGAATATGGCACAGATACAGCAGCAAAGACTTCACCTGATGTTGGCACCTTGATATTGAACTTCCAGAAGTATGAGCCAGTAAGTACCATTTCGTTATAAATTGTTAAGCCTGTGGCATTTTAGTATTGTAACACCAAACAGACCAAAGCATAATATTACTATTATTATAAAACTATTATTAGTATTATCATAAAGATCTCTGTTTCCAGGGGGAAGTAAAAGGACGAGGTTAATGAATGAATGACAATTCTAACAGGTCAAGCCTCCACAGGAATTCAATACCTTATGTGTTTGAGAAGATGCAGAAGCGAACAAAGCAGGCGCTACATCGTGGTCATAATGGAACATGGTTTTAGCGAAGCTGTCTGTTTCCCTGATTTAATTAGAAGCCTGAGTCTGGTAACACAACATCCCTGTCTATGAAGCAAGTTGTTGCAGATCCTGTTTAGAGCTGTATAAACTAGACTTCTTAGTGTCTAGTGTCAAAAAAAAAAAATAATTGTCAGGTGTCTAGAATCCATCTGTACTGCTGGACCCTGGGGTGATGGGGCCAATTTTCTTATACAGGTTATGGAAATCTGCTCTGCTCTTTTAGAGCCATGCTCTGTGCTCCAAGAATGCAATTAGATGGGCTTCGTCTAGGATGATTTTAATGATGTTATTCTAGAATGTTTCCTTCTCAGACGACGACTGAGGAACTATTAAAGAACCATGCCAGGCGACACAGCAGCGGCAGACCTTTGCTTTCTTCGTGCCTTTTCTTATTCTCACCTCTTTCCTTTGTGTTGTTGTTTGTTTGTTTGTTTAATAGAGTACACTGGTCATCTCTTTAATTTTATGCAAATGACTCCAGAGCCCAGAGAGAGAGAGAGAGAGAGCACTGCTGTTACTGACACATAGCATACTGACTGTTCTTGTAATAATATATTCATATATGTGCATATGTATACTTTGAATTTTTTAAAATACTTTGTTTTTCAATTCCTAGGGGGAAAAAATCCCACTTTACTGTGCTGAGTTAGCATCATGCATGGTGGTCTGAAGATGTCACATTGTTTCCTATTTTGTTTACTTGCAAGTACTGTATTAAATATATAAGGTCTTAGGTGCATGGGTTTGATGCCAGAAACTAACACTCTCTAAAGGAAACAAAAATGATGCAGACACTATCTTGCATGGTGTAGATGAGGCCAACACTGGACAGCAAGGCACAGACACAGGCATCAAGCTGGATGCTTTAAAATAAACACTGAATATTTGCAAGATGGAGTATTAGTATCACTGACACTGGGCAATCACCTTTGTCACCAAGGTGCCCATTCATCTCTTGACTGCTGGTACTAAAGTGACCCTAAGTATTTGAAAGTGCATGTGAGGGCTGGTCAGCTAGCCCAGTGGTTTGCTGTTCCTGCAGAGAACCTGGATTTTATTCCCAACACATAGATGAAGACTCACAAGTAACTGTAGCTCCAATCCCAGGGGATCAGGCACCTTCTTCTGGCTTCTGTGGGCCCTGGGCATACACGTGATACACAGACATATAAACAGGCCAAAGACCCATACATATAAAATAGAAATAAATAAATATTTAAGAGTGTAAACTACTGAAGCATTTTACCACATCTGAAATTACAAAGCCACCCCAGCCTTCAAATGGAGAGAAAATACTGTGCATGGTGATGTAAAAAGATGGCTAGGTCTTAGAAACCTGCATTTGGAAGTGACCTAGATAATTTCCAGTCCAAACTCCCAAGCGTAAACATCTGAATGCAGAGTAAATTCTATGCGTTCACCTAGGAAATGTACCACATCTGGCAGCTGTTGTTACACTAGCTCCTTGTTCAAATACAAATGTGTGTGGCTCCTTGGTCTTGCTTTCCCGAGTGCCAGCCCTGGATCCTTGCTCTCACCCCTGGTGTTTTCTGTTTTGAAAAGCTCAGGTATCTATCAGTTGGTGTAATGCACAGACACTTAACAGTTGTCAATCCAAATTTTCCTTCCTAGGCTAAAAAAAAATAGGTCTTGTTTGGGGTGCATTCTAGTCCTTGGTAAAAGCATTTTAAAACAACAGTGGGAAGAAGGGGAGCTGTAGCGCCCTGTATCTGGGATTTCTGTTGGCGATAGGGGAACAAGGGCAGCTAGAGACTGCCCCTCCTCAGCCTGGTGTTGCTCCACCAGCCAGAGGGTTCTTGAGAAGGGCCTTTTAGCTGGGTGTCACCTTTGCATTACTTGCTTCTTGTCCCTCATATCTGGAATTGTCTGCAAAATCACATAGTACCATGGCTTCATGGAGGACTGAGGACACGCAGTGCTTATTAGGGACTGTTTTCCAGGCCAGCTGGGTGGTCTAGTGCTTAAAGGCAACTGCTGCCAAGCCGGATGAGATGAGTTTGATTCCTGGAAACCACACGGTAGAAGGAAAGAACTGACTGGACATGCACCACATGCACCATGGTGCACACATATATGTACATGGGTACACATGTATGCACACACACACACACACAGAGAGAGAGAGAGAGAGAGAGAGATTGCTTCCAGTTGCTATAATAAAAATATCTGAGATAAGATTGTGTATTGAGAATAGACATTTGTTTCCTATAGGACCTTGTAAGTCCAAGGTCTAGGGCCTGTGCCAGGTAGGACACTGTCACTACTTGGGACACTGTGAAGTCCCAAGGCAATGCTTTATGTGGTAAGACACTGATAAAGCGGGCCAATCTGGCTTTTATTGCAGACCCTGTTTCAGGATCACTAATTCTCTCTCATTGTCTCAGGACTCTCTCAGTCCATGAATGGATTGTTCCATTCAGAAAGGCTGGGCTCTCATGATTCAGTCACCTCCCAAAGGCCTCACTCCCATCATTAACATATTACAGAGGACTAAGTTTCCGACATATGAATTCCAAGGGCACACCCAAACCCAGAAGAACGACTTAGCCCAAAATAATTGCACAGTAGCATATCAAAAATGCAAACCATTATGTAATATGCAATATTGAGAGGAAATGTGCACATCAGACTTGATAAGAACACACAGCAAGAATGGAAACAATAGGAATATTTGCAATGTCATGCTTGTTAAATAAGTTATGATTATCCATGTAAGAGAATATGAAGCAACCATAAAAATTAGGACACAGGCAAGTAACTATCATTCAGGAAACATTTCTACATTGCATGAAGTGAAAAATTAGATTTACAAGTGCTGTACACTACAACTTTTACTTCAGAAATAATAGTCACTTAGTATTTATATATATACATACATATATATGATGGAAAACTGAAATTTTATGTAATAAAATTACAAATGTTATTTACAGATGTGGCTCATGGATGGGCTTTATTTTAATCTGTATGTTGGTCTGTATTTCCTGATTTTAAATTGAATATATACTTTATTACATAATATAAAACCAGTGGCATTGTTTTTAAATATGAATATTAGGGAGTGTATGAGAGGTAGGCAGCTTCTTGGATGAATAGGCTATGGATCATTAAGTCCTAGGGTGTGCTTACAACAGTTGATGTAAGGGCAAATGGGAAAGCCTTTAGATGGGAAGGACCATCATGAGATGAGGAAGAAAAGCACTAAGGAGACCAATGCTGAAGCCCAAGCTGAAGCAGAGGACAAGGACTCTGAGGGTTACCTCTGAGCCTCTGCACCACTGTCCCTAATGCTTGGAACATCTTCCACTGATGAGGTAACCCTGACACTCAGCTGTGCTTATTCTGTGTGGTCTGGTTTAGTCCCAACTGTGTCCTATCCAGGCCTGTGTCGCTGTGCGGAACATCACAATATCTGAATTTATTTATTTAAATATTTTTTAAATAGCAAGATTCACCAGGGTAAGTAAATCTTGAAACTAAGTAAGAACTCGCTTTCATTTTAAGTTCAGTTCTGTCATATAATAGCTGAACACGACAAGTTTGTGTCGAATTAACCAGAATTAAATTTCATTCAGTTCAAACAGTTTTGGGAATTAGTTAACAGAGGATCTCACTGCGGCCGGGGAGTGGCTCAGTCAGTTGAATGCTTGCTGCACAAACACGTGGACTTGATTTTGGATCCCCAGCACATACACTAAAGGGCAGATGTGATGGCTCACACCTGTAAGCCCAGCTTTTAGGGAGGCAGACAATGAGATGGAGCTCACTGATGAGCCAGTCTTGCTGAATCTGTGAGTTCCAGAACTAGTGAGAGACCCTACCTCAAAACAACAAGATGAAGAGTGTCAGCAGACAGTTCCCTCTGGCCTGCACATACTCACCCACAAACATACACACACATTCACACAAACCTTTACATGCAAAGTGGAGCCGAAGAGTTAGGTTTGGCGGAATTCATAATTGGAGGTTTTAAGCACATATATCATTAGATTTCATAATTAAATAAGACAGGTTATTCCTGTATAGGAGCTTATGGATGACCTGTGTTTTCATGTCACGCTGTGTGCTTTTCTAGAAACTGTATGAAGAAAGTGTTACCATTCTTACAACTCTGCCCCCAGAGGAAAAAAATGACAGTTTAGGAGAAACATTAGTGGACAGTACTGACCACAAGTATCATGAACTTAACCTTCTGCCAAGAAGCAAAGCATCATGTATGTTGCAGGTTATAGACTACAGATAAAAATGGAACAGATTCATGACTGTATAAACAAAAGAAACATTTCAGTAAATTTCTTTACTATCAAATTGTTCTTAATGCCCACAGTACTTGATAAAAACATACTTTCCATTTTTGCCATGTTGTCACAGTAATTGTCATTTTTTCCACTAATTACACTCATTTTGTTTATTTTTAAAACAATGTAAACAGAATTGCACATTGGTGGTTTGGGTGGAAATGTCCCCCATAGTCACATGTGTCTAAACAAATGGTTGCCAGTTAGTGGTACGTCTTGGTAAGCTTATGGAGCCTTTAGGAGATAGACCTTTGCTGGAGGGAGCATGTCACTAGGGGTTGGCTTTGAAAGCTTTTAGCCTTGTCCTGATCCTCTCTTTCTCTCTCTCTCCCTCTCTCTTTCTGCTTCCTGTTTCTGATTGAGGTGTGATCTTGCACCTTCCTGCTTCTGATGCCATGCTGTGCCTTCCCTGCCATGATGGATTCTCTCTCTTTATGGAATCATCAGCCAAAATAAACTCTCTTCCTTCAGTTGCTTTTGGCCATGGTCTTTTATCACACCAGAAGATTTATTCTTGGCCTACAGTCCCGGGGACAGTGTGGCAGCAGGTAGTGGTAGCAGGAAGCTAAGAGAACACATCTTTAACTGCAAGCACAGAGCAGAGAGAGACCTGGAAGCCAGAGAGATGATAAAATCTCAAAGCCCCTCCTAGTGATGTAAGTCATCCAGCAAGGCGGCATCGCCCCAAACAGCGCCACCAACTGGAACCAAGTGTTCAAATTCTGAGTCTATAGAAGACCCAAACACCTCACAAAGCAATACATCTGATCTACTGAAGGAAAAACAGGCTTACAGCCCTGCTCTGAAGACATAGTATCTGAGCCTGGACTGTTCAATAGAGCCACCAGTGCTGATAAATCTCAGAGTCAGGTCATCCCTTGTCCTCCAGCTCTTCACCACTAAATTCTTTAGGGATTTGTTGCGTATGTGCTTTGCTAGTAGGAAAAAAAATTGCTTTGATGATTTCACATACAAGTGAGTTTTCATACCTTTTCTTGGCTGTACACAGTTATTTTTCTACTATGGGGATGAAAATCATTGATACATTCTCTCCGGCATCCAGTGATAACCAACTGGGAGGAGGGAATGTACAAAAACATTCCCCAAGCTCCTCTCCACGGGAGAAAAGGTGCAACCCTCTTGAACATTGCATCTGCTCCTATCAGCCTTGACCTAGATATCAACACAATAGAAAAGTGTTTTCTCTCTGTCAAGGAATTTCATTACTCAGGTATACCCTGTGAAACAGTTTATTTTGTTTTTTGCCTCTGATTAGTTAAGATGCACTTAAGTACAACTTTCTCCAGCGTGGAATTATTCTACATTATCTTTTGAAGAGAGGGAAATAGAGTTAAAGACCTCTCGTTCTTGGTGACAGCTTTCCAAGAATTAATAACTCAAGAAAGCTGGTCAAGAAAGCCAGCAGCAGACAGATGCATACCAGTATCCACTGGGATGAGTTAAATTATAATAATAATTCTGGTCTCGAGTTTCTCTGCTAAAGGACAACGAAGAGCTAACACAATCTCTTTGATGTCTCCATAACCGTTTCCTTAGTATGAGCCCCTTTTATTCTTGGGATAGACATTGGAAGCCATCGAGAATCCCATGTGTGCAAGCATCCTACTGTATTGTTCCCATTGTGTATTGACTAGCCTTTTCCTGGGGCTTCCAGAGTAGTAAACCTTCAGTCTGCCTTCTGAAACTTATTGCTATTAGATGGAGATACTGAGCTTACATAGATCATACCATAAAATTTTAGTGAAAAAAAAATATGGTGCCTATTGGAAACTTTTGCTATGGAAGATATAAAAGGGGAACTTCATCATGCTTTCTCCCCAAGGAAAGTGTGTATAAGGGGAAAATGGCAAAATGCCATCAATATAAAATAATGGAGCCTATTTTTCAAATGTGTGTGTGTGTGTGTGTGTGTGTGTGTGTGTTTCCTCCTACTGTAAATTCTAGTGCTCAATCTCGGGTCAGCAAGTTTGCTGGACAAGCCCTTTTATCTCCTGACCCCTCTCAGGGACCTACAGTGAAGCCTCTTATCTTGCCCACCCAATGGGTGTTTCACCAAAGCAGCTGAAAATTTGAGGTAATCTAGACAGCAGAGGCTACAGCTAGTGTGGATCACAGAAGCAGAACATGGATCTAGCAATTGTGCAAAGGAAAACACCTTTCAAATGATCCAGTTGGGGCCTCTTGAATCATGTTATTGCAGAACAGTCTGAGACTTTAGGAGAAGACGTGGGTTTTAGCATGAAGCATTTACAGCAAGTGAAGGGATATCTGTGCTAACTGTTACAGCCCGTCAATATCTGCCTTGCACCCACTTGGGAGTGCAGCTTACCAGCATTTGGTTAATCTGTGATACCTGACTCATAGCAACATGGTACAGAGAGAGGGAAATGATGGGCATATCCAGCCTTCTAGGGCATATCCAGCCTTCTCCCATCTCTTCATTTCTTCACGGTCACTCACATTCCCACCAGCAGTGTCTGATAGTTCCAGGTCCTCTACACAATCCCAATACTTAGCAGGCCCTTATTATTAAGAGCATTTTACTTTCCCTGGGTATAAAGTGTGTGTGTGTGTGTGTGTGTGTGTACATATGTGTATGCATCTGTCTCTGCATTTGTGTGCATGTCTGTACTATGTACATGTGTCTGTCTGTGTGTGTCTGTGTGTGCTGTGTTCGTGTGTGTGGTGTGTGTGTGTCTATGTGTGTGTTATTCATGAGAGGCAAATGCTCTACCTACCTCTGATTTATTTTCAATCTTTGTATGTTTTTTATACAACTCTTTTAGAAGAAACTTTAAAAATAGATTCTAAAAGTCACATGGAAAAGCAGTGTACCCTGCCTGGACAGCTTCAAACCAAAAGACATTAGAAGATCATATTATCCAACACTAGCTATTTCCAGGCTTATCATAAAGCTACCCTGATCAAGACAATGTGGAATAAAAACAAATAGTCAGTGGAACAGAGTTTCAAGGCTAAATGTAGAACAACACATGACTTGAAGGTGTCAACACAATGCCAGGAACAAAGGACAATCTCTTTAATCAGAACAACTGAACCAAAAGCATAGTGTTGACCTTAGTCATTACCTTATACCACATATGAAACAGAAAGATAACAGATTAATATATACAGCAGACAACCCTGACCAACCACCTAATTTGTGGACTCCAATGCAAAACGAAAACTCACTTTCCCTTGTTCAAATATTGCTAAAACAGTTAGGCATGGTGATGTATAGCTATAATCCCAGCGGGAGAAGCAGGAGCACAAGCCTAGCCTCTGCCATACTGTGAGTTTGAGGCCAGCCTCAGCTACATGAGAGCCTTTCTCAAAATCAAAAGTAACGAAATAAATAAAGTGGTTAAGAATTTCAAGATGGCAACTGAAGAGCGCTGGCCCTTCCAATCATGTGACTCTCTATATATGCAGAAGTTACATGCCACAAAAGCAGACCTGCTTGGAAACATTGAACTCTTAGACAAAAACAGTAGAAAAGCTTCCTTACCTTGTGTTAGGAAAAGTGGTTTACATTCCCAAGAGAATAAATTGATAAACTCAACTTTGTTAAAATGAAAACATAAACAACCGCTCCCCAACGAGAAGGGTTGAGTGAACAAAAAGACAAAGCAGAGATGAGGAGATATTTGCCAAAATTAATAATGAATTTAACATCTAACTTGTTAGATGCCACACATAGTCCCCAGGACTTACCCTAATTTTTATAGAGAGACCACACAACATATACTTACTGAAGTGTATGTGTCATAAACATAAATAAAAACGTTCTACAGGTATTCAAATAATATGAAAGTATTAAGATGAGAAACCTAAATTGAGTGCAGACTGTCAGCACTCACTAAATTTTCTCTCTTCCATTTTTTTTCTGGCTTTAATATGAGAAATGCTTTTGAAAATTACCTGCTTCTAATGCCTTTTTAAAAAAATCCCCCCAAATAAGGCATTTTGATGACCATATCTGCCCACCCACATTCAATGTTTAAGGTCCTCTTCTTATTTGCCTTTTCTAAGACCAAGGACACCAGGAAGTCATCAGTATTTCCTAGATGCACATCAGCAACCCCAGCACAGGTTTTCTGTGCCTGATAAGAGCAGCCTTGAACTTGAATTATAATTCCCCAGCTCACTCTTGGAGCAAAGGACAATCCAGCCAGAGTCCATAAGGATTCCCAGTGCCTGCAAGAATGCATGTGTCTCCTGTGATCCTTCTGACATCTAAGGGAAGTAGGGCATGGGAACATGTATTTCTGTGTGTCTGGGCCCACCTGCTGGTCCCTTGCAGGCCTTATAGAAAGTAGGATAGGTCCTCAGAAGGCCTACAGGCTGAACAGTGCAGTATGTTTGGGTGCTCTTATAAACAAGGGGGCACAGGAAATCTAAGTATTCAGCAAGGGTCTGCCCCTCTAGACAACCCCGCAGATCTCTTCATCTGGAGGCTGGGTATATGCATGTCCCCAGTATGGAGGCTCCCTGATGTTATTCAATGAATTGTTTCATTCTGGATTTCCATTGAGGTAAATTCGGAATCTTTGGCACTTCCACAGCAATGAGTTTTGGCTAGCCTTCTTCATTTTTTGTTTGTTTGTTTTTTGAGACAGGGTTTCTCTATGGCCTTGCAGCCTGTCCTGGAACTCACTTTGTAGACCAGGCTTTGTAGAATTCACAGAGATCCACCTGTCTCTGCCTCCTGAGTGCTGGGATTAAAGACATGCACCACCACTGCCCGGCAGCCTACCTCATTTTTACAAGTGTGAGTAAAACACTTTTCTGTAGAAGTCATGGGCAAGCAATGTTTCTTCCTTGAAGCAGTAATAATAACAACTTACTCAAATTATGGTAATTATTGAACATAGATTTTTTTTAACTTCAGTTTTGTTATCATCTAAGTGTCTATATCTAGGAATTAAAAAAAAATACATTGTATGAGCTCTAGTATTCTCTGGTCCCGTAGGACTAGAAGGACAAGATCATATTCCCTAATCCCATTGTCAACCGTTTTATGTAGCACTTTAATTTTTTATTGTCTTCATGCCTTCTGACCTTCAAAACGAAGCCTACAATGGCTGCCTCTGCCTGCTGCAGGGTTTGGGGATCATATTTTTCCTGGGTGTTCTTGATCACCGAAGATCATTCCTTCGAACTCTGCTCCATCATGGTAGCCCAACATTTCTACCTTTAAGCCCTGCAAAGCACAGGCAAGGTGTAGATAGATCTCTGAGACAGCAAAATCCAAGACTTGTCACATATTTCTGACTTTAGGCTTATTGTTGAGAAGGTTAGCTTAGATAAACTGTTGATACATTGTGTGTGCTCTGGATGAAGTGAGGATTTTCCAAAAACATGATAGAACTCCTGTATGTATGTATATATGTATGTTTGCATGTATGTATGTGTTTCCAGTATCAAATGTGATAACAAATACACTAGCTTTTGCGCACCTTGACTTCCTCCCCCACATTCTACCTAAAACCACAGCATTTCCCTCTGTGTGCATTTATATTAAGAACATATACGACTTTGGAAGAGAATGCTACTTTGCATTTTATAACTGATTTTCTTGGTAAGTGTGGATGCAGACTGTACACGAAAGCAAACAAGACTATCCTTTGTTTCCATTAATTAGGGACAGTGGCCTCTAAGGATTTGGGGAGAGGAAGATTGTTGTATCCACCTTAGAAACTGATATTTAATCATCCACTCCATTTCATCAGGAAAAAGGAATGCACTCTGGGAAACTAGTCTCCCAACAGTCATAATGTACATGCATAGCAAAGCAAAATGCCTGCCTAGTGTGGGTATTGGAGTTCTGAGAGGCAGACAGGAGGAGAATGAAGCCCATCCAGGGGTGGCCAGAGAAATGAAGACCGAATCTCTTTCAATTATCAGTGAAAATGAAGGCACCAGTCCGTGTCATGTATGGGAAGAAAGAAAATTCTTGGGTTAATTCATCTCCAAGTGTGTCTAAAGGTGGGAGGGCTCGTAGGGAGAAAACACTCAAAATCCATTTCCCATGAGCGGTGGGTTCTATGCTCATTTGCTATCCAAAGAGCTCGATTTTTTTTTTTTTTCCTTGAAGGGGACACACAAGCAACACTTAATTCCAAACCCCTTGGACTGTCTTTTTTATTTAAAAGCTCTCTCTCTCTCTCTCTCTCTCTCTCTCTCTCTCTCTCTCTCTCTCTCTCTCTCTCTCTCTCTCTCCTCCCTCCTTCCCCTTTTCCTCTGCCTCTCTCTGTCTCTCCTCTCTCTTTCCCCTTAAAGGAACAGGGTGGGTCCAAGCAGGAGCCCAGGGACTGGAGATGTGAATGTTAATATTTTGCAGCCTTTACACGGAAGCCTCTGAACTATTCTTATCCCCTTATTCAAACCAAGGTGGGTTGAAGTATGTGAAGCCATGTATTAATGGCTTAAATTAAGTTAAGGTATGAATTATACATAAATCAGATTAATATTATATGTCATGGTGGAATTTAAAACACTTCGAGTCCGTGCATTTTTTAATTTTTGCGTGTTCTAATTTAATGCCCGCAAAGGAACTGCATGTCTTAAGCCCACTTCTGCATCTGGATAGAGCCAAGAAAAACCCACCACGATCTTGGATCTTGTTTTAAGTGTGTTTTCCTTCATCGGGAACCCTGCATTCGATCCGCTATTCTTTTCCTATGTTTTTTTTTCCTTTTGCCAAGCTTTAGCGTGCATATGTATGCGCACATACATATGGAAAGGCTACTCATTCCATTCCATCATATGGGCTCCGCGATTGTGCAAAGATGAATGATACCAAGTAGGGGTGACATAGACAAATGAACAACGTTGCTTCTTGAAAGCGAGTCCTTCTGAAGGCACTGAATCTCAGGGACGGGTGGCCTGGGGGTTGAGCTCCCCACTTTGAAGAATGACAGGGGACCTGCCAGCAAGGCACAGAGTTTCCCGCAGCCTAGGACGATGGAGAACGCATTCCAGCAGCACATTCCCCTAGTTCTTCGCAGGAACTTCTCTGTCTCTTCCCCTCCCTTGGGCACTCTCCATCCTGGCCCGACTCCCACCCAGTTCTCATTTTCTCAGCTCCCCTCCCATAGCGTTGACGGAATGGAGTGCCCTTCCCATTGGCCCGAGCGTCATTCCCTAAGGTGGCCCTGGCCTCCTGATTGGCTGGTCAATCCCGACCCCGCCCATCCCACACTCCGGTTGCCCGGCGCACCTCCCTCCGCGCCTCCGCCCGCGCGCACAGCTCGCCAGCGTCCGGTTCTCGGGGCGACCCGGCCCGCGCGCTGGCCCCGCCCCCAGGGCGTGCGGCTCTACAAATACCGCTGCGCCGCGAGCCGGGCGAAGCCGTTGAGCTGGGAGGCGCGGTCGGGAGTCGTTACTTCGAGAGGGCAGTCGCCGGCTAGGGGAGCGCGGTGGCGGCGATCCACCTAGTCGGAGCTAGGAAAGGAACGACTCGGAGACCAGGGTGGGCTACTTTATTTTTCTTCCGGGGCTTTTCATTTTTTCTTGTCTTTTGCTTTGAGCCGAGTGTCGCTCGCTGAGAACTGAGATCCCCTTGGCAGAATCCCGAGCGACCCTCCCGTCGATATCTGGGGCTCGGGGTCGCCGGGTGCTGCGAACGTGCCTGACGAGCAGGCGAGGGAGCAAAGCTCATCGCGGGCAAGGACCCAGTGCTCGCTCGACCGCTCGTCCCCCCCCCCCCCAGCGGGTCTCTTCGCGCAGGACGCGCGCGATGAAGGCGGTGAGCCCGGTGCGCCCCTCAGGCAGAAAGGCGCCGTCGGGCTGCGGCGGCGGAGAGCTGGCGCTACGCTGCCTGGCCGAGCATGGCCACAGCCTTGGTGGCTCGGCGGCTGCCGCCGCCGCCGCCGCGGCAGCGCGCTGCAAAGCGGCCGAGGCTGCGGCCGACGAGCCGGCGCTGTGCCTGCAGTGCGATATGAACGACTGCTACAGCCGCCTGCGGAGGCTCGTGCCCACCATCCCGCCCAACAAGAAAGTCAGCAAAGTGGAGATCCTGCAGCACGTTATCGACTACATCCTGGACCTGCAGCTGGCGCTGGAGACGCACCCTGCTCTGCTGAGACAGCCGCCACCGCCCGCGCCACCGCTCCACCCGGCCGGGGCTTGTCCGGCCGCGCCGCCGCGGACCCCGCTCACCGCGCTCAACACCGACCCGGTGAGAAGCCTCGGCGGGCGTCCCCCACCCCCAGGCATCGCGAGGGCGGTGGCGGGGCGGCAAGATACGGGTGGTCCCCCCTCCTCCCAGGGAATGGCAGCGGCTTCCCGGATCTCCGCCGGGAGCCGCCTGCTGGGCTGGGTGATCGCAAGTCCCCGTGCAGGAGCCGGTTGGGACTAGGTCGGAGCCGTGCGCCTCCAGGACTGTCCCTGGCAGCTCAGGGGGCTTCCCCAGCTTAGGACTGGGGTGGGGGACTCCGCTCGCAAGCCTAGTTTCCCAGGACGGCTCCCGGGCGGTGGCGACAGCATCGCCTGCACACGCTAACCTTCCCCTTGGTGTTGGGTTGCTGTTCCAGGCCGGCGCCGTGAACAAGCAGGGCGACAGCATTCTGTGCCGCTGAGCCGCGCTGGCCAGGTGAGCGCTCGGGTCCCGAATTGGGTGGTGGATCACCAGGGTCGCACCTCCCTGGGAGCTGCTAGTGCCAGGCACCACGACGATCTTTGTCTCCCAGCATTTCGGAGCGCAACCCCCCGTGGACACCCACACCTTCTCTGCCACCCAGTTAGTCCGCACTTTCCAACTCGGGTCACCGCCGAGTCTCATCAGTTGCGGTCCCTCCGCCCGCATTCCTCTCGCTGTGACCAACAGGCTCTGCTGATCCCCTTTACCTCTGAGGGAGGGCACCCTCGTGGGCGTGGAAACTGCCCCGGTGTCCCTAGTTCTCCCAGCCCTCCTCCCTACCCCTCATCCCCAGCAGAGCGACCTGATGCCCACAAAGAGAGATGCGGGCAGAGCGCCCCGAAACACGTCCCCTGGCCTTCCCTAGCCCGCATTTGCCTCCTCCCTCGGCTCTTGGCTGGGCTGCGGGCAGCGGGTGTTGTCTGACCCAGCGGTTTGTTTTGGGTTGTTGATCATGCATGTCTTGAGTTTGGTCGGTGGCGCCAGTTAGTCTGCAGCGAGATGGTTCACACACCCCCTCTATTCATTCCTCTTCCACAGGTGTGCTACCGCCCGAGCGAGCGTGAGCGAGCCAGGAGCCCCAGAAAGGGAGGGCCAGAGCAGAAATTAAGAGAAAAAAGCCACCGGAGGAAAGGGGGGAAAACAACCTTCAGCAAATCTAGAAATGTTGTCTCGTCTCAGTCTCATCATTCCAAGAGAGAGAGAGAAAGAGAGAGAGGAAAAAATAATAAAACTTTCATTCACTTTTAATTTTTTGCACGTTCACAAGCTTACTCCGTACGTATTCTCTTTTGTTTCTTTTATAACCGCTGTGAATTGTACATTTTTGTGGTTATTTTTATCACCCTTTCGGAGGTGTAGTTAAACTTTGAAGCTTAAGTGTGACAGGACAGGACTGCTAAGTAGAAGACCAATAGTGAATCCAACTGTAGAGGCTACATTGTGACAAGGGAACTGTTTTTGTTTTTGAAGCTTTACTAATATACCAGAGCATTGTAGATACGTTGTTTTACATCTATTGTTTAAAATAGATGATTATAACAGGGCAGGGAACTTTTTCTCTGCAAGAATGTTACATATTGTATAGATAAGTGAGTGACATTTCATACCCTGTATATATAGAGATGTTCTATAAAGTGTGAGAAAGTATATGCGCTTTAATAGACTACTGTAATTATAAGATATTTTTAATTAAATATTTTTTGTAAATATTATGTGTGTGGTTTTTTTAATCTATGGGAATATTTCTTTTGGAAAATTATTTTTCAGCTCCCTTGTAGAGCTCTTAATATCTCGATGTGTTTTCTGTTTGGCCAGGCTGTTGATTTGTTTTTTGTTTTGCCCAGTATCCAGTATCTGAGGCTCAGAAGTAACAGCTCTAGGTACTGGTCTTGCATGACTGCATGAGATGTTTAATCACAAAATAAACTCCTGAGTCCATTCAGATGTGTTTTCTTTAACCTATATGGAAACCTTTGTATTGGAAGTGTACTTGTTGAAAACATATCTGTTTTTAAGTGCAGGGTTTTATAGTGTAATATATATAAAGAGTTAAGTGTGGGGTTTTTTTTTCTTTTTGAACTGAGGTTAAAAAAAGTAGATTCTGAGTGATTTTGCATATAGGATGGAGAAATGCTTGACTCTTTAAGGAGTCTACAGAATCTGCTCTTATCAAAGTGAAAATGCTTGTCGTTCTTCATTTTACACTAAAGCATAATGTCATGAAGTTTCATATCTGTACAGATTATTTAAGTCATAGAAATGAAAAATGTTCTCTGCTTGCTACCAAAGGACAAACTCTTGAAAACGGACATTTTCTGCCCTCCCTCCTCCAAAGAATATTAATAGGCATCAGTAGAAGAAGAAAAATAAAAGCATAATGGAAAATCCTTCAAGCAGGGATAAAAGTCGATCTTCAAACATAACTTACGTAGACCAAAAATTCTGATGATCACATCTAGATTATTTTTTTATAAAAATGATTTTCACTATAGCGATGTCAGTTACCACTAAGCTCCTGTCCAATTTCATGTGATGTGTAACTTTTACATGTGAAAATTAAAAGTAGATTTATCTGTCTTGTACTGTGACTTCTAGTGTGATTCCTTTAACACCATAGAATTGATTTAGGACCCTTTCCTTCCGGAAAGTCATATTTTCTAGGTGAGCTGTTAACTCCAGGGTTTGTGAACATCACACATTTAATGTAATAGGTGTTTTACATACCAGTGAGATGGGATTTTTAGAGTGGGAGAATTAAGTAGGATTTAATTGGGTGCTTTGTAAATAGTGAACTGTGTGTAAACGTGGTCTGTTTGATTTTTTAAAAGGAAAGGATTTGTTTCAGATTATACAAGAATAAAAGTATTATAGACCCAAGGGACTTTTTATGAAGTCAAAGTCAAATATTTATGGGGATATGAAATGTCACAGTCCCTAGCTGTCAGTCAAAGGGATAATACCTCAACAGAAATGAACAAAATGAGTATGAGCAGGTTAGAAATTAACCGAGGGTCTCTGAGAAACCTGTGTCTTTACCCCCCCACCACTAGTTCTTACCTTCAGCTCCTTCCCCAAGAATGTGATGTATCTGACATTGAACCTTATAAAATCAAAGCACTGCTTTTGGATGAGATTTGTGTTTAGTTTTTTTATTACGCATTCTTCTCACACATCAGGAGGAAAACACTTGGACACTGGTGGAATTCTAAAGCTGACAAATTCTAAGGATTGCATTCCTATTAAAAAGGGCACAATTCCTCCTTTTCTTTGGCGTTTTAATTCAGAGGGATTGTGTCACATGTGTGTCCTTTCCCTGGGACTGTGTGTTTATCATGCCTGACTGCTGAACCCTACCTAAGCTGTTCGGCAGGGTCTAAAACTCACATTGCTAGATTCTGAATCTTTAAGAAAAAAATAATGTTTAGATGTTTCTGGTGTTAGAAGAGAGATATTGGTGTTTAAATTTATATTTGAGCATACAAAAAAAAAAAAAAAAAAAAAAAAAAAAACACTGAAAGAAATGTGTTTTGAGATCCTGTTCCTGAGAGTTTGTATTTTTCTCTTGGCCCACTGAAGCAGAATTTGACATTTCTAAATAAAACCACTGCTCATTAAATAATAACAAATATCAAAAAAAAAACTATGCAGTTGTAGAAAATGCCACATTCTATGAACCATATTGCCTGTGCCCTAACCAGGCAATCAGATGATAGTGTGCAAATATCCAGATAGTGTGCAGATATTTAGCTTAACAAAAGAAAGTATCCTGACCTGTTTTTGGTAATTTGTAGAGTTTTATTGTATACGCAAAACCAAAGAATAAGGTTCATTTAAAACCCTGGAAGGAAAACGTATCCCCAGCCTAGGATGTTATTCCTAAAGTTGTTACAAGTCCCTGGCATCTCAGACATATTGTGATAAAGAAAACAACATACACTTTTTCATTTCAAAGAACTGACTGGCTTTGGTATTGTGTAATTCTTACTCAAGTTCATTGTCAAACTTTAACTGCATTTTTAGAACTTTAAAAAAAAAATTTTGCTCCCCCCCACCAGCCTGTTGTATTAGATGCCTCCTGTACTAATAAATCAATCTTCTCTGAGAAAAAGGATCCGAAGTTTGTGGTTTTTAATTGACTTGCACCGAGTTATGCAATTTTTCATTATCAGGAACATGTCCCTTGATGGATAGTCTCAATTATTTACCATGGTCCTAACCATGGGGTGAAAAATGTGTCTCTAAAATTGTGATATGAACAGGAAGAAAATCTAGTTGGAGTAGGGCTAGCTTTCCTACTTGATGGTGTCTGTTATGACAGGAAGCAGAGCTCCTAAACCCAAAGAGGGTGGTGCCCCGAGAAGGCTAGATCCAAAAAAAGAAAAGTACATAATAGACAGGAAAAAAATATTTCACAATAGTACAGAATCGAGTGAAACTGCCTTTGCCTTTCTAGTTGGCACATATTAATTATATACATGTTAATCAGCCCACATAGCCATTGGGTCTCCACAAGGCAAAGCACCTACCCTCCAGGCTCATGATGAAGGGAAATCTTCCCACTGTTACTCTGTTAAGTCCAGGAAATTAATTTGCAGTTTGAGTGAATCTTAATAGGGCTGTCCTCAGTAGGCTTCAGACCCACCTGAGTTCTTTCATTATAAGCCATGATATTCTGCTAAAGTACTGATTTTATTCATTAGAACCACTGCCCACAAGACTATAAAACTGAATTTCCTTCCAGCTCTACCTGGAACAAGACTTAGTACATATGTTCAATGACAGCTACTATTCACAGATGGGAACCTACTTATTGAGGGGTGACAACCTGGGGTCTCACAGGAGTCACTGGGACTACTGTAAATCTTGGGTGAAATCTTCCTAATGTGTTTGCACTCAATTTTATTTCTTATCCAGGCTCTTTTAAAAAAGAAAAAAATCTCTTAAGCACTAAAACTTGGATGTGGACTGCCTTACTAAAGGCCTTCTACACACCCCAAAGCAGAGTGATTGATGTAAGGGGACAGCCTGTATAAGAAAAGAGGTGTAAAATCCAAGGTTAACTTAGAAAGCCCCTCTGAGTAAAAAAAATAAAAAATAAAAAAGTGAATAAAAATTTAAAAAAGAGTCAAACACCACTGTTTCTGAGGGGGAAACAAAAAGTATTACCCGGATTTCACTAACTAATATAGTGCCAGAGACAATTTGATCTTCAAACGTCTAAATAAGGAGACCCAAGACACTTTCTATATATGAATCCACTGGTGTCTGGAATTTTTCCCATAAGAAATTCCCTACTTCAGATAGGAACTTTCTAAGGGATTCTATGCAAGCTCATAGGGAACTAAGATGTTATCATTGACTTTTAATTAGCATTTTATAATTCTTAATGACATAAAATGCTGGTTGGCATTTCTGACATGCATATTAAAGTCAAACTTTATAATTATATCTTTTGTTCCGAGTTTTAATTCCCAAGGTATTGAAATCTAATGGTTCTTCATACACATTCATGTTTCTTAAGTACTCAAATATCTGAAATATCTCCTGAACATTTTAAACATCTGCTGAAATATTTAAGATATTTCCTTAAATACTAGCTTTAAAATAGATGTTTTAGCAGTCAGTTGAGATACTACAATCATGGCTGTGAACCACACACAACAAATAGAGAGAAAAATGACTTTTGAAAGGGCCTGTATGAGATTTCCTCTATTCGCCCCAGTTTTCAATCCCTAAGTTTGGTAATTTCCACAAGTTTTCACTTCTCTTTTTCTTCCAGGTCCCCCCGCCCCCCCCCCCACTTCTTGGACTATTCTAACCAAGCATGTCATATTTAAGCAGGGGGCAGGATTAAAACAAAAACACGGATAAATCAATTACTGTGTTTAGAAAATGCTACAATGCTATTAGATCCTTGCAAGCTATCTCTTTATCAAGAGAAGGGAGATGTTCTCAATTGTATGTCAGACATCAGAGAGACCCCAGGAAACACAAACTTAACAGGCAAAGGGAAAACATGACTCGTGCATCCATCCTCAGAAACACTTTTCGTATATGCTGAGCCCGAGTACATGGTTAGATTGGAAACAAAGGAGACTCCGTAAGGTTGGAAGCCACCCATGTGTTTCCTTCTCATGGCCCATGGTACCTTGCTTTGTATTTGGTAGAACCAACAATGCCTCTTCAGACAGTTTCACCCCAGGATTCCTGCACAGCAAACCACTGAATCAGCTGTCCTCTGGTCCACCCTACTCTAAGCAGCAAGAGGTTTAAGTGTCTTCCCCAGACTTGCTCTCTTTTGAATTCTTTATCGTGACTGATGGATCCTCTCTATAGGTCAGAAATTCGAGAAAAGCACTTGACTCTGTCACTTGACTCCATCATAAAAATGGCTACTGAAGCTCACTCTCACAAACCCATGCCAACCAATCCCCCCCCCCCCCCAGGATCTCTGCTACCTCTGTTCATGGCCTCCCATTTCACATCTGGATTCAATATCACCTTCGGAGTCTCTCTCTCTCTCTCTCTCTCTCTCTCTCTCTCTCTCTCTCTCTCTCCTTTTTAAAAATGTTATATATATATGTCTGTGGGTGTTTTTACCCAAATGCTTATCTGTGCACCACTTGCATGCCTGTGCCCTGGAAACAAACAACAACAACAAAATGTCAGATCCCTTGGAATGAGAGTTATAGATGGCTGTGAGCTGACATGTGGGTCCTGGGAATTGAAACTGGGTCCTCTGGAAGATCATCCAGTGACCTCATCCCCTGAACATCTTCTGAACTCTGTCTTATCTCTCTTCTTCTTTGTTCTATCACCTGTGTATCTAGCAACAAATCCTGTCACCCTCTCTTCCTATGAGGTAATGTCCAGTTCCCTGGACCAGCACACCTGAGTATCTGGGCACCAAATGAGTCATTTCCAGGCTGGGGATATAATTTAGCTGGTGACGTGTTTCTCCAGCATGAAAGAAGCCCCAAGTGGAATTTACCACATAAACTGGGTGTAAATAGTTCATGTCTATAATCCAAATACTTGGGAAATAGAAGCAAGAGGATCCTAGTTCAAATTCCATAGCGAGTTCAAAGCCAACCTGGGATACATGAGACCCTGTCTCTAAGTATGATGATGGCGATGCTCATTCCCGCCAGCACTCTTTCCTCCACTCCCATCACTGTGCACACATTTTATGCTCCCACTGTACCTAAGACCTCATCCTGAATGTGTGAAGTTAGCTTATCTTTCAAGTCTTGACAGAGTATGATTGATCTCTGAGTGTTAGGGAGAGAACAGCCCAGGGAAAGATACACCTGGAATGTGGAACTGTAAGGGTGGGGGGGTCACAGGCACCTGCCCTGCCAGCCAAACCAGCTAAGTCAACCTGATCTATCTGTGGATGCTCATTCCTGCTTCCTTCCCACACTGTGTTAACCCCTGCCTGGACCCCTGAGCCCCAACTCCCAGGCCTGATTATAAAATTCCCAACTATCTCTCAAGATCCAGCTGTTCCCCCTTTTGGGGAATCTATGCTGCATCTCCTCACCCTGCCAGTTAGTGACTACTCTTCATACTATATTATCATTCTCATGTCCTCATATGACCTTGTTCATGGTTGACCCCTGATCTGAGAATTGCAGAACACAAGTGCTAGCTCTGTACCAGCAGACCCAGCAAATTCTTTTTAGTTCAAAACTGCAGAGGAGAGATTTTCACTATCTAAAAGCCTTTGGCTGCCTCCAACATGGAAAAGAGATAAGGGGTATGTTCTTGAGGATGAAGGAGTGTGGTCAACTGCAGGCAGAGAGTTGGAAGGGGACATTGAGAAGGGAAAATGAAAGGGAGAGCAGATCTGGTAGTGTAGTAGAAAAAAAAAAAGGTTTCACTGATTCAAGTTAGGATAAGATGACAAGGCAGTCAGTGCCTAGGCTGAAAATTCAGGGCAAGGAGGAGCAACTACAAGTGACTGAATTGAACGGGTTTGGCAGCAGCAGAAGGCCCCAGGAATGAGGATGGCGCTCTCTCTCTCTCTCTCTCTCTCTCTCTCTCTCTCTCTGTCTGTCTCTCTCTCTGCCTCTCTGTCTATCTCTCTGTCTGTGTGTGTGTGTGTGTGTGTGTGTATGTGTGCGTGTACACAGACATGTGTCTTGGCTTTCAGCCTCATGGATTTAAGTGTCATGAGATAGATCAGCCATGCTCCATGAGTCTCATGAAGCAGAGACAAGTGCTCACTGCTCCTGATATAATTTGGGGCCCAAAAGTGGGTGTATGATTAGAAACCCAGCTTGTGTATTAAAACACACGTCTTACTTTCCAGCCAAAAGACAGATATGCACAAGAGGAAGTGTTGGGGTCAGGCCTGAGACCAGGTTTCCTCTGTCTCTAAAGCAGGGTGCTAAACTCTCTGTGCATGGGTTTCCTCCCACCTTACCTCCACCCCGTGGGTTATGAAAGTCTATAATTATTCTGTGTTCTTTCCTAAGAAGGCGGGGTTTGGACCTTAAGCAAATAACTGTGACGTGCTGGACTGATCTGTCCATCTTTAAGAAAAGGAGATCAGTTTGGCACAGTGGAGCAGCAGAGAGAAGTGGCACATGCTTCTAATCCCAGCACTTAGGAGGCAGAGGCCAGCCTACTCTATATAGTGAGTTCTAGTACAGCCAGGGCTATGCAGACAGACCCTGTCTCAAAATGAAATGAAATAAAATAGAAAGGAAAATCAAAAGAAGAAGAAGAGCAGAAGTGAAGTCCTCAACAAGAATCGAGAATCCCCAGGGGCCTTTGGTGTGTGTGTATGTGAGTGTGTGCATGTGGAGGCCAGAGGTCAGCATGAGGCATCATCAAGCGTCTCTGAGCTCACCTATTGGCTAGACTGGCTTGCCAATCAACTCCAAAGATCCATCTGTCTCTGCTTTGCAAGCACAAGTTGTCTTGCCTGGTTTTTAGAAGCATTCTGGGGATCTGAACTCAGGTCTCCAAGCTGGTGCAGAAAGTAGTCTCATAACTGAACTGTCTCCCCTAGCTCCAAGAACTTCAAAGCTCTTTGGCAAGGACAACTTGAAAGGGTGTTTGGGTTTTGTTTATAAATGATGCTGCAATAATTGAACATCCATATGCCTCACTCCCCACATCGATTTGGACCCAGAATTTATACATCTCACAGAACTTATCTCAAAATTAAATACTGAACAATAAAATTGAAAAAGGTTTTAAATATTTTAGAATAAAATATAGAAGATTATCCATATGCCCTTGGGTTTGGTGACGAATTTTTAGACAGAACACCAAAAACATGACCATTGAAAGAATTTCAACCTAAGTTGTAATTCACAATAATACCTACCCTATCTGTATGTGCTGTCCTACCCTCCAGTCTATGGAAAGTGTGCTATGGGGAAGAACCACTATTACAAGACAACCAAAAGACCAGGGTTCTGGTTGGGGTTATGCTGGAAATTACCCTCATGTCTGAACTGTGGTTCCAGAAAATTGGTACATAATAATAAAACACCCGCAAAACATTATGAAAAGCCAAAAGAGCAATTTGAAGCAACAACAAAAAAATCCTTTATCTCACAATGGTCATAATTTTAGTGTAGAAAGGCCATCTGTGGAGATTTTAAGATTATAGAATCCATTGGCTTCTTTTTTTTACCTTTGAGCCTCTGATAGCCAGGAGAGGACCCAGGCACTCACATTTTTGTTTTTCTTTGGGGAAGCTGAGACAAGCTTCTGAGGAATCCCAGTTTGCGAGGCAGTGATATTAGATATCAGTAAAACATGGCTGTCAGTCATGCATAGCAAACTCCTCTTCTTTATCATCAACACCCAATGTTTCAGGGGCTTTAACCAAGGAAACAGGAAACATTAACGAGATACCAACAGGCCATCATGTCTAGTGGAGGAAAACAAGTTGGGGACAAGGAGGGAACCCCTTCACAGGGGACACTCTGGAGGGGATGCTGGGACAGACTGCATTGAACTCTGACCCCTCTGTAGCCTTGGTTCCCACCCAGCCTTTCTCTGAGTGGAAATGATAATAAAAAATGTCCTACATTTTCACACTAAATCATTCTGCTTTCCAAGAAAGACACAAAAGAATGGAAAAATGGCCCCCTCCTCTACGTCTTTCCAAGTCATTACCTTCTCTCATTATATCTTCATGGTAGCCATGCAGGCAGCATGAGCAAGCTGATTTTAATAGTGATGACACTTTTCTGAAAACCATATTCAGAAAAAAATTATTGCTTTTTCTATGCAAAACCATCCTAAGGCATTTCCTATAAGCCAGCATGGAAAAACCAGCTAAGTGGTCCTACCAAAACCATAGTGTTAGTCTTACTACTACTACTACTACCTAGTTCGACACTACTATAAAATCGGGATGCGTGGTTGTCACCGAATTTCATGTAATAGGTTTCTCCCTGTAGATTTGTATGTCATGTTTTACAAATGAAAAATACAAGAGAGGGGAATAGAACAAGTTCTTCAAGAATTGACCAAGATCTTTCCTCGGAGAAGGAAGAGCAGTGAGTGGGAAGAACCCTGTTCTAAACTCTGTCACATGTGGCCTCAGTGAAGTTTCTGGAGCTCTCAGGTGCAGGTGCAAGCTTGCTGTTAGGACTGGCCATGGTATTTAACAATGAGTCTTCCTGGGGACCATGTGTATGAAGCTGCTGATGCATGGTCAGACACTTAGCTACTCAACATGCACATTAGCTCCATCTGCCTGCTCATTCCTGGTCCTCTACATTTTACTAGGTTGGTAGGTGTTCTAAAGATCACATGCTTGATGGGCAGGCAAGGGAATGCCTGGAATGGTATGCCCTCACCCAGTAGGAAGATTGGCATATGCAAACAGAAGACACGAGTGTGTGTGGATGTGTTCACTAGATATGCACAGCAGCAATCACAAAAATGCATGCAGGTACTTCGGGGTGTTAAGCCTTCTTGACATAAAGATGCTCTCCTGTTTTGCTCCTTTCTCTCTAGAACATTCGTGAACATTCTGCCCAGGCAACACCATCTTAAACACTGTGGTATAAGACAGGTGTGAAGAAAGCCAAAAGAGAGGGTGGGGGTGGGGAGTGGGGGTGGGGTGAGGGTCAGAACTGCAGCGGTCTGAAAGCCAAGAAGCCCTGCTTTCTTCAAGCTTCCTTGTAGAAAGCTTTTAGGGTTGTGTCTGTTGATTTTGCTCTAGAAGGTCAGGTTCAGTGCTTGCCTATGTTTTGCTCTGTTTCCTGATGTGTGGCTAAATGCTCATAACTTGCACAGTAACTAGTCTATTTACATTCTTTTGGTGGAAAAGCAACCTTGAAAGACAAAGACAAAACTAGAGTGGTTTACTGCATACCAGCTAAGAAGTGTGGTAGGAAGAGGGAGTGCTGGCACACTTGTAATCCCAGAACTTGGGAAATAGAAGCAGGAGGATGAGGAGTTCAAGACCAGTCATCCCCAGCAAGATGACAGCTACCACAGGACTACACAAGACCCCATCTCAGAATCAGAAACAGAGTAAACAGGCGGAGAAAAATGTGTCTCTTATAACTGATACTGAAAAGTACTTGGGGCTTATACAGCGCTATTAACTGTAGTGAATTCAGTAGAGTAGGGGAGGGGATCACTGCAGCATTCCAGTGAGTCATGACATCAGAGCATCACGAAAAGATACCAGTTTCCCACATTTGACCCATAGATAGTGAAACTAAAGCTGTGAAGCTTTAAAATGTGCCTTTTGTAAGCGGAGCTGTCAGCACAGCTCAGGCCCCCCAGAGCCAGAGATGGCCCGGTTGTCAGGAGCATTTGCTGCCCTTGCAGAGAACCTGGATTCAGTTCCCAGGCTGGATTGTCATAACTCCTGTTCCAGGGGACACATCACCCTCTTCTGACCTCCAAGAGCGCAAGGCATGTGCTGCACAGAGAGACGTTCAGACAAAGCACCCATACACATAAAATAAAAATATGTAAATCTTATAAAAGCTCAGGCCTCCCATCCTCAGGCAAACTTCAACTTCACAAATATATATTCAAAACTCATTTTTAGTCTCTCTCTCCCTTCTTCCCTCATTTCTTCTCATTTTCTCCCTCCCTTCTTCCCTCCCTCCCTCCCTCCCTGTCCCTCCTTCACCATGCTTTCTTAAAATCCATATTTGTGCCGTTAGTCCACACATTCGTTTTTCTGGAAGATCCTTTTCCTCTTGCACAAACTCTGTGAACACAGCCGCTCCCTTTGCCTCTTTATTCAGGGAAGAGAACAACACTATTTTGAACAATAGCAGTTCTAATGTCTGCTCCCTGGAGAGGCACAGAGGCCCCCACGCAGATTATTTTTCTAGGGTGAAAAACTCCATGATCACTGCACAAGTCAGTCTGGAGGTTCCCAGAATCCCCTCCCCTCCTGGGTGGATGCAGCACATTCATCAGTGTGCTGATCATCTTGTACTGGAGAGCTGCCCACCCATACAATGTCATCCTCCTGCCTCAGCATTCCAGAGACTTGTATTCTTGCCAAGTCTGAATTTTATTATCACAGGTCTGAAAAGAACCCTTGGCTCTCCAGGGTCTACAGAGTGGCAGATTAACTCAGCCCCAGAGTCACCTAATCAGTCCAGGATTTTAAAGCATGCTTCCCAGAAACCTTTTGTATCATGGCAAGTGTCTAGTGCAGTGGTTCTCAACCTTCCTAATGCTGTGACCCCTTAATACAGTCCTTCATGCTGTGGTGACCCCAACCATACAATTATTTTTGTTGGCTCTTCATAACTGTAATCACTACTGCTATGGATCACAGTGTAGATATTTTTAGAGATAGAGGTTTGTCAAAGGGGTTGTGACCCATAGATTCAGAACTTATACTATTTGGCAGTTTTAAGATTACAGAAAGGAAAACAAGAGATAATGCACTCTTTTCCAGTTTGAGATCAGAACTCTCCACAGTTCTAATAGTTTACCTTGTTGATGACAGCTTATATAGTCTGGCATTTTCCGGGTAGGCTGAGGTGATTCTGCTATGTGGCTTAACACCTGGCCAAAAAAAAAAGACTTCCACAGCCCTCGGAAATGTGCACAATTGTTCTGAGATTTCTCTGGACCAGTAAAGATTCCAATTCACTCATTCTTCCTTGCATGCTTAAGGAGGGGCTGCATTTGTGACCCATATCCCCATATCACCTCACTCAGGAAACTGCCGCTTATATAAATAGGTCCTGTGATGTGGACATTAGGTCCCAAAGCTGATACCACAGGATTCTGTTAAGATTGTGCTTTCAGGCTGGGACATGGCAGTATGAGCCTTCAATCCCAGCACTCTAGAGGCAGAGGCAAGAGGATCTCGGAGTTCAAGAGCTGGTTCCAGGACAACCAGGTCTACACAGAGAAACCCTAACTCAACAAAACAAAACAAAACTACCACCACCAAAAGGTTGTTCCCAGTCTTTCCTATGCTCAATCTCTCTATCATCCCAGCCCCACAGGGGACACAGACAAGTCCTTCCTGTTTCAAAGCTCTGGCACTCTCTAGAGTTCTCTTCCACTGTGGAACTTACTGGGTAGGGAGCATGCTGCCAAGGACACACTGTAGGGGCTGCTCACTGCAAAGATCCTGTGGAAGCAATTACAGGACAGCAGAGGCAGACAGGTGGCCTTCCGTCTCACACTTGGCACACTAGTGTCTGCTTGCATGCCTGTGCTGACTTCCCTGGCAGCAATGTCCCTCCAAGGTCGAGGGTCGAGGGGTGGTTGTGTGTGTGTTGGGGGGTGTGTGTGTCAGGAGTCTGCTATGGCAGTCTGTCTTCACTCGCTCCTTTCAATCCCATCAATCATATATCTGCTTTCCAGGCACGCAGCACTGGCAACAAATTTCTGGCATGGTGAACACCAGGGTTCCAGGAGTTCTGAAAAAGACCCAGAGTACGAGGCTGGCATCCCTCAAGTAACACTCTGGCTGGGTCCTCCAGGCGGGTGAGTGTAGGTTATCTGCTGCCCTCTCTTGAATTTTAAGGCACACTGCACGCAGAAATGGGGCCAGTTGCCTGAGTTCTTTCTCCCTTTGTGGGACAGGGCTAGCTAGAACGCGCTGGAACTGTCACTTTGAGTGCTTCCTTGACCTTGGTCCAAAGTGAAAGTCAACCCCATTTCCCAAAGCAGTAAAGGACTCAGAAAACAACACAGCGATCCTTCTCTTTTTCCACCTGCCTTATTGACAAATTTTATATATGCATGTATGTTTTGTATGTATATGCATACACTTTCAAGGTATGCAACTTGATTTTGTATGCACATGTGTGTATTATGTGAAAGGATATGTACATAGGTGTGTGTGTGTGTGTGTGTGTGTGTGTGTGTGTGTGTGTGTTGAGATTCTTGAGATGTACAGCCTTAAACCCAGGTCATATGAAAAATACTGCCATCAAATCTTGCAACATCAATTCCAGATTTATTTTCTAAACAAGGCTTCATATGTTCACTCTTCTTTACCTACCAAAATACTCAGAACTTATCTGAAGAGCTGCAGCTGGCATCCACAACCCAAATCATCTTGCTCAGGGAACTGGATCATATATAAGTCTGAGCCCAAGCCCAAACATAATAGCCTATTCCCACTCCCATGAACTATGGTCACCATGGATGGATACATTTGATACCCAGAATTCACTGGTCCTACAGGACTGAAACTTCATACTCTTTGAGCAACAGATGTTGATCATTTTTCTGGACATAGAAAATATGGTGTAAATATACACAATGGAGTTTGTTCAACCATAAAGAAGAGAAAAATTAGGCTATTTGCAAGGAAATGTATGGAACGAGATCATTGAATTGAGCAAAATAACTAACATTGCAAGCTCCATTTGTATGACTTTTACCTTCTAAAATTCCACGTGTAAATAGTATCATTCGGTGTTTGCCATTTTGTTCATGGCTTATTTTACTTAGCACCATGTCCTCCAGGTTCTCACAAAAGGCAGAATTTCCTCTTTTTATTTTTTAGCCTGAATAATATTCTGATCTATACTTTCAGACAGATACAGGACACACCGAAGTTATCTATTCATCTACCAAAGATCTTCTAGGTTGTGTCCACAGCGTGGCTACTGTGGATAAATTATTTTCTTGTCTTAATGACTTTGTCACCCAGAAGGCCACCCCCTCTAGCCTGATCTACTTTTTTCCTAAATGCCAACATACAGTTCTGGTGACCATGATCCTAAGAGAATAGGCACACCCGAATACATTATGTGAGCCTCTCCAGATGGTACTGTCTGTCCTTCCATGACAGAAGTGGAAGAGGTCCTCGCAGGGTTAACAGGGTGACAGAGACATGGAGAAACACCAGCAGAACAGCTCTAACCCACCCTCCCTTCTCTCCACCAGCTGCTCTCTGCTCTCCTGTAGCCTAGAGAGCCTTCCCTGGGTTCTTTCTGACCACAGCTGCCCCTCTCCCCTCACATTCCCTGCTCATCTCCCACACTACTTCTTCCTACCATGGGAATTCATATACGAAAAGGAAAAAGAACCTTCCTTAGAGTAAAAAATGAGAGAGGTGATTGCCACATTTCCCCCATTTCATAGGCGTTATTGGAGAGCAAGGAGATGGCAACCATGTATTGCTGGGGGAAAAAAAAATCACAAGAGGACCATGTCTAAGAATAAACCCTGTCAGAAATTTGATTTGCAATTTCTCTGTGACAATTTCTCCTTCAGCCTGTCCTCGTAGTCATCACATGGAGAAGCAGCCACTCCCTTTGTGTGGAGATGAAGCAAGACAGCCTCACTGCACAATTCTTGGGTGGAAAGAGAATGGGTGACACTGCTATCCTGACAAAGAAAGTGCTAGAATTTTCTGAAAGGCCGGTCAGACCACTAGAAGGTTAAAATGAACTAAAACTGCAGATATCCTTGTAACATCTTGGGCAGCAACATGCCCTGTTCAGCCTCTGCGTCTGAATGGGATGCACACTTGGTCTACGCCTTTGCTATGATTGTCTAGAAATTCTTAGCGCTTTGTGAGCAATGAGCCATCGTTACTTTCTGCATGGGCCCCGCAGAATAAATAGCTGGTACTACCCAGCATTTGGAAATAGCCCAGTCCTAGGGCATCCGACTCCACATTGTGATGACTCTGGGTTAGCTATCTTAGTGGTGTTCTGTTGTGTGGTATGCCTGGTACCTGTCACGATTCTCCCAGCTAGCATGCCTGCTTGTGAGAGCAGTGCTGAAGGTAGACTGGCAGCTTCAGTCTCAGGGCTGCAGGCTTGGTCAATTACAGAGAGAAGTTTCCATGGAGAAGTGTGTGATGTGCCTGGAAGGAATCATTGTGGCAAGTGGAAAGATGCTGGGAAATTCTGCACAGGGGAGATCATTCGGTAAAAAGGCTGGTTTCACCAGGAGCCCCCAAGGGGTACTCTTGTTGAATCTAGAAGAGACAGGAACAAAAAGTTCCTTCCAGATTCTTCCTTTTTTAGCTGAAGCCACAAGGCCCCTGGTGCATACTCAGCTGACTTTTGTATGATTCTGACTGTTTACTCTGAATTCTTCCAGAGATTTTTTCCAAGAAGCACTGTATCAACACAATTTGTTTTATTATAATGTCATGTCATATCGTATATCTCCCACTCACATTGGGTTGACAAGCGGCTGCCTTTTGGATGAGCATATACAGATATATATTATCACAGTTATCATAAAATACAATATATTGGATATCCACTACCATATTAAATGCAGACACATGAAAACATGTATGACAATTTAATAACGGAAGAAAATAACACACTTTCTATTTAATTCAACTTGCCAAAAAAACCAAAACATAAATGCTTGCGTTTCTTCCTTATGCCTGGTGGATGGTGGCAAGAAAGACCCCTAAAATGCATAAAGCTCTCATCTTCATTCACTCCCCAAAGAATAATAGATCAGTCAAAGCTCTGATGCTGCTTTAATAATGTACAATTTACAATTCATTGGTTACCAAGCACTCACAGTATAATTAATTTTACAGACCTGTTCAGCAAAGCTGTGTGGCTTTGTACAATGTGGGCGGGGGCGGTGTCAGAGGAGGGCTGCCAGGAGAGAAGGACAAAGAAAGAAAGACATCTTTTCTCTTCTCTCAAAGTAGCCGGGCCCTGCATCAGCCGATTAGCAAACAGACAGTCTGGGAGCATCGCTCAGTCTTCTAGGAAGACTACATGGAGGCATTTGGGTCACCCAACCAGAGCCTTGCGAATGGCCCCACTTTAAAAGGGGGCAGTCATACTCCCTCTAACTATGCCCTTACACAAACCAGACTAAAGCAGCCTGGGCTCACCCCTTCCCCACTGAGTGTACCACAGATGTTGCACTAGTAAGTGGGGTGCAGTGGGGCACAGACTCCCTCCTGACCCCCTACTCCAAAGCAGCACCGTTTACTCCACCGGGCTGCTAGAAAGCCACAAAAAATGCTCTAAGCCAGATGGACCCTGGCTTAATATGATGCTCTCCAGTTCGTCCCATTTTCCTAAAAACAATATACACATTTTACCTCTGTGTGTGTGTGTGTGCGCGCGCGCACACACGTGTGTTTTCTGGATCTGCTCATCTGTTCACAAACACCTAGGCAGATTCCATGACTGAAGCGCGCGCATGCGCGCGCGCGCGCACACACACGTATGCACACACCTACCATGAAAGTAGATGTGAGACTCTGGGAAAGGGAAGGAGACAAGTGGAGGGGGCAAGGGAAGGTAGAGAGGGGCATTAATAGAAACACAGTGAGCCTGGGGAGATGATTCCATGAGTGAAATGCTTGCTGCATTAGTGTGAGGATCTGAATGTCAGCCCGAGGGGAAAAGCCGGCACAGCAGCACACATCTGTAATCCCAGCGCTCCTATGGTAAAATGGCAGAGAGACAGCCAGCCAGCCAGCCTGGAGCATGCAGCACAGCCAGCCTGGAGCATGCAGCACAGCCAGCCTGGAGCATGCAGTGCAGTAGAGACCCTGGTTCACAGATAGGGCCAACTCTGAAGCTGTCCCCAGGCCTCCATGCCCACACTGTGGCATGCATGCACCCATATCCACCCACACATCCAAGGCACACATACCATCTACACACAAAATTATTTTTAATTATTTAAAATTGTGAATAAAGTCCAAAAGGCATTTGAACTAAAATGTCTTTATAAAGCCATCATTATGCCTAACAAATACATGCCAATCAAAATAAAATCTTAAAATTTACCACCTATTCTGACTGATGACTTGGTCTGTTTTCAAATATCTGTTCTAAAACGTAGAACACATTTGCACACATATATACAATATGTGCATGCACACATATTACATACTATATATAGGTCTTAGTTGGGGTTTCTATTGTGATGAAACACCATGACCAAAAAGTGGGAAGGGTTTGACTCACACTTCTACATTGCTGTTCATCACTGAAGAAATCAGAACAGGAACTCAAGCTAAGTAGCATCCTGGAGGCAGAAGCTGAAGCAGGGGCCATGGAGGGGTGTTGCCTACTGGCTTTCTCCCATGAATTGCTCAGCCTGAGTCCTTTAGAACCCAGAGCCACCAGTCCAGGGGTGGCACCACTCTCCAAGGGCGGGGCCTGCCACAATTGATCACTAATTGAGAAAATGCCTTACAGCTGGGTCTCATAGAGGCATTTCCTCAACTGAGGCTCCTTTCTCTCCGATGACTCTGGCTTGTTTCTAGCTGACACAAAACCAAGCACACACCTTGAAATCAGTTTATCCCTGAAAGAAAACCAGCTCAATTTTTGTTCACTATTGCCCTTTAAGAAAATATACAAAAAGGTACAACATACATGAGTTTACCCCTAAGGCCTGTTTTTCTCGCCCCACTGTGGTTTCTGTGTAATGCCAATGGGAGGCATCTTGCATGTTTAGAGACTGTAGCCTCCACACAGGCCACCATATTACTATACCTAATGCAGCACAGACACAAGGAGCTTGACCTTTCCAGGCAGACGACTTGAGTCAGACCTTGACTCTGTCACTTAATGATTGCTTAGCTGTGGAGAACTACTTAATCTCTTAAGTCTTCAGTTTTCTCATCAGCAAGGTTGAAAACATGCAGCCCAGACTTTCAAAGGCTTAAAAGAGCTGTGTAAAGCTATCGGCAAGCACAGTGCCTTGTTTGAGCTGTGTGAGTACAAGAGGAGCCCACTGCTTTGTTCACTATTTTGTCCTCTCCATTAGCACAGTAAGCATCTATCATATCGTGACATCCAGCCCAAGCCTTGGATGAAGGTGGCACTTAGCACCAAGAGGGGTTAGGCCAAACATACAAAGCAAACCACAGGGTCCACTTTCACCTCTTTTGGGCATCCAAGCTGGGGAGGGAGCATTTACAAAACAAATGGAAAACTCCGTGAGCAGAAAGGGGCCTATAGTATAACTACTTACATAGCCCGAGGTTTACAACTTCCTGAACACACTGCAAATGCTTTGCATATCCATTTAATTTCTCACAGTTTTGGCTCCTGTCCTCATTCTACAGGCAAGGAAGGAAATGCAGGCACAGAGAAGTCCAAAGGAGGCTCAACATCTCTTCTGCAACCCCAGGAGTCAGCTCTATAGCCCACACTGGTGAGTTCCAGGGCACCTGGAGAGATGCTAGGTCAACAACATCTTAAAAAAGCAATTGGCAAAATTATACAGAGAGAATTTGATATCTGAAATCCTAGGGAGGAGACAAAATATCCATAACCCGGGAGGACTGAGGTGGAAAGGGAACTCTAAAAATCAGAAGAAATGACATCTCCTACTAGGAGCCTCACCCAAGCCCAGTCTGTGGTAACCCTTAGGATCACCATTAGCAGCCTTTCCTCACAGGGCCCCCAAGTTGCTGTTTGTATTTCTGATTTATTCGAGTTCTGTGTCTGGGGCAACAAAACTTCATCCAGAAGACAACACAAGGAGGATGGAGCCCTCTAAGAACAGTCGCAGGCTGAGACTGAACTCCAGACTCCAGGCTCTGTAGCAAGGCTGTCTGCTCTGGGGACCAGCCCCTCTTCCTCTCAAATGTGGTGGCATTGCTTGGGGGTAAAGAGACAGTTCTGTGGTCAAGAGTGCTTGCTGCTCATCCAGCTCCAGGAAATCAAATGCCCCCTTCAGGCTTTTCGTGGACACATGAAGCATGCGTGCGCACGCAAACATACACACACACACACTTTAAGAGTGCTCTCGCTTGTTTCACGTCTCATCTCTTCATTTCTCGGCCGACATCTATCATATTCCTCTCCTGCTAACATTGACTCTGTTTGCTGCCATCAGGTCTCCAACGCCTGAACTAACCCTGTCAGCCCCACCACCTGCCCACAGCAGTCTCTGTCCACTCCCTGGATGTCCAAAGAGAGCCCAGGAAGTCGTAAACCTCACGGTTTCTCATCGTGTTCTTACTCATGTTTCCAAGAGAAACCTGGGTCTGCTCTTTCTCTGCAGTCCCAGGAAGGAACTATCCAGCACAAGGGCTCTCAGCCCTGCAGTGCCATACACCTCTGTGGGAGCCCAGGGAGGACAGGACCACCTCTAAGCTCTTGTTTTATACCTAAGGCTGCCACTGGGGAGCCAGTGGGTAGTAAGAGTGATGAGAGAGGAAGGGAGGTCCATTGTATAGCTGCATGAAAATGACCTTAAATAACCTTACATAACACATGTGTTTTAAAGCATGGATGCCAAATCCCACTAAGACAACTCAAGTTGGAGCCTCTGGGTTTGGACTCCAGACATGACATGTATACGGTTTCCCGGGTGGCTCCAAGCTGTCATAGTTGAGAACTCTTTGTGTGCATTAGAGTGGTGTTTTCACTTTAGTGTACATTGTGATTATTGGAAACTTAAGTCACTACAGATGCCTGAGTTCCAGTCTAATTTAGTAAGGCTGGGTTCCAGCCAGGATGCAGAGGTCTCCACAGCCCCAGAGAAGGTCCTGCAACTTAGCTGAGACCGAGAACTAGTATCTAGATGCAAACCTTCAATCTCAACACAAGGTGATCAGACAGAGACCAAATGCCACAGGTTCCAGGTGGAGACAAGGCTTTTCTCAGCTAAGCATATCTTCCTGTGGATGCACTCGAGAAATAACATTACCAGGTTACAAGCAGCACACCCAGCTAAGTTTGAGGTCTAGAGTTAGCAGTCATTTTTGTGTGACTATACACCTGGAAATAGTTGGTCAGTGATATAAAATACCCTCTGCCTTCTCTGAAATTCATGCTTAACAAGATTCTCTGTGTTTTTATTTGCTTACTATTTAGTCTGCCACAGTGACTAAAAGCTCAGCATGATCTCTGTCTGCTACCAGCTTGCCTGACATAGGTGATACAAAGTTTCTCAGGATTCTTCTGGAACAATCCCCAACAGCCAAGAGCCTCAACCTAGGCTCTCATTCTTGCTCAAGAAAGAACTAAATCCAGGTGAGAGCCACATTAAGCTATTCAATGACTTCCTACATTCTATTCTCATATTTGGAATTTCCTTTTTTTTTTTTTTTTTTTGGTCATAGCCAGGCATGGTATAGCCCACCCGTCTTATCCTCCCAGAACTCAGAGGATAGCTGAGTTCCAGGGCAGCACAGGGAACATAGCCAGACACTGTCTCAAAGCAATGGGGAATAAGATAGCAAGGAATAAAATAAGTTTATGAAATTTTTTTTTTTTGTTTTTGGAGAGAGGGTTTCTCTGTGTAACAGTCCTGATTATCCTGAGACTCATTTTGTAGACCAGGTTGGCCTTGAAATGATGGAGATCCACCTGCCTTTGCTCCCAAGTGCTGGGAATAAAGGCATGCACCAACACTGCCTGGCAAGTTTATGAAAATTTTAAATCTAGAATTTAGATGTTTAAATGTCAACATATAATTTAATTATACTCAAAAGTTTGGCACTGACATATGACAATTATTGTCTGCTTCCAGAAAGTGGAGTAGAAGGGGAAAAGCCTTTAAAATGAAGGAAACAACGGAGCTAGAAAAATCTCACTGAGATTCTAATTAAAATCACTAAAAGGTTTTATATCCCTTTACTCCCTTGTTGAATCCCAAACTCTGCATATATTCTCCCGTGCCCTTTTCAAGAAATTTTCCTTCACTTTTCTTTCATTCTCTGCATCTTTAGCTACATGTGGGGTTTCCTCTGGTCAGCCTCGAAAAATCATCCCAACAGTATACATGCATCTGGCAATGTGAACACCCAAGCACACCCAAGAGAACTGGGTGAGTCTTGGCATTCTTCCTGAGCTCCCTACATCCAACATGAAAATATAGCGAACCTACCAGGTCACCAGGGGTTACAGAACCCAGTGGGCTCAAGAATATCTTTTTATTTCCCAGCCCAAATGATACTAAGATGATGAAGCTTAAGTATTGCTGTAAATGCCCCAGAAGAAACTGGTGTATAATCCTTCCATCTAAGAAAATTCTACACACTATCTAGGTATATGCGGGTTCTCTCTCAGTAACCCCCACCCTCACTTTATTTCCTTTAGTGTCCTCTTATGATCATCTCTCTGCCTCTTCCACTAATTCATGAAGAAGGACTGTTGTCAACATCTTTGAAGTCATCCATCCCAGATCTGACTCAGCTTAACCATACAGGATGTTGTGTCCACCTCAGAGCAGCTCTTCTGCTACAGTGAGATGGGTACTATCTTCCCAAAGATCAGAGTAAGGTCAATGATGAGGCTTAGCACTGTGTTCTGTGGCATGCCCAGGACAGTTAGGGGTCTAAAACAAGAGACAGCCTTTCTCCCTCTGTACACGGTATGCCAAATCTCTCGTGGACAGCATCACCACCCTAGTAGCCATGAGTGAGCTGGTTTGCAATGAAAACGTGGGGTCAAGCACTATTCAGTTCATCTATCTCTTCAAATCAACTCTTTACAAGATCTCTTCCAGGCTCTCCCTGTGCATAAAATTGAAGTCATTGGAATTCAGAAGAGCATAGCTAACCACCAGGAGCTTGGACAAGTCAGGAGCTGCCAATCACGTTAAGACCTGTTGGGCGAGCTGATCAGGCTTCAGAGTCCTCCGGTCTAAACCGCCTGGTGGTTTCTGTGATCCAGATAAGCACAGCTGTAATCTCCCCCATCCAGAACACACTCACAGATCACAGCTGCGCAATTCAGGTAGCATGCTCCCCTTGTTTGGATTTGTTTAACATTGTTAAATATATAGTCAGGCCATCTGCACGGTACTTTTTTAAAATTGGAAATTACAACCATAACTTCCTTTTTATATATCAATAAACTAAACAGCAAAATTTCAAAGGGATCCTTCTGCACCAAGCACTGCAGCAGAATGCCTGTCCCACGCCACACCACAGCCTAATTGCACACTAATTGGACAAACGTGATTAAATATTTCAAGATCTTTACTAATTGCCTCTATTTTAGCTTTAAAATTTGCTTGCCACCAACAAATTTAATGACACTGGTGTCTAGTCATCAGCAAAAAGCCCAAGAGTTGCTCTTTAAAATGTACCTAGTCAGAATATTTACTGATTGTACATTGTCTCCAATGTAGCTTAATTAGAAATCCAATCAGTTAGCTAAGTCTAATTATACTTGATTTGTAGATTCAGACTATGATCCACAATGAAGCCAAGCAGCTAACAGTAAACGTGCCTAAAATGTAACAATAAAGGAAATAGTTTTTTAATACATGCCTTGTCACTCCAGGAAACCAAGTAGCACATACACATATTTTTTTCAGGATGGGATTGTCAGAAGGTTGAGACTTGCGGGGTTCCATCCCATTGGCAAAACCTGCTGGGGAGGATGGTGGCCAGAAAAGATTTTTCTATCTTCATCTCAGAGATTAGAAGGAGAAGCTGTTGTTCCTCAGAGAGGACTCTGAGCACAACTCCCATGACATTGCTCCACAGGTTCCTTGATGAGGTGGACACAGTAAAGACAAACACACAGAGACCATTATTGCTCAGACACTTGCACTCCCAGAAGTTTGATTAGATGATCTTGAGAAAACTGAAGTGTTTATGTGAGCATGGAATCAAATGGGTGTGGCTGTGTCTACACACAATGTAGTACTACAGAAACCTGCTATGTTGTGTTTTGCAACAATGTGTCACGGATCCCTGGCTTGTGAAGAGAGCCTAGATAAAGTAGAGAAAGGAAGCTTTATTGTTATTAAATAGATTAAGATTGCAAGGACACTGGCCTCAGTCATCCCAATGATTAGAGACATAGCAGAGTGCAGAATGACCAAAGCAGTCATTATCCTGCACCCCAGAACCTCCATATGTCCCTGGGCACCTCACAATGAAGCCATCATGACGAGCCCTGTACTGAAGCTGTCCACCCCACTTTGCAATGGTCATCTTCTGAAAACAGTGTTTGGGAGCTGTGAGAATATGAATGACAATGATGTTTCAGAACAAACCTCAAGAGAAAATGCATTTCATCTGAGTATATAGGAGAAATAGATGAAATCAGAAAGGAGAGGGTGGGCATTGAAGAAATGTAATTTCTAAGCTTATGGGACAATATCATAACTATAATAGAAGAGAATTCCAAATAACCCTAAACTCTAAATTACCACTGACTGTTCAAAAATAGACTGTTTTTTAGCCTGTTGCTCTTTCCTTTCATGTAAAACTTACAATTTTCTGACCTGAAATTTTAAAATATCATTAGCTGGAAGCCTGCAAAATACAAAATATGGAAGGCTTTAGTTTCCGATTTAAGAATAATCACTGGGCTGAGGGGATGGCTCAGTGAGTAAGGTACAAGGTGCTTGCTGTACAATCATGAAGACTGGTGTACAAGCTCCCCAGACCCATGTAAACTCGGGTATGATGGCATGCACTTGTAAACCCAGTACTAGGGGACAGTGACACGGACATCCTTGGGTCCGATTGACCAACAAGACTAGCTAAAACAGCTAGAACTATCTCAAATAATATTCATCCCAAATAATAACACGTTGGAAATCAGCCTCTGGCCTCCACACAGCACATACAGGTAAGTGTACCTGCACACACATGTGCACCCATATACATACACCCCCAAAACTTTTAAAAAGGGGCAAGTGGGATGGCGCATCAGGTAAGGGTGCTGGCTGCCGTGTCTGGGGGTCTGAGTTCTACCCTCTAGCCCTACATAATGGAGGGGGAGTATAACTCTTCCAAGCTGTCCTCTGACATCCACAAGCAAGCTGTGGGATGCATATGTCCACACCCCCAAACACTAAATAAACATTTTTAAAAAGAACCAATCACCATCACTCATTCTTGTGTTGCGTGTGTGTGTGTGTGTGTGTGTGTGTGTGTGTGTGTGTGTGTGTGTGTGGCCATTACTTTCTTTTTCTTCCCACTGGTTTCAAAGCATCATGTGGAATGTCCTGGGCCTTGGTGGTTTCCTTTTGCCTGAGGTTCTTCACTCTATGATATTAACTCCACTTGGTGCAGCATCCAGCTGCCATCTTTGAATTTTGCTGTGAATCGTAGCTCTGCCTGTCCCCCTGTACTTTAATGCAAGGCTTTACTAACTCCCAGTATTTGAACAAATACTAATAATGGAGTTGTTTGTTTTCCAATCAGAATGTATCACACTCTTGAATCAACAGAAAATGTCTACTTTGACTGGCTGGCTATCATGCCACAGAGTGTCTCATGTTTATCTAGGTCTGGCTGGCTGTCAACACCAAGATTCCCCAACTTGGTGAGGTATGCAAGTAGAGAGACATGAATGGTTCATTTCTCCAGGCCAAGGTAAGAATCTTCTTAACACGTTACACAAAAACACAAACCCTGAACTAGGCTTCACAGCAGCAATTCTGAAGCAAAAGTTGACAGCCATGCAAGAATCAAAACTGCACAGTTACTGTATGTGCTTGACATGTGCTGACACAGAATAATTCTTATGCATGCCAAAAAAATATCAGTACCAATAATGTACGCATCACCTCAAATGCCTTGAAGACCAGGAAATGAAAGGCTCACCCTGTGCAATCTTCTCACACCAAAATGCCAGGGAATGCTTGAAGGGATGTGCTTTTCCTTTTTTCCTCTTGTGGCTTAGTTTTGTCTTTTCCTCTTTGTATTAATAAGGCCTAGCCCCTCGTTAACATGCAGCCAGAACTTAATGAGGCTTGCAGACTCCTGTAATTTCTTCACTGTTGAGAATGCCTGACACTAATCTATGCCATTTATACTAATAAGAGGTGGATCAGCTGATATTTGGTGCAATGAAAATATGCTAAACACACTTTATTGAATTGCACAGAGTCCTTCCCTATTCGCTGCATTACAGAAGCAGGTCTGCAGCCACTGCATCTGTGTTCCCTGTTACAAAGGCTTTGGTTTGAATAAATGAAAGATGGAGTCAGACTCCGCCCCAATGCTGGTCAGACTGACTTTCAGACTTCTGCCTCTGAAAGCCATCTTTTCAGTGATGAAAAGCACACCCAAAATATGACCTGCTGTATGAAGTGGACATTGGGGACAGCTAAGCGCAAGCAGACTTTGCACAGTTCTTAGGAACTGCATTCATAGAAATCCCCAAGAAATCACGCTAATTAATAATGTAATGAATGTCAAAGAAATGAGACTAATTTTAGAATGTGTCCATTACTGTGTTGCTATTATATTAAGCAAAACAACTATTTTAAGATCTTGCATTACAGGTCTTCTTTCTCCTTTCTCCCCATGTGATGACTGCCGGATTCTCGTTGTTTCTACTTGTCAAGAGCCACGTGACTGAGGAGGCAGACTGCAGGTGTTGGTAAATGTTTCCAACACTTGTGTCAATACCTGTTTTTGGCTCAGACATCACAAACCAGAGGGTGCTTTTAAAAACATTATTTAAAAATCTACATATTTATTCCAAACAGTCAGCTGTCGCAGCAATCCTTGGAGACATGAAAGAGATGCTTGCTGCCTCCAGGGGCCTGAACTCAGAATTGGTACCCACGGACGTCAGTGGGTAGTCGTGCCCAGCCCCCCCCCCCCCCAGTAAGTGAACTCAGCCAGGCAAGGTGAGTCTTTTGAGAGAAGTCAAGACAACCGTGAGGTTTCCCATTAGTTTCACATATATGTGACCAAATGTTTTGGAATGCAATAGAAGAGTGATCAGGAAGGCAAAGGTGAGGTCAAATGTCAATTTTTGTCCACGTCTTCAGTTTCTCCACATTGTCTGCTTTTGTTCTTCCTACCAAGGCTTGTGTCTGAGAGTGGTCCCCTAGCTGACCACTTCAGAATGAAGAAAGAATGCATCCTAATTGACATGTAGACACATCTTACATCCATTTGACTAACTCTTGACTGCCTCTCCAGACCAGCATTTCCTAGGAATGTGCTTCGTGTCTGAGCACTATATCTTGCAAATATCTATAAATATATATGTATATATATTTATATATTACACACACACACACACACACACATATATATATATATATATATATTCAGATTTCAAAACATCCTTAGACTTATCTCCTAAGAGAATAATGGATTCCTTTGAGCTCTCCCTCTCCCCCTGGACAAGGCTGTATCTGTGCCTTCTAGAATCTCTTGATACTTAACCTTTGCCAGCACAGGTGTAGCAACCCCCTAAAGACTAACAGCCTGGTTGTAGGTGTGATTGAAATTGGCCTGGTTTCCCTTCAGGATCCAGTGCCCTAACCTACTAAATCACCTTCTAGAATCGTGTGCACTTAAGCAAAGCAAACACAATAACTAATGGTGCTGTGTCAACACCAACACCGCCTGTATTAGCTGTCCTGTTGTTATTACCCTGTTCTTAAGTCCAATCAAACTCCAATTCCCACTCTGCAGGGGTTGCATGTTAATTAGAAAGGATGCATGTTTGTATGTACCTGTCTGTACACATCCATGCCCTTTCATGCAGTCACACATGCCTCCTGCATGCATGTGCCTATATAGATGCAGGTCTCCTTGCTAATTAATTTAACTTGCAAGTACCCCATGTTTCTGCTTTGTCATTCCAACTCCTGAAAGCATATACTCTGCATGAACATCTTCTGCCCTGCATCTTGACATTTTCCAACAGATGTTAGTTAATGTGGTTGTAGAAGGTTTGCTGTGGATGCGGCGAGCCCAATAAATCTTCCTCTTAAGCACAGGCACTCCACCACCCCAGCATCTTATACCTATAATACATTTTAATTACTTGGCTATTCAAATTATACTAAATTAGATTTGCACAGAACAGCACTGCGGATTTCTCAACTTACATTTAATCCACCACAAACAACACAAAATCGGCAGGTTCACTCACTCGAACTTGCAGGAGCCACGTGAGTCTGATGTCTTTAAAATTATTAAGTGACAAAGATTACTAGCACTAAGGTTCGACTTTGCCTCCCCATTAGCCATTTAGGTGACAGCTGCTGTATCACACATAAAGATGAACCATTCCTTGAGGGATGATTGTGGCTCCGCTGTGACACTGCTACATAAAGCATTATCAGGCCATGGCTGTGCTCGGAGCCACTGAAGTCTCCTAGGCACCTATCAGTACCCTCATTATCTGCATCACAGAGTGCCGGCAACGAACACTGCCAGGCCTCACAGCTTCGCAGCTCATTTGAGAAGCGGAAATTAAATGTCCCAGGAGAGAAAACAGGCACACTCTAACAGCGCCGGTGCTCTATACCAATAACACGTCGTCCACGGTAGCACTGACTTCTATCTCATTAATTTAATAGGGCTCCTGGAATGAGGATGGGAAGGTAGAGAGGCAGGCTTGACAAGATTACTGAGTGGTGCTGGCATTGTATGTCCGCAAGCTCATAACCGACTGAGCAAGGACTTGCTGGGGGTATCACAGCTCTTGCGATATTTGCTGGGGCTTCTAGAAGCAGTGAACAGCTTTTCTTTTTCTTTCTTTTCTTTTAAAGAAAGAAAGAAAGGCAGGAGGGAGACAGCAATCATGGAACAAGGGCAAAATTAGCTGATCATAAACATGATCTATGTATGTCTACAGCATGCTGCATTCCTGCCTGGGTGAGGTGGAGGAAGCTGGGAAGGGAGAGGATAAAATAAAGGTACCCTAAACACATAGTGAAGGAATTCCTCTGTGGTGTGTGTGTGTGTGTGTGTGTGTGTAAATGAGAGAAAGAGTCTGTGTGGAGGGAGTGTGTGTATGTGTGTGTGAAAGAGAAATAGAGAGTGTCTATGTGTTTGTGAGTGTGTGTGTGTAAATGAGAGAAAGAGAGTCTGTGTGTGTGGGAGGGTGTCTGTGTGTACAAGTCCTCACGAACACTGCAGAAAATTGGTTTTTACTTCTGTGAAATTTGTAACTGGTGTCATTGCAGAAATAGCAGCTCCTTTCTGATCAGAACAACAGTCTTCCAAACAAGGCTAAAAGGTGGGTGACTCAGATAAGTCCACCAAAGAGACCTATTCTTAGGAAAAACAAAACACATGAACTCTCCAGGTGATAGAAGCCATAGTGGGTTTTTCACCTTGAATAATCAGATAACGGCCTCAATTCTCGGCTGAAGAGGCCTGCCTGGCAGCTGGGATTTGGGTCCCTGCTAAACCGGAGAGACACAAAGCCGTCAGATTCCAAGATTATCAGCACAGATTCCTGAACACTGCATTTTTATTTTAATAACTGTTCTTCGTCCTTGTCGTTTGTTTAAAGGCCTCGGGGAAACAAAGATCAAGAAACCCAGTCTCCTGCACACTTTGGAACATTGCTGATAATGCTTTATGCGGCCTCGGGTTTTGTACCGGTTCAAAGCACCAAGGAAAATGTGATGACATTTGTGGCTCTGAAGAATAATGGGTGGTTTTGAAGCACCCTGGGTAGAGCTCCAAGCAGCCTCTCATATTATAGCCCAGCAGGATTTCGGGGTGGTATAGTCACACATGCTCCTTCCAGCTTTGGGAGAAAAGGGTTTGCATCTAGCCATTGTATGTACTCACAGGGTCTTTGAGCAAGCCCTTTTGCTGTATTGAGCCTGGGTTTTTTTCTGTCAAAGAGATGAGAGGAAAGCCCTGTAGTTAGTATGTCCGTGGGAATTTAAGTTCCATCTCTAGGAATCTCCCACGCAGTGTGATGATGGGCAGTTGACCCCATGGGGTTAAACCCTTTGGCGGCTGAATCTCCTCTGGAGATGGTTCCATTGGTAAAGTGCTTGCTAGGCAAGCATGACAACCCGAGGTTAGACCTCTCCTAGCACCGAGGTAAAGAGCTGGATGTGGCCAAATCCTGCACTGATGTAACCACCGTGCATTGCAATGATACAGGGACAGAAGGACCACCGGGTCACGTGTCTCTCCCACCATGATGGATTGAAATCTCTAAAACCATGAGCCACAACAACGCTTTCTTCCCTGAATTTTTTTTCCCACCAAGTGCTTTTGTCACAATGATGAGAAAAGCGACAAATACAGGCACAAGTTTAGATTTCTAGGAAGGTCGGAAGACAATGCCATGCTACCACTGCTCATCAGTCCCTTATATTAACTAACTAAACTCCAGATTTGTTCAGTACGGGTGTTGAGTTCTTCTTACCCGTCTCCTCTGCCCTGTCGTGTCCCACACTGGCTGTGCCTCTCATGGCCTTTCAGCACAGATGACTCATGGAATGACCTTGTCTGGCATGTTTTCTTGAGCCGACCGTGGTTTTAAGCTTTTAGAAGGGACACAGCAGAGACGGGAAAACCTCTCTCATCGCCCTGTGGCACAGCGGGCAGGCAGGCAGGGCTCAGTCCTTCTGCTGTCCTCATCTGCTCTCAGTAGCTTAGGGCTGGGCCTGCCAGGTTCCCCTACCAAAGGACACCGTTACGTATTTCTCATGGTCCTTCAGAACACTCCACAGTTTGTAGGAAGGGATGTAACGTTCCCTAGAGGAGACAGTATTAATATATAGTATTTGGAATTCTGTAAGGAAGAATTCTCTCTTCCCCCCATTTATTTATCTATTTAATCATTTGCTGCTATCACTCTGGACTCATGAATATTTTACCCTTGAGGCTACGACCTAATAGTACCACTAGTCATGTTATTGCCGTTTTATATTTTCAGCCTTCATGGTTTTTTTGAAAACTTGATATCTAGATTTTTCTCATCACTTAGATTAAATTACTTCATTTGCCTTTTTTTTTCTTCCAGCTTCCATGGTTGCCTTGTGGTTCAGGAGTCAGGGTTTTCTATACGGTGCTTCTAGAACATGGGCGTATTCCCATCACAGCAGGAAGAATGCAAGACGCCTCCTGGTGTTCATGTACTTGCTATAAGATTGAACTAAATCATTTCCTTCCAACTTCCATCAATTCAAACGAAGAAGACGCTAGGTTTCTTTCTTCTCTTTAACAATACCCAAAGCCACAAGGCTCCATTTATACAGGTATTTGTTTGTGTAGACCTAAGTCCCCACATCCCAGCATTTTACCTAAGTTTCTACTCATACTCATCAAGCTGAGGCCCTGCTTCTGGTAGTCTGCTTCCAGCAGTGTATTCTTCCTCTCTGGGTGATTGAAGCAGCACCATGTCATCACTGTGGTGGCTGGGGACAGTAGTCATAAGGGGTCAGAGAGCAACAGATAGAGCCCACGAGAGTGATGCATGAATGGCAGGCAACATGTGGCATCTCTAAGTGAAAGCTAGTGCCTTTTATTAGTGGAATTGCTCTGCTCCCAAACGTTTCTGCCTTTTCTATATTTTTCTTAAGTTGTCTTGAACTGCACACGGGGAACAAGGGGTTTCTTGCTTTCTGGTCAGCTCTGCGTGTATTTGCCCGTGTGTGAGGAGGTCCGAAGTCACCATTAGTCTTCTGCAATAGTGCTTCACCTTACTCTGTGAGACAGGTGCTCACTGAACCAGAGCTCTTCTCATTCACCTAGACTAGCTGGCCAGTGAGTCCCGGGACCTTCAGTGTCCAGCTCCCTAGAATTAAGATTACAGGCACATGCTGCCTCAACATGGGTACTACAGGGTTAAACTTGGGTCCTCATGTCCACACAGCACATAGGTGAGAGCCCCCCAAATACCCTAACACCCTGTGCTGTCACAATGTGTGTCCTCTTTTGTTACTAATCACAGACTCTGTCGTATTCCCTGACATAGTGGTGAAGCTTTAGACAGGAGTTCAATACCTCAGGCATTGATTGGTACTTAAGAGGCAGCTTTACCTCTTAATGAATGAATGGGCAGTTAGAGACATACACTCCATCAAAACTTACCCACAGTGAAATTCATCTGCTTTCTTTTCTACATTCAATCATCTTTCAAACCCCACTTTTAAAGTTTCTAGGCTTTGACTGCTCAGAAGAGTTTAGCAGTATATGTCCACCTAGTGCTCTCCTGCCTACTTCCTCTTCCAAGTGACTTGAAACCCTGTTGAATAACTTTGAACAAATAGAAGTCTGGGGATTCTGCTACCCATAGCTTGTACCCAGAAGCAGCCACTGTCTGCTGCTGTGATGCATATTAGTAAACTGTTTATCAAAACATGGTTCTTAATTAACGATGTCTGTTCTGTTCTAGATGGTTAGCCCACCTCAGAGAGGAAAGGATTGTTTCCAAGAGCTCCTTCCTCTTGCCTCCCTATATCCCTCTCATACATGGGTATCACACAGCCTAGCTAAGCACCTGGGATATACTGAGGGATGGTTCTGTTTATAACAAAAAAAAAAAAAAAAAAAAAAAAAAAAGGAAAAGCGCTTGTCTAAAAGTAACAATTGAGTATACTACAGTTTGGGTCTTAAATGTCTTCTCAAAGTCCATGAGTCGAAGGCTTGAACCCCAGGGTCTGCTGTTACGGGGTAGCAGACTCTAAGGGCTGGGGCCTAGTGGCCATCTGCCCCTGAAGTGGCTTATGGACTTCTAGCCCCGCCTCCTCTTTCCTTTCCTTTGCTTCTTGGCCATATAACGAGCAGTTCTACCGCACCTTCCTTTCCTGTCATGACACAGTGCTTGTCCCAAAGGTCATGGGGTTAACAGAGGATACACCAACCTTCAAACACTGTGAGCTAAAATAACCCTGCCTTTGTAAGGCGATTACATGAGCTGAGCGTTTGGCTAAAGTAGCGGTGATAGTTGTGGCCACCTTGGCCTGATTTGGAATCACCAGGAAGACATGGTGACTGGGTGTGTCTGATTTAACTGAGGTGGGAAGATGCACCCTGAATGTCGGCGGCACCATGCCATGGGATGGGGCACCCAACTGAGTAAAATGGGAGAAGCGAGTGTGCATCATTACCCTTCTCTCACACTTCCTGAGTATGGATGCTACGTGACCAGCCACCCCCTATACTGCCACCACAGCCGAAGCCATGTCAGCACCACACCTGCCCTTCCATGATGTACTTTGTTCAAAATAGATCTTCCTTCCTTTGGCTGTTTTTGTCAGCTATGATGTCACAGCAGTTAGAACACAACTAATAACTGGTAGAGTGGCAGAGAGCCGACTAACAAAATAAGTATGTGATTTTCCTTGCAATTGACTTCATTCTTTAGAGCAGTCTTGGGTTGATAGAACATTTGAGCCCAGATATATCCCATTGCCTCCAATAATACTTCCTCCCTCTGCACACACAGAGGGGCCTATTGTCTATATCCCCAGCCAGTTTAGCTCATGTACTGCCTAAGACTGTCTTAAATTAATCAGCCTCTATCACTCAGAGTCCAAAGCTGACGCTGGGGTTCATTCTTGGTGTTCTACATTCTGCAGATTTGAGGAAATGTGTGATGATGTCATGTCACCGTAGCATCCCACAGAACAGTTTCACCACACTGAAAGTCCTCAGTGGCTTGTCACTGTATCCTTCCCTTCCAACTAAGCCTTAGCAATCATTGATGCTTTTATGGTCTCCATGAATTTCTTCTAAGTCATATGGTTGGAATCCTAGTCCAGCTAAGCTTTTTCAGATTGCTTTATCTCACCTAGTAATATCCATTAAGGGCTTTTTAAAAAAATTGTGCATTCATTACAGGAACCTCAATTTTTTTTTAATGTGGAATAGTATTCCATTATCTGGATATAACACAAAAAGTAAAGTTTTTAATAAAGCATGACATACATGCTCAACAGCAAAGGGCACAGATCATTCATGTATGGCTTGATGAAATTTGATGAGTACATGCATGCATTCGGTACCCAGATCCATCAACAAACCATTGTTGCACATGGAAGTACTCCTGGTAGGCAAACCCACTCTTCACCCCACACAGGATGAGCAGGGTCCTAGCACCTCAACACATGAATAGTTTAGTCTGACTGACTGACTCCTTTAGGAAGTAGACTTAGGAAACACCTTTTCATCAGCAACTGTAAAAGCAACTAACAACTTCCTCTCCAATCAGACATGAGTCTGGATTAAAGAAAAAGCAGAGTGAACAGTGAGAAGAATTATATTTATCTTCTAAAGAGTCCTACTAGTGCCTTCCTGGAAGCTCCTGTCTCCACTCAGAACCTCTGGCCATCATCTAGAATACCAAACTGAGCTGCTGACAGCTGCAATTAGGCACTCCGTGGGAGGGCAGTAGCTTCTCTAAAGCTAACACTGTAAAGAAAAACATGATCAGATGGAACAGGGGGAACAGGGCTGGACAGCTTTCTACGAATGTATTTGCTCTCAGGACTTTTTAGCAGGTGTAAGAACTGACCAGAGTAAAACTCCCTAGGGACGTCACAGATTCCCACCCCCCAGATGGCTACCCCTTGGAGTCTGTGACAGTAAGCATCACTGTTAAAGCAAAAAAGCAGGAAGAGTTAAATATAGCGTGGATAATTAAGAATCTGGGAAAACAGTAGGCTGATGGATGCTTATTCGGGGAGAAATTATTTACACCAGAAACAGATGACCACCAGCAGGTTCCAGTTTCAAAGATGCTCTCTGTCTCTGATCAGGAGCAAGAGCAAGAGCTGGGGTCCAGGACCCCAGACCTACTCCCCCGAGGTCCTGCTCTCACCTGTCCCCATGCCCAATGGGAGTGGTCAGTGCAACAGGTGTGGGCAGGGTGGATATCTCACTACAATTCCCCTTTTAGTCTAAAGAAAAGATTTAGGCTTGAAACAAAGCTACATACAAAGACAGTATCAAATATGCTCTACGAAAAGGCAATGTAAGAACATACACACCTAAGGCCTACATTTAAGTAGTGTCCTTAATGCAGAAAGGCACAAACAAAGAGCATGTTCACACTAGGCACATACCTGCAGCAAAAGCAACCCGTAAGCACTTTAGGTGCAACAAGAAAAAAAAAAAAAAAAAAAAATATATATATATATATATATATATATATATACACATACATGTTACATTTATGCAGCAGAGAAAACCATCGAAGTACCCTCGCATATCACATGAAAATTAAAATAATAAAAGGACCACACGCCCATGATACTCCCCAGAGACTGATGGTCATATGAAGGGAAATTTTTTTTTTTTAGCACAGACCCATGATATTCTCAAAGATAAAGTAGCTCACCAAGCTAACATTTCCTACACAAAACAGCGAACCATGTGGGTTTGACCTATGGGTAATTTCAGCTCTTGTCTCTTGGTTGTGGTCTGCTGGGAAAGGCAGAGGGTACCAGAGTCCTCAGGGTTCTACTTCATCTGCCCAGCAGGGAGTAAGGACTTCTGATCTGACTTTGCTTAAGAAGCAATAAGGAGTAGGGATTGTGTAGATGACTGAAGTCTTGGAATCCTCTATTATATAATAATAATATAAGGAAGCACCCTAAAATGGAAAATAGCCTTAATTACAAACACAGCCAGAGTTTGTTGCCATGTACCAGATGCTGTATGGAACACTGAAAACCTCATCTAGTTCAACCCTCATGGCATACTGGTATCACTGTCTTCTTATACATCAGAGTTTCCAGTGGCTAGCACACTCTGGGAGGTCCAGAGCTGCCATCGCTATCCTCCTCAACACTGGGCAGGAGTGTCCCTGGCCTCTCAGCTCACAAAGTCAAGTCAAGGTCTATATATCTGCTGTTACCATGACACTGACAACGCTCCACAGTTAAGAGATTTCAGACAATGTAGAAAAAGTTGCTGGTAAGAGTGGTATTATTCTTTGTCTCAAACACCTGGTCCTAATGAAAAATAACTGATAATGAACACTCAACCCCCCACTGGATTGAACAGTGGACATAGACCAGCCCACAATTGCCTGTCACTATTCCCACAGTTGTGAGACAAGCCAGTTTTAAGATGAAATATGCATGAAGCTGAAGCTGAGTGTGATGGTGCATGCCTGTGATCCCTGCACTTAGGGGTAACGGTAGGAGGATCAGGGGTTCATTGGTTATATAAAGTATTAGAGGCCAGCCTAGTCTACATGATATATAGGTGGATAGATATACATGATAGATGATAGAGAGATTAGATAGATAGATAGATGATAGAGAGATTAGATAGATAGATAGATAGATAGGTGATAGTGAGATTAGATAGATAGATAGATGATAGATAGATGATAGAGAGATTAGATAGATAGATAGATAGATAGATAGATAGATAGATTAGATAGATAGATAGATAGGCGATAGTGAGATTAGATAGATAGATAGATAGATAGATAGATAGATAGATAGATAGATGATAGAGAGATTAGATAGATAGATAGATAGATAGATAGATAGATAGATAGATAGATGATGGTGAGATTAGATAGATAGATGATAGAGAGATTAGATAGATAGATAGATGATGATAGTGAGATTAGATAGATAGATGATAGAGAGATTAGATAGATAGATAGATAGATGATAGTGAGATTAGATAGATAGATGATAGAGAGATTAGATAGATAAATAGATAGATAGATAGATAGATAGATGATAGTGAGATTAGATAGATAGAGAGAGAGAGAGAGAGAGAGATGAGAGAGATGGTTGGTTGGATAGACAGACTGATAGAGAGATGATAGATAATAGAGACAGACAGATAGAAATATATAGATGATAGACAGATCAGTGACAGACGGGAACTTCAGACAGTGACTCCACCCCCACACCACGGATTTCACCTTTCTTCCATCGGCCTTGGCTGCTCTACTTTCCCAGAAGTCCCCAGTTCCACTCTTCCCATTTCCTCTGTTTACCTCCAGATTCCAAGAAACTAAACAACTCATCACAGAAAACATGAAGTAGGGATTGTCAGCCTGAAACTTTACAATCAAGAGGATACTATTCACTGCAGATGGAGAAATTAAAAAATACTTCAAAGAATTATTAAGGAGATGCTGTAGTTCCTGAAAATAAAGAAATTTGCTGTAACAACAACAGCAGGTAGTGGCAACATGTCAAAGAGGCCCCCAAGTGAAAGAGTCCCCTGCGGCAAAACTGAAACAATTCAAGTAACAGAAAGAGTAGTCCATGCTGCATTTCAGGTAAAAACACAGAACACACACACATGACAGTGCACTGATATAAATAAATGATCCAACAGCTCAACACATGGGCGATGGAAAGATGCATCTTTCCTAAAGGAAACTTCCCAATAACAGTTGCCAGATAATACAGGCAGACATGCCCTTTTGGAGGGTTGTGTGCTGATCTGAGAAATTGGCTTCTGAAGAATAGGAAAGGGGAAACAATAGCAACTTTTCATGAAGGACACCCGTGTACAGCCTTCATAATGATGGCGCTGATGTTCACCTGTGATAAGCTATGTTGATACCATGTACCTCCCTACTAAAGGGAGAAAGGCTGTTCCCTTAGAGGCATTCTTACCAAAATTTTACAAACTCAGTGAAATCTTAAAAAGAAATTAAAAAAAAAACAAACTAATTCATTATCTGTGAAACGTGATTAGTCATGACCATGGAAACGGACTTTGATACAAGCTCTGACCAATAACGACAATGTATTCCTTACTTTTCCTGGTACTGTAACAAAATCCCTAACACAAGCCACTTAAGGCTAGAAGGCTTTATTTCAGCTCTTATTTTCAGGGCATTCTGCCCATCGTTTGAGGAGGGTGTGGCAGCAGAAGGATGAGGCACTGGTACACTGCATCTAAGACCAGGAAGCAGACAGAGAGGAATGCTGGCCTCCGTGTGGCTTTCTCCTTTTTTATTATGTTTTCTGTCCATGATACAAGGTTATAGACTGGTACCACCCATATACCACACCTTTTGCAGGCATGCACGGAACCACGCAGAGGCAAAGTCTGTTCTCTTTCAAATATATAGGCAGACTCTGAGTGTGTGTTTGCAGGTTCTTTTTCTTTTAATTCATTAAAATTTTTATTTTGAATAGCTTCAATCAAAAAGATTCCATAAGATTATTTACAATGTTGAATGTACAATTATGAAGAACTACCTTTTTTTTTTTTTTTTTTTGACAACAGGGTACCATTCTTGAGCAGCAATACAATTTAAAAAATGTAAAGATGTGGTATCATTTCTGATATATAAAGTTACTTTTAAAAAAATCCACAGTCTTAGGGAATTCACAAATCATAACAGGAAGTAACTTTTATTAACTTTAGGTGCACATAATTACCAAATTGTAATACATTAAAAATACGTGTAAATGCCCAGGCTGTACAAAAGTTAATACCCTACCTTGTTAAAAGTTCCCAGTAACCTCACACCGTAAATATAGAAAACCCCTTTCTCAGACACATCAAAACTGCATGCATGAATTAGATGTTCTGGAAAGCCTGAGGCTGCTCCTCACTGCATATGAGCTTTTGCTGATTTTGGAACAGGATATATATATGGATATATATATATATATATATGTCATTATTTATATATATATATATATATCATTTTATATATATATATATATTTATCATTATTTACCATGCCTTTGAAACTGTGCAGAACTTTCATCAACATGGGAAACAAAATAAATCGTGGAAAAAACAGTACAGTAACGGGTTTACTTAAATGCAAGTGCAATCTGGAAAGCTTTTGAATTTCAGGCTTATAAAACTTAGAAACGTACTGGTTTGTTGTTGGTTTCGCTGCTCTCACCCAAGCACTATTTGCAGCATTGCTTTACAGGAAACAGTTACCACTATTTATTTATATTTGAAGGAGGAAAACAACTTTAAACATCCCTGAGGGAGACCCACGTTAAAAAAAAATCTTATTTATTTAAAAAGTTAAAAAGTTACATATCATTTTTTATCAATTACTTTCCTGGACATTTCTTCCTGGCATTTATGTGCATAAATAAAATTTAAATCAGCAATATTATCAATCTTAATACATCAAAATAATGTATGTACAGATTTTAAAATTACCTCTGTATATACTCAAATAATTTAATGTAAAATTCAGCATCTAAATCTCTATGTGATGGTGACCTATAGAAGAGTTCATCTACCTGTGCCACTAACAGGACCTATGTATGGGCTGACAGACATTCCTCATTGTTTGGAGGTTCTAACAGAGGTGGTGGTTACCTGCATGTCCTTGACCAAAGACTGGTCCTCCTCTATTAAGGGAAAAGTCATCCTCTTTGACCAAGTGAGCAAACAGCTTCTGGAGAGATGCCAGTGGAACAAGGGAGGAAGGAGACACCTATCTATCCAGTCAGATCAACCAAATCAGTCCTGTCAATCAATGAGACGAAAGGCGTTACAACTATATGGCCCTCACATCCTAGAGACACACTCTTCCTTATCACCTGCAATACGCATGCGGATTTGAGAAAATCACAAAACAACGTGTTCAAATTGTCACTCAGTCAGAAGTAACCCACCCGCTGGCCTCCTGACTTTTTCTCTCAGCTAGATGAGAACAGAGTGGGCAAGCATGGAGTATCCTATCAGTGCTTGCTGAAAAAAGAAACTTTCTCTTTCCTGAGTCCTAATAGACACTTTGTTTCTAGATGGAATTTCCGACTGGGGAATGCACATCCGATGGAAAATGGCTTTGCAAGTGCCTATCCTTTTAAGGCAAGCTGGCTTCAATATTTCTAGAGAGCAAAGTTAAACAGAGTAATTTTTAACTTGGAGCTGTAGAGTGTTACACACACCCCACCCCTGACCCCCCAAACCCACAGAGGTGAGTTGGACTCTCCATGGACACCCCACCTGGTTCAATATATTTGCCTGTCATGGTTGCTGGAAAATGTGTTCAACTTCATTAAGAAACTGATGAAAGATCTTTACAAGTATTTTTCCAGCCTAGCACACACACACACACACACACACATAAATAAATTAAATAAATAAACAATGAAGCAACTGAGCAACACTTGCCATTGACATTACCAAATAAATGCTCTATAGAAGAATGGAAACTAAAGATTACTTGCAATAACTTCTCGAGCCAAAAATCGTTTGGAGCAGGAGAGGAAGGGCTGAGGGGATGGCATAGTCACTAAAATGTTTGCTATGTAAGCATGAAGACCTGAGTTCAGATTTCCAGCACCACATAAAAACTCAGAGTGTCACACGCCTGTAATGTGGTGCCGGGACTTGCCATGCTGCTAGTCATGGCAAACTGGTGAGTTCCAGGCTCAGCGAGATACCCTGCCTCAAAAATTAACTAAGGTGGAAAGGGACAGAGGAAGATGCCCAGCATCTATCTCTATGGTGTCCCCATGCATGCACACATTATGTGTTCTCCTACCAGCGCAGTACATGCAACACACACACACGCGCGCGCGCGCGCGCACACACACACACACACACACACACACACACACACACACCAGTTGGGAATATTTGACATGTGCAATAAATATTCACCATGTTTAGGTGTTAACATCCCTGAGCATTCATCTTGCATTTTAATCTCCCACACAGGTAGATGATAGATGAATTCATGTTGTCAGAGTACCTTGTAACTGGGGCTTCAGCCATTCAGGACACAGAGATCTGTCTGTGGAGTACTGTGATTAAAGGCATGAGCTACTATATCCAACTAATCTTAGTTCTTAAATTCAAAGACATTTGCTTTTACTAAAGTAACATGATAGGTATAAAAGCAAATGTAATATTGGTTGAGAATCTTTAATAGAAAATCTCAAATATACAATGATCCAAAACCTGAAAGTTTTTAAGTGCCAACTTGATATCACAAGTAGAAAAGGGCAACCCCCCCCCAACCTCAAGTGAGAGCTTAAAACTTAAAACATGAGCATAAACTATTGCATTCAATTATCTTCAGGCTACAAGGATAAAACTAAAATGAACTTCATGTTTAGACTCGGATCCCATCTCCATGCTATCTCATTGTGTATATGTAAATCTCCCAAAATCTGAAATCCAAATTACTTCTTGTCTCAAGCATTTTAGGTATGGGATATGCAAGCTATGTTGGATACAAAGAAGAAGAAGAGGAGGAAGAGGAAGAGGAAACTTACAAAGCTACAGGATTCCCAGGCCTTTCCCTAAGGCTCATTGAGCAGTAAGCAACCCCTGGGGCCAGGGAGGCTGGTGGAGCTGCCTGTAAAGGGAGCAGGTTTCACAGAGTCATCACTCACACAAGGGCAGGGTTTGGATGCTGCAGCTGCCCTTGACTCACCCATGTTCCTCTAAATAACCTCTAAGCCACACTCCTGCCAAGTTTTCCCAATGCATTCATTCCTTCACTGAACTAAGCTTGAGTGAAATCGTTTCTTCTGCCTGTCATCAGTGCCCCAGGTGAGGTGTGTAGGTGAGGCTCTTCACTTCTCCCCATTGAAGTCACACAAGTGGTACACAAAGTAAATAAGAGGAAGAAGTTCCTAAAGGAAGGGGAAGGGGAGGGGAAGGAGGGGAAAGGGAAGGAAGGGAAGGGGAGGCAACAACTAAAGCAAGAATCTTCCATAAAGCCATGAAGGGTGGTGGGACTCTGGGCAGACTAACTAGGAATCGAGAAATAACAAGCATTCAGATAATTCCTGATATGCAAAATTGCAGATGATGAGACCCAAGTCAGGGAGTGTGGCGGATGCTCTCCAAGGCTCGAAGATTTGATGGTGTTCTCCAGCTGGTGGAACTGTTTGGGAAGGATGAGGAGGTGTGTTGTTTGGGAAGGATGAGGAGGTGTGTTGTTTGGGAAGGATGAGGAGGCGTTTTGCTGGGGATGGGCTTTGAGGTTTCCAGAGTCCATGCCTTTCCCAGTTAGCTCTGTCTGCTTGCTGCTTGGGGACCCAGATGTGAGCTCTCAGCTCCTGCTCCAGCGCCGCCCTTGCCTGGTCTCTGCCCTGATGGTTATAGGCTTGACCTCTCTGCAACTGTGAGCCCCAAGTAAATGCTTTCTTTTATAAGCTGCCTTGGTCACGGTGTTTCATGACAGCAATTTAAAAAGTGACTGAGACAGATGGGAAGGTCTCTTGAGTAAGCAGGAAGCCTCAAGCCAAGACCCAGACTTAAAGCCTCACACAGCGTGCATGAGACTACAGACTCCGCGGAGGAGTGGAGGGACTGGAGAGGTTTCAGAACACATAACCACATTCACTGTTGAGAAGTTAGATGTTTCTCTCTTTATTTAAAATTTAAATTAGAAACAATCTTGTTTTACATATCAATCCCAGTCCCCTCTCCCTCCCATCCTCCCATGTCCCCCACCTATGGCCCATCCCATCCCCTTTCTGCTCCCCAGGGAGGGTGATTCCTTCCACCAGGGATCATCAAAGTCTGTCACATCATTTGGTGCAGGGCCTAGGCCCTCCCCCATGTGTCTAGACTGAGAGAGAATCCCTCTATGAGGGATGGGCTCCCAAGGTCCATTTGTATACTAGGGTTAAATACTGACCCACTACCAGAGGTCCCATAGACTGCCCAGTCCTCCCAACTAACCTAGGCTGCTTTCCCAGCTATCAGCTCCCCTTGTTCAGGTCAGTGGTTTCTGTGTGTTTTCCCAGCCTGGTCTTGACCCCTTTGCTCATCACTCCTCCTTCTCTGTAACTGGATTCCAGGAGTTCAGCTCAGTGTTTAGCTGTGGGTGTCTGCTTCTGCTTCCATCAGCTACTGGATGAAGCTCTAAGATGGCATATAAGGTAGTCATCAATCTCATTATCAGGAAAGGGCATTTAAGGTAGCCTCTCCACTATTTCTTGGTTAGGGTCATCTGCTATGAGTAGGGTTTTCCTGCCGGCCTGGACCCACTGTGGTGTCAGCCCCAATTGACACACAGCGACTCTGTATTTGATATTATGCTATTGGCCAGTTACTTGTTTCTTATCGGCTAGCTCTGTCTTAATTATTAACCCATTTATATTACTCTAAGTATTTCCACGTGGTCTTATCTTAGCCTGGACCTCTGCTCTCTCCAGTCTCTACTTGCTGACTCCTCCCTACTACTTCCTCTTTCCTCCTTGTCTCCTAGTCCCTCCTATCTTCCTTTCCTATTGGCCAACAGTGCTTTATTCATTAACCAATATGGGAAACATCTCCCATCAGTCATCCTTGTAGATCTCTGTATCAATTCCCCAGTGCCAGACTTTTCTTTAAACCTATAATGGCTCCCTCTGTTAAGGTATCTCTTTTCTTGCTCTCCTCTATTCTTCCCCTGACTTAATCTTCCTGCTCCCTCATGTCCACCTCTCCCCTCCTCTTCTCCTCTTCTCTTTCTCCTAACTCCCTCTTCCTCCTCCCATGCTTACAATTTGCTCAGGAGATCTTGCCCATTTCCCCTTCTCCAGGGGACCGTGTATGTCTCTCTTAGGGTCCTCCTTGTTTCCTAGCTTCTGGCAGTATGGATTGTAGGCTGGTAGTCTTTTGCTCTATGTCTAAAATCCATATATGAGTGATTACATATCATGTTTGTCTTTTTGTGACTTAGGATGGTTTCTTCTAGTTCTATCCATTTGCTTGTGAATTTCAAGATTCCATTGCCCCCCCCCCTCCAACTGAGTAGTACTTCATTGGGTAAATGTACCACATTTTCTTTATCCATTCTTCAGTTGGGGGACATCTTGGTTGTTTCCAGGTTCTGGCTATTACAAATACTGCTGCTATGAACATAGTTGAACAGATGTCCTGTTGTATGAATGTGCATCCTTTGGAAATATGCCTAAGAGTGGAATTGCTGGATATTGAGGTAGACTGATTCCCAATTTCCTGAGGAACAACCATACTGATTTCCAAAGTGGCTGTATGAGTTTGCACTCCCACCAGCAGTGGAGAAGTGTGCCCCTTTCTCCACATCCTCTCCAGGATAAACTGTCTTTGGTGTTTTGATTTTAGCCATTCTGACAGGAGTAAGATGATATCACAGAGTTGTTTTGATTTGCATTTCCCTGGTGGCTAAGGATGTTGAGCACTTGAGTGTCTTTCAGCCATTTTAGGTTCCTCTATTGAGAATTTTCTATTTAGTTATTTACCCTGCTTTTTAATTGGATTATTTGGTGTTTTGGTGACTAGCAGAAGTTAAATGCTTAAAGAAACACCATTTTAGGAAACATCTGAATTCTAAGAGAACAAAGTCTTAAATAAAAGTGCTCTACTGGCAGATGCTCAAAACTATGATTAAAAAAAAAATTACTCTTTTTAGGGCTGAAGAGATGGCTCAGTAGTTAAGAACACTTACTGCTCTCCTAGAGGCCCTGAGTTCAGTTCTTAGCACCCATATTGTATTGCTCACAGCTACCTGCAATACCACTCCAGACATCTACTGGCTTCTGAGGGCACTTGCACCCACATGTACATACGCAGGCATAGAAATACATCCCCAAAAGGGAACCATTTCAAGGTCCTGTAGTTGCTCTTTGTGTTGTGTTTACCTACAAGGTCAGCCCTATTAGAAATGAAAACTGTTTGGTGTGAGTCTGAAGACCTCTTCTCATGAATAACTTCTGGTCAATTTCCATTATGATGACATGTATCTTCACCAGCCTTTTAAGTCTGACGGGCCTCAAACATGGCTATTTTAAGAAAGGCTCCATTTGTCTCAGAAAAGAGAGTTTGTGGCCTTGTTCTGTCACTGAGGAGAGTTTTCTGTGAATGTGAGTAAGATTAAGCTGGTAGTCGCTCTTTTTTCTATGGCCTTGCTAATACTCTAAGTAATTGTTTTATCAGTTTTTGAGAGAAAGGTACAGAAACCGCCAACTGTTTTGAAATAAATCCAACCAAAGGCATGTAGACTGCCACATACCAATATCTTTTAAGACAGAAAAGGGCATCAGAGAACTAAAAGGGATGAATCACTAGGTGTAGCATTGAGTGCTTGCTAGATTGTTGCTGTTGCCCTGGAGTACAGGCACTTATGTAACCAACCATTGTATTTATGCACAAAGCTAAGGCCCTTCCTTCAGTGCTCCTGATGAATTTTCTAATGAAAGAAGTTGAAATCATAGACGTGATGAACCCACTTGAAAGAGAAGAATTGGCCCAGGAATCACAATCTTTGGGGATCCCCTGAGCTCCAATCACCAGTAGCGATGTTGTAATATCATTAACCTTATTCCTCTGGCTCTGCAAAAGGTCACTTTATCTGTGAACCACGCATCCACACACTCACACAGATAAGAGGCCATTAACAAAAGCCTGACTGTTGGCTGTCCCACCAGCGCTATCTAACCCAGTTAGCACATTTCCCAGCATTCTGTCACGAAGTCATTGGCAGTGTCAGCATTGGAAAACTGCATGGCTCAGATGTTTCTAAACCCTTTTAATCCATGACAAAGGCCTCCATTTACTGTTGTTTTGTTTTCCTCTGCTGCCCTACAGCATGGCAGCTAGTGTGCGCTCCTGATAAGCAGTGAGCCGTGCAGATGAGGTTCAGTTTCCGTGTACACACCACCGCCACGCAACCTGCCAAGGCCCAAATGGGGGATGTGGCATGGTTTCCCCTCCCCCCCACGAGCAATCAATGCCAATGGCACCCTGCACAGTGGTTCCTGGGCCAGATAACTTCAGAAGAACACACAACTAATTTTTTTCCATGTGACCAAAAAAAAAAAAAAAAAAAAAGACATTTGTTTAGCATTATCTAATTGGAGGGGGGTTGCTTTCTCTAAGGCAAATAATTTCATTCTGATAAATCGAGAGAGTAGCAAACTAAAATGAAGAGCAAAAAGGGAAAGAGAGATACTCCTGTCCTATGGTGTTTTTGTTTTGTTGGTGGTGTTGTTTGGAAAGGTTACTTTGTTTTCCATTCTCTTTGAAGATGAGAGGCTGCTGCTCCAGGAAATAATGCTACTCTTGACAAAAGAGGTCTGTGTGTGTCCAGGGGAGTGTGGCAAAGGGAACAAGAGGCCTGTGGTATGAATGGTGGTAGCCTAAGCTGGATTGGGAGGAATTGACAGCCAGTTGACTCCTTGGCCTCAGTGACTGTCTCCACTGCCAAGTCTGGATGAAGAGTCCTGAGCTGCTAGAAGCATATGATGGGTCAGGGTAAATCAGCTTTGAGATCCACTAAGAAATGACTGGGGCAGAGAGCAATTCAGAATGCAATGGAGAATCCCAGTGCCTCCAGAGCACCGAGAATCAAGCACACTGAAAGACAGAGATAGCTTTCTTGCATAAAAAGTTAATGGCTGAGTTTAGATTAAAAGTCACTGCATGGGAAATGTGGGTACAAAGCACTATGGAATAGTGGAGGTGGAGCCATTTAATATTTACTTCCTGGGCAAAGAAGCTCATATGAGGACCTAAATGTTTATATCCAGCGTCCATGCAAAAACAATGGCACAATAACATGTACTGGGGACCCCCGACACTGGGGTTCTGACACAGGCAGATTCCTGCAGGCATTGGCCAGCCTCAATGAGCTCCCGGTTCAGTGAAAGACCCTGTCTTGAAAAGCACGCTGGAAAGAGATAAGAAGACATCCAACATAAATCTCTACCCTCCGCACTCACTCCCACGCACATGCACGTGGCCTGCATACTTGAGTACACATAGCCATACAGATGTGTACATACACAACAGACACATACGTAAACAACGCAGAACTTTCACCCAACTGTGGCATTCGCCTTTTTAAGTGTTGGGGGTGTGTCTTTATCCTCACCTTTGATTCCCAAAGGAGCTGAAACAATTTTTGAAACCGACTTCAAATGCTTTATCGCTACTGAAAATCAATATCTTTTTTGTTCACAGCAAGAACTGTGCTTCTAAACTCTCAAGGCCTTTCCCATGCTTCTCGGTTTTCAAATGATTAAAAGATATTATCTTCCTATGTCTAGTGGAGGCCAGGGAGCTGGAGAGGGTGGGCTAATTCTACCATGGAGATTTTCTATTCCCAAGACTATGCTTTTAGCAGAACACAGTCTCACTTTTCGGTCGTTCTCAAGCTCTCCTATGCCTTTTACCTTTTAACATCTCCTGTGCCACCCTGCCCCTGGTACCTCCTACCCTGCAAACAGCAAGGGCACAGGTAGCTAACTTAGCGTGGTAATGATACAAATGTGATTTCTTCCCAGACTTGGTGGTAGTGGGAGCCCATCTTCTACCAGATCTTTAGTGAGTGGGCCCAGATGAATGCCTGACCACCTGCCAATTAAGTGTTGGGTGGGCAAGTGACTGGGGCACCTCCGTCTTCTTTTTAGCCACCATAACTCATTCACTATGCCCCTCCTTCAGTTTGCTTCCTAATACATGTCCTTTCCCAAACCAAACCTGTCCTACAATTTCATGCAAGCCTTGTATCCACCCTCCCACCCCCACTCCCCACCCGCCTCTGCTCTTTGCTGACTGTGGTAGCTCTTCTAACTTGGGCAATATGCAGAGAGCACTCTCTCTGGCATATCTGGCTGCTCATAGGTTCTCACCTGAAAATCTGTTTCTCTCTTCATGAAACCAGCTATCCTCGAAGATCTTATTCAAGGCACATGCCTAGCTTCTCTCGATTGTCCAAGTCTGTATCTAATACCTGAACCCAGTTCTCAGATCTTCCACCTCCCTCTCTCCCTCCCTCCCCCTCCTTCATTTCTTTCCTTCCAGCAAATGTTTGATGACATCCTACTCTACACTAGGCACTCACTTTTAAGGGGCCAGTTACAGGAGCAAATGAGACAGACAAGGTCTCCTTTGTACAACGTTTACATAATACAGGGTGGAGGCAGGCAGTAAAGACTACCCAGTATCTAACAATGGACTGATGGGGAGTGAGTGCTATGAAGAATGATCTGTGGATGTTATGCATGGGTATTAGAGATGCCCTCTTTGGGAAGATGTGATTGAAATGACTAAAAGGGGAACATGTGCTCCACAGTTGACCAGAACATTCCAGTGAGGCAAATCTGCATGCAGAGGTCTTAAGATAAAGGTGAACTAAGGAAGTATGATCTTCCCCCTTACCATGTCTATGCCATAATTATGTGTGTAACATATAATATCAGTAATCACACACAAGGAACATGTAGCATTGTGTGGAGGTCCATGTTTATTAGATGCATACAGATTTATTATTCTATAATGAACTCTCGGTATCAGATTGTTACCCAAACTCAGATTCTCAGTTTAAAAGCATCGAGTGGGAAACAGTTCAAAGTGCTCATGTTTGGCAGGGAAAGAGTCAGACTTCTGGAGAATAGGAAGCCAATTCATTCTCAGCAGATCTCTGGGCCAAATGATGCTTAAACCCGAGAGAGAAATTAATGCACAGCTCATCAAGATTTACACCTAAGCACACGCCTAGCTCTTGACTTTTCCTCATTAACTTTTATGGCACAAAGTTCTTTCAGCTGCCCCCTCTCACAGAGTGACCCCACATTTCCCATCTTGCATTAACCAGCTTCCCCTAGCTCAGCCGAACACATCATAAAATTATTTTCAGTATGAGTGAGAAACACCTTTACATTTTATGACTCGTACAATAAAGAAACAAGAAAAATATGCAATTTATAAAATGATAATATGCTGTAATATGGAGCTTTTAAGTTAATGGGACATACCGGGAATGGTGTCATTAAGAAAGAGGGAGGGGTGAGGAGGAGGAGGAAAGGGAATGCTTTATCACGCCTAAGTGCTGCAGCTGACAAGAACCCGGAAGACACAGACCATGTACATGCTATCAATTTGTTCCTTAGAATTACTAAGTTTTTTTGTACACACGCGTACACGCACGTGCACAGCACAGCACACACACACACAAAGTAGCAGCATCACAGCTTGCAAAGGGGGCAAGGCCATGTACCTGCCTGTCTTGCTCACCCACACCCTACCTCTGCAGGCAGAAGTCCAGGGAAATGCAACCTGAAGAACCAGATTTCACTCAGGCTGAGTCACTCCAGGGGTGCCTTGTGATGCATTAAAATAGCCTTCTAAAACTCTACACAGGACTGCATTTGTCAGGATTCCCCAGAGGAATGGAACAACTTCCAGCACAGGTGTGAGCTGGGAAGTGGGCTGATGAGTTGGTCAGCTGCCCCACAGTCTGGTTCCAGCTTCAAGCCCCCATGACTCTTCACCCAGGGCTGATGCAGAGCCTTAAAACCCCTCATAATCGGGGCCAAAGAAAGAGGCTAAGAAGCTGGGTGAGTTTTCTCTACAGAGAATAATGTGTCATAACCCAGATACTGAAAAGTGATGTCATGGAATTGTTGTGACCCGGATTCTGGAAAGTGATGTCATGGAATTGTTGTGACCCGGATTCTGGAAAGTGATGTCATGGAATTGTTGTGACCTGGATTCTGGAAATTGATGTCATGGATTCACTGCCAGTTTTTATTACAAGGAAGGTGAAATACTGATTGGATGGAGGCAGTGTTTTATGGTAATAAAGAACATGGGTTCCTGAGTTAGGGTCTTCCTCCTTCATTTGCTAGGTAACTTTGGTGAAGTTACTGAAAGGAACTGTTTCTTGTTTTTCTAATGTATAAAATGGGAATATCGGTGACATAAGCCACAGAGGGATGTGAAGACAATTGAGGTGGGAGACTGAAGTACCCAGGGCCTTTCTTAGCTCATAATGAACACTTAGGCACTTTACTGAAAAAGTAGTGGAAACCCACACAAAACACCTAACACCAGATATATCCCCAACTCCCAGAGAAATCAATCTCTCTCATCTCTCCTTCTCACTCACACACATGTCTAGTGTGATATGTACTGAGATGAGGTACATTTAGAACCAGAATATGAATTAAGTATTCTATGAGAAAGGTTTCAGGAAAAAAAAATCACTGCTCATGAATCGTCAATATATTAAAATAGCTTTTTAAAATTCTACACAGCACTGTATTAGTGAGGACTCTCCGGAGAAATAGAACAGGATATATACTGATGATATAGCTAGGGTTATAGATAGATGGGATGATACGAGCATAGGGCTGTAGGAATTATGATTATTGAGACAAGGATCCCTGCGATCCCCAAGCTAGAGAACCCAGAAGGCCAGCACTGTAATTCAGTGTGAGGCTCGAAGTTGATGGTGTGAAACCTACTCTGAGCTGCAATGCCTCAGTACTAAGAGCACCAAGGTCTCCAGAGGCAGGAAAATATGCATGGCTCAGCTCCCACTGAGAATTTACTTTCTCCTTCTATTCTTTTTTGTTGGGGTTTTTGAGGAACCGGTAAAGACAATCTTCAAATGCTGATCTCCTCTAGAAACATCAGAACAGACACAACCAGAAATAATATTTTACTAGCTCTCTGGGCAACCCTTAACCCAGTCCTGCTGACATGTACTGTTATGTTGTTTTATGTCTCATCAAATAAAATAACTACCATTCTCTATGACTTCTTAAAGCACAAGCTCTGGCTGGCCAATTATTCACCCACAAGAGTCTGAAACGTCCTTGCATACACACCCATGGATGACAACTGCTAACACCTAGTGAGGGGAACATCAGTGCAGTCCCACAGAAGTGTCACCTGGGGACCCACATCAAGAGGGCCTCTGGGTAAAATACGTGACTAAAATCTTCCCCGGTAGTTTTGAGGTGTGCAAATCAGACCCCAGTGGAACTAACTATGCTCTCACTTGGCAAACAGGGATGCTGAACCTACTGAAAAGATCTCCTCAAGGCCATGTGGAGGGACCAGGGTTAGTCAAAAGCCATGGTCCACAGGGAGATGATTGGAACCATGCAGATCTCCCAAATTCAAATTTCTTCATAATTTTATATATGTACAAAATATACTGTGATCATATCTACTCCTGTTATCTCTCTTATCTCCCTTCCTCTAGCTCCTTTCCTATGTCTTTTGGTGTGTGTGTGTGTGTGTGTGTGTTATTGTGTTTAACTAGAGTTACTTCTATAAGCATGGATTGGGGTTATTTACAGGAGCATGGACAACTTAATGGCAGTACCACTGAAGAAATAACATCATTTCCCCTGGCAACCAAGAACTGCCAATATAGCAAGAGCCTTTACCACCAACAATGGGATGTTGAAGGGCTCAGACTTTCATGAGCCTTATGTAGGGCCAGCTGTCAGAATACATCAAAGAAACAAACACATTGATCCAGGGTCTCCTTTGACTTTAACATAGCCCCAGGCTCAGAAATAATTTCCAAATATCTGAACCATCTTGCACAGGAAGATTTCATCCCATTCTGATGCTTTAGCTAAGAATCTACCTTTGTCAGACTCCTCAGTTCTTTCTGACTTGAATGTGACTTAGAGAAATGCCCTGTGATACACAGTAGATCACTGATTGAATTAGTATCATAGCATCCCTGAATAATGAAACCTGTTATTCAGGGTTTATGGAGTAGGGACAGTTAGTTAAGTACCTGCCATATATTCATCAGGACCTGAATTTAGATCCTCAACCTCCAGGTTAAAACTAGGGCACAGGATAACAGTCTGTAATTCCAACACAGGAGATGTGGAGACAGATGAATCTCCAGATCTTGCTGGCCAGCCAGTTCTGAACAAATGAAGGCCAGCATCTGTGGGAAGCCCTGTCTCAAGAAATAAAGTGGAGAGCTATCGAGAAAATGCGAGCATTAATATCCGATTTCCACATGCATCTCTCTCCACACGCAGATATGTGCACACACCCACATAAAAACACGCATAAAGCATACACACACACACAAATAAATACTGAAGAGGACAAAAGGAAATGCTTGGATAGAACTAATACAGTGCCAAGGAGGGGACTGGCATAGCACATTGTCTTTCCAGGCTTGGGGAAGACTTTGAATGCTATCTTCCAACTTTCTTTACCCATGAGAAACCTAGTGGAGACAGATTTCCTTGGTTTCTTCTGGTTTGGTCTGTCTTTACAGACCAAATCTTGGGGTTTGTTTGATATTCAATAGGTTAACACTGGATAAATGAGTGTGTGCATGTGTGTGCACATGCACACACATGTGTAAGGGCATACATCGTGTACACATTTGTGAGTGTGAATGCAGGGACACACATGGAGGTCAGAGGACAACTCCATGTGTTGGCCTTCCCCTTCCACCATGAGTCAAGGTCTTCTTGGTGTTTCTCCACCACGTATACCCAGGAGGGTGGCCTGCAACTTCTGGCGACCGGCCTGTTTCCACTTCCCATCTCTCAGGCGAAGTAATAGAGCTGGGGGCACTAGCACCATTTATCCAGTTTTGATGTGGGCTCTAAGGACTTTGAACTTGGGTCGTTGGGTTTGCACAGAAAGTACACACTGAACCATTACTCCAGCCCTAGAGATTTTCAGTAAAATTCCCAGTGTCAAAGCTTTGGAAAACTCCAACACACAAAGAGCATTTCACAAAGGGAATTGACCAATATCACCTAGTAGCATATCTATGTTCATCAGAGAAAGAATACTAGCTGGGACCTGAAAGGCAAAAGCTACCAACAGGTCCCTTGTTGTCATTATCAGTAGTAGTAGTAGCAGCAGCAGCAGCAGCAGCAGTCAGTTTTGAGACATCCTCTGGCTTTGCAGCACAGGCTGGTCTTGCAGCACAGGCTAGCCTAGAATGCTCCGCCCTCCTGCCTCTACCTGGGATAGAAGTTGTAGTTCACTATGCATGTCTTCATCATTTAATAATAAACAGTCCTGTTCATTAGAGGATATTGATTGTTGGGAGGATGTATATGTGGCTGGGCATCATGTTAAACTTAGGGACTCAGTAAATGATACTGTCATCGGGAAGAGATAGCATATATAAGTATGAATTGTGATGTGGGATAATGCTCTTGCTCATTGTAAAGATTTGTCACTCATAGTGGTTTTATGGAATGCTGATTGGCCAGTAGCCAGGCAGGAAGTGTAGGCGGAGCTACCAGACTAGGAGAATTCTGGGAAGAGGAAAGGCAGAGCTGTAGTTGCCAGCCAGACACAGAGGAAGCAAGATGAGACCGCCTCACTGAGAAAAGGTAGCAAGCCACGTGGCTAGACATAGATACAAATCATGGGCTAATTTAAACAGTAAGAGCTTGTTACTAATAATCCTGACCAATAGACCAAACAGTTTAATTAATATCAGCCTGTGTGTCTATTTGGGACTGAAGGGCTGCAGGACTGGGCAGGATAGAAACTTCCATCTACAGAGCTGAGCTGCGGTAGGGGCTCACTACCTTGGTGCCGGTAGATGAATGACCCATAATGAGTTCTAAGGCTGTGGATGTAGTTCAATCAGTAGAGCATTCAGCTACCATGCACAACACCCTGGGCTTGACTGTCAGTGCCTCCTAAGACTGGGGGAGTGGTACCTGCCTATAATCTCTGTACCAGTTTGAAATCACTCTTGGCTACATAGTGAGTTTTGAAGCCGGCCTTAGCTATGGAGAAAAAACCTTACGGCAATGCTACATCATTATCATAGTTGTCATTATCATAAAATGTGCTTTGATATTTTTCCAGCCAGACTTACGTGAAACTTATATTCCTAACAATTTGGTTACTATGGTGCAGTTCAATCCATGGCCAGTGTAATCTTTCTAGAACAATTGGATGGGATGGGGCAGCCACAGCTCATTGCCTCCTACAGAGACCTCTGCTCACTGCTGTCTGGACAGAGCTTCTTCCCAGTCGTCCCAGATCCCTGCTCCTCCAGGCAGAAGCCTTATGGTAGAAACATGCTGCTGTATAAAAAAAAGCACAGGGGCTTTTGCTGAAAGCCTTCCTTTGTCTCGCTTGCCATCTAAAAGAATCTCCACACAGTTGATGTTTCCGTTCCTTTAATTCAGTGTTCAGGATGACACAGCTCCAGCCCAGCTGTCTCAAGAGCACAGAGTGTGTGTAAATGTTGCCAGTGTTCCGGCCTCTTTTCTTTCTTTGGGTCAGATGCAAGGCTGTCACAGTGTACGTTGTTATTTAAGGGAGATACTCAGATGTTTCCTTTCTGTGGTGGCAGAGATCTTTTCAAGGGAGTCTCTTTATTCCTCTGACATTTCCACTCTTGAAAAGCTGACCCAGTTCCCGCAGAATAACAAAAGCGGCACACAGGGAAAACAGATTCCCCTGAGGGACTGATAAACCCAGGTGAACTCTGGCCAACCGAGTTCCCCTTTGAGAACCAGGCTCACTGCCAGGAAAGCCGAGGCGGACAGAAGCCTCTCAGAGATAATGTGGACAAATGATCTCTCTGCTCCGAGCTGTCTCTCAGAACTTGTCTCTGATGTAAGTCTGTGGGGGAGGGAATTTGGTCAATCACACACCCAATTTTTTTCTCATCCTCCTTCCCTCCCTCCCTCCTACCCCCCATGCCAGTTTCTGGAATCTGATCTACCACTTGCTTCCCTTTAGATCCTTAGTGACACACTGGAGCCTGTAGAATCACACCTCCACTCCCCCCCCCCATCCTCCACCCCCCTCCCGATTCTGAGCCACTAGAATGGACCACGTCTTGTTTGCCATGGGAATCTGCTTTTGGAGAAGGTAGCACAGTTTTGAATCCAGACACAAGAAAGGGCTAAAGGGATCGAGCCCTGACCCTGTATAGCTCACACAACTCCCAGCACTGCAGTTAGTCATCTAGCAGTTACTCAGAAAATTCTGGACAGAAATTGGTCTCCTTATGGACTGCACTTACCCCTTTTCACACATACTGTATGAACAAACAGCTCAGCTTCTTTTTTCCCCTAACACAACTAGAAAGATATTCAAGCCACACTTCCTTCTTCTCTGTCTGGATTTTAAAGCCATGGCTGCTTTGTGCCTGGCCTCCGATCAGCCTCTCTGAGGCCAAACGGTTTTGGGGTGGTGTACACGAGGAGATGTCTTATTTAGAATATGTGGTGTTTACATCACATTCCGTGATCCCACAGAGGCAAGCATTTGACTGGCAGAATTTTTTATGTTTCTCTCAGACTATGTTCCCTAGCTGTTCTGTCTAAACCATTCGTTGCCTCTTTGTAGCTGTTTTTGTTGTTGTTTGTTTGCTTATTTAATGGTTCGACGTGTGGCTTCTGTAAGTGTCTGTAGGAATCGCCCTAAGGACCGGAAGAATAAAAATGGCTCTGATGGTCATGTGATTATTACATCACTGGGAACAGAAGTGAGTACTGGAAGAGAAGTAGGTAAAAAGTGGGACCAGTGGGAGGCACACAGCTTGTCCCACCAGGGGAGACTAGGGAAGTATATGAGGTCATATCCACACACTGGTGAGCAGGAGGGGCAGGTCTGGGAAGCTTCCTGAGCCATGGCATGAGGCTGACCCTTATGAACTCCAAAGGGCTGAGACAAGCTTCCATAGCCTCATGCCAGCTCCGCAGTGATTAGGGGTTACCACACTACCTCCATCCCCAGCCAGTCTGTTTTGTGGGTGCCTATTGCGTGTTTAGGCTACAGAGGAGAAAAACATACATTTAGCACCTTCCATGTGCCAGGGCCCACTACTGCTATCTCTGTGCTATTTCTTTGAAACCTCATAGTAGACATGTGACATAGCCAGCATCACCCCTAAGTTTCTTATCAGTAGGCAGAGGTACAAGGGGATTAAATTACCTGGCCAGCATACAGACTTATATGCAACCATCTTTGTCATGAAAGGTGTGTGGCTTAAGCACCGGCATGAATGTGTGGGAATTCACTGTGAGACTGTATGCTAGATCTAGGGTAGAGACACAGCATGGGTCACCCTGACAATGTCCTTGCTCTTCCCCAGCCTCAACTGTCTCGTTTGCAAGAGAGGGATAATAATTTCACTGGCGTATTAGTGTTGGATACGATATGATTATAATAACATCATTTGCTCCTCCCATGGCATAACAGGCATTTGATACAGGAGAGCCAGCATAATGCTGAAGTTCTCAGGATGGCCTCTCTCCCCAACATCACTTCTACACTTTCCTTTTCCATTTTGTCAGCTCCACCCTCAGTATCAGAGATGTGCTGACCACTCAGTGTCAAGGTCTAATAGATGATGAGAGGACAGTCTTAAATATGAGCTGCCAGTGAGGACGTATAACCTATGAGATTCTCTCCTCTCTCTCTTTCTCTTCCTCCCTCCCTCTCTCAGATTAGCAGCTATTCTGAAGCTTGGAGGACAAGTGAGAACATCTTCTCTTTACTTAGTGGCATAGGCAATAAACCAACAAAGAACAATAGAGAAATTTAAAAGATGGAGCCGACTGAACGTGCCCGAAAAGCCAATATTCAACAAATAATTAAGTGTTGACATAAGCTAGCTAGTGGACCAAGCATTAGTCATACAAAAAAATCCACAGCTCTACCTGCAAAGAGGTGAGAATCAAGTCAGGAAGTCCAACAACGTGCAAGTGCAGTTTGGGGGAATTAGCACTTAGAGATGCAAAAACAAACAGGGACTGGAGAACAAACTGGGGTGTATGGAAAGCACAGGAAGTCTAGCTCTTGTGGCCATCACTACTCTCTGGCACATTTGCCTCGGCAAGAGACATGGTTTTGGCAGAGGCCTGTTTTCATCAGCCTTGCCAAAAGGAGGCCAGTGGCTGGAGGTCCACATCGTTTACTCCAACTTCCTAGGCAATGCAGCTGGTGTGTGGACCGCACACGAATGGCACTGAAGATACTGCCAGAGTGTCCACTGGCTTTCAAGGTGCCCTTGACTGAGCACCACTGACATCTCAGAGATAATTATTTCCCCCACAATTTCCTTGACCATTTGCCTCCACCTATTTCAATATTCCCATCCACATTACACACAAATAAAAGCTAATGCTTAGTTCCGAAGAAAGAAAAAAGAAGGAAGGAAGGAAGGAAGGAAGGAAGGAAGGAAGGAAGGAAGGGAAAGAGGGAGGGAGGGAGGGAGGAAGGAAAAGAGAAAGAAAGAAAGACAGAAAGGAGGAAGGGAAGGAAAGAAGGTAGGAGAGAGGGAAGGAGGGAGAGCAAAGAAAGAACAAAAACATTTAAAAATAAGATCAAGGTGGGGTGATAAGACTTCTTGTCTTTGTTCATTCAGGTGGGTGTTAAGGTGACAATCTGATGAGATTCCATCAAAGGAGCCATCTAGTGTCACTCAAAGGGAATGGGGTTTGCCACGCCATGATGAGTGAAGGAAGGAACATTCCAGGTAAGCAGGGCAAATCTAAACCTTATGGGGGAACTAAGAGAATTTATATTTTAAAAAAGGGTTTGATTTTTAGTTTTTTCTTCTTTCAATGTCATTTCCATATCTAATGAGGGTTAGTTATACACACGGAAGTATGTAGGCATTTTTCTTCTCAAGTCTGTGAAACACTAAGAAGACTGAAAATTCAATGCATCTGCACCCCCTGGGTACCTCTTAGCCTCTAATACTTTTTGTCTTTGCAAATGCAAAGAACATTCTGAAGCTCATTTCTTGAGCATTGCTATGCAATAATTATTGTGACGGACACTGTGGAGTTGCAGGACATAAAAGTATCCTCTGAACATATATGTGCAGAGACTGACACAAAAGCTGCACCTACAACTTGAGAAAACCTTGAGCAACCATATAAATCAAAAGAGGAAAAAGAGCAACCAGCGTGGGGTAAATGCTGCATATAAATCTTTGCATTACTGCAAACCTCGAAGGCACTGCAACTACCCTCAGGTGCTTTGGAACTGGTCCAAAATGCAGTTTAGTTAAATGTGCCTATCCAGATGTCAAAATAAAATTAAAGCCTTTCTTGGACTCCAAACCAGAGACTGCTGTAACATCTCTACATGGCTAAGCTACTTCTTCAAGTATTTAGTACCGAGTGACAGGCCTGGGGAATGAATTTCAGAGAAGTTTGAAATTACTTTTAAAAGAAGAGAGAAAGCAATCAGTGCAGCAGAAGTCTCTTCTCCGGTGGATTTAAAGTCTTCACAGACCTCTAGACGCAAGAGGGACCTACCATGATCAGTGGGGAAGTGTGCAGATGAATCCAAGTCTGTCTGGAGACCCATGCTAACTGGAACGGAACCTACCGCTTTTCCAGAAGTTGAAAGACTCTGCTCAGCAGTTGCTCCATTTTGCTACCATCCCATATTTTTCAGCCAAGTAGTTAAGTTTGTTTAGCAAAAAAGTTTAGAAATTGATTTTTAACTATGATGAAAAATCCTTGAAAATACCTGGGTAACCTGTGAAATGCGAAGGAAAGTTGAAATTATTTTTTTTTGAAAAAAAAGCATATTGCCAAAAATATGAAAGCTATAAACATTGTTTTTGGACCTTGTTCCTAAAGTGAGATTACTCTACATTTCCCAGGGATTTTACTTTTGTCCCTGGGAGAGAAAAAAAAATTCTTTTAGGTGTCAATTGTGAGATAAAATACTATTGTGAGATTAAATACAGAATAAGCATGATAACAGGATACAAAACCCTATACAGTGTATGTGTGTGTGTGTGTGTGTGTGTGTGTGATAATATTTGTGGTATAGGTGTGTGTAGGTGTGTGTGCGTATGTGCCTCAGAAGAGGCTAGAAGTGCCCTGCTCTATCAGTTCCCACCTTTCTCCCTTGAGAAAGTGTCTCTTAGTGAATCTAGAGCTAGGCTAGAGGCCAGCAGTTCCCAGCAATCCTCCCCCCCCCCCACCCCGCCCCCATTCCCATACCCACAATGCTTGGGTTACAGACATGTTCATGGCCATACTTGACTTTTTACTGGGATATAAACAGGTCTCTCATGCTTATGGAGGAAGTTCTTACCCTCTGAGCCACCTTGCCTGACTCCCCCAAACCCCTATATTTTAGGCGCTGTTAGCAGAATTGAAGTCTATCTCCATGAATTACCTCAGGGAGATCTGCTCTCCACCTCAACATTGTTGAGGAGCTACAGTATTGATGAACTGCACCCTGAATGACTCCATGGGGAGAGAGGAGGCTGACAGAGATACACTATGATAAGAAGTTAAGTTAACTCTGATACAATACCAACAGAAAGAAAAATGCTAAACATGGAATGCATTTCCACAAAAGTGAAACAAAATAGTATGAATACATCCTGAAAATAGGATGTATTCTCTCTCAAAAACAATTGAGGCTAGGAATATAGCTCAGTGGTCATGCCTGCCTAGCACATACGAAACCCTGGCTTCAACCACCAGAACTGAAAAAGGAATCCAGAATAAAATCACGAATATAAGATAACTCAAATTTACTTGAACCTTTCTACTGAGGAACAACTGGAACCCCCTTTATAATAGGTTGCAAAATATTGATTTAGCCAGTTACCCTTTGGTATTAAAATGTTTAGTGAACTGAAATAGTGGTGAACTTCCAGCCTTTAGCTGCCTAACCAACTGAGCCTACAGGTGTGGTCATTTTTAAAAATACGATTTTTATTAATACTTTGAAATTTTCATACATTCATATATTTTGACTGTAACTCTCCCTAAATCCTTCCAGATCCATCTCCTATCCCCACTGCCTCCCAACTCCATGTCCTATTTCATTTTTATAACCTACTGAATCCAATTTGGGCTACCCATATACTCATGATGATAGAGTCATATACTAAATTATGGTCAACCTACCAGGGGCCACATCATTAAAAAAAACTATCTTCTAGAACTGTCCTCAGCTAGGGAGAAGTCCTTTTTAAAAATCATCTAGATGTGTTTGTATTCAATAGAGCATAGCTTAAAAAATACAACTTTAAATTCTAACTTTACATACCTTGGCAGACTTCAGCTCTACTCCACACTCTACCAAGAATGCCTGCCATGTAAATATGGTGATTGTCTTGCTATTATTTAATTTGATGTTAGAGTTATTTTATACAGTTTTACATTAATTTATATAGAATTAAATCCATTCACTAGACTCCAACATTCAATGAGTTTGTTCAGGCTAAGAATATATCCATCACCACAATCCCTCTTACTACCTTTGTATAGTCAACTAATTCCCTTCCCTAGCCCAAGACCTTAGAATACACCAGCATGTTTTACATCACTATGGTTTTACTTTTCAAGTATACCATGCACATGGAACTGTGCCTTAGTTAGTTTTGGGTCTGGATCTCTCACTTAGAAAAGTGAATCTGACATTCATCTATACTGTGTTTCGTGAATCAATAGTTTGTCATTTTCAGTGTTGAGTTCTATTTCATTTCAGGAATGGATCACAGTGTGTTTGGCCATTCATTTACCGAAGGAGACCATTCAGCTTTATTTGTCAAAAGCAATAAATCAGACAAAGCATATGTTCTTAGCTAATGAATGGCGTATACCCTTGGGTACTATAACATCAAATGAAATTACATCTCTGTAAAATAAAAGAACTGATAAACTAGAACATGGTTGTTTTTCTTCTCGTTGAGAGTAAAGGGCCATGAGAATATATTAGGTTTATTCATGTAATTAAGAACAAAAATATCCATAAGAAATTCCCACAAAACTCAAGTGACCTCCTGACAAAGCAACTCCTGTCAGATGGGGGTTGGCAGTCAGCATGGAGAAGATTCTGAGGACCACTGGCTGCTTGGTCATGCACTATGACACCATTTACAAGGCAGACAAAATTGCTCCTTTAGAAGAAGGAGTGACAGGCTATGCTGGAAGTATTTTTACAACAAATACAAGCTCAGTAGAATGTTACAGAGATCAGGAAATTCAAACAAGCACTCACCTCCTGGTTGGTCCATTCCACTCCAAACATCATCTAATCTTCCCTGATCTCAACAGGACAGCATCAGGATCGAGTGTACAGACTGGAAGCAGCTCATGCTGCACAGTGAGAAGGAACACTTTGGCAGATAACTTTAAGATAGTTTGTCAACTGAAACTTCCTAAGCTATTTCAGTCTTTACCTTCATACAAAGAAGTCTGACTCTCCAAAACGTGTGTGTGTGTGTGTGTGTGTGTGTGTGTGTGTGTGTGTGTGTGTCCCTCGAGGTTTCAGAATGAAGACCTTGCCCTCAATGCCCTTCCTCCATGGAAGGAATGTTCTGGGTCTTGAAGCACCCTGCAAGAGAGGGAGCTGCAGAGACATCTGCTCTGCTACTGCTTTGCTGTCTGATGTCCTCTGGAGGAGCTGGGCTCTCAGTCTATAACAATCTCTCCCAATGCTCACAACAAGAAGAACTCCATTGAGAAGGCACAACATTCCCAGAACATCTCAAAAATATCCAATGTAAGGAGTAAGATGGTCTTTAATATCCCGATATACAGTTCAGAACAAATTCCATTATCCATTCCACAAACATTAAATAAGCTCATAGGGCAGACAAATGATTGTCCCTGATCATGCATCTCAATGCATCTGCACACAACTCAAGGCAGGTATAAGCTGATTCAAATGGTCTCCCTGGATCTATGAGAATGCCATCAGATTGTCCAAAGCCTAGCAAATCTTCAAAGTAAATGACCATTACAAAGTATTAGAATTTAAAATGGGGGGGGGACTGGAAAGATGACTCAGTGGTTAAAGGCACTTACTGCTCTTGTACAGGACCCAAGTTCAGTTCCCAATGCATACACTGAGAAGCTTTCAGCCACCCCCCCACACACACACTTTAATAAAATAAAATCTAATATCAGCTGGGTGATGGTGGCACACACCTTTAATCCCAGCACTCAGGATGTAGAAGCAGGTAGATTTCTGTGAGTTCCAATCCAGCCTGGTCTACAGAGTGAGTTCCAGGACAGACTCCAAAGCAATACAGAGAAATCCTGTCGTGAAAAAAAAATCTAAAATCAAAATTACTGCAGACTTTAAACTGGCTTCAGAACTACACTCTATTGACATACATCCTCACTAAAATTAAGAAACAGTGTGACTTTGTTTAAAAGAAAAAAGAAAAAACATGAATTTATACTTGTAAAGAAATTTAATATTACTATCAGTTTGAAATTATAGAGTATATGAATCCAGGATGCCAACTGCATTCTCTGAAAGATAACATCTTAAAAGGTAGTTGAGAATGCAGAAATAAAAAGTGAAAAATAAATACATCTAATGCTATTTATTTTTGAGATCCTTCAATGTACCCCTGATGAAAAGGGACCATGAATACTTTACTCAATTATTTTTCTCATGGCTTTTTCCAGACACTTCCCCAAAAGTAGCTTGGGGGAACAGGGACCTGCTTTGTCTCTTGGTTTGAGGAAATACAGTCTGTCAGGGCCAGACGACTGAGAGGAAGGAATAAACGTAAGGAACTGATCACACTGAATCCACATCAGGAACTGAGAGAGACAAATGCTGAGCTGGCTCTGCCCTCTGCCCCCTTGTATTCCATCTGAACCTGCAGACTAATGGGGATGTTGTCATTCACACTCAGAGCAATATCTTCACAGACACACCCAGAGGTGTGCCTCACAAGTCTCCTAGGTGACTCTAAATCTAACCAAGTCGACAATGATGATAACTATCAATCATACTCACTTTCTTGTTTTTTGTTTTTTGTTTTTTTGTTTTGTTTTGTTTTTTAGTGAATTTAGAGAATATTGGCACCACAACATTACAGATTATGGGGAAGAGTAGAAAGAAGGAAGAGCAGAATGAGTCACTCTTAAAAAGGCTGGAACAGTTTCCCACAGACCTCACAAGCATAATGATTTCATTTCTCTTTGAAGTCCTCTAAGACCCCTGCTTACCCTTTAGTATATTTAAGCTATTTCGGCCTTCTTCCAGTAACTCTAATGCCTAACGTTCCACTGTGCACTTGAACCTCCTCCCAACAGGCTGTCAGATATTCTTTCCTGAATATCTGCTTTCTTTCACCTAACAACTTAAATTCTTCTACATTCTTTCCTAAATATAAATATAAGAAAGTGAAGTATTAGGATTTTAGTGCAGCATGACCCCCACAAGCTTGTAGATTTGAACAAATGGTCCTAGGAGGGTGATGCTGTTTGGGGAGATTGTGGAATATTTTGGGACATAGGGCCTTGCTGGCAAACACAGAACCTGGTCAAGGGTCTAGAAGCTCTGCCACCATAGGTGCCTCCTGATGGACAAGGCGGATCAGCAGTGGGGGTTCTGCCAGAGAGGAAGGCTGATACGGCTCCCGATAGCAATACCCTAGCGAGGTTGCCCATACCCTAGCAAGGTTGCCCATACCCTAGCGAGGTTGCCCATCTCTTCTAAAGTTCCTTCCATTTCTTCTTCCTCCCTCTCCCCCATCTACTCCTTCTTTCCTCCCCCTCACCTTTCTGTAGTGCCAGACCTAGAGCTTTGCACATACTTGGCCAATATCCTGTTACTCAGTTAGTCCCCAGCTTTTCTTTAAGACATTTATTTCTTAAGCTAGCTGGAGCCGATACAATTTCCTACAGCTAACTGATTGGTATAGGTCTCCCGTGTCCACTCTTACTATCCATTACACTCCGCCTTCATGGTATATCTCACACCTGCAATTAAGGAATTGTTTAATTTTTAGTACGAAGCTGGCATCCTCTCTAGATAGTTAAGTCTTAGAGAATGTGGCTTGGGTAGTGTTTTCAGCCCTTAACATCATACCTGACACATAATACATGTTCAGCAAGCACTGGTGAAGGAAAGAAGGAAGGAAGGAAGGAAGGAAGGAAGGAAGGAAGAAAGGGATGAATAAATAAACTCACAAGCAGCTCTTTGTTGAAGCTCTATCCTTTATTGGTCAATTTTGACTTGAGTTCCTCAGCTGTTCTAAGGAGATGGTGTATTAATTCACATGATTATGTAGATCAAATGAGATAATAAATCTGGAAATACTTTATGGACATTTTATTTAAATATTAGAAGCTATTTTTCTCTGGGCTGCCAAGAAACAGAGTAAAGAAGACAAACACAGTCTAACAACTTTTATGAGTCCAACCAAAATAGATCTTTTATTTTCTTAATATTGTATGCCCAGGCAAGTCCACATATATAAAACTTAAGTTTCTAATTCCAGAGTTATCCTAGGAGCTCCCAGATGTCCCAGACTCATAACATAAATACTAGAGGACAATATTAAATTATAGCAAGGCCATGGAACTGTTTTTTTTTTTTTACGGCCACCCAAAGTCACACAAATGTCGATTGGGATGCATGGTAATTCTTGAATAACTCCAAAAATGGATTGGGGACATCAATGTTTATATAGCACACAATCAGGACTGGAATTTAGGTCAGATTATACCACTACTATGGAATTCAATCTCCGGAACCCAAATGGTGTTTAATCTTGAAGGACAATGGAAACTTTACCTGCTTTTGGTTCACCACGTTGACTTATGTAGGGCAAAGGGCAAGTGGCCTCGAACTTTAGTTCCTGAGGGAAGAGCCACACTCATTTATTCTCTCATATATTTTTCCATGAAAATAATTCTAGGGTGTCCTTTGACCCAGATCCCCTGCTCCTGCTTTTAGGGCTAGGTGACGGACCGGAGAACCAACAAGTAACAAAGACAAAGCATCTTCAGTGGTAAAAGAAGACAAAACTAGAAACAAAGGGAAACTGGGCAAGCTCACAGGGTAATTAGGCATTTCCAAACGCTGCAGTGGGCAAAGGAAACAAAATGTAGAACATGTATGAAAGTCAAGCGTATGGTTTAGAAAATACAGCTGTAAGATCACACAGATTTTGACCATCCAAACCAAATTCAATTATCATGTCTGCGCTGCTTTGCTATTTCTGCAACTGAAAGGCTGTTATTAGGTCCTCTCTCTCATCTCCAAGCAATGCCTTCATAAAACATTCCAAAAAGTAAACATTAGCTTTAGGCATTTGATTGCTGCTCTCCCAGAACACTGTGTTCTGTCCTGTTTCTCTCCATATCCTTTAATATTAAAAACAGGGCAAGATTGAAGGCAGTTACACAGCTCTGCCTTGGAGCCTGCTCCCCCAGCCTCCTCCCCATCATTGCTAGGTCTTCATGGTGCAGAAATCCATCTCACCCTTGTTACATAGACAGCCACATGCCAAGCAAATATAAACAGCACACCCATGATAGCTAAAATGTAAAATACTTAGAAGCTCAACATTCCTTTAAGAAAAAAGAAACTATAGTATTTATAGAAACAATAGCATTATATGACAATTTAAAACGCAAGGATGATTTTTAGATGAAATATAAATATCTTTTTCTTGATGTTTTCCCCTGCAGGTACATATCATCTATTGAACATGGTCCTGCTCCCTCCCCCGTTCCCATTAGTTCCCTTTGTACCCCTAGATGATTTCATTTCTACTTTCATTTGCTACTTATTTGAGATTTTATGTGACCATATAGAACCTAGGAGCCCACAAGTGAGAGAAAATAGACGTATCATTCTGAGTCTGGCTTCATTCCCTTGATGCAATTATTTCCAGTTGCATACATTTTCCTAAAAAGGATACAACTTTATTTTTTCCTCACTGGAACATAATTCCACTGTGTTTATATGCTAAGCTGTCCTTATCCATGCCTCCGTTGTTGAACACAGAAGTCTGTTGTTGGTGTACAAGTGTCTTTCTGACATGTTGACTTGGAGTCCTTCAGGCAAAGACCCAGAGTTTATTATTTCTAGTTGGGTCATATTGTTATGAGTAGGTTTTTCCCCAGCCTGCCTGCCCCAAATAACACACAGAGACATTGTATTACATATAATTTTGTTGGCCAGTTACTAGTTTCTTATCAGCTAGCTCTGTCTTAAATATTAACCCATTCCTATTAATCTAAGTACTTCTACGTGGTTTCATCTTACCGGAGAGAGGGGCTGGCATTCCTCTCTTTCCTTCCTCTATCTTGGATCTCCTCCCTACTCCTTCTGGAATCCTTCTTGTTTCCTAGTCCCACCTATCTTGCTTTCCTATTGGCCAACAGTGTTTTATTCATTAACCAATTCATTAACCATATTTACAGAATGACATCTCCCACCATCATACAGTAAATCTTATTCTGGTATTGAAAGAACCTCCACACTGATTCCCATAAAGGCTGGGCTTTACAATCCCACTCACAGCATAAATGGTCCCATTTGGGAAGGATTAGCTAATGAAAGTCTGTGAATAGGTGGGGTCAACAGAGCCCTGCCCTGGAAAGAAGAAAGTTTGCATAGGGCCTTTGGTGTCTGTACCTAGGAAAAGAGCTGGCCTGATGAGGGGATCAGGTGTTTGCTTTTATTCTCATACAATCTCTGAGATGAGTCTGGAAAGAGCATGTGTGACTTGTGTCTTATAGGAGAAGAAAGCTTCCTGAGGGGAGGGAGGTCACAAAAGGCAGAACAGTAGCAAAAAAATAAAAAACAAAAATAAAAACAAAACAAGGCCAGCACTTCTCAACAAATGTAGATGGCTACTAAGTGAATGTGGGTGGCCATGTTCTGAACAAGAATCTTCTGAATGCTCCTCAAAAAAAGGGAAGTGCCATGGAAGCCAGATGTAAGGGTACATGCCTGTAATCCCAGATGTGAGGATGCATGCCCATAATCCCAGGTGTGAGAGTACACACCTGAAATCCCAGGAGTGAGGGTACACACTTGTAATCCCACATGTGAAGGTACACACCTATAACCCCAAATTGTGAGGGTGCTTGCCTTAATCCCAGGTATGAGGATGCATGCTTATAACCCCAGACGTGAGGGTTGTAATACCAGCACTCAGAAGATTGTCACAGCAAGATGGAAAGCTCCAGGCTAGCCAGTCTACATACTGAGAACACATGTCACAAACAATAACAACAAAAGCCCCACAAAGCAAAATTTTATCGACTTACTTAATTTTCCTTTCATATGTACCTCTAACCAAAACAAATGTGGGAAATATGAAGAAAAACAATGGTCACCTCAGTTTCTCTAGTTACTTTACCTGAAGCCAGATTCATCTTAACATAAATGAAAAATTTCAAAAGATCTTACATTGTGTATCATTCTCTTTCATTCATGAGTATATCCATACTCATGTTGTTTAGTCTTTCCTTTTAGCTATTTCCGTTAGATGTTGGGTATTATTTCACATATTTAGATCCACAACTTTCTATACACCACCAATGCCCATGAACTAGCTATTTGGAACAGAGACAAGGGACTTGGTCTTTCATGAGTTAGTCATTCAGCTAACACTGATGAAGGCATCACTACCCTCCAGATGGTAGCAAAGACCACCCAGAACACATTAAGCTTGCTCTTTAATGGTTTCTAAACCAACCTCTTTCTATTTCAATTTGCAAAGTCTGCCTTTTAGAGTTAAGGGATTCTTCTTGTCCAAAGAAAAAGTGAGCATGAAGTTCAAAGGTCTCGTGGGAAGTTTCCACCTCTTCTGCTTTAAACTGGGAAACCTGAGCATCATTCTTCCCCTGCAATTCTACCTCTGTGGAAGTGGCAATACGATGATGTGGACAGTTTTGGCCAACATCTTACCATTAAGGGACATTGTGTTTGCTCCAATTCATCAGTGACAACCAATGAACCTAGTACATAGACCGTGTGTCTTGAAGCCCTCCATGGAGACCAAAGCCAACACCTTCAAAGCTAGCAACAGGGGTTACTGTGGAAAGATGAGACCTAGAGGTGCTTGGGGAGCACAAAAGTCCATTCATTCTGCCACTCAAAGAGGGCATCATCATTGAGCTTGATTTTATTTTCATCCCAGCCACCTATGAATCCAATTTGAAAAAACAAATGTTCTTGGCACTGATGAGTCCTGCCTGAGCCCATTGTGGCTCTGGTTTCCCACTGAGACAGCCAAGCAATCAAGGGATCAATACCTCCAAATGGCACTTCCGCAGCAACACTTCCTCCCTGAGAGCATCAAATGCTCTCTCAGACAGATGGACACCGTCTGCAGGACCCTGCTTACTGGAGAGAAACCGTCTTTGAAAACTTTTGACAGCCAGCGGGGTGGCACGTCTGCTTCTATTTAAATGAGCTCATTAGAGTTAATATTTTTGTGACTTCCAACCAGTTGTTCAATCATTTCTCAAGTGTGATATGTTTTAATCAAAAATGAAACACTTTAGGACAGAGATTTTGTTGAAACCCTGTTTTAGCTACATCCTTTCCGGAACAAATTTTCTGGAGTAAGGCTTTTTTCTTTTTTGGAAGTAGGGGAGAGGGTGCATATGATGGTCCATTGTTAGTCAGAATAGAAGCAAATGAGATGGCCAACAGGCCCCAAGTTATTTTAAGAATAATCTCTGTGCTGGTTTTGGTATCCATACATCCCAGCACTAAGGGCTGGGAGGGGGGTGCAGAAAGATCAAGAGTTCAAGGCCATCCACAGCAAGTACAAAGGCAGTCTGGGATACATGAGCTCCTGTCTCAAAAGACCAGAAAAGATGAAAAAAAAAAAAAAAAAAAAAAAAAAGCTGGCATGTTTTCCTTTTCTTGCTTGCCTGGGCCTGCTTCTGTAATAAGTCATTTTCTGGTCTGCCTTAAAGGATTTTATTTTATTGACTACTTTAAAAGATACAGTCAACAGGCTCTATCTGAAATTCTATTGAACAAAATAATCTAGTACCCGACACTTCTGATTTTACCAAAAAGAATGATAGTTGGTATTTGGAATGATGATAGACAAGCAACATGGGCTGTGAGCCAAAAGGTCAGGTGGCAACCAAAACAATTATCCAGACAGGGAATGTCAGAAGTGACACCCTTTGAAGAGATGGGAACTCTCCTAAATGCATGGTCCTGGGGCATTGATCCTGACGATTGTGGTGTTGATGTTATTAATGCAAATTTAGTGAGCATACACTTGCAATGTCCTCTTCGAAGGGAAAGTCCTGTGGTTTAGCATTTGAAGGGTTCTTTGATAGGGCCAAAGGGACCTAAGGACATGGCTATAACTGGAAATCAGGAGCCGCAGAGGGAAGAGCAATGCCTGCCACTGATTTTCTAGAGCAAGGGGAAGCTGACTACAACTTGGAAACTGTGGCATTGACGTGATGCTTGCAGACAGTTCCTGAAGCCGCCAGTGCTCCTCAGAAATACCCCAGAGATGATTCCCTAGACTCACAAGCCAGCCCCAGAAGCTTAACTTGGTTTCCCAATAAAAGAAGGGAATATATTGATCAAGCAATATAAATCTGGCTTGCATTGTGGCAGAAATTAGGACTCATTATAAATTAACCCATTGGTGTTAAGATATGGTTTTATTTGGGAGTAGTCACGTGATCACTGGGGGAAACATTAATGTACATCAATGCAGTGGTCCGGGTCACACTCTACAGTAAGGTCCAGCTTACACTGAACATTCCCTACCTGTCAGATTGGCAGTGCTACCCCCAAAATATTACACCGACCTGATCCATTACCCAAGAAAGATCAAATAATATTAAATGTAAGTTGTGTTGTGTTTCATATATTTAAAATGTGTGATTAAAAGTGATAAAGCCTAATGTTATTGAGTATCTGCTAAATAAATAGTATGAACTACTTTAAGTATTTTTGTGTGTTTATTTTTAATTCCTAACACATCCCCCAAAGTATCCCTATCTACAGAGAAGGTAATGAGGGGACAGAGGGATGGTACAGTCAGTAAAAGGCACAGGCAAGGTTTGAACCCTGGACGTTGGGGGACACAGCTCAGTGGATAAAGTATTTGTTCAGCATGCAGAAAGTCCTGAGGTGGATTTCCAGTACTACAGAAGCTGAACATGGGGGTTTGTGTGGGGGGGGGGGTGTCAAGGCAGAGGCTTAGTTCACAGTCATCCTTAGCTACATAGCAAGTTCAAAGCCAGCCTGAGCCACAAAAGACTCTATGAGAGATAGATAGATAGAGAGAGAGAGAGAGAGAGAGAGAGAGAGAGAGAGAGAGGGAGGGAGGGAGGGAAGGAGAGGGAGAGGGAGAGGGAGAGAGAGAGGGAGAGAGAGAGAGAGAGAGAGAGAGAGAGAGAAACTCTGGTGATTTAGGTCCCCCTCATGTCAATCATCAGACAAATGCTTTTAGATAAGAATTTTTTAAAGAATGTTTTTATTTATCCTTTGAGAATTGCATAGAAAATATTTTGATCATACTCATGTGTGACAGATGCCATTCACCAACCAAGCCAGACTGCATTTAAATAAACTCCTCCATCCACAATGTTTCTCTCACACTTTTTCTCCCTGGTTTGGCTCTGATATCTTGGAATACACCTTTCTTCACAATTCCTATGTGTCCGAGGTCAGGATTTTCACATGTAGTACAAACACACCTTCTCATACCAACCTTTTGACTTCCAGCCAAAAGTTTACAATGAGTAATCAAATACCCCGAAATGCAAAGACCATGGCTGGGCCAGAGAAGGTAGGAGCAGGCTGGGGCCTGGCTGGACCTATTTGTTTTTCAGTGTGGATACTGAGACTACAGGGCTGGCAACTTTCACCTCCTATATCATTTTTCTTCTTTGCCAATTATTGACCCTGGAGTGTTAAACAAAAGCTTTTTATCCTTGCAAACACACAATTAAAACACAGGTGTGTTTGTCTCCTTAGACTCTTTGCCATGGAAATGCTAAGCTGTTCCTCAAGCGAGGTCATGCAACCCTCTGTGGCATTGAACAGGAAAGATGGGGAGATGGGTGTCCTTGCAGGGGACACCTGCAGAAAGGAATGTGTCAAACAGGTGCTTAACCACAGCTGCAGCACAAGGGGACGGCCTTCCACATGGGGAGGACCACAGTGGCTAGGCCACGCTCAGACAGTGCAAACACTAACTGGTTTCTAATTGGTATCACTCATGGGGCCAAGCAACAATGGTACTGGGCTTGGTGAGTGTAAAAAGTGCATGCTACCAGCTGACCTAGAGGGACTGAGTGTCTTCCACAGTGCAATGATCTATCCACATGAACATTTTCTACCAGGGTCAACTGTGTTCCAAGCCCTGAACGAGAGGGCCACTCTTACTGTCTAGAAATGTACAGCCTACACAGGAATCCAGTTTCAAATACCACCACCCTCAAAAGAAGTGGCAGAGAGTGGACTGGAGGTGGAAATGGGGCTGAGCATGACCACTCCACAAACACCTGCAATGACAGGAACACGGGCAAGATTCAGAGTCTGCAATTAAAGGGTCCCGCTAAGTGAAGAGAAACCCGGAACCTCCTCTTCTCGCTGCAAGACAATAGAGGCACTCAGTGCTCCAGCCCAGGTTAGAAAGAGCCTAACACTTCAGGTCAACTGGTGTCTCAGGAATAAACAACAGGGCCTGGGACAATCTACATCGTAGTATGACAGCAATTTCTGATACCAGATTAACTTTGCTTTGTATTTTATTTTTAACATGTATTCACTATGTGTCTTTCTCTGTGTGTGTCTGTGTGTGTGTGTGTGTGTATGAGAGCATGTGTCTGTGTGCCTGTACTATAGAGACATAGATCTATATCTCCAAACACATCTAACTTCTATTCTGATTTTCATAAATCATTTTAGCCATGTGTGATGTCAGCTTGACACAGTCTAGAATCACCTGGACAGGGCATCTCAATGAGGGGTCACCCAGATTAGGACAATGTCAGTTGATGGGGGGCTGCCCCCTACCCCCCCCCTCGCCGGCTGTACCATTTCTAGGAAGGGGTCTGGGCTGTATGGATAGAGAAGGTAGCGGAGCACAGCAGGTATGCATTGGTCTGCTGCTCTCTGCCCTTGACAGTGGCTGTGACATGACTGGCTGCCTTGAGTCCCTGCTGCCATCATAACTCCCCTGCAGTAATGGGCAAGCCAGAACTGTGAGTCTTTTACCCCTAAGTTGCATTTGTCAGAAATTTAGTCACAGTAGTAGGAAAGGGAACTAGAACGGAACATAACTAGACACAGACAACTACAAAACTTCTTCAACAACTAATACTTTTTTCACATTTTATGGGCAAAGAAATGCTATTTCTAGTAAGCTAACTTGTTCATCCTGAGTCTGCTATAAGGACTATGTAGATATGTGTCAGGCAATACACAGTGGCCGCTCCATAAATACAAGGCATTTTACTAATCAGTAGCCATAACATTGGAGAAATGGGGGGGGGGGTGCAAACTCCACTCCCAACAACAACAGGAGCTTGCTGGGGCAAGAGCTAAGAGGCTGCCAAGTGCCAGCTGTGGCTGTGGAAATCAGAGTGAGGCCTGAGGCTGGCTCCTCTCGTGTCACAACGGCAGTGAGTTCCAAGGATACCACTGCATGTCCAGGGCTTCAACTGCACCCCTGTTAGTGCTGCATGGATTTCAGTCTTCATCATAGCTGAACACATGGAGAGCTTCTAGATACCTGCCAGGTGAAGACAAGCTGGATGAGGGGCTCTGCTAGTGCAACTAAACATCTCGGTGACCGTGTTCAGTGGGAAAACCTACAACAATCTGTAGACTTGGGATTCAAACAGTTTCATTGCAGAGTTTTTTACACACACTCAGAGAACAGCTTCAGCCAGAGACATCTCCATCCACCACATTACCATAAGTATGATGGTGGACTAATACCACAATAGCTGGCTGTTCAAAACATATTTTAAAGTTTTATATGTAACAGTGACTGGCTGAGTGTTGTATGTACACACACGTGTGCAGAAGCCCAGGGTAGTTGTAATTGCTATTCCTGTTTGGTTTTACTCCACACCATCACCACCCCTAGCCTCTGAAATCCTGGTGGACGCACCAGGACGCACATCTGTTCCACTCATGCTAAGGCTCCTGTGTTGGCAGGGCAGGGTTGCTCCTCGATCTTGCTTAGAGAGTGCATCCCATCTGGCCTCAGAAGCGGACTCCGCTTCTGTCCTTGCTCTGTTAAGAGGAACACTCAGTTATGTTCAGGCTGAACTAACACAACACAGGTGCCCGTTATCAAAGATGTGTGAGCTTTGACAAATGGAGTCAATCACAGTGTAAGCTTGTGTCAGGAGAACTCCTGTTCTCACTATCTGGAAGGTAGACCACTGTTGAGTTGAAAACGACATTAGTAACTCAAGTCTACTGTAAGGACATTTCAATATTTGGGGGTTGGGGTACAAGGAACATTTTACCGGGTTCCAGAATGTCTGGAGATGGAAGGTGCTGACTTTGGGACCCATATTCCTTGCCTCATCACAGCTTCTCCTCCTTCCTCCCTCCCTTCCTCCCTTCCTCCCTCCCTCCCTCCCTCCCTTCCTTCCTCCCTCCCTCCTTCTCTCCCTCCCTCCCTTCCTTCCTTGGTCCCTCCCTTCCTCTCTCCCTCCCTCCCTTCCTTCCTCTCTCTCCCTCCCTCCCTTCCTTGGTCCCTCTCTCTTCCTTTCTTCTTTCTACCTCTAAAAATATCTCCACAGGTAAGAATTAGCAGGAGGATGTTATTTAGTCAAAAACAAAAACCCACTGCATAATGTACCACACCTCTAAATTTTTTAACATCTATTAAATTAAAATCAAGGAAATTGACATAGATAGGATGAAAGAAGACACAGCACCTCTAGCTTATGCCAACTAAAAATAAGAATTATTAATGAAGCTCGGCTTTCTTCTGCTGCGTACATTAATTATTTATGATAATAATACTCCACACTGCCATATTAAGGAATTTTCTTTACCCAGCTTCCCAGAAAACTCTATCTTCTTGGGGGGTTGGGGTGGGGGAGGGAGCCTCAACATGTTAAGCCAACAAAAGAATCCATTCCTCTCTGTATATTTATTATGCTGCAAGATGAATATAGTCTTGGGTTATTAAACTGGAATGAAAAACACATCTTATTAGAACTTACATGGTGATTTTTATTCTCACTAGTTTCATATAAACTTAATGGTGCAGTCTGCATTTTTATGCTCATCTATTTTAAAATGGTGCCTGGAGCAAAAAAAGCTTCCATTAATGCCAGTTTGGTATTTCAAATACAATTTGATGTAATTTACTTCAAATATATGTGAACAGAGAAGGATAATGCCAAATGCATTTTCTCGATTCAAATGCGGGTTAGCTCACAGCAATGATTTGTGAAATCTAAGTTTGGGGGCTATTCTTGCAAAAAGAGAAAAGACAAAAAAAATTAAAAAAAAAAAAAAAACAAATAACCAAAGCTTTTAGCTATAACATTTCAAGAGAAGAAAATAAAGGAATGAACCTCTACTTGTTTTTAGGGGGCTGCTGAGCTTTATGGGAAAAGGTTAGGTTTGATTTTACTTTTGGTTTTAATGTTTATCAATCATGAGTGAATAATCACATATTTTTCAGTGAAACACCCAGTTATCTAATCTCACTGTTTTGTTATGTTTGTGTGATGTGGCTTTATGTGCCTAATTTCACCCACAGAAGAGCATGTAGTTTATGGAGGTTTGGTGTGTTTTAAGCTTGGCAGGTAGATATTAAATAAATGCTCACATTTCCTAATCTTCAAATTTTCTCACACTGGTTTCTGGATGAGGATTATTTAAAAAGATGACTTTAAATATTAAGAGCTGCTTCGAGCAATCACTCAAACCTAATGAATCTCAAAAGATAAGCTGGGGGTTCCAGGCATTGGCAAGATGGTTCAGTGGTTAAAACCCTTGCTCTGCAGCCGCACAAAGCTGCCCGCAATAGCACACACTGCAGTTCTGGTACACACATGGCGAGATGGGAGAATCCCAGGAGCTCAGGGTTCAGCTATCCCTGCATATACAGGCACTACAGCAAGTAATAAACAAGGCATCCTGTCTCACAAGGTGTAGAAGGAGGAGGGATACCTAAGGTTGTCCTCTGATGAGAGAGAGAGAGGGAGGGAGAGAGAGAGGGAGGGAGAGAGAGAGAGAGAGAGAGAGAGAGAGAGAGAGAGAGAGAGAGAGAGAAGAGGGACTGGGATTCTGTAGGTATGGCTCCATGGTAGATGATTTATCTAATACGCTTAAGGCCTTGGGTTCAATCCCCAGTGTTGAACAAAAGAAAAAGAAGAGGGGGGGGGGAGGAGCAGGGGTCCCATTCCTTTTCCTCTCAGAGGCCTGTCTCTGTGTCCCTGTGTCTACCTCCCTTGGTTCCCTGCTCCTGCTGTGGTGTGTCCCTCCCCATGTTAATTATGGAAGGCTGGCTTGAACATCACTAACAATGCTCACAAAGGCATCTGGAGAGCTGTCCTGGTTCAGCGTCTTTGCCCCTACAGGAACACCCTGAAGAGGGTTTCTGAGCTCTTGCTAATTTATCCAAATAAATAAATAAATAAGCAAACAAATAAATAAAAAGTCTAGCCAGTCTATTTTTTAAGCTTCCTGTTTTAAGCTGGATTTTGTTTGTTTGTTTAAGAGTTAATCATTGCTTGTGTACTCTAAAACAATCTTCCTATACAAGATGCCAAAAGAGAAGAGGCAGAAGTCAACCAGGCCCCTAAGCCCAAACCTTCTAGAAAGTGAGTACTGGCAACATTTAAGAGCTGGCTGTGTTCAACAAGAGAAGAGGACAGCCACAGCTAAGTTATGACTCAGCCCTACCAAGTGTGCAGATCTTTGTCATTAATAAATCTGGCACACACTTATTCTAATTATGAGGAGTCTCTGTGTTTCATTTTATTTATTTGTATGGTTACATGTGCCATAAACCAAAAATGCCTTTACCCTAACTGAATCAAGCTTTATTTACCAAGTACATCTTTGCTGTTGGATACTGCTAGATCAAGTGCAGATGAATAAGGGCTAGCTAGCTCCTACCATTAGTGAAGACTATAGTCTAACAGAAAATCAATGTGTCAGTATCCAGGCTATGAAGATGGTGACCAAATCCATCCTTTGTGAGGATCCAAAGGGAGCAGGTCATTTCTCATTGTTGAAATCAGGACAGAATCCAGGAAGGGCTGAAGGCATTGTGCCTGGGCGGCATGTTATCTTCAAAGATGGGTAGGGAAAAGAGACGGAGAATGGCTGCAGGGGCATGGAGTCAGTGTACGGGGCTGCTTGCTCATCTCTGTTGTCCCAATGCCTTGCCCAAAGCAGACACATTACAAACCATTATTGAATAAGTGAATAGCTAGCAAACAGCTCTGACTGTGATACTGGGACATCATTAATGTAGGCTTGAATGCTTAGACTTCACCATATAAGTTTTGGCAGAAGAGTAAGGCTAGAGCTATACTTTCGGTTGCTGAATTAGGCAGACATGGTATTACAGTTTAAAAGTCAAATGTCCCCACAGCCTTACATATGTAACACTTGGTTTCCAGTTGGCACTGTTTGGGGAGGTTGTGGAACCTAGGCACTGTGACCTCCCTAGCAGGGCTGGGTCCCTGTTGATACGCCTTGAGAGTGACAACCACTCTGGTTCCGTCTTGATCTCTCTGCTTCCTGGTTACCCAGTGAGGAGCCCAAGACACTGACTGTCACTACCATTAACTCTATCAAGTCTCTTTCACTGTGATGAACTGTTCTCCCTAAACCTTAAGCCAAAGCCAGCTTCTCTCCACTTAAGTTGCTGCTGTTAGGTATGTTGTCATGGCAACAAGACAAATAAACAAGTAGGAAGGGAGAAGAGGAGAACTGGGAAACTGGAAGCTAACATTAGACTTTTTATCAGAGTTAAAAATAACAATGTGAGGAGCAAAGAAAAGAAAGGAGTCAGAGACTCTGAGTGTGGTGACTGTTAAGGAGGGATGTCTAAAGAAGCTGGTTTGATGGTGTGGATACATGTGGATGATGCTCATCCATACTCAGAGCCTACAAATGCAAACACAGAAGTCTGTCAGCAACTGCATCTCTCGATGGGTGCTCCCTTTGCCATACACCGAGTTCCACAGTCCATGGGAGGTGATGATTTCAAACTGTTCTTTGGGGACAAGAGTGGAGGGTTTACACTGATCAGAGCCATAGTTCCTACATCCACATCCATTTAAGTAACCAGGGGTACAGTGGCAGCCAACCAGCCAGCAAGGCTCCTTTGTTCCTTGTGGTGGTTTGAAAGAAAACAGCCCCCATGAGGGAGTAGCATTATTAGGAGGTGTGGCCTTGTTGGAGTAGGTGTGGCCTAGCTGGAGAAAGTGTGTCACTGTGGAGTGGGCTTTGAGATTTCCTTTACTCAAGCTACGCTCGGTGTGACCCACAGTTGCTTCTGCTGCTTGTGGGTGTCCAAGATGGAGAAGTCTCCGCTACTTCGCCAGCACCACGTCTGCCTGCATGTGCTGCCATGTCCTGTCACGTTAAAGGACTAAATCTCTAAGTTATAAGCTAGCCCCTATTAAATGTTTTCAAGAGTTGCTGTGGTCATGGTGTCTCCTCACAGCAATAGAAACACTAAGACATCTCCTAAAGAAACCACATAGTCTGGTATTAAGATTCCAAGTCAGTGGGCAGGTGAAGACATTGTTCCTGAGATTTAGGTCATTAGCTAAATGCTACCCTAGCACCAGAGGGTTTTCCTTTCATTGACTATCTGACCCTGCAAATCTGACTCCTCATCAGAGTCACCTGGAGACTTGTTTGGAAATGAAGATCCCCTAGAATCCCTTGGAAATTCTGAGCAGGTCAGGGACCCTAGAACTGAGAAATGAGTCCTGATTTCTTCACTCCTCCAGTAACGTGATTAGCCCATGTGCTAATGACTCTGCAGCCATCTTCTGTCAAGCATCCTTGAATCTACTCCTTCCAAGTATATTATCTCAATATGCCAGGATGGGATGCAGTAAGATCAGCATGCTGTACAAATTCATCTGGGTAACTGAACCCCATGAACAGTCACGGGTTAATTACCCTGTGGACTTGCTGAAAATACTGAAAATGAGATCAAATTTTATTTCCATTTTTCTTAAGAAAGGGCTTCTCCATCCATAGTTTGTATAGTTTTGTTGTTGTTGTTTAATTCAAATAATAAATTATGTGTTTGAACCAGTTAAATTGTATTTTGTTCACAGTGTAAGTTTTAAGAATTTAATTCACACCACCCCACCTCTGTTGCCCACTGAATTTGTGAGCAGTACAGGTTCACCACCACTGTCAGGCAAGAATATCTTCTGGGTTCTTACGCAAATCTTTAGCAGCAATGTGAAACAGGGCTGGAGAGATGGCTCGGTGAGGAGTGCTTGCTAAGCATGAGGAGAAGGGTCTTGATTTCAGCACCCAGGTAAAAACCTGGAAGGGGCCACACACATGCCTATAACCCCAGCACTGTGGAGAGTGAAGACAGGAGGGTGACCGGGACTTGCTGGCTACCGGCCTAGCTCCAGGTTCAATACTCCCTGTATCCGGGAGTAAGGCAGGGTGGGGCCTTCTTCTGTCCTCCAAGAATGTGCATGGGCACATATACCCCAGACATGTGTGCATATACCACACACACACACACACACACACACACACACACACACACAGTATACTCACACGTATGCTCACAACTAAGGGTAAAATAGAACTGGGTAGGGAACAATAGCCTGTGGGCAGTATATTAGTCTGTTTTGCATTACTGTAACTTCTCTGGCAAGCTGACTCTACAAAAGTAGCTCTATTTATTACAGCCTGGTTCTGGAAGCTTAAGGGGATGGACTGCTCTTCTTATGACAATGACATAACAGTTGGAGCACACGTGGACAGGAGATCAAATCTCAATAGTGAGCCAGAGAGCTGGCTGCGAACAGGTGTGCTCTTTTAGTTCTTTCAAAAGAACTAGCCGAGTGTTCTAAGAGAACAACTGTAAAGAGTACGGTTCGAGAGCGGAGGAATGGCGGTTCTGTTCTCTCCAGACTCTCCATCCTGACCCCTCCTTACTACTTCCTCTTTCCTCCTTGTCTCCTAGTCCCTCCTATCTTCCTTTCCTATTGGCCAACAGTGCTTTATTCATTAACCAGTATGAGAAACATATATACAGAATGACATCTCCCATCAAACAACCTTAGTCCTCTTCAAGGACAGTGGCCCGGGTGACCTAAGGACTTCACACTGTCTCTTAAAGGGGCAAGTTACTTCTCAATATCACCATACTGAGCCAAGTTCCCAACACATCAACGAGAGAAGATAAAATACATCAGAACCTAAGCAGGTAGGCCCTAGAAATCTCTGTCCACTGCTATATCAAAACACTGGCCAGCAAGTAGTACAGGCTGGCCCTCTGCTTGCAGAGGCATCCTCACTTACTTCCAGCATGTGTCTCCTGGCCTTGTCAACAAAGCACTCAGACGGTCCTCACGCTGGGCACAGAAGTACTATGCCATCTCCTCCTGACTTACCAAATGGATGGTCTGTCAAATGGTGTGCTAGAACATGACATGTCCTTACAATACTCAATCCACCCTGCTGTTAACTATGGTCATAAATGATGGTTCCAGTACCCACATCTAGAATCTGACTGGAGGTTCCAATTATGAAGGGAATGTGTTTTCCCGGGTTGGTTCGAAATGTCTTTACTTCAGCTAAGCTTCTGACAGTCTATGCAGCTCTTTTGAGGGCTGATTTAGTTAAAACACAACTAGGATCCTTGAGGACATATAACGTGTACGGGTTTTTATGCCTGCCTCTTGGTTTTGTCCTGCCGCTGCGCCGCCAGCCGCAAATAACACACAGAGACTCTGTATTTGATACAATGCTGTTGGCCCGGTTACTTGTTTCTTATCGGCTAGCTCTGCCTTAATTATTAATCCATTTCTGCTGATCTATGTATTTTCACATGGCCTTCTCTTACCGGGGAGGCGGCTGGCATCCAGCTCTCTCCTGACTCTCCATCTTGACTCCTCCCTACTACTTCCTATTTCCTCCTTGTCTCCTAGTCCCTCCTATCTTCCTTTCCTATTGGCCAACAGTGCTTTATTATTAACTAGTATGAGAAACTTACAGAATGACATCTCCCATCATCTCCTCTTTTCTGTCTAAATAAAAAGAAGGGTTTTAACCTTAACATAGCAAAATATATTATACAACAGTTATCAAGTAAGAATCACAGTTAACAATATTTAGTCCATTAACATTTAGCAAGATTTGAAGAAAATATTTCATCATCTATTCTGTCTTTGTGTGTCTAAAGTCTATGTAACTTATCTTTAATACTAAGGAAAACTATAACCATAACTATCAGTCTTCAACTCCAGGACAAAACCAAGCGGCAGGCATAAAAACCCGTACACGTTACAAATGGCGCCCACGTGGCTAGTAAGAACTTCCACTTAAAATTTAACAAAAGCTTAAAAAAGGATTTTAGAAACAAAAGAACAGAGACAAGCAAGGTTTCTTAGTAGCAACATTTTTCTCAGTTGAACTCTGCTTTGCTAGAGACAAGCAGATATTCGCGCGGCTCCTTTAAGGGAAGATTCCTGACTCAGCATAAGCGGCAAAAAACCACACAGCTTTTAAATAACTCTGCTAACAATTTATTGGTGTGTATGAGAGATGGCAATGGCAGTGACCACATCTCCAAGCCGGCAGCATGCTTTCTGGGTGGCAGCGCTGTCCAAGGCGGTGAGCACAGCTTTCCGTGCTGGCGGTAAAAGTACCCGCCACCATCTTTGGTAAACCGCGGCTGACACAGCTATGACTTTCATTTTAACAATGTTGTTGTTTAACAGATAAAGACTCATGGCCAGAAAAAGATAAAGATTTACAGTAAAGACAGATTCACATTAAGAAAATGTGCTAAAAGTTTACAGTGTGTTTTAAAAAAATACATAAGCATATATAAAAAAAAGATGAAAAGCTCAGAGAGAATCTGGTTACTGTATGCTATTGTGTTGTCTCTACATTGTTTGACTGCTGAGAAAATAATAACAACTGATAAAGGAAATGTTGCTGCATTAATTCAATTTATATATTTTAAAAATGCTTTGACTCCAACATTTAAGTTCAAGGACAAGTTACTGGGGAAAAGGATTTCTATTTTTGTTTCCACAGAAAATGAAAAGCTGTGGATTCCTTGCAGACTAATGTGGTTTGAGCAAGCCAGACCCCTGAAACAGAGTTCCTGATGATCCAACATTCAAAACAGCTTGAACAAGGCAGACTTGCAGACTACAGCCAGGATTTCTGCATCTTCTTAGGATCCCCATGACAGCGCCCCCTATCAGCAGGAAGTAGTTTGGAAAGAACGACGCCCAAATTCCCAAATATTGTTTATAAATGTTTGGTTTCATTTAAATGGACTTGGTTATAAATGGGTAATGATCGCAGCCAATTATTTTTAAAGGTAAAAAGGGAATTATGGTATTGATATGATTACTTTGTTTTGGAATGGATTTTCATTTATTGATACAATTTAAGGTCAATTTTGTCATATGTATATTTCTCCTCTTGTTTGTATAGCTCACTTAGAAATGTAATGTATAATGCAGTACAGATTATAGATAATTACCTATGATAGTCAAAGCTTAGAGTTTAGTTAGGGTTTTCAAGATACACAGAGATGTATTTAAGATAGATAGGAATTCTTCAAACCTTTCAAAGACCTACAGAATATGGCATTTAAAATGGTTTAGGGTTTTACTTGACAATGAGACATAATTGCTCCTGGTAACACCACCTGCGTCAAAAAGGAAGATGGACATTAAAGAAACACGTTATGGAGTTTACTTCCAATATGGCAAGACTAGCCATTTGGACAAAATACTGCTCTTGTCTGGACTGTTTGACTTTGTGCTATATAAACTGGACATGCAGGGCCCACAGAAAAGTGACTGCTGATTCACGATGGACATTGCTACAGAGTTCCTGCTTCATGGAAGAGTCTGCGAGACAGTATGCAGGACACAGAGAAAAGTGACTAATAAACTGCCAATACAAGAAGACAGTTTAAAGTTTCCTGCATTGCTGAAGAGTCTGCCAGACACACTATGGCCTATGGGCTGAAGATGGAAGATTACAAAAGAACTTTGGGTGACCAGGCAGTGAGTTGTCTCTGTCATTTCTAGAGTTTATACTATCCTTCTGTGGTCTTTGAGGGACTTGAAGACAGAGAGTTATGGTTACAGTTTTCCTTAATATTAAAGATAAGTTACTTAGACTTTAGACACACAAAGATATGATAGATGATGGAATATTTTCTTCAAATCTTGCTAAATGTTAATGGACTAAATAGTGTTAACTGTGATTCTTATTTGATAACTGTTATGTGATATATTTTGCTATGTTAAGGTTAAAACCCTTCTTTTTATTTAGACAGAAAAGAGGAGATGATGGGAGATGTCATTCTGTATATGTTTCTCATACTGGTTAATAATAAAGCACTGTTGGCCAATAGGAAAGGAAGATAGGAGGGACTAGGAGACAAGGAGGAAATAGGAAGTAGGAAGGAGGAGTCAAGATGGAGAGTCTGGAGAAAGCAGTATGCCGCCGGCTCCCCGGTAAGAGAAATACATAGATCAGCAGAAATGGGTTAATAATTAAGGCAGAGCTAGCCGATAAGAAACAAGTAACCGGGCCAACAGTATTGTACCAAATACAGAGTCTCTGTGTATTATTTGGAGCTGGTGCGGCGGCAGGACAATACCAGGCGGCGGGCGGAAAAACCGTACGCCTTACAAGGACATGTAAGACCATTCTCTATATCCGAAGATCAGCCTCCAAGCCTAATCGCTCCAACACTGTGTCAGCTGAACCAGATTTTATCCACAAACCACCTCCATGAATTGAGCTCACTACCATCCTCAGTAAACAAAAAGACACCAGGGGTATCATGACTGAGCATGCTTTGGCTCTTGTCACAATCAAGTCTAACCATTCTGCATACATTTTGTTGCCATTGTGGGGCTTCACTGTTGCACGGGGATATGATGTTTGCAAAGCTCTCCTTATTCCCCACCCTACAGCAACTGTGTATTAATTGTCAGTACATGGAGGCTGCTACTTGCTCAGTCATGGGAGATGTTTTGAAAGCCTGGGATTTAGACCATGCATTAGCAAACTACGGCTTACCAGCCTGCCTCAGCCTGTGGCAGGTTTCAGTAAAACACACAAGCCAAGAGATGTTTTTTTCAAATGTCATTGCATTAGTACCTACAAAGAGTTTAATTCTCCTTTTGACGTACAGAGCCTATGTAGATGCTATCTGGCCTTTCACAGGAAAGGCTTGATGCCTCTGATTTGAAATATGTAAATGAATCATCAAACAGTTTCATTTTCACCAATTGTTTGCACTTTGCCTTCAAAAACAGCAATGTGCTGAGTTGGTACACATCACCCCTCAGCACTGAGCAGTATGTTGGAAGCAACTCAATATATCTAGAGCTTGTTTAAGGGATAGAAAGAGACTCAAAACCACAGGGCTCCAGGAACCCAGCCTTTCTCCCTCCTGGTCGCACGAGCAATCCTGATGGGCATTCATTTGATGTGAATCAGTCAAGAAGGCAAACGAGAGATCCTGCCATAAAACAGCACCCTTTCTCCACAGTTACAGAGACAAAGTCTCCAGGGGCTAATCAGCTCTGTTAGAGTGATGAAGACAGGAGTCATCGACCTATATGAGCAAAATGGAAGGAGGACCAAAGTCCATCCCAGAGATAACACCCTGTCTTCCCTAACCCTGAAGATATAAAATACAAAAACGGCTGCTAGAGAATGAAAGTTCATATAAGTAAAACCGGAAGACGCACAGCCCATTTACGTTTCCCACACACCCGATACTGTTCAGTGATGCCAAAGGGCAAGTTGCTGCTGGATATTTAGCTCAAGATAATAGAAAAAAGGATGGTCTTCCTGTCCACGTTATGGTTGTCATGTGTCAGTATAAGTCTAGTTGCTGTCAGATCCACTGATTTGGGATCCATCTTTTGACAAAGTATATATGCTGATGAAAAGCTGCTTTCATTGCAGAGAGACTGCTAATTGTTTGATTATACAGGTCTTCACATTAATGAAGCACTATTCCATGGGCTTGGAGCATGGCGTGCAACCAAATTACCACCCCAGCGCTCACGCTGTGAAATCTGATTATTCATTAGCCAGTCAGTGAGTGGTACCAACATCTTTTCTTTTTTCAAACCATCAAATGAGAAAGACTGCTGTTCTCCACCCCCTCAGCCTCCCCCCACACCCCCCACCCCACCAAACACACCACTACCACCACTTCAAGAATATGAAGGTTTGAATTTGTTGCATATGGGGGAAGGGGAATGGCGGAGAGAGATGGGGTTTCCATAGGAGTTGTTTCACACATTTAATGTGATGCATGGTATGAGGAACAGGGAGGCACGTATGGGTTGTTATTTCCTGCAGAAACTTACTGATGCTCACACTAGGTGCTTTGTGAGCAGCCCATCCCCAGGATTCCTCAAACCAGCCCTCAGCCACTAAGTGTGGTGGCTTGAAATGCACTGGAGTCCTAGCATCCTGGAGCTGGGTGACAGTAGCCATGATAAGGCAAGTGTTCAAAGTAGAACAAGGGGAAGGAGGTCTTGTGCTTGTCTTATATATTCTGGGTTCGTTTGTAGATCTTTTACTTGCATCGTGTAAAGTTCCTTTGCCCCCCAGATTTAAAAAAAAAAAAAAAAAAAAAAAGAGCAACTATATGAAAACACAATGACCAGATTAACTCTTTAAAGTCATTCTCAATGTTTTGTAAGTGAACAACAGCAACCCAAATGTTTGCTTCGTTGAAACTGGAAAACGAAAGTGAAATAAAGGGTTATGGTTTTACTTTCTGATGCCGAGACTGATGGAGATTGAAGATGACAGTCCTCCATCCCTTGCAGGAGTCAGGAAGAACTCAGCTCTGCTTGCTGCATTCATAGCTCAGGCTGGATTGGATTTCCAAAGCCAGCGACTGGGATCCATGTTTCTGCAGCAGGGGAAGACGATGACACTTTTGGAATGGGATTATCTCTAATGAGATTACACACAAAGTGATTAAGATGCGAACTGACACTCCCCCAGAGACGCCCAGGCTCCTAGGGAAGCAAAGACAGGAATGGGTGAAGCACACCAGAACCCCCTCCACAGCACTCTATTCTCACAAATCCCCCAAAGACAACTGGGGACCAGCCTTGCTTCCTCTCAAGAAAATCAGGCAAGAAAATAAAAGCCTGCAGATGGGAACGGAACTCAACCTACACAGGGCTTGCCTGATACGAATGAAGGCCTGCAAAAATCAGACATGGGGTGCACACCTCTACCCCCACCACACACGCTTGAGAAAAGGATCGGAAGTCTCATCCTCAGATTATATCAAGTTCAAGGACAACCTGGGATATTAGTGAGACACTGTGTCTAAAATTCAAATAATAATAAAAAATAACAATGCAAAAACCCTATAATCCTCACCAAGAGGGCTTCAGAATCACCTGCATTGGGGAAATCCTGTAAGTCCTTGCCTTATTGGCTTCCAACTTAAAGATTGCCAGAAGAAATCCTCTCTGAGGATCTCGCTGAATCGAATTACTTTCTTGGATAGCTTAGAGGAAACAGGTGCTGAAGTCACTGTACTCATTTTATGGACTGGAAAGCTAATGCCTGGGGGGCACAGGGCATTCCCAAGCTTTGGAGTTACATAGTTTGCAGAAGCAATGACAACTGACATCTTAACACTTATCTGGACTGTAAGGTTGAAGGGTAACAGACAGAGCAGGGCCAAAATAATGAGCAAGCATGTCAAACTGACAAACAACATCTGAAGGACAAGAACAGCAAACAGATGCAATTTGTTGCAAAACATTTTTTTTTTCAACGTGAGAAACAAGGCGGTAGGCCCTCAACTGGCTTCAGCAGCGAAGCCTCTGAGTCCACTTACCTCAGACAGAGCAACAGCCCCAGAATCTGTCAGTCATGAACCAGTTCTAGAAGAACAGGGCTCACACCCACAGGTACCGGAGACACAGTAGCATCTAAGGGGCCGGCATTTCCACCCATGGTTTCAGTGGGTGTTTCCGCCTGTACAGCCTTTAGCTCTCTTTTATCTTGAGACAGTAAGTGAGTGTATTAGTACTCACCAATCTCATTATTGCTAAACATTACTGTTAACCGTTGTTCACAAAACACTCCAGTTTTTTTTTAATTAATTGTGTTATTTAATGTGCGTGTGTATGGGAACACACATGCCATAGTGCATGTATGGAGGTCAGAGGACAACTTTCAGGAGTCATTTCTCTCCTGCCACCGTGAAGGTCCTATGGATGGTACTCGGGTTGTCAGATTCAATGGTAAGGTTCTTCACACAGACATTGTAAGTATTGTTATTAACATATTAGCTGCCAGTTGATCTCATGTTCTCTGATATTTTTTATTGTTGCTGTTGTTAAGAATAAAGTTAATTGTAATTTTTCATGCCTTTTGTATTTTTCTCCTCTCCTTTCTTCCGTCTCCTCTTTCTTTTTCCTACTTTTTACAAGGAAGATTTGTTTGTTACATCCATGAGTGAGTCCAGAAACCATCCAGTATGACATATTGCTGCCACAGCATATGCTTTTAGACTAGTTATTTGCAAGAAATCCACAAGATTAGTTACTGTGACAAACTACCTGACAAAAGAAATTTCTGAAAGAAAGGGTTTATTTGTTTGTTCACCTCATACTTTAGAAACACTGGACATCATAGTGGACATGTCACGGTTGCAGGAGTAGGAGCAGCTGGTTGCTTGGCAACTACATCCAGGAAGCAGAGATGAATGTTGATGCTCATAGGGAGTCTAGATATACTGGAGGGCAGAGTCAACCAAATCTTTTGAAGGCTTGAAGACAGAGAACAGAGAAAGGAAAGAGAGGTAAATCTGACTCTGGTTTTGACCTGGGCTAGTGGAAAATGAAGCAAATTGAGAAGTAAATGCATTCAAGGATTCTTACCCAATCTGCCCTCCAATATTAAGAATTTTAGACCAGGAGTTTGGTCTCTCTCAGAGAAATAACTTTCATCCACTGCCTGATACACAGCAGAGCTCTACATTGACTTAATGAATTCAGGAACCCAATAAAGGACATCTGCAACCCCCACAACCTAAGCTACCACATCACAGACTACTCATTCAAAAGAAATCTCCAACAGTTCTTCCAATCCCTTCAGGGCTTAAATTAGGATGAACTGGTACAGTTTTCATTACAGAACTGTCTCTCCTTAACACCACCTCCTCCACCCAAACTTTATTTTCTTAATTGGGATACAATAGGGAATCATGGTCATACACAACCAACTAGAAACAGGAATGGCAAGGAAGGCTAATACTTGTTTGTCATCAAAGCACTATATAACTTTATTTGCTAATAGCATTAACATTTTCTAGTACTGTTTTCTTTAGTCCAAGGGAAATATTTAAAAAATCAAAAGAAGGGCCTGGAGAAATGGCTCAGAGTTAAGAGCACTGGCTGTTCTTCCAGAGGTCCTGAGTTCAATTCCCAGCAACCACATGGTGGCTTACAACCATCTGTAATGAGATCTGGTGCCCTCTTCTGGCTTTCAGGGATACATGCAGACAGAACTCTTTACATAATAAATAAATAAATAAATAAATAAATAAATAAATAAATAAATAAAATCTTTTTAAAAATCGAAAGAATAAAGAAGGAAGGGAGGGAGAGAGAAAGAGAAGGAGGGAGGAAGAGAAGGAGGGAGGGAGAGAGACAGAGAGAGAGAGAGAGGGAGAAAGGGAGGGAGGGAGGGAGGGAGGAAGGGAGGGAGGGAGGGAGGGAGGGAGGGAGGGAGGGAGAGAAGTCCAAGCCTAGAAACACGAGGAAAAAGAAAACTGATGAAGTGGGACATCCTGCACTACTACTGCAGTACAGGAGAATTCAGAAGTCCCTTGAACAATCACATTCAGTTCTGATTTCTTAGGTGAAATCTATTAGGATATAGTTAAATTAAAAGACTGCAACACCAGAGGGAATTCCAACTGAAATTGAAAGCATCGAGGGAAGCTGGACAAAGCTTCGTCATAGTAGAGCCATGCCCACACTAAGTACTTGTTAGTTATGGTTTAGACCTAGACTTAGCTCCAAGCTGTTGCCCTACTTCCTACTGCTATAGGAAGATAACATATACTTTATGATAGTGGGGACCTCTATCCCCTATACCAACTTGTTCCCTGGCTAAGCAGCTGGAAAAGAACGTCATCTGTAAAGTCTTCTTTGGAACTCCCATACACAGGACACAAGATGGTTGCTGGGTTTGAAACTGACAGAGGAAGGAGTGATAGTGAGAGAGACAGAGAGTGACAGAGACACAGAGACACAGAGAGAGAAAGAGGAGGAGGATTGGATGGTAAAAGGCTAAAACATGAAAATCTCCATGCTTGTAGTTCCTTCACTGAAAAATGAAGAAACTGGGCTGGAGATGAGGCAGTTAAGAGCACTGGCTGCTCTTCCAGAGGGTCCAGGATGGATTCCCAGGGTCTATACTGTGGCTCACAACCATCTTTAACTCCAATCCAAGAGGATCTGACACCCTCTTCTGGCCTCCATGGGCATCAGGCACGCATGTGGTGCAGATATGCATGCAGACAAAATACCCATCCCTATAAAATAATTTTTTAATTTAAGAAGACTGAGGGATCTGAGACTAAGATAGTAGACTAGCTCCTGCCATATTTTACTCGGGTGGCTCCCACCTTACAGACAAGATGCCCAGCTAGGCACATGCACACTCAAGACTTTCACACCATTAAGTCCATACTCATGCAAAGCTCCAACACTTTTTCTTTCCATTGGGTAACACCTTTGGTAACTGCAGTGTCAAAGGCTGTGACACCAAGCTGAATGCCTGTCAATGGAAAGTGAGCTTGCACCTCCACATTCTTGTAGTTGCTGGCCATAAACCCAGATCCACCACAGTTTTACTGTGTGTTCCTACACAAAACCAAGGCAATGCCTCACCCTTGTCTTCTACAAAATAAGAGACTTTGCCATCCATTCACGCTAGGGCAGCCTTGCAGGCTTAAGATTCCATGAGAGGGTAAATAATTTCACTTTGTGATCATAGCATCTCAGCTTATTTGAAGGTTTACAGTAAATTAGCACCTCCCTTCCATGAAAATAGCATTAGGGAAATGGATCAGCAAACTTGATGACTGGATATAATAAACCAAGCAATCATCTTGAAAGGCATTTGCAAAGGCTTAGTAATAATTCAGGAAGTACTTTGGTGAGGGGAAGTCAAACAAGATTGTACATATGATAATATCTTAATTGTTATGTGTTTTCTAACTTACAAAACAGGGGCTATCTGTTGTAGTTAAGGGCCATGAGTAGAATTTTTTTTTATTTTTTTCTTTCTTTCGACTTTGAGCTTTGCTCTGTTTTTTTTTTGTTGTTGTTGTTGTTGTTGTTTTGTTTGTTTGTTTGTTTTGTTTTTGTTTGGTTGGTTGGTTTGGTTTGGTTTGGTGTTTTTGTTTTTGTCTTTTTCCCCCATGGGTGGGGAAATTACTTTTTTAGGGAAAATAAAACTTTTCTTTCTTTTTTCTAAATCTAAATCTAAATCTAAAATTACATTTCTAAATTACTTGAGTACACATATATTTCACATGTTGTACACATGAGAACACCAAATAGCAAGACAAACATCAATATAGTAAATGGAAAAATATTATTTACTGAAATATAAGCAGAAATTCCCAGAGTATAAAATATAATTAGGGGTAAAGTTCAAAATAGGTATAATCAACAATGTGCACAAATGTTCTTTTAAAAAAGAAAATGGCAAAAAACATTATATTTTCTTTTTTTTTTTTTTGGTTTAAATTCTTCTCTCATGCATTATATATTGACTGCAGTTTCCCCTCCCTTCTTCCCTCCCACCCCTATCCCCACACCTGCCCCCCCAGGTCCATCTCCCCCCCCAGGTCCATGCCTCCTCTGTTTCCCTTCAGAAAAAAAGAAGGCATCCTAGAGATATCAACTGAATATGGTATTACAAGTTATAATAAGACTAGGCACCTACTCTCATGCCAAGGCTAGATGGGGCAATCCAATGGGAGGAAAAGGGTCCCAAACACAGGCAAAAGAGTCAGAGACAGCCCACTGTTAGGAGTCCCACAAGGACATCAAGCTACACAACCACAACATATATGCAGAAGACCTAAGTCAAACCCATACAAGCTCCCTGATTATCACTTCAGTCTCTGTGAGCCTCTATGAGCTCTTGTTAGTTAATTCTGTTGGTTTTATTCTTATAGGCAGGACAGGGGTGATCTTGAGGAAGAGGGGGAGGAAGAATTGCACGAGCCAGAGGGGTCAAGGACATCACAAAAAGTTTTTATTTTCAAAAAAGATTTATGGTCCTGGCATTTTGTAAGTACTTGAAAATGTATGCACTTAGCCAACAGCCTTCAAGACTCTACAGAGAATATAAATGAGTCCTGATAAGGCAGGTAGGCACTGGGAAAAGTTTTGCATCCTGGGACTCCACTTGGTTTGAACTATATACCCACCTCTCTTCTAATAATATACTCAGTAGGCCATTACCTACACAGATAATGTACACACCACCCCTCTGAACAATGCTTAGCAACCTGTTAGGACCTCTACGTGCATCAAGCTGCCCACACACACTTCTCCAAATAATGGAATAAGTTTCTCAACCTGCTGACAATGATTAAACTCAGACGTTTCTATTCAAATAAATTCCCACTGTTTCTAGGTATGAGGGAAAGAGGGCCAGTCTGACCTCAAATGATTTGGGATGTATATTAAAAAAGGCAAGTCTATCCTCTGAGTAAACTTTGGAAGTACATTCTATATTGACCATCTTATATCTGTGTATAATTGTATGTGCACATCATTAAAATAAGATGTATCATGGGAAGGAGACACACACCCACAAGGAGAAAAGACTGACATAATCCAAACCCATCGATCACGAAAGAACTATCATGTGACACCCCTTAGCACCCAAACTCCCCCTTATCTAGAATCCCATAACAGGAAGCCCCAAACGTTAATCAGGGCCTCTGAACTCTCTTCCACTCATGGAACCCACTCTAGCCTGCACTGCCGCTTTGCTTTGCATGAAATATTCTTGCTATTTCACAACCTGTGTGTGCCTTTATTCCATTCTTGAAGGAGATGCTAAAAACCTGGGAACACTGGGCCCCACCCTAACCACTGGTAACACCGACAGAGTAAAATGAATCTTATCCATGTTTCTGCCATATGTTAGCAATTACCTCATAAATTTATCTTGGCCCTTGACCCTAAAATATCAGTTACAAAAACATGAAGCTTGAGCTGAGAACATGGAGTCTTTTTAAAGGACCATATGATTCTCAGCCGCCAATCGGAATGTCTGTGTGCTAAGCCACATGGTAGACAATAAACAATGCCAGACTGATTGACTTATGGCCAAGCAGCATCTGGCTCCAGCTTTTCCCTTATGCCAATTGTCAGGCCTGCAGCTCTAGACCCTCATACCCAGGCCAAGTGGTGCTGATTATTCCAGGTCTCCTAATGGAAGATACAGGCTTGAAAACAAGAGGCGGAATTCTTACAGCAAAGATGAGAAATACACACCATGTAAGCAACTATTAGCTACTTCCATTTCTCGGCAAGCATTGGTAATGGAAAAAAACCTCAGAGACTTGGAAACAAGAGCCAGTGCCTCTACTAAACAGTCGCTGGCGCGTGAGGAGACTCCAACATCCACATGCGGCAATGTTATGATATTTATCACTGTCTTGTGGGGAAAAGGAAAAGAGATCTGGTGAATGAATGGATAGATGAGCATACATCACATATTAAAAATGCTGTGACAAATATAAAGAATGGCCATCAAAATCTTGACTGGGAAGCAGAGTAAAAACTCACTTCTAGGTAGAGTGTTCATGGACTTGGCAAGTGAATTCTGGTCCTTGGCAGAAGGCCCCCAGCTCTTGCCAGATAGACTTCTCCACAGGGCTGCTTAGGAATCTTCATGATGTGATAGCTGGCTTTCTCCAGAGTCCATGATCCAGGACAGCACACAGCTGAAACCACAGTAATTCTCATGGCCCCTCTAACAGAAGTCTCTGTTCTTTCCTCAGGGTCTAATAACTACACAGCTGAAGCTTGTTCACTATTGGAGAATGATACACAGATATGAACAATTCTCCCAGGCGTGAACACTGTACATGGGTATAAACATTGTACAAGAGTATGAACACTGAACTCAGGTATGAACACTGTACAAGAATATGGATACTATACATGGGTATGAACACCATACATATGAATAGTACATTGATATTAATACTGCAAAAGAGTATGGACAACACATAAGGCTACAACCACCATGCAAGAGAATGATCGGGACCCTTAAGAACCTCCCTGCCTAACTTCATTGTTGTAAAAAACATCAGTATTCTCTGAACCACACCACCTCTCCAGAGTAGAAACCAGCTGAGTCATCCAGGTGCCAAACCTGGTCATATTTAATCAGCAAAGTAGTCCTGAGATGGACCTGCTAGCTGAGTGATGACCCCTCAAGGAGGGAAATGGAGAGAGAAAGAGAGATGAGAAAGGAGGAAGAGAAAGAAAGGGGGAGAAGGGATGGGTAGAGGGAAAGAGGAAAGGGGAAGAAGGAAGGAAAAAGAAATAGAAAACAAAGACAGAGAAGGGAGGGATGGTGGAAGGAGGGAGAGAGGGATGGAGGGAGGAAGGAATAGAGGGAAGGAGGGATGGAAGGAGGGAGGGAGGAAAGAGGGAAAGAAAGGAGAATAAATGAAGGAAGGAAGAATTGACTAAGTAAAATTGCCAACTATCTACATTTGAGTTCAGTGTGGGAGGACCATTTTAAGTCATATGGATGAGGAAAAGAAATGAAAATCTAAGAAAGCAGCCATCTTTTTCCTGAACTGAAGAGGTGGCTAGAATTAGATAGAAATTTGGACTTTTTCCCTGAGTTGTTTGGTAAAAATTATCAACGGCTGACATTTAAAAGAAGTGAAATCTGATGAGGCAGAGTAAACGCAGTGTGAAAGATTCGCATTCCCCATAACGGAGTGGATAAACATGATTATTGACTTAATAAAGGCTCCTTTGATGTTCCCCCAAACAATCCTATTAGTTTAATAAATGGTTGAAAAATTGTGCTTTCTACAAGCTTGGTTAATAAATACACCAAGCAGTCGCTGTCCATTTATCAATGATTTCCATATGTTTGTTCCGACAGCTGAGTTCTTTCTTTCCCTCTGAATACTGCATTTGCAGAAAATCAGGATGGAATTTAAAACATGAAGTACTCATTATTAGCATCCTAGGTAAATAATACTGACTCATTTGCTCTGTGTAGAAGAATTGGGGCAGCATTGAGTAATGAAAACCGTTTCCTGTTTTCTCTGTTGAAGAAGTAGCCCAGGGAAGCGTTAACAAAATTCGGTTTCATATCTGAGGACCGTGAGAGAGGGAGTCTGTATTTTGGGATCACTTCCTGCCAGGAGTCCTAATGAGGGAAGCAGAGATGAGTGCCCCCAAAAGACTAAGAGAAAAATTTCATCTGATCCCAGGAACAAAGGGCAGTTGTGATTCATATTAGGGGCTGCCAGAGTGGATTAGTGTCTCATTGGGTTTACTTTCTTTGATATGTCTTACTTTTGTGATAGAGCCATTCTGGTAGCCAGGCCTGGGAACACAGGTCTGTCACCCCCATGCCTTGTGAGACTGAGAAGGTAAGCAAAGTGAAGTTCCAAGGCTACCTGAGTGAGTTCAAGACAAATATGGACAGCTTATCAAGACCCCATCCCAAAGTGAAAGAAAAAAAGGGTCTGGAGATGTAGCTCAGTGTGTGCAAAGACCTAGGTTCAATCCCCAGTGTCACATACTTTTTTAAAATAATCTTTGTAATAAAGACTTTGACAAAATACTTTTACGTGGGTAGGAAGATAGTAAGCCCCTTGCATATGCAAGGATCAAGGAAACTTCCACGTCAACAGTGAAAGAAATGCTTTGAAAGTGTGTGAGGAGCTGGTGGAGGGCTGGCTTGCAGAAACTCTGGGATTTTCCCCCTCCTCTGGAATTCCCTGCACTTGGGGAACTAATGTTATTTCAATGTAAGTTTTAGGAATCTGTGATCACAGTAAGTCAGTCATCCATCGATTATGTGAATGCAGCTGGGTCGGTAGGGAGGAAAGGAGGTGAGCATGAATTGTAATGTGAGGACCCCCCACTACAAATCCTGAGAAGCAGTCTCCAAGAGCTTTTGAATGACAGGAATACGACAGGAGTGTCATTGCTCCACTCCTCGGCTTTCTTCCACGCCTGCCCATCCAACTGGCCACCACCGAAGTGGAATCCCTCTGCCCTTCGTGATGGCTAACACTGTCCACTGGACAGAATCTAGGATCTCCTAGAATACAAGCCTCTAGCAAGTCTATCAGGATTGAGATGGGAAGACCTACCTGAAAAGTAGGTGGGGCCACATGCCACAGACTGATGTCACAGACTCAATGAAAAATGAGACTGACCTGAGCATTGGCTCTCATTTCTATGCACTTCGTGCCTGGAGAGGAAGTAGCCAGCTGCATCAATCTCTTGGTGCTGTCTATGCCTTCCCCTCCATGACACAATGTACCCCCAAACAGTAAGCCAATATAAACTTTTTCTTCCTTAAGTTGTTATCTGTCAGGTGTTTTGATGCAACTGCATAAAATGTAACTACAGCCTTCCAGTGAGCTTACATGACTTGGTTCCAAGAAATACACTGAAATGTAGTATGTGACTTAGCAGATTATGACATACATAGCATCTTGCCTTCCTCCTTGAGTTGGCCACGGTGGCAGAAGACAGATGCCACGTTGGTAAAGCAATCAGATAAGACTACGAGGAGCCTCTACCAATTGCAAATACATCATAGGCTCTTGTCATTAAATAAGCTCTACACATTTATTTACACATTTGCATTTATATAGAATTCCCCAATGCACACCATACTTAGTTTATCAGTTCCTTAATGCTTGAATTTAAGATATTCTTATTTTTGTTATTAAAAATAAGATGGTAGACTGAAAAGAGTAAAGGCTCAGAGAAAGGATGAGTTTGGCTCCTCAGAGTCCACGCTAAAGCAGCTGTAGTACTACTGTGTGCATGTGTGGTCCCAGAACTCCTTTAGCGAGCAGGGAGACAGAGACAGGAGGAGCCCTGGAGGTTTCCAGACCAGCTAGCCTGGCGAACGCAGTGAAGAGCAAGAGGGCTTGCTTCAAACAAGGTAGAAGGTGAGGACCAACATGTGAGGTTGGCCTCCAACCTCCACATATCACTGTGGCACTTGAATGCATTCCTGAACATCACAGACACACACAAGAAAAGGAAGGATTACAAATAAGATCATGGTAACCATCCTCGTGTACAAATGTACATGCTGTGTGTAGAGTTCCTCAGAGAACTATCTCCAAAGCACAGGTCTCAGTGAGACACGCCCTGTCGGTACCATCGCTTCAGAGGCAGCTTTGCCTGCTGTGTCAAGGTCTTGCTAGCTTCCCTGCACAGTTTCCAACCCACAGTCCTGTGTTCCACATCGGTCACTATCACAAGAAACGAGCCTCTCAACACTGTCTCTGCAGCCATTCACCCCCACGTGGTCTTGTAACCATCCCAATCTGCTCTACCTCCTCCTAGGAATTCCTTCCATTGTGCTTCCTGGAAATATCTCTCCATCGATGACCATAAACAAACAGATAAAGATATAGCAAATACTAGGGAGTAAAGCTACCTCTTATTCACTGTTGGCCGGAATGTTCGTTGATGGAGACATGGTAAACAGTGTGGAGATTCCTTTAAAAGTTGAAAATAGAACTGCCCTATGCCTCTTTTCACTCAGGGTTCTTGTCCCCTAGGAGTTACAGAGTCTACTTCTATTCTTTCTATTGTAACATTTAATAATTTAGCCCATGCACTTAGATCACTTAAAATTAATCAGTACCTCTCAGCTCCTCTTGAACAATGCAGGTGCAATACGCATTAGCTCCGTCCCCACACCTCTTCTCATGGGTGTTTTGTCAAGCAGTTTGACTGTCTTGTTTTCTTAAACTTACAGATTGTAATAATTATTGTTAAATGCACTGAAGTTTGATTCAGACTTACAAATGAGAGCCTAATTTTTGCAAATTATTTCTTCATACTTGGGGGATCCTTCAGGAATGCACCTCCTCTGTGGTACCCTTATCAGGTTTTAGTGAGGTCACTGGTGACAGACTAAGTCGTTTGTCCAATAGCGTCATTAAATTGACCCTAACCTTGAAGAATATTTTTGAATAATAATTTGAAAGAATAATTTTGTCACAGCACTTTGGAATTAGCCTACTGTCTTCTGGCTTCAGTTTTTGCTGTCAGGGAGTCTAATTGGGGTCTAATTAAGGAAGCATTCCTTTTCCTCCTAATTGCTTTTAAGAACTCTTTGTCTCTTATATTCTGCTGTTCAACAGTAGAAAATATGAATATATTTTGACTGTTTTCTTTTTACTGCTACTACTTGGGATTACTTGTGCCTTCTCAATGTGACGATTTATATCAGTCTTTAGTCCTAGAAAATTCTTAGCCTTTTCAATTTTAAAAACTGTTTCTCATTCTGCTTTTCTAGAACTTTATTTAGACACATTGGAGAACTTCTATTCTCAACATCTTTCAGTATCTTATATAATTCTTCATACAATGTTTCTTTAGATTTCATATCTTCTAGTTTCCTAGTCTCTAGGTCTGACTGACCCTGCTAATTAAGCTTTTGGATTTTTTTTTCACTTTCAAAGATTACATTATTCACATCTAGATACTCTCCTTGATTCATTTTCAAATTTGCCTGAAATTTTTGATATCATTGTTCTCAGTACTTGGTTCTTCTTCCCCCTTCCTGTATTATTTTGTTGTGACTTTTAACTGTGTAATTTTTAAGTGGCATAGCTACTCTTACTCACAGTGGCTTGTTTTCTCCTGGTGTTCTATGATTTTTCTCTTATAAATTACTTAGGCTGGAATGTTCCCTTCAAAACTCTCATTAAAAATCTTATTTCTACTACAGTGGCCATTATTAAGTAGGGCTCTCAGGATGTGGTTGGGTCATAAGAATTCATCCTCATGAAGGGATTCAGGCTGTCACCATTACAACAAGCCCCTGATGAGAGAATGGGTTTGTTTTCTTCTTTTGCCATGTCATGGATGCCCGAGGCATGGTGATATAGCATGAAGTCCCTGGCCTGGCTGTTACTACACTCTTGAACATCTCATCTCCTAGAACTATAAGAAATAATATATATATATATATATATATATATATATATACATATACACACACATATACACATATACACACACATACACATAAATATATATATATATATATATATATATATATATATCCTAAGACATAAACTCATTACCATAAGAGTGGCTTTAAGTACAGAAACCCTAACAATGATTTTAACTTAAACTCTCTGAGTGGTGATGCTTATGGGTCATATAAATTCAAAACTAAAATCATCATGAGTCAGAATCCTTTGCCATGGATTCTCAGAGGTGACTTCATCATGGACAGCCTAGCCGAGTTACTCAAATGCTTCCAGAAGGCATGCAAGCCTTTGAAGCACATTCTAGTGTCCCAACTTTCATGAGGCCAACTCCTAATTTCCCTGCTTGCTAGGGTGGTGAAGATCCTATCATCTTCATTAATGAGATCCAGGAAGCTTCTCTTCCCATTTTGGCTTATCATTCTGGTTTATTAAAATTTCTGCTTCTTGGGGTTACCCTTTCTTTCTTGACAGTTTAGCTGTCTGTCTAAAAAATACTTTTTTCCATCTTATAAATTATTTAGAAATATTGGTACTAGATTTGCTCACTATCTAGTCCAGCATGTTGCCAGAAATAGAAATCTCCATTAACTCTTTAACCACTCTCCTGCTATCATTATAACTGTTCTCACTGATGACACATCCACATTGCAAAGCCACTTCCCAGCCCTCTGGCCCACAGTGCCCGTTCTCTGAAAGATCCTCAACACATACAGACTTTTTTTTTTTCCCATCCCTAATACTTGTTCATACAAAAGCCTCAACTCTCTATCCCTCTCTTCTTAACTTCCTTTCTCTGTCTATTCAAGCCAAACCCAAAGTTTTCAAATTGTTCTTACAAGCATTGTAATGATAAGGGAGGAGAAGGCTGAATAGCAGTCTAGAATACACAAAGCCCTGGGCTTGATCTGAAGTACCATGGAAGTGGGAGGCACTAATGTACACCTGTCCTCACAAGCTGTAGGCCATCCCAAGATTACCAGAGAGGGAAGAGAGAGAAGGAGAGAGAGAGAGAGAGAGAGAGAGAGAGAGAGAGAGAGAGAGTGCAAATTTAATTATGACCTTGTCATTGCTATTTTCAGGTCTTTTAACATCAGACACCTATTGCGACAGCAACCAATCAGAATATGAGCTGAAATGAGACACAGGCCAGCTTTCCCCTGCAAAGATTACTTCTGTTTTTGCTTAAGAATATAAATTCCTACCATATAAAAAGGAAGACAGTGCTCCAACTAAACATTTGTGCCACCAAGTATAACCTCCAGAGCCAGGAATGAGTTACATATTGTTAAGTTATTGGCCATAGAGGTCCCATAAACACCCTCAAACATCACAGACTATTACCTGTCTATTGGTTACTCTCCATAACCTAACATGATAGGCCCTCTTGCTGGAGATACAAATTATCTAGGTCATCAAACACAGAGATGTCAAACTAACTAGAGGCTTCACCCCTACTGATTAGCATACATGGTGCTGGAATACACTTAGCAGGACACCAGAGAAGAAAAGTAGGCATCAGTATCACCCAGCTACAAATTCTGTGACTAACAGCAGAGATCTAACTGCAAGATAGGCTTTGTAATAGTGGCACAAATGTTACTGGAGAAACCAACCACTTTTTAAATTGAATTTAAAGCCTACCACACAAGATATAACCCATACTTGACACTGCAAAAGTGGCCAGAACCTGAGACTAGATAGGTCATGGACCTAGGAGAAAACCTATTACCACTATTCTGCCAAAGAAATAGAAAATATGACTCCTGATAACATATTGTTATATCCATAGTGCACCACTGAGCCTTTGTAAGAGAAGCTGCTTCTTACAGTAGATGGTGTGTCACTGTGGAGGTGGGCTCTGAAGTCTCCTTTGCTCAAGCTTCACTAAGTGTGACACTGAGACCACTTCCTGTTGCCAATGGGTCAAAATATAGGACTCTCAGCTCTTTCTCCAGGTCTGTCTGCATGCCACCATGTCTCACCATGATGATAATGGACTGAATCTATGAAAACATAAGCCACCCAAACTAAATGTTTTCCTTTATAAGAGTTGGCATGGTCATGGTATCTCTTCACAGCTATAGAAACCCTAAGACAAGAAGGCAGAACTATTATAAGAGCCAGAGGTGGTGGATGACTCCAAGGAACAGCATCTTCCAGATACAACAGGACTGATATATATATATATATATGTGTGTGTGTGTGTGTGTGTGTGTGTGTGTGTATGTATGTATGTATGTTTGTATGTATATGTAAATACATACATACATGCATACATACACACATACATATTTACAGAGAGTATGGCAGGAAGCAAAAAACCCACAGAGGTCCAAACCAGACAAAAATCCCAGCCCTGGGAAGAGGAAATAAATACAAAGTCCCACTCCTAACCAAGCAGCTATTTGCAATTGAAACCTGCTGTGAAAGGGAAACTGTTTTCTCCAGTGGAGAATCACTGGGTTTATAAGCCACACTCCAGGGCAGGCCCCATACCTATGAGTACTTGTACAACACAAAATGGACCTCATGTTTTTGTATGTTTCTTGTTTTGTTTTGATTTTTTGTTATTTGTTTTGTTTTTCAAGACAGGGTTTCTCTGTCTAGCCCTGGTTGTCCTGGCACTCACTCCATAGACCAGGCTGGACTCGAACTCACAGAGATCCACCAGCTCTGCCTCCTGAGTTCTAGGATTAAAGGTGTGAACTGCTACTGACTGGCTTGACTTTTCTCCTTTTTTCTTTCTTTCTTTCTTTCTTTCCTTCCTTTATCTCTCTTTCTTTGTTTGTATTATTGGTTTTGTATGTTTTAGTTTATTTCAATTTTTATTCTTTTGCTTGTTTTTGTTGTTGTTGTTTAGAGAAAGAGGGAGAAAATGAAGTTGGCTGGGTAAAGAGGTGGGGAGGATCTGGAAAGAGTTAAAGAGGGGAAAAGAATGTGGCCAAAATATGTTGCATGAGAAAAATGGATAACTTTTTTAAAAAGAATGTAGACTGTAGAGCTATCCACGTCTTCAGTCCAAACGACAGTGGGAACATTTCAGAGCTATATGAACTGATGGATGTACCTACCCTTCTGTGCCTTATCTCCCTCGCCTGTCAACTGGAGTAAGTGCTAGAGCTGGTCTCCTACAGTTGTCAAAGTGATCCAGGGCATATGCACAGCCTAGAACTGTAACTGTCACCACTGAGGCTGTTTCCTGTTGTTACAGTAACAATGGGACTTTCACATACACACCCAACTATACCAAGGTGGGAATAAAGGGTGTACATACAATTTGAAAATAGGATCGACAAAGCCAACATCATTTCTGGACCCTCATAAATGAGCCAGCCTTGACTACTGTCACGTTCCTTGCAAGCTGCTTTGGAAACTCATAAATGTACACAAGCACAGAAAGGTGAGAACCAAGGTGTCATTGGCTTCCTCGTGTGCCCCAGTGACACTTGTCCAATGATAAGAGTTGTTTAGCAATAACTAGGTCCTAGCCTGGGACAATGGACATCTCAGTAGATTTAGAATTAGAGAAGGCTTACAGATAGTGAGAATTTTTAAAGCTTAACTGGCCTTCCCAGACACTTAGTAGGAACAGTAGCAATAGGGATTGGGCGGAAGAGAAGGGGAGACTGGGGCTGGAAAGCTTGCTCATTGGTTCAGAGCTCTAACTGCTTTCCAGAAGACCCTGGTTCAGTTCCCAGCACCCACCTGGAGGCTCACAACCATCTGTAGCTCCAGTTCCAAGAGATCTGATGCCCTCTTCCGGCCTCTGCATGCACCAGGCACACATGCAGTACATAGACTTCATGCAAAACATACGCACATATTACACAAAGGAAGAGGGGAAGAATCAGGACACTTGGGTGAAGGAAGCAAAGGTCTTACTGACTGTGACACTGAGAAATGAGAGAGGGAGGAGAAAGAAGGGAGAGGGGATCAAGAATTGACTCTCCTCCCACATTCAAATCTTTTCTCCTATTACATTCCTCCTAAATTCTCTTAGAAAGAAAAACAATCCATCTTATACGTGTGCTCTTACATTGGCAATCTGCTCATCCATTACAGTTAAAATTTGATGAAGTTTGTAATGTGTTTAGAATTGCAAATACCTGGTAGCTTTAGATCCTACAGATGACAAAAGGACAAGGGTCTCGGTTTGCTTTCTATTGCTGTGATACAACACCATGGCCAAAAGCAACTTGGGAAGGAAAGGGTTAATTTGGTTTACACATCAGAGTTAATCATTGAAGGAAGCCAAAGTAGGAACTCAAACTGGGCAGGAAGCCAGGGGCAGGAACTGATGCAGAGGCCATGGAAGAATGCTGCCTGCTGACTTGTTCCGGCAGTTTGCTCAATCAGCATTATTTATTATACAATCAGGACCACCTGGCTAGGGTGGTGGCACCACTGTACACATTAATCAATCATTAGTGCCCACATCAATCACCAAGAAAATGTTCTACAGGCCAATCCGACAGAATCATTTTCTCAGTTGAGCTTTTTCTTTCCTAGATGATCCTTGCTTGTGCCAAGGGGACAAAAACTAACCAGTACAAGAGATATATCCGGAAGATCCTGACTAAATATAGTGCCATGGGGCCAGTGTCTTGCTGCCAAACCCCTAAGCTTATTCCACATGAGGGAATAGGCCTTGGGTAGTTAAGACAGTGTCACAGTGGTATCCTGTAACCTGTGACCAATTCTACAAAGCCTGATAACTCTTTATTATAGCAACACAGAAGTCTATGTTCCCTCCTCCAGAGTTGGGGATGAAACCTAGGACCTTGGCACATGCTACCACTGAAGTTACACCTCCAACCCTAGAAGCCTTGGAGAAGTATCTTATAACTTAGAACTTCCCAGATGTTTATCTATTGGTATCAAAATTTCAGAGAGCAAATTCTAGCTACCCAGAGGGTGTGTCACTGGACTGATGTAAAAAAAGATGCTTTTTAAATGTCTGACCAATGCTGCCAATGTACAAGACTCCAATGAAGTGGATCACGCCTATAATATAATAAATTAAAAATATATAATTTTTAATGAAGATATTGAGATATATCACTAGCTTTCAATGAATCTTCAGAATTAATCCAGTTGAGTTGAAACTTTGTCACCCATCTACCATGACCTTTGAGGTTTTCCTGAGACTCCCCCCCAATTATGCATGCACCTGTAAATGTGCCCTAACCCTGGAAGAAAATAATTTTAGGTGGATCACACGTAAGCACAGTACTCTGAATGATGGTGCAGTAGTGTGGGGGGGGGGAAGGGGTCACAAGTTTCATAGCAGCCTGGATAGCAAAGTCTAGACCGGCCTGAGCTACACAGCAATACTGTGACTCAAACAGCAAAAACAAAATAAGGTTGAAACATAAATGTGACCATGGAATTTCATCCCTCAGCCTTTATACCAGAATGTGATTTGTTCAAGAAAGAGCAGTTGTAGACCTGTGAGACAGTGGAGTGACACTCAGTGGAAGAAGGCTGTCAAATCTGACAGCCTTAGTGAGATTTGTCCTTGGACCCACATGACAGAAGGAGAGAACCGAGTCTCATAAGTTGTCACATGACCTGCATGTATGTATCATGGCTCTCGAACACCCACATATACAAGAAAGACAAATTGATGGAGGGGTGATCTATGCTTTTCAATCGGTCAAAGCAGGCAATGCTGACTATTTAAAAGCACTCAAAGAATAATAAGCCATAAAAGGGAGGCATGATCTATTTTAAAAGGGATGACTTTAACAGTTAACTTTAAAAAAATTCAAAAACTTTCTACAGCTTTATTACATAGACCCCTGTAAGGACACAGGAGTGTTAATGGTAGGGACTCCCTTGCCTGTACTGTTCCAGCTTCCTGCCAGGTGAATTCAGAAGCTTCCCCATAAAAGGCCCATGCCCAAGTCTTCAAATCCATTTAACGAGGCATCATGACTAAATTTGGCAAGCGTTTTCCCCTGCTTCTTTCCCACCTCAAACTGTTTTGATTCATTTGTGAGAAATTTACTTTTGCCAATTGAAAAATCCTTTTGTGCCTGCCAGTCACTAATCTCCCCTCCGACACAGCCATTCAGCCGGACTAAATCCAATATTGACATTTGTATCTTAGAGGAGAGCAGGTTAAGCACTGGAGGAAAGGCAGCCCGGAGCCCTGCCAAGCATTGAGCCGCGAGCACTGCACAGCATCCAAACTGAGCCGTGGGCTTGATGTGAGGGGAGCCCTGACGCCCAGGGATGCTTTGATCACATCCCAGGGTCCTTGTTTCCTAGCTGGGCTACCCCACAGAGGGTGTTTGATGCTTTCTACAGCTATCCTTAGCAGCCTGATTAAAATTCTTCCTAGTGCTCAGAGTGGTTCTCCAATGCTGTCATCTCTGGACGTTTCTAGAGGAATTCTCTACTGGAAGCATCGCACCCTCTGGAGGTCCCGCCTCTGTCTGGCTCTCCTGCCCATAGAGTCTTACAGTAACAGGGAGGCGGTCCATCCTTTCTACAGACTCTGCCAGGTAATTAGTTACCCTCCACTTGTGCTCGGAGTAGATGATTGCACTTCGATATGTAATTGATGTTTTATTGCTTACCCAGTACAGCCATTGCCAGAAGGGGGAGCAGCCATGTCCTCTTAATAAGAAATAACAAAAGTATAGATTGGGTTACAGTTTAGCAAAATAAATATTTGCAGTGGAAATCAGATGTAAAGTGTGAGTTTGAAATGGCTGACGGAACAGAATGAAATCTGAGGTGAGACAGTCCCAGAGCTTGTTGCAAATGAAAGAAAACCGGGTGTCGCCTGCACCCTATACCTCTCACATCTGCCTTCATCACCAACACCTCCCTCAGTCTCAGTGTTTCTTATGAAGTTACAGAGAACACAAATGTTGAATTTTCTAGTGTTGAATTTTTTTCTTAATTAAAAACATTCTCTGATAGATAACAGACAATGAGAACATGGAATTGCTTAGATTCTGTGCCCTTTATCCCAACGCATATGTGTGTAGTGCTCGCATGTGTTCACATGTGTGTGCTGTGCTGATATGTGTGTGTGTGTGTGTGTGTGTGTGTACACACACACCCATGTTTAACTATGTCAGCTATTGCTTTCTGTGTTATTGATGCAGTTTCTCACTGAGACCAGACCTTGCCTATTCTCAACAGTCTAGCTAGCCAGCTTGCCTGGGGGATCCCCTGTATCTGCTTACCTGGTTCTGGGATTACAGTCACCTCCTGTGCCAACTTAGCTCTTATATGGGTGCTGGAGGTCTGCACTGTGATACTTACAGATGCACAGCAAATCCATTCTCCACTGAGCCACCTCCCCTCCCCCGCCCCCCACCTGTGCCTCCTTAAGAATAGTTTATTACATACTTTACTCTAGAAATATTAATTCAGGGCCTGGTGTTGTAGTGCGTGAGCTTAATCCCAGCACTTGGGAGGCAGAAGTAGACAGATCTCTGTGAGTTTAGGGCCAGCCTGCACTACACAGAGTCTCAGGATAGCTGGAGATACATAGAGAATAGAGAAACCCTGTCTCCAAAAGGAAAGGAAAAAAGAAAGCAAGTAAGTGTTGACTTTGTCTGGGCAGCTGATGGAACTCAAGTTCATCTACAGAATTCTAACACAGTATTCTCTTTGTCTTTCTGCACAGTTATTACACATTTATTTAAAAAAGATCCCGTCACATCAGACTGTGGAAGCACAAAACATAGCTATACATTATTGGCAACATATTTATATAGTAATGTAAAGTCTATTCCCAATTACTTCCAAAGGGAAAGCCACCACCACTCACTTCCCTGCCTCACTTTTAAACAGACAGCATCCCCTTGCTTTGCCTCAAATGCCTGGCTTTTGCCCACTGTGAATCTATCCCTATAAGCTGATTTCCCTCCCTAATAGGAACCATGTTGCTTTCCCATGACTGTCATATTCAAGCCAAACATGCCAACACCCTATATTCTCAGACCTCTAGGCTCCCCTTTCCTATCTACCTTTGCCTGCCAAGCCCCATTAAGTTATTACTCCATAAACTCAAAGGCAATGCCATCAGTTATCTACCGCCATGGTACCAACTCCAGACCACTCAGAAAAATGATGGAGCATGGAGCATCAATAACATGCAAGCCAGGAGAAAAGCTATGCACAGGCTCCTGCAGTCATGAAAATGCCATCTCTGTTCCAGCTCCTCAAGTGGATAGCATGAGGTCGAGTGTAGAGATCTGAGGTCGTGACCCCCATTGACTTTCAGAGTCAGGAATTATCTACGAAGCCAATAAGGTTTTCTGTGGAGTCATTTGATGCAACTGACTAGAAAAAAAATCCATTCAAGAATATGTATCAAAAGGTTAAAACATGACTTTCACACAAATATCTCATGAATCACGGTTTAAAATGTATTCAGTGCATCGGTGGCTTGAACCATCAAATGGTGACATGACTAATTGAAGAGGAAAGTTCCCTCAAGGGAAAAGAAATTAACTCTGGGGACAAGTTTTCCTGGGTAAGGATTACAATTCTTTTCAGGGTTACAGTAAGCAAATTGCCCACTGCCTGAACCTTTTAGTGGCTATAGCAAAGCCACACAAGGAAACAGCCCCTAGATGGCTAAACAATGTCGAGATGAACCCTTTAGACACCCCTCCCCATGCACACACTTATCTCAGAGGGTATTAAGTTAGATGGGCATTGAAAATGTTTTTGATCTAGTACCATTAAAATGTAATAGGAAAAGTTATCTTTGGCTATTTTAACATAGGTTCATTTTTGCAGAGAGTTTTGAGTATATAAAACATGGACTAAGGCCCAAGACAATGGGCAGCTTTAAGAAAAGACTCCACAAATGGAGAGTTGTTGTGTCAAAATGGATGTTAAAAGGTCACACCAGTAGTAGACATTATTTAGTTCTACTGGTGACACATAATGAAGACAGACATAAGGCATAAAAAGCCAATGACAATTTTAATTGATATTCAATTTCTTAATTGAAGTTTGACTTTAGCTCTGATGAGTAGTGTACAAAAAAGTTCATCATATTGGGAAAAATAAACCCATTACCTGGTGGTTACATTTCAAATAAAGGTGTACATCATAGAACCTGTTAATAACTCCTATGTCCCATTAAGCATGTAAATCCATGTCTCAAAAGAAAGAGAGAAAATGACCTCCTGTGGAATTTACAACCAGAAGGGAAACCAGACACGAGATGGTCGGCGTGAATCGCACCACACTGTAAGCAGTGAAAAGGTGCAGGAGTGTGGTCAGAAGGGAAAGCGGTGTGAGAACCATCAGGCTGGGCAGGAGCACTCCTACAACTCCTGAAGAAAATTAGATGCCAAACTATGGTGAGCAACTAATGAAGAGAAACATGTCCTGAGATGATGATCAGTTGCCACATCCCAACAGTCACAGGCATCTGACTGCAAAGTGCAAGAGAGGCAAGGATGCTGCTCTGGGGGCATGGAGCTAAGGATGCTGCCCAGAGAGCAAGGAAGGCAAGGACGCTGCCCAGAGAGCAAGAGAGGCAAGGACGCTGCCCAGAGAGCAAGGGAGGCAAGGATGCTGCCCTGGGGGCAAGGGAGGCAAGGATGCTGCCCTGGGGGCAAGGGAGGCAAGGATGCTGCCCTGGGAGCAAGGGAGGCAAGGACGCTGCCCAGAGAGCAAGAGAGGCAAGGATGCTGCCCTGGGGGCAAGGGAGGCAAGGATGCTGCCCTGGGGGCAAGGGAGGCAAGGATGCTGTCCTGGGGGCAAGGGAGGCAAGGATGCTGTCCTGGGGGCAAACCCAGCAGACCCTATAGAGACAGCCCTCCAAAGTTGTGTAGACAAGGAGAATGTCTAATTTTCTTTTTCTATTTAAGAAGAGCCCTTAAACTTTTGTGCATTTCCAAGGCATTTCACCATTTCTAATCATCGACTCTCAAAAATAGATTCCTGCAATCTTCAAACAATGAAATGTTGTATAGATCACATAATTTTAAAGTTTATGATTTTTGAGTGTCTAGAGCAGTGGTTCTCAACGTGTGAGTCATGACCCCTTTGGGGTTACATATCAGACATTTGCTTTACAATTCATGACAGTAGCAAAATTACTCTGTGTGAGTGTGTGTGTGTGTGTGTGTGTGTGTGTACATAAATATGCATACGTGCGTATATGTATATGTATATATACATGTGCATATATATATAAATAATTTTATGCTTGGGATCACCACAATACAAGAAACTGTATTAAAAGGTAACATCATTAAGAATGTTGAGAACCACAGGTCTAGAATGTGGAGGGTGCACCAATATTTGTATTGAAATATACAAGAGGGATCATACACTTCAAAAGGTCATGCATGGCTTTTTAGAAATAATAAGAAGATATTGAAATAGCTCTAATCCTTGCCACAGGTCTTGCCCAAGCATAGTATTTGCAGGAAATGCTTAGTTAGTCAATGCTGGTCATTAGTGGAACAACTCACTTAGCTATAGACGATGACTGCTCAGCACAGGCAGGAGGGTAGAGTGGGCTCAGTTCTGTGCCTGGCAGTAGGTGCTGAGCATCTCAGTTCTTCACATTACTCATGCACCACTAGACTAGATGCTGCTTTTACTCTTTCCATAATAGCTGGGTTCCAGTATTAACACACTACCACATTTAATACAACCAATCAGTCAAGACAAGTCAGCAGACCCAATCATATCGAAGGAGTCTAAAAACAGACCCAGCCTCCTGACCAGTGTCATCGTGTGCTCCAGTTTTATTTCTGTTGCCGGGATAAATACCCTGACTGAAAGCAACTCTGAGGGAGAAATGATTTACTTGGTTTATAATTCCAGGCCACAGTCCATCACTGAGGAAAGTCAAGGCAAGAACTCAAAGTAGGAATTAGCAGGTATGCCTGCTTACAAATCTACAGGGCATTACCACTGACCAAGGAACTCAACTCACAGACAAAAAAGTATAACAAGAACCAAGGGAGATGCAGCTTACTGGCTAGCAGGCAGGTTTGTGCTTGTCTAGCTTCCTTATATAATTCAGGAAGACTTGCCCAAGGAATGGCACTGCCCACAGTGGGCTGGATCTTCCTACATCAAAAACATCAAGACAATCCCTACAGACATGCCCACAGGCCAGTATGATCTAGGCAATTGCTCATTGAGAGTCTCTTCTCAGAACATTGTAGGTTATATCAAGTTAATATTGAAAGGTACCATTTAAAGCTAACCTCTTAAAGTTAATATTTAAAGCTAACCAGGTAAAAATGTATGGCTATAACTTGTGGGGGGCTGCTATTGTATTAACCAGCCGCAGACCACAGGAGACTCAGGTAAACATTCTCTGTAGGTTTACCAGGAGCTCTGAACAAACAAGTTTCTCCCAGACTCCTTCTCTACCAGGAACTCCCTTCACATTGGGATTGAACATATTTGGATTTGCTTGGTTGCCAAGATTTTAAAAGCAAGCCATCTTTAATTCTATTCTGGATGGAATGATCAGACTATGATTGCTCATGCTGGCCCTACTGGAGAGATTCCTTATAAAAGACACCTCTGTGTGAATCACTGAACTTTGAAATGAGGAGAACGCAAGAAGAGCTGTGTGTGTGGGCGGCTGTGCGTAGTTAAGTGATTTGAGTCCTACACAGATGAGCTGGCCACTGAGGTTGAAATTTTTGGACATGTCTGCTTACTGAACTGTGTCCACCCGGTCCGTGCTCATACTCTCTCAAAAGTGCTTCTAGCCACGCATCCCACATCCGATAGAATCTGTGCCAAAGGACCAGTGAGCATCCAGTCAAGTTTGTTTTAGTTTCTAACCCACGGCAGAGCAAGAATTGGGCCGTTACTACGTGTGACCAGCCCATGGGTGAGACATCATTTACCAGGTGTATCTGATAATATATCAACAGGTCCACATCCTGATCACAAGACAAGACCCCTATGTGACACCTTGCTGTCTCAGCAAGTTGAGCTGCTGCAAAGCTTTCCATATGCTTACTCAGCACTGTACTTCCCTCGCCTACTGCTGGTGCCTGGACAACCCTGACTAGTTTATACCATCCAACCTACATCCCCGAGTCAGTGGAGCACAACCGAGCTGCTTCTTGCACAGGGGAAGCTCCTGATTAAACCAGACTTGGCATCTCACCCCAAGAAGCTCACTGTGGGGTTGACTATTGATCTGTGTAATGAGACCCAATTCATGAAAGCCAGCCTGATGGGGTGAGGCTAATCTCTGGACCAGTCATTGGGGGGGGGGGCTCTCCAAAGGCTAAAGAGACAAGGAAGACATAGAGGAGGTAAACAGAGAGACAGAAGTACCACAATGTAGACATTCCAGGCCTGCCAGAGAATAAGGCAGGCAGGGGTTGCACCCTCTAAGACCATCATCAGCTTCTGAGACCAGACCAGATCACATGGTCTTTTGTAGCAAGCTCCCTGTCCTGCAGAAGCTGGAGGGAAGCCAGACCCTCAAAGGAAGGGCAAAGCCAAAGCACCCCAAGGAAATACAAGGATGTATATGTACAGTATGTGTGTGTGCGGTGCATAGTATAAGGATGTGCATTGAGTAAGGGTGTGTATAGTGTAAGGGTATGCATAGTGCTGGGGTGTGCATAGTTTAAGGGTGTGTGTAGTATTGAGGGGTGTTGTATAAGGGTATGTGTAGTATGTTGGAGTATAGTCTAAAGATGTGTGCAGTATATGGGTGTGTAGTATGTGAATGTAGTGTAAGGGTTGTGTAGTATAAAGGTATGTATGGGGAAGCAGAAGGTCAACTTTGAATGTCCTGCTCTATCACTTTCCACCTTTAAATTTTTTATTTATCATTATGTATATGATGTTGCACATGTCACAGCACATGAATGGAGGTCAGAGGACAAATCTGTGGAATCGTTCCTCTCCTTTCGCCTTTGCATGGCCGTGCATGGCCAGTACCTTTATCTGCTGATGGCCCCTCACTGTTAGCTATGGACTGGCCAGCAAGCCCTCGAGATCACCTGCCTGGGGTGGGGACACAGTACTGGGGGTTTGGACCTCACATCTGGCTCTCTCATGCTTATGCAGTAAGCACTTCACCCACTGAGGACTGATATGAAAGTCCTGATTCTAGAAATTAAAGTCCTGATATGGGAAGAAAATTAAACATAAGTTGCCTCCAAAATAGATATGTTGCCTGAACGATTACTACATTTTGAGTGCTAGTCTAAGAAATTCATAAATATTTAAAATTTTACTTCTCATAGCAACTCTGAAGTACCTGACATTGTCACCTCCCCCCTACCCCCCTGTACAGATAAAACAGCAGAGGTGCCAAGCCCAGGTCACATGGCAAATACTGCTCAAGGGAGACTGTTTCACCAGCGTTGTAGAAAACAATAACAAAGTTTGTTGCCATTAAAGTGACCTAGTTTTGTCTTTCTAGTCCAGTGTGATCAACAAAGCATGGCTTTATGTTACATTTGTACCACAGTATAATCACTGGCTTACTAGTTTGACTCCAGCCTTGGAAAATATCCATTGGTGTTTGCATCTACAGTTCCTCAAACACTAGCAGATACACGCAACAAAAATGTGTGTCTTTTAAAGAACAAACATCAGTATGTCTAGAAGAGTAATGCCAAAGGTCTCAATTGGCAGGCAAGGAAAGAGGTTCTGCGGTTTGCAGAGCGAGCACCAGTGGTAGGTGACACCTGAGCGCCCTGCGCCAGTGTTATGTAAGTGAGCGGAATGAAAAGGCTGGAGGAGGGGTTTGGGAAGATGAGATCTCCAGAGAGCCTGAAGGAGGGAGCATCGCAGAAGTCAGACACAAGGCATTGATGTGTGCGAGAAACTAAGAGATTTAGTGTTGCAGAGAATGACGTTGAGCTGTCAAGAGGAACAGGCCTTAGTCACATTCTGAAAGCAGAGAAGAGCGGTCACTGCTCTGTCATCCTCACCCCCTGAAAGAGAGAGAGAGAGAGAGAGAGAGAGAGAGAGAGAGAGAGAGAGAGTGTGTGTGTGTGTGTGTGTGTGTGGTGGGGAATGTCGTTGGTTGTTTTTACTCGTTGGGCCCTTTGGGACCTACCACCCAGCTCCCAAATAAAACACACAGAGTCTTATTATTATTTATAAATGCCTGGCCTTAGCTTGGCTTATTTCTAGCCAGCTTTTCTTAACTTAAATTACCCCATCTACCTTTTGCCTCTAGGCGTTTTTCTTTTTCTACCCCTGTATGTCTGACTTTCAATCTTATTCTGTGGCTGGCTGTGTGCTGGCTGGCTGGCACCTAGTGTCCCCTCTCCTTGTTCTCTTGCTCCTTCTCTCTCACGACTCCCAGATTTCTCTTCATTCTCTCTGCCTGCTGGCCCCGCCTATCCTTTCTCCTGCCCTGCTATTGGCTGTTCAGGGGTTTTAGACAGGCAAAGAATCACCGCTTCACAGAGTTAAACAAATGCAACACAAAAAACCTACAACTGCATCTTTGCATCATTAAAACAGATGTTCCACAGCATAAACAAATGCAACACATCTTCAAATAGTATTCCACAACAGGAACGAGGAAGAAAGGTATGAAAGGACGAGTACCTGCTAGACCAGCGTGAAGACCTGAGCTTAACTGGGTCTCCAGTATCCATTAACAGCACTGGGGTTGGGAATGGCCTCAGCATGTGTCCATAACCCTAGAAGCTGAGGAGGGAAAGAGACAGGCAGATCTCTTCAGCTTAATGGCCCGGCAGCCCAGTTGAATTGATGATCTCCAGGTTCAATGGGAAACCTTGTCTCAAAATATAAAGTGTAGAGTTGGCAGAGAAGGACACCTAATGTCGACCTCTGGCACACAAACATCATATACATATACAAAAGAAAGAAATGCATATACAATAGATTCTTAATGGCAAACATTTGGATCCACTGCAGCTATTGGAAACAGGAAAGACCTTTACTAAAAAGTGTTAAAGAGCTGAATGTGGTGATGCACACATCAGCAAGGCTGGTCTGGAGAGGACTGAGTTCAAAGTCAGCCCTAGTTAGAGAATGTGACTCTGTCTCAAAAATCCAATCATAAAGCTATTTGGCAACATCAGGTTCTCTGTTATGGTAACATCTTGTAACCACTGCTTGGCAATAGGCATTGAAACTTGAATGCGAGAAACTCTGCCAGCACCAATACCATACAGCCAAATATCTCTGTCACCATGCTTACTGTGAGACAGTAGTCCTGGTAATCACTCAGCCTGCACACCTAATGGCAGAATCCAGGGAGTATGGTGCTAGCATACCTGGCTTCTACCTGAAATGTGGGATTCTATACCAAATGTGCTCAAGAGAGTAGTGAATGAATATAAAGCAGCCACAAATGCTACCACACACATGCTGTGCCCTGTTCCTGCAGAAAATATACTCCAAGGCAGCTGTATCCTAGACAAGAAAAAGCATTTCTTCACCAAGTGGCCCACAGCATACCTCACCCTTCAGCTAGCAGTGTGGCATCATGACTAGGTACTTTGGGAAGAAGATTCTGCCTACCTATTCCACTCTATACCTGTATCAAGCTTAAAATCCACTTGGTTTTGGGCCATTCCAGTATAGATGGTCTTTAACAGCTGCCTTGTGTGCTATTTCTATATAACTTAATCTCTTTATTCTTCTATCAAATTCTGTCCCTCCTAGAGCAAGATGTAGCGACGATTTATTTTTTTTCTGGTATGGCTTGTTCACCATTAGGGTTCCAGATAATAGCCAATGGTATTTATAAGCCAGCTGACATTGCCTTTACTGGTGTTTTACAGTAATACAACAATGTTATCACATATTTGACACCAAAAGCATATACTTCTAAGTATTTCTGCAAACCATTTTACATTTAATTTTCTCAATGATAAGATAAAGTATTAGTTGACTTTGCATCACTGTGACCAAAGTATCTGAGAGAAACAATCTGAGGAAGAGAAGATTTACTTGGGCACCATTTCAGGGAGTTCCATCCTCGGTCGGCTAGCTCTGAATGCTTGGGCAGAACATCATGGCAGCAGGAACATGTAACACAGAAAGAAGACACAGCAATACATGAGGCCAGGGCAGGATTTATTCCCCGAGGAACACTTCCAGTGAGCCACTTCCTCCAGCCAGGTCTCATTGTCTACCGTTTCCCACCTCCTAATAGCATCCTCATACCAGAAGCCACTGAGGGATTAGTCCATTGCCCGTGTCCTCACCATCCACCTCCGGAAGGGCAATGGCAGACACACACCACACACAGAGGTGTTCTCCTCCAATCCTGCCTCTCCACTTCCTGTCTGCCATGATGGAAGTTGATTCGTTTGCTTTGCCCACCCCGATGGACTGAACCTTTGAAATTGTGAATCCCAATGAGTCCTTGTTCCTTTAAGTTTCCCTCTTGGGTTTTTGTCATAGCGACAAGAACAACACAGAAGGTATTTAGTATCAGTGTTAGTATTAGTATTCCCATTCCACCAGAGAAAAAACTGAGGTTTGGAGATGCTATCTACTGTGCTCTCAGCCATATAACCTACCTCCTAGAGTTGGCCCTGTCACAGTCTAATAAAGGAGCAAGCCTGCCTCAGAGGCGAGGGTCAGATCCTCCCATTTCCATGGATCTGTCTACCAGGCATCTCTAGCCTGTTTTCTCCTGTATGCAGTACTGTGCCTGGTCTTCACATGCATCTCAGATAACAGTTCCGACAACCCATCTGGCCTTGGTTTCTCCCAGCCTTCATTAACTCTAATTTTATCATCACCTGCTCTGCTGTAACCCTGAGTTCCCTGCTTCTTCTCTCCTTTCCCATAGGAAATGAATTTCTGCCTCTGTGTCAGCTCCCTCTTCAATTTTGTGAACCCTGAGGCAAAGCAGTCACCTGTATGTGAGTACTTCCTGTCCATCTCTGATGTTACCCTACCACCTCCTGAGCTCTGGCCTTTCTATCATCTGTGGCTTCAGATGAGACCAAACAGAATTTCTGACCTTTATGAGTACTCCGTGTGTGTGTGTGTGTGTGTGTGTGTTGTGTGTGTGTGTACAGATATGCATAAGTATGTGTGTGCAAGTGAGTATGCATGCATGTGTATATGCGTATGCATGCATGTGTGTTCATGTTCATGTGTGCATGTATGAAGTGTGTATGCATGTACATGTATGTGTGTGTGCATGTATGCATATGTATGTGGGTGGGTGTGCCTAGAAACATACAAGAGAATACGCATGTACTTTTAACATTATTCAGGTAGTTTATATTCCATGCATGGTTTGTACTTTGGGTCTTAAATTTCTTTCTTTTCTTTCAATTTTCATTTTATCTTGTGAATTCTTATACCAGTGTGGACTACACCTTCTATATCCTTTTGAAGAAACAACGTAATTTTCTGGTGCTTGTATTAGTAGTTTATTTGATTTGCTCAGAAAGACCAAATTTTTCAAAACAGTAAATAAGTCCTTGATGCAGCAATACCAATGGGCTGTCCTTCAAAAAGCTCCTGAGTCCTTCAGAATGGGGGGGGCGGGGATAAGAAAAACAAGAAGAAAAGGAGGTTTGCATCCTTCCCCCTCCTTTCCCATCCTTACCTCAGACCTGCAGTGTTACCTCAGACCTGCCTCGCCAGCAGGATGATGGTCTTCCAGCCCAGATAAAATAGTGCAGACTGCCATGTTGTTTTGTTGTCATTGTTATTTTACTAAATCTGCGTGTGCGCGCGCACACACACACACACACACACACACACAGCAAAAATGAAATGCATGAAGCCAGGGAACATCCATGTGGGTGTGCACACAATACATATACCCCTATAACTTTCATTCTTTATAAGTTCAAGGAAGTGGTTTTGTGAAATAGTATTTTGATAAACTTTCATTTCTAACTGACTCAACTTAGAACTGGGTTAAAACATACGTTACAGAATCTTTATTGCTAATGCCTTTTGTTGTCATTTCTTTTTTACAAGGTTTTAAATGCCATTACTGTGAACACGGCTACCTCGTTACGGACTCATTGTGAAAGTTTAAAAAAAAAAAAAAAAAAAGATGTGTAACAATTTTTACTTCAAAAAGTAAAGTAACAAAGCTGTGCTCTAGGAACAGGATTGCAAGAAACAAGTTCATTATGTAAAAGAGGAGATACCACAGCTATTTGTGGGGAAAGTGGATAAAACGAAGTCAAATCTTTCTGAGAGAAGTAATGTTTGATTACATTTCCCCCTCTGAGACACCAAAAGAAACCATTCCACGGAGGAGCCAAGAATGGACATCGTGAAGGGCACACGTCTGTTATAGAACCCTGGTGCAGCCTAGGCGCACTGTTTAAAGCCACCATGGTTGCAGTTGTATGCCAGTATGTGTGTAGCCTTCAGATAAGCAATTGACCGTGAAATAATAGTACACGGCTTTTAATATATACCCTGTGGTTATGGGTGTGCATACTAAACATACAGTATTTTAAATAGATGCATATACATACAAACACACAAATCCCCACCAGTTAAAGTCCTCTGTGTCTAAATGCACTGTCAGCTGCTGGAAATGTCCCCTCTCCTCTCCCTAAGGTCTCAGGTGTGGGATTCATGAGCCAATGTCTCAGCTAGAACAGGTGTCTATCGCTGGGTAAATAGCAATTAGGCCCAAATTTCAGACTTTTTTTTTTTCCCCAATCCCTTTCGGAGGAAAAGCCCAGGAATAAATAGTTGCTGTAACGGCCAGGGGTATTGTGTAGCTCCATAGCCTCCAGCTGGTCTATTACACACTATACACAGGCAAAGAATACGGGCACCTGACAGATGTGTTCCGCTAGCTTCATTAGGGAAGAAACAAAGAAACTCCTCAATTAATAACAGCAGAGCCAAATGGGGGGTTGGGGGGGCTTGAGGGGAGAGGAATCATAGCCTGTTATTTAAACAGAGTCAGGGAGCCTTTCACCAGTGGCTTAATATGATTCATTAATAAAAACAGCTTTTTGAATGCCCAGTTTAAGTCAAAAGAAATCACTAGCATTTTTTTTCCCTCTCTCTCTCTCCAGAAAAGGAAGGGCAAAATGACAAATGGCTGCTGTTAAATTCATTTCATGTGGGGACGGCCTTTCTCAAAGATCCCTTAAACGGCAAGGCTGGGTGTTTGTCACACTAAGTGGCAGAGCAGTTCTCAAAAATCGACTGTGGCACATCAGGGTCTCAGATGAATGGTCAGCGGTGGCCATCCAATGATTTTATATATCCAGACCAGGATGCGTTTAGTGCCGTTTAAATGAACAGGATATTTTTTTAAGTCACGAAATGTAGCTCTTATCTGGATGAAAAGAGAAGCTGTTGTTCCTGTCACTTTTAGTTTTTCTTTTTCTTTTTTCTTTTCTTTCTTTTTTTTTTTCCACCCCTTGAAATGGATTGAAATACAGGAGAAGCCCTGGATGTCCTGATGGCTTTTATTTCTTGCAAGCAACAGAAAAGTCTGGTTATTTCTTCCTTTGTATATGTGCCCTACTCAAAATACAGTGTATCACCTTGCAGCCTAACCCGAGCTGTCCACGGTAGCAGCAATAGATAAGTTCTAAATGAAAATCTTCTTTTTCTATGCCAGTCAGAACCTGCAGGGGAAAAAACTCAGCTCTTGCAATATTAATTCTCCAGGGGTGACTTCAGGTGATGTTTTAAAGAACAACACCACCCTTCCTCTTCCAGGATGGCTAGACAGCCTGACCCAGTTGCAAGGCTTAAGGGAAAATGGATCCCTGATAATTCTCTCCCTTTCACCATAGTTCAACCTAACCACCACAGAGTACAAAGGACACATAAGCAAGAACCTAGGGAATTCTGGGAAGCTTAGGTTATTATCTGGGTCATTCGGATATATCTGAGGTTAAATTGCAATGTGTGCATTAACCTGGATAGATTTGTATGTGCTAAGAGTTCACAGAACAGGGTTAGAACTACCCCCAGCACAATTGAATGCCAAATGACCATAGAAGTCCCTGAGTAACCTAGGCCAGCAAGGATGGGCTCCAATATCAGAACTGAATGCTCATCTGTCTAATTGGGGTGTTGTCCCGCCAAAGAAATAGAGAGCAAAACAGAAATGGTCATGGCCAAATATGAAGGGCCAGGGGCTTTGTGATGGAAATGTAATTGTAAATCTTTATGGCCAACTCGGGCTGCAGCGTCTTGATGCTCTTCAAATTTTAAAATATACTCTTGGCTTCCATTTGTTTCCACATCCCCACCCCACACACAAATAATAGCCATGAAACAAGAGAGTCCTTCCAAATGGACCAGAACGAAAAGAAAGGCAGTGAGGCTTCCTGTGAGTAAAGGCATCCTTCAGCCGAAATTCTCTCCCGACACTGTTCATATTTCTCCTTTGATGTGAAGGATTTGAAAACATTTGGGGGGGGGGAGTTAAAAGTAACAATTGAATTTGAGCATCGAGTCATTATGGATCTTCACCTTTAAAGACTGGTGTGAGTTCTAGGCTCAGTTTACAGAAACCTGGAGGCAGGACCACCAGCCTAGGGGGGGCCCCGCCCACATCAGCCATTAATCCAGAAAACTCACCCATAGACTTCCTTACAGGACAATCTAGTGAAGGCTATTTCTCAGTTGGGGATCCTTCTTTCCAGATGACTGAAACCGTGTCAAGCTGACAATAAACTAACCAGGATTTATATTCCTTCCAACCTGGTATGGAATCTATACAAGCAAACCTCATTGTTCAGTGCATTTACATGCAGACTTCGTGGGGTTTTATTTTCTTTTAGCAGGGAATTGGAAAGAATTCCTGGTTTTTCACCTTCTCTAGAATATTTGAAAAGACAATGGGAACACAGAGAATAGTCCCTAACAGGAAAATGTCTTGCTTGGTAAAATTAGTGTTTGCATTTATGTTTCTTGGGGAGGGGAGGGTGCATGATTTGTGACAAAAAAAGAAAGGAAGGAAGAAAGAAAGGAAAGAAGGAAGGAAGGAAGGAAGGAAGGAAGGAAGGAAGGAAGGAAGGAAGAAAGAAAGAAAGAAATGTTGAGATATATTAATTGGAACCATAAGTTGAGAAAATAATTCTCCATCTAGTTTTGTTGTTAGCACCAGGAAAAGCCGCATTCTTTCAGATGTCCTTTCATTCAGATATCACTCATCTCTCCATTGCTGTCCACACATTCCAGGGGCCAGATTTAGTTAGCTCTGTCACAGGCTTGTTCGCACAAATGCACACAAGCAGACTATCTGAGAGTAGCTAAGTCCTGGGTAAATGTCACTACTTATCACACTGTCTTCCTGTCTCAAATGGCTCCTTATAGTACTGTCCCATCTGTCGAGAGACCTGCTGATGTTAGCATTCCACTTTGTTGTCAACAACTCTCTATTCTTTCGAAACCTTGAAATTTCATTGGCATTTGGTAAAGGAAACAAGAAGCAAACTATTTTCATCATGTTTGAAATAAGTCTGCATGTGCGATTGTTTTTTCCATTCTATCATTTCATTCTTCCTAACTGGGGCTCCAAAGAAGAAAATAATAGAAACTTTTTTGTACTGCAGAGAAACCCTTTGGGTAGCAAACTTTCAATAGAAAAAATAAATAACTCTCTTAGGATGTTCTATTACTAAGACATTAGCCTCCGGGGAAAGGAAATACATATGAGGAAAGAATAAAAGCAACTTAAATATCTAAAGCAACATCCATATATCCATATCTATTTGAAAATGGAAACCAGAAAGTACAAAACTATTCACAGCAAACTTGATCACGTGTTTATCCTTTATGTGGAGTATATTTAACTATGTAAGAAATATGGGGGGTCTCAACAGCCTGATGAATTCAAGGTATGATTCATCAACTCAAAACATCCAGCCCCCATGACAAGCAAATGAAAACATGCCATTTTCATGTCCACAAAACCTTCCTCAAAAATTCTTAGCTAGGAGTAGGAGAGATGGCTCTGCAGTTAAGAGTGCTGGCTGTTCTTCCAGAGGACCCAAATTCAGTCCCCAGCACCCACATGGCAGCTCACAGCTGTCTGTAACTCACACTGACATACATTTGGGCAAAGCACCAATGCACATGAAATAAGAATAAGTCACACAAATTTGAAACATTGTTTATCTCATTGATTATTGCTGTATGGTGTGTGTGCGCAGGTGACACAGTACGCTGTGCGTACAGATGTTGGCAGAAACTTCAGTAGTCAATTCTCTCCTTCTATGGTTGGTTCGGGGATGGAGCTCAGGTCTTCAGTCTTCTACAGGGCAAGCATGTTCACCTGATGAGCCATCTTGCCAGCCCCACAAAACTTTGTAAACAGTAACTTTCAATGCTGATGAGACAGACTTTCATACTCATTATTGATGACGTATAAATTGACCCTATTCTCTAGACAAGCAGTCAGGCACTGTTTCAGTACTCTCAAACATTAGTCTTATTCATTTAACATGAAATTCCCTTTACAGAAGATATTTGGAAATTAATCATGTCAAATGGGCAAATTTCAAATTTAATTGGTGTGAATCTCAATAGTAAAACACTAAAATGAGACCCACTCACTCACACACTCAGAAATCCCATAAAAACACTAAACTTTGCCATAATATATGCACAAAGGACCTGTAAGGTAAAAGAGTGAGAAAAAGAATAAAATAAAGACTTAAAAGATTTTAAAGGAAAGTCCCTAACATGACATTATGAGACATAGAACTCCAAAGTTACCTTTGAGTTTGTTTTCTATTGGGTGCCAAGGGTTTTGTGTAACCTAGGGAATGTATGTGAATCACAGCTAGAAAAAGAAAAGTCGACTGTGTTTTCTGACTGGGTTGCTCTGGTTGGAGGAGGTGGCTGATTGTAGAAGAGACCCATGCATTTACGTATTTACTTGTTCTTTTATTGTGGGGTTGGGAGGTGCCTGCTGGGATGTGCCTGTGAGAGTCAGAGGACAATTGGAAGGAATCACCTCTCTCCTCCTGCCATAGGGAACTCACACATCGCATTCAGGTCATAAGGCTAACAACAAATACATTAACCCACTGAGCCATCTCACCAGGCAGGAAAAACCACATTCTGAGGAAATTCCATGCTTTTATTGTATGTACAAACATGATATGAAATGTGAAAATACCATTTATATTACCTATACCTCCAATATACTTCTACTTTTGTGGTATTTTTTTTCTACAAACATGTGATTCATTGTCAACAAAAAATTTTGAGAGTAGGAAAAGTATGGATAAAAACCTTGCTTCATATTTTATATTATAGTTTTGTTGTTGTTGTTGTTGTTGTTTTTTAATGTGGGTTGCTTTGGAAACTGAGCAAAAAAAATATAGGTTTAAAATATTTGAAAAGCTTGAGGGTTTTACTTTTTCCTCTTTTAGATCTTGTATGATAAATGAAATATTTAATCCATGGAGAACAGTTCTTCATATTTAACATACATTAGGTCCTGTGCTTAGCCAATGGAAACACCTCACTTAATCTTTGCAATGACCCTGGAAGGACAGATACTAATTCCATTTGGAGGCACAAAGGTACCACAGCTCAAAGGAAGTGTCGGCATCCTGCCTCAGAACACAGGCAGCAAAAAGCCAGCCTTTGTGTTTGAATCCTATGTTGTTTCAATGCTATTCCCCACGATAGACATGTCTGAAATGGTCTTCCTGCCAGACTACGTCATTTATTAAGAATAAAAAAAAATGATGAATTTAATTATTTAAGATGAGATTAGAGCCCATGATTAATTTGAGCTGGTGCATTCCCTTTATTCCTTTGTTGGGCAAGAGATTCAGAGAGCTGGAAAAGAATTCCAGAAGTGTCTTTTTCTAAAACCATCCAGCATTGTTGTAGCTTTCCAACCCAGAGCAAAACAATTAGCAGCCTATAGGGCCAGCCATCAGTTAACAACCACATTTTCTTTCCCATGTGGAGTCAGGTCCTGTGCCACTGGCTGAAGAAAGAATATGCAGGTTGTGCTTCTGGTGTTTTGTGCTTGGTTCCAAAGGCTGGGCCAGTTACTATGTTTCTATTTCTTCCTAAACTTCTCTCCTACCAGCTGGTCACAGCTGCCACCTGCCTCCCTCCCTCCCTCCCTCCCTCCCTCCCTCCCTCTCTCTCTCTCTCTCTCTCTCTCTCTCTCCCTCTCTCTCTCCTTGTTTTCATTTCTTCTTTACTCACTCTATATCTAAATCAAAAGAAGTGGTTTTAATTGTCTTCCTCATTTTTAGAGCAAAGCCACACAGGTAATTAAAATTAATGTCAGTGGCTGGTAGTATCATTGAGGTTGGCTTAATGGTACGTGCTACTTTTGAAGCCAGAAAGAATGTCAGCCATACTTTACAAAGGGCTTCCCTTCATCTCTCTGCACTCTCAAAAATCGGAGGGAAAGTGGAAGTGTGACTCACAGATCCAGACACAGAACTTGGGGGATTGCTATAAGCTCGATGCCAACCCGGACTACACAGTGAGTTCCAGGCCAGTCTGAACAGTGAAACCCTGTCTCAAAAAATAAATAAACAAAAAGAGCACAAGAAGGGCGCAACACATATATGTGGATGAAAGACATTAACTGACCTTCAGTAGTCTTGTCCCATGCAGAAGCCAGTTTCCCGAACATAGGAATTAATGCAACCTGCAAAGTCTATTTTAACCTCTGTGGGGGAGGAGTTGGGCTTTTAATGCTATTTTCCTCTTTCATCCTTGCTTTACACTCGACTACAAATTATGCTGGTCTGTTCCTCTCCTGCACTTAGCAAGCGTGTTGCTATGTCTCGGCTCACCATGTGGGTTCTGGCATCAAAGCCTTGGGCCAATTTTATTTCATTTGTATTTGCTGTCAGAACAATGTCTTTATTCTGCAATGCCCTTCTCAAATCACCTCTCAGGTGGTTTGATAGAAGCAGCATGCCACAGAAATAATTTAAAGAAAAAAAAAAAAAAACCTTTGTCAAAAACTCCATGTTATTTCTTTTGTGTTTCACTCTGTGAATACTGAATGCACAACACACTTAGTTCAACAGCATCCTCAGTTCCATTTGTGAGATGAAAGTACCTTTTATTTTCAATTTCCCCAAGACAGCTCATCTGTTTTCCTTCTAGGGAAGGATTCTCGTGTGTGTGTGTGGGGGGGGGGGTGCTTCAAATGACTGCTCGGCAATAAACATTTTTACAGTATCGTTTGTTTTAGACTGCCAGATGACACCTAGACTACTGCAGTTTTCTATAAAATCTCGCAGGACCAAGGATGAAGTGCATTTGGGGAGCTGACAAGGCCATAGAATCCCATTATTATCAAGTGAGCAAGGAAGAGAACTAGGGCCACTATGGACTCAGCACCCTGTCATCCTTCCTAAGCAGCGCAGTGTAGGTGTGTATGATAACTGAACACACCTTCCTTCCCGGGTCGGAAGCAGAAGGGAGGGAGCAAGAGACTGAAGGGAAAGATGCATGAAGCTGGCAGGTGGTGGGCAGGGATCGATCCAATTTGTCACATCCTGGCTTGTAAAGGATCCATCTCACAGAGACACTGATGACTAAGGATATTCAGCCTAGTTCACCCCAAGGCAAAGGGCAGTGGTAACCCCAGAAGTGAAGAGAGAATACACCCCGGAGAGACAGCACGGAGGTCAGATCCACTGGGCTCTTTGTAAAGGCGTCGCAGCTGCCACCCACCCTGGCCATTTCAATATGGCCTGATGTCAGCTGTCCCCAAGCAGACCAACCTTTTAATGGCTGGCCCCTGCAGACCATAGGTCAACTAGATGCCAGAAAGAACAAGCCGGTGACTATGTCTGAGTCAGCACTGGACTGAAGAGAAGCCTATCTAATTAGATTCACAGGCCCATGCCCCACTCGTTGCTGTGAGCCCCACTAATCCAAACTTCCTCACAACAACCGCTATGTATGTGCTGCCTCATTTCTCACCATCATAGAGGTGGAGTAACCTCAAACCTTTGGCATTCTCTGTCCATTGCCAGGTAACTAGTAAGTGACAGTCCCACAGTCCACCTCTGTCCTTTTTAGCACTTATCCTGATTAACATACATACGTAAAATATGTTGATGTTTTAATAGTTTAAGTGATATATGACATATTATATAAAATATGACATATATTTGCTTGTGTGCTTATTTGTTTCATCAAAGGCATTTTAAGAGGAAGATGCCTCTCCTCCTAAAACGTACACCCCACAAAACCTTCACCACTACATTCCACTGCCAAACATGGTGCCTGGCACAAAGTGGAAACTAGGATTCTACATGAAATAGATGACCGAATGGATGGATGAATGTATAGATTAAAAGGATATGTAGAGTGTCTAGAGTTTGTAGAATGTCTAGAAAATGGGCCATGAAACGGGAAGATGAACTCTTAAGAAATGAGGGAGGGAGCCGGGCGGTGGTGGCACACACCTTTAATCCCAGCACTTGGGAGGCAGAGGCAGGTGGATCTCTGTGAGTTCGAGGCCAGCCTGGTCTCCAAAGTGAGTTCCAGGACAGCCAGAGCTACACAGAGAAACCCCGTCTCAACTCCACCAACAAAAAGAAAAGAAAAGAAGCAGGGAAAAGAAGGTGTGGTGGAGGACATGTGCCATGAAGGCAGAAAGGGACAGCATTTTAAAGGAAGGAGGGCCCCATCAAGAAGGGAGCAGCCAGGACAGAGGAGGAACATGGGGAATGGGGACAAACTAGAACAAAGGACAACACGCATGCATGCATGCACGCACACGCGCGCACACACACACACACGCACACACACGCACACACCCATGCACACACGCATGCGCGCGCACACACGCACACACACGCGCACACACATATATATATGAGAAAATGACAGATTTAACATCAAAAAATAAATAATAAAAATGAAAGTGTATGTGTCCAGGGCATAGAAAATAGTTTCCATCTTCTATCTGATTAAGTCAGAAAATAAATTTATATCATTATGGTGCACCCATCCTAAGTTTTTCATATTTTTTAATGTCTCTGATATTGGACTTGTGATTTATAGAGTCTCAAAGTTGTTGATGATGATGAACCCAGCTATGTCCTTCACAAATCCAGCCACACACAGCGGGGGCATGCATAAATGCCAGGTGTCACTTAGTAGGTCCATTTCTATGAACTGGTCTCATCCTCAGGAAAATTATCTTCTTCTCTATCTTATCCTTCTTAGTTAGGACCTACTGATAAGAGGCAGTGCAGAAGCACTTCTGATTTAATATATATATATATAAATATATATATATTGTTCAGTTCAACTGCTCACTGAAAGAACTTACCATGACGTGAGACTTGATGGTGACTTATGGGAAATGTGACTACCTCTCTGTAAATGATTTTTTTAACCTACGCAGGAAAGAAGTGGGCGGGCAAATGTGTGTCCCATCACTAAGCCATCCATTGTACATGTATGAGACACCAGCTCCATCTATAACACGGCCACTCAGAAATGATGTTGAGCCTGAGTCTGTTATTCACTTTGTCATGGGCAGATGAACTTATGGAAATTTTAATACAGCCATTTTCTAGAAATTTCTAGATATCAGTTTTCTCTTTGGTAAGAATTAACCATAATTCTCCCATGTCCACTCTCACTGTTCATTTTATTCTTATTGGCCTTGTGAAGATTAAAAACTTAGCAAGACTCTGAAGAGAAACTCAAAGCACAGACAGTTTGCCCAAGACTGGAGCATAATAATTACTGCCAGCAGAATAAGAAAGAACACTGTAACACCATCACAAATAAGCAGTAAATTTATCTCCTCACGGATGCAACCATGCATGTTAAATACTTGTTTTCCCTCGGGCAGGATAAAGATGGATAAATAAATAAAAATTGCCAATGCTATGTCCAGAGCAAGAATGAAAAATCTATTTTTCATGGGTTGGCACTGCAAATTAAAATAAACAGCAAGGATTTAAGAACAAATGAGAGACCAGATGAACTGATGAGCAAACAGAAAAACAAGCAAATGGAAAAGATTCTTTACCTAAGCTAAAATTGGTGAGATCACAAGAAACGCAATCACCCCATACCCAGAAATACCCTCACTAAATACCCAACAATGCTCATGTTTTACTCTTCCAACCTGAAAATGCAAAAACCGAGGCAGAATAGTGACATCATAGATAGGCTACTTTCAGTATTTAGAATTCCAAGAGCATCTCCTCCGCAAACATTACGTGTTATTTGTTCTCTCCAACTACTGGTGGGTACCTACAAATGAAAGACATTACTTTTTGGAAACTAGCTAACTTATTTGTGTATATGTGTTGTATGGGTGTGCATATGTGTGTGGCACACATGTGTGCACACACATGTAGAAGTCAGGGATTAGCGCTGAATGTCTTCAATTGCTCCCTACCTCATCTTGTGAGATAGGTCACTTGCAGTTCACCAACTGGCCAAGACAACTAGCCAGTTAGCCTCAGGGGTTCACCTGTCTCTATCCACCCCTGCTCTGAATGCATGCCACCATACCTAGCTTTCTCCTCCTACCCCCACCCCTCGGGAGCCAAGGAGCTCAGGTCCTCATACTTGAGAGGTATGTACTTTACCAACTGAGCCGCCTCCACTTCCCCCTCAGATCACTTTTTCAAACAATGTACTTTAATATTTCATTGTGTATGCATATTTCAGGACATTTTAGCCACTTAGCATGGGGACAGATTTATGTCAAGCATGTGTTACTGAAACTCAAATATAGCTGGACAGTCTGTGTTTTTATTTGTAATCTAGCAACCATACCTATGGTGAGTAATCTTTATCTTCAACTTTACTGGATTTGGAGTTACCTAGAGGACTGACACACACAATAGGGTTTGCCTATTGGTGAGGGCATTCCAAAGAAGATTATCTGGGGGAGGCGGGAAAATCCACCCTGAAAGTACCTGAATGTACACAACACTATCCCATGGGCTATGAGCAAGAAGCAATCCAGCAGGGCGCCAACATTGATCTCTGTCTGCTTCCTGACCCACTGAGATGTGAGCAAACAGTCTCACAGGGACAGAGACTGACTAGCCTGCTGCAAACCCCACACACATACACTATGCTGGTCTAAAACTGACAGCTGAAGATAAGTCCCTCCTCTCTTGCCTGCTTCTTCTCAGTATTTGATCACAAAATAACAAAAATTGCTAATGCAATAACAGAGACAATAGAGAAATTAGCTGGGTCACAGCTGAGTTTGGAATTCAAATCTTAAAACATTTCCTTGTAAGCATCTTCCACAGAAGAGTCAACCAGGAGAAAGATTGCAGCTAAGTCCTTCTGAGAAGCCAATCATGAAGTATGGAAGTGGGGGAGGGGGGTAAAAAAGGAAATGTACCATCCCAACCGGCCAGAAAAGGGTTCATAAAGCAAATGCAATTATTCAAAATTACTTTCAATTTAATTGTCTGGGCTATGGAGATAACTCAGTTGGTTAAGTGCCTGCCACTGTAGAGACAGGTGGATCCCTGGGGCTCACTGGCTTAGCCTACTCAGTGAACTTGAGTTCAAAGAGAGACCCTGTCTCCAGGAACAAGGTAGATGGTTCCTGAGAAATGACACCTAAGGTTGATCTATGACCTCCAAATTCACACGTATGTGTGTGCACATACACTCACATACACGCATTATTAACACACACATACAAATAATGGATGGCTTGTCAACTGTTAGGCTAGGATAAAATGAATTTTCTGAAATAGTTTTTCCAAGATTCAATGACCTGGTTCCACATTATATTCTCTTTGCCAAGCCCTTGTCTCTCACTTTAATCTGAACTCCTGAGAGAAGTCAGAAGTCACCACAGTCCAAAAGCTGTCATATGTGTACACACGGTGGGGATTCAGCACCTCGGACAGTGGCAGCTGCTATAGTAGGGCATGTCCATGTGCGAACACACACACACACTCACACTCACACACAGATGCTCACTGCACTAAACATACAGGCTTTGCAAGCTTATTTCTTCCTGTGTAACAGCTGCATGCTCTCTCAGGTTTCTGACCAGCAGAATGGGTTAGTGTACCACCAGGACAAATGTTTCCAAACAGACATTAAAAATCAGTGCCAAGGCATCCACATCACAACTAAAGGCATTTCTTTGGGTCTTTCCCCCTCTCTAGGTCTTTTTTTTTTTTTCTTTAGTTAAAATTTTCATATCTATTAAAGAATTATTTATAGATGTTTGCATTAATTATATAGTCCTAATGACAGACCTGATGGCTGACATAGTATTCTGTTTGAGTATTCAAGATGCCACAATTATACAAAGGGATAATGTGCAAGAGTCGTCAGGGGCTAAAGATGAGCAGAGGCAAGCTGAAACAATGCTGTCCCAGTTATAGTGATGATTACTTCACATGTCCTTCATAACTCATAATGCCAGACATTATTCTGTGTGTGCTATTGAGCTATTATCTCTGAACTGTAACAGTTCCTCCTGGAGGGAGAGGAGGCTCATAAAACTTAGGAAGTAAAGAACGCATGAAGCCATGTAAGTAAATGATTTACAAAGCCAAGGTAGCTCCTGAAACTTACAGGACTCACAGGCCTCTATCCAAGAAGATAGAAGCAGGAGCAACTGCTGGGAAGAGGAGACTCTCCAACTGGGAGAGCAGCCTGCAAGCTGCGCAAGAAGCTCCAGGGTTGCAGCTTTCGTGAATCATCATCCGTGCCTGGGTGAGCCTCTGAACCATACAGTTAGTTGCCCTTGAGTCAAAAACTCACTCGTTCACTAAGCTAAACCTGGGTGGAATTGTTTTTCTGGTCTGCCATTGTGCCTGATGTGAGGTGGATAGATATTGGTTCTACATGAGATTCAGTAAATCCCAAGGGAAAAAAATAAAAAAATAAAAAGACACCACAGGAAAGAAACACTGACAACCACCTCTGCAGGGTGGATTGTTTTGGGTCTGCCCTCATTCAACATTCCTTCATGACAGTGGCTGAATGTGTTTACTATGGAAGTTTAATTTAAACAGGCATTTACAAATTAGAGATAAACAACATTTTAGTAGTGAGGACAAGTGGCTGGACTTTTGTATGCATCCCCAAAAGGCAGAACTTGGACCAGTGAATAGAAGTAAGGAGATAAAGACACAGAATTGCTTTTTGTGTCTTGGGGAAAACACTGAATCACAGCTGGGTAACATCCTCCCAAAGCTTGTAACAAAGAGGTGTGGGTTTAGGTGAATATAGGACTAGACAGCAGCAGGCATATTTTTACTAGTCTGGAGTTCTATTTTAAACTTACCCAACATCACTTGCTTTTGTCACACTTCAATCTGAGCATGTCCTTACATGTGTTACTTTTCATAAAACAATTTGCCATTAAGCAATTGTGATGACTCTCCCCTTAGAAGACAAAAAAAAAATTCTAAATGCATTCTCATGGTTTCAGAAATTACTACTTATTCTAACTTCATTGATACTGACAATCTGGGAAAGACTTATTTGTTTCTATCATATTTCCTGGGGAAATCCTTCCCAGATAATCTCTGAGATTATTCAAAATAATAGCGACCTTTTGACCAAATCAAGAAACTCTCATTTTACAGAACATAGAACTATTTGGAACCTTAAAAATGGAAAACAACTATAATTTTCATGTTCTTTTACAGTTTTCCTTCTGTGAAAAAAGGAATACTAATATTCATCAGTCCCAAAAGTAGGTTAAAAAAAAAAAGAATGTTTAACATGTCTCCCTTTAGACATAGGGGCCTTTGATGCAGCCATTTGATTGGACTAAGATTGTCTGCATTAAAGATGCTAAGCTGTTGCTGTGTTGATATTTTTATCAAATGATGATTTAGATAATTCATTTTCTTTAATTTAGGCATCCATTTAAATGGATTGTCAATGACAATATCTGTAATAATAAAGGTATTATTATAACCATGACTTCAGATTTACACTCTACTACTTCCCAGAAAAGTCACTGCAAGAATATTTAAAATGCTTCTCTGATGAAGTCATATTGCGTCACTTAACCTTTGTTTCTGCCATCATATAAACCAATCTTGGGAAAAGACTACTAAAGTAGTCTGCCCTTTTTGCTGTTCTACATGTCGGTATTATAAAAGAAATGAAGGAGGGTTTCTTCCCTAACTATATATTGCATATATCCTGTGCAAGATATTATCTGACCCAAATTTTAACAAAAATTGTTCTGCCTCTCTTAAAATGGTTTAGAAGCATCTTAAGGGCTCCTGTCAGAACAGACCATGTGGCAGAAGAAACAATATTGAGAATTCCAGCCTGGGGCTAGAGAGATGGCTGTAGGCAAAGGAGTTGCTGTGTCAGCATGAGGACTTCAGTCTGCTCTCAGCCCTCATGTCAAATCCAAGCCATGAACAGTGATAAATGTCTGTAACCCCAATGGTGGGGACCTGGAGACAGGTAGGTCCTGAGGGCTCACTGACTGCAACAGCAAACTCCAGGGTCAGCAAAATGTAGAGTGATGGAGGAAGATGAGCAAAGTTGATCGAACATCACGCTGTTGACTTTGAACATGACCTATGACCTCACAACTTTTCCTCTGGCTGAAGACTATTTCATTCCTGCTTCTTACCAGAAAGTTAAGTCAACCTGGGATGTTGCCCCTTACAGTTATGTGCCCACTCTTTGCTGGCATGTCCTCTATGCACATGACATTCCAATCCCTACATGCATGACATATTCATGGTCACAAGAAGAAAGCACAGCAGAAAAAAAGAAATCCCTAAAGTGTCAGGAGCTAAACCTTACTTTTCTCTCACTCGGCTTGATGCAGGAAAACCACACACCATACCAGTGTCCTTAGAAAGCCTGGGCCAGAAAAGGAGGCCAGGACAAGCAGCCTGTTGCTGCCTTTAGCACTGACAAAACTCTGCACCATTTCAGTAGCCCATAAGCCTCACCTCACACCCACACTGTGCACGGTTCTTCATATTTGTTCCAGGAATGTGTTTATTACTGATATGTGCTAGGGTTCATGAAGAGCTAAGGGGCAGAATCCCTTCTACCACTCACTCATGCAGCAACAGAACTCTAGCATTTTGTCATACTCCCCCCTCTCCAGAGCATGGGCTCCTTACCTGAGCTTCATCTCCTGAAAGGTCATTCCTGCCCTTCAGTGTTGAAGTAGGCTCACTTTACACAGCCGTATATTAAAATGAGAAAGAAAAAAAGGGGGCAGCCCATCTACCAGATTCTGGAAAAGAAAAAGGAATACACAAAAAACATCTGTTTACTTGTTAGAGAAAATGAAAGAACATTCTGGAAGTGTTAAAAGGTCTTATAAACCTGATGTATTCAAAGGAAGTATATATCAGTTCTCCTTGGTGGGGTGTGAGTACACATTTTAGGGGGGTAACATGAAATTAAAACGACATTTTAAAATATTCCTGTGACTACAACACCAGCTTCAGTGTTATACTTCACAAGTTATAGTCTGTGGTTAGTTTTTTTGCAACTGTTTCCTACCCTCTTTATACATGGGAAGCCACCACTACTCTCAATTACAAAGAAATTGACAATAGCAAAACGGAAAACTTTCTCAGCTGATGACTTGCTCAAGGTGTTGGCTGGAAACAGGAAAGGGCAGACCTCTGAGCAGACAGGAAGGAGGTGCTTCCTTCCTTCCGTGGAGTAGGTGCAGATAGACATACCTTTAGCTTTAACCAGTGTTAGAAACCTAGACCCTGCCTTTATCCACAGCCTTTGTCCCCATGCTCTGGATGACTTCCTTCGTTCCTTCATTACTTCTTCCCTCCCTCTCTCTCTCTCTCTTCCTTCCTTCCTTTCTTCCTTCCTTCAATGACAGGCAGCCTCTGTCCACTCAGCTTGGCAGGGCACGTGGCAGCCATTGCCTGAGGGGCAGGATGATGAATTCAGAACCCCAGGATCAGCGAGAGATTAGGCTCTCGGCCCAGGGAGTGCGTTCCTGCTGAAGAGAAGATAAGCAGGGAAGGGAGAATGAGAATACCAGCCACAGCAGATGGTTCCTGAGATTTGGAGGCGAAGGGATGAGGAGAAGGTGGTGGGAGGTGGAAGTGAGGGAGAGTCTGGAGGAGAGCTAGTGGGGAGATAAAAAGCCCCTGCAGACAAGGTCTAGGCTAAGCCCCTGCCCTTGACTCACTGCCTGGATGACCTTTAGGAGGCTTCTGTGAACAAGAGGAACACTGCAGTCCCTGTAGGGGAAGACTGGCTGGCGGGTCCAAGGCACACAGTTTCAGGCCCAGAAGGCCAGCATTGCTTTCTAGCTGCAAGTCCAGATATCTTATTTCCAGGATCACTTTCTAGACCCCAGACCAACCATCTCATTTCTAGGTTCACTGTCAGTCAGCAGTGAGCAGCTCCCGGGCATCCCAAAACTACTTGCTACAATAAGTGGAACAATGCTTCTCTTCAACTCATACCCAGCAAAACACCTTGGAAGCAGTGGTGGTAGAGCTAAAGGACCAATTAAAGCCAAGCTTAGCCCCATCCCCGATGTTTTGGACAGGAAAACATCCAACACCATTTTAGGTGGAAGCCCCGAAGGGCAAACTGGATGAAGTTAAAGCTGCCTTGGTTGAATCAAGGTGGTCATTTGCCACCACTCCTACTAATCCCTTCTCCAAATTGTCCTCTGGGCTCTCACCCATCCTTAAAGGTTCAACCAGAGCACAGCTGAAAACCCTCATTCTATGGGTGAAGATCAAATGGCAGGATATGATGCCTTAAACAAGAATGACTGGAGAAGAAAGCAGACACAGAAAACTCTGTCAGTCAAAGGGAAGAGCTCAGCAATTCTTTTAATGGCAAAAGATATGCATAGGGTTACAAAAGTTTCTTTAACAACATTTTTTTTGAATGACAAAAGATTATTCTCCACAGAAGAATCACAATTAGCCAATGAGCACATTTGAAATGATGCTCTCTGCATCCATTGAAATTCGGGAAATACAAATCAAAGCCATAGCATACTATCCCACACCCCTTAGAATGACTACTGTTCAAAACATAAAATGGAAATTTACAAGGGCTGGAAGGGACATACAAAAATTGTAACCTTTATGAATGTTTCATAGGAATGAAATGTGGTATGACCACTACGAAAATCAGTGTGATGGCTCCTCTGAAAATTACCCATTTAGTCTATGGTCCAGCGATTACACTTGCAGAATTATAAGCAGGTACCTGAGGAGGTGTTTGAGTGATACACCCAAGTTCACAGCAGCACTATTGACAATAACCAAAAGACAGAAACAATTTGAGGTTTCATAGACAGATGAATGGCTAAACAAAATGCTATATACTAACAGCAAGATGATCGTCACTCATCCTTGAAAAGAGAGGATCACTGTGTATACTAGAGCATGGGAGAACCTTGGGGTTATTGTGCCAAGTGAGATAAGCCAATCACAAATGAACAATAATATGAAATTTCACCTATATCAGGGTCCTCAGATTCAAATTTGTGATGAAAAAAAGGAGAACTGTGGTTCCCAAGGACTGGGTGGGAGGTTGAATTGTTGCTCTTATAAATGGGCACAGAGCTTGAGCTTAGCAAGAAAAAGGAATCTGGAAGTGGATGCTAGCAGTTATCACACATTAAGCAAATACACTTGATGCCCCTGAACTGCACACTTGTAAATGGGTAGGATGGACTTTTCAGTTGTGCCCCCCACCCCCCGCCAGAATTACAAACACTCTCAAAGGGAGAAGAGAGGAGGAGAACTGTCTGTGTAATGTGGATCTGGCCCTGGTTCCGGGAGGTCATTTTTCTTGGTTACACCCTAGGATGGTTATTCTCAATTGTCAACTTGATGGACCATCAAGTCACCGTGGAAACAAGTCTGGACATATATGTGAGGAACTTTCTAGACTTGATTAATCACAATGGAAAGACCCATCCTAAGTGTTCCACGGGCAGGAGTCACGGACTGAATCAAAGGAGAACGCAAAGTGAGCCAAGCACCGGCACCCATGGCTCTCGGCTTCCTGACTGTGGTGACTGACCATCTGCCCCCTGCCCCGGCCCAGTACTGTGATGGGCTATACCCGTGGCCAAAATCAACCTTCACTTCCTCAGCTGCTTTTGTCAAGTATTTTGTCTCAGCAACAAATCAGATAGTTTAGTCCTTCACCAGAGAGAGAGAACAAGATAGAAATTCACTCAGTGACCCTGGCTCCTTCACGCCCCACTTCACCACGCCCTGCCTCACCATGCCCAGCTTCAAACTCTCTCTTGGGTAACTGAATTTGAATCCATCGTGTGGGCTGGAATCAATGGTTGCCTCTGCCCTTACAGGTACAGAATCTGTGTCCCTCACTGTCTATTTTATCCAGCCATTATCCTTCCTGCCTTAGCAAGCCCCATCAGTGTGGGAGGGTGGGCAGATGGAGACTGTGTGAGCCTAAGTGCAGCCCTGTGCTATCGAGAAGTCTGGGTATGGTCTCCTCTTAAAAAATATTGATTGGCTCTTTCTGTCCACTTAGCTAACCAGAAAGCTAGATATGAAGATTCCAGCTATGCTGGCATTACACTTTATATTAGCATTATGCTAATTAACTGAAAAGCCATGCATTGATTTTCTTTGAGCGGCTCCAAGGATCAAATATCAATGAATGGACCTGGCTAGGCCTAATTTACTAATGGATTTTTAACTTACATGGGGAGGAGGGGGAGGGGAGCTGCAAGGGAAAAGCAATTTTCCATTTGCCAGAAGAAATGAAGAATTTTTATTTTCCTACTGATTTGGAAATTTTCCATATTTCAAGAAAACGTATGTTTATATCAAGCCTTATGTGTTTCCTTTAATTACCATAGGAAAGGTCTAATGGAAAATCTCACTCTTGAAAGCACGACTTTAAGTCATTAATATGGAATAGTCAGGAACTGCATACCAAAGAGATCACAGTTTATTGAAATCACACATTAAAATTAAGATCTACTCTCTCAAGGTTTGGAACAATGCAACATATGGAAAGATGTTCATATGCTTACAAAATGTGTATGTACTTCAAAGAATGAAAAGGAATATTCTTTACAACAACCTACTATAGCAGTGTGCTGTGTGCTGAGACCCCCAAAATAAATGACACATCTTCTCTCCTGGGGCTCTGCTCTAATAGAAGCAGCCACTGTAAATTCCCTCAGTGAGTAATAACAGAAAGAAGGCTGGCTCTCTGAACTTCCTCCTAAAAATATTCTCACACTCACGACCATCATTGTAACTACGGTTAGGCTGGTTTCCAAGCAGTGTGCTGAAGGCACAGAGTGTAGAGTTGCAGAGAGCAAAAGTACCAGTTATGCAGCAATAGTGTCTGTCAACATTGCCAGTGCATCTTTCATGCCATGCCCTGAACATCTTCCCTAGCTCAGGAGGGCACTGGTGGCCCCTCGTTAGCTTAAAATGCCCTCTCAACATGCTTCCTGGGCACCAACAAGATCATCCTGGCACTTTGTCAGGCCAATGCCAGTTGAGGACAAGTCCTGTCCCTTCCTATGTCAGAGACTACCATGATTCACCAAAATTTGTTTCCTTGTTTTTCCAGTCCATTTCCCTGCCTTCTTCGCTGCTGCATGGCCAGGTGAATGACTTCCAGCCAATGGGGTGTGAGAGAAACCAATGTACACTTACTTCCTCGTGTGCCCTGGATAGCCACAGAAGCCACATAATGAAGATGCCTGAGGCTTTATCAGGCTGGAACCATGAACAATGACATGGAGCAAGGCTTTTATTACCGCCCCACCTACTACTCAAGGCCACCATCATCATCCTCCAATTGAACTTTACATAAATAAAGTATAAACTATTAGGTTAAGCTGCCAAAATTGAAGTGTTTCTTTGTTACAGCCAGAAGCATATTTCCTGAGAACAAAAAGCTCTAGATTGAAAGTGAATTGTTTCCCTTAGGAGTATCACATGCTGGAAGAAGATGCAAGTGGCTGGCCGTGCTGTTTTGAAAAGTCATGAGATCTTTAGGTAGAAGCAAAGAGTTTCTAGAAGAACTAGGTCACTGGAGTGAGCCCTGAGGTTTACAGACTGGCCCACAGGGCTGTAACTTGTCATTTCCCTTCCTGTGACAATAATAGTCCCCGGTGCAATCTGCCACCACTACAGGCAGAGTCCCAGCTGCCATGCCTCCCCCATAACACCTCAAGTCACAAGCCAAAACTAACCCATTTCCCAGTTGCTTCTAGGCAAGGATTTGGTCATTGCAATGGGAAAGCAAATGACAGAGAAGCAAAGTTTGAGGTTCTTCTCTGTCAGGCCTCCCTCCAGTGCACGTGGGAATGGGCTCAAATCATTGGATGCTTTCTTTAAAATGTGCAGAAGCAAACCATTTCAACAACCAGTAGTGAAGACCTCTGTTCTTTCCCCTTTGATTTTTTTCTCCTCAGTACATTGCCTCACCACCACAATGATGAGGGCATTTGGGGAAGAATCTAATTGAGGAAAGTTTGCCCCAGCTTTAATGGTTCAAAATGTTTTCCTTTGACAATTAAGTCATTTGTTTCTATCTTAGTTAGAGTTACTGTTGCTATGATGAAACACCATGGCCAAAACTACTTGGGGAAGGAAGGGTTTGCTTGGCTTCATCTTCTACATCACAGTTCATCTCTGAAAAAACAGGCAGGACAGGAACTCAGAGCTGATGCAGAGGCCATGGAGGGTGCTGCTTACTGACTTGCTCCTCACGGCTTGCTCAGCCTGATTTCTTACAGAACCCAGGACCACTAGCCCAGTGGTGAACCTGCCCACCAATAGTTGGCCCCTCCAACATCAATCACTAATTTAGAAAATGTTCTTACTGGGGACATTTTCTCGATTGTGGTTCCCTCCCTCTGATGACTCTAGCTTGGCATAAAACTCGTCAACTTGACACACAAACAAATCACTTCTGAGCCTCAGCCTTTCCTTTCTTGTTCATCCCCAAGAGCACACATTAACAGAGCCATCACAATATGAGATATTTTAAAACCTTAAAAAGTCCCACAGCCACATAAATTCAAGCATCTTAAAAGTTGTCTCTTTAAAATCCACAGAATCACACAACCAACTAACCTGGGCTCATAGGGGCTTAAAGAGACTGAACCTAAAACCAGGGAGCCTGCACAGACTGACCTGGGCGCTATACATATAAGGGACAGTTGTGTAGCTTGGGCATCTTGTGGGAACAAGGGCTGCCTCTGACTCTTTTGCTTTTGGAACCCTTTTCCTCATACTGGGACACCTTGCCCAGCCTTAATATGAGGGGAGGTGCCTAGTCTTACTGCAACTTGATATGCCATGGGAAGTCTGCCCCTTTCTGAAGGGAGATGGAGGAGGAGTAGATGGGGGAGGGGCAAAAGGGGAGGAGAGGAAACTGGAGGAGTAAGCAAAATAAATGAAAAACAATAAATAAATAAATAAAACAAAATCCAAAGTCTCCATAAAACTCCAAAAATATCTCTCTCTCTCTCTCTCTCTCTCTCTTCCCTTCCCCCTCTCTTTCTTAAGCTTAAAATCTCTCAACTGTGGGCTTCTCTAAAATCAAAGATGAATCAAATACTTCCTTACTTCAAGAGGGAAGAACCAGGACACGGTCACAATCTGAACAAAACAAGTCGAACTCCAACAGTGTAAATAACTCAATGTCCAATAGCTGAGATGCACTCACGATCTGGGCTCCTCCAGGGGGCTTGGGTCCCTTCTCCGGCTCCGCCCTCTGCAGCGCACACAGCTGTCCTCTGGACTCTGGCTGGCTCCTCTCCACTGCTGCTGCCGTTCTTGGTGTCATCCCATGGCACTGGCATCTCCAAAATGCTGCTGCAACTGGGCTGCACCTTCACCAGCAGCCTCTCCTAGGCTCCTCTTGGTGCCAACCCTCATTCTCTCTCTGCATGACCCTTCAGTCCTGGGCCCTCGACTGTTCCTGACGCTGCACCTTCACCCATGGCCTCTCCTAGCCTCTCATGAGCCTCAGCTGCTCTCCATGACCCCTTTGTGCCTTCAAAACCAGTACCACCTGGGTGACTCTCCACTACCCAGTTCAGCTACCAGTTCGAGCGAGGTACAACCTGGACTGCCTCAGAACACAGCTTGTGTGCTGACTGAGAAAACACTTCCAGAAGATTTCACCTCAGTGATGCTGGTCTCTTCTTAATCACCACCAATTTCTTAGCTCCACCCACCAGCATCCATTATCCCAGGAAAAACAAGGGTTTTCTCAATCCTGATTCTTTTTAATCACAGCAAATATTTTTTAAGGAATTCTCAAACTTCCCTCTAGAACTTCTGAAGCCAGGCCCCATGGTCTGCATTTCTCTCAGCAAACACTCTTTTCTACCAAGCGCCTACAGAAGAGCTCAACACGCTTTGAACACCCAAAGTTCCATAGTCCTTCCTCCCATAATCCTTCAAATGCAACATGGTCAGGGCTGACACAGCAATGCCCCACAGACCTAGTACCAATTCTGTCTTAGTCAGGGTCACTATTGCTGTAAGGAAACACCATGGCCAAAACTACTTGGGGAAGAAGGGTTTAATTTATCTTAATCTTCTATATCACATTTCATCACTGAACAAACTCACAGCAGGAACCTTGAGGCAGGAGCTGATCCAGCCATGGAGGAGGAGGATGCTACTGGTTTGCTCCTCATGGCTTGCTCAGTCTGCTTTCTTATACACCCCAGCACCACCAGCCCAGGATGGCACCACCCATAATTGGCTGGGCCCTCCCACATCAATCACTAATCAAGACAGTGTCCCACAGGCTTGTCTGTTTACAGCCTGGTCTTATGAAATATTCTCAATTGTGGTTCCCTCCTCTCTGATGACTCAGGATGACAGAAAATTAGCCAGTACACTATCTATACCAGGCAGAAAGGGAACCCAGGAATCTCTTCCTGTCCTTTGGGCCAACTCTCCTGGATTTCTGATAAAAAATGGGACTCTGACATCACAGACCCTGTGGCCCCTAGTAACCCAGGCTTGAAACGCACAGGAACCTCTGTGAGAACCTCTTGTAAATGCCTGAGAAGACCTGGTTCTCAACAATGTCATACCAAAACAAGAAATTATCTCATGCTGATATGTGTAATATAAACATACCACACACCTTTCTGTCTACAGGAATCACTCAAAATATTACAGAAGTCCTGTGGGGTTTACTGCACAAAATCTAATGATGCCAAAGACTACATTGTTTATGTTGTTTCCTTTATTTCATGCATCCTTGTTATCAATCATTGAAAATTAATTTTGATTTACTGAGAAAGAAAACCAAATTGTGTTTTATTTTCTCAATAAGAAAGTGGTATTACAAAATCCCTAGTGAACAAGAAGATGGATCCAAAGATAAGCCAAGGAAAGTAAAAAAGAAAAAGCACTAAAAAGATGAGCCAGGTAATAAAAATATGCATTTTATCTTTATGCATTTTTCATGCTGTTAAGACTGCAATTCAGGGGCTGGATACACAGCCCAGTGGCTAAGAGTCCTCGCTGCTCTTGTAGAGGACCCTGGTATGGTTCCCAGCACCCATGCTTGTGGCAGCTCACAAGCATGTGTAACTCCAGCTCCAGGGGATCTGGCATCCTCTTCAGATTTCATGAGCATCAAACATACGTGCTGTGCATGTACACACATGCAGGCAAGGCACACATACACATAAAATGAAAGTCAATCTTTTTTAAGCATTTCATTCATTGTGACTTATTTTTATCACTCTAAACAGTCCATTTCTTTTGTTTATAAGGTCTCACTGTTTATCTTTGGCTGTCCAGGGACTCACTATGTAGGCCAGGCTGGCCTCTAACTTACAGAGCTCTGCCTGCCTCTGCCACCTAAGTGTGGTGATTAAAGGCATGCACCACTATGTCCAGCTAAAACAGCACTTTTCATACTAGATGTTGTATGTGGGATCATGCAGGCCTTTTTATTTCCTTCTTTCTTTATTTCTTTTTTTCTTCCTTGCTTCCTTTATTTCTCTTAGAATCCCTGTCTTAGTTATTTTTCTGTTGATATGATAAAATAACCTGGCAGCAATTCATGGAAGAGATTTTTGTGACTTACAGTTAAAGGTGGATAAAGACTATCTTGGCAGAGAAGACACAGCAGAGGTGACTGGCCCTGTGGCATCTGACTCAGAAATCATGGAAGAGAAAGTAGGGTCAGGCTCTAAAGCCCAGCCAGGTTACACTCATCAAAGGTTCACAGCTTCACTAACCAGCACCATAAACTGGGGGCTGAGTTCTCAAATGTGCATCTCTAGGCACTATTTCACATTCAAATCAGAACGATTCCCAGGGTTTTATAATGTTTAAGTCCTACTAACCCTGCACCTACCAATCATGGGCATGCTAGGTTGTAAACATAGATGGTCATGTTTGTGTATTACCACATTGCCAGAATTGATTGAATAACGACGACTTTGCATTCATTGGCTGCAATTGACCAAGGAATCCCATTTCCCTTGACAGACTCTTTTATTTGAATAGTAGTTACTAACATTAATTTACAGAGCACACATTACACTCCACACAGCAATATATGGATTTATTAGCATGTATGTATGTGTCTGTGCAATTATGTGTGTATGTAGGCTACACGGTGACTATAAAAGGGTTAAGAGGCTGCAGAGTTCAGAGGCCTTCCTGATACAGATGTAGAGCCTCTGCCTGTGGTTAGATAAAATATTTAAGAACCCAACTGAAGAGCTAATGGAGGTTCATAGAGGCTCCCCGAGCCGCAGAGTTGAGCCAGTCTCAGAGACAGAGGCAGGTATGGACAGACAGGCAGATGGTAATTCCGATGGGGCAATTCAAGCTTTGGAGACTGTCCTGAGTTGAAGCCCAGGGGACAGTCAGGGGTTTTCTGCCTCTCAGTCCTTTGAAATACATGCCAGGTGATAGGACAACAGGTGGTAGGGTGTCCCCACTACAGTGTCGGGTGTCCCTACCCGAGACCCACTGAGACAGCTGCACAGCTTCCCATCTGTGTTTATGTGGCTCTTTACTCATTTCCCGCCCTGATCCCTGGGTTTGGCATCAGTGCCAGTGCCTTGTCACTCACAGGGGCCAGGAGAGCCAGTCATTATGCCTTCCATGAGTTTGTCAGGTAAGTCCAAAGCTAGCCAATGAGCCGGTAAAACCTTTACACTTCTCTCTAGAAGGCCCCAGATCGCAGCAGCTACCCTTTACAACGCTGTCAGCGCTGGCTTTACAACTTAAAAATAAAAAGTTGGGGCTAGAGGTATGGCTCAGTGGTTAAGAGTACTGGCTGCTCTTCCAAAGGACCTGTGTTCAACTCCCAGCACCCACATGGCAGCTTACAACTGTGTTTAAGTCCAGTTCCAGGGAATCCTATACCTTCACGCAGATACACATGTAGGCAAAACACCAATGTACATAGAAATAACATTTTTTTTAAATTGTACTTTTAAATAGAGCTGAGCCTGTGAAAGACTACGGAGACGTCTGAAGTTGGATTAAATGCATTTTGCACTGTGATATGGCTACAAGACTATGGGATCCAAAAGTGGAATGTGGTGGTTGTAAAGAGAATGGCCCTGTAGGCTCATATATCTTGGTCCCCAGTTGGTGGAACTGTTTGGGAAGGATTGGGAGGTGTGGCCTCACTGGAGGAAGTGTATTAATGAGAATAGACTTTGAGGTTTCAAAAGACTCATGCCATTCCCAGTGACTCGACTCTCTCTCTCTCTCTCTCTCTCTCTCTCTCTCTCTCTCTCTCTCTCTCTCTCTCTCTCTCACCTATCTATCTATCTATTTCTATCTCTCCTACTTATATATCAAAATGTAAGCTCTCTAGCTGTTCCCATCACCATGCCTTTGCTCTTCATTTACTGACTCTAACCCTCTAACCCTCCGAGCCCCAAATTAAATGCTTTCCTTTATAAATTATCTTTGTCATGACGTTTTATCACAATAGAAAAGTAACTGAGACACCATCAGTGTATTATTAGTTCCTGTGTGTGTGCGCGTGCCTGTGTGTGTGTGTGTGTGTGTGTGTGTGTGTGTGTGTGTGTGTGTGTGAATTCATGATCTGTGTATGTGGCACACACAATATGACACAGGTGTGATGGTCAAGGGCAACTATGTGGAGTGAGTTTTCTCCTCCCACGTTTACATGTAACCCAGAAATCCAGCTCAGCTTCCCAGGCTTGTGAGACAAGCACATTACCCACGAAAACATATCACTGGCCCTTCCCCTTGTAAAAACCTATTAAGTCACCAGAGAGACTTCTCCAGCTCTTCTTTTGATCCTTTTCCTTCCCAGACCCCTGCCTGACTCCAGAATATTCCTTATCCGTTTGAATAGATGGAAAACCACTTCACACAAAACAGTAATTGTTTGCTTGCTGACGGCCTAAGTTAATTCATACTAATGAACCTGTATTTTCTTATACAGAAAATCAGTACATATTCCAGCCCTGGCAAGAGGAGGTAACAGTAACCGCTTAATTTCATCTGGAAGCTTCTAATAAGGACTTACACCCAAGTTACTCTTTCCCAGAGTTCCTTTAAGTAGTTTTACCCAGAATTCAAATGTACGTATGCGTTGGTCTGAGGGGCTCTTGGTCCCTGTTAGTTAAACCCCCTGCTTCCTTGTTACTTTAGCTCAAGCTGTATGGACGGTCCTGTTATCTCCTCAGGCGCTGATCTCCTGAGGGCTTGGGCAACTTCAGTCTCTCTCCGCAATGTTCCTGAGAAGAAGACAAATATCTGTTCTGCCAAACATCAGAGACACGCAGTCTCCTTTACAGGGTCGCCTCTAGGTGATTTTCATGAAGCCAGGGGTTCTGCCAAAGGGAATGTGACAGCCAGGGAGACATGAGTGCCTGGGGTCAACTCCCTGGGGTGCCTGCAAGTGTCTCTTCAAGGACAAAGACAAAGTTAGAGGAAGGGTCCTGCCCATGACTGCTCCCTACACCACAGCTGTGACCTCCCCCTCTGCACACTCAGTGCCAGAAGGGGTCATAACCCTCCTTTCACTGCAGAATACAGACTCCTCCAGTTCCCAGGAGAATGCCAAGGCTGAAGTTCGAGTCTCCTTCTAGTTCATTGCTCTGTCTTCTCTCCCTCCAGCCCCTCATGGTCTTAGGGCAACAGGGCAAGGTCTGACTCCTACATTTGAGTCATGTGACCTTCTGAAGATGCTAATGAGAAGGAGAAGGCCCCAGGAAGCATCACACTGCTGACACAACTGTGGATAAGCTGGGCCCTACGCAGAGAGGCATAGCATATTTATCAGACAATTTTCCACACATGCTGGGTCTCCTTGAAAATGTAAGTACAGGACACCTGGACATCAGAAATCATGCGCTTAGTCACACGATGGTTTCAAATTTCTTCTGGTCCCTGATTTGTTGCTGCAAGTTGTCTGAGTGGATGAAACCCTGGTGGGTTTTGTTTGTTTGTTTGTTTGTTTCGTTTTTCTTCAAAATCATCTTCTTAGGGAATAAATAGGAACAAAATTAAAATCTTTAGCCCCTGCCCCACACACACACACACATCCTCAGACCTCTTACCACTGCCTCACACGGTCATTAAAGAGAGACTCTGAAAGAGCCCTGGAAATCATGAGCTGCCTGAGATCACACTTCTAGAGAAACACCCTAGACACCATCCTACGGACCACCGCACCCCACCTGAACACCCCGTTCTATGTTCCTTCAGCACCAGAAAGCCTGCTGGGCTCAGACAGACATCAGTGGGCTCTGAGGAGTATGATGAAGTCATCCAGCTGTACTGTACCTCTGAACAAAAAAACAAAGCCAGGTTGAGGCTGGGGAGATGGCTCAGTGGTTAAGGGCACCCTCTGTTTCTGTATAGCAGAGTTCTGCTCCCAGCACCCACACAGGGGAGCTCACAACCACCAGCTCCAAGAGCTCCAGCAACATCTTCTCCTGGCCTCTGTGGGGATTCACATGTGCATGTTTACACACACACACACACACACACACACACACACACACACACACACGCACGCACGCACGCACACACGCACGCACGCATGCACGCATAGCACAAATAAAACAAAATCTAGAATAGAAAGAGCCCTGTACCTTGGAAGATCCTTCTGGATCCCTCCCCTGTACTCTCAGATTCATAAACCATGTAAAGCCCAGGACCTCCTGAGGATGGGGGCCCACGGAGCAGGGGAAAGCAACACTTCCATATACTTCCTTTACCTTCCAGTTAGGATGTGAGAGATCGGTGTCTTTTCATACGAGAGCCCAATTTAACCATGTTTCTTAAAGAACTCAAGTGATTTCTGCTCTTCATCTTCCCTTCTTAGCAAACAGAATATACGCATAGATGCACATATTTTTTATAGGAAGAAGGGCAAGGCAGAATGGGTAAAAGTTAGCACCTGGAGTTAAAAACACAAAATTCAAATTCTGCTGTTACTGGTTTTTGTTTCCAGGGCAGAGTTGGGGTACTGTGGACTGAGTACCATGGACTGAGTACTGTGGATGAGTACTGAGTACTGTGGACTGAGTACTGTGGATGAGTACTGTGGATTGAGCACTATAGACCAAGTATTGTGGATAAGTACTGTGAACTGAGTACTGTGGACCGAGTACTGTGGACCGAGTACTGTGGACTGAGTACTGTATACTGTGTACTGTAGACTGAGTAGTATGGACTGAGTACTGTGGACTGAGGTACCATGAATTGAACACAGGTTTTCCTACACGTTAGGCAAATGAACCACTAGGGATCTACAACACCAGCATCAAGTCACACAGGCTAACATTAAACCTACTCTGTAGCCCAAACTGGATTTGAACCTATGGTCTTCCTGGAGTAGATGGGTTTACAGGCCTGCGCCACTGGTGCCACTTCAAATCCCAGTTTTGACACTTGCTAACTATATACTCTTCCACACATTATCCTGTCTCTTCCGTGCCCACTAGGACATTTTCAGTGAGATAGAAATAGCTGTACCCACTTCCTTAGGTTGTCACTAATACATATGTGAACACAGACATCCCACACCCATAGAACACATAGATACTATCGTACATATTTATATACATACAAGAAATATGTATGTATGCATACTCACATGCACACTGTTAGGAATAAAGAATAATGGGTTGGGACCACACGAGTGGCAGGTGACGGTGACGGACATGGAAAGATGGGGAAACAGAGACCTGTACACTTGATTCATACTGAAAGTTTTATTGGGGGGAGATAAGAAAATAAGGTAAATAGGTATCAAAATAGAGAGAGGACAGAAGAGAAGAGGGAGGCAAGGAAAGTCCTATCTGCAAAGTGGCCGGGGGATGGGTCATTTAAAGGGTCCTTTGTGCCTGTGGGTAGACTATAGAGCCATGGAACTCTGGGCTGACCAGAGTGCTGTCTGAGTGCATTCTGCCAGGTGACAGGGGCAGGTCAGCATAATGACTGAACCCTTACACACACAGTACATCTGTATGGGTGTATATATATATCTACAGAAACACTTTGTAAGCTCACACATGTGCATACCCACACCATGTATGTAAAACACGCATATAAACAGCATGTTTTAATCACATAAAATGTATGAAGTGGTTATTGCAGTGCCTGAAGCCACTGTTGAGCACTTTAATTCCTACTGCTATTACCAAATAAAAATTTGAACTTGTTATTCATGTGCCTCGTTGGTATATTGAAAAGGCTAATGCTCACAGAGAACAAAGCAGAGGTCCCAATGTTCCCTCCAGCCATAGGTCCCAAGCTTGCCCATTCAGATTACCCCTACCGTTCCCCTTCTCAGCTTCTGGGCTGCAGGTCTCTTAGCTTTCTTCCCCACTCAGAGGAACCTGTTTTAATAGTGAAGCCGGCTTTCTGGTGCTAAAATGCTGATGTTGGGCCTCTAGCTTCCAGTCCCTTCTCAGCCTCCATAGATGACCCACAAACTCAAGCCTGTGAAGCAATCCATCTCTCAAACCCCACCACCCAAAATGCTAATGCCACTGGACTTCACAGGGCTCCTTCTTCAGGGAAGTATAGGATTTTGCTTACGTGGCCACATGGGGGAGGGTCTAAAGGATGAGCTTGGACACTCTTATCTGCCCTGGGAGGGTGTTCCCAGTGCCCTTAGGCCACTGTCTGATGAAGTTGAAGTAACAGAACATGTTCCCTGCTAAGCAAAAAAGAATCCAAGGCAATCCAGAGGATCCCAGTTCCTAGATGGCCAAGATACATGCAGTTTCCTCCAGGGAGCCTAAAAGGACTGCTTCTCGCTAAAAGTTAAGGTAGATCTTCCTGGGAAACTCTCCAAAGACAGACACCTCAACCCTTTGGAATTCTGTGAAACATGCTTAGGGGAAAATGGTCATGTTAGGACTCAGCCATACCACTGCCATGCTTGGGCTGCCTGGAAAGATCTTTCCAGTCTGATGCTAAAGCTTGTTCATAGGCAAAATGTCAGGATATCTTGCTGAAGTATCCTGAAGTAACCTTTCTGGCATATGTCCCAAACAGAATCTCTCTAACATATCTGAGCCTACAGCACAGATTATGTGTATGTGAAGACCCGCCACCATGGGTACCGTCTGAGCATTTTCTAACTAATAGCATCTTGCTTCCCCCTCCCACATCCATTCACTCAGTACATAAGTATTGTTTACTATGTGTAAGCCTTAGAAGCTAAAACAGTGAAAAAAGGATAAACAAAGTCCATGAAAGAGTTCATAGAATTCCTAGCCTAGACTCAGAAAACAAAGTAACAGATCACCATACACAGTGGTAAGGGACTAATCCCCTGGTTACTCTTAGTCATGGGAGATGAGAAATAGAGCCAGGCTAAGGAAGAGCAGGGCGAGGGATGTCTAAGCAGAGGTTACAGTACAGACAAAGGCCAGGGGCAGAAGTGTTTGGCCTGCTTGAGGGAAGTATGTTGCTGGAACACAGGAAGGGGCAGAGTGTGAGACTGGCAAGTTCTCAGAAGTCCTGGGAAGGAGTTTGTCATTCTGAATCCAGGGCAAGGTTGTGCTTTGTCTCACCTTTAGACACTGCCAAAGTTAAAAGCTGGTCTTGGGGAAGGCTCCTTAAACTTTCTCCACTCCTTAAATCCAGTTTGCTTGAGACATTTTTACACAATCCCTGGTTGGTTGGTATAGAAATGGGTGTGCAAATAATTCACTGACAATAAATCATAATCTACTTTAAAATAATTCCTGGGGGTGGGGAGATGGCTCCTTGGTGAAGTGCTTACACGTTGTAGAGGGAGTTGGAAACATGAATGTTCCTGGGGCTTTCTGACTGGTTAGTCTACAAAACAACAAGTTCTAAGTTCAATGAGAGACCTTGCCTCATAAAAGTAAGGTGGAGAGTCATTGAGGAAGACACCAGTATGCACTGTCACTCGCACACACATACACACTCAGTGCCAAACACACAATAGAAACAATCCCTTGTTATTCACTTGATTTGAAGAGGGTAGAAAATTTTCATACTATTAAATTGGTGAGCTTGTTTATTTTCACATAAAGAATTAAATCACAGCTAAATACTTCACATTACCTGATATAAAGCATTTCATCATTTTTCAGAGTTGATCAATATTTTGGTTTTATAATTGTGGGCTAAGAACATCACTTCACACAAATATGAAGAAATGGTAGAAGTATGTTTAGGAACTGTGGTGATTTGAAGAAGAATGGTCCCCATAGGTCTGTATATTTGAATGCTTAGTCACCAGGGAGTTGAAATGTTTAAAGGGATTAGAAGGATTTAGGAGGTAGCCTTGCTGAAGGGAGTGTGTCACTGGGGGTGTGCTTTGGGGTTTCAAGAGTCCATACCAGGCCTAGTCTCTCTCTTTTCTCTCTGTCTCTTTATGGGAGATTTCATTCTGTAAATATTTTTATCTTATTGGATAAAGCTCTGTTGGCCAATAGGAAAGCAAGATAGGCAGGACTAGGAGACAAGGAAGATTCTGAAAGATGTAGTAAGGGGAGTCAAGATGTAGGAACTTGAGAGAAGAGGTCCAGACCCTCTCTTCAGTAAGATAAGACCACGTGGATTAGATTAATAGAAATGGGTTAATATTTAAGACAGAGCTAACCAATAAGAAATGCTAGTAACAGGCCAACAGCTTTATATCTAATACAGCATTTCTGTGTGTTATTTGGGGCTGGTGAGACTGTGGGACCAGGCTGGTGGCAAACTGCTCATAACAGTTTCTCTCACTGTATTTCTCTCTATGTGTCTCCATGTGTCTCCGTGTGTCTCCATGTCTCTCTGTTTCTCTGTCCCCACCCTCTCTGTCTTTTTTGCTGCCTACAGTCCAGAGAGTAGCTCCTTGTTACTACTCCAGCTTCCCACCATGCCACTATTCTTCCCACTATGATAGTAATGGATTAAGCCTCTGAAACTATGATCAAGACCCACTTAAATGCTTTCTTTTTTAAGCATTGCCTTGGTCGTGATGTCTCTTCACAGCAATAGAATGGTGACTAAGACAGAAGTTGGTACCAGGAGTAGGGAATTGCTATGACAGATCTGACCACGTTGCTCGTTGGAAGAATGTGGACTTTGGGACTTTGGACTAGAAACATGGTTGAACACTTTAAGCAGGACTCGATGCAGGTCATCCAAGCAGAAGCATGGAAGACGGTGTTGAGGTGATTTGAACTATGATGGCCTGGCTCAAGAAATTTCAGAGGGGAAGAACATTAGTGCCTTGTCCAAAAAAAATCTACCTGAGGCTAAATTGAAGAGTTTTGAATTAATGGCAACAGCAGAGGAAATTTCAAGACAGCCTAGCATCAACCCTATCATGTGGTTATTAGTAATCACTCTTACACAGATCTATAATGAAAAGGAACAAGCTGGATGTGTGAGGGAGTTCTCAAGGAGATAAAACTTTTAAAGAAAAGCCTGATGCTAAATGCAATAAAAGGACTAGTGACCTCAGGGCAAGTTCCCAGCCAGCTAAGCTTCCAACCTGTGAAAATGAATTAAAGGAAAGCGCAGGCAGTGAAGAAAACCATCAACAACAAAAACCTGATAAAAAATATAATTGAGTGAAGGGACCAAGTTCCAGCCCATTCAAGGAGCAGAACTTGGCAGCTTCGGCCATGTTATTCTGGCTTTAGAGTCAAGGATACAAGAAAAGGGTTATACATTTCCCTTCCAGGACAAGGAAAGCCACTGGAGCAAGGGATGTGGCAGGAAAGTCCCTGCATGGAGTCCCAGAGAGGCCACTGTGTAAAACTATAAAGGAGAAGCTTGGATTGCCTTGGAGATCCCAAGATGTTAGAGATGCCAGAGCTGTGGAACACCTGCTGAGGAAAGCTATAGACTATATGTAGGACCGCCTAAGAGAGAGAAGTATGTTGCAGTCAACAAAGCTAAAAAGGAGTTGGAGATCTGAAGACCATTTTGACATAAATCATAGAGACAGAGAATTTGGAGTTTTTCCTCCTAGTTTTCAGTCAGTATTTCCTTATGATGTTCCCTTTTCTCCCTTTTGGAATGGTGATACATACTCCGTGCCATGGTATGTTGGAAGTATGAGATCTGCTTTTTGAGTTTGATTTTTTTTTACAGGGGATTACAGTTAAGAGATTGCCATGGTCTCGGAAGAGACTTTGGATTTTTATACAGTGTTGAGACTGTGATCTACTGTGGGGCCTTATGAAGCTGGACTGAATGGATTTTGCATTATGATACAGCTACCAGCCTATAGGAACCAGGGAGTGGAATGTGGCAGTCTGAATAAGAATGGCCCCATAGACTCACATATATGAATGTGTGGTCACTAGAGAGTGGAACTGTTTGAAAGAACTGGATGTGGCCTTGCTGGAAAAGTGTCTCTAGGGCTTTGGAGGCTTTGAGAAGGGCCAGGTTTCAAATGAAGGTTTCAAAAAGCCCAGTCTCTTTCTCTTCTCTTTCCTCTCCCTCCTCTCTCTCTCCTTCCCCCCACCCCCACCCCCTGCTCTTGTCTTCTGCCTATGGATCAGGATATAAGCTCTTAGCTACTGCTCCAGCACCATGTCTGCCTGACTGCATGCCACCATGCTCCCCAGAATGATAATAATGAACTAAACCTCCAAAGTACAAGCCAGGCCCAATTAAATGCTTTCTTTTATAAGAGTCATCATGGTCATGGTGTCTCTTCACAGCAATAGAACAGTGTCGAGGACAGGGTCATTTCAGGAATTGTTGGGAATTATATTCTAACCCCAAACTAAAATTCATTAAACAATTTATTAAATGAAATTTAAGACAGTAACTTAAACACCACTTTTTAGAATCAAATATTTTAACATAATAAAACCCAAAGCTATATCTGATACTTTTGGGATAAGTAATGGTGGTTGAAAATACTAAAATTCATTTACAAATGCTATTATTAAGCCATTATGTTTCTGTAAATTAAAAAAAAACTTATATGTGCAATTCACAATATACAGTTGTCCGGGATCTGAACTGAGGTGCTTCTGGCGGTGTTTGTTAATATAACAGTATGAAGCACATTATGTGCCCAGAACTAAGGCTACAGTGATGTCTCATGACACACCAGCAACCACGCCAAGAACACTCAGATTTATTTCATGTTGAATTTTGAATTAAGTTTTAGTTGCTACACATTCAAAAATCTTTTGCCTACTTTTCACAGCTTCAACAGTTACATGATCCCATGTTTAAGAAATTGGAGTGAGATTATAGCCCAGTAGTAGAGAGCTTGCTTAGCATGCATGAGGCCCTAGGTCCAATCCCCAGCACCTTGAGATGAGGGCAGAAAAGTTGTACCTTAAAAGATACAGACCAAGTCCTGACTCCTAGAATCTGAATGTGATCTTACTGAGAAAAGGGTCCTTGTATATGAAATCAAATTCAAGATCTCAAGAGTAGTTCGTTCTAGGTCAACCAGTTGTCTCTAAATTCAGAATACTATCTTAAAAGAAACAGAAGAGAGAGGCTGGAGAGATACGCTGTGGCTAAAACCACTGACTGGTCTTGCAGAGGACCTAGGTTCAGTTCCCAGCACTCATAATAGAAGCTCGCAGCCAGCTATAACTCCAGTGTCAAAGGATCCAACTCTGTCTTCTGTCTCCTATGGACACTGCATGCATGCAGGCAGGCAGGCAAAACACTCACATGTAATGCAAAATATTTTTTTTAATTTGATAAGAAACAGAAGCATAGAAAGAAGAGGGAGGAGGAGACACAGGTTCAGAGCTTAAAGGCAAGGGGTTCTTGAAGCTTGGAGGGCAGTGAAAGATACTTTGGAGATTTTGGAGAGAATGTAGTGAGGCCAGCTCCTTGAATTTTCATTTCCAGCCTCCATAAGCATGAAATAATTCATTGCTGTTGCTCAAGCTACCTGGTTTATGGTCAATTGCTACAGCAGCCCTGAGCAACCGTTACTGTCATCTATGGACATCAATGGTTTGCAGGGGGTGGGGACATCTCTGAGAATTGATGAGCCTAGCATATGAGTGCAAGCAATTCAGAATTTAACCACAGGAGATAATGAAAACTTTAAATTTTACATAGCTGCAAAAAGTTTACTTGAATCAAGCTAAAAATTTTCAGCTCAACTTCTACCTTGTGCTGAATTGCTGAATACCTTAGCAAAGAGAACTTATATCTTCCTAAGATAATGACAAGAAGAGCACATTGGGAGTACATAAGTCTATATGTGTGAGTCCTTATATGAATGAATATACAAGAGGGGTGTGTGTGTGTGTGTGTGTGTGTGTGTGTGTCTATATATGACAGTGTGTCCATATGTATGCGTGTATATTTTTATCTATGTGTCTGTCTATCTGTATGTGTCAAATACATAAGATCCCTTTTCTCCAGCCATCCATCCATTGATACACATCTCTTGCTATTATGAATGGTGCCAACATGGGTGTGCAGGAATCTCTGTGGTACACAGCACAGCTTTAAAGGAATGTACCTCTGCTGGGTGATGCTTTCCCTGATGCCCTGATTTCCCTCCTTTCTCTGCTCATCTTCACCCACTCTTCAGTTTATGGCAAAAGTGAAGTCAGTGATGGAAAGAATCCAAGCAAATAAGCTCAGCAGACTAGACAGAGCTGGGAGAGAGGAAGGAGGAAAGAGAGGAAAGGTGTGGGATGATGCAAAAAGGGAGACAGGGCTTGGGCTCTGACATCGCTATGGGTTCTGCTATTCCCAGGCCATCCTGCTGTCTTCACAGAGATGGTTTCACTTCTCCCAGGAGCTGTTTTTTTGTCTGATCTCTGTCTCCGGCTAGGGACTGAATACCACAACACACAGACAAGGCATGCCAGAACTAAAGGGTGCCCCATCCTGGAAACAAGTCTAAAGCTGTTGCATCCTGTGCTAAAAGCATAGACCAACAAAACACTGCCCAGTCCGTGCCTCTCATTCTGTCCAGGCCACTGGATGCAGGCTTCAGCCAACTCCAAATTCACTTTTTGTCCAAAGAATCAATACACCTATTGAGAGGGGACCAGGAATGGCCTCGTCTCTGCTCTTCTCTGTGGCTGCCAGGCAGAAAGCCCAGCGGGCTCTGTTTTGTTAGCTGTGCTCCAGGCCTGGGAGGATGAGGCCACATGGGGTGCATTCAGTACTCTTGGCGTCCGCTTCCATGTCCCCGCCACAATGGTGTCCCCTTATTAAGCTCCCACCTGTTTGCAGGGCTACATTGAGTACCAAGAGAAGCAGCCTACAGCAAACAGGAGGGTAAAGGCACAGTGGGATCTCCAAACAGCATTGCCTGCTAATCCTGTGTGGATGAAAGACTGGCCCCTAGGTGCCGCCCTCCTGGGTTGCTTATAGCTGAAGGTACTAGTGAGTGTACACTCCCTGGTCCCTCAAGGATGCAAAGTTACACTTTTGTTAGCACCAACTTGTTATCTGCTTGTTTGCCTTGTGAGTGAAAGCTCAGTTTTCACTGACAGCATCTCCTCTCATCCCTCTCTTCTCTCTGTCATCACTCCCTATTCATTTTTTAGTATTAAGGCCATCTTTATGCAACATGAACATCCATATTCAAAGGTTGATAAGCATAGCATATGTAAAGCCATTCCGTTTCTTTACCCTATACCTGGCTTTGCTCTAATCTTAGGAGATGGAGCCTAATGGTAGGTAATTAGGCCATAGAAATTCCCCCTTCCTGGGGTGGGGTTCTATCAGAAGGTCAGTCTTGACTAATTCAGACTTTAAGAGGACAGAAGTTGTCAGAAAAAGGGCTAACCTGCCCCCACCCCCACCCACAGTTTCTGGCTTCTCGTTACATGGTTGCTTTTGCACAAGCCACTGTCATTTTGATACCAATTGAGCGAGCGCAAGGCCCTCAAAAGACTCACTCCCTGCACCTTGGTAGAATCCTCACAGCCATGAGCCAAATGAGCACCTTTCGCTAATCTCAGGTGTGTATGCAGTGACACACTGTGGGCTCATGCATGCCTAGGTGTGTTCACCTCTCTGACAGCTGTTCGGACAAATGAACTCCACCATCTTTTCATATGTGAACCTTTCAGAAAGTATCTTATACCTCGTGTTGCAAATCTTGGGACATACAATTTTACATTTATTCATTTACTTACTGACTTGTTTACACTTGGGGGAGGCACACACATGGTACAGAGGTTCCTTGGTGGAAATCATAGGGAGTTTGCTCCTTCCACTATTTGGATCCCAGGGGCTCAAAGTCTGGAAATCATGCTTGGCAGCAAGCACCTTTACCCACTGATCCATCTTGCTGGCCCAAGGCAGATTCTTAACAGAAATAACATAATAAGCAAACAATCACTCTGGTATGGATTTCCCAGCTAATTATTTAATGAGAGTGTTTTTCATTTCTTGGTTCTTATGCACAGACTGACTCCAAACTCACTATGTAGCCAAAGATGACCTTGAACTCCTGATCCTCTAAGGAGGATTTGAAACCCTGATTCTCCTTTCTACCTTTACTTTCCAAGTTCTGGGGGGAGGGGGGAATTTTAACTACTTCAGTGAGTCATTTGACAGTGTTGAGTATTGATAAGTGACTTCTATAGTTATATTTAACATGATGTGGGTTTGGTTTTGGTTTTGGTTTTGGTTTTTTAGCCTTAAAGCCTTTGGATCCTTGATCAATAAATCTATCTTGTTTCCCTCTGCTTATGTGGTCTTGCTGCAGTTTAAGCTAGGAATGGTTCCCCCAGCCTCAAGTCTTAAAATCGTGGTTCATGGATGATGCTACTGGGAGGTAGGGTCTAGTGTGAGATCTCCCCATCACTGGAGGATACTGGAGCCTCAACCTCTTCCTTTTTGTTTCTCCATGAGGTGCCTGCTGTGAGGCACTGTTCCACCACAGGCTGAAAGCAGCTGGACCAGTCACACCTGGATTTAAATCTCCAAAACTGTAAATCAAAATAAAGCTTACATTTCACAAGTTGATTTTCTCAAGCATTTGTTACAAGAATAGAAAACTAAGACAAGTGTTTAACAAAAAAAAAAAATTGTAAGAACAAATATATTCATCCTATCAATAGTTTTATCCTCACAGATTTCACAAAACAAAAATAATTCACACAAGTTCAATAGCCTCAATAAATTCAATAATTATGGGCTGAGGGAGACACATCACTCAAAACTGACACCTTGACCTGATACTGTGAAGTCTCTTAATATAAAACTGTGGGGGCCCGAGAGATGGGTCAGGAGTAAGGGCAATTGTCATGCCAAGCATGACAACCTGAGTTCAAGTACCAAACCCCACACGATGGAGGACTCCCACTAGCTATCCTCTAACACACACATGTACACTGTGGTATGTGAATACACACACACACATACATGTAAAATGAATATTAAAAGGCAAAAAAAATCTACTCCACTGAATGATAACCCATGGTTTATGACAGTGATAGGAAACTGCCCAGGTTTCTTTTCTGTGTCTCTGCCTAGTATGTGTTAAGTTTGTATTAAGGCTAAAAATAGGTACTGTAGAATGTTATCATTGACAAAGTAGTGACCTACTTGGCAGAAGAACCAAAAGCTGTCTTAGTTCTATTGCCGAGAAGAGATACCATGATAAAGATGATGTGCATAAAAGAAAGTATTTAATTGGGGGTTTGAATAGAAATTGAGACTTAGTCTTTTATCATCATGGCAGAGAGGCACTGGAACAGTATCTGAGAACTTTACATCCTGATTTGCAGACAGAGGGGAGACAGAGAGAGAGAGAGACAGAGAGAGAGGCAGAGAGAGAGAGAGAGAGATAAAGGGAGAGAGAGAGAGAGACTGGGTTTGTCACGAGCTTTTGAAACCTCAAAGCCCATCCCCAGTGACACACATTCTCTAACAAGGCCACACATACTCCAGCAAATCCACACCTCCTAACTCTTCTAATCCTTTCAAACAGTCCAACTCCCTGGTGACTAGATGATCAAATATACGAGCCTATGGGCACCACTCTTACTCAAACCACTACAATAACCAAACCAATAGGGGCATCGGCTGCATCTTTAGTACTGGCTCCATTAACTGTGAACCTTTTGAATGTAGGACTGTGATGACACTCATGTTTAAATTTTCAAGTAGTGCATCTCATCCCCCCCCCCCAGCTAAGATGAATAAACACTGCCTTGCCAGTCTGTGTTTTCCTTCTAATCTAGCAGACTCCATTATAAGATTTCCATGAGGTATTTCTCTGGCTTGGGCTTGAGTTCTCCTAGTGATGAAAAATTGGTGACCTCAGAGGTTAATATAATTTTAATGATCTAGGATTTATCTCTTTATGCCCTTTCCTGATCGCTAAGATAGATATGCAATCCTCTTTATGTATAAAAGAGTAAATGCATGGCACTAAGAGGTAGTATTTCTCCTTAATGCTAGAAGCTTTTCAACGGGCAGGTATAAAATTATTTTATGATAATATCTCTGAAGCCAAGATTACAAGGCCCTGACCCTTATACACCAACCAGGTTCACAGAGACAGTGAAGGCTGCGGCTGCCTCTGGATGAGGCTTCTCTGGTTTGTGTGCGTTCTTTGATGAACACAGCCCTCGAGTCCCAGCCTTCGCTCTTTCTCTTCCTGTGGCTGTATTTTTACAGAGTCATTTTCTTTCTCCATAGTTTGTTCTTCCTCCTTTCATTTTTAATTTTTTTAGGCTTTTAATTCACTGGACTTAATGGCAACACACAGGCAGACATGGTTCTGGAGAATAAGCTAAGAATTCTACATCTTGATCCATAGGTAGCAGGAAGAGACTGCCACACTGGCCAAGGCTTGAGCATCTGAGACCTCAAAGCCCACTCCCAATGACACACTTCCTCTAACAAGGCCACACCTCCTAATAGTACCATTCTCTGTGGGCCTATGGGGGCCATTTTTATTCACACCACACCACACCCAACCCCTGCCAAGAGAATGTATGGGCCCAGCAGTTCATATGTTAGAAGATATTACTACTGACCTCTTATCAGTAGCCTCTTATCAACAAAGACACCCAAGAAAAAGTACAGGTCCTGGCTTAGAGGAAGGGCTACAGTGTCCTGGAATGTCCTGGATCCCTGCTGGAGACCTGATTTACCTGTTCCCACTTCTTGCCTGTAGCCTGACAGCTGTCCAAGGTCACCGGGGCCCACCTGCTGTGCTGAGTTCATCATAGAATAGCTCTCCAACAAATACCAAGCAGGAACAAAAACGAATAAAGCAACCTGTTGCTGTTGATCTTCCTTCAAAGCCAGGGAAACCTCTGGTAACTTTCATCCCCTTGTATTTATGGACATCCAGCTCAAACAAATCAATGCAACGTTTATAAACCCCACGCATTAGACAGATATTTAAAACTGTCACTAAGATGGCTCATTGAGTTTTGAATAGAGACAAATGGCATGCTTACTCACTATTCATGTGTTAATTTCTTAAAATTCTGAAATTTAGAAAACTACCAGTTTTCCTTTGCTACAGTCCTCTATAAACTGGCCTGGCAAATGGCATGTAAAATATACACACAATTACAAGCTCTTTTAGATTATTAAGTGAAGTGTGGTATTTTTACTGTAATTGTTATTGTGTGTGTGCATGCATGTGTGTAAATGCCACTGTGGTGGTTTGAAAGAAAATAGCTCATAGGGAGCGGCACTATTAGGAGGTGTGGCTTTGTTTGAGTAGGTGTGGCCTTGTTGGAGGAATGTGTCCTGATAGGGGTGAGCTTGGAGGTCTCCTACCCATAAGCTATGCCCAGTGTCACAGTTGCTTCTTCTGCCTGTAGATCAAGATGTAGAATTCTCAGCTCCTTCTCCAGCACCATGACTGCCTGGACACCACCATGCAGATAATGGATTAAACCTCTGAACTGTAAGTCATCACCAATTAAAAGTTTTTCTTTATAAGAGTTACTGTAGTCATGGTGTCTCTTCACAGCTACAGAACCCCTAACTAAGACAGACACAGATGCCATCCCACACATATGGACATCATTGGTTCTCTTCACCCATCTTGTTGAGGTGGAGTTGCTCTTGTCCTTGCTGCCCTGAATACTCTGGGCTAGCTCCTCTCACCAGCTTCTGGGTAATTCTCCTGCCTCTAAGACTCACCTTCCTATAATAATAAATACAATAATAATGTCATTTCAAATATAAGCCACAGCAACGTAATTTTATATGGATCCTGGGGATCGAGTTCAGTCAAATGCTTTTATCTCCAGAGCCACCTCTCTAGTCCCTGTAATATTGTTATTTTTATAATAAGTATACAAGATGAAACCATCTCTATAACTTAAGAAAATATTTGTCTTCTGTAATTAGTCTCTGGTGCCCAGGACTAAAATATTTCCCAAATCAAGAGAAGATTCTCTAAGCTAGAGCAGGAATTGAGTGAGGAGGCAGCAGTAGGCAGATCTGCCAGTTCAAAGACAGACTGTTCTATACAGTGTGTTTCAGGCCAGCCAGGGTTACCTAGTGAGACTCTGTCTCCAAAAAGCAATAAAGAAAAAGAAAGAGAAATGGCACCTGTTAAAAGACAGTAAGAAAATGGAAACACTGGGGATGGAGACATGGCTCAGTGGTTAAGAGCACATGCTACTCTTGCAGAGAACTCAAGCTCAAATGTTTAATTCCCAGCACCATACTGGGTAACTCAACAACCGGCTATAACTCCAGCTCCAAAGGGAATCTTTTCTGGTACCCTTGGGTACTTCACTCATATGCACAGACCCCACACAGACAAATATATATATATTTGAAAATAGAAATAGTGATTATAAATCAGTTTTTAGGCCTAAAATCACTAAAGCCAGGGTTTTTCAGAAAATGACAATAACAACAACAAAAATAATTGAAAAGTAGAAAATTATAACCTGTGTTAGCAGTCGGTGTTGATATTGAATTTGTAAGATATAAATTGTGTCCAGCGTATAAAGTAAATTCTAATAAAATATTCTCGGAGAAGCCCTTGAAAAGTTATAGGTAGAACAAAACCACAAGAAAGCACAGTAGCCCAGCACAGGCTTCTAAGAAGCCTGTGGTGGGCAGAAAGAAAATGTCCCCCAAAGGGAGTGGCACTCTTAGGAGGTGTGGCCTGGTTGGAGGAAGTGTGTCACTTTGGGGGTGGGCTTTGAGGTCTTTTGCTCAGGTTTCCCTCTGTGACAGTCAGTTGACTTCCTGTTGCCTACAAGATGTAGCGGTCTCTGCTCCAGCACCTCATCTGCCTGCACAACACCATGTTCCTGCCATGGTGATAATAGACTGAACCTCTGTAACCGTAAGTGAGCTACCCCAATTAAACGTTTTACTTCACAAGAGTTGCCACAGTCATGGTGTTTCTTCACAGAAATAAAAATCCAGGCTAAGACAAAGCATAAGGTAAAATAAAATCCCTGTTTCACAGCTTCTGACTCCTGCCTCCAGTACCAGAGTCAAATGTACAAACCCCACTGGCCCCAATAAGAAGAGTAATGTCAGTCCACAAGCATCCTTCATCAGGCCTGGACCAGTTAGAAAGGGCAATGCTCTAAGCATCTGCGGCACTGATACACAAGTTAGTAGAGTGGAAGCCAAAGCCTGAAACAGGACCAGGCACCGGAAAGGCTGTCACCTCAGCTGGGTGCACACATGCTGTCTGTAGACCATAGAGAGAAGACAGCAGGGGAAGGGGGAGGTCTCACCAGGCAGCAGACATCTTCAGACACCACCCGGCCAGCTCCCTGAGTTGGCAGTACTTTCCTGCCATTATCCAGAGTGGAGAAAGCGAGACTTTGGAAAAGAGATTATCATGGATAGTTGTCCTTAGGGAAAGAGGCAGAGAAATGACACACTGTCTTCAGGTACCCAAGGTCCACAGACACCAATGACAGAGGGAAAGGAAAAATAAATTTACTGTGAGGCAGGAGGCATGAACATTGCCCCCCCCCAAAAAAAAAAAACTAATTCCATCAGTAGCCTGGTGATTCTCTGCCTGTTTGGGGCTTGTCCCTCCTTGTTTTTGTTTATTTTATTTTACTTTGTGTGTGTGTGTGTGTGTGTGTGTGTGTGCCTGTGTGTCTGTGTCTGTGTGTGTCTGTCTATCTGTGTGTGTCTGTGTCTATCTGTGAGTGTGCGTGCGCATGCGTGTGTGTGTATCTGTGTCTGTTTCTTATCTGCCAAGGCCTTGTGTGTACGTGTGTGTGTGTGTGTGTGTGTGTGTGTGTGTGTGTGTGTGTGTCTTATCTGCCAAGGCCATGTGTGTACATGTTTGTGTGTCTGTCTGTCTGTCTGTGTGTGTATGTGTCTGTGTCTGTGTGTGTGTGTGTGTGTGTGTGTGTGTGTGTGGTGGAGTTTTGAAACTCAATCACCCAAGGGGGAAAAGACTAGATGGAGTCTGTATACACACAGGAAAATTAATGTGCGTTGAAATGGATTGTAGATGGTGACCCCTGCCAGTATATTCATGCTGTGCTCAGGCTGATGGCAGAGGCACACTTTGGGGAGGGACATCTATCTGGCTCAAGGCTTTCTCAAGGTATGCTTAAGTGGCTGCCTTCATTGTGGGGCCTGATTGACAACATCATTCCAGGGGAAACTGCCCACCGAACAAAGAGAAACTTGTATAGAAGCTAGATTCCAAAGTGAAGATGACAGGAGGTGCCAAGGTGCTCAGGAAAGGCCTCTGGCCACAGTCAGGCAAACCTAGTTCAAGATCCCTGCCCTTCCTCTCAGCTAGATGAGCTGGAGCTGGGTCTATGTCTGCAAAGTATGGTGACAGTGAGTTAGTTGCCCTTTGCTGAGATGTACGAGCTGGACACAGAGACACTCAAGGTTAGCTACGCGATCCATCCTTCCACTGAAAGCAGTGGCAAGGAGTTAGCTGTGAGGCAACCAAGGAAAGCAGAGGCCCCTGCCCCTCAAGCTACACATCCTTGAAGCTGCAGTTAGGTTGTTCCCAATGTTTCAGAAGCTAAGCTCCCTGGGGACAGTCTCAGTTGCCTCCTAAGAGCACCAGTGAAGGGTCTGTAAGGAAACCGCTACGGTGGGATCCTGCCACAAAGAAGGGGTGGCGTCCTTGTGGCCCTAGACTTGTTATTTATGTCTTGAAAATGGGTATAAAATACCTAAGTCTGGATTTGCTGGTGAGGGGTATGTGGGGCGGGGGATCAGACTCTTAGAAAAGTGAAAGGTTATGGGGAAAAGTGCACAACCAGAGAGCTCCTAACAAAACTGTTTTTCATGTTCCCCCAAAGGAAACGGATAATGCTAATTCCAGGCCATCCATGCCATGCTGCAAAGAGTTGCTGCTGCCTCACCACTCAGTGGCATTTCACGCTTTCCAGGCTCTAGTGTTGCCTCTGTAGTGCTCCCCTCCCCCAGCACCATAGGTTACCATTTCCCACGGCTCCTAAGCTGAATGAATGCCTGGCACGTTGGAAGTGTTTGGCAATTGATTTCTGGCCTGTGAATGTGGCTCGGTGGTAGAGGACTCGTCTAGTATGTAGAAGATCCTGCACTGGATCTTCTGGAAACACAAAAGTAAAAACAAATAAATGCAAGTTTACTTCACTCAGGTGCGGGATGATGCTCACCCCTGGGCCTCCAGCCAGCTCTGGATCCATGTACACAGTCAGGGAGCTTGCTCCGTGGGTCCAGGCTTGCTCCTTCCATGCCTTTACAGAAGTCTCTGAAATGGTGACCTGCATGAGACTCTCCCTTTCGGGATCTGCATAAATGGCTCTTGGACATCTACAGATGCTCTTCAGCAGTGCTGGCCTGAATCAGTTTTCTGGTCCCTCACACCAGCAGTCCAGAGTCTCTGGGAAGGACGAAACCCTACCAAACCTGAATGTATCCGTTGCCCGATTAGCTGTGGACCCTACACACTTTCAGAGTTTTTCAGAGTGAAGCCCCCTTCTAAATGTCAACAACCTGCAAGGACCACCCTTAGCTGAGTACTATCCTTATACTCTCTGGTAATTAAGACTAAAAGTGACAGAGAGGTGATAAATGTACATAATCACAAAGTATCTATATGCGGTTTATAGGCCTAGACCAAGGGAGAGATAACCAACTCCTATTCAATCTATATACAACAGAGGGGGTCCTTACAGGTCTCAGATTCCCTTGAAGTAATTTCAAATCTCCCTAAGGCTTTGCCTTCCGCCAGCTGGAATCTGCTCAGATAGTCTATAATTGTGAGGTTGCTGCCCAGTCTATGCAACTAAAGCAAAAATAATGTGTGAAACCTGTAGAAATGAACTTGGCCAAAAAGATGTATTTTGACCTACTGTGACACACATTCAAGGGAGCAACAAAAGCTGGGCAGATAATTAGTGGATAACATGCTTGCTTTGCAAGTACAAGGACCTGAATTCCATCCTCAGAGCCCAAACATGCATGAAAAAGTCAGGGGTGATAGGGCCACTTGTAATCCTAGCTCTGGACAAGTGGGAACAAGCAGATCACTGAGGTTCACTGTTAAGCCATCCCTGACTACTCAGGCAAGCTCCAGGCCAATGAGACACCCAATCTCCAAAAACTGCTGTATAATACCTGAAGAAGGACACCAAAGGTTGTCCTCCATCCTCCACACATTCATCGACGCACATAAACACTTATATTTTTTTGGGAAAGGGTGGGGCACTAAGAAACCCTTAGCAACATCGACCCAGGATGGGGATGACAAGGCTGCCTCTCTGTGCAGGGCCAGCAATGCATGCCTTCACACTCAGTGCAAAGTTTCCTGAGGAACTCAGAATAAATGAGCAGCAGATTGACAGCCGTTTTCACCTGACGTGAACTCAGCATCTCAACTGGGTTTCACTTTGGCTCCCATTATCAGTGTTTCTAGGCAGCTAATGTGGTTTAGATGTTTGTTTTTAATTTGGTTCTGGAGAGCACTATGGGATGAACAGATTCCCCCAAAGGAAACGGATAATGCTAATTCCAGGGCCATCCATGCCATGCTGCAAAGAGTTGCTGCTCCTCACCACTCCATGGCTTTTCACGCTTTCCAGGCTGAGGGCTCTGGTATTGCTGCTAGAGTGCTGCCCTCCCCACCCCCAGCACTTCCCAGCATGTCCCACCAGCCTGCCTGTGCTCTACCCATGATGCTCTTTGATTGCTTTATGCTCACACAATGGTCCCTGGCACATGCATCTTGCACTACCTAGAATGTACCTCCTTGGGCCAGTGAACTGTTACTTCCCACTGGGCTATAGAACTTCCTGTGCTTTCTGGAAGGCACCAACTGCCCTGACACTGGCACTATGGGTAGTTGTGAGGCACCATGCAGATGCTAGGACCTGAATCCAGGTCCTCAGCAAGATCAACACGTGTGCTCGGCCACTGAGCTATCTCCCCTGCCCTTCTGCAGAGCCCATCGAGGTCTGCTGAGCTGCCCATGTATTCCTGAGTGCCTCCCTGTGCATTTCTTGGTCACTGCTTCTCTGGTATGTGAGACCCTGCTGGAACATCAGTAAAGCCTTATTCATTTGCTGAATCAATGAATCAGGAAAATATTGTATTTCTACTTTAAAGACATGATTGACAAAGGGGAAGGGATGGATGACATGATGATCCTGATAAATCTAGAGATAGTCTGGCAGGAAAAACAATGACTCAAACATAATTTTAGGTATGTGATGGGAGATGTCATTCTGTATATGTTTCTCATACTGGTTAATGAATAAAGCACTGTTGGCCAATAGGAAAGGAAGATAGGAGGGACTAGGAGACAAGGAGGATGAGAGGAAGTATTAAGGAGGAGTCAACATGGAGAGACTGGAGAGATCAAATGCAGGCCCCATTCCCTGGTAAGATGAAAGCACGTGGAAATATTAGATTAACAGAAATGGGTTAATAATTAAGACAGAGCTAGCCAATAAGAAACAAATAACTGGCCAACAGCATTATATCGGTGTGTTAATTGGGGCTGGCGTGGTGGCGGGACCAGACCAGTGGCAGGCAGAAAAACCTTACTCCTTATAGGTATGTGATCATAAGCAAATGATTTCCCTCTCTGAACCCCAGTTTCCTCAGTGTGGTGTGTGTGTGTGTGTGTGTGTGTGTGTGTGTGTGTGTGTGTGTGTGTGTGTCAGAGAGAGAGAGAGAGAGAGAGAGAGCGATAAATGCCTTGTGTCTTCCTCTGTTGCTCTCCACCTTGCTTTTTGAGGCATGGTCTCTCAATGAACCTGGAGCTCACTGAGTCAACTAAACCAGCTGACCAGTAAGCTCCCAGGATCCTCCAGTTTTCACCTCCCTAGTGTTGGAATATCAGGTTTGTACCCACCATGCCTGGCTCTGTAGGTGTGTGCTGGGGCCCGCACTCCATCTTCACACTTGCCAAATACACACTTTTGCCACTGAGCCATCTCCCTAATCCCTCCTGGGTGACAGAATAAAATTTTCCACTTCAAAATGTTGTGAAAGTAAACATGTGATATGAAAATCAGCTGCTTTTCTTTCTCCTTATCTCCTTATATTTTGCTTTGCAAAAGACAAAGTGTGAAATTTGGCAAGGCACTAATATCCAAGGGGACCTGCCTTGCCAGTCAAAGTTAGGGAGACTGCTCACTGGTTAAGGCATCCGAAGTTGAGATTCCCCACCCATTAAACGTCATTGGGCAGCCTGCCTGTAATTCCAGGCCCTGGGGCAGAGACTAAGGATCCCCAGAGCAAGCTGGTTAGCATGACTAGCCACATAGGTCCTCTCTGTGTGGTTTGAATGAGAGACCCTGCCTCAGTGAATAAGGGTGAAGGGAAATTGAGGACAGCTCTTAACATCAATCTCAGGCCTCCACATGCACGATTGTGCACACACGCAATCCACATACTGTGGGGAGTATTTGGTCGCACTGGGAAACCTGATACTGAGGTGACAGGAACTAGCCATAAAGAGAACAGAGAAACCAGAAAGACAGATAGAGAGACACACAGGAAGGAGCAGGGAGGGACTTGGAGTTTCATAGTCTTTCTGGTTTGGCACAGCTGGCAAGACTCTTTCTGGGTCTCTGGCCAAAAAAGGAAGGTCAGCTGGTTGTTCCTCAGCTTCTCTGAGCTAGCAGGTTTTTACCCTGACATCTGACTCCTGAGTCTTTATTGATAAATACAATGATAGAGGCTTAATTAAAAAAAAAAAAACTACATTTGGTGGCTGCAGCCTGAGCAGCAGGGCTCTGACTGTGGGGCCACAGAAGACAGTGAAAATGTCAGTAGATTCAGAGGCAGCCTCTAAGTTGAGAGGAAAGCAACCACCAATGTGGGATGCCAAATGTAGTCAGACAGTCTTGGGACGGCCAGCTCCCAAATAATGACTCGGAGGCCTGTGGTTATTTATAAAAGCTTGGCCTTAGCTTAGTTTTGTTCCCAACCAGCCCCTATAACTTAAATTAACCCATTTACTTTACTCTATGTTCTGCCACATGGCTCCATACTGTACCTTCCATTTCCTCCATATCTTGCTGGCGAATCTTCACATCTCTGATTCTTTCCTATCTCAACCTGGAAGTCCCACCTATCCTCTCCTGCCTAGATATTGGCCATTCAGCTCTTTATTAAACCAATCAGAAGGTGCCTTAGGCAGATGAGGAAGGACAGAGACACATCTTTACACAGTGTGATCAAACATCCCACAACAACACACAGCATCCAGGGAGGGTGCCGACATGTCTAGTTAGCACCTGTGTGGACTGAACGTTTGCCACACCACCACTGAACTCATGTGTGGGCATCTGGTTAATGTTCAGTGTGACAAACTTTGAAGATGTGGCCTTTCAGAAGTAGTTAGGTCTAGATTAGGTCATGGGAATGACAATGCCTTAATGCATCTGATGTCTTTATAAGGTAAAATAATAATAATTGCACAGCCTTCTCCCTTTCTACATGAGGACATACACAGAGGAGGTAGTATGGACAAGCTAAGGTCACTACCTGCCTGGGTGGCCCCAATCTCGGGCTTCCAGTTTCTGGAACAGCAAGAAATCAGATTGTGATCCTTTGCAACACTTAGCACAAAAGACACTTGCTTTCCCTAAAATCATCAAGGGCTTTCCACTCTTCTTAAAATAAAACTCACTACAGGTGGAAGGACTATCTGCAGGCCTTTGGTACTGTAAGCAGACCTAGGGTCAACCATCAGCCAGCTGTCACACTTAGCCCCACCCTCCATCCCCACCCTCCATCCCCACCCCCAAGCCAACACTCCCTTTCTCCTTACTCAGATCTGCCCAAAATACATTCATGCCAGCTCACTATCTATTTCTCTCCTTATGTCAATCTTGACATAAGGACCTGGTCATCATTGGCTTTTTGATGTCAGGTTGAGTATCCTGTCAAAGTCTTCAGTTGAATCTAGACTCCCATCTTTAGTTGTTATAGTGAGACAGATAGAAAACTGTGGCAGATGAACTAAAGTCATTTCTTACAGTGTTATATATATATATGTATCAGGCATTAACCTCTCAGAATTATGGGTACTTTTCTACCATGAGATCAAAGGATGTCTTCATGAGAGTGTGACACGTTGGAAAAGGAGGAGTTGAAGATGCTTGTGACATAAAAAAAGACATGGGGTCAGCAAGATAATTGAGCAGGTAAAAAGAGACTCTGTCTTCATTAGGGTTCCTATTGCTGTGAAGAGACACCATGACCATGGCAACTCTTATAAAGGAAAACATTTCATTAGGGCTGCCTTACATGTTCAGAGGTTTAGTCCATTATTATCATCGTGGGAAGCACGACAGCACACAGGCAGACATGGTGCTGGAGATGGAGCTGAGAGTTAGTTCTACACCTACATCAGCAGGCGATGGGAAGAGAGAGTGACACTGGGTCTGTCTTGAGCTTCTGAAACCTCAAATCCCACTCCCAGTGACACACTTCCTCCCAGAAGGCCACACGACTCCAACAAGGCCACACCTCCTAATAGTGCCACTCCCTACCGGCACTATCCCCCCCCCCTTTGATTTAAACCACCAGAGACTCCCACCAAAGCCAATGGCTGAAGCTCAGTCCCTGGAACCCACATGATGGAAAGAGAGAACTGACTTCCACAGGTTGTCTTCTGACCTCCACATGCACACACATGTGCATGCACACACTGTAAACAAATAAAGCATAATGGAATACATATACTTCTATAAACTTTTGTTTACCATATCTACTATGTCACACACAGAGGGCAGAGCAGAAGCCCACTTCCAACCTTTCTATACTAGGATTAAACCTGAAGTCAGGAGCATGGAAAGCAAGAACTCTACCATTGAGCTCCCACATACCCCCAGCCCAACAGTGATTTTTCCCATTACTATATAAAGAATTCAAATAGTTCAACTTAAATATTATATTAGGTCATGAATTATCGTGTGTGTGTGCGCATGCGTGCGTGCGTGTGTGTGTGTGTGTGTGTGTGTGTGTGTGTGTGTGTGCACGTGTGTGTGAATAAAAATAAATGAGTAGTGGCTGGGGAGATAGCTCTGTCAGTAAAATCTTTGCCATGCAAGCATTCAGGCCTGAGTTTGACCCTTAGAAACTACTAAAAAGCCATACACTATGGGGTACGCTTGCCCGTCCCAGCACTGGAGAAGCAGAGGCAAGCAGAAGAACCCTGGGGATCGATAGCCAACCAACCCGCCTTACTTGGCAAGCTCCAAGCCAGTGAGAGACCCTGTTTCAAAACACAAGGTGGATAACAGCTGTCAAACAAAGCTCAAGTCACTCTCTCACCTCCACACAGATGCTCACACACACATGCATATATGTACACATAAACACACATGAAAATCAATAAATAATAAAATCTAAGTCCTCTGTTACATTTGCAGCCTCTACAAGACTTGGATTCTGCTTCCTTCCCTAACATCCCCTTCCAGCCCCCAGCCACACCCCCTGCTTCCCTCCTTTGCCTCCAGGCTATTCCTCGGTGTCTTACTAGCTCTAGACCTTGCACACATTGCCACCTCCCATCCTCCCTGCAGTAGCATCAAGTTACTCTGTCAGCTGGTCCTTTGTCCACCCTTTGTCAGCCATCCACTCCATGGTACATCTTTAACAGTACCCACGACTGAACTATTCTGTCCACGTGTCTCTCCAATGCCCCTGTTGCTGGAGAGACAGATCCTGTTCACCCTACCTCACACCCACGCTTCCTCCCATCCAGCGGTGTGCCTGTCGCATAATAGGTGCACAGTTGGTGTTTACCGCATGAGGTAAGAACTGGATCAACATTAAGCCCTGTCTAATTCTTGCCTCCGCTTCTTTCTCTGCAGCCAGTCCCCCACCCTGTACCCAGTCCTTATCAGATCCCACCTTTTTGGGGCTCTGCCCTCATAAACCACCCCACACTTGTTCTCCCAAGCCTGGTCCTTGCCTCACAGTCCCGGGCCCGGGAGGGAATTAAACCTTGCTCCACCCCTGGCAGCTTCCTGTCTGCTGCTCCCCAGGGAGCTAATTTGGCCTATATTGACACATGTCACCCATCTCTGGCTTCCTGTGCTTCACTCCACCCAGCCAGCCTTGTAGTTTTCCTACACCCACCACCTGCCTGGGCTTCTACATGCCACCTGCCTCCACACCCCCTGTAGTGGGGCCCGCCCGCCAGCCTGGATGCTCCCACAAGCTGGCACGGGTGGGTGTGGCCAGCAGGGGGGCCTGTGGAGTACCCAGCAGATAACTTATGACTCCATCTGCCAGGTGTCACTGCCTTGCTTCCTTTCTGTCCCCACTCACTCCTTCCGGTCAGTTCCTACACTGTCTCCTGGACTAGAGCAGCAATCTCCCTACAGATGTGATTGCTCCTGACTTACTGTTGCATTACTCTTTCAGAATTAGAAAAAGAAGCCATTATGACATTTTTAAGGACATCTATGTTGCATAGTGTCCTGGTTGGCTCTTTGTTTTTGTCAACTTGACCAAGCCAGAATGATCTGGGAAAGAGAACCTCAATTGAGAAGATGCCTCCATAACATTGCCTATTGGCAAGTCTATGGGTCATTTTAGTGTAGTGAAATATTCACTTTGTCTGCACCTGTGGCACAGACCACGCCCACTGGGGTGGGGACAGGGGCGGATGTTACCTGGGGAACTAAGTCTGAGGAAGGGGCTCCAGAAGCTCTCTTGCTTGCAGCATGGACACAGGAGAACATCCGGAGGCATCCTTGGGACCAGGAACCTGCTGGTGTTCATCTGTCATTGTTGTAGATGAGTAAATATCTATTCGGCCCATCTGTTTCTCCTGATCCCTATTAAACCTCAATATTTTAGTGTTTAACAATTGATGTGGGAGGGCCCAGCCTACTGTGGATGGTGCCACCCCTACATAGGTAGTAGGGTGGTCCTGGATGGTACAGGAAAATGGGATGGGCAAGCCATGAGGAATAAGCCATGGCCCTTCAGTTTTTCTTTCCAGGTTCCTGCCTTAAGTTCCCCCAGTGATGGACTTTGATCTGTAAGCTGAAATAAACCTTTTCCTCCCCAAGTGCTGTGGCCATGGTGTTTATCACAGCCCTAGAGACCTAGCTAAGACATTCGGTCTATCGAATGCAGCTGGGCCTCTCAAACCTCTGGGACACACAGCCCATTAGAGTGGTGAAATAATATGCCAAGTAAAGAAAGTGCAGGGCAAAACCAATGCCTTGCAAACATGACAGAAACAGACGAGAAAACAGAGCTCAGCAAGAGGTCTTGAGAAAAGAGAGTGTGTCTTATAGTGGAGCTCAGCATCCACAAGGCCTTGGTACCAAAGCCGTCAGAAGCTCGGGTCCATTCTAGGAAACAGTGAAGCATTTGCAGAGAACCCACATGCATCCTCTCTTACATTCAATCACCTCTACGGCTGCTGATGCTTACAGCAACATAAACACCACGTAAACTGTTGTGTTGTAGTGTTCAAACAACGAAGGCACACATGTTCAGCACAGGTTCAATATTTCTACAAAATATTTTCAAACCATGGTTGATTGAGTGCTTGGGTGCAGAACTTGCTGCAACATGCTCACCTCTGTTGGGCTGGATGCTTCTAGCAACCATACCCAGGTCTTCCTGTAATCCAGATAGACAACAGACATGGGGACATTAGCAGAAGCCCTTTCCCAAAGCAAATGCTCGTGAATACGCGTGGAGTGCATGGATGATTCCAGTATAATCTCTCTTGCTTGGTACAGGAGAAAACTCCAGCATCTGCCCCTCCCCCACCACACACATACACAAAGTTAAACTACTTGCTAAAAGATCATCAACACTGGTTAACACAGGACCTAAACTCCACTGTTTCTCCCAAGCCAGGGCTTTTGGATGAAGAGCGCAAGTCCTCCTCTGAGTTAATGAGCTGTGTTTGTCTTACATTTCCTTTTTGTGGTACATTTTGTCTTATCTGTTGTTGTTGTTGTTGTTGAAGTTTTGAGACAGGGTTTTTTCCTGGAACCCTGACCTTGAACTCCTAATTGTCCTGAGTTGTGGGGTTGCAGGCATCCACCATGATGCTGGCTCCACGCCACGTTTTTATATAGACTTCAACATGCTTCATGGTGGAAAAGCAGGTTGTTCGAGTCTTGAAGTGTATAAAAAAAAAAAAAAAAACTTTACCATCTTCAAATTGTTGGTTGTACAAACTCAGAGCAGGATGCTTCCGTTTGGAGAGCTGCTTCTGTGTTTAATTATTGAGTGTGGGATAAATACAGCTGCCACATCCTGCCATCTAGCTGGGAAGAGCTGGAAGGAACTCACACTGGGGCATTCTCCAACTGGATTTTCCCATATTCACAGAGTGCCCTGTGTCTTGAGCTAAAACACACCATTTCCATTAAAAAAAAAAATTCCGTATCTCTGAACCAGACAAAGGCAGCCTGAACTACATATCAACTATGGAGACCCTGGCCCCCCAAAAAAGCTTTTAATTGTGTAATATGTTATATAATCTATGCAGTATACTCTTCCAAACAACACACATGAGCATACCTATGTCTTGATTATTATGTGGGTAATATAAAATTTACTACTACCATTTCTAAGTATACTATTCAGCAACAATGAATAATGTCAAACAATCATACAAGCGTCACGACTCATCTCCAGAATATTTCCATTCTGAAACCGAAAGTTTCCATTACTGTGACAAAATACCTGAGTCAATCAACATATAAAGAGGTCAGGTTTGTGTTGGCTCAGTTTTGAGGTCTCAGTGATGACTGATTGTTTGATCACATGCCTGGGGGCTTATGGGGAGGCAGCCCATCACAGACCATGGCTGATGAGGTTGCTCACTGAGGGAATGACTAGAAGGAGAAGAGAGAAAAGAACTAAAGTAGCTAGAGTTGCCATATCTCCTTCAAGAGAGTCCTTAAGTACCATACCACACACACACACACACACACACACACACACACAGTGACTCAACTTCGTCCCATTAAGCTCCACCTCCCAGAGAGTCTACCACTGGGACATCATAAGCTGCGAACCACCCTTTCACGTGTGAGACTTTAGACAGCCACTTATCCAAACCATTGCAGAAACATCATATCTGTTTAAGAAACACCACTGCCTGCCCTCCACCCCTGCAACCCATTCTATTTTCTGTTTTCATGGACTGATTGTATATCTCATATAATTGGAATTTCATGTTTATCTGTGTCTGGCTTACTTTACCTAACATCATGTCCTCCAGGCTTACCCATTTTACAGCATGTGTCATGTCAGGATTCCTATCCTTTTGTGGCCGAATCATGTGATCCCATTATGTGCGAATGCACTGCCTTGTTTATCTGATCACCTGTCAAGGGTCATTTGGATGTTCTCTACCTTTGGGGCATTGTGGGAAACTCTGCTGTGACCCTAGGTCTTTCCTTGAGCTCCCACATCCCACTCTTTTCCAAACAGTATATGCCTGCAGTTGAATTGCCAGCTCCTAGTGGGGTCCCATGGTTCAGTTTGTGAGCAGTCACAGCACTGCATTTCAATCATGCACCAGCCATGCATGAGGGCCCGTTTCTCTGCAGCCTCATCAGCACTGGTCTGTTATCTTTGTGTATGTTTTTACCTTTCCTCCTCCTGGGATAGACTTGATATTTGTTATCATTGTATGTAGTTTTTGTATCAGGCTTAAAACATTCTTCTTTAGACAAAAGGGGAATTATAGTGGCATCTTGCCTTGCCAATGCACTTGTGGTGGCCACACCCTCTGGGTGTGGTTTCAGGTACAGAAAGGATCCATTATAAAGTAGAGGAGGGGCTAGCTTGTGCTCTCTTGGGTTTCAGAGAGCATCAGAAGGGGAGAGACTGCATCTTCTGGAGCAGGAAGACCGCAGAGGTTATTTCTTCTTGTCTGTATAAGTGCTTCCCAAATAAACACCTATTTATAATTTATCTTGGGCCTGGTGGACTCATTTAAACCCCACCTTCACTGGTCACTTACCTCTGTAACTTTTTTTAGAGCTATTATTAACAACCACTTGGGAGGGGTTATTATCTATTTATTTATTTATTTGCAATGTGGATGATGTATGTAGGGGAGGTACATGAACACACGCCTTGGTATGCTTGTAAAAGTCAGAGGACACCACCATGGATTAGATTCTGTCTTTTATGTGACTTCCAGGAATCTAACTCAGTATGTCAGGCTTGTGTGGCAAGCATTTTTACAGGTGAGCCATTTTGCTGTCCCTGCTCCCCATTACTTATTCAAGTTAGTATATAAACTAATGAAACACATTATGACATTTTCATACATATTTACAATAGCCATTCTAATGAGTATAAAGTAGTGTCTCACTATGGTCTTGACTGGTGTATGTGTGTTTGTGTGTGTGTGCCTGTGTGTAGGCACATCCATGTCTGATGATCAGAATAGCAGCTGACTGCAACAGGGATGGAAAAGACTTTTGTCATTAGATCCCAAGCCCTATCCTGGAGGTAAGGCCAGGACATCAACCCCCAAAGAGAGGATGCAGCTTGATCTCAGCTCAGAAGTGGTGCAGAGTTCACCAGAGTTTACAGAAGTGAATCAGGATGAGAAGCTGGCCTCTGTCCAAAACCTCCCAGGAAGTTGCAGCGCAAAAGGAAGGACAGGATGGAAGGATGAGGTGCACACCAGAGCCCGGGATGCTCAAGGAGAGGTACATGTGGGTGACCCAGTTCCTTGTTGTGAGAAGACATGGCACTCCTGTTGTGTTGCCAACGCAGATCATATGACAGTCAGGGTCCAGCCCAGATGCAAAGACAGAATCAGAGATGAACAAGGGAGACAGTCAGAAACTGGGTTTCAGGTTACCAGTGAGGTCAGGGCCTCAGAGATTAGGATCTGGAATGAAATTGAAGCTAATTAACAGGAAGCAAGGTCAAAAACTGGAAGGCTTGATTTGAGCTTCTAAATTGAGATCATTGACACAGGAAATTGGGGGTTGGAAAAATCTTGAGAAGGCAATAGAGTTCAGGGTCACCAAGTAAGTAAGTAACCCTTGTCAAATACAGACAAGCAAAAGGCCAGCATTGCAGCCAGGTCCCCAACATTCCTGGCTACCTCCAGTCACACATCTTTCTGCTTACTACCAATGCCATGGCTCAGCCAGTCCCCAGAGGGCTGTGATGCCCTTGGAGGTTTTCTAGACAGCTTGAGACAAACTGTAATAGTTGTTCCCTGTCTCTTCTGTGGGGTCAACAGAGCTTCCAGTCTCTGCTGGATCTTCCTCTCACCCCCAAGCCCCAGGAGAAAAATCAGAAGAGACTGACTTTAGGGAGCCATGAACCCCAGAGAGAGATTACAGGACAGAAGGAACAGGAAACGGAAACCTTTGTATGACAGAGAGGTAGACTTCTCAGGTGGTCCAAGGTTCTTGTGTCCTGTTGCTCAAGCCTGTATGTGTGCTGTGCCCTGCCCTGGGGGAACCTGTGAACATGAGAAATATCCCCCTCAGGCAAGAGGGGGATTAGCTCTGGTCAGCCTGACCTAATCATAGGAACCCCTGGGGTGGGGCGGCGGTGACAGAAGATATGGTCCTGCTGTCCTGGATGAGAACTGTCATACAACCTGCCCCAGTTTAGGAAGTGCAGGCAGCCTCTGGGTTGAGAACATTGCTTGTCCTTAGAAGATGTGAAAGAGGATCCTGGGTTTTGGATGAGTTCACAAGCCCAGGGACACCTTGGCATCAGTCTGGAGAGCGCCTGAGCCCTGTCTGGGCTTCTGACCCAAAGATGCCATGTGTGTGGTCTTCTGAAGAGGGAGAAACACACACATCTGCTGGAGGACAAAAGCAACAGGTTTCACCAAGTCTCATGCTGTTCTGATTTGCTTCACGGTGTCAACAATGGGTGGACGAGCATGCACATCGTACACAGATTGCTGGGAGCCCTGGAGCCTGGGCTGCCTAACTCCTGGAGGGGTTCGAGTGACTTGCTCAAAGCCACCCTGTCCACCAGGGGCAGATACAGTGTGACATTAAGCATGACTGCTGGCTAATTTTGTCAACTAACTCTCCTAGGACTTAAAATCACCCTGAGGACATACCTCTGGGTGTGTGTGTTCTCCTAACTGAGGCACAGGCCCATCTTCTCAGGGACTATCACGCGCTATCTGTTACCTCCTCACCCCGTGCACTGAAGAAAACGGGGAGATGGAGCTGAGCAGCAGATTTGCCTCTCTCTGCTTCCTGATTGTGACCACACAGTGCAGCCCCTGCCATGATGGACTGGAATAAACTATGAGCTGAATTGAACCTTCTTTCTTAAGTTGCTTTTTTCAGATAATATTTCATAGAAACAGGATATTAAATGAATATATCTAGAAGCCACTCATTTTGTTATAAAATGAACCAAAAATTCTAGGAGTCTTCTCCATCTTTTTTTAAGATTCATTTAAGAGTTACTGCTGGACAGGTGGTGGTGACACACACCATTAATCCCAGCACTTGGGAGGCAGAGGCAGGCAGATCTCTGCAAGTTCGAGGCCAGTCTGATCTACAGAGTGAGTTCCCGGACAGTCAGGACTGTTATACAGAGAAGCCCTGTCTCGAAAAACAAACAAAAGGGTTGGGGCTCTTCCAGAGGACCTAGAATCCAGCATCCACGTGGTAGCACATAACTGTAACTCCAGTTCTGGGAGATCTGATGCTCTCTTCTGGAATCTGCAGGTACCAGGAATGAATGTGGTCCACAGACAAACATGCAAACAAAACAACCATACACATAGAATAAAATAATAATAAAGACTTTAAAACTGTGTGCATGTGGGGGGGGGTGAGGGTGCCCTGGAGGCCTGAAGTGTATGAGTCTGTGTGTGTATGTGTCACATGTGTGAGGGTGCCTTGGTTGCCTGAAGAGCATGTTGCATCCCCTAAAGCTGGAGTTACAGACAATTGATAGATGCCCAGTTTGGGCACTGAGAACTCGGGAAAGCAAGCATTCTTAGCCACTGAGCAATCTCTCCAGCCCCCATCCACCTTTCCTGACCCCCATGAGACAAGAAGACATTGGAACACCAATACATGAGCATGTCCTCACCAAGTATTGGAGTCACGTTGAAGCAGTCACATCTAAGCCACACCTAGAATGGCCACCAGCAAGCACATAGCCTCCAAAGAGGAGTGGCACATGACCCAGGCTGATCCCCCAAAAATAATAAATGTAAGATACACAGAAGAGACCAAGTGTGGTGGCACTTGGGGCCTAACAGGAGGATCGAAAAGTTTGAGGCTACTCGAGGCCGAAGCAAGAGACCCTGCCTCAAAATGATCATGTTGATGGTGATGATGGCCGTTGTCTTAGTTACTTTTCTATTGTTGTCATAAACACCATGACAAAGGCAACTTACAGAGAAAAAAGGTTAACTTGAGGCTTTTGGTTCCAGAGGGCTAGAAACAGAGGAGTGGAGGTGACAGACATCAGGTGACTGGAGCAGCAGCAGGAAGCACACAGAGCTAAAGGGAAATTGTGAGAATCTTTTGAAGCCACAAAGCCTACCCACCCTTCCATTGATATACTTCCTCTGGCAAGGCCACACCTATCCTCCCAAAACAGGAACTAGTAACCAAGTATTCAAATGCTTGAGGCTTATGGGGGACAACTTATTCAAAGTACCACAATAGTGATGGCAATAATGGTGATGGTAACAGTGGTGCCGGTGATGGTGATAGTGGTAATGATGGTAATGGTGATGGTGGTGATGATGGTGATGGTGGTGATGATGGTGATGGTGGTGATGATGGTGATGGTGATAGTGGTAATGATGGTAATGGTGATGGTGGTGATGATGGTGATGGTGGTAGTGGTAGTGATAATGATGATTGCTGGTGGTGATGGTGTGATGATGATGGTGATCATGGAAATGATGGTGGTAATGGTGACGGTGATGGCAGTGATGGTAGTGATGGTGGTAATGGTAGTGGTGATGGTGGTAATGTGTGATGGTGGTGATGGTGATGGCGGTAATAGTATGAGGGTTACATGAAGATATGTGTTCTCTTGATAACCAACCAAGTTGTTCTCGGCTCACATAGGACTAAATGACCAGGGCTCTCTTCTTTACAGGAGCCTTGGCTGCACTGAAGGAGAAAGTGACTCAGAGGAAGCAGAGGGTGATATTGCTACACAGGCATTTAGAAGTTTAAAACCAAACAAACAAAATACCACAGCCGCGTTAGTCCAGGGCCCTTTGTGGAGGCCAATGTGCAGTCAGACAGATGAGAGGGGGGTGTGTGTGAGTGTGTGTGTGTGTGTGTGTGTGTGTGTGTGTCAGTAAGGTGTGTGTGTGAGAGAGAGAGAGAGAGAGTGAGGTGTGTGTGTATGTGAGAGAGACAGTGTGTGTGTGAATGAGGTGTGTGTGAGAGAGAGTGTGTGTGAGTGAGGTGTGTGTGTGAGAGAGAGAGGTGTGCATGCGTGCGTTTGAGCAAGCACCTTGAGGAGCCTGTCAGAGCCTCATTTTCCAGGATGCAAGTCCCTCCCCTAACTGATAACACTCTAAATAACAGGTGAGTGACTCCTGGCAGGAAGGAGATTGTCTGACCTCATTGTTTGCCTTCCCCCCTCTTTGTTCTTCACAAATAAAGGTTTTTTAATAAACTGAAAGGTCCTCCGCTCTTGCCTGATGATAAAATGAAAGGAACCAGTGAGGTATGGTACAACGTGGCAGCAAAAAGGGGGAAGCTCATCAGAAAATAACAAAGGTGCGAGTTAAAGATAAGGCGGCTGCCGGAGATTAATCCTGCCTGCCTGATTGTTTTCTTTAATACCAAAGCCTGCAATAGCAAGCGATAAGTTTGCTGAGTAATTTGGTTTGGGGTGAGGAAATAAAATTCAGGTAGGCCCCATAATTGATTTCCCTTTCTTTAGTTTTCTAAACATTAAACAACAACAACCACAAAGCCTGCCTTGGCTGCACTTTCTTCTTCCAGTGACTCTGTCTGTCCTGTCCTCTCTCTCTCTCTCTCTCTCTCTCTCTCACACACACACACACACACACACACACACACACACACACACACACACCCCTTCTCCATTGCAAAAGGAAGGTAAAAAGGCAAGAGCAAGGAAGAAATGCTCTTCTCACTCAGCAAATGTCAGCAAGGTCTGCATGAAATGCCTAAATTTGGTCCTATGGATTGTCCCATTTATAATAAAAAGAGGAGGAAATCTTGGAGTTGTAAGACCTTTACCTCTGAATGAAGGGTGTGCATGCAGAGGTCACCGGTTTGTTTATTTATTTATTTATTTTAATAAAGCTTTTTAATTTAAATTTGAAACACGCTTGTTTTACATGTCAATCCCAGTTCCCACACCCTCCTGTCCTCCCCTGCCCACTAACCCCCATCCTCATGAGGAGTCTTCAAAGTCTGTCATATCATTTAGAGCAGGGCCTAGGCCCTTCCCCATGTGTCTAGGCTGAGGGAGTAACCCTCTATGTGGGATGGGCTCCCAAAGCCCATTTGTATACTAGGGATGAATATTGATCCACTACCAGAGGCCCCAGACTGCCCAGGCCTCCTAACCAACACCCATATTCAGCGGGTCTTGGTCGGTCCTATGCTGGTTTCCCATGAGCTCCCCCTTGTTCAGGTCAGCAGTTTCTGTGGGTTTCTCCAGCCTGGTCTTGACCCCTTTGCTCATCACTCCTCCCTCTCTGCAACTGGATTCCGGGAGTTAGGCTCGGTATATATATAGCTGTTGGTGTCTGCTTCTGCTTCCATCAGCTACTAAATGAAGGCTCTAGGATGGCATATAAGGTAGTCATCAATCTCATTATCAGGGAAGGGCATTTAAGGTAGCCTCTCCGCTATTGCTCAGATTGTTGGTTGGGATCATCCTTGTAGATCTCTGGACATTTTTCTAATGCCAGATTTCTCTTAAAGCTTATAATGGCTCCCTCTATTATGGAATCTCTTTGCTTGCTCTCTTCTATTCTTTCCCTGACTCAATCTTCCTGCTCCCTCATGCCCACCTCTCCCCTCTTCTTCCCCCTAATTCCCTCTCCCCTCCCCCCATGTTCCCAATTTGCTTGGGAGATCTTGTCCCTTTCCCCTTCTCCAGAGGACCATGTATGTCTCTCTTTAGGGCCCTCCTTGTTTCCTAGCTTTTCTGGCGGGATGGATTGAAAGCTGGTAATCCTTTGTTCTGTGTCTAAAAACCATATATGAGTGAGTTTGTCTTGTTGTGACTGGATGGTTTCTTCTAGTTCCATCCTTTTGCCTGTGAATATCAAGATTCCATTGTTTTTCCCCACTGAGTACTAACTACTCCATCATGTAAATATACCAGTTTTAAATGAAGCTGTTAGGATGGGCCTCGCTGCCACCTGATAGGTGGCTTTAGAGAAAGTGGGGGATTAGGAGGTAGTCATGCTTTCTGGGACAGTGCCTTCTCAAGATACCAGTGGACATCCTAGATGCACCTCCAAGCTCCAGCTGTCAAAGGACTCAGAGTCCAGAAATTGGGCATGAAGCTGACTCACCTTCAGAGTCTCCAGACAAACCCTTCTCACTAGACACGTGGACAGGTCAAAATGAAGCCACCACAGCATGAGCCCTAATCCAGCATCACTGCTGTCCTCTGGAGAAGGGGTATGAGTACAAGCATACATAAAGAAGACCATGAGAGGCCACACCAAGACGGTCATCTGCGAGCCAAGTTCGGGAAGGGCCTCAGACAGCAGCCTCCGTACCTGAAAGAATAAACTTTGTTTATTTGGTGACACTGAGTGGTGGTGCCACTTTGTGTGTTTGGGGGGAGTGTTTCTTTTTCTCTTCTTCTCCCCCCACCCTGAGATAGGGTTTCATGTAGCCTAGACTGGCCTCAAACTTGATATGTAGCCAAAGATGACCCTGATCTCCTTACCTTCTGTCTCCACCCCCAAAGGAATGTACCACCATGCCCAGCTTCCTTTCCTTTATGACTGTAATCAACCTGAGTTGGCTCTTTCTTTATATCCATCCAAGCCTGTGAGTTTCTGATTAACACCAATGAAGACAGGCTAAAAAGAGGGAAGGTTTAAGGGATAGCCTGGCTGTTCCTCTGTGTGGGGGAAGATCACCATCCCTTTCCTAGAACAGTCCGTCATGGATGGAGGACACCTATAACATTTACAGACTTGGCCATTTCCCCTCCTTCATCCGTGGTGTGGTAGGAGCCCCGTTTGCCACTTGAACTGAGGAAGTATCTTAGATGTTGGGTGCTGTGCAAATGACAAGCAGCCAGCTGATACATGAACATAAGCCAACACAGCAACTCCAACTCTCCATCTCTCGGAGTTATGAAATCCATGCTAGCTCCTTCAGACCAGGGTTTCAGGCCCTTTGTGTGCAAAGGATGAACTGACCAGGGCTCATTCTGATTCAGTAAGTCTGGACCAGTGCTTGTGGAGACCCCAAACCTCACAGCCTCCTGATGGGAGCCACTCCTGCGATTCATCTCTCTATGAAGAAGGTGGTATGGAGACTGGGTCCCAGTGGTAGCTCAGAGCCAAACATTTAAGTGGTTCTGTAACTCACAGGTTTATATGATGTGATGTCTCCAGGATGAAGGAACCTTGATCAGGGATAGAGAAGAACACCAAAAAAATGGATGGTCAAGGGTCTGAAACAGTTCAGCATGTGCCATAACATCTGCGCACATGCCAGTATAGGCAGAACCCTATTTACTGAGATAAAATAAACAGCCCCCAGGTTGTTCCTCCCGCTGCTAATTTCTCATCTAGTGTGCAAATGAAATGGTGAAACAGTCTCCTGTTTCTCACAGAGACCAGTGACATGAAAGGTACCAAACAAACTCCTCCAGTTTCAAGGGAAGAAATGATGCAGCCAGATGGAGAATGGGATGAAGGGGCTACTGTGGAGATGCCCCTGGGTTAACATCACCTTGGAAAGGGACTAAGGAGTCAGCAGACAGTTTTTCTCCATAGCAGCTATTCCTTGAGCCCTGAGTGATTGGCCAGGGGTAAGATTTCAGCTTTCCAGGGTCCCTACCCAAACTTGTCAGGGGGTGGACCGAAGTCCCTTATCAGGAGGCAAAGCTCCAAGATGCCTTTCTGTCCTCTCCAGCAGCCCTGGCTGCAACATCCTACCTGTCAGAAGCACAAGAAGGGCAAAGACCCAGTTCTGGTCCTCTGGATCTCCCGACACTCACTGATTAACAGGGAGGAAACAGGAGCCAGAACAGTGGGTAGATCAGCCCTGTGTGATAGTGCATCTTCACTGTCAACTTGACTGCACTTAACATCTCCGTGGAAACATACCTCTGGGTGTGTCTAACTGGGTAGGGTAGGCCTCTACAACATGGGCAGCACTGTTTCGTTGGCTAGGGCTTCCAACTAAATAAAAAAAGAGGAAGTGAGCTGAGCACCTGTGTTCATCTCGCTCTGCTTCCTGACCTTGGATGCAGCGTGACCAGCTGCCTCAACACGCCTGCTTCCATGCCCACCCCACCCCACCATGACGGGACTGTGTGCTTGAACTGAGAGTCAAAGCAGAGCTTTCTTCCTGTAAGTGACTCCGGTCAAGTATTCTGACACAACAACAAGGAAGCATGAATGCACCCAAGCTCACCTGGCAGGTGTAGAGCTGAGCCTTTGGGGACAACACAATGGTCACTCTCTGGAAGGCAGGCAGATTTAGATAAGAAGCATTGTCTCAGGGATTAGGTCTCTAAAGAGATGGTATTCTCCACTCAAAAGAAAAAAGAAAGTCCTCGTGATTCCAGAGGTTAAGGCTTTGACCTGGGCACACCACGCAAAGCAGGCTCGCCCACACAAGAAGTTCCCACTTAGACAACCACACACCGTGTCATTGTGGAAGGTGGAAAAGATGCTGATGTCTGGACCACACTTCAAACTAACTGAATCTGAATCTGTCAACCCTCGCAACCTGCATCAGTCAGCTTTCTGCCACTGTAACAAAATGTCCAAGGTGCCGTTCTGGTGACCCCGTTCTGGTGTGGGTCTGATGATTCTCAGTCCGCTCCTTCAGGACCAGAGCACAGAGACAGTACAGATAAGAGACATACTATGGTTTGAATCTTTGTGGCCTTCTAAAACTCAATATTGAAACTTAATCCCCCACCCCATGGTATTAATGTGAGGTCTTTGGGAGGGGGCTGGCCTCAGGAGTGCCACCCTAATGAAGAGAGACAATAACCTTGTAAATGAGGCTGTATATAGCCTATGTCCTGAGGTCGTCATGATAAATCGACATCTTGAAAGTAGACAGTCAACCCACATCACAATCAGAAGTGTCTGGCACCTTCAATTTAGACTTAACCACTTTCTATGACCAAAAAAAAAAAAAAAAAAATTATTGCAGGCTATTTATAAACTGTATGGTCTCCAGTAATTTATTATAGATATTCAAGCAGACTACGACAGAAAGATTACAAATGAAGCAATATATTAACAGACAGTTGAAACCACAGGGTTTAGTGACCCTAACATTCAGGAGGTGAACACAAGAGGATCAGGAGTTCAGGCTGCAGATTGAGTTCAAGGTCAGCCCCCCAGAAAAGTAAAATTCAAATAAAATAATAGATGTCTTCAGCAAAGCTTGGCTCCAGGAGGTCGTGGTACAGCTGGAAGGACCTATGCAAATAATTTCATCTTTGAAACCTCAGTTAAATGGAGAAAATAATATCTAATTCATGGAATCATTCTGCCCTGTCGGGAACTGACTGTTTAAAGTCCTCTGTGTACTTTCCAGGACTCAGAACAGTAGCTAGAACAGCAATTTCATCCATGCTCTTTCCAAAGAAGATTTTAGGTTAGTATAAGACAGATGAGATGTGAACAATAACTTTCTCTTTGAGAAGAAAGACTAATAAATAACTCTCCTGGCTAGGAAAGAATGCTATCTCCCTAGCCCCTCTGGGCCAGCCTAATTTAATCCACTGCAGTGGCTTCCTGCGAATGGGAAGAAGGGGAAATGATAAAGAATCCACAAGAAAATGTGGGGAGGTGTGAAAACAAGAAGGCGTTAGCTGATTTGGGAGAGGGATCGGGAACTAGGTTAACATTCTCTGAAAGACCCTCTACAACACTAGAGTGAAAAGAGCTAATTGAAGAATGAGGGAGTTTTCTTCACCACTGCGGGCTGAGTAAAAATATAATTATCTCTGATTCATGGAGATTGCTACAATGTGACTCATTTACCAAAACAGTTACTAACAGAATCGCATTTGTGACTGTGGGGAGACCACGTGGGAGCCAGGGCTGTGTGAAATCCGGAACATTCCTCACTTGCACGATGACACCTTAAAGGAGACACTGCTGTCCTCCCAGAAGGTTTTCTGTGCTCCTCTAGGGCCATTTGCAATATGAGGAAAGCAGGGCCTTTGCTGTGAAGTGGGGAAACCTCACAGGACCTCTCCACACTAGGTTCCAGAAAGGTGTCCACTTTCCTGGCCAGGGAAAGGCCCCATTCACATTACCAGTGAAGCCGGAGCTCAGAGGCAGGAGGCAGCTGTGTGTTTGGTTTCTTATGCATATTGAGTTGATGGTTTGCTCTTTGAGCTTGCATACAAACCTAGCAACTGCGATGTGCTACTGATTGTTCCTTAGTTGTCTGGTTGCTCTAAGAAAGGAAAACTGGCATTTTTGCAATCAAGCATTTCTCACCAAAGCTCCACTATGACTCTCTGGGCAATCATCATCTTGGAACAGAGTTGTTTAGAGGCTCAGACCTGGGAAGGTCTCACACAATTGTGGGAAGAAGGCTTCTAGGTGAGTCATGTGGGAAGATGATGAGAAATAATAATAATATTTTGGAAGGTAAAGTAACTCCTGATCAAGCATGAGAAGCTGGGTTCAGGTCCCCAGAGCACACTTAAAAAGTTGGGCATGTAGACTCCTGGGACTGAAGGATGGAAACAGTTGAATCCCCGGGGCTTGTTGACCAGTCAGCAGCAGAATTAATGAGTCCCATATTCAGTGAAGACACTGTTTCATAAACAGTGAGGTGGAGATGGATAGAGGGAGACACAGATGAGTGTACCTGCACACACACACACACACACACACACACCATACAAACACACATATTCATACATACATATCATACCCAAACACGCACATAAACCACACACACGTGCATAAACCACACATACATGTATAAAATACAAACACATATAAGGCACACATACATACTGACACACAAGATTAAAAGACATAAAATGTATGGCATGGGAAGATTCAAGAACGTACATTTCTCATCCAGTTAAAAAAATTTTTTTTCAAGGAGAAATATCCAGAAAAAGGCCGAAGCAAATAGTTCTGAAAGGACGAGTAATGAAAACAAATGTGGCTCCCAGGCTAATGAAGAACGGTTCAGAGCAGGTTGAGACCCTAACGGATACAAATGAGGATCATTATCTTTCCTGGGTCTTCTGTTCAGTGTAGGATAAGCACTGTGCAAATGGAAGGAGATGACCAGGGCTAATGCTAGAATGATAACCCACCAGACCAGTCTCTTAATAAGAGCCATTATCATCTCCAGCCCCAAAGCCACTCGAGGGTCTAAAGATCATCAATATAGATGACGCTTAGCTGTCCTCATCCAAGGGTGACTAATGTTTTAGGAGCCACCCACATTCCTCCCCCTCCCCCAAATATGCATAAAAGCTAAGGTTCCATTTAAGGTTTTTTTTTTTTTTTTTTTTTTTTTTTTTTTGTCTTTGTTTTCTGTTGTTTGTTTTCGAGGCTGGTAATAATCATTGTATGTATTACTGTGAAGTGCCAACTTCATACAAGGCATGATATTTCATACTTCACATGTGTTATTTCATTTATTCCCATCTATAAATCCTCATTTTGAACATAAGGATAACTGAGGTCCAGAAAGGCTAACTCACCTAAGGCCAGAGAGGAAGTGCCAGGTGAGAGACTGAAACAGAAGGTCAGCTCTGGAAAAAAAAATGACAAGGACAAAAACTGGCAGCCACATCATGTCCCATTCTGAGTAAGGACAGGACCTGTTTAGGGTCCAGATACAGACAGATCTTGCAGATAAAAACTGCCCCCCAAGCTGTGGCTGGAGACAGTGGCATTTATGTGTCTACCTCTGGCTTTGCAATTTTGGTGGCTTATTGGGATGATGCAAACCTGTAGCATGTGCTGTCAGCTGGTAGCACCTCAAAACTAGAGGTGGAAGGACCACTTCTAACATAGAAGGCTCACGTGCCAGGGTGCAGCTGCTACCTGAGGACTGGGGTTGAGATGATGCCAAAGCATCATCACCTGTCAATGTGCCCTGGGGACTTACTCTCCTTACCTCTCCTATAATTGAGGTAAGACCAAAGGTGGAAAAGCAATGTGTGTTTTTTATTTGTTTGGGGGTTTTTTGTTTGGGAGTTTTTGATTGCTTTGTTTTGGTTTGGTTTGGTTGGGGGGGGTGTTGTTGGCTTGTTTGTTTTGTTGTTGTTGCTGGTTTGCACTTAGAGTATAAATCTGAAGTCCTTCTCACAGACTCTACACCACAGATCCTTTCCTTCTTCCCTGCCTGTCCCTTCGTCCCTACTCAACTATGTGCTCACAACCCTGGGTCTTCCTGTCATTTCTCCCACGGGGTCTAGATTAAGCTTGTGACTAAACAGCCAATAGTATGCAGCCATTCCAGAAGTTGCTCTGAAGAGACAGACAGCTTCCACCTCTGCCCTCTGGAAACTCAAGCGTGCAGAAAGAAGCCCCCATAGCCTTGTGGCAAGACCGCTTGTATGAGAATACGGGACCCTAACGGAACTTCCAGTATCCTTCTCAAGGCCAGGGTTCTTACCACATACCAGGCCATAAGAGAAGCAGACTCCCATTTTTTTTTTTATTATGTATCCTCCATCATCACACTCCCTATAATACTGAACCCCTTGTCAATCATTAGTCAGTCTGCCAAAAGAAATTCAGGGACTTTGGATGCTCCCAGACAATTTAGCTAGTAGGTCAAACATAAGTCCCCAGCATTTGGTGTCTTTGTGGTTAGAGAACTTTGTCCCTTGGCACCAGATTCAGTCATTCCACAAGGCAGAATGAGGAGGGGAAACGTTTCCACTGACAGAGCTCTCAACTGCTCCATACTCCAGTGAGTACACTGGGATGTGGTGGCAACCGGAAAGATGCCACAAAGCACACAAGAAATACCTTCCACACTGAGGTGCTGAGGAAGCCAAGCTGTTTAGACACACCCAGCTCTAGAGTTACTAGGCACAGTGAGTAGAAAATACCCATGAGTAGATATTTTCAATACAATGCAATAGTACAGTGATAAGAACAGTCCAAGGGGTATAAGACCACAGAATTGGTCATGGGGTGGGAGGAAACTTCCTAGGAGAAATGATTGGAGTCTGAATTTAGGGAATGCATTTGAGACAGAGAGAATAAAACACACCCTTCCATGTGAAACATTCACATGTGTGTTTGTGAGCAGGAGGTACATAACAAGGAGGCATTATTGAAATATAATTTTAATATAAGTTGTAGCAAGGGATGGACAGGAAGTGACGAGTTTGAGCGATAGCCAGGGGGCTGCATGCTATATGAAGACAGTTATTCTATAATTACCAATGACCTTTTTTTCACGAAGAAGAATGGCTTGATGAGATTTGTGCCTTACATAAATTATTTTTCTGGAATTTAAAAGTGGATGACATTGGAGCAAGAGTGGAAGTAGAGAGGTCAGCAGGAAGTACCTCCCTAATTTAACAAATTGGGCAAATCTGTAGTAACGGCAGTGAGAAAGGCAAACACAGTACAGATGTGAGAAAAACCGAGGTTGGGTCATCAGGATTTAGCAATGGATTTGATGTAAGAAGGGAAGCGTAACTAGGGAGACCCAGACACAGAGATGGTAAAGCCAGGTGGCCATGTGGCATATGAGAAGTCCAGAGGTAATTCAGAGTGGAGATGGATTGAAAGCAGACACAAAGCTAGACATGGGGATGTGTGCTCTCGAGTCAGGAACAACACGAAACATATGTGATTGACATTGCACAGATTAGGAACAACAGTGAAAATGGTCATAAAAAACAAATGAGCTGGGTGTTGGTGACACACGCCTTTAATCCCAGCACTCGGGAGGCAGGGGCAGGCAGGTGTCTGTGAGTTCGAGGCCAGCCTGGCCCACAGAGCTAGTTCCAGGATAGGATCCAAAGCAATACAGAGAAACCATGATGAGGATATGGGTAAAGAGGAACTCTTACACAACAATGCTGGTGTGAATGTAAACCTAGACAGCCACTGTTTGGCTACTAGAGGTGTGCACATAGTGTGTGATGATTAATATGTCGGCCTGACAGGACCCAGAATCACCTATGAGGCAAGCTTCCAGGAATGCATGTGAGGGATTTAGTTTAACTGAGGTGGGGAGACCTATTTGACTGTGGGCAGTACCATCCCATTGGCTGGGTCCTAGACTGAATAGAAAGGAGGAAGGAAGCTAAGCAAAGTGTCCATCACTCTCTGCTTCTTGACTGCAGATGTGATGTGGTCCAGCTCCTGATGACTCATGTGCCATGATGGACTGTATCCCCTATAATTGTAAGATGAAATAAACCCTTCTTCCTTTTGTTTTGTTTGTTTGAGACATGGTTTCTTTGTGTATCCTTGACTGTCCTGGAACTCACTCTGTAGACTAGGTTGGCTTCAGATTCACAGAGATCCACCTGCCCCTACCTCCCAAGTGCTTAGATTAATGGCCCATGCCACCACCACCGAGCAAACACTTTCTTCTTTAACTTGCTTTTTGTCGGGTATTTTGTCACAGCAGCAAGGACAGTAATTAATAAATGGTGCATTCAGCCACCTCTAGGAGAAAGGATCGGGGAAGAGGCCCATGCAAAACTTACAAAGACCTCAGGTCATCTAGCAAGGAATCCTAATCTAGAAAAGGGGCTAGTGGCTGTGAATGAACATGCCCTCCCTTGACATGATGTACCTCAGCCTGTATGAAGAAGGCCAAGCATCAGGCAGTGCTCTGTAAAGTGTAGGGCATACTCCAGATGCCTTCATTGCCCAAGGCTGGGCAGACACATTCTGCCTTGCAGCCTGCATTGTCATGATGGAATGCTAAAGTTGTGTAGGCATCCATTAAGAGAGATCAATGCTGTCTTCCAGATTTTCATAGTTTCCAAGTAGCCTATCATGATATCTGTTTTTTAAAGGAGAGACTCCTACCAGTCAATCCCATGGAATCCCCTGGAGACCACAACTTATAGGCATTTGCTTGGGAGAGTTTTGCTTCTATTCACTGTCAGCTTGAGTGAACCCATAAAGCTGGGCCAGCAAAATAAGAATGTGTGGTGGGGGAAGTATCACAAACCCCCCCCCCCAGAGCTGGAAGGCCACTGAACTGATTCTGTCTCAGGAGTCCCCTTCATAGTGAGATCTGTTCATCATGCAGTCTGCAGGGCTTTCATGCAGGGGAGATCCTCTCCGTGACTTGCATTCAAGTGTAAATTCAAATGTCATTAACAGCCCGTAGAGACGGGGGCTGGGATAAAGTGGGATGTCCAAAGAACCTAAGACAGTATTAACTTTCTAAGAAGGAAAACTTAAAGCAACACTAGTGTCCTTTCTATAAAATTGAAAATGCTTCAAAATGGACAAAAATAGCTTGAAAGAAATAGGCAGTAACTAAGAGGTGTGTGTGTGTGTGTGTGTGTGTGTGTGTGTGTGTGTGTGTGTGTGTTGAAATATAGAGTCTCACTATATTTCAGACTGGCTTCAAACTTACTATGTGGTCTATGCTGGTCTCAAAACTCATAGCAATCAATCTACTGCCTTGGTCTCTTGAGTACTGAGATTATATGCATGAGCTACCATGCCCAGCTACATTTCACATACACATATATAATACTTTCATATGTTTGTAGTTTTTACAGTGTTTCTTTGAAGGTACATCTTACCGTCCTCACACATTAGCCAACTGAACATTGATTAAAAGATGTTTTCTGAAATATCAGGATTCTGAAGTTCCACTCTAACATTAATTTCCCATAATGGCTTTTAAAACCTTATTATGAGCAGTACTTGTTTTAACTACATGGGGAATTCTATTTAAAGAAAAATCTGTTCGTTGTGGGTCCAGAAGAGTCTCCTCAAAATGAGGAGGCACCATGTGCTCCTGAAGGAATGAAGTCAGTAACGTCATTCTGATGTGTGCTGAATCTGAGCTAAAACCCCAAAGCAGCTCTTTACCATTGCATGCATCCCATCTGGAAAATAGACTGCCTCCTTCACATAATTGCACAGTTGGCTCCCCAAATTCAGGATGTGTATTACTAGAAGGCCTCAGTCCTACAGAAGGGTTAATTCAGGATGTATATTACTAGCATGCATCAGATATACAGAAGGGTTAATCCAGATATATATTACTAGCTATGGAAGGGTTCATTCAGGATATTACTAGCAGGCATCAGACCTATGGAAGGGTTAATTCTCAAAAGAAACCCTTCTTATACAGATGGAGACAGGGAGCTGTCGTCAATGTTTAATCAATCAATAGGCATTTATTTTGTGATATAAGGTTTACATTGCTCTCCATCTGGAGTTAAGTGGGAGAATGAAGAAGAGAATCTGTCAGAAGCAAAATTACTTCTTGTTAGCTTTGCTGCCTTCATTTCAATTCAGCCTAGTACATGTTAATCTTTTCTATGACTTAAATAAGGCAGTAGAAAGTGATTATGTTAACCCTCTGTGGATTTCTCCAAAAGTCTCATCTTAGACCAACCATTTGAGGCCACACTCTCCATGTGCTGTCAGAGTTCTGTCTCAAAATGTGATCAAAAAATTGACCAGTTGCTTTGTAGACACCATTGTGTACCAGTTATATGAAGTCCTATAGTTCTAAATTCATTTTCTCTCTCCAGCACCTCCTCTCTGGGTCCTAACTCTAGGGGAACTGTGGCAGATTGCAAATAATATAGACTTTAGATACAAAGTAAACATCATTTAAATTTCTTTAACTGGGAGAGGTTTTACTTTTAAGACAAAATTCAACTTTCAGTTAGAAATGGAATCATGGAACTGGTTTTGAAAGAGAAGAATATGCCCTGAACCAGCGAAGGATGAGAGTCACCCTTGACTTGCTGGCCTGGGAACTGAGTAGGAATGGGAACCCCAGCCAGGACATAACATCTCCAGGGACACTGGCCAAATGTCAGAACTGAGAGACAGCTGTGGGTGTTTCAGAGGTGTGCCTCCCTGTCTATCTCTTGAGTGAATCTGGGCAAAGCTTCATGGCTTCTCCAGAGTAGGAGTGAAGGAGATGGAAAAAGGAAGGTGAGTCATCCTAACAAAACAATAGACCATCCTCCTTCAAGCCTAAATTTTAACTGGACGCCTGAAAGGAAATCATCCTATCATTGGCCAAAGACATAATCTAGGCAGCTTTAGCACAGGCCACTGGGGGAAAAAGGATGTCAGGGGACTGTAGGATGCTCACCGTCAGCTAGAAGGGGCTCTGGGATGATCAATATGGTCGGCTTTAATCGCCTAGGAACAAGCCTCTGAGCATGTCTGTGAGGAACTGTCTAGACTGAGTTACCCCTGGACATTCCGGGACTGTGAGGGGCTGCTTAGATTGGGTCAATTGGGGTGAAAAGACCCACCTTAACTGAGCAGCTCCATCCCGTAGGCTGGGTTCCGTGACTGACTAAAAACAAGGAAGAGGCTCAGAAGGACAGCATTTGTCCCATTCTGTTCCCTGACAACAGATGTCATATGGCCAGCCACCTTGAACTTCTGTCAGTATGACTCGCCCACCATAATGACTGTACCCTTTTCCTCCAGCTCACTCTGGGGGCTATTTTATCACAGGAACAGGACAAGGTGGTTAATAGTCTCTAACAACCCAGCATGAAAGGGTAGGCAAATGACAGAGGATGACCTCAGGGCACTATTCTGAGACTCTGTCAGCAGCTTCGAAGCTCCACGGACAAGGACCCTGCTGCTAGTTCTAGAACATTCCATTGAGTATAGATTTCTTTTCAAGCTAGTATTGGAGAGGAAATTTTAGCTACGAATATAAACAGGAATAAAAGCCTTTGCATATTCAAGAACACACATTTGATCTGTTTAAATGGCCAGGTGTCTTAGCATGGTTCCTCTGCAATTCAACTGATATTCGAGTTCAGAAAGTATTTACGGGAAGAGGAAGCAATAATTAACAATTTCATTAATTCAATTACAACACACAGTAGCTCCTCCATAAATATTTGTTGTTGCTGATGATGATAATTAAAACCCCTTTTATAGACGGGCTATGACAGATAACCATGTCACAACTAAGGCCTCGTGGCTTGATGAGACCTACAATTATGTATAAATATTGACTAAGGCTGAGCCTCGCACATAACTATAAAATTCAAGTTTATAGTCTCCTACTCACCGACAGTAAATGAGCTAAACTGGACCCTCTGTTTCAGCAAAGGATTACTGCTATTGAAGATGGGGGTTCAGATGCAACCCTACATCTATACATACTACAGTGATTTCCCATGTTTTACAGGCCAATTTTATCTAAAACTTCTGCTATTTCTTCATCATTTTGGGGACTTTTGAGACTTTTAGTGGTGAAGGTCTTTTTGGTGATACAGTCCCCCACAGAGTACCAAGAGGAATCGTGAAAGACAAGATTACAAGATGAGAAAAACATACTCACTCCATCCTAACCTATGCATGGTGACACATATCAGCACTCCCCGGGCTGAGTCAAGGTCACTCCCTTGTTCCCCTCATTCCCTTATAGGTAACCATTCTGAGTTACATATAAAGACTCTATCCGAAAATAAAGGTCAACCTTATTCTTTAGTTATGGCTTGGTACAATTACTTAGCTATCGTTAAGTAATATTTGAATCAAACTTTTTCTTTTTTTTAGTATTTTTATCCCTCATTGACACACAGTAACTGTTCATATATGTTAACCATGTATTCTATGTGTTGTGATCAGATGGGGGCAAGTGGCGTGTCTCTCAACTCAGACATGTACTGTTTTCAAACCTTGCTTTCAAACTTCTAGCTAAAACCAGGATGTAAGTAATTTGGACAGATATTCTGGTCAGAAGCCAGTCATGGGTAAAGTGATTGCAGTTTTCCTTTTTTATTACTTTATGTATGGATGCTTTATCTACGTGTATGTCTGTGCGCCATAGGACCACAAAGGCCAGAACAGGGTGTCAGACTCCTGTAGTGGAGTTGTACACCATTATGAGCCAACTGTAGGTGCTGAGACTTGAGCTGAGGCCCTCTAGCAGAGCAACAAGTGTTCTCACCCACTAAGCATCTCATAACAGCTTATATCTTCCTCATCGGTGTATATTATGCCTGTGTTTTCATGCCTGTGTTTTCAACTACGATGATTTCCACAAATTAAATAGTTGGCAAATGGGATAAAGATAAGGTGGGCCAGAAGTAAACAGGCCAACATTTTGGGCTCCTAGACCCGGTTCCCCCACACCTATCACTGAGATACTAGATCACATCACCGTGGGATTCTAAATATTCATACCCTGATCCGGTGTTTCATTTTCAGTGCCTCAAACAAGGCTCTTCACCCCCTGACCGTGAACCTCTACAGCCAGCAAATACTGAGCAACAAGAAAACTGGGGCTAGGGAGAGGGTGCAGTCAGCAAGGGCTTGCCACACAAATGTGAGGACCTGAGTTCAGACGGCTAGCACCTCTGTAAAAAGCCAGCCTGAGACGGTCTCCGGGCTTGCCGGCCAACTTGTGGGGCTCAAAGGACAAGCTCCATGTTCCAAATGAGACTCTGTTTCACAAATTAAGGTGGAGCTGGTTGTAGTGATGCACACCAGAAAGGATTTGCTGAAGGAGGCAGGAGGATCAGCCTGGACTATGCCAGGATGGTGGTGGACGCCTCTTACCCCAGCACCTGGGAGGCAGACAGAAGCAGAACTCTGACTTTGAGGCCAGCCAGGGCTACTCAGAGAAACCCTATCTTAGTAGATAAATAAATAAATACAAATAAATAGGTGGGAGGTGATGGAAGACACTTGATGTTGGACCTCTGACATCTACGACACACACATTTGCAAAAAATACAGTATCTTAGTCAGGGTTACTATTGCTGTGATGAAACACCATGACTAAGAGCAACATGGGGAGGAGACAGATGAGGTTTTTTTTCACTCACAGTTCAATACCATCAAAAGCAGTGAGGGCAGGGACTCACTCACTGTAGGAACCTGGAGGCAGGAGCTGATGCAGAGGCCATGGAGAGGAGCTGCTCACTGGCTTGCTTCCCCTGGCTTGCTCAGCCTGCTTTCTTATAGAACCCAGGACCACCAGCCCAGGGATGGCAACACCCACCATGGGCTGTGTCCTCCCTCACCGACCACTAATCAAGAAAATGCCCTACAGCTGGATCTTATGGAAGCTTTTTCTCTGTTGAGCCCCCCCCCCCACTCTGACGACTCTGGATCATAAAAACTAGCCAGTATGCACAGCATCCCAGCAAACACTAAACCAGCATACACTAGGCATGTGTGCGGGCACACACACACACACACACACACACACACAAAGCCAAAAAAAAAAAAAAAAAAAAAAGCCATCGAATACAGAAAAAAAAAAAAAAAAAGGCATCCTTTTAAGGGATTTTTCAAATTCAACTGCTAAGAATACAATGATGCCATCCAGACCTCTCCCCTTCGGGGACAGGGGGAGTAATTGGATAATCTGGGGAAGTAGAGTGATTTAAGAAGATGGAGAGATTGAGATTTTTGCCTTCGTGTGTGCACTCTCATTTCAGACTGAACATCCTTCAACAATTTCAACCCTCCCTCATAAGGAGGAAACAGTGCCGTGCATTCATTGGTGGAAAGCTGAGGGAGAACACCGCTGTGGGAGCCATGCTTTCTTGCGTTGTACCTTTGGAAGGAGAACAAAACACGATGTACTCAGATAAAGCAAGGCTGCTCTGGGAAATTCTTAAGGAAATGCTGCCACCTGCTGGGGAAGAGTATGATGAACACCCACCAGGTTCTTGCTTCCCAGCTTATTTGCAGCCTCATTTACAAGGGCAATAAAATGAACATGGCTTTGGTTTCTTCTCTTTCCTATTACTATTCCCACACGACATTGATACGCAAATAAATAAATGATAAATAAAGTCACTATAAAAAAATCACAAAACTTATGCAAAATTGAACTGAAAGCCCATTTCAACAATAAATAAATTCTCCAAGGGAGAATTTACCCAGCATTTTAAAAATCTCACATACTTTGTAACTCTTACAGGACCTGCTTAAAAAATGTTGGCAGAATCCCAACTTGTTTCTGTCCCTTTACAGTTTTGTTGTTGTTGTTAATCTCAGTTTATAAATAAGTTCAAGCTTGCCTAGCAAATCTCATATTTTTCAATATATTATAATATTACAAAAAAAGTTGTCAGCACTTAAAATTTCTGCTTTTAGTGTGTGTTAGAGTCTTGCTGTAGAGCCCAAGGTGGCCTCCAACTGATAATTCTTCTGCCTCTGCCTCTGCCTCTGCCTCTGCCTCTGCCTCTGCCTCTGCCTCTGCCTCTGCCTCTGCCTCTGCCTCTGCCTCTGCCTCTGCCTCTGCCTCTGCCTCTGAATCCCGAGCATTGACATACCACCACACTGGATTTAAAACTTTAGACTTGGAGAGGTTGTGGTTATATAGCTCAGTGTGTGGAGCCCTCTGGAGGAAAAAGGCGTCTGTATTCTTCCAGAACACTTTTGCTATCCCCCTCCCCCCCCATAGTTGCTGAGATCACCACAATTACCTACTTCAATGCCGGTGTGTCATGATGTGTGTCACCAAACGTCCCCAGAGAAGTAGCAGCATAATGGATGGAATAGAGGCAGATGAGGACACACGAGCTGCCACCCACCCCTCAAAGCTCTCGCCACCTGCCAGCAGCTAACTTTCTGTCCAGTTGGTAAAGCTTAGCAGTTTTCCAGAGGTCTTCGTGTAACACCAGCGGCTAGCGTGGCTCCAGAGAATACAAAGAAAATAAGGAGAGAGAAGTGGGAAGAAAGAGGGAGAACATTTTCTTTTCTTAGAAATCGTTTTGAGCTAGGGGGTCCCTCATGCAAAAAACATCTTTGGTGCCAGCGATGATCTGGATCTGCAAGTGCTAAATTGATTCGCTGTCCCGCAGACACCCGGGGGCTGAATATCAAGGAACAAATGCATTAATCATGGCAGCGCCTGGGTGCCAAGTGCATAGAGGATGCTGCTCCCGGCAGCGCGGATCACAGGAACCTTTCCGAAGGCCACACGCCCCCAAGAAGCTCTCTGAAGTGTCATTACAGTGTGTGGCTGGAGGGATGGGACTTGCATCTGACATTCCCTGAAACATGCATTGAGAAGTAAACATATCTACATTTAGTCCTTGTATAAAAAGAGAGGCAGGGTGGAGGGGCGACTCTTTAGGCCAGAGTCGTTACAGACAAAACAAACACATGGACCCTGAAACACACTTGTGCTTACGCACTTGCACGCGCGTGCACACATACACACATGCACAAAAGCTTTCAGGGAGAAACAGAAAATAATGTTTTGCAATTACAGTCCACAGCTGCTTCGGTTCTAATGTGCGCTTGCTACACAGGTGCGGCCATTATAACAATGAATAGCAGGCATTAAAGGTACCATCCATAGGGGTAATAATACTAGGGTTGAAAAGGTATTTTCATTTGCAGCCTGATGTTAGGCAGAAAATAAAATAAGGTGTTTCACAGCCAGCCTGATGGCTCAGCTGCCACAGGGGAGGCCTGAGCCTGGGATGAATATAGGACCCATATGTGTGGATCTCTCGGTGGGAACCTGGCCATGACTCCTACTGGAGAAGACTACCTATTCTTTAAAATGGTAAATAAATAAAAAGCCTTCTGATCACAAATCAGGGAAATCGAAGTCCTTTAGTATTTCACAGACTTAGTAGGATCAGTCTGCCCGGCACCTACTAGAAATACTATTTTTAAAAATGGAGGAAAAATCCAAGAGATGATAAGATGAAATAGGATGGCTTCTGTGGGGAGACAGCCTGAGGGAGACAGCATGATTTGGAAACAACTCCCTTAGGCCTGTCTGGGTCACGCTATCACGACTTCCCATGTCACGGCCCAGAAGTGTCCCTGCCACTGCCAGCTAGAAAACACAAGGTTCCAGGCACCACACACCTAGCTTGGCATTTGTTTACGCCAGCCTTAAAGATCGGTGAACTTCACTCTCCGTGGGGGAAATCTCCCCTTCAGACAAGCAAGGCATCTGTGCTGAGTGGGAGCAGGAAGAAGCTGAGCAGGAAGCCTTGAACCAGCTTCCCAGAAGGCAAAGGGGCAGCTCTGAGTGTGGACCGAAACCCCCGCAGGCACCTTGACCCTCTGCCAAGTGAGGTCATCAACGTTTGCTGCGGAGTTTTATAAGGCTCAAGAGCACAGCAGACAGTACTACACTGATGTCACATGACTGAAGGAGCTTCCTTGTCTGCACCATAACCTGAGTGGGCTCGGGAATGGTGTTCGAAGATTCTAGGTCAGAAAACAGAAGTAGGTATCAGGAAAGATGAACACAAAGTATGTGGCCTCCTGTACACGTGGGCTCCATGTCTGAGGATACAACCAATCACAATGGGAAATACCTCAAAAAGTGTGCATCTGTGAAGAACATGAAGACATATTTTCTTGACATTACCGCCTAAATAATCCCCAGCAGCAACTGTCTAGACAGCATTTGTAGTGTGCTAGATACTAGAAGAAATTTGTAGGTAATCTAAAGTATACAAGAAGATGTATACTTTAGCACACTAAAAATACTGTGTGCTTTTACTTAAGGAGTCAGCATCCTGTATCTGACCCATACCAAAGGGTCAGGCTATGCATATTTCTCCATGCCACAACCAGCCTTAGCTCAAGTGTCTCCGGAAGACAGTTAAATGCTTAGCACTCTGCAGGGAAATGTTTTCATGCTGTCTATCGTTAACAGAGATGCAAGCAAACAATAAAACAGATAATAATGCATGTTGTGGTGTGAATTTTAAAAGCTATGGGTCCATCAGACACAGGTGGGTGTTGGCATGGTGCAGGTGGCCTGGGCATGCTTCCCCAGAGCCCAGGTGGACAGCCACCCACAGCTTGGAAGTCTGGAAGCTCACTACCCTGGCAGAGAGATGAGGGGCATGTGGTGTTCACCAGGATGAAAGCCATTCTAGGAAGTGGGATAACCCCCCCACACCCTGTTTACCAAGGAAGGCAGAAACACAGCCCTTTGTAGAGAGGCCTTAAAAGTGAGGAGAGGATTCAAATTAATTTGAAACTTCACAGGAAGCCTGTATAATGAAAACAGAACTCAATTGCAATGCTGGCTGGCACACTCTGGGTCTGGAAGAGCTCACACTGCAGAGCTCTGGATCGCTGCAGCCCACTGGGAAGACAAGAAAAACAGCCACAGTGATGGAGGCTGTGATGATGAGGACAATGGAAATACGAGGCGGACGGGGAAACTGTGAGCTGCTTTCATGGAACATTCAGTCCCATGTTCAGTCAACAAAAAAATTGTCAGCCACTATGGTGGTTTGAATGAAAATAGCCCCCATAGGTTCATAATGATGGCACTGACTAGGAGGTTTGGTCTCATTAGAGTGTGGCCTTGTTGGGGGAAGTGTGTCACTGGGGGGCTCTGAAGCAAGCCAGTCCCCCCTCCTCCTCCTCTCCCCCTCCCTCTCCTTCCCTCTTTCTCCTCCCTCTCTCCCTCTTTCCTCTCTTTTCCTCTCCCTCCCTCTCTCTTTCCTCCTCTCTCTTCCTCTCTCCTCTTTCCTCTCTCCCTCCCTCCCCCCTCCCTCCTCTCCTCTCTCCCTCTCTCTGTCTCTCTCTGTCTCTCTCTGTCTCTCTCTGTCTCTCTCTGCCTGTCTGGATGCAGGGATGTAGGACTCTCAGCTCCCTCCCTTCCCCTCCTCCCTCCCCCTCCCCCTCCCCCTCCCCCTCTTCCTCTCTCTCTCTCTGCCTGCCTGGATGTAGGGATGGAGGACTCTCAGCTCTCCCCCTCCCCCCTCCTCCTCCCCCTCCCCCCTCCCTCTCTCTCTCTGCCTGCCTGGATGTAGGGATGGAGGACTCTCAGCTCTCCCCCTCCTCCTTCCCCCTCCCCCTCCCCCTCTCTCTCTGCCTGTCTGGATGCAGGGATGTAGGACTCTCAGCTCCTTCCCTTCCCCTCCTCCCTCCCCCTCCCCCTCCCCCTCCCCCTCTCCCTCTCTCTCTCTCTGCCTGCCTGGATGTAGGGATGGAGGACTCTCAGCTCTCCCCCTCCTCCCTCCCCCTCCCTCCTCCTCCCCTCCCCCCTCTCCCTCCCTCTGCCTGTCTGGATGTAGGGATGGAGGACTCTCAGCTCTCCCCCTCCTCCCTCCCCCTCCCCCCTCCCCCTCTCTCTCTGCCTGCCTGGATGTAGGGATGGGAGGACTCTCAGCTCTCCCCCTCCTCCCTCCTCCTCCCCCTCCCCCTCTCTCTGCCTGCCTGGATGTAGGGATGGAGGACTCTCAGCTCTCCCCCTCCTCCCTCCCCCCCCCCCTCCCCCTCCCCCTCTCTCTCTGCCTGTCTGGATGCAGGGATAGAGGACTCTCAGCTCCCTCCCCATCACTATGTGTGCCTGCATGCAGCTATGCTCCCTGCTATGATCAGAACAGAGTGAACCTCTAAAGCTGTAAGCCAGCCCCAATTAAATGCTTTCTTGTATAAGAGCTGCCTTGCTTGTGGTGTCTCTTCACAGCAAAAGAACACCAACACACACACACACACACACACACACACACACACACGTTCTAGCACTGCTCCATGAAGAACACATCAGGCCCCTAGACTGAAGAAGCAGGAGTAGGAACATCGGCATAATGATAAATCACAGGGAAGCACTTATCACAGGAGAAGGGAGACAGGGATGCCATAAGAAGACCTGAGAGCTCGCATAATCCAGATCAGGGGCTGACAGGGTTGCTTGGTGCAATCAATAGACTGTGTCAGAAATATGTCATTTCTGAGATGAAATTATAAAAGACAATGCCATTTTACTCCCAAGCCACTTAGGGGAGTCAGCTGCTGTGTCTGAAGATATCTATGTGGCAACAAGTCTTACGGGTGATCTCAGAAGCAAATCCTCTACCTAGTCTGAAGTCAGCTCACTGCAGCCCTGGCTGACACCTTGGTTGCAGTCTCATGAGAAACCTCATGCAGAGCCACCAAGCAGAAGTATATTGTTTAACTATTATTTGTTTAACTATGCAAAGATATGTTGTACTTAACTATGTAAAGATGTATTGCATTTTAACTACACAAAGATGTCTTGCATTTGTTTATGTTGCAGAACATTTGTTTAACTCTGTAAACACATGTTGCTCTTTTACCTTGCCTACCTAAGGCACCTGATTGGTCTAATAAAAACCTGGATGGCCAATAGAGAGGGAAGAGGTATAGGCAGGATTTCCAGGCAGGAAGAGTAAGTAGAAGGAAGAATTTAGGGAAGAAAGAAAAATAGATGCCAGGGAGATGCCAGGGGCCCACCAGACAGACACAAAAGAGGCAGGAAAGTAGGACATTCAAAATGAAAGGTAAGAAGCCCCAAGGCAAAATGTGGATGAATAAAAGCAGGTTAAATTAAGTTAAACGTGCCCCCTGAACATGGTGTCAGTTGGGGGGTGGGGCCTTGGGCAGTCCATGGGGCTCTGGCAGTAGAACCAGTATTCATCCCTAGTGCACAAATGGACTTTGGGAGCCCATTCTCTATGGAGGGATTCTCTCAGCCTAGATACTCCCTGAGGAGTAGATGGGGGATGGGATGAAGGAGTTTTCGTGGGAAATGGGAGTACTGGAGGGAGAGAGAACTGGCATTGGTGTGTAAAATAAGATGTTTTATTTTAAATAAAAACTAATTTAAAAAACAGGTTACGTTAAGGGATCTAGTGGGACAAGCCTAAGGTAAGGCAGACATTCATAATAATAAGTCTCTGTGTCTTTATTTGGGAACTGGTTGGAAGCCCAAAGAAAATGCCAACTACAGTATATTTGGTTGTTTACTTTGCTTTTTTGAGGCAGAGTCTCTTATGTAGCTCTGAGTGTCCTGGAATTCACTATGTGGACCAAACTGACCTTGAACCCACAGAGATCCATCTGCCTCTACCTCCTGAGTGCTGGGATTAAAGATTATACCACCACAACCAATAGACCCTTGTAAATTGCAGTAGATAAGTCTTTGTTGTTTTAAGATGCTTAGTACTAATTTACTAAAGATAATTAATATACCTGCTACCATGATATGCCACGTAACATAAACAAGGCATGGTCATTCCTCAGTATCTGCAGGACTCCCAAAAGATCTCAAAGTCTACAGATTCTCCAGTATCCTAATGGCATAGCGTTTCTATATAACCTACCCATAGCCTGACTGTTTTAAATGCCTGCATATGGCTCATAATTGCTCATACCGTGAAAATCTCATGTAAATACATGCTACTTAGAGAGTAATGGCAAGGAAAAGGCTACATAGTCATATTTAGATACAACCACTAGGGGTCTGACAGCATTTTCAATCTCTGACTATGGCTGTAGAAGCTGAAGACATGAAGGGCCAATTGAATGGATTATCACAGGTTAGATATGAAATGTCCCCACAGGCTCTTGTGTTTGAACACTTGCTCGCCAGTTGGTGGCATGTTCGGGGAAGTAGTGGGACCTTTGGTAGCTATGAGCTAGCCAGGAGAAAAGGAGTTGCTAGAGGCCAGTTGCTGAGGCTATGACTAGACTCCTCTACTGGTCCATCTCTGCTCTCTTACCTCCCCAGATGAGAGTGAACTGCCTTCACTACTGCTACCATAGCCCAGAGCAGTAGGAGAGATTCAACATGTAGAGACTTGAGGGAGAAGGTCTGGACCCTCTCTCCGGTAAGATAAGACCATGTGGAAACACTTAGATTAATAGAAATGGGTTAATATTTAAGACAGAGCTAGCCAATAAGTAATGCTAGTAATAGGCCAACAGCTTTATATCTAATACAGAGTCTCTGTGTGTTATTTGGGGCTGACGCAGCTCTGGGACCAGGCTGGCGGGAAAACTGCTGGTAACAAAATGGTGCCTGCAACATGGGTTCTAAGAACTTTCACTTAAAACTTGACAAAAGCTTAAAAGGGGGTTTTAGAAACAAAAGAACAGAGACAAGTAAGGCCTCTTAGTAACAGCATTTTTTCTCGGTTGGGCTGTTTTGCTAGAGACAAGCAGAAATTGCAGGACTCCCTTAAAGGGGGGTTTCTTGACTCAGCATAAGTAGCAAACCCTTCTAACAAGTTAATGGTGTGTACGAGAGCTGGCAATGCCAGTGACCACATCTCCAAGCTGGCAGCATGCTGCTGGATGGTAGCACAGACCAAGGCGGTGAGCACAGCTCTCAGCTCTGGCGGTAAACGTACCCCCCCCCCCGCCATCTTTAATACAGCTGTGGCTTTAATTTTAACAATGCTCTTAGCACATAAAAGACTCATGGCCAGAAAAAGATAAAGATTTATAGTAAAGACAGATTCAGATAAAGAAAAACCTCTAAAGGTTTACAGTGTGTTTTAAAATATACGTAGGCTTTGGAGAGAAAAAGAAACATGCTAAAGTGGTTTAAAAAAAAATAGAGTAGCTGGGTATGGTGGCACACGCCTTTAATTCCAGCACTCAAGAGGCAGAGGCAAACAGATCTCTGTGATTTCAAAGTGAACCTGGTATGCAGAGTGAATTCCAGGGCAGCCATAGTTACACAGAGAAACCCAGTCTCAATTAAAAAAAAAAAAAAAAAAAAGATAGAAGTAGAGTAATAAAAAGGCCACCTGAAAATGGAAACTACCCAAGGAGTATAAATACTGTATGCTATTGTGTTGTCTTTGAATTGCTCAATTGCTAAAGAAGGAGTAATTGCTACAATACACTTGATTATCAATGCTGCTAAATTAATCCAATTTATGTTTTAAAAATGCTTTGACTTCAAAATTTAAGTCTAAGGACAGGTTACTGGGGAAAAGGATTTCTATTTTTTTTCCCACAGAAAATAAAAAGCTGTGGATTCCTTCCAGACTAACATGGTTTGATCAAGCAAGACCCCCTGAAACATTGTCCCAGGTGATCCAACATTCAAAACAGCTGGGACAAGGCAGCCTTGCAGACTACAGCCAGGATTTCTGAGTCTTCTTAGGATCTCCATGACAGCACCCCCTACCAGCAGGAAAGAACAACATCCAAATTCCCAAATATTGTCTGTAAATGTTTGTTTTCTTTTAAGTGGGGTTGGTTATAAATGATTAATGACCACAACCAATCTCTTTTTAAAGGTGAAAAGGGTATTATGGTATAGATATGAATACTTCGTTTTGGAATGGATTTTCATTTAGTGATACAATTTAAGGTCAATTTTGGGATATGTATATTTCTCCTCTTTTTAGGTATTGTGTTTATACAGCTCATTTAAAAATGTATAATTTAGTACAGATTTTAGATAGTTACCTATAATAATGAAAACTTTAGTTAAGTTTTACCTATAATAGTCAAAACTTATGGTTAAGTTAGTTAGGATTTCTAGATATAGAGATGTGCTTGAGATGGATAACTATTCTTCAAACCTCTCATCTTCAAATCTTTCAAAGACCTACAGAATATGGCATTTAAAATGGTTTAGGGTTTTTCTTAAGAGTGAGGCACAACTGGTTCTGGCAATACCAACTGCATCAGAAAGGAAGATGGACATTAAAGAAACTCGTTATGGAGTCTGCAAGACTAGCCATTTGGGCAAGATACTGCTCTTGTCTGGACTGTTTGACTTTATGCTGTATAAACTGGACATGCAGGAACCACAGGGAAATGACTGCTGATACAAGATGAGCATTGCTACAGGATTCTTGCTTCATGGAAGAGTCTGCCAGACAGTCTAAGGACACAGGGAAACAGTGACTGACAAACTGCCAATACAGACGGACAGTTTAAAGTTTCCTGCTTTGCTGAGGAGTCTGCCAGACACACTATGGCCTATAGGCTAAAGATGGAACATTACAGAAGAACTTCAGGTGACTGATCAGGTAGCAAGATGTCTCTGTCATTTCTAGAGTTTATATACTATCCTTCTGTGGTCTTTGAAGGAGTTGAAGACAGTTATGGTTATAGTTTTCTTAGTTAATATTAAAGATAAGTTATATATAAGATTTTTGGACTCACAAAGATAGGATATATGATGAATATTTTCTTTAAATCTTGCTAAATGTCAATGGACTAAATATTGTTAACTATAGTTCTTATTTGATAACTGTTTTGTTATATAATTTACTATATTAAAGTTAAAACCCTTTTAATTTTAGACAGAAAAAAAGGAGATGATGGGAGATGTCATTCTGTAATATGTTTTTCATATTGGTTAATGAATAAAGCCCTGTTGGCCAATAGGAAAGCAAGATAGGCGGGATTAGGAGACAAGGAGGATTAAGGGAGAGGTAGGAGAGATTCAACATGTAGAGACTTGAGGGAGAAGAAGGTCTGGACCCTCTCTCTGGTAAGATAAGACCACGTGGAAACACTTAGATTGATAGAAATGGGTTAATATTTAAGACAGAGCTAGCCAATGAGAAATGCTAGTAACAGGCCAACAGCTTTATATCTAACACAGAGTCTCTGTGTGTTATTTGGGGCTGACGTTGCTCTGGGACCAGGCTGGCAGGAAAACTCCTCATAACACAGAGCTGCTTCTATTTCCATCCCTTCCTTACCGTGACGAACTGTGCCCTCAAACCGTGAGCCAGAATAAATCCTTCCTTCCTTCTTCCTTCCTTCCTCCCTTCCTTCCTTAAGTTGCTTATGATCAGATATTTGATCACAGTATGAGAAAAGAAGCTACTACTTGTACAGACACTCATAGTGTGTGGGAACAGCTGTCAAGGAAACACATACTTGGGCCAGCAAGTACTGAAATTCCAAGGCGTACACTGTCATGCCCAGATTCACTGGTTATGTTTTTAAACAACAATAGCAAGTGTAAAAATGATTGTTTTTCCTTATAATACAAACTCAGTTGATCCTTCTTACCACTCCTGCTCATAAACTTACTTGACTCAAAATGACAAATTTTGCATCCCTCATCCTTCCTATTATAGTTTATATTTTTGAGACAAAATAATTTCCCGATCTTCCTGCCTCCATCTCCTGAGTACTGGGTGCCACCATGCCCACCTTTTTGTAGAAGTGTGAATAGATTTTTGAAATTTTTATAATTTATAAATGTCTAAAATTGATGCATTTTGACATTAGGGGTGATTCTATCAGAAAATTTAAAGAAATACAATTTTCCTCCTTCCACAAGCTGCCAAAGTGGGAACTGACATCGATCCATTTTCTCTGCCTAACCATGCAGTTTTCTTTCTAATACCTGTAAGGCCATTTGAAATACAGCACAGAACTGTGCCGATTCTGTTAACCTGGTATGGCAGATACCTGGAGCTACTCAGTTTTCTTTAAAAAACAGCCATTAGGGTCTAGGGAACTGGCTCAGTGGTTAAGTCCTTGCCACACAAGCATGAGGGTCAAGGTTCATATCCCCAGGGTCAACATAAATGCTAGGTAATTGTGGTGACCTACATGTAATCCTAGGCTTGGAAAGAAGAGATGCAGTGTGATGGAGAGGCCCTGCCTCAACACGCCCCTGCACACAGTGCAAGAATACCCACATGTTCCCACACACATGGAAACATGCATATACCATACATGCATGAACATATGCTCACATGCACACATGCACACACACCATACCCAAATGGAAAAGAAGAAAAACACTATTAATATGCTTTGGAGATAGTTACCTCAGGTCCTAGAGAGGCATGTCAGAGTCTGAGGGTGTAGATAAAAGAAACAAATTCTTTGAGTCTTGAAATCTGCCTATTTCCAGAGGAACTATGCAAAATGCCATTGAATCTACTGATGTTAGGACAAGCCTTCAAGCACACTTCCAAATGTGACTTCTTAACTATTACACCCTATGCCAGTGACACAACAAACCCAGTTCTTGGGCACCTAAGACCATATTGCCTCCTTGCAATAAAGTCTGTGATAGGTTATTAAATATATTGTTTTCATGGTTTATTTTTTTAAAAAAATCTTCCTATAAATAATAGTTAGCAATAAGCTGACCATTACCCCTACCAGTAACCAACAATATTTAAATAAAATAAAATACCCAGATAGATCAATAAAAAGCAACAACATTGAACTAGTAAGAAAAAATGTCTCCCAACCAAGAAGATCCCAAAGGTCTATCAGACCTTTGGAGAAGAAAGCTCTGAAAATACCCCATAAAGAAAGGTAAAGGACACATCATTCTACAGGGTCAATATTTCCCCACTAACAAAACCACATAAAGACATAGCAAAGAGGAAAATGGAAGCCAATCGCCTTGCTGAACAGATAGGAAAAGCCTTCACACCAAATTCAACAACACATGAAAAAGATCGTTCTGTGGGGCTAGAGAGATGGCTCCACAGTTAAGAGCATCGGCTGCTCTTGCAGAGGACCTATTCCCAGCACCCGCAGGGTGGCTACCAACTGTCTACCTCCAGTCCAAGGTTCTAAAGCCCTCTTCTGGCTTCTGTGGACACCAGGAACATGAATGGTACACAGATATACATACAGGCAAAACACCCATACACATTAAAAGAAATACATGGGGACGATGTGTTTACTCAGTAATACAAGGGTAACTCCACATATAAATTGATACTATACCATATAAGCAGAATCCTGGGAAGAGCCCCATACTTAACCACAAAGAGGAATGCACTGATGTCTTTTTTTTTTTTTTTCTTTTTTCTTTTTTTTCCTTAAGGAAAATAGGCAGAATCGGAGATGATGCTCCACGAAACAGTCCAGTTCCACAAGCACAGGTATCACGTTTGGTCTCCTAAGTGAATAGGCAGTGAAGAGGCTCGATCTTTGTAAGAAGGGGAAGATGGGTCACATGGAAGGGACAGAGGAAGTGAAGTGGACAGATGGACAGGGGAATATGATTAAAGTGCAGCATGGGCAGGTATGGAGAAGTCGGAATGAAATTATTGTGTACAGTTAATACACACCAACTAAAGTTTTAAAATAAGAAGAGAGAAACCAAAGCCAAAATTATAAAGAGCAATGAATAATTTAAAGGAGAGATGGGTGCTGATTTAGAAATTGAAAATGTAGTTGCAAACCAAAATCAAACCCCAAACCAATATTATAAGGAAAAATAAAATCCCAACACCAAAACCTACAAACTCTCTGTTTGGAGAAGTCCAAGTCCATCAGAGCCAAGGTTCCAGGCCAACTGCTCTGCAGCCAACCAGCAGAGTCTCTGAAGTAGGGGGACAAGTCCCAGCCCAGGCGGCACCCACAATTCCTCACAACGCCGCCTTGTGATGTCGCAGCAGTGAATAGACCAATCATAATTAGGCACAATCCACAGTGGTTTTTTGTAAATGTCAACACCTGGGACAAATGGCTGAGGTGCCCATTTAACATCATAGCAGACCTGGCCACCAGGTTCTCCCAGCATCCCTCAGTCCCTGTTACAGGGTCCTCCTGCCTTGCACACTTCACTCCGTACTTGAACTCTCCATCCCAGAGCACTGGGCTGCCTTTCCCTATATAATCCATCCATTTTGGTTACCTGTCCCTTTTGTGCCTTTGGGCCTCCTGAGTGCTGCACCTGGTTTCCCTTGTCTCACCACCACATGGCTCAGGGGCCTGTTCACTCTGAACTCCCCCAGATGTGTCTGCCTCTGGCTCTGCTCTCTCTGTCACCTCCACCATTCCTAGGAGCAGCCATGTCCTTTCCTTTTTATTTCTTTTTTTTTTTTTTTTTTTTTTTTTTTTTTTCTCCCTTCTGTCTCCAAGGACTGCATGCTGTGACCAAGTCCCTGTCAGGGAACAATTTAAAACATCAGATAGGCAGCTGGTTTCACTGCTTTAACAATCTCTTAGGCTTCCAAAGACCCTGTATTGTCAGCTAGACCTCAAGTCTGAGGGTTCCACAATATCCGCAAACAGCATCGCCTGCTGGGATCTAGTCAGGTTCCAGGCAAGTCTGGGGGGGGCTCTGAGACACAGATGTCTCAAAAAGAACAAGGGAGGGAGGGAGGGAGGGAGGGAGGGAGGGAGGGAGGGAGGGAAGACATGAACACTGCTGTAAGTGAAACAAAAGCAATAATCTGGTAGATACTGAATTTGGAAGAAGGGGGATTTAAATTTAGTTAGGCCAGTGAGATGGCTCAGTGGATAAAAGGTGCTCACTCCCAAGGCTGGTGGTCTGAGTTTGATCCCCACAACCCACATGGTGGGAGAGAACTGACTCCTGCAAGTTGTCCTGTGACCTACACACACACACACACACACACACACACACACACACACACACACACACACTGAATAAATGTAATTTTAAAATAACTAAATGTATGTTATTTTAAAATTTGTTTTCAGCAATTTGAAGGCCAACAAGAAATAGAGCTGTTCCATGTTCTTCTCCCTCCATACATGGTTTCCCATCACTAACACCTGACATTAGTTTAGTGTGGGCATTTATTGGAACTGATGAGCCAGTGTGTTTTCACTTTGCTATTAACTAAGGTTCATAGTTAGGATTAGCTCATTATTTTCATATACTTTTTTTTAATGTATAGAGATACATGTTGACTGTTAGGTACTGTCCTAGTTTCATTTCTGTTACTTTGACAAAATACCCTAACTAAAAAGCAATTTAGGGAATACCTGATTTAGTTAGTTAGTTTGCTAAATTACAGTTTCAGGGAGAGCAAGGAAGGAACTCAGGCAGCTAGTCCTATCATGTCTACAGTCAAGAATGAGTAGATAATAAGGCACATGCTTGCCTGCTCGCTTGCCTGCTTGCCTGCTTGCCTGCTTGCCTGCCTGCTCGCCTGCTCGCCTGCTTGCTGGCTTGCTTGCTCTCAACAGCCTTTCTCCTCTTATGCTGCTCAAGGCCCCCTGCCTAGGAAACAGTGATGCTCAGAGTGGGCTGAGTCTTCTCACATCATTAAGACAATGGTCTGCAGACATGCTCACAGGCCAAATCACCCTAGACAATTCCTCGGTGAAACTTTCTTCCCAGGGGACACAAGGTTTTATCAAGTTGACAGTTAAAACAAGCACAGGAATTATCCAGGAAAGTCTTGCTGCCCCAAATCCTAACCCAGAGTTCCTGGCAACCACCGACCTTTCCTACAGTCTTCAGAGTTGCCTTTTCTATAATTTAATATAGTTGAAAGTCATCCAATATGAAGTCTTTTTTTAGATTTACTTATTTTACTTGGTAATATAGAGGTTTTCTGTGTCTTTCCCACGTAGATGTCCTCATCTGTTATCATTTTCTACCAGAAACTTAATAAATGAAGTTCAGAATTAAGTTCTTTCATTTCTAACAGATAAATACTTCCTTGTTTTTAAAAACCTCCTCACAACATAGAATAATGAAAGACAGCAAGAGATTGGATAACTGGCTATCTAGTCAGTTAAGATAGGAAGGATAAATTACATTGTTCTGCTAAGTTCGAGGCCAGCCTGGTCTATAGAGCTAGTTCCAGGACAGGCTCCAAACCAAAACAGAGAAACCCTGTCTCGAAAAACAAAAACAACAAAAAACAAACAAACAGTTATATTGTTCTGCAACTGTAGTTTACAATAGTTTATTATTTGTTGTGTGAGGTAAAAGATGTGTTCATCCATGCCTGGGCATGTAGAGGCCAGAGACTGACATCAGGCTGTCTTTCCTCCATTACTTCTCCATCATAGTTTTAGACATGGTCCTTTACTGAGCCTGGAACTCTCCATTTCAACTAGAACAGCAGCCTGTGAGCTCCTGGGGATGTGTCTGCCTCTGCTCCCACAGGGCTGGCATTATAGTCTTGTGCTGCTATAACCCAGCTTTTATGTGAGTTCTGGGGATCCAAACTCAGGTCTTCATGTTTGCAGGCAGGCATTTTAGCAGGCCTCTTCCCCAGTTTTTTGTTTTGGTTTGATTTTTTTTGGTGTTTGTTTGTTTGTTTGTTTTTGTCTTTTGAAGGCAAAGTCTCACAAGGCCCAGCCTGGCCTTGAACTCACTTTGTTTTGGTTTTTGGCTTTTGTTGGTTGGTTGGTTGGTTGATTTGGGTTGGGTTGGGTTGGTTTAGTTTTTCAAAGCAGGGTTTCTCTGTGTAACAACCCTGGCTGTCCTGGAACTCACTCTGTAGACCAGCCTGGCCTCAAACTCACAGAGATCCACCTGCCTCTGCCTCCTGAGTGCTGGGACTAAAGGAGTATGTCACCAATGCCCAGCTATATATCTACTTTTAATCCACCCCCCCATCTTCCATGTATAAAAGAACACATGCAAAATCTTTTGGTGGGACTGGATTATTTCACCTAATATGATCATCCCCAACTCAGTTTTCTTGCAAACAATGTTATTTTATTCTTCCTTATGACCAATGAAAACTCTACTGTGTATTTAGTAATATGTCACATTTTCTTTATCCATGTATTTGTTGGTGGACATTTATGTTTATTCCATAAATTTAGCTATCATATATAGGACCACAGTGAACATGAGTATGCAGATATCTCTATAATACTGACATTTTATTTCCTAAGGAACTTTCATAGTCTTTCCCACATAAGTTAGGCTAACTTGCATCAGTGACTATGGTACTTTATCCTCATCGCATTTGCTGTTGTTTTCTTGATGATAGCTGTTCTGACTGGGTGAAATGGAATTTAAGTGGGACTAGACATTAGGGCATTTTTTCATGTATTTAACTCCCCTGAACACAGCTCTCTCCTTTGAAAGAAAAAACTGAAATGTAAGGCTGTGCAAGATTTGCTTTTAAACTGCAGAGTCGTGTGTGTGTGTGTGTGTGTGTGTGTGTGTGTGTGTACGTGTGTGTAGTTAACACACTACTAAATGTGTCAGTCCTGGTGGTATGTTTAATAGCCACTAACCCTGCCTGTTACAGTCTGGGGTTTGAAATTGGCATGGAAATTTAAAGCAGGTTCTTGTTGATACCCAGTACAAATAGTTTATATGGGGAAAGTAGTTACCTTAGTCAGGGTTCCTATTGCCGTGAAGAGATATCATGATCACGGCAATTCTTATAAAGGAAAACATTTAATGGAGTGGCTTATAGTTCAGAGGTTTAGTCCATTATCATCATGGTGAGACATGGTGGTGTGCAGGCAGACAAGATACTGGAGAAGTAGCTGAAGAGTTTTACGTCTTGATATGCTGGCAACAGGAAGTGGTCTGTCTCACTGGGCATGGCTTGAGTATATATGAAACCTCAAAGCCCACCTCCATAGTGACACACTTCCTTCAACAAGACCACACCCCCAATAGTGCACTCCCTGTGGGGGCCATGTTCTTTCAAAATGCCACAGTAGTGTTTTTGTTTTTGTTTTGTTTTTGATCTTGAGTTGTTTTGATGTAGCTTATAGGAAAATAATTATTGTTCTGTTAATTGAATACCACTCTGTAATTGAAAAAATTGCAGCTGTCTTGTTGACATTCTAAATGCTTCTAAGTAAAAACATTTTTTTCTATAATGAATATTGTTGTCCTTTTCATAGGTCTGAAATTTTTCTTCTCAAGGGGGAGCTAGTTTTTGGTTTTGCCCATTTTGGGTCATGAGTTATTGTAATATATTTCTTTGCATATTGTTAATTGTGGGGGAAAAAAGCTTTTGTCTACACACCCTGCATATTGTGATGGAGCTAATGAAAATTAAAACATTTTCATCCTCAATCGAAATTCCAAAGCCATCATCAATTTAATGACAGATTTCACATAATCCAGTTGTAAAGCTAAGAATAATCTATTGTACCACACCATGGAATTCTCAGAATCAAATTACCTGAAAGTCTGTGTTATGGAGTTTGTGAACCCTGGGAAAAGACCATAGACTTGACCCTGATTATAACTAGTTAAATTCATTAAAGCTGCTGGTAGGGCAACAAGCCCTGATCCAAATTAAAGATTTCCTGGTAAAGTGGGGTGAGGAAAGGATTTTTTAAAGGCAAACCCACAAGAAGACCTTGTATATCTGCACAAGCAAGGCAAGAATTATTCTGCTCTGCCAAGATTAGGTAGCCACAGCAACCTCAAAATAGACATTGATTTTTCCATAAGCAGGTTAGAGGAATCAAAAAGCAGTTAGTCTTATCCTAACAAGTAGACAGGGCTGTACATTTAGGGGATGTTCACTGAGTCAGAGTTACTGGGAACTTCTCTTCCAGGGACTGGAGTCACTGACGAACAACTGGTGGGTACCAAGATGGGTGCCTAGCATAAAACTGAGTTCTTTAGCCATCACGTGCCTAGCATAAAACTGAGTTCTTTAGCCATCACAATGTCCCTGAAGGACTAATAGAAAAGTCTTTTCTAATGAGGATTCTGTATTCTTTACCACTATGTAACAGCATCAACACTCAGATGCTCCCCTATTGAAAACCTGAGAATGTATCCCCCAAAGTATGAGCTTCAAGTCCAAATGTTTTGTAGACATTAGTGAGAAGAAAGGCTCTGAGAACACGGGCTATAATACCCTTGCCCATTTATCTAAATATGGATTGCTTGGAAAACTTGACAATTTAAAGGTGTTTTTAATTAGCTGAATCAGCTTTTATTAAATAATGGCACATTTAAAATTAAAATAAGGGTGTATTTTCCCATATTGTGATTTGTCCTTTATAAATCAGATATACAAGGAAAGAAAAGTACTGCATCTTAATACCATTGTCCAATTCATTTGGATTTTTCTTTATGAAATACGAAGTCATTTATTAGAGTCATGTTAATCGACTAAGCACTTTCAGGAACGATTTGGCAATTTTGTGATTTTTATATATATTGCTATTCTCGGAAAGTGCCAATGTTTAAAGTAGCATTTTGTATTTTTACACAGTTTTGTGATGGGGTCCTGTTTATTATATAATTTTTACCTCAGTTGTTTCCATTTGTGTTTATGTAACTTGAGGAGGAATACTGAACATGAGTCCAGGTGATACTAATAAACTAATAGTTGCAGAGGGCTTTCCTTTGATCACTCAGAGTTGACTTTTCTACAGGATGAGAGACCTCTAGAGAGAGGTCTTGAGTTTTTCCAGAACTGCTTGTCATTGTTTTCCAATGTGTCCTCTTTGCCCTCTTGTCAATAATCAACAGTTGAAGATGCTTAAGCTCATTTCAGAGTTTCCTATTCCCCTCCTTTGATCTTCATGCCTTTGGATCCAGTATGTGTTGGTTTTGTTCAGATGGCTTTGTGGTAATATTCTGTCGGATGTTACGATACTTACAGCATTGACCTTTGTGCTCAGAATTGCTTTGGATAGATATTCAGTCTCTTGTGTTTTCATAAGAATTTTAGGATTTTCCTATTTCTGTGAAGAATGTCATTTGAATTTTAGTGGAAGCTACTTCAAATCTGCTATCATTTTTGGCAATGTGACCATTATAATAATATTTTTCTGCCAGACTTAAGAATATGGAAGGGTTTTCATTTTGGTTTGTTTTTTGTTTTGTTTTGTTTTTGTTTGCCATATTCTAGTTTCTTGATTTCTTTATTCGGTGCTATATAGTTCTCGTTGTAAAAGTCATTAGCATTTTGTTTTACTCCTTGGCATTTCCTTTGGTAAAGTTACTGAAAATATTATTTTCCTGACTTCTTTTCCAATGAGCTTATTGTTTGTGTATAGGAAGCTACTGATTTCTTATATATTGACTTTGTATCCTGCTATTTTGTTATCAGATCTTAGACACTTCTGGTAGAAGGATAGAATCATAGCATCTGCAAACAGGCATAACCTGACTTTTCCCCTTCCTATTTGCCCTCATTGTATTTCTCCCTCTTGCTCCAACTATAATTACATGCACTACACAAGAGTGATGTTGATAGAGAAGCTTGCCTCCTTTCTGATTTTAGGGGAAACGTTTTTTGTCTTTTCTCTGTCAACATTAACATTGGCTACAGGTCTGTAGTCTCTAGTCGAAATTACCCTGAGGTTTGCTCCTTCTGGTCCAGCTTTCTTTAGGTCTTTTATTATGACATATTATTATGTCAGTTTGTGTCAAGGCCTTTACGGCTTCAGTTGAATGGTTCTGTGGTTGTTATCCTTATATGAGCTGTATTATGCTCATTATTTCTTGGAATGAATACAACTTTATCATGATGTAAGATCTTTTTAACGTGTTGAATTCAGTATCTTATTCTTGTTGAAATCTTTCACATCTGTGTTCATCAAAGAAACTGGCCTTTAGCTGTCTCTTCTTTTGGCTAGTTTTGTGAAAAGTCTGCCAATCTTATTTGTATCCTTTCAAAAAAAAACTCTTTGCTTCATTGCTACATTGTCCATTTAGCTTCGATTTCATTAACTTCAGCTCTGGTCCTTTTTTATCCTTCTATTAATTTTGGAATGGGCTTGTTGGGATAGGCTTGCTCTCAACTTCCTAAGGACTAGGTGTATTGTCAGGATTTTTATTTGTGAAATGAATTTTTTTTTTACATTTATATATTTGTGTAAAGGATGGCACATCTCATGGTAGATATGTGGAAGTCAGAAGACAACCTGTAGAAATGGGTTTTTTCCTTCCATGCTATGGATCCTGGGGATCAAACTCAGGTCTTTGGGCCTCCTGGCAGGCACCTTTGCCCAGGAGCATCTCACTAGCCCCTTTGGCTTATTACTGTAGGTGTCAATAGTTATAAGCTTCCTCCCAAGATTTACACCCATTTATCCTACAGGTTCTGATGTTTTTGTTTTCATTTTCTTTGTAAAAATATTTCTAGTTTTACAAAATATCTGGAGAGAAACTTTTTTTTTCCTATTTAGAGCTGTACTTCATTTGAAATTCCTGTGTGTGAGATGAAGAGTGGCATTTTGTCATTTTCCAAATGGCTAACCAGGCCCCATTTAATACTCTTCACCACAGTAAATTTGAAACTTCACCTTTCTGAAATACTATGCATTTTTAATTATTTGAGTCTGGTTTTATTGTTATGTTAAATTAGCTATCCATGTGCCCTACGATAGAGGCTTGCAAGTCATTTCCATATTGAGAAGGGAGAGTCCTCCTGAAGCCTTCTGAGCAGTATTCTGTAGTAGTCTTTCATTAACTGTTAATCTTTCCATATGAATTATAAAATTAATTTGTAGTCTGCATCAACACAAAAAGCTCACTGGAATTCTTTTCAAATTGAATAATACTATGAATCACAGTTTGGGAGGCATGTTCATTACACTGGGATGTTCAGACCAGGAAGGGAAGGTACCTTTTCATTTGTTAATGAATGTTACACTATGTTAATATATACATTATGTTTTGTAGGGGCTTTCTTATTGGCCTAGAACATTCTACAGTAACATTATTCCTAAATATTTTGTCTTGACTCAGTGTTACCAAAATCGGAGTAACACAATCAATCGGATGACATGATTCCCTTGTGAAAATTATCACCACATGATCCAGTTAATAACAGTCATTTTGGATTCTGGGGCTGGAGCTTCACTGTGGAATTGTTTGCCAGCATACACAAGATCCTGGCTTCAATACCCAGCAGTGCAAAAACAAAAGCAGGCAAACAAAAAAGTCATTTTGTGCACTGGAGGTATAGGAGCTAGGCTTATTGAATTCTAGCTCAGACATAGTTAGCCTAAAGAATATATGTTTTGATGGTTTGCTTTTGCTTTCCCAAAGTTCAGTAGAACTTTGCTGCATGACTCTTTCCACAAAACCCCAGTGTTTATTTCATGTGTGGTTTCCTAATAACCCAATCAAAAGTCTTTTCATGCTTACATCACCACTCTCAGTAGTTTAATATTTATCTCCTGTAACAATACACACACAAACACACACACACACACACACACACACACTTGGGTTTTTTTCTTCTGTTTTTAATTTATATATCACCATTTTCAGTGAGTGAATAAAAAACACCCTGCATTTATGAAAAGGTCCTGGGGTAAAATTTGGAGGATCCAGCGCCCTCTTCTGGCCTCCACAGGCAACTGCACACACACTTAAAAATATTAGAAAAACAGAGCAGTGTAGAGGAGGGAGAGGAAGCATAACTAATACTATAGAGATATTTGAAAATGCCATATGAAAACTTGCTCCTGGAGTAGCTCCCTAAATATATACATGCACACATAAAAGGGTTTAAGTGGGGGCTGGAGAGACGGCTCAGCTTTCACAGTGCTGAACAGTTCTATCGCACTATCAGAGGAGAAAAGTCATCAATGGGCTCACCTAGGTGTGAACCCTGCAGGCTACCATAGTGGCCTGGCAAGATAATGCCCACTCATGCAAGCATGGCATGAATGTTATGGAAGTAACCAACTACTTTCTGCTTGGACGTAAAGCCAACTCCTCAAAATGGAATCCATGACTTGGTACCATTAGCTGAGTCAAAAAAAAAAAAAAAAAAAAAAAAACATGTCACTGACTAAATCACTGGCCCAATGGGAGAACCTAATACTATGAAGCTGCTAAACCGACACAGTAGTAAACTTTTAGCCCTGTGATTTCTATCTTTATACCCATGTATTAGTGCTTCTCAACCCTCCTCTGATAGTCTTCTTTTTTACGTGCCAGGCATGACAGTAGGACTGCACACCTATGGGGCTGTATGCACAAGACTTAGATCAGGACCAGCCTAAACCCAGCATGGTGGGGGAGCGGCTAAAAACGCCACACCCCTATCTGAGGAGTTACTGGCACCTGCTGGCTGCTGAGAAGGGGAGAGTCTTCAGGGGTGGGAGGCTACTCTTGTTCCAATACATAGTCCCACACCCATGCACATGCAAGCCACACTAAATGGACTCCATGGGTGTGGTGATTTGAATGAGTAGGAAACCCCATAATCAGGCATTTGAATACCTGGTCCCCTTTGGTAGTGCTGTTTGGGAAGATTTGGGAGGGGTGGCCTTGCTAGAGAGAATATGTTCCTGGGGGTGAGAGCTTTGAGAGTGAAAAAAATCTCTTTACTGCACTCTCTCCTCCATGCTCACAATGAAGCATGAGCCCCCCCCCATCCTGTTGCAGCCGCCATGCCTGCCCTTTGTTAACATGCCTCCACTCCAGCACCATGAACTCATAACCCTTCTGGAGCCATAATTCAAAATAAACTCTCCCTTCCTTACGTTCCCTTTGGTCACCATGGTTTATCACAGCAACAGAAAAGTAACTAGACAGTGGTTACTAAATTTTCTTCTAAAAAGGCAGAAAGCACATAAAGTGCTGGATAGGGGAGGAAGTAGGGGGAGTGGGGTGGGTTTGATCAAAATACATTACATGCATTTATGAATATTAAATATTTTTAAAGAAGACTACCGAGGTAAACGGTTGATACATAGGCTAGTGTCCGTTTCTCAAAGAAACTCTTTGTAACTTTGGATGTGAGGTGACTCCACACCACACACACATACATGTACACACATCACTTTCAGTTCAGGCCATTAGAGAAGCTCTGGCAAAGGGGCTTTGGAATAAATGTGTTAAGGTGGCCTGGTCCCCAGGTATTCCTAGCCATCTCAGCTCAGGCTGCCAGGATATCACTGAAGTCCAGATATCTCCAGGTGCATGGTTGGGCCAGTAACACCCATTACCCATTCTTTCCTCCATCCTCTCAAGACTGTGACTCCCCCAAACTGAAATTCTTTTTGTTTCATTCTGGGAAACCTCGCCTGAGCCAATAAAGGGTCCATGCCCTGGGGAAACTGATCCTATGGTAAATATGTGACATCAAGGGGACCAGGCTGAGGCCAGTCCTCGAGTAGGTATTTGTCAGGGTTGGGGCATTTGGGCTAAGGAAGCATTGCCTTGTGATAGATATGAAGGTGGTGGCCTCAGATCATAAACCCCTGGCTGGTGGATGAAGCTTGTGACTGAAGGGTGTGACAGCCAGGAATGGATCACCGCCATATGGGCACAGCTAAACAAGATGGGCCTCTGAGATGCAGAGACACAATAAATACAAATACCCTGAGTCTGTGTTAGAAAGGCCACCTGTGCAGTGAGAAGCCCTCTCATCACAGACACTGGAGGACCTTCTGAACAGTGAGGTCCAAGACAACAATACTACTCACTTTAAACAGACAGAATCCAGAATAAACGCGCAGTGAAATCCTCCATGGCTCCCAAAGGTTGGATACCCTGGAATTCTCCACAGTAGATTACAACATGGCCCATGCCTGGGTGTGCAGCTTTGTAGAGAACCAGTTTATTTAAAGAAAAGTTTATAAAGCACAGAAAGCTGTGGTGTAAACAGCAGTCAACTATCTCGTGGGCAGTGAGAAAATGCAACCTTCCTCCCTCCCCATCAGAAAAGCAGAACACTTACCAGTGGTTTCTGTCATCTTTACCACTCTGAAGAAGTGAAATGAATGGTCACGTACACCTCTTATGCGGGAACTGATAGCCAGTCAACTTTTGCAGATGCAGAGGGAATACTGTTGTAGTGAACTGTGTCCCACTCCAAGCCCATTTGTGTATTAAAGCTCTGGTGATGTGACTGTATTTGGAGACAGAACAGTAAAGAGGTCCAGAAATATATGTGTGTGGTCCTAATCCAATATGAAATGTCCTTCTAAGTCTGGAAAGGCTGGGCATGGTAGCTCATACTTGTAACCCAGCACTGGGGAGTACAGGTAAAAGAATCAGGTTAAGCCAGTCCGACTACATAGTGAGTTCAAGGCCTCCCTGGGCTACATGAGACCCTGTTTCAAAATAAGAATAAAGGCAGGAAGGTTTGAGGTTTGGGGTAAGAATGGGGGGAGGGAAGAGGAAGAACCTGGGAAGTCCTATGGTAACCCTAACTAATACAGATTTTAGTCAGGTGTTTTCACAACAAACCTAAAAATGCGTTAGTGGCTAGCATCTGTGTAACATGTGACAGCTAGCTAGACCCATTTGAGGTGTATGTGTAAGCTGATCCTGATGAGGCCTCAGGAGCCAGGCACACTTAATTAATTTTTGGTACTAAAAATTGGTATCCTTTATTGGGAGTAAAGTACGGGATTATCGGCCTAAAATCCACAGCCCCATAGAGGCTAGATAACAAAGAAGGCCCAAAGAGGGATGCGTGGATTTCCCTGGGAAGCAGAAATAGAAGAGATCTCCTGGGTAAACTGGATGGGGAGGGGTGGGAAATGGGACCTGAGCTATGGGGAGCACATGGACTCTGAACCAATAGTTAGAAAGTCTGAGTGGGACCAACCTAGGCCCTCTGCATGTGTGTGACAGTGGCTCCTAGCAGATCAGGACCTGTCCCCGGTGCTTGGCTGGCTCTTGGAAACCTGTGCCCCATGCTGTATTACCCAGCCTTGATGCAGGGGAAGGAGCTTGGTCCTTCCTCAACCTGATGGGTCATGCTTTGTTCAAACCCATGAGAAGCCCCTCCCTTTCTCAAAGGAGGAGGAAGAGTGGATAAGAAGAGGGATGGATGAGAGTCAGGAGGAGGAAATAAGAGGAGAAACTGTGGTCAGTATGTAAAATAAATGAAAAAAAATCTGGTATCCTTGCTATATAGTGGCAAGGGACCTGGCTGAATTGAATCCTAATGTTTTGCAGAATGGAGTGTTTATTATCATCATTACTGGGAGTGCATATTGCCACAGCACATGTGTGGAGGTCAGAGACTAATTTTCTGGATTTGGTTCTCTCCTTCTATGTAGATTCCAGGGATCAAACACAGGTCCTCAGGCCTCTGTGTCACATGCCTGTACCTGCTGAGCCATCTTATGGCCCCAAATGGAGATAAAAATCTTAAGTAATGTAATACAAAATACTCAGATGAGATTTCTACACAGATGACCAAACTATGGCCTTATTTGCCCTTGTTGCATCTAGCAAAACATAAGGACAGAAATAAATTCATGGAATTATTGAGAAAAAAAATGGTTACAACTTTAAAACTTGGAAAATTCTCCCCTTACTCATACAGTTTTGTTTTTGTTGTTGTTTTTTGTTTGTTTGTATTAAGCCCTAAAAGTGTGTTTTGAGGAAAACATTGGAAATCGTTTTTTAAAGCAATTAATGTGAGTGTGAACCACAAAGCCAATCAGGCATCTCACCCAGCACCTTCTAGCCTGGGTGGACCAGCAGAGAGATTGGGGCAAAAATGAAGACAGACTTTAGGGTTTCTGAAATTCTAAGAAAATATTAGGGGGCTGGAGAGACAGCTCGGTGGTTAAGAACACTAGCTGATCTTCCAGAGGTCCTGAGTTCAAGTCCCAGTAACCACATGATGGCTCGCAACCATCTGTAATGAGATCTGGTGCCCTCTTCTGAGCTGCAGGGTTACATGCAGACAGAACACTGTATACACAATATATAAACCTTTAAAAAAGAAAAAAATATTTGTTGAACTCCAAGTTGTGAGCATGTGTTCATCTTCTTGAAAAGGAAAGAACTTGGTGTGGTGGCCCACACCCTTAATCCCAGCACGAGGGAGGCAGAGGCAGGTGCAGCTCTGTAAACTAAGTCCAGCTTGATTTATATATTAAGAGAGAGGAGAGGAGAGGAGAGGGAGGGAAAAAGAAAAGAAAATTCGGGGAATGTAGTTCCAAATAGGATTCATGTATCAGGGTAACTACTCTGACCAGAGGCCAGAGAGAACAGGTCTGGAGTGAGGTCAAATGTGTCTCCTCAGTGTCCATGGCTCAGAAACCATTGTTCAGAGCTAGGGAAACAATATTACTCGCCATCCTTGTGGGACAGGGGACAGAACATTGAGTCAAACATTATTCTTGAGACTTATGGCCCTATAGATTTTGCCTTGCTAGGTTTGTAGCTGACATTGGGACCCATCACTCCTTGGGTCTTCCCAATGTTTCCCTTTTGGAATAAGAACGCCTAGCCTGTGTCTGTCTGGCCATTGGAATTTGGAAGCAAAATCCATATTGGATTTCCTAGGATTGCAGATGGAAATATGGCTTACAAGTGCACTGGACTTAAAGCCTCACCCATGATTTAGGTATTTATAGATTTTCAATCTAGAGCTGATGCTGAAATGAGTTACCGGCTTGAGTCTGGGGATGGCACAAATGTATTCTGTATGTCCAAATAGCACTCTAGTGTCGTGGGGAGAGCCAGCTGTGGACTGAATCATATTCCCCACAATGTAAACACTGACGCCTTACCTCCAATGTGATGCGATGTGGAACAGGACATTTAAAGAAGTAACCAAAGGTGAACAAGTCCTGTGGTGTGGCCCTATCTGGGAGGACAGGCACCAGGAAATCATGCGCAAAGGAGACGGCACGCCAGGAAGCCATCCCACCAGCTAAAGAGAGGTGAGGCAGGAGCCACACCTCAGCCAGTCTGAGAGACGACTCCCAGGCTCCTCGTATAGGGCAAAGTAAATTTCTTTTGCCTAAGGCATACAGTCTGAGTATTTTGTTAGGGAGCCCTAGAAAGCTAGCACTGCTAGCTGAAGAAAGTAAACCGTAGACCAATTTCATGAGCAAGCAAGGACTTTCCCCCATCCCATTTCCGGAAAACGGAACATTCACGAGTGAGTTCTGCCAGCTTCGTGCTCCTGGACAAAGGGAGGAACAAGACGGGCAAACACTTCTCAGGCTAGGAGCTGTTGGCCACACTTGGTTCTCCTGTGTCTGCGGTGGTGAGACTTCTGCTTGAAGCCACCCGCAATTCCTGCACGCGCGCGCGCGCGTGCACACACACACACACACACACACACACACACACACACACACACGGCTTCTTCCCAGAGTGGGTCTGCTGGTGTACAATGAGGGCAGAGTTAAAGCCGAAGCCACACCCAAAACAAATGGCTTCTCTGTGAACTGGCCTGAGTCCTCCAGTTAGAGATGAGTGTGACGTTGCATACAGGCTCTACCCACACACGCTGTTTACATAGAGCTCCTACTTCGAATGTGTCCTCTGGTGTCGGGTGAGGAGAGACTTAAAGCCAAAGGCACGCCCGCACTGGGGGCACGGGTACGGCTTCTCCCCTGTGTGGATCCTCTGGTGCCCGATGAGGTTGAACTTCTGGCTAAAGGCCTTGCCACACTGGGCACACACATAGGGCTTCTCTCCCGTGTGCGTCTTCTGGTGCCTGATGAGGAGTGACTTGAACTCGAAAGCTCGTCCACACTCGGGGCACCGGTACGGCTTCTCCTCTCCGTGGGTCCTCTGGTGTCTGATGAGAGAGACCTTCTTCCCAAACGCATGCCCACACTCGGCGCACAGGAAGGGCTTCTCCCCTGTATGAATCCTCTGGTGCCTGATTAGGTTGAACTTCTGCCTAAAACTCTGGCCACACTGGGAGCACACGTACGGCTTCTCCCCGGTGTGTGTCTTCTGGTGCCCGATGAGGTTGAACTTCTGGCTAAAGCCCCTGCCACACTGGGCACACACATAGGGCTTCTCCCCCGTGTGGATCTTCTGGTGCCTGGTGAGGAGTGACTTGAACTCGAACGCTCGCCCACACTCGGGGCACTGGTAAGGCTTCTCCCAACGTGCATGGGTCCTCTGGTGTCGGATCAGCGTGGCCTGCTTTACAAACCCACGCCCACACTCAGGGCACAGGAAAGGCAGCTCCCCTGTGTGGATCCTCTGGTGCCCGATGAGGTTGAACTTCTGGCTAAAGCCCCTGCCACACTGGGCACACACATAGGGCTTCTCCCCCATGTGTGTCTTCTGGTGCCTGGTGAGGAGTGACTTGAACTCAAAGGCTTGCCCACACTCGGGGCACAGGTAAGGCTTTTCCTCTGTGTGAGTCCTCTGGTGTCTGATGAGGTTGACCTTCTGGGTGAAACCCCAGCCACACTGGCGACAGACGTGAGGTTTCTCCCCGGTGTGTGTCTTCTGGTGTCGGATGAGCGTGCCCTTTTGGCCAAAGCGTTGCCCGCAGTCAGCACAAACGTAGGGTTTCTCCCCGGAGTGTGTGACCTGGTGAGTGAGGAGCCTTGAGAGCAGCCTGAAGCCACGCCCGCACACCGAGCACAGGAAGGGGTTGTCGCCCGAGTGAGCGCTCCACCTGTGTTGTAACAGCGAGGCCTTTCGGCAAAAGCCCTTCCCGCACTCCGGACACACGAAGGGCTTTGTGTCCAGGTGAGTCCTCTGGTGAAGGAGGAGGTCTACCTTCTGGCGGAAGCCTCGCCCGCACTCCGTACATACAAGGGGGCTCTCACCGGAGTGAATGATCTTCTTGTGGTTGTTGAGAGAGGATACATACATGAAGCCTCGCCCACACTCCCCACACACATATGGCTTCTCTCCGGAGTGTTTCCTCTGATGGACCGTGAGAGAGGCCTTCTGGGTAAACTGGTGCCCACATTCGGCACACGAGTAAGGCTTTTCCCCTCCGTGCAGTCTCTGGGGCTTCATGAGGTCTGACCTCTGGCAAAAGCCTCCTCCGCAGTCGGGATATCCCTGATGCCTCTGAGGGCTGAACAGGCTTGTGGCATCATTAAGCCCCAGTGGAAATGCTCCATGCATGATTGTTCCAGATGCTGACTCGTGAGATCCCGTCAATGCTGTGCATGCATTCTCAGGGATCCCTTCTGAGGCCAGGCCAAGGTCTGTTTGTTTCCTGTTGCCTTCTACCCAGTACACTGCCTGACCCTGACATGGGCTAAAGAATGTCTTCAGGGTCCTCACTGGACTCGATCCCTGAAACAGAGCATCGCTGTTGTCCTCCTCTTTACTGCTAGAACCGCCGGGAGCTTCCAGCTGGAGGTCGCTGCTGGCTGGTGGGCTTGGGAAAGTCTCTGGGGGGTGTCCACTCAGCACACACACTCTGAGGACTTCCGGACTAGCAAAGGCTATCGGGCAGGAGAGGCGGGGCTCTAATTCTGTCCTGGGTTCTGCTAGAGAGAAAGCATGGTGAGATTCAGAGATGCCCTTCCCCAAAAGTAACTTAACTCCTCAGACACTCAACACACTCCCTTTGCAGGCCTGTCTTCATACTCTGCTGCGAACAGCCTTCACACAGCTCTGAATGTCTGGAAACTGGGACACTGAAAAGTTTCAGGGACAGTGCCAGCTTTGTAAACTATTGCAATCAGTTACTAATTATGGAACCAACATCCACAAATACTTCCTTTTACACAATGAGGTATTTCTTCATTGATTGTTCTATTAGAAAATGACTAATTTCAAGTAGATGGCTTCAAGGTTTCCCCAGCCAGGAGAGGCAGTATAAAATAATGTTGGAGACCCAGGTGTGATATTAAACAGAATGATCCCTCACCCATAGGCAAACAAGGAAAACAAGCTGGGCCTCTCTTATCAGCAAACAGAGATTCGGCAGTGGAGGGAGGTGTGCCATGGTCTAGACCTGTAACTGCTTAAAGGGATCTGGCTCTAAGTGACCTAATTAATCCAGGACTTCCTTGGGTTTTCAAGTCACAAAAGAGAAATGTTCCCCTCTCTCTAATAACAGTACTTGCCTAGGAGATAATAAGTCAGTATAGCTGTCTCATTATTATTGGTTCTTGTCTAGTGGGGCTGACTATAAAATCCAATCAGCTCTGACTGAGGACTCAGAATGGTCCGGATTTCTAGACCTACCTGAATCTGTCTGACCAACACAACGTGTGACATATTTCATGAACCATCGGCACTAGGCACTAGGTCTGGCAACTGTTGCACACGTAGTTGGGCCACAGTAAATTATTAATGTACCACTTACACCTCCTTTCACAGTTCCATACATGAGGAGTCACTACAGGGAGCACATCCATGATGTCTAAAACACACACTGTAGACCTTGTGCTAGAGAACGTCCCCAAGCCCTGATCCACACCAGCGACTTGTCTGACCTAAAACAATGGTTTAGCATCCAGAGGGGTCAAGGACACCACAAGAAAACCCACAGAATCATAACAGGGGCTCACAGGGGCTCACAGAGACTGAACCAACAACCAGGGAGGCCGCATGGGGCTGCCCTAGGCACACTGTTATATATGTGACAGTTGTGTAGCTTGGTCCTCCTGTGGGGCTCCTAACAGTGGGAGCAGGGGCTGGCTCTGACTCTTTTACTGGCTTTTGGGACCCTACTCCTCAAACTGGGTCACCTCACCCGGCCTTAATACACGGGGAGGTGCTTAGTCTTACTGCAACCTGATATGCCCTGTTTTGTTGACTCCCATGGGAGGCCTGGCCTTTCCTAATAGGAAAGGAGGAGTAGATGGTTTGGGGAGCAGAAAGAGGGTGGGAGATAAGATAAATGGCCGATAAAGACTTGGGGGAAAGAAGCATACCTACCATGAAGCAGCTTTCCCAGCACCTATGTTCCACAGTTGTTTTTCCTAAGAGAAGAATCAATGAGCTGGCTGGCCGTCCCACATAGCTCCTGGCCGTCCCAGATAGCTCCTGGCCGTCCCAGATAGCTCCTGGCCGTCCCAGATAGCTCCTGGCCGTCCCACATAGCTCCTGGCCGTCCCACATAGCTCCTGGCCGTCCCAGATAGCTCCTGGCCGTCCCACATAGCTCCTGGCCGTCCCACATAGCTCCTGGCCATCCCAGATAGCTCCTGGCCATCCCAGATAGCTGAGCAGCTTCTTCCTGACATTTATTAATGCTGTTCCTCGTGCTCTTCCAAACTGGAAAAGCTAGCTGTCCCACTGAGGTCAGTTTCTCCTCAGGAAATGGGTTCTAATTCAGCTCACAAACTGTGAGGACTGTTAGCCTCCATAACTGTGTGAGCCTATCCCCTACGGCTGGGAACACCTCCATCCTACCGGGACTGGTGCTGTCCTGCTGAAGAGAAGAGATGTTTGGTACCAACAAGTACATGTTCCCGTCACATGGGAAAATACAGCAATTGCTTCAGAACTGGGTGACAGAAGCTAGGGAGTTGTGATGTACATGCTAAAAGGGCCCAGATTGCCACTAAAGGGAATGATGGAAGGGAATGTGGAAAACAAGTTTCTGAGCCGTACTCCAGTTTTTGTGGAAGAGTAGCACTTAGGCACAGGGAAATATTTAGCTGACAAGACTTCTAAGCAAAGTATTAAAGTTGCAGCTTGGGTTGTCCTTGCCACATAATGAAAAATGCAAGAAGAAATCAATTGGATTGTTAAGAAAAAGATAAAATCCTCAGCTTGTGCATACCGGGAAGATGAGAAAGCTTGTCCTACAGAGAACACTAGGAGTGTCACTAAACAGCCTTTTATGCACACTGTAACCACACATAATTGCAGAAGCCTACAGCAGACACGGGATTATAGCATCAGAAGCGCTGCACTTGGGACCAAAAGAGAACAGGATAGAATGAAGGAAGGCAGTCATACTTCTTGGATTCTACAGCTCTGGCTACAAGCACTTACTTGTTGAGTATTACAGGTTTTTCAGGTTAGGGTTTTTCATTGTGGCACCTTCATGTCTTCACACATGTATGTCACTGTCCCTCTCCTTTCCTCCCCCACTGACTCCCCTCTCCCCTCTCTAGCTGGTTCTTCCTTCCAGCTTCTGCTTTCTTATTACATATGTTCCACTACCTTCCCTATTTCCTACTTCCCTTAAGTGTCCTCCTCACCCTCACCTTTCAGATTGATGCCCTGTTAAGCTTTGTCTCACACCACACACACACACAGACACGCACGCACACACACACGCGCACACACAGACACACACACACACACACACACACACACACACACACACACACACACACGGGAGTTGAGAGAAAAAGAGAATTGTAAGCCTCGGTTCCATATATGAGAAGAAGGAATACCCTATTTGTCTTTTAACTCTGGCTTATTTTGTGAACATGATTCCCAGCGGCATTCATTCGCCTGCAAATCCTTTCCATATATACCTAGGTGTGACAGAGCTGAGTCACACATACTTCTGCTTTTAGTTTCTTGAGGACGCGTTGTCAACTGGTTTCCATAGGAGCCGCTTTTGTTTACACTCTCACTGGTGGTATGCGGAAGTTCCCTTCCCCCATCCTCACTTGCGCTTGGTTTTTGTTTTGTTTTGTTTTGACTATGGAGGACCATTAAGATGGGGGTGCGTGAGGTGGAATCGCAAAGCAGATTTAGTTTGCACCTCCCTGATGGCTAAAGACGGTGAACACTTCTTCACACCTTTACTGTTCACTTGTATTTCTTCCTTTGAGGATTGTCTGCTCAGCTCGCTTACTAATTTGGTTCTTTAGTATCTAATCTTTAGCAGAGCTGTTCTGATGTCAACACGCTTCAAAAAGAAGAGAACGACCCCCAAATCAAACCAAGGTCACTTCCACAGCGGACAGTGAAGTTCCCAAACTCAGGGAGTAACTGGACTTCCACACATGCTTGCGGGAGGCATTCTACCCCTGGCTGATGGCACGGGAAGGGGCTTGGCAGAGTTCTAGGAATGGAACCCCTGCCTCACGTTGGTGGGAGACCTGGCCATTGCCCCTGTCAGCCTGAGAGCTGAACAAATCCAAGAGGAATATTTGCGACCCTTAAGCATTAACGGCATGTGTCTTCCTATCACCCCACTCCTCCTTCTGTTAGTGGTAGAACAGAAATCTCCTAAACCTAACACACAAGGCACAAAGAAAAGTCCACATGAAGGAAAGCACCACAGTATACCTGTAGACATTTTACCCTAGGAGTACAGAGAATGTCACCTTCATTTAGATCTCCTTATCTTACTTATGATAAGACTTTAGGTCTCATACTCTTATCATACCTTTTTCTCTTTAAAGGTAAACTTGTGATTTAATCATCAATATGACTGCAAAAATCTTATACGTAAATAACACTCTACTGTGGTGCCATTTTTGTTCCCTTTATTATTTTTTTTTTCATCTTTCAAATGCTCCTGATCCAGGATTTTTTTTTTTTTTTGCTAATTGTAGAGTGACATTATTTAATTGCCAGGAATTGGGGGGGGGGTGACACACTATGATTGAAAAAATTTACAAACATGCAAAATAATGTGGTATTCCGAAGGACCCACAGGGGCAGGATAAAAGCACAAAGGTAGGCACCTGTGACCAGAGGTGGGAAAGCAGGCCAGTCTGAGAAGGAGCAAGCCTGCCCCCTGGTGGGCAATGGGCTCCTAGCCCACAGGGCTGACAGATTGCTACAGATCTTCACATTTTGCTGTAATCTTAATTAAACCACGACAGGTGTGATTTACAGCAGCTGCTGGGTCACAGACAGAAATTGAAGAGCATTCAGCAGGTACCCTGCTGAGGTAGACCTCCAAGGGAGCCCTCTCCAGGCAAGCAAGGGAGGGAGGGAGGGAGACAGGAAGGGAGAGGAAGGGGAGGAGGATAGGAGGAGAGGGGTTAGAAGGGGAAGGGAGGGAGAGAGAAGAGAGGGAGGGAAGGAGGGAGGTGGAAGGAACGTTTCACAGCCTTACCTGGGGCCCAGGGAGAAGAGCTCTCCTTAGCATGCTCCGGAGCACCTCAATGCCCTGTACCCTCATCACCTGCCCACTTACCTAGACAAAGGTCCAGAAGGCATTCACTGCCATCTCTCCAGGGTTCTGCCCCTTGTTCCAGCTGTGTGATGAGTTTGGGTTTGGCAAATGCAATTCCTATTGGCAAGAAACCAAACCAAAGAGACCTTAGGCTAGTAGCTTAAAAGGCTACAACAGAACTCCAGGCCAGTGTAGGAAATGTCAAACACCCAGAAGAGAAGTACAGAGATGGGGAAATAATATCAGACAATGAGAAGGACTGAGCAAGAGCAGGGGATCCTGGGTCAAAGCAGGGTGTTCATGCCCTGTGCTTGAGTAAAGCTCCTCCCATATTTGAAGAGTGCAGCCTAGAAATATATTGCAGTCATTGCAAACACACACACACACACACACACACACACACACCTTCTCTACAAAATATGGACATTCTATCTAAGAACAGAACACGTTGGCTGCTACACAGACGTTTAAGATGCCCACGGGTAAACTTGGGCCTGAAACAGGACAGCCTTACCCAGGGAGACCAGGTGGCTATAATTCTCCAGCATCACATCCCTGTACAGGAGCCTCTGAGAAGGACTCAACAGCTCCCACTCCATCTGGTTGAAGGCCACAGCCACGTCATGGAAAGCCATTAATGCCTATAACAAAAACACATTCCTGCTCATGGAAGAACCAGTTTAAGTCACTATCCAGAACCAAGGCAGTAATAACGCGGTGATCTGGTGCAACTACACGGAGTTTATGGCCCCTACTTTTACCCAGAACCTTGTTTTTGTATGTTGGAGACAACTCCTTCCATATATGGATGCCAGTTCCATACATGGAACCTAGAAATGAGGGGTTTCCTATCTAGGCATATACAAGACCAAAACAAAAACAGTTTTAATTATTGCAGCTATATAGCAGGACATGAAATCAAGAAGAATGACTCCTTCTGCTTTATTTACTGGATTCGAAGGGGCTCTTGCTATGCTGTCCATGCTAGCTCAACTTCCAACTCCCCTACCTCAGCTTCCTGAGTAGCTGGGGTTAGATATATACACACAACCAATAAACTTCACTTAAATAGTTACTTTAGCTATTTTAAAACACCCCGCGTCTTCCTATACAAATTTTATAGTAATCATGTGTATGTATGTACATACATACATACATATGACTACTATAAACAACAAAAGTTGTTATAACTTTACCAGAATTTCTGTTTACCATGCATCTTAGTTAGGGTTTGTATTGATACGATGAAACACCATGCCCAAAAATCAAGATGGGTAGGAAAGGGTTTCTCTGGCTTACACTTCCATATTACAGTCCATCGCTGAAGGAAGCCAAGACAGGAACTCAAACCGGGCAGCAACCTTGAGGCAAGACCTGATGCAGAGGCCATGGGGGGGGGGGGGTGCTGCGTACTGGCTTGCTCCTCTCCTCATTGCCTACCTAGTCCACACTGCCATAGAACCCAGGACCATCCAGTCCAGGGGTGGCACCACCCACAACGGGCTGGGCCCCTGCCATCAATCACCAATCAAGCAAATGCACTCTAGCACCCACAGCCCCATCCTGGAGGCACTTTCTCAAGAGGTTTCCTCCTCCCAGATGACTACAGCTTGTGTCAAGGTGATACAAATGTAGCCAGAGCCATGTGTATCCATATGGTGAAAATTGACCTCTTTATTAATGTCCAATCTTCCAGTCCTTACTCTGTGTGTGTGTGTGTGTGTGTGTGTGTGTGTGTGTGTGTGTGTGTTGTTATTTCTTTCACAAAATGTAATTCCAAAGATTATGATCCTACAAGGTAGCCAGGCATGCCTTTAATCCCAGAACTCAGGAGGCAGAGGCAGGCAGATCTCTGTGAGTTCAAGGCCAGCCTGGTCTACAAAGTGAGTTCTAGGACAACTAGGACTGTTACACAGTGAAACCCTGTCTCAAAAAACAAACAGAAAAAAATCGTACAAACTTTTTATTATGTTACACTTCAGAATTTCAGTATGTTGTGTGTGTGTGATCTTGATGGCATTGCATTTTGGAGGAACTCCTCAGACCTAGTTCCCCCAGGTAACATCCACCCCTGTCCCCACCCCCAATGGGCGTGGTCGGTGCCACAGGTGTGGACAGAGTGAACATCTCACTACAATGTGATACAGTTGTTTGTGTGCAACCCGGCAGAACTCACTCAGTAGCCCTAAAGAGTTTTTCTGCTAAGTTCCTACAGATTTTCTATAGGGACCATCATGTCCCAAGGGAATAAGAACAGCTTTAGTTCTTAGTTAATGATCTTTGTCTTCACCTCTTTTTTCTTGCTTTCTTTGCTCAATCTAGAACTTTTCGCATTACATTGAACGAGTAGAGAAAATAAACATTTCAATGCTTGTCCTCAGTCTTAATAAAGAACGATTCAGTTTTTCACCATTAACGGGCAAACATTAGGATAGCTACTATCAAAAATCAAGGAAACGGTCACGAAAGTGTATGGAGATGGCAAACTTTGCACACTGCTGGCAGGGACACAAAATGATGACATTTCTATAGAAAACAATTTGATAGTACAATTACCATGTTATCCAACAATTCCATCTGTGTGTACATAGACCCCCAAAATCAGAAGCACAGACTGAGAACACTGCAGAACAATGTTCCTAACAGTACTGTTCACAGAAGCCTAAAGGTGGAAAAACCCCAGATGGCTATCAACTGATGGTGAACGGGGAAGTGAAGTGTAATATATACAGACATTAAAAAGGAAATTCTGATATGTGTTTTTTAGACTGAGCCTTGGAAATATTATGCCAAAAAGAGATGTTATGCCAACTGAAATATTCCAGTCACAAAAGGAGAAATGCTGTGCCTCTTTTATATGATGGTGATGGTTACACAGCACTGTGAATGCACCTGATGCCACTGAGCTGTTCATTTGAAACAGTAAGAACGGTAAACTTTATAATAAGACAGCATGCATTTATTCCCACAACTTAACAAGGAGTATCAGGTGGATGTTTCATTGCATGATGGCCTTTAACCTTCTTTGGAACTGGACTTGTCTACTTTGGGTATCAGGATAATACTTGCTCCATAAAGGGAATTTTAAGTGTTCCCTACCCTTCTATTTTTTGGGGGGTGGGGTACAACGTGTATGGTAAGTCTTTTAATGTGTGGTAGAATTCTACAGTAAAGTCATTGGCGCTTTGATGAGAATTAGTTGAACCTTTGGATCACTTTAGGTGTTACTATCATCTAATCCCAAGCATGGAAAGCCTTCTCCCATCCAAGCACCAAACAGGCCCAACCCTGCTTAGCTTCCCTGAACAGTCTGGGATCAGGGTGCCATAGCTATAAACAAAAAGTCTTTCTATTTCTTGGGGTCTTCTTTTTTTTTTTCCCAGAAATGTTTTCATGAACAAATCTTTGGTTTTCTTGGTTAAATTTATTACCAAGAAATGTTTGGTGTGGTTTTAAAGGTACTATGTTTCTTTTTTAATTATTCTCGTCCAGAGAGATCACTGGTAAGATGTAAGTAGAAGTGGATTTTGTGTGTTGATTGTACACACTGCAGCATCTGACTTTGCTGGACTTACTAACTGTAATGTAAAAGGGACTAATGAAAACCACCCTGGCCCTGAGACCAGAGTCAGGGGACACACTCTGCCCCCAACCAACTCAGGGACTGAAAATCAACCAATCCCTGGACACGAAAACCAACCAATCTCTGAGCTTGTCTCAAGCTCGGGGATTGAAATCCTACCAATCCCAACCCTGAAAATCTCCACCTTGGAAAACTCCACCCATAGAAAACCCTGTATAAGTCTTGTACTTGTTCAGTTTAGGGCTGCCTTTTTTACATCCTGGCAGAGGCAGCCACTCTCCTGGATTCCTCCCTCACAATAAATCTCTTGAGTTGGATTTGTGGTAATGACTTTCTTTCACTAGAGCTGAGCAGAGCAGAAATGTAACAGCATTCACTTTGGCTGGAGAAACTTTTTTTCTTGCTGGAGCAGAACTGTTACACTCCAGGGAAGCTAAGCAGAACTGTATCATTTCTCCAGAGCAGAGCAGAGTACTACAACCTCACTGGGAAGACCCTCCCCTGCAAGAGTTATAACACTTGCATTAGGGAAACCTTTCCTGGAGCAAGGACTGTAACACTTTGCTGGGGAAACGGTCCCTAACTGGAACAGAGCTGTAACACTTATGTTGGATACCTTTCTCTTCTGAGCTGTAAGTATTCCTTGGCTCAGATACCTTTAGACTACTCAGATACCTTTAGAGCTGTAACACTTGTAAGCATTCATTGGCTTCTAACTGCTAGGGTACCTTTCCCTTCAGAGCCGTAATACTTATACTAACTGCAACCATCTTTTTTCTGTGGGAATGTTATTCAGCTCAGGAGGCTCTAGAAAGCAACTGGAAGTGTTGTGGAGGTCTTGGTCTGTTTCTAAGATGGTATCATATCCTCCACAGGGGATACCTCAGATGTCCTCAGAGGAAGACAAGACAAAGGAGCAATGAAGGGCCAAATTAGTTCCCTTTAGGCCCGTTATATACTTACTCTTATATACATGTTCTGCCCCCATGACTTTAATTACTTCCCAAGATCCTTTTTTCCACATGTGAATCTTGGGGCAAACATTTAAACTACCAAAAAGTATTCCACAGTTTTAAGATACTGGTTCAGGTTTCCAGTGAAGAGATAATCTTAGTCCTTCCTTACCTATTTGGTAGGCTCAATTATCTTAGTCATACTGCTCTCTTGTGAGAAATGAATCACCTATCATTTAACTGCTTCCAAAGTTCTGTCTTTGGGTTTTGACAGTATTAAAATCATGGTGCAGATTTTTTTTTTCTCTTTAAATGTTAATCTTGGCGTCTTGTTAGATAAACAGATCTTCTTTCAAAGACTTTCTAGAAATCATTCCTTTGCATCTTCTTTGTATCTTTTCTTCAGTTTCCACTGTGTGCATCAGTACATCTGATGGGGCCCTATGGCTCCATTTGTTTATTTATTTATCTTCTCTTGCTTTCTTTGCTCTTTAGAATAGATACTCAGTTGAAGTATCTCCAGTCTTAGTACATCTACCCAATACACTGCTGAACTACTTTGATTTAATTTTTACAAGAGTTATTATGTTTTACAGCTCTAGAATTTCTGTATTCTTTCTTTTCATAGTTTTTCTTTACTGAATTCTCTACTTGCCAATACATAAGTTGACTTGAATTCTTTTGGTTTCCTGTCTGTGGCTCCCTTAGCTCTATGTGTGCTAAGTTTCCTCACAACCACTTAGCAGACAGACAATTTAAGGGCAGGTAGATATTTGAAAATATTATGGCACTCTCTGGCCACTAAGCATCAGCTTTTTAAAGCATTCAACTGCTTTTTCTAATCCAAAGTCCACATTCCTCTAAACAAAAGCATGGTCAGGCCTGTCACAGAAATACCTCAGTCCCTCATACCAACTTCTGTTTTAGGGTTTCTATTGCTGTGAAGAGACACTATGACCATGGCAACTCTTATTTTTAAAAAAAATACATTTAATTGGGCCTGGGTTCAGAAGTTTTGTCCCGTTATCATGGTGGGATGATGGGAGATGCCATTATGTATATATGTTTCTCATACTGGTTAATAATAAAGCACTACTGGCCAATAGGAAAGAAAGATAGGAGGGACTAGGAGACAAGGAAGAAAGAGGAAGTAGTAAGGAGGAGCCAAGATGGAGAGTCGGGAGAAAGCAGTATGCCGCTGGCTCCCCAGTAAGAGAAATACATAGATCAGCAGAAATGGGTTAATAATTAAGATAGGGCTAGCCGATAAGAAACAAGTAACCAGGCCAACAGAATTATATCTAATACAGAGTCTCAGTGTATTAATTGGGGCTGGCGCGGCGGCGGGACAAGACCAGCGGCGGCAGGCAGAAAAACCGTACTCCTTACAGTGGGAAGCATGGTGGCATGCAGACGCTGGAGAGGTAGCGGAGGGCTCTACATCTAGGGCAGCAGGCAGCAGGAAGGGAGAGAGAAAGAATGTGTCTGGCTTAAGCATTTGAAACCTCAAAGCCCACCCCAGTGACACACTTCCTCTAACAAGGTGACACCAATTCCAACAAGGCCATACCTCTTACTCCCTGTCAAGTAGTACTCCCTAAAGACCAAACATTCAAATCTATGAGCCTATGGGAGCCATTCTTATTCAAACAATGACAGTAGTTAACAGGAGCTGGGAGAAGACAGTATAGCATAGAATAACTCCTGTGAGTAAAGGATTTCTTTGGAAAATGATGAAAACATTTTGGTGTTAAAGGCTGTGCAATCTGATACGTACTAGTTGAAAATATACTAAATTCCACTAAATTGAATATTTCTTATGGGGAAACTTTATGGTATATAAATTATATCCAGATACATATTTAAAGATATATTTAGTTTGTTTTCATGTGTCTGAGTGTTTTGCCTGTATGTTTATCTGTGCAGCACAGGCATAACTGATAAAAGTTGAAAAGAGAAAGTTACTGATGGTTGTGAATCACCATGCCAGGTCCTTTGCAAGACCAACACATCTCTGAACCATGGGCCATCTCTCTAGTCCTCATTTTTAAAATTTAAAACTCCAATGGTGAATCTTCTATTAAAATGGGGAACTTCATAATGAATTTACAGTTACTTATTATTGTTTGTAAGGCATAGTTTGCAGCAGACTTAAAAAAAAACACTTAAGGTTTATTGAAAATCTATTAATTGATTTCTAATTAACTAGCATCCTGTACGAACAGCCCTTTAATGTTATAATTCAACTTTCAAGCAAAAAGTCATGTTACACGTATATAGCTCAGATTTTTCTATGTTATTCAGATCTGATATACAATATAGTAACTGAAAATACAACTTTAAAAACCATTGTTGACCATGAACACTACTCTAGGGGCCAGATATGGTGGCACACACCTTTGATCCCAGCACTTGAGAGACAGAGGCAGGCACATCTCTGTGAATTTGAAAATAGTCTGGTCTACACAGTGAGTTTTAGGGCTAGGGGGTGAAAGCCTGTCTGAAGAAAACACAAAACAACAACAAAATTCTCTACAAAGGTATAAAAGATTTGACAAATGGGGGGGGGGGTAACATCCCTTGGTTTCTTTCTGATAATGACAAAACCAAACATTTTCATCTTCCTCAGGAATATGTAAATATCTACCATCTGACCCCAGATAATATCTAGATCTTCTCTGAAAAACATTTCATGCTTGATATACTTGCAGCACAAAGCAAAGCTCAGTTAGCAAAAATGAGAATAAATATTTGTGTAACTACTATATTAAAAACAAAAGTGCTCTTTAGCAGCTGTTTGGTTGGTTGATATTAACTACACTGAGTTACATCAAGCTGTTACATTGTCTAGTAAGTGTAGAATGATTTGTTGTCAAAGAAGCAAGTGATTCAGACTGTGTGTGTGTGTGTGTGTGTGTGTGTGTTCATGTACTTCATATGTATGGGGGTGCATGTACATGTATATGGCAGCCAGAATAAAACCTCAGCTGCCATTTCTCAAGTATTGCCTACCTTGTTTCTTGAAACAAGGTCTGAGACTCATTAAATAAGCTAGGCTGACTTCTGGCTTCCAGGCTTTCATGTGTATGGACACACACAGAGACACAGACACAGCCTTCACACACATCTTTCATGTCTTGGGATTCACCAGGTACATAAGCCTAGATATCCTGTGTTCTCATGCTAGCCATGTGATGATCGCAGTTAATAACTGTGAAATTCTATAGGAAGCTCCAGGTATGACAGGTCAGACCTCCCAGATGGGAGTAGGCACTGCCTAACGCCCACAAGGAAGACTGCAGACAGGAAAAGGGCAAAGGGACAGGAGAAATGGCAGGACTTACCTCGTCTCTGGTTGTCAGGAGCCCTGGGGCCATCTCCCACTCTCCAGAACACTCTCCCTAGAGAAGAGTCTACATGCAGAGTCCAATCTGAGGAACAAGACGAAAAGAAAGAGGCACTTAGGAAGAAGGCCCTTCACACCCTAGTCTCCCAATTGATTCAGCAGCAAGGAGGGACATGGCAGAGGTGAGATTGGCAGGCTACAGAGCATCTCTGCAGCCCATTCTTAACCAGTAAAGAGAATCCACCGATCTGAGCCAGTCATGAGGTCAAACCCCATCCTGGGTGAGTACTGGAGCCTCCATCCTCCAACAGCTGGATAAATTCAGAGTACCCATCATCCTGCACAAAATCCTGGGGTATTATTTTATAGATACTTTAAAAGTCTAAAATTCATACGAAAAGACACCAAAGAGTCAACATGCCACTGGAGAACAAAACCAACCACTGTCAGCACTGACAACTTACAAAGGACAGGGGGCAGGGGAAGCAAACTTAGAAACACACCCCCATAAACTGAGTCAAATGAACTCTGTTCCAGGTAGTCTGAACTGTTCTGATGGAGATGGTGACTCAGGGAATAGTGTTCTACAACAACCTTGATCAAAGTGACTCTGAAGAGACAAACCAGAACTGGTACTTGCCCTGGGGGATGCAGGAGCAGCTGGACTCACAAACAGGCTCTGGCACAGGGCTCTTAGAAAGGAGCCCATTCCAAAAATATCCACACTTTGAAGTGAAGCCTGGGTGCAGAACAGGTTATCAATCCATGGAACTTTAGAGCTATTATACTTCTGGGAATGACTACAATATCTTCATATTGTAAACTTAAAAATAGTAAATCCTGAGAAAGAAGGTTAAGTAACACTATAGACCTTTTAGGGAAAAAGCATGTGAAAATTACCATAGATGCCTCTATATCTTGATAGATGATAGGTAGATAGATAGATGATTGATAGAAAAATAGACAGATGATAGATATAGAATGTTTGTTTAAAATTAAGTTATCCTATAACAATATCACCACTAGATACCAGAGACTAATAAAGAAAAAGTGCATTGCTAGGAATGGGTTACCTCTTTTGGAGTTGTTAACCAGTAAGGTCTCAAAGACACTCCCCCAACATTACAGGTATTGTCACTGCTTTTGGTTACCCTCCAAAACTTGATGGTAAGACCCTATTGCTGAAGACATCACATATTTGAGTCACAGAACATGAAGAAACCAAGCTAGCTCTGGCCTGGAAGCATCATCTCTACTGGCTAGTTTTCAACTGCTAAAAGGTGTTATGAGTATGTTTTTCCCGGCCTGGTCTCACAGCTGCGCCAGCCCCAAATAACACACAGAGACACTGTATTAGATATAATACAATAGATAAAAGCTGTTAGCCTTTTACTAGCATTTCTCATTGGCTAGCTCTGTCTTAAATATTAACCCATTTCTATTAATCTAAATATTTCCACATGGTCTTATCTTACCGGAGAGAGGGCCAGCGTTCTACCCTGTTGGTCCAACATCTTGAAACTCCTCCCTCCTACTTCCTGAATCCTCTGTCTCCCGCCTATCTTGCTTTCCTATTGGCCAACAGGGCTTGATTCATTAACCAATTAGAGAAACATATTTACAGAATGACATCTCCCATCATCTCCTCTTTTCTGTTTAAATAAAAAGAAGGGTTTTAACCTTAACATAGCAAAATATATAACAAAACAGTTATCAAACAAGAACCATAGCTAATAATATTTAGTCCATTAACATTTAGCAAGATTTAAAGAAAATATTCTATCATCTATCCTATCTTTGTAAGTCTAAAGTCTTATATGTAACTTATCTTTAATCCTAACTAAGGAAAACTATAACCATAACTATCTGTCTTCAACTCCATCAAAGACCACAGAAGGATAATATATAAACTCTAGAAATGACAGAGACAACTCGCCTGGTCAGTCACCCAAAGTTCTTCTGTAATGTTTCATCTTCAGCCTATAGGCCATAGTGTGTCTGGCAGACTCCTCAGCAAAGCAGGAAACTTTAAACTGTCCACGTCTGTCAGTCACTTTTCACTGTGTCTGGCAGACTGTCTGACAGACTCTTCCATGAAGCAGGAACTCTGTAGCAATGTCCATCATGCATCAGCAGTCACTTTCCTATGGGTCCTGCATGTCCAGTTTATACAGCATAAAGTCAAACAGTCCAGACAAGAGCAGTATCTTGTCCAAATGGCTAGTCTTCCCATATTGGAAGCAAACTCCATAACAAGTTTCTTCAATGTCCATCTTCCTTTCTGATGCAAGTGGTGTTGCCAGGAGCAGCTGTGCCTCACTGTTAAGAAAAACCCTATACCATTTTAAATGCCATATTCTATAGGTCTTTGAAAGGTTTGAAGAATGTCTATTTATCTCAAATACATCTCTGTATATCTAGAAATCCTAACTAACTTAACCATAAGTTTTGACAATTATAGGTAAAGCTTAACTAAAGTTTTGATTATTATAGGTAACTATCTAAAATCTGTACTAAATTATAATTTTTAAATGAGCTATATAAACACAATACCTAAACAAGAAGAAAAATATACATATTACAAAACTGACCTTAAATTTTATCACTAAATGAAAATCCATCCCAAAATGAAGTATTCATATCTATACCATAATACCATTTTCACCTTTAAAAAGAGATTGGTTGTGGTCATTAATCATTTATAACCAACCCCACTTAAAAGAAAACAAACATTTACAGACAATATTTGGGAATTTGGATGTCGTTCTTTCCAAACTGCTTCCTGCTGGTAGGGGATGCTGTCATGGAGATCCTAAGAAGACTCAGAAATCCTGGCTGTAGTCTGCAAGGCTGCCTTGTCCCAACTGTTTTGAATGTTGGATCACCTGGGACACTGTTTCAGGGGGTCTTGCTTGATCAAACCATGTTAGTCTGGAAGGAATCCACAGCTTTTTATTTTCTGTGGGGAAAAAAAATAGAAATCCTTTCCCCCAGTAACTTGTCCTTAGACTTAAATTTTAGAGTCAAAGCACTTTTAAAATATATAAATTGGAATAATCTAGCAGCATTTCTTTTAACAATTGTTGCTATTTCCTCAGCAGTGAATACAAAGACAACACAATACCATACAGTATCCAGACTCTTTTTTTGTGCTTTCCATCTTTACGTGGCTTTTTGATTACTCTATTTCTTTTATTTCGATTTTTCACTTTTTGAAACAGGGTTTTTCTGTGTAACTTTCGCCTGCCCTGGAATTTAGTCCGTACACCAGGTTTACTTTGAAATCATAGAGATCTGCTCACCTCTGCCTCCTGAGTGCTGGAATAAAAGGCATGTGCCACCAATGCCCCAGCTACTCTCTTTCTATTATTATTTTTTTTTCCAGCTGCTCATACAAACCATTGAATTGTTAGTAGTGATTATGATGTATCAGGAAACCTCCCTTAAAGGAGCCACACAAATATCTGGTATTCTCTAGCAAAACAGAGCCCGACTGAGAAAAATGCTGATACTAGGAAGCCTTGCTTGTCTCTGTTCTTTTGTTTCTAAAACCCTTTCTTAAGCTTTTGTTAAGTTTTAAGTGGACGTTCTTATTAGCCATGTTGAAGGTGCCATTTTGTTAAGTTTCTTTTTCCCGGCCTGGTCCCACAGAAGCACCAGCTCCAAATAACACTGTATTAGGGTGTAACAGAGACACTGTATTAGATATAAAACTGTTGGCCTGTTACTAGCATTTCTTATTGGCTAGCTCTGTCTTAAATATTAACCCATTTCTATTAATCTAAATATTTCCACATGGACTTATCTTACCAGAGAGAGGGCTGGCATTCTACCCTATTGGTCCAACATGTAGAAACTCCTCCCTCCTACTTCCTGAATCTTCTTTGTCTCCTAGTCCCGCCTATCTTCCTTTCCTATTGGCCAATAGTGCTTTATTCATTAACCAATTAGAGAAACATATTTACAGACTGACATCTCCCATCAAAAAGGTGCTACGCGTGCTACAGCAGTGGAAAAGTAATCTTCAACAATGCCTAGCTATGAGCCCTGCGAAGTACAATAATGACTGGCCTGACAAGGGGAGCAGATATGTCCAGTGTACAATTGTGGCAAAACCATCATGGGAGTAACCAACCACTTTCCGCTTGGATTTGAGTGTCTGTCAACAAGATGAAACCTTACCAGTTATCAAGACAGACAAGATAGGTCTAGACATGCAAAAGTTCCCAGAGACTCCTATTATTTTGCTAAATGGACATAGTTTTAACTCCTGATGACTTAGTGGTTTACCCATAGATTAATGCATCTTTCTCCACTTTCATTTGAGACAATTCTATTTTTCAATAGATGATGATTAACAGAGACCCACAACTAGCCATGGTGCAGAGAATAAGAAACTGGACACTGTTCAGCCCTAATGGGAACACACACACACACACACACACACACACACACACACACACACACACAGGAATCATTGAGGAAGAAGTAGCAGAAACAGCAGCATAAGACCCAGAGGTAGTGGGTAACTACAAGGAAACAATATTTTTTGGCCACAACAGGGCAGCTGTGCATATGAACTCAAAGAAGTTACAACACCATGCACAAGACCTGTGCAAACCCAAACCAGACATGGAGATGGGAGTTCTGCACCAAATCCCGCCCTTAGTATGGAGCTACTGGCAATTATTAGCTGCTGGGAGAGGAAGAGACAGTTTTCTCCTGGTAATCCAATCACAAAACAGTGAAATGTACAAGACTATTTGGGCAGCACGAATTAGTCAATGGATTCTAAAACAAGAAAGGAAAAAAGGGACACAAAGATGGATGAGCATAGAAAGCATATGGATCTGGGAGGAGTTTTGGATGATGAATATGATCAGTGGTGAATATGATCAAAATGAATTGTATGGATAGCAAAAACAAAAACAAAACAAAACAAAAGGAAAAAGATAGGGCCACATCTCCAGGATCAAGGAATTAAGCCCTAGGCCTTGGGGGGGGGGGGTCTTGGAAGATCCCAAACTCAAGGGAGACACACACACACACACATACACACACACACACACACACACACACACACACACACACACACACACACCTTGGCACACACCAAGGCTCCAAGCTTCAACGCTGGCCCCAGGCTCCTGGTCTTTGTCATTCCTTTCAATCTAACAATTTTGCATGTGTTCCTCCAGGGCAATTCTCCAGCACGAATCTGGGTCCTCGTGAGCTGTATTTCCAAATTTATGGTGGGTGCAGCTCCTCAAGACTAATAGCCAAGATTCTCATCCTCACCAGTTCAGATGTTTGTTCCTGTGGAGGACAGCTCCTACCCCTCGCCTCTCAAATCTCAGTGGCCGGTGGGAGTAGAAGGGAGACATCTGGATGCCCCAGATCCAGTCTCGCAGGCAGCGCCCTAACGCTGGGGACACACCTACAGTGTAGCCTGGGAAGTAGATCTTGGGCCAGACTAACTCACAGTTTGTCTAGGACAAGGTACTGGACCCCAAATCCCGTCCCCCATTTGGTCCTCTTCCCACCCGAGGGTCTTCACCGAGACCCTCCTCCGAGATGGGCAGCGTAGCTGATCCCACTCCCGAAGACTCCACGCATCGAGGACCGAGCAGCAGCTGAAGCCTGAACCTTGTGCGTGGCCCACGCCAGTTCTCCGGACTTTTCTCCTCCTGGAAGGACCTGCAGGAGCCAGGGTCGTCCTGCTCACTCACCAGAACCGCTGGAGGACAGTCCACAGGCACAGGTGACGACTGCAGGATGCGGAAGTACACCGTCCGGGATGACGCGCGCGCACTACACGACCCACGCAGCTCTAGAGATGGGAGAACTACAATACCCAGAATGCTTCGTGCAGCAGGACGCCTCATGCTGACTCCGAGACTGTACCTGGAGTTTCAGTCTCCCCAGGGGTTCCCTCCCACTGTGGGACTCTCTCCCTGGCTGCTGACAGCCAGATAGGATCTTAGAGAAACTGAAAAATCAGGAAAACCAAACCAAAGTAACCTTCAAGTTCTTAAGGAGGCTCATTAATCAATTCTTTTTTTAAAAATGAGTTATCTAGACGCCTTCATCCTGCTGCAAACAGATCGTTTTTTTTACAGTCCGTTTTAAATAATACTTCGTGCTTTAAACTGCAGAGTGTATGATTCGCTTTTTTAAATGCCAAAAATGCTGGGGAGGTTTTTTCTTGAAAATAATTCTGATTTTTTTTTTTTAATGATTACAAGAAGACAAGGGCAAACTAAGTTTGAAGACATTTAAAGCTGTGATGTTTTAAATTATTTTACTAATAGAAAAAAGCCATTTATTGGTTGTGACAGAAAGACACTAGAGTCTTTGCAAAAAGACTAGGAATTTGAGTTGAACTGAATTTAATTTGAACTTACACTTTGAATTGTATTTCTAGGAATTTGGCATGAGTGACATCTTCAGATTATTTCCTGTTTGCTTCTTAAAGTGAAATAACACATAGCAGAAGTAACAGGGACCAGATTCAGTCTTCCACATAAATCAAGCTGTAAAAAGGACAAAATGTATTAAACAATAGATGTGCAAGCATCACACATGGAAACGATGAAGGGAAAATGGACAGTACAGACAATAGTGAAATGAGCACTGTTTCCCTGGTGGAGAAAATGTCCTGCTCTGAGAACAGGCAGCAAGCCCAAGCAGGGCCTGGAGGCCCATTTGAGAAGAGTCCCGGGGGACCTGGGCAGCCTGAGTTCAAACGACAGTACAGTACAAAGAAACAGAGAGATCCAGAGATGTGCAGGGGTTCCTCTCCCTCATGCATCACTGAACCCCAACAGCACGTGACACAAGGCTGCACTATCCGAGAAAACCACTGGAGTGGTGAGGGGTGAGGAATGATAGTGAGGGAGGAGTGCAGGGGTGAGGAATGATAGTGAGGGAGGGGTGCAGGGGTGAGGAATGAGAGTGAGGGAGGAGTGCAGGGGTGAGGAATGAGAGTGAGGGAGGAGTGCAGGGGTGAGGAATGATAGTTAGGGAGGAGTGCAGGGGTGAGGAATGAGAGTGAGGGAGGAGTGCGGGGGTGAGGAATGATAGTGAGGGAGGAGTGCAGGGGTGAGGAATGAGAGTGAGGGAGGAGTGCAGGGGTGAGGAATAAGGGTGAGGGAGGAGTGCGGGGGTGAGGAATGAGAGTGAGGGAGGAGTGCAGGGGTGAGGAATGAGAGTGAGGGAGGAGTGCAGGGGTGAGGAATGAGAGTGAGGGAGGAGTGCAGGGGTGAGGAATGAGAGTGAGGGAGGAGTGCAGGGGTGAGGAATAAGGGTGAGGGAGGAGTGCAGGGGTGAGGAATGAGAGTGAGGGAGGAGTGCGGGGGTGAGGAATGAGAGTGAGGGAGGGGTGCAGGGGGTGAGGAATGAGAGTGAGGGAGGGGTACAGGGGTGAGGAATGAGAGTGAGGGAGGAGTGCAGGGGTGAGGAATGAGAGTGAGGGAGGAGTGCAGGGGTGAGGAATGAGAGTGAGGGAGGAGTGCAGGGGTGAGGAATGAGAGTGAGGGAGGGGTGCAGGGGTGAGGAATGAGAGTGAGGGAGGAGTGCAGGGGTGAGGAATAAGGGTGAGGGAGGAGTGCGGGGGTGAGGAATGAGTGAGGGAGGAGTGCAGGGGTGAGGAATGAGAGTGAGGGAGGAGTGCAGGGGTGAGGAATGAGAGTGAGGGAGGAGTGCAGGGGTGAGGAATGAGAGTGAGGGAGGAGTGCAGGGGTGAGGAATGAGAGTGAGGGAGGAGTGCAGGGGTGAGGAATGAGAGTGAGGGAGGAGTGCAGGGGTGAGGAATGAGAGTGAGGGAGGGGTGCAGGGGTGAGGAATGAGAGTGAGGGAGGAGTGCAGGGGTGAGGAATAAGGGTGAGGGAGGAGTGCGGGGGTGAGGAATGAGTGAGGGAGGAGTGCAGGGGTGAGGAATGAGAGTGAGGGAGGGGTGCAGGGGTGAGGAATGAGAGTGAGGGAGGAGTGCAGGGGTGAGGAATGAGAGTGAGGGAGGGGTGCAGGGGTGAGGAATGATAGTGAGGGGAGGGGTGCAGGGGTGAGGAATGAGAGTGAGGGAGGAGTGCAGGGGTGAGGAATGAGAGTGAGGGAGGGGTGCAGGGGGTGAGGAATGAGAGTGAGGGAGGAGTGCAGGGGTGAGGAATGAGAGTGAGGGAGGAGTGCAGGGGTGAGGAATGAGAGTGAGGGAGGAGTGCAGGGGTGAGGAATGAGAGTGAGGGAGGAGTGCAGGGGTGAGGAATGAGAGTGAGGGAGGGGTGCAGGGGTGAGGAATGAGAGTGAGGGAGGGGTGCAGGGGTGAGGAATGAGAGTGAGGGAGGGGTGCAGGGGTGAGGAATGAGAGTGAGGGAGGGGTGCAGGGGTGAGGAATGAGAGTGAGGGAGGGGTGCAGGGGTGAGGAATGAGAGTGAGGGAGGAGTGCAGGGGTGAGGAATGAGAGTGAGGGAGGAGTGCAGGGGTGAGGAATGAGAGTGAGGGAGGGGTGCAGGGGTGAGGAATGAGAGTGAGGGAGGGGTGCAGGGGTGAGGAATGAGAGTGAGGGAGGGGGTGCAGGGGTGAGGAATGAGAGTGAGGGAGGGGTGCAGGGGTGAGGAATGAGAGTGAGGGAGGGGTGCAGGGGTGAGGAATGAGAGTGAGGGAGGGGGTGCAGGGGTGAGGAATGAGAGTGAGGGAGGAGTGCAGGGGGTGAGGAATGAGAGTGAGGGAGGGGTGCAGGGGTGAGGAATGAGAGTGAGGGAGGAGTGCAGGGGTGAGGAATGAGAGTGAGGGAGGAGTGCAGGGGTGAGGAATGAGAGTGAGGGAGGGGTGCAGGGGTGAGGAATGAGAGTGAGGGAGGGGTGCAGGGGTGAGGAATGAGAGTGAGGGAGGAGTGCAGGGGTGAGGAATAAGGGTGAGGGAGGAGTGCGGGGGTGAGGAATGAGTGAGGGAGGAGTGCAGGGGTGAGGAATGAGAGTGAGGGAGGAGTGCAGGGGTGAGGAATGAGAGTGAGGGAGGAGTGCAGGGGTGAGGAATGAGAGTGAGGGAGGAGTGCAGGGGTGAGGAATGAGAGTGAGGGAGGAGTGCAGGGGTGAGGAACTGATTCTTATGAAGGAATGAAGTCTTCATAATTTTGCATAGTATCTGGAAAGGGCTTCACCTCAATTGTGAGACAAATTGGGCCTCAGAGCTCTTCTTTTTTCGTCTAAGAAAGCCCAAAAGTGAGCCTACAAAAGATCAAATTGTTTATAGCACTTCATTTTACTTTTCAAAGCTCAAGAATGCTCAAAATACATAACTATGCCACTCAATAAGGCAAAATTTGAAAAGTCAAATTTTCAATTAAAAGATATCACACAATACCAGACATAAAGCAAAAGACACCCAGCCTACAATCCACAACCCCAGAGAAGATAGAATGCTCTTCCAGAAACAGCTGGAAGCAGATGCAGACATCCACAGCTAACCATTGGGCCAAGCTCCTGGAGTACAATCGAAGTGAGGGAGGAATGATAACATGAACAAAGGAGTCAAGACCGTGATGGGGAAACCCACAGAATCAGCTGACCCCAGCTAGTGAGAGATCAGACTCCAGTCTGACCAATGGGGAGCCTGCATAAGACCAAACTAGACTCCCTTAGTATAGGCGACAGTAGTGTGACTGGGACAATTATATGAGGCCACTGGCAGGGAGTCCAAGATCTAACTCTAACGCACAAACTGACTTAGTGGAGCCCACTCTATATGGAGAGATACCTTGCCCAGCCTAGACACAGGGGTGTGGGGTGGAGAGGTGCCTTGGTCCTGCCTCAACAAGATGATGGGACAGACTTAGTAAACTTCCTAGGGGAGACCTTACCCTCTCCATGGAAGAGAGAAGGGAGGGGGAACTGGGATTGGAATGTAAAAAATAAGTTAATTTAAAAAAGAAAAAAGAAAGATGTCACACCAGTAAAATAGGAATATATCACCATGATAAAGAAAAAACAAAATAAAAGCAGTATTAAGAAATACAGGGAGGAGCTTGAGAAATAGCCTAACAGTCAAGAGCACTTGCTACTTGTTGCAGATGACCCTGCCCAGAGCCCCCGTAGGGGAGGGAGTGAGAAGATGCAGCTCCAGAGACTCAGGCACTGAGTCAGTGAGTAGCAGAGGCTCCTGCAGACCTGCCTTATGCCCCCTCCCAAGGTCCCAGGCTCGGGTGGCTGACTCTGCTCTATGTCCTTTCCTTATTGGTATCTCTGGGTCAGGCATCTCTTTCTCAGCAGTCTCTGCCTCTCTTGCTCACACAGGCTGGCCTGGGCACCTGAGGCCTGGGTAGGCTGGCCACAGTTTCTCCTACAGCTACTCTTGCAGGAGACCCAGGTTTGGTTTTCAGCAACTGCTTGGCAGCTCCCAACCTTCTAATTCCAGTTCCAAGGGACCAGGTGCCCTCTTCTGGCCTCTGCAGAAACTGCATGTATATGATACACTTAAATTCACAAAAAACACTGGAATATATTAAATAAAAATAAATAACATCGGTGGGGTGGTGGCTAGGGCTCAGTGGATAATGTGCATGACACTCAACCATGGAGATTTGGGTTTGGATACTAAACACCCTGCTTCAACTTTTGTTGTTGTTTTGTTTTGTATTTTGAGACAGGGTCTATGTATCCCTGGCTGTCCTCAGTGCCCCTGCCTTCCAAGTGCTGTGATTGAAGGTGTGTGCCACCATGCAATTTATATGATGGAGAGTGACAGAAGACACCTGATATCAGCCTCTCACCTCCATATACATGCACATGTGCAAACACATATGTACACACACACACACACACACCTTAAAGAGGAAGAGAGATGAAGGAGTGAGCCCAGAATGGACCTCAGCAGGTGGGAGCCAGCAGAGCAGCCCAGGTGTCTGCCCACAGATCCAGGACACCTCTAGAAGCTGTTGTCCCATCACTCTCTTAAGACACCCAAGAAGTTTCTGTCTTGAAATTGCTGTAACACCCTTAAGTTCAAAAAGTTGTTTCTCTCAGGCGTGTGCATATTGGAACAGAAAAATAGTACAGGTATGATGCTCCGGAGGCAGTGGGAGGGGCCTGGGAGAATGGAGCCGCTAAATGAGGTGGACTACAGTCTCATACAATAGCAGGCTTTATTCAGAGCATCAGATAATTTTTACTGAGGGTTAAGACAGGTCACCTGAGTAAGTGAGCTCAAGCCATGTTCAATCACAAGGACGAGCCATATATGCCAAAGCGTGTTTTTCCATAGAGGCATAAACATTTCATTCACAACACCAGCAAGCAATAATGAGTGGTCTGAAGTAAACTCGCTCCTATCAGCTGCAAAGCACAGTCCAAGAGCAATTCCATGTTTTGAAGAAACTGAGTTCACAAGGCTCTTGGGTTTTTTGGGTTGTTTTGTTTTTCAAGTTTTCTCACAAGCACTCAGGATTCTCACAGGACTCCATTCTTGGACCACATGCTGACAATATGACAAATGGAAGAAACTAGATTTGTCACTGTTGAAGATTATTGATAAGCAAGGGAAGAAAAATGCAGTCTGGGTGTGTTGCTAGAGTATAACGAGACACATCAATACGCATTCCGGCTTGTCCTAATAAAGATGTCGATGGCATAGATATCTAGTACCCATGGGTTAGAATGCTCAAACGTGCTTCCTAGCTCTGTCATCTGAAATAATCAAGAAACAATTATAGCTCCGTAACATCTGCCCACATCTAGTTCCTCAGCCATTCTTTAACCTAGGAATCAGAGCTCCCAGAGATAAACAGGAAATATACAGTATGAGCTTAGATTATCTCATAGTGCCAGCAAGTTAGGAAGTGTTCAAAAAACAAACCAGTAAGATTAGTCTATCAGACCCAGGAACCAACTGAAAAACCTCACAGTAGCCAAGTCTGTAACTTTTGCTAATAAATAAATAAATAAATAAATAAATAAATAAATAAAATTAAAAAAAAAAATAAACAGCTGGGTACTGGTGGTGCAAGCCTTTAGTCTGAGTTTGAGGCCTGCCTGGTGTACAGAGTGAGTTCCAGGATAACCAGGGATGCACAGAGATGCCTCCCTGTCTAAAAAAAATAGCATTGGGTTGTAACCCGAAGTATAAATATCCAGTGAGTCCATATTAGTATAAGTTATTAGGTAAATAAATGAATGTGAGAAAACGTGCAAACCTCCTGAATAAAAGAATGCCAAATAATTTATGTATATATTCTATCCTGAAGAAAGTAAAGCACTAGGGAGGCAGAGGCAGGAGAATCTTAAATTCAAAGACAATCTGAACCACAGAATAAGACCCCATCTCAAAAAAAAATATGTTTTTAAAGTATATTTTCTGCATCTGTTGAGTTTTTAATTTGACTTTACGGGCATGTTTTACCTGCATGTATGCCTGTGTACCATGTGTATACAGTGCTCATGGAAGCCAGAAGAGGGTGTTGGATCCCCTTAGAACTGAACTTACGGAAGGTTTAATCCACTGTGTGGGTGCTGAGAATCATATCCAGAAACTCTGAAAAACAGCCATGCTCTTAACTGATGAGCCATCTCTCCAGCCCCATACATTGTTTTTAAAGTCAATTTTTAATGGGGTAGGGAGAGGCATAGGGCTGGAGAGATGGCTCAGGTGCTAAGTGCTGTACACTTACTTCTCCAGAAGACTGATGTTTGGTTCAAGGCATCCAACAACAGTTCCAGGAGAGCCAACACCCTCTTCTCACTTCTGAACTCACATACATAAAGACATACACATAATTTTTAAAAGTAAGAATTAAAATATTTTCCAGTGTGTTTTACATTTTGAAGCAATCAAATGCTTGAAGAAAAAAAATATGGACATAAAAAAGAGCCAAGCTGACAATTTTTGGCAGAAGCCTCGGCTACTTGGGAGGCCAAGGCAAGAGGGACATTGAGCCTACAAGTTCAAGATCAACCTGGACCATAGTGTATACCCATCTCAAAACTTAACATTCAAGGAAAAAAAAGACCCAGTTTTACATAAGACTGAAATACTTTACCAAAAGTTTCCACAAGAAACCATCATCATAGTCATCAAAACCAATAAATTTAAATAGCAAATCTTCATATCCTACTCAAGTTTCACAAAATATACCAGTAAGATTCCTTATTAAAATTTGATTAAATTTATAACCATGGACTAAAGGTAGTTTTCATATTCCTTTAGTCCACATCAGTATAAGACAGTTTCTATCTTTTGTTCCTGCTTTTAAGACAAGATATTGCTATGTTGCCCATGATTGTTGCAGAATATTTGTACACTGAAAATTTTCTTCACCAAGGCACCTTCTGAATGATTTAAGAAAGAACTGAATGGCCAATAGTTGGGTAGGAGAGATAGGCAGGTTTTCCAGGGAGAAGGAGGAGGAGTGGTCTGGAATCTAGGCGTGGGGATTACTCAGGACATGCCAATAGACACCAAGAGGAAACAGGAGGTACAAGATGAAAAAGAGGTAACACCAAGTGATAGAATGTAAATTAATACAAATAGGTTATTTTAAGTTATAAGAGCTAGTTTGGAACACACCTAAGCTATAGGTGAAGCTTTCATAATTAATAAGAAGTCTCCATGTTGTTATTTAGGAGTTGGCTGGTAGAACAGGAAAAAGACTCATTACACATGATAGCCATGAACTTACTGTCTTGGCTTCAAAGAGCTGGATTTGTGTCATGACACCTGGATTCTTTTACATTCATGACCTTGCTGAGGATGACAAGCTGAACATTTTATAGAATATCTTTTTATTCATGTTTGTCTTGCTTCATTTTTTTTCTGTGTAAGTGTGTGAGAGAGAAAGAGAGAGGGAGAGAGAGAAAGAGAGAGACTGAGTTCTTGACCTGAGCCTCATGAATACTAAGCATGCACTCAACCATTTGTGCTAAATACACACCTCTGTCTGGTTTCTTCATGATTATATGCAAGTTAGATTGTTTTTTACACTTTATTGAAAACAGACTCTTTTCTCATACATACTAAGTATAGTTTCCCCTCCCTCCACTCCTCCCAGCTCTTCCCCACCTCCCCTTCCCTCCAGATCTGCTGCCTTTCTGTCTCTCATTAGAAAACAACAGGCTTTCAAGAGATAAGAATCAATGACAAAATAAAACATATGATGAAGCAAATACTCTCATATTGAAGTTGGACACAGCAACCCAACAGAAGGAAAAGAGTCCCAAGAGCAGGAACAAGAGTCATTCAGGAGTTCCATAAAAACACTAAGCTAAAAGCTGTAACATATATGCAGGGGACTTGGTGTATATGGGGGTGGAGTTTTTCTTTTGTCCCAACTGCCCCTGTCCCAAATAATCACACAAAAGCTTATATTAATTACAGAATGCTTGGCCTATATCTCAGGCTTATTACTAATTAGCTCCTACAACTTAAATTAACCCATTTCTATTAATCTATATTTTGCCACATGATCCATAGCATCTTGTTTCCCTGGTGGTTGGTTCACGTATGTTTCTCTCTCTCCTTTACTCAGCCCTTCTTCCTCCCTATATTTCCAATTTGGCTTGCCCACCTAGCCTTAGTCTGCCTTGTGGTAGGCCAAATCAGCTCTATTATCAACCAATGAGAGTAATACACATTCACAGCACACGGAAAGATCGTCCCACAGAAACCCAAGTAGACCCTGTGTTTGCTACTTCTGTCTCTGTCTCTTTTGCCTTGCTTAGTTGGAGGCCTTTGTTCTCCTAGTGTCCTCCACCCTCTCTGGCTCCTCCTCCTTGAGATTCCCTGAGCTCTGAGGAGAGGGTTTTGATGGAGATTTCACATTTAGACTTCTCCATGGAATGTCTGGCTGTGGGTCTCTGCTTCTGTTCTCTCTGTAGGGCAAAGGTGATGTCTGTCCACATTTCTTTTTCAGTGGCCTGCAGAATACCTTCTGTCACCTAAGAGAACAGAACATAGGGATGAAGGTTACATGTAGTCACCTGCTCAGCTTCTCCAGGTTCAATGAACTGTATTGGTGCTGCCCTCAGCAAGAGGGCCTCACTCTCAGTTTGCAGAGAGAAACTGTTTGTCTTAGCAACTTTAGGTTGTTTGGAGACTCCCATGGGGCCCCCTTGCCCAATAACTTAATTGAATGCAACCCAGTCCCACCACTGGAATGCTCACCTGGCAAAAAGAGATGGCCTGTTGAGACTCCATATTTCCCCTTACTATGAGTCCTCAGTAGGTTTGCCTTCATAGATTCCAGGAAGTTTCTACTGCACTGGTTTTCCACACCTGCATCCAAAAGTTCCCCAATTCCAGCCATCTCTCTCCAGACTCTCTCCCTCCATCCCAGCACCACCCCCACCTGATCCTCCCTCAGATCCCCACCCAATCCCAGTCAACCCATAAAAGCTATTCTATTTTCCCCTCTCAGGGAGATCCACGTGTTCATGTCTAGACCCCTCTTCTTTACCTAACCTCTCTGAGTCTACTGATTGTAACTTGGTTATCATTTACTTAATGACTAACATCCATTTATAAGTGGATACATACCATATTTATCTTTCTAGATTTAGATTACCTCACTCAGGATGATTTTTTTCTAGTTCCATCCATTTGACTAAAATTTCATGATGTCATTTTTTTTAAACAACTGACAAATATTCACTGTGTAAATGTACCACATTTTCTTTACCCATTCTTCTGTTGATGGACATCTAGGTTGTCTCCAGCTTCTGGCTATTATGAATAGAATAGCAATGAACATGATTGAGCAAGTGTCCTTGTGGTAGGATGGAGTATCCTTTGAGTATATGCCCAAGAAAAGTGTAAGTGGATTTTGAAGTAGATCGATTCCCAACTTTCTGAGGAAATGCCATATTGATTTTCATAGTGGCTATAAAAGTTTTTACTCCCACAAGCAATGCAGGAGTGTCCCCTTGCTCCACCATCCTGGACATCATGAGCTGTCACTTGTGTTATTGATCTTAGCCATTCCGACTGGTGTAAGACAGAATCTCAAAGTTGTTTTGATTTGCAGTTCCCTATTGACTAAGGATGTCGGATATTTTTGTGTTTCTCAGCCATTTGAGTTTCCTCTATTGAGAATTCTCTTTAAGAGCTGTGCCCCATTTTTTAAGTTGGATAATTTGTTTTTGTAATATCAGTTTCTTGAGTTGTTTATATATTTTTTATATTATCAGATGTGGAATTGGTGAAAAACGTTTTTCCATTCTGTAGGCTGCTGTTTTGCTCAGTTGACAGTGTCCTGTTCCTTACAGAAGCTTTTCAGTTTCAAGTAGCCCCATTTTTATTTATTTATTCGTTTATTTATTTGTTTATTTATTTATTTATGGTTTTTCAAGACAGGGTTTCTCTGTATTGCTTTGAAGCCTGTCCTGGAACTAGCTCTGTAGACCAGGCTGGCCTCTGCCTCCTGAATGCTGGGATTAAAGGTGTGCACCACCAAAGCCCAGCCCATGTATTAATTGTTGACCCCAGTGCCTCCACTAAGTGGTTTGTTCAGAAAGTTGTCTCCTGTGTCAATGCATTCAAGATCATTCCTCACTTTCTCTTCTACCAAGTTACATATATCTGCTTATATATTTAGGTAAGACCAAGATCCACTTGGACTTGAGTTTTGTGCAGGGTGACAAACACAGATCTATTTGTATCTATTCTACATGCAAACATCCAGTTTGACCAGCTCCATTTGTTGAAGATGCTTTCTTTTTTTCTGTTGTGGCTTCTTTATCAAAAATCATGTGTCCATATGTGTGTGGATGTATGTCTGGGTCTTTAATTCAATTCTATTGACCAATGCATCTGTTTTTATGCCAATACCATAAGGTTTCTATTACTATAGCTCTGTAGTACAACTTGAAATTAGGGATGATACCTCTAGAAGTTCTTTTATTGTCCAGGATTGTTATAGCTATTCTGGATTTTTTGTTTTTCCATATAAAATTTAAACTTGCCCTTTCAAGGTCTGTAAGAATTGTGTTTGAATTTTGATGGTATCACATCGCATCTGTAGATTGCTTTTGATAGGATGGGCATTTTATTATGTTGATCCTACTTGATTCATGAACATGGAAGATCTTCCCATTTTCTGATATCTTTTTAAATTCTTTCTTCAAAGACTTGAAGTTTTGCCAGTGATGGTGGCACACACCTTTAATCCAAGCACTCCAGAGGCAGAGGAGGCAGGGGGATGTCTGAAATCCAGGTCAGCCTGGTCTACAGAATGAGTTCCAAGGACAGCCATGGCTACAGAAAAACCCTGTCTTGAAAAAACAAACAAAAAAGACCTGACATGTTTATCACACAAGACTTTCACTCGCTTGGTTAGAGTTACCCCAAGATATCTCATATTACTTGAGGCTATTGTGAAAGGTTTTGTTTCCCTGATTTCTTTCTCGGCCTATTTGTCTTTTGCATATATGAGGGCTACTGACTTTCTTTTTAAAGTTAATCTTGTATCCTGCTACTTTGCTGAAAGTGCTCATCAGCTTTTAGGAGTTCCCTGGTGGAATTTTTAGGATCACTTATATATATTATCATATCATCTGCAAACAATACAAAGACGTCTTCCTTCCAATTTGTACCCTCTTTATCTCCTTCAGTTGTCTTATTCTATTTGATAAACTTCAAGTACTATATTGAATAGATATGGAGAAAAGGAACAACTTTGTCTTGTTCACGATTTTAGTGGAATTGTTTTACGTTTCTCTTCATTTAATTTTATGTTGACTAAAAGTTTGCTGTAAATTGTCTTTGTTATAATTGAGGTATATCCCTTGTGTCCCTAAACTCTCCAGGACTTTTATCATGAAGTCATGCTGGATATTGGCAAAACTTTTTTCTATATCTAATGAGATGATCACAGTGTTTTTTTTTAAGTTTGTTTATATGGTGGATTACATTTACTAATTTTGATATATTGAACCATCCCTGTATCTCTGGGATGAAGCCTACTTAATAATGGTGGATGACCTTTTTGGTGTACTTTTAGATTCAATTTGCAAGTATTTTATTGGGTATTTTTGCATCTATCTTCATAAGGGAAACTGGTCTATAATTATCTTTCTTTGTTGAGTTATGTGGTTTGGGTATCAGGGCAACTAACTGTTACTTCATAAAATGAATTTGGCAATGTTCCTTTTGTCTCTATTTTATGAAATAATTTGAGGAGTGTTGGCATAAACTCTTCTTAGAAGTCTGGTAGAATTCTGCATTAAAACTCTCTGGCACTAGGCTTGTTTTGGTTGGGAGACTTTTAATGACAGCTACCATTTCACTGGGGGGTGGTATAAGTCTATTTAAATTGTTTCTCTGATCTCGATTTAACCTTGGTAAGTGGTACCTATTGAGAAAATTATCCATTTCTCTTAGATTTTCCAATTTTGTGGAATAAAGGTTTTTTAAAGTATGTCCCTATAATTCTCTGGATTTCCTCTATGTCTTCTAATTTTGTTCATTTGGATGTTCTCTTATCTTTTAGTTGGTTTTGATAAGGATTTTTCTTTCTTGTTGGTTTTCTCAAAGAAACAACTCTGTGTTTCATTGATTCTTTATATTGTTCTCTTTGCTTCTATTTTATTGATGTCAGCCCCTAGTTTGAATATTTCTAGGTGTCCTGTTAAGTTGCTAGTGTGAAGCCAGGTGGTGATGGTGCAGACCTTTAATCTCAGCATGGATCTCTGTGAGTTCGAGGCCAGCCTGGTCTACAGAGCAAGTTTCAGGACAGTGAGGGCTACACAGAGACACCCTGTCTTAGAAAAAAAAAAAAAGTTGCTAGTATGAGATTTCTCCAAATTTTTTATGTAGACACTTAGTACTATGTATGAACTTTCCTCTTAGTACCGTTTTTAATGTGTCCCATAAGTTTGGGTATGTTGTGTGTTCATTTTTGTTGAATTCTAGAAGTCTAGTTTCTTTACTTCTGTCTTGACCCATTTTCATTCAGTAGAAGGTTGTTCAGTTTCCACAAGTCTGTAAGCTTTCTATTTTTTTCCTTTGGATGATATCTAGCTTAATTTATAGTGGTATGATAGGATGCAAGGAGTTATTTCAATTTTATTGTATCTCTTGAGACTTTGTGTTCAAGGATATGGTCAATTGTGAAGAAAGTTCCTTGAGATGCAGAAAAGAAGGTATATTTTTTTGTTTGGGGCTTAAATAACTGCTAGGCCCATTTGGTTTATAATGTCAGTCAACTCCAGTATTTCTTTGTTTAGTTTTCATCAGGATGACCTGTCCATTGATGAGTGGGTTATTGAAGCCTTGCACTATCTGTGTGTGAGGCTCTATATATTATTTAAGATTTAATAATGTTTCTTGTGTGCCCTTGTGTTTGGAGTAGAGGTGTTAAGAATAGAAATGTCATCTTGGTGGATTTTTTTTTCCTTTGTGTATATAGTGTCCTTCCCTGTCTCTTTTGATTAGTTATGGTTTGCAGTCTATTTTGTTATATATTAAAGTGGCTACACCAGCTTTCTTTTTAGGTCAATTGGCTTGAAATATCTTTTTGCAATCCCTTACATATTGAGGTATGTTTCTTGGATGCAGCAGAAGGATGGATCCTATTTTAATATCCATCCTATTAGTCTGTGTTTTTATTGGGAAATTGAGGTCATTGATATTGAGAGATATCAGTGACCAATAATTATTGAACCCTGCTATTGCTGCTAATGGTGGTGTGTGTGTTTCCCTTCTTTTGATTTTTGCTGGTATGAGATTATTTCTTTCCTGTGTTTTTATCAATGCCGTTAGCCTCCTTAGGTTTGAGTTTTCCTTCCTGCACCTTCTGTAGGGTGTAGTTTAAATTTGATTTCATTATGGAATATCTTGTTTTCTCCACCCATGGTAATTGAAAGTTTTGAATGGTATAGTAGTTTGGGCTGCCGTCTGTGGTCTCTTAGAGTCTGCAGCACATCTGTCCAGGCCCTTCTGGATTTTAGTCTCCATTGGGAAGTCTGCCTTTATATGTTACTTGGTTTTTGTCCCTTGCAGCTTTTAATATTCTTTCTCTGTTCTGTATGTTTAGTGTCTTGATTATTATGTGTTGAGGGGAATTTCTTTTCCAGTGAAGTCTATTTGGCATTCTCTATGCTTCTTGTATCTTCATAGACATGTCTTTCTTTAGGTTAGAAAATTTTCTTCTATGACTTGCTACCATTGCATCAATGGGTACTCCATGCCTGGCTGACCAGTAATGTATCATGCAGGGCCCACAACTGAGCACAAGTCTGGATGACAATTCTCCCCCAGCAGTCTGCCCAGCACCCTCTGGCACACTGTGAGCTAGCCAGCAGACAGCAAGCTTCTGTCCCAGTTCCTGCCTGATTTCGCTATGTCCTGTGACCAAAGCATTTGATGTCTTCAGCAAGATAATCTTACAGGCTAGTTCTAGTCCAACCATGATAGAAAATACCTCGAACTCTCTGTTTTTCCATCATGAGGAAACAGCCAAAATTTATTGGATTTTTGAGATAGGATCTCATTCTCTAGCCCAGACCAGCCTGAAGCTCTATATAACTCAGGTAATCCTCCTGCCTCCAACTCCCAAGTGCTGGGATGAGCTATCTCACCTATTATTACCTATTTGATATTCAAATGGTCCTTGCTTTGGCCAGAGGTACCATTTTCAAGCTGGCTTCCGGATCCTCTTGACATACTGCATCATCCTTGGAGCATCCTTGGCCTTTTGGCAACTTTGAATTTATTTTTGTGCAGTTAAAAAGCCTTGGTCCTCTTTAGCAAGGAATTATACCCAGAAGTCAAGACCTGGGTGCCTGCCAGGTGTTCTCATTTCTATCTGCAGTTGGATGATGGGGAGTGGAGCCAGATGATAGATGGGTATAGACCTATGCATGCATACATATATATGGTTTCTATAGCTACCTTATAATTCTCCTACTCTTTAGCTGTATGAATAGTAATCCTTTTGTTTATAGCCAATGCCTATTTCCTGCACATCCTCTCCAACCTGATATGCCCTTCTCATGACTCAGATCCTTCACTGGCTTTCCATCCCTGCCGCTATACTGTCTTCCCCATGGTGCCTGCACTCTGCCACTGAGACCCAACAATGTGTGAACATATGCTGTATTTCCCTTTCTTTGAGATGGATGAAGTTGTTGTAAGACTTGGGTCATAACATCTCCTAAAATATGTTCTGCCAATATTAAGAGTTTTAATATGGGCCAACAAGATGGCTCAGTAGTAAAAGCACTTCCTGCCATGCATGAGTTTAATCCCTAAGATCCACATGATAGAAGAAGAGGATGGACTCCTGAAAGTTGTCCTCTGACTGCCACGTGCATGTGCCCACACACTAAATAAATAAATACATACATGCTTTAAAATGTAGGAGCTAGAGAGATAACTCAGCAGTTTAGATCATTTGCTGGTCTTGCAAAGGAACTGAGTCTGTGTCTCAGCACCTACATGATATCTCACAACCATCCATGATTTTTAGTTCCAGGGGATCCAACCACTCTACTGACCACTGTGAGAATCAGGATGAATATGGTTCTCATCTATACATACAGGAAAAACACACACATAAAATAAAATTCTAAAGAGTATGTACTATAGTATATACTATAAATAATCTATAAATGATTATTTGATCTTGTTGGTTAATGGTGTTATGCAATTCTATATTTTAGGCTAAATATCTATCGATTGAGAAATGGGCATTGAAGCATTTATCTATAATTGTGGATCAGTCTATTTCTTGGTTCTACTAGCCATCTAATAACAAGATTGATAATACTATAGAGCTAAAGTTTATATGCCATATTGTGTTCATCAGAGTTCACCAGAGAAGCAAAGCCAATGGAACATTATAAGGAATTGACTATCATAATTATGGAGGCTGAGAGGTCTGAAATCTACAGCAATGCTGGCAGTCTTCAAACCAAGCAGAGATAATGGTCTAGTTGTAGAATGCTGGTATGAAGGTCAGCAAGCAGAGACCAAGTCAGCCATGGACCAAATGAGATCTAAAGACAGACTTCTAGAGCTTCCCTTCATTTGGAGGATGCTCTGATTGCAAGGCCAGAAAATTCCATCAGAAGAAATAAATTCCAGTGAGTTTCCATATGAATATAGATACAAAGATCCTCAACAACACAAATGGAAACTGAACCTAGCAGCGTATTCACAGGAACATTCATGATAATTAAGTGGGATTTATCATAAGAATGCAAAGGTATTTCACATAAGAAAATCAGTCAAAAGCCAAGAGGTGATGGTGCAGGCCTTTACTTCTAGCTCTTAAGAGGCAGAGGCAGATGGATCTCTGTGAGTTCAAGGCTGGTCTACAGAATGAGTTCATGTTGAAAAAGCTGTACTTGAAAAGCCCATAGCTGACATCATACACAGTGGTGGAAATAGCATTTGCCTAGCATGCTCATGGTCCTGTGTTTGCTCCCCAAGTCAACCACACACACACACACACACACACACACACACACACACACACACACAAGTCAAGACTACCCAAAGTAAACCACAGATAATGAACTCCTCATCAAAATTCCAAATTCACTTTTGTTGAAATGGAAATGCTGATCTTCAAATTCCTATTACAAGAGGCTCTGAAATGACAAAATATCCTGAGAAAGAATAAAGTTAGGGAGTGCTTCCTGGCTTTGAAGTGTGTTATAAACCATAGTAATTAAATAACACACACAGCCAACAGATTTTCATCAAGCATACAAAGACGATCAATGGGGAAATTTCACCAAATGCTGTTAGAGAAACTGAAGAGTCATATGAAAAAGGATAAGTTGTGACCTGAACAAGGGGAGCTCATGCACCCGAGTCTGATAGCTGGGGAACCAGCATAGGACCGACCCAGATTCCCTGAATGTGGGTTTTAGTTGGGAGGACTGGGCAGTCCATGGAGCCTCTTATAGTGGATGAGTATTTATCCTTTATACTAATGGACTTTGGGAGCCAATTTCACTTAGAGGGACACTCCCCCAGCCTAGACACAAGGAGGAGGGCCTAGGCCCTGCTCTGCTCCAAATGATATGACAAACTTTGAAGATCTCTCATGGAAGGCCTCCCCCTCCCTGGGGAGCAGAAAAGGGATGGAATGGGGGTTGGTGGGGGAGGACTGGAGGGTGGGGTAACTGGGATTGACATGTAAAACAAGCTTGTTTCAAATTTAAATTTAAAAAGTTATCAAAAAAGAGGATAAGTTGGACCCTTATATTAAACCACATCCTCATTCAGTCAAGGAGTCAGAAGGATGGCTCAGCAGTGTTTGTCTCTCAGAATGAATAGCCTGAGTTCAAGCTCCTAGACCTATGTAAAGATAGAAAGAGCTCACCCCACAAAGTTGCCCTCTGACCTGCACATGCCCACTGTGACTCAAAAAGCAATGAGTGCTTATGCTTGTGGCACAGAGGGACAGCTTGTTATGGGGGGATCTGCCTGGGAGCCTCTACTGTCCCTGCAAGGGTAAAGCACTGAGTGAAGGCTTCTCTCTGCACTACTCCAAGAGCTGGGGGCGGGGTGACATGAAAACTGCCAGCTGGCAGTCTGTGGAAAGAACCTTATTCTTACCTTGGTACCCTAGCCCTTGAAGGAGGAGGGCACTCCGCTTTAGATGTTCCTTAAATAATCAGTGTGTCTGCACACACAGGTGTAGTGAGATATTCATCCACCCGCACCTGCCGCACTGACCACGCCCATTGGCGGTGGGGACAGGGGCGGACTTGATGTGGAGGAACTAGGTCTGGGGTTGGGAACCTGAAGTTCTCTCTCAATCTCCCTCTCAATCTCCCTCTCCCTCTCCCTCTCCCTCTCCCTCTCCCTCTCCCTCTCCCTCTCCCTCTCCCTCTCTCACTGGACTGAGACAGAGAACATCCGGATCCGGAGGCATCCTTGGGACTGGAACTTGCTGGCGTTCATCCGTTCTCTATTGTAAGTTATTTTCCCTGAATAAACGCCTGCTTTCCCCGATCCTTATTTTTCCAAGATACACGGGTGAGCAAGAATCTGATCCAAACTTTATGTCAAAAGAGAGAGATGGAGAATTAAGTCAGCGATGCCAAGCTTTATCCTGCTTTCAGTTATTCATTAAGCCCAAATGAAAAGTCAGCGCTGCGGCAAACAGCCCCAGCCGGTTTTAGCCCTTTATAGCCCTTCCCAATATTTATCATAATGCCACATTTGTTACTGTTCATTCGGGTTTTTTGAGGCAGGCTTATGCTATGTAGCACAGGCTGGCCTTGAATTTGTGATCTTCTTGCCTCAGCCTTTCAGGGCAGTTGCTATATTAGTTCATTGCAATAAATTGAATTTTCTATACCAAATTCTCAAGGGTGGCATAAAAGATAAATAAAATAAAACATGATTTATAAAACAGACAAACCGCATCAAACTAAAACCAAGCATCATAGTCTGACAACAAAACCAACAGCAACAACAAAACACTTAACACAAATTTGTTCGGCTAAACATATATCCTTTCAAAAGACAAATTCTCAAAATAAGTACAGTCAAATAATCTAATTTGCCTTTATTTGCAATTCATGAATCAGGTAGCATTTCATCTAAAAATAGAGACATGTTAGGCTGGGCATAAGAGAGCTGTTGGTTGTTTCTAAGGTGCTTTAACAGTGTCAAGGAAGCAGCTTGACACAGTAAGTGGTTGATTGACTCCGGCCACTTTCCCTCTGAGACTTAGGGCAGAGGGGACCGCCTCAAGTCTGATAAATCAGCCTGATGGAGAGCTGCTACTATGGTAAAGCAGAATAAGGTAGAAAAGACCAGTTTACTTAAAGCACTGCTTGCATGGCTCATTTCCAAAAAAAAAACCTCACTTTGCTACCTGGAACAGAATGGGGCGTATGGCTTCAAAAACAAAAGACTGACTATAATGTCTATAGTAATGTCTATAAAATCTCATTTGCATCATCACCCCCACCTGGTGGTTTTGGAGTACAAGATGAAAATGCAAACTGGACCTGGGACCAAAATCTATGAAGAGCATTCTGGCTTCCGTCCACTGGGACATGCCCTCTCTTCCACTCACTGGTATTGGAATGCTTATTCCAGAAAGAGTCAAACACTGAACTCTCTCTTGATTTCTCAAAAGGTCAAATAAACAACTCAGTTCTGAGCTGGTGAACTGGAACTTTGGCATGAGTGGGTACATTTTGGTTTGGTCTATTGAAGCTAAGGGCAGGCATTCAGTCCAATCAAATGGCTGTCTAGTATGTTTTACTTAACAGTTCTAAGACCACAATGTCACACAAAAATTCATATGTCCAAAAGATAAGGTCACAATTTGTTGAATTCTATCTTTGTTAGGGTTTTTGTTTCTATGCAGAAACACCATGACCATGGCAACTCTTACCAAAAAAAAAAAAAAAAAAAAAAAAAAAAAAAAATTTAATTGGAGTAGCTTGCTCACAGTTTCAGAGGGTTCAGTCCATTATCACCATGATGGATGGGAAGTAGGCTACATCTTGACCAGAAGGTGGCTGGAAGTTGACTGACACACTGGGTGGTATCCTCAGCATGGGAAACCTCAAAGCCCACCCCCATAGTGGCACACTTCCTCCAACAATACCACACCCGCTCCAACAAAGCCACACCTCCTAATAGTGCCACTCCCTATGAGCTTATGGGGGCCAGTTACATTCAAACTACCACATTCCATAGTTTATAAATCCTCAATCCTTCCAATACCATCCTATGACCTACTCTGACTCCAGAGCTATGCTAACCCTCTGCTATCCTGAGGCCATCTTCATGTCTTTCTCCCTCTTGTGATAAACTACTCTGACAAAAGCCACTTAAAGTAGAAAACTTCACTCAGCTCACAGTCCAAGGTGCAACTATCCTGGTAGGAAGCCAGGGGACAGGAGCTCAAGCAGCTGCTCATATACAACTAGAAACGGAGAAAGATAAACACAAAAACAGGCCTAGTTCCATTTCTCCATTTAGTAACTCCCAGAATGCCCTGGCCAGGAGATGGTCCCATCCACATGAATGAAATGAAGACAGTCCCTCGCAAAGCCAAGCATGGTGGTACATGCCTTTAACCTGAGCACTCAGGAGCCAGACGCAGATATCTGGGAGTTTGAGGCCAGCCTGGTACACCTCACCTGGCACACCAAGTAAGTACCATGCCACTCAGGGCTATCAGGGAGAACCTGACTCAAAAAAAAAAAAGAAAAAAAAAAAAAAAAAAAAAGGAAGGGAAGGGAAGGGAAGGAAATGGGAAGGAAATGGGAAGGAAGGGGGGTGAGAGGAGGGAGGGAAGGGGGAGAAAAAAATGTGACTTCCCAGAAGCCTCCCCAGAAGCCCCTTTTCCAGGGCATTGTAGGTTCTGTCAAGCTGACGGTTAATACTAACCATCACAGATGGTCTGCACGGTTTATATACTGCTTTACTGTGATGAGGAGTAAACAAATCTGTCTTTGACTATAGGAGTATGGCTGATATCTGTGTAAAATGGCTTTATCTGTTTTGCTTATGTTGCGTGTGTACACATGCTTGCCTTGCAGTCAGAAAACAACTTGCAGGAATTCTCTCCTTCCATTACTAAATGAGTCCCACAAATCTAATTCAGCAGTGCCTTAACCCAGTGAGCTGTCTCGCTGGCCCCAACCTGGCTTTAAGTTGGAGATTTATAGACAAAAACCAAAAACTAATGCTATCTCAATAAAAGAAAGAAATGAAACATTCTTTGACATAGCGAATGAAAGATAAGAGTCTCAGGCAACAGCCTTGAACGAGTGTGGGACTTACCTAACAAGCTATGAAAACAGATTTGCTTGCTCTTGCTGGCAAAGCTAATAGGAGCAGTGCTGGCATCAGCGGGAAATTGGGGAAGCATCCCTTCAAAGCACAAACGTTTGTCCATCAAAAAGTAATGACAAAGTCATGCACAATGGCGTGGATCTGTGACCCCAGGACTTGGAAGGCAGGAATGGGAAGGTCACAAGTTGGGTGTGGTCGTTCTGATTACTCTACATCTGACTGGCAACTGCCTTTCTTCTTCCCAGAGTTCTCTCTGTCAGGAAGTCCCACCTATACCTCTCGCCTAGCTATTGGCTGTTCAGCTTTTATTAAACCAATCACAGCGACACATCTTCATGTGACGGAATACTCCACAACAGTTGGGTAGAAAGGTCCCAAGTTCGAGACCAGCCTAAGGTACCAAAGGTAAACCCTGTCTTAAAAATAAAACAAAAAAGTCACTGATGATAAATAGGTAAGACACAAAACATTGCAAAGCAGAAAACATATACATGTCTGGACAAAAGACTTGCATATAGAGCATATAAAATCTCTTTTAATTCAATATTCAGACAAGCAGTCTAACTAAAGAAAATAATATTGAGGTCAGTAGTGGTGGCACACACCTTTAATCCCAGCACTCTGTAGGCAGAGGCAGACAGATCTCTGTGAGGCTCTGTCTCAGAAAAGAAAGGAGAGAGGGAGGGAGAGAGGAAATGAATATTGGCTATAGGTAGAGCCCAGTGATAAGTTCACAGCTAATGAAAGACCCGCAAAAGCGTGGACCTTCATGCTCCCACTCAGGAAAGGCGACACCCCAAATCACTCACGAGAAGTGGTCTTGATGTAAAAGCATGAGGTCTTTTATATTCCAAGTGCACTGGGGTCCACAGTCATGCACCACGCAGGGGTAAAGAACTGAGGACCCTGAGTACAGAATTGAGACAGCTTTTATAGGGTTACAGCAAAGCCCGCGCATCATAAACCAATATTCCATAGCATCCAGAGCCCACGCGGTGCGGGCCAATGAATTTAAACCATCCAAGCCCTCGCTTTATAGACCAATCAGTTTTCTATAGCCCCAGAGATCTGCATTTGCGCGGGCTCCTGGGTGGGGTGAGACAAAGCTCATATACTCACAGGTCCTGTCGTAAACAGCAAAGAATGTGACCTTTTGCCTACTTATTGCCAGGGAACAGGGTCTGGAATTTAGGGTATTTAGGGCTTTTTTTTAAACTTCTAGCTTCCTGTGGTCATTGGAGAGTTAGGCTGTGTTTTTCCATCCTTTCACTAACAGGTTCAATGTCCAGCACCATACATACACATACATTCAAAAAGACAAAAGATTTAATAGGCATCTAACCAGTGAATGTATACAAATAGCAAGCAAATGCATAAATGAGCTATAGTATTAGTCGTCAATGAAGTGTAAATTTAAGCCACAATGAAATACCTTTACAGAACCCTTAGGACAGATGAAATTATCTATTTTATTTATTTATTTATTTATTTATTTATTTATTTATTTATTTTCCAAGACAGGGTCTCTGGCTGTCCTGGATTTAACTCTGTAGACTAGGCTGGCCTCAAACTCACAGAGACCCGCCTGCTTCTGTGGTCTCCTTTGAGATGGGGTTCCTTGAGGGGATGGGTCAAGCCAATCTTTTGCATCTCCTCTTCCCTACAGCCTTCTCATCTGCAAGTCTCAGGGCACTGCAGACAGTCTTACCTCTAACAATGCGCACCTTTCTCCTCAAGTCTAGGTTAAAAGTGCACAGGCATGGAAAGGAAGTTTCCCAGCAGACCAAGGACCATGCTCACACTGGCGCCTGAGTGTTCTTTGACTAAATTACCACCAGATGGCATCATGGCTCTGTTTCAGGAAGTCAAATCCAAGACTACATCTATCCAATAAGGAAGCCATTAGCCACATAAAAGGCCACTGAGCCCTTGAAATGGGGCTATTTCTAATTAGTGTTGTTTTCCAAATAGAACACACACAGATTTTGAAAACTGAGGATGAAAAGGGAGCTTAATACATTTAATTAATGCTTAATATGGATTATATGTGGAAATTAATATTTTATATATACAGTTAAAATTATTTTCACCTGCTTTTTTTTGTACTTTGTACAAAAGTAAAATGCAATTATCAGAAAATTTAAATGTACACATGTGGCTCACATTATTATATTTCCAGTGGACAGTGTTTCACCACACCCTCTGTAAACCCTCACAGCAGTATTAACATGGAGACAAGTCAACATTCTTGTCTCTGTCTAAAATGACAGGCTTGTGGATATCACAGGCCTACTTCACCACCACAGCAGAGCCAGCCCAAATGAATAGGTTAACCCAGGTCCTAAAAGCAACCAGGGAGTCTCTGGCCACACAGGCTGTTCCTTCTTCCTGCTGGATGCAAGAGGACACTTCTATCGGGAGCTATTCTATACAGTACTTTACCTGTTTCTTTCACTGGCCCTTCAATCAGTGCAATTACAATGATGAAACAGAGTTGGGTGAAGTGGCACATGCCTTTAATCTCAGCACTCAGGAGGCAGAGACAGGCAGATCTCTGGGAGTTTGGGGCTAGCTTGGTCTACATAGTGAGTGAGGTCTGCATACACAGTCAGAGCTACATAGTGAGACTCTGTCTCAAAAATAATGATAGTAATGATGATGATGAAATGACGAAATAAAAATAGAGAAGGGAAGGAACCACCCATGATGGAGCGTGGGCTATAACTAGAAGTCATCTGTATCTCACTCTCTTACACTGCCCACCATATTGAGGCCTTATAGGAGTAAAAGGAAAGTGTCTTCCACTATGCCTCCAATGCCACAGAAAGTCTGAGCCAGTGGTCATCTGCTCTGTGACTTTCAGGCAAGGTTAGTGCCCCCAGGGATAGGACATAAAGAACAATGGGTGGGCTAGCTCAAGGCCCCAAGACAGGCTATAAAGATAGCAGCCATGGTCTATTCCAGATCAAGGTCCCCAAGACAGATATAAGAGTGGTTGATGGTAGCCCAATCAGATTAAATCATTTCAAGACTTCCACTTCAGGAGAGTGTGTGCTGGGTATTATTGCCCCTTTACCTGGCAAGCTTTTCACTTTAGGGGTACTTAACACCCCTACACACACACATATATGCATATATGTGTGAATGAATATATATATATATATATATCCTTGTATCCCATACTTCCACTTCAACTGAATATTGAGCAAAATCAGCTTCTGAAAAAAGCATACCCTTTCCTAGAAGTGCCTGCTCTATGGGAAACTCAAAGGCAGGGACAACTGGGAACGGTATAAGCCCCATGGCTGCCAGGATTGAGTCTATTGAGGCTCTACTCAGTCCACTCTTCTTCTAAACAGAGTGCCCCTGCTCCTTTGCTTGCCCTGGTTGAACTCTTGACTGCTTGAACTAGATTGTGTCCTGTCTGAATTCACTTTCAGGAACACAAGGATGAAGACGGCTGCTGGGATTGAGATTCTGGAGGCCTCAGAACATGAACAGTTTGTCTATGTGGCCCTAAAAACATAAGCTTAGCAGCTACTTCCCCAGCCTCTCAGTGGACAAGCTGTTTCATATCCTCAGACTACAGTGTGTGCGTGGAATGAGTCAGAAGGAAGGCCAAAGCTGAGGATTTGCTGGAAACTTATTTCATGCCAGACCCTATGTGTGAGTTGTTTATTATGTCCTTCAGTCTGCAAACCATTTCCTTGAAATAGCTGCTCTTGCTCTCGTGTGAAAGTTGGGAGAAAATGAGACATGAATGTACTTCCATTTGGACAGTCAAAGCTAAGGTCTCTCGGCTATATGTGCTGCGTGGCTATAGGCCAGGACTTTCTGTACCTGTCTTTTTCAAGCCTCTGTGTAATCAGATGCTGCAGGCTGCACCTGATGGAAGGTGGAACTGGAATGATAGGAAATAGGAATGCTGGGGGTCCTGTGATGGATTTTTCAGTCACTGGGATAAAATCACTGGCATGAGCCACATAAGGAAACAAAGGTATTTTGGCTCAGTTTAAGAACTTTGTTTCCCTAGTCCTTGGCCCTGTTGATTGTGGGGCCCACCATGAGACAGAACGCTTTGACAACACATGCCAGAGGCTATGTCTCTTATGGTAGACAGGGAGAAAAAGACTGAAAGGAGCTATGGCAAGAAACACACTGCAAAGACACACTCCCAGTGACCCACTCCCACCAGCTAAGCCCTGCCTCTCAGTTTCCCAAGACAGCACAACCATCTGTGGACCATAAGTGCAATACATGAGCCCATAAGGAACACTTCTATTCAAACGGTATTACCACCTAAGACTAAGCATTCAACATCGTAGGCATGTACTCAAGGTCATTTAAACTCACCTAAAGAAGATATTCCTGGCTCCATCTTCACCTTCCATCTTTCATGGACCCAACAGCCTACTTGAAGACCACTCACTGCTTCCCATGCACTCCACCTGTCCTTCCGGCACACATGCCTGTCCTTACACACACACCTGTCCTTCCCTCACACGCCTATCCTTACACACACACACCTGTCCTTCCCTCACACACCTGTCCTTACACACACACCTGTCCTTCACACACACACCTGTCCTTACACAAACACACCTGTCCTTCCCTCACACACCTGTCCTTCACACACACACCTGTCCTTACACACACACACCTGTCCTTCACACACACACTTGTCCTTACACACACACCTGTCCTTCCCTCACACACCTGTCCTTACACACACACCTGTCCTTCCCTCACACACCTGTCCTTCACACACACACTTGTCCTTACACACACACCTGTCCTTACACACACACACCTGTCCTTCACACACACACCTGTCCTTACACACACACCTGTCCTTCCCACACACACCTGTCCTTCCCACACACACACCTGTCCTTACACACACACACCTGTCCTTCCACACACACCTGTCCTTCCACACACACACCTGTCTTTCCACACACACCTGTCCTTCACACATACTCCACCTATGCTTCCTTCCCATGGACTGACTTCCCTCCCATGTACCAACTTCCCTCCCATTATTTCTCCCCAGAAATATCCTCCCAACAAAACCTATCGAAATCCCTTTCTGTTTTTACATATGTTAATTTCCCTCATTATTCCAGACATAGTTGAGGCATACATAGGCTGACCATAGTAGTAAGGCATGTTAGATAAGTTTTTCAAGGACATCGGGAACCTTGAATGCTAAGATAATTAACCTGGAGTAGCAGAGGGTCCTCAGCATTGAGGAGCAAACAAAGGGTTAGGGCCAGGGCCAGGGTTTGGGACAAGGACTTTAAAAGTACTGTTTTAGACTATGTCCTTGAGGAGCACCAGAGAGCAAATGATTGTATATTAGCTGCCTGCTGTCGCTTCAGAGTCCCGACATGGGACCACAGTAGAAGAGGCAGTCTCCTCTCCTTCCTCTTGTGATTTTTTTTTTTTTTTTGATCTTCAGCTACATTTCCAGCTTTATGAGAAACCTTATCATCAAAGGAAATGGTTAGCAATGTTACCAACGAGACAGATCCTCAATTCATGAATTCCCATGTGTTCATTGGGAAGAAGTCTGATGTAGAGGCAATCTCTTCAAAGTATGGCAAAGTTGTGGGCTACTCTGTGTATAAGGGTTTTCATCCAGTATATTAATGAAAAAAATGCCTGGGCTGTGGGAGAATGATTGCTGGCCAGGTTTTAGATATCAATCTGGCTGCAGAGCCAAAGTGAACCGAGGGGAAGCTGGTGTGAAACGACCCACAGTGGAGATGTACGGTTCCTCATTTGACTTGGACTATGACTTTCAACGGGATTATTATGGAAGGATGTACAGTTACCCAGCACGTGTTCCTCCTCCTATTGCTGGAGCTGTGGTGTTCAGGAATGTTAGTTCCTTGTCATACTATCCCTAAAGAGACAGGAGGGACCTGCAAGGGGGCACAGTTAGATACCTTCAAAGGCTGCCGCCCTGTGGTGAGTAACTCTGCCTGTATACATAGTATTACATTGTGTTACAAGTAATTGTAACAGACTGTATTGTGGGTAAGAAAGCCTCCTAAGACAGTCTCCACCTTTCTAGGAAGGCAGTCACTTCAGACTACCCCGGAGTTTCAAATTAACTAGAGTTTCAAAATAACTAGAGGCAGGCCATACCCATTGCACTCCATGGCAAATTAGTTTTCACTCCGGTGTGATGAAATAAACCTCTATTATTTGCTTGCTTTGTGAGTACCCCATTGTGAATTTTTCTCTTTTGGGAACACAAGAACTGAGACTTCTACCATGGTGGGGATCAGAGAGAGACTTCCAGCGTCAACCTTGGACCTTCATGTGCACAAACACACATGTATTCTTCACATGCAATATGCATGCATGCCACACATACATACATATGTGTGAAACAATATAGAGATAGCTCCCGTCCATCCACAAGGACTCTTTTAACAATGGCTCAGCCATTCTATGCAATGTCATTCAACCCTAAAAGGATAATACACACACACACACACACACACACACAGAGAGAGAGAGAGAGAGAGAGAGAGAGAGAGAGAGCATCTGTCATAACACTACCATACAGTTAAAAGAAACTGAGGGGTTGAGATGCTTTGCTCCAGCATCACATACCGAGTAAGAATTTGAGTAAAAAATCCATTGAATATATTTCCAGATGGGATAGTACAAGTGGCTACAGTGCTCAGTCAAAGCATCCAGGCCTAAATCATAAAGTAGAAGTAACAAAGAAGAAATGGGCTGGGTTCCTTGAATACTGAAGTAGCAGATCAACAGACTTGTGTCATTATCAATTGCATGTCAAAATGCATTTTATAGAACTCCCTTACATACATTATTCCAGAAGAATCTCCTAAGAACTGTGAGGCAAGCAAGGCAGAATATTTTATTCTGTTTTGCAGGTAAAGACATTGAAGCATTTCTGGAAGGAGGCAGAGCTATTTCCTGCATCTTTTCCCCATTTAGAACAGCTGGGGTTACAATGAGGCAAGCCCAACTTTACTCACCTAAGCAAACAGGAAGTCTGATGGAAGTTGATGGGGCAATATGGGCACAGCTCAGAGATAGCTGTGGCTGGCACTCAAAAGCATTAAGGACTTTCATTGAGAAAGGAGAAAAGTTAGGCCCTGCCCCCAAAGATATGATTCCCCTTTGAAGGCCTCACCCTCCCTGGGAAGTGGGTGGAGGATGGGATGGGAAGGTCGGTGGGGGACATGGGAGGGTGGGAGGGAGAGGAAACTGGGATTGATATGTAAAGTTAAGATTGTTTCTAACTTAAATAAAAATTTATAATAAAAAAGTCACCAAAAATGTCTTTCCAACTTTACAAACTCCAGATAACCTATAATACCATGTTCTAACCCCTATTTAACATTGTACTGTATTTCTAGCCATGCACTGAGGCTTTTTGTTTTATGGTGGTGGTGGTGATGTTTGTTTGACAGGATCTCACTTTGTAGTTCAGGTTGGCCTTGAATTCATAATCCCCTTGACTTCATAATACTTGAACTTGCCAAACAAGGCACCTTTTTCAGTGAAGGGTATAACGCTATAGTAGAGTACTTATGACTCCACCCCTGAGACTGAAGTCCTGCCTGTGCCCCAGCACTACAGAGGCAGAGGCAAAAGGATTAAGAGATTATTCAAGGCCAACCTAGGCTATCTAGCTAGACTTTGCTTCAAAAAACCCAAGAAGGTAGAGATAGAAGATGAAGGAAGAAGAAAAAGAGAAACAACAGGAAGAATAATTTACGGTACAAAATTTGAAAGGATGCCAGATGGGATGGTATACATTTATGATTCCAGAACTTGGGAGGCTGAGGCAGGAAAATTTTTAATTTGAAACTAGTCTAGTCTGGGTGACATACATGATGAGTCCCTGATGACCTGTTTCTATATAATGTAATAAGTCTTTTTTTTTTTAAGTTTAAATTTTTAAATTCATTTTAAATACCAGCCAGTTACCCCTCCCACCCCTCCTCCTGCTCTCACCTACCTCCTAACACACAGCCACACTCCACCCCTCAGAAAGGGAAAGGTCTCCATGGGGAATCAACAAAGCCTGGCATATCCCCATCCCCACCCCGCTGGCCCACACTGAGGCTGTGCAAGGCATCCCACCATATGGAATGAGTTCCAAAAAGCCAGCTCATGCACCAGGGACAGATGGTGGTCCCACTGCCAGGGGGTCCCACAAACAGACCAGGCTACACAACTGTTGCCCACATGCAGAGGGTCTGGTTTGGTTCCATGCAGGCTCCCCAGCTGTCAGTCTAAAGTCTGTGAACTCTCACGAGTTTGGGTCATCTGTCTCTGTGGGTTTCCCTGTCATGCTCTTGACCCTCCTTGCTCATAGAATCCCTTCTCTGTTTCAACTGGATTCCTGGAGCTTAGCCTGGTGCTTGACCATGGATCTCTGTATCTGCTTCCATCAGTTACTGGATGAAGGTTCTATGATGACAGGGTAGCCACCAATCTGATTACAGGGGGAGGCTAGTTCAGGCACCCTCTGTGCTATCATAGGAGTCTTACCTGGGGTCATCCTTGTGGATTCCTGAGGATTTCCTCGGCACCAGGTTTCTCTCTAACCCCATAGTGGCTCCATCAAGATAGATATCTTTCTTCCATTCCATCGCTCCCCCAACTCCACCATCCTATCCTCACTTTCCCATCTCCCATTCCCTCCCCTTCCCTCAACTCCACCCTCCAGCTTATCCAGGAGATCTCATCTGTTTCCCCTTCCCAGGGCCATCCATGTGTCCCTCTTAGAGTCCCCCTTGTTACCTAGCTCCTCTGGAGCTGTGGATTGTGGTCTGGTCATCCTTTGCTTTACCTCTAGTATCCACTTATGAGTGAGTACATACCATGTTTGTCTTTCTGGGTCTGGGTTACCTCACTCAGGATGATTGATACATAATCAACTATGTCCTATAAAATTTAGAAAAGAACTTTTACACTAGATTCAAAAAGGATAGTACAAGAATAAATTTAAGAAATCCAAGGCTTGTCCATCGAAACCTACAAAACACAGATGAAACATAAAGTATATAATTCCAAGTTTGTGGGCAGTAAAACTCAGTGCTATTAAGAAGGCAAGTACAGAGGCTAGGCATGGTGGCAGCCTCCTATAATCTTAGCCTTCTGTAAGCAGAGACAAGAGGCAGAGGCAGACAGATCTGAGTTTGAGTCTAGTCCAGCCCACACAGTGTTTCAGGACAGCCAGGGAGACATAGAGACTCTGTCTAAAAGGGGGGAAGGGGAGGTGTAATTACAATTCATGTTAAACAGTGAGATCTCATCCATTCACAGTGACTGTCGAATTTGTGAAGAATGCCACTGATAAATGGAGAGTGATCTAAATATTAGAATTTGGGAAGTATGGATATTTTTTAGTGTTATTCTTTTTGAATGAAAATACCACCCCCCCCCCATAAACTCATACATCTAAATGCTTGGTTACCAGTTGGTAGAACTGTTTGGGAAGTGTGGTGGTTTGGCTAGAAATAGCCCCCAGAGGCTCATATATTTGAATGTTTGGTCATTAGGTAGTGTTACTACTTGACAGAGATTGGGAGGTGTGATCTTGGAATAAGTGAGGCCTTCCTTGCTGGAAGTGTCATTGTGGGAAAGCTTTGGAATTTCAAATGCTCAAGCCAGGCCCAGTGTCTCTCTCCCTCCTGCTGTTGGTGAATCTGGACGTAGAACTCTCAGCTCCTCCAATACCATGTCTGCCTGAGTATCTCCAAGCTTCCACCATGGTGATGACGGACTGAACCTCTGAAACTGTAAGCAAGCCTCAACTAAATGTTTTCCTTTGTAAGAGTTGCTGTGATCATGGCGTCTCTTCACAGCATTAGAACATTGACTAAGACAGGAAGGCTTAGGTGATCTTTTGGAGGGGGCGTGTCACTGGAGGTAAGCTTTGAGGTTTCAAAATCTCATGCCATTCCCAGTTAATTCTGTCTCTTGGTTGTTGTCTCAAGATGTGAGCTCTCAGACACTACACCAGCACCAATCCTGCCTGCTGCCATACTCCCCACCATAATGGCCAGGAACTCACCCTTTCTTCTGTAAGCTGCTTCTCTTGTCATGGTGCTTTGTCACAGCAGTAGAAAAGGAAACAGAGCAGATCACTCGCTTTTATCATCAATATTTCTTACTATAAAGTATCCATGCTTTATTTTATTTCTAATTTTTTAAGAGTGTTACAAATAAGGCAGTTTTCAGGGTTTTTTGTTTTTTTTTTTTTGATAATTCACTATTAGAATCTAGCAATGCTAACAATTTTTCTATATTGATTTTCCATCCTTTAGCAGAATCTTTGGGAATTTCTATCTATAACATCCATATCATTAGTAAAAAATTTTACTTCTTCCTTTTCAGTTCAGATGTCTTCCACTTCTTTCTCTTGCTTCATTGTTCTGGCTAGGGTGTACAGCACTTTCAATAAGGTGGTAAAAATGGACTCCTATCCTGGGAAACTATTTTAATGTGAGTTTGGACTTGGTTCTCTAGTTTCATTGAGTTCTGCATTCATGTTCATGAGCACACTAGTCAGAGTGTCTTTCTAATAGTTAAATTGAGTTCACATTAGTTCTTCAAATGCTTAGTGGATTCCAGTGTCAAAGGCTTTTTTTTGGGGGGGGGGGGAATATTTCCGATTCAATTTCATTGATCTTTGATCTGTTCAGGTTTTCTACATCATTTAATATCAAAACCTGTAACTTCTTCTAAGTTATCAACTATGTATAGTTATTCACAAGTATCTCAACATTTCTGCAATACCAACACATCTTTACTTCCTGTTTCTGAGTACTGTTGTGTCCCCTTCCCCGGCCTATTTATGTATTTGCTTTTTGGTTAAAACCAAGTCTTCATTTATTTCCACTCAAATCTTTCCTTTTAATGATCTGCAGATTGGTTTGTTCTCTTCTAGTTCCTTTCTGCTTTCATGACATTGCTTACTACAAATTCCCACTAATACTATTTAGTTCCCATTTTGTTTCATGAAATTTTCTTAATATCTTCCTTAACCTATTCGTTATAAATTCTTTAATATTTGTGCTTGTATAGTCTGTAACACTTCTGTTGTTTCTAGTTTTCATTATGGTTGGCAAAGGCATGATTTTTAACTTTTAAAGAAAACGTGCTGGCAATCTGTTTTGTGAACTACCATGCTATCTACTCTGAAGAATGTCTCATGGTCTGCTAAGAGTGGGTATTCAGCAACTTTTGAACTGAATATTCTGTGAATGTGTTGGTTTAGAGTGGTTTAACACTATCCAGTGTAATTTGGCCTAAATCCAGATTATTAAAAGTTCCTCTATTGTTTTAGTTGATCTACTTTTTTTAAATGTTTCTTATGTTTTTTAAATTGTAAACAACCTTGTTTTACATTATCAATCCCAGTTCTCCCGCTTTTCCTCCCATGACCCCCACCCACTCCCCAGGACAGTGAGGCCTTACATGGGGGTTCACCAATGTGTCACATCATTTGGTGCAGGCCCTAGGCCCTCCCCGTGTATCTAGGCTGAGAGCATCCCTCTATGTGGATTGGGCTCCCAAAGATCATTCATGCACTAGGGATACTCATTCCACTGTCAGAGGCCCCAGACACTGCCCAGGCCTCCCAACTGAACCATGTTCAGGGTGACTAGTTGAGTCCTATGCTAGTTCCCTAGCTGTCTGGCTGGGGTCCATGAGCTCCTTCCCCCCCCCCTTGCTCAGATCAGCTGTTTCCGTGTTTCCCCAGCATGGTCTTGACCCCTTTGCTCATCACTCCTCCTCTACAACTGAACTCCAGTTCTGCTCAGTGCTTAGCTACCAGAGACCTATTCTGTATTTTTAGCTAAGTCATAAGGCCTTTTCCTGAGAGCCTGTTAGTGTTTTCACTATTCCCCAGGGTTAAACAAATTTTCATGACTCCCCTAAAACATATGAGACACTTAATTTCTTATGAAGAAACTTAACTTGTAGAGAAATACATTCCTCACCCACCCCCAAAAGTAAATAACTTAATATTTAAGTCAGGCAAATCTCTTGAGTTTGAGGCCAGCCTGGTCTACATGAGTTCCAGTACAGCCAAGGATACAAAGACTGTCTCAAAAGACAAAGAGCAACAAATGCTAGTTCTAGTTTAAACGCTTCATGTCTAAAGTCTAGGCTAACTTCACTGACCAACCTGTAACCTATACATATATGTCAAAAAACAGAATCACCAAACACCAGCAGTATATAGCACATTTCTCCTGAAATACAAAACCCTCACAACTCCATCTATTATAACCAGATGCCAGTATATACATACCCTGAATTCCCATTTGCTCTAGTTTCCTGTCAACTTAAAAGGTATCTAGGACAAGGGAACCTCAGTGAGAAAAAGACTTCCATCAGATTGGTCTTCAAGAAAATCTGTGGCATTAAATTGGGAGAGTCCAGCCTAGCCCATTTTAGGAGGTAGAACCCCTGGGCAGGTGTTCCTAGGTTTGAGAGTAGGCAAGTAAGTCTTGGTGAGCAAACCAGCAAGCATCATTCTTCCATGGCCTCTGTTTCAGGTCCTGCCTTTTCAAGTTCTTGCCAATTTTACTGAGTGATGGAGTAACATGAGTTTTAAGCTGAAATAAAACCACTTCTCTCCTCAAATATGCTCATGGTTGGTCTCTATTACAGCAAGCAAACTAAGACACTGGTCACTTTCCTTACTGAGTGTTGACAGAACACATTTACTATTAGTAAAGTTACCCCTGGGGTCCCAGACTTGGCACCTTTCCTTGTTTGGTAAATGTTTGAACCAGACTGGGGAAATGAAGAGGTAACAAGTTTTTGCAAGATGTTATTTGCTTGTGCAAACTCAAAGACAACTCCAAGGTGTAAGCAGCACATTTTTAGTCATACACATCTGATATAAAGGTATATAAATGTTTACAAAATAAGAAATGTTGAATACTGAATTAGCTTTAGTAATATGGCTGTGAATAAAGGTAGTAGTTACTAATGAATAGTGAAGTTAATAGGTATTTAAAGCAAACAATAAGATGATTTGGTGTCAGGTATAGTGGGGCACACTTGCAATCCTAGCATCTGAGAAGTGACATGAAAGGATCTCAGGTTCAAAGCTAGCCTACAACATGATAATGGGTGAGGCAGACACAGCACAAAATAGAAAAGCCCAAGTTTTAAAAGTATGCCATTTTTATTGAAAATGTTAGTCTATTATCCTAACAAGTATTTTCATTCACATTGTCAAGTTACATGCTGTATAATGAGCCATTGAAAGCAATACTTCCCTCACAATACAGGAGACACATTTTTACATATTTATAGTATTAAAGCCAAATATTCAGTTTGTTAAATGCTCTTTCAAATATAATATCGGAATAGTTGACACACCATGTCACAGAAAAAGAAAATTAAGCAAAGATGAATATGAAAACACTGCTTTCCAATACCTCCCAGTAACCCAAATGTAAGATACATAAACAACTAAGGCTTGCTTTGGAAATCTCAAAATTCCCATTAGAGGACTGTACTAAACATTGGTGACATGCTGTTTACTAATCATCAATGCGAACACTGTCTTCAGGATACCTGCAATGTTTCTACTTACAAGAACACCTCTTGCTTACACCAAAACAAGGTAGAAAGGAAACGGTGGTATAATAAGGCCCTAAGAAAGGCAGCAGGTCGTATAGTTACCTCCTTGTGGGCAAAATCCCTGCCCTAAAACTATGCAACCTACTACCTCTTCCTAGGAACCCATTTTATTCTTGCTGGTCTTCTACGTGGCAGTTGCTTCAAGCACATGTTAAATCAGGCCTTTAAGTTGTTTCAAATTCAACCAATTAGAATTCTTTTCAATGATGTTCTTAAAAGTTCTTGGCCACTTGATCTTGGCAAAAGTAAAAAAGATACTGATTTATAAAAAAAATTGTTACAAAATTAAAAATTAATCCAATTACATGAAGATAAAAAAAAAAACCCAATACTCTTAACACTTGGGCTACTGCATCCTAGAGTCACTTTTATTTAAAACAATTATCAAAATTAAAACATCAAGCCTCATAAAAATGGCCTCTTTTTTAGCCAGAAAATTACCTGACAATATATATAAATCTTGCTTGTGACATATCAATTGCAACAAATAAGCTTAAAGCTTGTCTCATATTCAGGCCACATGCTTCTCCTTTTTGGTTAGCATCTCCATTGAGCCTGCCTGAATTAAAACAAAAGCAAATTCTGGTCATGACTTTTGCCACTGGCAAAGACCAACTTTAAGGGAGTATCACTCTCCACGGTCACTTTTAGGTGGTCTCACAAAATATACTAGTTGTCCAAATTCTATCTACTTAGAGTAATAAGGATGTTAGTCTTTATGCAATTAATAACCAAAATAAAGTGATGTCTCCAGGCCTCAGTAAAAGCTGTTTCAAAACCATGAACTGGTAGATATCCACACTGAAAAAGATAAAAGGAGCAGAAAGCCACAAAATTTCTCAGCTACTTTCAACACATTCAACAGGTTATACATATTGTCAACTTAATAAAGATTAAGCAAAAAAGAATTTTTTGAAAGATTAAGCAAAGAAGAATTTCTTAAACATTTCTGCTTTTCTTTGGCATTATTAAATTAGCTGTCTAAATAACCCCTGCTCCTTAATGTTTTATATGTCAAATTTAAAACAAAGACCAATGTTCCAAAGTGCCTGTCTATGCCAGATATTGAATAAAGTTTAAATCAGGTTCAGGATAAATCACTTGGACTGAGCTGGTCCTAAGGACAGATTTGTTTCACGTAAGGATCATACTATGAGCCGGGCATTGGTGGTACATGCCTTTAATTCCAACATTAGGGAGACAGAAGCAGGCAATCTCTGTGAGTTCAAGGCCAGCTAGTTCCAGGACAGGCTCCAAAACAATAGAGAAACCCTGTCTCGAACAAAAACAAACAAACAAACAAACCATACTATGACTTTGCACTGCAATTATAGTTAGATACTATAATTGTCCATACCTTCCATGTTCTAGACTTCCAAAATAGTGTGAACAGCACACACTTAAAACCTGGACCTTTTGGCATTGCTTAAAAAGCCCAGATAGTTTGATCAATAGAAAAAGTTGAAACAGGAGCCCATTGATGGTGCTTACATTTAAATAACCTTTTCTAATAATTTTCTAATGTTTTCTTTAAAGATACCAATTATGGACTTCACCACCTGAGTTTGGTTCCTTTATTCTGTGGGCAAAACTGAGGTCTTAGGAGAGCCAGGACAGAAGCCAGAGCTCCTTTCCTTTTTTTGACCAGTAAAGTCTGTTCAAACCAACATATCAATGAAGCTGTATTAATATCTACAGCATTAAGTATGGAAATAAGGTAAGCAACCTGATTTGAATTTAGCCCAGAAGTACCCTTTCTAATTTGTATGTCCTTTAGACATACAACTTTTCCATTAGAACTTTTCCCATTCAGATTATTTGCCTAAATTTCTTGAAACATGCACACTAAAAATGTTATATAACAATGTTTATTGTACTTTAAGGAAATTAACTGTAAAACAAAAGTCAAAATTCACCTAAATTTTATAATATCCTTTAGATAAAATAATGCAGCAAGTCTACTCCTCAGGGAAGGCAATAGATTGTATAGTTATCTCCTGAACAGGGCAAAATCACTACCCCACAACTATACAATCTACTACCTCACTCTGATAGAGCAATTTTTTCTTCTGGAATCAACATAAATCTCCTTTAAGAAAGGTTAAACATTAAATTATCAGCATCAATCAAAATTAAATCCACTTTTACACTGACACAGAAAACACATTAAGTAAAAACTTGCCCCATTCCCATCATCTACTTATTATTCTTAATCAGTAAAAGACATGCCCCCATAAACAAATGCCTTTTAAGCCAAGTTATACTTTAAAATAGTTCAGTTAGTTCTTGGTCTTCCGAGACCCCACAAACGCAGACTTTTCCATCACCTTAGGAAAGACAGTAGATTGTATAGTTATCTCCCAGTGGTGGGTGTGACCCTAAAACTATACAACCTACTACCTCATCCCACAGTGAAGAGAACATCCAGGGTGAATGTTGAATATATCACAGCTGAGCACCACAGGAAGCCATTCTCCTTTGTAATCCTGGTTCCCTGCATGAGGAAAAAGAAATAATGAAGTTTAACTGAATACTGTTACATGTAAAACCTATATTGCAGGATTAGTATAACTTTATACAATACACCTGGGCATCTATAAACCCCTAATTCAGTATATTACAAGATCCAGAATGTTCCTAATCCAAAAGCCTAAAGTTTTCAGAACAATATGAAGTCACCAAATAAAAAAATTTATAGATGATCATGTATGGTGTCACAGCCAGAATATGGGCACATTAAATATACTACATGAAATTATCTTCAAGCAGTAAATAAAGATGTTTATGAGACATAAGTGAACTATGTGTAGACTTGGGTTCCATTCCCAAGATCTTATTGTATATATGCAAATAATCTAGAACACTTCAAGTAATAATCTAAGAGTCCCAAGTATTTCATATAAAGAATCAGTCTTATCTGTCTTAGCAACTTTTGGTCTTTTTCTTGTAATTGCCACAAATTAAAAAAAAAAAAAATCATCAAATCTATTTACTCCTTGGTAAGACATTATGAAAGAACCCAACCTATAATATACAATGACTTCAAAATCTAAAAGCCCTATGCCATACATAATCCATTACTAAATGTGCCAATGTACAAAGGAATGACATTTGTTTAAATGGAGCCAGCTTATTCCACTTAGCAAACATTTATGGTCTCAGAAAAACAGAAATAACTGAAAGTGTTTCTGTTAGGACCCTTCCTTTAGCTACATGGTTTCATATGAACGGAAACCATAAAATCCAAGGTATTTACAATAAAATCCAACACGCCAATTATTCTAAACCTTATCAGTTACTAGTCTTCAACTAAAAATTTCAATACTTAAATAGTTACTGTAAAAATTTCAGCAGGCACTAAACACTGAAGATTTTTGTAGTGGACCTAGTAGTTTAGACACCCATTTTATTACAAATGTAAGCAAAAACATAAATCCAATGTCATAAAAGTTTAAAGTCCAGAAATAAAAACATACTAGGGCAAACAGTTTTTAGTATGAATACCAAGGAAGCTGGGGGGTGTGGTGGGACAGGACAACTGCCACAAATTTGAAGTTGAGGGGACATATTTCAAATTTTCCTAATCATTCACTTCATACTGAAACCTTGTACAATTAACAGTCTTTCTACCCTCCCAGTTTTCCTACTTGTAATATAACACAATGAACAAAACCATCGATGAACACAGGGAAATTAGCCAACATACTCCAAAAGAGGTCATTTTTGACAATGCAAGATAAGCATTTATAACCACTGTCTCTAGAAAGATCAATCCTAGGGTTGAGATAGCTTAGCAGTGAAGATAATTTATTGCCCTTTCAGGACCCAGCACCTATATATTGCATGGCTCACAACCACCTTGAACTTCCACTCCAGGGACTTGGAGGCCAAAAGAGGACGTCCATCCTGAGCATGTGCACACACATACAAATAAATCTTAAAAAAAAAAAAAAAAAAAAAAACAAAACACCCACCCCCCCCCCAGATCCAAGACAGCTCTCTGTTCCAAGTTCAACACCAACCTCTGACAAATTTCCTCATTTAAAAAGCATGCATGAGGCTGGAGATGTAGTTTAATGGTAGAATGCTTGCCTAGCATATTCAAGACCCTGAGTTCAATCCTTCCCAACAATGCATAAAACAAAGTGCAAATTCTTGAAACATTATAAAATGCCCCTTTCTCGTGTGTGCATGTGTGTATATGTGCTTGAACGCATGTGCTGAAAAAGCAACCCAGGACTTCAAACATGCTAAGTGTTGTAAAACTGAGAAATACACTCTGCCCTAAAATGTGCTTTTTTTCAATCTTAATGAGTGCAACATGCTTACTTTTTACTGTTTCTTCAAGTCACTAATCAATCTAATAATTCAAGACAAATGCTATTAACACAATTCCCAGGATGGAGAGAGATGGCTTAGCAGTTAAGGACACTTTTTCTTTCTTGAAGAGAAACCAGATTCATTTCTCAGCACCAGAACAACTCCAGTTCCAGGGGATACAATGCTCTGACCTCTGTGACACAGATAGACGGATCAGTGAAACACTCATAATCTAAAGTAATTTTTAAAAAATTTCTCAATTTTTATAAGGTATTTTTTTTTAGTTGGGTTGAATAAGGAGCACAAATATCTACTACACAGAATCACTATTCCTTACAGTTATTTCCACTTTTCCCAACCCAACAGCAAGAAATACTTTTGTATCCTTTTTGTTACGTGTGTGACAAGGTCTTATTTATAGCCCAAACTAGGCCCAAAATTCATCAACAATCTTCCTGCTCCATATTTCCAATGCTGAGACTACAATTGTGAGCCACCACTCAGTATCTGTAATTCTAAACAGTTCTGGCCCAGGTCTAGTCATACAAAAAATACTGTTCACAAATCAATAAGCCCTGTTACCTCTCTGCTATTTAGAGATTAGGACAACCATCGGAAACTACAATGTAAAAGCCAAAGGGAAGCAATGTTCAGTTAAAGCAAAGTTAGAAAAAAAAGACAGAAAACCATCTTACTCCATTTAGAAATAAATATAACTTACAACTTTGAAACACTTGAATACTATGAGTCAGTGAGGTAACTTTGTGGTACATTAAGTTGTTGGTATTTTTCTGTCTGGACAGTAGCTCAGACATCAACTTTTTAAAAAAATTTTTTTAATATCAAGTTTATTTGGTCCCAACTGTCCTACAGTTCCACATCCAGCTTTACTAACTTACCATATACATACATAATTCTAGCCAATCACAATTTCCCTCTATCTCAAATATTCAATTGAACACGAACTTCAGGTGCTTGCTCAACAGTATATAACATCACTAAATTCTCCAGTATTTTTGCTTTCCTTTGATAAAGCACTTTCAGTATGCCTAACAATGAGAAGTAATTATGAGCACTGGACAATATGACATTTTCTAGATTCCTGTTTCTCTAATCAAAGTAACCCAATTCCAAGATCTCTACCACCCTATTAAATACACTGCACTAACCCTGAGGTCCATGTTAAGTTTTAAATAGCAAAGTATTTACTAGGTCACATTTTCCCAAAGGACCATTTCCTTCCTTTCTTGGACATGACAGATATTTAAGACACTTTTGATTAAATTAGTAGAGCTAATTCTGAAAACTGTTTAAAAGGTAATCAATGCAGTCAGTCCTCAGTGCTCCTTTACAAGCTTTCAACTACACAGTGGAATATTAGGCCAAATCCTCTGCTATCATACATAAACAATTTCTACACTATCCCTATATACCTAAATATACTCTGCTTTAAAACCAAAACGTGTGCAAACAGGGTAAGGCAATATGTACAAACAGGGTGACTTGTTCAGCTTATTGATCATTCTATAAATTCTCAACTTGAAAAGTCTCATACCTTTCTTCCCTACATTAATTTAAAAAAACCCTCCACAGCCACCGTAACTTTTAACCTAAATCTAGTTATTTAATATAGATTATAGAACTTGCTAAAATTAACTATTCTTAATAGAAAATTCCTTTCTAGACATTAGCTAATCACACAAGTCAAAAGAAAACAAGCTATGGGGCCAGGCACTCAGGAAGCAGAAGCAAGACTGCCATGGCAGGGATGCATAGAGCTGTCTCACAATCAAAGATAAAAAAGAGAACAAGGTATGGAGATGTAATGAAGGTGATGTTGTTATACCCAGGACGTGGGACCCCTGAACATGACCACCAATGCAAATACACAAGAGTTTATTGAAAGCAAACCTGAGTTCAGACCATCAGACAGCACTCCTGACACAGCTGGTGAGAGGGGCAGTCCCAAACCAGCAGGGGAGAGGGTTTATGAAGGAAAAACTTCAAGCTGAGGGGGTACATGCATGGCATTTTCTGGCTGGAATAGCAAGGTGACTTTTTGGCTGATTGGCCTGGGGGGGGGGGGAGATTTTCCATTAGAACATCTGGTGACAATGAATAACCTGTCAGTCTCATGGCTGGCTAAGTAGAGAATGAGGAGTAGTTCTAAAGCAATTTTTAGCCATTTGTGGGTTTTCCTGTAACCAGGTTCAGGGTTCAGCCAGGGCCCTCTCAAGATGGTATTTTGATCATAGACGCCAATCTTGGACTCTTATTTATGGACTTTGGATAGGAGCATATTGAGTCTGGGTTCAAATGACTATCTGCTCACTTTAAAACCCTGTTTGTGGATTGATGATACAGGGGCCTAATGTTGGAAGCAAAAAGAATATTAAGAGGGGACCTGTCAGGGCTGATAGTAGGGTGGTCATCCAGAGAGCTATTGAACCAGGATCTGAACCAGCCCTGGTTGGCCTCTCCCGTCTTCATTTGTCTAACCGTTTGATCTAGCCACATTGTCTTTGATGATCTAGTGGTCCCTATAAAAACAACATTCTTCCCCAAGCCCTGCACAAGACCTCCCTGGTATAAAAATAGGAGGTCTAGCCCTGTCAGTTCTTTACCCTCAAAGGGGCAGAGGGTGGCTAGCCAGTCCACACCAGTCTCTAAGGCTAACTTGGTTAAAGTCTCTTTTAGTGCTGTGTTCATTCTACCTGTCCTGAGCTCTGGGGTCTATAAGCATAATGTAATTTCCAATCACACCTCAGGATGGTCCAGCCAAATCCTGTCCTACCTGGGACACAAAAGCCAGTCCATTGTCTGACCCTATCATAGCAAGAAAACTGTACCTGGGTAGGTTATCTGCAAGCAATTTCTTTGTTACCATGTTGTTTCATGCTTAGTGGGGAAAGCCTCTGTCCATACTGAAAAGCTATCTACAAAAACCAGTAAATACTAATATATCTGCCAGGTTTTACCTCGGTGAACTCAGCTTTCCAGTAGGTACCAGATTTCTTTCCCCCTAAGCCCGGATGCTGGATTTCTGGGATTGGCCACACACAGCATTGGAAGTTGGCAGGCCTTACATTTGGTGAACGAGGTCCACATTTTGATTTCTGTCTTTGATTTTCTGAAGACCCCATGTAGAAGTTAACAGTAAATATCCTTGAGTAGCCTCTGTCCCAGTTTGATTTTACTACAGGCCAATCACCACCATCCCTCTAGACACTATACTATTGGAAGTCTTTATGCAATCTAGATTTCCCTGGTATTAGGAGGCCTTGGGCAACATAGGGAGCTCTGGGTCCACAAGGCCAAAGCCAATATAGGGCCAGCCTGCATAGCTACCTCCAGGGATGTCTTGTCTGCCAAATTGTTTCCTCCTGGCACCAGCCTGACTCCCTTCCATTGTCCCAGGCCAAATGGCCTTTAGGAAGGTTTTCAATAGTCTTTCCTTCAGCAGTCAAGCCCTTTCTTTGCATATTGCTCTGTGTACATGCACACTTGCAACAGCATATCAGCTATCAGTGTAAATGTAAATCCTTTTCCCTTGGCCTAGTACTAAGGCCTTTGTCAAGAGCCATAAATAAGCTCTGCCTTCTGTGACAAGGTGCTTTGACACATCTGCTCAGCCCAGACCACTTTTTCTGAAGTAGTCACTGTAGTCCCAGCATACCTTTGTCCATCATGTATAAAATAGCTCCTATCCGTATACCAGGTAACCTCTGCATCTGGCAGAGGAGTATCCTATAGATCAGGTCTGGTCCTGTGCCCCCCCGCCCCCCCGTACTAGGATCTCGGAGCAGTCATGTAGGGGCACTTCCAGGTCGGGGTCAGGCAGCAGTGTAGCTGTGTTCAGAATAGTGGGCATCTGCAACATTATTCTGGTGGGATTTAGCAATGCCTGGTAGTGGACTAGGCGGGCATTACTGAGCCATTGTTTAGGAGGCTGTTTGAGTACCCCTTCAAGAGCGTGAGGGGTAGCTTTGGGGTTCTGTCCCAAAGTCAATTTATCTGCATATTTTACCAGCAAAGCCACTATGGCTATTATGCAGAAGCATGGAGGCAATTCTGCCACAACTGATCTAATTTGTTAGACAAGTTAAGCCAACAGTCACCTCCAGAGCTACAGTGCAGGTTAGAACCCCTTTGGAGATTCCTCCATGCTCATCTACAAACAGATAAAATGGCTTATTGACATCAGGCAGGCCCAGGGCTCAGGCTAAGAGTAAGCTTTGCTTTTAAGTTCTCAAGGTCCACCTGCTGGCGCTCTGTCCATTAGAATTTTTGTCTTTTGTAGCCTCATACAAAGGCTTAGCTATTTCCTCAAACCCAGAGATCTAGAACTGACAAAACCCAAAAGTGCTAAGACATTCTCTCACCTGTCTTGCTGTGGTTGGGTCTGAGATCTTTAGTACAGATCTGGGCCTTTTTAGTGGATGCTCACTAGCCCAGATCTCCCAATGTTTGGAGCAGTCCCTTGGTCCCTCTTAGGGAAGTCTCTTGGTCAGCTGCTGCTATAAAAAATAATCTATATATTGGAGTAAGGTAACATCTGGGTGTCAAGTAAGATATTCATTCAAGTAAAGCTTCAATGAAGATGATGGGGGACTTTTTGAACCCTTGTGGTAACCTGGTTTAGGTTAGTTGGCTGCTGACCCTGATCTCTGGGTTGCCAAGGGGAGGCTGAAAAGAGCATCCATTAAGTCCAGGACAGCATACCAAGTGTGCTCAGATGGGCTGAGTAGAGGATATGGGTTGTGACTGTGGGATAAATGTCCATTACCCATTTGTTGACTTCTCTCAAGTCCTGGACTGGTTGATAATCATTGGTATGAGGCATTTTGACAGGTTGGGGAGAGGTGGTTCCAGGCCTGAATAGGCCTCAGTACCCCAAGGCCCAACAGCTGCCTTACGTGGGGTGTAATACCTGCCTTAGCCTCTCAGGGCATGGGGTACAGGCAAACATTAATAGGACCTGTTCCGGGTTTTAGGTTATCTAGTTATTTTTTAAGTCCCATACCTCCAGTTTCAGCCCAGGCTTGAGGGAACTGAAAGAGCCATATCTTTATGTCAGCCTCTGGCTTGACCTCAGGTTGGTGTAGCCTGTATTTATCTGTTAGGTCATGAGTAACAAGCACCTGGACCAGTTCTCTGGTTTCTGGAAGAACTTTGGCCACTTTATGGGAAAAATGGATCAGAGCCTTCATTTTGGAAATCAGGTCTTGCCCCATGAGAGGATAGGAACATTCTGGTATTACTAACAATGAATGGGTTACCCAGGCCATTCCTAAGTCCACCATTCTTTGGGTAGTCCATGAGTAGGGTTTTATTCCTGTGGCCCCCTAGACCCAGTATTGTTTGTTGGACATGGGCCCAGATGGTTCTAAAAGCACTGAAATTTGGGCCCCAGTATCAACCATAAAGTTTCCACTCTTAACGAGTTATGCTAGGTTTGGGGAGGGGGGTCAGAAACCAATCCATCTCCCTTAATCACTGTCCCTTGCCTAAGGATATTGGTGCCGTTCTTAAGTCTTTTCTTTGTGCATTCTGTAGCCCAATGTCCCTCTTCCTTGCAATAGGCATATTGGTTCTTTCCTAACCTGGGTCTTTGTTATCTCTAGGTTCTTGGACCTCTTTCCCCACAACCAGGCATTTCAGTTGTCTTTTGCATTTTTCAGGTTCAGTCATAGCAGCCAGTAACACACATGCAAGATGATGGTTTTTACACTGTTCTTCATCTGCTTTTCCTCTGCACTTTCCCTTCCACTGTACAAATTTTCAGCCTCCAAACTAAATCTGATATTTTCTACTCCTAGACATTCTATCCTTTGCCAAGTTTGTCTTAATATTTGGAGCTGCTTGGTTAATAAATGCTAGAATTAAGGCACCTGTGCCTTCCATGAATCTGTATCATATGAAGTATACCTCTGGAAGACACCCTGCAGCCGCTCTAAAAATACAGCTAGACTTTCTTCTGCTCTTGTCTATCACAGACCTTACTCAGATTTGCAGGCTGCTAAGTAGCTGCTTTGAGACCATCAGGAGGCTTCCCCTACCTTCAGCCATGTTGGTCCCATCCAGGCAAAGTCAGGGGGAAGGCAGCACCTATGTATGAGAGCCTGGTTAGTGGTAGGCTCTCCAGTGGGACCCAGAACCAATTTCCAGGCCTCCACCTGGATCTGGTCCTTCTCTTCTGTAGTGAACAGGATCTGCAAAAGCTGCTGACAACCATCCTAGGTGGGTTGGTGTATAAAGAGGACAGTTTCAAAGAGATTGATCAAACCACAGAGGTTTCAGAAAAAGGGTGTGTGTGTGGAATGTCCAGTTAATAGAGGTCACTAATGGCAAAGGGCCAATAGTGAAGAGTTGGTTCCCATCTGCGTTGGGGATACCTGCAACTCTCAAAGGGAGATGACAGCAGAGTCAGTGTCAGAAGGCCCCACCCTTTGCCTCCTAGTACTTCTGGCTGGCCCTGGCTCTCTGCTTCTGGGTTCTGCACTCATGGATCCTGACCAACTTCCATAGGGGCTGCTGCTGCCTGTTTCCACAGAGCTGCCACAGGTGCAGGTCCTGAAACAGGAGTGGGGGGCATAAGGTGTGGGTGGAAGATGTCAGACCCTCCTGAGGTCACCTCAGCTGTTCAGCTGACAGAATTTCTACCTGTTGAGGGAAGAAAGGTTTAACTCAAGGATGGTTTCTATAAGGGTTTCTATAAGGGATTCTATAAGGGCTCTGTAGGTGACAATATGGGGAATCTGGTCAGGGTGGAAACAGGGTTAGCAGACCATTGTCTCTATGGCCCCATCAGCCCTCGGGACAAAGTTCCTTCAGGTGGCCAGCCAAACCCAAAAGTGGGCCATCCAGAGCTGCAAACAGTAACAAACTTTCCTTTTTTGAACCTCGACTCCTTGATTTTGTGCTATCACTTTTACATCTTTCCACTGCGTCAAGCACAAGTCTATGGGGAAAGGGGTCTGTCCTATGGTTTCTAAATAGATAAAAACATGAACAGTGAATAACAAGCAAGATGAGGACGGACACACTCACACACACACACACACACACACACACACACACACACACACACACTTACTTCCTCAGAGAGATGACCAACAATAAAGAAAAAGCAGCGACAGCTTGGGATCCCTCAGAGGGAGAGACCCTCCAGGATTAATTACCCCCCAAAATGTTCACACTCAAAAGTCCTCTGTCCTTGATCAAACAAGTCTCAGGGGTATCCGCATCCCATTTCCCAGGGTCCAGTGACTATGGTTCTTTACTGTGTCCGCCAGTCTCAGACATAAACTGTTACTGGACCACGTTACAGATTTGGCACGCTTTTGAAAATAAAAGTACGAACACAAGGACTGAGACAGGGACAAAGACAAAAAGATTTAGCAGGTGTCAAGAACTCCTCGAGCCAGGTCTGGGAGTGAGGATCCCGGACAAGCCCCCAAATATTACGACCAGGACTCGGGACCTCCAAACATCACCACCACATAGCCACATAGCCAGGTACTGATGCAAATACAAGGGGGTTTATTGAAAGCAAACTCAAGTTCAGGCCATCTGACAGCAATCCAACACATCGGGTGAGAGGAGCAGCCCCGAACCAGCATGGAGAGGGTTTATAAAGGTAAAATGCAAGCTGGAGGGGGGGGGGACGACGCAGAGGCCTTGGCATTTCCTGATCTTTGGTTGACTGGCCCTGGGGTTAAGCAAGCAGTAAGGAATTTCCCTTAGAAAATCTGGTGACCATGATAACCTGTCAGTCTCATGACTGACTGACTCAGGGGATGAGTTCTGAAGCAATTTTTAGGCATTTGTGGTTTTTCCTGGAACCGGGTTCAGGAGCCTCTCAAAACAGTGTTAATTTTTCCTGTTCCCACAATGTTAGTCCTTCTTTCCCAGAACTTCAATGAACTACCACCTTAATGGAAATATACAGATGAAATAGAAAAGGCTGATTAAATACAACGCTCCCAATTGTTAGTTGGGGTCAGTCTTGTAGGTCTCTGGACATTTCTCTAGGTTCAGTTTTCTCCTTTTATGTTCTCTCTCTCTTTCTCTTGTCTATTCCTCCCCTGACTCAATCTTCCTAATCCCACATGCTTTCCTCTCCTCCCCTTCTATTTCTCCTAGTTCCTTCTCCACTCACTGCCTCCCCACACTCCCCATATGCTCAGTAGATCTTGTCCCTTTCCCCTTCTGTGAGGGACCTTATATGAATATCCTAGAATCCTCCTTGTATCCTAGTTTCTCTGGCAGTGTGAATTACAGGCTGGTTATCTTTTGCTCTATGTCTAAAACTAACAATTTAAGCAACAGTGGAAAGGCTACCATAAATGCCCTTCCCTGATGAGATCGATGACTAACTTATCCACCATCATGGAGCCCTCATCTAGTAGCTAATGGAAACAGAAGCAAACACCCACAACTAAACACTGAGCTGAACTGGAATCCAGATGCAGAGAGGGAAGCAAGACCAGGCTACAGAAACCCACAGAGACAGCTGACCTGAACAAGGAGGAGCTAATAAGCCCCCAGACTGATAGCTGGGAAACCAGCATTGGACTGATTCAGACCCCCCTGAACATGGGTCTTAGTTACAAGGCCTGGACAGTCTAAGGGACCTCTAATAGAGGAACCAGGATGTATTCCTGGTGCACAAAAGGACTTTGGGGGGCACATTGCCCATGGAGAGATACTCCCTTAACCTAGAGACAGGAGAGAAGGCCTAGTCCTTACTCCAAATGACCTGACAGATTTAGATGGCCCCTCCTGGAGGGCATCACCCTACAAGTGGTGGGAGGGGCAGTGGTTGTGGGAGGCATGAGGGTGGGAGAGAGGGAAAGAGGGAGAGAGAACTGGGATGGATATGTAAAATAAAAATAAATACAAAAGGGAAAAAATAAAATAAAAAAAATACAATGCCCCCAAACCATACCAATTTAAAGCAAATTATCTAAAATTATCTCAAAATATTTCTAGCAAAAATAACAAGGGGATACCTTTCAGCTGCCTTAGAGAATTTAAATGTCATATCTGGAAAATGCTATGGATAGACAGAAAACATCTTTTACGTCTGTACCCAGCTAGCAAAATCTGATTTTTGAAAAGCAGCTAAACAATTAATCACAGTTGCATTATTCATTAAAAAATAACTACTTTTTATTACTGAACACCTGAAACCTGAGGTCAAAATGGTACATGTTATAACTAAAATATACTCCTGCTATAAATGTAAAATACTCTAGATTTCACTAAGTACCAAAAAGACTTATCTAGTTAATAAAGTCCACTCCTAAGTAATTACATAATGCATATAATGTCCACACAAGCAAAGATAATGGAGGATCTGGAGGCCCCTCATTACTCTAGTCCTGAGTAACATGAGGCCAATAGCAAAAATTGACAATTAGTACTCTGAAAAAGATCCTTTACAGTGTAAATAAGTTTCTAAAGGCCAGGAATTGGTGGCTCATGCCTTTAATCAAAGCACTAGGTAAGTAGAAGCAGGCAGTTCTCTGAGTTCAAGGGCAGTCTGGTCTACAAAGATACACAGAGAAACCCTTTCTCAAAAAACCAAGAAATATAAAAAATAAAGTTTCTAAAGGCATTGAAAGTTTTTAACAATTAAAGCACATTCTAGCCTTGAGTAGTAAATATACTTTCCAACTCATGCACACTTAATTGAGAGGTACAAATGTCACTGAATATGACTGTAGAGCACTGTCATTCCTCAGAGCATAATATTCTCCAGAGACCAATGTTATAGGGAGGAAACGTGTCTGTTAGGATATTGACCTTTATTTGCCACTCACAAAGTGGTATTTTCCAAGTATACAAATGTACACACCTGAATTAGCACATTATTTCATGCTTTATACTTTTCTACAAAAAAAAAAAAAAAAATTATCACCACACAAAAGTGATACAGGATTTGGAAAACTGATAGGGTTTCCCACCATCCCGTTCTTTTGAAACAGAGTCTTACTCAGCCCAGGTTGGCCTAGAACCCTTTATATAGCTGAGGATAATTTCTAATAATGCTAGGATTACAGGCAGATGCCATCATGCCTAACTACAGAGTGCTAGGGATGGAAGTCAAGGCTTTGGGCATACTTAGCAAGCACTTTACCAACTAAGCTGTATCTCCAGTTCCAGCTTTGTGGTACCTCAAAACTTTTTTTATAGCTGGGCAGCTGTGATAGATTCCTTCAATCCCTCAGCCTGGTCTACAGAACTATTTCCAAGACTGCCAGGGCTATGGAAAGAAACTACCCCTGCTCCAAGGGGGGATTACAATTACTTTTTCTTGTGCTTACACAAATTTAGAGTTCAAAGGATAACTTGCTTGAGTCAGTTCTCTCCTTCCACCATGTGGATGAGTGAGTGGGATCCAAACTGAGCTGTCTCCATTCCCTAGATGTGTGTTAACACCAATTAGTTTCCTCGACATCGAGGAAAGGTTATTGGGAACACTCCCAGGACACTTAGAAGATCTGAGACCCACTTAATTCACAACGACCAGCTATACATTTAAGAGAATTTATTAGTATCAGAAACCCAATCCACCAATTCAGGCATGTTAGACAAGCTTCCTGAGCAACACTGAGCAACAGCTCCAGCCAACACCATTTGTTAAATACTTCACTTTGTGTAAACTCAGTGAATTACACTTTTTTTTCGGGGGGGGGGGCGGTTGGAGTGTTGAGACAGTGTTTCTGTGTGTAGCCCTGGCTGTTCTGAAACTCAAGATCTGCCTCCCTCTGCTGGGACTAAAGGAGTGTGCCACCACCGTGATACATTCTTTATAACTGCATATTTGCTTTCCTCTATTTTTCCAATTTGCAAATTTACTGAGTCTCAAATTCAACACAACTTAAATTTATATTGAGAGAAGAGACAGCCTGTTTCAAGACTATAAAAGCTATCCATTTCTACAATAAAATTACCCGCAAGGGTAAAATGCACATCCCATTTACTTAATTTTAACAACATTCTTCAGTCTTGACTTAATTTGGAATATTTCTACCCTCTAATAAAAAGTTGTTTCCAAGTGGTATTTTAATTGCTGCACTCACAATGTCCAAATCTCCCAAATTATTACTGCTTTGGCTGACAACAGATTACAATGAAAAGGGAGCCAGAATTCAAAAAACACTGAATTAAACTTGCTTTTTCCTATAAAACTGTTTTAGCACCACATTCAATTTTCTTCACAAGATTGTCAGGCAATCAAAAAAAAAAAAATGAGAACGCTGACTGTTGTTAAGAACAGGGTGCCAAGGCAGCAACGGTTTTCATTAAGGAAACCTGTCATCACCTTCCACTTCCAACTCAGTTTCTAAAGTTCTCTCTCCCCTCCTGCCCTTTGATAACGGCGTTTTTCACACAAGAACGTCCCGAGTACAATACCCAGGGCCTCCACTTCTAACGAGTCGGATCACGGAAGGGCACAGCTGGCCAAGGGCACGCAGGTTACCACGCTGCCTGCACTAAAGAGCGCCGGCAAGTTTAGCAGCCGGGAGGCGCTGGGTCCCACGAGTTTGCAGCCTCCCCGTCAAAAGGCCAGGCTCGTTTCCGGTGCGTGCCACCGAGCTGCAAATCCCCCGGGATGCAATTTCCTCCCGCTCTCGGCCCCCCCCTCCCCCAGCCAAGGACGGGGCCGCCGCGGCGGAGCTCCAGCGCCAGCAGCTGCTGCAGCCGCCACGCAGGCCGCAGTAGGCCGAGCGAGCCGAGCAGGGGCAGGCGGCCAGCGCCTGGGCGCCCCGTCCCTCCCACAACCCCACCCCGGCCCTCCCCACCCCACCCCCCGCACTTCCTACCTCCCGGCATCCCAACCCCCAAAGCCAAGGTCTCCCCGGCCCACAAACCTGGCGGCGGAAGTGACGTCACGGCGCCCGGCACCGCCCGCGGCCAGTCACGCCACGGCGGGAGGCGAGCGCCGGCCAACGGGGCGCCGGCCGCGGGGCGGGACTTCCGCCCGCCGCAAGTTTGATTGAAGCGGGGGAGGGGGAGGGGCGCAGTGAGGAATGTGAAGAATGACCCCCTCCCCCGCCCGGCGGCCGCGGAGCTGGGCGGGAAGCGCGGGGGCTGGGGCGGGCGGGAGGAGCGCGCGGGCGGCCGGGCGGGCCGGGCCGGCAGCGGCCACGCGGCACCCCTCCCCCGCCCGCACCCCGCGGCCCGCCCGCAGCGTCTGCGCGCCGCCAGCCCCGGGGACAGCCGCCTGCCCGCGGCGGCCAGGGCAGCCCCGGGGCCCCGGCGTGCGGCGATCCGGCCCCACCAGCCCGCCCGCCCGCCCGCCCGCCGGCTGCGCTGCCGCGGCGAGCCCGAGCAGGGAAAAATGGCGACGGCCCCGCGCTCGCCCTCACGCCCGCGGTACCCACCTCAGGCCCGCGGACAAGGCCTCCTGCCGCCGTCGGCGCGGGAGTGGCCCGGCCTTCCCCGCCGCGCCCGGCCGGCCGCCGCCACCGCCGCGCCCGGCCAGCAGCGCGCGAGGACCCGGATGGAAGCGCGCGGGCGGGCGTGCGGGCGGGAGAGCGGGCGTGCGGGCGGGCGCCGCCTCGGCGGCCTGGGGGAACGCGACGCGCGCGCCGGGAACCCGATGCGGGGGCGGGCGCCGCGGGCAGCGCGCGCGCCCATTGGCCGAGCCCCGTGACGGACGCGCGCCTCAGCCTCTCGCCTCGCCGGGCGGCTGAGCCCGCCCCGCGCGGGGCGGCCGCCGCGGAGAAGGCGGGTCCAGCCCGCCCCGCGTGGCGGCTCCTCTTTCCCTACTGGGGAAGCGGGAGAGGAGCGAGCGCCGTCCCCTCGGCCCCGCCCTCCGCGCTGATGGACGAGCCGCGTCACGTGGCCGCCGTGGGCTACCCCAGCCGCGAGGCGGGAGCTGCCCCGTGCCCCGGGGCGGTTTTCACGCGTCTGGACGGTGTTGGGTCCCCCAGAACCTTCCCCCTCAGCGACCCAGAGGCCCGGTGCCAAAGCTGCTGTGTGCCTCAGTTTACCCGTCCGTCACGTAAGGAGTTATGTCATCCATAGTGTAACTTTTACCGCTTGTATTATTTAGTTTTTACATCCCATGTATTGATTTTTCTTTCTCTCTCTCTTTTTTTTTTTTTTTTTTTTTTTTTTTTTTTTTTTTTTTTTTTTTGGCACTAAAAGTTTTTAAGAGCGGTCCTTAATTATCCTGTTTTTAAATCAATGCAAAAATATTCCTCTATTCTTATTCAAACTTCCCCTACTAGGACTTTAGAATCGCAAGGCCTGTGCTCTAGCTGTTTCATACTAGTTAATTCTAGTAGCTTTGTTCATTTTTAAAAGAAAAAAATAAATGTGAGCACTTACCCGCAATACAGCCAGGGGACATCACATTGTAGATTTCAGTGATGTGCTTATATTATGAACTCAGACTGTCAGCTATCCTATTCTGCGTCCAAAGCAAAAGGCAAGTTAAGAAGATGGAGGGTTAGGGTCTACAAAAAAATAGAGGAGGCAAATGAACTTGAGCTTGTGGGATGGGTAGGTTTTGGGACGGTTTCAATCCTCAGGGTGTACTGTGAGAAATGACTATAAACACTATATAAAAGATGATGGTATAAACTTACCTTTATACAAAATTAGACTCCACACGGATTTTCCTTCATAAATATCATAAACATAGCTGTGGTCTCTCTCTGTGTGTGTGTGTGTGTGTGTGTGTCTGTACTAAACAGAAACCAAGTTTGAAGGTGATTACAATTACAGACCCACTATAGCCATGTGACTGAAAATGGGTGAAGCTTCTGGCATCTGTCCTAGGAGAAAGGGCTTGCCCTCTGTTTCGGGAGGTGCATTCCAGACTATGAGAATGGGGCCCTATGAAGAAGCAACCTCCTGGGCCCAGAAAGAATTGGGTGCAATCTGAGGCCAAAGATGAACAAACTCCTGCAACTGAGGGTTTTGGAGTAGCCAGCCCTATGTCTCTAATTCTTTGACATCTCAGTTCCCACTCTACTTCTTACATGGCAGACGGAGGCTCCCTCCAACATTCTCAAACTAGACAAACGAATCAGTATATGTAAGCGAAATTGCCAAAAATAAAGCATACATGCTTCTTGAAATGTCCTCTAGTCTCTTTGCTTCAGCTGTCCCTTGTTAAAGTTTCCTCTGTCCTTGAGTCTTCTGTTCCCCTTTGGCCCTACATTCATTACACAACTTCAAGATAGTTTGTTTGCCTCTTGAACTTCCAGTTGCTCTTAGGTTAGACTCTGTGTCCTTATTCTTGGGTATAACAGGACATTTTAGTATGTCATTTCAAGCCACCATGCACCAATATAACTTGTTAAATGATATTTCTGGATATGTCTGTGAGGGTGCTTCTAGATGAGATTAGCGTATAAATTGGTAAACCGAGGAAAAGCACATGCCTTCCTCAATGTGAGTTGGCCTCATCTAATCCACCCAGGGCTTGAAAGTGGTCCAGGGACACAGAGTAGTTGAATTCTCTGCTGATTGCTAGGCCTTCACACTACGCCAGCAGCAGCTTTCTTATGTTTCCAGCTTGCATGGAAAATTGTGGGGCTTGGCCCAGCTAGATGGCTCAGTGGATAAAGGTACTGGCCTCCAAGGCTGTTGATAAAGTTCAGTTCTCAGAATCTGCGAAGTACAGTAGAACCAAGCCTGCCGAGTTGTCCTCTGACCTCCACACAAACACCAAATGAGTAAATGGAAAAAATATTTCTTCAAGAAAACTGTAGGCCTTCTTGGACTTCATAATCATTTGAGCCAACAATGAGCATGCACATTTACACGTAGATGTCCTTTGGTTGTGATGAAGTTTGGGCCCAATAAACCAGTGCTGTAAGTTAAACCTTACAAAGCTGGGGACATTGTGACCCTGCTTTTCTGTGAATACTGACTGACACACTGTGCCTTCTTTAGTCGGTCACTTAGGCCCTGTTATGGCATGGCGTGGCTAACAGGAGAATAGTATCTGGCAGTGTCATCCACAGCCAAACCTACTCCATTTGCCCATGACTCCTGAGGGCCTGAAGTGCTACATCTCAACAGAAAGAAATTCCACAAGCAAAGACCTCAGGCAAAGCGGGATACTTTCCTCCCCAGGATTGTCCTTGGGATTCTTGTTATATTACTTACCTCACATTATCTTCCTCAACCAGTTTATAAATAGGTCATGGCCTAGGGTCCCGTGTAGTTCACAGAAATGCTTTGTTACTCTCAGGCGATATTTTAAATCTATTTTAAATTGGCTGACAGCATTCAAAAGAATGAAGACATTTAATGTAAAAATATCTGGGTTTCTTGGTTTTCTTTTTAAAAAAAAAAAAAATGCATTGGAATCTCTGCACTCGGTCTGCATTCCAATGTGACAAGGTTTTCTTTATGTGAAGCATGAGCTATGCTATTTGTGAGTCGCCAAGGAGCCTGAGCCATTTTTTATGACAAGCCTGGTTCCCGAAGTCACTGAATTAGTCCAGTCCTCTGGATGTAAAGCACAGACTCCTCTTGGGGGCCGGGGTCCTGACCCACTTCCATTGTGAAGTTTTGGTCTTAGCTATTAGCTATGGCATCTTCACCACAGAGGTGAACAGCTAGCCCGAGCTGAGCAGCCCCTCAGAAGTTCTCCATGAGTACCTAGGTGAGGTTAACTAGCACCCTTCCTGAGAGTACTCTGAAAAATGAACTAAGTGGAGAAGCCCTGATCTCAGCCCCAAAGTTGCAATGACAGATGAGAAGAGGCCTATCTGCAGAAAAGATACAGGACAGAGAGGGGAAGCAAGGGGACAGGGAGACTGCTAGGTGTGGGAAACGCTTGCCACACAAGCAAGGGACCTTAGTCAGGTCTGTTCCAGCACTCACATAAAAAGGCAAGTGTGCACCACCTCCAGTGCTGGGGACAAAAAGACAGAAGGATCCCTGGAGCTTGCTAGCCAGCCAGTCCAACAGAGTAAGGGAGAGACCCTGTGTCTTCAAAATAAGGCGAAGAACAGTTGAAGACACCTGACACTGACTTCTGACCTACACACACGCATGCATGCATGCACGCACGCACGCGTGTAGATAAAAGACTAAGAGTGGGAGTTAAGCTGACTCCCCACATTCTGGGATTCTTGAGGTCATGGTGATAACATCTTGGGCTTGAAAGGCATCTTAGAGCAAGGATAAACTATGTTCACTCCTGTTTATGATTAAATCTCAAGGATTGGCCTATGCCCCACCTTAACCTTAACTATACATAAACCTCTACTGCAGGATTGAGGAAACCACAACCATGCCTTTGTTTCAAAAAGTTGCAATGACCATCTGGCAACCTTACCTTTGTTTCAATAGGTTTTTATGACTACGCTGTGCTCTGACCACATTGCTATGGTCTGCTCCTGTAACCCTGACTATTTTGCCCACCAAACCCCCTATTCAGAAACTCCCTACACGAGCTATAAAAACCTTGTCTTCCTTACAGACGATGCTGATCTCTTGAACCCTGCTTTTAGGAAGAGACAGCTGGTGTACATGAATAATAATAATAATAATAATAATAATAATAATAATAATAACTTGAGTTAATTAATTCGGCTATGATTATTTGGGTCAGTAGTCTTTCTCCTCTGATTTTTTGGAATTTCCCCCAATAAGTGTCAGGCACATTTCTCTCACTCTGGAGGGACAATATGGAGTCTCTGTGAGTCATGCTCAATGGTGAGGGAGTTAGGAGGACGGACATAAGTGGATTAAGAATCCACATTTCTGCCATCTACTAACTGTGGTTTGGGAATATATTGTTCATTTCCTTAGACCTCAGGTAGTCTCATATTTACTTACTCTTGAGTTATGGGTTTCCCAAAATTCAGTTGGTGGAGTACTTGCCTAGCAGGCAGGAAGGTGAATCAATAAATAAAATCCACAACCCATAAGCTGAACTAGATGATGTACACCTTTAATCCCAATGCTTGGGAAGTGGAGGCAAGGTCAAAAGATTCAAGCCATCCTTGTTCAAGTTAAAGGCTGTGTGTGCATAACTGGCCTTCTACAAATACTTAATTTCATGATAGATGTTTAATGAAAACTGATAGGCTGGTGTTAGAGAACGAACTCCTCTGAAGAACTACGGCAGTGTTCTTTAAGGGGACAGTCTTTGGGATAGCCTAAAACTCAAGTCCAGGCTAGGTAGATGTGCATATTGTCTATCATGTAAATAGTTGTGGGACCTTGGGCCTGTTATTTAAACTCAGATTTTTCTCTTAGAAGACAGAAGTAGGAGATAAACTCATCTCCTAGAAGATAAGTCTCAGTTCTTCTAGTTATTTCCAGAAATAAATTAAGTCCTTAATAAAACTCTTCCTAATGGTTCATAATCAGCATTCAACCTTATTATTGTGATGGGAAAAAGAACAAGCCACTAGAGCTAGCCAAAGGCTTCCTTTCTAGGGGAATTATAACAAGATTAATATAAACCCAGAGACAGATAGTGGGGTTCAAGCTGAAGATCAGAAAAGCAAAGCAGCCAGCCAGTAGTTCTTAACCTCTACCACAGACCGAAATGGATGTTCCTGTCTCCACAAATCCTCAGAGTGCAATGCAGACCACACTGCTGTCCACCAAGCCTCAGACAGCACTCCTCTGAGTTCCTGTCTCACACCGCCTTATAGTCCTTTCTCTGCACAGCCATATCACTCCTATCTCCACCTCCCTGGTGCTGGGATTAAAGGCGTGTGATCCCAAATCCTGGGATTAAAGGTAACTGACACCACCACCTGGCCTCTATAGCTAACTAGTGTGGCTGCTGGAATTAAAGGTGTATATCACCACTACCTGGCTCTATGGCTGTCACTAGCTTTGCATTTGATCTCCAGTGGCTTTATTAAATCATAAACAATGTATCACCACAGGGAATAATAGCTATTGTAATTTCTGTGTCTGTCACTCCATTGCATAGTAAGTAATCGGAGACCCCTGTTATCCTATGTGGTTGCCCCAAGAACTCACACACCTATACCACCACCAGGCCAGGTGGGCAGGCCCAGCATTTCCAGGGTGTTGAAGCTTCCTTAAGAAGCACCAAGCCATGCTAAGTGTGCTGGTACATGCAATTAATCTCTGCAGAGGCAGGTGGAACTCCGTGAGTTTGAATCCAACCTGGTCTATAGAGCTAGTTCCAGAATAGCCAGGGTTACACAAAGGAACCCTGCCTTGAAAAAGAAAGAAAGAAAGAGAAAGAAAGAAAGAAAGAAAGAAAGAAAGAAAGAAAGAAAGGAAGAAAGGAAGAAAGAGGAAACGGAGGGAGGAGGAGGAGAAGGGGGAGGAGGAAGAAAAGGAGGGGTGGATGGGGAAGAGGAAGAAGAAGAAATTGAAGAAGAAGAAATAGAAGAAGGGAGGAGGAGCACCAGCAGCAGGCCTCTTCTTTTGTTTGTTTTGTTTTGTTTTTCGAGACAGGGTTTCTCTGTAGTTTTGGATCCTGTCCTGGAACTTGCTCTGTAGACCAGGCTGGCCTCGAACTCAGAGATCCGCCTGCCTCTGCCTTCCTAACAAGCTTCTTAATAAGTAGGTTTCCCCTACAGAGGAAGAAGCCTTGGATATAGTTACCAGCTGGGTGACCTGTAGGGAGAAAGAAATCACAACGCGGAAAGAACACCCCCACCCAAGAAGTTGAAGTGTAGCTACTTTCTAATTGCAGCCAAAATAATCAAAGTTGTTGACATTCTGGGGCCCCAAACAGGACTTTACACCATGGACTCCATGGCCCCAAACCCAGTTTCCTGTGGAGAGGGCACCTTAGTGGGGGAAGTAGAGGAGCCAAAGATGGATCGGGTAAGCTAGGCAGCGTCCTCAGACTCTGGCAGGGAGCCTGCCCTGACCCACACAGAACTTCCTCCAGCGCTGCATGGCTGACCCACGCCCTTGCCCTCCCTGCCTGCGGCCCAGGACTCCGGGAACCCAGCCTCCTGGAGCCAGGCCGGGTGCCGGGCACACACTCAGGCTCGACCTAGTCAGTGCCCTGTGTGCTCCTATGGACTCGTTGGCCTTGGCGCAGATGCCCACCAGGAGCCTCCTCAAGGCAGCCATGTCCTAGTGTAGTAACTGCACCGTGTTCCAGTGTTTCTGCACAGCCTCTTATTTGCTGTTGAGCTGGCGCCAAGCCCGGAGGAGGCCAGCTGGAGCCACTCCAACGAGGAAAGCTCCGGCTCCCACGCAGCAAGGAAGGCAGTAAGCAACCATTTTGCCCCCGTCTCCAGTTCAGCACGTGTGGTGGTGGCCTGCTAGAAAAAAGTTCCAGACGAGCCTGTTTCTGGTGGAGGGAACAAGAGTATCTCCTCTGGAAAGATATCCAGGAGACAGAAGGAGGCCACACGCTTGCTCCTAGGATGGGAGGGAGGCCCGAGGCATGCAGGCACTGTTGGCCGTGTGCCCAGGGTCTATTTGTCAACTCTTTCCTACCCAAAGAGCCCTGATTCTTTGGGGGCAGCAATGTGGGCAGCTAAAAATATTACATTCACTTCCTGTTTCCTTTACATTTGGGGTACAATGGAAGCAGACACAGACACCCTGGGATGGAGCTTCTAGGAACACGACTGAAAGCTGGTAGTGTCTCACAGACAAGTGTGGACCCTGCCCTTCCAATTCGCCTGCAGAGCCTATGGATGAATGGGCCAGCAGTAGTTCTAACCTATGGGACGATTACAATGTGTTGAGCCCCCAGGGTGGGGAGCATCAGGGTCCCCCAAGCCAACCACCTTCCATCTGCTACATGGAAACATTAAGTGCATCAGAACACCCACACCCAACATACATGTTTCTCTTTTAGGACTACTGTCATCTATTTCTGCTGCAACCAAATGCAGATCTTTATTGAAAGAATAACAGAAGAAATTACCAAAATGTTCTGAAGAAGATGAAATCTCAGATGCTCCCTGTGTAATATTCTAAACACAACAGCCAAACTAAGGTCTTCCACTCTGGGTTGTCTATAGCCAACATTGTCCTGCCTGATCCAGTGGATCTGTGTGTGGTGATATATTGTTTATGATTTATTAAGCCACTGGATATCAAAATGCAAAGCATCCATACTAGTTAGCTATAGAAGCCACACACCTTTAATCCCAGGACTCAGGAGACAAAGGCAGATGGGTCTCTCTGAGTATAAGGTCACCCAGGGCTACATGAGATTGAATCAGTCTAGAGGAGGAACAGAGCTCACACCTTTAATCCCAGGACTCATGAGAGGTATTTAACACAGGAACAGGATCTCAGAGCTGGCATTCATTCTCCAGCTACACTGAGGAGAGGCATCAGTCTGAGGCTTGGTGAGAGCTCGTGGAGACAGCATCAACCCTTACAACCCGAAGTAAAGATAAGTGTTAGTGGCTTGGCTGCTTTGCTTTTCTGATCATCAGCTTGAACCCCAACATCAGTCTCTGGGCCTTTTACTTCTCATGTTACACCTGTGGTCTGTAGTTCATCCCTTAAGTCCAGAGGTCAGACCTTCACTTATATGGACAGCAAAGCAGGCGGAGGTACACTCATGCAAGCCTTGTAGTCATAGGGGTCTTGGCTTGCAGTAGCTGTAAGCCCTGCATTTCAGGCTCTTGCCTTGTGGAAAAGGGTTCTTGTATCTGAAGAATAATAAATGGGATGGTGACTATGCAGAACCAGGCACCAAGCCAAAACATGCAGCAAGCAACTTAACAAATTCATCTCTTTCCCTTCTGTCACATTGCTTCCCTTCGGGAAACAATGTGCTCTTCCATTTATCAGCAAGGAGGTATGTTCTACCTCCCACAGTAGATCCTTGAAGCTGGATATAGCATCCGACTCTATGTGTATTATGTTTTTTCCCCTGCACTTCACTATGGTAAAGTTTTAATTCATGAATTAAGCACAATAAGAGTAACAACAATAATAAAGTAAGACAATCATAGCACTGTGTACAAGTTATGAGAAGGTGATCTCTCTCAAAATGCCTTACTCTACTCCTCTGTCCTGTTCTTGCAATGATAATTAAAGAAAGCGCTTTGTGGCTTCTTGTGAGGCCACCACTGAGTAAAATCGGGGTTTCTTGAACATAAGTACTGCAATACCACAGCAGTCTGGCCTGATAGCTAAGATGCTGCAAAGGGACTAACAGCTAGGCAGGGTACACAGCAAGTATACAGAGGCAAAGGGAAACTTCCCATCCTGGGTGGTATGGAATGTGTCAACATGAACATTTTTCACGTTACCCAGAGTGATGTCCAATTTCAGACTTATGAACTGTTTTAGGAGTTTTTTCCTCCGATATTTTTCAGATTGCGTTTGAAACCATGAAAAGCAAAACCACGGGAAAAAAAAAAGGGGAGATTAATGTCTATGCATCCTATTATCTTGCAAGCATACTGTGATTTCATTTGAGGAGAATTTGAATCATAGTTCAAAATAGTACAGTAAGAATATTGTAATGCGTGTAAACTTTGACACACGGGGAGTAAGGGGAGACCAGGTCTAAAGGGTTTCCTGACAAATCTGGCTCTGTGCCCAAGCGCAGCAGGGCCTCGTGAGAGCTACCACTGCGGTCAGGCCAGAGACGAGAGGAAGCCCAGCAGCAGGGTTTGGCACTGATGTCAGTACTCAGAGTGAACATGGTGAGGGCCTAAACTGTCTTGAGCAGGAACTCGGTCTTGCTCATGTGTGTACTGAATTGCCATTATAGAATATATGACCTGATAGGCCCACACAGGAAGGAAAGGAGGGAGGGAGGGAGGGGGAGGGAAGAAAGGGAGGAAAGGAAGGGAGAGGGGGAGGAAAGGAGGAAGGCAGGCTGGCTACACTTTATATACAATTTATATTTGTACAAATATATACAAATATATATATTTGTTCAAGTTCAGTAAGCCTGATTCTCCTCATCCTTTTTTTTTTTTTTTTTTTTTTTTTTAACAACTGCCCTATTGAGTAGAAATGATGCGTGAAAGCCAACAGTTTTAAAGCTCCTGTTTTAAAACTCATTTGTGCCAGGCAGTGGTGGAGCACACCTTTAATCCCAGCACTCAGGAGGCAGAGGAAGGTGGGTTTCTATGAGTTTGAGGCCAGCCTGGTCTACAGAGTGAGTTCCAGGACAGCCAGGGCTTTGAAACCATCATCATAATCAAACTTGTCAACAGACATACCAATCTTTCCCAAAAAAATGTTCCCACACCCTTTAAAAAAATCGTATGTGTTTGCCTACAAGTATGTATGTGTACCACATGTGTGCTTGAGGCCCACGGGAGTCAGAAAATAGGAGTAAGATACCCTGGAACTGGAGTTGTGAGCCACAGCGTGGGTCAAGGAACCAAGTCCAGGGTGTGACTGGGACTGTGAATCAAACCCAGGTGTTTTAGAGTTTCTATTGCTGTGAAGAGACCCACAACCACAACCCTTACACAGAAAACATTTCATTGGGATGGCTGGCTTACAGTTCAGAGGTTCAGCCCATCATCATCGTAGTGGCACAAGGCAGTGTGCAGGTAGACATGGTGCTGGAGAAGTAGCTGAGAGTCTGACATCATGAAGGCAACAAGAAATGGCTTGTGACACTGAGGAAATCATAAGCAAAGGAGACCCTCAAAGCCCACCCCACAGTGATATACTTCCTCTAACAAGGCTATACCCACTCGGAAAAATAAAAGCACCTCCTAGTTCTGCCAGAGCTCTTAGCTGCAGAGCTGCCTCTCCAGCACCCTGTTTATAACTTCTTCCTTCCCACCCATTCTCAACACCCCCTCCCCGGGCACCCACCCTTGTTCTTTCTCTAATTAAATGTTACTTCACAGCTTCAGGAATTTATACTAATGGGAACCCCATTCTCTTTTGTCTAGCTTCTTGTACCCAGAAATTTTCAGATTAATAATAGGTTCTTGTAGATGGCAACTCGTTTATCCATTCATCCAAATAGTTCTATTGTTTCCAGAGCACAGCGTTTATTATAAAATAAGCAAACAACCACTTAAGCCAGTCCTAGAGATGCAGGCCTGTGGTCTTAGTTACTCAAGAGTGCTGAAAGAGGAAATCAATTCCTGCCTAGGACAGAGTGAGTTCAAGGCTAGTAAGAGCAACTGAATGAGACCATCTCAAATTTGTAAAGCTAAGAGAGGGCTAGAATGTGGCACAAGGGATGCCTGGTGTATGCAAGCCAATGGATTTGATCCCTAGCTTGACAAACCAAACAAAACTTACTTTGGTTTGATCAGATTGGGGTTTTGTTGTTGTTATTGTTGTTGTTCCTTGCTTGTTTTTTTTTTTTTTCAGAAATGATGTCGTTGAAGACCCTTTTAGTTCTGACTTCTCACATTACATTATTCTATTTCTTTTTCCTGCCTGATTGCATTGGCCAGACCTTTAGTGAAATGATGCCTGGTAGTGATGGGCGTCAGCATCCCAGCCTCCTTTCTGCTCTTAGACCAATGAATTCAGTGTTTTAAGAGTAAGTGTGAAATTTCTTATTGGTTTTCCTAAATGCCTTTTATCACGTTTTTCTGTGGGATAATGAGAAATACATGTTTGATCTTTCTCCCTAGTTCCTGGTCCAGAGCTCCTAAAATCTTTGGGGTCCTCTGTGTGACTGAGGCATCTTTTGTTATTTATAAGAAGTGTCGTTCCATTAAACCTGACTGAGCTATGAGATGAGTCTTGGTGGGCTCCTGCCTTAGGGTTTCTGTTACTAAGACAAAAGCAAGTTTGGGAGGAAAGGGTTTATTGACTCACACTTCCACAGTACTACTGTTCATCATTAATAGAACTCAGGACCACCAACCCAGGGATGGCTCCACCCACCGTGGGCTGGGTCCTCCCCCATTGATCACTAATTAAGAGGTTTGCCTACTGCTTGATCTTATGGAGGCATTTTCTTCATTGAGGCTCCCTCCTCTTAGATGACTTTAGCTTGATCAAGGTGACAAGAAGCTAGCCATCACAGCCACTGTATGTCTCCAGAGTAAGGGCTAGTCATCAGAAAGCCACAGCTGGAAGGTTGGAGCTTTCAGCATCACTTTAGAGAGAGAACAGAGGGGAGAGCTGGAGCCTGAGTTTATCCCCAGTGGATAATGGTTTGATCAATCATTCCTACATATCAAAGCCTGCATAAATCCTAAAATGGTCAGGTTTGGTAAACACATCGTTTCTGAAAGGAAGCTGCAATCTCTTAATGTTTATGTCTCCTCAAAAGCTGTACATTGAAAACTTAATGCTGGTCTTACAGACTAAGTTAGGAAATAAAACCATGACTTCATCCTTCTGGACTTGTGTGTGTTTATGTGTGTGTGTGTGTGTGTGTGTGTGTGTGTGTGCGCGCGCGCACGTGCGTGCTAGGTATTCCTTCTTCCTAAATGTTTGGTAGACTTCACCAGTGAAACTCTTCCCTGATTTTCATTTCGAATTTTTTTTTTTTTTTTTTTTTTTTTTTTTTTGGACATAGTCTCATTATGTAGTTCAGGCTGGCCTGGAACTTGCTATGTAGACCAGGTTAACCTAAAATTTACAGAGCTCTAACTATCTCTGCCTCCCAAGTGCTGGAATTAAAGGCCTATGCTGCCACACCCAGCTACAGGGGGGGAAATTAACTGAAAAATCCACTTTACTAGGTAAATGGCTATTATGCTTACTCATTTCTTCATGAAAGAAAATTTTATAGTTTGCACCCTCCACAGAATTTAATCTAAACTGTAATCTGTTTGCATTTAGTTTATTTTTAAAATGTTTTAAAATGTAAGTTATTGTTTATTTTGTTGTTGTTGGTAGTAGTAGTACTCAGTACTAGGGCTGCAGTTACCAGTGCACGCATGTCCGTTACGAGGCAGCTCTGTGCCGTTATTTCTCTCCTTGCCCCTTCCCGGCGGTGGCATTTGCGTTATCAGGCTGGCACAGTGACCACCCTCACCCACTGAGCCATCTCTTGGGTCCTTCCTGAGATGTGTGTTTGATACTTAGGCCTTGACTTATGATTCATCTGACAAATGCCATTTTAATAGGAATATAGATGATTTGGGGTTCATGTGATTACTGAGCTGGCTAGGTTTGATTTCTTTTGCCTTGCCATTTGTTTTGATACATCCTATGTCTCTTTGATCCTTTTTCCTTATTAAAATCTTCCTTAGGGTTAATCAGATATTTATTTTTTTATGATTCAACTCCTTCGCAGTTTTAATGGCTGTGACTCTTTGGCTATTTTAGTAGCTGCTCAGAGCTTGAGGTATACATCATCGAACTACTCCAGTCTACCGGGTGACCACTGAGCGCTAGGAGCTGCCTGCCTCCGCCCTACTCCCAGCATTGGAGTTTCAGGCATATGCCACACCCAGCTTTTATGTGGGTGCTGGGGATCTGAACTTTTGGTCCTCATGCTTCACAGTGAGCACTTCGTCCACTTTACAAGCATCTCTCCAGCCCACCGCCTAGATGTTTATCTCTCCTGTCTCCAGCTCTTTGGAAATTTACACAGAGTAATTGTAATACTTTTTTATTGTATTATGTTTTGTCTATTTGTTGTGTGTATGTGTGTGTGAGAGCACCTGTATGCCATGAGCACATTCGGAGGACTGAGGAAAAGTTACGGTGTCTGTTCGCTCCATCATATGGGTTCTGACCACTCAGCGGGTAAAGCTCAGCAGCTAGTGCCTTTGTCCGAGGAGCTAGCTCCCCAGCCCCTAGTTATAATTCTCAATGTCTTTGCCTACAAATTCCACCATCTGTCTGTTCTGACTTGGCTGTGAGCCTGTGGTTATTGTCCTCATGTTTTCCTACTTTGTTGCTTGCCTGATTATCTTTGATAGATGCCAGACAGTAAATTTTACTTTGTTGGATGCTGGGCATTTTTGCATTCCTATAAACCTTACATTTTGTCCTGGGACGCAGTTAAGTAACTTAGAAATGGTCTGTTGGGGACAGAGCAGTGGTCAGCATAGGGCTGATTATTTCCATTACTGAAGACCCCGGGAAATGCTTCCAAGGGCTTATGGCTTCTGAGCTTTGCTCCGAGGACAAGCATCACTCCGTGTGCTCCCTGGTGGGCACGGCATCGCTGTAGGCCTGCCCGTCTTCTGTGCGCTCGCTCTCCTCACATACCTGTGACAGAGCCCATCTGTCTGTGCCCTCGCTTCTCTCCAGACCCTTCCTGTGTTTCCCCAGACTCTCGGTCCTGTCTCTACTACTCCAGAAATCTGTCAGTGACAAGTGTCAGTACCAAGGCTAGAGAATTCTCTCAAGGTGACAAGGTAGATAACTGCTTTCCCCTTGTTTGTTTTCTGTCTCCAGTGAACACAGAGCCAGTGCCTTTAAAAGTGTTATTTGGTATGTTTTGTTTTTGTTATTGTTTCCAAAAGCAGAGTAAATCCAGGTCGTGTTACCTCAGCCTGGCTAGAAGAAGAAGTAATACAATAGACCCCATTTCAACAGGCATTGTCTAGTATGGAAGGAAGATATACAGAGGTTAACACAGATATTGCCCGCCCGGATTTTCTTTCCAAGTTGGTCCTGATGTCCCAGGGTCTCACCAGCTTCCAGCCACCAGATCCTGCAGATGCAGACTTCCCCAGCTGTGCCCTCTTCAAGCCACTTACACTCAGCACCTGTCCACTCCAGCCCCACATGGGCCCTCTTATGGACAATACTGGGTGACTTAGGTATCTTGCAACCCAAATTCTCAACTTCTGCTTCCAGAAATCCCAGTGCATCCTGCCAACTCACAGATAGCCCTCTTGGCCCAGACGACAGCCCCAGGGCCTCTTCCCTGGTCATTCTATTGATATCACTGTCCACTAGAACCAAAAGTTTATTTCAAAATAACCATCTAGTTTTTAGTGTGTGTATTTGCACACATATAGATGTGATTGAGAAACGTTTGCTCTCTTGGCAAATGTATGCAAAAATTAATCCTTAAAATATATACTACAGGAGCTGGAGAGATGACTCAGCAGTTAAGAACACTGGCTGCTCTTCCAGAGGACCCAGGTTCTACTCCCAGCACTTCATAGAGGCTCACAACCATTTGTAACTTTAATTATACAATACTCAATGCTCTCTTCTGGCCTCTACAGGCACATACATGGATGGTACCCAGATATACATGCAGGCAAAACATTCACACTATACAAAAAATATCAGGAGATGAGGGAAATGGATTATAGGGACTGAGACATGCCTTACTCATCTTATAAAATAGTAAACAATGTGCTCAGAGTCAGTTATCAGGGGGTGAAAGCTGAAAGATCAAAGAAGCAAAGTGGCCAGCCACAAGAGAGTTCTCACCTCTACCAATGCTCAGACCAAAGGGACAATCTTGTCCTCAGACTGCATCCTCAGACTGCTGGCTCAGACTGCCTTGAGCTCCTGTCTCCTCCGCTCTTATATTCCTCTCTCTGCCCAGCCATAACCCTTCCTGTCTCTACCTCCAAGTACTGGGAGTAAAGGTGTGTACCACCACTGCTTGACTGTTTCTCTTTTAGACTGGATCAATTTCCTTAGCCTAGGCTGGCCTTGGAGTCACAGAGATTCATCTGCCTCTGTCTCCTAAATGCTGGGATTAGAGGTGTGTCCCACCACTGCCTGGCTTCCATGGCTAACTAGTGTGGCTAGCTCTGCACTCTGATCTTCAGGCAAGCTTTATTTGCTAGATCATAAACAAAATATCACCATATGGCAGCTCATACCTGTCTGTAATCCAGCATGGGGTGATTTAACACTCTCACACAGATGTAAATGCAGGCAAAGCACCAATGCACGTAAAGTAAAAATAAATCATTAAAAAGAAGAAAAGAAGAGGAAGAAGAAGAGGAGGAAGAGGAAAATGAAGTCAAGCAAGATTTGCAGAGATTGTTATCCCAACCATGGCAGAGAGTCAGTGAGCTGAGGGAGAACTCTGGAGACTCCTTGCTAGAAACTTTCTGTAAGGAAAGAACCACATCTTTTTAGCTTAAGCCTTGCCAGTTCTTTTGTTCACTCTTGGCTGGTTCACAGGCTTAATGGACAACTTGGTGTTTGAGCTGAACTTGAAGGACAGGTCATGTTTGGACACGCAAATGAGACGGGAGAAAGTACATATTCCAGAAGAGCAGTCATTCGTGTGGAGCAGAGGCACATGTGACCTGCCATGAGGTCCCATGAAGGTTTGCAAGTCCAGAAGAGAGTTTTCAAAGGCTAATGGTCAGGACCAAGGGTGGACACTTGCCTCAAAGACCCAAGCCCACAGTGGCAGTAAGAATGATCCCTTTTACCAAAACACGGATCCTGGGAGAAGCCCAGGTTCATGTCTGCATAGTCAACCACTTATTGCCCACCCCACCTGCCTCAGTGTGTTCCCAGACTCCCTGAGGCCTTTGATCACTCTGGTCCTAGAATGCGGCAACGGGATGCAAGATGACCTCTGTATCCTTTGTCCTCAGCCTCCTGTGAAGCAAGGTAGGGCCAGAGGAGAGCTGCCTTGCAGTCCCTTTAGTGGGAACCCTCTTCCTCCTCTTCTTCCTGTTCCTCTCTTTCTTCTTCCTCTTCCTCCTCTTTCCTCTTCCTCCTCTTCATATCCTTCAGGTGGACCAGCTTCATCTTTTTACTCCTCTTCCTCTCCATCCCCCGTGTTCTCCTCTTATGAGTCTGGTGTCTCATTGTCCTCCTGATCAAATCCAAGTACGGTGATTTGCTGCAGCAGTTCAAAGATACTTTCTCTGTAATCCTCCAGGTTTGTGATCTCGCAGTTAAACAAGTCAAGACTTTTCACATTTTTAAGGCTTTGAAGAGCCTGCACTGTACTGAGGTCTTTGACTTTGTTTCCACACACAATGAGGTGGGTAAGATTTGGACATTTCTCTGCCAGGACTTCCAAGCCTCCAGATATTATATTGTCACTAAGTTCCAACTTTTCACGTTTGTTTAAGCTGGGAAGCCCAGCCAAGGGGCTTCATTCCACTGTGGCCGTACTAAGAAACCCCAGTTCTTTAAAGGTGTCATTCAGGCCTCCGATTGACCCATTGACACACAAGCCATTATCAAGGACTAACTCTGTCACCTCCTCCGGGGCTCTGTTCTTTAACTCCAGGTTAATTTCACCCCCAACCCTAAAAAACCTCCAAAGGCCTGGAGATGAAGGAAAAGAGATGTATGGATGAGTGCCTACTACCCGTCGGGGGAGAAAGAAAAGCATCGCAATGCCGGATCTTGACGGTTTGTGTCGGATGTGGAGCACTGAATTCAGTGTTCCATGGGCGCTGCCCCACCCCTCAGGACGACCACCTGAAACTGGCACTGATTTCCTTTCACTTCAGAAGCTCTGCCAAGTCTTCCGCCAGTTCAAGGGAGCAGGACAGTGGATCTGACTGCTGGGGATGAACTGGGCTCTGGCTGGAGTCTGCTTTGGTAAATTTCTGGGGATTCTGGAAAGACGCTGAGACTTGAAGTGGGGAGGCGATGTGCAGAGAATTCAGCCTATATGTGCAGCTGCATGGAGGGAAGCGGAAGGAAGGCTGGGCACTTAGCTCGGTTGGCAGAGTGCTTGCCTAGCAGCCATGAAGCCTCACATAAACCAGCTCATCTCTGTAATTCTCTGTCTGTCGTGGAACAAGGACATCTTGAGGTCAAGGTTTTGCTTTCACCTTTTGTTGGGCAGAGCACAGACATCTATCCTTTAGGGAGGCTGGTCTCCAAAAAGGACTCTAGACTTTCAATGAAAAGATAGTGTACTTTCCTACTCTGCTAGAGGTCTTTGCCTGAGCCCAGGTGAGCAACAGGAGGGTCGAGGCAAGGATAGGAACCAACATCTAGGTGCACACTCATCGTCTCGAGCCTTGGCTCTGTCTGGGCAGACAAAGGGATTCCACCAGCCTACAGGAGCATGGTGGAGCACACTGGGACGGTTTGGCTTAGTTAGAATCTGAATTGTTTGGGATAGAGAATTATCTGGTATGCTCAGAACAAAGGAACAAAGAGCTCACATTTAGTGTCCCCATGTCCAGAAAGTGGGTCCTTTTGCCTGGTGAGCACAGCTGGCCCCTCTGTGGTTTTGCCTTTCTTCGCCAGACTCGGCTTGGCGTGTCCCATGGTAAAGGCCCAGCCTGCTTAGGGCTGCTGCCTGTTCCCAAGTTCACCCCTCCTTCACTGTGGGCTGCTCAAGGGTAGAAAACATTTCTGTGTTCCTAACCTTAAGAGGGGTTGGGAAGAGGCCCCTCCAGGGTTATTTCCAGTGAGGCGGGCGCTGCTTCAGACCTCTCTTTGCAGCTCTGACAAAGGCCCTTCTAAAGCAGCGGTTCTCATTAGCCCAAAGGTTTATTTTTCAGGCAGCTTTTCTCCATGACTCAGTTTCTGGCCCATAGCCAGGAGGCCTCGTGTCAGAATTCCTGCAGAGGAGGCCTCAGGCCTTGGCCTGACCTCAGTCCCAGCCCTGTAGAAGAAGTTTGCCTGTACCCCTTCGTAAGTGAGGTCGGCATCCTTGTGCCTTCAAATTAAAATGATGCCAGTGTTTTAAATCATTGACCCAAAGAAGAAAATGAAAAATGATGTGGTTATCACAGCTACATCTCCTCTGTGTGTTTTAAATATAGAAAGCAGGAAGCCAAACATCTGGCAAGAGAGGCTGTGTGCTGAATGTGTGGTGGCCAGAAAAACCAAGAAAAAAAAAAGAAGCATTAGTCAGAGTCTAGAAAAATGATGGTTTTCTCTCACTGAGTAATATTTGGCGACAGGACCAAGGGAGGATATAAGACGGTTGGTACAACACAGGCTGTTTTTTTCCAAATTCAATCTTTCAGAAATTCTCAAGGGGGAGAAAAAACTTAAGAAATAAGTTTCAATTTCTTTAAAGACATTTTAGAGTATAAAGTGGAATAACCCAAGCCTCCTATTGCCAAAATACAGAAACTTACAGAAGTCCACTGGAAGTTCAGTCGACAGGCATCAGAGCTCAGTAAGAAGGTCTACTTCTTTTTAACTTTAAAAAATGACAGGAGGCGATGGCTCAGTCAGGAAAACACTTGCCATGAAAGCATAGGAACTCAAGTTCAGATCATCTAGCACTCTCATTTAAACAACCCAGACCTGGCATCATGTGACCCCAGTGCTTGGAGGTAGAGGCAGTAGACTCTGGTGACCCAGAGGCCAACCAGTCTAGCCACATTGCTGAGCTTCGGCTTCAGCCACAGACCTACACTATCTTAAAAAAATACAGGGGAGCTGGGTGGTGGTAGAACATGCCTTTAATCCCAGCATCTGGGAGGCAGAGACAAACAGATCTCTGTGAGTTCAAGGCCAGCCTGGTCTACAGAGTGATTTCCAGGACAGCCAAGACTATTATACAGAGAAACCCTGTCTTGAAAACCCAAAAATAAAGAGTGAAAAAAAAAAAATAAAAGGGAGAGTGTTATGAGCAGTTTTCCTGCCAGCATGGTCCCCCAGCCATGTCAGCCCCAAATAACACAGAGGCGCTGTATTAGATATAAAGCCATTGGCCTGTTACTAGCGTTTCTTATTGGCTAGCTCTGTCTTAAATATTAACTCATTATTATTAATCTAAGTGTTTCTGCGTGGTCTTATCTTACCGGAGAGAGGGTTTGGACCTCTGCTCTCTCAAGTCTTTATATCTTGAATCTCTTACTACATCTCCCAGAATCCTCTTATCTCCTAGTCCCACCTATCTTGCTTTCCTATTGGCCAAAGGGCTTCATTCATTAACCAATAAAGCATCAACTTCTATCCTCCACATGCATACACACGGGGGAGGGAAGTGGGGATGGCAAATGGTTTTGTTTTTTTTTTTTGAAAAAGGATTCACCATACTAGGTATTGCCAGTGGGTAACACAACGGCTCAATCACTCTGGAACACAATTTTATAAGACATCAGAACACTTAAATATGGAACCACTGTGTGATCCAGCTACCCCCAGATATCTATCCAAGAAGAAAACAAAGCATGTATCTACAAAGACTTGACATCTGGCAACAATGTCATGAGCAGGTGAGTGGATAAACCATTGTGGAAAAAGCTGGTCATGGTGGCACACACTTTTAACCCCAGCACTTAGGAGGGTGAGGTAGGTGGATTTATGACAGTTCAAGGCCAGCCTGGCCTACATAGTGAGCTTTAGGGCGTCCAGGGCTATATAGAGAGACTCTATTTTCAAAAACTAAACCAACGTGGAATATCTACTGGGGACAATATTATTCAGCAATAAAAGGAATAGACCACAGGTACCTACAATAACAGGGATGAACTTCAGCTGAATGATGCTGAGATGGAAACTGACAGAAAAAGAGAAATTTTGTCTGACTCCACATACATAAAACTCCAGAGAGTACACAGCCATCCTAGCAACAGAAGGCAGCTCTGTGACTGCCTGGTCTGGGAGGGAGGTTTTACCAATGTGCTTCGGGAGACACGTAGGGTCCTAGAGACATCCGATATGCTGACTGGTGTTGGTTTTGAGGGTGTGTACATATCTAAAAACTCACTGAATTGGGGTTAGAGATGTAGTTCCTTAAAAGATCAGGCTCTGGGCTGGATCCCTGGTACCCCCCCCCCCCACACACACACACAACACTTTACCAAATTGCCAAGTATTGTGTGTTTGTTCTATCTAAAATAAATAGCATTTATAAACAGGGAAGAGCACGTTCTATCTCAGGACCACACAGTAGCATTCTGGAAGGATCACTTAAGAGGCCATGCTAGGGGCTGTTTGTCAAAGTGGTGTACGCTGTCTCGGGTCTTTTGCCTCTCCGTACACATTTTAAAATCAGTATTTATGACTTCTGTAAGGAAAGGCTGCTGAATTTTGCTTAGCACTACATCGGGATATAAATCGGTGAGAGTGTAAGAATTTGGTAATCTTGACTCTTCCCACTTATAAATAAGGTGTGTCTTTCACTTAGCTAATAGCTGTCTTATTTGTGTTGCAGTCTCTCGTGGCTTCCGTTTACAGTCTGAGTAAAGTGAACCATGATCCTTACATACCATCTTTAACCTCATCTCCAGGACTTGGATGAGGCTCTACAGATAAAATGAAGTATCTTGAGAGCATCATTCTGGGTTATCCAGATGGCCCTAAAGTTATAAAGCTCATATATGAGGAGGAGAGGAAGAGACCAGGGTGAAGAGGGGTTGTGGCTAAGGAGTCAGACTGGAGCTAATGAACGTTTCAGCAACAAACCAAACAGCAAGGGCTCTTGGGTGCCAGGGGACTGCAGCCCTTCTAACTGCTGCTCAGATTTCTGAACTGAGAGCGTTCAGTCCCGTAAGTCACCAGGTTTGACAATTTGTTGCAGCTGCCCCGGCACTTACACAACAGGCTGTTGATGCCCCTGAGCTGAGCATCTTACCTTTCAAGTCTGGATTGCTAATGTTTGAAAATATAATGGAGGGTTAGGCTATAGATGGAGAAAAATCTAAAAACCAGGAAAAGAAGGAGAAACAAAGCGGGTAAGAAAGATGAGGAGGGAGGAGGAAGAAGGAAGATGGGAGAGAACTGATTTTGATATACTGCTTTCTCTCTGCTTAATGCTCTATGTGCATGTGTGCGCGCGCATGTGTAGGTGTGTGTACACGCATGAGAGCATGTCTATGTGCCTGTGTTCACATGTGTCTGATTATTTCAAGGATGTACACCTGGTCTCCATTGCTCTGTTTTGGTTGGAAAAGGTTGTATATCGTTTTAAGTTTTAAAAAGTATGTGATAATCATGCCTTTAAAAAGCATTATTTTATGTTATGTGTATGGATGTTTTCCTGCTTCTATGTCTGTGCATGTGTGTGCCTGGTGTCCAGAGTCCTGCAGAGAGTATTAGATTCCCTGGGACTGGAATAATGAACGTTTAGGAATGGTTGTGAACTGCTCTGTGAGTGCTGGGAATTAAATCCAAGTCCCCTGGAAGAGCTCCTAACCTCTGAGCCATCTCTCCAGCCCACATGCTGCCTTTTAAAGCTTTATATTATGAAAACTTTCACACATATATAAACATCTCTGTACCACCGTACTTCCAAATAGTTCATTTTTGCTCATTTTTGTTTCATCTTGCCAACAGGAACACTTTTTTAAAAATGATCACCAAATACGTGTGTGTGTGTGTGTGTGTGTGTGTGTGTGTGTGTGTGTGTGTGTACAGATTTGTACACATGGCTGCAGTGCCTACAGAGGCCAGAGGAGGGTGCCAGACTCCCCTGCAGCTGGGATTACAGGCAGTTATAAGCTGCTCACTGAATTCAAGTCCTCTGCCAAGAGCAGTAAGTGCTCTTAACCAGTGACGCATCTCTCCAGACCACACAGACACTTTTTAATTTACTAGGCAATTCCCTTCAGTTGAAGATATTGGTTAGGAGTGATGGCATCTGCCTGCAATCCCAGCTCTGAGGCAGTGGAGGCAGGAGGATTGAGGTAACCCTTACCTCACATGAGTTTGAAGTGAGCCTGGGCTACAGGAGACTCTGCTTTAAAAACTAACTAACTAACTAGCTAGCTAGCTAGTTAACTAAAAAAAAAAAAAATCCACAGGGGGGGGGGAAAACTGAATTCTGTTTTTTTCAGAGAGAGAAGATCTCACTCTGTAGCACAGGCTTCTGGCCTTGAACTCACAGAGATCCACCTGCTTCGGCCTCTAAAGTGCAGGGATTAAAGACTCGTGCCACCAGTCCAGCTAAAATTGAAGGCATTTGCCATTTGTAATTAAATAACTAAGGCTGGGAGTAGTGACACATACCTTTGATCCCAGCATCCAGCAGGCATGAGGATCTCTGTGAGTTCAAGGCCAGCCTGGTCTACATAGCAAGCTCCAGGAGAGACAGGACTACATAATGAGACTCTGTCTCAAAAAACAAACAAACAGTAAGGAAATACCTCTGTTGATATTTCTGACATATATGAATTTTGAGACTAGAGAGGAGTGTCAGTGGTCAAGAGTATTTGTGGCGCTTTCAGAGGACCTGGGTTTGGTTCCCAGAATCCACACCAGATGTCTCCCAACCATCTGTAACCCCAGCTCCAGATCTGACACATTCTTCTGGCCTCCGTAGGTACCTGCATGTATGCAGAGGATAAACGTGTGCTCAGGTACACAGACATACTTGCAAAAATAAAATACTTAAAATGTATATGAGCTTTGGGTCAGTGAGATGATGGCTCAGCAGGTAAAAGTGCCTGATACCAAGCCTGACGACTGGAGTTTGACCTTTGCATGCCATGTGGTAGAAAGGAAGACTCCTGCAACTCACCTGACCTTCACATGCCCATGCCCCATCCCCTTACTGAAGGTGACAAGTACGTAGTTTAAAGACGAAAACTGCAATGCTCCCTAGCATCACCAGATCTCCAGTGGGCACTGCCGTCACCATTTTATGATAATTCATTCATGTCAGGACCAAAACCAGGTCCACCCAAGCGCTTTTCAATCCCCAGATCCCTTTCAGATTTTCTCTTGTGATTTGTTTACTGAAGGAAATAAGTCCTTAGTCCTGTGGTTTCCCATTGTTTGGATATCTACACACTGTCTCCAATACAGTTTCCATGACTCAGATATAGTATCTTCAGGAATTTATAATGTCCTTTTTGCATATGTATGTGTGTGGAATTTGTGCATGTGTGTGTGCATGTGTGTTAGGGTTTGAGGTTATATAGGATCACTCCACCTTACTTATTGAGGCAGGGGATCTTCCTGAACCCAGAGCTTTCTGTTCTGACTAGCCACACACTAGCCCATTTGCTCTAGGGACCTCCTGCCTCCACCTCTCCAAGAGCCGGGATTACAGAAGGCCCCTGTGTGCACAAAAAACAAAACAACCAAAAAAAAAAAAAACACAAAACAAAACAAAAACAAAAAACAAAACAAAACAAACAAACAAACAAAACAAAATCAAAAGCCTAACAAGATGCTCACTTCCTGCCCCAGGAGGCTTGCAGCAAATTTATGGCTAACAGGCTTCATTTAAATACTGACCTTTTTGTCCAGTTATCCAAAATCTTTCATTTTCTCTTCAAAATCTGATCATTTTTCTAGACCATTGCTCACCGTTAGTTGAATGGGTTTTTTTCTTATATAAGTGGAGCGATTTAAAAAATATGTATAGTTTTAAGTCTTATTTCACCAGATAAGAGTTTTTTAAAGTTACCTTACCTTATGCATGGTGTGTGTGTGTGAGTGTGAGTGCCATGTTGTGCATACATATGAAGACCAGAGGACAATATCTGGTATTAATCTTTCGTCACTGTCCACCTTTTTTCTTTTGTCTGAGACAGTCTGTTCCTGGCTTGGAAGTCACTGACTAAGCTAAGTCAGCTAGTCATTGAGACCCAGGGCTCTCCATCCCTGCCTCCCCAGCACTCGGATTAAAAGCACACACCACTACCATGCCTAGCCTTTTGACATAGGTTCAGAAAATGAACTCAGGCCTTGCAGATCAAGCAATAAACTGAGCTATCTCCCAAGCTCCATATCTAGGACTTCAGACTCCTTCAAGGTTATCTGTGAAGGTAAAACTCTTTTCAGAATACTAAGATACTGTATGCACTTTTCGTTCTCATGAATGTACTGTGGAACTTTCCAGATGTAGCGTGCCATGTGACACTGTAACAGATTGCATGAAAAGTCAGCTAGCTATGAGAATCCAGCTGTCTTTTCTTAAATAAGATACTTGGGAATTTTTAAAGTAACGCTGCTGTCAGCATTCCATTGCTGGGAAAAAAAAAATATCTGACAGAAACAAGGATTTATGGACCCAACAGCGACAGTTCAAAGGTTCCATCTGCGGGGGCTCGGCCCCATTCGCTGGGTCTGTTGCAGCACAGTCCCCGGGTGGGGGTGGGGGATCTGTTCACCTTGTCAACAGGATGCGGATAGAAACCTGAGGAAGCAGAGGCGGTCCTGAGTCCCGATTATCGCTTCCAGAGCTCTGGCCCCAATGACCTAACTTCCTTCCATGAAGCCGCACCTCCTAAATGCTCTAGCACCCCTAACAGTGCCACCACCCGGGAGGAAGCTTTTAAGGGGACTGCTGCAGCTGTAATCAGTGATGTTGAGAAGTAGGCGAGTAAGAGGCTGGAGCATCCAGTTCCTTTCAAAACCATTATTCCTTCCCAGGCCCCAGACAACACAGCAGTGTGGAAGATCTCTAAAACCTTCTAGGACATCCTCCCTGGATGTGGATCAATAGTGCAAGGCTTCCTTCTGGCCATATTGAGCTTCTTATTAAGGCTGCCTGGCTTGAACCTCTGTGCTCTCCCTCTTATAAATTCTGTTGTGAATAATTTCTTCTCTTGCTTTGCTAAAAGCAGCTCAGAGAAGCCAGGCAGCACCCGGAACACTGGGGCTTGGAGATTTCTTTGACAGAAGAAATCTGCTGAGAATACTAGTCCCTCAGCCCTAAGTTCTGACGTCTAGAAACTCCTAGAACAAACATGATGCTAAACTCCTTGCCACTTTGTAGCAAGGACGGCCTTTCCCCTAATTTCCAGTAAGGTTCTCATATACACCTATGGCCTCTTTAATTCTTTAATAGCATATCTACTTATTGCATGATCTTGTAATGTGTGATCTGAGAGTTAATATTAGTGATTAAACTTAGAATAGAAGAACCCAGGCTTAACCATGCCCAGCTCTCAAGGGGAACTGGGACTGCTCTATAAATTGCTTCCAACAAAACCAGTGTCACTTGTGAGTTGAGCTAATTCAGTAAGTTCGCACATTGTGAAGAGACAAGTATTGCCTGTTTTTGGTGCAGAGACCACTAGGAATGAGTTGAGGGCTACAGCCCTAGTCATGGCCACACAACATCGAAACTATTACAGGTCCTCATGGACCCAACTCCCAAGCTCGTTAGACATTTTTACTTGCTTGTCATAGCAACACCTTACTCCTGTGGTGACACTTTCTTGGTAAGTAGTGAACAATTACCACTGTCCAGGCTGGGAATTCAAGTGAAGGTTCTGGCCCTGTGTGGGAGGGCTGTCCTCTGCTACCAAGATGGTGCCTTGGCAATTTCAACCTGGGGCTGGGGGGAGAACACTCACATGACAGAGGAGAAAAGGAAGCAGACTTTTAGACTGATTGGTGGTGATGAGGATCTGTTTGTGAGAATGGAACCTCATGACCCGACCACCTCCCCTCCTGAGGCTCAGCTCCCAGCACTCCTGCAGTGGGGATTTAATCCCCAACACATGAATCTGGGGCCCATTTGGACCATAGCACCTTGATGCTTGGATAGGGACTCAGGACTAAGTAATTCCCATGTAAGCTATTAGCAAGAGCACAACACAGAGCAGGCATGCATCTTGCTCAAAGAACCAAGGTTTCCTACTAGTCACTAGCATTTGTGAAAACACTGTGAACAAGTCGGATGCTGTTTAGGACAATCGTCATCTAATCTAGACCTCACCAAAACCCAGGGATACCCCCTGCCAGCCACAGGGACATAAAATTAGCTTGAACCACATTGAATGGCCAATTTGATCATTGCTTCCCTACAGAAAGGCCCCTCCACATGAATCTGAAATCAAAAGCCTGGATGCTTTTTAAATTTTTTCCTTTCTCTGATTGAGGAAGGGTCTCTGAAGTAACTAGCAGATACAGCTAGCATGGCTAGTTAGCTTATGTGGATGGGTCCTGTCTCTCCTTTCTGAGCACTGGAAACACAGGTGGGCCTGCATGCCTGCCTGACTTTATATGGGAATTTGATATATGAGTATATTAGGGAACTTGAACTATGGCCCTCATGCTTATATGGCAAGTGCTTTAACCACTATTTCCCCAACCCCTGTCTTAAGAAAAGGAGAAAACAAGAAAAACTCACAAGAAATCAAAGGCTACAGGCCTAGGGAGATGACTCAACAGTTAAAAATGTATACTGCTCTTTCAGAGTTTGGATTTTAGCACCCATGTAGTGGCTCACAACCTCCTGTAACTCCAGCTCCCAGCTCCAGGGGATATAATACCTCTTCTTGCCTCTTTGCCTCTTCAGATACTGAACTTATGTGCATAAGCAAGCCTACTCACGCACGCACGCAAGCACTAATATACCTGGATTTATGAATTTCTTTGTTCTTTAAAATGATAAAACTTTATGAAACTGCTTCCACGTCGTATCATAGAATTTGGAGCTCCATGTTAATGACTCATAAAATGTCACTGGGACATCACCTCAGCCCTCCTCAGCCTTCTACCCCTCTTGAAGACAGGCCATGGGGGAGGCATGGCACACCTCCAGGCCCTTCTGTGTCTCCCCAAGAAACCCTCTCGTCTCCTCTAACGACCTGTGTATCTGGACAGTTCATTGAAAACTAGCACAAGATCCTGGACACTACAGCATCTGCCCTCTAGACTCATATCTACGCCTGCAACAACAGCATATTCACATAAAACTGGGAAAGGAAGCTGGCTAAGATATGGCTAAGTAAATCAACATAGAGTTTGAGTTATACAAATAAACAAATTCTGCAGCAGGAGCAGAGGGTAGTTAGCAAGTCCTAGAAGTAAGGGAAACTGACAGCAGCAAGAAAGTGCCTGCTTTGGTTTGAGTGTGGTCTGCTAGCGCTGGCTCAGCCTTCCCCAGAGATCTGCTATCACCATTGTTATGGAAAACAGCAGGCACTCTAATGGAACACAGCGCTGGGGGCTCTGGTGTCACCGGGGACTTTAGACTGGGAGGGTCCACCTGGTCAAGAGCTTGTAGGCTGCAGTGTGGGCACAGAGTGTGCCTGACTGTGCCATCATCAATGGACACTACATGCTTTCAGGGTGCTAAGGGGGGGTGAGGCAGCGCCTGTCCACGGCGAGTTCTCAGTATGGTATGCTTGCTCTCAGTTTCTTCTTCGGCAGACTTTGCAACTTAGAACTCCTCCCATATGTGAAAATCTCATCCTTTCAACTACAAAGAACTCTTTCTTCATTTAGAGCAGGAAGGGCAGACTCTTGTCCACCTAGAGCTCTTTAAAAAACCATTTCTCTTGGAACCCACTTTCCAACATGGCCACTCCAAGCGAAGGTGAGCATGGATTGCCAACTCAGCCACTGAATCGGTTAAGAGCAAGCCCTTACCAATGTCACTGGAGTGTGCACGATGCTCTGGAGTATTACAGCAGAGAAACAAGACCAGGCCAGCGGTTTTTCTCTTCACCTTTATTCAAAGAAACACAACACCTGTACAGAGCCTGATTGTGTCTTCCCAGGCTGCTGTACTTGGATTTTCTGACATGCAGTGGTGGGGGTGACATGACTGTTCTAGAACTTAAAACAAGTGCTCCAGATGCACAGGCGCAGCTGGCTTTGAGGACAGAGGGTGGCGAAGTCCCAAGGCATCACTTGCCCATTCGAGGCACACAGAGATGAAGACAAACAGTCTCTTTGAATATCACATTTCAGAATATAGCACAGGAGATAAAATGCAACTATTTCCTGCTGCTAGGCTAGGCACTTAAAAAGGTATTTCAACATGGGGTAATTAGTTAACAATTACTATATTTCATTTCCCAAGAAGAAAATGTGGGGTGGAGGAAGCTGCACTTAGCCTTTGCCATCAGAGTTGGGGAAACTAGTGACTGAAATAGTCTTTGCTATACTAGAATGTAATTCAGAAATGCATGAGTTAGAGAAATTTCAGTTGTTCTAATTCAGTCTTGCTTCTTTCCTAACATTCTGAGAAGCAAGTTCTTTAATTTGAATCGGTCTGGCTATCTCCTCTATCAAGAAACTCCTTGTCTCTTTATGGCATGAGTTCTGCTGCTCCTATATCAATTTCATTTAAATAAGTTAAGGCTTCAATTGCTGACTAATAGTTTAACCTAAAGGACCAAGTTTGAGCAGTCATCTGTTCTCATTTGAAAGGTGATCAATTTAAAAATTACAATCCTCTTAGCAAAACAGCAGCTAGTGTCAGAGGCCAAGGCAAGCTGGCTTGTGAAAGGACATTGGGGGATGGGGTGGGGGGCAGCGATGCCAGTGCTTGACTTGCTCCAGGTCTGAGCTGCCTGTGCAGAATGGCCACAGCCCCAGAGAGCAGGCTGGCGAGGAGCCTTCTCCAGCACCACGGTCCCTTCTGCACAGTCCCTGGGAGGACAAAGGCCAGTTCTGCTCCTTAGCAGCTGCCCTCACTGGCCATGCCTGTTCCCATTGCTCTGTAAAGAAGCCAGCTGGCTCAGCAGCAGGTTAGGGAAGTGGAAGGAGGCTTCTGGGCTGAGCGTTGCTCCCGGCTCAGACAGCCAAGGGAGAGGTTGTCTGGAAGCCTGGCAAGAGCAAGGCTACTTTCTACAAGTGGAATCATTGATCATTGAAAAATAATACACTCTGAAAGCCTTTGCCACCTCTGTATAAAAGAAAAGAAAAAGAAAAGAAAACCACAAAGCTTCAAAGTTTTTAAAAGTCCTTTACAATGTATTAATAGTTTCCTTAGTAACAAATATAAAACCCTTTAAGACACTTGGTGACTTTCTTAGGTCGCATTTCTGAAGGAGGGGATACATATATGTCTTGTGGGGGGGGATACATAGTAAGGTTTTACTACTAAAATGATCTATTTGATAGAAACTCCAGGGAGAGTTCTGTTAAGAAAATAACTGTTTTGGAAAGGTTATTTTTTTTCCCCTCCAAAATGTCAAAAAGAGTAAGGACACAAATATACATAAAATGTCAACACAACTATATTAATTCAATAAATAAATAAAGTGGCACCAACTTTATGGCAAGTTCTCAAGACACAGACCAAAGATATTTTAAAATAAATAACTACTCCAAAAAGGAACCATTATTCTCAGCACAAGAGATGCAGTGTTGACAATGGAGGTGGCAAGGAGGGGCAGCGCCAGCATGCCACATCCACGTGGGGACAGAAGCTACCTTATGTGGGATGGATACTCGTCTAGAGAGGAAAGCTTCAGGAGAGGCCAGGCCTAGGGCTGTCTCTTGCCATTTTTCTCTTTGCTTCCAATGTGTGCTTAAATATTTTCTTCAGGGTGTTGTAAACTATTGGTCCATCTTCAGAATCAAAACTAATCTGGTGACAAAAAAAAAATCTATTTAAGACACTGTAATATAATTATTTAACAAGTTTCTGTTCTCAAAGAAAAGAAGGATTTGGAAAAAAAACAACAAAGATTTATAAAGAAATGCATATAGTTTTAAAACACACATGATGGACTTCATACATTTTAACTGGGAGACTATGTTAGAGCTATCAATCACGTCAATATCAAACCTTAAAGTGAAAACTCTGAACTTCAATCTAGTGCTGCAAGTTTTGTACACACACACACACAGCTTAGCAGCAAGGAAGTCAGCAGTGAGCGTGAGATCAGAGTCACTGATGTTGCAAGGGACGCCTCTGTTCCAAAGGAGCACACCGGCTGTGTGTGTGATGTTCAGAAGCCCCGGCCACTCTGCTCTGCAGTCCGAAGGCCTGAACAGCGTAGCTTTCCACCTGTAGTTATGTATCTTCATCTTTTGTCTAATGTCTGTGGTGACTGTTCTCAACCTTCCTAATGCTGAGACCCTTTAATACAGTTCCTCATGTGGGGACCCCAACAATAACATTATTTCGTTGCTATTTCCTAACTGTAATTTTGACACTATTATGAATCATAATGTAAATATCTGATATGTGACCCCCCAAAGAGGTTATGACCCACTGCTGAGAATCACTGGTCCGTGGGCTTCAATTTCCTCTAATGTGAATATAAATATAAAATCCAATACCCACCGCCTTAAGATTTCTGCGAGTTTAAATAAAATCTGAGCCCTGTTGAGTGTTTTGTACACATAAACCCTCAGAGAGACTGAGGGTCCCCTCTCTGCTGGGAAGGCCCTGGATACACTTGGGGCCTTTGCCATGCCTGTGACTCTCTGCTGAGGAGTGACGGTGACAGCACAGGGAACAGGAGCAGCCCTGTACTGTCCCCAAAGTAAGGTGTGTTTTACTGAGAAAGCACCAGGATTCTGGGTGAGGCTCCTCCCTGCCACAAACTGCTTCTTTTTAGACAGCTTCTGAAGAGGGAAAGGCTGCCCCCTTCATCAGCCACACCAGGAATCCCGGATGCTGCTCTACCGTCTGTCAGGGTCTTGGGAGTAGCATTCACAAGGCTCACAGGTCAGAAATAAACTGCATTTCTCCTCAAGCATTCACTTCATGTTTCTGTGGGTACCGACCTGACAGTTTTGGATGTTTAACCCTCCTTATATGATTCCTGTTTAAACACAAGGTGGAACTGGCTGGACAAGCAAATCCCCCTGCCTCCAATGAAGAATGAAGACTTGAAATGCTTGCTGAATCCTTAGCTGTTGCTTTCTGTTCCCACACCACCCTTCAACAACCTGACAAGTCAGCTTTTTCCTGACACCACTGTTGAGAAACTCTGACTTCTTATAAAACTCATGGGCATTGAGGGGAAGGAGCTTGAAATTTTACCTGAGAACCCCTGACTAACAGAGACGGCTGACAGGTGTGAGGACTCAGAAACTCACCTTGGTGAAAGCTTTAATGGCATGTGAAAGGCAAGCTTCCTCCACCTCCACAGGAAGGGTCTGCAGGCTCACTATACAATGCAACACACAGAGAATGGTCTGGTACTGCCCCTGTTGTTTTTTTCAGAAATACAAAAAAATTGATTGAAAATATCTCAAGAAACCAACTCAAATCATTATAGAGGGAGCTGCTGGCTATGACTGAGTGCTCAGTTTCAGAGGCTTGTTTATCACGCACTCAGCCAAGTGTTTGCTGTAGCATTAGTACATTAATATAGGATGGAAACCATTCAGGAGATGGCTCAGAGCTGGCTGTTTTGTCACAAAGTCTGATCAGATAAATCTGAGGATTGGTATGATTTTTAAACCACATGCTTCTCCTGCATTGCACAGAACGACCCTTCCTTTCTGGATGCTGTTTCTGGATGCTGCAGTTGAGTACACTGTATGCCCAGCTCACTGCAGATACTATTTGGGGAGGTGGGAAGATGAGCCCCCCCCAGCAGAAACACAGAGGGAAGGAGGCAGCTGTAGATCTAGGTGAGTAGGGTAGACATTGTAAGAAGGGCCCACGGACTGGACTGCAATGCTAGGGACCATTTGCCCTAGCAAAGGAAGAAAACCCATCACCATGAACAATATACACAGATGTGACTCACTGAGACCCAGCACCAACATTTCTTCTGGAAATCTATTCTAAGAGAATAATCTGAAAAGCCTGAGAAGACAGATTATCATTACAGAGGTGTTTATGAAAGTAAAAGTCCTTGGTGCGCATAATTGTTTACACAGGGGTTGGGATGGTTGTGGGAAAACAGCTTGGCATGACTTAGTGCATGAGCTTTGCCCAGTAAGTTCCAAGTTTGAATCCTGCTTAATCACCTGCCAGAAACCTCCAGCAAGCTGTTCTACCTTGCCTTGTCTAAAAAAGGGGCCCTTCACCTCCAAGCACTATCAAGATGGACGTGGCAAGGTGAGAGTGGCAAGTTCTTCACAGCTGCCCAAAAAGGTCAATCTCCTTCCCATCAGCCCCTGCTTCATCTCTTGAAATTTAGTGGCTGAGAAAATACCTTAAGAAAAGAGTTCTAGACACTGAAAAAAATCTCACCTTAAAAGGTGTCTATTGGGCAGAGAAGATGGCGCAGGTCCAGAGCCTGTGTGTGAGCCTGAAGACTGACATTCACATTTCTAGAACCCACGTGAAAAGCTTGGTGAGCATGATGGGACTGTAAACACAGCGAGGGAGGCAGACGTGGGATTCCTTGCACAAGCTGGCTGACCAGCCCAGCAAAATACATCAAATACAATCACATGGAAGGAGACATCGAACTGCAACATTAGGCCTTCATATGCATGTACAAACATGTGCCCACACATGTGAACAAGAAAACACAGATACACCACACAATACATGTCTCTCTGATATCCATGTGTGAGAGGTTATTCCTGCATGCATGTTTGTGAACATACTGTAACAGAAGTCTGTGTGGGCAGACATAGTCACAGATTTGTGAAGATTCGGGAGCAACAAGATGCTTACATCTGGTGTTGTTCTCCCACACAAAAGCAACGCCTATTTTGAACTCCAAAGTTTGTACCCTCATGTGATTAGAAGTCCTAAATTGTGTGATAGGCGCTGCAACGAAGAGGGGTTTCCCTCACTTCCTACACCCACAGTACCCTTTCCTGATGGCTAACAGTTTACAGCCTCCAATATTCTTTTCTATTGTATAAAAATGTGAGCTATACAGACATAGGCACACATACATGTGCCTATGATACATCCACTCCCACTAAAAGTTCTAAGGCATGTATATTCCAACCTTCATTTTAGTGAAAATGTTCACAGTGAGTAGAAACAGGTACTAGGAAGAGACGGTGTTTCATTATATCATAAGCCATGAAAGAGCAATATGAGCCCATCATAGTCACTGACATGCTCATCCATTCACGAAAAAACTCACGCCAGTTTGGGTTTGTTTGGGGGGGGCGGAGTATAGAGTTTCACTATGCAGTCCTGGCTGGCCTAGAACTCACTATGTGCACCAGGCTGTCCACAGACTCAGAGAGATTTGACTCCCAAGTACTGGGATTAAGATGTGTACTACCACACCCAACAAAATTCCACACTTTTAAGCCAAAATGAAATCTAAAATGTAATGGTATTTACTATGTTAAGATGTATACTGAAAAGGTTAAGAAGCAAGGGTTGGAAGGATTTACTCCGACTCTCCCAGGATTCACACTATAGAAATGATTTCTGAGAGTGTAGTCACCACTGTCTCCCGGGGCTATGGATATCTTCATTTTAGGGAGTGGACATCAATCGTGGGGCTCTTGTACATGCTATGCAATAGCCTACATGGAGCTACTTCCCCAGCTTGCTTTTGAGACAGTCTTGCTGCATATTATAAGATGTCCTTGAATCTAGTATGTATTCCAGGTTGGCTTCCAATATGTAATCCTACCTCTACCTCATGAGTGTTGGGGTTGCCAGTATTTACCAACATTTCTGTATTTTCTAAATGCTTATGTTGTGCATCCATTTCTCTGTGTCTATAGTGCTGCAGATCACACCCAGGGCCTTGCACACACTAGGCTAGCCCTCCACCACCGAGCTACATCTCCAGGCCCAATTTCTCTTCTACTAAATTGAGGGACTGGAGAGATGGCTCAGTGTTTAGGAGCACGCGATGCTCTGGAAGAAGACCTGAGTTCAGTTCCCAGAACCCACACCAGGTAGTTCAAAAGGGCTTGTAACTTCAGCTTCTGGGGAAATCGGATGCCCTCTTGTGGTTTTAGCAAGCATTGCACTCATGTACACAAACTATACAGAGACCATATACACAAAATTAGGGGGAAAAAGAAAACCCACTAAAACAGACCTAAATGAAATTTCCATTCTTTTTGTTTTTTTTTTTTTTTGGCATGTGTGTGAAACATACTGAGGGACTTAAATTAAACTCATTAGCTCATTAGCTTGTCCAATAGCTACTTCACCTTCTCTAGTAAAAACAGGGCTTCACCAGCATCCACTTCTGTATCAACCAACATGTCCACGTCTTCTTTGGTGATTACAGGCTCTTTTAGTTGCTCCACCCACGACCACATCAAACTGCACAAGATGAAAGGGTCTCTCTCACCACATATTCTTTCCCAGGCTCCCTCTCGGGAATTTAATTCTTTCTGCAGAGAAGCGGGAGAGAGAGATGGATATGGAAAAGAGAAGTATAAGGAGCCTAACTAGAGGATCCACAGGCAGCTTAGAGTGAAGGCTGGGCTCTCGGGTGCAATCGGGACCTTCCTCAGGGCCTGCACCTCTAGGCAGGGGTGCCTGGCTAGCACGGGAACTTCTCCAAGCCTGGTCTCATCCCTGCCACAAACAGTGCAGGCTAACTGCTGAGAAAAGGGCCACCGAAGCACGCAGCCCTGACTGATTCAGAGGCCACAGACATGGTTCAAGCGGCGGTCTCCTTTCTCAGGCATCTGGTAAATAAAACAGAAATTTGGAATGCGTATAAGGAAATGGTAGGGGATCATTTATAAGCTAGCCTGAGATCTCAGCTAAACCTTTTAACCACACACATGCACACACAGAAAATTGCATGAAAGTTGGTAAATGTGGTGTGTGTTTTTCTAAAAGTGCCTTTTAGAACCCTACAGAGAGGCCTACAGTTGAAGAAAGACACCTGGTGTCCTTCAGTCTGGGAGGGTGAAAACAAGCGGGAAGCCTTGTGAACACTCCAAATACCTGAAGACAGGTTAAGCACGAGCTTTAATTATTTTATTTATTTGTGTGTACTCATGTACGTGACTGTTTGTGTGTATACATGTGCACACATGTATGCCTGTGGGTGTGTGTATACATGAGCGTGTTTGCCTGTGTGTGTATGCCTGTGCATGTGTGCATGCATGTGCATGTGATATACATGTGTATGCCACCAGCATGTGCATGTGGAGATCAGAAGATAACTTTGTGGAGTTGGCTTTCTCCTTCTATTATGTAGGTCTAGGGACCAGAACTTGGGCTTGGAGGATTCATTTCTCATGACTCAGACTGCCAGTGTCATGAAAAGTTAAGATTTCACCTTACAAAGATGAGTTATAAGAAATAAGAAATATCTAAGGGGGAGCTCATGGACCCCAGACTGATGGCTGGGAAACCAGCATAGAACTGACCTGGACCCCCAGAAGAGGGTCTCAGTTAGGAGGCCTGGGCAGTCTGGGACCTCTGGCAGTGGAACCAGGATGTATTCCTAACACACAAATGAACTTCAGGAGCCTAGAGACACGGGGGAGGGCCTAGGCCCTACCCCAAATGACTTGACAGATTTTGATGATCCCTCATGGAAGGCCTCACCCTTCCTGGGGAGTGGATGGGGGATGAGGGGTCTGTGGAGGGCATTGGAGGATGGGAGGGAGAGGGAATTGGGATTGATATATAAAATAAGAAAAAAAATTAAATAATTTTTTTAAAAAGTAAAAAAGGAAATAAATTTCTGACAAGAGTCAGACTTACGCTTTGGTAAATCAAATAAAACTTTTCAAAAGTAAAAAACATAATAGTTGTTAATATCCATTTAGTTGCCCAGTAAATTCGTGTAGCTTGTACCACAGAGTGGTAGAAATGGTAACACAGGACTTACTTCCAACATTCACAGCACCTCACAGGTAGGCACCTCACAGATAAACACTAAGATTTGAAACAGCTTGTCTCAAACCAAATGTGTACATTTTTGTTGTTGTTGGAGGCAGGGTCTCTATGTAGCCCTGGCTGGCCTTGAACTTGCAAAGATTCAACTGTTCCTGCCTCAAGAACTAACAGCAGGTGGCCCACACCTACATCTTCTCAGCTCATATGGGCACTTGGACGAGGGACACGCAGGGCTGACCCAGGAGTGGCACCACGGCATTTGTAACACAAATGTCCTCTTACTTGTTAGCTCTCAACATACAATAATGCATGAGAAATATCTGCTGACTGAATGAGGGGTCTTTTTCAGTTCACAGTGGAGAATAAGGAAAATGTATTGGAAGGAAAAGATGTTTGAGTTTTTATTAGGTAAACGCTCTAATTCAGATGAGCTTTTATTTGGTTCTCTCTTCTGTTGTACACTAAGCTGGTAAGAGCTCCACACATAATTTCCTGCCTCTTTAGGAGTTCTAGGTTCTTGGCTTTATAAATGGTGGAATATGCGAGAGTAACAATTACTTTAAGAGCATGACCTGAAGAGGTTCTCAGCTAAGAGCATGTGCTTGCAGAAGCCCCGAGTTCAGTTCCCAGCACGTGCATCGGCTGTCTTATGAATGCTGTAATGTGACTCAGTCCCAGGACACTCTCTTCTGGTCTGAGGGCACCTACATGCCTCTGTACATACCCCACCCCCCCCACACACACACACAAATACACATATTATAATACAAAAGAAAATCTTTCAAGAATCCCACAGAAGAACACGGCTGCCAATTCAGGATTTCTCTGAGTCAAATGTCCCAAGTCAGTCCCATGCTGGGGCCGGCTTCCTGTTTCTGACAGTTTCTTTTCTCAAGACAAGGCGCTCATCCTGGGTAAGAAAGTACAGCTAGGAGTTGGGGATTTAGCTCAGTGGTAGCATGCTTGCCTAGCAAGCACAAGGCCCTGGATTTGGTCCTCAGATCCAAGGGGGGGGGGGGGAAGTACAGCTAAAGATTGTCTTCTTACTAAGAGTAAAACACACACATACACATACACACAGAGTTCAAATGTAATACTTCACTCTCTAAGAGCCAAGAAATGGGTTTCTGAGTCATTCCCCCCAAATAAAACCAATCTACAAATTTCAGGGTCATTTTCATTTGCTACCTCTAAGCCTGAAGTGATCCCGTGGGATGAGGCCAGCAAGTGTGTGAGAGAGCGGGTCAGGAAGATGGCCTGACTCACCACCTGTACAGGAAGCTTTGGGAAGTAAATTGCTTTATTTTTAACCCTAGGACCAGTGGTTCCCAAACTATGGTTCCAGGTCCTCTGTCAGAAAAAACACTGCAGGCCAGTTCCTAACATCTTCTGTTCACCTGGCTGCCCCTAGAAGAAAGCTACCAACATTAACATCATGCCAGGTGGATTCTTGGACACAGAAATCTAACTGGAACTACGCAAATGCCCTGGGTCATTTCCACATCAGGTTCACATCATATTTGGGAAACCTCAAGTTCCTATCTTCTCACTTCTGTAACTGAGACGTTTAGAAAATTTTGTTACATATTTTTGGCCTGACAAAACCATTTCTACATGTGCGTATGTGCTATATATATATATATATATATATATATATATATACATACATACATATGTATATATGTATATATATATATTCTATAAATATGTAAGCACATATATATAATTAATTAAATGAAATACAAATACCTGCCACATTTCCACCTTCCTTTTCACTTCTTCCTTTTCCACAAACTCCTTTAAATTTGCAAGGGCTTTGGCTGCCAGGACTCTCCTGGCTTCAGCACTCAGTTCAGACTGAAAACCAGCCTGTGCCATTGCTTCCGACAGGTATGAGCTGTCTTTGGTTTCCTGTCCTTGTGGGAGCTGGGCCTTAAGACTGGAGTCACAGTTTAGAGGGCTGCAGGGAGTCCTCCCCTCCTCCTGAACAGAGCCTGGAATCCACCTACCAGGAGCCTCACAGCGACAGTGGGTGACTTGCTCTGGACTCATATGGACACCTGCAAAGTTGGGTGGCACTGGTTCTCCAGGATTGTGCGAACAGGAAATACCCACGGAGAAGGTTCTGCTCCGCTGTACTTCCTTTGGAGTGTCCTTCCTACAGAAAAGCGGAGAGCCATCCTCTTTGAGTCCCTCTAAGCCTCCACATTTGGACTGGGTCCAGAGGGGAAATGTGCTGTGAATCAGTGCTTCCTTGTCTAAGCCCAGCTCTGGAGACTGTGGTATGAGACACTGGCTGATGTGTTTCTGATGCTGGAGACTGTGGCCCAGCACGTCCTGGGCAGGCACTGTCCAAGGTGTCTCCCCTTGCTCCAGGGTAGCTTTGACCCTCTTTAAGTCTGAGTCACTGTAGCTGAGCTGCCTTTTCAGATGTGTCAGGGGCTGAAGATTCTCTACATTCCTTCTCTTCCAGAGGGGGTCAAAGTCTTGCTCATTAGAAAGACTCCCATCCTGGTTCTCAAACTCAGCCACCACTGCAGTGGGGTCAAACGGGTCAGGTGCATCACTGTTCTGCCTCAGTAATTCTTGATCCAGTTGCATTGTGACCATCTCAGACACAGTCTTCTCGATTTCAGCAGAGAGTCCTGGTCCTTCTAGCATGCTCTTCATCACTACTGGCCTGTTCTCAGCCAAGTCAAGCAGCAGCTTGCAAACTAGGTGGATGATCTTTGGCACGTATTTCAGAAGTCGTGCCTCATAGCCATGAAGCAGATGACGCTGGCGAATCAGGTACTGGGCTAAGGTAACAGCGTGTGCCTTGGGATCGCAGCAAGAGAAAATATTACGGAGTGGAGCCAGAAACTGAGTGAACTCCCGTACACAGAGCAGTTGCCCTCTGGTCTGTATGGAATTGGGACGTTTTGCCCGCACAAATATAATCGCTTGGTCAGCAGTCATTCTTGTTGCAAAAACTAAATAGCACGCTATTAGAACACCTAAACATAAAGAAGATTCATATGAGAAAAGACTTGTTTATGTATCGTCTTTGATGACTTAAAACGTGAATACTGTTAATAAATCATATAAATACAAGCACATCTGAAGAATGGTAACGACACCTCCCCGTTTTTTGTTGCTTTTTCTTTTTAAATGCAGGGTATCATATAACCTAGGTTGGCCTGGAACCCTGTATACATGCAAGGATGACCTTGAACTCTTGATCCTCTGGCCTCTACTTTCCAAGTGCTAGAATGACAAGTGTATAGCACCAGGCTGGTTTTATGTCATTCTGGCTATCAAACCCCAGACTTCCTGTATGCTTGGCAAGCATTCTACCACCTGAACCCCCAGCCCCTTGAGCATTTATGACTGCAAAGACTTTTACATGTCTTTGTGGCAGTTCCTTCCTGTGACTGACTCAGTTTTACACTCCAGAGATGAGCGAGCACAGCTGGCAGGTGAAGGGGTACTGAGGTGAGGAGGGCTTAAGAACTAGGTTGAGGGTCTGGTCTAGCCTCCTCCTGCCTAACTCTAGCGTGGAAGGAAGCCAACTCCTGCTTCTGCATTTTGGGGTAAACAGCTCTTGATGTTTCCATCCAACTCACCACCCACTCTGCCCTTGGAACGTCCTGCTCTGGCATCTCTGCCATCCACTGCCAGGACACTCTTGCTGAGCCCTTCCTAGGTTAGGAAGGTTGTGCTTTGGGGATTATTACATCTGTATATTCTACTTCTCTGCCTGACAATTCTTCCAAATCATGTCTCCAGTGACATTTGTTTTTCTACAGACCATGATGTAACTCACACAAGCAAATGCTAATAAGGATGTCAACTGCAACAGTACAATGGCTTGTTTTTCATTAGTTACTTATTGTAAGAATTCATAATTAATTATAATACAATAGCCAACACCTCAATGTAAAAGACAGACACATAATTCCTAAATTTGTGAACATCTAGTTATACATGAAAATCAGAACCTCTGAGAACTACATGTCCTCCAGTTTGCAGTGAAAACAACATAGCTTTCTCAGGGGGACATTGCAGATCTTTAGTGTAAGGGTAAATATCTGCAGAGGTATACCATGCAACGCCCAGGAATTAGAGTTGCCCAAACCTACATGAGTTGAATACTAGCCTAGGATGTTTCTAGGCAGGTAGGAAATCCCATGGCAGGGGATATACACTGGAGTGGTTTCGTCTGACTAAATCACATGACATTGAAGATATCGACCCATGCCTTTCATTTTTGCTATCACACCAGCAATGTAACGAAGTTTGCTGAGTGTTTATATAAAACCACTGCCTTTCACAAAGAACTTTACATGCAATAGTCTTCTTCAAGTACACAATCCTTATACATCCCAAAGTAGAGAAGGCAAGAAAGATGGAGCCAGACATCTATAGATGTAATATTGATCCTGCCACTCACTAAATGTAGCAGATTACTTAATTTTTCTTAGAGTGCAGTTTGACTCCTATTGTTGCTAACAACTTCAAAGGATAGCAAATGTAAAATGCTCCAGCGGACGGACAGTACTTGCTATCTCAGTCGTTCTTTCAGTAAGAAAGGTATTTTGGGGGCTGGAGAGATGGCTGCTCTTGCAGAGGATCCCAGTTTGGTTCCCAGCAGCTACGTGGTGCTCACAACTGTCTGTGGTCCAGTCCTAGGGGAATCTGATGCCCTCTTCTGACCTCCTTGGGCACCGAGCATGCATGTAGTACACAAGCAGATGTATAGGTAAACATTCACAGACATAAAATAAAAGTAAAACTTTAAGGAAAGCAATATTTTGCCTGGTGGTAGTGGTGGTACATGTCTTTAATCCCAGCACGAAGAAGCAGAGGCAGGTGGATCTCTGTGAGTTCAAGGTCAGCCTGGTCTACAAAGCAAGTCCCAGGACAGCCAAGGTTACACAAAGAAACCCTGTCTCAAAAAACAAAAGAAAAAAGAAAAACAGTATTTACAAAACACTATGTATTAACATGAGGTGCTCCATTAAGCTGATTATTTAAGTGGTTTTAGTAACATGCTTAAACACATCGAGTTTTCAGCTCTAAATTATTCAGAAATACCCTTATCAATACATGATTACTATACAGGCTTACTATGCTTCTGATACCTTTTATTTCTTTAGTTTAATTCTAAAACTTTGTTATGACTCTAAGAGCTAGCTATCTTTAGAATTAGGGAATCTCTCTCCTATATATTTCATTATGCCCACACAACAGTAATATGACTTCCTAAAATTTACCTGTTCGCCCAAGCCCTGCGTGGCAGTGGACAGCTACTTTTCCTTCCTGTAAGGCAAATGTCATCACCTTCACCATGTCTAAGATGGCAGTGAGAGATGCTACACCGTAGTCCTTCCACCCAAAGTTGTAGAAATAAACTAGACAGTGAAAGAGAAAAAAGAAAAGCAAACTTAATATGCATAAAAATACTTGCAAGGACAATTGAAGAAAATAAGTTACAAGGCACAGAGGTTTCACTGAATAAGCAGGCTCACAGTAATAGGCTTTTTATTTTTTTTATTTTTTATGTCTTGAGACAGGGTCTCACAGTGTAGCACTGGCTTGCCTGGAGCTTGATATGTAAATCAGAATGGTCTTAAACTCACACATATTTGCCTGCCCCTCTTCCTGAGTGCTGAGATTAAAGGTGTGAGCCACCATATATATACCCATCTAACAGGGTTTTTATATTTCCAGTAAGCTTAAAATTTTTTACAAGCATATTCTTTTAACCTAATACATTTCCTGCTGAAGTTCAGGTGGAAAGAATTATGACAGAATAGAATTAAAAACTAAGGTGGAGGTAACAACATGTATTCTTGTTTAAGAATAGAAATTCTCTAAAAGGCTAATAAATGGCTAGATACAGAGTTTTATATAGATATAGATACAGAGTTTTCTACTTAGGGTGACAAAAAAAAAAAAAAAAATCGAGACATAAGCCTCTTAAGAGCATTCCCAGACCACATGCTCATCTTGCTCAACCTGGTTTGAATATCCCACTGAGTGAACTCAACTCCAAAGCTCCTGTGATGAGCTCTGGGCTGGCCATGAGGACATATTCTTGTAGAGCCAAAACTTATTCAACTTCCAGTCCTCACTGGAATTTCTAAGCTATGTGATCACAGACAAGCTGATAATTCTCTAAGCCTAAACTGAGTCTCACAACTGCTGTAAAGGGAAAACGAGGTCGTCATGTCTGACATGGTATATGTTCTAACTGAACAGAAGCCTTTTTACTGCAGGGTCTCCTCCCCACCCCTCCTAGAGGAAAAGAAAACTCTGTATTCACAACAGCAACATCCAAGAAAGGTAGCATCATTGGAAGTGAAATTAGAAGACCCGCTGCTGTACGGATTCTATTGATAAAGTATTATCTCTTTAACCTGAGAGCTGGAGGACAAAAGTCTTTATGCATTGTCCTTGATAATTCAGGGTGGGAAAGAACTTACTGCCAGCCTCCATGAATGCTTCAGGAAGATATGTGAAACCACTTTCTTGTTCCAGAGAGTTCCCACAGCTGGCATGCTCACCAGGGCGCTGCAGGTTGATAATTGTTTTTATGCCATGACTTAAAAGAAAAAGAGTGATTGTTAGAAGGATCTGGAGTCCTGAAAAACTTATTTTAGCATTAGTAAGACATTATTAATTGTTCTCAAACTTTTCTTTATAATCAGCTGTACACTGCCTGTTTTTCTTTTTTTTTAAAGTGAAACCCTTTTCCCTTGATGCCATCATCAATTAAGGAAAAGCATGTTGACTTTGTTCACTACAGTCATGAATGCTAGGTACTCACCCGAGGAACTGCTCGATGATGTGATACTTCTCCAGCAGCTCAGAGGACGGACGAGCCATGGCCAGGATGCTGTCAGTGACCCTGAAGATGGGTATGGGACTGCTGAGATGCACAAAACTCAGAGCATTCTACCTGATAGGATTAGCAACTTTTTCCCTATCATTTCAGCAATTTCTATGGTCTTACATAAATATGGCTTCAATTCTGCATCACAATTAGAACCTTGTAGCTCCTTAAATCTTAGGGAAGAAATGTCAAGACTTCAGTCATTTATGGATTCTGGCACAATGTCTCCAAGGACTTTAAAGAGATTCTAGTGAACATAAAGGGGAACTTTACCATGTGACAAAGTGGTCAGTCAACTAAATGGAGGACAAATAGGTGGCTGACATTGGACACACACTACCTGAGGTGTGAATGAGGTAATAATGCCAGACATACATAGGGTTGAGGTGAGAATTCAATATGATGTGGATGTACAAATATAGCACAAATCCTGGCCTGTGGCTATAAATACTGAGGCACTGTAATTTAGCAAGGGAAGAAGGTGGAGGATCAGAGTCAGTTGGGCCTGACTTCAAATGTTTTACTATTTTGTTCAGATTTGTCATCAGGAAGCTGGTAGAAGCTGGTAAGATAGTCAATTGTGAGTTGTGACTCATACGAATCTCAGAGGAGTAGCAAAAAAACTGGTAGGTCAGTGTCCAAAAGACAATACCCACCTCAGGAGCAATGTGTAGAACCTAACACAGACCCCCAAAGGCTTGAGGTGGAGCCTGACTTGAGGGCAGCAGGGATGGGAAGGGCTTGCATGGATAGCTGACAGTCAAGGAGAGCCTCATGTGAGCCATGCTACATTGGACATTTGCTTGTGGGACTCTCACTCAGGAGTGTTTACTTCCTCATACCTTAAGTGTCCTTAGGCTCGAATATGATTCAGGAACACTAACAACAATGGACCTCAGGCTGTGCCACCACAAAAAGTAGAGGCAGCAAGTCAAATAAATGGTCAGCAAACATCTGATTGTAAATGGGTTCTTGCTGTATAAAATAATTCAGCAGTACAACTCTTTTAAACAGTAAATTGTGTGTTCCAAATATGATTTTGTTGTTCTGACTTTGAGACAAGGTCTTGCTGTGTAGCCCTGACTATCCTGGAACTATGTAAACCAGGCTAACCTTGAACTCACAGAGATCCACAGGCCTCTGCTTCCTGTGTGTTGGGACTAGAAGCAGGCACCATTATCCCCAGCTCAATTATAATTTGATTATCAGTATTTTCAAGACCACAAATACAAACCTGACTAGCTCATTGTTACTAATAAGGGCAGTATGACTTAAGAGTAGAATTAATTGTGCTTAAACACAAGACCCAATGCCAGCATCTTATGGGTTGCCTGCTGAACTGGCAGTCTGTGCCCCTTCTGTCACGGAATACTAGAGTGTATTTCATAACAGACAAATGATGTGAATGTTGAATGGCACAAATCCGAAGACCATGTAATTTTCTCAAATGTACAGCTGAACATTTTTACTATTTTCATCAATTTCTGGAATTTAAAAACTATCTAATTAATTACTCATTAACTTAAGGTACTCCATGCATATCATTTCACTGAATGCAAAGGCTTTGAGCATAATTATTTCTACTTTGCAAACCCAGGGGTGGTTGCAAGGGCCCCTTCATATTGCCTGCCTGTTGGCTCACAAGCATTCCTGCTTCCTTCTTTCTGCAGGACTGTGCGAGACCCAGAGCCATACTTACCAGGATGAGTAAACTCCCTTAATGGCTTGCTCTTGCTCACTCCAGCGGGCTGGGTTCTCATACTTACATGCTCTCCCACCACATGCCATGGAACATGCCATGTGTCCAGGGATGACATGCCGTAAACGTTCTCCCACCTTTGTGTACTTTGGTGTTGGGCGTTCGGAATTTTCTAGAATATACAAGGAAAGTAAGGTTCAAGATAGAAGGGTAACATGGGGAACAGTTTCATTTTACCTCAGGATTGTAGATGTGAGTCAGTGTACATCCCTTCATCTAATATTAAAAAGGCTTTCACATGCAATCATTTCTACATATCATAGTGGTAATGAGAAGAAAATGAGAGCACTCATCTTTTTCAAGGGGGTGAATTTTGTCCAGAGCTATACTTTTAACAACAACAAAAACACCACAAATTATTCTAGCATTTTATCTCCTCTTGCATATCCACTCAGTCTTAGCATTAGCAGAGTAAAAAGCATAAATAGAATTAACTGTCAGCATTCTAAAAGTACAGACAAAACTACAGCCTAATTCCCACTCCTTACACTTAGATACAAACAAAGGGTAGCAGATTATAAGAAAGAGTTTTTACTTTTTCTCTCGGGAAAAGTTGAATTCCCCTCTGTACGGTTGACAGAAGACACAGCCACCATCACCTGGAGAGACGATGAGGACAGCAGCTTGGTGGCAGAGCCAGAGCCACGGCGGGCTTGCTGCAGCCTCAGGACTGGGTCAGAGGTGGAGTGCCTGCGGCCCTGCAGAAAGGCACTGAGGAGGTGCACAGCCGAAGGCCTCCGGGATGGGTCCTGCACCTGCATGACACTGGCTCCAGGCACGCAAGAGTTGGAGGCAGGCAGAAGCCAGCTCTGGCTTGCTCAGTGAGGAGCTACACTGAGACACTGGCATCGCTCTGTATGATCTAAGAGCTTTTCAGGATAGGCTGACTTGTTTCCATAGTGACCAACAAAGAAACTACTGATTCCCACTTAGATGTGAACAGGCAAAAATCCTACATGAATGGATTGTGTTTTGGACAAATTGTTCAAATACAGGGAAGAATAATATGCATTTAAAGTAGTTTGTTCTTACATCTAGATTATTTTGTTTCTCACATACACTTAAAAGATCTGACTCCTAAATACTGTAATGAGTTTTTAAATGCTTTTTTTTTTTTTTTAATGACAAAACACTGCCTTGTACACACATTAAAAGTTGAAATTTTCTTATGCTTTTCACACCTGGTCTCCAGGTATTTTAAAAGAAAATTCTACTTTTCTTTGAAACAGGACAGGAAAAAAATAAGTTTATTGTAATGTAGCAGTATATGCCAGACCCTACAGCATTATTAAAGGATCATTCAATTTTCAAAACTGATTTTCCCTACATTTGCTTGATTGGACTACTAAAGAAACACTTGAATGGAAAAAATAAAGACATTTTAGAGCGAGGAAGACATTTTCATATTTTTACTTTCTGAAATGAAAACCCGATTCTTGGTTATACGCTGCTAGAAAGAACTTAGCGAGAGTAACTAAGAGCAGCCATGCCTTTCCAAAGTTCAGAACTGTAATTCTCTGCCTTCCGTTGCTATGGGAGAAAAACAGCTTCTAAGTCTCAGCGGAGGCATTTGAATAAAATTCTCTAAAGTATCACATTTTTAAAGGAACTGGATGAGGGGGAGGTGGCAGTTTGAGAATAAAGGATATAAAGAAAACAGAAACTCAACAACTGCAAAGCACTTATTGTCCGCCTCCTCCCTCGCTAATGTCAGGCCGTGCCCATGCCTTTTCTCCTGCACTCTCTGCACAAATGGTATTTCAGTGGCGTGAGGATGGAAACCTAACTACTGCTACATACCAAGCTCTGATCTATGCTGTTAAATTGCCACCCTCACATCCCTGGCATCATGTACTTCTGTGAAATAAGACGGAGACACAGAAGTCTAATTTGACGTTCCAATTGCTACTTTATCTGTAGTATCATACAGAAATGGAAAAGGTTCCCCCCACCTACACACACACACACACACACACACACACACACACACACACACACACACACACAGAGCAATTTAACAAGCAGCTACTCTGCCTAAAAGTGTGACCTGAGAAATAGTCTAGGCAAGGCCCACTTGGTCCTTAAAATGAAACAGGGCAGCTCCACAGGGTTTATATGAGAAGAAAAATAGAAGATACTGCCAGAGAGCAAGGAGTGACCTGAAGGCAGGCGGCCCTAAGTGCTATGTGTTTGCTACTCTGGTGACAGATTCTGAGAAGACGTCTGAGTGGGCAGCACAGGCAGAGTGTGAAGGGGGCAAATGCGGGAAGCCCACTGCGGCCTGATAAACACAGTAGTTGTGTGTGTGGGGGGGGGGGTGGCAAGGGGAGGGCTGCTGTGGCACCAGTGCAGTGGCCAGCAGAGCTCTCAGCTGGTTCCCATAGCATCCTGCACAGGTGGCAGACTCAAATATTTAAGGCAACAGGGAGGAGGTGCCAGTCAGTGAGTGATTCCAGAAAACAGAAGGATGCACTGAAGGATGTCTACAGAGGGAACTCAAAAGTGGCTCTGTCCCCTATTGTACTAAAAATCCAAAGTATTTTGATGAGGAGCATGCGGGGGGTTAGTCAGACTAAACTAAAGAAGGAATGGTTCAAGTACCACCTCAAAAATAATTTCTGCTGTAAAATCTTAGAACAGGGCTAACTTCCAACATAAAAACAGTACGCAACTGAGCTGACTGGACATGTTCGCATAACCCTGTGTCGAGCCTACGAAAGTGTAGCCTGCTGCAAACATGGATTGGACAGGCACATGTAGCCCCGCCCTCCATGGGACCAGGCAGCCATGTAGTGCAAAGTCATACATGCAGGCAAAATACCCAAACATGCAAAGAATTTTAAGTAAGAAAGTAAATTTTATTTACATCACAGAGAGCTTTACAACTGCACCCAACCTTTAGTTTCCATCCAACATACTAGTTTGGTTTCCTTCTCCAATACGCTCATGTATTTATGGGTTTTCCTGGTTTATTTATTTACTTACTTAGAGACTGTGTATGGTCCTTGCTGGCCTAGAACTTACTATGTAGAACAGGCTGGACTATAACCCATAGGGATTCCTCTGTCTTTGTCTCCTGTGTACTTGTACTGGAATTAGGGTACAGACCACCACACCCAGCCTTTCTTGTATTTATACCTTCAGTGCACATACATTTTTCTTGCTTTCTCCAATCATAATAAGATACATCTTCCTTTTGCTTCAGTCTTAAATTTGTATTTAATAAAGCACAACGACTATGATTTAGCTAATACACCACAATAATTTCTCTAATCCCTTAGAGATTAGAGACATTTAGAATAATATCAACAGTTTTTATTTTAAAAATAAGATACTAAAATTTTGAAGACCAATACCTTTATTCTGACATTTTTGCTTTAGTAAACTTTTGGGGGAGATATAACTCATGAGTTAAATTAATGTTCAAAGTGCAAAGTTTTATTTAGTTGAGTCTTAACATGTTTAAAAACCAAGTATAAATAAGCAGAAAGAGGAAACATGTTCAACAACTTCACTCAGGATTCAGGGGTCCTGTGAGCCTGGGTCGAAATGGATAGAACCAGGATTTTATATGTGTGTGTGTGTAGGTGTGTGTGTGTATACATATGTATATACACCCACACAAATATAAGCACAAGTGTTGATACATGGTAGGTATGGTTATCCATATATGAACAAGCATTCTTCAACTCTGACAATCAAGAAGTCCTTGTGGGAAATAATAGGATAGAAACAAATACACACAACAAGCAGATATTGGTTTATGAGTTCATTTTTTCCAAGACAGGGTTTCGCTGTATTGTTTTGGAACCTGTCCTGGAACTTGCTCTGTAGACAGGTTGGCCTGGAACTTAAAGATATCTGCTTGCCTCTGCCTCCTGAGTGCTAGAATTAAAGGCATGCACCACCAACGACCAGCTAAATTCAACTTTTATAGCAATAAGTAGTACGGTTTCTTGGCTGTAATCCTAATGAAATAGGATAGCCAAATTGAGAGAATTCGGTAACAACATGACTTGCCTGTCTTCGTCAGAAATACTGAGGTCATCAAAGTTAAGGAGCATGTCCTACTGTGTAGCACGTGGAAGAATCAGGACCCAGAACTTGGCCCTTTGACTGTCAGCAACACTCGTAGGGCAATCTGCAAAGCTGGAGTGACATTGAGAAACAGAAGAAAGGCCATGATGGTTCAGTCTAATTTGCTGATGTGGGGAGTATGAAGCAGGTCTTTGTGAGACCGATAGAGAATCGTGTCTGCAACTCACACCCAAATAGTTCAAGAAAAACATCTCTGTGTTGTACTTCTAACTTTCCCCACAAGCTTCAGATTGCTTCAAAATGAAAACAAATCCTCTAAAAGATATCAAACAATTAAAACTCAAGAGTCTGTGTTCTGTACTGCTTGGTAAATAAGATAGTTGCAGAGTCTACTTTAAATGGGTCACCAGAAACCTCAGCCAAAACAGTTTTAGTGGACACCAGAGGCAGATGACAGAGCTGACATGAGACTGAACAAGTGACAGAGATGGCTGCAACAGTCAGCAGGGTTTTATACAGATTTAGCTGTGAAGAGAAGGACCCCAGAATTACAGTGAGAGGTCTGCAAATAATCACATGTAGTAGGAATATGAATTATGTCTTCACATTATTTGAAAACATTTCAAGTTCAAGGAAAGTTTTTTTTTTGTTGTTGTTGTTGTTGAGGAGAAACTAGAATTAATGCTTATTGAGATACAGATCTGATCCAGCATCAGCAAATATTCTGAACTAACAGCTGAACAGCAGTTGCTTTGTAGGAAGTAAGCCTATCACAGAAAGGAGTAAAGAACTGGAAAGTCAACAGCACGGCCAAACATGGATGTGCTCATGTGTGTACCTAACAATATAAGTGGGCTTCCCTGTGATCAGATTGGTGACTACCCCAACTATCATCATAGAGTCTTCATCCAGTAATTGACAGGACCAGATGCAGAGACCCACAACCAAGGACCAGGCCTAGCTCTGGGAATCCAGTCGAAGAGAGGGAAAAGGGAATACATGAGCAAGGGAGGTCAAGATCATGATGGAGAAATCTACAGAGACAGCTGAACCAAGCTCATGGACCAAGCTCATGAACTCTGGATTGACAGCTGTAGAGCCTTCATGGGAACAAACTAGGCCCTCTTTTTAGGGAGATAGCTGTGAAGCTTGGACTATCAGAGGGGACCTTGCCAGTGGGACCATGATACAAACCTGGTATATGAGCTAGCTTGTTGGAGCCCATGGTATGCCATGCTCAGCCTTAGTGCATGGGAGAGGGACTTGGCCCTGCCCAACCTATTGTGTCAGACTTTATTGACTCCTCATGAGAGCACTTACCCATGAGGAGCAGTGGACTGGGGATGGGCTGGGGAGGAGGTAGGGGAGGGAGAACTGGTTGAAATGTAAAATAAAATTTAAAAGAAATAAATTATACATATAAAAAAGAATGTAAGCAAGTGGATCGCTGTTTCCCCTGGACCTCATATGGGTTTGACTGAACAGGAAATAACCCTTGCTGAAACCCTAGACACAAGAAAATGACCAGGCCTGGCACTGGATGCTTGGGATTTGAATAGCCTATTGGAACAACTGGAAAAGGCCAAGCACTCAGTTGGTACCACCTAGTCAGCTTTTTGCTTTCACTGTGCTTACCAAGATAATGTATAATTTTGCACTTTGTATAAAATACCTCATTTTACTTGTTATTACTCTTAAGCTTGATTCTGCCTAGCTGCAAGCAGGCCCAAACTGTCCTGCTCTACTTCAACTGTAGAGACGTCCTAGCTCAGGAAAGCCATGAAACTCAAACATAGACAAGTATTAAAATAAGCAAATCAAAATTCAGAAGCACAGAAATACAGAAATAGCAAAATATGTTTACTGTGGAACTCAACAGCAGACATAAACCCAGAAATAAGAGAACTTGATGACAGAAATTATATTCATGGAAGAACAGAGAGAATAAGGAATTAAGAAAAGTGGTGGTGCATGCCTTTAATCCCAGCACTCAGGAGGCAGAGGCAGGTGGCTCTCTGTGAGTTCAAGGCCAGCCTGGTCTACAGAGTTAGTTCCTGGATAGACTCCAAAGCAATACAAAGAAACCTTGTCTCAAAAACAAACAAAATCTTACAAGATCACCTTCCCTAACTTAAGTAGAAACACAAGCAATCTCTGATGAACAGAAACAGAATTTGTTGTGTGACAAGCCAATTTAGAAGGTCCTAGAAGCTCTTTGTGTTGGAAGCAAGTTACCCAAGCTAGTAATAAGATCCTATATGAAAGAAGAAACAGTTAAATTATAGAGGTTAGTTTTTAATAGCAATTAATCTGAATGGGAATTTCTCCCAAATGGGATATAGAAATGATCAATAAATAGATGAAAAGATATACAACATTACCTACCAGTCATCAACAAAATGTTTATTTAAAAAAATCTCTTCACACCTTCCAGGATGGATATAATTGGACAGCCAGATAAACTCCAAGTGCCTATGATAATAGACAGACAAGAAGCCTCTTTGGAAAACAGTCTGGCAGCTCACTACATAAGTAAATAAAGTGACTGTATGAACCAGCATTCGACTCCTGGTTATAACTCCAAGTAAGTGAAGACAGTCTACAAATAGCTCTGTACAATCAGCACTTACAGCAGCCAAAATATGTAATAACTCAAACATTCATCAACTCATACAGTTAAAATATGGTATTATCTACACAACTGGAGAGTATAAGTACTGATACATGAAGCATAAATGAACTTAGAAATCATCAAGCTAAGTAAGATTAGTAAATCACTAGACCATATATTGTATGATTCTGTTTAAAACAGAATGTTTGGGGAAAGGAAATGTGTAGAAACAGAAAGTTGACTAGTGGTTGCTGAGGAGGAGGAGAACGGTGGTTGTGGTGGTGGTGACAACTAATATAGTCTCTTTTACTCCTGTTTCAGTGGGGACAAATAGGAAGCTGTTCATCCTCCAACATCCCAACCCTACAGAAAAGGAGGTGGACTAGACCCAATCAGGTGTATCAGAAGGGCAAGCAAGAAGAAATCTATCAGAGTGGCACAGAGGATTCATCAGACAGCTAGCTCTCTGCATCCTGTTTAAAAGAAGGATGTGGCACTTTGAGTTACCTGTTAGGGTTGAAGTGGTAGGCTGGGTACAGATATTTTCCCATCCTCATCAAGTACAAGTGGACAATGGTGTAATTCTCCTGGCAAGTGGTCCTTTGGGGTCTTCACTCACTTTGCAGCAACGAGTCCTAATGAGAGCTTGATGCACAACTAGTCAATACTAAGCTTGTCATCCCTTCCCACATCAGTTCCTTAGGCAAGCCTCCATCCTGACCCAGCATCAAGGAGACTAAAGACTAAAGAAAGCAGTGCAAATTATACCTAGTGAGTACTCTACTTTGCCCAAACTTTGGTCTTGGTGAGGCCTAGTATGGAGACAGACCTACACATTCTCTGGTAGAAACCACACTAAACAATGAAGCAAGAAGCTGGCTGTCCACACTGCTGCCTCCAGGGTCAATGGAGCCCAGGGAACCTGAGGCTCCTGTACCTTAACTTTCTATCAATGAGAAGGTCCACACATTCCCTTTCCTATCCCCTGCTGTTAGCAGGATCCAGCGGGGAGCTGAGCCCCCCCCCCCAGCTCTAGGTGGTGGAGGTGGGAAAGTGACTCACAGGCACAGCAGGGAAATGAGGTTCAACCACACCTGCAACAAAGCATGAGTCATCGCCCATCTACCCTGGATGGTAGTGGTGCCTGATCATTATTTCATCTCTCCAGGAGGCAATCTTACACGATTCAAAGGCAACCTGACCATGCAAGGCACTGCTCCACTTCTACTCAAATGCTGGTAGGAGGCTGAGCAGACAAATCTCACATGAAGCTGCAGCTAAATACCCACAGGGAGACTGCTGATAAGAACAAACAAAATATAGGGTTCAAAAATCTGTCACAAATCATTTGTCACACCAAGAATTAAGAAAATCACAACATGAATGAGAAGAAATGATCAGTAGATATGTAACATTGAATTTATTCAATAAGGACTATAATTATAACATGGCTTGGCATTAATTTTTAAAAGAACTGGAAGCTTAGAATGTTCTTTGAACAAAAAAAAAAAAAGAATTGAACTAGAAATCACTAACAAAAAGACAACAGGAAAAAACTCTAAAGACTTAGAAATTACATATCAATGGTATAAATTAATTTGTGGGATAAAGAGAAAGTCTCAAAGGAAATTACATAACAGAACTGAATAAAATGAAAATGGAACATACAGAATTACATGGGACAGTAATAGAGGAAATATATAGCACTCAAATTAAAGATATCAAATTAATCCAAGCTCCTACCACAGTCACAAGGAAGGTATAAGGAAAGAAATAACAGAGCAAGCATTGGAAGGGTAAGAATAAGGGCAGAAGGGAAATAAAACCTTTAAAACAGGAAAACAGTGGCAGCTTTCTACTGGCTTTATGGAAAAATTAATTGATATAACTGATAAGCTTCTGGAAAAGCTGACACAACCCACAAAAAAAGACACAAGCGATGAGCTATCACTTGAATCTGTACTCATTCACTTGTGTCCAATCTTCTGACAGTGTGATGTGTTATATACAAAACTCACAGTTCCCACCCAGAACAGTGCGATCAAGTTACAAACAACCACAACAACACACACACACACACAAAAGAAAACTTAGTTTACAATGTTGTATTAGGCCACATTCTTAGATATTCTTGGCCATATTTAGCCCCTGAGTCACAGGCTGGATATACCTGAAAGGGTGATATGAAACTAGTAAGAACAACTTTATGATCATAAATTTGACAACTTAGAAGAAACATACAACTTCTTAAAGACCGCAAACTACCAAGACTTAACATGAGAAAACCCGGATAGTCCTGTAGAAATAAAGAAACCTGGGTCATAAATAAGAAGGTCTTGTAAAAGAAATCTCTAGGCTTACATGACTACTGAAGAATGCTACCAAACATTTGGAGAAGACAGTAACAATCTTATACAAAATACCTTCTAGGACAATGGATAGGGGGATATTTACCAATCCTCTTTTATAAAGCTGGAGTTTTTCTGATACAAAGACAGTACAAAAAAGATATTTTTTAAAAAAAAGAAAAACTATATTCTAATACCTCTTTTGTACCTAGGCAAAAAAAATCTTCAGTAAAATATTAGCAAACCAAATCCAGCAATACCTCACACTAGCATTATCCACCACCACTAAATGGGACTTATTCCAAGTGTCTAAGGCTGTTTAGACAACCAAAAGTCAATATAGGGCCATGGAGCGAATTCAGTCAAGGAAGTGCTTGCTGTGCAAGCATGAGAACTTGAGTTGATTCCCCAGTACCCACATAAAAATCTAGGCATTGTAGCTGTAATCCCAGAGTAGAGGAAGTAGAGACAGGCAGCCTAGTCTACTGGACAAGCTTCAAGCCAGAGGCCCTGTCTCAAAAGCAAGCAAGCAAGCAAACAAACAATATCCAAAATAAATGACAACTAAGGAAACACACACAGGGGTGACTTCCAGCCACCACATGTACTTACACAACATCTCCAATATAATTATATCAGCAAGCTTCCGAAGAAAAATTACATGGTTCTATCAGTTAATACATAAATAATACTTGGCAGAATCCAACACCTATTCCTGATTTTAAGAAACACTACAGAAAAACAAAACCCTACCAAGCTAGAAAGGAGACTTACTTAAAACATTTACACAAAATGTCCTACTAACATCACAGGGAAGGGCAGAAGATCACATGCTCTCCCCTAAGAGCAGTAAGAGATCAGGGTATCTGTTTTCTCTCCTACTGCTTTTGTGCTTAGGAGTTCTAGACTACAGTGACAAACACAAAAACATGTACAAGTGTACAGATTGGGAAGGAAGAATTCAATTATCCTTATCTCCAGACAACATCAGAATTTGTACAGGAAACCACAGGGGTCTCAAAACTTCTCAGACTCAGTGTGTTCAATCAAGGAAGATTATATGATAGAGGACAACACACAAGCATTAACTGCATTTCTGCAGATAAAATAATATGAGAAAATGCTAACTAAAAGCACAATATCAGTCACAAACACTCCAAATAAAATCGCCAAGCATAAACTTTTAAAATATATATGGATCTATATATTGAAATAGTTAAAGTTCTGATGAAAATCAAGACTAAATAACTGGAGAGTCATTACGATTATGGATTGAGTCAATATAGTAAAGATGGAAATTTCCTTTAATTCTTAACAAACTCCAGCAGTTTTTTGTTGTTGTTGACATATACACGCTTATTTAAAATTTACTGGGGAAGTCACAGGTCACAGCTACAATGATACTAAAAAAGGGAAACTGAGTGGCAAGAGTTGCTCTAGAGTGACCACAGGGTGGCACTGCTTGGGGTTAGACAGACGGATCAGTGAGCCAGAAGAGAGACACGACATACACACAAGCCAGGACAGTGCGACAGACCAGTTCTTAAGACTTCTTAACTCAAGACCAATTCAGAGAAGGAAAACTGAACCTCATGAGGAATACGAGCTGTTGTCACAGAAAACGAGCCCACGACAAGCACGGTGTCAGGCCAAGTTTATGTGCCATGTTTGAGCCCCTTGGTCTGCAGCAGGGGCTGTATCTTGCCAGGTTGTGGAATCGCTGGGAGGCTGGCTTAGCTGGAGGGAGTAGGTCCTTGGGGTGTGCCTCTGTAACACAGGGTTCTATTCTGCTTTTCCCTCCTCTGCTTTCTGATGCAGTAAGGAAAAAAAAAAAAAAAAAAAAGCTCTCCTCTGCCACTCATTCCCACCATGCCATGTTCTTTCCAAGTGCTGGGACCAAGCAATCGTGGGCTGAAACCATCAATTAAAAAGAACTCTCCCCCCCTTACGTTGTTTCCTTTTAACCTAGCAATTGAATTAGAAAGTGGGTACAAGACATTACAGACTAAAGCAAAGGAGAATATACGCATGACAGAGAAATACATAAATGATAATAATAACAATAATATGAGGGATTAGTTTCCCTCAGTTCTTTACTAGGTCAAAGCTAAATGCAATCTGCAATAGAGAAATACAAACGAGGGACTGGAGCTACTGTTGAGTGGCAGAGTGCTCACAAAGCATGCACAAGAGCCTACATTTGTTCCCCAGCACCATAAAAACAAAATGCCACAAAGAAATGTCAGTCTCCATCTCCAACAGCTAAATAACGACAACACCCAAAGAGGAGAAGAAACAGAGACCTTTGCCGAAAAGAAAGTAAGATGGGGCTCAAGACGCTCAGAGAGTGAAGGCAGCCACTGCCATGCCTGACACCCACAGAACAGCAGGGGAGAACCCATGTCAGCACTCTGTCCTCTCATCTTCTCCACACGTGTGCATGATACACACACACAGCAACGACAAATAATTATAAAATAAGTTAAAATGCAAACACTCTTGATTGGGCGGAATCAGAGGGAGAAATGGAAAATATGATCAACATACATTGCATGCATAAATGAAATAATAATTTATTTAAAAAAAAAGGAAAATGGGGTCTGGGGAGGTGGCTCAGTGGTTAAGAGCACTTGCTGTGCAAACATGAAGACCTGAGTTCAAATCCACAGAACCTAAAAGATCTGGTGTAGGGGCAGTGTGATGGGGTTGGAGGGCAGAGAAAGGAAGCTTGCTCCTCATCAGCCTAGCTCCAGTTTCAGTATGACAGCACACCTCAGGGAATAATGTGGAGTGACAGATCAGGACACAAGGCTTCCTCCTGTGGCCTCTCTGTGCACCTGCACACACACACACACACACACACACACACACACACACAGTCACACACATGCACACACACATAATTTTTAAGAAAATAAAATGATACAACCATTTTGAAAAACAGTTTACTACTTGTATATAAAATTAAAATGTAACTACCAGATGACCTAAAAGGAAAACTCTTCAAGCATTTATTTCCTACTAATAGAGACTCATCTTCACATAAAACTTACACATGTATATTCAGAGCATCTTTGTTCATAATAGCCCCAAACTGAAAAATCCCAGGCACCTCCCTGTAAGTCAATGAACAAGCACTGTGGCATGTTTCAGAAATAAAAAGGAATACACTACTGTTATATACATGACCTGAACGAAACTCAAGGGAACTGTGCCAAATGAAAAACAAACAAACACAAACAAACAAAAAAAGCCCATCCTAAAAGATTACATACATACTGTACGTAGCCTTCACTTATGTAACTGTTACAGGAACAGGAAAATAAGCTGTTGCCAGAGCCTTGGGAGTACACAGAGGCATTATCTTGCAGGTAGAGCTGCCAGGATCCTGACTAGTGATGCTGTGATGTTACTATTAATGGAAACTAGGTAAATGGTAAATGGGATTTCTCTGCATTATTTTATCTGTACAGCTATGCAATTAGTTTAGAAAAATATCGTCAAAGAGAAAATTCATTAGGTAGACCTAAACAAGAGTTATCCAGCAGAGTTTGGTAGGGAAGATTGTTTCCTGAGTGGTTATAGTCCTGTGTAGGAGAATCAGCTGAGATGGGTGGTGTGGGCAGAGCTAGGAGACAGAAAGAGAAAAGAAGGTCTGAGTAAATACATAAGCACACTGGAGATACGAGCAGGTTTCTCATTCTCGAAGAAGTGAATAATTATAAAAATGGGTAAAAACTAGAATGACAGCATAATATTGGATTGGACATGACATCAACAATGCCAAATTGAAGTTTTCAATATATAATTAATACACACACACACACACACACACACAGAGGGAGGGAGGGAGGGGAGAGAGAGAGAGAGAGAGAGGTACAGACACAGAGAAGGCATAGCATTAAATATAAGATATAAAACGGCTATACACACACAATATATATATTGTGTATATTCCTTAGCTTCGCCTGAGGTAGCTTGGGAACCTCAACATGGCAACTGCAATGGGCATATTTAGATTTTTTTGGATGGGAGGGATTTATTTTGTTTTAAGTGTGTGTGTGTGTGTGTGTGTGTGTGTGTGTGTGTGTGTGTGTGTGTGTAAATGCAGGTGCCAAAAAGGCGATAACAGGGCATCAGATCCCTTTGAGCTGGAGTTACAGGTCATTATGTGTCTATTGATGTGACTGCTGGGAACTCAATTCACTTCCTTTGGAAGAACAGCAAGTGCTCTTATTGCTGAGCCATCTCTCCCACCCAAGATTTAGGTTTTAAAAAGGGCTACCCCTCACTAAAATGGAGAAACAACCACTTTCAAAGCTAGGGCAGGATTGGAAGACAATGAGCTAAAAGATCTTTCTGTGTCCGGGATGGAGGAGACACAGCAAAAAGGCTCTGAATGGTGGAATATAGAAACACTGAAACATCAAGACAAAAGGGAAGACCAGATTCCACTGAACAAAATATGAATCCACACTGAAATAACTGAGCAAACAATGAGGAAATTGTTCCTTATAATAGAATGCCACTTAACAAACACAGGTATCTATCACAGTAACGACTCAGGAAAAAACATCAATGGGTGCTAAAACACTCTGAGTCAAAGGTGACATGAACAGCATGCTACACAGCTTCAAAGCATCTTTTTATGAAATATTAACTATGGGTAGGGAAAGAATAAATTTATAATGGGTAAATCTTGGCAGCTATGAGCTTACTGATATGATCAAACTTAACATTCCCAGTGAGAGAGCAAAGTGACATCTTGGGTCGTCACCTGAGGGCCACTTCTGTGAGGCTTCTAACAAAATTGCATAACCTCAGAGGTACCATTGTAGAGAGCAGAAAATCCAGACCCAGACACATGCTAAATAATAACTCAGCCATGACAGTAAATAAACTAAGGTCCTAAGAAAATGTCTAAGGTCCTTGAAAGAAATTTAAAAATCATTCCAAGGCCAGGACATTATGGTGAAATGCCTGTAATCAATCACTTGAGAGGAGGAGGCAGGAGGATCTTCAAGGCCAGCTTGAGAAGCAGGGAGTTTGAGATCAGCCAGGGCTATATGGCAAGACTTTTGTCTCCAAAAGAAAAAAGGAAGAAGAAGAAAAAGAAGGAGGAGGAAGAGGGAGAGGAGGAGGAGGAAAGGAAAAAATGAAGACCATTTTGCTATTAAAGGATATTATAGTGACATATTGCTTATGACCTAATAAAGCTTCCTTGAAGATCAGAATGCAAAACTAGCCACAGTCATAGAGGCCAGGCAGTGGTGGTACACACCTTAAATCCCAGCAATCACACTAGTTAGCCACAGAAGCTGGGCTGTGGTGCACACCTTTAATCTTAACACTAGAGAGGAATGTAAGACAGGAACTCAGGGTCTCATTCAGCATTCAGGCTCCAGCCACGTTGGCTGAGGATAGGATTGCCCCAGCCTTAGTAGAGGTAAGAACTCTGTAGTGGTTGGCAGCCTTGCTTTTCTGATCTTCAGCTTGAATCATAATATGTCTCTGGGTTTTTATTATTTGTACTACAGGATATTATAGGAAACACTTGCATGGGATCTGTAGGTGAACAGAAGACTATGTGTGCATGTGTGTGCATGTGCACATGTTGTGTGTCTGTCTGTGGATATGTAATACAGGCTGGAGGACAACCTCAAGCATCATTCTTAGGAGCATCATCCACCTCTTTGAGCAGGGTCTCACACAGGCCTGAAGCTCACCATTCAGACTAAGCTGGGCTTAGGCTAGGCCATCCAGCAAGCCCCCAGCATCCCTCTGTCTCTTCCTCTCTGGTGGAGCTACAACTGTAAATCACTACATCAGGCTTTTTCTTTTGTCTTTCTTTTTTTAGTTGGGAGCTGGAGATTGAATGCAGGTCCTCATGCTTGCACAGTAAGCGCTCTATCAACAGAGCCATCTCCTCAGCCTCTTTGTGTATGTTTTTCATCCCACTTCTAAGTCTCATATCCTTTTTTTCCTCAAAGCATCACAAGGAGGAAGAGGATGGAACTCTAACGGAGGAACATTGTACCACTCATGTAATATTCCAGGCAACTAAAGAGTCATCCTGATTTGCTTCTATATTCATAAAAATAAGAAATATCTAATAGACATAATAGGCAAGATTGTGGCAAACTCTATAAAGCCAAAACTCCAATTTCTTTAGCCAATAAACTATTAATAAGAAGTGATATAAGTGAAATTCAAGATTAAAACAGACTTAATATACATTAACAAAAGTGACACAGATTTTACATGCATAACAAAAAGTGACAACATCTTGGCACCTTTGGATCCTGATATAAATGATATATATTTATAGGACCTAGCTATGAGGCAGTGAGAAATCTGAACACTATTTAGATAGCTGATGATGCTATGAGTTAGTATTTTCATTATGGCAATGAGGTAGACATTTCCTGAATAAGTGACACCTACTGTAAGTACACGGAAAGTGAGCAGAGGAAATGAGTGACAGGAATTGTTAGCTGGTAACTGTGTACTTGAGGGGATGGCCCACACATGGCCATGCAAAGACCTTTACTTTATTCTTTGTACTTTTGTGAAGGTCTGAAATTCTCCCTAATGAAAGTGGTATTGTTCAGATTATTATTTCTAAGTGGTAGTGGTAGAACTAAGATTTAAATCTAGGTTTGTATCATTATAAAGCCAGTTTCTGATGAACCTTCTAACTTTGTCCTCTAAAAGTTAAGTATTTTATTTATGTACCTGGACATTAAATTTTCCTATGATTCATTAGCCTACATTCAAAAAACTATTCACCACCCACTGGGCGTTGGTGGTGCACGCCTTTAGTCCCAGCACTCGGGAGGCAGAGGCAGGCAGCTTTCTGTGAGTTCCAGGCCAGCCTGGTCTACAGAGCTAGTTCCAAGACAGGCTCCAAAGCTATACAGTGAAACCCTGTCTCAAAAAAAAACAGAACAACACAAAACAAAAAACTATTCTCCACCATAAAATACAGTAAAATATAACTGACTACCTTTAATGAAATACAATTTTTAAAAATTAGTAAGTAAATTTTCTACCCTTTTTCCAAATTAAAAACTAGCTGTACTTATGAGAGAAAAATAGTAATAAATTATTCAATTAAAATTTTTGAGAGGTTAAAAAAAATCAGCCTCTCAAGTAGATCCCTAGTTCTCTCCTGTGTAATGAGTTTAACCTATCTCAAAGCTAATAAAACCCCTCTAGAAAAAAAAATCCACTAGAAAATAACCCTGATAAAGGGAAGAAGGAAGGAGGCTTGCATGACTCTTACATTTGTTGCCTGGGATGATACTGAGGGGAAATATTCCACAAGGAAAGCATGAGATAGACACTACCGCTGCATTTGGTTTTTAGCGCTTCTCTCTAAAACGAAGGAATTTAAAATTAAAAGTGTCCACAAATGGTAGTTACCAGTACTAGTTCCTCTAAAGCCAGACACAGCAGACAGATGAAGGATCTACAAGGCTTTGGGATTCAGCCATGTAGGAAACACTGTTTCTCTTGATGTGAGAGAGGTCCCTCCTAGAGTGGACAGATTCCAGTAAAACACAATGAACTGAGAGCTGATTGTTCTCAGCAAGCGCTGCATGCAACAGTTGCAGTCAGAGCCTCCTTTACTCTCCTGTGTTGCAGTCAGAGCTTCCTCCTTTACTTTCCTACATGAAAGGCAACAGTTGCAGTTGGAGCTTCCTGCTTTAATTTCCTATCATCTCATCCACACTGTGAGAAGAAACCCTGAAAGTCTATTATTCAACAGCAGTCAAATGAACTTGTACAGTTAGAAATCCCTGAAACGCCAAGGAAACGGTTAACATCTCTCCTGCTATGACTTGTGATGGCAAGCCATGTTATGGCTGGGATCTTAAATGCCCCTCATACAATCCTATGCTTAAAGCTTGGTCATCAGCCTGTGCTGCCACTGAAGGGCAGTGGAACTTTTAAGGGGTGGGTTCTAGTGTAAGTTAGTCACTGTGTGCATACACCTAACAGAAATACTGGGATGCTGACTTCTCCTGTCTTAGCTCCCAGTACAGTGAGCAGTTTCGTCTGCCATATATTTCTGTCATGGTGTTTGGCTTCACACAGGCCCAAATGGAATGAGCTGGCTATGGACAGAAACCTTTGAAACCATGAGCCATATAACCATTTTCTCTCTTGAATTAACTAATATTTTATTAATATCACATTCACTTCTGTTGGGTGGGTGGGTACAGAAGAATGCAGCCCACAGGACAATTTGTAGGAATTGGTCTTTCTTTATACTGGGTGGGTTCTGGGGTCAAATTCAGATACTCAAGCCTGGTGGCAAGTGCCTTTATCCACTAATCCATCATCTCGCTGGCTCGGTATTTTTTTTTTTTAAACTTGGTATTTTGCCATAGCAATGGGAAGCTGCCTAACACAACCAACAAGGTCAGAGTGGAATCACGTCATCTACTTCCTAGTTCATAACTGCAAAAGGATGAGAGGCAGATTCAGCAACCGGAGTGTAAGTTATGGCATATGGCATGCTTTCTTGCCTGGATACCACCGAAACACACACACACACACACACACACACACACACACACACACACACACACTGGCAGAGTGGGGCCTGAGTGCTTCTGAATATGCTTTGCGAGTGACTCTTGCATGTAACTGAAGGAAACAGGAATAATGGCTGTTTCACAAGTGGGCGTTTGATGGTAGGAACAAATGTGTAATCTCAGTTTAAGATAATAATGCAGGAGACAAACACTGTTTCTAACATCTCTATTTCAAAAGGCCAAGAGCATTATTCAGGGTTTTGTAAAGGAATTCTACCAGGCCAAGGGTGAGACAGAAAGAAAATGTTGTAAACCACACCTAGACCTGGGCTTCTGAAGTGAAGAATAGAGCTTTTTTTCTTTCAGATACTTCCACATAATAACTTTTATTAAGTATGAGTTTCCACAGAGACACAATTACACTAAAGAGATTATTACCATCCATGTTTGCAGCATACCCACTGCTATTCACCAAAGTGGAATATGGTTTTTCATTCTGCGGCAGGACTCCTGCAGCCATAGTTGTCTGTTGGAAAATTAAAAAAAAAAAAAGATTTTATTACTTAACTAATCATGTTAGACATCTGCTGCCCAATATGGCAGTTGTTAACGATGTGGCCCTTTCTTTTTCTCTCCCATCTCTGTATGACTGAACTCAGTACACTACCACTGAGCTGCACTCCCAGACATACTATTTTAAACCTTAGTACAAAGAAGTGTAAACTAAAGTTAGGCATGGTGGTACACACCTTTAATCCCAGCACTGGGGAGGCAGAGGTAGGCAGATCTCTGTGAGTTCAAGACCAGCCTGACTTCTGGAATACTGTGAGTCTACAACAGCTATGTAGAGAGACCCTGTCTCAAAAGAGAAAAGAAAAGAGTGTAAGCTATCTCATTGATAACTTTTTATAACCAAGGCTGTCCTTTACCCACCACATGTGACTTAACATGCATACATCTGTACTCTCAAATACAGCACACACATCATACATAGATACCAAAAAATTAAAGGCAAATCTAGATACTGATATTGTAAAGAAATTCTTGCATTTTTATTTACAATTATTATAATGTTAAATTGCTAAAACCTTTTGTCACATTTAGATTTAATGTTTTAAATTCCCGTATTTAACTGAAAATTCACATAAAAATGAAAATGCAAAACTGCACATATCTGATTTCTGTGCCCTATTTTTCTACTCACAATCACATACTTGGGTACATTTGATTCCTTGGGAAGAAAAAAAAAAACTCCAGCAGAAAAAGGGAGTGGTTTTGGTTTTTAGGATGTAATATTTTCCACCATAGTGGCTTTTTAAGCACAGTTTCCATTCTCCACATGCTCAGTATGCTGGCTACATGTCACTGGATATTATCATTATGTGTGTGGCTGGAACAGCACTCAGACTGGTATCCTCAAAAGGGTCACACACAAGGGAGGCAGGCAGGATGATCTCAAATCTGAGGCTCTGTAGTGAGGCACTATCCCAGAACAAGCAAAAGACCCCAAACAACCAGCCAAAACTCTTGGCTGCTATGTAGCACTATGAGCTGAGCTCAGGCAGCACACATCTCTTCATACAGGGTACTGGCAGGGGATACAGCTTGGTGCTAGTGTGCTTTCCCAGCACGCTGGAGGCTGGGTTTAAGCCCTCTCACTGCAAAGAGCCTCCATCAAAACCAAACAAATAGTGTAGAAGAAAACAAAGTTTAACTTTATTTTCATTAGTGTATAATTACTTGAGTTACACTGCCAGATCTCACAGGTCTGAGATAAGCAATAAAAAGTCAATTTGAGAAACAGAATACTGCTTGAATCTGCTCAGCCTATAGCACGCCATGGAGAATCCTTTCTCACCTTGTGGTTGTCAATCTGCCCTATCTGGGAATCTGGTGCCTCAGTTTCACTCTTTAGAAATGTGAGCTTTTCCCTTTGCCCAAACATCTGTGCCCCCCCCTCCCCTTTTAAGCCCCTTCTCATCCACCTTTGTCAAGGAAATCCTGGTTACTTTCCCAGCAGGTCTTGACTTTTTCTTATTAAAGGAGTTAACTGAATTCTTTGTAAATTTTCTTTGAGATGTTTGTTGGAGCTGTTCCCTGGCCTTGACTTCCGGCTAGTTTAGATGCACTGCTAATGCTTATCTTTCCATGAATTTGCCCCTTCATGTCCAGAGGCCTTCCCACTCTAGCTGATGGAACAGAACCCCTTGTGATAAGTTCCCTGCCTTCTTGTATTTCCCTGGTCTCAGATGGTTTGTACAAACTCTGCAGTTCAGCAACGCTCTAAGGACTTTCTGGGGTGGAGTCCCCCACCCCAGACACTGAGTTCAGTGTCTGTGCATCTCTGGGAAGGCCTGGTCCCCTCCCTAAGCCCCCAGAGAGGCAGCTGGTGCAACCTTAAAATCACCATGTTAATATCTCTTCTCTAAGGAACTGAAGCCATGGGCTGCCTGCTTTCCAATTTTCCAATCATTTTTCATCAAACTTTAGTTAAGGTAAGAAGATACATCTACCTTATTTATGTGTTAGGAGTAGAAATCTCTCCACTCATCTCTGAAACTCAAATCTTAGATCTCTGAAAAAATGTCGCTAATCAAAAAAAAATCAAGATTTAAATATATTATAAAGTCAAAGTTCTGTGTTTAAATCTTAATTATTCAACTGGCCATCTATATGAACTAGTTTGAGCTTTGATTTCTCTTGCAAAATAAGGATTATATGTGCATTTTCATAGGTTGTAAGGAAGAGATTGTGTGTATGTGCATATGTAAACATGTCTAAAGCAATGCCTGACACAAAGCAAATGCTTGTTATTTTTCTTTGCAAATCAATACTGTAATTTTTTCCATTCCCTTCCTACACTATATAGTCACTTCATTTTGCTTAAAATAGTTTGTAAGAGGTTCTCTGTATTACCTGTCTGTCCTGCTAGTAGTTACTAACAGCTGAGCTTCAGGCAGTCTTAAGAAAACATTAGCTCCATTCACAACTAATTTATTCATATGCCTAGCTGCAGAACAAGGAGTTTCAATTTTAATCCTGACATTTCACTGTGATCACACATTATGTAACTTCACTTCCTGACTCAATGACAAGTGCTTTGCTCACTCTATCCTACAGTTCTTTTATCCCTAAAATCCACTCCCCCCCATGACTCAACTGTTTGAATTAGTCACACATTTCACTAATTAGTACCTACTACTTAAAACTTGAGTACAGCAGTGAACTATTACTCACAGTTAAGAAGAACAGTCACGAAGTTATGCTCGACTTCATAATGAATTCACAGAGACTAGGTTGTGAGATCCTGAAGAACCTCATCTCTTTCCCTTCTATTTTCTGGGTGCAATGGTGTTTTGCATATTTCTTAGAGACACTTTGTGAGGTGCTGCATTGAGCAAGTGCTCTAAACTTTCCTTGATGTTCCCAGCTCAAGCACTCCACCTTGGGAATGCACCAGGGACACCCTAGGCACCTGTGGAAGGGCAGACCCCTTCTTGTCCCCACTTCCAAAGTGCCAGAGTTCTGCGGGAGCACAATACTCATTTATACTGTCCATCGTTCTGACATGTGAGGTCTTGTGTCTACTCTTATGGGCAACTCTGTCAGTATGGTAAGATTCTAGACAATAATCATAGACGCTCAAGAATGTGAATGAATTTATCCAAGCCATGTAAATATAATGGCACTTGAATGGAAACACATTTTATGCTCATTCATAACATGATAACAACCAAATTATATTAGCTCACTCCATTCAGAAACTATTCCAATTCCTTTATGTATTTTTATCTCATGTAATCTTTAGCACACCCTATTACATGAGATAGCAACTATCCCAACTTTTAATAGACTCATTTTTTACATTTATTTAGTGCGTATGCACAGGCCACAGCACACACATGGAGATGAGAGGACAACTTTGTAGTGTTGGTTCTCTCCTTCTATTGTGTGGATCCCAGGATTAAACTTAGTAGCAAGTGCCTGGTGCATGAACCATCTTGCTGGCATCTGGACTTGATTATTTTTAGGTTTATTTTAAATGTTACTTACTGTGTTTGCACCTGAGTATACTTGCACCTCATGTATACAGGAGCACACAGAGGCCTGATGAGGATGTTGGATCCTCTGGGACTGGAGTGTGGGCAGGTGCAAACTCTCATGTGGTTCTGGGAACTAAACCCTGGTCCTCTGCAAGAACAGTATGTACTCTTAACTGCTGAGCTATCTCTCTAGCCCTGACAATGTTTTTAGAGCAGTTTCAGACACACAGAAAACAGAGTTAAAGTAAGAGATTTTCCCATCTGTCCCTGGGGCCCAATACAACCTCTCATATGACCAACATTATGTACAGAGTAGGACAGTTGTGACTACAACTAGTGAACTTACATTGACACATCATTATCACCCAAAGTCCCCAGCTCACACTAAACTTCTCTTTTGTTGTTGTGCATTCAATAGGTTTAGAAAAATCCACCCTTATAGTACCAGGGTAGTTTACACTTTTAAAATTCCCCTTATGCTCTTCCTATTTGACCATCCCTTTCCTATCTTCTGGCAACCACTAAACATCATACCACTCTCCAGTTTTGCCTTTTCCAAAATGCTAGGCTCACACAGTAGGAAGCCTTTTCGATAGATTCTTTTGCTTATAAATAAATGTGCACTTAAAGTTCCTCCATTTCTTTTCATAGTCTGAAGATTCATTTATTTTGATCATGGGATAATGTATTGATTTCCTTTCCATTGCTTTGATAAAACACCATGACTAAGGCGACTAATAGAAGAGCTTGATTTATGGTTTCAGAGGGATAAGAGTTCCTGATGGCAGAGCCTAGACATGGTAGCAGAAGCAGAAGGCTTCTCATACCTTGAACCTCAGCAAAAAGTAGAGAGAGGATCTGAAATGGTGCGAGTCTTTAAACTCCTAAGACCTGCCTCCAGTGACATACTTTCTCCAGGAAAGCCAAACTCCTACACCTGCCAACTAGGGACCTTGTATTCAAACATCTGAACCTATGGGGGACATTCTCATTCAATCCACCACAGTTCACCGCCCAAGGCTCCTGGCCATATCTTAACTCAAAACGTATTTAGTACAACTTCAAAAGTCCCCATAATTTTTCATAGTCTCAACACTAATATATAAGTACAAAGTCTCTTCTGAGACCCAAGGCAATTCCTGATTCTAACTCCCCATGTATATCTGTTGAATGCACAACAACAAAAGAGAAGTTTAGTGTGAGCTGGGAACTTTGGGTGATAGTGATGTGTCAATGTAAGTTCACTAGTTGTAGTCACAACTGTCCTACTCTGTACATCTCCCAAGTATTAAGATCACAAGTATATGCTACCATGCCTAGTATGTCACTCTAATCCCAAAACCCATCTTAAAATTTAAATCATCCTCACTTATTAATGTTTCTCAATAAGATCATGATAAAAATACTCTAGAATACTACATAATTTATTTTATCCTCTTTATGTCTACCTTTCCTCTTTTATAGTATAAGCTCATAGAAAACAGAGTTTCTGAGGAGAATGTGCTTTGCCAACATCTGCACTTCTGGACCTACATGCTAGAACCTAGCATATGATGAGTGAATGAATGGACAGCCAGTAATGGGTACCTGCTACCAACACTTAAGACATGAAACTCCATTTTTCCATCTATAAAGTAGGAACTATAATCATGCCTTACTTGTCTCAGCAACACTGAGAGCATATAATTGTGTGATAGAACAATGCAAATACAAGAAATAGCATCATAATCTTTTATGAGGTTTCCTGAACACATTTGAATCTCTAATTTCTCGTAAATCTTTCGTCTGACAAATTTGTGTCCTTTCTAATTCCTCAAGGGATTGGATCTGTTTTCTTACCACCCCAGCCCATATTTCCTTGCTATTAAAATCCCTCCCTAAATGTCAACTACATATTTGACTCACATCTCCTTGTCCTGGAGGTCTATGTAGATGCAGATACAAACAGCCTCCTATAGTCCTCAGGGAAAGGGCCGAAGGCCATCTTTAAAAAAATGCAATCTACCTGGCAGTTTACCACTAACTTCACTGGCTTCTGTGATCTCACACTTTAACTACACCTTAGGGAAGACTGCAAGGCCCCCAGGAGGCAAGTCACACACCACGGAAAAACACCACTTCAGGAACCCTCCTATTTCATCACTTACAGAATTATGCTGAAGTCATATTCTGCAGAAAATACTTCATGACAAACAAATGAGGTAAATTGGTAGCAATAGCTGAGGCTATTTCATATTCCCCAACTCTTTCCTACTAGTAGCTACATCTGGCATGTTATCCAGGTCTGAACCAACCTCAAATTAAGGCACAAACACTTCCTAGCTCATCAATATAGACACCTGCCACTTCAACACCCACCAGAATGACCTGGTAGACTAGGGATTATGGCTCAGTAATAGAGCATTTGTCTTAAACAATCTCCAGTATCACAAATAAATAACTAGATGAGTATTATAAAAACCCAGTTTGCTTGTGTCCCCCCCCCTCATTTCAGGCCCAGAAGGTAATGAGGCTGAGAATCTTACTTTTAGCTGGCTTTCATGTGTTGCTCACACATTCAGAACCACTGTACTAGGTGAGCAGTGTACACATATATAACAGCAAGTATTTACATTTTAAAGAGTTTGTCATGGAGGGCTGCTTCCTGGCTGTCAGCATTAAACACCTTTTACAATTCCTAGGCCAATTCCCATAATATCGTGAAATATACTGGCAAGCCCCATACCCTCAACTAAATCAATAAACTGGCTAATATTCCCAGGTGAAACGGTTTGTTATTTGCTTTGTGACTACTCATTTCTAGACTAGAAAGGATAAGGGAAAGGGAGAGAAAGGAAAGGGAGGGGAGGGGGGATGGACTGGGAGGAGTAGAAGGAGGGACCATATATCTGTAATCAAGATATATTGCATGAGAAAAGAATCTATTTTCAATAAATGAAAAAAAAATTTCAAACTTCTGTTAGTGAGAAACATTAAGACAATGGGAAAAGGAGGCAGACTGGGGAAAAAAATATCTGCAAATTACAGAGTGACAAAGGCCATGCATCCAACTTGTACAATTTACACAAACAAGTTAATTTAGAAACATTGTTATATTTGTTATATAAAGTAAATTATTAATAACTGGAATATTTTTAAGTAAAAAGAGGCTGGATGTATAACATGTCTATAATCCCAGCACTCCTGAGAGAGGAGAACTGCAAGTTCAAGGCCATTATGAGCAACATAGCTAGGACTTGTCTTTTAAAAAGAAGCAAAAAAAAAAAAAAACCATTTTTAAAAAAATTATTACACAAAATACTCAAGTAAAAATACAAGTAAGTTACATTTTAGTCAGACCGATACATAAATGACTTGGAAATTTGGTAAAATTTAAAAGGTAAAATCAAGTAGTAGTATAATGACTTTTCACATAATGTGAAAAAATAGCAAAACAATAGAAAAATAACATTTGTATGGCTAGAAGGGGAACAATGACACACTTTGAGGGACTTCAATTCAGAACAGAGATAAAATATATATTATACTGTATTCCCTTCACATATTACTGCATTGTTTAAACTTTAAATAACAAATAAAATTTTGATATAAAAAACAAGGAAAAAATAAGAACAAAGTAAAATCAAATGTATGTATGAATACACCAAAATGAAATGCTTCAGTTTGTTTGCTAACTTAAAAAAAAAAAATGGTTCAAGATCTAGAAAGACATATCATCAGGAACATTGAGACAATCATTTGGCAGTACAGTCAATAGAGGGGAAGAGAAAAATAAGCATGATATACCACAAACATGAATTAGCATGTTAAAATGAAAAAAACACATGTTGGGCTGATGACATGGCTTGGCAGACAAAGGCACTTGCTGCATAAGCCTGACAACACAAATCCAGGCAGAACTGTCATGTGGAAAGAAAATGGACTTCAGGTTGTTCTCTGCCTCTGCATACATGCCATGGCATGCACATGTTATTACATTACAATAATAATATAAAAGTTAAAGTGGACAAATAAGTTGAGCAATAACTTTATCGAGCACTGGCATAGATGGGAACGAACACCTCTTTACTGCTGGTGAAATAAATACAAAATGAAGAGAGTTCAGCAGAGGCTTATAAAGCTAAACATAGTGTTTGCATGAAATCCAGAAATGGTTTCCAGATGATGTGAAAACTACATCCACTCAAACACCTGTCCGTGAATCTTCGCAGCAGCAATATTTATGATGGCACAAAGCCAGAGGCAGCCGTAATGTCACTTTGTACAAGGAATGCTGTTCTGTGGCCAAAATAAAAGAGCTGTTTATCTGAGCAACATGGGTAAATCCTACAAGAAAGCTGTCTCTGATCTTTACGTGTGTTCTGGGATTGTGCTAAGTGAAAATTCTAGTCTGAGGAGGCTGTATATCATATGAATACATTTATAGACTTTCTAGAAAAGACAAAAACTACACAGACAGAAAACTGGCCAGTTTCTGCAAGGGCTTTCGGGAGAGAGGGCTGACCAGTTACAGCACAGATTATTTTGGGGGTCAAGAAACTATTTTGTCTATTAGTGTCATGATAAATATGTTATCTGCTTATCAAGAACAATGGATTTTCACAACGCAAAGAATATCTACTAACGTTATTTTAAATCCAAGACTTTTAAAAGTTCAACCAAGAAGGGGATGGGTTGCAGCATAGACCCCAGACTAAGGCAAAGGAATTTGACTGCATTCCAAAAGTAGGACAGGACCTCACTAAGAGATGGTAAGAATGTTACAAAGAGATACCTTTGGAAATGAATGGAAGCTATGAGAGGAAAAAGAAGTATCCATACATACTAGGTTATGTTTCTTACAGAGGTCAAGTTAGCAATCCTGGTCCATGTACACCAAGATAGGAAATATCAGTGAAGAGATGCTGTATGTAGCAGCAACAGACTGTGGACTAGGAAGGTACAGGCAAATAAGGGAGAAGTGAACCAGGTCTGCATTAGTCTGCCCCACTGTGGGGAATTCCTGGTAAGCTTAATAGAATAGTCTGCCTTATCTGAAAGGACATGTTTTAAGGCTCCTCAGTGAATGCCTGAAACCATGCATGTAACAACTATAGATGCCCTCTGCTCTTTTTAATAAATACACACTTGCTTTAGAACTCTATAAAATAGACAGAATAAAATATTAACAATAACTGATAAAATAGAATTTAACGGTATACTGCTAATAGTTAAGTAGCTGTCTAAAAATATCTTATTATATTCTATCTATGTGAGATGATACAATGCCTACATGATTAGATGAAGTTAGGTAAAGGGCACAGGCATTGTGATATTGCCATTAGCCTGCTACACAAAGTACACGTGTATTGCTATATAATTGAACACAGCATTGTGACAGCCTATGACTAAGTGAGTAATGAGTGAGTAGCATTCACAGCATGGGTACAGTGGACAAAGGGGTGACTCATGTCCAGGGCAGGAAGGAGTGGAGGGTGCAAGACTGCACCATGTCACTCAGAATGGCATGCAATTTAAATTTTTTTTATTTCTGGAATTTTCCACTTCATACTTTCAAACTATAGTTAACCAGATAACTGAAGCCATGGAAAGCAAAACCACAAATAAAAGGGATCACATGTGTGTTTATACAAGTATATAAACTAGTCACAGACAGTTCCCTGAAAGCAATGAAACTCTAATTGTGATGAACATATCAGATCAAAGGGACCCAGGGACCCTGCTGAAATGACTGGTTTAGGGATATAGCATTACAATAAGCCTAGATCATCTTGTACTGCTATAAAACAGACAAGGGCTCACAACTTTAGCAGACAAGAAGGTTAAAGGACCAGAGGCCAAACGAAAGTGCTCCTGATGGCAGAGCTGAGCAGGCCAGGACCAGAATGAGCAGTACAACACTGCCATCACTGGCCAGCAGCCATAACCCCTCACATGCACGGAAAAACTCGGGCCACTCAGGCTGCTTTTTGCTTTTTTCCAACTTTTGATACATAAAATTATGTCACTGTACACGCATATTTTTCCTAAGTAGGAGAACATATACACAAACACAGGTCAAAAGGGACATGGACAAACTAGTACATGTTCAGAGAGAGAGACCATGTGACAGGCACACGTGAACTAATTCAATCTGATAAACAGTCAAACCCTGGACAGGTACCACAAAAATCATGAGATGTAGGGTGGTAGGGTGCTAGGATGAATAAAACAGCCTTTGTGCTTTAAAAAGTAAGTGCTTAGTCAACAGGATCAAAGACTACACCCTGAGATTAGTGAGTGCTGATACTCAAAGGGTAAGCAAGAGAAGTAAAATCTGAGTACAATCTGAAGACTACACAAGAACGAAGGGTAATCTGTAACAGGCTACATTGGACTCGTTTCCACATGTCCAATACAGAATTTACTGTGTTTAAATACGTCATTTTTAAGAAACTCTATGTGTGCAGACACATATGTACCATAACGCATGAGTAGAGGTCAGAAGGCAAGCTCAGGTATAGTCCCTTGCCTTCCACCTTGTTTGAGACACTCTTATCTACTGCTAGTTATGCCAGATTAGCCAGGCTGTGAGCTACCCTGATTTTGTCTCCCATCCTGCTGTAGGAGTACTAAGATTACTAAAATCATATGCTACCTCATCTACCTTTCCTGGATATTAGGGACCCACATTCAGATCCTCATGCCTGTCCAGCATGCCCTTTACCTACAAAGCCATCTCCTCAACCCTTTATCTTAATTAATTTACACAATAAAATAATAATTTACCCTATAATTTGATATCACCTAGAAAAGTTAATTTTCTAAAAATAAACATTTAGAAGTTTAAATTTTAGAGAAAAAATAGTTCAACTTTATTTCTGTGTTCATTAATTTAAGGAGTTTATTTATCTGTCAAGGAGGTCTACACTGATCTAAGTAACAATCATTCAGAAAACAGAAATGGGAGGTTATAGGCTAAAAGTACAACATTCTGCATTATGTTTCCACCAATTTAAATCATTGTGGGCATTTACCCTTTAAAAACCCACAAATCATGAGTAGCATTCTGCTTTCCATATCTGGAACCATTTGCATCAGGTAGGAGAGAAGAATCTGAGTGAGAATACTTCTCCCCTGGGCATCAGGAACAATCACAATAATCACAGAGAAAGGCCCTCCCTCCCTTGTGGTCCTTTATCATCTATTTTTAAAAAGCTTCTGCCCAAAGGAAAGCAAACACGGAACTAAAGCTAGCTATTCTGTACAGTCCCTGCCTAGCACCGTCAGTCAGGCTAAGATGGTGGCATAATAGCACCTTTACAAATTAGGGACATAGACTCATGACTGAAACTTACTCAGCTGTTGGGTAGAAAGAAAGACACAGCAGCCGATTAACAGTGTTCAACTGGACATAGAGAAGGTAAGCTTGTTCAAACAGGCCACTGACTCAAAGACACAGAAAAATGAAAAGTATTCAAGAAATTACAACAATAATGATAAACTATCTAATTAGGACAATCAGCATGTAGGAAATTCTTCATGTAAGAAGAGTTTGGAAAGAGATGTGCTAGCATTTACTATGGCATACTATTTTGGCAATACACTAAAATATGAAAAATCAATGAACAATGGAGAAATCTAAACTTCAAAGGCAGTCAAATATAAAACTCTCTATGTAGAAGGTAAACATAAATGTGCATAGAAAGGGCCTTGCCATGCAGCAGTCCATGACTGTTAGTAGCCAGACACAGACATCACTTATGCCCTGCCTGCCTTTTGTACAGTGAGACCACACCCATGCTCTGCCTACCTCTTTCCGGCTTCTCCCGTGTGCTGAACTCCAGTTCTGAGGGGCAACAGCTGATCCTGAGGTCTGAGCTAACCTTCCTTCCCCTCCACCCTCAGCCTGAGGCCGTGGGACCAGCTCTATCCCTCCGCTACCAGGAGCTAGAATAAGGTCCTGGAGCTGAGCAGTAGCAGCAGGTCTGCAGCAACCACAAACCCAGGCCCAAGACCCACAATCTGGCTACAGCAGGGGCTGGGCAGGCAGGAAACACTTTCTGGGAGCTGCCAACGCTTGCTAGGGCCATTTTTCTTCATTTGCTATGGCTTTGAGGCTTGGCCCTGCCCTGTGTCGTGGTACCCAGTCTCCTGCCGAACCCACATATACCAAAGACGGTATGGTGGCTACCTGTATAAAAGCAGGCGGCTCGCTACTCTCCAGAAGGGTGCTGTCCACTTAAACAATTTAGACATGGTTCAGAGCTGACATTTCAGGGCAGCTTTCTGGGTTGCTGTTTTTCACTGGTGGCTTTGACTTTTGTGTTTTTAAGTCACTACTTTGATACAAAGTCACTTAGTGTTTGGAAAAGCCAATTAATTCTCCTTTTAACTGTAGCTTACTAATTCACACAGAGGAAGCAACAACTTGTAGCTTGTAACAGAACCTGTTGCTTACTAAGGAAATGGAAATAAGAGGAGAGGGAGAGAACAGAGAAAGAGACAGAGGCAGAGAGAGAAGCTTTTTCCTCTTATGTTTCTACACTGTATAATTTCTTTATAGTTCATTGTTTTGTTAAGATGATTGAAATAATTTATTAAAGTTAGTTTAGTCACCTTTCTTCAAAGGCTCATGATGACCTGGATATCTGTAGACATCCCAAGACCATTAAAATAGGTTAAAAATACTTAGTGGCTGGGAGTATGGCTCACTGATACAGTACTTGTCTAACAGGCCCCAAGCCCTAGATTTGGTTCCTAGCATGAGGTATGGGTGGAGAAAAGGATAATATATTCAACATATACATAGCCAATTCAGATAATGAGGGTGGTAGATTAAAAACTGCAAAACGTCTGTTTTAGCCTGTGCTAGGCCCAATGGCCCAGCCCAACTGTTCACTCGTTCTAGCTGTTAGATTATCAGAAGGTTTGTAGAGAACCAGTCTTCCAAATAAGAGGTTAACAGCAGCCAATCAGAAGGAATTCAGTTTGTGTGAAATAGCATGCAAGTTACCTGCAGCTACCTCTAACAACCAATCTGGGTTTCATTCCTTTCTTTTCTTTTTCTACCTATAAATCCCATCTCTTCTACTAGCTTTAGCTATAGGGACATCATCTTTTAAATAAATAGGATGCTTCCAGATTCATGCATTTCTAGCAGAACCAACTACATCTGGAAAAAACTGGAAGAAAACTACAATGTTGACTATGTTTGTGACTAAGTCTTCCTTCAGGGATGCTGCCAGCAGAACCCTGCTATCCTGGGGACTGGGAAAGTGAGGTTGGGGCAGGAATTAATGAAAGAAGAGCAAAGGCTCTTTTTCCTGGGTCAGCAGTAAAATGAACTTGTCCTGTACAGTAACTGATTAACAGGATTCTTCTAGTCCCAAATCTAGCAACAAAACAGCTGCTTAAAAATAACTGAAGTCATGTAAGTAAAGAACATAGTTATTTACCATGTATCATCAGTTTAAAAAATATGTCACAAAATATGATACACAGGCTGGCAAGATGGCTCAATGGTGTAAAAGTGGCCACCCCTAAAACGTGCTCACCTCAGATCCCACTACAGAAGAAGAGAAACAACTCTTAAACTTGTTCTCTGATCTAATACATGTACCGTTACATGTATGTACCCACACTTTTACACAGACACATAATTAATAATAATAATACAGTCTACACATACACAACACAGAGTATGTTCTCAGTTCTACATATAACACATAGACAAGACAGGGGAAGAAAACACACTGCAGCAATAAGAATGTATGATGGATGTTTTATGTTCTTTTCTGATTACTGATATTGTCTAAGTTTAACTGTATACTTTATCTTTGAAGAAAAATATTGATTTCTGATTCTGCAAGCTGATTTAAGGTGATAATGTTTCAAATCGCAAGATGGAACAGGTATATGTAGAACAATGTCACTTGAACTATAACAGAAATAACTCAGACATTAAAAAATGACATTTTCCTCCCTGTGATTGTGGGTCTTCTCTTAACCTGCGGTGGACATCTCCCCTTGCTATATAAACATGATAGCATTCAGACAGGAATCCTTGTCTAGAGATTCATGCTTACCCATTCTCAGAGATCCAAACCAGAGACAGTATTTTGTAGCAGTCAGAACCAGGCTATGTTGACTTGCCATTCAAAAAGTCCTTACCTAAAATAACTACTTTTTTTTAGGGGGGGAGATACCCCCTCCCTATCACAATGCTCTGAGTTACACATAAGGTTGGAAATCAGTCTTTCAAAGAGTAATCTGCACTCCCAAGCTCACTCTAGCAGTATTCACAATAGCCTCCCTCTACACTGCTTTCTTTAGAACTAGGGAAAAATAAAAAGTGTTGGACCAGAGGCCAGGTTTGGGCTTAGAAAACGGGTTGAAATGCGCTTTTAAGAGAACAGTGATTTGAATAACTTCCTGACCGCCCCCCCCCAATTTGGAATTGTGAAGTTCAAGCTCATCTCTGAGAATTTTCTAAGTTTTGTGAAACTAAATAATTTATGTGATATGAGAGCATCACTAACAAGGATACGGCAATATAAAGACCATGGGCATCATTTTGTTAGACTGGTGGTATTATGGGTACACTGTGGTTTTTAAACTTTTCTTTATAAGGTTTGACTGTGATTCACATTGACTCAAGATAAAAAGCAAATTCAAACTGTCAGGGCTTTCTCCAAAAGGAGAGAGCTATTCAATCATGCTCTACCATGACCTTTGCATTCCACCACCAATTTTCTTCTGAAGAAAATCGTCCTCCTGAAGAAGAAATGGGAGCAGTGCTTGAGATGGGAAATTTGGGTCCCCAGAGCACATGCTATGAAAGCACTGGAATCAGGTGAGGGATTAGTTATAGCTAAAATGCACTATGGGTTACCAAATGGGAATCACTCTGGGGTTTTATGCAAATCCCCGGCTGGTCCTAATTTTTCGGCAATAACTGGGTATCTGTGCTTTTTTAAAAGCCACAGGTAGAATTCCTGGGTACTTGGCTACAGCTGAACAGGCAATCCAGAACCATGTGATGCTTGGGAGAGTGGTTTGGGGAGCTATATATTCCTGTTTAAAACCTATTTCTTTCAGTTATTAGCTCTGACTGTGGCAAGTGACCCAAGCCTTCGCTCACAGAAAAACAACAACAACTAGAGTGGCACTTTCTTGTTACAATCAAGTAAGATTTGATGTGTACAAGGTGAGGGAGGGGCAGGGTATATGTGAGTGTCTACATGTGCATACAAGGATAATTGCATCTCAGGTTCTTTCAGCTCTCAGTGATAGCTAGTGTTCATTAACACAGACAACCCTTGCGGGAGTATTTGATAAGTTATTTCCCTAAAGAGCAGTTTCTCAACCCGCCCCCCCCCCGCCTTTCTTCCTTTACTGTATTTTCTTTTCCATTAAAATTTAATACCACAGGTACTGTGTATCTATTTTGTGGCGCTGTGACAGGCCACAAACCTTGTATTATATAAGACTACACACACACACACACACACACACACACACACACACACGCACAACAGGGGCATCTTCATCAATGTTGAGGATGCATGTCAGAGGGAAAAGTTGGTCAAGTGACTCATTCACTAGCAGAATTAGGTCTGAATTAGAGATCACAAAGTGGCAGTCTGACTACCAGCTTGTGACTGTCTTACGTGGTGTTATTTGTAATGAAAAATTAGTTACCGATATTTCTTATTCAAGAGATTTCAACTAAAACAAATCAGGCGTCCAACTGCTCACGAGAGCCGGAATGAGCAGGACAGAGGGGCGCCCGCAGCCCGGTGGGACCCCCCCCCCCGCCCCGCCCCTAGGGATGCTCCTACGAAACGCCTCCCTCTGTCACCCGCCGCGCAAGGATAACCGTCAGGGGACCGCTCGGCGGGCGCCTAACTGGCTGCAGGTTCCGAACCTCTTGGCGCGCTTCACTCTCCGGCTTCGGAGCCCTGGAGCCGGCCGGCCGGTCGGTCTCGAACGTCTAGAGCCGGGAGGCGCGGGCGGAGAGGCCGGCCCAAGCGCTGCTCGGGTTCCGCGGCGCCGGCCTGCCCACTGCCCCGCGACCGCTCACCGCTCGCCGGGCCCGGCCTCCCCGCCGGGCGCGCCACTCGCAGCGGGACTGACTCCCCGCCGGGCGCGCCACACAACGCCGCCCCTCGGCGCGCGCACGGGCCACTCCGCGGCCCGGCATCCGATGACGCCGCGCCGCCGGCGCTGCCTTGCGCGCTCCCGGCCCGCCAGCCAATAGCCGGAGTCGCTCTGTGCACGTGACACGCGCCAGCCAATGGAGGCTTGAGGCGGCCCGTGACGCTAGGGATGGCTCCTAGGGGCTTCGAACCTGCGCGCGCGGCTGGGAGGCCGGTCTCGGGGCTGGGTGGTCGCGCGGTCTTCCCACGGCCTGGGCCGGGAGAGCCCGAGGACCCTCAGGGCCCTGACGGGGAGCGGTTGCCAGCCTACAACGTGGCGGCAGCGACTCCCCACCGGCGCCGATGCAGAGTCCGCGGGTGAGGAAGGAGCAGCGAGGACAGCACAGGAGCTTCTCGGACAGAGCCACGTGCTCCATCGCAGCTCCCAGAGAAGAAAAGCCCGACTATGCATCTGTCGTTTTTAAAGTGCAAAATTAATACAAAGGAAGTATTGACTTGCACCGTGACTGTTTAAATATAAACCAGTGCCCCAGAACTGTACTAATAGGAAAAGTTGAATTATGTAGAGGGTTGTCACAAGAAGGGGTTTCCAAGGCTATCTGGTGAAGCAACTGTGCCTGCACCCATCCACTCTGCTCAAGAATGCCCTGACTGCTACAGTATCTGCTTCTCTAAACATACTTAAACTACAGGGGAAAATTCCGCTCGGTTGTCATGAAACAGCATCTGCAAATAGTCACTTCGGCAACAATGTAAAGCCACCAGTGCTGTAGCAATTGAATGTCCAGTGCTGAAAACCCATAAGTAGTATGTGAAACTGTCCCTCCAGAGCATCGTCCGGAGTGGGTATACTAGTCTGTCTGATAAACATGAATTCTCCTACTTTCAAAGAGCTGTTTTGTTCTTAACACCAGAGCCACTTCCTTCTCTCGCAGTGCCTAACCGCTCTTTCTCCAAACCTTACCAGCATCCTAGCCTCTTGGGACTCCAGGTCTGCACCCAGGAGTCGAACCCATGCATGAGAACAAGCCCCCTGCAGTTAACGGTGGCTGACTGGGCTCCAGAATCCTTCCTTCCAATTTGTGTTCAAGGGTCAAAATGGAACATCAATCACCATGTCCTTAATAAAGGACTTTTCTAGAAGCCCACCCACGTTATAGATCTCATGCACTCCAACTCAGCAGCATGGCCTCGTGTAGTTGAGAAATGCCTTTGCTAGGCACTTTGCCATGCTGAAGGAAATCCCATATCCAAAAAGGGAGGGATGAATCTGTCTGCTCATCTTTGGTTCCATTAACTCAATATAAATAAGTCTGTCTTGTGCAGACCAGTTTGCTAGGAAAAGGTATACTCTGTGGTACCCTGTGCCAGGTGCTTTACATATATTCCTATTCATGCCATCACTAGCTTCACCGTACATGTAACACTGATAGATGTAAATGGTGACAAACTAGAACATAGAGGAGTTTTAGGTATACTAAATGACTGGTCCAGTTTGAATTAGTTGTACAGTGTTGGAAGCACATAAGCCTGAGGCATAAAATTCTATAGGCTCAGTTAACAAACTCCACTCTGTCTAAAGTTAACAAGAATCAACAATGCCAGGCATTGGTGGCACCTGCCTTTAGTCCCAGCACTCAAGAGGCAGAGGCAAGCTCTGAGATACCTATGAGTTCAAGGCCAGCCTGGTCTACAGAGATAGTTGTAGGACAGCCAGACTACATAGAGAAACCTTGTTTTGAAAACAAAAAAATCAAGAAACAGTATAAGGAAAAATACCATCTTGTAGCCCAGGAATCAGGTCTTATATAAATATGTAATACAAAAAAAATTCACACTAAGTTATCAATACAGTGTTTGCAAAATAAACATTTTTGGTCAAGTGTAAAGAATTGAAATTGACTTGGTATTTTTTATTACTATCCAAAGGCATGAATAATGCCTGCATTTAGGGTTTTTAAGAAGCAAGACTGGGTTCATGCTTTAATAAACAATGCTTATTACATACCTATGCTACATCAGCCTTTGAGGAGACTGACAAGTATACATATAATATGGACATTATGTGTATGGATTGTGTGGATGAGAAGGGGTCCATTCTAGAGAAGAAGAGAGATTCACCTGAGAAGACTTGCTAGGGAATGATAACTGAGCTAAATCTCTGTGCAGACTTGAAAGAATCTGGTCAGGAAGAGGATGATAGTTCAAGTACTTAGATGAGTTATTACCAAAGGATAGCATGTATGACTCATGGATGTAAACAAGAGCACAGAATAGCAAACTGTAGGAGTAGGCAGTATGCTGTCACAACAGTTGTACATCCTCCTCCTGGGGAGTTTGTAGTCTTTTATCATTAGCATCCATTCTCTTCCTTGCTTTAGGGAGATCACTTCTGGTGTGCAGTCTTATGTGGCACTATGATGCCCTATGCTCCCAGCCAACGGACTAGCAAATGACAAGGTCAGCCAATCACATGATTTGCTAAGAATAAGGGAAAACTGTGGGTGGAGGATGAGGACTGTTTAAATATGCTGTTGAGTAGCAGCAGTTTCTTACAAATTGAAGCATCCTAGGAAGACATTTATTAAGACTCTGGGAGTCAACAAAATGTCTAAGAGCCAGGAAGTAAATAACTGAGAATTCTTAAGTTCCTGAAATGTACATGGTCTACAAGGGTCCTTATGGTTATACAAGTAGAGAGGACCACTGGCAAGAACAGACTTTCTGCTCTGTAGAGCTGGCTGCAAGTCATTCCAGGTACTTTGGGGATACAGCCTTTATGAGTTGTCACCATGTTGGAGGGCACAGGGGGAGACTTGCTTTTGTTGTTTGGTTTTTTCAAAACAGGGTTTCTCTGTGTAGCCCTGCTTACTTGCTTGCTTTCTCTGGCTTGCTCAGCTACTTTTCTTATATGTGTTAATTAAGAATATGTTTCAATAAAGGCAGAAAATATGAACATATACAGTAGTTTATATTGTCTTACTTTTTGTTTGTTTATTTGGGGGGACAGTGTTTGTTTTCTGAAATAGGCAGCACTTGTTTCTAAGGTGGGCCTTAAACTCCTGATGTCACAGTAAAATCAGTTTAGGATTAAAAGGAATGTAAGAGTTAAAAAAAAAAAATAGTGTCAGGAACATAAGGGACGAGAAATAGAAGGGCTTTCGTGCAGGTATGAGATAGCCAAGCTGAACAGAAAAGAGGAAGGACAGGGATATGAACCAGGTCAGGAGGGCAACTGGCTCCTCCAGAACCCCTGGAGGACATGCAGAGTATTGCTGCCCTGCATATAATCTCACCTCCAATGCACCAATTGCAACAGACTAAACTGTAAGAAAGGACAGCTTCTAGTAAGCTTCCACACATTCCAGAAGGGATACCTCCCCAAACATCCCATAGACAAGGATCCTCTATTGGCTCAGTGTGCACTACTCTCAGAGAATTAATCAACCTCAACAGAATGTTCTCAGTATTCAATAAGTTTCCATAATAAATCCTATTTTTAAAAAGCTCTTATACAAACAGTTCCCTGTTTTTTTCTCTCTCTTTAGGGACTGTCTTAGTGAAAAATTCTATCACTGTGAAGAAACACCATGACTGAGGCAACTCTTTTTTGTTTTTTTGGGTTTTTGTTTTGTTTGGTTTTTTGTTTGTTTGTTTTTTGGTTTTTTGGGTTTTTGTTTGGTTTGGTTTTTTGTTTGTTTGTTTGTTTTTTGTTTTGTTTGGTTTTTGAAGGTGGTCCTTGAGACAGGGTTTCTCTGTGTAACACCCTAGCTGGCCTGGAACTCACTCTGTAGACCAGGCTGGCATCAAACTCACAGAGATCCACCTTCCTCTACCTCCCAGGTGTTGGGATTAGAGACATATGCCGCCACCACCACCCAGAAATTTTATTTTTTAAAGCTTACTGGAGAATAATATCTACCAAGTTTCTATCTACCAAGTTTCTATATTCAAGTGAAAAACACCTTTCAGTATATTGTGGTTTTCAGTATGTAATATTTACTGAGCTTTTGTAAATGCCAATTCAATGTAGTTTTGCATCATTGAACAGAAACCAAAATAACTTTTGATATCAACACAATAAAAAGTTTTCCAAGCCAGGCAGTGTTGACACATGCCTTTAATCCTAGCACTTGCACTTGGGAGGCAGAGGCAGGCAGATCTCTAAGTTTGAGGCCAGATTGGTCTACAGCCTGAGTTCCAGGACAGCCAGGGCTAGACAGAGAAACTCTGTCTCAAGAAAACAAAAGAACCATTTAATGGGGCTGGCTTACAGTTTCACAGGATTAGTCCATTATCACCATGGCCATGGTGGGAAGCAGGACAACACACAGGCAGACATGATGCTGAACAAGTAGCTGAGAGTTCTGCATCCACGGGTGGCAGGAAGAGCGAGACCCTCGGCCTGGCTTGGGATTTTGAAACCTCAAAGCCCACTCCCAGTGACATACTTCCTCTAATAAGACCACACCCCCTAATCTCTCAAGTAGTGCCACTCTGGATGACCAAGCATTCAAATGTATGAGCCTGTGGGGCCATTCCTATTCCCTCGGGGGCTTTGCTTACTTTCTGCAATAGAGCTTTCTCTTTTGAGCTTTCTGTCTATAATAAAACTCCTTTAAAACAGCCTTCTGGTCTGTGAAGTTCATTCTCTAAGTCTGAGAGACTCCGAGCTGGAGAGATGGTTCAGAGGTTAAGAACACTTGTTGCTCTTGCAGAGGACCTGGGTTCAATGCCTGGCACCCATAGGGTAGCTCACAGCTGACACCTTCAGACCTCCAAAGGCACTAGGCATACAATGGTACACATGTATAGATGCAAACAAAACACTCATTCACATAAAATAAACTGAAATTGAAGTGAAAAAAAAAAAAAAAACTCAGGGTCACTGGCTGAGTTGGTTTGTAAGACTGAATATCCAGCGCCCTGACTCCTGAAGTAAGCCCACCCACGATGAGACAGTCGCCTCGCACTGCAGGACTTTCATTTTCCCCAGCTTCATAGCATAGCCTCTGCTTCTGGAGCGCTGGAATCATAAGCCTGACTTTCAACCTTCATATGAGGGTTTCACATCTTCTTAAGGAGAACTCCCACTAAAACTACATGAACATGTTACGTTCACAAAGTTTCTTATAACATCTTCATGATGATTTTATTTTTTTTAATTAAGCAGTTGATGCTCTTGTTACAACCCAACTCCTTTGCAATGTATTCAATAGACCTATTTATATTTAATTATTCTAGAATGACAGTGTTGCAAAAATAAATTGATAAAGGTTTAGTGGCTATGAGAAGTGGAGTTTTGTCTTGTTTTTTTTTAACCTCTTCTTCTATTTATTTTATATGTGTATTTTGCTTGCATGTACATGTATGCCCCATGTGCACAGTGTTCTCAGAGACCAGAAGAGGACATTGGATCCCCTGGGACTGGAGTTACAGTTGGTTGGGAGCTACATGTGGTGCTGATACTTGAACATGGGTCCACTGGAGGAGTGGTCAGTAGTCTTAACAACTTAGTCATCTCTCTAGCCCCCTTTTAATCATTACAAATGGGTACTCTAGAACTGTTTTTAAAATGAGCATCTTGTTGGGCTGGCAAGATTGTTTAATGGGTCAAAGTGTCTCCTGCCAAACCTGACAGTCTGAGTTTGATCCCAGAAGCCACAAGGGGGGAGGGAGAGACCTGGCCCCTCTGGTTTGTCCTCAGACTTGTGAACTTAGACACGTGTATGCGTGTGGGCGTGTGCACACACACACACATATACATACATGCATACATACACACACACACTTCACACACACATACATGCATACACACACATACATACACACACATACATGCATACACACACATACATACACACACATACATGCATACACACACACACACACACACTTCACACACACTTGAGTATCTTGACAGACTTGTGGGAAATGAGACTGTGGGAGGTTTTCTTCTCCTTGAGGTTCTCAAGTAATTTTTAAGTCAGTACTGTCTTCCTGAGATTTTATGGTTTTTAACTTCTACCATAAAAATCTCATCTAACATACAGTTCATACAAAACTGTCAAAAGGCAGTAAGTTAGACCTATTAACCAGGAGATGCCCTTAAGTAAGAGGGCAAATGAGCTTGCCACAATACAATTAATTACTTTCTAAATCATATACTGAGGCCCAGGGTACCCATGCTTCTAATGAGAGAGTGGAATAGCTCATCACTGCAAATGGTCCACTAAAAAGGAGAAAGGGTAGGAGGCTGAGACAGCTCAAGTTGGGCTGTCATGGAGGTCTCTTCTACCCCAGTGAATTCAGAGGAAAGATCCAGATCACCAGAGAGATTGCAGTTTTCATGAGTTCCGAGTATCTTACAGAGCAAGTATGTGAAGAAGGCATCACACTCAAATGTCAGACTCACTGCCTGGGTTGCTCAGTGTATGGGTCCTAGTGCCTAGTTCAGTGTGGATGGCCAGTAAATATTCATTTCTTCCTGCTTTCTTCTGACCCATCTTCTTAGTCTACATCCCCATCATCAGCACAGTGACTGACATATATAAGCATTCAAGAGGGAATTTAGCTATGTATTGTGTAGTTTTTTTTTTTTTTTTTTTTACTATTTTGTGAGTCTGACATACAGCTCCCAAATAGGTATGTGGAGACTTATTCTTACTTATGAATGCCCAGCCTTAATTTGGCTTGTTTCTAGCCAGCTTTTTTTTTTTTCACTTAAATTAACCTGTTTCTCTTTTTCTATATTTTGCCTATGGACCTTTCTCTTTTGGGGGGGGTTGTTTTGTTTTTATCTTGGTTTTTTGTTTTGTAAGACAGGGTTTCTCTGTGTAGCTCTGGACCCTGTCCTGAAACTTGTTTTTTAGACCAGGCTGGCTTCCAACTCACAAAGATCCACCTGCCTCTGCCTCCCAGCGTTGGGATTAAGGCGTGTGCCACCACCCAGCTCCTTCATTCTATATGTCTTTCTTCCCTTATTACTCCATGGCTTGCTGTGCAGCTGGGTGGTTGGCCGTTAGCACCCTCCTCTTCTCCTTTTCTCTCTCCTCCCTCTCTGCTCTTCTCTCAAGCCTATTTATTCTCTCTGCCTGGCAGCCCCAGCTAGCCCTCTCCTGCCTAGCTACTGGCCATTCAGCTCTTTAATTGACCAATCAGGTCTTTCAGACAGGCAAAGTAACACATCTTTACATAGTTAAACAAATGCAACACATCTTTGCATCATTAAACAAATATTCCACAGCATAATGAATGTGACACATCTTAAACCAATATTCCACAACAGTATTGTATTAGTTGCTCAGTACTATCACCAAGTACCCAAGGAAACAACTTAAGAAAGGTTTTTGTTTTGTTCAGCTCACGGCCTGAGGGCTCAGTCCATGGCCGTGTGGAAGCTGTGGCACCGGAAGCATTGGAGCAGCATCTGCAGTCAGGAAGCAGAAAGAGAACAGTGGTGGTAGTGAGCTTTGTTCTCCTTTTTATTCCGTCGGGGACACCAGCCCATTTGGCGTTTTCATCCATATTTAGAATGAGTCTTTCCACTTCAATTAACCTAGTCTAAAATTACCGCACAGACATGCCCAGATGTCTGTTTCCATGGTGATTCTAAATCTCATCAAATTGACAGTCAAAATGAACCACTGCATATCAGTGACCACAGTGACCCACCTGTCGGATGTCTTCTATACTAAGCATCTCTCTTTGTGCTTCATGGTAGCCTTGCACAATCTAACTTTAAAAAAAAAAAAAGAGATTTATTTTTATTTGTGTGCCTGCCAGTGTGTATATATACACATGTGCATCAGAACGGGGCTTCAGGTCTGGAGCTGGAGTTGTGAGCTGTCTGGCATGGGTGGTGGGAACCAAACTCCAGTCTGGTCTTCTACAAGAGCAAGGCCTCTGGACTGCTGAGCCATCTCTCTAGGTAATGTTTTCTTCTCGCCATTTCTCCCTCCCTTCCCTTTCTGTCACTGTGTTGCCTAGACTAATACCTGGCTCAGGAGCTCACACTGCCTCCGGCCTCAGCTTCTGAGGTAGCTGGGACTATGTGTAGCACCACACCCATCCATGTCCATTTTACATGTGAACAGAAGCTTAAAGAGATAGAGAAGCACCCAAAGTGACACGGTTCATAAGTGGAGGAAACAAAGGGTTAAAACCCTGGACTGGGTGACTACAGCACTCAGTGGGTTTTCGGCGTCACATTATAGACTCTTCGACGTGCACATGTCACCTAGCAGAACTCTAGCTATCGCACCATCATTAGCACACTCGGGGCATTTCAAGTGGCTGTTTATCTTCTAAAGTGGATGAGACCCAGCCCCGCAGACTGTGCAAGCTGGCATTTTCCAGAGAGAGCTCATTAGCTTCCTTGACTGCCATCAGCTCCAATCCCCAGAGAACGGAGGCAGTAGACAGAGTACTGCTCATCTCCTCAGCTGTGTGGCTACGTTTGCATTTTATACTATTTATTTAGTCTTTGAAATTTTCATATATACATAATGTATTTTGATCACAGTACTCCCTCCTCTAATTCCTCCTGAACACCCAACATATCGCCCAACTTCATGTCCTTTCTTATTTTTAAAGAACCCACATATCCACACACATGAGTGTAGGGTTGCCCACAAGAACATGGACAATGCTCCAGGGGCCACAACCAAAAGAAAAAAAAATGACTTTTAACCTTTCCTAGAAGCTACCGACTGCCAGTAGTTTTCACCGAAGGGGGGGGGGGTCATGAAACCCTCTCCCATCCTGCATGGCTATTTCTGCAGGCAGTTTCAACTAGACAGGCCAGCTTTGATTGCAATCCTTTTATTTAGTTTGGGTGCATGTATGAACTTGGTGTGGTGCACACGAGGAGGTCAGAGCACATCTTGTGGGAATTCATTCTCTCCTTCCACTAAGTGGGTCCCAGGGAGTGAACTTAGATTCTCAGGCATGGTGTCAGCATCCCTAGCTGCTGAGCCATGATGTCCCAGGTCATATGAAGTAAAATTTTTAGGGGCTTTGGAGCTGGCACAGTTAAGTCTAACTAAAACCTCAACATTTGCATTTCATTTATTGAGCAAATGCTTTTTTGTGTGCACAAGTATATGTGCTTGCGTGTGTGTATGCCAGACATCAGCCTTGGGTGTTGTTCTTAGCTGATGTCAACCTTGCTTTTTGGAACATGAGTCACTCACTGGGACTCAGGGTTAACTGAGTATGCTAGACAGGCTGGCTATGGAGCTTCAAGGATCCTCCCTTCTCCATTTCCTCAGTGCTGGGGTTACAAGTATGCACAACCATGCCTGGCTAGCTGAGCTATCTTCCAGCCCACAAGTACTTTCTCAAATATACCCATTATGTGAGAGGTTCTGTACTGTGTTTATTGGCATTTAGCAAGAAAGTGTTGAGGCAGTGGTAGATAAGATGGCTCCGCAGGTAAAGGCACTTGATATCAAGCCTGACAACCTGAGTTTGGTCCAGAACCTACATGGTAGAAGGAAAGAATCATTCCAGTGACTTGTCATTTTACCTCCATATACTTGTCATACTGTGTGGACACACACACAATATGCTTCTAAGAAAAAGCCGAGGGAGATATCATCTAATACTTCCTTTTTCTAAAGAAGAAGTGGGACCCGGAGAGCAGGTTCTTGCAGAGGACCAGGTTCAATTCCCAGCACTAGCATGCTCATTCATGATCATCCATAACTCTAGTTCCAGGGGCTCTGGTGCCCTCTTCTGACATCCACGGCACCAAGCATGCACATGGAACACATAAATACATAGCAGGCGAAACACACGTAAAATGAATAGATTTAATAAAGAAAACTTTAAAAAGGAAATAGGTCTGATGAAATGTAGTCATCATTCTTAATCAAGATGCATCAAGGCCTGTGTCCTTCTTTCTCAGAAAGTAAGGGGGTGGGGAATTGGGGTAACAAAACAAAGCTGGGCCTTCACCAGATGCCTGTCCTGGCTTGCAGACCACAGACGATGTTTCCCCTCTGTATTCCAAATTGAGAGTGTTAAGATTAGGTGCTGTTACTGCTCACAATCTCTACGCTAAAGAAGGTTCAGAACTGGAAGGGGTATAGATAGGCTGTGTGCATTGGACCTCTGACCTGGCCATGCCTGTAGAGCCTCACTCTGAAGAACAGTCCTGAGTCTCATCCCCAACTCTATACAAAGGAAGCCATGATAGATTGGGTGTCCAGTGTTGCCAGGTGCTTAAAGATATTTCACCCTTGGCTGAATGCCAAAGCAGTTTAGTCATAGATGAATGTGGCCTGGCTTTACCTTGGATGGTAAATAAATGGCCACTTGAAAGCATGCTTTGTGTTTCTTGGTGGCCTAAGCTTTCATTTTAGTGTTACACTTCAGGGAAAGTGGACCCTGATTTTGTTATATTCAGAGACCTTGGGCCTGGGGATATGATATGGTAGTACAGCTCTGACCTGGAATTTGTGTGGACATCTGTCCTGTCCTTGGTACTACTGTACAGAGAGGAGAGAAAGTATGTGGGTGGGGCTGCATTGGATGGATCACTTTGGTTAGATCCTGACACACAGGTCCTTAAAACTCAATGCCCTTCATGACTGTCTTCTCGTTGACACCTACAAAGCCCCATGGAGCATTTATTCTTACCTACAAATGAAACACCAGCCCAGTGATTAATGCTTTGTCCAGGTGAAGAGGGAGTGAGCCGTAAAGCTGATGTTACATCAACATCTGTAAGATTTCAGAGCCCTTGTGCAGTAGGTAGGATTCTGTCTTCCAAGATTCTCCATCCCACTACTCCCATATTCACATCCTGTATAATCCCTGAGACTATGAACTTGACAGGATTCATTCACATTCCTATGGCAGGAAATGAGACATGGAACAATTAATGCTAAGAAAGAGAAAATAGGGGTCTGGAGAAAGGGATCAATGGTTAAGAGAACTGGCCGCTTTTGCAGAGAATCCTGGTTCGATCCCCAGCACCCACATACTAGCTCACAGCCACTGAACTCCTGTTCAGGGTATCAGATGCCCCTTTCTAACCTCCACAGGGTGCAAGCCCACAAGTGGCAAAGAGACATACATACAGGCAAAACATTCTTTAAAAAAAAATTATCAGAGTAATCATGACACAATTATCTGAAACTTTCAAAGGTAGAGAGATCTCCGGGTAGTAGCGGCAGCAAGGATCAGAGGTTCAAAGAACAAAAGAGAGTCTGTTTCTGCTTTTGCCTTGGAAGTGAAGAGAGCCTCTGAAGAGCTGAGAGCAATCCTTGGCTAGAGCCCAGTGAGAGAGCAGGACCTTGGACCTCCAACTGGAAGGAAACAAATCCTGCCAGCCAGCATGAGCTCGGGCCCTCCCCAGATCCTCCAGGTGGAAACAGCCTCCCTGACATTCTGATTCACCTAAGTGAGACTTTGACTGAAGAACTGTAAGCTAGTGAGTGATTGCTATTTTAAGCCTCTAAATTTGAAATAATTTACTAAGTAACAGAAAACCAATAGTCTTGCTTTTCTTGTTAAATCTTAGGTTATGGAGCAAGTCTTTTGCTTTTTCTGGTTCTAGTTTTCACATGATTTCTGTATCATTTCTCAGGTGCTCTCTAGCTGAGGTGACACTGAGGGGGTGTGGGGTGTGTGTGTGCGCGCATGTGTGAGTGTGTGTGTATGTGTGTGAGTGTGTATTGTGTGTGTTTGTGTGTGTGTATTGTGTGTATATATGTGTATGTGTGTGAATGTGTGAGTGTGTGTTTGTGTATACATATGCTCTTAGAGTCCATTTCTAGAGCCCTCCCCCAAATCCAGTTATTTAGGTTAACCTCAGTTCCTGTTCCCCAGACACCATCTGCCATGATGTTGTTGTTTTAAGACAAGGTCTCTCGCTGGCCTAGAACTTGCCCATTAGGATAGGTTGACTGGGCAGTGAGTCCCAGGGCTCCACGTGTCACATCTTTCCCAGTGCTGATTTCACAAGTGTGTGCCACCAGGTCCAGTTTTTTGCTTTTGTTTGCTTTTAGTGAGAGTCCTGGGGATCAAACTCAGGTTCCTGGTGCTTGCATGCAAACACCTTACCAGCTCAGCTATCTCCTATTCCCCAATTCTGAAATTCTTAAAAGTATCACGTTTAGTCTCAGGGACCATAACAGAAGAGGAGGGAGAAAGATTGTAAGAGGCAGAGGCTGGGGAAGACCAGAACTGAAGTGTCTTCAGGACATGACAGAGCTGCTGTAGTCATGAACTCACAACTGTGCTTATTGGCACAAGATCAAGCCAGTGAACATTCTAGCATGGAGAAGGGAGGGGGTCATGAGCCCCTACCTCTAACTGAAGAGTTATGGACAGCTGATAGCTTCTAGGGAGGGATAGTCCATTTACTTACAGTTTGATCACTGATTGGTTGGCCATGCTTCTGTGCATGTCTCCATACCCAAGTGTACTTGGGCAGCACAAATTGGATTTGATAGGTTGCTAAAAAAAAAAAATAAATAAAGAGCATGAAGTTGGGTGGAGGGATAGAAAAGTAGGGGTGGATCAGGGGGGCGGTAGAGGGGAGAGTGGGGTAAATATGATCACAGTACATTATGTGAAATTCTCAACGAGCCAATAAAAATACCTAAGTGCCTTGTTTTTGCAAAGATTGAAGGAAAACAATGTGCCTGAAATTAATATGCAAACGAATAGCATATATAAACTAATTGTGTCAGCAGATGGCCTCGTGGGCTGTCATTTGGTAGTTCCCTGTGAAAAGTAATGATATTTTAGGGTGCCTTGCTATGGGCATTGAGAATGAAGAATGTCTAATTCCTAACTCCTGGAGGGACAGCAACAGCTTTTCCATGGAAGACACATTGAGGTGGGGGAAACGAGGCTCCCAAGTGTACTGAGACCTCTGCTAGAGTGTGTAGGATCTGTGTCCACAAAGAGAGTGACTGCAAAGTGGCTTCCGAAGCCCAGAAAAGGGAGTACATGTCATTAGAGGTTATGACACTCGGGCTGATTGAAGCTAAGGGGTTTACCAGGCCATTGGCATCAGAGCAGTCCACACAGTGAGCAGCACACAGGAAGGCGCAGGACAGGGGTGCGGCTGTACAGGTCAGCCCTCCTCAGGCTAGAGCCCCGGGGTTATTCAGTGCATGGGAACTGCTGGCAGGGAAATGCTTCCCAAATGCTGGGTGATGAATGGAGAGAGGGATCTGCAAACCACACTCCTCTGGACCAGATCTACCTCCAGTCTCAAGCTGTGTAACTCATACCTTTCGTCCTCTATTTAATCTTGTGCACAACCCCTCAGAAGGAAACTATTGTTGAGCTTTGCTTTTAAGGCTTAGGATTACCTCTGTTACTGAAAAATTGATAATATATTGACTACACACCTCTCAGCCACCCAATGCAAGATCCTATTAGTCTGTCCTGGGGAGTTGGAATCACCTAAGGGCTGGTGAGAGAGCTTGAATGGTAAAGGCATTGGCTGCCAAGTCTGAAGACCTGAGCTCAGTCTACCACACGGCACAAGGGAAGTAAGCTCTTACAAGGTGACCTCTGACCCCCCCCCACACACACACCAGACAAATGTAATAAAAACTGAAGGGGCCTGGTGAGATGGCTCAGCGGGTAGGAGAGCTTGTTACCAAGCTTACTTGGACCTGCATTTGAACACCAGAGCCCAGAGAGAGAGAGAGAGAGAGAGAGAGAGAGAGAGAGAGAGAGAGAGAGAGAGAGAGAGAGAGAGAGAGAGCTGACTCCTACCCCAGGTCTGCCTCTGACCTCCACACAGTCACAATTTTTTTTTTTAATTAACTTAATGCCAGGCCTGCTGGTGCACACTTTTAACCCCAGTACTCTGGAGGCAAAGGGAGGCAGATTTCTGAGTTCGAGGCCAACTTGGTCTACAGAACAAGTTCCAGAACAGCCAGAAAAACCCTATCTTGAAAAAAAAGAAAACATTAACTTAAAAATGACTTTGTTCTAAACGTAATGTGAGTTACATAATCACCATACTGAATCAAGCATTGCCAGGTTGCAGGCTCTTTGAACACAGCCCTGCCGCTCCGGTCTCCTTATTATTTAAAGCACCCGGTGTTGTTCTTTCCATGGCAAGTGCTTAGCACTGAGTAAAACGTAATTGGGAAAAGCTGAGCTTAACTTCAAATAAAAAGAAACAGATTGTAGGACAATCTTCTTGATGGGCTATGCTCATGTGAGAATGCCACATTTCCAGCTGTTTCTAGGCAGAAGTCATTTTGCCAACTACCGGGAGGAGACCCTGGTGGCTCTGATTGGCTGCTCCCTGCGATGTTGGCTATGCTGTCTTAATTACTATCGAACAGATGGAAGCCTTGCTAATTTCCCATCATTATACCAGATCATGCACACTTTACCAGAATAGAGAGTCAGATAAGACACTTAACCTGGGCAGTTGTGGGTTAACCTGTTGTGTGTGTTTTTTGATGGGATGGATTCCTTTTTTCCCAAATCTTTTGAGTCTAAAAGAATCTTTAGAGATTACTTGTCTGCTGTGTAGTTTACAAGTAATCTATTCTGGTTCTTTATTTACTAATCTAGAAGCCAGAAATCTCACAAGAAGGATCTAGAGAGATGGTTCATTGGTTAAGAGCACTAGCTGCTCTTCCAGAGGACCTGGGTTTGATTCCCAGTACCCATATGGTTGTTCACAACTGTGTGAAACTCCAGTTCCTGGGGAGCTGACACCCTCTTCTGACCTCCGAGGACACCGGGCATGCAGGTAGTGTGCAGACACACATGTAGGCTAAACACCCACATACATGAGATAAAATAAAAAAGTAATTTTTAATTTAAAAAATTCTTAATTACAACCTAGTAGCTGAGTGTATTAGCACACGCATTTGGTCCCAGCACTTCAGAGGCAGAGGTGGATCTCTATGAGTTTGAGGCCAGCCTGGTCTATATAGTGAGTTCCTGGATAGCCAGTGAGACCTACTATGTACGTACGTACGTACATACATACATACATACATACATACATACATACATACATACATACATACATACATGCTAGCTGGGGATTAGGTAGGTGTTCTGGTAGTGTATACTGTGAAAACGAACCTAGCCCAGGGAGGTGAGATTCTCTGGGGAAATATGAGTTCAAAAGTGGATGGAGGGAGCAAAGACTGAGAAAGGTCCTAGGTCAAAGGAATAATAACATTAATGTAGAAAGCTCTTAAGAACTTGAGAAATCAGGACTGAGTTTCTAAAAGAAGGGTATTCTATCTGAACAGAGATTTCCATCTTGGACCAACTGCATCCTTTTCTGAGAACAGCACCATCTTGTGGCATGTGGCTGTCAGTGCACGTGTTTTTGTGAAGTGGCGTTAGCCACCCTCTCTGCAGTAGAAAGTATTCAGTCAATTGGCTTCCAACTTTTACTGAGTGCCATTGATCATCTGCCTCCTTATGGACCCATATTTTGAACAGTATGTCTCAAATTTGTACTTTAATTCTTTTTTCCTAACTAAATTATCTTGGTTAATAAACTGATATGGCTTCATTCAAAAGGAAATGCGTTGTTTTCGTAGTTAAATTTATAAATCTTATTTTCTCTTTTATAAAGTCATAGTTGCTTCTGGCATTACTTCCTCTTCTAAAAAGGAGGCTAGTAAGTAGGTACTTAAAAATATTCTTTTAATGAGAAAAAGTTGGTTTTATTAAAGTCACTGATTCCTCATTCGTATCTTTGATAACCCAAAAGCCAAGTTAAACTAAGGAGCTCAACTCTAATCGTGTTCAGCCTTCGTATCAGAAGGATGGAGACTGAGATCCAAGAGGAAGGAAAGGGCCAAATTGTATGCCAATGTTTTTGTAGTCATAATAAAGAAGTGATTAGAAAAGATAAAATGGGGTACTTCTAGGCATGGGAAGGAGCCCAAAATGGCTAGACAAGAGTGGTCAAGAGGGAGAAGGCCATGTGATGGGGTTAGAGAGGCAGGCTACCATCTCCATCATGAAGGCCATGTGATGGAGTTAGAGGGGCAGGCTACCATCTCCATCATGAAGGCCATGTGATGGAGTTAGAGGGGCAGGCTATGATCTCCTTCATGAAGGCCTCTGGACCACATTAACTCTCTTGATCCTTTCACAGACCATGGGAAAACAGTAAATAGTGGACATTATTATCTAAAACCTCCTGACAGCTCGAGTTTTTATTTCTCATTCATATATGTGAGAGTCAATCACAGGTTTAAAGTCGAGTCATCGTGCAGGCTGACAGTGAGACTTTATTTCCAGTGAGGCCCAGAACAATGGACCTGAGCAGGCAAGATTTTAAGGTGAATGTGGAAGAAAATTCTCAACCAAGTGTTATGTGACACTGGACACATTACTGATGCTTCCTTAACCTTGAGAAGCATCCCTGGGCTACAGTTTCCTTAGAGTGATCATTACCTCAGGTTTTCAGAGCATGATTTCATGTAAGTGTGTGCATGTGGAAGCCAGAGGTCAAGACTGGCTGCCTTCTTTGGTCCCTTTCCATCTTACTTTTTGAGGTAATGTCTCACACTGAACTGGAAAGCACTGATTTGGCTAGGCTGGCTAGCCAGAACACTCCAGGGTTCTACATGTCTCTATGTCCCTGCTGTTGGGTTTACAGATACTTTTTAATATGTGTTCTGGGGATGTGAACTCGGGTCGCATGCTTGTGTGACAAGTACTTCACTGATTAAGCCATCTCCCTAGCCCTTGGATGTAAAGTATCTTTTGTACTAGCGATAAGTCAATAATCTCAATAGTATAGTAATAGTTTTATGTTTATCCACCTAAGGTGTCCAGTACTCTCGAACTTTATATTCAAGTCTGTGAGATACCTCTGCCTATCCCTCAGGTAGCTCCCGAGGCAGAGTGTTTTAGCATACTGGATCTCAGCCCAGCTGAGTACATTTATCCATTGCTGCTGATCCCTTAGCCACATTAAGAACCTTCAGGTCATCTTCCATCTCTTTCTCTCTGCTTCCTCACCACCTGGCTTGCAGGCTGGACCTCCTCAGTACCATTTGAGTTAACATGATCTTCTCCACTTTTGTTCCAATTGCCCTGTCTCAGCCTCTGGACACTGCACCAGCCTGCATGATCCTTTTGCCTAGACTTACTGCTTTTAGTCTATCTAGCACACAAGAAAACTTTCTAAATATAAGTCTGATCATGCCATTCACTCTTCAAGTCTTTCTTCTTTCCCATAACAAGTCTAAACCTCTTAAGATGGTCACAAGGGGCTTCGCGGTCCTTGCTCATTCACTCTCTTCTCAGCCCCTCTTTTCCATCCTTAAACCCCAGTTGTGCAAACTTTGGCCACTTTGTCAGAGAAATCAAGCCCTCTCTTGCCCTTTCCAGGCTCCGTGTTTGTCTAGAATGCACCCCCTTCCTTTCTACATTCTTTACGATATCACAGAGTTACTAGTTCTTCCAGGAAGCTCTTCCCCAGCCTCAGCCCCAACCTGAGTAAAATGTCCATTCTGAAAGAGGACTGTGTAATTATTGCCCCTTATAAAGTGCTTTTACATAATAATAATTTTGTTTCTTCCAAAGTGCTAGGTGTACATCTACGTCATAGATAAGGAATGGGAAAATTAACCTCCAAGATCAGCCATCTGGATGTCAAAGAGGAGAACGTTGGTAACTTTGCACCTATTGGAAGCAAATCAGAGAGCAGACAGTGCCTGCTCCAAACAGTGACACACTGCCATAAGTCCTCCTGCCTTTCATATCCCTACCCCTTCATTCTGATCTTGCGTAGCAGGAAGCCACCGTCTGTGGTTCAACACTTCAGTCTGCAGGATATATTTTTAAATGTTGAAAATGTCATTTTTTTTCCTGACATTTGTGAAAGAGCTTCCAGAAATGAAGCCAATTAGGCAATGACTTTGTTGATTAATTCATCACTTCATTAATGTGGAAAAGACACTTTGAAACAGTCAGATGAAAGACTTGGATAAGGGCATTCAGAACAAAATGCTTTCTTGATGTTCCAGGCTCTGGGGGTGTGGGCTCTTCAGAATAGAACCCTGATTGAGTTGGCAGCAAGAGGTCTCATGGCAAATGGAAACAGAACCCACACCTGCCCCCTTGGCCTGTGATGTAGCAGAAGTGGTGGTCGATGTGTTGGTGCCAAGTGGGACCTCTGTGAGTCTCTGGCACTCAGCAGGACAGTCACAGGACAGGCACAGTCCTGGTTTATGGAGCAGGCAGTTTTTGGAAACTCTTGACTTGCTGCTAGATCTCCATAAAGGCTGAATACCTTAAATTGGAATGTGAGGCGGCCATGTGACTAAAGCTTTCTGTCACAAAATGGCATTGTCTGCCAACTTCCTCATAATACTGGGTGGTGCAATAGCAATCATTGTCAAATGATGTCATAGTTCCTTTTCTATTGCTGTGATAAGATGCAAGTTTTATGATAAAAAGCAAGGGTTTATTTCAGCTCACAGTTCCAGGTTATAATGCATCGTTGTAGAAAGTCAGCAGGAACCCAAATCATCTAGTCATATTCACAGTCAAGAGCAAAAAGAAATAAAATATGCATGCTTAGATTTAAACTAGCTTTTGTTATGAGTTTTCCCACCAGCCTGGTCCCACAGCTGCATCAGCCCCAAAATAACACACAGAGACTCTGTATATACAAAGCTGTTGGCAAATTGCTAGTGTTTCTTATTGCCTAGCTCTGTCTTAAATATTAACCCATTTCTATTAATCTAAGTGTTTCCACGTGGTCTTATCTTACCAGAGAGAGGGTCCAGACCCCTACCTCTCTCAAGTCTCTACATCTTGAATCCCCTCCTACATCTTCCCAAAACCTCCTTGTCTCCTAGTCCCACCTATCTTGCCTTCCTATTTGCCAACAGTGCTTTATTCATTAACCAATAAGAGAAACATATTTACAGAATGACATCTCCCTTCAAGCTTTCTCTAATCTTATACAGTCCAAAGTCCCAGACCAAGGAACGATGCTGCCCATTTTCAGAGTGGGTCTTCACTTGAGGCAATGAAAGCAATTCCCCATTGCTGGCAAGTTGGCAATTGAAACTAACCATCACAACTGTAAATGCTGTACAAGAAGCCAACCTAGCACTTGTGGAAGGTGAAGTAGCTTAAACAGGTGACTTAGGCTTCTCCAACACCCATTGCCATTCAGCTGCCGTCTCTCCCCCAATACGGACCTTCGGGCCTGTCGTCCTGCTCCTTACAGTTGATTAACTGAAGGGGAACTGGAGTCTGTGTTGCTCCACTGTCCACAAATGACTAGCCACAGCACCATAGCCCCACTCTTTCAAGGTTTTATTGCTTTGCTCTCTTTCACACCCCGCTGCCCAGACTTAGGCTCAAGCCTGGGGCCTGCATGTCAGTCAGGCAGGCACTCTCCGCTGATCCCATCCCTAACCCTTTGCTGTAAGTGTTATTTTAGTCAAAGTGGCTAGTAGTGGTGTTCACATATTCAATTCATTTTTCTTTCAGTGTGCACATGGACTGTGTGTATGTACAAGTGCACATGTGTTTACATGCTACATGTGAGCACATATGCAGGTGGAGGCCAAGGTCAATCTCAGATACTGTTTCTTAGAACACACCTTGGGGTGTGTGTGTGTGTGTGTGTGTGTGTGTGTGTGTGTGTGTGTGTGTGTGTGCGCGTGTGTGTGTGTCATGTGGACACATGACTATGAAGATGCACATGAGTACATGGACGTGCAGAAGACATAGGTTGACATCAGATGTCTTTCTCATCACTCTTCACCTTTTTAAATATATTTCACTAAACATGAAGCTCACTGACTAGTAACTCACTGATGAGCTAGCTCACTGGTTAGATACCAGACTAGTTTGCCAGCTAGCTCCAGGAATCCTGTCTCTACTACCCCAGCCCTGGGATTCCACATGCACAATGCCATGCTCAGCTTTCCTCCTGGGTGCTGGGGATCCAAATCCAGGTCCTTGTGTACCCAGAAAGTTCTTTACTAACTAATCCGTGTCCCAGTGCAACCTTGGCTTTTGAGGCAGATCTTTCTCTAAGATCTGAAGCTCACTGATTAAGCTGGGCATGCTGGCTGGGTCTTCTGTTCTCTTCCTCTCAGGTGTTGGAATTGTCAGTCAGTAAGGGCCACCATAACTAGCTTTTTACATGGATGCAGCAAGCACTTTACCAACCATATTATCTTTCCAGCCCCAACATTCCATATGCTTACTGACCTGTATTTTCTTTTGGCAAACTTGTTCTATCAATTGATCTGAGCAGCTAAGGTTTAAATCTCCAGTTAAAAGGGATTTTTTTTTCTTTTTCTCTGCTTTGCTCTGGGTTTGTGTTGGATTTTTTTTATTTTATTTTTAACTACTAATGTATCTATGGTTTTCTATTTAAAGAGTTTGTTGTAGAAAGAACATTGTCGAGTTTTGCCTAATTATCTATGCTTATTTTCTATTTTTGCCTCTTAGTGTGAGTGTTTAAACCACTTACATGTAATGTAATTCTCTGTGTGTTTTGATTCGAGTCTCCTGTGTTACTTTTTAATAGTCTTTTAAAGAGTTATTTTTCTTTTGTGAGTATGGATGCTTTACCTGCCTATCACTATGTGTATGCAATGCCCATTAAGGCCAAAAGAGGGTGTTGGAGCCTCTGGAACTGGACTTAAGAGATGGTTGTGAGCCACCAAATGGGTGTGAGAAACCCAACCCTGGTCCTCAAATGCTCTTAACCACTAAGCCATCTCTGCAGGATCAAGTCTACTGAATTACTTTTAAAATGTGGGTTTTGTTCCTGTTTTCCTTCTTTGTAGCATTTTGGGGAAGGTAGCTATTTTTATGATTTAATTTTTTTCACCGCAACAAGCTCTGCTTGAGCCTTTTTAATATTTTCTACTTTACCTCATAATATTTTTATTTATATCCATAAGATTTTCAACAGTTGATTTAATGATCCTGTATACTAGCTTCATTGTCTCTGCTATTTTTTGGTCTGTTTTCAATGACTGATTTTTGTTGTTGTTGTTGTTGTTCTTGTTTGGCCCAGTTACAGCTCATATTTTATTGTTTCTCTGCATACCTGGTAATTTGTGACTGGATCCTGGCCATATAAGTTCCATGCTATTCAGTTCCAAACATTATTATATTATTTAGAAACTATTCCATTGGTCTGGCTACAGGCAATTTATCTGCAGAACAATTTGATTCTTTTGATGCTTGATGTAAGTGTCATAATTTTGGTTTTGTGTGTGTGTGTGTGTGTGTGTGTGTGTGTGTGTGTGTGTGTGTGTACTTTGTTTTTCAAGACAAGGTTTCTCTGTGTAGTCTTAGCTGTCCTGGAACTCACTCTGTAGACCTTGAACTCAGAGATCCGCATGCCTGTGCCTCCCAAGTGCTGGGATTAAAGGCATGTGCCAGCACCACCTGGTTCATAATTTTGGCTTTAAAGTGGCCCCACAGCAGCTCATCTCCTAGGAAATTTTGACCTACTTCTAAGCACAACCCTGGTATGCAGCCTTCTGCCCATCATTACATTTTATCAGGTCGATGGACCCCGATTCTCTCCTCCTACGTCCCCTGAAGAAATTGCTCTGACAAAGAAGCAATGAGTCCTTCTGCAATCTCTAGACCTCTTCCTTAGCAGGACAACTCTCTGTCCTAAAATTTCCAGTCTTTCAAATATCCCCAGACCCTAATTTCTTTGTCTTCAAAATCCATGCGCTGTCCAGTACCCTTGGAACTGATCCAGGCAGGCAGTGTGGCATTTGCCTCTCTCCTAAAGCGGTGCTGTTTCTACAGTGGGTCTCAGACCTGTCTCTGACTCCTCCCATTACTCCTGCTTTTCTGCCCCTCCTCCCTCCCCCCTTCTCCTTCCCAGAAACACTACTTCTGTCTTCAGCCTGTCCTCACACTTACTGGGCTGTGTCTTCCTATCTGCTATCTACACTCACATCCCAAGCTCAATTGGCAACTTTGAAAGGCTGGCTCATTACCAATGTTGGCAGCTTTAACAAATAAGTCCTGGCTCCTGCTGCTAAATTCAGGGCTGGTTGCTGTTGGTCTGAGGGAAAGGTCACCACTCAGTGATTTGGGGGCCCAGATTCCTTCCCCCCAGATCTTATCCACCCTGTGTCTAGGCAAGGAGAGGTTATGACAGACTGAAGGGTGTTCAATGGGTTCATGTTAAATTTTATTTCTGGGTTTGGGGGGGGGGTGATGCAGTTGTTAAAGTGAGGGCCTGATTTTATACCCTGAGCACCCACATAAGAGCCAGGTGCCATAGTACACAAGGCCCTAGAAGTGGAAGGCAGAGGCTGGCAGGCAATCAATCTGAAATGGCAACTTCTGGGTTCAGTGAGACACCCTGACTCAAAAAAATAAGGTGGATGGTCAGTTTTGTGGTAAAGTCACTTCCACATGGTGAAAGGAGCCAACCAACTCCCACAGCTTGTCCACTCAGAGAAAGTAGAGGCTGGCCACAGTAAAGCCAAATCCAGTTCCTCCTGGGCTGGGCCTTTAATCCTCAGGCCTCTCAGCAGATCTTTGTGGGGGCTTGGACCCAGCCCTGAGAGCCTCTGAGAGCCTTCAAGCATCCAGTGAGAGGCTGAGATGGGTCACTGAAGCCTGTCATGGAGAAAGAGGGAGGCCTCCTGTGGGTAGAGCTCGATGGTGGAGCTGCCTCGGGAGCAGGACACACACAGCAGATGCTTGGCCAGACCAGGGGCCAAGCAGCTGTCTCAGGACCAAATTCTGTGCACTGTATTCCTGCCTCCCAGAGCCCAGGCCAGTTAAAAACCTCACAGGAACAGAAGAAACCAATAGCTCTATCTATCTGTCAGCCCACCTTGGTCTACACCCCTTGCTGTGGGCTCTGCTGCTAGGCCAGATGCCACTATCACTCTAGTTCAGGACCTGCCTAGGTTAGGTCCTACCTCTTACAATGCCCCCTCTGGGTAGTTGTTTTTATGTTGTTTGATTGATTTGGCTAGGTTTTCCTGGTTTCCCCCAGGCTGACTTTGAACTCCATGCAATCCTCCTGCCTCAGGCTCCAGAATACTGGAACACAACAGCTAGCTTTGAGTCACTCCCTATCATGGTAAGAAGATAGCTGATGGACAGCAAGACACTGAGGTGTCCAGAGCATGGACCCTGTTATACCACACAGTCCCTTCCCATGCCTGTCAGCCTGGCAAAGGGGCTTCCCCAGGTAGTGGCAGGTTTTACAGGGACACAGAGAGGTCTTGGCCCCTCAGTAGGCAGGCTTACTGATGTGGAGATGCTGAGGTTTGTTCCTGGTTGCTGGTGACAAAGAGCCAGCTGGCCATCCTGGCAGACAGGATCTGCTGAGTTGTCTGCTGGTCTCTTGAGGCTGAAGTCAAAGTGTCTGCCCTGCCATAGCCTCAGCTCAACCAAGGAAGTGTCTGCTTTGAGATTATGGGTGGGCAGCAGACTCCTCCTTGCTCAGGTTTCTGGCCATTAAGCCCCCTCCACTGCTCCAAGGTCTGTAGAATATCGCTGACCTCAGGAAGGCCCCTATGGCTTTTTAAAGAAAGGCCTCATTCAATTAGGTCAACCCAAGATCATCTCCCTTTTTCATAAATGCACAGTCAATTATCTAAAGGCTCGATCACATTTGCATTCACCATAAACGTAGCATACTGTGGACTGTGACTCCTACAGTAGATAAAGGCACACCTTTCTAGGCTTTCAATCTGATAGGTTATGCAGGGAGTGGACACCAGGGGGCAACCTTGGAGTTAGCCTGCCACGCGTACTTCAGTAGACCTGCAGCAGAAATAGGATGACAAGTCGGTGAATTTCCAAGGTAAAGTGGGTTTTGAATGGGAAGCACAAAGATAGAATGTGTTTCCTCCTTCTCTCCCACAGGTTGCTGATCATCTCAGAAAGGGGCACACAGACATTAAAGAGCTTACAATAATATTCTTTCCAACCCCACTTGTCCCTATGTGAACAGAAGGGCTGTTTGTTGGGCACAGTTTTCTACTTCCCCACAAGCCGTGCAGTCTTCTATGGCAATCTTCTTCTCCTAGACAGAGATGTGGTGGGACAGGGAAGGGACAAAACCAGGGGCTTGCCCATGGGAGAGGTCCAGGACTCTGGGTGTCCTAAGCCACAGCTTTTTGCCCTCTGAATGGTGATGCCTACCCTGCTGTATGAGCTGCCTCCTGGGCCCTCACAAACCCTCCCTGTCCAATGGTCAGGTCGTGAAACTCAGAGTGAAACGGCTACTCCAGCCCATCTCAACTCAGCATGAGGTAATAAGGCCCATGGTGCTGAGTTCAGATCTGAACCAAACATAAAGTGTGTGGAACACAGTGATAGAGACTTCCAGGTAGCTTGTGCATCAGGGCTGGGTCGCAGTAGCATTGGGGGGCAAGGAAGATTTGATGTGCAGTCAGAACGTGGCACTGTGGTATCCAGCAAATGGGTCACCACCCCCCATGACTCCTTGTAGTATCCTTGTTTGCAAATTATGGATAAAAGTGTCCATCTTGCTGGATGTGGTAGCTCACACCTGTAATCTCAGTACTTGAGAGACTGAGGCAGAAGGATGACAAATCTGAGACCATCCTAGCTAAATATTGGGGCTCTCTCTCTTTCTCTCTCTCACGCACACATGCACACACACACACACACACACACACGCGCGTGCGCACGCGCGCACACACACATACACACACACACACACACACACACACACACGGGGCAGGGTGCAGCTTCCTAGAGGGGGAGATATGAGATTAGATGAGACATCGTGGGAACAGGGAGAGCTCCTGAGTCTGACATTGCTTGGAGCATGAATACCCTGCTGAAAAAGCCACACATTTAACCTCGTGTGCTTCCGGAAGTAACCTGGACTTGGAGTTACACCATGCAACATATGTGGGAAGCTGGCTCCTGCCTTGACATTCCCACAGCCTTGTGTCACCCTTGCAAGCTCCTGATCCACCTCAGCAGCTGGGCTGTGCTCCCCTAACGCAGGTAAAATGCTGCTTTCTTTGTATCTGAAACAGTAAGACAGAACCTGACCAGGACAAGAATGGACTCAATTGTTTTTCTTTCTTTCTTTTTTTTTTTTAAAGTTATACTTAGGGGGCTCAGAGGTTTAAGAGCACTTGCTGCTCTTGCTGAGGACCCAAGATTGGTTCCTAGAACCCACATGTTAGCTCACGACTACACATAACTGTAGCTCCAGAGGATCCAACACCATCTTCTGGTCTCTATGAACATCAGGTATGCATGTGGTATGTGCACATGCAAGTTAAACAGTCATACACATAAAAATAAATAAATACACAAATGCTTAAACGTGTTTTTACTCATAACTGAGGCTGGAGAGATGGCTCAGTCAATAAAGAGATTGAACAGAAGCATAAGGAGTCAAGTTCCATCTCTAGAACACAGGTGGTGACGCTTGTAATTCTAGTTCAGGGGAGAAAGAGACCAATGGATGTTGGAGGTCATTGGCCAGCTGGTCCTGCCAAACTGGGGAGTCCCAGGTTCAGTTAGAAACTGTCACAAAAATAAGATGCAATTCAGTAGAGAACGACACATAATATCGACCTCTAGCCTCCATGGTTATCAGTGTACACATGTACACACCCATGAACACATACACATCACACACACAAATAATAGAAACTAGATGCGTGTGTGCGCGCACACACACACACACATACACACATACACACACACACACACACTCCCCCACCCCTGGCTCCTAGCAATCCCCAATCCATTTGTTTCCAGAAGCTGGGCTCTTTTAGATTCCTGTACTCAGTGCCCAAACATTCTGGTTTTCCTTTTCCTAAGGAAAGATGTCCAGTGAGTCCAGTTGAGACAGAATGTGGCCAGCAGAGGGCGGAAGAACCCCGGAAGATGAGGGGGTGGAGCAATGAGACCACTTCTGAGCAAGATTTCCTGGAAAAACTCTTAGCTGCCTTCACATTCATAATAGCCACTCTTCTGTCATATTCTTTCCCTTTGCCTATTCCTTGCAAAAATTTGTCACTTGGCAGCTGCAAAGGCTCAGGGCTTGGGAAACTCCCAGCAAGTCCGGGCCACAGCCTCCTGTCCATCTATGTTTCAGCAGCTGGAGGGGATTTAGATGGAAGTGAGGGAGATGGGAAAGGATGTGGCCTGGATGGGAACTCCCTCCCCAGTGGTGGCCTCCCCCAAGGCTGATGCTCCAGGTCACTGGGCTCTCAGAAGGCTGCCAGGGCTGCCACTGAAGGGAATGAGCCCGCTGTCACAAGCAGAGTCCAAGGAGTTGGAAGGCAGGGTAAATAGCTTAACTCCAACGCTTTTGTTTTTGCTTTTGCTTTTGTGAGATTTGATTGAGAAGATGACCAACACTGGACTTGGCAGTGCATGTCTGTAATCCCAGCACTTAGGAAGCAGAGGAGGATCAGGAGTTGAAGGCTAACCTTGGCTACATAGTATCGCCCTGCCTGGCGTAAGACACAGAGAAGGGGAGAAAGGGAAAAAGGGAAAGGAAATATTGGGGGCAGCCCTGGAAAGATGGCTCAGTGATTAAGACTATTGGCTGCTCTTTCAGAGGACCTGGGGTTCAAATCTGAGCACCCACATGCCAGCTCATCGCTGTCTATAACTCCAGCTCCAGGGGATCTGACGCCCTCACAGACACACAAGTGGGCAAAACACCAACGCACATTAAATAGTACATTTTTTAAAGGAGATATTGGGAGACAGAGGCAAATGGATCTCTGTGAGTTAACGACTAGCCTGATCTACATAGGCAGACTCTGAGCCTCATTTAGTTCAGTGTTAGAAAGAACATTTTAAAATGCTGAAAATCCAGAGACAGGTAGAGGGGATCATTCCTGGGACTCTGTTTGTAAGGGCACTGTTAAACAAGCAGGTGCTTCCCTGGGAGTGCGCAGAACAACCAAACAATTTTTTAAAGCTAAGATGACCCTCTGAACATGAGTGTGTGTGTTTTGCAATCAGAAAAATTTATTCTAGCCCAGGAATTGGTGAATGGTGAACTCTGCCTGATTTCATAAGGCAGATAAGCCTAAAATGGACCTTACATTTTTCAGTGGTTGAAAAAAACATTCAAGATGAGAATAATATTTCATATGTGAAAATTATGTCCAAGTCAAATTTCAGTGCACACAAACAATGTTGAACTCAGGCAGGCCTGAAGCCACTCTGCAACAGTCCGTGTGACAGGAAAAGCGTAAGTTTTTTTGTTTTTGTTTTGTTTTTAACTTGTCTGGTTCCTTATGGCAAAAAGGCTTTTGGTTCCTGCAGAGGCTGTTAAGAGTGGACAGGAAAGTCTTCAAGGGAGACCCCCTCCCCTCATGGTCGGGTCAGGCACCTGTGACTCCAGCCCATAGCTGGTCTCAGCAACACAGCCAGTTCAAGTTCAAGGCCAGCCTGGGCTACAGGAGACTGTCTCAAAAACCAAAAATAAATAAATACCTGCCTCTTTCTGGGTGTGTGTGTGTGTGTGTGTGTGTGTGTGTGTGTGTACATGCACATGTGTGTGTTTTCAATTTGGGGAAGTGAGGTATGAACCGGAATGAGGGTTGCTTGGTGCCCAGTGAGGTGACATGTGATCAGTTAAGCCTAGTTTTTAAGACCATCCCTGACACCACAGTGGATCTGAGGCCAGCCAGAGCTACATGAGAAAAGTGTGATGTGAGCAGAGAGGACCCAGGAAAGGGCAGGGCCTGTGGAGGTCAACAACTGCAGCCCTGGCAGGAATTACCACCTGCCAATTGGGAAGGGCAGGAAGCCTGGATTCACGGTCCTGGACTCAGATCTGAGTAGTGAGCAACTCTGTCTTCTTTACACCTCTGGTAGGACCCAAATTCCTGACCGAGGCAAAAGTTTGGCAAGGACTGACAGTGTCCTCTCAAGGTGTCCCTGGTGTTCCTAGAGGGGAAGAGCAGCCAATGTGGCCCAGGGGGGTCCTCTAACCTGCACCCCTTCTCCTGGCCATATTCGTATCTAGAGTGCTATCCGTAAGGACCATGCAAGCATGAACTCTTCCAGCGAGGGCAATGCACCTAAGGGGCACAGACACATGGTCTAGGGCTTAGATTCCCATCTCTCACCCCAGGGCTGACTCCTCATAGTGTCCAGGCTATAAGGAGACTCTCTGCCCCATAGACAAGCTAGCAGAACCCCCCCCCAGGGGCTCTGTGTGTTTAATCCCATATTTAGAAGCTTTAAAGACCTAGTGTCTGCATCTGGAGGCAAAGGCCTTTGTGATGGCCCCTACTCTTGCTGTTAGAGAGAATGGGGAACTATGACTTAGCGATCCAGAGGTAAAGAAACAGAAAGGTGCAAGAGAGTGAGTGATAGAATTGGGGGCGTAAGAAGGGGAAACGGACAGAAGGAAAAGAAAAAAAAAAGAAAAAGGAAGGGACGTTTTCTAGCCCTCCTCGCCTCCTCCATCTCTGAGCCACCCACTTCTCTGGGGCCTCCCTCAACTTTTTCTCAGCAAAAAAGGCTTTCGTGGAAGGCCACTCTGCGGATTTTGAATCTAACCGTGGCAAACAGAGCCTCTAGGACTTTGGCAAACCCCGGGCGCCCTCGCGGTGACCCGGCACCTGTCCACAAGGGGCTTAGAAGGTGCCTCGGGGGGGGGGGGGGGGGGACGCAAGCCCTGAAGCCACCTCTCAACCCCGCAGTGACTGAAAGCCTGCACTCCCCAGCCAGCACTCCGAGGGGTTCAAACCTCTTCCAGTCAGGGCACAGTCTCCCAGGTTCTGAGCTCGCTGCCTAGTGGAGCCCACGTGAGGTGCCCCTCTCCCAGCAGCTGCGGCCCACGCCACTCCAGCCACGGAACCGCAGACTCCAAAGGAGAGTCTTGGCAGTGACCTGTTTCTCACATCTACTCTGGGATCCCAGGTTGCACCGGAAGCCGCTAAAGGCAGCCGTGGGTGTGAAACCAGGCAGGGCCAGCAAAGGATTGCCAGGGACCTTGACCACCGAGAACCGTTTCCTCGGAGAGTCCTAAAGACGTATCCTAACGTAAATTTCCAAAGGAAAACATGTCCTTAAACAACGAACCCCACGAAACAAAAAGCAGCCAATTCCAAAGATCCGAAGAATCTGCAAAGGCACTGTCGGGGAAAATGAATTCCAACCTCCAAGTTCCAGGGAGTCAGAAATGTTTGAAAACGAAAGTCCACACGGACATCGAACTAGCCAAATGAGTTGCTGAGACCGGCTCTCCAACGAAAAAAGCAATTTATATGTAATCTGTGAGTGTGGGGACCGCGTAATTTTATATCCTCGACGGTTTCGTGTATTGAAACCAATCTGATGACCTCTTTCTAGCAAAGTGCAGGGGGGTAGAAGGCAGCCTGCCTACACCACGCATTGTCCTCTAAGTCCACGCATCTGAGGCTGAAGCCGGCCTCCCTGCCGAAGGCCACCGCTCCTACCACCACAGCAAATCTGGGAGTCAAGAGGCAGGCTTAGAGAAAGAAAACACCCGATGAACGAACCCCATTTGAGGTTCTCCAGGGTGTTCCTGGAAAGAACCCAGAGCGCCCTGGGAGTGTGGCGAACTTGGGGAGGCTCAGAGTTTGCTGGGAACTGGGGAAGGGTATCGGAATCCCGTCAGGTGGTTGTCAGTATCCAGAGAAGTAACCATTTTAAGAAACCTCCCTTCCAGCCACTCGCCGTCTCAAACTCATTTTGCTGAGGAAGATACATATTGACTGTAAGTGGAAACGGAGACAAAAAGAAACCTTCGCGGTCCGGGGAGGTTTGGAGGGGAGACCCACTCAGAAGCGCCCTGATGCTGGTCACTGACCTGGCCTTGGGCTGCTCCATCTCATGGTACAGGGTCCCTCCTGTGGGCGCTTGGGAAAGAAACAGCAGCTGGGGATGGTAGGGGTCGCAATCTCACACTCATACTCTGGGGGTTGGCTGTTTCATCGGGTAACCCATTCCTCTCTTCTACCCGCCACAGCCGGCTGAGGCTCTGGGATCCTTCGGGCTCGCAAGTGAGAAAGGGGACGGGTTCTGCTAAGGGCCCCCTCTTGGCGAGGAGATTGCGTCGAGGATCCCCTGCCGCCTGGAGTTCCTATTACCAGGCCACCCGGGAGAGTGGCTGGTCTAGGGCGCTGAGGTCACCTTTTCCACGGTGCCTGCCTCTCCCAGAGCGGCCAGTTTCCGGGATTTTCGCTTAGGCTAAGTAAGGCGGGAGGCCCTGAAGGGTCTCAGGTTTAAAAACGACTCAGAGGCTGCACCTTTAGTGGGGACTACCCTTTTTTCGTGTCTTCCATGTGGAAGGGGGACCCCTTTTCTGGTGATCCCCCCCTTCCAGCCTGCCAATGCAAAATTTCTAAACAAAGAGTCCCTGATGCCATTTCTTCACGTTTTTTTTTTTTTTTTTCGCCTAAAGAGGGTTTATTCTCAGGTTTGCTTAAGGGTCTCTCGGACTTTAGGAATGTACTTAGAAAAGATTGAGCCAGGGGCTCGAGCCTAAAGGGTGTATCAGGACATAGACTGACTTTCAGCCTTTGGTGCCAGGCAAAGCTTTTAGCCCTTGGGGGCCTCATTCCCAGCAGGCACGAATCATTGCCGGCTTTCGGCTGGGCGGCTTGAAACAGCCCTGGCCAGAGTCCAAGGAGCTTTGGGATACGAGGGGGCAGGGGCGGGAGAGGGGCACACCTGTGGGATGGAGTGACGGTGAGTCTGCACACGTCTCTTGACTCTCCGCATCTAGAATTAAGGCCTTCATGTTGAAAATGAGCCCCCTCTGCTCAGCTTGACCTGAAGTGGCTTACTGGAAATAAAAATAGATTTGGTGACTGGGGAATCGACCATGTCTTGGTGTCTCAGACCCCAGATTCCAGGGCCTGGCTGAAACTCGAAGAGGGCACAGAGGGTTCAGAGACGGGAGACTTCAGTCAGGCTCAAAATAAGAGAAGCCAGGGTGAGGGCTGGCTGTGACTGAGCCCCAATAGAAACCACTCTGGGCTATACTTTCAAAGCCCAAGAGGAAGTGGTCGGGCCTGATGATTAGCCATCTAGGGATGGGCAGAGTGGAGACAGAGGAGGCAGGTGGAAGGGGCCTTCATTCTGGTATGGACTGGAGACCATAGAAAGCCATTTTTACTCCCTGGAGTGCCTGGGCCAGGACTTGGACTCAGTAGTCCTAGAAAGTAAGTAGTTGGACTCCCCATCCAGACTGGGGAACCATCTCGAATTCTGTGTCCGGAATCGACGCTGACTGTCCTGTGTCCAGTGAGAAGTAAGGTCAATTGAGTCAAGAGAAGTGGGCAAACCCTTGCCACTCCGTTTCGGAGAGGCCTGCAAAGGGCACAGAAGTCCCAAACAGCTCTAAAACAGTTATTTTGGCTAGCGGATCATCCCCTCTGCTCAGAAAGTCACCAAACGATTAGCTGAGCTGTGGCAATGAGCTTTTGGGGTCAAGTGTTTGTTCTTTGTCCCCTTCCCAGCCCTCGTGAAGAATGGATGTTAGCCATCTCTTACTGTCTCAGAGACCCCCACTCCCCTACCCCCCACCCCCGTCAGCAGGTGGAAGAAGTGATTTCAAGTTGGAAAGGAGTTGAGATGTGGGTGTGGTGAACTCAATTTCCCAAAGGTGAGGACTCTGGCTCTGCAGAGACCTCACATTGGAAGTAGGAGTGGCCTAAGACGTGGAGTCTAGTCCAGGAGGCACTGTCTAGTTAGAGTGGACACAAAGGAGACAGCACCCAAGTCTCCAGAGCTGGGCAAATGGGAAGTGCAGTAACGCCTCTTCAACCTCCAGGGGGATACCCTACCCTTTTTGTTACCTTTGAGCAACCTGTATAGCACGCCACCCTTCTGTCCTCTCTGCCATTCGTGTCCTCACACCTTCAAACCCACAAACCTCCTGGAGCCAACTGTCAGTTTCTCCTCCAGGCAGGAGATGGCTCAGAAAGTAGCAATGCCAAGAGCCAAGGGCATAAACTCAACAAGAGTTTAGCTTGAGGATTGGTGTGCTAAGGAAAAGGAGAAAGATGGGAAAGCTTCATCCTTAGTTCTGTGAGAGAGTGGACCCCAAACTCTGAGAGCTCCCCGGAATCCCCACCCCCCCAAATCCATACAGTAACAAGTTCCTCCAAACTAAGAACAGGTGAAGCATTGTGCTGTCTCTTGTTTTATTCGAGGAAACATAGCTCAGCGCACTGAGTCTAGTGGTTGCCAAGGAAAATGTGTCCAGGTATGCTTAAATTCGAAATTGGGGAATGCTCCCCTCCGCATCTTCCAGGGAGTTGAGACCAGAATGTTAAACTGAGGTTGAGGCAGACAGTGAAGGGTGGTGGCACAGAAGTGTATTGGCCACTTCTGTGTACAGCTACACCGCATCCCTTTAGTATCCCCCAGTCCTGGGGAGGCTGCTTAGGGCTAGCCCTTTCCCTGATGAGCTGCAAGGCTTTTGCTCCTCCCACTCCTGACCTCTCCAGCCCCTCCCCATCCCACTCAGTCCGCGACCTTGCGGTTGCGCCCTCCCGCACCTCGGGCTCTCTCTCCTCTCTAGGTTCCAGCGCGCTCACGTCCAGGTGGCGTCTTGAACACCTTCACCGCACTGCATGGTATCCTGCCAGCTCCTTGATGTCTGTCACCGGAATCCTTCTCACCTCTCGCTCATGATCCCTGATTCGCCCAAGTCCGCAGTGTCCTGTCCCCGAAGCAGTCCTCTTGGGCGTGCGCTGCGCTCTTCCTCCCTTGGTACCGGCACGCCAGCCCTCAGGGTTCTTTCCCTTCAAACCTCCTTTCCTCCCTCCTGGCTCCCTCCCTCCGGCGCGGCCTAGGGGGTGGGGGTGGGGGCGGTGGCGCGGGGAGGGGCGGGGCAGGACGGGCGGGGCGAGGCGGTGACGCGGGGGCTGGCCGGGCTAGAGGCGCGGCGGCGCGGGGCGGGGGCGCAGTCCCGGGTCCGACTGGACGAACCCATCGCGCCCCGCCCGCGCCCTGCGCCTCCGCCCGGCCAGCCGGCGGGGGAGGGGGCATGAGCCGGCGCCCGCGCGCCGCCGGGAGCTGCGGGCGGGCCTAGAGCCCCGCGCGGGCCCCGCGCCCGAGCCTAGCCTCCGTCGCTACAGAGCCGCGGGTGCATCCGCGGGAGCCGCGATGCAGCGGCCCGGGGAGCCGGGCGCCGCGCGCTTCGGTCCGCCCGAGGGCTGTGCTGACCATCGGCCGCACCGCTACCGCAGCTTCATGATCGAAGAGATCCTCACCGAGCCGCCCGGGCCCAAGGGCGCAGCGCCTGCGGCCGCCGCTGCCGCCGCGGGCGAGCTGCTTAAGTTTGGCGTGCAGGCGTTGCTGGCCGCGCGGCCCTTTCACAGCCACCTGGGTACGTGCGGAGGGACTGGGCTTGACGGGAGGGTGGGAGTCGAGCCACCAGAATCCATCCTCCTTCTCCCCTCTGTTCCCGGAGCGACCTGGGATGCAGGCCCCAGGCGCATCTCTTCACATACTCCAACTGGGAAGTAGAGGGTACGGGCAATGGGCTGTGCAGAAATCAGGCCATAAGTCCACAGGCCGGGCTAAAAAAAGAGTTTTGCCCTCTGCTTCAGGGCAGCTTCGAGTTTTCCAATCGGATGATAGGCCAGGGACTGGAGTCCGCATCCCTATCAGTAGCAAAATTAGCCAACCGATCGCTCTGGATCGAAATGACTTCAGTCTAGGGAAGCGTGAGTGTCGCGGTAGAGAGTTGACTGGGCATGGCAGTAGCTGCCCAGACTGGGAAAGCTGAGCCCTCTGGAGAAGAGGGTTTTGTCTCCCAGTGCTGGGTGTTGACGGTGGCCCATGCCATCCTGGAGCCTCCCGGAGCCTCCCAGAGCCCGCGAAAAACCAAGGCCTCTGCTGCCGCCAGGATCTCCCTGGGCCTTGTGGAGGGAAAGAGGCCTGGTTGTGAGCCGCTGCCTGGATGGCCCTTCCACTCCCAGGCCAGCTGGGCTTCCAAACATCTTGAATCATTGGTTCAGACCTTTTCTGTCTTGGTCTTGTCTCTTGGGGAATTGTGGAGCAGCCTGTCCTGTTCTGCCTGCCTTCTCCATCTGGGCACAGGGCTTGTACAAACTCTCTATGGTTGATCTCCATCACCTCCGTCTTTTGGTGGAGTTGATCTGTCTCCTCTCTACCCGCTTCCTCCTAAGATTCTCTTCCCTTACTGTCCTCCCTATGCATACCTCTCCCCCTGATGGGTCCCTTGCTCGGACTCACTCCTTTACGAGAAGCCTACCAGGAAATGAAGCCTCCTACAGACTCCAGCTCAGCTAGTGGAATTCGGGATGAGCACCAGCCCCTTTTTTTGTGCTGGTGACAGTAGATCCAGCTTGCCTGTCTTCTGTGGTTCATCTGGTTCACAGCCTCTCCTCTGCCTTTCACTATCAACGGTTCTTTCTATTGTTGATAATTCGTTTGAAGCGGGCAAATAGCCGGTTTAGGACTAGAGAACATGGAAGATTTTCACAGAGAAAACAAGAAAGACAATTTCCGGGTTCAAAGGATGCTTTGGAGACCCTGGAGCCCTCAGTCCGCGTCGATGTAAATTGCAGCACAGTGCCCCCAAAAGCAAATGCTCACATTCCTACCGCATTCCCCCCTCCCCAACGCAAAGCTCCCTTCCCGATTTCACCCGGTTTTTCTTTTTCTTGGTTTCTTTTTTTTCACAAAAGACACATTCTATGCCCTCCAAGCAACGAACTTGCTCTTAAGAACCTGGAGATCTCAATGGCAGCTGGGGCATGGGAACGCCAGAGCAGAGCGGGGGAGGTGGGGGTGGGAAGGATACTCTGACCTAGACTTCTCGGGACACCCACGTCAAGGAGGGTCTCCCAGGACAAATGGGTTAAGTTCTTGTGCTCCTCAGGGGGTGGTGAATTCAGACTAAGCTCAGGCACCCAGAAGGACTCTGAGGCTCCTGGAGGCTCCTCCGACTCCAGCTCACGGCTCCTTTCTTTTCTCCCCCTGCAGCAGTGCTGAAGGCTGAGCAGGCCGCCGTGTTCAAGTTCCCACTGGCACCGCTGGGCTGTTCCGGGCTGGGCTCGGCCTTGCTGGCCGCGGGGCCTGGGATTCCCGGCACCGCAGGCGCCTCGCACCTGCCGCTGGAGCTGCAACTCCGTGGGAAGCTGGAGGCAGCGGGCTCTGGGGAACCGGGCACAAAAGCCAAGAAAGGACGCCGGAGCCGTACAGTGTTCACCGAGCTGCAGCTGATGGGGCTGGAGAAACGCTTCGAGAAACAGAAGTATCTCTCCACTCCTGACAGGTAGTGTCGGTTGAGGCTGGGTTCAGCGGGCAGTAGGCCGGTGGTCGCCTGACCCGCTAAGAGTGTGCGTTGCTCTTTCCAGAATAGATCTAGCTGAGTCCCTGGGCCTGAGCCAATTGCAGGTGAAGACTTGGTATCAAAACCGGAGGATGAAGTGGAAGAAAATAGTGAGTGTGGCTTGTTGCTTCCTGTGTCCCAGGGTTTCCTGGGCACTGTCCCCGTGTCCTCCAAGGACTCCCTCTTCCTCCTCACACCATCACTGAACCCAGTGCACTCTGCTCTTTCTGTTTGGGTTCACTACGGAGCTGATATTCCCTCCCACCCCACGCATCCTTGGCGGCCTGTAACTCCTCCACCTTGGGTTCACTGTCCCCAGAAGCACTTTAACTTTAGGGCTTGGAGTCAGTCGTTAGTGGCGCCTTGGTCGGATCCTCCGGTCCCACCTGGGCCCTGAGCATCAGACCGTCCTTGATCTGATTCACACCTCACCCTAGTACTGTTCATTCTCGGGACAGGTTCTGCAGGGTGGAGGCCTGGAGTCCCCTACCAAGCCCAAGGGGCGGCCCAAGAAGAACTCCATCCCCACCAGCGAGCAGCTCACGGAGCAGGAGCGCGCCAAGGAGGCAGAGAAGCCAGCAGAGATGCCAGGCGAGCCCAGCGACCGGAACTGCGAGGACTGAGCTCCGCCGGCGGTGCGGCGCCGTCGGCGGGAACCCAGGAGCTGGCCCTTCCGTGCCCATGCCGTTTGCTTTCTAAACATTTCATTACTATTTTGAATATGGACAATTAGAGGCCAAACAAGGAAGGACAAGGACGCAAGCCTGGAAGCCAAGCCCAGGTCTCAGCGAGCGCCTTGTCTGGGAGAATCGCGTCCCGTGTGACGGAAGGAAGCTTCTGGTCTTTCTCGGAGCTCCACGGTGCCCGGCGCTCCACGCGCATTCACGCCCCGCTCCTTGCCCACACCTTTCCCCGGCCTCCAGTCGGCCTTCTGGGCCCGGACACCGGCAGGCACACACCCGCTTCCGCGCCTTGGGGACCGAGCCTCGGGGTGCAGGCCTCTACGGTCCTGTCCTGCAGAGTTGGCTCCTGAAAGACCTGGCAAGTCAGCCGATGCCCGGTCCCGATGTCGCTGGGGTTTCTACCCTCCTCTCGCGAAGAGACGGTGACTTTTTTTTCCAATAAAATATTTTATGACACAGCGGGGGGTTTGATGGTGGGCTTCCTAGTCCTCGAGGGATGGAGGGGTCTGCGAAGGATGGAGGGGTGGTGGGGTAGGGAGGGCACTCGAAATCGGAACTTTCTTCCCTCAATGGAGGCCCAAGTACTGCATCGATTAGGTTACTTCAGAATAAACACTGGGTGTGAGGGACCAGGATGGACTCTTCCTTTCCAGCTGTGTGGGGGTGGGGGGATCACCATCAGTGATAGCAGTAGGCCACTAGTCCTGAAGTGTCCCGGAGCCCTGAGCCATTTAAGCTGTTGATTATATCTCCTGGGACTTGACCTCTGTGGTCCTTAAGATGTTCCTGGCCAGCTCTTTTGAGGTGAATGGGAAGCCCAGTGTGTCTTAGGCGGTCCTATTGAGGGGCATAACCTGGCAGGGAACGTCCACTGGTGCCTCTCCCAACCAAAAAAAAAAAAAAAAAAAAAAAAAAAAAAGTCTCAGTGATTTGTCCTTGGGGAGGGGAGTTTGATCATATAAAGTTCAGTCTTTATGATTGGGGGTCACAGTGAATGGGAATGTAGCTAAATCTCAGAAAGGTGACACAACTTGATCATGCAGTTCCAGATACACTAGCATGCAAAGCCAGGTCGTCTCAGGGTTCCAAATCCTGGTGGGTTTTGTGATATGGTCTTGTTTTTTGTTTTGGTGGTGGCTGGCTGTTTTAAAAGGGGAACCCACACTGTACCCTCACTATCCTGGAACTTTCTATGCTGACTAGGCAGGCCTCGAACGCACAGAGACTAACCTGTATCTGACTTCCAAATGCTGACATCCAAAACATTCATACCATACATGGCAAGTTTAAGAATATGACAGTCACCCGTGTTGGTGACTCCTCTTTATTTTCAAAATTTTGTATTTTCAAGTGTCTGTGTGTCATTGGGGGTGTGGTATGTGCACCTGAGCACAGTTGCAGGCCAAGGACATCCTGAGGTGTCAGATTCCCTTGGAGCTGGAGTTGGGGCAGTTGTAAGCCCAGGGATATGGGTGCTGGAAAGCAGAACTGGGGTCTCCTGCCAGGACAGAATTCACGATCTTAACTGCTGGGTTGTTTCTCCAGCTCCAGGCTTTGCATTTCTGACTAGGTGGTCCCTTCCTAGAACCCAGTTTGAATTTCTCCCAGGGATTTTCAGCCTTGGGGGGTGGGGCTGGAGAAACTAGAACCCACATTTGTAAGGGCTTTGCAAGAGATTTTCTTCAGCACACTAGTCATGCTAGGTAGGTCTTTGAGAGATTGTCTTCTCTGGCTCCGAGGTCTTAATTCAGCCTCGCCAACCAACAGCTGTGAAAGAAGAAAGCCTGTAACCCTGGCTGCCTGGAAGGAACGAACCCCCCCCCCCACCGTGTGTGTGTGTGTGTGTGTGTGTGTGTGTGTGTGAGAGAGAGAGAGAGGGGGGGGGAGCTGCCTGCATCCCTCTAATTCCTTCCTGCCCCTGAAGTTACCCCCAGGTCAGCGCAGCCTAGCTAAGCTATTAGGAAATGTTCTTGCAGCAGGCCCTACTAGTCATTTAGACTAATCCTTACAGTTCAAAGAAAAGGTCTGAGTTCGGGTTCCAGCTTTTTGTCAATCAATTATGCCAAATTGTGAAAAGGTAGAAACCACTGGGGTGCTCACAGAGGGATACAGAGGCTTCTAACTTAACAGGTTTCCGTAGGACCCCCTCGTTTTGCTAAATTTGAAGAACCCAATCTCATGTAAATTACTTGCTAAGTGTATCTAAGGCTTCCCAGGGCAGCCCCTTACTGCCTTGCCCCAGGGTTGTTACTGGTCGCACGCACAGCACAAGGGCTTCCGGCACAGATGGGGACCCTGACTCCAGATCTCCAGTTATCAGTGGGGCATTGGAAGCATGCAGGGTCTCAAAAGGCGGTTCTTTATCCTGGTGCAGAATGAGGTGGTTTTGTTGGTGTCTGCGCGGTGGAGTTCCTGGCATAGATCAGCATCAGGTAATACAAACAGAGCCACCCAGCCAGGGAAGAGAGAAAGGAATGCCTTTTCTTTGGCGGGCAAATCCGCTTAGAGAGTACCTGAGACTCGACGGAAACTTCCAGGCAGGTGGCTCCCGGAGGAGCGGAGTCTCCATTTAACCACCGGAGCCCTAAGGCACAGGCTTGTGGGCCACTCGCTTAGGCCCCCAGCCCTGAGACCCCCTCCCTGTCTCCATCGACCACGCCCCTCACTCCAGGCGTGCGATTTGGGGGAAGGGAAGGTCCCCTTTCATTTCTCCTGGACCCTTGCCACACAAGTCTCTTTTTGGCCCCCAAGGTCCTGGGAAACAAACCTCCGAGACGTCGCGGGCGGCCGTGGTCCCGGCGGTGCTTTGCGGAGCCTCCAGCCGAAGGCTGCGGGAGGAAGCAGGCTCTGGTGCCCCGGGTTAGCGGTGGGCCTGGGGCAGCGAGGACCTGAGGGACCCGGGGGAAGGAAGGGCAGCCCACCGTAGGAGCGCTGGAAACCCGGCGCCCGCTGCGCACGCGGACACTCTCGGTTTGCGCTTTCCGCTCCGAGTTGGTGGCGGCTGAGCAGTGAGCCGGAATCCAGGACGAGTTGGTGGCAGAGCTCCGCTTCCCGGGGTCCTCAGATCTACACGCCGCCGGTGCCGGGAGTCGGGCTCCCTGCTGGGAAAGCTGCCTTTGGGGCTTAGTGAAGGCCCTTCGCAGAGGACTGGGGTTCCTACTTGGCCTCGGAGACTCTGCCCTATGGCTGGCCGCGCACACCGCCCGGGTCACCGCCAGCATGGTCTCTGCCGCGAGCCCGGTTCCATGCCGGTGCCCCACTTTCCCCAAACAAATAAGAAAGGTCGCTATCTTCCCTTCCTTGCTCTTGATCTCTTGAAGAGTCGTCGGTCGGAACTTACAAAGTGGAAGAAGGAAACACATGCACGGTGTGGTTAATCACGACAGAGTTTAAGGTCTCTTGAAATGAGAGGTCGCAACTCAGAGCACCTATGGGGAAACCGAGGACCAGAACCGACACAGTGGCGGGTGGCTGAAAGGCTGGTCTCTGTTTTGCTATGTCCTGGCAACTCTAGGGTTCCAGAAGAAATCAGACGCGTTCTCTGTTTATCAGAGTCCCGTGGCCTGGTTTCGTTTCATGTCCTTATTTTGTTTCTACATCCTGGGAAACCCAACCTAGGGTCAGCAAGGGAGAAGAAACTCAGGAGTCAAGCCTGCTGCTAAATCCTGCCTAGGCCACGAGCTCCTGAGAAGCCAACTAGTTGGAATCTCAGATCTGCCTGGCCTCCAGGAAGCAAGTGAAGGAGCTGGGACACCTCACTCACTGTTGAGCACCCTGGGCTCCTAATACCCGGAGGGGCGGTAGGTGGGCCCTGGGCTGGCACTTGACCTTGTTGTTGTCAAGGGCAAGGCCTTCCCTCTTGGATACTTCCTACTTCAGAAAGGGAACCCACATATAAGACATCAAAGGCTCCCAGTGCCCCCACAACAACCTCTAGTTGGGGCTTTCTCTTGGGAGGCCAGAATTGATTGTGGTATCTCTTGGCTAGGGGGCATCACCCAGGACAGGGACCATGTGGAGCAGATCTGAGGGAGCCAAGATTACCTCAGCCAAGAGGCAGAAAAGCTAAACTAGTATGGAAAAGGGCCAAGGCCACCAGAGGCGACCCAGGAGAACGTTTTAGCTGATGAGCCTCTCTCTCCCTTTCTTAAGTTTTTAGTGTGAGTGTGTGTCTGTTGTGTATATGTGTGTGTGTATGAATGTGTGTATATGTGAGTGTGTGTGTGTGTGGTGTGAGTACATGAGTGTGTGTATGAATGTATGCATATGTGTGATTATGTGTGTGGTGTGTGTGTGAGTGAGTGTGTGTACGTATCTGTGAGTGTGTGTGTGAGTGTGTGAGTATGTGTGTGGTGTGTGTGTGTGGTGTGAGTGTGTATGTGTGTGTGGTATGAGTGTGTGTGTGGTGTGCCGAGGATCAAGTCCATGCCTCCTGGATGCTGAACAATTGCTCTCCCACTGAGTAACATTCCCAGGCTCCTCTGTTACTTTTCAAATGTAAACCCAAGAATGATTTGTAATAAAAATCTATGTCCTAATGATGCTGGAAGAGATCCTTGAGTAAGCAGAGAATAAAATTCCCAGGTGGTGGGAAAGCAATGGGCTGTAGCTTCATTGGTAATGTTCAGATTTTATCCCCCTTAGCACTTCAGGAAGTGATCATGTGACATCATGGCACCTCAAACTCTTTACATGGTCAGCCCTGCTTCCTTTCCTCCTTTCAGAATATTTATGTATGTATGCATATGTACATGTGTGCAAGTATGCACACATATATGTGTGCATGTGTGTGAAGGCCAGAGGTCAGCCTCAGATATCATTCTTCAGGAGCTGTTCTCCTTGTTTTTTGTTTGTTTGTTTGTTTTTTCTTTTACAAGACAGGATTACTCCATGTAATTTTAGAGCCTATCCTGGAATTTGCTCTGTAGACCAGGCTGGACTCGAACTCACAGAGATCTGCCTGTCTCAGACTCCTGAGTGCTGGGATTAATAGCATGTGCCACCACTGTCTGCTCTCCTTGTGTTTTGAGTCTCTCATGGAAATCTGGGACTCACCAATTAGTCTAGACAGTCTTGCCTGTGAGTCTCAGGGATCCTTGTGTGCCTTCTCCCCAAATCTGGGATTACAAGCATGTACCACTAGGCTTTTGTTCAAGAGTGCTTGGGATTATAGTCAGATCTTCATGTTCATGGAAAGGCAGTGTCCTGATTGAGCTGGCTCTTCCATTCTCTTCCTTCTTCCAACGAGCATTCAGCCAGGAGGTGGTGGTGCACACCTTCAATCCCAACACTCTGGAGGCAGAGCAGCTGTATCTCTGTGAGTTCAAGGCCAGCCTGGTCTACAGTGAGTGCCAGGATATCCAGGGCTATTTCACAGAGAAACCCTATCTCAAAAAAGCAAGCAAGCAAACAAACAACAAAGTGAGAAGAAACCCGAAGAACCTGCCAAAGTGCGGCAGGTAGCTCCCAGTGCTGGGGACACAGGCTGCTCCCATCCTGCTGTGTCCCCTGCTCATCAGCAGACAAACAAGAATGGTGTTTCATTTGGCAGATAAACAGAAAGCTCAGAGATGTTAGGCAACTTGCCCAGGAGCACAGAGACACCAAGAGTGGCATTTGGATGTGACTTGTCTCAGGGAGTCACTACAACTCCTTGACTAGCAGCCTAGAAGTCTAGTTAGGGGTGTGTCAGATGCCTTAGGATCTCCAGTGCCTTGACCCACCCATGACAAATCTTAGTGTCTGTTCAGTAAGTCCTAAGCACCTGCTGTGAACAAACATTATGCTAGGCACAGTGCCCACAACCCTCAGCTTCCACTGCCAGCGGGAACAGGCTAGACAGAGGGTAATGAAGCCACAATTAAAACCAGAGTTGGCTGCATGGAGTGTCAGAGGTCCGCTGAAAATTTAAGCAGGTGTGCTGGGCATAGTGACACACACCTTTAATACTCTTGGGAAGCAGAGGCTGACAGATCTCTGTGAGTCCTAGGCCAGACTGGTCTACAATAATGAGTTCCAGGACAGCCAGGATGCCAGGACTACAAAACAAATAAAAACAAAACAACAACAGAGAGAGAGAGAGAGAGAGAGAGAGAGAGAGAGAGAAAAGGAAGAAAGAAGAGAGGAGAAAAGCAAAAGCTAAGGAGGTGATAGACCTAGAGTGGGTGGGTCTTTAGTCCCGGTGATCAAGAAGATTCTGAAGCTGAGGCCTCATTGACAAGAAGGAAGTGTCTGTGCTAGCTAGCCCTGGGGAAAGACCAGGATCAGAGCAAGTGTGAAGGTCCTGAGGCTGTTTCTTGAGCTTGGCCTAAAGGTGTGAAAGAAATAACAAGCAGAAGTGGGGACCAGAGGGGAAGGCCAGGAGGTCGACCCAGGAGCTGCAAGGAAGGTGGCCTCTAGGAGGCAGGCTTGGGACCCCATTTGCGGTTCCTACTGCTCTATTACAAACTCTGGAGCCCAGAGCAACTCCTCGGCAGGGCAGCCAGGCAGTGTGTGTGTGTGTGTGTGTGTGTGTGTGTGTGCGCGCGCGCGCACACACACACACATATTCATGTACTTTCTTTTTCATAAGGTTGCAATTTTCTGCGTGCTTTGAGGACATTAGGAGGGCGTTTGAGTGACTCGCCATGTGAAATGCATTAGGCGGTTGGGGGCGCTGCTGGAGGGAAGGGGCAGGTGGTGTGTGTGTGTGTGTGTGTGTGTGTGTGTGTGTGTGTGGTGGGGGGGCTGGCCTCTACCTGCCTGAAGATGGGGGGGGGAGAGCACAGAGATGTAGGTGAAAGAAAAAGAGGAGAAGAAAGGGGAGGGAAGGGGAGGAGAGGGAAGGGGAGAGGAGAAAAAACCCGAGTTGGGGCAAAGAGAGATGTCAACATTTTACTCAAACTCAGAGAAAGTGAGAGGTTGTGAGGGCAGGCGGCAAAAAAGGAGAGCAGGAGAAACGTGTGGCTGCAGAACTGCAGGCCACAAAGGGGGAAGACTGCAGGAAGAAGGAAGGAAAGGGAACCTTTCCGGAAGCTGCAAAGGAAGACTATGGGAGTCCAGGGCCTCCCACACTACCCTGGGATCGTGAGCACGGACCTTGAGCATAGTGAGGAGCGTAGGACATAATGCAAAGCTTCCTGGATTTCATGCTCACCCAGTCCTGTTTTTCCTTAGGGTACTCAACACCTGCTTTTGACCTGCTACCCCATACCTAGGCCCCCAAGGCCCCTGTGACTTAGACCCAGTGCTGAGGGTTATTACCTTCAGATGTCCTGTATTTGTAGTTAGGGTCCTGTCTCTCAGTTCCTGAGTCCTGTCAGTTCCTGTCTACCTAGCATAGTCCCTTGGATACACACTGAGCTCACAGACCTGCAGCTAAGGGCTAACTGAGACTATTTTCTCTGTGATTCAGCTTCCCCTTCTTTAAAACGGAAAGACTAACAACGCCTCATGGTCTCATTGAGGTGCCTGGGTATATAGCAATGGGATTCCCAAAGTAGGGCGATGAGAGCCACTAAGGGGGTGCACCCTGCAAGCTGCAGAGTTAAAGGGACAGGGTGAAAGGAAGATGGCTTAGTGGTTGGCGAGGAAGGAGGAGGGTTGTATGTACTTCAGCATGTGCTTCCTCTGTGTCTAGCTGGGCTCTGCCTTCTACCCAGGGCTCTCTCTGTCTGGAAATTCCCCTTCTGCCTAGTGAGAGTGACTGTTTAGCTTTTTATTAAACCAATCACAGTGACATTTCTTTACACAGTATAACCAACTATCTCACAACAGGACCCTTCTCTGCATCTTCCCCAAGGAAATCTTGGCCTTCGTATAAAAATAAGTTAGTGGGACATGTTCCGTTGTGACGAGAACCTATCTACAGCTTGACTTGACTGTGGTAGGTCCGGTTCATGCAGAATGGCCTCGTTCCTCCCGAGGATGGGTATGACAGCCTGGACAGGGGTGGAGGGGGTGTGAGCGACATTATGGGATATATGAGAGAGTGCACACCTGCAGAGTGCTTCATTTACTCATGTGCACAATCACTTCCTCTTGCAACCAGAGTGTAATTGGTGCGTCCATTGTGATGTTGAGTACTGACTGTGAAGCTGACAGGATCTGGACTCACCCAGGAGACGAACTTCTCAGGGTGGAGTTTTTAGAATGGGTTAACTGACGAGGGGGAAGCTCCACCATGATGATGAATGTCAGCTTTCATAGTCTGGGGTTCTGGGATGGGTGAAATGGAGAAAGCAAACTGAGGACAGCATCGCCTGTCTTTGCTCCCTGACTGTGGACGCCTTCATCCCTGACACCATGACCCCTCCTCTGTGTGGATCATGCTCTCAAATGGAGCCAAAACAAGCCCTTCCCACTTATGTTACCTTTTCTTTTCTTTTTCTTTTTTCTTTCTTTCTTTTTTTTGGGGGGCAGGCATTTTGGTCATGGCAACACAAAAAGTAACCAGGGAGGTGATTATGGAGCACACCTTTAATCCCAGCACAAGGAAGGCAGAGGCAAGAGAATCTTTGAGTTCGAGGCCAGCCTGGTCTACAGGGAGAGAGTTCCAGGACAGCCAGGGCTACACAGAGAAACCCTGTCTTGAAAAGCAAGCAAAACAAACAAGATAACTTCTATGCCCACTGCTCTAGTTTTCTCTCAGTTGCTGTGATGAAACACTGACCGAAAGCAGTTTAGGGGAGAAAGGATTTATTTACATTCTTCTCAAGCCATAGTCCGTTAACGAGGTAAGTCAGGGCAGAAACCATGAAGGAACCCTGCTTGCTGGCTCATTCACTCATGCTTAGCTAATTTCCTTATTTATCCCAGGACTGGCTGTGTAAGGAATGGCACTGCTCACAGTGGTCAGGCTCTTCCTACATCAATTAACAATTAAGATAATTCCCCCACAGATAGGCCCATTACTAGATAAACAGATAACAAAATGTGGTGTGTACTTACGTTTGAATGTTATCCAGCCTTGAAAATAAGGAAACCATGGCATATGTGCAAAAAGGGGGGGGGCAATACTGCTTTAGAAAACAACATGTCAGCAAAAGGAGCCAACTGTAGGACAGTTTCCATAGGATTCATGAGCAGAAGACCCCTAGGATAGACAGGAGGTAGAATACACAGCTTAGGGTGACTGGTTCTTCCCCCTTTCTTGTGTATAGTCCTTAGGAATATCTTCAAGACTAGTTGGGACTTCTTGAGATTGGGCAGATGATGAGGCTGGATGGAGCAGTGGGTAGGAAACAGATGCCCTTTGACCAATGAGCTACTTGCCCCTTATAAAGCCCATAGATCTTTTCTGCCTCCATTGGTATGGATGTAAGTGGTGGCTCATGTACACAAGACCCCACTTGTGGCCCCAGCAGGTCCCAAGCATTGAGAAGCAGCTCACAGTGGCTCCTGAGCTTGTCTTGACCATTGTTCCTTGTCGGGGCCCATGAAGATGACTCTGCTTCATCTTGGCTCAAGGTCAGAGAGTTCAAAACTGTCCTTAGTTAGTTGTTAAGAAAGGTCTAAGACATGGCTACATTTTAGAGGATGTCTTATCTAAATAACAACAGATTTGGTCTGAGGTGTGGTTACTCTTGACCCTCAAGGCCAGATAATGAGAATTTGAGTCTAAGGTGTGGTTACCAAATGCTTGGAGAAATAAGGAAGAAAATCTGTTTGTTCCTCGTACATGATAACAAAGGTTTTTGCCATGTTCCCCTTTTTGGTTGGGGTATTAAGAACTGTAAAGAATAAACTTGGGGCATTCAGTATTCACTGAATTGCTTCTGTATCTATCCTGTGTCTCTGTCTTTCTCTTAGCTTCTTTACCTGCCATTTCCCACACTCCCCACCTCAGGTTTGAACCCGGGAAATCCACTGGATCTGACTGAAGCCCCACAAGGATGGGTTATGACAGATTGGCCCTGCAACATGGGGCCATGACAGATGGCTATGGCAGTTCCTGCAGCATGGAATTGACAGACATTTGGTGTTGATGCAGGGCATGGTAAGTGTATTCCTCCAGGCACTGTGTCCAGAGGGCACAGAGATTTGGTCCTGAGGACAGTGATCTCAGGGAGGTGGTGATGACTGTACAATGTGAATGCCATTAAAACCACGGAACCACACAGAGTGACTTTTTAAAAACAAGGATTATTTATTTTATTTTTATTTGATGTGGGTGGATGTTTTGACTGCATGTCTGTGCACCATGTCATGCAGCACCTGTGGAGGCCAGGAGAGGGTCTCAGATCCCCTGGGACTGCCGTTACAAAGGGTCATGAGCTGCCAAGTGCGTGCTGGAAGCTGAACCTTGGGTCCTCTGGAAGAGCAGTCTTCTGCTCTCGACTGCTGACCATCTCTCCAGCCGCATGGGCAGGATACGTTTGTATTATGCACATTTCACACACTTTTGGAACTCCGGAGCTCTGGAATTCTCTTGTCATTTCATAGCATTCATTCATGCATCTGCTTCATTCATTCAGTGTGGGCTGATGTCCTCTCCCCCCCACCCCCCCGTCGTCACTCCTCTTTCCCTTCTTGGGACACACTCTTTTCTTTTTGTTGTTGTTAAATTTATTTCTATCGTGTGTGCATTAGTGTTTTGTCTCCATAAGAGTTCCAGAGCCCCTGGAACTGCAGTTACAGACAGTTGTGAGCTGCCAAGTGGGGGCTATGAATTGAACCCGGGTCCTCTGGAAAAGCAGCCAGTGCTCCTAACCACTGAGCCACCTCTCCAGCCCTTGGTCTCAAACTCACTATGAGGCTGAAGATGGCTTTAAGCTTGGGCTCCTCCTGCCTTTGCATGCTAAGTACTGAAATTGTTCTAGGCATCCACCACTATACTTGGTTTATGCTGTGCCGGGAATTGAACCAGGGCTTCTTGTATGCTAGGCAAACATTCTACCAACTGAGCCAAACCCCAGCCCTGGGCTTCACTTCTTAATGGCTCTATGAACACCCATGAGTACCCGCAGGAAGGGATGGACAGTGAAGAGAATGAGCAAGGAGAGAATGCAGTGTGAGCTTCGGGGTAAAGGAAGCTAGCTAGGAGGGTGTGAGAAATTTGACAGCACCACCAACAGGCTGAGAAGACAAGGAAGAGGGGGTATGGGAGGAGCAGCAGACTTAAGATTCCTAGGCTGTTCTGCTAGAAGCCAGGAGGCTCAGCCAGGCCTTGGCTTTCTTCTTCAAGAAGGTCTGGTGGAGGTCTGGGAGCCCCCTTTCTGCACGTAGGGGTGATGGAGACCTCCCCCCCCAGGCAGGAGTTGTGAGGAGGGCTGCAGCAGTCTAGGACAGAGATGTGAAGGGGAACATGCTGAGGGCTGGCTGAGCTGGGTGGGGGTGGGAATGAGCCCAGGGGAGCAGAAGGCCCCCAGCTATCTGCCACAGTGTGGGGTAACACTCATCAAGCAGTTTCCGGACAGGAGGACGCCAGTCAGGGGCCCAGGAGAAGATACAGTGACTCTCGGAAGCAGGGATAAGCTGGGGGCTCTGATCCACAGGACACTCTGGGAAGCAGTTCCTGGGGGCAGCTGGCATGGATAAAGAGGGACTGTCCCCCCAGCATCTGTCACCAGGGGTGTCTATCAGAGCACGAGCTTCCCTTCACAAGAGGCACGCAATTAAGGATGGCGGCAGGACTGCTTTACCACATGGGTGCCTCTAGCCTTTAGTGTCACTTGGTAAATGACAAGGCTGCACTCTTCAGCATTATTACTGCACCCTTCAATGTCCAATGCATAGGGCACCCCCTGGTCCTGAGGTATCCATGATGCTGATCATAGGAGGGTATACTCGCTCTGTCACTAACCCTGTGGGCACAGGCTGAAGTCAGTGCCCACTCCTAGAGAAGCACAGGTGTGTGCAGTAGGCATCTCACACATGGACAGGTCCTAATCCTGCTAGGGTCCCCTGCTGGACAAGTCCCTGTTCATGGCTATCCTCATCACAAAGTGCTGTTTGTGATTTTTTTTTTAAAAGTCTCCATGAGTGACTCATGCATTTAAAACTATTTTAATCTATTTTACACTCTGTATAAATGGGGCTGTGTTTCTTTCTATTAAAGGTGTGTTATTTAGGCTGTGGAGACCAGGAGCGGGAGCGTCTTTGCCAAGGTTGGGGTGTTTATGGCGTCAGAGAGTGGTTGGCAACACAGAGCACAGCTCACATGTGAGCTATATGGCGTGCCTTTGCTGGGTGGCCCTGACACACTCCTTTGGGGCCCCGCAGAACCTGTAGCCTAGGCATTTGGGTCTCGAGCTTCCTTCACACTGTCATTTACTCCAGATTGGTGACAGTCATTTCCAAGGTCTCAGAGAAGGGGCTGATCGAAAAGTAGTGCTCTCAGATCCTGGGTGGTCACATCAGATTTCAGGCAGCCCAAGTCCTGACCTCATGTGGCAGACTTCATAAGCTACAAAATAGCAGCAATAGGCTAAGGACAGCCCTGCCTCCGCAGGGAGGTGGGCACGAAAGTGACCCTGGACACCATCTTGCTTCTGTCTATTACCTGGATTTTTCCTCCTCTCTCTCTCTCTCTCTCTCTCTCTCTCTCTCTCTCTCTCTCTCTCTCTCTCTCTCTCTCTCTCTCTCTCTCTCTCTGTGTGTGTGTGTAGGCCAGAAGGCAACCTCTAATCCATGACCTGCCTGGAGTTACAGGTGGTCGTGAGCCACCTGACGTGGGGCTGACAACCGAATCCGGGTCCTCTGCAGATGCCTCGGGGCCACTTCCCCAGCCCCCACTTCTTTTCCTTTGTTTTGCTTTTAAGAAGAAAAACAATAATGAAAACGACACCAGGGTCTCTCTGGCTAGACAGGAAGACGGGAATCCTTGTGCCACCACCTCTCCAGGGATTACAAATGTGCATCAGCAGCCCTGCGGCCCACCTTATTTTCACCCGAGTGCTGGGTGACTCAGGTCCTCAGAGAGCACGTTATAGAGATATCTCCTTGGCCCCTTCCTGTTGGGCTGGCTCCTTGGTCTTCATTGGATTAAGGAATAATTTCCATACTCTATGAAGACCCTCTGCCACTACCACAGTTCCAATACACATGCCTGGATGACCCAGTCAGCACGTGCCCTTCCTGCATGTGTGTCTGGAGCTGGGTGTGAGCTTGGATTAACTCTGTGGACAGCCTTAGTCCTTCCTCCTCACCTGGAAACACCACTACAACCCAGTCCAGGCCAGTTGGTTCATTTGGTGCCCAATCAAGAGCCCTGCTTCCCGGCTGGAGTAAGAGGAGGCTAGGCAGGGCTGGCTGGCAGCTTGGAGTGCAACTCCCTGCTAAGGGAGATACAGGCTGTGGTGTCTGCCTCAGCACACAGTACTCCGGATGGGGCCTCACAGCATCCCTCCTGACCAGTGCCTGCCCCTGGCCCGCCTTGCCATTGGCACTTTGTTCTCTGCCTATTGGTAAGTGGTCTCCCAGCAAGGCCTCTGAGTTCTTCCTTGTATCCCCACATTAACGTCACTGTCATCACTGACCACGGGTCTGTTTCTCTATGTGCTGCTGCTCACAGCAGACCCAGACACTGTGGGTACCCAGTAAGTGTTCTTGCAGCCCTGGGAGGAGACCACAGGGTGAGTCTCACTCTGCGGCTACCTGGGTGTGCCACCATTGGGTTGCCCAGGACACAGTGCGGTCATGCACATTTCTGCAGGTTCTGTGCTGCTCGAGGTTGCCCCCTACAGGGGGGAAGGGCTCAGAGCGGACATTTCACTCCCTGAGCTGTAGCATGCTAGGAAACCATGTTTCTCTGTAAGAGGTCTTCTGTCCCCTCCAAAGGCTGCCCGGAGGACATCAGAGAGCTGATGTCTGTCCTTCACATGTGGCTTCCAAGCATGCCAGTGACCTGGAGTGGGTACTAGCCACACCATAGCTGTCACTTTTCCTCTCCCTACCTCTGCTCTGATGAGTTGAATGGCTGGTTATTCTTTGGAAGGCGGGGACTGTGCCCGGCACACACAGGCCCTCTGACTATAGTTTCTAATGGATTGAGTGACTGCAGTGAGTTTTTTATTTAGGTGGTTGGATCGTGATGTCACCATACTGCCTTGCTATGAGGCATTCCTTTCCCACTGCAGCCCGCTGTCCCTGTGAGCTTTTGGGTGTGCCTACCACAGCCCATGCCTGATTTTCCAGTGGCGACAAGACCGTCTTGACCCCCTATTCCATCCCTTAACATACCCTTGGCTCTGAGCCAGGCAGGATATCCTTGGTTGCTACACCTGGGGGCAGAATGGGAGAGGGAGAATGGGTATGTAAGCCCCCTCCATCACTCCCTTTTCTGTCTTGGGCAGGGCCAGCCATGCTGGATGGCTCCTTATGGTAGCATTACCAGGAAACAGCAGCCGGCAAGGACAGGGTCCGAATTCAGTGTCAATGACTCTCTATGCGTGAGACTTAGCAGCTGAACTTCCCCCTCCCAACACGTTCACGTTCTGTGGCTTATTCTAGGAAGGGCTGACATGTCACCAGTCAGCCCTGCTTCGGAGGCCAGAGGGGAAGGGCAGAGAGATAACTCTGACACTCTTCCCTTGGGTCCCAAACACTGTGGCCAAGTGGAAACCTAGTAAAGGGCCCTTCCTCAGGGCAGCCTTTGTGCCAGTCTCTGAGGCCAGCTTCCTCCATCTCCTGTGCTTGCCAGGCTCCAATAGAAGCTTCCTGTGTTCGCCTGCACAGCGCTAGCATACAGGGGTGTGCTGCCACGTATGACTATTTACACGAGTGCATGTATAGTCAACACTACTGACTGAGCCATGGCCCCAACACTCATTCCTACAGGCACCATTTCTAGTCACCGCAGCTGGTGGGCAGTGGCCGGCTCCTCCATGATGGCAGCAGTTCAGTCCGGAGCAACTTGTGTCAAACATGAGTGTTGCTGGTTCAGACTTTGAGGCATTTGGAGGTTCCAAGGCCTGGAGACAATGTCGTGTATGTCTCGTGTATATATGGGATAGGATATGACCAAGGACACCAACTGGAGAAATAGTTACAGAAGGCCTCCAAGTTGGCTTTTCGCAACCCTACAAACACTGCCATTTCCCCGCTTTTCAGATTTAGAACTCCTGGATTCCGTTTCACCAACAACACAGCCACTAGGAAGGTGCATGGGACATTAGTCTTAAAGCAAGCTGAGGGGCTGCTGTAGCCCCATCACAAATATGGGACAGTTCGTCATACTAGGGCTTTCTGCACCCACATTTCTTTGGAGCCAAAGAATCCGAGTTAAAGGAACCCATGCTTGGACTCCCTCCAGGACACTAGGGTCTTTGGAGTTTCTGACTATCTTTTCCCCTTTGCAGTGATGGTGACTCCAAGCCTCATCACATGACTGATTGTGAAAAGTCTCCTTGTGTACTTTGTATTCCCTTCTGTCTGAGCCAATAGAATGTGCCAGAACTAATATCCTCCTAGTTCTCAGCCCCTGTCACTGGGGACAGAATTGCTCTAATGTTGTGGAGTCTGGGAGGTCTGTGAAGTCACAGAGGATGAGCCAGCCATGGTCAACCCACCAACTGTGCATAGGAACAGGCTGCTTGTGGACTTAGAGCCAGGGGCTACAGCTGTGATTGAAGCCACTAAGTTTTGCAGCAACAACCCAGCAACAGCTAATTGATCTATCATCAGTCTGCCCACAGCACCTTCTCTCATCGCTTTTGGGGATGAGCAGCTCTGCGTCTCTTCTTAGAGGAAAACCATGCTTATCTCTCCACGCTGTGTCTACGGAGCCTGTCTTGTAAGAAGGTCCCCTTCCTTCTAGAAGCCATCTCTGCCTGAGCTTCTGCCTTCCTGTCCGCCTCCTGAACTCTTTCTTCTCCAGGGACTCAACTTCCTGGAGCTGCAGAGATGGAGCTCCACAAACCCAGCGCCCAAACTGCAGGAATTGATTATCTTACAGTACTGCAGGTCAGAAATCTGAGAGCCAGGTGTGGGCAGGGTTGCTTTCCCTGACCCCCCCACCCCCCACCCCTGCTGAGAAGAAGGAGAGTTTGTCCCCTGCCTGCTCCCAAGCTTCTAGGGATTTATTGCCAAGCTTTGGTGTACTTTGGCTTGTAGAAGCATTATCCCCATGTCCTGGTGTCTGCCTCCATCTTTTCCTCTTGTATTTTTAAAAATGTATTTATTTTTAATCTCATTGGAGTTTTGCCTGTATGTGTCTGCATGAGGGTGTTGGATCCTGGAGTTACAGACAGTTGTGAGCTGCCATGTGGGTGCTGGGAATCGAACCTGGTCCTCTGGAAGAGCAGTCAGTGTTCTTAACCTCTGAACTATCTCTCCAGCCCTGCCATTTCTCTTTCTAAAATACAAATTCCCATACAGCCTAAGCCGGCCTCAAACTTGCTATCTAGTTCAGAATAACCTTGACTTTCTGATGCTCTTATTTCCACTGAGTACTGGGATTGCAGATATGCACAACACAGCTGGTTCATCCAGTGCTCAGGATCAAACCCAGGGCTTCATGCATGCTAGGCAAGCAGTCTCCCAAATAAGTACCAGCCCTGCCTTCCCTCCCCTCTCTGTAACGAGTATGGTTCTGACTTCTGGTTACTGTACTCCTTACACCTCTCTTTGTCTTCAGTGCTAGGAAAGGGACCTAGGGCCTTATACAAGGACTCTATCACTGAGCCTTCCTACCCATCTCTGTCTGCAGACAACATCCCTCACATGCATGTCCCCATGTCTAAATCTCTCCCTTCTCTAAGGATTCAACCATGCACATTTGAGCTCAGACTACACCAGTGTGCCTTCACCTTAGTCACATCTGCAACAACTCTATTTCCAAATAAGAATGAATGTTAAGGTCTAGGGGGTCAGGGTCTGTGATGACTAATATTGACTATCAATTTTTAGGATCTCAGATCACCGAGGAGACAAGCCTCTGGGCCTGCCTGTGACGAATCATCTAGGTTAGGTTAGTCTCCGCACACTATGAGAGATTATCTAGATTAGGTTTGTAGAGATGAACCCATCCCTGGGTTCATCCTTGGGCTGGGATCTAGCACCATCCCTGGGTTCATCCTTGGGCTGGGATCTCAGGCTCTATAAAAAACAGAAAGTGAACTGAGCATGTCCACTTAGTGCTCTCTGCTTCTTAACTCACAGATACAAAGTGGCCAGTGGCCTCAGCTCCTGTTGCCATGGTGGTCTGTACCATGGTACTGCAAACCAAGACAAGTCCTTCCTAACCTTGTTTCCTTCAAGTATTTTGTCACAGCCAGGAGTGACCACAAATCCAGCATGTGAAGGAGTGGGGGACAGAGCACAAAGCACATCATCACGTCTGTGCTTGGAAAGGATCGGGTGCTGTGTTTTGGAGCAACGACTTGGAGGTTAGGCACAACAGGAGAGTTCTTGCAGGGACCTCAGCCCCAGGGTCCCCTTGCTGCCTGTATGATGGGCTCTGTGAATGGAGCATGGGATGCAGTAAGTGCTCAGTACAGTTCTCTGGGTTTCACCTCATCCTCCTTTCAGACTTTCTTCCGCCTCACCTTCTTTACTGACATTTTCTGTTCTTGACATGTGAGCAAGTCACTGGCATCTTCAAAACACATTCTGCAGCAACCTGGCAACCCCCTCTGGTGCTTATCCTGTCTTCCCTGCGGCATGCTATGGATAGGCAACCCCCAAACCACTGCCAAGGGCAATACCTTCCACACCAATCCTGGGCTTGGTCATGGAAGCAGCCATAGCCCATGAGGCATTAGCAATTGTAAGTGTGATGTAAACAGAAGCTTCATAAGCAATGCAGCCAGACAATGTCTGACTGGAGTGCTGTCTCCACACCTGGTGGCCATGTTGTCAGGAAGCTCAAGGAGCCACATGGAGAGGACAATCTCAAGGGGCTCTACCGCTGGCTCCCACCCACTGTCAGCTTGTGGATGTGCCAAGGTGGACTGCTGAGACCATCCAGAAGCCCAGCCGAGCCTAACACACACTGCTGTTTCAAGTCACTAAGGTAACATTATTTGTTACCTGGCACAGCTAGATGACACATCCATTATAGCCAATCTTTTCTTTCCTTCCTTCCTTCCTTCCTTCCTTCCTTCCTTCCTTTTTTGTTTTTGCTTTTGTTTTTTGAGACAGGGTTTCTCTGTGTAGCTTTGGAGCCAGTCCTGGAACTAGCTCTCATAGACCAGGCTGAACTCGAACTCACTGAGATCTGCCTGCCTCTGCCTCCCGAGTGCTGGGACTAAAGGCATGCACCACCAATGCCCACACTTCTTTTTCTTCCTTCCTTCCTTCCTTCCTTCCTTCCTTCCTTCCTTCCTTCCTTCCTTCCTTTCTTTCTCTGTGTGTAGGGGCAGTTTGAGACAGGGTTTCTCTGTGCAACAGTCCTGGCTGTCCTGGAACTCCCTTTGTAGACCAGGCTGGCCTGAAACTCAGAGATCCCCTTGCCTGTGCCTCCTGAGTGCTGGAATTAAAGGCACACACCACCACTGCCTGGCTAGCCACACTTCTTTAGGGAGCTGTAGCCTCCATCCCTCACAGTTTCTACATCCTGCATCTGCCTTTCTATACCTAACTTGATTTCTGTCAGGCCACTGCCAGGCTGATATGTGTACACCAGATTCCTGGGTTGAAGCCCTAACCCAGAAGACTTCAGAAAGGCCCTGCATTTGGAGACAGGACCTTTAAAGGGACCACACGAGTGGCCACAGTTTAAACTGCTGGTGTTCTCCTAAGAACAGGAGATTAGGACAGAGGCACAGAGAAGTGGTTATCTAAGGCCTCACATCCATCTGCAAGGCAGAGAGGGTCCTTAGGAGAGCCAGCTCTGTGAGCATCACGATGACTTCAACCTCCAGAGTCATACGGCAGGGAATATCTGCTTTCTCAGCCACCACCTGAGTCGCTTTGCTGACTATTGCTTAGGGTGTTCAATGCCTGTTCTGTGTGCCAAAGGCCAAGCTGGCTTCCAAATGCCTCTAGTTAAGAAGCAGGGTGGGACAGTGCTCAATAAGTGCTTGGCTTCTGCTAGCCCAGTTTGAATCCAGTTCCTGAGGCCTGTCACTGCCCTGCAGCCACTTCTTAGGGGCCTTGGGGAGGGTGCTTTCACTCCGAGGTACCCTGGTTTCCCTCTGTCTCCAGAGGCTAATAAGGAAATTGTGACATTACCCCAAAAACTGATGATTTGTTTGTTTATGTTTTTCACAGGGATCTTATTCTGTGGCTCAGGTTGACCTAGAACTCATGACGCAGCCCAGCCCTGATGCCAATTTGTCAGAATCGTCCTGCCTCATCTTCCTGAAGATTATAGGTGTGTGCTACCACCAAGCCCAGCTTCAAAGAAGTCAGTTAACACACTGGTTGCTCGTTCAGATGGCTGTGGTGGTCTCCTCCACCTGCCCAGCCCCCTTTTCCTTTCCAGGACTCTTCTCCATTTTTTCCCTCTCTGTACAGTGTGTGTGTGTGTGCGCGCACGCGTGTGTGTGTATGTGTGTATTGTGTGCATGCCCGTGTGTGTATGTGCACGTGTGTGTATTGTGTGTATGTATGGTGTGTATGTTTGCGTGTGGTGTGTGTGTGTGCATTGTGTGCATGCACACACTTGTGCATGTGTATGCACACATGTGCGTGCACATGTGTGTGTGTGTGTATTCATTGTGTGTGCGCACATATGTGGGTGAGTATCTGACTACGGAGACCAGAGATAGATGTCAGGTATACATTCCAGTACCACTTTCCGCCTTATCTTTTGATACAGGGTGGCTAGGTCACCTGCCTCTCCCCTAAGCAAGGCTCGGGTTACAGGTGCATGCCACTGTATCACTATTGTTTTTAACATGAGTGCTAGGGCTCTGAGATCCAGTCCACACACTTGTATGGCAAGCACTTACAGACTAGGCCATCTACCCAGCACCTCTGTTCTCTTCCAGTCCTGGGCCTTTCGTTTGGTACTCCCAGGGTCTGCTTTGCTCGGCTCCTCTCACTGTGATCCATCCTCCCAGACTCCTAGCACGGCTGCCCCGATGTCACACACTAAGACTCGGGTTCCTACCCAATGGCCTAAGGTGTCTGCTGACACCCCAAGCTCATCTGCCTTCCACCCACCTTGCTCAGCTCACTGCCACGTTCCCTCCAATCCCATCAACAACACTCCTTATCCCTGCCTTCACTCAGCTTCATCACCTCCATGGGGCTCCCCTCCTGGGAGAGCATCCAATGCTCTCCTTTTTAAGCATTAATTATGCTGGTAGAATTTTCCAGGAGACCTGATTGTCTTCCCTGGCTGGGCTTAAGACCCTTCAGAGTCTTCCTGGGGCTCTAAGCCTGAGCCTCACTCTTCATATGTGGTTACTCAGGCCTTAGTTTTATGTTCTTTTACCCCGGGGCCTTTGCACAGGCCTCTGCCTCTGCCTGGAAGATTCTCTGAGCATCCCTCACTTAGTCACTCCTTTTATCCTTCAAATTCTGCTCAGTTCCTTCTCTCCAGACCTTTCCCTGACCCTGGTCCCCACCCACCTGGGACAGTCACAGGCCCAGGGCTCTTTCTGCCTCTGATGTGACACCGGTCTGTAATGACTGCCATGACCTAAGTGGCTCACTGGCTGTTACCCCACACAGAGAAGGACAGCCATGGGAGCAGCCACCTCCTACCCTGCCACGGCAGTATCCTGATCTCAGCACAGTGCTGGCCCATGAGAGAACCCTATGAGGGGCTGTGGACGAGACAAAGAGGAGAAAAGACAGGACCAGAAGGATGGGGACAGGGAAGAATGGCGCCTGGGTGCAGTGGGGACTTCAGTACCCTGAGGTCTGTGCTGCCGATGGGAGGGGCCTCGTCTTTGCTCCCCGCTGGATCTTGCCCTCCCAGTACCCCATTCCCTCCGAGCCCAGCTCTTCTCTTTCTCCACCCTCGTAGAAGTCTGTATGAGCATTTTTCCCCCTACAGAAGATTTGCAGCCTGCAGACCCTCCCCCATCCCCATGGCTTCCGCCATTGTTCTCGCAACCGCGTCAGTATCGAACAAACACATGTTTATAGTTAATCCCTAATTTTGCCATCAAAAAATATACAATCTTGGGTAGAAACCGAAGAGGAAAGAATTTTTTAATTTACAGTGTCTCCCCACTGCCCCACTCCTGAAATTTGAAATTGCTGAACGGCCTCCAAATTCAATATTGCAAGTCAAACAAATGTACGTGTTCTCCTAAAGGAAGTATTGAATATCTGACCAAGATGGAGCTGGACGAGAGAAATGAGTGAAGAGGGCTGAGCTGGGTGTTGTGCGAGCTGCTTCCCAGGGTGCTGTTTCTGGTGTTTGTTCCTTCTTCTGCTGGTTTAAAAAAATTATAAGGTGTGTGTGTGTGTGTGTGTGTGTGTGTGCATGTGTCCATATGTGGTGTGTATGTTTGCGTGTGTGGTGTATGAGTGAGTGTGTGTGTATGTGTGCGTGTGGTGTGCGTGTTTGCATGTGTGGTATGAGTGTGCATGAGAGAGAGTGTGTGTGTGAGCGTATGTGCACGTGTGTGTATGTGGTGTATGTGTTTGCGTGTGTGGTGTGTGAGTGAGTGTGTGTGTGTGGTGTGCGTGTTTGCGTGTGTGGTGTGAGTGTGTGTGTGAGCGTATGTGCACGTGTGCGTATGTGGTGTGTGTGTTTGCATGTGTGGTGTGTGAGTGAGTATGTGTGTGTGTGTGGTGTGCGTGTTTGCGTGTTTGCGTGTGTGGTGTGAGTGTGTGTGTGAGTGTGTGTGAGTGTGTGTGTGTGCGTGCGTGCGTGCATGTGTGTGTATGTGTGGTGTGGTGTGAGTGTTTGCATGTGTGGTATGAGTGTGTGTGTGAGAATGTGTGTGTGAGCGTATGTGCACGTGTGCGTATGTGGTGTATGTGTTTGCGTGTGTGGTGTGTGAGTGAGTGTGTGTGTGTGTGTGGTGTGCGTGTTTGCATGTGTGGTATGAGTGTGCATGAGAGAGTGTGTGTGTGTGAGTGTATGTGCACGTGTGCGTATGTGGTGTGTGTGTTTGCATGTGTGGTGTGTGAGTGAGTGTGTGTGTGGTATGCGTGTTTGTGTGTGTGGTGTGAGTGTGTATGTGAGCATATGTGCACGTGTGCATATGTGGTGTGAGTGTGTGTGTGAGTGTGTGTGTGTGCGTGCGTGCGTGCATGTGTGTGTATGTGTGGTGTGGTGTGAGTGTTTGCATGTGTGGTATGAGTGTGTATGTGAGAATGTGTGTGTGAGCGTATGTGCATGTGTGCGTATGTGGTGTATGTGTTTGCGTGTGTGGTGTGTGAGTGAGTGTGTGTGTGTGTGTGGTGTGCGTGTTTGCATGTGTGGTATGAGTGTGCATGAGAGTGTGTGTGTGTGAGTGTATGTGCACGTGTGCGTATGTGGTGTGTGTGTTTGCATGTGTGGTGTGTGAGTGTGTGTGTGTGTGTGGTGTGCGTGTTTGCGTGTGTGGTGTGAGTGTGTGTGAGCGTATGTGCACGTGTGCGTATGTGGTGTGAGTGTGTGTGTGTGAGTGTGTGTGTGAGTGTGTGTGGTGTGCGTGTTTGCGTGTTTGCGTGTGTGGTGTGAGTGTGTGTGTGTGTGAGTGTGTGTGAGTATGTGTGTGTGTGTGTGCGTGCGTGCATGTGTGTGTATGTGTGGTGTGGTGTGAGTGTTTGCATGTGTGGTATGAGTGTGTGTGTGAGAATGTGTGTGTGAGTGTATGTGCACGTGTGCGTATGTGGTGTGTGTGTTTGCGTGTGTGTGTGTGCGTGCGTGTGTGCATGTGTGTGTGTGTGTGGTGTGGACCAGACTCATGCTACAGTGTGTGTGGAGGTCAGGGAACAATTTGTAAGGATTGGTTCTCTCCTTCCACGGTATGGATTCTGAGGATCAATCTCAGGTCATGAGGCTTGGTGGCAAATGTCTTTACCTACTGCCAAATTGCTGGTCCTCCTTATTGAAACAAAGTGAAAATTGTTCCTAAGTGATGGTGGGAAGGAGCGGAGCCAGGCTCACTGGGGAGTCCGTGCACTGCTGTGCCACTGCAGGCTGACCCTTGGGTGAGCCTGTGACCTGGCTAAGAAAGCCCAGGGGATGTGCGTGACAAGTGTCAAGGGAACAGGATGACTGTGGTCCCATTTAGACCACCCGCCCCCAGCTCAGGGGTCGCCCATTGGTGGAACCTGCCCAACTCCTCTCTCTGCTCCTTCTCTAGGTTCCTTGCCTGGCGTGGCTGGACTGTGCCACCAACTGATTGGAGAGCAGCATCCGCCAGCTGTGGACACACCATCCCTTCTTCCTTCCTCTCGACTCTGCACCACTGTGTCTCTGCCCGGTCTAGGTTAGGCCCTGCTGGCCAGGCATCTTCCCAGGCTGTCACTGACTGCCTAGTTCCCCAGTCCTGGCCCCTAACCTTGGACTGTCCCAGGGATCAGGCATGACAGAGCTGCCCTCCAGGTAGTCTTGGGGAAGATGGGGTTGCTTCTGTGGATAGGAGAGTGTTAGGCCTTGGTCAGACTCTGTTGGTGGTTGCTAGTGACAGAAACCAGCTGGAACTGGTTTAAACTAGGCAGGAACTTCTTGGCTCTAGAAACTGAAGCGATAGAAGAGGGGCCTCTGAGAGATGCAGGGAAGGGAACTAATGATCTGCTGGTGTGCTTCCTTCTCCGGCCCTAGGCCTGGGAAGGGCATGGCTTCACCACTCTAGACTCCCAGGCCACCAGACACACTTAGGGATGTCCGGCCCAGGATATGACTAGTGTTCTGTGCTCACGACTGCAACAGTCACAGAGGCCCCTCACATACCCACTGCACCTGCAGGGGGACGTCCTAGGGAGGGGACATGAGGAGGCATCCACCATCAGCTACTCATAGGACAGGGGCTGGGACTGGAACTCAGGTTCTAGGTGGAATACTATCATGTCTGTGACAAGTGCAAACAGCCACACCCGGGCCCTGAAGGACAAGCCACTGGGTAGCATCCTTATAAGGACAAGCCACTGGTCGCATCCTTCTAAGGTGGACATGGTGGATCTGTACCAAGACCCTTCCCCATCCCCCAATAGGATTCCTCCTCATTCTTACACCATTCAATACCTTCTGGCCCCAGGGCAGCCCCCTCCTTGTATCCAAAATTCAGGGGGCAAACCGATCTACCCCTGTGGCCTGTTTGAGGGAAGACTGAGCATTCAGGATAGGCTGGGACTGCGCCCAGCAATAGACGTTCCTCCAGTGAGGCAGGGTGGAAAGCGCCTTGAACCCTTTCCCCAGGAACTGCCCTTGTTGGTGGAAGCCATGGTGACTCGGTGGTTTTCTCCCAGCTGGCTGCCCCATGGCTGGATGCTCCACTCTGGTGTGCGTAGTCGTCATGAAAGGGAAAGAGATTAGGTGTACAATGTAGCCAGCATTAAATATGATGGGAACCAGGCTGCTAGGACTCTGCTCCCATGGCTGTGGGAGACACTCACCAGCCACTAAGACACTAGAGCCTCCCTTTCCAAACCCACTCTCTGCAGCCTTGTGTTCGTGGTTTGCAAAGGGCTGTGGAGGCCATGGAAGGCTGTGAACACCCCAAATCAAAGCCATTACATTGTTTGTAGATGTCCAGATGAAGGGTTTGCAAACTTCACTGTGAAGGGTCATATTCTAGGTCCAGCCAGCCACACGGGTCTCCGTGACCTCCCACTTATATTCTTCCTGGTCAAGCCCCATCTGTCTTCCTCCTCCTCCTCCTCTTCCTTAACCTCTCACAAACAACAAAACCATGTTTGTCTACAGGCTGTGTCCACCGGATCACGAACTGGATTCAGTCTGGGGGCAGTAGTTTATGGAGCCTTAGTCTGAATTTAGGAATATGGGGGAGAAATGTCAATCAAGTGCAAGTTCAAGTGCACAGATCTGAGCCTGTTGCTCACGAATGGCATAAAAACCCAAGGCCAAATCTGTCTTTCCAGAATCTATTCTGGCAAATAGGCATGCAAACACAGATGCACTCTCTACCATTGAGCTACAGCCTGGAAGGATGAAGAACCTCAATCCAGACCTTTATTCTATGTTCCCTGGCTTGAAGAAATCCGTTGGAACCTTGGGACCCAGATCTCTGCTGCCACTACAGGGTCTTTTGCAAAGGGGGAAACTGAGGCTCAGAGACACGCAGGAGCTGAGATGTAGAGGGGGAGTTAGACTCAGGATGTCCAGGCCCTCGGTGCCCATCATGGCCTCTGAGGTTTTTACTTGGCTATGCATGCCATCAAAGGCTGTCCTACAGGCACAGACTTGATGTACTACCTTTGGGAATTCGGGACATGAGGTGGCAAAGAGGGAGAGACCCTGAGGAGGAGGGGCATTCATCAGGAGAAGAAAGGGAAAGGGAGACTGAGGGCTGAGGTGACAGCCAGGTCAGTCCCATGGGCTGGAGTCCTTTTCTCCAGAGCCGTTTCCCCTTCTGCACACTCCTCCGGAGTCAGGTCCAGGCTACTATCATCTACTGATATCCTTCCCCCTTCAATTAAGAATGTCAGAGACATCCTCACCTGACACTGCTATTCAATCTCCTTTATCATCCCATCACCCTACCTCACTCATCCGCCCTACACCTCAGACCCTGTCTTCTCCCTATCTCTGGCCACACTGTCTCAGTTGTGTCAAGAGACAGTGTTATGCCTGCCAGGCAAGATATGACCACTGCTGTAACAGTGGCACGGAGGCTGTAGGGGTTACCAACCTTTGGGGGATTGGATTTGAGGCCTGCTCTACAGGAAGGGGATCAAGCCTTATGCTGTAAATGTGGTCAAAAGCCCACGGCTAAAGAGGCCACAGGCTTGGGGAGAACCCTACTATTCCTTTGCTAAACAGCATGTTACACTGCCTTCTAATTATTTGTGCTTCCACCCATAGATTAGTGCTCCGCTTTACCCAGAGAAGCTTCTCTCTGCTGTATGCAGTAGAGACTCATGGCTGGTCCAAGTGTTGCGAATAAGTGACTGTGGATACTCAGGTCTGAATCGGACATCTATACCACACCCTCCATCCCAAGGCTCAGAACACATCAGGGAGAAAGTCTGAAAGGATGCAGGCACCTAGGATGGGAAGCAGTGCTGGCGGATGCTGTCTTCAGGGCATTGCATAGCCACACTGCCCGTGAACCGCACAAAGCCAAGCTGAAAGATCAGTCAACGTCCCAGTAGGCATCACTAACTGGGCTCAGTGAGCCATTAACAACAAAGACAGAACACGAAAAGGGAGGGAGATGTCCTGGGGGCCCTAAAAGGAATGGAAGGGAAGAGTTTGGGTTCCTGGGGAGAGTGGGAGGGAGGAGTTAGGAAGCCATATGATCAAGATGTATTCTTTATGTACATGAAGTTGTCAAAGAAAAAAATAAAAGGCACTATTTAAAAAAAGAAAAGACAGAGACTGCCAGGATGACTCAGCAATTAAAAGCATTTGTTCTTCTAGAGGACCTGAGTTCAGTCCCCAGCACCCACACTAGCCATCTCACACTTGTTACTCCAGCTCCAGGGGATCCAGCGCCCTCTTCTGGCTTCTAAGGGTACTGACATGCATGTTCATACACACACATAAAAATAAAGATTTTAATGTGTGTTTTTATTCAAAAGTTCTTTAAGATAAAGTTTTAATAAAAATAAATCTATAATAATAAACACTTTTTTTTAAAAAAAAGGAAGCATAAGGGACTGGAGAAATGGCTCTGTGTTTGAGTGCTGGCTGTTCTTCCAGAGGTCCTGAGTTTAATCCCCAGCAACCACGTGGAGGCTCACAACCATCTATAATGGGATCTGATGCTCTCTTCTGGCATACTGGCACACATGCTGATAGAGCACTCTTATACATAAATAAATAAACATTTAAAAAGAAACAAAGCATATCCATCAATGTATTGTTACATAATAATACTCTTTAAAAGGCAGTACCCTGGTGAGGGCGTTGGGGTGGGGCTCCGGGTAGAGACCAAGGCTGGATAGGCCTAATTGCAGGAACTCTGACTGTAGGATTAGGGAAAGAGGGAAGTAAGGGGGGTTGCTGCAGGGAGAGTCTTGTTGCTCAGTAATCCCCAGCACCTCTGGATTCTAGACTTTAACAGGGACACAGGTCTCAGCCTCCAGGGGTTGGTGACATGGTGAGGATTACTTTTAGGTAGGGGATGTCATTTATGATTTGGGTGCTGAGCAGACTTCCTTGACTTCATTTATCAGATGCCAGCAGCACACCCCAAGTTGTCCCAACTGCCAGTGCCTCCAGATGTTTTCAAGTAGACTCGGCTCAAGAGCATCTTTCTTGTCTAGCTTCCTTCCCAGGGCGTCTCTTTCTTGGCACAGCTGTGGGCACTAGGGAAGCCTTGAGTCACCTCAGTAGCGGAGAGAGGAACAAGACCTCGCTGATCCCACTGGGACTCTGACCTGAGCTCAGACAGGGAAGACAAAAGCCACCCATATTCAGAATTCCATCATGCTTGCCAAGTGAGCCGTGCCGCAGAGCCCATGTCAGGATGAGGCTGGCTTGCCAGATTCAGATAGACAGAGACATGGAGTAAGTGACTGAGAGAACTTGTGTAGCTAGAGCTAGCCTCCGCAGACAGAAACTTCCAGAAGCATGACATGAGGACCAGTGAGATAATGGGCAGAGATTCTTAGCAACTGTAGAATACCGGTCTAACTGGAGAGTGCTGGTCCCCAAAGTTTGGTTCTAGGGATGTGGAATAGAATGCTGCTGCCGCTGCCACACCCACCCCTGTGTGTGCCTCTGCACCTCTGCTTTATGGGTCAGAGGCAGGCGTTCTGTAAGGACACCTGCAAGGCTAATAATCATCAAGCACTTGCCATCACCACGTTTTGCAGAGGAGATAATCAAAGCCTACTCTGAGGTCAAAGGAAGTCACAAAAGCCCCACCTGCAAAGTGAGAGCTAGAGAGGAGCCTGAGAGGGAAAAGGAGCCTGGAATGGGTATGAGAAGGAGTGTGAGGTGGGCGTGGCCAGAACTGGGTGTGGCCCACAGTGGGGGTGATCTGCGTGGCTGGTGGGACAGTAATGGGTTGTTCCTGAAGTGGGGTAGGACCAGTGTGTGGCAGATTTGTCTTCTAAGTGATTCTAGATCCTGGCAAGCTGGCAATAAATATTAATAGTCAGGCGTGGGATGTTGCCAGCATCTGCACTATAGCTTCCTTCTTACACCTCTGATGTTTCTGTGAGACAGCCAAACTGCCCTGCCCTATTCAGCCTCCACCAGACCTCCTCAGCAGACAGCTGAGCGTGGACATTCTAGCTAAACCCCTGATTTTACAGTATTACCAAGTGAATGCTTGGGTGTTACTGGGTTGTTGGGACCAATGGTTGTACAGCATCTCTGCAGCCTCAGCTATCCGATACCACAGCCAGTGGCCCAGTGGAATGGGTACCAGACTTCCAAGAGGTCTGCCTGACTACAGGAGTCTTGCACTGGGGTTGAGCTGGTGATGGGTTGGGCAAGGAGAATAGCACAGGCTGCAGGGGTCATTAGAGTCATGGTCCCAGCCCCATTCTGGGCTTCTGAGTTCATTCACACACTGGGGTGACTTTTTAACCTGTAGAGCAGAGAGGTTGGATTGGGTCTGGGAGTCCATCCCAGAATCCTTTAGGTTACCTAGCTGTGAGTGACAACATACCTCCACGATGGGGCTCACCCTAACTATCCTGGAGGTGGATTTCATTATGGCTCTGTTCTTGAGCTCTGCCTGGAGAGTGGCCTTCACTGGCATCTCCAGAAGCCTCTAGGAGCCTTGGGCTGTGCTGTGGTGTTCTTGTCCCATTCTGTGGATGAACAGATAGGCCATGTGACACACGGGCACTCACTCCTGGGAGGTGAGACCCACATGCAGCCCCCAGACCATCCATTTGCAGTTTTCCCTTAGCCCGCTCCCTGGTGTGTGTCTGGATGTGGGCTGCTACAAACCCTCGGAGTCCAGTACCTTCCCGGGGCTGTGAGAACAAAGCCTGCAGGCCTGGATGGCTGAGATGCAGAGCTTCTGTGTCTCCTGCTTTGGGAGTTGGCAAACCCAAGATCAAAGTGTTGGCAGTCTTGCTCCTATGGACCTGCTTGGGCCTTTCCAGCTCCTGGCCATCTCCTCATTACAGGATCCCCACCAGCCTCTGCAGAGCTCTTTCTCTGAGCACAATCTGTGCCTGGATTTCTCCTTTTTTTTTTTTTTTTTTATAAAGACAGCCATACTGGATTAGGTCTCAGCCAATTCCACCACTGCCTCATCTTAACTAATGACCTGGTCACCACCCTATCACCAAATACAGTTTCACACTGAGGTCCCTCGTGCCTATGGGGCACAGAACATAACTAACAGCAGCCCTTCAGCTTCTCACATGAACACCTGGATAGCTGCTGGCTTGGAGGAGAAAGGACACATGCTCCCTAGAATGCTTGTGACTCACCCTGAGGATGCAAGGACAGCGCCTACAGCTTTGAGTGGCTAAAGCCAGGCCGATGTGGCTGCCAGGGGAGACCCAGCAGGCTATGGGTGGCTCAAGTTGCCAGAGCAAGAAGAATGCGCAAAAGAATTTTGAATTTGAAAATTCTATTAAACTAGTTTGAGGCTTTGAAAAACAGGACCTACCTGGTGGGCCTGGTGAGGAGCAGTGAGCTAAGGGATGGAAACTCTCTAGTCTGGCCTGGCTCACTGGCAAGCTGCTATTATTAGCTCCGGCCAGTGAGGTGGCTCCAGGCTCAGGCTCAGCTAGCTTGGCTGGATTGGGATGTACAAGGTCCTTTCAATCTCCAAGGCGAGGCAAGGCCTGGGGCCCACTCAACCAGGCTCAGCAGACAGACTCTGTTATGGGGCTGGGCACAGATCAGGCTGTTGTCACAGCTTGGGATGCCTCTATACCTTTGCACAGGTGGGAACCTTCCTCCCTTTCAAGGCTTCTCCCTTCAGACATAAAGCCTTTTCTGCCCCCACCAGCCCAGCTGCCAGGCCAGGAGGCTTAGAAGCCTTGGCAATCCGGGCTGGAGCCTCTAGCTGGGATGATGGATGGGGCCACGTCATCGCCCGCCGGAGAGTGGATTTTGTGTGTGTTTGACATTTATTTACTGTCCGTATAAACACTAACACCTATGAAGCATGCTTGCCGTGTGATAGCTTGGCTGAGGCAGCTCTTAAGTATATAAATTATGTGCACCTCAGTAATGAACGGTTTGACAGGCGGGAAGTTCTATTTACTGCTGGCTGGAGTTTTCGTGTGAAACCCGGGCACCAGCAGGCTGGGATTTGTGCACAGCAATAGACCTGCCTATTCAGACTCCAACTCACTTTTTTTTTTTTTTCCTTTTTAAAGAGTTTCTGCCCGTCTTCTCTTTTTTATTCCCCCCCCCCCCAAAGGTTTGACACAAAGCCTATGTGTAACTTCTCTGCCTGGAGCGAGTTGGGGGAGGAGGAGGCCCATCTGGCGGCTGGTTCCTCTGACGGGTGTGGGCTGGAACAATATGCGGTTTGACAAATTTCAAGGCAGGCTTACGAAAAAATAACAGCGGCACAGCAGCCGTCACGGTGAGTGTCCGTCCACCTGTGGGGGGCAGGGGTGCCAGGCTTCATGAGTCAGGATGGCCAGCAGGGGATTAGGAGGCCTATGTAAATCACCTCACATCCAACACGTGTTGACATAGTAGGGGACCTGAGACCTGTCTCCCAGAGTGGGCGCCGACCAACACCAGGTGTCTTTTGCTGGGGTCTAGAGGTATGCGCCTTCTGGCATCTGCCCATCTACCGTGTCAGCTCTCAAGGGCCTGGGGACTGCTGCCAGTCTACTCTCTGGTAGAGAGAGAGAGGGGCACTGGGTACCACTCACTTGGCTGGTCTGTGTTCAGAGCTCTTGATTTCCCTGCCTGAAAGGGAGGACAGTGCCAGCTGCTGCTCTGGATACTCAGGGAGAAGGAAACACCCTTGTACTTGGGAGCACAGCAACCCATGACCTGGACTCTCTGTTAGGGCCTTCCCTAGAGGGGAGGCCATGGTCTATGAGGTGACTCCCTCTCAGGCGCCCCTAGTGGGAGATGCTGGATTCTGTCTCTATGAGGTGGTGTCAGCCACCCTGAACTTTCTGAGAAGGCATACATGGGCCCCAATTTGAAGACCACGAGATGCAGGCAGCTGGGCTGAGCCCTCCCATCCATCATAGATGGGATATGTGTGGTCAGCCCAGAGGTGGCAGCCTCTCTCTCATCCTTATACCAGGACATAGATGAATGTAGAAAGCACTCAGGAAAAGAAAGACACACATAGGCATCAGCCTCCATGGGGCATCACCATGCCAGTCCACGTTGCTACTCTTTGGAAACAGGACAGTCGCCATAGTTTGGACCTGCCCCTCTTGAAATGGTCCTATCTCCAACTCTGGGCAGCTCTCACCCTGAACTTGTTTTCTGTGTGACCCCAGGAAGCTTCTTGTACCTCCTGGGGTCCCACTCTGATTTTTAGACCAATGGGATGGTGGTCTTCTGGTTGCAGGATAGGTATGAGGCTGTGGGTTACAGCCCAGGGCAGCTGATAGTGTGGCCAAGGGCAGCAGGGACATAGCTTGGCCAGGGGAACTTCCTGGAGGAGAGGGACCCTTGGTTGTAGAAGACTGGAGGACAAGGCAGACAGGAGTCATGGTGACATCCTGGCAGGAGAGACAGCATGAACCAAGTCAGTCACTAGTATGATCTTATCCCATGGCAGTTTGGTGTCTGTGGGATACAGAGAACTTTCAGACAAGGTGGGGTGTGCCACCACTGCCTTGCTTGCCAGCAGCAGTTTGCTGACCCCTTAGAGACTCATAGACACAAGCTACCAAAGTCACAGGACAGTAAGTGGGAAGCTGGTGCCAGCCACTGAGATGCCCAGCCTTGCCTTGAGCTGTTGGGACAGCCACTTAGAGGCCCCCTGGAGTAGGGCCACGTGCCGCCAATTTTATTAAATTCATATTTCCACCTCCGTTCCTCACAAATATCTGTATTTACCATCAAGCTCAGCAGTATTTATTTTCTAAAGTAGTTCTGTTTAAACAAGGGGTTTCTCTCTCAAATTCATCCACTCCAATTTCCTGTGGACCCTCGCCCTCCGCGGAGCTGACATTAATCATTTGCAAGACTGCAGATCCTGTGGCTGCCCAGGGCCTCCGACAGGCGGCAGCTGTACCGCTGGGTTGTTGTGGCTTCCAGTTAAAGCAGGGGGCACTGGACTCTTGGTCCCAGCGGAGTGACCAGAGTAGAAGGTGTCAGGGGAGACAGGACCAGCTCAGCAGCCCCCAGCTTCCATTCTGACTGTGACATCCCAGCTCTGTGACCAAGGCCAGCTCCTTCTCTGGACTCCACTTGATTCTGCAGCTGAAACCAGCCCCGCTATAGATGCTGGGTCCTGCTTTGCATATACAGAAAACTAGAGTGCTACAGGCAGGTCCCTGTTGCATGGCCTTGACCTAGCTAGCTGACAAGCCTGAGGAGGTTCATGGCATGCCACTTCTGCTGTTATTGTTGTAGGGGACTTGGTGCCATTTAGCTACAGGGAGGGTATCTAGCCCAGGGCTAGCGAGTGCCCAGCAATGTTTTCTCCACCCCATGCATGGCTTTTCTTGGAAATGGAAGGTGCTAGGACTTTCAGGGAAGCTAGTGCATGACGGAGTGAGTTCTGTCATCCTGTCTGAAAATCCTCAGGAAACCCTGGATTCCTACCATGGGAGGAGAGGCTTCCCCAGGCCAAGGCTAACTCTGTCTGCTGCAGCTCGTGCTATTGGCCTGGCTCCCCCTGGGCATCTCTGCACTGTTCTGTGAGCGGTGACAACAGCAAGAAGGAATTTAGTTGGTATCTTGGCAAAGGCAAAGTGGATGAAGGGCAAAGGAGAGGCTGAGCATTGGGTGTGGAGATAGTAGTGTCTGCTCAGCGCTCGGTTTCCATGGCAGAGATGATGGTACTGAAGCTGGGAGCTGCCACAACCCTGGGAAGGTTGGCTGAGGGCTTATCACACATTAGGTGCTGAACTAAGCATTGGGCACATACCATCTCACTCCTACCCCACCCGGGCAGAAGCACTGCTGGGCACCGCAGGCAGCCTGCCCACGGACATGGAGCCTGCAGTAGAGTGATGAGCTGGAGGCTGGTCAGCTGAGGAGGGAAGAGCAGGTCGTGCACAGACTGACCTTGGACCTGGGTCATGACGGCATGGGTCTGCTGCATGTTGACTTAGGCTGGGGAGACAGACAGCTGCAAAGGGACCGACTCCAGCTGGCTCAGACCTCTGCTGGGCTGTCTGAAGAGGACAGCCGAGGGTTACTTGCCTATCTCTGGTCAGGGAAAGGAAAACTGGACCCCTTGGCAGAACCAACCAGCTGTCTCTAAAGGAGGAGATCATTTTGGATGGAAACTGAGGGTGCTATTTCCTGAACAGGTGTTTGGGATCGTAAGAGCTCCCGTGTCCAGCAGACAAGTTGAAAGCAAATCATACAACCTGTGCTTTTTCCCTGGAGAGGAGGGGGCACACCAATGTCATGGCCTTAGCAAGCGTCTCGGGTTATGTTCACCCCAAGATCAGACTCCTTGCTTTCAACAGCCCTACTCCATCAGCACACTTGGCACACGGAACATCTGGGGTTATATAATGCCCGGAGGTATCCACACCTCCCCAGTTATCTCAAAAACACCTCTGCATCGTTTGGTGCAGGATTTACCCAGGTGTTGAAGGCTTCAACGGCTCTTGCTCTGGGCCTCACTGAGCCTTGGCTGTCTTCATCCCACACTAGGAGTCTCACGCCCTTACCTGCCCAAACATGTAGGATTCCCCCACCCAGTGCCTCCTCATCTTCTCATTACCCCTCTATTGAAGGATGCAGGCACATTTAGGTGGGCCCAGGGCTTTGCTACAAAAACACAGTTGCAATTAACATTCTTTCTGAGCCATCCTGGGTGTTTTCTTGGGGACAACAGCTTGACTGGGGATAAGCACTTCCCCTCTCTGAGCTATGGCTTCTCCTTGGGGAGGTGCAGGAAGGCCCAGACTGGATCAGTACCCCATATTCAGTGACAAAGTCAGTCCTGTGCCTGAAGGTGAGGTAAGGAATGGCGCTTGGTCCAGGGGTGTGTGGGGTGGGTGTGGGTACAGGGTGGGTGTGGGGGTGTGTGGGGTGGGTGTGGGGTGTGGGTGTGGGGTGTGTGGGTGTGGGGTGTGGGTATGGGGGGGGGGGGGGGGGTGAGGTAGGTGTGGGGGATGTGGAGTGAGTGTGTGTGGGGGGTAGGTGTGGTGTGGGTGTGGGTGTGGGGTGGATGTGGGGTGTGGGTGGGTGGGTGTGGGTGTGGGTGTGGGGTGTGGGGTGTGGGTGGGTGTGGGGTGGGTGGGGGTGTGAGGTGGGGGTGTGTATGGTGTGGATGTGGGGTGTGGGGGTGGGTGTGGGTGGGTGTGGGTGGATGTGAGGTGTGGGTGTGGGTGGATGTGGGGTGTGGGTGTGGGGTGTGGATGTGAGGTGGGGGTGTGTATGGTGTGGGTGGATGTGAGGTGTGGGTGTGGGGTGTGGGGTGGGTGTGGGGTGGGTGTGGATGTGAGGTGGGGGTGTGTATGGTGTGGGGTGGGTGTGGGGTGGGTGTGGGGTGGGTGTGGGTGGGGTGTGGGAGTAGGAATGGGTGTGGGGTGTGGGTGGGTGGGTGTGGATGTGGGGTGTGGATGTGGGTGTGGGGTGTGGGGTGGGTGTGGGTGGATGTGAGGTGGGGGTGTGTATGGTGTGGGGTGGGTGTGGGTGGGTGTGGGAGTAGGAATGGGTGTGGGGTGTGGGTGGGGCTCTACCGCTTCTTCTTAAACTTAATGGAAGAGATACAGGAGTGGGTGGGCATCTTAGACACTTCGCAGTTTCTGTCCTCCAGGCTGCTCAGGCTGGCTGTAGGGCCGTGGGGTGCAATGGGGAGCAGTCAGGGAAGCAGGGCAGAGAAGTGAGGGAGCAGCCACCACAGGGAAAGACCCCCCCAAATCTACTTTAAGACGTGAGTGCTAGAGGCACAGCCCTGACCTGAGGGGCTCTGCAGGAGAAAAAACTTCACCCTTAGTGACTAAAGGGACGGGCAGAGACCAAGGTGGGGAGGGAGCCTATCATATCAAAAGTCCCCAGCTGAGGAACTAGATGTGCAGGTCCCACGGTGTAGCCAGAAGGGCTCCTCCATTCTCTAATGGCGAGGGACAGCTTTAGGATCTCCATGGGTAAATGTGGCCGTACCCAACACCTCTTCACAGAGTAGGGACACAGGAGGGCATCCTGAGCAGCCACTGAGGTGGGAGCTACAAGGATGATAGGAAATTATCCCAAGGGACAGTGTCAGCTTTGGATAACATCAGGCCCAGGTCAGGCCCGCAGCAGCTGGGACATAGTGCTTACAAGTCCTCTGTCATAGACAATGGTTAGAAATGAGCCCCGGACTCACTGCAAGATGCAGGCCTCCCCCTCCCAGGCAGGTTGGAGGGACTGTGATCTGTTTTTGAGATGGGGACACTGGAGTTCAGACAGGTGGTGGAAGGACCTGATTTCTGCTCCGAGCCATGAGTGAGTCCTGCATTTCCTGGCTCCAGCTCTGCAGTCCTTGAAGTCCCACAAGTCTGGAGTACACCCTGGCCACCAGGTTCCGTGTCCAATTCACTCAACACAGACATCATATTGCTTATTTGTGAGCATCTGAATGTCTCACGGGAACCTTTCCTGCCAGCAGCCAGGCAGTGTCCATTGCCGGGAGAGCCCCTACCATAGGGTGGGGGCAGGGAGGGGGAGGCGCACAGGTCCCAGGATATCTTGTCTGCCCTGCCTGTCACATTCTTTTCCCCTGACAACACTGCACAAAGCCCGGGTGGCAGGTGAATAATGGGCATGGATCAGGCCTGAATGACAGGCCTGCCAGTACTTGGGGCGGATCCTTGATGGGGCTGCCCTGAGCATGAGAAGGAAGGGTGGGGCCTGAGATGCAGAGGTAGCTGGGTATCTGTCTTCATGCAGTGACCTAGCCTGGCTCTCTCCTAGGATACCCTTAGCCCATGAGTATTCTGAGACCCTTGCCCCCTTACCCTGTTTCTACTGCCAAATCTCCCTGCTGGAAGCCGCCAGGTGAGGACTGGTCCCCAGATCCCTGGGGAAGTGGATGACCCTGCTGCCCCTTATGGCTTCTGGAAGCCCTCTGGACGGGAGGTATGGCTCTCCACTGTGTAGGTAAGCAAACTGGAGCCACCAATGGGAGGCTGAAGTCTCCAGGGATGAGGACCTGAGGATCCCCTTCCAGAAATTCCAGGAGGAAGGTGGAGCTTGCTCTTCTTCCTACTCTGGGTATTGGGATCTGCTGCTTTTCTAGGATTCAGACTATCTGGCTCCTTGTATCCATGTGAGGCTGGAACACCAGAGTCAAAGCCCTCTAAGAACGGAGAAGCACCTAGGCCCTGGAAGGGTGCCTCCAGGAGCCAGTATAATGTAAGGTATGTGGGGTTTCAAGCTGCGGAGGGGGTCTTTGGGGTGTGTCACCAGCTGGGGTCCTTCAGTGTCACCCCTCCAGCCCCCATGAGGCAGGAGCTCCATCACTTTTGGTGGAGGGAGAAGCTGCCTCACACTCAGTGGCCTAGAAAGCCTGCCCTGGAGTGGGGCCTGTCTCTGGGAATGTCAACACATATGTGCACTGTCTCTGAGAATACCAACACATATGTGCACTGGAGCAAAAGAACACTAAGTAACAGAAAGGATGTTCTGCCACCCTGCCCCAGTCCCAGTGTTTTGGTTTGTAGCTTTGCCCAACACCCAAGTCAGCCTGTGAGGCTGGGAACCCATGAAACCCAGCCGTGGATACAGCACAACACAACATTGTAAACTGACTTAAAACATTTTGAGGATCCTTTCTTTCTTCCTTCTTCCTTCCTCCCTTCCTTCCTTTCTTCATTTCTTTTCTTTCATCTTCTTTTTTCTTCAATATATTACACAGTTCTTGAGTGTGAACTTTGTAGATGGCAACTTTATAGGTAACTGGTTGACACCAATAGGCAAGTGGCAGGGTTCCATTGTCTCCTGGCTCCTAGCTCCTGGTAGGCACATATGCTTGAGTCTAAACTAACTCAACCAGTTGTCACTTGAATAATTTTGCAGACGTAATGTCACAAATCAGGTGTCCTTAGTTAACCAAGAGATCACTTTGGGCGGGCCTGATCTAATCGGGAGAGCCCCTCCCCTCTGATTTGACACCCGAGAGAAGTTGGGAGCTACAGGCAAGAGAAGGGCTCTGTGCCAGAGCTTCTCCTTTGCTGCCCCTATAGATAGAGAGGGTTATAGCACGGAATGTGTAGAGGAACTAAAAGCCCAGACAAAAAAAGTTCTCATTCCTTCAGTCTCAAGGGTCTGAATTCTGCCAGCAACGAAAAGGTACCTGGGAGTGAGTCTGTGCATCCCCTCTCCCCCACGCCCACCCCTGTGTCTCCAGATGGCAACTGAGCCTGGCTGTCAAATCAGTTGACTTTGTGAGATTCTGAGTAGAGAACCCAGCCATGCTTGCCAACCATGATGCCTGGGTGGGTCCAGCAAGACCGGAGGAGACCCAGAGAACACCAGTAGGCAATTGAACAGAAGCAGAGTGGGAGATTTTGGCCACTGAGCTGTGGCATGACTTGTTACATGGCAGGAGCTGGCTGATACACTTATTGACAGCCACACCTGTGAGGAGAAGCCTGGGAAATGGACTGCAGGCAGTTTGGGAACTCAGAAGCTATAGGCCAGCAGTCAGGATGTTTGATAAAGATGCTCCAAATTAAGGTAGGCAGAAAGATGGACAGAAAAGAGCACCCCATTTCCAGAGGTAGGGGCATGCTGGCAGCCAGGACAGCAGAGGTGGATGAATCTGCAGGGACAAGCAGAGGCAGGCCCTCAGGGCCCTGGGGTGGCTCTGCCCTGAGAGCAGTGAGCAGCCCGAGTAGACTTGAATATTCTGGGATGTGGTCAGACCTGGGGACTGGGTAGCTCCCTCAGGCAGTTGGAGTGGAGGGAGAAGAGCAGGAATGAGGACCAGCAGAGCAGCCAGAAACAACTGGGGACCTTACCTAGACAGCATATTCTACAGAGTCTCTGTGGTAAACTGAGGCACAGCGATAGGGCTGGAAGGGGTGATGAGAGGTGGGGCTGTGATAGAGGCCGGTTAGGATGTGCCTCAGCAACAAAACACATAACCTAGGCCTCTGCTTGTCCCTGCCCGGAGTAGACTGCACTTTATGAAAGGAAGGGCCTGCCTCAGGGCTTGTGGAAGAGGGATCCCAGTCCCACGGGAGGTCTCTCGGGTGGCACGCGTGACTTTCAGGGCTGTACAGATATTCACAACCCAAGGCAACTTCACGTAGACAAATGAGCCTTTAGACCTCTTAAAAAAGAATCCTTTTTAGTTTGACTGCTCGTGTATTTTGCCTGTGTACCTTGTGCATGCCTGGGGCCCACAAAGGCCGGAAGACAGCTTTGACTCTCCCAGAACTGGAGTTACAGACGGTTGTGAGCCACCACATGGATGCTAGGAATCCAAGCTGATCCTGTGGGAGAGCAGCCAGTGCGCTTCACTGCCGAGCCCTCTCTCCAGCCCCCTTCACACCATTTTATACTCCAGTGAACCTGACTGAAGAGGGTGGGTGGCCTGCCCGGGTTGTGCAGCTAGTCAGTGGCTTCATAGAGACCAAGGGCACCCGGCTATGTCCTCCTGTGAGGACAGGATCCACAGGCCCCTTCCCTTCCCTTCCTCCATCTTGTCCCTCCCCCACCTTAAGAGGAGAGAGCTGGAAGTGCTCTCACTGCCTGGAAAGCCCCAGACCACACGAGAAACCAATTTTTGCTTCCACTTATGTAAAATAAAATAAAATAAAATAGCCCCAAAGTATTTGAAGTTCTGCCTGCCTTGGCTGCTTTCCCTTGGGAGCGGGGCTGGAACTGCCCTAGAATTTGATAGAGGAGGCTGGTTTGCGTGCCACCCCCCACCCCCACCATTACACACACACACACACACACACACACACACACACACACACACTGGTGCTCTGCAATACCAGCCTCCTCCCAGCTCAGTTCTGCTGCAGAACCGACATGGGGGTCCGTATCCGAGAGTACTGGGGCCTTCAGACATAAGCTCTTCATTCTCGGGATCCCAGACAATAAAACTGTGGCCACGACCCTGAGGCGCGTCGTCCTCTACGGTAGACCAGCAAGGGACCCTGAAAACAAGAGCAAGCAGCTTCCTCTGTACAGAGCTCCCCACCTGGGGCACTATCCAGTCTGTCCACCCCTGCCCACTTTCACAGTGTGTTTGATTTGATGAAGCCTTGGGTGACCCCTCTCCCAACTTCTGTTCCAGACTCCTTTGTCTGTCGCTTGTTTGGCTCCTGGTTCTGTTCCCCAGGAGGGGCCTCTGAGTGGCCCCAGTGACCCTGTCACTAAATGAGCCTTGGTGGGTCTCTATCTGTGGTGGGGTTAGGGAGTAGGGGAGCAGGGGTTGCAGCCCTGTCAGAGGCCAGCCTGCAGCAGAGGGTTAGGGCTTGTCTTAGGGCCTGGCCTCACAGGAAGCCAGTCCCTGAGTGGCAGCTGTGGCCACACGCTCCGTGACATAATTTTCACATTTCTGCCTTTTGTCTGTGCTTTCTACCCAAGACTTGCCTCTCCTGATCACCCATCTTGTTCCACCGCTGAGATGAACTGAATGGCACCCCAGGTTCTTAGGACAACATTCTAAGCACGAGACCTTGTTTAGAGATGGGGTCTTCAAGGAGGTGATTAAGAGTCCCGAGCTATAGTGGCCCCAAGAAGCTCTCTCTCTCTCTCTCTCTCTCTCTCTCTCTCTCTCTCTCTCTCTCCTCTTCTTTCCCCATCTCTCCCCTCTTCCCCTCCTCTCCTCTCCCTCCCTTCTCTTTTTTCTTTCTTTCCTTCTTTCCTTCTTTCCTTCCTTCTTTCTTTCTTTCTTTCTTGAGACAGGGTTTCTCTGTGTAATCCCCAATCATCCTGTAACTCACTCTGTAGACCAATTTCCTTAGTCAATGTTTTATTCCTGTGTAGAGAAACCATTAGCATGGCAACTCCTAATAAAGGAAAACATTTCATTGAGGCTGGCTTACAGTTTGGAGGGTCAGTCCATTATGGTCCTGGCGGGAAGCGTGGTGGGAGCAGGTAGCAATGGTGCTGGAGAGGGAGCTGAGAGTTCTACACCCAGATTGACAGGCAGCAGGAAGACAGAGTGACATTGGGCTTGGCTTGAGCATTTGAAACCCCAACACCCACCCACCCCCCAGTGATAACCTTCCTCCAACAAGGCCACACCTACTCCAACAAGGTCATATCTCCTAATCCCTGTTAAGTAGCACCACTTCCTAATGACTAAACATTCAAATCCATGAGCCTATGGGGGCCATTCTTATTCAAACCATTGCAACCAGGCTGGCCTCTGACTCAGAGATCTGCCTGTCTCTGCCTTCCGGGTGCTGGGATGAGAGGCCAGGGTCTGGGCACTGAGGGCAGAGGAGGTGGTTCTGCAAGGCTCTACCCTAGCGGCCCTTCCCTGCCTCCTCGGCTCTGTACTGCTTCCAGCTTTGATTTCAGACAGTGGAACCCATCACAAGCTGGGATACCTGCTCTCACCACAAGGATGCTGGCCTTCTCAGAAGGGTGTGTCCCCAAACTTACGGTGGGCAGGTGCTTGTGGGCTCATCTCTGCAGACTCTGCTGTGACCCAGGGATGAAAGGGGTTCTTCCTCTTGCCTTTCCTCCTCCAGGTTCCTGTTTTGTGCCAAGAGTTCCCAGAGGGTAGGACCAGGGCCTTGAAGGATCAGAGTCACAGAAGCCTTGAAGACAGGTAGAGCTTCTGAGTGGGCACCAGGCAGGCTTCCTGGAGGAGGTGATGGAGGAGCTCTGGCAGGGAGTCAGGGAAGGAACTCAGCAAGGGGTTTGCTGGCTAGCTCTTTGGCATCTGGAAAGGTAGTGTGCTTCTACCCAGAGCTGCATATGCTAAGTTCCCCAGTATGGCCTCTTACAATGTGAATACCAGGCCCAAGTTGCTTGCCTATAGTTCTTTTACTTTCTGTCCTCACCAGGCCTGGGGCCTGAGCCCCAAGGCATGGCACTGAACTTCATCCTCTTGTCTTTCTGGTCATTGGGTTCTCATGGCCCTAACCTAACAGGCAGAGCACGTGCACATGAGTCCAGCCTGTTCTAACTCCCCCACTCCTGTGGCCCCCACCTGCAGAAGGGAGATGCACCCACCCCTTGGCCTCCCCGAGGCTGCGGAAACAGCTCATTACACCCGGTGCCGATAATGGCCCCACAATTGAATTAAGAGAGTTCATGGGAAGCCCAGGCATGAAATCTGTTTCCGTAAAAGTCCAAATTTGGGACAGTGGTGGGGAGTAGAGTGGGGAGGGAGGAAAGTCCACAAAAATAATAATAGTAAGAAACCCTGCATCTCCTGCATTTGTTTCCAATTCCCTATCCCGAGCCACAACTCCCTCCCAACTCGCCCAAGGACCTTGGGCTGAGGGCCAGACACTGCATTGTAATTCTCTCTCATTAATGGGTAATTTCCCTTCATGTGAAGGGAGGTAGAAGGACCCTTTGGGGAAGACAGGCTGCAAATGACCCGGGGCCTAGAGTTTCTCTGGTCAGATAGGCACAGCCTGCCCACTGCCATCAGTATTAGCCATTGGCCCCTTCCAGGGCCTCACCATACTGACAACAGAGCCCCACAGAAAGGGAAACTGAGGCCTGAGCCAACTGAGGCTTGTTATAAAACACCAATCAGTTGATGGGTTCTCTGCAGAGGGTCCAGGAACAGGAACAGGTAGATAGCAGATTCTTGAAGTACTGGTTATTCTAGTGGTGTGGGAGGTCAAAGAGCAGAGGAGGGCTGGCTCAGCTGGCCTGGGTGGGAATCTAAATCCACTTCCAGGGGCCTGGGGCATCTGGCCTCCCATACACTGAACCTCAGTTTCTCCATTGCACTTAGAGATGGTTTCTAGTGTGGCTTGTCATCTAACATGGGCAAATCTGACTACCTGGGCAACTGCATTTCTGGAGGGGTTGGAAGTACCAGGATTTCTCAGCCTTTCTAGTTGTTCCTTGATTTCTGGCTGTTTGTTAGCAATCACCTTCAAAGAGTGTTCAGGGAATGACCATTGTATCCCTAGCCCCTGTCCCCTGACGGATGTCAGTGTGAGGCACAAAAGGCACGGGAGGCCCTACTTGTCCCTGTGTGGTGTACTGAGCCAGGCCTTTCCCATGACCTCAGGAGAACTGTCTGCCCCTGTGGCAGCTGCGAACACCTGCAAAGCAGCCTCTGGAGTGACCTCCATCTCAGGACAGGTGAGATTTCAAATAGTGAAGTAGATGTTGCTACCTCTGTGCAGAAACATGTAGCCTCTGCAGTTTCTCTGTTTCCTAGGCCCCGAAGATCTCTGGTACCAGGTCCCCAGGTGGCTGCAAGGGGATGCTAGCCAGAGCCAGGCCCAGCCCAGCTCTGCTCTGCTATTAGGATGACTTAGGTATGAGGATGGGAATGAGAGGCAACGCGGCTGAGTCCCAGTGAGGTATCTTCGTCAGAACCATTCTTAGCATCACCGGAGAGGTGGGACATCAGGGTACATGGGGACGAGTCAGGATACCACACAGAAGCAACTGAGAAAGCCAGCCCCCCAGCTAAAGTAGATTCCACCCCGTAGTCCTGGGGGGGATGAGGCAGTGGTGTGACTAAAGGGCACAATGTGAAGCTAATAGAAAGCAAACAGCCCTCCGTGCTGGGGAGAGCCTAGACTGCACAGTATTTTCTCAGGCGCTCGGTGTTGGCTTGAGCGCTCGGCGTGGGCTGGGCTGTCAATCATTGCCCGGTTGTTTGTCTAACCTCGCCAAGTGTGTTTTTTCTTTATTAGCAGAACACAGATAGGGAAGCACATCCGTCCTCAGATGCAAGGCTGCAGGAATTTGTCCTAGCAGCAGAGTGGGGAGGAAGGTGGGCAGCGACCCATCCTCTCCAACAAGACTGTTTAGAGCTCTCAGCCATGCCTGACTAGGGCAGAGTGTACCATGGCTATCCTCTCTGGATGCTTGAAATCCCCGGGGGGGGGGCAGCAATTACGGCCATTTTGCACGTGTGGTGCTAGGCTAGTGGGGGTCTGGCCCACCCAGGACCACACTGCCAGAGAGATGGGGCCTGGGAGGCCTTAACTGCATTTCACCCGTGTCCTGGTGCCTCTGGGATAATCTGAGTCTGGAGCCGGTGTGCCTATCTTCTTCTCACTCTAGCTGCCCCCCTGAAGCAGGCCTGCGCCTTCAGAGTCTCCTTTTCTGGAGTTGATTTGAAGGTCAGCAAGTATTTTATGCAAAGGTTCAGATAAAGCACATAGAGATTTTGCAGGTCATTCGGTTGTGATTCCTGAATTGTGACTTCTTTGTTGCTTTATTATTGTGTCTTCAGTGTTGGAGATGGAAGCCATCCATTGACAAGCATTCTGCCACTCAGCCACAATGCTGCTTAATTCCTTTTGCAGCGTGAAAATATCCATAGGTGCTATAAACGGGGGGAGGGGGTGGGGGGATGGGGTGGTGGTGGTGGCTGTGTATCACTAAAATTTTACTTAGAAATAAAATAAAGGTCAGATCCCTTTGTCAGTCCTGGCCTACATTGAACAAAAAAACTGCTTAGGCCTCTGACTTGATCCAGGCAGCTCTAATGAGTTAGTATAGGTTGAATGGCTTAAACAGCAGACATTTATTTCTCAGCATCTACTGACTAGAGGTCCAGGGTGTAGTGTTAGCAGATCCAGGGCCGATCTACCACGGTTTAGACAGCCTGCTTTTTACTGTGTACCTTGGTGTGCAAGAGCAGAGGGGAAAGAGGCTGTTAGTTTCTCTCTCTCTCTCCCTCTCCGCCCCCCTGTTTAAATTGTAGTGTGTAAGTTGTGTGTCTAGGTGCACATGCTACAGCATACATGTGGAGATCAGATGACAGCTAGTAGGATTCATTTCTTTCTGTCATGTGGGTCCCAGGTCATTAGGCTTTATGGCAAGCCTCCTTACCCACTGAGCCATCTCTCTAGCCCTTGGTATCACTTCTTACAGAAGTACTGAGGTGCTCACTATTGATTGCCAATATGACGGGATCCTGCCTCACCTAGGAGTCAAGATCCTGGTGTGTCTGTGATGGATTTTCTACCTTACATTAGCTCAAGTAAGAAGACCCATCCTCAGCGTGGGTGGCACCATTACATGGGCTGGAGCCCAGACAAACAAGAGGGAAGAAGTAAGCTGGGCACTAGCATGTATTGCCCTCTGCTTCCTGGATGAAGATGCTCCTGACTCCATACTTACCCTGTCAAGATTGACTGTACCCCCTCCAATTGTGAATCAAAACAAATCCTTCCTCGAGTTCCATTGGCCAGGTATTTTGCCACAGCAGTGAGAAAAATAGCTGACACATTAATTCCAACTTTGATGGCTCCATTCTCATGACTTAATCATTCTCAAAGGCCCGACTTGGGGGCGGGATACATATGCAGTTCATAAGATCAAAAGTCATATAGAACAGTAGGGAAGCATGCTTGCTAAGCCCATCTTGGCCTGCATTCAGCCATTCATCCTCCGAACACAAGAGGCCCGAGAAGGCAGCAATCTCTGATACTCAAGTCAGCCCAGGCAAGACCAAACTGCCATGTGAGCAATGCTGAATGCTGTCCTGGCTCTGGGGTGGACTGTTACACAGCATTGACTCACTGATACCTTTCCTTCCTCCCATGGCCAGACTTGTTATCCTGAGCCACCCTTACCCTCCTGTATTTTTTTTTTTTATAAAAAGAGACTAGTGTAAGGAAAAAGAAAGCATCCCATATAGGTATACTCTTGCTGAAATTATTTATCTGAGGCTTGTTGAGTCTACAAATGTGGGGGGGGGGTCTATGAATATGGATAATTGTAAATATGTATATACAATGCACCATTCATAAATATATATAGTTTATATATAATGTGTTATATATAACTTATATATTATATAAAGTTCATATAATGTAATTCACTCGTCTCTAGTGTGTATTTCAACAACACATTACTTACCCTATTAATTCTCAAATTGTGAGTAAAATTTGCTGTTTTTAACCATTTTTAGTGTACAGTTCTGGGGTCTTTCATCATATTTGCAGTGTCATGCAGAAATTTATCACTTTATGTTTTCCCTTTTGTGTCTGGCCCATCTCATAACGTGCTTCTTCTTTTTTTTTTTTTTTTTTTTTTTTTTTTTTTTTTGAGACAGGGTTTCTCTGTGTAACAGTCCTGGCTGTCCTGGAACTCACTTTGTAGACCAGGCTGGCCTCGAACTCACAGAGATCTGCCTGCCTCCGAGTACCATTATAAAAGTTCACCCATGTACCAACAACAAGCCGTTCCTTCTCAGGGCTGAACAATTTTCCGCTGTATGTGTGTATCACATTGTTTCTCCCTCGTTTGTTCTTTGACCCTGGGTTGGTCTCAACTTTTGACTAAATACTATGATACTAATGAATATTAACACACAAGCATCACTCTGAGTCCTTTCTCCATTCTTTGAGCTTTTCCAGGATACATTTATTCTGTGGTCCAGTTTTTGAAGAATGTCTAAGCCATTTCTCACAGTGGGCCGTGTGTCACCATAGTAATGAATGGAGGCGCTAACCTCTCCACATTCTCGCGGACCTTGCTCTTTTCTGTTTCATTTGTTCGTTTTCACCATGATCGTCTTAATGGGTGTGTGGTATCTCTCACGCTAGGTTTGACGGATGTTCCCCTAACACTAGGGAAACTAGGTCTCATTCCATGTACTTGTTGGTCTTTTGTGTGGAAATGCCTGTTTAAGTCCTTCACCCATCTCTGAACTGGACTTTTGGTGTTGTTGAATCTTTGGAATTTTCTTTCATACTCTGCATCTTAGGCCCTGATCAGATGTGTCCCATTCTGCAGGCGTCCTTCCTCCCCACACCTTTCCCATCCCTTTCTCTTTTGCTCGGAAACAGGCTCTCGCTATGTAGTCCAGGCGTCAAATTCAAGACCCTTCTGCTGCTTTTGCATGTCTGTGTATTTGTTACTTTCTGTCCTTGTGACCACAGCACCCGACACAGACAACTTATGGGAAGGATGGTTTGCTTTGGGTCACGGTTTCGGAGGATTCAGCCTGTAGTCTGTTTGGTTCTGTGTGCTTGGGCAGCCATGGTGTGGGGCAGAGGATAGCTGTTTACATTGTAGTGGGCCAGGAAGCAGAGACTGTTGAAGCTCAGTTTCTTTCCTTCCTTTTCTCTTTTTATTCCATCCGTCTGTCCGGGGCCCCAGATCCACAGGGTGGTGCTACCCACATCTAAGGCGGGTCCTCCTCCCTCAGTTCATCCTCTCTGCGAACACTCTCCAGATATATATACCCAGAGCTGTGCTCTGCCATGTCTCGGGTGAGGGCCTTCGGAGCGCCTGAGTTCCCGTGTACGGCACCATGACATGCTTTCCACTTGTTTTGGTGCATAAAATTTTCACTTTGAAGTTCAAGCTAGCTCTTCAGTGTTCCGCTGTTCGTACTTTAGTATCATCCCTGCAAATCCATCGCCAACTCTAAGATCATAACTGTTCACACTCATGTTTTATTCTGAGAGTGTTAGAGTTTTAGCTGTTATACTCAGGTCTTTGATCCACTTTGAGTCAGTTATATTTTTGCTGGTCCGGTTTTGCTTGTTTGTTTTTGAGATAGCCCAGGCTGACCTCAAACTCCTGGTCCTCACACTTGAGCCCCCCAGTGTAGGGCTGCAGGCATGTTGCCACCTGCCTGGCTTGAGATTTTGTTTGTTTGTTTTGCTTTTGGTGCCTGGGCTTAAATCCAGAGCCTTGTGCGTGCTAGGCAAGCGCTCTGCCTCTGAGTTGCATCCACAGCCCTGCTCTTTGGAGATAGGATCTCTTCCGGAAACCAGAATTCTTCAACTAGCTGGACTGGCTGGCTACTGAGATCTGCAGACCTGCCTGTCTCCACTTCTCCAATACTGGGGCTACAGGTAGGTATCACAGTGCTCGGCTTGTATTCCAGTGCCAGAGATCAAATTAGGTCCTCGTGTGTGTGTGTGTGTGTGTGTGTGTGTGTGTGTGTGTGTGTGTGTGTGTGTGTGTTTCTCTCCAAGACAAGGCCCAGCACAAGGTGGGAGGGCCCCCCAAGCCACCACAAGGCCTCTGCTGTTGTTGCCGTTTCTTTCCTTTTAACATATGTGCGAATCTCTGTATGTGTGCACATGTGTACACATGGAGGCCAGAGGACAACCTTGGGTGTCATCTTCAGGAATGTGGTTCATCTCCTTTAGACAGGGTTCCTTATTGCTAGTAGGTTAGGCTAGCTGTCTAGCAAGCCCAGGCATCCTCCTGTCTTTGTCTTGCCAACTAGGCAAGGGTGACTGTGCAGTAAGCCCCAGGGATCCTTTCCTGCACTGGGACTGCAGGCCTGTGCCACCACAGCTTTTCAGCATATGAGTTGTGGAGCTGGAACTCCAGCCCTGCAGCTTGAGAGGCAAGCGCTTTCCTGACTGAGTTAACGCCCTACCTCCTGTTAGGGTAGTTCTTAACAACTCATTCTGTCTATTCCCAGCCCGGGTCTGTCACGGTCATCATCACACTCTGCCCCTCTCTGCAGCCCCCTCTCCAGGACATCCTAGCTTTGTCTCTTGGGAAACCACTGGAGTTTCATCTGTGCAAGCAGCTGTTTGTTTCCACCAACACTTAGCCTTGTAGCCAGAAGGGTACTGACTCACTTCAGAGCCTCACTTGGGACACAATTATAAGGACAGTCACAAATCTCAAGCAGAGCCAGTGTGTAAGCGACTCAAGAGGAAAAAGCACAAAAAGCTGAGAAACCTCTACTGAGTGTGAAACCGGTCAATGGCTGTGATGCCTCCCGTGAAGGCCCATGGAAGTGGCTCTGTTCCATCTGACTTAAGGTCAGAGAGTTCGAGCCTATTACTGCTCCTTCAAGGATAAGCCACAGTATGTTTGGCCTAAGATGTGGCTATTGTATGTCTTGCCCAGACAACAGGATATTTGGCCTAAGGTGTAACTAATAGATGTCTTACTAAAAAAGAGGATATTTGGTTTAATGTGTGATTGGTTACTTGATTTTTGGGTTTTAAAGAATTAATTACATTTATTTGTTCCTCGTATCATAGTAAAGGAGTCTTTTGCCTTCTCCCATTTATGATTGGGGTATATAAGAAGCTGGAGATATAACCTTGGGGCTGATCACAGTTTTCACTGGATGCTCTCTTGGCTCTATCTTCTGTTCTTTGTCTATTTCCTTGGTCAGTCCACACTCCTTTTAAGCATGGACCGGGTAAGTTGGCTGGACCAGACAGCCTCCTGTGGGGTACACTGTGTGCTCATGCAAAATGAGGATGGACATGCTCCTGGTTGGTCATCCCAGCCAAGAACTGACCAAGCCTGTTGTATGAATTCTGGGGCACTCCCCATCCTTTTCATGTGCGGCTCCTGCCACATTCTGCCAAGGACCTACCTGGTGACAGATGGCACAGGAAGCCACAGCTGGTAGGATTTGTCTTGTCTGCTGTATTTTATAACATGACAGTCAAGTGCCTTTATGTTTTTGGTCAGTAAAGGACACTAGGACATGACTGAATTTGGTGGTTTGGACTCCTGGTACTAGGATGGGTGTGGGCTACATGTGATCACTGTATAGGGTCTCATCTTAGAACATCTGGCTAGAAAGATGGAGATAATCCCAGTACATCTGGGTATAGGGTCTGATGGCAGCTTCCTGAAGGAGCAAATTCTTCGAGAAGTATTTAGTAAAATCAGCCAAGGAAGCTGTAATCCTAGCAGGGGAATCTGAGGCAGGGGGACTCTACATTTGAGGTCATATTGGAGTACTTGATAAGACTCCATCTCTGGAAGTCTAAAACCTGCAGTAGCAGCAGCATGCTGAGGCAGGTGTGAAACCCTTCACAGCAGAGGCTAGAAACCTCAGCAAGAGGGACCCATCAGTAAGGCTTGGGATGGAACTACACTCCCCCAACCTCCACCCCCACCCCCCACTGCCTGCTGTAGCTCCACCTCTGCCTCTGAATTTGTGTTCACCCCTGGGAAAGGAGTGGGTAGGAAATCTGGCTTCCAAAGCCCACAGAGACATCAGGGTTCAGAAATGGGGCAGCTCAGTGAGTGACCATGAGCAGGTCCACCCTAGTTCCAGACAGCATGCCTGAGATAGCATGAGAGCCTAATACTGTAGACTTGTTGGAGGTGCTGTGCATATGGTATATGTGCATATTTGTGTGATGCATGTTGTATGCAATACATATATGTACATATGTTATGGGGTGTTGGTGTATGAGTGTTTTATGTAGCACATATGTGGCATCTGTATAAGATGTATATAGCAATATGCATTGTGTGGTGTTTTGTATTCTATGACTATGTGTTTATGTGATATGTATGGCGTGTGATGTGTGTACATATAATTTTGTGTGGCGGGTACATGTATATTTGAGTGGTTGGTGTGCATGTGTGTAGTCTAATGAGGTTTTCCTTCTCCTATCTCCTAAAGTTAACTCTTCCATCCTTGCTTAGTTGCTGACATGTCTGTGAGGACTGCACCTGGTCACCTTGGGCTGTGTCTTTCTTCTGGCCTTGGCCCTGGGCAGGGGACACATAGGTGGGTAGGAGTGTCATGGTGTCTGGAGCCAGACGGCCCCTTGTCCAGAGTGGGTGGTGATGGGCAGTAAGATGGGGGGCAGAATTTGGACAAAGGCATTGCTGCCAGTCCTGCAGCTGATACTGTATTCCTTGTCCAGATCATACCAGTGGTTAGGGCTCCTCACAATCAGCTCTTGCTACTTCTGGGACAGTCATAGGAGAGGGCTTATGGGACAAAATGTGGCCTTGTCCTCATGGGCTCTCTTGGGGTTCTTGCTGACTACACAGGAACACAGCAACCTTGGATAGTTAGCTGTGCCCAGTTCTTCTTCCGGTGAATTCTTTGTTTGAACAGTATTGCTCAAGGGTGGGAGCGCCAAGAGTCCTGGTGTCTAATGTTTCCATGGTTCTAATTCTACAAGTGTGTGCTGGCCCCCTGCACAGTAGAAATTTCTGGAAGGCTCAGGAAATGGGTGCCATTGTGTCATGCACAGTGTTTGATGTCTTTTATACACCAAATTTCAGACACTGTTTTTATCTAATATACTTGCCTTAACCACTGTTCTCACTTGGAGCATTGTACACACACATACATGAACATAACCCCACCACACACGTATACACAAATGCAAGGCATGGATATTCACACATATACATACATATCAACTGTCAAGCATGTTACACAATACATACTGCCTACAATACATACAGGCACACAATTTTCACACACATATACATACATATTGCATACCAAATAAACATATACACAATACATATGCATACATATACATAATACAAACATAGGTACACATATGCCTTCCATATAACAAACACTGAGAAACACAGCATACACATAGTAAACATCTGTATACCTTTTATACCTATTTGCACACACATATATACATATGCACACATGCATATTCACACATGTACAACTTTAGATACATACATAACAGTCATACATGCACAGACACACAGATGCAGTTGCACAAGTTGTACATCAAACACGTGAACATTATATACACATATACAATGCACATAAGTACATGAACATACACACTACACACATGTATTGCACAAGCATATATGAACACAATTTATTTATCTCTTTTATCTTTTCCACCCTTCATTGTGTGGCTCACCCATGTGGAACTGTCACCTTCATCTCCCAAGTTCTCCTGAACTGCCTAGGGTGAACTAATGGCCATCTTACAGGAAGAAACCAAAGATCTTTGGGAGAAAAATGGCCCCTTCTCAGAGGGGTCAGTGTCTGGAAGATGATCTCTGGAGGCTGGGATTTCTCAGGGCACACAGGGCTGGCAGGGATTGGCAATGGACAGATTTGTTACAGGTGTGAACAACCATCTCAGACTTGCTTGAGAGTTTTGGAGACATGCCTCAACCCCCCTCACCTCAACACATAGAGGGGAGGTGCAGGCCTGGAGGGAGGAGTTTGGAGGCCAGAGGCTGGAGGAGATGCTCTGAAGCAGCAGCAGCCACAGGAGGGGAGCAGCTGCAGACCATCCTTGCAGGGTGTGGGGCTGGGGAGACTCCAGGAATTAGGGAGGCTGTGACAAGGTATTCCCCTTCCTGGAGATGGCCCCCAGGAAATCACTTTCAGCTTCGCACTAAAGTGACTGCTGAAGGGAAATGGCCTTTTACAATAAATTGCTTCAATTTTCAATTTTCTCCATATTAGAACAGCACCAGGCCACACGGCTCAGTGGGAGGAGGCTCACAGGTGTGGCCAGTATGCAGAATGGTCTCCAGGAGGGACCAGTTCTCTGAGTTCCAGTAAGAAGGGAAAGATTCAGAGGTCTGCAGCCTTCACCCAGCCCCCAGCCTGTGGGCATTCCTCCCTGAGTGTGGCTAGCCTTACCCGAGAGGCTGGCTTCCCTGCAGCCCGTAACCTGCTCATAGCCTCTTACCTCCTAACAGTCCATCATCCAAACCCTCCAAGTGTGATGGCAGGGTCTGAGGAATGAATGAGTCACCTGGGAGCCAGGGGTTCTCACCCACCCACAGTCCTGAAGATAAGTCAGGGAAAGAAACAACCAGTTTGGAGCTCATTCTGGTGCAAAGGAAGAGGGGGAATGACTAGAAAGAACAGGATCATGGGATGTGAGACGACCCCCCCCCCAAAAGATGATTCTGGTCTGCTCTGCAAAGAGAGTGGCCAGGCAGTGTCTCCGGTAAGAGCTGGTGTGAAACTCAGGCTGCAGCCCTGTGGTTGCTTCTTGGGTGGCCCTCTGGGTAAGGGAGTCCTGGAGTAGGCAGCTTCTACTGAGGTTGAAGGCTTTCTGGACAGTTGGACAGGACAGACAGATAGAAAGATAGCTGGGATGAGGGCAGGAAGGGAAGGGAATGGATCTTTCTGTGGCCTGGGATGGGGGTAGACATTGCCAGCTAGACCTGCTGGTTCCCAGAGAGCAAGCTTTTCCCTCTGCCAGGAAGCTGCACTTCTGGAAGGCTTCCCTCCTGTCCCCTGAGTGGCAGGTCTGGGGACCCTCCCCAAGGCAGCTCTGTCCCCAGCTTCCACAGTACTGCTCCCTCTGCCCACTCTTATTTTTCCGGTCACTCCGTGATGTCTGAGGGTCACTCATACACTAAGGAGCTCAAACCTTGTCACCTTCCTGGGTCTCTCCCAGGCCAGGTGAAGCAGGGCAGCCTGACTGGACCCAGGACCCAACCACGTCACTGCAGGCCAGCTGCCACCACAGGCCAGCCAGTGGCTCCAGGGCAGGCATGTTCCTGGCCCAGCATGCTCCTGCCGCCCGAACCTCATGGCCTCAGTTTCCCAGTTGCCGGGGCACCCAGTACCTACCAGCCTTCTCAGTGAGCCAGGTTGAGCTCCCGGGCACCCACAGGACATGGGAAACCCTGCCTGGATTCAGAACTATTCCCACGAGGCTCACAGGCTTCCTCACAGGCAGGACAAGGGCCTGCTTTCCCACCGCTTGACCCATGTCTAGCCGCTTGTCCACCCCTTCCATCTCCAGGCATCAACAGGGCTGCCCCCCCCCAAAGCAAAGGTCTGTACCAGGCCTTGCTTCCAGCACCATCACTAGGCCCTTGGGAGCCTCTGCAACCGAGGCAGCCCGCCCCCGCCCCCGCCCCCACCCTGCAGCACATCAACACTTGATCCTGCTCTCTCATGGACTCTGCCCGGCCCGGGATCCACACTCCGGTTTCACATTCTTATGAGGCCGTTTCCTATTGCTCCTTTCTACCTCCGCTGCCAAGGCACCGCTGCCATGCAGCCCACCCTGACTTCCCCCATCCCTGCTGAACACGGTGCTCCTTTCACCCCTGTATCTAGGGCCTCAGATACCAGGATGGAGGCAGAAGGAAGGAGGCAAGATTGGGTCTGGGTCTTTGCTTGGCCTGTGTCTGAGGAGAGCTGAAGGGTGAGACAGAGGGACAGAGACAGTAAGAATCACACGAGGAAAGCAAATCGGAGACAGAAACTGAGACAAGGTAACAAAGGAAAAGAAAAACAAATCCAGAGGGTAAAAGAAGGAAGGAAAGAACGAGAGGGAGGGAGGGAGAGACAAAGGGAGCCAGGGCAAGGGGTGGGGAGGAAAGAGAGCAGGCCAGGGAGGGGGAGGGGCAGCGTGGTCGGGTTGGGGGGACCCTGACCCCAGCACGGGGGCCCAGCCGGCTCACCGCTCGCTGAGCTCAGGTTTCAGGGCTTGGAGCGCCCAGATTCGGTAACAAATGCATGTGTAACGTATTATGAAGAAAGCCTTAAAAAGCCCTCGTTTATCGCTGTTTACGTTATGTGATTGAGGGGAGAATTTGCCAAGACCAAAGGTTACTGCTGGTGTTTCTGTGACGAATATTACCTCAAACTAAGGCAATTAGCTTCAAGGAAGCGTGCGCTGCCTCGGGAGGGTTCCCCAGAGCGAAAGGCCTGATGGATTCCGAGGGTACCAAGGTCTTCCCGGGGAGCACGGCCTTCCGTGTTGCACACGGGCCCTCTGTGCGTGTGAGGTCTGACACCCGGCCTGGCCGGCCTCAGTTTCCCTTTCTGTGGGATGGGGAGGGGTAGTCTGGATGCAGACATTCCAGGGCTCCCGAGGGTGGCCACATGCTCCATTTCCAGGGTTTCTTTGGCTTCGCTTCCTGAGGCTGTTTTTGCTCACGACTTAGGTCATCACATTTTTTTCTCCTTGAGACAATTATGGAAATTGCCTGAGGAGTAATTAGCGAATGGTAATTAGCAACTGCTCTTTTTCCAAGAAAGACAGAGGGTGAGAAACCCACCAAGGGGCCCCTCTCCTTGGCTTCCCAAGCTTGTGCATCTGACCTGATCCAGTGTGCCTCAGTTTCCCCGTCCGAATGCAAGGTGATGACAGTACTTTCATCACGAGGTGGGTGACCCCCCTCCAGTGGGCTTCATCATTAGCTCAGCCAACCAGGCAGGTTCCTGGGAATCTGAGGCCCAGACATAAGAGGGAGCAGAAGGGCTAGGAAACTTGCCTCATGCTCTGGACACCTTAACAGCCGATCAGAGTCACAGAGGTGTCCCTGCATGCCCCATTATAGAAGTAATAAATTGAAGATCCTGCAAAGGTTGAAGAGACTTCCGTGGGGGGCGGGACAGGAGCCGCACAGACGGAAGATCATACCTGTATCAGCCCCAGGGTCCCCCCCTACTCTTTTTTACAGGTGTGTGTGTGTGTGTGTGTGTGTGTGTGCGCGCGCGCGCCTGAGATTGTGAGTGTGGGGGGGCAGAGAGAGAGAGACACTACGTGCATGTTATTCAGATGACAATTGATAGGAGTCAGTTCTCTCCTTTGGCTGTGTAGGACCCTGGGACTAACTTCACCCGATGAGCCATCTTGCCAGGCACTTTAAGACAGCGTCAGTGTCTCCTTGAGCCTGATGCTGTGGTTGCAGCTGCACTGACTGCTCAGCAAGCCTTCTGGATTGGAGTTAGAGGCTCACACTGCTGTACCCAGATTCCTGTGGGTGCTGGAGGTAGGTATGGACTCAGGATATCCCGCCTACACAGCAAGAAGTTTATTGACTGAGCCCTTTATCCTCTGTAGACATCCAGAGAGGGCTTCCGGGTTTCTCGTGGAAAGCAGAGATGGCCCAGGGTGTGCAGTCTCGTCAGCCTATCCCTCAGTGCTCTGTGAGGCCAAGCCTGGCCTCTTAGGTCCACTGGAGTGCCCATGGCCAGGAGGGACCCCAGTATGTCCATACTGCCCTGGTTTTCCTAGCCCAGGGTTTGTGGCTCTTCATCCCTTCCTGCAACCCAAGGCCACCCTGGCAGCCCAGCAAGCAATCTTGCTTCCTGCCCAGAGTACTCCCAGTTAGCCTCCATAGTGTGCTCCTCTGCATAAAGTACACATTTCCCCCTCAGCTTGGGACTTGGGTGGGAAAATATTTTCCAAAGGTCATTTTGCCAATTAGACTTCGAAAGTTCATTTATTTATTTATTTATTCTCGCCACCCTTCGTTGAAGCCAAGCTTACCGGTTTCATAAAGATACCATTTAGCTGAGGTAGGTGGGACTCTGGGCCTTGCACACGGCTTCTCGGCGTCAACAGCTGGCCATAACCATAACTACTGACTCCCTATCATTTGCGTGGTGGGAACATTTCTCTCCCCCAAAAATTATGGCCTGTAGGAACCAGACAGCATCCCTATTGCCCAGCAGGAAATTACAGAGATTTTCTTATGGACTTAACATTAAGCCCAAGTTTATAAAGGCTGGCTTGGTTTTAATGGCTCACTTGTGAATGGTGTTGGTTGCTGTGGATGGGCACTGTTCAAGGCTATCACTTTAGTGTTGCGTGATGTGGCTGGATTTCTATTTCATGGGATGATAGTCTTGAGGGGTCAGGGCTGATTGTAGAGATGGGCACATGTGCAGGAGGGGCTGGAACCTTGGGGCTCTGGAGAAAAGAGGAAACACAACACAGAGGGGACAGACCTGGCCAGTGATCCTGTCTGTAAGATGAGAGCCCCAAAGCACAGCCTTTTAAGTGGCAGGGAGGATGCATCCAAGGAGTACAACAGAGATAGTTCAGGCAGCTGGGTGTTGAATGCAGGTGAGGGATACCGGAGGTCTGGATCCTTTAAGAACAGGGATACAGGTTCAGTGAGAGACCTTGCTTCAAAAAATAAGGGCTGGGCATGATGGCAAATGCCTTTAAACTTAGGAGGCAGAGGCAGAAGCAAGTGGATATTTGCAAATTCCAAGGCCAGCCTACTGAGTTCCAGACCAGTTAGAGCTATGTGATAAGACCTTGTCTTTAAAAAAAAAAAAAAAATCACAACAACAAAAATATGAGGTAGATGGGAGCGGAAGGAGAAGAGGGAGAGTGGAGGGGGCAACTAACACTAAAGGTCTTCTGAAAAGTCATAGAAAAGCCTACTAGTGTAGACTCTCCCTGAAGTGCTTTACCTACATACACATCTACAGAACGTTTAAGTTAGTGACCTGATAGCAGGGTACCGACAGACATAACAGCCTAGTGTAGCTAGAGGTTTCTCCTGCCACCTGCTGTTGCCCAAATAACCATTCTAAGGCTTAATATTAATTACAATTGCTTGGCTAATGGCTCAGGCTTCTTACTGGCTAGTTCTACATATAAATTAACCCATTTCTATTATTTTATATTTCACTGCAAGGCTCAGGGCTTGTTACCTTGCTTCCTCGGTGGCTGCATGGCGTCTCCCTGACACCATCTTTTTTCTCTCTGCTTGGATTTCATGCCTGGCTCTGCTCTGCCCCACCATTGGCCAAATCAGCTTTATTTACCAACCAATAAAAGCAACACAGGTTTGCAGCACACAGAAGGACATCCTATATCATCTCCCCCCTTTTCTGTCTAACTAGAAAAGGTTTTTACTCTAACATAGTAAAATTATGTATAATGAGACAGGTATCGTGTAAGAATTATAGTTATAATATTTAGTTCATTTGTATTTGGCAAAATTAAAGAAAATATTCTTTAATCTATCCAATCTTTGTGAGTCTAAAGTTTTATATCTAATTTACCTTTTATCATAACTAGGGAAAACTATAATTATAACTGTCTTTAGCTCCATCAAAGACCTCAGAAGGATATAATAGTTCCTCAGTAAATTGGAAGTGCATTGTAAGTAACTTCTAAAACTCTAGAAGTGACACAGGATAGCTGGCTGCCTGAAGAACCACCCAAAGTTCTTCTGTAACATTGGGGCATCCATCTTCAGCCTATAGGCCTAAAGTGTCTGGTAGACTTTTCAGTGAAGCAGCAAATTGGAAGACCTGATCTGCCTTGTACTGGCAAAGTTCATCGGTTGCGCTCTGCTGTGTCCTGCGGAATGCTGGAAGTTTCTTCTGTGAAGGAGGAACCCTGTAGGACTGTCTCATCTTGTTTTGGCAAGTTCAGCGGTCACTTTCATGTGGGTCCTGCATGTCCAGTTTATACCGCATACCATCAAACAGTCTGGACAAGAGCAGCTTCTTTCCAAATGGCTAGTCTTGTCACACTGAAGGAAAACTCCATAACGAGTTTCTCTGATGCCCACATCACCCACTCTGATATAAATGGTGCTTCTAGGAGCAGATGTGTCTCACTGTCGAGAAAAGTCTAAATTCCTAAAACATTTTAAATCCCACATTCTGTAGGTCTTTGAAGTGTTTGAAGATTATGTGCCCATCTGAAATGTATCTCTGTATATCTAGAAAACCTAACTAACATGACTTTAAGTTTGACTATTACAAATGACTATCTATTAATCTGTATTTAATTAATTTTAAATAAGCTGCCTGAATATAATACCTTAAACAAGAGTATATATATATATATATATATATGTGTGTGTGTGTGTGTGTGTGTGTGTGTGTGGGTGTGTGTGTGTGTGTAGTATAACAAAATTGACCTTAAATTTGTATCAATAAACCAAAATCCATACCCATGTAAACTATTCATTTCTATATCGTATCCCTTTTTTTTTTCTTTAGAAAGAGATTGACTGTGACCATTAACCACTTATAATCAACCCCCATTAAATGAAAACAAACATTTACTAACCATATTTGGGAATTTGGGAGTAGTTTTCTAGACTATTTCCTGCTGATTATTGGGTGCAGTCATCCTATGGGGATCCAGTGGAAATTTAGAATTATGTTAAATCTTGGCTGTAGTAGTCTGAGAGGCTGCATAATCTCAGCCAGTTGCCTTGAAGCTGTTCTGGATGTTGGATCACCTGAACCATTGCTTCAGGGAGGTCTTGTTTGATCAAACCATATTAGCCTGGAAGGAATCCACAGCTTCTCATCTTCTGTGGAAACAAAGCAGGACCTCTTTTCCAAAGCAACATATCTTCAGACCCAGATTTTGAAGTCAAGATACCATTAAAATATATATATGTTGGTTTAGCTTAGCAGCCCCCACAATCAAATGTCTCTCTGCAATTAGCTCATTAACAGTCAAAAAAATTAAAGAAAACACAGTAGTATACAAAATCCAGACTGTCTGTATTTTCCATCTTTACATGGCCCATTATAATTTTTTATTATTTTATTTCTCCTTTAAGAACCTCAGCTTATTATCCTTAAATTATTGCTTTTAATCTATGACTCTATCTTCTATCCTCTCTCTTGTGCAAGTCCATGCCTGTTTATCAAACACAATTGACTGGTTTAGAGGCCTTTTTTGTCTGAAACTGTTCTTATTGTGTATCTGTAATCCTTTTTGACCAGGTCCAGGTGAGTTTTTTTTTTTTTTAATGGTAAATGGGCTTGGCTAGGATTAAAGCAGCTAGCTACATCCCATTTCTTGGCTTCCTGAGAGTTTAGCTTCATGGCAGGGGTACTGGAGAGAGCCACATGCATCACCCAAACTCTAGGGTGATTTTAGGTACAGCCGCTGGCTGCTTATAAACTCCATGTAAGTGTTTGGAAGCAGGGCCTCTTGAAAGAGCCACTCATTTTTTGCTGCTAACACTGAGTCAGGAAGCTGTCTCTTAAAGGAGCCAGCCTCTGCTTGCCTCTAGCAAACAGAACCCAATCGAGAAAATGCTGTTACCAAGAAGCCATGCTTGACTCTGTTATTTTGTGTTTAGAATCCATTTTTAAGCTTTTGTCAGGTTTTACGTGAAAATCCTTGCCAAACATTTGGGCACCACATGTAGTTGGAGGTTTCTTTTCCTGCCCTTCAGTTCCCAAATAACCACTCTAAGGCTTAATATTAAGTATAATTGTCTGGCTAATGGCTCAGGCATATTAGTAACTAGCTCTCACAATTAAATTTAACCCATTTCTATTGGTCTATATTTTACTACAATAGCTCATGGCTTCTTATTTCACATCTTGCTTCCCTGTCAGCTACATGAGTCTCCCTGACTCTGCCTTCTTTCTTTTCCTATCTCTGTTTGGACTTCCTTCCTACCTATATTTTGCTCTGTCACAGGTTAAAACAGCTTTATTCATCAACCAATAAAAGCAACACATATTCGCAGCATGCAGAAGGACATCCTATATCAGGCTAGCAAATAAAAATCCCAATGCTAGGAATGGGTTGTTGGTTCTGTAGCTCTTAGTCAGTGGAATCCCATAGATTCCATAACATCACAAGGCTATTGCCTTGATCACCCTCCAGAATTTAATGGCTGAAGACACAACATGCTTGAGTTACAGAACATGGAGAAATGAAGCCAGCACTGATCCAAAAGCTTCATCCCTACTGCCTAGTTTTCACAGCACTGGAAGCTGCAATGCATGCATGCATCCAAAGAAAAATACTCATCAGTCTTACCCAGCTGTGAAACTGCAAGCTCCAATGATGGCTGGCCTGGCCAAAGGAGTCCACCAGCACAATAGGGCACAAACAACATAGAAGCAACCAACCACTTTCTGATCATATTTAAGGCCTGCCCCACAGAGACTCACAGAGTGCCCTGCCCTAAGTAGGGCATCTATAGCATGACCCCGTCTCCCAAGGGTCAGAAATCATCTTGGAAGAGAGGATAGAAAGATTGTAAGAGCCAGAGAAGGTAGATGGCTATAAAGAAACAGTGTTTTCTGGACACAACAGGGCAGTTCCACATATGAACTTACAGTGAGTATAATAGCTTGCACAAGATACGCATATGCTCAAGGCAGACAAAATTTTAGCATGGAGAGGGGAAGTGGTCACACATTGCCACCTATAGCCGACACTGGCAGTTGATAGCAGCCAAGAGAGGGAGAGTCACTTTTCTTTACAAGGTTGACTATACTCTAGAAGATAGCCCACACCCAAGAGTGGTCTCGACAGATTGTGAAATAGATGTCCCATTTAGGGCCAAGCACTCCACAGCCACTTATCCTCTGCCCTTTGGCCAGCTGTGAGTCTCTGTGTTAATCACTGTGTATGGCAGGAAGAAGCTTCTCCAATGAGGGCTCAGGAGTACACCAATCTACGTGTAGAGTGATAAGTCATTAGGAGTCGGTTTAATACTGTGTCCATAAGACTCCGTGGATTAAAAGAAGACAGAGAATAAAAAGTGGGTAGGTATGGAGGTGGGGGGGGGGAATCTGAGATACTTTGGGGGAGGGGAATAAACATGATAAAAATAAACTGTATGACATTCTCAAAGAACTAATAAAAGGATCTGAAAATAAGGTGAATTTCTGTCAGTTTAGCAAGCTCTAGGATGTGGTCTTTGTCTACGTGACAACATATAAGCTGAGGGTAGGGCCTCTCCCTCTCTTGCTCCTGTGCTCTCTTGGATGGTCAGAGCGAAGATGGCAGCTTGCTGTCGATGCTCTTCACCCGTGGGCAGAACAAGAGGACAAGGGCAGCTGGGTCGGCAAGGGCATCTAACCTGTTCTGTATCGGCGAGTGTTTACCCCTATTTCATACCTAAATAAAATCCTGAGCACCTTTAGCAGACTCTCGTGGATTCTCACCACAGAGAGCATTGAGGAAGACACCACTAGTCTCTACACGTATGCATGCAGACATACACATCTATCTGTATGCATACATGTGCACATCCACATGAACAGGGATAGCATACATACACGTGCACACACACACCCCCCATGAGTGTGTGGCCTTCCCACCAACCACTCCAGCATGATTGACAGCACCTACACTTTCTGTTGCTCCTCATTATCCCCAGAACCCTAAGTCACTGGGTTCTGAGCTTCATCAATGCAGAGAAGGCTTCTGCCCTGGGGAATAGGGCAACACTGCGGGAAGCCCCTGTGCCTATTGTCCTGTTTGGCTTGGAGGATTCATTACCAAATCAAATGAGCTTTGCCAAAGGAAGAGTCATACATGGCTGAGTGATGTAAGGGCTTTGTTACACTGTGGTCACTCATCCAGCCCAAGGCTCTTTCAAAATAGCCAGGCCTCATCAGGAGGAAGTCAGACGACTTGCGGAGAATCACTATCTATTATGAAGGACTGAATGGGGTGGTAATCTCCCATTTTGCTACTGTATTCGACATTGCTCTTTTGACAGGATATCTGATACAAATGTTGAACTCTTTATGTGTTATATTGGACCTTGCTAACTTCTTTTTAAAAATATCATCCTAGATCCTAGATCAATCTGCACTTCCATGGGAAGGAGGAGAGGTGGCCTTCAGAGTACAAGTTGCTGGCCAAGGAAGGTCCTACCTGTGTCCATTTCCACATACAACACAAGCTATTGAAACCAATGTGGGTTTCATGGCACAACTGGAGAGTAAGTATCTATTGCTGAGGATGTTACATCCATGTCGAAGGACATGGAGGAATCAGGCTGGGATTAAGCTGGCTGATCCCTTTCTACTAGTTGGTGTTTGAGGTATCATGAGGCACTTTGCAGACTCCTAGGAGGGAATGGTCCCCAGATAGCCCATCTCAGCTATAGATTCTGCATGTGACACCAATTATATCTCAGAAGTCATATGTCTGCTGGTGCAGTGATGGCTCAACTGTTATGATTGCAACCAATTTCTTTCTGTTTGGATTTAAGGCCTGGCCCATAGGGGAGAGCCCTCATTTGGTACTGGTGATGGCTGTGAAGAGATAACCTCAACTGAAGAATTGCTTCCATCAGATTGACCTGTGAGCTTGTCTGTAGGGCTTTTCCTTGATTGCTAATTGATGTGTGATGTCCCATACCACTGTGGGCAGTACCATCCTTAGGCTGGTGGGCCTAGGATGATAAGAAATGCCTGACTGTGAGTCTGAGAGCAAGCCAGTAAGCAGTGTCGTCTCAGGTTTCTGTTTCAAATTCCTGCCCTGGCTTCTGTCCGTGATGGAGTGTAATCTGTAAGCATTTAAACTAGTCCCCAAGTTGCTTTTGGCCATGGTGTTTATCACAGCAAGAGCAAGCAAACTAGAATGGTATTATAAGCCAGGACAAAACCATTGACTGGGATGTCATGTGCCTAGCGAGTTACTGCTATTGTTTTATTAAACATATGCCTGTCAAACTGCCTTTTAAACATGCGTGTTTGCGCCTAAAGAAGACTGTTGCTGCTAGCCTCAGTCGAATTAGACTTCTTTTTGCAGTGAGTGGGGGTCACTACAGAAACTCATAGCTGACCAAACCTCTGTAGTAAGTTTCTGTTGTGGTCTATACTGTTACTGTGGTATAACAACCCAGTGTCCAGACCTAAATGGAACGAAATTATCACGAATCTATGTCACCCCTCCAAGACTTGGGGGTATCATGGAAGAAGAAGCAAAAAGAATGTAAATGCTGATGGATCAGATGGAGCACTGTATGTTTTTCTCTGAGTTGGAAGTGACCCTCACCATCTTGAACCAAGGCAACCACGATGTCTGACTAGATACATGGTCAGGACTATAACACTCTCATGGAGAAAGAGGAGAGATTTGTAGGACTCAGGGGCTCCCAGGCCTCATGACCTTCAGGAAATCCTCCCAAAGTCTCTTTGGTAATAGAGCTGCTTACTTGTCACCTAGGGGATCCCTCGGAGGTACAGGTTTTCATGAGTTGTTCATGGTTGCTCAGGGGGACATTCCAATGACGTAGCTGCCATCCCACCCCAGATAGAAACCATAACTATGGCACTTCTAGAAGACATAAGGGAAACGTTTGAGATTTTGACCTGGGCATTGTTTAACCAGCTCCAGTGCCGGCCACACCATAACAAACCGATAAGGTTAATGACAACAAGATTAGAAACCTCTACTTCGCAGCAAGCATTTATTGATAAGTGGGAAAGCCAGTAGAGAATGGGCATGGGCTGGCAAGATAGCTCAGCAGGAGGGGGTGCTTGTCCCCAAGTCTGATGGAGGATGAAAAACAGATCCTGCAAGTTGCCTTCTGCCTTCCGCATGCGCACTGTGGCACGTGTGCCTTCCAAATGGATAAATAAAATATGTGTGATTTAAAAATGAAAACGGGAAAACTTTGAGCAAGTGCCTTAGCAATGAATATGTGTGGATGAGAGCACAATGAGATACTGGACATCAGTAAGAGCACTGTAGATTACTATGCACTTACTGGCCTGACTGGAAGGAAAGCATCCTAAACACTTGTGGGAGTGTGGGGAAGCTAGAACTGGAGGGAATGTAGCCAGTTGGTACAAATACCTCAGAAGACAATTCAACCCTTTGATAAGATGCACAGAGGTATGTCAACATGAGGATCTTTGCAGACCTACTCCCCTGGGGGGGGGGGAGAAAGCAAAGCTGGCAACAGCTATTAAAACCTCAACAATGAGGGCCTCTGGAAATTGTCCTCAGGGTATACATTAAATGAGAGACCTATTCAAGGAAACATAACACAACTTAGCGAGAATGACAAGAACCAGTGGATTCCCGCAGGGTTCCCCCCTTGAGCTGGCAGAAGCTTTAAGAGATGGGGCTTAGTGGGCAGTGATTAGGTCTTTAAGAGGGATTAGTGCTTTCTCAACAAGACATTCTTACTCTTGTGGGAAGTCTAAATGCAGTTGTGATAAGTGCCCAGCTCCTTCCTCCTGTCTCTTGCATCCTGTCTTGCCTTGCGACCTCTGCCCCCCTGTCTCACAAACTCTTGCCATTTCACAATGCCATGGGCCCCCAACTCCCAGGCCTGAGAAGATGCCCCTGAACTTCTAATTCATGAGCTAAACAAATATCTACTTTTCTAAATACCTAACCTGGGACAGCAACATAAATGGACTGAAGAGGATTGGCCAAACAACGACTCTCTCCTTTTCCTTCTGGGTCAGGGGTCTGGGTCTGGGTCAGCCTGGCTGATGAGACAGGTTGCCAGCAGTGCAGGGAGACTTCAGTTTTTATTCTGCCAGCTCCACGGGACAGAGGCTCTGCCCCCCAGAATATTGTACAAGGAACACTAGTACCATAATTACTATGAAGAAGACTCCCTGAACCCCAAAAGGCAAGACGTAAAGACCAGAGTCCATACTCTATACACAGCATAGAGCCTTTGCCCAAGGGGAAAAAAAAAAAAACAAGAAGAAAACTCCAGGGCTAGGTTTAAGGACTCAGGCATTATGCCGGCCTGCCCCTGTCATCTGGTAGAATGCATTCAGGCAGTACTCTGGTCAGCCCAGGTGCAGAACCCCTTTGAAAGAAAGACCTCGGCCCACTTATGCTCCTTTCCCAGCTACCTTTGCCCGCTCCTCCCTCTTCCCGTGTTTCCCTGGGGCAGACAGGACTTTTCCTGTCTCCCTCTTCTCTTTTGTTCTGTCTTTTTACCTCTTTTCTCTTTCCTTCCTCCTCCCTCCCCTTTCTAATAAAACTTCTCACTTAAGCTCTGTCTGTCTGGTATGTTTGTCCCTTCCCCGCGGTCACCCTGACCTGCCATGTAATCCGCCAAGGTGCCCCACACAAGGTTCCCCTTCAGTTTTATAACACTAGGGAGATGGCTTGATGCATAAAACACTTGCTTTGCAAGAGTGCGCATCGGAGTCTGGAGCTGCAGAGCCAGTGTAAAAGCTGGCTGGATGTGGGATCCACCTATAAGCTGGGAAGCAGTAATAGGACATCCCTGGGACGAGATGGCTACTCCAGCCAGCTGAGGCTGTGGCCCTGCCCCGGTACACAAGCTAGAGAACACTGGAGGAAGACACTGGTGTCAGGGGCAAGCCCCACCTGAATCACACCCCCTCGCACCCATGCAACTACAAATGCATGTATACAACCAAGAGAGGAAGGGAAGGCGGCACCCCGCAGAACAACCAGCATCTTTTGAGAGGCTATAGAGAAGGGTGAGTCTACAGGTGCTTTGAAAAGCAGTTTCCTTCTCATTGAAAAGAAGCCGGCATATAGGACATCTGGTTCACCAGACAGAACCAAGGAGAGGGATGGTGTAAAAGAAGCCCCCACAGCCTAGAACAAAACCCCAAAACAGCCTCAAAAAAAAAAAAAGTATCTAATGGGATAAGACTGCTCAGCAATTTTGGCTCCAGGGCATTGTCAGAAACAATAAAACAATCAGTTGCTAATGAATGGGGCCTGCAGAATGGAGAGTAACAATGAGAGAAAGGGACAGTCAGGACAGCCCTGGAGGAGCCAATGGAACCCCGACATGATAGTGTGTACTCAGGGTGATGCCTACGCGCACTGTAACTGCAGTTCCAGGGATCCTATGAGCTCTCCTTTGGGCACTCCTGGTACAGGGACACAGGCCGGCAGAACACCAATACTCAAAAATTAAATACACCTTTTTAAAATTTAAGTTAGTTATCCAAGTACAATTTAAAAAAATAATTGACAAGAATTTTCTCTTTTCTCTCAATATGTTTAAAAAGAAAACATATGTGACAACATGTATGTGTGTGCGTGTAGATATTTTACCGTGCCGGCAGTGTGAAATATTTGATGATACCAGGACAAAGGGAATTGGTGGGAACTGAGGAAATGACACTGTGTGGGAGTTCCAGTGACTCCAGCGACAGCCATCGGTGAGTAGAGTCAGGAACGGTGACTTAGATTAATACAGTGTGTGTGCACATGTGTGTGCACGTGTGTGTGAAGAGACCTCACTGAACCTGTGGCGCACCAGTTAGGCTGTCTGGACAGAGATACAGCCAGCTGCTTTGCGACAAGATTAGTGTGACAATTTACTAGAGGAAACAAACGGTTTCTTCGCAGGTGATTCTGGGTTCACTAGGAATGCATGGGCAAGAGGATGGGATGAGCCCCACCTCACAGCACACGACAAGCTTCTTACAGTGCGATCTGGGTTGGAGAGACGGCTCAGCAGTTAACAGCACCGCTTGCTTTTCCAGAGCTGAGGGTTAGAGGTGGTGGCAGGTGCCTATAATCTTAGCACTCGGGAGGCAGAGGCAGGATGATTAAGAGTTCAAGGCCAGCTTTGACTATGTAATGAGTTTGATGCCAGCCTGGGCTATATGAGACCTTGTCCCATGCAAACAAAGAGAGAGAACTGAAAAGGCTAGAATGGGCAAAGTATTTGCAAATCATATCTGATAAGGACTTAACATCCAGAATTTTCCACAAATCCCTACATCTCAACAACAAAAGAAAAAGGACTCAGTTAAATAATAGGGCACCTCAGGCTCACTAGATGGCTCTAATGAGCAGTGCTGAGGGTACAAGGAAGCTGGAGACCTCACACGCTCATGGCCGGATGTGCGGCCACCACTGGAGAAAATATCCCGACAATTCCCCTGAGAACTAGAATCTTGGCATGCTCAACCTGTGACCTGAGGACTGCAGGTGTCCCAGCACATTTGTAGTTAATAATATCATGTCCAAAGGGCGGACACATGCAACAGATGACCAGGGATCAATTCCGTGTGTGTGTGTGTGTGTGTGTGTGTGTGTGTGTGTGTGTGTGTGTGCATGCGTGCACATGCGCACTCACACTTAGTGTTTTCCTTTATTTCTCTCCACTCTATTTTTTTGAGACAGGGTCTCTCACTGCACGTAGAGCTGGCTGTTGATGCCAGGCCAGCTAGCCAGTGAGCCCCAGGGATCTGCCGCTCTGTCCTCCCAGCTTTTTTCATCTGTGTATAGGGATCTGAACTCATTTCTCATGCTTGTGTGTGGCAAGACGTTACCCACTGAGCCCATCTCCCTACCATCTCACCAGCTTTCACACTTTACACACTGTCTTTCTTGTGCATAAGTTATGCTTCAACATGGCAAACAGAATTCTGTACATGTGTTACTTTGGTAAAAAGAAAATTTATATTTGGGGCTTGAGAGGTGCTCAGTAGTTACGAACACTCTTTACTCTTCCAAGGACCGAAGTTCTATTCCCTGCACCTTCACAAAGCAGCTCATAACACCCTTTAACTCTACCACTGGGGATCCAACACCCTTTAGGCCTCCTTAGGCACTTGCACGCATGTGCACACACACAAATAAATAGTCAAATAAATCTTTTAAAATTGTATCTGAAGGGAAAATTACATCCTGCTGTAGTCTGTTATTCTAGAAATACAAATACTAAATTACTTAATTCAGTATAATATACTGAATATAAATATGGGGGGGCAGGGAAAGGAAAATCTCTGGAGCCCATTGGCCGGGAAGACTAGCTGAATCAAGTTAGCAAGAGACCCTGTCTCAAAACAGTAAGGCAGAGAAGAACCGAGGAGGCCACTGACGTTAACCTGTGACCTCACATGCACACGTTTGCACAGCACACACACCCATACAAGCATACATACAGAGAGAATTTCTTAGCGCTTACCAGCCTGGCTATGTCTTCTGACTCAACCGCAGTATACTCTTACCACTTTATGAGTTGAGAATGGCAGCTCTGGGGACTGGGACATCGATGGTCCTGTGGTATCTTTCTCTGGGCTCCCTAAACCTTGGTCTCCCCATCCATAAAGTGGAAGTATTTTTTGTTTGTTTTTCAAGACAGGGTTTCTCTGTGTAGCTTTGTAGACCAGGCTGGCCTCAAACTCAAAAGAGATCCACCTGCCTCTGTCTCCTGAGTGCTGCCAGTAAAGGTGTGTGTCACCACCGCCTGGCTAAAGGGGGAAGTATTGAGTACTACTCCAGTTTTTATTGGGTTGAATCATGTGGCCTTCCCCTCAGGCCCTGTGTGCTAAAGGCCTCATCCTCAGGCAGTGCTGCAGCCACCATTCCTAGGCAAGGCAGTAGAAACTATGGCAGATCAGTCTGGCAGCTAGAAGTTAGCTCACTGCCCTTGAAGTGGGGACTGGGGTCCTGGCTACCCTGCGTCTTTTACTTTCCGGCTGCCACAAGCTAAGCAGCTTCACTCCACCATGCGCTTCAGTCACAATGATCTCCACGAAGGCTCCACACCACTGTGCCCAAGCAGCCCTGGACAGAACCCTGTCCTCCCCTTTGACTGTGGGAAAGGTGACTAGCATAAATGGCTAGAGCATCTTTCTAAAATGTCCAAGAGGACCCGTCTACGGGACAGTTGGCTGTACCTGGTGCCAAGGACGATGGCCTCTCACACCCCACCATGGAAGGACACACAGTCCTGTCTGGGCTTCTGTAACAAAGCTGAGAGAGGTTGCATGCACCAATAAAGGGGGAAAGGCCACGATGAGAGATGGTAGAAGGCAAAGGAGAAGAGGCACAGGCTCCCGAGGAATCTGGACTAGTAGAGTGATGGGTGAGAACACTAGGAGAGGTTGGATCCAAGATGACATCCAGGGTCCTGGGACAATGGGCCGCTCAAAGTTCCTTCAGCAAATGCTGGGCTCACTGCCAGGGCAGGTTTCCCAGGGTCCATTAGCATAGCATTTTGTGGCACCCCACTGGCTTCAGCAGCCTCACCTGGGCTAGGAAGGCATGGTGAGGGGCAGAAAGGGACCCTACTGTAACCCACACTCAGCTTGGTGTCTCACAGCTGCCCCTCACACAAAGAATGCTCTGGACACTCAGGAGCAAGGGTTTCCCTCTGCCCCTCAGGGCCCTCACAGATGATGGGGGCTCTTCGCCAGCATGGTCCTTGTGTCCTCCCACATCTACCCCTGAAGCCGAGCCCTGGTCTGCTGCCCCTCGGGGCCCAGCTCTGGACAGCCCGGCTGTGCTATGAATAGCACAGTCCTTTTCCTTTCCAAATATAAAAATGTTTGCTTTCAATCAGGGGCGTCTAGGGAGATGGAAATTATAGGATTGGAGAGTGTCCTTGGGTAAAGAATGCTGAAAGCTCGTAGGGCCTCTGATTAGGGCTGGAATAATTCCTGCTGTAATATAAACAAGCCTTGCTGGGCTAATGGGGGGCGGGGGCGGGCCAGGAAATAGGGGCACATGCCACGTCTTTGTTCTCTCCTCTCGCTGAATGCCAGCGAACAGGGCCTGGCTTAGTGTCTCTAGTAGCCCAGCACTGGTAGGACCATGGCTGACTGGTCCCTGCCCTTAGAGCCTGGTGCTGCTACTGTGACAGGTAGAGATGTGCTTGTGGTATCCCGTTCTGGCTTTTCAGTGCCTTCCCTGACCCTGAGCCAGGCGTGGAGTAGGCAGGATTGAGATGAACTATGCACATGTACCAGGGCCAGCCTAGGAAGAGAATAGGCTGCCTGGGAAAGCATCACACAAGCAAGCATTTCCTCTGCACTTATCCACCAGTCTGCTAGCCAGTCAACAACCGTTGAATGGTCCTTCCTGGTGACATCAATAGTGAAAATGTCCTCACTCTCATGGGTTGCAACATAAAGAAGAAAATACAGACAGGGTAAATCTTAGCCTCATGGTTGGGGCAGTGACCTAGGAGATAATTTTAGACATTTGCACCAATATCTATCTGGCTGGGGACAGCTATCTTTTCAGCCTTTGCGGCTGTCTTTAAAACAAGGTTATTTTTATTCTTGGGTATGTGTGCGAGTATATGCCATGTTCATGCCATCACCCACAAGAGGGCAGCATATCCATCGGACTTGCAGTCTCAGGTGGTTGCCAGACATGGCTGCTGGGAACTCAACTCTGGTCATCTGAAAGAGAAGTTGGAAACTTAACTTTTGAGCTTCGCCTTCTTTCTCTGTGAGCAGGTGGATGGTCACCACCTTTCTTTTTTGAAGCCCAAATCTAGATGTGGGTCTGTCTGGGTTTACGTCCTGAAATGGAACCACCAAGTGATAGAGCCCTGTCAGGAAGATCCTGGAGGAGGCAGCAGGGGGCAGGTCCCGGTCCTGGGTCACTGTTGTTAGGTCATAGGCTCTCATTGTAAAATGGGTGCAGAAAATAAAGAAAAGTAGTCTGTAATAGCCCCAAGAAAGGACCTGTCTGAGTTGCATGGGAGCTGGAGGCCCTCGGGCAGTAGGTACCCCTCCAGCCAGAGTAAGGCGGCCCAGCTCCGTCCTGGATGAGCTGGGGCGAGCCTGCACGTTTGGAAAGAGAAAATAAAAAAGGAGGAGGACAAGCTCTGAGTCCAGGACTGAGCCCAGCAGGGAGCAGGAACTCAAGTGGCCAAAGACAGAGCCAACATGTAACTGCAGGGCAGAGTTCAGCGTGACACCTGTTAAGTGTTTCCAAGGCAGGAACGAACCGAGGCAGGGCATCACCCGCCCTCCCCGCGTGGCTGAGGGATCGTACTGGTCAGGTTGCTCCCTGACGCGCATCGTCCTAGAGATTCTACCGGGCCTTTCGAGAAGGGCAGCACCGCGGGCTGGGAGGTGGGAACCGGGAGGCGGGGTCCATCCCGGGGCGGGGGCGGCTCTGGAATGCGGCCGCCTAGCAGATGGCCCCTGCGCGCCCTGCCGGGGCCGCCAGCGGTTCCGTATTTACACTACATTAATAATGGTTTAAACGCTCTCATAAATACATGCTGATTAATTGGCAATCCATTTGCCGAGGGCCGGCCTGCCAGACGGTTTCCTGGAGGCCCCGCTCCACATCCCGATAAACACGCCGGGCCGGGCGCTAATGCACCGCCCCGCCCAGATCCGCGGGCGGTGCTGCTCAGCTGCGCCTCCTGGGGATCAGGGGACCTGCCGGGAGCTCCCGGGGACACGTGCGTCCTGCGGTGTTCGGCTCCCGGGCCCGCGCCGGGACCCGCCGCCTAGCTGATCGTGGTTGAGGCTCCGGGTTCCACGCCTCCCTATTGACCAAGAGATCATCCAGGGAGGAGGCGCCTGGGCTCTGGGGTTCTCACCATGCGGGGCCACCAGGGCCCTCCTGTCATCTCCTCCTGGCACAGGCCCCGCTTCTAGAACTGGGGGTGTCAGGAGGGAGGGGTTCATTTCCATGGAAGCAGAGCGGAGCCCCTAACCGAGTCTGGGTAGCGGCTCTCTGTTACGAGTGCCAGTCCCCAGGGAAGACACACCTCACTTTACCCCTGTCCTTTGGCAATTGACGCTAGCCCCGCCCTCCACAGCCCTTCGGAGTCCTCAGCTTCCAGCTCATCAACTCCAGCTGTTTCGGGCACCTCTCTTGCGTCCATTCTGCAGGTGGGAACATTGACAACCGCCTGCCAGGTGGCCTGGCTGGCAAGTGACAGCTCAAGACACCCCCACGCGTCTGTTCCGGGCTACAGTGTTAAAAGAAAGAATGAATGAATACTAAAAGCTCAGATGGGGTGGTGGGTGAGGGAGGGGTGTGCCCCCTCTGGTCCCTGCCCTGATGATTGGCTTTTAAGCTCGGGCAGACCTCGAGTGGGGAGGTCAAAGGTGGCTGCTGATGGCTGTCACTCAAACAAAATAGGCCCGTTTTCATTTTTCACTTGGGCCCAGACCCCTCCAAACAGACAGTGATTAGGCCCTGATTGAGCCTTTCCTCCGCCTGATGACTCCCACATGTGACCCGCTCCCAAATTACATGCAAATGTTCCCGGACGAGCTGCTGAAAGCCCTAGGGGGCCCCGAAGGGGCCGAGTCCCGGCTCCCCGCACCCCTCCCCCGCAGGTGCAGGCGGCCAGGTCACTGGCCTCACCTGCGGGGCCGGGTTTTTATAGCGCCGCCTGGCGGCGACATGAAGCACTCTCCGTTTGCTGAGGGTAAATGATGGAGACAGCCTGGCTCCATGACCTATGTGGACAGTCCACAGCTTGTTGTGTTCTCTATAGGGAGGAAGGTACTTGTGATGACGGTCATTGCTGTGGCAGCGTGTAACATATAGGTGAGAGCCAGCACAGCCTTGGAGCTGTGAGGTCCCTGGCGCTCTTGGAGCTCTGGCGTGAAAGTCCCTCCCCCTACCCAGCAACACACACACATACACACACACACACACACACACACACACGTACAGTGTCCTTAGAAAGTGATAGGTCACTATTCTCAACTTTGGATTGTGCATGAAGGGACATCGTGGGCAGCAGCCTACAGGTCCGGGCTCCAGTCTTACCCTGCACAGGGATCATGGCAGCGGCTCCACAGCGAACCTGGCTCATCTTTATGCCTAGTTTTCAGAGTTTACTCACACAGCTAAGCAGCCGTGAAGGCGTCTGGGACCATCCACATCAATGTCGAGGCCCTGACCTCTGCAGGGCAGCAGGACAGCTGGGGCTGACTGAAGGCTTCAACTCATCCCGGGCTTTTCTCTAGGACCAAAGCTCTCATAGGGAAAGACTCCCCCTCTACAATGTTGCAGGCAACATGCCAGTGATAGATCAGTCCTGTGGGGGTGGGGGCTGCAGTCCCAAGTCAATGGAGGGAAAGGCCTCTTACAGGACCTTAGGACCTTCCTTCCTTCCTTCCTTCCATCCATCCATCCATGGTCTGTTGGCTTTTGCCTGAGTCCCTGTTAGACCACCAGTGTCAAGGAAGGATCTAGCCAGTCTTGCCAAGCTGATCGCTCACACTTGAGAGGGGTCTTGGGGTTGGGGGGATTCAGTATACATCAGTATACCTGTGTGCAACTGTGTGTGTGAGGGGGTGTACTTGCATGTGGAGGTCAGAAGTTGACTTCAGGTGCTGTCTCTGTTTTGATTTCCATTTTATTCTTCAAGACAAGGTCTCTCCTTTCCTGCAGCTCACTGGATCATCTAGACTGAGTGGCCAGTGGGCATCAGGGATCTTCATCTCCCCAGGCTGGGATTGCAAGGGTGTGCCGTGCTTTTTATTCATTCACTTTTTGTCTGTTTATTTATTTAATAATTGCATCTTGGCCTTTTAGCTAAAGTCATATTTTTTAGACTCTCTCTCTGTGTGTGTGTGTGTGTGTGTGTGTGTGTGTGTGTGTGTGTGCAGGTGCTGTCAGAGGCCAGAAGTGGGTATCAGATTCCCTGGAGCTGCAATTACAGGCAGTTGTGAGCTTGAAACATGGGCGTTGGGAAATTGGGTCCTCTACAAGAGCAGTAGGTGTTCTTAACTGATGAGTCATCTCTCCAGCCCTCAGCAAACATTTACAGTGCTCTCTCTCACAGGGGCAGGGGGCACACCAGACCAGTTACCATGACTCCTAGTTTGCAGGTAGGCACCCGTGGACAGTTACAACCACAAAATAGCGGTCATGGAATGCCAGCTGCCAACTGTCCCCAAACCAGGTGGGAGAGACAATGAAGCTGTCCACTTAGTGATGCAGGGAAAAACGTGCCTGGGAAGGCGATGGCCAGAATGTAAGGCAAGAAGATGCATCGCAGAGAGGCTGGGCAGCAGATGGCCATGAGGGCAGGCAGGTGGGAAGTGGTGATTTATGCTTTGGGTTGGGGGAGTGAAGCTGGTAGAGAGGAAGTGTTAGAAACGGGAGGTGTGGAGAGGGAAACGGTGGGTAGAGAAAGGGGGTTGAGGTGTGGCCTTCAGCTTCACCCAGGTGGAAGCAACCAGGAGCCCCTTCTCGGGGCAGAGGGGAAGGCGGTGGAGACGTGAGCACAGCCATGTGGAGGACTGCTGTGAAGAGAAGGACCCGTGCCTCCGGAGAGGATGGAGTACCCTGGAGCACATCTGCCAGCTGGCAGGAGCACCTTCTCCAGAGTCTTAAGGAGAAACTCGGGGGGAGGGGGATATGAACCTGTGAGTAGCACAGCCCCATCCCCACTCCCTACCTCCACCAAGGGGGGGTGTCACTTCAGTCTATGGTAGGCAGGAAGCAGCCGTGAGCCCCACCCTCCCCAGCAGGTGGGTGGCCCCTCATCAGCCTGCTGTGGAAAGTGAAATCACTTCTTCCAATTACGGTCGAATCTGGAAACTTTTTGTGCCTCCGACATTTCCTCCTGCCCAGGAGTTAATCAGCCCTCAGCTGTCCCCGCTGGGGCCAGGGTGTGGGGCACCAGGCCATGGTGCCCTAGAAAATTGTTTCTCATCGCCAATTATTGCCCATTAGAGCTAATGGTGGCACTTAATCGCCGCACACTTATCTGGGGTGTTTTAAGCCACTGGAATGGCTGCCCCTTCCACCTCCCCCCTCCAAGCCTGAGCACAGCTCAAGCTGTTGCCAGGAATATATATATATGTATCTCAAATCACACATCTGATACCGTTTTGTTTGAAAAACGATCTGGCCTCCCCTCCCTCATGTCTGCTGGTCACACAGTGAAGTGTGGGGGCAGCAGTGGATTCCTTGGGGGGTTATGTCCCCAAGGCCTGGGGGAGGCAGGGCGGCCCGACCCAGCTACTCTGGAAAACACTGGGCCCTAGCTACAGATGAGGAAGCTGAGGCTCGGGGGAAGAGGGATGTGCAGAAGGTCACCAGTGGTGGCAGGAGCCAGAAGAGTGAGTCCCATCTCCTCCTGCCTCAGTCCGGGTTGGGGACAGGGTAGAAGGGTGGTGATATAGGCTTGCCCTTGGGACTGGGGCAAAGGAAATGGGATAAAGGGACTCCCCTGTCCTGGCCCTGCCGTAGGCATAGGCAGGAAAGGTCTGGGAGGCTGGCGAGATGGCTCAATGGGTAAGAGTGCTTGCTGTGCAAACATGAGGACCTCAGTTCAAAGTGCTAGCGCTCACACAGCCATTGGTGCCTGCAACCCCAGCAAGGCAAGAAGGATCGCTAGGTCTTGCTAAGCCTACCTCCAGGGTTAGTGCGAGAGCATGCCTCAAGGGTATATAGTGGAGAGCCATACAACCCATGTCCTTTCTTGTCTTCCACTTGTGCTCACATGCCAGGGATGGAACCCAGGGCCCTGTCATCCTTGCTACTGCTCACTGCAGTCACAGCCCTCTTATTCTCAGACAGCGCCTCACTAAATTCCATGTTTGGTTTAAATGTGCTCTCCTTCCTCAGCCCCAGGTCCCCGTGCCCCACCAGGCAAGGGAGCTCTGTAAAGACGCCGGTGTGACTGGCTGAAGAGCTCAGACGTTCCATTCTCACAGACAGAAGGCTTCACGTGGGCCACCAGGTGGAAGTTCCTGAACTAACATGCACGACGCCACTTCTTCCCAAAGTGCTGCCAGATCCCTCTGGGTTTCCTGTTCTTTGGATGAGGCTCTGGTTCCTGAAAGGGCTGAGAGGTGGTCCCTGTGAGGGTGCCAGGCTGGTTCTACCCACAGTCGCCCAGGGGAGTGCTGTGGTAGTTACAGAGTGACAGTGGGTGGCACTAAGGTGGGCAAGGGTAGGTATGAGGGCCCCTCACTACTGCCCAGTGATGGTCTGCCCCAGGCCAGGTCTCAGACCATTGGTACACAGTGCTGAATTCTCATCAGCTGTCTGTGATAAAGGCCTGATGATCCCAGCAGAGCTCACAGAGCCTCCTTAGACTTCTCAAAGGTCCATGGCACCCCAGGCTCACAACAAAGGATGGAATAAACCACTGTCGGATCAGAGACAAAGCCAAGAAACAGAAAAAGTGGACTCATCACCCAGAAAATTCTAGCATGTCCCACAAAGAATATGATGAGGTGATATGCTAGAACTAACAAAGTGATGTGTGACTTCCTCCTCCCTTCCTTCTTTTCGTCCTTCCTTCCTTTCTCCATCCATCCCTACCTAACTCTTTTCTTTCCACAGATAAAGAAGAGAGAGGAAGAGGAGGAGGGAGGGAGGAGGGAGAAGAAGGGGGAGGGAGGGGAGGTGAGGAGGCATGTGTACCGTGTTGGGGGAGGATGCTGCCTGAAGAATGAGGAAACAGACATGCTGGATCTCCACTTCTGAGAGTCCTGACTGCCCATAGTTGCCACCCCTCTATAATACGTTGTGTTCCCACTCCTCTGTTGTTCCCCCCCCCACCCATGGACGCCTGTGCCATGCTGGGGCTGGTGTCCTGCCTATGATCAGGAGACAGAGCCCAAGTGCTGTGGCTTCAGCTTCAAGGGTAGAGACCTATTCAGTGGAACTCAGGATGGATGCTTGGCATCATGAGACTGCCACCACACAGCTATTCCAGCCACCTTAGGAGCCTGCTGTGTGGATCTATCCATCCACAGCCTCATTACCATCCCCATCTCACCACCCAGAAGGGGCCAAGGCTGTGTCAGAAAGAGCCACCTTGAAAGCCACCAGGACACAGCCCAAGGGCAAGATGGATGGGCGTCACCGGCCACTTTAAGGCTGTGTTTATGGGACACCCAGGCAGCTGGTCAATCCCCTAGGGCCATCACTCACTGGGCTACCAGGGCCTCTGACAGACTTGGAGATTGTGTGGCCACCTTCACTGGGACAGCACTTAGCATCTTAGCCTGAGGCCGGGTGCAGGTCCTGTCCCAGCCTTAGGCTTGACAGATGAGGCACTGTGACCCTGGGGACAAGGAGGGCACAGGGCCAGAGCAGGAGAAAGGCAGCTCACACCAGGGCCTATAGCTCAGCCTGTCTGCTATGCTCCCTGCACCAACAGTCTACCCAGACGCCCAGACTCGGGCCTCTCTCTAGTAGATGTCAGACTGCCTACTGGACCAGGTATCACAAAGGCGCACCCCACTCAGTGGACAGAGGCCCGAGCTGCTGCTTTGAGGAAGTCACTGATGTAAGTCCCTCCCTCTGTCTTTCCTCTCCATGGATGAAGCCAATGACTTAGAAGTGTGGGGACACAGGGTCAGTGGGCTCTATAGGAAGAGTACCAAGCAGTTGGAGCACCCCTACTAGACCAGCTTGATGGCAGTGGTGTGGGGGAGGGGAGGAGACTGAGGAAAGAGCTTGAGCAGAGTTCACTTTGCTCCTCTGGTGTCTCCTGGTTACCAGCTCTTCAGTTTCCCGACCCAAGAAGCATGATCCCTAACTGTCGGGTCAAGAGCTGGGTGAAGAGGAAGCCAGAAGACAGGTAGACACTGGGTTCCTTGTGGTGAGACAAAGTCCCTGGGCAGCCTAAACCAGGCCTCAAGGCTGTCTCACAAAGAACTTCAAGGTATTCATCTGCACACACGACTTATCCTCAAGAACAATATACAAACTGGCTGCGTGCAAACCCAGCTCCAAGCAGATCAAAGACACAGTGCAGGAGATGCGGCTGCCAGGCTCTTGGGGAGCCACAGTAAGTCTCCGTGGCCTTGTATCTGGTGATAGATTCTCAGATATGCCACCCAAATGCAGGAGAAGCAAATGAAAAGAAGTGGATGAATGGGTTGGATCCAAATGAGAGACTGTGCGCTTCAAAGGATGCTGTCAAGAATGCAGAAACATGACCCAGAGAGTGGGAGGAAATATTTACAAATCATGAGCTTGATAAAGGTCTTGTGCCCAGAGCAGATAAAGAACTCTTAAAAATTTCCAGTAAAGATGAGAGCCCAGTTTTAAAACCAGATTTCTCTAGGGCAGTGGTGCTCTGGGGGTGAAGGGTGGGGGGGTGGAGAGATGGCTCAGCAGTTAAGAGCTCTTGATGCTCTTGTAGAGGACCAGAGTTTGATTCCCATCCCCCACTTAAGATGCACACAGATCCAAAGGGTTCCAGGGACTCTGGTTTTAAGTGCCCACTCCCTAGCCTCCATTGTTGCTAAGAGGAATACAATTCATTATTGGAATACACTCCATCATTGAAATGTCTGGCCTGTGCAGACACAGTGGCAAACATCTTGGCAATTCCTCCAGATATTAACTAGGGACTTGCTATCCACCAAAGGAAAGCACCCCAGGCTTGTGCTCAAGAGAACAGAAAGCTCATCTTCATCCAAAAACCTGCAAGTTCATAATGACATTGTTTACAAGAGCAAATGGGCAGATGAACAGGTAAGGACAATATGGAAGCCAGGACAGTGGCTCACACCTGCAATCCCAATACTTAGGAGTCTGAGGCAGGAGGATTGCTACGTTCCAGGCCAGCCTAAGCTACAGAGTGAGTCCTACATCCTACGTTTCTTTCCCTGTCTCTGTGACAAAATACACTGACAAAAGTTAACTTCAGGGGGCTGGAGCGATGGCTCAGCAGATATGAGCACTGGCTGCTCTGCCAGAGGACGGAGTTCAATCCCCAGCACCCACATTCTGGCTCACAGTCATCTATAACTCCAGTCCTTGGGTAACTGATGCCCTCTTCTGGCCTGTACCACATGAACATGGTTCACAGACATACATGTAAGCAGACAGAAAATGAAAAGGAAGGGAATTTGAAAACAGCAATTTGAGGGAGGAGGGGTTTAATATCAGCTTACAGTTCAAGGAACAGTTCACCACGGCAGGGAATGAGAGCAGCGGGAGCCGGAAGCAGTTGGTCACGGGGTATTCGCAGTCAGGAAGCATGGAGGAATGTCTGTAGGCTCAGTTCACTTTCTCTGTGCTACACGGTCTAGGATCCCCTATGCAAGGAAACACCCACTCACAATTAATATGGATCTTCCCACATCAACTAATTGCTTCTAAATCTCATCCCCCCCAAAAATAAAGACAGATCGCTGAGGTGGGATACACCGCAATCCCAGCAGTAGAGAGGCAGGAGGATCAGAAATTCAAGGTTATTATTCGCTACATAAGGAATTTGCGATTAGTAACCCTATGTACTTCTTCTTCCATATAGAATACAGACAACAATTCTTTTAAAAAAGAAATTACTCAAAAAGCTGAAAGTGATACACCCCCGTTTAGCAGCGTTATTTTACCAGATGACATATCCCAGGGTTGGAGGGACCAAGGTCCCATTTCAACCCTCAAATGGATTCATTACTAAGGTGCTGGGGGAGGTAATGGGTGTGGCTTTGCTCGTGTGGGTCATGTGGTAACTTCTTTTACACTGTGTCCATGTTTTTGGAAAATGCAAACCCTCAGAGGAACTGGCAGAGGCCTCTCTGGTCCTCTCGGGGCCCCTTCCCACTGTGTAGTGAAGTTCACCTGTTCTCGCCTCCATATCCTTTATCTGAAGCCCTGCTGGCCTTAGCCACACCACTGGTCCTTGGTGTGCATGGTGGGCCTCTGCTTCCTTGTCCGTCTGTCCTCTCCCTATGCCCTGTGGTGGAGTGTAATAGGAGGCCCACAGGAGCCAGGCATTTCCAGGTGGGGTACACACCTGTGCCGCCTGGCTGCTAGGCCCCTTTGGAAACAGTGAGGTCTGGAGACCAAACGAAAGCATGAGTGACACAGGCCCCTGTGCTCTGCTCCCCCCCCCATGACTGGCAGGCAGAGGGCACAGACCTGGGCCTCCGTGTTCCCTTCAGACTGCAGAGGTGGCAGGAGAAGCCAGTGTAGATGGGTCTCACCCTGCCTGAAAATGTCCAAGAAAGCAGGAAGCATCTTCCAGCTCTGTGTCTGCCCTCTTAGCCTTCCTTTGTGCCCGTGCTGGGGCAGGGGGTGGAGGAGAGAGCGCACCCATGATCACTGGAGTCAAAGGCCTTTCCTAAAAGCCTCCTGGGCTGTCAGAGGTCCACGGGCAGGGTCCATTAGCACAGGCTGGTGATTTGTGGGCTGCTCTTGTAAACACAGGGCTTAGAGAGGGGAAGGCCGGGGAGGCAAGGGCTCATCCTGTGCACCTGATTCTGGGGACACCCCTCCCAGCACAGGGAGCCAGGCCAGGGACCACCAGGGGTGTTTCTGCCCACAGGGGGAAGAGATAAAAACCCACCAGATACTCTCCTTCCCACCAGAGCTGGGGACAGAATTCCGAAAGCGTGCTCAAGTGCTCCCTGACTCCCCCCCCCCACTCCCTCAACCCTCACCACCCTAACCCCTTACCCCACCCCACCCCTGTGTCTGTGCCTGGCTGCTGCTGCTGAGCCCATTCCGTCCATCGCCACATCTGCAGCAGGAGCCTCCAAGCTTCCCCCTCCAGGCTTGCTGGCAGTTACAGTGTCTGTGACTGTCTCCTTGACCATAGGAGCTGCCACCTCCCCTGGCAGCACTAACCATCTGTTTGAATGAACAGATGAAGGATGAGGAATGGAAAGATGACTTAGTAGGTGAACCCTTCCAAGCCTGACCACCTTAGGTTCCATCCCTGGGACTCATATGGCTGGCAGAAGGAGAAAACTGACTCCTAAGAGTTGTTCCCTGACCTCCACACAGACCGCGTGTACACACACACACACACATACACACTCACTTAAATAAGTGATGGAACGGGATGAAGAATTAAAAGCAAAGGACAAATGAATTCTTGGACATCTATCCTAAGCCAGGCTCCATGTGGAGGCTGAGAGGCGCAGAAGGGTCCATCCATGCGGAGGAGGGAGGTCCCTGGAGGAGGAGATTGGGATGGGTTGGACTTCCTGCAAAACAGGGCTTTGTTTGGGGGGAGGAACTTTGTGGACTGAAGTCTGGGGAAAGTATTCGAGGAAAGGGTTAGTGCAAAGGCCCTGAGGCAATGCTGAGAGGTTGGGCTCAAGCCGAATGCAGCAGGGAGGAAAGAAGGGGGGGCAGTTTATGTTTTGCCCTGGAAAATCTGCTGGCTCTTGGGTCAGCCCCATTCCACCTCATAGGCAAAGAGGTCTCACATGACCTCACCTGATTCACTAGTTCTCAAGACAACACACAACCCTTGTTTCCCTCTACCCTTTGAAGTGTTTGTGTCTTCTCCTACCACAACTACAAGTGTTAAAACGTCTGGAGGACTCTCCTGTCCAGCCTCCTTCTGGTTTCAACCCCAGAGGTCCTGCAACTGCTCCCACCCTGCCAACCAGCCTCTTGCCTTCAGCACATCTACCCAGGGGACCATGGGATCCCCAGAATTCAGCCCTGAGCGGTACCTTGGGAGAACGAGTCACATGCATTTGGGAATTGCCGGGCACGGGTTCTGAGGAGTTCTGTCCAGTTCACCGCACTTCGAGTCCCCTGCTCTCCCCTCTTTCCCGCTTTCCAGTCAAGGACAGGGGGAGAGGTAGACAGATAGACTCCTTCACAAGGACATCATCAGGAAGAGGTGTATCCTCCCAAGAACCGCAGTTCTGTGTGGAGGTGATGTCGAGCGGAAAAATGAGGAGGGCACCAAAGCTGTGGCCCTGTACCCTGATGGGCAGGATGGCTGTATCCCTTACCCCTGCACTATCTGAACCCAAGACCTAGCACATCCCACATGTCCCTGACCCACATCACCCCCAGAACCACCGATGCAGAACTACAGGCCCTACTCCATGACATGACTTTCTTCACAGCCCCCATCTGGCACAAATGAATGCATTTTCTGCAGATGTCTCCCTTCTTGACATTCCTCATCAGAACATCAGCTCTGGAAGCTTGGAGCGGGGGCTTGCTTCGACTCACACGTGTGTTTGTTACTTGCAGCAGGACCTGGCAGAGATCAGCCTGAGCCAGGCGTGTGGCGCCCAGCATTGGTGAGGGCACTTGCTGTGAGACAGTGTGAGGCATGAGAGTGGGAGCGGGCTGTGCTAACTTTGAACTGCTGGCCTTCCCTCTTTCTAATGCAGAGGTAGGACAAGGGCTGTGGCTCCCAGAGGCTGCTCATCTGCAGTGGGGCTGACCAGAGGAAAGAGGAGAGAGAACTCTAGGGAATTCTTACTTCCATGGAACACTGCGACTACAACTGAAAGATGCAGGAGGAAGTTAGTGCTCTGACTCGTTAGTTTTGCACGCATGTGAGAGTGTGTGTGTGTATGTAGTATGCATGATTGTGCATGCATGTTTTTACATGTGCATGTATTCATGCACACGGAGGCCTGAGGTTAATGTTGGGAATAATCCTTCATCACTCTTTCACCTTATTCACTGAGATAAGGTCTCCAAGTTAACCCAGAGCTTGCTGGTAAGGCTGCCAGGACCCTGGAGATCCCCTGTCTCCACCTTGCAAGACTGTCTCACCCAGCCAGCATTTAAATGAGTTCTGGGGACTCCAAACTCTGATCCTCACACTTGAATGGCAAGTGACTTAGCTGAGCCATCTCCTCAGCCCCCTTTGGTTCCGTTTTAAAGGCATGTCTCAGCAAGGGAAAGCATGCTGGTCCTGGACATGGGCAGAGATCATGTTTGTTCCAGGTTACACACAGCAGACAACGAGGGTGAGAGAATTCAGAACCCTGCAGCTTGGTACAACACCTTCCTGCATGTGTGTTACATACATGCAGCTGTGGATGGAGTATGACAGAATAGACGCACAGTTACGCCAGAGTCCCCTGGAAGGTTGAAAGTGCAGGGGACAATGCTTCAGAGAGCAGTGTGACTGTCCCATCCCTTTGGGCTGTTTTGCATTGGCCCTGCCCACAATAGCCAACTTGCTCCTGATGAATTCCTGGAAACAGGTATTGCCTGACCGAGGCCCCAAAGGGTTCTCTAAGTCAGTCTGTGGAAGGCTCTCCCTGGATGGGTGGGGAGACCTGCCTACTACACTGCACAGATCAAGGATCAAGGGCAGGCACAGCCTGGCTGGAGAGCCCTCTCAACAGGCCGGAGATTAGGGGCTTCTGTGTATAATAAAGGTGACTGAGTGTCAGCTGGAGGTTTTTATGTTCTTGCAGAGGCCCCAGCTGTCTTGTGGCCGGAAGGATGAGTTTTTAACCAGTGGCTAAAGTGTTTAAATAGGTTTCAGCCCAAAGGGGTTTGGGTGGGCTTGGGCACATCTTTGAGTCCCTTCCCACCCCAGACAGCCCATGCCTCCTCCCTGCAATGCCTGGAGGTGGGTGCCTTTGATGGAGGTGACATGCTAGCATGGGCTAAGGTATGGTTATAGGGACACTCTGCTCTGGTCTAGCATCCCAGAAACTAGTCCAGTTTCCAAGGTGTACAGCTTTGGGTGGCCCCAGACATGGTCTCCTAACTGTGGGTTAAGGCTGAGGAGTCTTATTTGTTACAAAGTCCCCTGTCCTCAGGGTGGCCATCCCTGCCCTCTGTGGAACCTAAGAGGCTGTGGTGTGGCCTGAGGTCAGTGGGATCTCTTCACCAGGACTAGTACTCTAAGACAGACTCACACGCCTTTCTCCTGGTCTGCAGTGAGTTTCTACCAAGCATGGGAGTCTGGCCAAGATGATCATCTGAGATGCTCCTCCAACAAGAACTCCTGCTCACCAAGCCCACCATCTGCTTGTCCAGGGTGTCCTCGACCTCCTTGTAGGCATTCGGGACTCCTTTAGCCACCCCATCTGAGGTCTCAGATCCCACCCAATCTCATGAGCTCTGCAGATCTGTAAACCCTCACCTCTGAATGGGTACAGGGATCAGAAAATGCACAGTGGACCTCAGCCACAGGGACAAGTGGCTCACAGGGGTCTCCAGGCCCATAGGGAGAACCCGAGGTGCATGGAGGCATGAGGCATGGACAGAGGAAGTGTCACAGTCCCTCACCTTCTCCACAGCCAGGAGCACTGCTGCTGAGTACAGTGGGTGGATCCGGAGCAGGAATTGCAATGTCCCAGCACACAATCAGCATCTCTGTACCCTAGTACCAGGCCAGGACAACGGCAGAGTTCAGAGTTATCAGAAACACAGATGGGAGAGGGCTGGCTGTGAAGGGGAGATGGCTTCCTTGGCAATGTGTTTATTGAACAAGCATGAGGCCTTGAGTTTTGCTCCAGGACCCCGTGAAAAGCCAGGCGTGGTGATGTGCACTACATCCCAATGCTCAGGAAGTGGGGACAGGAGGATCCCTGAGCTCAGTAGCCAGCCATTCTAACCTAACTGGTGCTGTCTGGTCCAATGAGAGGCAGCTCTGTTTCAGAGGAAGTGGACAGTATTCCTGAGAATGACATTGTACTCCAATCTCCACATGTACACACAAAAATACATGTATTATACATGAAAGAAAAGGAAGAAAAGAGAGAAAGATAGACTAGCTGGGTCACTGGGAGTGAAGGAAGCAGCATGCTTATCATATATCTTAACGGCCCGAGTCTGATGCCTGGCCCTCAACCACTGGACACGGTCAGTGTTAGGAATCCCACAGCAGGGAACCTGAGGCTCCAGGGACTCCTGTGACACCTGTGACTTCAGCCCCAGTGAACTCCCCAAATATGCAGGAGTGAGACCCACCGCTTTAGGGCCCTGACTCCTCCCCCTAGACTCTGCTGCTCTCAGCCTTCTCCTGTACCCAAGAGCATGAGCTTGAAGGCAGATGGGAGGTGCTCCTAGGTCACCCCTGGAACCTGTTGGGCCTGTAGAAACCCTCCTGGACTTCTCAGGTTAGATGAGCCTCCGTTCCCTGTGTTGAAGTATGAGGAGGTATGCTCACAGCCCCCATGACCAGACACTGTTATCTCAGGCCCTCTAGGGAAGTCTTTGGTGAGACATTTGCTCTTTGATGATAGTAGTGGCAGTGGGCTCATATAGGGCCACAGGGTGTGTGGGCAGACATGATGTATAGCGCAGTATGTTCTCTCCAGCTTTTAAAAGCTATGATCCATGAAGTCCCATGACCTAGAACTTCTAAGCGCTCAACGTTAGGCCCACAGACAGGAATGTTGCATGTCAATGCTCCAGTCACCTGTACGTCACCATGGCAAAGGCACTGGCAACTGATGGTAGTTGACAATTGGGCCACACATGGATCTACTGGGGGCCAAGTAAGGCAGGCATGTCTCACCTGATACGTGTCTCCCATGAATGCCACATGGCAAATACTGATCGTCTGAGAGTTGCATGGCAGTCTCTCACCTAGATATTGATACAGCAGGTGTCTTACTTGGATGACAGCATGGTGGTGTCGCAATTGGGTATCAATATAGCAAGTGTCTTACCTGAACTTCAGTACGGTAGGAGCATCTCCCCTGGACACTAACACAGCAGATGCCTCACTTGAATTCTGGTCTAGCATGTTTCTCACCTGGATGTTAGCATGGCGGACATCTCACCCGAATGCCAATGCAGCAAGCTCTCCTCACTCAGACAGATGCCAGTACAACATGCACTTTTCATCTGGGAGTCAGTACAGCAGGTACCTCACCTGGGCTCCGGCCAGTACTTCAGGAGTCTCACCCGAGTGCCAGGTACCAGCTACCATCAGGGGCAAGCACAGCCAGTGCTGAAGGCTTAGGGATCGATTCCTCAATTTTGAATGGACAGTGCTCTGTCTGGTTCAAACAGAAAGCTTACCGAATAGTAGAAGGTGGGTGGCTTGTCTCCAGCCACATTTAATGCAGTGGGCAGTGGCTCCCTCTCTGGGCTGAGTGGCTCATGGCTTGGCTGACTTTGGGGACACTCTCAGGAGTCATCACTGCCCACCCGCCCTGGGCCTCAGGTCAGGTTTCCATCTGCCGTCATTAGGCAATGTCAAACTCAGAGGGGCAACAGTAATTTGGACAATTAAGGCCACTATTATTACTTCCTCTCCTTAAACGGGGGCCAAATTACTCACTTAAACACAACCACCAGTTGCTGGCCACAGGCGGAAGGGGCCACCAGTGGGGGGAGGGGCTTCAGGGAACACATGAGAGAGAGAGAGAGGACAGTTGTAAAACCTCAGCAGCCCATGCACTGGTGACTGCCTGGCAGGTTTGGGTGACATTCTAAAGTCATTCTTCCGGGGGGGGGGGGGGGGGGGACTCAGTAGTCTTTGGACAGGCAGTACCATGTTGCCCTGTCATAGAGGCCGGGCCAGCACTCTGGCTCAGCTGATCACTATGGAGGGAATCAGAGCAGCAATGCCTCTTTGGAGTCTAAGGGATGGTGTGGGCTGAGCTTCCACCCAACAGGCTTGGCTTAGAGCTGGGTACAGCCAGAGAATTGGAGAGCCACTGGCTGGTCTGAATTGCTTCCCACAGGAGACTGTGAAGGCAAGACCATTCCTCAGGTGCAAGGCAGGCCAAGGTAGCCTTCTGCTCATGTGGGCAGGTGGCTCTAAAACCTGATCCCCAGTCTGGTGAGAAATGGGGGTCAGGGCAGGTGGCAGCATGCAAAGAAGGAAAGGGAACTGTGGGAGCGTGAATGTAACTAGCCCCCATAAACTCATAGGGAGCGGCACTATTAGGAGGTGTGGCCTTGTCGGAGCAGGTGTGGCCTTCTTGGAGGAAGTGTGTCACCGTGGGGGTGGCCTTTGAGGTCTCATATATGCTCAATCCATGCAGACCATTTCCTGCTGCCTATGGGATCTGGATGTAGGACTCTCAGCTCCTTCTCCAGCACCATGTCTGCCTGCACACCGCCATGTCCCACTGTGATGACAATGGACTAAACCTCTGAACTGTAGGCCACCTAATTAAAAGTTTTCCTTTATAAAAGTGACTGTGGTCATGATGTCTCTTCACCGCAATACAAACCCTAACTAAGACAGGTGTCCAGGGCCTGTCCCACTTCTCAGAGCAACTGCAACCAGGTGACAATTGCTGCAAGGACAGCAAGCGCTTATGTAGCACCTGCTGTGTGCATTTTCCATACACTAAATTCCTAGGGAAGACTTGAAAGTCAACTCCTATGGGAATAATACACGTTTCAGTCCCTGTGGCCGTGGCTGTGGCTGCTTCTGTGAGATGTATTGTTGAGGCTACCCCAGTACAGCCTGGGACCTAGAATCCCCCATAGACACATCACTCCTGATGTAACTGCCCACTGTCACTGAATTACTGTGTATTAAGTGAATGACCAGTGTGGGGGACACTGATGGGGTAGGTCTTGCCACATCCCACCACAGCCAGGCCCATGTGATGCTGGCAAGACGGATATATGTGCAATCAAGAGCCCAGTTGTGGTCACAAGCAGGGTGTCAAAACCAGCTTTGACGCCAGGGGCTGCCCCTATGCATCTCATCCCCTTGCAAGTCTATAATGGCTGTCCCCTCTGAAGTGTCACCTCTAGCCTGGTACCAGCCCTGTCCTTCCTCTTCCACCCTGCATCTGGACTCATCCCCTGAACTGGCCTAGAAGTTATCCAACAATGAAAGCCATAGACACTTGTTCTGAGAGTGTCAACATTTGACACTTGGGTGGCCAGAGAAAGTCTACTTGTCAGCTCCTCACTATGAGACTGGTGCCCAGGGACCTCCCACACCCCAGGGACCTGGCTCCTAGATAGACACATGGCCACTAGAGGATGGCTGATGGTATCTAAGACCCCGTTGGGTGCTCTACACTTGCAGAGCGCCCTCCCCTGTCATCATGATCTCATGCCGGAGCAGGAATGCCACACAGCCAGGGACAGGCACGACAGGGTGTAGCTAGTGCAACTTCCTGGCTCAAGAATTGTTGTTCTAGTTTATTTTCTGTCACCATGATAAACACTGTCCCCAAAGCCACTTGGGGGTGGAAATGGGTTCGTTTAGCTTACAGGTTACATCACCAAGAGGAATCCAAGGACCCGAAGCAGAGACCATGGAGGAGTGCAGCTTACTGGCTTGCCACATCTGGCTTGCTCGTCTATTTTTGTTATACAGTCCAGGCCGGCTTGCCTAGGGATGGCACACAGTGGACTGGGCCTTCCTGCACACATTAGCAGTTAAGAAAATGCCCCACGGACGTGCACACAGGCCAGTCTCATAGAGTGGTTCCTCGACTGAGATTCCCTCACAGGTGACTCTAGTTTGTCAACCGGAAGTGGCTGTTGCTTCCCCCTCAAGTGGTCAGCCCCACAAGCCCCCATTATGCTTTAGCAACAGCTCCAGACAGGTTAGGCTCTTTCAACATGGGGCTCTATTCTAAAATGAGGACTCCCTGAAACTGGCTGAGGCATGGCCCTCAGAGATCCCCAGCCAGGTCTTGGGACTTTGGCTCTACAAAGATAAACCACAGGAAGCTGATGTTGAGGCTTGTCTTAATTAGGGTCACTATTACTGTGATGAAACACCATGACCAAAAGCAAATTGGGGAGGAAAGGGTTAAACTGGCTTCCATTTTCACATCACTGTTATGATCATCAAAGGAAGCCAGGGCAGCAACTCAAGCAGGACAGGAACCTAGAGGCAGGAGCTGATGCAGAGGCCATGGAGGAGTGATGCTTACTGGCTTGCTCCTCGCGGCTTGCTCAGCCTGCTTTCTTATAGAACCCAGGACCACCAGCCCAGGGATGGTTCCACCTACAATGGGCTGGGCCCTCCACCATCAATCACTAATTAAGAAAATGCCTTGCAGGGCTCGGGAGATGGCTCAGTGGTTAAGAGATCCTGAGTTTAATTCCCAACAACCACATGATGGCTCACAACCATCTATAGTGAGATCTGGTGCCCTCTTCTGGCAAGCAGTGATACATGCAGACAGAACACTGTATACATAGTAAATAAATCTTAAAAAACGAAAGAAAGAAAGAAAGGAAGGAAGAAAGAGAGAGAGAGAGAGAGAGAGAGAGGGAGAGAGAGAGAGAAAGAAAGAAAGAAAGAAAGAAAGAAAGAAAGAAAGGAAGAAAGAAAAGAAAAGAAAAGAAAATACCTTACAGGTTTGCCTACAGCCTGATCTTAAGGAGGCATTTTCTCAACTGAGGTTCTCTCAGGTGACTTCAGTTTATATCAAGTTAATATAAAACTATTCCAGCACAAAGCTGCAGGTGGGATCCTCAGAGTAAGCCCTCAACCTTCTGGGAAGCTGAGCTGCAGAGAAGGACTCACAGAAGCAGGTATCATGTGTGTATCAACACAGCAGGATACACACACCAAGCTTCAGCCCCAGCAACTGACTGTGTTACTCCTGCGGTGACTACATAGGGCCTTTGCAGGACGCTCCCTACTCACATTACACAAGTCCCACACTCCATCTGCTGACATGCTGACTGAGGACCAATTTCCCACAGGTGGTCCTACAGGACACTTTATTGTTTATGAGTATTTGTGTGTGCACATGCCTGTGTACACGTATGCATGTACGTACTTGTTCACACGTTTCTGTGGGTAGACATTTGTTGTGGCTGTGTGTGCATGGTTAGTACTGATGGGCAACTGGACAAGACTGAGGAGATAATGCCTGTGACAGAGTTTCTATATGGGGGTAATTGAAGTGGGAAGATGGGCAATTGTCAAGGGTGTCCCTGAATGGAGGCCTAAAGAGGCCGTTGTGTGAAGCTGTGAAGTGAATACTGGATCACCTTAGAGACCCCAAGATGGCGGAGATGCCAGAGCCATGGGACACCTGCCCAGGAGAGCTGCTAACAGGGAGTGAACCAGCCCAAGAGAAGGAAGTCTGTTACAGTCAGCAAAGCTGAAAGGAGTTGGAGATCTGAAGGGTGCTTTGGCATCAGGCATTGAGATGCGGAGTGTGGTATTTGCCCACTACGCTCCCTTCCCTATGGTTTGGAATGGTACTGTATGTCCTGTGCCATTATATGCTGGATGTATGTGATCTGTTTTTTGATTTGGATTTTATAGGAAATTAGAGTTAGGAGATTGCATGGATCTCAGAAGAGACTTTGAACTTTGGATTTTTAAACAGTACTGACACTGTGTTAGACCATGGGTACTTTTGAAATTAGACTAAATGCATTTTGCATTATGACATTAAGCCTATGTGGGTCAGGGAGTGGAGTGTGGTGGTTTGGATAAAAATGGCCTCAATGGGCCCATGAGGTATGACACTATTAGGAGATGTGGCCTTGTTGAAGGAGGTGTGTCATGGGGGGGGGGTCTTTGAGGTCTCAGAACGCTCAAGCCAGGCCTAGAGTAGCATTCACTTCCTGCTGCCTGCTGATCCAGATGCAGGACTCTCAGCTACCTTTCCAGCACCATGTCTGCCTACATGCTGCCATGACAATAATGAACTAAACCTCGGAACTGTAAACCAGCCCCAATTAAATGTTTTCCTTTATGAGAGTTGCCGTGGTCATGTTATCTCTTCACAGCAGTAAAGCCCTAACTAAGACAAAATAAATCTATCCTATCCTTCCTAAGTTGCTTCTGCCAGATATTTTGTCACAGCAGGAGCAATTAACAAATCCATCATCCCAGTGTGTAGGCAAGGAACCAACTGACCTTCCACCTCAAGGCAGACTTATGACATCTGAGACCTTCCTCGGTCCTCAGGATATGAAGAGAAAGTGAGGCTGCAGTCCCAGCAAGCTGTTGAAGGAAATCTTTGGACGCTCCAAGGAGCAGAGATGGATGAAGTCACACTCCATCAATGTGCTGATTAGGCATGTGTAGACAAGCGTCATCACGTGACACACATAGAACTCGGGCCACCAGGTTGGCTGGTGGGTGCTTTTCCTGGTGAGCCATTTTGTTAGCATCTGATATTTGGCATTTTAGCACTTTAAATATTCTAGATACTAACCTGCCAGATGACTGGCCAGCACAGACTTCTCTTCCTTTTCGTAGTTCATCTCTTCACTCAATTCTTTCCTTTGCTGTACAGACAAATTTAAATGCCACATGCTCTCATTTGTCAGTTTGGGTTATTGTTTGCTGAGCTGTCAGGGTCCTTTTGAGAAAGACTTGCCTATAGCTTGACTTGATTTACCTGTGTTTCCCATAATAGTCTGAGAGTGTCTGGGTTTTATGCTAAGGTCTTTGCTGAGTTGATTTTGTGGAAGGTGAGAGACAGGATCTGGCTTTATTTTCCTACATGTGAACATCCAGTTTTCCAAGCACCATTTACGTCAGAGACACTGTGTGGCTTTAATTCTGGGTCCTTCTACTTCATTAATCTACATGTTTGCTTTAGTGTCGGTGCTATGCATGGCTTTGCCACAGTGGCTCTGTCCCATGGTGTGTACCATGTGTGCCATGGACACGTTTCTGTTTGCTCAGGATTGCTTTGCTGCTCGCCATCTTTTTGCTCATGTGTGGATATTTCTGTGAAGAATGCCATCACACCTTGGATGGGGATGCCGCTGAGCCTCCATCACACCTTGGATGGGGATGCTCCTGAACCTGTAGGCTGCTTCTGGCAATAGAGCCAGGCAGAGTAACACAAGCCTGTAATCCTAGCTCTCAAAGAAGCTGAGGCAGGAGGTGGGTGTACATTCGAGGCCAGGCTAAGGTATATAGCAAAATCCTTAAAAATCAACAGACCAACACACACACACACACACACACACACACGTGTACACATGTATAAGCACATAACACACATACACATGATATGCCTTCATAGATGCTTGAATGCTTAAAATTCTGTTTATTTTTTCTGACTAGTATCTCTGCATGTATTGTTAAGATTGAAGAAGTACTAGCTATCTGTCTTCAAGTTCACGGCTCTGCTCTCTGTTCAACCCAGTCCACAAGTCAGCTTGAATACTGCACTTTCCATGCAGGCGCTTTTCCACAGAGCTACACCCCAGGCAGGTGCCCTACCTCAGGTGCTACACAGCCCCAAGCATTTCTCAATGGAATGCATTATTAGTGTTCTGTTTAAACCCATTACCAAGCCTGTGGTTATGTGGATTTTCTGTTCCCTTCAGTAAGTTCTATAATTTTTGTGATTTACTTCTGGATCTATAGAGTTGTTCTGAGTTGATCTTGTTGAAAATTTTTCCTCTCTATATGAATGACAACTGTTTTAGTGATATATAAATTGGGGAAAACATTAACTTGTGCTTGGGCCTATTTCTGGGCTGTCTGCTGTGCTCCATTGATCTGCAGGCCTCTTCTTCCTCCACCAATGCCTTAGTTATCAGTCTGCTGGAGTTGCCATGACCAAATGTCAGAGAGTGGATGGCTCAAACAACAGAAATCTACTTTCCAGATATGGCTTCCTTCCCAGATGCTCAATGGCCGCTATTTTGCTGTATTCTCATATTCTCATGTGAGTCTCTCTGCATGTGGAAAGCGGTTGGGGGAATTTGGTCCTCTTCTGTGTGTTTGTGTGTGTGTGTGTGTGTGTGTGTGTGTGTGTGTGTGTGTGTGTGTGTTTGCATGCTTGTATGTGTGCTAATGTGCATATCTGAGGAAGTTGTCAATTGTCTCTGCCTTATTCTTTGAGGCAGGGTCTCTCAATGACCCTGGAGCTCACCTATGTGGCCAGAGTGGCCTACCAGTGAACCCCAGGGGTCCTCCTCTCTCCTCCCTAGCACTGAGGTTACAGGTGCCCGCAATGCCACATGGGTTCATGTCCTCATACTTGCTGAGCAAGTACTGGCCCATCTCCTCCTCAGCAGGTGTGTAGAGGCCATCCTGCAGCAGGTGCGGTGTGTAGAGACCACCCTGCAGCAGCTGCAGTGTAGGAGGCCATCCTGCAGCAGGTGAGGTGTGTAGAGACCACCCTGCAGCAGGTGCAGTGTGGGAGGCCATCCTGCACCTTCATCAGCAGTACAGAGAGGCAGATTGTGCCTTCGACTCAGCATAGAAACCCTCTGAACTAAATGTGTGGTTTCATCATTTCCCAGCAGGCACTAGAACGTGATTTAACCAGGCTCTTGGTGACTTTCAGCAACGATTAGCCGTCTCCAGTTCTAATGCACTGTCCATGTGCCCACCTGCAGCGATAGCTACAGATGTGCCTTTAAGCACATGTCCCTTTCAAAGTTCCTTCCTTGAAATCCAGACTCTATTCATGTACACCTCAAAATATCCCATCCTCTTGCTATGATCTGCTCTCAAAGACAACTCATATTTTTAGATCTTTATTATAGTATCACTGTACTCCCCTGTACCAAAATCCACGTGCATTTGTTTGTGCCATCCCCAAATCCCACAGCCAGGGTGCTTCCGGCAGCAGGTGCTTAGTTTCTCACTGTTCTCAGTGCTGAGATGTCCCCAATCATAGTGACAGAATTGCCTATGGCAAGGGCTTCGTTGACTACTGGAAGCAGTAGTTTATGTCTTTAGAGAACCTTCCAGAAATCCAGGACCAATTCAGTAAACTCATTTTAAAAACCCTGCTCGGCCAAAGCCACGCTGTGATGGTGGCTCTTGATTGCCAATTTGACTAGATTGAGAAATGCCTCTGCACTTTGAAAAGCACCTAATGGTATCTTTGAGAAAATTTCCAGAAAGGATTAGCTGGGGGGGGGGCTGCCCTGAATGGTACTATCCCATGGGTTAGGAGGATGGGAGGGAATAAAAGAAGAAAACATAGAAAGCCCTCTAACACAGTCTCTCTCTCTCTCTCTCTCTCTCTCTCTCTCTCTCTCTCTCTCTCTCTCTCTCTCTCTCTCTTTCTCTCTCTCTCTCTCTCTTTCTCTCTCTCTCTCCACCCCTCTTCCTCCCCCCTACCATGACAAACTGGAACCTGTCAACTAGTGACCAAAACCAACCAGCAGACCCTCCCCTGAGCTGTGCAGGGTAGAAACTTCATCACAGCAACAAAAGCCCAATACATATTCTCAGTCCCACAATCTGCCTCAGTAAGAATACATCAGAGAAACCACAGCAACATCCATTCTAACTCTACATACATGTGTACATGATGATATATATATATACATATATATATATAGTGTGTGTGTGTCTCACAAGTACTTGTACATGGTAAAGATGGGGGTATTGGTTTCATTTAATATGAAGTTATGTAAATCCCTGGAACTTTATGGTAAGCCAGTGCACTTAGGGTCCAGTGAAGCCCATGGTTTGGCTCCAGACTGAGCCAAAAGGCCAAAACCCAAGAGAGTTGATGGTATGGGTCTTGCCCTGAGCCTGACAGGCTCACAACCTTGGGTGAGCCTGGGTTTCAATTTAAGTCCAAGGACAGGGAAAAAGCTGATGCCCCAGCCAGAGGTGTCAGGCAGGAAGAATTATCCTTTACTTGGGAAATCTCTGCTTCTCTGTTGTACCCATAAGCCTGCTTGAATGTGGCCTGTCACAATTATAGCCTCTCTTTCAGCACATGTCTGGGCTGTAGCATTAAGTTGCCTAGTGCTCTTTTCCTATCCAAACTTCCAAACTGTGCATTAAAATTTTTTATTGCCTTTTTAAATTGTAAACCAGTATAAGAGCAATCAGTAATAACTGTGCCACAGACTCAACAATATGCTGTCTTAAAATTTCTTTCACTAAAGAAACTAGTCCGCTATTTTTAATTCAGCCTCGAACACGTGGTCATAATGCAGCCAGAGTTTTAGCCAAATTATCACAGTCTCTAGCCGAGGTCCTAGGAGTGTCTTTGCTTCCCTCTGAAACCTTGTGAGCTGGAACTTTTTTGTCCATGTTTCTTTCAACGTCTCTGATGTCTAAGTTTGCACAAAATGACAAGCTTCTCTCAGGAGCATGTGAAGTATTGCTCACAACACTTTTCCTGGTCACAGTTTCAGAATTTCCCACAAAATAATCCAAAGGCAGAAAGACCACATGGTCAGGCTTATGAATGTCACCCCTATGTCTTGGTATCAGTTTCTGTATTAGTTACTTTTCTGTTGCTTTAATAAAATAATGTGACCCAAAGTAAATTGGAGGAGAAAAACAAAAAGGTTTATTATTTGCAGTCCCAAAGTTGGTATAATAGTCCATCATCTCGGGGAAGTCATGACAACAGGGAGGGAAAGGTAGCTGTTGTAGATCTTGGTAGCATAGTTAGGTTGGTTGAAAGTTTTACAAGCACACCTTTTGGGCCCCTCCAGAAGCCAGTCTGCATTCCAGCCTGCAGGGCAGGTAGCTTACCCGAGGGCAAGTCCAGGAGGTGTCAGAAAGGGAAGGGGGCGGGTATGATGCAGGCTTGGGGAGGGCAGATAAAGAGAAGGTGTGTCAAGATTCTACTACAGGCAACTAGAGTCTAAGCAACTGGAGAGCTCAAGGAACCCCTGCAGAACTTACCCCCCCCCCCAGAGAGACGGAGCCTGGGGACAAGGGGCTGGCACGCTGGCTAAAGGGGTGTACATTTGGAAGATTTGTTGTACAGGCAAGGCTTTGGGGACCAGGGCTCATCCAGTGTTAGTGTTGGTGCCAGCAGGGGGATGGAGGCCGGCAAAGGCCAGTGGAGGGGGTAGGGGCATGGTGGTGGCCAAGGGACAGTTCCAAACAAGCCTACTCTTTAGCTGGGGAGTCCCCAGGTTTGAGAGGACAGCAGCACTACTGGCAGGATGCTTGCCTAGCATGCATGCAGCTCTGGGTCTCAACATCATCACTGTGTAAACCAGGTGTGGTGGTGCACGCCTGCACTCTTGGGAGGAGCTGATGTTCCAGGTCTGCTGGCTACATGAGACCTCGTCTCAAAAGAAAGGAAAAAGGAAGGGCATGGCGCTCTGTTGAGATCTTCACCTGGAGAGCGGCTGCCTCCCCAGGGCACCCCGTTCTCGCAGTACCCCAGGGAACCTGTGTTGTTTCTGCCTGTGTCCTACAGGAGAAACACATTCGAGCTCTGTAACTAAGCAAGTTGGACCCGGAAAAGACATGCAGTGTCCCTACCCAGGGACCCTATCCCTGAGCCTCCATTGTCCAGAAACAAGTGTTGAAAAGGCCGTGCCTCCCGTTCCTCTCCACATCTTGTGAATTAAAAACAATGTCCCTGAGGTCATTTCCATGGGGCTCGAGGGTTGGCTGTGTAAATATTTGGGCTTTGGGGCTCTTCTCAGCCAAGCTCCTCAAGGTGCTGACGTTAAACACACTCCGGGAAAAATGCAATTGGCTTCAGGAAGCCCCCAGAGCCGGGCGCTCAGAGGGCGTCTGCTCAGAGTAATGTTTGACAACACAAAGACCATTTTTCCTATGACTTTTTCTCATTTAAGACAAGAAGGATAGCCCTCCACTCGCCAGCATGCATACTCAACCAGTCATTAATACGCAGGCATTTAAAAACATTTGCAATCAGAAAGGTCTGTGTTTTCTCATTGCTTTAAAGAGTCGGGAGATTTGGGAGTGAGAGCAAGGGATGAGGGTGGAGAGCAAGAATGGGAGGGGGGAGAGAGGAGGGAAGGGGGAAGGGTAGGCTCAGTGTCCACTAAGGGCAATCTTGTGAAAGTGTCTGTGTCTATGGGAATACTTCTCATCTATGTAAAGCCAGCTCAGGGGCCCAGGTGGTGTAAGGGACCTTTTAGCACATTTTAACACCACCCCAGAAGTTTCTCCTTGGTACCATCAGGGCTAAGGCTGTGCATGGGAACAGCCACTGAAGTTCCTCTGAGTGAGGGATAGGTTTGGGGCGGGGGCTTTTGACTTTATCCCATGATGAGATAATGAGCTATGAATTTTCTGGGACTGTCCAAAGGCCCCGGACCTCAGTGGTTTGAAGCTATTCCCACAGTCATGCAGTCTGGAAAGGTGAGTTGCAGGTGCTGGTTGGACCATGATCCTTCTGAAGGTGCTGGGGAGAGTCCTCCCTGCCTTTGCTGGCTTCTCCTTGGCTTGTGGCCGTAACACTTCGTTCAGTCCCTGCCTCTGAGACTGTGCAGCCGTGGTCTCCTGTGCCTGCCTGTGTCCTTGTAATGATGTCGCATGTGCTGGATGACACTGCTGACACAGATGGCTTCAGTGCAACCTGTCACATCTGTGGTGGCTGTTTCCAAATGCAGAGCATTGCAAGGTCCTAGGGACGAGGCCTCAGCATGACTTCTTGGAGGAACTCAGACCCGCTTGTAACACTCCAAGATGAAGAAATGGCCCTCGGCAGGTGCCCACTGCTAGAAAATCCTGGCCAGTCACAGGTGCCTCTCGCCTTTGGTGGGCGTCCCAGTGGACAGTGTCTTCTCACTTCAGATTCCACCCCTAGGGAGGCAGCCAGACCCCGCAAAGAGGATGGGTTCCCTGGAGGTCTAGGCTGGAGAACTCCAGAAGGGTCTCAGTTCAGTCAGCTGTGGTCACTATTACCCATGAGTCTTGGGGAATGGTCTCCCGGTTTATTAGGCATGAGAGTGAGAGAGCGGGGCCTCTCTGGATGAGCAGATGGAATGGATACACGTTGGGAACATCGTATCAGATTCTCTTACGAACACTGCTCTTTCTGAGGACTGATCCGGGGACTGAGTCTTTCACAGAGCCAGGATGGGCAGGACTCCAGCAATGAGCAAAGTTGTCCTCCCTGTCCAGGGACTGCCATGGGAAGGATAGCCTGGAAGAAGGGCAAGGCCAGAGTGCCCATGGGTTCCTTAATTCCTTAATAAAGGTTCATAGACGTGATTTTCCATAACATGAGTTGTATGAAACATACAAAGAAACAAGCACCCAGGGCCACCATGAGCCTGAGGCAACCGCACCCATAGCCCGAGTTTAGAGCCTGTGTGCCGCCTCCTTATGTGACGTAAGGTGTCCTTTTTCTATTTCCAGGTTTCATCTCATTTTATTTTATTTTTTTAAATAAATGTATGTGCCAGTTGTCCTAAATGTCCTAAAATGCCTATAAGCAGACAGGGCTGGGTTCTAAGGGACATGGTGAACTTGAAGGGAGGTCATGGGCCACCAGGAAAGTGAGCCTACAGCTATCAGAGGCTGGCTTCATGAGAGAAGGTGGAATCAGGAGTTGTGAGCTCACTGGCAAATACCGACCATATATGGGACAAACAGGACCCCATGGGCACCGAAAGGCTGGCCCAACCTAGGCAGTGGGATACAACCAGGAAGGAAGGCCGAAGCTCATCTACTATTGTGAATGCCCGGGGTCACCATGGCAGGTGACCAGCAGCTGTCCCCCTACAGTGCCCCCTCCTGGGGGAGGTGACACCAGCCTCTGGCTCTCACACAGGGCTAGGCCCCCAGCCACCTGGAGAACCCACAGGCCACCGTCCACAGAGTTCACCAAGCCTGGCTGCTGTGAATGTAGTCCAGCGCAGAGGAGGTCCCAGCAGCTGTCCCAGCACAGGCTGAGCTGAGCGGGTCTCACCTCCAGCGTGGCTCCTCCTAGGCCAGGGACTTGAAAGTGCTACACTGAGCTGGATCTGCAGAGTGGGTCACACTACCTCCCTCCCGAGACTGACGACACCCAGACAGGGCTGTGGAGGGCAGCTGGACTACATATGGCTTCTGGTGCCAGGTCCTGCGTGTCTGAAGGCCCAACCTTGAGCGCTTGCATGATCCACAGACAGCAGGAGTGGCCACACCCCCGCCAGCCCTATTTGGAACCCCCTGGGAGGTAGTGGGATGCTGGGAATGGGAGTCTTGGCTATCTAGTGCCTTCACAGTGTCCAGGCTGCTCCAGCTACTTCTTTCTAGTCCATTATCGCCTTCCTGGTGCTGACTCTGAGCTGTGGGAGTCCTGTGTCTTGCCCTGAAGTCCTCTCTACAAATCAAATGTGTGGGGCCTCGACTCATGGCTGCCTAGCTAAGTGGGGCACAGCACAGGGAAGGGGTAGCCTGGCAGGTAGGGACAACAATGGCTTTGGATCTCCCACACTGGAAATGCCAGCTGCCCAGAAACTGCCCCTTCCCAACTGATAGGTCAGACCTCTACTCAGGACAGCTTCCCTTCCGTCCATGGCTGGGCCCTGATTAATCCTTGATCCTGGTTAGGCTCCATGGTCCCTTGAAAGGGACCTTGTAGTGGCCACAAGCACCATGAGCATGGAAGGGGAGATGGGACGGGAGGGGAGGGGAAATAAGGGAGGGAGGGGAGGCTCCAGCTCCCTAAGCTAGGAGAAGAAAGGAAGGAGCAATTCCCTTTAGGTCCAGCCCTTCAGGTGAAATTCTATAGGTCTGAGAGCTGCAAGGCCAATGTGACTCTTACTCCCCGAATGGCATGGTGCCTTGAGAACGTGTTCTGTCTTCTAGACTTGGGCTTGCTGCAGACCCCAAGTCCAGCGGCACTAGCATGCCCAGGATGGAAAACAAAGGAGAGTAAACACCTGCTGAGGGCAGGGAGCCATCACAGGAAAGGCCTGCCTATAGAGGGAATGGTAGCCATGGGAACATCTGACCCCTGAGCTCCCAGAACTCTAACCCCCTTCACTGTCCAGTGTCCTCTACCCCAGAGCTGTGAGGCTGGCACAGAGAGAGCCTCGGAGCACAGCTATGGAGGGACACAGAGGAGGCAGAGAGGCTGAGGTAGTCTCCCACGTGACCTCACTAGCCACCACCTGCTTCACCCATGCTTAGGAAGATTGAAAAGCTGAGGTCCCAGCTCAGTTGGTGGAGAGCTTGCCTAGCATGCACAAAGCCTCGGGTTCGATCCCAACCACTCATAGAGCTGGAGTGTTAGCACTCACCTGTAATCTCAACCCTTGGGAGGTGGAGGCAGGAGTTAGCCTCAGCTACAAAGAGGTCAGCCTGAGTTTCATGAGACCCTGTCTCAACAACAGCAACAACCAAAGCCCACATGTGTAGGACTTCCCAGTCCAGGCACCCAGGAGCACCACCCCAGTCATGTTATCCCGGGTACCTTTCACAGGCGTGACGGGCCTCCCATTCCTAACCATCGCTCACCCCCTGACTCCTTAGCTGCTTATTCTCAGCTCTGTGAAGAAGTCATAAACCATGGAGCCTGCCCAGGTATTTATTTTAGTTAGTGAAAATGCTTTGCACTTTGCCAAGAGCCATTTGCCTTTAATTGGAAACTTTTGAAGCATTAAGAATGCACCTCGGTTCAGGACCGTCTGCAGGCTATGGAGTCATCGATCATGCAAGGGAGGTTTTGGACCAGGTGGAGCTAAGGCAGCCTTTTAGTGAATCCGCCTCCCTTAATGGACTCATTTATAACTCACAAGACCGGGTCGTGCTTTTCCTCCATGGCCTCGAGAAGGGCTGCCAGCATGGTGGACAGCAGCTCACAGCTGTTGATTGTAATTGAGGAAGCCAGGAAAACCAAACTAGGAGGAGACAAAGGGCAATGAAAGGAGGGGGCCTACGTGCCCTCCCCCCCCACACACACACCCTGGCAGACATCTTCCCTATACTGTGCGGGAGGCCAAAAGAGAGACACCACCTTCAGTTCATTCTAGAAACATTGTGCCATTAGCCTTGATCAGAGAGTTCTCTCTGGGTGCCAGACCCTCAGAGCCAGAAACAGCCCTCACCTCCAGTGCATTCCACCAGCTTCCCTCAGACGCCACCCCATGGGAGGCTCTCGCATGTTCTTTAATAGACTATGATGGACATGTCCCCTTGTCTGTGCTGGTTCACATGACCCCCCCAACTTAGTAACTGGGAACCGAGAACCCTCATTAACATGTGGTTTTTGTGAATCTGGAAGGCAGTGCGGCTTGGCCCTGTGGCTCTGGATCTGGGTCTGCCCTGAGGCAGCAGGCACAGTGTCAGGTGACTTTACTGGGGCTGAAGGACCTGCTTCTGAACTCAGTTTTCCACCACAGGGGCCTATCCCATGGCTTTCTGAGGGCGCTCCAACATGGCGACTGACCTACCCCAGAGTATGTGATCCAAGAAATGGAGCATAGGGAGGGAACAGAGTGACAGAGACAGAAGTATACAGAAGCATACAGAAACAATGCCTTCACTCTGTTATGTCAAGTATTTCCCTCAAGACCCAGGTAAACCCAGAACCTTGGAATGTGGACTGGTTGGGAGACAGGATCCTGCAGACAGGACTAAGATGAAGTTAGGCTAGCTTGAAACCTTCTAGATTTGTATAAGAGCACCACAGGCAGACACAGAACCAGAGGAGATGCCAGGAAGAGGCCTGTGACGATGGTGGCAGATGATGGGGTGACGGTTCTATTAGCCAGGTGTTATAATTAGGTCTTGAATGTGTCCAGGAAGGTCCTTCAGACTCTGAACCTAGAAGTCTATCTTCCCAGACAGGGGAGAAACATGCAGATGGCTCTTCAGTTGTGACAGGCAGAGGTCTGGCTTTCCAGGCAGGTGAGAACTGCTTCTATCAGAGAAGAAAATGCAAAGGGGTTTCAAAGTCTGGCGTCCCTGGCTTCACTCAGGTTGTCTCCTTGACCCCTATTGACTGCAACTTGAAGATTCCCATTGCTTCTCACTTGATGCTTTTACTTGAAAGCAACGGCAGTGTGAGGTTGGGAATACAACGTTCTCACAGAACTGGCCACCATGAGTAGTGACCAGGCCATACTCAGCATGAACTTCTGAGCTTGCTTTGCAGAAATCTCAGTCCTGTGGCTGTTGGGGACAAGGACATCAGGACAGGCAGACACTCTTGTGTCATTGATGTAGAACTTGAGTAAGAACTGGATGCCCAAATTCCTGTTTTCTTCCAATCCCCCATCAATTAGGAAAAACTACTAAGTGCCATCCGTGTTCTTATTTTAACTCAAATGTTCTAATGTAGCAACTATTTGGCTTCTCAGACACTCTCTGTTTGATTATAAATGTCCCACGGAAATAGTCTCAATATTTCACCACATCTTGACCCAAACAAGCTGCGTTTCCTTCATTGTTGTTTGCAGTACTGGGGCTTGAACCCAGGGCCTTTTGCATGCTAGGCAAATGTTCTAGCACTGAGCAAGTAAGCTACACCCAGAGCCCTGGCACTGTCTTCCTTACCACGGAGAACAGGCCTATTCACACTTTTAAATCTTTTAAGACTAGATAACCAGTTCCAGAAATCTTGAACAGCTCTGGAGAGAGCAACTGCGTGATTCCATTTCTGCGGTATCGACACCTGTATCAGGCAAGGTTCACATGGGGACGGCGCTCTGGCAGCCCGCAGATGGTGTGCTCCAGCCTGTGAACTGTGCCTGCAATGAAATAACTACAAAGTGCTGCATTTTGATCTGATGTCAGAAAAGGCCTGGCTAGGGATTACAGACTCAAAGCAGAGGACGATGAGACAAACGTGCTAACAAAGTAACTGCAGGCTGACACACGCGTGTGGTGGCATAATTACAGCCTCTGCTTTAACAAACACCTGCACCATGGGCAGTGACACACACCTGACATCCTGCACTCAGGAGGCAGATCACAAGCCCAGGACCAGCTCGGGCTGAGTGGTAAGTTCCAGAACTGGGCTACATAGTGAGACACTGCCTCAAAGTAATTAAATTAATTAATCGGCTAATTCATTTAAATAGAAACTCCTCTAGGGCAAAGGCTGCTACTGACAGTCATTCTTGATCAGGAAAAGATTTGTGATAAAATAAAATATGCTATTATTTACACACAACTATGAGAGTTGATATTTAAAATTTTCTAAACATTTGAATGTTTGGGAATGTTTTTCCTATTTGGATAAAGTATCATTTATGACTTTAAATGATCCTCATAAAAACTCTCCAGATGTTTTGAAATTTTTCTTTTTAATTTTTTTTTTTTGAGATTTTTTTTTATTACCTTTTACTTTGCCTGAATGATCTGTGCCCAGAGTATGTGCAGTGCCCATAGAAGCCAGAAGAGGGCATCAGATCCCCGAGACTGGAGTTATAGAAGGCTGTGAGCGGCCATGTGGGTGCTGGGAACTGAGCCCTGGAAGAGTGGCCACTGCTCTTAACCACAGAGCCATTTCTCTCGTTCCTTTTTATTTTTCAACTGGATATTTTATTGAGATCATTACAAATCCATCCAAACAGTTACAGATTTTTTTTTCTGTAGACAGGGTCTGTGGACCTTTTGCTTTGCTCAGTTTCCCCAAAGTAACATTTTATAAATGTTCAGTATAACATTAAACAAAGTATCCACAATTGGGGTGGTATGCCAGACATTCTTAATTCTTGTCTGCCTATGTGCCTGTTTAGTGCTGTAATGTCTAGTGTAGGTTTGCGGCTCTACCAACAGTGAAGACGGAGGCCTTTCACCAGAGCAACCTTCCTGCTACCCTTTCATAGCTCCGCTCCCCTCCCTCCCCTCATCCGTCCCTTAAGCCATGGCAACTACTCATTTGTCTTCCATTTCTTCAATTGTAGCATCTCCAAAATGTAATATCCAAAGGGAAAATATAGCCATGTCTAGTTGTACCATCTTCTAAGCCCAGCTATCCAGGAAGCCAAGGCAGGAAGATTGCAAACCCAGACTCTGTCTGGACTGCAGAGTGAGTTTAAGGCCAGCCTGGGAAATTTAATGTCTCAAAAAAAAAAAAAAAAAAAAAAAAAAAAAAAAGGCTCATTTGAAGCAATGAAATAAACCAGCAGAAACCACCACTGTGGGAGCCAAGAAGTTGAACTTACTAAACAAAGACTTAAAAATAATTATTTAAAATACACACCAAGAACTAAATAAAATTAGGAACCACAAAGTAAAGGGAAACAGGGGACAAATATAGGGACCAAATGAGACAGACTATCAACAGAGAGAAATTATAAAAAGCAAGCAAGCAGAAATTCTGGTAAGTACAATAATTAAATAATTTAAAATTTGCGGAAGGAGTCGATAGCAGATTTGAACAGATAGACACAGCTATTTGAGGTCATTGAGTCTAAGGACAGAAAGAGCAGCAGTGAGGGACCTGAACAGAGCCCACAGGACCTGCCAAGTCAAGTGAGTATATGCATTGTCAAGACTGGTGGGACAAGCAAAGACAGCCACAAAACCCAGAGACAATCTTCTGTTCAACCAGAGAAAAACGCGCGTGAGCACACGAATGCGCGTGCGCACACACACACGTGTGAGATGACAAAAGGGATGTCAGTCAAGAACTTTGTCATCAGTAAAACGGTCTCTGAAGGTGAGGCTGAAACTAAGGCATTCTCAGGTAAATGCATAGTTGCCATCAAGCTGCCCTTGCAAGAAATGCTAAAAGGGTCGATCAGTCTGGAATAAAAGCATACCAAATACAACTTGAAGCAATATAAAAAAAAATTAAAACTTCCAATGAAGATAAATTCACAGGAAAATATAAATGCAAGACCATTTTAAAAATTATATTTTTATTTACTGTACAATCAAAAACACCAATGAATAAAACAGTATGCTTCTACATCGTTGAGCACACAACGTACATACAAAGATGTGATTTGTGATGTCGGTTACCTCCAGGAGTTGACAGAGCTGTGTAGAGTATAGCATGGCACACTGTGAACATTAATTCAGTGCCAGTTTGAATTCGATTGCTATAACTTGGGGATGGAGAGATGGTTCAGTGGTCAAGAGCACTTGCTGATCTTGCAGGAGACCCAGGTTCTATGCTTAGCACCCACATGGCCTCTGTCTTAGTGTTTTTATTGCTGTGAAGAGACACCATGACCACAGCAACTCTTATTTATAAAGAACACATTTAATTGGGGAGGCTCATTTACAATTTCAGAAGTTTAGTCCATTGTCACCATGGTAAGGAGCATGGAAGCATGCAGACATAGTGCTAGAGGCAATGGGAAGTCAACTGAACATTCATACCAAGGGAAGCTTACACAAAAGAGACCTCAAAGGCCACCCCTACAGTGACACACTTCCTCCAACAAGGCCACACCTCCAAATAGTGCCACTCCTTTGGGGGACATTTTCTCTCAAACCACCACACTCCACTCCCTGTCTCCCAAAGGGTTATAGCCATATAATGCAAAAAATACATTCTGTCCAACTGCAAAAGTCCCCATAGTCTATCACAGCCTCAAAACTGTTTCAAAGTCCAAAGTGTCTTCTCAGGTTCAAGGCAATCTCTGAACTGTAATCACCTGTAAAAATCAAAATCAAAAGTCAGATCATGCATTTCCAACATATAATGGCACAGGATACACATTACCATTCCAAAACATAGAGAAGGGAGCGTAATGTAGCGAGTCTTTATCTGTCCCACCTACCAGCTCCCAAATCACGACACAGAGACTTGTTATTAATTACAAAAGTCAATACCTTAGACTTGATCAATCCATTTCTATTAATTTATGTGCTGCCACGTGGCTCATGGCTTATTTCCTCATCTCCTATATGTCATGGTTCCTCCAACCTCCAACCTCCAACTCTGAATCTCCCTGCCTGCTGTCAAAATACTCTTCAGATCTCCAACTCCATTCAGGTTTGACTGCAACACACTTCTCTCTCTTGGCTGGTTCCTCTCCCTGTTAGCAGCTCTCCTTAGCAAGTATCCCATGACTCTGGCATCTCCAGCATCTTGGCATCTCCAGGGCAAATCAGACTTCAGCTTCATACCTTCATGCAAGGCCTCTCCACCAGGCCTCCATTCAGGGACACCCCTGACACATGCCTGGCCTCAGTGACTTTCTTAGGTGTGGAGACAAATTCTATAACCTGTTTCTTCTATTCTTAACTCTAAAGCCAGAACCAGGTGTCTGAAGCTGCTTACAGGGCTCATCTAATTACGTCTTCACCCGCTTTCTATCTTTCACTGCCTAAGCCTGGCTGTCCTGAAACTTCCTCTGTAGACCATGATGGCCTCACACTCAGAGATCTCTGTCTTCCCACTGCTGGGATTAAAGGTGTGCACCCACCATACCCAGCCCCAAACTTTTCTTTAGTTTCTTTCCACAAATTGGAAATTTAGCTGGGTAGGATCTTGCCCTGAGGTCACCGCTCCCTTTTTCCATTTCTTAATTCATTTATCTCCTTGCACACAGGATTTAACTCCATTCCACTTTCTTGTAGTCTCCTTTTCATTATAAGTCTTCATTAGCGTCACCACTAATAACCACATGACAGTCTAGACTGCTTTCAGGTTTCCTCTGCCAACAGAATTAATCCAAAACTCTCCAGTTTACCCTCAGGCAGACTCTTTGGACAAGGGCAAAAGGCAGCCACTTCCTTCACCAAAACATCACAAGAACAATCACAATCCTTCTCCTCTGAAACATTTGATTCAGCACCCACAGTTCATCAAATCATATTCAACAGTCTTCCATGCTCCTACTAGGATGCCCATTAAGCCATGCTTAATGCATGCCACTGTTTTTCTAAAGGTAAGTTCCAAAGTCCACGCTCCTCTAAACAAAAGCAAGGTCAGGCCGAGCATAGCAATATCCCAGTCTCTGGCACTAACTTCTGTCTTAGTTAGGGTTTCTACTGCTGCGAGGAGACACCACGACCACAGCAAGTCTTATAAGGAAAACATTTAATTGAGGGGGCTTGCTTACCATTTCAGAGGTTCAGTCCATTGTCATCATGACGGGGAGCATGGCGGTATGCAGCAGACATGGTGCTAGAGAAGGAGCTGAGAATCCTACATCTTTCAGGCAACAGGAAGTCTACTAAACGGTCATACAAAGAGAAGTTTACACAAAAGAGACCTCAAAGCCCACCCCCAACAAGGCCATACCTCCTAATAGGGCCACACCCTTTGGGGGCCATTTTCTTTCCAACCACCACTCACAACTGCCTTTAATTCCAGCTCTGGGAGATTCTTCTGTCCTCCATGGGCACCTTCATTCGTGTGCACAATACAAACACACACAGACATACATGCACAATACACCACACACACAGACATACATGCACAATACACCACACACACAGATATACATACACAAGAGGCTGAGGCAGGAAGATTACTGTGAGTCTGAGGCCAGACTGGGCTATACAGAATATACTAGGCTGACCAGGGATATGTATCAAGACCCTGTCTCAAAATATAAAATTAAAAAGTCTGAGCCAGAACAATTAGACAAGAAAAAGAAACAAAAGGCTTTCAAATTCAAAAGAAGTAAAATCATCATTACTCAACAGCATGACTTTATATGTTATATAATATACACCCTGTATGTAATATACATAGAAATGTCTTATTTATATGTTAGATAATAATGCCTTATATAATGTATACATATACTATATTAATATATAGAAATAATTGAAATTATATCTGAAAAGAAGCGAGCAAAAAACTATCAGAACCAAGAAATAAATTATCAAGAACTCAGAACATAAAAACATATGTTGCATCTCTAGAGACTAAAAACAAAAGTGAAACCATGAAAATTATTTGATTGACATGAAAAATGATGAAATGCTGAGGGATCCTTGTAATGAAGGGAATAAGGCCTTTGCACACGCTAAAGTACTGCAGAAAGAAATCAGAGAGGGTGTGAGAGAGAGACCGTGGGTGTCCCCTGCGCCCTGTGAGAGGCTGCACACTGTCAGTATCACCAACAGCCATAACTGCTCCCAAAGTCTCTGTGGCATCTTTCATATAAATGAAAACCCCACACTTGAGCTCATGTGGAATCTCAAAAGAATCCAGAGGAGCAAAATCATCTCTAAAAAGAGTAGAGTTGGAGGACCTGTGCTTGCAACTTCAGAACTAACCAGGAAGCTACAGGCACCAGAAGTGTGTGGTCTGGCAGGGTGACAGACACATGGACCAGCGAGATGCAACCCAGAAGGGGAGATAGGCCTTCCCATGCACCGGGAGGGATTCTTCTGTTTTATTGCCAAGACCACTCACTGGGATAAGCATTCTTCAACCAAAAATGTTGGGGAAACTCGATATCCTCCTCACAAGAAAGACCGGCATTGGGCCCTTATCTCAAACCATTTATAAAAATTAACTCCTAATGAATAAGAAACCTAAACTTCAGACGAAAACTAAAAACACTCTGAGGAGACGGGGGGGGGGGGGGGGATGAAAAGACAACATGGGCACCAGAAGAAGAGACTTGCAAATCAAACCACTGAGAATGATAGCAAGGGCACATGGGAAGCTCTGCTGCCAGGAGCTGGTGACATGACTCATCCAGCACTTTGCTCCCAAGCCTGACAACCTGAGTTTGACCTCCAGGACCCGCCTGGTAGAAGGAGAGAAACACCTCCTGCAAGTTGTCCTCTGACTTCAGCACACATGCTGTGGAACCCATGTATACATGCCTGTTCACACACGTGCACACACACATACAATAAATACATGCGTGTAGAGAAAATGTCTAATCTGTTACCACACAGAAACCACAACTGAATTCACAAATGGGCAAAGGACTGAAGAGACGTTTGGCCAAAGACTACATCCAAATAGTCAACGAAGTCATGTAAAGGGGTTCGACACTATTAATCGTGAAGGAAACACATTCAGAATGTAGAGGAAAAGCACTTTGCAAACCCTGGCACAGCTGTTGCTCTTAGAATGGAAAATAACAAGCGCTGGCCAGATGTAGAGAAACTGGCACCTCTGTGCATGGCTGACAGAACTGGAGAGTGGCATGTTGCCCAGCAACAGCCTGGTAGTTCTTCAGGAAGTCAAATGAGTGATCATGTGACACAGCAATTCCATTTCTAGGTATGCCCCCACCAAAAGAACGGACTTGAAGAATAATATATGTATATGTATACATACATACACATACATATCCATATCCATAGCAGTGCCATTCCCACAGCCTGGAGCCAAGGCAACACAAGGATCCACTGAAGGATCAATGGAGCAATAAAGGGTGACTTGGATGTAGGGCGCAACATTATCAGGCCATGGAAAGGATGGGCACACCCCCACACTGTGGAATAGACGAGCCTCGGAACACTGCACTAAGTGAAACAAGTCAGTCACAGAAGGATGCTCGCCACATGACTTCCTGACATGAAAGAACACAGAGGAGATGGATGGATGGATGAAGAGATGGCAATCGCGCAGCAGCTTTCAGGGCCCAGGAGTAACTGCAAATGGGGACAGAAGTCAGCTGGGGATGCTGAGAAAGCTATGGAGACGGAGAGATGGTAAGCTATACCACAATACTCGTGTGTGTGTGTGTGTGTGTGTGTGTGTGTGTGTGTGTGTGTGTATGTACACTAAGCATCCATGCCTTAGTGTACATGTAGAGGTTGAAGGACAGCACTGGATGTCTGTCCTCCCCTTCTGTGTCCCACCAAGCTCTCTTTGTTGTTCATAGCTGTAAATGCCAGGCTAGCTGGACCCTAGATTTCTGGGGCATCTCCTGTCTCCAGCTCTGGGATGACAGAGGCATGTTACTGTGAGCGGAGTTTGGGGATTTGAACTCAGGTCCTCATGCTTGTGTGGCAAGCACTTTTTTGTTGTTGTTTATTTGTTTTGGTTTTTGGAGACGGGTAACCGCTCTGGCTTTCCTGGTACATGATTTGTAGGCCAGGTTGGACTCAAACTCTCAGAAATCTGCCTGCCTCTGCCTCCCGAGTGCTAGGATTAAAGCTATGTGCCACACCCGGCTACCATTGGGATCTTCCTCACCCTGTTCAACCATATAATTAAAAATGGAAAAACCAACAAATTTATGTTGTGCATATTATGGGGTAGGGAATGAAGGCAGCTGAACAGTAACTGGTGACTTGTGGTGTCAGATGGTTTCAGGACCAGGTGACTGAGTTTTCACCTAGCTCTTCACAAGAGGAAAAGTCAGTTCTGAGTGGAGAGTCTTTATGAACAGTGTAGGCTGTGAGCAAGCAGGCAGAGCTGGTTGACACAGGCCTCCTGTGGCTCAGCTAGTCCCAGACCATGACCAGGTTGCTTGCCCACACCACCAAGCTGTGATCATTTCTTGTGTCCTGCCGAGGTCTCTGTCATTATAATCGCTCACTGTAATTTGTCCTCGTCTCCAGTTTGGAGAGGGTTCCTCATCACAGGAAGGACACACCACTTCTGCCCACCTAGTCTGTCACTGAGAATACTAAGTCCCCATTTTTCATTCTTCGGCTTAAATCCTCAGCAGCAGTGTGGCTGTGCCACACGCCACCTCTATGCTTAATCTCTTCAGGAAGGTAAAAGAAGGTTATACTCATAGTCTCTTTAGTTATCCGTATTCATTGCAAAAGCGGAAAAAAATAAGAAAGCCTACACTTCACTGTGATGCCATATCTGGGCGGTTGTCAGCATTGGTCATGGAAGCTCGTGACTGCAGTGGGTAGTGGTTCCTTCAAGACTGTTAGGGGCTGGGAACAGCTGGACTGCTAAGCTGCAGATGAAACATCTGTATCAACCGCCTGCTCAGGGCCCAGGAAACAATGTGGACGAGGGGGCGGAGAGAACGCAAGGGCCCGCTGGAGGAGGCAGGGAGTGTGACTTCTGAGCATGATACAGCTGTTGTACACATGATCTCACAGCAGCATTGCTTACTTCCTCAAGGATTGCACAAGATCAACCAGTTACAAATTCCGCCATGGAGTAGGAGGGTTCCCAAGGTCCCACCCTCGATGAGAAGCTATTGGCAGTTGGGGTGTAGACAGCACAAATTGTACTCAGTGGGCTAAAAATAAATAACAATAAGAGGAGGAGGGAAAAGGAGGAGGAGGAGGAAGAGAAGAAGAAATAATTTCGAAAGGAGTACACAAAGTGAGGAGGCAGTTGGGGGATGTTTGGAGTGGGTATGATCAAAGTACACTGTATGAGTGTGTGACATCTTCAACGAATAAATAGAAATTTATATTTTTTGTTTTGTTTTGTTTTTCAAGGCAAGAGTTTTTCTGTGTGGCCTTGGCTGTCCTGGAACTCATTCTGTAGACCACACTAGCCTTGAACTCACAGAGATCCGCCTGCCTCTGCCTCCCAAGTGCCAGGATTAAAGGCTTGCGTCACCATAGCCCTGCCCAAAGAATTTTTGTTTTTTTAAAAAGAAAGCAATAGAGGCTGAGAACCCAACTCAGTGGGTAGAACCCTTGCCTAACACGCACAAAGCTATGGGTTCCATCCCCAGCACCTAGTAAACCAGGAGAGGTAGTGCATGGGTGTAATCCCAGTGCTCAACAGGTGAAGTCAGGAGGACCAGAAATTCACAGTCATCCTCATCCACGCAACGTCCGAGAGCAGCCTTAGCTACACGAGGTCCTGTGAGGATGAGGAGGAGGAAGACAAGAGGAGCAGGAGGAGGACAAGAAAGGAGAAAAGCTTGTGTTTTCCTCCAGGTCCCTGGAAGCAAAGCCCTGTGGTCACAGAGGGTCTTCTCACGTTGCCCATCTCCTGCTTCCCAGCTGCCCCTGTACAAGGACCCACCCCCTCAGATGTCTGAGGGCTCTCCTCGGAGGCAAAGTGTCCCATGGGGTCTTCCCTGTGTGTCCCTGGGGCCCCTGGACCCCCACATGCCACCCCAGCTAGCCCCGCAGGTGCTGGGGCCCACTGCCTGCCCTGCGGTGGCTACAGAGACAACAGCCCAGTGCATTCGAGCTGTGGCGGGGAGTTGAGTTTCTTTTGGCAAACTCAAGAGACCGACAAAAATATTCACGTCAAAACATTTCTACTGCGAAATTCATGAAAGCTTTTGAATTTGGCCTGGGCATTTTCCCCTTCTCCCTCTCCCAGCCCCCTCCCTGTCCTGACGTAGGGGCGGGAACAGAGATAGAGTCCAGATGGTGGTAGGAACTACTTGCTCGGCTCCCTTCCCGCCCCTCTTGCCAGAGAGGAGAAATCAATGGCTGCTGTGTGCCACAAGGCACAAAGGCCCTGGGCCCTGCTCAAGTCTGGGTGAGCCCCGGGAAGTGTCCCCTGCCTGGAGTCTGCCCCCTAACCCCAGGGTCTGGGGTAATTGTCTACAGAGGCAGCCTGGGGCTGAGCTGGCCATAATGATTTAGGCAGGATCGATTTCACTTCAAGCCTTTTCTACTCCGAAGAGGCCTAATCGAAAGTAATCTGAAAATTAGGGAAAATAAAAACCATGCCCGCAGCTACATAAATACCCATTTCCTCACATTGGCTGCTCGAAATCACCTCATTCCAGGGCCACGTGATGTTTTCCTGATGGGCAAGGCCAGGCCCTGGTGGGGGGGGGGCGTTTGATCTGCTGCCTGCTTTGCCTTGACAGCCACCAGCACCCAGGCAGAGGTGGGCCGGGGGGGGGGGGGGTCCGAGGCTGGTCTTGGCACTGACTGGCCTAAACAAAATCAAATCCCTGTGGAGGCCAGTGAGGGCTCTCAGTAGGCCTCCGCATGTGGCCTAGGGTAGGAGCAAAGGGCAGGAAACAGAGGCCTCATCCAGCTTGGCCACTGGGACTGGTACATGGTGTACATGTGGGCAGGATGAAGTTTTTCACGTGACTTTGATATGCAGTGGTTGCTAAAGCAGAGGGTGTTCTAGATCACAGGAGACGGACACCAGGACCAAATCCCACCTGCAGTGCATGCCTGCTCCCTCAAAGGACCTCAGGGATGGAAGCATTCCACCCACAGGGTCCAGTGTTCAAGCAGCGTTCAGGGACACAGGCCAGGATGAAGCCCAGGCCTAGCCCTGGGAAAGGTCACGTTATTCTTGCTGTCTGTGTTGATGGGACATTTGGCGGCAACTAGCTGCAACTTTTGACATGTCTTCCATCAAGAAGTAGGGAAATGGGGTCCACATCCCCCCCAATGTGTCTGGGCTTGTGAAGTCTTGACCAACAGAGTGGAGGGATGTGACTTTGACAACATTCCTTGTCACAGATGCCACTCACCTTGCCTAGGCTCCCTGGAAGTTCTGTCACAGAGCCTGGAGTCTCCTAAGAGCTGCCCTTTAAAGAAGGCCACTGTGCCACCAAGAAGTCCAAGTCTCACAGAATCGCCCACCCACATCTAGATGTGTGAGCAAGGAAGCCTCTAGATGATCCAAAAGTATCCAGTTGCCAGTGTCTTCCAAGGCAGGTCCTGACTACAGTGTAGAGAGTCACTTACTTGCCATGGAGATATGAGGAGAAATACATTCCGAGGTGACCATGGTTACCAAGAGAGTTAAAGAAGCAGAGTCCAGAGGAGGAGCTCCCATCTCAAGCACTGCTGGGTGCCACAGCACACCTGTCAACAAGATTCGGGCTTTAGTTCACAGAGGTTGCTATAACAAAACGCCAGAGGCTGGGCTGTTTATAAAGAACAGAGATTGATTCCTCATGGTTCTGGAGGCTGGGAGGTGAGGATGCAGAACCAGCAGCACCTGGGTCTCTGCTCCCAACATGGCGCCCAATGCTTCATCCTCGGGGGAGGGAGGGCGGCATCGGAGCCTCTAAGGACAAGGCAGAAAGGCCAATGAGCTGAGCACTGGCTGGAGCCTCAACCCCACCTGAAGGTATTCTGGGATAATCATCTCTTCTTTATCTCTCTGTCACTCTGTATGTATGTGTGTGTGTGGGGGGGGTTAAGCATGTGTGTTCATGTAAGTGTACACACATGCAGGTAGAGTCCAGAGTTTGTCATCAGGTGCCTTAATCACTTGCCCTCCACTTTACATATTGAGGCAGGGTCTCTCACCTGAAGTCGGAGCTTGAGAATTTGGCTAGCCTAGCAAGTCAGGTTGCTCGAGGGACCGCCCCTCCCCCTTCCTCCTAAGCGCAGGATTGCAGGTGGACTGCTACACCCATTCAGCAGCATGTATGTGGGTGCTGGGGACCCACACTCCAATCCAAACACTGCTGATGGTGGCCCGTGCTGCCCAGCCCCAGATCTGTGTCTCCATCCATCTTGGCCCTGAGGGATGGGTCAGTTGAACCTGACAAGATTCTGGAAGCTGGGAAGCAAGAATCCCACCTTCAGATGTGATGTGAGGCACAACCCCGAATGCCACACCCACCAAAAGTCCTCATAGCTGGTGGGCATTCTGTGATCTGAGGGCCTGAGAGTGTGGTGTTGAACACACAGGTCTGAAACAAGTGGACAGGGCAAAGGGGTCCAGAGACCAAAGCATCTCCGCTGACCCAGGGCAGCTGCCTTCTCGCCTTCGGAGGAATGAGTTGGCTTTGGAGCCCAGAGCCATAGACTGGGGTGACTGGTAGGAGGCAGAGGCCTGAGGCCAGGAAGCTACCGGCTCCTTCTTACCCCGAGGAAGCCCTTCTAAAGCCCAGCCTCTGTCTGGGTGCAGGCTGGGCTGGCACGTGTTAGACCTTGAAACCTGGGGGCGGAGCCGCGGGCTGCAGGCCTAGGCAGTAGTCGGGAGGGGTAGCACGTAGAGGCTGCGGGGCGGAGCCGGGTTCTGTTGCAATTACCCGTAAGCCTGGTGTTTACACGGGGTTTACAGGGAATTCAAAGCATATCTTCCTGTTGCTCTGGCAGCCGAGGCGTATCAAGTGCGTTCAAAAGGGCCGAGCCGCGTTCGCCAAAATAAGAACCAAATGGCTGAGTAATTTCCACCGGAGAAGAACTTATTCTCGCAATTGCACGGTCTATTTAGTATGCTTTCATAAAACCTTTTAACGAATCAGTTCAGAACCCTCCCCAACTGCAGGGCCGGCCCCACCTGTCAGGCTTGGATTTCCAAACACAGGTAGGCCTCTGAGATTGGATGCAGACCTCCAGCCCAGCACCAGGTCCTGCGTAGCAGGGATAGGAGCCCAAGTGGAGATCCCTGCCTTGAAGGAGTGGGGAGCAGAGCATGGCTTTCCAGGAAAAAAACAAACAACACCAAACAGCAGGTCAACCTTGAGACACCAGGGGCTGTGAGGGGACCAGGCTCAGCTGGGAGCATCCTGAGAGGCTTCACGGAAGAGGCAATCTTGCCACAGATATCGGGGAGAGAAAGGACCCACCTGACCAATATGGAAGGGGAGGGCCGTGAAGATCAAGCCCCAGGAAGTACTGGTGGATGAGTCAGTGAATAGGTAGTTGTTTGATAAGGTCTGCTCACAGGGGACAAGAGGGGACATGCTGTCACGTCAGACACCAGAGAGAAAAAGGAGGAAGGGAAGGGCCTTCACAGTGTGTTTAACTTAACAGGCAACCAGCCTAATGCCTCACACAGTGGGCCCTTCCCAGCCTGTACTGCCGGAGAGTAATGTCCATGTTCATCTCTCCAGTGCGTGCCTAATGGATGGAACCTTAACATGGTCTTCGTTTGCATGTTCCTAAGAAATGATTTCAGGTACTTTTTCTGTATGCTAATTTTTATTTTCATATTTTCTTAACACATTGTTCATCCAATGTTACTGTGCTGTCTGTCTTACTATTAATCTGTAAGAGTGCTTTGTCAATTTGGGGTTCTATACATCCTAGTTAGGTTATCTTCTACAATGTAGCTTTATACATTTTTTTTTTTTTAATTTGGATACCGATTGCAAACAATTTTCAGAAAACTGTACACATGCTTCCTTCCCACGATGGGAATGGATCATAGAACAAGAAAATGAGGACACTGGCGTCAGTCAGTGTTAAGCATGAGCCTATGTTTACATATGTACATGCTCTGTGGCTCTGCAGGCTGTACCTCACATAGTTTAAGGCAACTCTTCCTAGAATCAGCTCTCTCATCCATACTGTCTTATAAAGACTGTCCCTTCATAGTCTCGCTCTATCCATGACCCTTAGCAACCTCTAATCTGCCTCCATCTCTATAATTATGTTACTTAATGAATGCTCTAGAAAAAGAACCATGCCAGACATGTCCTGTTGAAACTGGTTTTTATGGCTCAAAATAGTTCCCCTGAGTCACATTTCTCGAACATCCATCAGCGCTAACTCCTAACCTGACCTGGTAGGCCTACATTCCCAACTACTTAGAAAGCTGAGGCAGGAGTATTACAAGTCCTAAGCCTATCTGGGCTGCAGAACAAGGCAAAGGCCACCCGGGTCAATTTAGCAAGCCATGTCTCAAAATAAAAAATACAAGGGCTGAGGATCTAGCTCAGAGGAAGAGTGCTTGCCTAGGATGTGCAAGATCCTGGGTTCAATCCAGTACAAAACCAACCAACAAGTGTGTGTGTGTGTGTGTGCACCTGGGCACATGCAAAGGCCAGAGCATGTGTGTGTGTGTGTGTGTGTGTGTGTGTGTGTGTGTGTGTATGTGCATCTGTGTATAGGCAGAAATCTGTGTGTGTGTCTGTGTCTGTGTGCACGTGGACAAAGGTTTTTTTTCACCAATTTTCTTTTTGTGGACTGATTTGGTATTGAGTCTAAGGACCCTTTGATGAGTCTAAAAATTGGAGCTTCCTTCCTTCCTTCCTTCCTTTCTTTCTTCCTCCCTTCCTTCCTTTCTTCCTTTCCTTTTTCTAAAAGTCACATAGAATGTTTATTTTGTTTGAATTGGGAACCAAACCCAAGACCTTGGGCTTGCTAGACCTAGAAGCTGGGGAGTTGTATACTTTGCATTTATTTAACCCTGAGATCTGTTTTGAGTTAATTTTTTTTTACTGTTTGTGTGCACACATGTACTCGTACCCCGTAGCTCACGTGGAGGTCAGAGGGCTACTTGCAGGAAGGTGTCTACCCTCTCCTTTTACCATGTGGGCTCCAGGGATGGCATTCAGTAGTCAAGCATGGCAGTCTGTGCCATTCTTCCACTGACCCATCTTACCAGCCTAGACTTAATTTTTAATAAGATGTGAGAGTTAGGGATCCTGAGAGATACCTCAGCAGTCGGGAGCACTAGCTGCTCTTGCAGACGACCCGAATTCAGTTCCCAGCACCTATGTTGTATGGCTCACAACTCCAGCTCTAGAGGCTCCAACACCCTCTCTGGCTTCTCGGTCACCCAACCTCACATTGCATATGCAAACACACATAGACACATATGTGAATTTAAAAGTGAATCTTCCTTTAAGATGTAAGAATTATTTAGACTCATTGGTTTACCTATGAGCACCATTTGTTGAAAAAGCTAACTTTTCTCCCTGGAGTTATTTCTGCATTTCTGTCAAAAGCCAGTCGCATGCGCTTTGAGGGTCTTGTCTGTACGCTCCCTTCTGTCTGACGGATCACATGTCATGACCACTGGAGCTGTGCAGAAATTCTTAAGTTGATCATAGGTAGTTCCTCCCACTCTATCCCTCTTGTCCTACTTGCTTTGGATAATTGTCTTGTTTGCTAACACTGGCATAGCCCAGCACCACAACACAGGTGTCTTAAAAAACAGAAATGTATTCATTGTTCTAGAGGCTTACCATTCAAATCATGTTTCCTTCTAGAAGGGTTGTCTTCTTAAAGCATCGAGGGAAGGATCGCTCCAGGCCTCTCCCCATGGCATGTGCAGATGGATTTTTTTCCATCCTCACCTGGTATTCTCTGTGTGTGGTATGTGTGCATGTGTGTGTTTGTGTGTCTGTCCAAGCTCCCCCAAGCATCAGTGGGATATGTCAGGATCCACCCTACTAACCTCATTTTAATTGCTTTCCTCTGTTAAACCCTGTCTCTAAATAAGATCACATTCTGAGGTACTGACCGTTAAGAAATCAGTGAGAGGCTTTGGGATGACATAATTCCACACATATCAAAGCTTGATGCCCTATGCTTTTAATATAAATTTTTATAAGGTGATTGCATTAATATTTTAATAGAGATTATGTTATGTCTTATCAAGTTGCTATCTTTGCCCCAAGGGTTCTTCACTCCATGAATGTGGAATGCCATTTGTTGGGATTGCTTTGATTTGTCCCATCAGCTCTCTGTGACTGCAGCCACTTCAGAGCCCCAACCCATCTTCTTACTGGGACCCTAGTGTTTGCTTTCTTTTCTCTGGAGTGTGAACAGAGCTGTTGGTTCAGTTTGGATCACCAAGTGTTCACTGTTGGTATCCACAAACATCAACTTTTGATTTGTCGCCTTTAGGTTTTCTATACATTCATGTCGTCTTAAACGAGTTTTTGTTTCTTCCTTTGTAGTATGTGTGTGGAAGAGTCTAGTTTTTTTTACCATCAAGTAAGCCATTATCTGTAGGCTCTCTGTATATAACCTTTAGCCAAGTGAAGGCGCTCTCTCTGCTCCTAATTTGTGGAGGTTTTCTTTCCCATGAGAGGAAGTTGGATTTCATCAAAAGCCTTTCATAGCCAGTTGATAAACTCATAGGACTTTACTAACCAGTCAAAACAATGAATTGTGTTGATTGGTTTTTAAACAGCAATGCGAATTACTCATTAATTACTGGACTTTCCCAGTGAAAACAGATTGTGGTGGAGGGGTGCAAACATTCGCTCCATCATGAGCTTGTAGAATTAACTTGCAAGGCTTTTCCCATTTCTACTGTAGAACTTTCTGGTTGGAGATTCAATTCAGTGGTACACTGACTGCCTGGAATGTAAGAGGCTCTGGGTCCAAACTCCAGAATCATCAAAAAGAGTTGGTACAATGCTATAAATTCCATTAGCATGCTTTAACTAAGTCTCAAACATTTTAATATGCTTTTGAAATTTTATTTGCATTTATTATTGAATTCTTTCCCTCCCTCCCTCCCTCCCTCTCTCTTCCTCTCTCCCTCTCTCTCTCTCTCTCTCTCTCTCTCTCTCTCTCTCTCTCTCTGTCTCTCTCTCTTTCTTTCTTTCTTTTAGGACAAGGTCTCGTCATGTAGTCCTGGCTGTCCTAGAAGTCTCTATGTAGAGCAGGTTGACCTCAAACTCACAGAGATCTGTCTGCCTCTGCCTCTACTTCCTAAGTACCAGGATCAATGATGTACACCATCATACCCAGCTATTATTGAATTTTCATTGTGAGCTTGTTTCCTTTTGCAAAAATGTTATTTTCCATACATTCGGAAATCGTCTTTCGACAATTGCATTATACTTTCTAAATTGAATCAGTTTAGTCAGGGAACACTTTCTGCATGGTTTCAATTCTAATTTGTTAAGGTTTTATGACCCACAATATAGTCAATCTTGTTTAATGTCACATGGCTGTTTAAAGAAAAACGTGCGTTCTGTGGTTATTTGACGGGGTGGTCTGTATTCCATCAGTTGCTGGGAATCTAGTGTCGAGGTACCAGCACTTGTGAATCTGTCTGTTCTTCCCACTTTATCAGCATTTGCTTTGAATGCTTTGACGCCATGTTGTTTAGCACTTCACACACACAAACACACACAGACACACACACACACACACACACACACACACACACACACACACCCTCCCTCCTTAGGGTTGTTGAGTCTTCCCAGCAGACAGACTCTTGTCATTTCGACAGCCTGCACATCGCATCTTCCTTCTCATTTCAGTCATAGCATAGATTCTCTGCCCAGTCAGTGCTTCTCTTGAAAGACTTGAAATGGTTGGACCACTTCTACCTGAATCCTGTGGCCTCCGATGAGAAGTCTGCCATACCTTGAGCTCCGAGGCCCTTCCGTGCCGGGCAGCAGACAATTGAAATCTGAGGATTTGAGACCTTTATCTACAGCTCTCCAGAGCTGCCTCTGGCCTTCCTTGTTGGTGTCCATTTCTTCTTTCTCCATGAGATTCTCCTGTTCTCCCCATCTCCGGCTTTATACCTTTCCTGAATTGCTTTGAGCTTTCTTATTATGATTTGGCAAAGGGATTTTCTATTCATTTGAGTGAAGCCCAGTTTTTAATATATGTTTTGTTTTTGTTTGTGTGTGTGTGTGTGTGTGTGTGTGTGTGTGTGTGTCTTAAAGCTTAACCCATACGTGGAGACTTTCTACTGTGTCTTTAAGAAAACACATTCTTTTAACATTCCATTTCATTTTCTGGTGTCATTGGTCTCAATTCTTGAAGGTGATAAGAGTCAAGATTGAAGTTAGGGGCTGGAGAGAGGGCTCAGCACTTAAGACCACTGGCTGCTCTTGCAGAGGACCCAGGTTCAGTTCCCAGCACCCACATGGAGAATCACAACCATCTCTAACTCTAGCTATAGGGGATCTAGCACCCTCTTCTGATGTCCTTGAGCAACAAACACACAAGTGGTGCACATACATACATACATGCAGGAAAAACATTGACACGTTTACATAAATCCTTTAATTTCTTTTGAAGAACCAGTTGTCAGTCCCGTTCCCCCTGCCCCCCCCCCAGATACCTTGTTTGTAAAAGGCCTGTTCTTTTTCATATTAATTCCCAGGGGTCTCTGTTGAGAAGTCCATGCAGATTTGTTTCTAGATCTCCTCTGCAGTTCCATTTCTCTACAGCCACTACTTGGCTCTGTGCACTTAGTGTGCACACGCCTTAAACCACCACATCCAGCTCTGAGATCCACCCCTGTGTAGCCCTTCCATTTTGTTCTTTTCAAAAAACTCTTTTGAGTGTTCTGGGTCCTTTATATTTCCGCAACAATGAAATACAAATAAATGCATAGACTGATTTTGGTGGGGAATTGACATCTTAAAGGAATTGACTCTTCCAATCATTACACGTTTTTATCTCTGTTTATTTAAATCCTTTGTAATTTTTCTCATTACTTTTGGTAGTTTTGCCTTATAGGTTTGCAAATATTCTTCTTGAATTGAATTGATCCATAAGCATGTTTTATGTTCTTATTATGTTTGTCAAAATATGTGCATCATATCAGTGTCCAGACACCTACTGGCCCATATAGGAATACACTCAATTTGTATAGTGCTGATATTACATCCTGTAACCTCAATATGTTTGCCTTTGCCTTATCTTCCATTTTTGCAAACACTTGTATGAAAGCACAAGCATGCACTTGCACATGCACACACACACACACACACAGGCATACATGCACGTACACATGTGTACACACACACACACATAGACTGAGTTTCCTGTCCTGCCTGGTCCCACAACCATTTAGCCCCAAATAAACACACAGAGGCTTCTATTAATTATAAACTGTTTGGCTGATGGCTCAGGCTTCTTACTGGCTAGCTCTCTCTCTCTCTCTCACTTATTAATCCATAACTATTAATCTAAGTATTTCCTCATGGTCTTATCTTACCAGAGAATCTTGCTCTCTCAGCATCTACATGGAGTCTGCTTTGTGGCTTCTCTCCATGTCATTTCCCCAGAATTCTCCTCATCTCATAGCCCTGACTATACTTTTGCCTGTCTACTGACCAATCCGTGTTTTATTCATTAACCGATTAGAGAAACATATATACAGAAAGACATCCCCCATCACTCTCTCTCTCTCTCTCTCTCTCTCTCTCTCTCTCTCACACACACACACACACACACACACACACACACACACACACACACACGCACATGCACATGCATGTACACAGCTGATTTATGCTCTGTGCTTTTTGCCCAGAGTTGTTCCAGAAGATACTTTGTAAAATTTTTTAAAAATGTCTTTGAACAGGAAAACATCATCTGTAATGTTATTTTTCTCATCTTATTGCACTGGCAAAATACAATACTGAATAAAAATGTTGCAGGTGGACATCTTTACCTCAATTCTGTTCTTAGGGGAGAAGATTTAGCTTCCTTACCATGAAACAGCATGCATAGATGGCCTCAATCAAGAAAAGGCATCCCCTTCTACTCTTATGCCCCAAGAAACCTTTGCACTGACTATATAATTTATCAAACAGTTTTGATCATATGTCTTTCTTCTTTATTCTCCCAATATGGAGAACTGAATTGATTTGATGGTTAGATCAGCTTTGCCTTCTAGAGGTTAGCTTTCCTGAAACATAACATATTATCTTTCACACAGTTAGATTTTATTTTCTATTATTTTATTAGAGTCTGTCTGTATACACAAAAACTGGTTTTCATTTTTTTAAAGTAAATTGACCTTTTGAGGGAAGAGGTACATATGTCCTGACACATGTGTGGATGTCAGAGAACAACCCAACTCTACCTGTGGGTTCCTGGAATTATACTCAGGTTGTTAAGCTTGGCGGCAAACACCCTGATGAAACATCTTGTCACCCTGGTTCTGCTTCTGAGACTGGAATAACTCTGGCCATATACAATATGATGGGAACCATTGCTCCATCTCTATTCTCAGAAAAACATATTTATATCATCATAAAATTTTCACTGCAATTCACCAATGACATCATCTGAGCCTAGACTTCTTTGTTAGAGGGCTTTTAATTATGAGATCAAATACTTTGTGCAGAGAGCTAACTACATCTTCTGTTTTTTCTTCATCTTTTTTCATCATCTGCGTTTTTCAAGGAACTTCCCAAGTCATCTAAGTAGGCAAATGGTCAAACTCAGTTGACCATAATATTTCACTGTTGCTACTCTGTAGTTCTTTAATTTTTTTTTATTTTCTTCACATGTCTGTGAGCGTGTGAGGTGTGTATGCATGTGCGTGTGCAGGTCTATCCACCCACTGTGCATGGAAACTTGAGGAAAACATCAAATGCCCTGCTCTATCACTGTCTACACTATTCTCTTGAAACACAATCTCTCACTAAACATAGAGCTAAGACAGAAGCCAGCAAGCCCCAGCAATCCTCCTGGCTCTACTTTCCACAGCCCCGTGTTAAAGGCATGGGTGACTACACCCAGATTTTTAGGTAGGCATTAGGGATTTGAACTTGGACCCTCATGCTTGCACAGCAAGTGCTGTTACTCGCTAAACCATCCTCAGCCCTGCACTTGTTGCTACTTTCGTTTTTAAAGTACCTTTTTCATTTTTATTTGTGTGTGTGCATGTGCACACTCCTCTCTCTCTCTCTCTCTCTCTCTCTCTCTCTCTCTCTCTCTCTCTCTGTGTGTGTGTGTGTGTGTGTGTGTGTGTATATATATATATATATATATACACATGGTCACAGAGGTCAGAAAAGAGCATCAGATCCCCCACAGAGCTTGAGTAGCAGGTGGTTGTGAGCCACCAGACATGGGTGCTGGGAACTGAACCAGGTCCCCTGCAAGGACTTTTAACCACGGAGCCATCTTTCCAGTCCTTTTGCTACCTCAGCCTGATTATACCTGCGGAATCTACAACCTTCACAGCCAAGCTTCTGTTTGTGACATTTGTCATGTGCATCCTCTCTGGGCTTTTTTGTTTTGTTTTGTTCATATTGTGTTTTGCTTGTTTTGTTTTGTCTTTTCTAATTAGTGGTATACCGATGATCTTAAGATATCAATTTTTGGTTTCACATACTTTTTCCCTGTTGTTTTTCTACCTTCTACTTCACTGAATTTTATTCTGCTATTTAAATTTAAAGCACATTAATTTAAATTAAGAAAAATTTCAACGTCTGCATTCAGTCCTGTTAACTACATCTTTGGTACCAACTGCACTGGTTTGAATATCTCCAACCTCAGGCCTGGGTTGATGACCCTACTGCAAAGGATGGAGTTCACTTCCCGAGCAACCCTACTTCTCCTAGCTCAGCATCTTTTCTGAGTTCCCCAAGGTTTCTAGGAGAATTTATCAAACCCATCCTGTCCTCTCCATGGCCAGCCTTGGGCCCAACTCCCTCCTTCCTGATCTTCAAATCTTGTTTTCCAGCCTCATTTCTGTTTCCAAAGGCATGCCTCTCTCAGAGACCAACGTGCTTCGCCCTGACTGACTCACAGCTCCCAGGACCCAGGCTCCTCATCCAGAGGAGGCATGACCCTCTCACATGCCCCAGACATGATTACTGTTAGGTAGGAGGGAAGGGATGGGCAATGAGTAGATTCATGTCACTTTCGACCCCTGTATGACCCACGGGGTAGGAACTAGGGACAGAAGCTGGCAGAACCAGAGTCCTATGTGGCATTGGTGGCATTGGTTTGCACAACCCACCCCGGGCTGCCCAGAAAGATGGCTTCCATCTCACTGAGCCCAGCCAAGTTCAGGGTGAAGCAGATTATCCAGGAGGTAAAGAGTGACGCCTTGGCCTGCGTGTGGAATGGAGACAAGAGGCTGCTCGTGTGGCAGAGGTGCCCTGGAGATTCCAGACTTTGGCCTCTCCCTCCTGGGCTTCTGGGAGGCCCTGCTTTGCTCACCAAAGGCACAAGCAACTTGACCTGCCTCCCAGCCAGGGCCCCGACCACCTGTCCAATGCCCAAAGCCCATGAATCACCCGGCCCTCACAGGAGGAAGCAGTGATAACCCCAGACCCCAGCACGGCCACCCGGATGCTGTCTGTCTCAATCTGGCTGGCCTGGCTCAGCACAGCCTACTCTTCCTTCCCCAGACCCTGTCTAAACTTCCAGTGTCACTCGTGCTGACTGACATGCCTATCCACTGTCCCTCCGTGCCCCTCCTTCCCCCGTGTCTGTACTGTGGTCTCTTGATTGGAATCTCCTTCCTTCCCATTGCGGGGTCACCGTCTCTCTTCGTAAGACCACTCAGGTAGTTCCTCTTCTAAAAAGCCACTACTGTTCTACTCTGTCTTCTCTGGGGGCCTGATCACTCAAACCTCCATAAACTAACTGTCCTGTTCCCCACCATTGCTCCAAACCACTAGATGTAGGGTTAAATACGCAGACTGTCTTCTGAAACAAATTGGGCCATGAAGAGCAGGCTTTCTTGGACCGCCAGCCCCCAAATCATGACATGGAGACTTATTATTAATTAAGAATGTTTGGCCTTAGCTTAGGCTTGTTTCTAGCTAGCACATTTTTAGCTTAAGTTAACCCATTTGTATTAAACTATGTGCTGCCCTGAGGCTTGTTTCCCTCATCTACATACTGTCCTTCCTGTTTTCCTGCTTCCTCTGTGTCTGTCTGTCTGTCTGGGCTCTGCCTGTCTGGCCCCTTCTCTCTCCACCCACCAGCCCCAACGATCCCTCCTCTGCCCAGCTGGACAGAGGCTGTTTATCTTTTTATTAGATCAAGCAGGTGCCATAGGCAGGCAAGGTGAAAAACAGCAACATTTTTACATAGTTAAACAATTATTCTGCAACACATCTTTACATAGTTAAACAATTATTCCGCAACACATCTTTTATATAGTTTACAAATATCCTATTCCACAACACTTGGCCACCCCAAGGATGTCACTCCCTGCTTGGCTGTGGGACTTGAGAAGGTGGGGGTGCAGAATGTCAGGGTGCTGTTCACAGGTTGAGGTGAAGGTGACCAGAAGACACAGTGTTTCAAAGTTGAATATAGGGGTGATGAGGCTCTGAGGCCAGCCAGGCCACGCCTTTGTTGGGGGTGTGGTCTCTGAACAGGGGCCCTCCTCTCTGAACCAGCAGGACTCAGCCTGAGGTCCTGGACAGCTTTCAGAACTGTGTCACAGTCTGCCCATCCGAGGAAAGGGCAAAGGATTTCATCATGCAAAGCCATGGAAACAGCTAAATGATAGTTTATGACAAAAATAAATAAACAAGCCCAGAGGGAAAATACAGAAGAATAAATCCCAGAACTGTCACCTGCCTGTGCCCCTAGCCCTAGCCGCTCCCTCCAAACAGGGTCTGGCCCCCTGCCCTGGCAGGCTGCTACCACAGACAACCCAGACAGTGATGATAATTCCATGGCGGGACAACCCACCCACTGGGAAACCAGGTCCCTGTGATACTGTATGACAGGCATTATAGATACCAAATGTGGGCGGGGCATGCCTACACTCAGCCATAAACTGCACTGTGTCCAGGAAGCAGAGCCAGGCAGCTCACAGCAAGGAAGAAAGTTGTGTCTCCCCAACAAAGGTGAAATGGGTGGCTTTCTGACCAGCGATAAGGACCCAGGTGACTGTACATGGCCCTTCCAGCAGCTGGCATAGAGACAATAATACAGCTTATCACTGTAACCCTGGTGGCGCCCCAGGGGAACCTGGTTATTCCCAGGTCACAGGTCCTTCCAAGAGGTCAGAGCTCCCAGATCCTGAAGAGCCCTAGAAAAAAGGGCATCCCATTCTCCTCAGCTGCCAAGAGGAAGGAAATGGTGATTCTCCCCCAGCCAGGGCCAGCAGCACCCTGGAACCAATCCCACTGCCCAGCGGACTCTAAGGGTTTGTATAAGAGTACCTGGATGTGTGTGTGGTGTGGTTCAGTAGGGCGGGTGCTTGCATGTCATGCACAACGCCCAGGGTACCACATTAAACCAGTGTGTGGTGGCACATGCCTGTACAGGACATGTGTCCAGGAGCACCAAGTCATCCTCCGTCACACAGAGAGTTTGAAGCCAGCCTATAGGGCTATAGGAGACTCTGTCTCATGAGATAGAAGTTCTGTGACACACATAGAAGAGACGAGATTGGTCTATTCCTATATGACATTCATAAAAGAGGTGATATTGGTCTATTCCTATTGGACAATGCACAGAAAGAAATGGCCATCTGTCTGCAGCAAAAAGAAAAAAAAATCTCATTGGAACCGTATCTAGGTGGCCTGTGAGCTTATTAAATCAGCCAACTGGAATGGAAGTGCCTCCGGTCTCCTGTGTGACACTGTCCTCTCCCACTCAAGGCTGGGTAGCCCCAGAAATTCAGACCCCATCGCACTTGGCTCAGGCTCAGCCATGTTGGGAGAATGGCATTGCCCCATTTTCCAAAGAGAAAGCTAAGGTCCCTGGTCACTGGGTTAGGGAAGGCAAAGGACCCCCCCCCCCTGACATCAGTACTAGAAGTGGGACTAGTAGGGACATCAGTAGAAGTGGGACTCACCCACTCATCCTACTCCTTCCTTCCTGCCACCCCCAGCACATCCGCTGTTTGGTAAACACCGTGCACAGGGGCAGGCCTGGATTCCGATTTGGAAACTACTCAGGCTGCATCGAGGGGCCCAGTGTGGCCGGGCCAACAGAGGACAATTAATTACTGGGATCACGCAGAGGCCGGGCTAGGGCCCAGCACCGGGTGTTTACACCGCACTCGTCTGTTTGGGGCCAGCAAATCCGTGTCAGATGTTAATGGAACTGCGTCATTTTTCTGCCGAGGTGGCATCCCTGGTGAAGGGGTGGGGGTGGGAGGGCCTTGGATGAGGAGGCGGCGGGCTGGACTCAGAGTGGGCGGTGGGTGGCTCAAGAGAGAGGACACCATCTGTCAGGCTGCATAGACAGACTGGCCGGCTCTCCTCCATGGCCTTCCCTCCCTCTGGAGTGGGCAACGCCGCCCAGCATATCCAACTCTCAATAGACTCTGTGGCTGTGGCAGTTGTGGAGGGGGTGGTTCTAGGCACAAAAAAAAAAAAAAAAAAAAAAAAAAAAAAAAAAAGTGTGAGTTGCAAAATGCAACAAAGTCTAGATTATAAGGACACCAAGATGCCCGAATACTAAGTGTTTAGTTAAGCATTGAGTCAGAATGCCCCAGGAGGCTCTGGCCAGGGGTTCAAGGTTGCCTGGCACCACTGGGCAGCCTCCACCTGCCCTTACATCTCAGGACCAGCAAGTCACTGCAGAAGCTCTCGGGATAGGTCTGGCCACAGGAAGGAGGACGTTGCTTCCTTCCTCCTGCCCAAAGTTACACAGGAAGCCAGATCCTCGGGCAGGATCACTTCCTCCAGGGGCCTGGTGGGAAGAAGTTAGCATAGCGCTCCTGCCCTTCCCTCCGAGGGAAGTCAGGGCCTTTCTCCTCGCTTTGCAGATGACAGAGCTGAGCCTGCAGGGCCAGGGTGGGCGAGGGCTTGCCAAGGGCTGGGGGAGATGGGGGTGGCACCCAGCCTCCTCTTTCTGCCATCATTGCCTCCCAGCTCCTCCTCAACAAACTTGATCCTGCCCCGGGGCCCTTGCACAGGCTGTCACCTTTGCCCGGCAGTCTTCCTTCAGGGTCTCGGTGCTCTGTGTGTTCAAGTCACCTCCTCAGGAAGGCCTTCTTGCCCAGACAGTCTGGCACACACCCAGCTTCTCCTTCCGTGAGCCTAGGCTTAAGAGCAAAGTAAGTCATAAGGAAGTGTAGTGGCCTTGCCCAGCACACAGCAGACACATGGGAAATGTGACCGCACCTGCTACAAGGCCACTTAGGAAAGCTAAGGCCTTTAGTCCCGATACCCTATGATTTACTCTAAGTTCCTGTGGCACATTCTCGAGGGCTATAGTAATCCTTAGGATCAGGCCTCTCAACTCTCCTACTGAACCGGTATCCAGTTTTCTGATGCCATGGACTATTGGTGGCATCTGTCCCAGTCCTGCTGTGCCTTAGTGTCCCCATCTGCATGGTGGGACCCTTATTTAGAGCAGAGTGGATGCAGACCCAGATCAGTCTGGGGATAGAAAAGGACCCAGAGGGGAGGGAGTGGTGGAGAGTGATGGCTGAGACCCATGCAGGGGTGTAGGCCTCACAGAAACCTTGGGAGCTGCCCTCCTGGCCGCCATCTGCAGGAGAGTATCCCTCAAAAGCCAAAGAGCCACGGAACTGATTAGGCTTCACTGAAAGTCTGCTTTAGCAGCTATGGAACACCGTGCCTCGGTTTCCCCATCAGTAAAGCCCTTTTTCGAGAACTTTTTCAGAGTGGTTGTCATGTGTGTAATGTCACGTGTATATTGTCACGTGTGTAAGAGATGGTATTGGCACTTGTACTTAAGGTAGTCACTGATTTTTCTCAGCATGTGCTTATAACTTTGTTTTATGCCTTAGGGGAGAAGTAACCGCTGGTCACTGGCCTGTTCCCGGCCCTGCCCTGCCCCCTGGTGTTCATTCTGAGCATTGCCCCCATGGCTCCCAATTAGACCCATTTCTGCCAATAATAGGTTTGGGTCTGACTTTGGGACCAGGTGGACAAAGGATCTAGGTATCTAAAAAAGCAGGACACACAGGGTTAGACCGAGTCATCATCTTGCTGATCTCCCTGCCATGCACAGAGGAGATGAGAGCACCCCTTGCTTTTGGCTAACCTATGCTCCCTCTGCTTACATGGGCCAACTCCAAAATCCTCAGTATGGGCTCTATGGGGCCTGCTCAGAGGTAGCCATGGCCCTCATTTTGTTTGAGCCGTGATTCTGTCTGGACAGCCTGAGGGCTGGCTGACTGGGAAAGCATCGTGTCTAATTGGGCTGCACTGGGCCTCTTCCTGGAAGCTCACAGAAGCCAGTGACGGTGCAGAATGAAGGAGCTGTGCCTGGTGGGTCCTTCCCATACTCTTTGCACACGGCAAAAGCTCTCCACACGGCCAGGCCCTAGGACCTGCTGGGTAACCTCAGGAAGTTCTTCCCAGGCCCAGGACCCTCAGCTCCCTGAAAGCCCTAACAGCCACCTTGGAAAAAGGGGGTGGATGGGTCAAACCTGCTGCAGGGACCCTGGGTTCCAAGCCTGCCAACTTGAGGGTGGTGTGAGGTCCAGATGTTGGCCTTGGGGTGCATCTGCATGGAGGCATGCAGGGCTCGGTGCTGACTCCTATCTTCAGGGATGGGGTGGGGGTAACCCAGAGCAATCTCGGGGGGGGGTCATGAGACCACCCCATGACTCATTAGGGTTGAGGGCTTGAGAGGGTATACACACCCAGGTGCCTGAAGCCTGCAGCTCAGTGTGGGCTCAAGGCGCCACCTAGTGGTAACACTGGGACCCACCCCCCATGGAGAAGGTGTGGCTCCCCCTCACCCCCAGAGACTCAGTCACAGCTCCAGCTGGAGCCTCTCTTCTGAGAATGCAGCAGGCAGGCACCAGGGAACCCAAGGCTGAAAGGAAAGGGGCTCAGCCAAGGCCATGTGATGTGTTACATGTCAGTAGACACAAGGAATCCCAGCTACCAGTCAGCCCATCTCCATTCCCTGGTGTGTGTTGGCAGAGAGGTCTCATGCTAGCTCCTTGCATCTGGTTGGCCTCGGCTACACACTGGCCTCTAGTTCCTTATCTAGAAAATGGAAATCCACTCCTATGTCCTCCTCTGGCCAACATCGCTGGGTGATGCCCAGGTGCATATGGGGCTGGGAGGTCACAGGGACCTACCTGCTCAGCAGGGTGTGGCCAGTGGCAGGGCCACTGCTGACATCGGCCTCCTCCCCACCTCCCCAAACAGAACTGAGCTTTCATCTCTCAGCTTAGCTGAGCCGAGTCACTTCCACAGTGGACATCCTGTGGTGACATTTTAGGGACTAGCCTGGGAAGGGCAGCTGCCCCAAATAACATCAATGGGGGCTAAATGATGCCTGGCAGGGATGTGCCTGGCCAGGGCCCACTGGAGTCAAGTAAGCCTCACAGCCGGGGAGACAGGGAGGGCTGGAGGCCTCCTCACTGGGCCCTGGCTGGGCTACAGAGCTACAGGGCTACAGGCTGCCATCCTGGGGACCCCAAGAGCGCTTTTGAATGCACACTCTTGCTTGACATTTTGAGGGATGGTGGCTTTGGAGCGCAGTTTGAGGCTCTCCCTGGGGAGAGCTGTACCCACAGCCCAGGAAGGAGAGCTGGTCCCATTTTCACATGTCCCGTAGGGTGACAGAAGATGGGGGAAGGAGACAAGTACGACAAAGACATGGTTCTGTACAAAACCTGAAATATTTTTACTTTTTTAAAACTTTGGTCTAAGCTGCCTTAGACCTCATGGACTCGATACAAGAGTAATATGAACTGGGAAATAGAACACTTTAATAGCCACGATAAACTTTGTTAGAAATGTACATGTCGCCAAAATAATAATAAAATTAAAAAGAAGGAGAGAGAACAGCTTGATGCCCGGGTTAAGATTATAGAAATGTTCACAAGGACGGGGTCAAGGAAACTTTAAAAACACCAGTTCTGAGTAAGCCTGGGGCCCGCAAGATGCCCCCTCCCAGCCCCGGGCCCTGGGGACGGTGTCCCTCCAAACAGGTCAAATAGGAGTGGATAAGGCCTCCGCCAAGCTGCATCTCCTCATGGACAACACATCCAGGTAACGGGTGTAGAAACAAACCTCATAAGAAATGTACAAATATAAAAAGCTACAAACATTAATAAATTACAGCATCACGAAACACAAATACTTCACAAGGTGCTAGTGAAAAATAACTGCATCCCCGGCCCTCGTCACACAAGAAGGAGAGCGAAGAGCTGGCGAGGCAGGAGAAGAGCTGGCGAGGCAGGAGACGCGGCTTCGGGCCTGGGGAAGGGGGTCTGTACGATCCGCTCCGAAAGACAGAGCGTAAGGCTGCGCAGGCGCCGCTGTTGTTTATCAGGCAATACCTTAGTTCCTACGAGGAAAATAAGAAGAGTAACAAAAGGAAAGAAAGAAAAGGGGGCTGGGGGTCAGAACCCGACTGTCCATCAGAGCCAGGGGGGGGGGGAGGGAGCAAAAACTCGTATAAAGGTTAATGGAGGACTCTATAGAAAGAAATTCCTAGAGATACTTTTGCTCTTATAAAAAAAGTCATTTAAAAAGCTATTTACACGCTACATTCTATGAAAAATATGCTTCCGGAAATACATCTAAAATGAAAATACAGGATTGCCTGAGAAACAAACCCAGCCCCTCTGTGTCGATGGGTGGACACGCCACCTGGGATGGCCCATGCTCGTGATGCCACCCAGGGGCTCAGACAAGCGCTACCATGCTGGTTCCAGCCCTGTGGCCCTGCCCACCTGTCTGCCCACTCAGGGCAGGGTGCCTTGGCCTAGAAGTGCTGTTCCAGAGTGGGGCCCCTCCACGTGGCTTAGCCTGGGTCCCCTGGACCCTAAGACGTGGCTGAGCTGCCACCCTTCCCCTGTGACCCCACAGTGGCTCCTCCACCCACGAACACACCAACCTAACTGTGGGTCCTGACAGCCCCAAAAGTCCTCAGGCGTGTGGGGTGTGACACCCACTACCTGCCAGCCAGAGAGCTGGGGCAACCGCTCCTCACTGGCCAAGTGCTGTAAAGACTCACTCAGGAAGAGGAGGGAGGAGCATTCAATACCCCACAGCTCCTCTCTTCCTGTATCCTTTGCCTTGTTTTACGCCTTTGGAGGCTGCCAGCCTGCGGCCAGCTCAGACTCGGGCTGGTGAGCGTGGCTCACTGCACACCTTCCTGGAAGGCCTCATGCTCCCAAGCAGAGCCCTAGAGGTCACCAGGCTCTGGTGGGGCTGTCCTGAAACCGGAATGGTACTCAAGTTGGCAGGGCCTCTTTCAGGAACCGGCCACTCTAAGCAACTTGAGAAAGGATGTCCATGTTCACAAGGGACGGCCATGCTCCGCTCGCTCCACCTGCTCAAGGGACAGATGCTCGTGTTGGGGAGAGGTGGCTGGGAGGAGGCAAGGCCCACCCTGGGCCAGGCGGCACAGCCACCCTCCTGGGAGGGGCTGATGTAGCGGGGCTCCGGGGGTCCTGAGCAGAGCAGAAGGATCCTGGCTTCCCAAGCCTTAGAGGAGCAGTTTCCCATTCCGATGGATCTTCAAGATCTTTCCAAGCCTTTGCTTGGCGGTGGCCATGCCCTTTTTTGTACGTTTTCCTGCAGAGATGAGGAGAGATTTAAAAAAAAAAAAAATCAAGAGTGATAGCTAGAGAAGGATGGGACCCCACAGGCCCCCTAAGCCCCACCCACCTCTATAAAAATCAGCCAGCTAGGCTGGGCCCTGGGCTCAGAAGTCCCTAATGGAGCCAAAGTACTTGGAGGTACAGAGACCATTGTGGATTTGGATCAGGATGGTATGGCTAGGATGTGAGGCCACTGTGGGCTCCAGCCCCTGGTAACAGAGCCATCTCAAATGCCACCAGTAAGTAACACTGTCACCAAACTTTGGCCATTAGACCCAAGCTAGAGTGTAGGTCGGTGGGATGAAAGAGGCTACAGGGGTGCCACAAGGCCTGGCTGGCATGACACTAACACACAGAGGGGCTCAACCCACCAGCCTGGCTCGAATCTCAGCCAAGCTTCACCTGTGGCAAATGGCTGAGCACGCGCCTATCAGAGTCCTGAGCTGAGGACTAGTCCTGCGCCGCATCCCGACTTTAGCCTATTCCTTTCACATGAGTAAGGAGGCCAGCGGCACACACTGTGTGAAGGGTGGGGGCCACGAAGATGCAGGGACAGAGCTGTCTCAGGTGCATAGCACCTGCCATCCTGAGACCAGAATTCCCCCCGCGGCGCGCTCCCTGAGGGCAGGGGCAGACGGGACAAAAGGAGGGTTACCTTTGGCAGCAGTGTTGTTGGGGGACGATGCAGAAGGCCGCCTCTGTGTGAGAAAGACTCCGGGGGCCATGGGCTGGGAGGCACGGCCAGCCTGGGCCCCTGTGAACGTGCCAGCCGCTGTATATTCGTGGTCAGCCAGGCTACTGCTGTGGGACTCAGGCGGGGGCTCCGGTGAGCTGCCCTCCTGTGAGGCCTGGCTGCTGGCTGTGCTGGTGGAGGCCGGGGTGGTGGAGGCCGGGGTGGTGGAGGCTGGGGTGGTGGAGGCCGGGGTGGTGGAGGCCGAGGTGGTACCCGTGGAGGCGGAGGTGGAGGTGGAGATGGAGGGGGAGGCAGTGTTAGGAGTCGGCTTCCTTTTGGTGCTCTTCTTCTTCCTGTTTTTCTGCTCCTCCTAAGAACAGAGTGTGGAAGTGTGCTGCCTCAGATACATCACAGTGGGGCACAGCCAGCTCAGCCTCCACCCAGATGCAGGCTTCCAGGGGCTCAGACCTCCACCAGGCAGGGAGCACAGAGAACAGCGGCTGGGAGGCCTCTGCCACTGAGCCCAAGGCAGAAAGTCTGGCCCATGTGAGCCCACCGTGAGTGCTGCCAAGAGACGGCCAATCAGATGAGAGGAGCAGGTAGAGACAAGCCCCAGTTCCTGCCTGTGGGCACCACTTAAAAGTGCCAGGACCCTTGGGAATGGGAGGAGTCCCCAGAGGCATTTAGTGAGGGCATCCTGGGCACCAGAGAGCAACCATATGTCAGTGAGAGGTGCCTGTCTGGGGCAAGGGGCACGGGGCTGTGTGTTCCTGGCTCCCCTGTACTCGGAGTCTGGGACCACTCTCCTGCCTGCCAGTACCTAGCCCCGGAAGTCTCCACACCAGCAGTAGCAGGAGGTCGGCTTAATTTCACACAAAAGAGACTTACTCTTATAAGAACCCACGGTCTCCTCACCTGCTGGGACAGCTTGGCTGCGGCAGCTGCCAGCCCAGTCTCGATAGAGGCCACTCTGGTCCCCTCACGCACAGGCCTGTCCTGTCTTGGCACCGACGGGCCGACCCTGGCTGTGGAAGACACAGGGAAGGCCAACAAATCAGGCTCCAGAAGTGGTGGCCTGTTATCCCCTGACCATGTCTGATTCTGGAGGACCATGAACATCTTAACTTCCTGCTCTCCCTGGGAAAGTGCCATGCTGAGGTATCTAATAGGCCGTGTGGGAGGCCCAGCCAACCGGGCAGGGGAAGCCAGGTAGATGGGGGACCCTGAAAGGTGGACACGCTTGATCCCACCCCACCCCAGCGTGTGTCTGCCCCTCCTAGATCTTCTAACTGAGGAACTGACCAATCTCCCCTGGACATGCCTAGAGCCACGCCTATGCCCTTAGTGGCCACATCTCAGCCCCCAGCCCAGCTCTACCTGTGGGGCTGTAGGGGGCATCATCTGAGCCCTTCCTCTTCTTGGACCGGGACTTGAAGACAGGGTTATCTTCGTCAGACTCCAGTGAGGGGTAAACTGAAGGAGGCAAGAGGAGAGCAGGCCCCTGAGCGCTCGGGTGCAGCCAGGGCTGGGGAGGGGCTGGTGCTGCAGTGGCCCAGGGACCTTCCTGAGTGGTGGCTGCAGATCTGTCCTTAGGCTCTCAGACTTGCTGTGCAATTGAAACTTCCATAGCAAGGGCACCTATACTTGGCAGGAGAATGTGTACACAGGCTGCCAGCCACGCCCACCCTAGGCTGGCCTGGGGCCTGATCACCCTCCACGGCCGCTTCAGGAGCCTGAGACATGTAGTCCTGGAGGCCGCTACCGTGGGAAGCGAGAAACTCAGGCAACTGGGCTAATTCCACTACGTCTGAAGCCCCAAGACTCTCCAAGCAAATTGGAAGAAGGCACCCGCCGAGTAGCTTACAATGGCCACAGGGGAGCTTCCTTGGCTCGGGGACCCCTCCCCAGAGACCCCCCCCAACTATGGGCCCTACTTCCCTGACCAACAAGGTCAATTGAGACACCTCCAATACTGGTGATCCTGTGGGTGGCAGTAGGGCCTGGCACTCCACACCCCCAAAGACAGTGGAAATAGTTCACTTTGCTGCTGGTCCGTCTATCAGAGTAGAGCACATGCACCATGGGGCCTGAGGCTGCAGCAGAGCCCTCTCTCAAGAGCTCTCACAGGGGCCTACATCAGTAAATCCCAGCCTCTGGCCAGCAGGAAGGCACTGGACTAAACCCCTGTCTGCCCTGGGGATGAGGAGCCTGGACCAGCAACACTGCTGCCTTGTTCCCTGAGGCGGGGTGAAGAAATCTGGTGCCTAAGTCAGGCAGATTCTGCCTGGTGGCTGTGCCCATGGCAGGAGGCCAGAGACTTGTTGGTTTCTGATCTTCACTTATGGCTTCAGGGTCATCCTTGGGCCTGAAGTTTTTTTCTAGCAGGGCTCTCTCAAAAAACGCAGCAAAGGGACAAGGGTACAGGTCCCAAGAGGAACCTGTACCCCACATGTTCACAAAGGAAGAGGCCGAGGGGCCAGCGACGAGTGCATGCACGGACTTGCAGTACACTTCCTACACACAGGAAAGAATATTACACAGCTTGGAAAAGGAGGGACTTCTGGCACGTGCCACAGTATGGATGGACCCACAAAACGTCCTGTTACATGATCCATTTAGATAGTGTGTCTGAAACAGAGCCGCAGAGTCCTGAAGAGCATGACAAATGGCCAGGGCTGGGGGAGGGGTCATGTTTTACTTTGAGACAGGGTGTTACTGTGTAGCCTTGGCTAGCTTGGAATTCACCAGGTAGACCAGGTTGGCCCAGAGCACAGAGCTCTGACTTCCCTGTCTCCAGAGTACTGGGATTAAAGACAGATTTTACGGTCTGGGCTATTATATATCACGGGCCTCTTTGACTTGTCCCTAGCCAGTGCTGCCGCATGCAGCCACACTCACCATAGTCTGAGTCCTTGAAGCAGGCGTCAAGGTGGTCCTGCTCCTCATAGTCCTCCAGATCCACACTGTTCTTGGCAGCCCTCTTCAGCAGACGCTTGCCTGTGCCTTTGCCGCCACCACCGTTCTTCCGGGCACCATGGGCTGCCAGTGAACCACCCTTGGCCTGGCCAGTGCCCCATGTGGTCTGCAGGCAGGAGTCAGAGGCCTGTAGGTTGGCCATGGACAGCATTCCCTGAATGGCTTCCTGTGTACTGGGGGAGGCAGGGGGCTGGCTGGGGACACAGAGAGACAACAGGCACTCAGCCATGGCCCTTGGCCCACAGCCCAGGGCATTTGGATCACAGACTAGAGCACGTAGCCCACCATCCATAATTTGTAGTTCAAGGTGCTGTAACTGCAGCCCAAAGCCCAGGGCTGCACACACACCTGGTATGACAACCAGCAGATGGCACATTAACATGCATGGGCTGGTGGCTTAACCGTGGGACAGGCCTGGCCAGCCCCTCTGTACCCTCAGCCACACTTCCAGGAGGGCAAGGAGCCTTGGGATGGAGATGGGGCACAAGGAAATGCACAGGAGGCAGACGGATGAGTCCTTACGTCGTCATACACTGGTTCTCACAGCTTGAGTTGGCCGGAGGCTCAGCCGCCGGCCTACGTACACCCTGCCAGCTCTCTGTGCCCTTTCACAGCTGATCCTGACCTCAGTCCTAGCCAGGGGCATCCCTTCTCCTCACTCCTACACTGAAATGGAGAAGTCCCCACTTCTCTCCCAAGGTGATCCATGCCCAAGTACGAATCCATACCCTCACCCACACCTGCATCCATACCCACATCCATACCTGTACCCCATCCTCATCTACATCTGCTCCTACACCTCTGTCGACGCCGGCACCTACATCCTCATCTACACCGGTACTCAGCCCTGCACCCTCACCACGCACACCTGTGTGCACACCTATGTCTACATCTGCAACAACACACCTCTGTTAGGTGCAGCCATTCCTCAGTTCAGCCAGGCTCGTCTTCCTCTCTCCTAGCCTGCAGGACTGTCCACAGGGTTCCATCTGCATTCCGTCCAGTCCTTGTTACCATGCCCTTTCTGTGCTCTTCTAGCAATGTCCTTATCTACTGTCCCTCATCTCTTCTTGGCTGCATTGGCGCCCCGCCTTCCAAAAAGAGCATCCCAAACTAGGTTCAGGAAGCAGTGCTCATTATTATCCCATAGACCTGAGGTCTGGCTGCTGCTAGACTGCAAAGGTCCTTGGGGCTGGGTTGGGGCAGTTTCTGGGTGGTCTCCACAATCTCAGTAAGACCCTCCACAGGGTGGATCTAGCTCCTGCTTCCTCAGCACCCTGTGCTGGCACAGCCTGCTCACCTTCTCCAGCCTAGACTCCCCACCTGTCTAAGCTACAGCCACCTATGCAGTAAGGTTTTGTTTTTTCTTTCTTTTGGAGGGTCCTCCACCCAGCTCCCAAATGAATCACACATGGAGGCTTATTCTTAGTTATGCATGTCCGGCCTTAGCTTGGCTTGTTTCTTGTCAGCTTTCCTTAATTTAAATTATCCCTTCTACCTTCTGCCTCTAGGCTTTCTCTGTTCTCTTACTTCTGTAAGTCGTACTCTTACTGCATGGATTGCTGTATACCTGGCTGGCTGGGTGGCCGACCCCTGATGCCCTCCTTCCCTTGTTCTCTTGCTGTTGCTCCTTGCTTGCTTCTCCTTCTGTTCATCCTCTCTGCCTGCCAGCCCTGCCTATCCTTGCTCCTGCCTTGCTATCGGCTGTTCAGCTCTTTATTAGGACCACCAGGTGTTTTAGACACAGGATCACAGCTTTACAGAGTTAAACAAATGCAGCACAAACAAAAGTCATACACCTGAAAATAATATTCCCCAGCACAGCTGGACAGCTTTAAAAATGCACACACCTAGGCCCTGCCATGAGATTCTGGGTCAGGGTCTCACACAGAATCCAAATGTCCACATGACGGCCAGGCAAAGAGCCAAACTTCCCAAGGTTCCATGATGATCTGGCCCAGTGGGACCTCCCTCTGGGGACTTTCTGGTACTTAGTCTAGCTCAGCAGCTCTACCGCTTACTCCAGCTGGTGAAGAAAAACTCTTCCAGCTCCAGGGTACCAGCTACATCAGCCACCTACGACAGCCCCACATGGTCCATGCCAGAGGGAAGTAAGACCCCACTGTCCCCACCCTGTTCTCTTTGGTCCTTGTCTCCTGAGACTCTTGCATCAAAACCCCTGTGTCTCCAGTTTCTCCCTTGCTATATCCTGCACACCTGGGAACCACATCCTAGTTTTTGGAGCACATTTAGAAAGAGCTGTGTGGGAGAAAGCATCCCAGCCTTTGAGAAGAGGGTGTGTTAGGAAATGATCTCAGGGCAAGCCCAGGACCAGAATGGTGGTGGATGGTGATGAATGGCCATGGATGGTGATGAATGGCAATGAGAACGCACAGCATTGTACAGGCCAGGGATCCCCTCCATGCTTCCTTCCACTTGTTTAAGATGACACACATGTGAGACAGAGGTGGGCAGACCACCTTACATACAGGCTGAGGGACCCGGGCAGAAGCTCTAACAGGGAGCCATTGCTCAGAAGCACAAGGATTCTAGAGACAAAGACACTGTTTGTGGGAGTGAAGGGGGGATCAGAGAGATGGACAGGCAAGCTATTAACTAGGCTAATGCCCCATGGACCAAGGGACATTTCCTGAGCCGGAGGAGGAGAGGGAAGCCACTGTCTCCACAGACCTCTACAAAAGCTGCCTCCTAGGCTGAAGTCATAATAGAAGACCAAGTCATATAGACCTGAGTTCTGCACATCACTGTCAATTACAAATAGCTGCTCATCTTATACTCTTTGGGTGCCAAGCCCTAAATGCAGGTCACAGGGAAATGCTAAGACATCCACCGTGAATGTCCTAAACACTGATGGCAGGACCCCGGAGAACCCACTTAGACATGCACTGCCCACCCATGCCTTCTGGGTGACCCCAGACCCAGCTGGCCCGTCTATCTGCAAGGTTGCTGGAGAATCAATGATCAGAGTTTAAGCAGTCAGCATGGAAAATAATACTTTAATCCTCCAATTACCATGCCCAAATCCCCTCTGCCCACAGCGGTAAACACCAAGCAAACCATCCACAAGAAATTAACATATTTTCCTCCGTTTTATTCAGCTGTTTTTTTCCAAACAGTCAGTACTTAAAACAGAGCAAATGGACCATCAAAAACTGACCTATGCTCCAAATGGGAGACTTTGGGAGAGGAACTGCCCGCGGCAGACTGAGAGGGCTGGCTGGCCTCTGAAGCTCCGGCAGGCACAGCAGACACGTGTGTGAGGACACATGGAGTGTCTGTGGAGCACTCTCCCCAGACTCGGGGCACAGGGCCATGGCCGCTCTGGTTTCTCATTAGCAAACAGCCCCCTCCTGGCCTCATAGAAAAGGGATCACATGGCCCCATCTGTATTCCATCTCCACAGCACCCAGAACGAGGTACCTCATGGTTATGAGCAAGGCCATGTTCCAATTTTCTAGGTCTATCCATTGAGGTCATGAGGGATCCAGGGTATTGGGGGGGGGTCTCTCTGACCTTGAGACCCATCATCGAAGTGTTAGCTAACACATACTTTCTCCCAGAAGCAAGGCATCCCCAACACCATAGAGTATGTGAAATCCCGCACAGGGACACAGCTTGGAATGTGAAGGGGCTGCCACCTCCAATAGGGAAGAGGTCACAGCCAGGTTTCATCAGTGAGGGCCACCAAGGCGCTCACTGCATCATGTCAGGCTGAGCCAGGGTCTTGTGCCCAAAGCCATGCATACCCCTCCCATCATGCTTCACTCCCACTAGGAAAGCGCCTGAGGCTGGCTGGCTGTGAACATGATATTGAATTCAAAACAGCAATCTATGAAATAAAATATGGCCAACTAATTTAGCAAAAGCTTGTTTCAATCAAGCCCTTAATCCACCTTAACGGAATCTTCATATCATCTACAAGTAGGCCTGAGCCAGGCCTCCACCTGCTAGAGCAGCCTTAGAGTCAGTGTAAGCTGCTTCCCAAAGCAGTCACCTAAAACTTACTCGGGCAGATGTGGGAGCAGGCACCCAAGAGGGGCCTATGGGACTTGCCTTCCTGAATATGTGAGACCACACAGGATTGGCACTCACAAGTAGACATCATAGCCCAGCACCCAACAACTCTTTAGCAGCCCCAAGTTGGGCTCCTGAGTCAGGCTAAAACCAAGCCAAGCTAAGGCCAGGCCTTTATAAGCAAGAACAAGTCTCCATGTATTTATTTAGGAGCTGGATGGCGGGCCCCAAAAACAACTACAATCCAGAGCCTAGGCCTGCCTTTGCTACCTCCAAGCTGTGGGGCCATGAGAAGAATAGTTAGTTCCCTGAGCCCAGTTTCCTCAACTACACAGTTGGAGTCCGAAGCTGCCACGAGACTAGAGAGTTGGGAGGGAGATACTGTTCCCAATGTGTTAGGGAGAGCAGGCTGTGCCCCCTCAGTCACTGTCAGGGCCACACCCGGAAATGCCACTGCAGTTTCAATGAGAAATAAACAGCGACCAAGTGCTTAAAACCCAAATCAACAATGTGTGAATCGAGTGAAAGGAAGCCTAGCCTGGCTGCTCCGCGAGCCCGGCTCTCTGCAATCAGAGGTGGGTGCCTGTCCACATCCCACTGTGTGACCCGGCCTCTGTCCGGGCCGGCCATGCTCTCTGAGTGCCACAGGATGCAGCCAGGGCCCACCTGTTGGGGTTGTACTCGAGTGCCCCGACCTCCTCGCTGGCCTGCAGCAGGTCCAGGATGCCTGCCGCGGAGCTCCCGCTCTCCTTCTTGACTTTGGCATTGCGGCCCGGCTTGGTGTCCGTGTCGATGTGCAGAGAGCCCTCGTCAGAGGAGTCGTCACTCTGCAGAGCCAGGGACAGAGCAGCGGTCAGGGCAGGGCACTGGGGTCAGGGTTTTAAGGAGCTCTGTTGTAATGTTAGTTTCAGGCTCATGCAATGGGTGAGGCCCTCATGAGACAGATGTGGGTGCCAAGTCTTTCCTTGGGTTCTTGAAACCTCAAAGGTTAAAGTTGTCTTCACACCTGCTTTCATATTGCTTTCCCAGAGGAAGCCCCAGAATTTCATCAGGACACAGTGACTAAAAACCTCTGGCCTGGATAAACCTATCCCCGCAGGTGATCCACGATCTTCTTGGACCTCAGCAATGACTCTCTTCCCCTAGAGAACCAGCCCTGGACTCATCTGAGTGTAAGAGCCCTGCTGGCGGGCTCCTTTATCTGGGGACACGCTTTACTGCATTTCTATCCCATGGAGCAGGCCCAAGGGGCCGTGGTGCCAAGTACTGAACAAGACCTTGTCCTTCCTATGCCAACCCCAGAGTTGAGCCCAGTCCTCAGGCAGGGCGAGAGTGGCTGTCCTTGCACATCAAGCAGAGCGTGCTGCCAAGCTGAGGACACAGCTGGGTGGCTCACCTTGTATACCGCAGAGTCCAGCTTTGGCTTTGCTGCGGGCATGAGGAGCGCCTCCTTCTTGTCCAACAAGACTGAAAGCACAGCAGACAGGAGTCAAGTGGTGGCCTCCAGGGGGTCAGCTAAGACCACCTGGAACCTCCTGCCCAGGCCCAGCACACTCACAGGACAAGTCCCTTTTGGGGGCGCTCTTCTTCCTCCGGATGGGAAACTCATCTATCTTCAGCTCCCCATCATCCGATACATACTCATACTCATCGCGCACAGGCTTGGCCTTGTCCTCCTTGAAGCTCTGCAGCGTCCCAAACACACCAGGACTGCTTGGGGGCCTGAGGGCCTTGGAGCTAGAGTAGAAGGGATAAGTCAGTGGGTGACCCCAGGGCCCTGAGGCCAGCAGGCAACAGAACCTTACGGGGGCCTGAAAGAGAGCATCCACTTGGAAGCAGCTGGTCAGGGAATATGCAACCTTACTTCCCACTGTGGGAAGTCTGCTCATGGGGAGGGACATGGCCCAATCCTACAGCCTCCTCCTCCCCTCCATGTCACAGGGAATGAGGCCCAGGATATACAGTCAAGTGCTGTAGAGAAAGACCTAAGCAACTGAAGACCCCTCCTTGCCAACCTGCCAGAGTTTAAATCAAATCCAACCCTCGTGTCTTTTTCTACATACTTTTTTGTATGTAGCTGAGCCACAGTGCACCTCCACTGGGCTATGAAATATATTGTGTATCGTTCTTCTTGTTATGGCAAGGCAGGATGCTGTGTTTTCCCCATGAGTAGATCAGGCTTGGACTTCTCTGGGCCTTTAGGACAGACTTTCTCAATAGAAAGGACAGCAAACAAAATGCTGACCACGCTGACAGCACCCGAGGCCACAGCAGCCTCCAGTACCCTCATGGAAGAGGCTGCGGCTCTGCTGTCTTAAAGCACGGACCACTACACTGGTGCCCACGAGGCACCCCTACTGCATCTGCATATTCTAAACTCCATGGCCATGTCACAGAGCTGACACCACTGGAAAGCTTCTCTGGGACCCACAAGTGACAACTTCTAATGGAATGACAGAAGCAGACTCATCAAATCAAGTCCATGTGGGTTTTACTCCACCAAGTAACTGTTGAGTGCGCCCACTTAGTCCCAGGACTGTTTCTCCATCACCCTCAGGCCTTTTCCTCCCTTCTCAGAAGAGGAGGCAGAGGCTGCCACTCCTATAGGCAATGATGATACCTCAACAGGATGTATTTGTCACCCTACACTGTGTGGGGATTATGGATGCCATACAGGTGCCTGTGTGGTCACTCTTCCTGCCCACAACTGAAATTGAGGCCTCAGTGGTCATGCTGAGGCCCATCCAGCTCCGAAGCTGGTGCCTTCCCAAGGCCCTCAGCACCCAAATCCATACATCCTTCCCCACGGCATCTGCCACAGCCATAAGCTTATTTGGAGTCATGCATTTACTGAGTTTGCACTGTCCTTCCCTACTGACCACTGAGCTTGGAGACCTATGCCCCGGTCCCTACTCATATCCTCAGCATTGGCTCATATAAGCCATTCTCCCAGGGTCCCTTGCTGACTCACCAGCCCTCACTACAGATGTATTCTCCATGTACCCTGCATATTGTTCTGGAAGCAGAAACAAAGGTGTTCCATGCAACAGCGTGGCAGTGAGTGAGGTCAATGGCTCAGAAAACAGCCACTCTAGGGTGTCAACCAAAAATACTCTGTGTGTGTGAATGTGTGTGTGTGTGTGATGTGTCTATGATATGAGGGGTTCATGTAGTATGAGGCATGTATGGAGTACAGAGTGTGAGATGCCTGTGGGATGACTGTATTACTTACATATGTATATGTATGGAATGGATATGCAATGGGGATATATAAATATCTGTATATGCATGGTATGTGGGGATGCATGTCTGGTATGGATGGTATTGGTGGAGGTTATCATGCAATGTATATGTTTGTGTGTGTGGTGTCACATATACATGTGAGTGCATGGCATGAAAGTACAATTTGGAATGTGCACTAGAGTGCATGTGACAGATGTCTATGGGAGGTGATATGGGTATCTGTGTAGTACAGGATGATACACAGTATTTGTTATGTGTGGTATGGAGTGCATGCAGTGTGGTGACACATATGTAATGTGGGACATCTCTACATTCACCCTCACCCCTGCCCAGGCTCTCACATACCCCAGAAGTTTTTTGTTGGAGAAAGAAAAGGAGAACTTGTCCTTGTTCCCAGCCAGTGGTGACTTCTCCAACCTCTGCTCCTCCTCCATTTTCAGTAAGGAGTCAGGTTTGCTGTTCTGAAAGCAAGACCAAGGTTGTCCCTGAGCTCACTGGGATGAAGGGCTAGGATCCCAACCCATGCCCAAGAAAGCTGTTCATAAATGCTAAGGCTGGCCTAGCCATCAGCATGCAGGACCCACCCTGGGATGCTGCCCAGCCTCAGGGAATGGAAACACACCATGAACCATGGACCATGAAGAAGGTGAAGGACAGTGGAGGACAGCATGGGGAAGATGATACATTTGCTTTTATACCCACACTGTCTGCAGAGGGTGGTTCATAGGAGGTCATGTGCACGCGTAAACTCACACAGACTTTCCTCAGGCCCCTCCTGGGGACAGGCAGACACACCCTACCACAGGCCTGTACCCCACCCTCACCTTGTACTTCCACTTGGCCTCCGATTTACTCTTAGTTTGCTCTCGGATTTCCAGCCTTTCCACGTCATTCTGTGTGTGGACTGTGTCCTTATTGGGAACACTCAGGACACTCTTTGGGGTCTGCAAACAGAGCAGTGATGACCCAAAGTAGACAGAGAAGATGACTAGGCTTGGGTTACGATGGCACAGAAGCATGGTGGTCCACTCCTGCTGGCCCACACATAGCACATCCATCCATACACCCACCCATCCATCCACCCATCCATCCACCCACCCACCCATCCACCCATCCATCCACCCACCCACCCACCCACCCACCCACCCACCCACCCATCCACCCACCCATCCATCCACCCACCCACCCACCCATCCACCCACCCACCCACCCATCCACCCACCCACCCATCCATCCACCCACCCACCCATCCACCCACCCACCCACCCACCCACCCACCCATCCACCCACCCATCCACCCACCCACCCATCCACCCACCCACCCATCTACCCACTTGTTCATTCATTCATCCATTTCTTCATCTGCCCATTGATCTGTTCATTTAGTCTTTCATTTCTCTCCAACCATCCAACTACTTATTCATCTGTCCATCCACTGCCCATAAGTTGACTCACCCACTCATCCATCTACCCATCCATTCATCCCTCCCTCCCCCTCCCTTCCTCCCTTCCTTCCTCTTTGCCCCAGAAGAACAGCACCAATAGAATATTACATGTCATGAGGATGACCCCCAAGATGTAGGACAGAAGTGTACTCATCCTGGAAGGAGCCCCAGCCAATAGTCCATAATCTCATGGGTTTGGTAAGACCCTTTAGTGTTCACAGGAGCTCAGGCCCTCATAACAGCCCTTTCTCCAAACCCTCTGCCTTCTCCCAGTGTCCTCTTTGAACAGATGCCTTGTATATCTGCAGGGCCTTAAGGGTCTTAGTCCAGGGACTGGTTCTATTATTTGGCAAAACTAAGCAGGGTGGCCTCTGCCCGAAGTCCACCCTGCATCAACCCAGTGGACCTCCTGGGTGCTGTCCCTACCACAGGACAAACACTGTGCTATCTCTCTCCAGGGGTCCTCACTGCTCTGCAGGATCAGCCTGGGTTTTGGCCTGATGTGCAGGCCCAGTGGCTGGCACAGACAGGGAAATACTTTGGGCAAATTTATCCATAGACCCTGGACCCTGCACTCTCTGGAGAATGGACCGGACAGCTGGTCTCCCCTCTCCACCCAGTAACAAAAGAGAGCAAAGACATGTCAACCCTAGCTGTTCCCTCTGGTCTGGCCCAAGGCAGGGGCTGCAGTGCCTGAGCCTATGACAGGGAGGAGCTCAAGGGCCCACCTTTCCTTTCTTGGGTGGCTCCATCTTGGTTAGCGCCTCCTTTGTGTGGGCTTCAAGCAGGTCCAGGTTGGGGATGGTGGGTGAGGCTGACTCCTTGAACTTCTTCCCTTTCTTCTTGCTTCCATCCTTGAGCTTCAGGGTTTTGGGGGGTTTGGGGGGCTTAGGGGACTTGGGGGGCTTGGGGATTTTGGATGGCTTGGGCATCTTCACAGTCTTAGGAGTCTTTTTTTTGGACACTTTCTCCAGGAGGGATCGAGGTGGGGTATCCTCAATGGGAGACGGTGGTTCCTCCTTCTCCCGGTCCCCGTCACAGACCTCATCTGAGGAGGCGACAGCGTTTACTTCAGGTCGGACAGTTTTGGAGGCGTTCTGGTGTGGGAAAAGGAGAGGATCATTTGTGTTCCCTCCAGACCACGCCAGGACTCAAGGGGACTTGCAGCCATGATGGGAGAAGTTATTAGCCCAAAAAGGTACACACAGCCCACACCACATGACACATTCATATCAGCTCCACACTGTCAAGTGGCATGCTCATCACACTGTCTGGTAACATCAAGAAATATTCACACAGCCTTATAGCCCGGTGTGACACCACTTAGCCCCCTCTTCCTGGGGCTATTCTGCCCTACCCAGGCCCAGGAGGCCGCCCAGTTCCTCCAGACTCAGGAGAACTGGGACTCAAAGACTGGACTTGGGGTTCTCTCCCTTCACCTCTCCTCCCCACGCACTCTCCAAACCCTGGGCACAACACTAATGCAGAGAAGTTTCCCTGGCGGGCCCTGGGCGCACCCTCGTCCCAGGGTCTGTCACCCTGGCGTGGCCTTACCTCACTGAGCCTGATCTCTTTGGCCAGGTCCTTGATGAGCTGTGAGGGCCTGAAGTGCTCGGGGAGCTCGTCTTCGTGCTCTGCCAAAGCCTGTGGGACAGTGGGCTCAGTGCCAACTTGGCCACTTCAGCACCTCAGCCATCCTTTGTCCACCCAGCCAGGGCCAGGGCCATCCCACGGGATGGGAGGCTGCCGTGGGGCAAGGCCTGGTGCACAAGACCCTGGGGCCCTGCCCAGTAAGGCAGCAACTCTCTGTGAGCCACTTCCGCTGGTGGAAAATGCATCAAGACTGGGCCTTGCCTGATGCCACCATGAGCTAACTAGCAGGCCGTGGAATGGATGTGGGCCAGTTTCTTTTCCTGATCACGTGGGAAAGGTGGGAGGGACCCCCGCACTGTCCCAGCTCTGAGTCTCAAGAAGATGGTAGCCATAGAATGGCCCCAGGAAAGCACTGGCAGCCCACCCCACCAGGCCCACACATAGGTGGAAACGGGCCGCGGACATGGTTCCCTACCTGGCCTCTGTCCGAAGGCCCTCTGAGACCCCCCACTTTTCTCTCTGACCCAGAAGGGACTCCTTGTTTTTCAAGTAGAAGGTGGACAGGAGCTCTGAATAGTGAGAGTCCCCAGTAGACAATATCCAAGGTTACCCTAGGGTAAGCCAGACCCATTTCCCCTTCTATAGCCACAATCCAGAAAAGAGAAAGCGGAAAGCTGGCGCCCTGTGGCCTTTGACTGAGAGCACAGGATCACAGGAGAAGAGGAAGGAAAGGAGTCCCTAGGTTACAAAGCAAGTTAGCTAGGCGGCCACATCCACGCCACACTGTGTGGCTGCTGAGTGGCGGGAGCCCTGAGTGCATCCCTAGCACTCTCTGTCCAGATCCAGACGCGTGGTCAAAGCACCAGCTGCTTCCTGGTGCCCTACCTGCCCCTTCCAGGTTAACAGAAAGTTGTCCTTACCCAAACTCCTGAGGGAATCTAGCCCTGGGGACAATGACCCCAGGCTGGCCCAGACAACCTACATCTGCCCAACACACCCGTCAAAGGATCATGATTAGTGTTAGCAGGCCAGCTTAGGCCAGCCTGGGAGACAGTGCCCTCTACTTGTTCCCTAGGACAGACACACCCTTGTGTATCCCCGCCCATTCCCTGTTCCCTCAGACAGGGACACATGTGAGCTGCTTCCTACCTGCTTCTTCGTCCATGACCTGAAAGCACCATTGAGAATTTTAGCTCCTTGAACTAAATGTGGGGGCAGCTGTTTCCCAGACTTGTGAGAACCTAGGAAGGACACAATAGGTTAGTGTGGTGGCTGCTTAGCCTGCCCCAGCAAGAGGCCTTCTGGAGGCCACTGCCCCAGGCCACTTGTCCAACTGCCAACGGTTCTCCTTGGAATCTGGGTACCTGCTCACCTGGCACCTGCCCTGCAGGGAAATGACTGACCTTCATTCTCCTCCCATCTCACACAAGAGGGCCATGGGCAGGACGCTTCTCTTTCCCCTCTCTGCCCGGGAACACCCAGCCCTGTCTTATGGGTGGGAGCTTACACCAAGCCCCCAGAGACCGTCTTATCCTATGTCCTAAAGGGTCATGGCCAGGCCTCACAAAGGGCCAAGATATCCCTTAGAGCAGGGCTGCAGGCTCAAATTACCCAACCTAGAGTGGCATGTACCTTTGAATGCTTCCAACAGGTGCTTCCCCATGTACCAGCAGGCAGTTTCAAAGTTGGGAAACTGAGTCAGGCTTCCTAGTTTTAACCTTCTTTCCACCTCATATGCCCTGGAAGCCACAGGAAAGAACCAATCAGTGCAGGGAGCTCAAGCAGGCCATCTCAGGCTTCCCCACTGGGCCCAAAGTGACCCAAAGTGATGGCCACCATGGGTGGAAGCAGAGGGTTGTGGTTACCAGAGAGGCTGACCACAGTCCAAGAAAGATGACAGCAGCCTTCCCAAACCACCACTAGGCTTGCCCTTGCCCAGGTCATGGAACCTATTCCTCCTTCCCCTTGGCGCAAAGATGTCAGCACAGCAACCCACAGGCTGGGCGCAGCCAGGAGTATGCCCATGGTGCCCACTAGGATTGGCAGCGCTATAGGAGCTCCCTACCTCATCTGCATCTCCACGCTGAGGCTGTGGAGGAAATGTCCAGCGAAGGCCAGGCAGTCCACGGGGGTGAGTGTGGCGTATATCCAGCCTGGGAGAGACATGCAGAGCTGTGGCTATGACCATTCTTCTCCTCCCGCACTCGCCATGAACCCCAGTCCTTACCATCCCAGGCCTTGTCTCATTGTTCCTCCCTGCCCAGGCCAGGTAGGAACCCCTGAGACAGATGGAAGACAGGGTGTGTCTGGGGTGATAGGCCGTGGAACACCCTGGTATCAGACAGATAGAAACTGAGGCCTAGGAGCCAAGGGAACATGGTCAGGACGCCCCTGGGCAGCACTGCCACCAGGAGAGGCAGCCTGACCTCAGACCTGCCCACACAGGGGTGAGAAGAGACAGAGCTGGGACTGTTACTCTCCTAGAGGATGAGATTTATCACTAGGTTATTCCAGGAGATGGAGCTGGGGCTGGAACCCAGAGAACCTATAATGCCTCACAAAGTAAGTGTGAGGATGCCTTTGGGGAAGAGGAGGCCCTAGAGCCAGAGTCAGAGGCTGAGTTCAAGTCAGGATCCAGGACCTCTTTTGGATCCTGATGTTAAGCAAGAAACCACATACATAATCACAAGGGAACCTGCAAGTGGATCAGCTCCTGGGCGGTACAGTGGGCGGGGCCTGTGCTCCACTCTCAAAATGTGGTCAAGGAGCCAGTCATTGGTGGCGCACGCCTTTAATCCCAGCACTCGGGAGGCAGAAGCAGGTGGATCTCTGTGAGTTCGAGGCCAGCCTGATCTACAGAGTAAGTTCTAGGACAGGCTCCAAAGCTACACAGAGAAACCCTGCTTCAAAAATCAAAAACAAAACCAAACAAAATCTGGTCAAGTTACTTTGGAGGGAGGGAGTCTTTTGGAGTGGACATTTTTTAGCTCTGGGATTCACCCTCCCAGGTGAACCTGGCAACCTCAGCTGCTCAGGGCATACCTTATTACATAAGTCTAAGCGTTCCTTAGGAACACTTCCAAACACCCATCCTCCTCCAGAGCCACTGACTGAGCCAGGTCTCCCATGCCAAAGGCAGCTAACCACACAGCTCTGAGGTAACCTAGTGCTGACTGGGACAGGTCCAGCATACAGGCTTCCTGCTGTGAAAGGTCCACTGCTGGCCCTTCCATGAGGACTGGGCCAGGGAAGGAGCCAGCCAGGGACAGGAAGACAGCCAGAGGGATGCAGTATGAGGAGTGTGGCAGTGAGCATGATGGCCAGTGAACCCGGGCCCCGCACACTCACCGGAGGGGATGAAGAGGGTCTGTCCCTGCTTGACAGTGCACTTGTAGCACTTGTCCACCTGGTCGGCAAAGAACATCTCACTGTGGTTGGAGGCTGACCGCCAGCGCTCATACAAGGAGATGTTGGCTGAGGCTGGCCGGATGAGATAGAAGATCTTCTCCCCCTGCCAAAAGAGCCCACTGGCAGAGCTGTAACACCAGGGATGTGGGGCAGAGCCCATCTGGTGCTGGGCGCTGAGGTGAAAGATAATCTTCTGGGTGCTGAGGATGCTGGGGTAGGAGACAGGGCCCACTGGGTGCTGAGGATGCTGGGGTAGGAGACAGGGCCCACTGGGTGCTGAGGATGCTGGGTAGGAGACAGAGCTCACCAGGTGCTGGGGATACTGGAGTAGGAGACAGGGCCCACTGGGTGCTGGGGATGCTGGGGTGGGTACACAGCCCACTAGGTTTCTGGGGATTCTGGATGGGGCAGCTGGTGTGCTGGGGAACACTAGGATAGATGGGGAGCCCACAGGGTTCTGGTAGCATTATGGATAGGGGTCAGTCTTCTCAGTGATGAGACTCTTTACTGGGGATACAGCCTACTAGAAGATGGGGCACAGAGGCAGGTAGCAGAGTGCAGCAGTCTGGGGCAATGGGCCTGGAGCAGAGCCCTTTACAGCCCGCTGGGGTCAGGTGGTAGGTCCTGACTTGAAAGGCATCCTCTCGGGCTCATCACTCCTGCCTGCAATGCTGCTTTGCATTTTGGAAGATTCCCTGTTAGGATGGTTCTAGGTGTGTGAGCCCGATAGTCAGGAGCAGCACACACACTACTCCACAGCACTACAAATCCCATGTGTGCTCTGGGCTAATAAAAACACAAACTGCCAACCAGCGAGTCCTTAGCAGCTCTGTTCTCAAGAGCTTCTGGGCTTCCAGACTGGATTAAATGATAGTCATCATTTCCCCATGTGGTCGGTCACGTGCAAGCCCAGGCCAGGCTCTGCACCCAGAGCAGAAAGAGCCTTGTTCTCATGTTCTGGGAACAGACGCCATGATGGCGTCCTCAGAGTCTCATAGGGCCAGAATGGGTATGTGAATCCAGCACCCCAGCTCAAGCATAGCTGGTCTGGAGAAGTAGAGCTTGCTGCCAGTGGAGCCAGAGCTCAGGGTTTCTGTCATTCTGTACATCTTGTTCTCTTAATTTCTCCTCTGTCTCTGTGATAAGCCCTTCAACCTTCCTGACTGGCTCAAACACCCGCCATCTTGCCTGCTGATGTCAGTGTGGTTGCTAAGAAGTCTCCCAGCACCTCTGCATTCCACTTGGGACACTAGGTGACACAGGGGCCTCCCCTAGTTGTTAATGAGCCCTAAGCACATTAGGAAGGGTAAATACATGTATGACCCTGGTCCCAGATGCTCCTCTAGCCATACACATCCTGCTGACCTCCTGCCCCCAGAACTGGCCATCGTAGGATCCCCCTACGCAGGAAGTGGGTGACTTCCTGGTCAAAGACAGGGTTTGGAAGGGGCTGGAATCCCGAGAATAGAAAATAGGAGGTCAAGGATGAGGTAGGTCTTGAGGGGTGTGGCTCACCTTGAGAACATGGTACCAGGCCGAGGCACCCCCAGAGTCTATGTGGAAGTCAGTGTAGCTGTCCTTCACACAGATCAGGCAGTACTTGGTCACCTTGGGCTTGGCCAGCAATGCATCATCAGGCCAGTAGTTTTCCACCCACGATAGTTTCTTCACAATGTCAGGTGGCTCTACAAAGCTGGACATTCTAGGGCCATAAAAGGAAGAGTAGTCAGGGGGACAGAGCCCAGAGCGCCCCTTTTTAATGCAGTCTAAGGTAGGAACAGAACAAGGCCCCTTCCACGTGCTACCTCAAGAATCTGCAGGCCCTGGCAGTCACCTCACTTTTTAGGTGAGTAAAGCAAGGGTTCCAGAGGGTGGAAGGAGCTTGGCCACTGCAGGGGGCTACGGAGACCACGGAGGACTGTCTCCACCCCAGGAAGAGGGGTGAGCCTTTAAAGTGGCCCACTGGGGTTGGGACCACAAGAGTCTCAGAAGAAATGTTTCTCATACATGCCCAGTGCCTCCTGCACCATTTAAAGAAAGGGCGCCTCTCCCCAGGGCAAACACAGGCAGCCCATATACTCCCTGTCACATTTAGCTGCTGTCAAATCAGCTACTTCACTTCCAGGGAAGGTGGGAAAAGGCAGAGGTGACCTGGTGTGTTTTTTTTTTTTTTTTTATTTTTATTTTTTTCAACTTGACATAAGCCAGAGTCGTCTGAAAAGAGGGAACCTCAATTGAGAAGACGCCCCCATCAGACTTTCCTGTAGAGCATTTCCTTGACTAATAACCACATGGGAGGACCCAGGCCACTGTGGGTGGCGGTGCCACCCATGAGCAGGTGGCCCTGGGATGTACAAGGGCAAGCCATGGGAAGCAAGGCAGTAAGCAGCATTCTTCCAAGGCCTCTGAGCAGTTCCTACCTCCAGCTTCCTCCCTGACTTCTCTGCATGATAGACTATAGCTACAAAATGAAATGAACCCTTTCTTCCCCAACTTGCTTTGGTTATGGCATTTTACCTCAGCAACAGAAAGTAATCTAATCCAACTGGGGTTTAGTGAAATGTCAGCGACATGTGCAGCAACAGAGAACCCAATATGAGTGTTCTTGCTGCCTCAGGCCAGACAGGGTCTCTCATGTCTTTACAAGTAGCCCGCGAGTCTCTCTACCTTGCCTCTGTTGAAGGCCACATACACCCTGACCAGCCTGTCTGCAGTAGGTCTGTATAACCTGATCCTCCATATCCATTTTACATATGAGCTAGCCTTCCCCATGCTTAGGTAGAACTCCTGCACCCCTGACTCAACCCCTGGTCCCCAACCTCCTCCTACATCATCAATGTGACACGTGCAAATGCTGCAGTTGGGGATTCCTCCCTGTGGGACAGGCACCTTCCACTTCAACTCTGCTGACCTGCACACCTGTCCTGCTCATCTTGCTCAGTGACCCCCAGGGAACCCATGCCTCCTTCTGTAAACAACAGATCAATAAAAACCTTGCTAGGTTTTTAATGCATTTGGGTGAAGCCTAGGACCCACAAAGGCAGCAGCCCCAGGCTCCTCTCCTCTCCCTGTCTCTCTGCTCCTGATCTTCATGGGTGTGACTTCCAGGCTTGCTATGTCTCTCCTGGTTGGTATATAGGAGCTCTCCGTCTCCATGAAAACGCCACCAAGAACCATAGCCTGGTCCTGTCACTCCAGCCTCAAGACAGGGCAGAGCTTGTGCACAATTAAGCCACAGACACCCCATCCCACAGGGATCATACCAATGATAACACCTGGGACCTGTTGGGACATTTGTGAGCGGCCTCATAAGTCAAGGTGAGGAGTAGGCCTAGGGGAGGCGCAAAGCAGCGCTGTGTAGGTGAGTAAGCATGTGCACAGAGGGCGTCGGCACATGTGGCGGGGGTATGGAATGGAAGCGGTGGCAGTGAGTGTCACGGTCATGGATGTGCTGTGTCTCAGAGTGTTCATGAGTGTGAATGTCCAAGGATGTCTGTCTTGAGTGTGTCTACATCATGTCCTATGAGTATGCCATGAGTATGGGTGCGTCGGTGTGCTGCCTCAGTGTGTCATGAGAGGATGGCATTGTGCTGTGCCTTAGTGTCGCCGTAGGCACGCATGAGAGCATTACAAGTGTGAGTGGGTGTGTGCACTGTGTGTTGTGAGTGTATATCAATGTGCTGTGCTTCCCTGTTTGTGTGTCACACTTCCAAGAGTGTCTGTGTGTCACGTGTGTGTGTGTGTGTGTGTGTGTGTGTGTGTGTGAGTGTGTCAGCTCAGCATGCCATTAGCATGTCTGAGGAGCCTGCGCCTCTGGAAGGGACTCATTCATACGGCCTCAGTGGCTTTCTCTGGGAGTGGGGTGGCTTCCTTTTCGATCCTACTTCACCTGAGCTGTTTCAGTGTGTTTTTAAGAGAAAGGAGAACGGAGCCTGCATGATTTCTGGGCAGCTCACAGGACAGCAACAGGCCACACAGAGCAGGACACCAAGTCAGGGTTTGCAGTTTCCACCCAGCGCAGAACCCCATGCAAGGCCTCAGTCCCCACACCAGGCTAGAACCCCAAACCAGGCTTCACAACTCCAGAACGCTGTGCAGGACTCAGAGCCAGCTCTTGGAGCCCTCACAGCAGGATGGCTCAACGCGACCATCCTGAGAAATGGAGACTGGTGACACTGATCCTGAGCCAGACCCACCAAGCCCCAGCCCGGGGAGGCCTGTCACCTGGTGTCTGAGAATTCGAGGTTGGTCACATTGAGAACACGCTTGCGGTTGGTGCTATAGTAATAGTCCACAAATTCTTTCAACTTCATTTTGCAGTCTTTCTGCTTGGTGACATCTGTGACATCCACGCTTCTCTCCGGTCCTGGGGAGGAAGAGGGAGGACATGAACACGACAGGAAACTGCTATGGCCTCCCCGAAGGACATGATGAGGGTGGACAATTACAGGCCCTCAGCTGCCCTTGCACACTGTCCTATGGGGAGTGCCCCATACAACAGATAAGGGCTGACCTTATGTCTTCTACCTGTGATTGCTGTGGATTCACAGACTAACTGGTGCTCCTTTCCCAGACCCAGTAACACTGTGACCTAATGAATCTCACCTCAGCTGGAAAGGCCACATCAGCAAATAAATACACAGATGCATAGTCAACTTGAGCTTCAGATAACTGCAGACATCTTGGCGTTAAGTACGTCCAAAGTAATATTAAAATTAAAAGCCAGGAGCCCTACATTTCAAGGGCACTTGTTTGGTATGGATACACAAAGGCTTGGTCCTAGCTTGTGCTGCTATTTGGAGGTAGTGGAACATTTAGGAAGTGGGGAGGAGGTCAGGTCACAGGGAGGTCCCTGGGGAGGACTGGAGGGTCCTGGCCCCTCCTTCCTTTTGCTTCCTCATAGCATATGGGTATATCATGGGCCTATGGCATGAGCAGTTTGCTCCATCACACACAGCCTTATCAGGGGGACCCAAAGCTTTGGGGCTGATGATTATGGACTTGTAGACCTAGAATCATGAGTTCAAATAACTTTTCCCCCGCTTTACAAATTATTTGCATCAAATATTTTATTACAGTGATAGAGTTCTAATACAGGAGAACTAATACAGGCACCAACTTGAGGCTCTGATTAATCGATGACTAAAAGGGAGAACACTTATCCTGCCCTTCCTGCAGCTGACGAGGAAAAGCTGAGGCTCTTCAAATAACCAAGGACAGAAAAGTCATGGCCAAGAGAGGAAGAAACAATACAGAATGGACAGGCAAATATGCCCTTTTGCTGGGGTCCACAGTGGCTGCTCTAATACAAGGTGGAAGTTTCTGGAACACCTGTGGACAAGACACCAGGACACCAGGCCCCACCGACCATGGCAGCATCATTATATGCGTGTGTTAGGCACTGCAGATGTCTTCAAAGATGAAGGTGCACCCACTGGGAAGGGAGAGCCACAAATCCTTGAGTGAGAAGGCCTGGAAGCTGAAGTTTATGGGAAAACACTGGGCACAGTGACCTGCCAGATGCCACAGCAGGGACTCTGCCGTCCAATCACATCCTGGATATGACAAATTCTGTAGGACCCACCAAACTGACAAAATGGTAGGGCTGTCTGGTTGTCACAGAAGATATAAGGCACGTGAAAACTAAATGCTCCCATGAGTCATCTTTAAATTAAGTCAAATGATGAAACGTGAAGAGTCTTTTGTATTTCTGGAGGTAAAAACCCAGGACCTTGCACAAGTAAACAGGTGGAAGTGTGTGTGTGTGTGTGTGTGTGTGTGTGTGTGTATGTATGTATGTATACATGTGGAAGTCAAAGGATAGCTCTCAGGAGCTGGTCTACACCGTCTACTCTGCTTGATTTGAGCAGGGTCTCTTTGTTCTTTGCTGGTACATACTCCGGACTAGCTGGCCTGCGAGCTTCTGGGTGATTCTCTTCACCCCAGGCTTCCATCCCACAGTGGGGTGCTGGGGTTAAAGACGTACACTACCACATTAGCTTTTTATGTGGGCTCTGGTTATCAGACTTACATGGCAAGCCTCCTCTACAGCTCTAAGCAGGAATTTTCTGAGAGAACTGGGGAGAATTAGGCCAAAGTATAAGCACATCCAAATTGCAGCCCACAGCCACGTGTGTCCCAGGATAGCCAAGAATGTGGCCCAACATATTTGTAGATGGTAACATCACATCACAGTGTCAGAAGACACCCTGGGACTCTATCAGGGAACTACCAATGTGGTGCAGTGACTTAATTGCAATTATGTTTAAAACTATGTTCAGCTAGCACTGGAGTTCATGGGCAAAAAGATGTAGGCAAAGGTAGATCTTAAAACACTTTAGGGGGGAAATGTTTGGGGAGGAGAAAACCAACACAAAGCTGGTGGGTTTGTGGCCAACAGCCAGGTACATAGGCTTGCTATTTGTTTCCTTCATTTTGTGTATTTTAAAATGTCCCATGTGCCAGGTGTGGTAGCAGAGGCTGGCAGAGCTCTGTGAGTTCAAGGCCAGCTTGGTCTACATAAAGAATTCCAGACCAGCAGAGCGACACGGTGAGGCCCTGTCTCAAACAAGCAAACAAACAGATAAATAAAACTTCACAAAAGTCAGGGAGGTGGATCATTGGGTAAAGCAAAGTATTTGTGTATTCTGAGCTCAGGACCCTAGCATGTAAAGTGGAGGGTGTGGCCTGTAAAGCCTGCACTGGGAGAGAGAAGCAGGGAGATCACTGGGGCTCCAGGTTCAGTGACAGATCCTGTCTTAAGAGCCTTAAGCCTCACCTACGCTCATTAGATCAAGGATAAGGCCAGGGTGCTTATCCACAGCGCAGTTCCTCATCCCAACACCTCCCACTCCAGACTCCTACATGATACACAAAGGGTAGTACTTACCCACATAGTTCTCCACGTCACTCACATAGAATGTCGGAGCAGGGACAGCTAGGCCCAGTCCATCTTTCTTGGGGACAAGGATGGGCTCGGTGAAGCCATGCTCCTCCATGTAGCCCACTGTGAGCTGGCTACCTGGCACACGGGACACCACATCTTCAGCACTGTGGAGAAAGGGTGTGTCAGGGGCCTCAGGATAGCTGGCCATGTGCCTCCCGTGCTCCTGGAGTTTGGCCCGTCACAGCGCCCTGAAAACTACTAAGACAGCTGTAGGCAAGTTTATGGTACTGATTTCAGCAACCCACCACTGAGAGTAGGGCACCCAGGTCCAATGTGATGGGCACATGGAAGCCAGGTACCACAATGATGAGAGACAGAAAGCTCTGCTGTGTTCCAGAATGCTGGCCATCCACACTTTCCACTGCACCACAAGCAGGCAGAAAGATAACATCGCCTGGGTGGGTCTCTCTCTCTCTCTCTCTCTCTCTCTCTCTCTCTCTCTCTCTCTCTCTTCCTCCCTCTCTCTCTCCCCCTCTCAAACCCCTGCATGGCAAAGAGAGAGAAAACAAATCCTTCCACTTCATCTTGTAAAACTCACAGGCTAATCTTAAAGTCCACATGGACCATGTGAGGGAACCAGAATAACAAACACAATCTTGAAAACGTAAAGCAAAGGTTGTAGACCCATAGCTCCTCACTTCAAAACTTATTACAGGAGTCAAGTGTGGTCCTGGCACAAGAACAAATATAGACTGGTACCTAGAATTTTTGTCCAGACATAAATGAAGACATTTACAAACAAATGATTTCAACAGAGATGACGAGATAATAGCAAAAGGCAGTCTTTTCAACAAGTGATGTTGGGGGGGGGAGGAAGTTATTTAGATTTTTACTTCATTCTATTTGCAGAAATTAACTCAAAATGTATCAAAGGACAAACTAAACGCTACAACTACAAAACTTTTAGAAGACAGGAAGATAAATCTTCATAACCTTGGATTTTGTGAAGGTTATAGATAGCAACAAGAACACAAGAAACAAATGAAAGATTAGATAAAACCAACAACATCAAAAGTACTTTCTGCTTCAAAGGCCACCATCAAGAAAGTCAAGACAGACTACAGGGCAGGAAATATCTGCCAATCATGTACAAGGAATATTCATATAGAATATGAGAAGAGGCATTGGAGAGATGGCTCAGCAGCTAAGATGGAATATTTCCAGGGGGCTCACAACTGCCTGGAACTCCAGCTCCCGGGGACCCAGTGCCCTCTCCTAGACTCTACAAACACCTGCACTCATGAGCACATATGGCCACACAGACACAAACACATACACAGAACTTTTTAAAGTCATTAGCATATGTAAAAGACTTTTATGAGTCAACAACAAAAAGGTTATTTTAAAGGGTGTGAGGTGGCGAGGCTCGAGAGGTGCCCAGCACTTGTTGCTCTTGCAGAGGACCCAGGTTTGGCTCCATACCTACAAGGTAACTCAAAACTATTCATAATTCCAGTTTCAGGAGATCTGATGCCTTCTTCTGACCATGCATTCACTGCATATGCAAAACACTCATACACATAAAATAAAATAAATCTAAAAATATTGGGGGGGGGGAGGTTCAAGACGGGGTTTCTCTATAGCTTTGGAGCCTGTCCTGGAACTTGCTCTGTAGACCAGGCTGTCCTTGATGTCACAAAGATCCACCTGCCTCTGTCTCCTAAGTGCTGGGATTAAAGGCATGCACCACCACCATCTAGCTAAAAAAAACCTTGTGTTAAGTGTGAGGCAGGATCAGTGAGGTGACTCAGCTGCCTGCCACCAGGCCTGTTCATGCACATGAATGCATGGGTACACATACACAAATAAATGTGTAAGTATAATAAAAAGTGTTTAAAATGTGAGGCAAAAAGCTGGGGAGATTTCATCTCGAGAAAGAGAGACAGACATAGAGAGAGAAAGAGAGAGAGAGGGAAAGAGAGAAAGAGGATGAAGGGAAAGAGAGAGAGAGGGAGAAGGAGAGAATCATGGCTGTTAAACAACACCCGGGGCTATCCTCTGCCTCCAAATGCAGGTGCACACATGTGTGTACACACACATAGTGTATGAGAAAATTATCTCAGTAGATTCTCTAAGAAGAGACAGAAAGGCCCACATATAAACTAAAAGTTGTTCAACATCTTTATCATGAAGGACATGCAGGTCAAACTATAAGAGTCCATTTCACACCCACAGGATGGCCAGATTCAAAAGCTCGACAGTAAGGGGAGCTGGTAGAATGTGGAGAGCCCCCTCCTGCAAGGCTGGTGGGAATGTCACATGATGCAGCTGCCTTGCAAACCAGCCTGGCAGTTCTCCGACAATTAAACACAGAATTTCCATCTGACCCAGTGGCTCCACACTAAGAAACAGAAACACATGACCACACAAAACGTGTACATAAATATTTAGACCACAATTATTCATAGTAGTCAAAAAGTAAAAATATAAAAACAAAAACAGTAACAGCCCAAATGGCCATCAGCTGAATGATATAAACAGCAAGTGGTTCAGCCAGACAATAGGATACTATTCAGCCAAAAGGAGAATGGAGTCCTGACAAATGCTGAAATGCAGATGAGCCCTGAAAATAATCAGAATAAAAGAAGCCACCCAAATACTGGGTGATTCTATTTCTAGGAAATGTCTCAGTAAGTAAATTTACACATGAGAAAATGGGCTCAGCAGGTAACCGTGGTTTCTCAGGACCATGGGGAAGGAGAAGTCTATAGGCTTTCTTTGCAGAGATGAAAGGCTCTGAAGTTAACTAGTGAAGATGCACACACCTGTGATTATTCACACACCTGTGAGGATGCACACACCTGTGAGGATGCACACACCTGTGAGGATGCACACATCTGTGAGGATGCACACACCTGTGAGGATGCACACATCTGTGAGGACGCACACACCTGTGAGGATGCACACATCTGTGAGGACATACACATCTGTGAGGATGCACACACCTGTGAGGATGCACACATCTGTGAGGACGCACACACCTGTGAGGATGCACACATCTGTGAGGACATACACATCTGTGAGGATGCACACACCTGTGAGGATGCACACACCTGTGAGGATGCACACACCTGTGAGGATGCACATATCTGTGAGGATGCACACACCTGTGAGGACGCACACACCTGTGAGGACGCACACATCTGTGAGGATTCACACATCTGTGAGGATGCACACATCATCTGTGAGGACATACACATCTGTGAGGATGCACACATCAACTGTGAGGACACACACATCTGTGAGGATGCACACATCTGTGAGCTGTGAGGATGCACACTCTGTGAGGATTCACACATCTGTGAGGATCCATACAACTGTGAGGACGCCCACACATATCAAGAGCTCCTGAACTTTATATGAGCATGTTATGGTAAGTGAACTGCATCTCAGAGAAGTCAGGGGAGCTGGAGAAGCAGCACTCCACTCAGAGGAGCCAGGGTAAACGGCTCAGTTGCTCTCGTGAAATCACATAATAGGCATCAAAAGAAACCCAGCAATTGAGAACTCTCTGTGCTGTGATATCACCCTTCCAAACAGAGAAATGTAGATTTCTGTCTGACAGACAGAGCAAGACTCACAACTGTGGGTGACCCAGAACAGCTTCCTGAAACTTCCCTTTGCCCATTTCTTTGCCATACCTCAGAAAGAACAAGGCAGTAGGCAGTAGAAGGAAGGCAAAGGCCTCTGCTAGGTGGCAAGGGCATGAGGCAGGTGGCCAGACAAGGAAGGTGGCCAGGAAGGAGAGAGGCACTTTCCACCCAGACGAAGAAAGGACAACAGTAGTGCCAATGTGTGTCCTCAAGAGGTCCCGACAGAGGAGAGAACACAACAGGTTCTGAATCTTTGCTCTCCTGGAGAAGGGAGTGCCCAGCGAAAGGCGTGTGCATGGAGAGAGACACTACGCACAGCCATGGGTGCAGTGATCGGAAGATGGAGGGAGCGGGCAGGGCTCCAGCAGATGGGTCCACCCCGGCGACAGCACTGCCTGGACCCCACCAGGAGAAGGTTTGCCCCACGGAGAAAAGCCAGTTATCTGTGGAAGGCAGTTCACCTGGAGAAGGCCCTACCACCACTGAAGGACCACCACCTGGGTAAGGATGGGGACGGTCCACCCACCTATGGAAGGTCACCTACCTGGGGAACGTTCGGCTCCTCAGCTCCTTGATGAAGAGCTGGCTGCCATTTTGTACTGGCTTCATGTCCGGCATCTGCCCAGGGCCATGTTTGTGCCAGGTCCGCTTTTTCTTGACTGTAGAGGACACAGGAGATGGGTCTGTTCCAAGCACAGCTCCCACCCAACTTTGGAGGCCCTACACCTACAAGGGGAATCCCAGCTGGGCACCGCACGGTGCAGAAAGGAAGCTAGGGAGCTCACACACACAGAGAACTCAACACCTCCCGCACAGACCCTGCCAGTCCACACCTGCACCTTCTATCATCTTCCCTGCCTCTCACAATGGGGCTCACACTTCACTCCAGCCCTGGCCCTCCTCACTCAGGCACCTCCTGGAAGGTCCCAGGTGCTCGCCATCCCATAGTGGGAGGACACACCCTGCTTGGCCTCCACATGAAGAGCTGCCACCTTTTTGCCAGGACCTTCCCTTTCCAACACTTCTTTCCCCACCCCCCCACCCCATCCACACCCCCTACCCCCACCCCCACCCCCGGTCAGTGTGCCCATGAATAGACCCACGAAGGTGGCCTGAGGTCAGGGACGGCAAGCAGGCCCTGGTACTGCACTTGTCATGCAGTCCTCTGAACAACAGAGGGCGGTGCTGGGAACCAGGGTTCTCACCCCAACCCCAAGGCGGGGTGTGTGTGTGTGTGTGTGTGTGTGTGTGAGTGTGTGTGTGTGTGTGTGTGTGTGTGTGTGTGTGTGTGTGTGAGTGAGGGCCTGAGTTAGCGATGGGGAGTGGGTCCCATCAGCCAGCTGAGTGCACTGTGCCACACAGACGTGACTCAGAGGTGAGGCTGCCAAGCAGCGCCACTGCGTTGGCCTCTGCCACATAAGGCACCTCGTCAGCCAGGCTCATGTCTATGAGCCTGAGACTCCTGTACCAAATTTTTCTTGGTTAGATAAACCTATGTCATGGCCTTGACTAAGACCCACAGGCCAAAATCACCTCACAGAACACAGAGAGACTGTGGAGCTGAGCCTTACAACCCACACCGCTGTTGCTCATGAGGAAAAAGCAGCATGGGAGGCCCTGGCTCCTGTGCTCCACTGCAGGCCCTGCTTCAAGCCGGGGGGGGGGGGGGTGCCTTTCAACCTTGAGAGGGTTCCCAGTGCTAGCCACAGGCTGATGCTCTGCAGGAGCATGGGAGGGCCTTTGTCACCAAGGCTTTGGGGATCAAAGTATGACTAAACCCAGTGTCACAGACAGGCCCTGCTCATAGTGCTCAGACACTCAGGTCAAAATAGACTGTAGGCTGGAGGGAAAGGGCCAGGACTTTGGACCATGGTGCCTGCAGGAGTACAAGCCTCTCGATAGCAGCAGTGAGCATAAACTGCAGTCTTTACACAGCCCCCTGTGAGCACTCCCACAAATGGACATTGTGCACACACACTTGAGCATGCTCTAGCTGGCCCGTGCCCTAGATCGCTGTGTTGAAATCCTTAGTCCTCAAGGTGATTAGGAAGTGGGGCACCTGGAGGAGACTAAGTGGTGAAATTAAAGTTCTGGTGATACAGACAGAAGGCACAGGAGTCTCCCTCATCCTCTACCCTGTGAGAAGATGCCCAATATGCTAATGTCTTGATTTTGTACTTCTCGGTCATCAGAATGACATGAAATTAATTTTCTGCTATTTAAGTGACCCAACCTGTGGCGTTCGTTACAGTGGTAAAAACAGACAAGCATGTACATGGGCACAGGTGAAAACACAGTCACCTTATGCACATGTCACTCCCTGGGAGCTGGTGGTAGGAATGGGCTCCTGGATCACTGTGGAGTTTGTGCTCAAACCCCTGCCAAGCCCAGGGGCGTGGTCTTGGTGAGGCACTGCACACACCTTCCCCAATGGATAGGTTCTTGACACCAATCAAATGCTGTTTCTGAGGGTGCCGTCAGTACCAAAAGAATCAAACTGTTGGCCACTGATGCACCCTGCTTAGCCCCACACCACTTTCATTCCACCCTGGGCAGACTCAGGCAAGAGCCCACAAGTCAGGACCCCTTGGAACATTTGTGACTCCTGGGAGAAGCTCAATCCTAGGTTCCAACTTCTTCCTCTCCACGATCTAGAATCTCCTTAGAAATGACTCCATGATGCACTATGAAGCATCCAGGGTGGCGTGACCCTAGCATCTTCCAGATCACCTTCACCAGGGACCCTAGGATAAGCACACACAACCTTACCCAATCCTCCTTAAGAACATACCTGCTGGAATCTTCCAATCTAACCCTGCTTTGCTCTGCCATGAGCCAGACTCCCAGGCCCACAGAATAGTCCTGTCCTGGTGGAAGCTCTCCATGTTTGTCTCCTTTCTGATATAAAGGTAAAGAAACCCTGAGCATAACAAGGTGTCAGGAGAATGAGAACACTCCTTGCTGCCCTTATCATCAGTGACTTAGCTGACACAATGTTGAGACACTCTGAGCACAAGAGCTGTGTGTCTGGGGAGGTCTGGAAGGCACCTTAGGAGTCCTGAACTGGTAGATGCTAAGGATGTACTAGGGCATGACAAAAACCAGAGCTGCCCCACCATTCCAGCAATGCACATAGGCCAGGCCCTAGAAGGGCCAAGAGCAGCAGACAGAGCCCAGGAGTGGGGAGAGCCCACCCACCTAGAATCAGCCTCACCAGGAGCCAAGTGAGCCTCCAATGTTCCCAGATTTTTGGATAAGCCTTGGCTCACTAAACAGGAGTGTGGACCCTCTATTGCCCATGTCCCTATTGCCTGTGTACTAGAGTCCTCTGTGCCTGTAACTTCCACTTTCTGAGTTGCCCGTGTCTCTCCCATTGCCTGCATCCCTACCTCAATACCCCCACTCCACTGTCTGCAGCTCTATGTTCACAGCCCTTAACCCACAGAGCCTGGGGATATGGTCTCTCAGCTTGTACTGAGTAGCTGGGTGAGGTTCTCCTGAAAGTGACTAGGACAGGAGCTAGACACAGTCCCCTGTGACCCATCCTAATCCCCCATCTCAACCAGTCCAGCCTCAGGCACATACACACAGGTGCAGTCCCTGTGCTCCTACGGACCACAGCTCTGCTCCCCACTTGTAACTAGGGCTCAGCCTTGGAACTCAAAGCCTACTTGGCTGAAATTGAACAGTATGAGCTGAGCCTACACCTTGGGTATTCCCTCAGCACCTGCTGTACAGCAGGGCCCAGAAAACAAGGGCAGGAAGGGGGAGCATGGGACACACAGAAGCAGGCAGACCCTCAAAGCCTTCCCGCGTGGCTGCTGGGTGGGGTAAGCCAAGCTTCTAGAGGATGGACAATAGAGACGCTCATAAACACACATGTGCATGTGTGGCTTGGCTGAGCTGGGAGCCCTGAATACCTCTTTTACCAGCTGAGCCCCAAGCCCACTTAACACTTAACACGGGCTAGCCAGTCCACTGTAGGTGCTAATGTGGCCCTGGCAAGGCCTTGGTGGTGGTAGAGTCTGCATGGCTGCCTCTGAGGACAAGAGTCAATCAGACAGCAGTCAGCTAAGCTGGAGAGTAACCTTGGTGTTCCACATAGGCTGAGGTACTTACGCGTGGACTTGCCATGGGTTTTCTCGCAATTCGGACAGTGGTAAATGTCGATATCTGGCGCCTCCTCCTCTTCCACCCCAACACAGCTGAAACAGGAGGAGACAGACCATTATTACTCTCACCCCTGGGCATCTTCCATTCATAAGCTCAGGGTAGCTCCTGCTCACTGCTGGGGACCAAGGCCAGGGGCCTGTGTGGGACCATGGTCCTTGGAGGGGGTAGGGTGGGGAGAGGAGGGCTGTAGAGTCTGTAGTGGCATCCACTGCAGGTGCAGATGCTCTCTCCGAGGGTGCAGGGCTGTGCCACTCACCCGACAGGCCTGCCCTAGTGAGGACCACCTCCATCATCACCCTGGAGGGCAACGGAGTATCTAGGAGCCTGTGGCACAGCCCTCTCTAGTGGTAGCTAGGGAAGAGAACACACCTGGGAAGACAGGAGAATCCTGAGCTACAGCACAACCACTTGCCCCACTCAGCCTCAGGAGGTCAGAGCAAGTTTGAGGAACAGTGACCAATGTGTCCCCTTCCTCTTCCCTCCCAGGAGTTCCTGCAGGACCTGAGAGCTGTCAGGAGACAGCTACTGGCTCCAGTTAGTTGGCAGCCAAAAGCCCCGTGGCGAGTGAGGACATAATCAAAGGATGCAGCCCACAGTGCCAACAGGCGCCCAACACCCCAACGGGCAACTGAAAACAGCCCACAGTGCCAACAGGCGCCCAACATCCCAACAGACAACTAAAAACAGCCCACAGTGCCAACAGGCACCCAACACCCCAACAGACAACTGAAAACAGCCCACAGTGCCAACAGGCACCCAACACCCCAACAGACAACTAAAAACAGCCCACAGTGCCAACAGGCGCCCAACACCCCAACGGGCAACTGAAAACATGTTGCACTATTCTGACACCTTCCCCTTTGTTACAGGAAAAGAGAGACCAGCAGAACACTCGGAAAACTCAGCTGTGTCGGCAGGGTGTTGGGACAGGTGAATCCCAAAAATGGGAAAAATCACTGGATTGGAAAACACACCAACACACCTTGCATTGAGCACAGACACAAACAGAGCCACCTGGTGTATTTTAAAGTGGCATTTCCGGAGGGCAGCCACCGTCTCCACCCGGGAAGGGGAAGGAACTGGCTGTCTGAAAGCCACCAGTGTGTACTATGCAGGTGACTTACACAGAACAAGCTCTACAAATCCATCAAGAGACAATGTTCCCAAACTGCATCCAGCTGTATTTACCATGGCTTTTAAAATGTGTTCTTTTGTCTTTTTTTTTTTGTTTGTTTGTTTGTTTTTAATGTATGGCCTTATGATGTATTGGCTCATAGGGAGCCACTATAAGTTTTATACCTATTAAAAATAAGTAAGAGGTCAGTGTTTAGCTGTGGGTCTGATTCTGCTTCCATCAGCTACTGGATGAGGGCTCTAGGATGGCATATAAGGTAGTTATCAATCTCATTATAGGGGGAGGGCATTTAAGGTAGCCTCTTCAGTATTACTTAGATTGTTAGTTGGGGTCATCCTTGTAGGTCTCTAGACATTTCCCGGCACCAGGTTTCTCTTTAAACCTATAACGGCTCCCTCTATTATGGTATCTCTTTTCTTGCTCTCCTCTATTCTTCCCCTGACTCAATCTTCCTGCTCCCTCATGTCCTCCTCTCCCCTCCTCTTCTCCCCTTCTCTTTCTCCTAACTCCCCCTTCCCTCCCCGCATGCTCCCAATTTGCTCAGGAGATCTTGTCCCTTTCCCCCTTTCAGGGAGCCAAACTCCAGGAATCCAGTTGCAGAGAGGGAGGAATGATGAGCAAAGGGGTCAAGACCAGGCTGAAGAAACCCACAGAAACAGCTGACCTGAACAAGGGGGAGCTCATGGACCTCAGTCTGATGGCCTGGAAACCAGCATAGGACTGACCCAGACCCCCTGAACGCGGGTGTTAGTTAGGAGGACTGGGCACTCTATGGGGTCTAGTGGATCAGTATTTATCTTTAGGATACGAATGGACTTCAGGAGCCCATTCCACATAGAGTGATACTCTCTCAGCCTAGACGGAGGAGGGGGGGCACGAAGGTCGGGCTCCAAATGATGTGACAGACTTTGAAGACTCCCCATGGAAGGCCTCACCCTCCCTGGGGGAGCAGAGAGGGGATGGGATGGGGGTTGGGAGGTACAGGGGAGGAGGGGAGGGTGAGGGAATTGGGACTGACATGTAAAACAAGCTTGTTTCAAATTTAAATTAAAAAAAAAAAAGTAAGGGGAGCTGAGGAGGTGGCTCAGTCAGTAAAGGGCTTTGTGGTGCAGGCAACAAGATCTGAGTTCAGACTCCCAGAACAGATACGAGAAAAACAGGGTGTGGTGGCATGTGCGTCTAGTGCAGCACTGGAGGGGTGAAGACAGGCATTTCCAGGGGTCTTACTGGCTGGGTAACCTACCCTAATCAGTGAGCTTCTGGTCTCAATTAGAGACCCTGTCTCAAACATCTGACTACAAGGACAGGGTGTGCCCTGGGGCCCCACCTGGAGGTTACACAGCAGCAGAGATTGTGCAAGGTTCACCCACTTCTGAGATAAAAAGCAAGGAGCACAGCTCACCTGGCACTCTCTCACATTTCTGTCCTCATCAATCCCAGTCCTTCCCCAGCCCCATCTTTCCTAAGATGTTCCCACCTCATAAACACAAGGAAGAACCATGTGAGCACCTCCATCGATACAGAAAAAACACTGCAAACTAACACCTAATTATATAAATTTATTTATTTTTATTTGGGAGAGAAACACTGAATTTCTCTGTGTAGCCCTGGCTGTCCTAGAACTCATTCTGTAGCGCAGGCTGGCCTCAAACTCAGAGATCCACCTGCCTCTGCCACCTGAGTGGTGGGATTAAAGATGTGCGCCACAATGCCCCGCCCTCATATTAATCTATACACTAAGAATAGAAGGGAACTTCCTCAGCAAGATAAAGGTGTAACATGAAAAACTCACAGCTAATATTACACAGAATGGTGAAAAACCAAGCTTTGCCCAGAAGATGTGAAATGAGGCAGCGTGTCTGACATAATGTTAGAAGGTACTAGTCAGGGCAATTGTGGAACACAAATTAAAAGCCTTCAAACTGAAAGGAGTAAAATGATCTTTATCTGCAGACAACATGCTTAAATATGCGGAAAATCACGTGGAAACCCTATATATAAAACATGCTATCACTAACAGATAAAAGGAGAAGTTATAGGATGCAAGATTAACACACAAGCACAGCTGTGTTTCTAAATATTGGCAATAGATAATCTAAAAGAAAATGTAGAAATTGATTACACAAGCATCAAGAGGGATAAACTATTTGGAGGAAATGTACCTCCGAGAAGGTTTGTGCACTGCTGAAACAGGGTAAAGGCTGATTTTAAACACGTATGGAATTGTGAAGGACCCTAAATAAACAACACAATCACCAACAACAAGGCTGAAGTTAAAAGAATATATACTTCACAACTTCAAAACTTACAACAAAACCATAGTAACTCAAACAGTGTGGCACTGGCATCTAGTTAGAAACAAACCACCAGAATAGAATCAGAAATAAACCCACATACCAGTGGTCAATTAATTTTTGACAAGGGTTGTAAGATCATTCAATTAGGAAAGATTATTCTGTATGTGTGTGTGTGTATGTGTGGTACTGCATACTCATGGGTTTGCAGATGTACACGCCTATGCACACGCATGTAAAGGCCAGGCCAGGGCAGGGCACTGGCTGTCTCCTTCCATTGCCCTTAGCTTTGCTGTCTTGAGTGAGCAGGGTCTTTCACTGAACCTGAAGCTCACTCGCCATTTTAGCTAGACTGTCTGGCCAGTGAGCTCTCAGGGTCTACCCCTTAATACCCACCCGATGCCCTACACAGAAATGAACTGAAAGCAAACTGATCAACCAAATATAAAATCTAAAATGATGAAACTGTAAGAAGGAAACATGAATAAAATCTTCCTATTTTTGGATCTGGCAGTGGATGATAGATACGCCACCAAAGGGATAAGCAGCAGCAACAATTACAAATGAGGAACTGGGCTTCATCAAAATTAGAAACCTTTGTGCAACATTTCATCATGGATGGGAGGGGCTCATGAAATCCCACCCCTTCCTGCAGGGCAGCTAACGGTACTAGGTAGGGAAGGGAATACTGTTTTCTTCAGTACTGTACCTTTAATAAGTTGCCTGTGCCCCAATAAATAACCCCCATGCCCATGCTCATGCAAGAGATTCCAGTTAAACACGGTGGCTCAAAAAAGGAGGAGGGAGAGGAGAGGGCTTGAAACTAGCAGGGACTTGTTGGAAATGAGAAGAGCTTCAATGGGAGAGGGAAAGGACAGGGAACATATAAGAGTGTGTGCGAAAAAGACCAAAATGATTATATATATATATATATATATATATATATATATATATATATATATGAATGAATGAGGCCAAAGAATTTTTTCAATTCAATTAAAAACATTTTTGTGCATGGAAGAACACTGTTGAGAAAGAAAAGGCCACTTAAAGAACAAGAAAAAAATATTTAAAAATTACATATCAGATAAGGGTCTACTATCCAAATACACAAAGAACTCTTATAGCTCAATAATAAAATAATCTAGTTTTAAAATGATCAAATGACTCAGACATTTCCCCAGAGAAGATGAACAAATAGCCAACAGGCACATGAAATGATACTGAACATTCAAGTCATTAGAGAAGGACAGATCAAACTCCAGCAAGATGCAACTTCACACCCAGTGGGATGTGGAGAGAGTGTGACCCTTCCATAATTTCCCCAATTGAGAAAAATGGAAAACGGTGCAGACACAGGGGGGAAAAAAGCATTGACTTCCTCAGAAAATAAACATAAATGAAATATGAGCCAGCAGTTTCACTCAGCTATATAACTAAGATTTAAGAATTGGCATTCCGGGCAATGCCCTAGTCACAAAAAATAGTAGGACGTACAGTAACCAAAGGGTAAGGCATCCAATATCCAAGGACAGGTGGATGAGTCTACAACATGTGCTCATACACATAACACATTATTTAACCTAAAGTTTACATATTCAGCAACACATATGAATAGAAAAAAAAACTAGATTGGAGGGGAGGAACCCAATGCAGTGTTAATACTGTATAACAACTCTCGGGCAAAATGTCTATAGGACGTAAGTCTAGGGAGACATGGCAAGTGAAGTGCCTGAGGGTAGGAAAAGAAAGGATTTGGGGTTTATGACCAAGGGACACTGGCACAGTTCCATAAAACATTCAAACCCATTATGGGGCAACCCCACTGGTCACAGAGTATTCACACCAACTGCAGAATATTCACACTAGCCACAGAGTGTTTACACCAACCATGGGGAATTCACACCAGCTATGGAGCATTCCCTCCCTCCCCCGAGACAGGGTTTCTCTGTATTACTTTGGAGCCTGTCCTAGAACTAGCTCTGTAGACCAGGCTGGCCTCAAATTCACAAAGATCTGCCTGCCTCTGCCTCCCGAGTGCTGGGATTAAAGGCATGTACCACCAACGCCCAAGCTATGGAGCATTTTACACCGGCCATGGAGAATTCACACCAGTCATAGAACAATCAATCACACAGCCATGAAACATTCACACAATCTATAGAGCACTCACCAGCTACAGAGCATCATATAGGTCATGGAGTGTTCACACCAGCCATTCACAAGAGAATTCAAGCTGGCCAGGAAGTGTTCACACCGCCATGGAGCCTGTGCAATGGGTCTGGCTCTGACTTGCTTATCAGGGAATTCTATTCCATAGGCCCATTTATAAAACAGATTTACTTACAGAAAACCCAAGCACAACAGGTAGAAACCACACTTCCCCAAGGATGAAGTGAGTCACTTATTGTCACTCAACTCTAAAGCCATGTGTTTTGTTGGGTACATCTCAAATGTTGCTGATGACAATGCTCTGTGACTTTTCTAAGAAACTCAGGGTTAGCTGAGGTCCTTCCAGAGACAGCTGTACCCACTCCCAGAGGAAGGGAGAAACCTTGGGTCCCTTCAAGTTTCATTGCCACCATCATTCCACTTACAGGACACAGCAGTGATGTCCCCAGGTCAAGATGCTCATGATGACAGAGCTGACAGGCATTTAGGGCTATGCTCATGAAATCTGACTTCTGACTCATTTAAAAGTATAAAAATCACATTTACAGGTTTATTTAAAACATCATTTGTTGGAAAGAAGTCAGCAAGGCCCACACTTGTTATTCTAATTAAAGCCAGGTCGAGAGCTGGGTGTGCTGTGTATACCTGCAAGCCAGCACTCTGGAGGCAGAAGCAAGAGAACCACCATAAGTTCAGGGCCAGCCTGGTCTCTATAGTGCGTCTGGGGAAAGCCAGAGCCACCTGGTAAGACCCTACCTTAAACAAACTGAGGAAGCTGGGTCAGGGCTGGCTGCATGTGTGCCTGAAAGCACTGGCCCCTGCCCACATAGACACAGTCAACACTGCCTCCCAAAGCCCAACGGGGGTCACTGAATCCCTCTTGAGCACAGTAATAAAGACATTCGGGACAATGGGACAGCTTCCTATTGCACTGAAAAACATCAGGAACCAAAATAAATGATCACTTGCAAATGAGTCACAAGTGCCTACCAGAGAGACTTCGGTCATGCCGAAACTGTGTGAAGGATATAGCTGTGAAAATACCATTTTGTGTACAAAAATTGGGTGAGGAAACAGTATCTGACTGACTAGTGACTAAGTTGTAATTTACACAGTTACAGAAAGGGACACACCACAGTAAGAAATACCCACTGGAACTTGCAGTTAGAAGGGCATTGCTGATTGTGTTAGTCAGCTTTCTGTCGCTGTGACAAACACCTGAGAAAATCAACTTTAAAAGAGGAAAGACCTTATTCAGGCTCGGAGTTTGAGAGGTCTTAGTCCAGACTCACTAGCCTCCTTCTTATGTCTGTGGTACACAGGAGTATGGTGGGAACCGGTAGCAGAGAAAGCTTGTCTTCCTCAGCACAGCTGGGAAGCAGACTGAGAGAGATGTGGGGGAGGGGTGGGTATGCCCTTCTAGGACACTACCTCAAAGACCTTACTTCCTTCCACCAGCTTTCACTTCCTCAAGGTTCTGCCACTGCCCAACCACAATACAGGCTGGGACCAAGGATCCAACACACAGGCCTTTGGGGGACATTACTATCCAAACGTTCACAATGATGCTGTAGAAGAACACACACACACACACACACACACACACACACACACACACACACACACACACACACACACCAGTGGTAGCAGGAGCCCATGTCAGCACTGGAGACAGCTGGCATTTTGTTTGTGTGTGCATTAGGGAAACATGTGTGCACATGTTCAAGTGTGTGCATGCATATGTGGGTGTGACTGCATGTGTGGAGGCCAGAGGCCAACACTGGACATCTTTCTTGATTGCTCTCCACCTTCCTTTCTGAGACAGGGTCACTTGCTGAACCTAGAGCTTACTGATCCCGCATGCACACACACACACACACACACACACACACACACACACACACACCCAAACACAAAGAGATCTTGAGAAAAGCCCACAGACAGAGAAGAAAGGATAGACTTACATCCAATTTCTCAAAAACCATGGGAGCAGCAAGAATATGTAGTAAACTATTTAAAGGGCTTGGGGAATCCAGGAACATATGGAATTCTGAGTCTAGCAATCTTTAAAATTTCCATGTGCATATGGCAGTCGGAGGGAGGCTTGCAGGAGTAGTTCTCTCCTTCCTCCGTGGGTTCTGAAAGGGAACTAAGATAGCCAAGCCTGTATGCAATGTCTCCTACTGGCTTAGCCAGCTTACCAGTCCCCTTCTCGACTTAATTAATTAATTTAGTTTTTCTTTTTGAGATAGGGTCTTACACAGCCTACGCTGGCCTCAGTATACATCCAAGTATGACCTTGAACTTTTAATTCCCCTTCCCAGTGCTGGTGTTATAAGTATATGCCACCATGTCCAACAAAATTATCCTTCCAAAGTGAAGGAAAATAATCTCTATATTTTAGACAAAAATTGTAAGAACTAGTCATCAGTGTACCTTATTTCCAAGAAATATTAAAGTCCTTTAGAGAGAAGAAAAATTATAAAGACTGGAAATTCAAATTATATAATGAAAGGATCCCATTAAAGAAATAACAAAAGTTTTAATTTTCATACTCTTTAAAACATAACATTTACTTATTTACTTAGTGTGTGTGTATGTGTGTCTATCTGTCCGTCTCACTATGGTGTCTATGTGGAGGCTAGAGAAGTACTTGCAGGGGTTAGTTCTCTCACCATCTTAGGCCCAGGGATTGAACTCAGGAGGTCAAACTTGGCAATAGTGCCTTCACCCACTGAGGCATCTCACTGGTTCCTATTTCTCACATCCTTAATTGACCTAATTGATAAGTATTTGTTCAAAATAATAGCAACAGTGTACCATGCCTGTTGTTTATGGATAAGTCAAGTTAAAAATAGCAATGTTATAAAGCATGAGAAAGAATCCTTAAATTACTGCTTCTTTCTCTACCAAAAGCAACTAGAGTCTTGCGTGTGAGAGGACTTGGAATAGCCATAAATGTACATTGTAAACTCAAAGGCTACTAACTGTATCAATAACTTCTTGTTGGTGTGATAAAACACCATGACTGAAAGTGAGTTTATTTTGGCTGATGGTTCCAGAGGAACAATCCATAATGTTGGGACTCAGGGCAGCCAGTGGCCATAGCTAGAAACTAAGAGACGACATCTTCAACCACAAACACAAAGCAGAAAGACAAACCAGAAGTGGAGTGATGTTACAAACTCTCAGAAACACTATAAAGCCCCCCAGAAACACATTTCCCCTAGCAAGGCTGTGTGTGTGTGTGTGTGTGTACATATACATACATTGGCAAAGAGTAAGAAACAGTAATAGATATGGTAAATAGTAACTGAACTATATCAATAATCACTTTAAATATCAGTGTCATAAATGTACTAATTAAAAGGCAGAGACCATTATAGCAAAAAAGATAGCAAAAAAGAAAAGAAAAAAAGAGATCCAACTATGTGTGGTCTAACAGAAACCTACTTTGCATGTGAAGACTCAGACATTAAATCTTAACTAAACAACTCAATGCTCTCAAATTTCACTGACTTGCCTGAAATGGACCAATTCCCTAAAGACACATTCTGCTAAACAAAGACAGACATTTGAGAGGACCTTTATTTACTGAAGAACTCAATCAGTAATTAGCAAACCTCTAAAACAGAAAGCACCAGACCCAGATGAGCTCACTAGTGAATCCTATCAAATGTTTTACTAAAAAAAAAAAAATCACACCTGGCTCCACAATCTATTTTAAAGGATCAAAGAGAAGGGAATCAATCCTTCCTAATACATTCCACAAGAGCGGCCTTGCCCTAATACATAACCAGACAAAGATGATACAAGAAAACTGATCAGAATCTCTCATGAATAGTGAATATCAATACAAAAAATTCCATCAAAATACTAGCAAATTCAATCCAATACTATAAAGAATTATATACCATGATCAACTGGGATTGATTCCAGGCATGCACAGCTGGTTCAATATTTTAAAGTAAATTTACATAATATATAACAGGTTAGACAAAAAAATATTACATAATGAATGTTTGATTAAAAACTCAAGTCTCACACATGATTAACTATTAGCAAACTAAGCATAGATAGAAACTTGTGATAAAGAATATTTACCATGAACCAAAAATCCCACAGCAAAAAACCAGAATCCTGCCAAGATAAGAAAATTATGATCTCAAAAAAAAAAAAAAAAAAAAAAAAAGGAAGGAAGGAAGGAGGAAGCAAGCACATCTCTCCCTTTTGATTCCTTGTGAAAACACTGACCAATGCAATAAGACAAGAAAATGAGTCCTCCTGGGAAAGAAGAAATCATATGGTCGCTTTTCACAGATTGTCTCCTGGAGCTAACGCACGGGTTTGTGACTAAGACACAGACAGCAAGGTTGACACACAAAGTCAATTTCCCTTTATATGCCAGCAATGAACACTTAAAATTAAGAAACAGAACATCAGGGCTGGAGAGATGGCTCAGTGGTTAAGGGGTCCTGAGTTCAATTCCCAGCAACCACATGGTGACTGACAACCATCTGTAATGAGATCTGGCACCTTCTTCTAGTCTGCAGGCAGAACACTGTATACATAATAAAAATAAACAAATAAATAAATAAAAATGAAAGAAATGGAATATCATTTATACAGCTTTACTATCAAGATGAAATGAAAAAAGTATAAATTTCTACAGAAGGTCAATATAAGGGAAATTACAAAACCCTGATGAAAGAAATCACAGAGGCTTAAAAATGTGGAAAGACAATCCATGTTCGTGAACAGGAAGGCTCTATATTGTCAGATGTCAGCTATTCCCAACTTGATCTCAAGGATCTATATAATATCAGAGAAATCTCAACATGTAATTCTTTGGGAGAGTAACACACTGATTCCAAGGTTAATATGAGGATACAATAGGACAGACGACAGCGCCATCTAACACCTACTCTACGGTGAGGTAACAATGATGGAAGTCATGCGGACATAAGGGATCAGGCCCACGGAATGAAATACAGAGCTAGGAGTAGACCCTAAGGATACAGTCATCCGGCTTGCGATGGAGGAACAAGGACAACACAATGGGGAAGAGAGTATTGATGAATGACTGAATAGCCACATGCAAAACAGTGAAAAAGACTCAAGCAGAGACCTAACACACTTCATAGCAAAAGCAATCATGGACCACATGTAAAATGTAAAACCATGAAACTCCTATAACATATGAGAGAACTTAGATGAGCCTGGGTTTAGAGATGAAGTTTTTAAATTTAGTAGTATTAATGTGTGCAGAGGGAAGGGTGTGCATGCACATGAGAACATGCACACATCACTGAGCACACATGGAGGCCAGCTTTGCAGAGTCAGCCTCTCCTTCCATCTCCTCATGGGCTCCTTGGACCAGCCTCAGGTAGCAGTGAACACCTTTACCTGCTGAACCAGCTCTCCAGCCCTGTTGATGTCTTAGACAACCCCAGAGCCACGGTTTATGAAAGGGTTAGCAAGTTGGGTTTTGTTAAAATCTAAAATTTCTGCTCTGAAAGGATGCTGTTATGAGAATTAAAAAGATGAGCCATAAACAGAGACAATATTTGCAAAATATATCTATTAAAAGAGTGGTATCCAAAATTTGTAAGAATTCTTGAAACTCAACAAGAAAAAAGCCTGATTTTTAAAGTGGGCCCTAGACCTCAACAAGCTCCTCACCAAGATCTCTAGACAGCCATTGCATGAGCACGTGGCAGGCTGTCAACATCACGCCATCAGGAGAGGCAAATTAAAGCAAGGTCCCACAGCATCATGCCCACGAGGATGGTCAAGGTCCAGAGCCCTGACAACACCAAACATTGGCGGGGACAGGAAGCAACCAGGACACTCACTTATCAACAGTGTTACCGTCACCAAGGGTTGCAGCTTTGCCATTTCTTGGGAAAATGAACTCACTCTTACCTTGTGATTCCACAGTTGCTCTCCCTGGTACATACCCCAAGGAGCTGAACACTTGCATCACCACTGAAACCTGTGCACACTCAAAAACACTAAAATGTAGAGACAACCATAATGCTCTCCAGGAAGAGACTGGATCGCTCAACTGAGGCAAATACAGGAAGGGGAATACTAGCTGGAATAAAGAGATGCAGAAAATTTGAACATACCCTGCAAAGTGAAAGAAGCCAGTCTGAAAAGTCTTCAGAGTGTGTAGGACTCCCTGCAAAACTATGGTGGCATAAAAAAGATCAATAATTCCCAGCGGGTGGGGTGGAGGGAAAGAGTGAGTAGATGGAGCACAGAGACTTCAGGGAAATTGTTCTGTGTTGTCCTACACAGGGACTCGTGACATTAGGGGTCAAAATCCACAGGGTGTAGGGGCCGGGCAGATGGCTCACTAGGGAGAAACACTTGCTGTGTGAGCAAGAGGACCGTGTTTGGATCCATGGACACAAGTGAAGCAAGATGCAATAGCATTTCTGTAACCCCAGCACTCCGACAGCACGATGAGGGCGGCGACAGGAGAATGTCCCAAAGCTTGCTAGCCTGGTACACTCCGTGGTGAACAAGAGACCTTGTCTGCAAGGTAGACAGTGTGGACCAACACCTGAGGCTGTCTCTGACCCACAAGCACTAATGCGCACACACACACACATACACACAAAGATGCAGAAATTTTTAAAAATAGGGTGTGTAATAAAAGGATGGCTTTTAGGGACTGGAGAGTTGGTCCAGTGGTTAGGAGCACTGGCTGTTCTTCCAGAGTTTGATCCCCAATACCCACAGGGCAGTTCACAACTATCTGTGACTCCAGTCCCAGGGGATTCAACACTCTTTTCTGGCCTCTACAGGCACCAGGCACACATGTGGTGCACAGACATACATGCAGGCAAAACAACCACACACATAAAATAATAAAAAACAATTTTAAACAAAGAAGGGCTTGCTTCTAAAATAAACTACCAACTCTGTAAATGTTAAAACACCAATACCGATTCATCAGCTGTGTCACAAATACACCACACGGATGTAAAAGATTGTAATAAGGAAACAGGATGTTGTGTAGGGCAAGGGGAGGTATACAGGAACTTTGCTCTTCTTGCTTGGTCATTTTATAAATTTAAAATAGGTCTAAAGCTTGTCTATTAAAAATCATGCTGGGCCTGGCAACACAACCTCTAACCGAAGCTACATAGGAAGCTGAAGCAGGAGGATGGCAAATTTAAGTTGAAATCAGCCTGAGTAACATAGGAGGCTTTATAAAAATGTGAAGAGTGCTCAATACAAAAGCACTTACCTAGTAGTGTGTACCAGGCCCAAGGTTCAATTCCCAGAAAAGTAAAGAAGGAAGGGAATGGAGGGAAGGTAAGGGAAGAAAAAAATTTCTGTATGTGCCCATCTGCAGAGCTGTCAGCTGTGGGAGATACAGGGCAAAGCTACGCAAATAGGAAACTTTCCAGAAGGGAATGCAAGTCCATGATGAGGCAAGAGAGGAGGGGCCAGGAGTGGGCAGGGTAGGCTTTGTGTCCTGAGTGCCATCGTGAGCAGACCTTGGTGGAAACCAGGCTTAACAGCAACACCCAGGTGCCCTGAGAGCCTGCACCAGGTCACACATTACTGTAGGTGATGGTGTCACTGGGATGGTGCCCTCCAGCCCAGATGAACTCTAACTGCAGGGTGCAAAGGGGCATGGGCAGGCAGACAAACATCCCACAAAATACCAGTTCTCAGTAAGTGTGCAAAGTCCCCGAGGAAGAAACAAGGGGGTGGAAATGTGGGCAAATGGGAGTCTGGGCTCAAGGACAGGGAGACCAGGGAGTTTGGCTAGTCTCAGGGACCAGAGCCACAGTCCTTTAGTGTGTTTGTTACACTATTTATTTAGGATATATGCACGTGTTTGGAAAAAGCAATTCACTTTTTCTTTTCTCCTAATCCATGCAAGCACTCTAATAAAAACCCAGGGAGGGAAGCCCTCCCACAGCACAGTACCTCGCTGGCCTGTCAGCTTTGCAGAAGGAATCCTACCACTGCTCTGAGGTCATTGAGGTCATCCCTCTTCAGAGGCACAGCCAGAGCACTAAGCAGCAAGTTAGCTGCTCTTTGAAGGCACTGGACAAATGCCTACAGCAGAGGCTTGGCTTCCCATGGAGCCTGCAAGGGCTTCTGAGGATGCACTCCTTGGGCCTAGCCTCTCTGGGCCACCAGCTAGAACTGAGCCCTGTCCTTGGGGCTCAACAGGGTGCTGGGATGTGAACCCAGAATGGCCACTGCCCGCCTGGTCCTGAAAACATGGCAGAGTTTTGATCCTCAAGACAACATGGAGGGTGTCACATTCATCTTCTGGGGGGTGGGGGGTGTCTCTCAGACCCCAGTTGTAGTGGCTGAGCAAGGCAGTCCATGCTGCAGGAAAGGGCTGTGCAGGGCTTTGCAGAAGTAGTTCCAGATGGCCATAGTAGAGTTCTCACAGGTAAAAATCAGAAATGTGCTAATACTGCTCTAGAAAGTTCTGTTGACCCCTCAGGTCCAACTCCTTTCTTCCCAGAGGAAGTGTTTGGTGCCTACAGATGACAGCCACCTTCCCCAGAATCTCAGAGAACTAGTCAAGGCTGGTAGCGTTCTCCTACATCACCTGGCCACTGCCAGACACACACACACACACCATACATATAAGATATACCAAGCAAGCATACTCCAAATACATCACATACAAACATCACACATACACATATACCTAACACATTTCTATATGGAAACATACTACACAAAATATGCACATACATACTACACAAAATATGCACATACATACTACACAAAATATGCACATACATACTACACAAACTACACCCAAGCAAATACCCCCTATATACTGCATACACCACACTCACACAAACATATCACATACACGCAGAATACAACACACATGATATATACAACACATACATACACACTATATGCACACAGACATCATACACATACATATACGTGCACACATAAGAGCTCTGCTCTGACCAGGCCAAGTTGTTAGCATAATGCTGACCCCTCTGGAGCAGCATAGGATGCTGAGTCCCTGGCTTTGAGGTCTTCTCTAACCGTGATAAAGAAGAGGCCTGTAACTGATGACCAGAGTTTGCAGTTCAATTTCTGTGTCAGATAAACAAGGAAGCATAGGAACTGGGTGGCCCAGGGACAGGAAGCACCCTGACCTGAAATCAGCTTTTAGTATGCACCCACCTCCAAACCTGGCCAGGGACAGGGCATTCAAGATGACAGTGAGCAAGCAATGGCTGCTGTGGACATGAGAATTTACAGTGAGACTAGCTATTAAATCTGAACTATCATGGCATCCCCTGTACTGTGGATGGGCACAAACTGACATTAGCACACCACTGTAACTGAGCCTGCCCAGATGGAGCATAGAAACTGGATTAACACTGAGATGCTGGCTTTTTGTTTCATGAGCTGCACCTCAAAAGACCCAGACCCAGTGTTCTTGGAAGAATCCTTTCAGTACTAGGTCTGTGGCTACATGAGCCTGCAACTGAAGGTTAGCTATGAGCACATGAGTGCACACACAACACAGCCATACCACATACCACACATGCACACCATACACCATACATAGACCACACACACATACACACACCTATCTGTAAAGGACACATGGAGGGTGACAGGCAGCCAGTCACATTCAACCTGTTTACAAAGGCTATGCCTCTGGGCTGGGGAGATGGCTCTGTGGGTAAAGTAGCTGTCATGTAAGCCTGAGAGCCTGAGTTTGGATCTCCAGTACAAACATAAAAACTAGGTGTGGAAGGGCCACATCTGTGACTTCAGTACCAGGAAGCAAAGACAGACAGATCCTAGGAGTTCACTGGCTAGCCAGTCTAGCAGAAACGGCATGTTCCAGTTAGTGAGAGAGACCGTCTCAAAAACTAAGGTGAAGAGTGACAAAGACACCTCACATCAGCCACTGGCCTCCATATATATACATGTATGCACACGCAGACATGCACACACACACACACACACACACACACACACACACACACAGGACAGACACCTCCTGCATGATACTGCGTACCTGGCACACTCATAAAGATCCCAAAGCATATATGGTATTATGTTAACTTAATGAATGTAGACAGAAAATACTCCCTGTGTCTCAAAATCCTCAATTTCACAAAGTTCATAAAAACTCAGAGTCCTCAATGAGTAGTGGTGAACACCTTTAATCCTAACACTCAGAAGGCAGAAGCAGGTGGATCTTTGAGTTCAAGGCCAGCCTGGTCTACAGAGTGAGTTCCAGGGCAACCAGAGCTACACAGAGAAACCCTGTCTCGAAAAGCCAAAACAACAAACAAACAAACAAAAAAAAGCAAACAGAAAATCAGAAGTTCTCTGTGGCAATTCCTGGAGGAGAGTCATCCTATTGACACGCTCCACGTATTTTAGCCTTGGGTCCCCTTGCTTCCAGGTGAAGTAGCTGCCCAAAACACTTTAGCATCAGCAGGCAATGATTTGGCCTCTTTAAGCATTCAAATACCTGTTCATAATTGTTCAGAACCACTGAGACCTGAATACCTAGAAGTAACTGCTCAGCGTCTGCAGGCAGCCAAGTGCCAGGAAGTAATTGGGTGGTACTTGGAAGAGTCCATATCTGTGAGCAGAGTCGTTGGCATCTGTAAGTATTGGGAAACCTGTTTGCCAGCGACCATTTAGTGTGTGTAAGTACCCTAGCACCTGTGAGGAATCATGTCATCTTGGCAAGTGTGGATTCCTCACTGGAAGTCATCCTAGCACCTCAAGTCCTACAGAGGTGTAAGTTCACCCTCAGAGCCACACAGGAGCCATCGCTGGGTACAGAAGCAGTGCTTAGGATGTTCAGAACTGACTCATTCACTGTGCTCGGCCTGTGGCAAGGCTGAGCATGACCGTCCCCAGGCACATAGTGGGATCAAGGAGTACAGCTGGTGACAGGATGGCCCACTGCTCCTAGGGCAGAGGGAGGATCTATCAGACCCAGAAGTCTGGGAAAGAAGCCCCACTCACCCTGCCCCCAAGGCTGGACAGAGCCCTCAGACGCTGAGGACAAGGCAGGCAGTAGGCTGAAGCACTCTGGGGATGAGGTCACAGTGGGAAAGGGGCGGGGTGTGCTGTGAGAGTGGGGCTACCCTTCCTCCTCAGCCTTCGGGATCAAGAGGCCTGTGGCCAACAGCTGTGGGACAAGGAGAACTATTCACACACCAGTGTCTAGAAACTTCTCTAGAAGGAGCCAGATAGTACACACCCACGAGCAGGTTTCCCTTTCGCACTTTCTTTTTCTTTTCCCTGTTTGTTTAGTTTTCAGCTTTTTGAAACAGAGTCTCACTGTGTAATCCAGGGTGGCCACAAATTTATGGCAATCTTCCTGCCTCTGCCTCTTGAGCCGGTGTTTACTTAATTTCTAACTAGAAAAGTGTTAGGTTTCAAACAAGACGGCTAACTGAGATGCCTATTAACACACCAAAGCCAGCACAGTCTTCACCCTCTCCCAGCATCACCAATACCAGTTACAGACACATCCTGGCAGGCGCACCCTATCTCCTACCCTAAACTCTCCAGCCCAGGGCTGGGCTCTCCTCCCCGCAGCTTCTCTGATGCCTATAGAACCCAGGCATTTTGGCTAGGCCAGTCCCTGCCTCTTGATTCTGGGCCTCTGGGTTTCCAGGTACTCTCTCTTCTCTTCCTCTCTCGATCCCCCACCCTCCTCCACCTGGTTCAATCTGGACCCTTCCAGATGCCTCTGGCTGTGCTCTCCCAAATCTAGAGCAAACCTTCTCATCTCATACCTAGGAGCCATCATGTCCTCATTCACTTTTTTCATTGAAAAAGTAACATGACTGATCTGGAAAACCCATTGGAAAGTATAAGTATGCTTGAGGGAAAGTATCATAACCTTTTAAAAATCCTTTATTTTCAAAAATAAAATTTCAGTACTAAAATATTAAATTTAAATATTTAAAAATTTGAGCCTATTTTAACTAATTAATAGCAGCTGTCACCTTACTAATAAATACAGCAAGTCATTTAATGTTACATTGTAAACATTTCCCCCAGTCATTAAACCCGCTGTAAACACATTGTTGGCAACTGGATAATTTCCCATTGTGTGTGCACACAGCCATTTATTTAATCACCCCTCAGCTCTATCATTTCACAGCCTAGGAGTCTTGATTTATTAAATGAATATTCACAATGTCTTTGTATGTACTCTAAAACCACTCTGTGGGTTTCTTAGATCTTCCAGATATAGGACAGGGTCTCTTTAAAAATCTGAAGCAGGCTCCAGAGCATCTATTCCAGTGGTTTCTAAGGAAACCAATTGTATGCAGATGTAGAGCAAATATCTCTTCCCAGAAGCCTTGGGAATTAAAGCCTTCTCTCTGGATGAAACCCTCAGAGACAGCAAACAAACCTGACTTGAGAGCAAATGCAGACCAAGGTCCTATTAACAGAGATAAGGACTCTAGACCAAGGGAGGCGAGCTTACTCTCCTCAGCAAGGGCAAGGGATAAACCCTGGGGATAGCTGTGGCCCTAGCAGTCAGAAGATCTCTGACAGCCCCAGGAGATCCCGGCTGCTAGAGGGCAAGCTGTGACTCATCTTGCTGGAATTCTCTACCACTTATTCTTTGACCTTTTTTAAAGCCATGAAAGATAAGAAACACAAAGATTAGTAGAGACCTGGCTGGTGAGAGACCCTCTCCAGAAAGGGCCTCCAGATAGCCTGCCCTACCACACCCACACCCACCCACCCACCCACCCACACACCCCTAGAGGAGCAGCTTCAGGACTGGAGCAGGTGGACAGGTGGCTCATCCCATGAGAAGGTGATTGGTCAGGAGCCTAGAACAGGCAGGACAGGGTGGGATGGATGAGGAACAGCCAGTGAACAGAGATGCGGTGCATGGAATGGGCCAGGAGTCTGCAATCTCCTGACACCATGAAAGCTCTCAGCATTTGCAGCCTTCATGACTTGGTATGATGGTGGGGACATGACCTCATTCATAGGGCCAGGAGCAGGTGGCTGACAGCACGTGAGACACCTCGCCACACCTTGGTTAATTAACACCAAGGGACATATGATGAGCAGATGTAGACATACACAACAAGGTCTGGTCCCTGAGTCCTGGCCACCAGAGGGATATTCGGGGACTGTCTTGACTGATGCTCGCTCGCACTAGGGCCCACACAGGCTATGGGTACTGTGTGACGGGTCAAGCAGTGACACTGACTCTCATGAGTCCACTCAGGCTAGTCAGTCACCAAGGCATGGCATTGCCACCACCCATCCTGTGGTGATCACACAAAGTCACCATCACAAACCTCCCCCAGGAGTGAGAAAAGGAAAGCTGATGGGATAGCTCAGGGGCAGACGAGCTGAGGCCGGAGAGATGACTTGGTGCTTAAGAGCACTTCTTGCAGAGGATCTTGCTTAGATTCTCAGCTCCCACAAAGCAGCTCACAACTGTCTGTAACTCCATTTACAGGAGATCGTCAGACATCTTCTGACATCTGTGGACACCAGGCACACATGTGGTGCATAAACATACAGACAGGCAAAACATTTACACATATAAATATAATAAATCCCCCCCCCATTTTTTTTAAATCAGAGCTGCTCCAGTGGGAAAGCCCACCTGAGAGTTATCTGCAGAGCCCCCTCCTGTCACCCATCCCAAGGTGACAGGACTGGGGATTTCCCAGAGTGAGGACCCTCTGAGATGACCTGAGTGATGGCTGAAGTCACAGTTTTGACACACAGACCTCTGGGTAAAGACAGATGGACAGTTCCAGTGGTTTCTGTGTCCCCAAGCTCAGAGCTCCAACACCATTGCAAACATTCAAATATAAAAAAGCCAGGGCCATGGGAAGGCTAAGGAGTTTCTGTGGTTCCTGTGTCCCCACACTCAGAGCCCAATGTCACAGCAGACAAGGAACAAAGCCAGGACCCAGGCTACTTGCAAGGTCCCCAGTGAGGAACAGGGCTAAAGGCAGGAGGCACACCCCAGTGTGATGACTGCAGCCCAGCAGGCCTGGGGCAGCCAACCAACAGGGCCTGTCTTACATCTGGGCGTTATCATATGAAAGCTCAATTCTGTTACAGAGATTTCCTTCAGAAAAGCAGCACAGGGCCACAAGAGGTGGCAGGACCCTGGTCCCCACAGCCACAGCCTCCTGCATCGTGCCTGTTTCCCACTTGTTAAAAGTGGAGCTTGAACCAAATGCTCCCAAGACAGCTGCACTTTGGCATGGTAAACCTGTACTCAAAAGACAGTCACAGTCAAACCAAACTGTCCCAGAGTCCTGCTTTTACCAGACCAGACTCCGCAGACCCATGGAGTTAATTCTCTCCTTTCTAGAAAGTGAGACACAGAAGAAACTGTGAATAGGAAATGCACCCAGGCCCATAAACTGTTGTCTGGCCACAGTCAGGACCAGATGGGTTCATGATCCACATCTCAGCAGACCAGAGGTGTGTGTTGATGTCACCATGATATCTGCTAAGTGACACTGGATCCCTCACTTAGCTGGCCCCATGAGCTGTCACAGTGTCACACAGGTGTGTTGGGGTACTCAGAGAAGCAGCTCCTCAAAGGCAAAGGGATCCTCAGATCCGGTCTATGCTGCTGTCTCACCTTCCAGAATCACAGGACAGAAAGAGACAGGGAGGTCACCATGACAGGCAGAGGGACAGAGAGTTGGAGCACAATTTAGCCTCCAGGGTGGTGTTAGCAAGAGAAGGGCCTGTGAAGAGGGCTGCAGAGTGAGCTAGCCCAGACCATGGGCAACAGTGATAGAGGTTGGCTCCTGTTCTGGTGATGTAGGATGTGAACATTCAGGGAAACTGAGTACTATGTCTACAACCTTCCTGCAAATCTAAAGCATCTCTAACCTTAAAAGTGGACAGAAGGGCTGGGGTATAATCCAGCTGCTGGTTGACTGCTTGCTTAGCATGCATGAGGCCATGGGTTCCATCGCCATTTAAACAGGGCTTGATGGCACATGCCTGTAATCTCAGCTCTTGGGAGGTAGAGGCAGCAGCACTAGGGAAAACACTCATCTTCAGGTATACACCTAGTTCAAGGCCAGCCTGCACTGCATGAGACCTCCTGGGGAAGGGTGGAAAGCAGATAGGATTTTTTACCCCGAGGCAGGCAAGGCTCAAACGAAGAAGAACCAGTAATGAACAGGTGGGAAGCAGCCAGCCCAGGCTCCTCACATTGAACCTGCTGGCCCTGTTGTCATCGGGAAACATCAGGACTGTGTGGAGATAGCACAGCCCTGGGGAGGAAGGGTTTAAATGTGAATGAATGGTGGCACTGGGTAAGAACAAAATAAAACTACAGCAACAGACCTGTGGTTATTTGACAACCTGGGGTGCTACATCCTTCGATATAGCTTTGGCCATTTACGTCGCAGACACAACTGCCAGCGTGCACTGAAGAGCGCAGGCCCAGGCCTCTGCTTGGCAGCACTGCAGGGAGCTCGAGATGAGACAGAATGTTTTGGGGTGAGGCCTGGCCAGCCCCTGGGTGCCACCACCGTGCCTGCCTCAGAGCATGTGATAAAGGCCGGAGATACTTTGGTTTTCACAACTCAGGGTGCTCCCAGCATTTGCACGGTGGAGAGCATGACTGTAAGTACTACAGAGCACAGGCCAGGCCACACTCCAAAACATCCCCTCGTCCAGAATGTCAGCAGCACACAACTGAGCATCCCTCGTCTGCCGTAGACCTCATTCCCTAGACGGCATCCCCCGGGGGACAGCTTCGATTATTAGAAAGTTTCTCAGCTTGAACACAAACGCTGTTTAAAAGCTGCCATCTCCATGCTTGAACCTGTTCTCAGATCCCTCCCAGCTCCGCAGATGAGATGGCCTCGCGTGGGAGGGACAGAAAGAAGGTCCAAGGGGCATGAGGCACAGAGCAGGAGTCCTAGCCCTGGAGTCTAACCCTCCCCCCCCACTCCCCCATCCCCCACCCCCACCCCTGCAAGCAGCTTCATGCTCTCACTACCCCAGAAGATCCACAAGTTGCCAGGGATAGCCACTCCCGGAACTGCCTCAGCGGCTCATTAAGCATTAGTAGAGGTGAGAGGGGAAGATGTCAATCAAGCTGGTCCTGTTCTCTTGACACCTGAGTTATTCTCAAACTTGCCTTCATCATGTTGAGAAGGGCTTTGTCTAGGCCAGGCAGTCCACACATCCTTCTGTCCATCCTTCCTCCTTTCTCTTTAGACTCTTGTTTTTCAATTACAGTCATATGTCTCGGTCTTGTGGATGGGAATGCACAAGTGAATATAGATGCCCATGGAGTCCAGGAGATGGCATTGCATCCCCTGGACTGGAGTTATAGGCAGCTGTGAATCACAAATGGGTGCTGGGTAGTGAGAGACTCTGGAGCCTCTGTAAGCACAGTACAAGTGCTCAATCGCTGAGCAATCTCTTCTGTCTCAGGGGCAGTCGTTTCTCACAGCTCCAGGCTAGAGCTCGGCACTCCGGGGCTGACACCAGGCACAGGCAGAGTTGTCCGCCTCCACCCCGCAGCTCTGGAGTTTTTGGAGTGGGCCACATGGTAACACTGTACCATGAGAACCTCAATGCCAAAGGCAGCTACTGCCGCCACTCGTCAAAGAACACTAGTGGGCTCAAGGCCAGAACAGGGCCTGGCAGACTCAGACCTTCCAGAGAGCAAACAGGATGGCCAGAGGAGACACCTTCTTAGGTGATCTTTCTACTACAGAGGAGCTCCTCTACTGTTCAACCCAGGACTGTCACCCTTCACCCTGGGAGTCCTTCATCCCTCGCCACAGGAAACGCGGTCATCTAGACGGACAAATAAGGAACCAAGTTACCACTGTGCCTCCTGACTGTAAGCATGGCCTGTGCAGGATGTCTGTGTCCAGCTGAGATTCAGGGACCACTGTGCACAACGTGTAGTCACCAGACACTGCCAAGGTGGCAGGGAAGTCTCAGACTGCCTTCCAGTCCTTGCTTTTGCCACCACAAGCAGTGGAGCCATGACGTGGGGGACCCAGTTGGCTGCTTTCTTCTGAGCAGCCTCATACCCAAGGCCCTCTGGGGAGCTGCTGCAAGGTCAGGGTGGCATCAGAGGTGCCCAGAGCCATATGCAAAGCATGGGCAGGAAAGGCTGCTCCCGGGGGTGGGGGGGCAGCCCTACAGCACCTGTCACAGGCAGCTGGGTGGAGGATGGCAGAATTCTGTCCCCTTTTAGGCAGAGACACCACAGGCGCTCAAGGTGACAAGTCCTCGCACTAGCCGGAAGGGTATCGGTGGTGCACCTTGTGCTATGTATTGCCTGTATGAACTTGAGAACACCCGGTCTCCCCCCACTCACCAAGCCTACCACACCCCTTCCTCAATATGTTCATCTACAAGGCAGACTGGCTCAAAAGACAAATTCTGGATTGTTCCCGGACATCAAGGGTCTCAGAACTCCAAACAGGGCTTAAATTTCAGGTCAGGGTTTGCTCTCCCTCCAGCTACGCCAGTCAGTCAGGGGGCAGGGCTCAAAGAAAAAGCGCCCCCCACCCCCGCCCCACAACAGGGCTTTGTGACCAACATGCATTCCCATGAGCACCTCCCACCACCCCCTCCACCCCCCCACCCCCGCATGCTTGGCCAGGTGTCGCAGAGATGCACACAGTTGCCACAAGGGGATTCCTGAGGGGACGGAAAGGCAACATCACAGAGCCACAAAACCTCCGATCTGAATGTCTGTCCATTCCCGAGATCAGCAGCACCCCACACTGCTGGAGTAATGGCCCAGGGTCTCTGCGATAGCCTGGCAGCCTAGGTGGGGCACATAGGTCCTCACTCAAACCCTCATACTTGTCCAAATGTTGGCCTGTGCCCACCCCGGAGTTATGTATAAGAATAAGCGGTGGCCTTATAAATTGGGGAATATTGTTTTCAGGTGTGTGACTTCTGTTTATGCTGCATTTGTTTAACTCTGTGAAGCTGTGATCCTGTGCCTGTCTCAAACACCTGGTGGTCTAATGAAGAGCCGAATGTGGGGCAGGGGCAAGGGAAGGCGGAGCTGGCAGGCAGAGAGGATAAATAGGAGTAAGGAGGAAGAGAGGAACAAGGAGAGAACAAGAGGAGGATGTCAGGGGCCAACCACACAGCTACACAGCAAGACACAGAGAAAGAAATACAGGGATAAGAAAGATAAAAGCCCAGAGACAAAAAGGTAGACAGGATAATTTAAGTAAAGCTGGCAAGAAACAAGCCAAGCTAAGGCTGAGCACTCATGACTAAGGATAAGCCTCCATGTTTGATTTACTTGGGAGCTTGGTGGCGGGCCCCCCAAAAGAGCTCAAAAAAAGCCAAAAAAGCAAAAACAAAAAGAATATTTATACTCTCTCCCAGGGCTATCCATCCTGACTCCTCATGGGCCACTTGTGGGACCAGCTTTGCATGCACAGTCAGAGAACGTGTCCCAGAGCTCCTGAGGACAGAGCTCCCTCTACCCAGCACACATGCGAGCCACTGTCCTCTCAACTCCTTCTGGATGCTCAGACAGACAGACAGAATGGACAGCAGTTTCCCCTTGTCCTGCCCCTGGCACTCGCTACCTCTCTGTCACTAGGCAGTTTAGCTGGACATGACGCAGCTGGCCAGGTCCCTCCTTCCCTGATCCTCACTTGGGTCTTGAACCTTGTAGGAGCACTAGAAGAGATGAGACAGAATGGAGACTCTACTCCAGCCCAGGGCTTGGAGTGGCCTCATTTTCCTAGACTCCTTGTAAGGTCTTTAGGTCCCTGAACACCCTCCTCATCCCCCCCACAAATAAAAGCACCTCCAATCATGTCTAGGCCTGCTCCTGTAGAAACTCTACAGCCTATCTGGCCTACACACTCAGTGGATCTGCCCAGTTATGACTCCAGACATCCCCCTGCCCCCGAAACATTCCTAGTGTGATCTTCCTTGCCTGATGGGATCCTGAGCTCAATGCTGGGGTTTCCCATCACTGTGGGTAGAGGGGAACTACTGCAAAGACCTGGGCTAGACACCAGCTGCATACCGTACTCTGCTGTTGGCTTGCCCACCTGGCAAGAGTAAACACCAAGCTCAATGCAGCCTGCACACTGGTGAGGCCATACACTGCCTGCATGAAGCAGCCAGCACAGCTCAAAAACACCACCAGCCTAAGTCTTGAGGGTCCCCAACACAGCTTCACCATCGAGGCAACCCCCAGGAGGACGATGATGGGGGAAGGAGAGATGGAGACTTGTACAAGAGGACAGTATGCATGACACAAAAGGAGTCCACTCTTACAAAAGCATCTAGGCCCCACATCTGGCACAGGGGCCCAGAAAAGCTTATGGTTAAAAAGGAAGACAGTAACCCTGTTTCAGAGGTATGAAGGCATGCATTGTGCACCCCGCATCTGGGTGCGCCACACAGGCATAAAACCCAAAGGCAGTTGGGGCACATATGTGATTCTGAAAATCCAGTTATATGTTACAAGGGAAGTATGAAAATAAGTAAAAGGGCCAGAAATGGTGTTGGGTGATAGAGTCAATGTCCAACACTAAAGAAAAACAAAACCCAGGCACCATCAGTGAATTATTGTGGGATATTTGTACACTGCGTGAAAATGTGTTGCCCTTATTGGTGTAATAAAAAGCTAGATGGCCGATAGCTAGGCAGGAAGTATAGGTAGGACCTCCAGGCAGAGCACACCCAAAAGAACTCAGGGAAGTAGAAGGGGCAGAGTGGCCAGCCAGATGGGGAAGAAACAGGAGGTACAAGATAGAGGCAATGCCACATAATAGAATATAGATTAATACAAATGTTAGGGTTAATAACAGCTGAGCTATAGGCCAAGCTTTCATAATTGATAGAAAGTCTCCATATTGGGAGCTGGCCAGTGGGACAGAGAAGGACTTGCTACAGTAATACCCTCCAAATATCTAGAAACAAGCCAAGTAAGTCAAAGACTGATACCACAAAGCCCTGGTGGTGAAGATGACATGTGATGGAGAGAGAGGCCGTGCTCATGTTCAAAATCCTGTCAAGAGAACAACCCACAAACACTGCAATCCCGGCAAAATCCAGCTGTCTTTTTTTTTCTTTTTCTGTATTTTTACTTTCAAAGAAATATAGAGTCAATCCTCAAATTTACATAAAATTGCAGGGGGCTAAATATTTGGTTCCAAATAGCCAAAATAATTCAGGAAAGGGGGGAGGAATGATGCATGAAAGCTCATACTTCTAATTTCAAAACACACTACAAACCCATAGTACTCAAAACCATGTGGCGTTGACCTAAGGATAGACACAAATAAATACCTAGGGAATAGAATTGAGAGATTAGAAATAAACTCCACATATACACATGGTTTTCAACAGGGAGGACATTCAATAGAGCAAACATTATCTTCAAAAAATACCACGGGAAGCTGAGCATGATGAAACACACCTATAATCCCAGCATTTGGGAAGATTAGTCAGAAGGACCATGAGTTTGAGGAATGACTGGGCTACACAGCAAGACTGTCTCAAAAAACCAAGGCAGCTGGAGCTGGGGAGATGGCTCATTCATTAAAGTGCTTGCCACAAGGATCTAAGTTCTGGTCCCCAGTGACCATGTTAAAACAACAAACAACAAAACCCATGGTGCAGTATTTCACCCTGTGATCCTAGTGCTTGGTGACAAGGGGACAGGAGGGTCCGTGGGGCTTGCTAACCAGACAATCTTGCCAGATGGAGGAATTTCAGGCCCAGGAGAGGATCCTGTCTAAAAAAGAAAGAAAAGGAAAAATAAAGAATAAAAAGGTAGAGTGGCAGAAGTTACTCAACATTGACCTCTGCCCCCCACATTCACATGTGTACACGTCGTGTGCACACAACATGTAGAAAGCATGAATCACACAAGCCTAAAGCTATGTGGCTAAGTAACCATGTCACAAAACTCGAAAACCAGGAACCAAGAACTGTTCTTCCTTTAGGCATCTACCTTAGGAATTTCACCACAACGGTGAACATAGCCTGTAAAAAAAGGAATAACCGAAGCTCCTACCTCACACAATGGATCAAATCCCTAAAGTGCTTGCCATCAAGGTTCATGATCTGAGTTCAACACCCAGGGTCCATCCATACAGTGGAAGAAGAGAACTGACTCCTGCAAGTTGTACTCTGACCTACACACACACACACACACACACACACACACACACACACACACACACACACTGGCATCGCCCCTGACACACAAATAAATAAATTTAAAAGCCAAGCCTGGTGGTACGCCTTTGATTCTAGCACTCAGGAGGCAGAGACAGGTAGATCTCTATGATTCAGAGCTAGCCTGGTCTATAGAACAGGTTCCAAGCCAGTCAGGGCTACACAGTGAGACCCTATCTCAAAAAACAAACAAACAAACAAACAAAAGATTTTTAGAACCTAAATCTAAGAGTTGAGGGCCAGGCAGATTGTGTAGTGGCTAAGTGGTACTTGCTGCCAAGCTTGAAAATACGAATCAGATTCCTGGGCCCCACGTGATAGAAAATAACAGCATCATTTTTCACAAGTTTTCCTCTCACTTTCACATGTATGTGATGGTGTTCATGCATGTATGCATACACACAAACACACACATACACAATGACATACATGATGGTGTGCATGTGCTCATGTGCATACATGCAAACTAAGTAAATAATTCTTTTTTAATAAAGAGTTGAAAATATGAAACTCTTCAAAGAAATCACTAGAATAAACCTTACAGCAATTGATTTGACAAGAGATTTTTAGGACACTAAAAGCATTAACAAGAACTATAAATAAATAAGTGAGCTGGATTTCATTAAAGCTAAAAATTTTATGCACCAATGGATGGTATCAAAAACATAAAACGTAGCCTGGGCAGTGGTGGCACATGCCTTTTTATCCCAGCACTTGGGCTGCAGAGACAGGCAGGTCTCCAAGTTAGTTCAAGGACAGCCAAGGCAAAGGCAAGCCTATTCAGAAAAACACTGTCAAAAAAAAAAAATATATGAAAAGTTAACTTAGGGAATAGGAAAAAAAAACCCCACATACTTGCAAATCATGTGTCTGATAAAGGTACAACTGCGAGAATGCTAGAATACATGAAGCAGCTCCAAAACTCAGCAATGAAAAAGAAAAAATGCAATTTTTTTTTTTTTTTTTTTAAAAGGAAAGGGCAGACAAGATGGCTTGGCAGGGAAAAGCGCTTGCTGCCAAGCCTGCTTGCCTCAGGCTGATGCCCTGGATCCAGTCAATAGGAAGGAGAAAACTAACTCCTGCAAGCTGTCCTCGGCCCACACACGTGCTGCTGTGGCATATGAGCATGTACACACAGCCCAACACGCATAATAAATACATAATAAAGTAAAGTGGGCAGCAGGGCTTGGGAGTGAGCGTGGCTTGGTGTGGAACTCCTGCTGACCACGTGCAAAGTTCTGGGTTCCATCCCCAGCACCAGAGGACAGGGGGCCTTAAGTAGACATCTCTCAAAACCAAAGAGCAGAACACCAGCCAGCAAAGACCAGATGCCCAACACTACCTATTATCAGGCACAAGTCAAAAGCACCAGCAAACACTACTTGGAGCCCACTCCTGTGAGGATGGTTATAATAAAAAGTCTGGAAAACAGCAATCGCTGGTGAGGATGGGAGCGCAGGGCAGACCCTGCAGCAAATAAATACCCTGTTGGTTACTCAAAAAGTTAAATATAGGGCTGGGGGTGCAGTTCAGTGGTAACACATGTGGTTAGTACACCCAGAAAAACTGGAAACAGGTGTTCAACCAAACGTCTGTGCACAAATGTGCATGGCAACACTATTTACAACAGCCATGTGTGGAGATAACCCAAACCCAACCCAACTGACATTGGAGAACTGTGGCCTAGTCACCCAGGCAGTGGAATATTATTCAGCCACTAAAAACAAACAAACAACAAAACTCAGAGCGAGTGTGGTAGTGCACACCTTTAATCCCAGCAGCTGGGAGACAGAGGCAGCCTGGTCTACAGAGTGAGTTCTAGGACAGCCAGGGCTGTTACACAGAGAAACCCTGTCTCGAAAAACAAAAAATAAAATAAAATAAAATAAAATGAAATAATGGCAACAACACATGAACCTCAAAATTATTAGCCTCAGAAACAGAAATAGATTTCAGATTCAAAATATTCAATGTTGTATAATTCTGTCTACACAAAATATTCTGAATAGGTAAACCCACAGGGCCAGAAGGCTGCCCAGTCAGAAGGAGATGGCGACAGGCAGGGAAAGCAGCGTGGGTGCTTGATGGACAGAAGGGAGGGCCACACAGCACACATACACTGAATGTCACCAAACTCTTCCTTGTATGGTGCAGGGGTCTTAAAATGGTCAACTTTACACTAAATGCACTTCACCTCGATTTTTTTTTTTTTTTTTTTTTTTTCTTTTTTCTCAGAAAGACAAGAGACTGGCTGCTCTGCTTGCCTGAAAAACACCTCCAGGTCTCAGGGTTTGACAGCCAAGCAAGCTGGAGTTCCAGATAGGTTTTTCTGTTTTCTAAAGTCAGTGCTTTGGTACGGCCAGGTACTAGTAGAGAAGTCCAGCGCTGGCAAACCACAACTAAGAGTAGAAGTCTCACAGAGAAAGAAACAAAGGTGGCAGCCCCTGCCTGAGAAGTGGGCTACACCGAGAGACCCAGCAGAGACTATTCAGGTGGCTGCTTGGACAGGGACCTCTCCACACCCAGCACTGCCTGGACTTCCCTTTGGGCTCACACCACCCCACGTCCATGAATTCATGTGGTTATCAGTGCCCAGTGTCTGCTCAAACCTTGAACAAGAAGAGCATAAGCAAGGCATCTCCTCCTCGCCACACACCATCTTAGAGGTGAACACATCTACCTGCCCTGGCTCACAATGCAACTGCTGGGGTTAGGAAAGCCATATATGACAGAGACTTGACTGCCTCTGGGTCAGCACTGAGAATAAAGTTGACATTGTGACCTACTAGACTAGACTTCCGCTCACAGTTTGTATGGAGACCAGACAGGGTGAGTCTTGCACAGTCCCGCAGGCATTCAGCATGGCCTAAATATGGTAAGTACCTGCAGCCTTATTGTCACCATCATGGCCTCAGTACCCAGCTGGTAGACTTGAGAAGTCAGTGGATTCTTTCAGGGCTCTCCATCGTGCAGCATTAGATGGTGGCCTGATTCCAACAGCAATCCCTTCACTCTTTCTAAGTAAGAGCCTGGCAAGAGAGTTACTATGAGGAAATGAATGGTAAAGAGAAGAAGTGGCCTGGGATAGTGGAGTTGGCACTGGGCATCCCAGATCTTGGGCCATCTGTAGCTATGCCTTGTGCCCAAATGGCCCCAAACAAATATGGGCTGCAATCCTGTGCTTGTACCATGCTTGTTGCCAAATATTTCCAGTAAGGGAAAAAAAAAAAAAAAAAAAAGCAAACATCATGGAGACTAGGATAAGGCTCACACCAAGCTGCCTCTTTCCTCTCAGGACACACTGTTGGGAAACTGAGTGGACATTTTTCACACTTTCCCCAGAACTTTGCAAACTCACATAGGGAGAACTCCTTGTCTTAAAATGATAGGTTAGGGGCTAGAGACATGGCTCAGAGGTTAAGAACACACGTTGATCTTGCAGAGGACTATGTTTCAAATCTCAGCACCCACATGGCAGTTCACACTCACCCATACTTCTAGTGCCAGGGAATGTGACACCCCATTCTGACCTCCATAGGCACCAGACATGTACATGGTACACATACACACAAGCAAAACCTGTATATATAGAAAAATAAATAAATCTAATAAAAATGAACTGTTTTTCCTATATACATCTCCACACTGTCTCAGAGGAAAGGTCTCTTCCCCATATTCAGCACCAGAGTTTCTGACAGCCACAGATACTTCTTGGCCAGGTCTCCTTCCTGTGGGACATGAACTCTGCAGGCCAACAACAGAGCTGCCATGCTGAGCACTGCTGTGAACCCTACTCCACATCTCCAGGTATCCCAGATTAGTTCAGATCCCAGGAACTTAAAGCTAAATTGACACAATGAAAGCCCACATGGGCCATATCAGTCTAAGGGAGTTGGATATAGAAATAGAACCCCAGGAAGAGGCAGGTAGAGAGCCCAGGGGGACAAATGGACATGATATCCCCAGAAGCCCTACCTTCTCACTGAAATGGCGGCTCCCTAACCCTACCTTACCTCTGTCCTAACAGCAGCCACTGCAGTTCTGACAAGCCTGTCTCAACAAGTAGGTTGGTACAAACCTTTAGTTAAGCAGCACCCAGGAGGCTGAGGCAGGAAGATAAAGACTTAAAAGCTGGCCTAGATTAGTGAGACCCTGCCTCAAAATAATGAGGAGGAAGAAGAGGAGGAGGGAAAGGGGGAGGAGGAGAAGAAAGACAGACAGACAGACAAACAAAAAAAGCCCTCAGAGCCTGCTCTTGCCACTGCTTGGCCTAGGTCCCCACCCCACCCCCACCATGGACTTTCTGCCTATCCCTAAGTGCCCTCTCCCTTGACCTCCTTAACCTTCCTTCCTATTTCTCTGCTCCCACAGATCTCAACTGCCACTCTGAGATAAGACACCTCACCCCCTACAGTGAGCTACAAGTCCTTCTGCAAGTCTGAACCATACACAAGAACCCAGGAACAGACTGGCAAGAGGTGCACCTGGCCACCCACAGAGGTCTCACTGCCATCTCTGAGCCCCTCATGGAACACAGAACAAATATTTACTGGAAAACTTTTGTCGCTAAGTCACCTGCACATCTTTTAAGCTTTCTGAAGTTGATTTTATTGGCGATGCCTCCAGGAACCTTCTGATGGGATGAGCACCCATAAGAGGGTCAGAGGGTCAGGCTTAAAGATGCTGGATGAATTAATGCAGCCATTCCTGCTTCCCAGAGGTCAAAATTCTTCCAAGCAAGTCAGTGACAAGTGAGAGGCTGGGTCCTCCAACACATGTGGCAGACAGAAATGTCGCATATGCCATCTGCTCCCATCCACCCGAGGATGAAACAGGCACAAGGAAGGACTGAGGCTTTGAACCAAGAGGCTCTGCACAAGCCTAAGACTTCTAAAGAGGACAGGGCCCCAAGGCCTCTGTAGGCTCCAGGTCCCTACCAAAGGGACTAGACATGACACCTCTGGGGGCAACTGGCCTCCGGATGCTTTCTACAAAGTTCTGCCTTAGAACCCACGCCTTCTAAATCCAAGCCCCAATTCCCAGGCACCATGGAGATCTTAGGAAAGCAAAGGGGGTATCAGTCACAGCCAAGGCAGAATTGGATGAAGAATCTTGCAGGGGACTAAGGAGAGGCTGTTTGGTCACAGCCCATACATGTCAGGAACCAAAAGGAAAAGATCCTTCCCCTTGTGCCCCACACCTCTCCATCTTCTCCAAGAAATGAAGGACAAACAATTTTCAGTATGGCACACATTATCCCATTCCAACAGGAAGAGACTGCCTGCAAAGGCTGCTGTAGAGCTTGGCACCTCTACAGAGGCTCTCTCACCATGCAATCAAGCTAGGTTTTAGAAAGTGACCATGCCACAGAAGCAGCCAAGAACCAATACCCGGTCACTGTAAGCATGGGTGACTTCAGAGATTTTTATTCCAACCCTCCCCAAAGGCTTGCTGGAAATGTGTAATGTGACCCCAGGTAGGACAAACTGAGGCTTTCTGTTTTGGTTTGATTTTCAAGACAGGGTTTCTCTGTGTAGTGGTGGCTCTCCTGGAATTCACTCTGTAGACCAGGCTGGTCCCTGGCTCAGAGAGCCACCTGCTTCTGCCTCCCAAGTACTGGGATTAAAGGCGCGTGCCACCATTGCCTGGCTACTGTGTTTATTTTTATGGCTACTGTGTTTATTTTTATGGTTACTGTGTATGGCCAGTTACAATAATGGTCTATTTTGGAGAATGATACAAAGTTTCCTTTTAAAAGAAACATTTGCCAGAGAAAGGAATCCAATTCTGTGTGGGATCTGGAAACAGGAAAAGGGAAACCTGGATTTACAAAAAAAAAAAAAAAAGTTTGAGTAAAGTGTGGTGTTCTGTGCCCAATATTGAGTCAAAGTTCTAGCCTTGGTTTCAAAGCTGGCATAGCCAACTAAGTCAGTAGGAAAAGTGGATTGGAGGGTATGTATTGCAAAACCCTACCCTTCTGTTGTTATCCATGCTTTAGTGCTTTTTTTTGTTGTTGTTGTGACTTTTTAAATTTATCTTGGAGGGAAGCACATGTCATGCCAAACATGTGGAGATCAGAGGGCAATTTGCATCTACCATGTGGATCCTAGGAATAGAACTGGGGTCAACAGGCTTATCAGCAGGAGCAGGTATCTGCAGAGCCATCTCACCAGCCCTTGTTGCTACTTTTGAGACAGTCTCATTCACCCGAGGCTGATCTCGAACATGACACATGACTATAACAAAGGATGGCATTGAATTCTTGATGCCCCTGCTTCTACCTCGTGCATGCTGGGATTACAGGTATGTTCTACCACTCCTGGGGGTACCATTTTAAAATTTTCTTCAGCGAATATTCTATCCTCAAGATTAAAAGTGTAAGAGCTAAGGGCGTACAAGCTGTTCAAGAGTGTAAGCTCTGAGGGAATTAACAACCCAGGTGCTACACAGCCCTGAAGAGAGCCATCAGGGAGGGGTCTTCCAAAAGGCAGAGGCACACAGGGTGCTGACCACACACCTTCCACTCTGGAGTCAGAGAGACCTGAGAGGGGCCTGGGGATCTGTGCCAGGCTATAGGAGAAGGAAGAGGCCCAGGCCTTTGCCCCCCTGCCTCACTTAGGCCCCAACCCTTGACCCTGCACAGAACTAGCCAGAGGTCTAAACCCACAAATAGGCACCACTCAGGGTGCACTTGAGCATAAGAAAACACCTGCCATGACTGAGCCTTTTTACAACCCAGAGCCCCAAATAGGTGTAAATGCATCTGGGCTAATCAACTGCCTGTCTCAGATCAAACAGAAGTCCTCAGATAAGTAGTAAGGTGATGAGGCCTCCAAAACAAAAACAAAAACAGACAACTTCTTCTAGTATCAAGATTGGTCACCAAGCTCATCTCTGCCAGGGCAGAAGCCCAGCTGACAAGTACCCAAGGATGCTGCAGGCCCTGGATTGAGACAGGAAGATGGGTTTCCACCACTCTTGGGGCTACTCAGGACCAGATCTAGCATTTGTAGATCTGAGGAGGCCTCCAGGCTCTTACCCACTGTGATCTGGCCACAAACCCCTTGGACATGGATTGGTCACTATTTAGAGTGGCCCTGTTGGGAGCAGAGCCCAGGAGTCACACAGCTCTAATGGTTCTCCATAGTCCAAGATATTTGGGGGAGGCAGCACAGGATACTCAAGATATTTCAGCGAGTCATAAAAGGCCACCCCTCCCAAAGCCAGTCAGATTACCTCCCCAGGGTCTGCCTCTGTCCCAGGGCCTACAGATGTAAGCATGACCATCACATCCCTTCCACCTAGCTCCCCATACTTGAAGGTGACTGGACCAGAGGCCACAGCTCTCTTTTAAGATTCCTAAAGATCCTGGATGTGAGCAAACACGAGGGTCTTCTCTGGAAGGAAGGTTAGGGACCGTCCAGAACTACACACCCTCTCCCTGCATCCTGCTACTAGCAGCTAAAAACTCACACCCAAGGGACAGACAGACCTGTCCAGCTTCGAGCCAGCCCTCCTGAGGCCCAAAGCACATCCCACAGGCAAAGTCAGACACAAGAGAACCTGTTGGAGCAGTTTAAGCAGGATGATCACCTCTTTCTCCTCCTCTTACTTCTGAGTAGGAAGGGACTTAGGCTCTTGAAAAGTAGGCACAAGGCCAGGTCATGGCCACCGGCAAGGGCCGAGAGGGCGGGTTTAGTATCTCCGGGCTTACCTCCTTTTTCCCCCTCCCCATCTTGCTTAAAGAGCATCAGGTCATGTCAAAACTGGGGTGTCCCTGCCTGGAGCAGGGAGGAGGGAAATGGGGAACAGAGCAGGCCAGGAAGGAGGCGGCCAAGCCACAACACCCCCACCCCAACACACAGACACTCACATCGGTCTGTCACTGCACTCCCGCCTAGGCCCGCAGGCCGGCCCGGGCCAGAAGCGCGCAGGGTCCCCGGAGGGGTCTTGCCTGCCAGGACAAGGTCCTGGGAAGGTTTCTCGGCTCCGGCACGGACTGGGGGCACCGGCCACCACCTCGCTCCCGTCCCCCGGTCTGCCCTAGCCCTGCCAGCTCCCGAGCCCGCCAGTCGCGCCTCTCGGGGGACCCGCGCCGGGCCGCGCGCCCGCCTCTCCCGGCCCGGCCGCCCCGAGCCCGCGCGGGGAAAGTTCCTGCAACTTCGCAGGGGGCTGGCGGCGGGGGCCCCGGGCCTGGGCCTCGTCCGGCTCCGGGCCTCCGCGGCCACTGCGGCCCCGCTGTCAGGCGGCCGGGTCCCAGCCCCGTAGCGGCCGGAGCCCCAACTTCCCCGCGCCCCTCGCCCGCCCCGGCCGCGGGCCTCGCTTGTGCGCCGCGGCCGTACGCCCCCGCCCTGGGCACAAAAGGGCGCGCGGCCCGGCGGCCGAACACGGCAGCGGTGCCCGGCGGGGCCCGGGGCGCGCGGCCGGGGCGCGGGGCTCGGTGGGTCGGGCGGGCCGCGGCGCGCTCACCTGCCGTGGAACCAGTCCTTGCAGGCGTCGCACTCGATCATGAAGCGGGTAACGTCGTAGGGCAGCCGGCAGACGCAGTACACGGGCACCGTCGCCATGTTGCCGCGCCGCCGCTCGCCCCGCCGCTGCGCTGCCCGGGTCGGGCCGGGCCGGGCCGGGGGCCGCGCGGCGAGGGCGGCGGGGGCGGCGGGCGCGGGCGCCGCGGCCGGAGCGGACGGGGCCGGGGGCGCTCGGCAGGGCCCGCGCGCGCGCTCGCGTCCGGGCGCGTCCACACAATGCCGGCGCGGGCTGCTGGGGCCGCGCCGGGAGCCGCCCGCCGGGCCGCGGGGCGCAGGGCTGAGAGTGCACGGGGGGCCCGGCCGCGCGCGGGACACAAAGCGAATGGACGCGCGGGGGCGGCGGGCGGGGAGCCGCGGCCCCACCGAAGGGACCCCCGGCCGCCGAGCGGCCGCTACGTCAGCGCCCCGGGTGGCGCCGCCTCCGCCCGCCGGCCTGGGCCCCGCTCCCGCCGCCGGGAAGGCGGGCCGCGGTAGAAGGTGGGCCGCGGGCCCGGGGGAGCCAGCAGCGAGGCTGGGGGGAACCCAGCGGGGAGACGGTGGCCCCGGGACGACAGGGGAGGCGAGCCGCGCAGCTCCCTGCCTCCGACTGCGGGAGCACAGTCCGCACAGCCCTGCCTCAGCCAGAAGCAACTCCTTGGCCTTAACTTTCTTCTGACCCCGAAGTGGGATGGACAGGGGGATTTTTCCTCCTCTTCCTGGGCCCGGCAGTTTCCCTCCCATCCCGAAATGCGCTTGAGTTGCTGGCTCTTGGACAACCTCCCCCTACCCCTTTTTCCTAACTGGGAGCTGCCTTGCGCGATTCGGTGAACTTTCCTGATGCTCCGGCCCCCAGAGGTGGAGGACAAAAGTCAGGGGACCTGAGAGCAAGCTACTGTGGGACACAGCTTACCTGGCATTGGTGCAGCTCAGGTGCCCGCATTAAACCCCCAGACCCCCAGACCTTAGGGGCGGAAGACAGTCCAACGACTTGCATCTGAGCCACAGGACTGGGGAGATGAGGGGTTCTGTTGTCGCTCTCGTCTCTGCAGCCTTGCCCTAAACTGGCTCTTTGGTCTCACCTGTCCTGCTTAGGGCTTATTTGTTTATTTGCTGGAGGGAAACGAGTTGGGGGTCGGGAGGAGGCTCCTCTATCCCCTACCCAGGTCACCCTGCTGAGCTGTACCACACACCCAGTAAGAAACCTGTCTGCCAGATTTGCCATCTCTCTGCTTGTCCCCACATAACACGTGGAGAAGGTAGGCTCTGCAGGTGAACCTCAGAGTCTCAAGGCTCTGCTACCTTGTCAAAGCAGAGTCCTTAACATCCCTATCCACACTGCAGCTGCCTATCAACCGTTTATTCCATTGCTGGCCACTGGAGGATATCCTCTCATTGAGCCAGAATCTGCCCTCAGGCACACCCTACCCTCCCCAAACTTGTGAAGCCGGGAGCACAACTCAGGATCTGGCCAGGGGCAAACAGTGCATTTGCCGAGGGGACATGTGTGGAAGGGGAGATGGGAAAAATGACCTGGGAAATTGGGGGCAGGCAGGGTACCCCTCCAAACGGTACAGAACGAACTCAGTTCAAGCCACCTGCCCTAATTCCTGCTGTCACCTTTGGTCCCCTCTGTCCTGGTGGCTCTTCCCATGAGAGGTCAAGGAATCACTATTAAGCCACTGTCCCTGGATAACATCAGTGCCAAGTGTAAATTCCTGCAAATAAAGGTTATAGAATATAGTAGACCCAGAGCGAGTCCTGCTGGGAGCAGAAACTACCCCTGTTATCTAAGTGACCCTCCATTTCCGCAACAGGTGATACTGATGCCACTTAGCAGGGTTAAAAACTGAAGCTCAGAGCAGTTAAATGCAGTGACCTGCCAAGGGTTGGGGCAGAGAGAGCAAGGGAAGAGCATACCCCCACCCCAAGTCCTGAACCTGTGCCTCTCACCTCCCTCCCCTCACCCTTCTGTCGGAAAGCCTGTCCTCCCTCTGGTGGGGTACTGACCACTGAGTACCTCCACCTACTCTCCCTACCTTCTGATGTTCTCTCTGGCAGCCAGCGGTGCCCACTACAGCTGTCCCTGTGGTTGGATTCAGACACTTTGCTGGTTCTCAGAGCTCTCCTGGGGTGGCTGCACTGTTTAGCAGCAGACAGACCCTCTGGCTCTAACTTCTGTTCTTTTTTTCCCATCTCTTCCCCACCTCCTATCTCTAGATGTTTATTGAGCACCTACTGTATGCTGACAGCTGGACCCCAGGGCTCAGAAGGGTCTCAGCTTTCCTGTTCACCCTGGAGTAGAGAGAGCCAGGGATGGACTTGGATTTGAGTAGACTGTGGAGGAAAGCATGGAAAAACAGGTGAGTCATCCTCTGAGAACATGACCCCGAGAGGGGACAGGGAGGTGATAGTGAGATGCTCCTGCTGGCCATAAGGAAGAGGTGATCCAGAGCCAGGGCAGTGTGGTCTGGTGGCCCCCTCTGCTGGCGCTTCTACCCCCTCCACTCTTCAGGGCTCAGCTCCAGTTGAGCATTGGTGCCCACACCACCACTCATCCCCAAGGGCTCTGCCTGTGGTCCCTGTAAGGTAGGAACTGTGGAAACTGGCTCACAGCTATGTGGTCCCTACACCAGCCTTGTGCCTGGTACCCCAGTGGCGCCACAACCTTGGTACTGCACAGTAGTCCAAATTCTAGGCACAGACAAGCCTCTCTCCACTGAGGCACACTGAGCAACTCTACTGTTTCCTTGTAAATACTGGGGTTTCCCAGAACCGGTCCTAAAGGAATGGACCTTTCCTCCTGGAATGGTGCTGGCCTCCTTGACAAGGTTTTCCCTCCAACCCCGTTTATCTATTTAGTGTATGTGCATGACCATGCATGTGCCACAGTGTGAGGTCCAGGAACAGCTATGCAGCAGTCAGTTCTCTCCAGCATGTGAGTCCCGGGGACTAAACATGGCCTGTCAGGCTTAGTGGCAAGCAATTTACTGGCTGAACCATCTTATCTGGCCCCTCCTTTATTGAGAATCCTGACATGGGTGGGTTGTTTCTGGACTCTATATCCAGATTGTCGATGTATCTATTTTTATGCTAATGTTACATAGTTTTGATTATCGTCCTCCATAGTGAGCATTGTCATCAGGAAGTTTGAGTCTTTTTTTTTTTTAATAAGATTTCTATGGCTATTTGTGGTTCCTTAAGATTCCATATGAGCTGAGCAGTGGTGGAACATGATTTTAATCCCAGCACTCAGGAGGCAGAGGAAGGTGGATCTCTGTAGATCAGGCTGGCCTTAAACTTCCAGGGCAGGCTCCAAAGCTACACAGAGCAACTCTGTCTTGCAAAACATAATAAACAAATAAAGTGTATACACACACACACACACACACACACTTGGGTCAAGTAAAGTTGTTTGTCATGCAAGCCTGGCAACCTGAGTTTGATAGATTCCCCAGAACCTACATTGATGTGGATGAGAGAACTGACTCCACAAAATTATTATCTGACCACTACATGGATGCCATGCCATGCACACACACATACACACATGATTTGTAAATATTTATTTTTTTTGAGAAAAATGAATTTTGCTATGGATTGTAGGAAAATCTGTAGGTTTCACTTTTATTACTATTTATTTATCTTGCAGAGAAAAACTAGGAGTCAGTTTCTCTTGTTCTACCATATGGGGCCTATTGATCCAACTTAGGTTGTCAGGCTTGGCAGCAAGTGCCTTTACCTGATGAGGCATCTCACCAGCCCTGTAGTTGTTTTAAGTGGTTATGTATGAAGTTTTTGAACCTGTGAACACATCTGTCTTTCCATTTAATTGTGCCATTTGCATTGCCTCCTTGGTTTATTCTGTAAGTTTTTTTTAAAGTACTACATTCATTTATTTCTAACATTTACTGTGTGTATCTGTTCGTATATATGGGGGGTACAGAGGACAACTTGGAGGAATCTGTTCTTTCCTACTATGTGGATCCCAGTGTTCAAACTCAGCTGGCCATCAGGCTTGGAGGCAGGCACCGTTATCTACTGAGCCATTACACTGGTCCATTGACTGCTACATTTAACAGTCCTTTTGATTCTATCTTTTTTAGTTTTTATTTTATCTGAATGGATGTTTTCCTTTCATGTGTGTCTGTACATCAGCTGTGTGCCTAGAGCCCATGGAGTCCAGGGTGTCAGATCTCCTTAAACTAGGGTTACAGACAGTTGTTACCTGCCATGTGGGTGCTGGAACTTGCAGCTGGGTCCTCTAGAAGGGCAGCCGGTGCTTTTAACCACCGAACCATCTTTTCAGCAACCCTTCCCCCTTTTAAAAAGACTCTTGTAATGTTGGCTTGCCGCCAACGTTGTAGATAACTGCACATGACCTTGAACCCTGTATCCTCCTCCTTCCATCCCTTGAGTGTGTGGCTTACCACCACACCTGGCTTCTGGACTGAACCCCATGCATACTAGGACAACTTTACCAACTGAGCTACATCTTTAGCACCAGAATTCTCTTCTCATTTATCTTGTTGAGCTTGCATATTGCTCTTTACTGAAGTCATGTATTTTAACAAAAGGTATAGTATGAGGGTGCACTTACATGAAGGTATAGCCTTTAGAGCTATCCTGGACAAATGTGCCCTGCCTAAGTCCCACCTGACCTCCAGATGGCTACCCTGGTACCTTGGAAGCTTTCACTCATTCTGCTGTTTTTCCTGGAACCTTCCACCTCTTCTACCTCATTTTTTACATGGATCCCTTTTAACGTGAGTGTTTATATAACGCTCCTGCTATCCCCACTCAGGTGACGTTTCACAGCCCCCAGAGAACTGTTCCTTCTGCAGCAGGCTCAGTGACAGTCACTGTAACTCTCCTGGAGTGATCAGTCAGGGCACCAAAGACTGGATTGGTATCCCTCTACCCAGGAAAAGTCAGCTCTTTTGATCCAGATGCATGGGTTTTGGAGTTCTTGTGCAGGGTACCTGGTTCAGATTCTCAGCCTGAATTCCCATCTCACCTTGTCAAAAAAAAAGCATGACTCGCTGTAGCTCTGGCCCCTTAGGTATATCCATTCTCTGTGGATCTACAACTGTTCACATTCTACCCTGGGCTGTTTCCAATTCCAGAAGACAGAGGGGAAAAGTAATAAGTATAGGCCATGGGTGAGTAGAAGTGACCCAACTATGGGCTCAGAAGCTCCCACTTACCAGGCATATGCAAATCCAGGACTGTTTAACAAAGGACTAGAGACTGGGTGCCCTGGATAGCAGGCATTTACCATCTCTGGCTCTGGAAGCCAAAAGTCCCTCATCAGGGGTCTTCAGGGATGTAGTGCTTTAGAGGTAGCAGAGAAGGAGCTATGTCTGGCCTCTGTCCACCTTCTCACAGCTTTGTGGCCTAGGACAGTGTCATTCCTGTCTTCTCATGGCCTTGGCCCTGTACTTCTGTGTCCAAGTTCCCTTTTTATAAGAACACCAGTCATACTGGATAAGGGCCCATCCTACTCCAACATGACCTTGTCCCAACTCCTCAGCTAATTGCATCTGCAGAGGCCTTATCTCCAAATAAGGTCACATTCTGAGATCCTAGGAGTCATGTCTTGGCCCAGTGAGTTGGGGGAGGGGAGTATGGTTCAGACCCTAATATAGGGTGTTCCATCTTTACAAGAAGCTTCTGTGTGTCTTACCTGAGGGCCTCCAGGCCACCTGCTTCCTGAAAGAGCTCACAGTGTGAGACAGGGAGCATGAGCACCCTAAGGTGGCTTGGGAAAAGACAGAGCAGCACCCAGCCACCCAGGAAGCCATGGGTAGAGGAGACAGGCAGGATCGGCAGACCCCCTAGGGACAGGCCATGACAAAAAGACCTCTTTCCTGCCCACTGTACCACATGAAGGGCTAAGCAGCACAGAACATGCTTCTAATGTATCATGGAGGAATGTAGGCTGTGAGGGGAACAATAAATTAGCATATTCTCAGAGTTGTTCACTAGCGCTTGGCCTGCAGGAAGAAGAGTTGGGTTAAGCTGACTTTAGGGGTTATTTGTTGGGTTTTGTTTTACTTTCTCTCTTTCTGTAGCTTGCCCTGACTGCCCTGGAACTCACTCATAGACCAGACTGGCCTCAAACTCAGAGATCCAGAGATAGACTGACTTTTGTTCCTTTTGTCCATGTAAGTGATGTGTGGATGAAGGTATAGACAGGAATTATCCAACATTCTCTGTCAAACAGAAAATGAAGGATGAGGCTACATTAACCATCAACATGTTTACCCTCCCTACAAATCAAGGTCATATAAATGAAAGCCAATTTTTCTCAGTCAAAATTGGCAAAACACCATCAGACTGGCCTTGCCAGGCAGCTGAACCTGTTAATACAAACAGCTCATGGACTCTAGGGGCCAGCTATACCAGGGATAAACAAGAAGCAACAAAGACTCACCTACAGTGCGGCATGGCTACCCTCGCTCCATCTCCTGTACTTACATTTTGCTTATTAAATGTGAAACCTTGTGTTGCTACTCCTTTTTAATGGAAATGTTTCAAGCTGCGTGTGGTCCCTGTGCCTTGTGCCTTGTAGGGAGAGCAAGGCCTGGCAAAGGTTAAACAAGCAGAATGTCCCCTCTGTGCTAAGGAGAAAGAGACATTACAACCAAAAAGGTTGACCCAGTGTTCAAAATAGTTGTTTCAAGATGGCAGAGTTAAAGAAAAAACCATGAGTTTCATTTTAAAAGATGAAAACAAAACAGACAAAAACCCCAAAAACCTACCAAGAACATCAGACCAACCGCGATCTGCCATCGGTCCAGAAACACCACCAGGTTGTGTTCATGTTGGGTATGTACAAAGTCAGATTTGTTCCTGAATTCTGCCAGAGCCACATGTGGCCAAAGTCCTTGAGCCATCCTGGCCTCCCAGGGATCCCGTACCATGCCAGTGGAATGTGAAGAACAGTGGGTGTGTCTCCCGCAAAGTGAGCTTCCAGAACATTCCACTTCGAGCTCAATCGTAAACTTCCAGTCTACAAGTAAGAGGAAGCCAGCCAGGAGTGGTCTCCAAGGCCTTAAACATGCAATCCCAGTGATAAGAAAGCAGGGCAAAGATGCCACAGCAGAGACCTCCCTGAGACCTCTGAACAAAACTGTCTGCCCCTCACTTTAAGCCGGAAGGACATGCTAATCAAGTTTGCTGTCCCCGGGTCAGAAGGACTGAGGAGCCAGACTACTGAGGTTTGTGGCTGTCACTGAGGGAGCCCCTGCGAGGGTGCCACGGGTGAGGGCACATTCAGTTAACAGTCTCCTCCTACTTCTGTTGCCGGGCATTTTGGGGGGATCCAGGGACTTGCTTCCCACAGGCCATGGTCCTCCCCTTTTGCATGATACAGGGCCTGGCTACCATACACAACCAAAGGTTCTGGTGGCCTGACACGGGCAGCCGGAAACAAGGCTCACTGTCACTGTGACCCTAGACACCAAATTAATAGAATCGGACAAGAGGCAATCCCCCACGTAATAGGGAGGCCGCAGCACCGCAGGCAGACGGCGGTGTGCCCGGCCCCGCGGCTGGGCCTGCGGTCCTCCCTGGAGCCTGCGGAGGCCGCAGAGCCGAGGAAAGCCGCTACCAGGCCGCAGACGCGGCTTTTAAGTAGCAGGGCCTGACGGACTGAGCAGGCGCAGTCTCGGGCCTCGTCACACGGTTCCGCCCCGGCGCCATAGCGTGAGGGGCCAGCGGCCCAGGGCACGGCTCGGCCCCGCCCCTAGATATGCGCGCGCATCTGCCGCGCAAGCCCCGCCCAGCCCGCCAAGCCAGAGGCCTGGTTAGGGAGCGCGCGCTGCAGGCACTTCCTGGCGGTTAAACCAGACACACCTAAAGCAAGCTGCAGGGAGATTGAGGTAAAAAGATGGCATAAAAATCGGCCACACTTCTAACTCCAACTTTAAGAGATTTAATCCAGATCAGTTTGCCCCCCTTAGGCCTTTATGAAAGTACTTTTGACTTCTCAGCCTGATTGGTCGGAGAACGTCTTTAGTGGAACTCAAAACATTGTGCTCTTAACAGCTTTCTAATGTCCCTCTAGAATTACTCTGACAGGGTAAGGTATTTCTGAACTTTTTGTTATCTGACGAAGCTCTTCATGAGCTACCTCAATTTGAACTAAATTTCTGTAAAATCTACGCTTTTACAAGTGAATTTAAAAGCCACACCATACTTTATACTAAAAGAATAAAGATTTTTATTAAGCATTGTAAGTTGCATTCAATAGCCTCCGGATACACCACACCACAATCCATCGACAGTCAATCAGACCCAACAGCAGTTCATTCTTCACAATCCATGAGTTAGGGCGGAACTCCCTTCAACTTACAGTAAGATCCTACTTAGCTCTTGCGGGCAGGGGCTGGGGAGTTACACCTCATTTCTGATCGCTAATGTGATGAAGAGCATCGGAAGTATATGAAACGTGAGAAGTGATTCTGATTCAAAGGACACTGTTGGAAACAGTAAAAAAACATCAAAAGGATAGAAGTATACCTGCTTCTACTAAATTCCTGATGGGGACTTCTCAACAACAAGCAATCTGTTTCCTGCTACAGAAGGGGGGGGGGTGTTTGTTTTTTAAGATCAAAGGGGATTTTTCTTCACAGAATTTCATATTTTGCTAATATGAAGGCATAAAACAGCAACAGAGAACAATAATGCACACAGCAGTGAGTACACCAGGGTAATGTCGATATTCCAAACGGCTAGATAATTTTGGGGGGTTTAGAATAAATGCAACAGAGGTCAATAATCACAAAATTTTAAGGTTAGAGCAAGATCAGTCAATGACTAAACAGAGTTAACATCTTTTATAGGACTATTACTGATTATTAGCATTTTTGTTTTGCAAATGGGCACGTACTGGTAAGAATGGAAGAAAGGACAATAACATGCATAATATTAACTACACACTTTAAAAATTATGAACCATGCAGAAGTTTAGCTCAAGTAGTAGTACTAATGGTCTACATCCGATTCAAAACCACATAGCTCATTGATCACAGATGCATGGTATTAGTCACGAAGTTTCAGAGCACATTGTGTTGATTTTGAAAGGTCATTTGCATCTTCTATGATTTCTCCATTGAACTTGCTTGTAAAGTATGTATGATGTACTGTGTATTCAAAATCAGCACAACAGCAGTTTACTCTATAATTTTTTTTAAAGTTTTGATAGTTGCACTTTTTTTTAACACAAAGAACCACATCAACAGTGATGAAATTTAAGTAAGAAAGAAAAACTGTGGTTGTGCCTTATTTCTTTCATAATCATAAAAATCAAAGCCTTAAAACAAAGCTTCATTGTGAAACAGTAATGCAAAAATCAAATATAATGGCATACATATGGTGCCAAATGCTAAAAATTATATTTTAAGCTATATATACTTAAACACTGCCAAAATTTGTATTCTTTATAGTTCAAGAAACACAACTCTAGGCTTTTGTCATAACCAGTTAAAACTTTGTGTACTTCATTTTAAGTGCGGGAGTCAAATGCTCTTCATTTTCTTTCTCTCTTTTTTGTTTTATTGTAGCATTTTGACTACAACTGGTTAAAACTAAAAAAAAAAAAAAAATGTGTTGTTTAAATCTCTGATATCAAAGAGGGATCTGAATTTCCAAGTCCTCATTTTTCTCTTACGGAAAGGACAAAATGTACATAACTGCAGGCTCTCTTTCTCTCCAGATAGTCCTAAATCCTTACCCTTCCAGCATCCTTCACCCTCTATAAAAATAAGTTTACTCTTCTTTATTTAAGACAGCTGCCTCCAGAGCAGCCTCCCTGCGGCAGGCGCTGTCTGTACTTAGTGCATTTAAGTGAGGATTTGTATTGCACGTTTTAGAGTCATTGTTCAAGGCACTTTCAGAGTGGCTGGGGGCCCTGGTGTCGCCTGTACTCCCATTAAGTTGGGGCACTGGCTTCTCCTCGGCCATCACTCCGTTTTCAGCCAGGGACCCTTCTGAGGACACGGCAGAGGACTTGGATTCCCCAGATTTCGACTTCAGTTCTTTGGCCACTTCTTCTGCTGAAGCAGCATAAGGAGGCCTGCCCTGTTGAAAAGAAGAGGTGAGAAGAAGTTCAGGCATGGAGGAGACGGGGCTTGGTGATACTGTCTCAACCAAAGAAGGCCAAAAAAATGTGAGAGGCTAGGCCCTCTGCATCTCTCCTGCTTGAACTTAAGCTGTCTGGACTAATTCCTTCTGCGGCCCCTTCCCTCAACATCTCTGCTGGTAATGTTTGTTCTGAAAGGCAAAGTCCCACTTGGAGTGCTCTATCTAATATCTAACCCTTACATTGTACCTAATTATTTAAGTTACTAGCACCCTTGAGTGAGCCTCCTCTGATATGGAGGCTGTCCTCATCCTTTCCAAGATGCACAGTATCTCAGAACACACATGCCCCATCCTTACAGTCGGGCAACCACAACACAAAGCAATGCTGTGTGAGTAATACACAAGGTTGTGAATGACCTCTGCTGGATCGCCCCTCTTCCTCTAAGAAGGTTGACAAATCATTTCCTTGGGTAAAAAAAAAAAAAGTCAACTTTGAGCCTGACACATTTACCAGCAACCCAAGGCTCTCTGAGAGGGTGATGCCTCTACCCTGACATGTGACAGACACTATGGCCTGGTAGTTTTCTACCATAAGCCTTCTCCCTTAAAAAATCAAGTTTCTAAGTCATCAAGTTAGGGCAATCAAGGACTAAAAGTCCCTCAAAACAAATGAGATTGAATGTGAAGTGGGAGCTAAAGGAAGAGTCTCAGGGTGGGGAATGACTATCAACAGAGTTCTTCAGGAGTGAGAAGGGCAGGACTGATAGCAATACTTGCTCAAGCTTGAGAACAGACTAAACACCACCAAAGATGACCCAAAACTTTTAGTAAAATATTCAGCAGCTGTCAGAAATCTTAGAGTAGTTGAACAGAAAATTTTTAGAGCAGTGAAACTTCTGCCACAATATGGCAATGCAGACCCCAGTCAGTACACTTGTGTTTGAACCTGTGGAATGCATGGAAGAAGAATGATGTCTGACATAAGCTAATGTTGTAACTAGGTAAAAATGTGTTACACCTGTTTATGTCACAGAATATTACTTTAACCATGTAAAGGTGTGTTTACATTTGTTTATGCTACATTTGTTTAATTTTGTAAAGTTGCTTTGGCTGCCTAAGGCACCTGATTGGTCTAACAGAAGGCTGACCGGCTAATAGCTATGCGGTAGGTAGCTATGCGGGGATGGATGGCGGAGAGAATAACTGCAGAGGAGGGGAGGGGAAAGAAAAGAGAAGTGGAGAATGAAGGAGAAAGAGGGAGATGACAGGGGCCATACAGCAAGACACCCAGAATGAAAGAAAAGTAAAAAAGCACTGAGCTAGTGCAACAAGCATAAGATAAGGCCGACCATTCATAACTAGGAATAAGTCCCTGTATCATGATTGAGGACCTGTTTGGTAGCCCAAAAGAAAGCATGCTACCAGCTATGACCTGGGGAGATTTTGTGTGTCTGGGAGGAGTACCAATGGTAACAAAGGCATCACTCTGAGAGAAGGTGTAGATATCGGGAAGGCACGAGGGGAGTGTGCCGGTACAGGGAAGTCTACCTTTCTTAGTACTATGAACCTAAAACAATTCTAAAAATTAGTCTTAAAAAAAAAAAAAAAAAAAAAAAAAAAAAATACCAGTTGGGCATGCCTTGAATTCCAGCACTCACTCAGAGGCAGGCAAATCTCTGTGAGTTCCAGGCCAGCCTGGCTCACATAGTAAGCTCCAAGACAGCCAGGGCTATGCCCTGTCTCAAAAACAAACAAACAAAAACAAAAAAACAAAAAACATAAGCAAACAAACAATCCCCAACAACAAGGGTAAAAACACTGACATGCATTTCAATCCCAGGAATACATACAAAGATGAAAGAAAAAAGGTTAATGCAACAAAGTTGAGCTTTTGTTGCCATATGGCCAGGGTGGTTCATGAATACATATATGTGCATCATACTCACACACATACAAAATAAAAAATAAATACAGAAGATATGGCATGGTGGTCCATATGGCACAGTGGCCCACAACTTTAATCCCAGCAGCCAGGAGACATGGATCTAAGGCCAGCCTGGTCTACATAGCAAGTTCCAGGCAATCCAAGGCTATGTGGTAAGATAATCTCAAAACAGAAACAACAATCAAAAAGGAAAGAAAAAAGGAAAACAAAACAAAATAAAAACCCTAGAGGTAAACTGTAGCCTGAGTTATAAACTGGAAGAAGAGAGGAGGCAGACAGGCAATGAAGAGCCTGCCAAATACCAACGGTAGGCGTAGAAGAGCTAGTGAGAGGGCTCGAATACTGAAGATGAAAGCAACAAAGGAACAGGGCCAGAGCCAAGCACTACCAACCCACTGGACACAAGTTCCTGAAGGGAGAGATCTGAGCTCAGTGTTATGAGTGTGGTGATCAGAGCAACAGTGCCAGGGGCTTCTGGGAAACCAAAACCAATCGGGACATGTAGGTCAAGCACATGGATGGGTTCAATATGAATGCCATTAGGTAAGCTGAAGAAAATGGAGTAAAGTAAGACAACAGTACAAGCCAGTGTTCTGATTAAGAAACTAGTCTTCACATTGAACAGTTTCCTTCAGTTCTTCTGGAGGGGCCATTCTTCAAGAACCCACTGAGAAAAGGGCTTCAGAGACCAGAACAGATGCCTAGAGCCTGAAGGGGACATGGAACAAAAGGGTATTTATAGAACCTAGACAAATGAGGCAAAATCATGGCTCCTCGCCTGGATAACAGATAAGAATAGCACAGCTAGTGCATAAAAAGAGGGTGGTGTGAGAATGCAGGGGGCACACACAAACATGGCCTCCAGCTGTCCCCCACAGGAGGCTGGCTACAGCACTGAGCAGGCACGGAGCCTGCACGTGCAATGTGTGACAACGCACTGACTAATCATGGGACGAGTTAATTTAATCAATGCCCGCCAGAAGCAACATTCTCCAAGACGGACAAGTTACATTTAGACACTACACAAGAGTGAAAGCACACTGCCTCCACATGGCAAGTACAAGGTACAGATGTCCACAAGAACAGGAAGTTCATCCAGGGAAAAGGACATCTGAGACAAAGAAGAGATCAAAGAAAAGCATAGATATAACAGGTAACAAGAGGATTTTATCTTTAAAAAAAAAAAAAGTGGCACAGCAAGAGAGAGCGAGGTGTTAAGCGCACTGGCTGCTCTTTAATAGGGCCTGGGTTGAATTTCCAGCATCTACATGGAGGCTCTCTAATGGTAGTCCCAAGGACTCCAACATCTTCTGGTCTCTGATGATCATGGTGCCCAGACACACATTCATGCAAAACATCCACACAAATAAAATAAAGTCTTTTGTTTTTTGAGACAAGGTTTCTCTGTATAGTTCTGGCTGTCCTGGAACTTGCTTTGATCTGCCTGCCTCTGCCTCCCCGAGTGATGGGATTAAAGGCATGCCCTGCTGAAAAATAAGCAAGTCTTAAAACACACACACACACACACACTCATTCTCTCTCTCTCTCTATCATCCTATATATTACATGTATACGTTGAAGCAGGAACTGTGATCTATCCTGTGGGCTGAGTAACTGTCAGCATCTGGCCTATAGTCTCAAAATCCCATTTCCCATCAGATGGTGGTACAAGCCTTTAATTGCAGCAACACTCAGAAGGCAGAGGCAGGTGGATCTTTGTGAGTTTGAGGCCAGCTAGCAGCCAAGGCTACATAGTGAATCTCTGGCTTTAAAAAGAAAAAATAAAAATCTACTTTCCACTAAAGAAGTTGCAAATTCAGATGACAGATAGCCACGGAGCCTGAGCCCTCATCTGGTCCACACAAGCCACAAACACAGAGCTATCACCCCAAGGTGATATCAAGGTGAATCATGGGGAAGTGACTCGGGCTCACAGGGAGTTTTGTGTAAATATGGAAAGCACCTATGAGCCAGGTTATCAAGTCAGAGGACTGAAAACTGCCAAACAAACTCACTGCCCTACAGCTGGAGTACAGGCAGGGGACACTCAGCCTAGAGGGAGGCCATGGGCAGGAGTAGCAGAGGGACACCTTGTTGACATTACCTGAATGGCTCCCTGGCTTTTGTAGCCTCTGCCATAGTACCTTCCACCTCTTCCAAATGTTCTAATCACTGGAGTGGAAATAACTCCCCTTGGACGCCTGGGTCAATATAGAAAGACAAGAGCAAACAGACTTAAATCTATCAAAGATTATTTTAAAATACTCCCAAATAGATCTTATGCTGTGCAAGACAGCTAGTATTAAGTATGGTCACATTAAATTCAAGGAATCATTTTTCTGGTTCACAACCAAGACATTTGACTTCAAAACTAAAACTTTGATATTTTTTTTAAAAGACAGTTCATTAATTGAAAAATGCATGTTTAATTATTTAATAATGGCTAATCAAACAATTATATAATGCTACATAAGAGGATTCTATGTAACCCCACAAACAATGTTAAATAGGAACTACCCAGTGACTTAAGAACAACTCCTTTGGGGGGGGGGGGGGCGGTGGTAGCGTACGCCTTTGATTCCAGCTCCACTCAGGAGGCAGAGGCAGGAGGGGGTGGGGTGGGGGAGCAAGTCCTGCTCAGGAGGTGAGGCAGCCAAAGGCTGCTTTCTACACGTACACAAAGTACACCTTCCAGGTCCAGCACTTACCCTCTTGCTGGCCCTCCCACAGACACCACCTGCAGAGGGAAGGGCCCTCGGCCCCCACGGCCCCGCCGGCTTCCAGCCCAGTGGCCCACCACAGTGCCAGCTATTTCTAGCTTCCCTCCCTGAGAAGGAATGGGTTGGACTCCTGCACAAAAAATAAATAAATTAATTAAATTAAATTAAAAAAAATACACAAGAAGACAAGATCTTTACAACCACGGCATTAGGGCTGACATAGAAAACAAGCAAAGCAACTCCCATTCAGTGCTGGTTCCTATTTGGTAAAATCCATTTACCTTGTTTTGTAAAGGGTTTATTACAGAAGGCTCTCTGTGCACACAACCTGATTTCTTTTTTATTATTTTGCTCTCCATGTAGCCCTGGCTGTGCTGAAACTTTCCAGGCCAGCCTCAAACTCATCAGAGATCCATCTGCCTCTGCCTCTGCCTCCTGAGTGAGGGGATTAAAGAAGTGCCAGGCTCTGCACCCTGCGATTTTAAGTTGTAATTAAGAGCCCATAGGGTAGTAAACACCTGTAATCAAAACACTTGGGAAACTGGAGCAGGAGGGTTGTAGATCGGAGGCCCAGCTGGAATACAGAGGGAGACCCTATATAAACTTAAAGAGGGGAGGGCTGGTGTGAGAGCTCATCCATCCAGTAATGGTGCACGCCACCAGGTTTGATGTATAATTTGTGCTCTGTCACCAAGATCCCCATTTGGAGGAAAGAACCAACTCTGGCAAGTTGTCCTCCGACCTCTTTAAGTACCTGCAGCATGTTCATACATACTAAATAGATGTTTAAAATACAAAACAAAACAAATGGATCTGCAACTGAGTTGGATTCTAACTGCCAAAGTGAACTCCTATGTAGGGTAATTCAAGGCTGAAGTGCAGCTGAGTGCAACTAGCTTGCCTTCACACCACTAGATGGGCTTTGTGAACCACAGGATGCTTTTCTCGAAGTAAACACTTCCAAATTTATACCATTAGCCAAACATTAGAGAAGTTAATGAATCTAGAAGTAGCCCTTCCTCTCTTACTCTCATAATACTAGGAACTGTGTATAGACCAGACGAATGCTCTACCTCTGAACTATATGCTCAGGCTCTCACTGTGCAATCCAGGCCTGCCACGAACTCTTGACTCTCTTGCTCTGTGTGTAGGTGGATTATAGGTGGACTCCACACACTCCATATTGTTAAAGCAGAATTTCCCTGAGCACAAACTTAAATATACACTGTATTCATCAACTTCTATTAATTACTGACAGTATGATAGTTTTCTGACCTAACAGGTAAGTACAGGGAAACCACTCACACAAATGAGCTTCAACACGCTACTCCCGAGCTTATCACAAGCTCCCTGCCACCCTTGTGTCAAGACATGTACCCATGGGCCCACGAAGCTGAGGAGGCATGAAAACAGTCTGCCTCCCAAGTTACCCACCCTCTTACGAGAGGGAAGCCTGTGTTTCCTGTAGCCACATGAGAAAAGTATAAAGAAACAGATAAGACGGTTTTAGTTTTCTTGAGACAGGGTCTTGGCTGGTCTGGAGCTCCCAATGTAGACCAGGCTGGCCTCAAAAATCTGCCTCTGCCTCCAGAGCGCTAGGATTAAAGGAGTGTGCCACCACACCTAGCCAGACAATATGTTTTAATAATAGCTTATTTTACTCCAATGATATTGTTTTACCAGATTATTAAGATAAATAATGGTTTTCATTATGTATCATTGGCTGACACATGACTTGATATGTACAGCAGACTAGCCTTAAACTAGTGGAAATTTTACTGCCCCATCTTCCTTTTTTTTTTTTTCCCCTTTTATTAAAAATCGATTTTTTTTATCCTCACATAATATATCCTGGTTACACTTCCCCTCCCTCTACTCCTCCCCTCCCATCTAGACCCAGTTCCCTTTCTGTCTCTCGTTAGAAAACAGACTTCTAAGGGATAATAATAAAAGACAATAAAAAAACTGAAACACTGAAATTGGACAAGCAAATAGAAGGAAAAGAACCAACGAGAAGGCACAAGAAACAGAGACCCACTTGTTCACATACTCAGGAATCCCAAAAAAAAAAAAAATCAGAAGCCATAATATATACTCAAAAGGACCTGGTGCAGATCTGTAAAGGCCCCATGCATGCTGCCTCAATCTCTGTGAGTTCCTAAGTGCTTTGGCCATGCTGATTTAGAGGGCCTTGTTTTCCTGGTGCCCTCCATCCCCTCTGGCTCTTAAACTCTTTCTGCCTCCTCTTCTGAAGGATTCCCTGAGCCCTGAGGAGGGAGTTAATGGAGAAATCCCATTTAGGGCCTGCTCCTGTCTTCTAAGGGTTGAGATTACAGGCATCCACTATCACCACCCTACTAAGATTGAAAGTTTACTGAGCTAGTTTATATCTATTTTCTGTCCTGAACACATTGCATGCACTTGTATCAGGTCCACAGCTGATTTACTTCAGGCATGCACCACACAGGACAAGTGTGAACAGGACAGCTCCCTGTACCTTCTCCTCCACATATTGGTCCAGGTAGCACCTCCCCCTCCCTACACAGGACAGCCAGCATCAGAGTCCAGCTCCAGAAGGAGCTGAAACACATCAGGGTCAAGAATGACAGAAATGGCCACAAGGCAGAGAAGCCCTCAGGAGGCTGAGGAACAGGAAGGACAGGGGTCCCTGGGGCTGTAGACAACTGGTCCTCAGCTACATCTTTCCATACACCATGCCTCTTGCTGGCCATTAGGTAATTGAATTGGCAAACACTACCACCCAGAAAGGAATGCCTATTCTGAAAGCAATTCGGAATGTATCAGACCGATCCTGCAACATGACTTGATAGCGTCAATAGAATTTCAATAAACTATTTCCAGAACTCTTGCCCTTTACAAGACAAACAAATGAAGAGATATATAAGGAACATTTACAATAAACTACTTGAGATTACACTTGTCTTTAAAAATATTTCTATAAAACAAACTATCAGAGACTTTTGTGTGCCAGGAATTCTGCACCTGCTGCCAGTTTCTACACAAGTACAAGCACCTTTACCCAAGTATGGCTTCATTAGAAACACCAACATGCAAAGCTGGCAGCCTAGCTTGTGAAAACAAAGTGTTGGCCATGTCACACTGGTGCATAGACAAGTTCTCTTCCAGGTAGACATTTAGTGGCTTATCCTGGAAGGAGAGACAGGACAGCGACAATGGGGCCAACTGCACAGACCTGAAGGCACAGGGTCAGTCAGGGACTCATGAGAAAGGCACTACATTAGAGATGGCTTGCAAGGACGGCCAAGGAAAGACGTGCCAAGTGCTAGAGCAGAGAAAACGCTGGCAGGCACAAGCCTGGGAGGGGTGTGGGTAATAATTACCGCCCTGGGACTTGCTAGTCCTGCTGCTGTCACTGCCTGAGAAGGCTCCACAGGGTCCTGATGCTGCTGCCACCCGGAAGGCACGGTAAGGGCCTGTTGCTACCGTTTCCCCATAGTGGCCTCCAAAGCCACAGACTCCTGTGGGACCCGGAGTAGAGAGAAACAGAAAAAGCATGAAAGGTTCAAACAGACCTCCCACGTACAAAGTAGGCAGAATAGTCCATATCTCTTTCCACTTCTGGGGAGGGGTCTCCCAGGCCTTCTTGCTATCTCAATATCCTAGCCAGAAGCCAGCCTCTCTCAGTCATTCAACACTCCTAAAGATCCTGGAGATGTGCTTCCAGAAGAGCACTCCCTGACGCAGATGACTCCTGTCCCGTGCATAGGAAAGATAACGGAAATCAAAGTGGCTCCCTTTTTCTTTCTCACCATCTCCTTCAGAGTCCTACTCTCTCATCCCTAGGAAGAAGTACTGACATAATATGACATCCTAAAGTCCGCTGTTACAGGTCTCCACATGGAGAAGAACCACACACTCTTTTCCCCCACTCAACAGATTTCCAAAATACGACTCACCTGCAAAGCCCCTGCCCCTGCCCTGTGAGGGTGGGACTGGTCCAAAGTGCCGAGGATACACAGATGCTGGATAGAAGGGCAGAGCAGGAGGTGGTGGGAAGGGGAGTGGGTGGTTCTGCCGGGAGAAGTTGAGCCCCTCTAGGATGCTCTGGCGCATCTTTTCCACCTTGGCAGCCTGCTCAGCCTGCAAGTCAAATAACAGGCAGGTAAAAACTTCATCCACATTTTAACACATCTGAAAAGTCACTAAAAAAAACAGAAGTACTACTGTACAAAGTATGTATCTGCACATCCTCCTAATTATTTTCCATTTTTAATATTAATTTATCTGTAACAGTCTCTCTGTGTGGGTATGTGCAATGTGTGAAGTGCCTACCAAGTGGTCAGATCACCCTGATACTCGTGGCTGTGAGCCGTCTTGTGTAGGTCCTGGGAAATGAACCTGGCTCCTCCACAAGAGCAATACATGCTCTTAACTGCTGAGCATCTTTCCAGACCCTCACCTACTCCTGATGTTTATTCTTAACCTAAATCAACAGTCATGAGAACCTAGCCATATATTTCAGTTACAACGATTCACACTCACTGACTCAATGTGCAAGGAGTTTTCTAAGATCTAACTCTGTGTCTTTTTTATTTTGTTTTTGTTTTTCGAGACAGGGTTTCTCTATGTAGCTTTGGAGCCTGTCCTGGAACTCACTTTGTAGATCAGGCTGGCCTTGAACTCACAGAGATCCTCCTGCCTCTGCTTCCCAACTGCTGGGATTAAAGGCATGTGCACATTACTGCTGGCTAAGACCTAACTCTCTTAAGTAATGAGAATCAATGATTTATTGAAAATGATCCATTGGGGACACTCCATTTAGTAGATGGCAGGTGGGTTGAATAGTTTTATGTCAACATGACATAAGCTAAAGTCATTTTAGAGATGGAAACATGAATTAAGAAAATGGGCGGAGCTATCCCTGGGCTGGTGGTCCTGGGTTCTATAAGACAGCACGCTGAGCAAGCCACAGGGAGCCAGCCAGCACCCCCCACAGTGTCTGCCCCAGCTCCGACCTTCAGGTCCCTGCCCTGTTTGAGTTCCTACCCTGACTTCCTCCAGTGACGAACAGTGACATGAAAGTGGAAGTCTAAAAGCCATTTCACCCCAAGCTGCTTTGGTCATGGTGACTCATTACAGCAATAGTAACTCTGACTAAGACAGCAGATTTAGTTCACACACTGCATTTCGCTATAGTCCAAGATGGCCCCCTGTCCCCAACATACCTGACCATCACAGAGGTCGATGAGTGGGGTCTTTTCCCGGCTGGCTTTGAGAAGTTTGGACTGGAAGAGCTTCCCATCAAAATACATCCAAGGACAACAGTGTTCCCAGGGGATGGGCTGTCCACACGCATCATTGGCAAACAGTGCCATGTCTACTCCGCTCATGAAGAGAGCTGACAGCTGAATTCCTCGGGGGTCTAGGTTTTCAATCTTTAAATTGAAAGAGTAATTTATATGGAGTAAGAGTACTACAGTATCATACTTTCCCACTAAAACTCCCCAAAGTTAACAGAGCACAATCCTCAACAAGAGTACCACCTTGGCTTCACCCAGACTCTGTCTTACTCAAAGAAAACATTTTTTTTTTAATTACCAGAATAGTTGGGAGCATGTTTTATGAACATACTGATAGTCTGAACACCGGCCATGGTCTAACAGAAGGGTGTCCAAAGAAGGTTTTAAGATCCTGCATTTTTCACGTAGCTGCATTAAGAAATTACTTGGCATAATTTCATTTTGAAATAAATTTGTACTATATGCTTGTTGTTTTATATGTTGTTTCAAAGAAGCTTAATTAAACTGTCAACATGGTTTAGTTCATAAACAAAAGGATGCAAAAAGAGAAACACTGTACTTGAGCTGGGCTTTACTGGCGTTCTCCAAACTTGTGTCTTTCTAGGCTGACCACTGGTACCTGCCTGGCCCGAACTCTTCTCGTACAGACAACGGGCAGGGGAAGACACCTGACACAGTCCAATCACTCTTGGTCATCTGTGTGCAAAGGGCCTAGTTTGTGGATTATCTAGGACAAAGGGTTAATTCTGCTCCGGTTTCTTTCTTCTCACCTTACTGATTTTTCAAGAATGAAGTCTTTGGGGGGTATGAGTCTAGATAAGGCCACACTGTGGCAGGGAAAATGGCTTTTGGGAAATGGCATTATATGAAACACACACACACATACAAAAAAAAAAAAAAAAAAAAAAAAAACCCAATTCAGTGCCAAGGACTAATGAATTTATGATTATCTGCTATTTATTTCCCACTGTTTGTAACAATATTTCCCATCACCAGCTAACATTCTTGCCAATCATTTGTAAAAGCCCCCCCCCAAGTTTTTAAGTCAATATGCAATTAAACTTTCCAGGCATAGAGGAGTCAGATCATGAATTTACAAATACTATTATTTATTTATACCTCTAGATCCTAGTGTCCCTAGTCATATACTTGTGAGAAGTATGAGGGACTGGGGTGATGGAATGAAGTGCATTTTCATACTTATGTGCAATAAAGAGAAAGAGAGGGTCAGTCTGAAACAAATGAATGTATAGTTTATTGAGAGCCCGCCTGTGAGTTATAGAAAGGAAGGAGAATCCTCACCACGGAAAGTGAGCTGGCCTGCTGGAGAGCAGCCAAGGGAAAGTGGGCTGTAAACAAGCAGAGCCACCCCCAGCATAGACACCCTCTTCCCCCAACAGGGACTGTGGCTACGAATCCCTCACGGGACCACTGCTTCCAGCCCATGTCCTCTGTGTCCTACACGAGAGAATGGAAAATCGGGATCAAGCCTAGGGAGAGATATAGTGGTATTCTAAAGGGTCTATCACTATGAAAATGTCCTCGTGACTTCGGCAACCTGCAGGCAACTCTTGAGATCATGGGTTACTACTGGTCATGCCCAGATATAAAGTCCCACTGCTTAAAATCCTGGCCATATCACAGTTAAGTGGAGTTTAACAGAATATAGCAGAGGTATACAACACAGAATCGCCCTTGATAGAATTACTTATTTCTGAATCTGTTGAGAGGACCTGTGTGCATTCATTCATATTATGTGTTACACTAGCCACTGAGGAATTACAACTGTGGATTTAAAAACTGATGTTAGGTCTGAGGACATAGCTCAATAGTATAGAATTTGCTTAGCATGCAAATCAATCCTCGGCAATGAAGATAAAAAAATATAATTAATTTCAAGATAATTATCAATTTTAGTAGTGGCAACCACTGTTAATTTAACAGGCAAAAGTTACTAAAATAAAAGCTAAGTAATCATGTGAATAAGATTTCCATTACTATGTATATTTGACTTCCTTCAAAAAATTTTCTTAATGTTTTAGAGATACCAGCCCAACATATAGCTCCGATGGCCTCAAACTTTTGCTCTCCTGTCCCTGGCTCCTATGCATATACCACAATGCCTGCCCACAATATTCCTAAAATCGACACTGCGGTGTTTTTTTTCCTCAAATATTAATTTAAAAAAATAGTTATTTATATGTATGTACACTATGTGCATGCCCACTGGATCTCCAGGGACTGGAGCTACAGACAGGTATAAACTGCCATATGGGTATTAGAAATTAAACCCCGGTCCTGTGGAAGAGCAGCAAGTGCTCTTAACTGCTAAGCCTTCTCTTCAGTCCCCTTAGAACTCTTAACTGTATAGATAACTACACTTATTGTATTGTGCTGATGGAGATATAACACTCAATATTATCCAAAGCTCCTCAACTAGAGAAACAGACAGAAAAATTCTGGCTTCACAAGAAATTTATTGGGCAGAATTTATTCTCTGCCCAATTAGTTCAAGAACCAAGTCTAGTGAGTTGACTTTGTTTGACTTCTACTTACGGGGCTACAGACTCTTACTCTTACTTTATGTCATATTTACCTATATGCAAAACAATTCTTACAGGTATCACAGACATGTTGCACGCCCCTAATACTGTCTTTAAAGCTCTTCATTTTTCCATCTTTTATATTCTGCACTTGGCATGTGAAACTGTTAAAAGAATTATAGGGATGTCAAGAACAACGGAGAAGAAACTGGACAAATATCACAATGGTAAAAGTTCCTTCTCCTCGTCCTTCACCCACCCACTTTGAATCCCAAGCTCAGGGCTAATTTTACCTTAATAATTACACTCACACTGAAAATCTAGGAGAATGGCTCAGAAAATATAGCAGGGAACAAAATGAGGGTCGTCAGTCACTGTCACAGGTACTCAGGGAGCCACACAGAACATGCTCAATTATTCATGGACATGGTGGACAGAGAAAGCATGGATGAGATGAATTCTTAAAAACTCATTTTAGCTAATGGTCCAGCGTCTTTTCCGACTAACCCTCCCTTTAGAAAAGCTAGTAGCAAGAGTCCAAACTGGCAGAAAAGCAGGACTTGCCTTCCTCTTTCCCTCTTCTGATGGCAAAGTGTATTGGGCACTGGCAGGGGAAGAGTGACAGGGTTAGGCAATCCATAAACGGGTTGACAGCCCCAGCACAGCAACAGTCAAGAGGTGACTGTGTCTTAAACTTAAAGTGAAGAGGCATCTTACAGAAAAGCACCGTCGTTGCTTTTGACATGTCAAAAACTTTAGTGATTAAATGAAAAAGCCATTTTAAAATTTAATTTTCTACCACTGAATACTGGAACTCTGAACCCTACATAGGAATTTTGGGTAACCTGAAATAAGAATATTCCTATCAATTCAATAACTGAGAGGATGCTTATCTAAAAAAAAAAAAAAAAAAAAAAACCAAACCCACCCCCGCCAAAAAAAATAAAACAAAACAAAAAACAAAAACAAGCTGCCTTCCTCTCAACCACACTGTGTTTCCTCACAGCCTTTTGGAAATGTACACTAATCTCAACAATGAATAGTGTGGGCTGTGCTCGTCAAACAGGACCGCCAACATCCACTCAAGAAGACCCGGCTGCAATGAGTCAGACAGAAGGCCCCTGTTCGTGGAGTGTATCTTACTGATACATCCTTAGAAATCTCTCGCCTGAGATGAAGATTCAGGAGAAAACCATGAAAGCAATAAGGCCTCAAAAGAACCAAAATGAAAGCTTTCAAAAGGTACATCCTGCATGTAGATCCGAAAATGAAAAGGACATGGGAGAGAAGATGGACTTTGGTTAAAGCAACTTGATGGTGAATAAGGCTTGGTGGGCATACCTGGTCCCTGGCGGTCTGATTTTCAGAACTGGGATGTCAATACTGAAGGAATAATCTACACAAGAGAAACAGGAGGAGAGGTAGAGGGTGGCACCACACTCTAGGGCAGTGACTCCACCCCCTGAAGCACAGCCTGCGGCGAGGACGGTGGTGATGGGACACCCAGGGAACACTCAGGAGGACCTGACTGGGTCCGCCACACTGCCTGACACCGAAAACAAAAGTGTTAAAGACAGCAACAATTTCTGCCTAACAAACAGAAAAGCTCGAGCCACAAAGTAAAGAACACAGTTTGAGGGGGGACTCTGCTGAACTTTGCTTTTGTACTTAGCTTGCTTCAAAAGGCATCAGAAGCCTCAAGGGAGTTCAAGTTAGCACCAAAATATGCAATTTAACATAATAATTTAGGGAAAAACCAGAAATTTATTGAGAACCACCTGTCAAACACTAAAAAATAAAAAATAAAAAAATAAAGAGCTAGTCTAAAATTCTTGTCATGAGATACATTGTTCATAAAGAACAGCCAAAAGAGCTAAAGCCAAGGCAATTTTATCAAAAGATTAGCTGATTTTAAATCAAACTGGGTAAAAAATTAAATAACTGATGACAAAGAAAAACAAAACCCTAACTTTAAAAAGAAAAGGCGGAGCTGTGAGTTTAGCTAAACTCAAGGTCTTGAACTTTCTAACATTTAATACGGAAATAGGAAAGCAATTATAATCATGAACATAGCAACTAATGAGTGTGGTGAAAAAGATGACACTACAAAACCAGGGCCAACTTAGGAGAAAATAAACACTGCCAACACAAAGAACACAAGGGAGTGCTAGAAGGCAAAATCAAAGGAACATGATATTAAACGCTCACGGAAAGGGGTCGGGATGATGGTCTAACACCGTTCTTCAAGCGGTTCTTTTTAAAAGGACTGGTCAACACTAGAAGGGCAAAGAATATGCTGTAGAGAAAACTAAAGTTGCAGCTAGGAACAATGGAATGAAATAAGAAAAAGACTCCCAGCTAGATGTTAGAAAATTCCTAAGACAGCCCTCCCAGGGCTTGGAATCCCCTGGTAAAATAAAAAAGAGAAGTTTATTTCCTAATGTGAAAAACAAGAATAAACAGGTAAAATCTGATAAACAGAACTGTTTTCTTACTTACAAACCCTGATGGCACAGCCATACCTAGACAGGAATATCCATCCCCCTTGCCTTGAAGGCTTTGACACATATGACATTAGTACCATTAGTTTGGTGCCCAAACAACTGTCTGGTGAAGGTTAGCAAAATTACACCAAAATCCAAAGCAAGACTTCCCAGGATAAGGAAACAAGGCTGATTGATACCTTGAGTTCCTGCAGCTGGTCCGGCTCATAGAGTTTGGGGGACAATGCCTGAGCCAGGAAGGCATCCAGCTCCTGACGCCGCAGAATGCGAGCTCCGGGCCACTGCACCATATACCTGGTGAGGAATAAAATGAGAGTGGAATGACTAGCTGTCAGCCAGTACTTAGAAAAACTAAGGTTCTCTGTAAATCCGGAATAGGGCAAGTCAAGAAGCCATTCTGTTTCCATGAGAGAATGCCAGTTAAAAAGTATGCACTTGATCAACACTCAGCATGCTAGAATGCTGTATTGTGTATAATCATTAAAAATAAGGTGCTTTGCCAGACCTGGTGGCACATGTTTTATTCTCAGTATTTAGGAGGCAGAGGCAGGTGGTTCTTGGTGATTTCAAGGCCAACTTTGTCTACACAGAGAGCTTCAGGCCAGCAAGGGCTAGAGTGACGTGTTTCATTTGAATTGAAGGCTCCTCAGCAGCAGCTGAACATTGGAATGTGCAGGAGGTGTCCACAAGAAATTACTCAATGCACTGAGGGTATCTTCACATTTGGAACATCCTGGTATGGACGGTTGAAGGGAATCAACTTCCACTAGGATGGGTGTGTCAAGCAGCCAACAGTCTGCATCACCACACAGAATACACCCTAAGTAGCTTCTAGTGTGGGAATGAGAACAGCTAATGGCAGGAGTCATAAACCCTCAAGCACACTAGTACTGATTCTTTGTACCCAACAAACCTTACAGAGGACTAGATCCAACTGCTAGCTACCACAAAAAAACAACCTGAAGGACAGACTGCTTTGTGAGCACTGGAGAACAACTCAAAGGAGTATGGAGAGTCATGACTTGCAAAACAATACTCTTTCCATTTTTGCCTGCTGAGTAGGCTTTCTTGGGCTTTAACAAAACCAGGAGCACTAAGTACACTAAGAGAAGGCGCAGGTAGGTCCTAATGGGATTGATAAGCAAAGTGGAATTTCACATGATTACTAAGAAAGAGGCAAGCATTGGTCTACATATTTTACAGACAGGGACTCATCTGTTGTGCTAGCAATTCAGAAGCAGGAGTAAGTATCCTGTATCAAAGATGAGGAAACCGAGAGACAGACACATGCTTCACAGTACAATTATGTAGCATAAGTAGATGGGCAATTAAATTTCCTTGTGAATGAATATTAAACATTTCTACTGCACTTAAAGTGAAATAAAAGTGATTCGAACTATCTATATTTGCACTGACAAAAATTATATTCTTTGGCTGGGAATGGTGGCACATGCCTTTAATGCCAGCACTGAGGCAGAGGTGGATGGGTTTCTGTGATTAGAGGCTAGCCTGGTCTACAGACTGAGCTCCAGGACAGCCAAGGCTACACAGACAAACCTTGTCTTGAAAAACAAAAACAAACAAGCAAACATAAGTATTACTGAGAGCTGGGCATGGTAGCCTTTATTTTCAGCACTCAAAAAAAAAACAGAGGGAGGGTGATCTCTGTGTCCACAAGTTCCAAGCCAGTCTGGACCACATAGCAAGTTACAGGCCAGCCAGAGTTATATACTGAGACCCTGTCTCAAAAAACAAAGAACAAATAAGAAATATACTTGAATTTGCAGTAATGGACTTGGAAGAGCTATTTATATCTTCCCCTTCCCTAGTCTACCACAGAGGCTAAGAAGCAGTCTAGACTTTTCTAGAGCCTTCAAAGGCTTGTCTGTCCTTTACTGACATGGAAATTGGGGGAAAGGTGATTTGACACCATCCTGGGAATACACCTGGCACAGTCCAAAGCGTCTCCAGACACAGACAGATAGTTGGAACATTGCTATGGGACCTTGGTCCCTTCCACCTTGAAAAATATTCATGGATATGTGGTTGGCTGTTTTGTTTATTGAAATAAGCTCTTCCTGTGTAAAGCAGGCATCAATACATACAGCCTCCTTCTTGGCATTTCATACTGACTTAGAGCTCTAGCTTAAGCCCAGCCTGTATCTATTTGTCTGAGGTCTTATCTCTTCACTTTCAAAGAAAAGTTTCTTTGATTTAGTCTGTGTCACATGACAACAAACTTTCTGGTCTTCTCCCCATACCACACAGCATCAACTTCTGCTAACAGTCCTTGTTTCCTCATCTCTGTTGCCCTGGATTTGAGACACTGGACCAACCATGCTCCATATCCATCTGTCCTGCTAGGACATTCATAACATGGCAATGTCCAATGTGACCTTCACCAAGGGAAAGACTGAGAACACTAGCAAAGACTGTCTCTGCAGACAGGGAGAATGCCACCCGCTCTGAGGTTCTCTGCCTAAGTGCATGGAGGTGTCAGGGATAAATGGTCATTTACACAGGGAGGCAAAGGTCAGAGAGACTCTTGCGTTCCTCCACCTCACCATGCCCATGACCCTAGGTACTGGCAAAGAATGAGTCTCTCACTCTTTTTGGAGAGGCCAAGAGAATAAACAGTCAATACATAATACTATCTCATCAGTCCAGGAAGCATGAAGTTGTCCATGAGGCAGACAAAATGTGAATGCCACCCATCATCCATAACCAATAAATATGACTATTGTAACCATAAATTATTTATCACTGGGGACTAGTATGCTACCTAGGACAAATATTGACAGAGGACAAGTCAGGTGTTACATACCTTTTCACAATTGGGACAGAGACTATAAACTTTCTATACTTGACACAGACCTAGACATCCCTGGGAGAGAGAATCTCAACTGAGGAACAGCATCCATCAGATTGGCCTGTGAGAATGTGTGTGTGTTTGGGGGATGGGGGGAAATTTCTTGATTGCTAATTAATGTAGGTCCCAGGACACTGGATGGTACCATCCCTCAAGAAGTGAGCCTAGGCTGTTTAAGAAATGGAGCTGAGCAAGCCAGGTCAAGCTCCCCTAATGATCTCTGCTTCAGTTCTACCTCAAGTTCTTGCTGTAGCTTCCGTTGATGGACTATATATAACCTGTAAGACAGGAAACCTCCCTCCCCCTTCCTCCTCCCTTTAAGTCTTGGTGTTTACCATAGCAACAGAGAAATGACTAGAACAATAATGAAATTCACTTTTGCTCATGATCACAAAATACACAGATTTTATTCTGTGTGTGTATGAAGTGTGCAGTGTAGAGGTTGTGTGTGTGTGCGCGTGCATATAATGACATGACATTTACAACCTATGTTTCCAGATATAGCTATTCTATTAAATGCACTCTGTAGTATACTTATTGCATTTATGTGACCAACATCCCTAGACTACACATACAAATACAGATCTCAACAGACAGCACGATTCCTGTACAGTAAGCTTGTTTTTTCTTGAAGACTTTGAATATGGTGACTGTGCCCCTGTCCTGTATCACCCCTTAGTCGCCTAGACAGGCACGTACCGTAAAACGCAGCAGAGCACCATGAGGTGAGTGGGCACATTGGCAGGGTTAAGCATGGCTGGGGTATCAGACCTCATGCAAGCCAGGAAGGCCCTCATCCGGCGGTTCTTGTCTTCTACCGCCTTGCCCAGCCAAAGCCTCTTCAGGTTGGGGCAGGTCCACTCCCGGAAGGCCAGCGCTTCCACTAGTTCTGGGGTCTGAGGAGACTTCCCCTTGTAAGCTGCCCATTCCTTAATGATCACTGGTGAACCTGCAGAGGACAAACACAAAGAGGTTCATTGCAGCTTGCTCATTGGCCCTCCAGTCTGCACAAAAACAACCTGCTCTAGCACCCGGCCTCAAGCCTGTCCTTCCTCACAGAGAATGAGGTATTCTTTCCTTAGCAAGCTTCTAAGCATAGGGCCTACTTCTCTCCGACCCTCTATTCTATGATTAACAGCTCACTCAGATCTTCAGTCAATCCACACATACATTTTTTTTCTCAAACTTGAATCCCCACTTGCTGAATGTATAGATCATAATGTTAGACTTGTTGCTATTTTAAACCTGTTAAGAATTTTAGGGCTAACAACTAATATAATACACACGAGTGTGGGATTCTCTGATACTCCAACATATCAACCCAAATTGGGCACTCTCTTTTTTTCCATAAATACTTCCACAAGTCAGGTCTGAGAAGCCCTTTTCATTCTGCAACACCTTTACTTAAGGGTTTCCTATTTGAAAAGGCAATGCACACTACAGGGTGGCCAGCAAAAACATGTAGAAGTAACATTCCAAGTTCTGAATCCCAGACGGTGGCAGAACACAGCCATTATCTTCAGCAGGACTTAAGACTGTACAAACAAAATTCTCCAAAATTTCATTTTGAAAGAGGCAAATTGTTCTAAAGATACATAACAGACAATGACCTCACGTTCAGGGTTTCATTACTCCTGGAGTCCAGTCTTACAAACACAGAAACATGACATAGTCCCAGTCTTCAAAGACACCAAGGGAAATCTATAAGGGTGGCAATACAAAGACAATCCAACCTGCAATCAGGAAGTTGAAATTCCTCAGTTCCACTGAGGTAACAATCTGATGATGAGAACTGGGTGTGCATTTCACAAGCAGCAAGCAGTGAATACCAGAAACAGAGCAGGGCTTGTACACAAGGCTCCATCTGGCATGAAAACCAGGATGGGACCAAGTATATCCTATCCAAATAACCTTTACCCCTAGATTCATTTTTTCTATTGAAATACTTAAGGCTGTTGAGATTCAGAAGACTCCAAAATATTGGTAGAATCACCCAAGTAACTGGCTGACCTCCAGTTCCACTGAGACTAAATACAGTTAGATGATATAATAATCTCTTCAAATATAATGAAAACTGCCAGGAATTGGGTACTGGGAGGTACAATATATCAGTAACAGAAAATATATATGAATATATACTTGAACACATTTCGGTCCCAACACATAAGATAACAGTGTCACACTCGGGAACATTACAGGCACACCTTCAGGAAGAGGACCAGGCAATGCCCCTGTGGCATGCAGGCCAGCGGGCCAAACAGGGATACAAGTACAGACAGTCATTGAAAATTTCCCTTTTACAAGAATACTGCTGTCGTGAAGCAAATTCCTTTCATTTACATTTCTTAGATGGAAATAGACGTGTTAACACGTTTAATGATATCTAATATCACTAAGCAGATGAGACAATTTAGAATGCTTACTTGACAGTTTCATCAACTCAGAACAGACACTCATATATATATATATATATCAACATATACTTTTTGTTTTTATTGAATATTTTAGGTGTCAAGAAAATCAGTAAGCCTGCCATCAGCAAGCAGGGCCTGTCCTTGGACGCACAATCTAAGTCATCATCAGTCCCACCTGGTCCCCGCTGAGCTCCAGCATTGCTCAGCTTCCAGAAGCTTCTCCAGCTGTGCCAGCACCAGACATGTATCCCCACCACCCCAGCAGCAACCTTCCTGGAAGCCTATTCCTCTCCCTGTCTCTTCCCGGCTGTGTCTACCACAAAAGTTACCAAGTACTGAAAGGAAACAGCAGGCAAGGGCCCTCCACACTGAGCTTCGGACCAGATTCCCATTTCTGTAAAAGTGTCATGTGTTCATTCATGAGCCCTCTCCCCACCCCATCCACACACACACACCACACAAAATCCACAAACACACTCTGCTCACAGCATGCATTTTAGTGGATTATAAAAGATACAAATTTCTTGTGCTTAGAGTCCTTTGGGGTTTCCTCAACAGTGGCATTCTAATTCATCTACATCATATTTCTTTCCTTTTCCCCAGCTGTTTTTAGACTTTCTTTAATCATTTTTTTAGGGCATGTTATGTTTTGTGTATTTTGGGGACCAGATCTCAGTATGTATGTGTCTAAGTAACAAGCAATTGTCTTATTTGACAGTGTTTTGTGTACACTCTAAGCACTGACTGCCTGATGCCCATAGAAGCAGTTCCTCCAGCCTCGCTAGGGCTCTGAGGGACAGCAATGTCCTGAACTTGCTTCACCTGATGCTACATTATGGACCCTACAACTTGGGGATCCAGTGGGCACAGAGAGTAATAGGCAAGACCACAGAACTAAAAGGGATGGCTGAGGTTCATTTATCTCCCACAGCATTAAGCATTTGGCCGCCCACCTGCAATGCTCATGACAAACACAGTTCAAATCTAATAGGTATAATAAACACACAAAAGACAGCAGTGCTCAGGACTTCTTGTTTTTCCCAGATGCTTAGCTGTTTCTAAAGTCTAGCATTTGGAGGCCTTTTGAGTATATCGCCATTCAATAGCTGCACAATCGCTGGCCAATCACTAAACACGTCTAGTGGGTACTTCATATGCCAGGCAGGGGTAGGACAAAAGAGACAGTTGTAGGCAAAAAGTACAGTTGCATATGTCTTAGCCTCTCAGCCCAGGCCTGGTTCCAGGGGCTAAGAAAAAGGGCTGAAACCCTGCTATGCAACAAGATACTAATTAATTATTAACATAAAAAGCACCTAGCACTATCACCATGAAAGGAAAACTGTACTGTAGCTTATATTTATTAAATGTATGATTATACTCATATTAACTGAATACAATAAATTAAATCTGTAATTTTAACATAACATTTGTTATTAATTTCATACAATGTATCTGCAGCACATCCACCCACTACTACTCCCACATCTTTCCCTACCTCCATAAATTCATTTTAAATAACCAATTAAGGAGGGTGTCAGGCACTGGGTTGCCAGGGTTGCACTGTTTGGCCTAGAGACAGAGTGTGGACCAGTGACAGGACCACAGCAGAAAGTCATGATCATGCTGTACTTTTAGGACAGAGAAAGAGTAGCCAAGAGATCACGCAGCTGAAGAACTATGATCTGTCACCTCAACAAACATTAATGTCACCTTTCCTACTGACAGCAAAGCCACTGCTTCTAGAGGGAGCCCACTTCCAAAAGGCAGTAAAGCCCATGCTTTACCTTAGCAAATCCAGCTTTAGGACATCAAGTGTTCATGGGATTGGAAACTCAATTTATAATACACGTAGTTTACAGAAAGCACACCCTCAAATGCCATTTGGGGCCATAAAACACTGTCCTACTCAAGCTGACAATAAAAAGCCAGCATTAATCATGTCCTTGTATCAAGCCTAATATTCGATACCTAAATACTTTGGGCGCCTCTCCCAACCCAAGAACAGTAAGCACAGTTCGTTTGTGCAGGAGTTCCCATTGGCTGGTAGTGGCTGCCTCTATAGCTTGGTGCCACAGAAGTACCATTCCAGGGGCAGGTGCTGCATGCCACCCACTTTTACAAAGGAGGGAAAGATCCAGCAAGAACATTTTCCAAAACCTGTGACCTCTGTGCATGCACATGCGCACTGCGGAGAAGCTGCTGTTGTGTCTCTGAGACTGCCCCGGGGAAATTATATAAACAACTTCACCTCAGGGTAGAGACACTGCATACTATGAAATCCATTCTTTCCTCCTCATGAATGTTGCACACTCCAAGTACCAGTGAGTAGAAGGCAGAGAGGGGCACTCCCACAATCCCCACAATCCTCAAGGTGGTGTGCACTAAGGCTTTCCCTAAAACGTTTATTTCAGCAGGCCACAGCACACGGGCAGGCACACTAGGAGGGTTGATCAGTCCTCCTTCTCCTCAGGTATGTGGCTCCTGGCATTAGAAATTCAGAAAGTCGAGGTCTTAGGAGTGACAATCAATTCAAAAGAGTCATACTACAGACTGGAGGTGGTGATGGTCCCAAGTACCTACTTCTTGAGCTAGTTGGTTAAGCGTATGACAAAAATGTCTGTGCTAGTACTGGAAAGCTGTACAAAATAAAGAAATTCAGGGGGATTTGTAAACAGCCTTCACAGAAACCATGGGAATGTCTGGGCGAGGGGCATGCAGGCCTATAATCTTATACTTGGGGCTGAGGCAGGAAAACAGATTATGTTAAGGCCAGCTTGAGCTACAGAGCAAGATTCTTTCTCAGTAAAAACAAAACAAAGCTAGGTGGATAGTGTCTCTAGTTCTGAAATGCATTAGCATACTCTCCACTCCACCCCACCTCACCCCAGCATTTACATCCTGGGTACTGGGATCACAGCTATGTGCACAATGCCACACCCTCCTCCAGAAGTTCTATTTGTTTTCCTTTTTAGTTGTCAGCTGCGGGGCTCAGGCCTCAGCTTGGGCATGCGGGGCCAGTGTCCTATCACTAAGCTATGCTGTCCCCACTTCCACATTTCATCCTCTAATAAGCTGAGCTCCCTTACATCATCTTGAGGTATTAGGGAAGACTTCATGTATGCAGGGAAAATGAAGCATAGATAGATAGATGGATGGATGGATGGATGGATGGATGGATGGATGGATGGATGGATGGATGTTGGTTTCATAAAATGGATGGTGGTTTTGTTGTTTTATTTGAGGTTTGAGGCAAGATCTCGTTAGGTAGCCCAAGCTGGCCAGGAATTTACTATGAAGTTCACGTTATGACTCAGCCTTCTGACCTGGGATTACAGGTGTGTGCTACCACACAGTTCAAGCACATCATGATGAATGCATTCACCGAGCTTTACATTCTCAACAGCACACTTTGCAGTTGTAGTAAAGGCTCTTCATTCCCCCTTTATTTTGCTGAAACCCGCATTTTACTCTCATGCCTCAAGTCATTCAACCCTTCCCATTAGTCCTTGGAGAACACGAGTGATTGGGGTAACTGAGAGGCCATGGGTACATAGGCTCAGGTGGGGAGCAGACACAAAGCCTCTTAGCCAACAGGGGTGAACCTAGGAAGCTCCAGAGCTTTACCTTTTCAAAGAGAAAACTAAAGGCTAGAGATGTGGCTTCAGCTCATGCTACTATTCAGGTAAAAGAATCAGGGCTCCAGCCTCCATGACAGCAGGGGACTATGCCTATCCTCAGTGTGGGTACCCCCGACCCCGTAACTATCTACAGGAAGGATCCATTTAACCTGTCCTCCCACAGAGATCAGAGTTCACTGAAAAACTTACAATCAGCAAAGGTTCTTTTTTGTTTGGGGTTTGGTTTTTTGAGACAGGGTTTCTCTGTATTGCTTTGGAGCCTGTCCTGAAACTAGCTCTGTAGGCCAGGCTGGCCTGGAACTCACAGATATGCACCTGCCTCTGCTTCCCGAGTGCTGGGATTAAAGGCGTTCGCCACCAGCGCCCAGCTCAGCAAAGGTTCTTAAGTTTGTAAGAATTGACCTACGTCAAACCTTGTAAGAATGGGGGGGGGGAGGGGGGAGAGAAGAGAGACGGGGGAGGGGAGATTGGTGTGATATTTCTCCTTTCATTTTCATCTTTTGCAATACTGGGATTAAACTCAGGGCCTCACATGGGCTAGGCAAGAATTCTTCCACTCAGCCACACTCCTAGTGAAGGCTGAAATGTATAAAGTGACTGATATCTCAGTTTAAATTAATTTTAGGCAAATGAAGCTTAAGCAAAAGTCTCAAAGACTAAGAATAAATTATGAACATGTCCACATGCCTTAATCACAGGACTAATTTATAAATGAGTATATGGGTATATTTAAATAAGGCTTAAGATTTCTTTATATACTTTGGACAGTTCTCTCTACTAATAAGGCCATGTAGACAAATTTTTATTGCCATGGTGACCACTGACAGAAACGTATCCCTGTGTATTATGGGGGTACTTTGCACCAGCTGCTGGAGTCCATCCACAAAGGTTGTACCATGGAAAGAACCATTCTACAAGGATCTGCCCTTATAGAACATTTCCCATGGCTATGGCTCGCCTTTCATTTATCAGTAATAAAATGTACCCTACTGGTCATTCATGAGCAGCCACAGGTTAGAGTGACATGCCAACAAGACACAGCCATGGTTTCATGACGGCAAATAAGTGCTCCTGAATAGCCTTGCTGGGTGCTTCACCACAGCACAATGGCTTACTTTCCTGTTCAGAGCGTCAGGAGGTGGCAGCAGTCACCTGATACTAAAACATACAGCCATTATTAGCTATTGCAGATAATGAAGGCCCAGCTGATGCTGAGGGCAGAGTCAAGTCAGTACTCAGTTGAGTGAATCTCAACAGACAGGCTATAAAAGAGATATTTATAAGCACATGCTGTCTGTAGGCATTAGGAGATTGTGCTAGCCATGCACACACTAAGTTCTCATATAGTTTGAACAACAGAAGAAGATTCCAGCTCAAAACATTCAATAGGTGATAAGGACAAAACTGTCTGTTTGGGGACTGGGAATCCAATTAGACTGTGCTTTGGTGAAAAGGAATTACTGCCATACAAATAGGTGTTGCTGGTGGCAGTGTTTTCTTTTGGTCTGGGTTTTAGGGACCGGGCTTCACTTGATCGTCCTAGTTGGCCTGAAATTTAAGATAGGCTGGGTCAGCTACAAACTTGAGGGACTCTTCCTACTTTTGCCCCTGAGTGCTGGGATTGCAGATAGGCATCAGCCATATTGGACCTACAAAAATATCTTTTAAAAATCTGTTTAAAAAAAAAAAAAAAAAAGGCAGTAAGAGCTTTTGGGGGAGAGGGGCTGGAGAGATGATTCAGCAGTTAAGAGCACTAGCTGCTCTTCCAGAGGACCCTGGTTCAATTCCCAGGATGGCTTATAACTGTCTGTAATTCCAACTCCAGGGGAGCTGGCACCCTCACACAGACATACATGGAGTCAAAACACCAATGTACATAAAAATAAAATAAATCTTAATAAAAACCAAAAAACTTGTCCACCCACCCTCTTCCCCTGTGGACTAACAGAGGCAGGAAAGCATGACATTCATTCCATCTTAACAGTTGTCCATAGACATCTGGATTCCGAACTGCTAAGTCATGAAAATTCTACCTCATGTTTATAGTACTAAAGTCCTTCAATATTAAACCCTAAAGATTAAAGTTACATTATCACTTCTATTCAGAAAGTTTCTGTTTATGTTAGCACAGTAATAATACATTTCTGCAAACACCTGAAATTCTAGGGTTTCATTAACTAACTAGACAGTGCCTGCAGGGACCTTCCCTTCCTTTACCATTCAGAGGCCTCAGCTGTTTTGGCAGTCTACACATAGCTATCCCCACGACTCTTTCTACACAGCAGCAGCACTGACCCAACCCTGAATGACCCATTAACTCCCACATAAAGATTAAAAGTAAAGAGCACAAACACGAAGAGGGGTGTCCCAGCACTGTGCCTTCAAAAACCCTCAGAAATTACACAGGGATTTCAATTTCCTAACATACTAAAAGACTTCATGTATTCACCTCAATAAATCGTAACCATGCACTGATGAATTATTCTCCCCACCCCCTCTAAGATGAGGTTTCTCCGTGTAGCCCAGGATGTCCTGGAACTCTTTTCCATAGAACAGGCTGGTCTCAAACTCAGAGAGCCACCTGCCTCTGCCTCAGCTGGAATTAAAGGCATCATGCACCACCACCATCCGGCCATTCATTCATTTTGTGATTGCCTGCTAGACACTCCTGCAAGAGTCATACACTCAGAAGTAATAAGACATGCTGACAAACTGATTTCATACACTTGCCACCTAAGCACAAAGCTACACTTGACAAGTCTGTCTCGCTGCTGTGTTCGGACAAGACATCCTGTGCTCCAACACCCACATGGCTAGCCCCACTCATTGGCACACTATTACTTGGCTCGTTTTCCCAAACCAAGCCTAGACACCGCCATCCAGAGCTCCCCCTGCCCTTTCTAGGAACAGTGGCTCCAAAGAATGGACACCTCCTACCTCTTCAGCCTGAGTCTAGAGCACTGTCTCCATCCCTAGCCACACTGTTTCTAGTCTCCAGAAGAGCATTTTTCCTCTAGAGATCCTACTTATGTAGGAAGGAAGGAAGGAAGGAAGGAAGGAAGGAAGGAAGGAAGGAAGGAAGGAAGGAAGGAAGGAACCAAATATTTAATTTTCCAGCTTCATAAAGGAAGAAGGAAGGGAAGAGGCAGCCCAGGCACATCCTAAAGCCAGGACCTTTCTGTCATCTCAATTGTGTCTGAAGAAAAGACAATGTGAGGAAGGCTTGAGGAACAGTTTGCCACCTCCATCATCGTACCTTCTCCTATGTTCCTTTCTCTCTCAAATAGGCCAGCAGCCTGAACATTTGAGGTTCTAGCATGAATCACTTCATATTTCCTTACCCCAATCTTCTCTTTCCTTAATGGCTTATTTCACAGGGTTTCCAGGCTGCTTGGAACAAGGTTAGAGGCAGGTGGGCATCTCTAAGGGAAAGGCTTGCCTGGCCCCTACCATTCCCCCATTCCTCATGTGCTTTGCACAACACTTGTCCTTGCTGCCTGGAGACTTACAGCAGGACATAGGAGGTCGAGACTGATGGATGTCTCTGGCATGGCAGCACAGCATGACACTCAGGGAAAGAAGTCACTCACACCAGTCCTATGGGATGGCAGAATTGTTACTGGAAACTCTTTAAAAGAGCAGCCCCGTTTTTTTGAAAACAAGCAAATAAACAAAAGAACATCTACTGAGAAACCACTCCAGTCCTTTGGAGCTGGTGATGAAGGGCTGTATACGGGCCCAGGAATCCTTAGCCTTTTGGCAGAGAAGGGTAGAGCAGCAGGGCTGACATCACATCTGTCAGCTACAAAAAGGGGAAAGAAGGTACTTGTTTTAAAGCCTTACAGGTCACAACTTTGGCATAAGAACAACAAAAAGAAAATTTAAGAATCCAGTGAATTTAAACCAGGTGTTTTGGCTCACTGTCTGTCATTCCAGGAGACCGAGGCAGGAGGGCAGCCAGAGAGTTCAGGCCAGATTCTATAGTGTGAGCTTAAAGTCCCCATGCTCAGAACTAGTTAGTCGGGAGTATTGGCGAGTGATGGCCATACCTGTCACCATCTAGTGAGGCTACTATAGCCAACATTTGCTCACCACAGCCAGAGCCACAACCAAAGAATCTTGCTAGAGAATAGTCCAGGAAATTTATGAATTTTCAACATTCTGATTTTAAAGATCATTTCTATTCTTCCTAGCACAAAGTGGTTTTTAGATTTTTGTTTGTTGTTGTTGTTGTTTTCCCTGAGACATGGTTTCTCTGTGTAGCCCTGGCCATCCTGGAACTCATTTTGTAGACCAGGCTGGCCTCGAACTCAAAGAGATTTGCCTGCCTCTTGCTTCCCAAGTGCTGGGATTAAAGGTGTGTGCCACCACTGCCCAACACAGATAGTGGTTTTCCCATTCTTAAAATAGCAAATGAAAGTGTCAACAAGAAAAGGAAGCTTTCTGAAAAATATGAGGCAGGCCTCGTGAAGGACAATGTGTAGACCTCAACTCTGACCAGCATTTCCAGCAGTCCTTTCCTGTGTCCCTCCCTCCTTTATTTAAGTTGATGAGGTAACCATGGCAGTTCTGAGGTGAGTCCACTACGGTAGCAGAGCCTTATGAGATCTGGTCTCCAGAACTCTGAGGCGCTGGAGAGCACAAATCTGTGACTCATGCGCATAGAGCTGAACACATAGGCATCTTGGGTATAAAACAGGGTAGTTACAGAGTGATGGCCGTTCAAGATGTTTTCAGAGCAATATCAATTTTAACATGGAAACCTGCTGTTTTATCCTTTTACCAGATAAACATCATTACTGAAACAGTACCAACTGTGGCCTCTCCTACTGTTCCGAGGGCTCTACCCTGGCCTACTGCCCTGAGAACAGCCCACCTCCTACACAAGGAGGGTCTTGGGCAACTCAGCCATGATTCTTCTAACTTTAGAAAATGCACAAGAGATTACGAGGTACCGAGGGGAACAAACAATGGATTGTTACAGTACATACATTCTGGTGGAAGTCTGTTCTTTCTAAAAGCAAGTCTCTCAGTTTTCTTTCTGCTTTCTGCCAAACTAAACAGGACTCCGTAAACATACTGACGAACTGGCCTATAGAGCAGGGCGGCCGGAGGCAGGTCTTTGTTGGCTTCATCTTCAATAGAAACAGCAATTTTGATTTCACCCTTTGCATGGAAGAAAGCAGAATAATATTGCACATTTTTCATGTTGAATTTACAAGAAACTCACAGCAATATACTGCATCATCTCCATTAATGACATAGCTATGCTATTCCAAGTCAATGGCTTTATACCTTGCCTACAGTGAGACGTTTAGAAGGGTTCACTGGCAGTCTGTGATCCAAATGTATGTCCAGAGACTCAACATTAATCCTATATTACTTTATCTTTAACCCAAAAACCAAGAACAAAAGAAAACCACATAGATGAGCCAAAGTCTTTTAAACATTCTACACAGATAACACCAGACAACAAATACAGAAGAAAGCATGAAGAATCTACAACTTTTATCCGTGGATCAAGATGGTCAGATGTAATAAAATTTGTAATTTTCAATGGCCTGTACAAAATGCAAGGAATGCAGTATTCTGAAATGAAAGTCATATTTTACCAAACTTTTCATAAAAAGCTACCACATGTTAAAAATGATCTCCCTAAGAGAACTCTTTTTAAACATGCCCTCGCACTTCCCCAGTATAGTAGGTGCTTACTATTCCATCCCCGGCTCTGACCCCAACATGGCAAGACCTTCATCTGACTCAAGAACATGCCTCCAAGAGACAAACAACTATATATAGTGTTCAGCAGCTAAAACTGTTGCCAAAATGCTATTACATGGCATCACAATACAACAAAATATTCAAGGAATTTTATTTATGTATATTTGTAACAAAACACACACATAACCTTCAATGCCTATTAAACACTACTTGTAAGCTCTTTTTAATAACAACATTATTTGCTCTTTCACACAAACTTGATTTCAAAATTGCTTTTTTCCTTACCCTCAGCACTTTCTTCTTCACTAATTCTGTAGTAATATATTCGTTTAAGGAGAATTTCTCTTGCTAGTAGTTCTCAGCATTACTATGAAGCCTCACGTTACTGCAAATGTCTCAGCCTTGACAACTGCATATTGTGGCTATTTAGCTCACAAGAAAACAGTATGCACTGTAGTCTAAACAGTCCCTATACTGAAAAATTCTAAGTAGGATTTTTAAGTTAAGAAAAGATAGTTAAGTTTACTGTTCCCAACCTTGGACATTCTGTCAACCTTTCCCTGAAATTTCTAAGAACAGAAGAAAGCTATTCATGCATAGCATCTGCACTCTTCACAGGGTCTACCAAACTGCCCAGGCATCAAAGCTGGCAGCACAGATACAGAAGGTGGCTCAAGTGCCCCTTTTATCTCAAAGGGTCTCACAAGGAAAGAGTGCCATCTCTATACATGTTCTTTTGAAAAATATCTTTTAAAATTTTGGACTCTTAACTAATAAATTATAACAAGCACAATCTGACCACTGCTTTTCATGCACGCATATTAAACAGAAAGACGAGACTTGGAGGCAGCAACAACTAAAAAGTAGATGAATTAAGAGTTAATAGCATTAGCTAAATACTCTGTGTCTGGATGAGTTATTCAACAGTCCACCTCGTGAGAACTGTGAAGTAGAAAGGAGCCTTTTACATTTACTGACTCCATTTTACAAGCCACAAATGAATTGCAGAATATGGGGGAGGGAGGGGAAGGCCCATGTAATGAAGAAAACATGTTGATAAGAAGAGAGTAATAAACCAATTCTTTATGACAAATTTGTCACTGAAGTGACTTGTACCCAAACGAAGACCATAAATCACTGAGAAAATTTAGTTGCACAGAGATACACTGAGACACAAGATTAAGATTAAAACAATGCAAACTGTATGCATATATTTGACTGCACATTTGGTAAGACACTAATAAAGTAAATTATGCCACTTTATAAAAAGATATCTAATTATGTACATTTTAACAAACTCCTGTAATGAATTTGGGCCCTATCATTAAAACTGCAGTCAACAAAGTAAAGGAACAAAGTCAAAATGCATTAAGTACTATTAGTCGTTCAAAAGGAGAGATGTTATTGCCTAAGGACAAATAATAAAGAAGTCAGATATCATTTATGACATTATGATTAACCTGACATTACATTATAAATATAGTATTAAAAAAATCTTTACTCTTACTAAGAAAAAGAATTATGAGCCACAAAACATGTGTCACTACACTAGTATAAAAAAAAAGTTGTATTAAATTGAAGAATAAGATTTCATTACTTGCTTTTAAAATGCATTTACAGGTACAAATTTGTTTAATGTTTAGAAACAGGAAATACTTTGATTCCCCCCCCCCAAAAAAAGTTAACAAAAGTTATGCAATGCTTGCCAAATACTTGAAGCTACGGCCGCTAGAGAATACCTTCGTCAGGACGTGAAAGATGTAGGGGTACATCAATCCCTTCTTGTGCCTGTGCTCAGCCACTCTTAGCACCTCAGGTGCGACAGGGGGCAGAGGAGGTGTGGTAATGTCCATGTGGTTCCTGGTGGGCATCGACAGGAGGCATGGGATTGGCTGGACAGTGCCCATATGGCCGCCTTTGCCTTCAGCTAGCTGGCTTCCTGAAGAGGCAGTGGATGAACCTTCTGCCTACAGAGTACAAAGGGTAGAAACAGGAGAAAGAGTTCATGTCTTATTATCTCAAATGTACATGGCACCTAAAACCACACCTAAAAACCACAGAGAGCAGGGGTGACTCCTGCCTGGAGAGGTCAGGTCCAGTGCCAACCAAAAGGCAGGGTAGCCAGGAAAGACACTCATCTCTTCAGACTGCCTTATTCCCCAAAACACCACCAACACACACTGCCGAGGAGGGCAGCGCACACTGCCTCCTGTCGTGTGGAAGGAAGAATACAAGACAACCCCTCTAGGGAGCAGCTACAGCTCTTCTGACCCTGGGCTCCCTGCATGGAGCTTCCAGCTCTCTGAAGCTGCCTCACTCTCTGGTCATCACTATGTGTTTCTGGCTCTGTATTGCTAATGTTTTACTCATTAGGAAACCAGCACCAAGAGAGGCATCTGACCACTGTTCGATAATCAATAACTCAAAAATCTGAATCCATACAAGGTCTGAACAAATTTTCATCTAGAACTTTCTCTATGGTCATGACAAAGCCCCCCCGCCCCCCAATAACAACAGCAACAATGCAGGATAGCACAAACCCTCTCTCTAAACCAACTCAATTCCATCAAAACAAAGACACAAACCTATAAATGCCAACTCTGAAACGGATAATGCAGTTCTAGGTGGAAAACTCCCATCCTATTAACAACTGTTTACATACAACAAACACAGACACAGGGCAGGAAAACTGGGCCACAATGGGTTAACTTAGGGTGGCTACCACCAGTGGCTAGGCAGGGCGCCAGGGAGAAGACAGGCAGAGGCAGGTGCCCTGGCAAACTCTGAATTGTCTGAAAAACTGCCCAACAGTAATGATTATTTACACAATAAACATTTTCTTTTCCTTGATCAGCATGCTGGCAATAAGAACTGCTTATTGTTAGATTTGTTGTCACCCTAAAACATGTATTTTTTTTTATTTTATAATAAATGTCTTCGTTACAAGGCTATGTAATTGAGTGCTAATTTTACCTTTTTATACATAAGTGCCAAATTTGGTCTTAGAAGAAGAACCCATGAAAAATTCCTAAGGGCTTTCTATGCTTTCCTTCTTCCAGAAGAATATAGATACAAAACAGTGCAAAGTATTTTACCAGAATCTCTCATGAGCAACAGCTCCTCATGAAGTATTTTTTGTTCCTTACTTCTAATTGATTCACCATCATTAGTTAACTCAGAGTTTTAAATGAATTTCTGGTACCCAGATGATCTTGCCCACAACCCTCTTAAAGCAGGAGTCTTATGCTTCCTCACGAACCATGGGGTGGCAGATATGATCTCGCAAATCAAAAAAGTATTTTCAGAGGTCACTACTAGCAAACAAAAGTGGGTATGGGAAAATTATAATTTAGCTTACTCCTACTTTTTTTGAGACAGTGTCTCACTGTATAATCCTGCCTGGTCTGGAACTCACATTAAAGACAGGCTCCACCACACCCAGCTACTACTCCTCTACTTTTAACAGACATATTCCAGGTGTTTTCTAAATCAGCATTCCCAGTCACCTTAAAGAGGCACAAGAAGGCTCAGGTACCATGTCCTGCAGAGGAAAGCGTGTTCTGGATGCCATGCTTCCCAAGCCAAGCAGATGGGGCAGTTTACACAATTCTTTCCCTTCCTGAGTCCTCTGGAAAACATGTGACTCGTGACACATTTCTTTAACTTGATCACCAGCACACATGCCCAGTTACAAACTAAGCAATAGAAGGTGTGAGTTCCATACCTTCACTTGGTCTCCTGGGTCTCCCCGTGCCAGTGGCTCTGCGTGGCTTCCTGTCTTCTCCCAGGTAATCTTGTTCCCGCTGATGTGGCTAAACATAAATGAACAGAATCAGTGAATACTAAGGACTAAACCACCTCAATGAAAACAGGGGCCCAAACTAAGTCTGTTGCCTCAATATCAATAGTAATAACTTTTCATGCTCTAATGGCCTTATATTTTCCCCGATAGTTCTATTTTGGGAACATTTCCTCCTAAAGGGAAAATAGGCTATCTGGCACTAACTCAGCCATGAGCAAGCTGTGTTCACATGAAGAGTGCTTAGACACAGGCAGGCTGTGGCTCCAAGGCACCTTGATGGTCATCAGGCCAGGAAATCAAGGCAGGACAAGATCCAATGTTCTCTGGCATAACTTCTAAGTGTAAGATAACAATACTCTTATAGGCATCCCACTTTCTTGGGGAAGGAAGAAAAGCAGGGCACAGGCTCAGGAGACAGTTGAACTCAAGTTCAACAGGGACAGATTCCTATCTGGAAAACAGCTTGGTGGAGTGGGAGAATAGGAATGGAAAGAGATAGATCAGTCAGGAGGACATATTTCAAGCAGCACTCTGCCTGAAGCCTCCAAAAGCACTTCACTACGTTTAGATAGTATTTTCAAAATCTGAAATACAGCAGATGAGAGCTGAGTGTGCTGGGTAAGCATTACTTCATAAATCCTTTGTTCTCTTGTATTTAAGGGGCACAATATTATCAGGCAAGTAGTCATGGTCCCTAGCAAAGGTGAAAAGTGTTGTCCCATAGGCAGTGGAAACACAAGAGTCTTGAGACAGATAGGTATGTCATGCAAGAAAAAGCCAGTGGGCAGGGTGATTCCAGGATGCTGGGACTTCGCTGGATACATGGTCCAACACCCATCCTTCATCATTGGCAGCCCTCTATACCTAAATGACCTCTGTAATGACTACAGAACATGTCACTTCAGGATACTGGCTTGCCTTTCTAATTGATCCATATAACAAATGGAAAGGTTTAAATACTCATTAATTCTCCAACCTACTAATCAATTTCACTTTACTTTTTGTGGTTTTGTTCCCCCCCAGAAGAAGTAAGGGAAGCGTGTAAGGGCTGTCCCAATTCATCTATAACCAAGAGTGTTGTTCCACATGGCGACACACCCAGTTTCCTTGATCCCATTCACTGCATGGTAAGTTCTTCTAGCCAAAGACTGCGGTCAACATAAAAAAGTAAAGGGCTTCCACTGTGTCTAGGTCCCCAGGGTCAGATAAACCACTGTTCTATACGACATCACCACTGTATATAAAAACTTGTTTCCCACTAAACACACAGTGATGAGCAGAAGGCAAATGAACACAAGCAACCCTCAAGAGTGAAAGGGCCACATCACTGAAAACCAGAGACCCGGAGAAGGACCCAGTCACAGGTCCTTGTCAATAACTTCTTGACTGCATGTGGTCCAGGAAATGAGCCGCTGAGGATGCAGAGATGTGACACAGGTGACATAAGAAGGCATAGGGATTGGTAGATAATCACTCACTATACAGCCAAGGTGCACACCTTGCTTATTCCTTATGTGACATAAAAAACAGCAACGGTTCTGAATCTGCTCTTAGGCAGAATTGCCTGGTATGCTCACCAAACCCACAGGTGTATATGCAGTGTTCCTGGAAGGAAAGCTGAAGGAAAAGGGACTCACTTCTCTGATGGCTCTACAGCAAGGTACAGCACCCTGCACCTAACAACCCAGAGTACCTACACGTGTCTGTTTGGTTCTACCCCTGCCATTAAGCTGGAAATACAATAATGCCATCACCCCAATGTTCACAAGATAGACTAGCATTACTCTTCCTGGAAAGCACTTAAAAAATAGCCAACGTTCAACGTTCAAGTGGTCAAATTTACTTCAAGAGGCTAGCCATTACTTCACAATGTAGTAAGAAAACTAAGTGATATGGCCAGAATGTGTGCTTTGCTTTGAAGAGCGGATGTACTCAGCATTCTGTAGCTCATTTGACATACTGGTGACACCTTAAGCTTACTTCTAGAGCCAAATGTCTCACCACCAGCATTAGCTCTCTCTGAGTCTCACCCATACTCCCATGGCGTAAATCTTTGATGAACAAGTTCAGGCTCAGAGAAGGAAATCTTCCCCTCAGCACCCAAGAAAAGGCACTGGATTTAGCCTGTGACCTATTATTCCAGACTGTGCCACATACTGTTACAGAACAGCCATCTGCAGATGTAAGCAAGCAGGCACTTCAACTATGACTCTGTGGAGATAGCTGCAGAGTGAAAGACCAGTGATGCAGGGCAAGCTTTGCGGGCTGTTGGAGCTGGTAGGCAGCACTGCACTGCTTAGTGGTGGTTAGCTCACAGTACCTGTTGAAGGTAGCAGTATGCTCTAGACCTGAACAAACCCATCCCACACAAGGACTTCTTACAGAAAATAGGCAGTCTTTCCCATGTGATAGTAGGATATGGCTCACACTTTCCAAGACACCAGTGTCTGTGAGCACTCTATAGTGATAAGATTAATATGAAACAGCTAGCAGACAGCTAGAACATAGATTTTCTTGCTGTAGGAGAAAAGATCAAAGTTATTTTGCCCAACACATAAAATTCTGAATTGCCTCCACTGGAAAGATCTCAGAAATGTATTTTAAAAAAAAATCAAAATATAAATTAAGTTCTGGTCCAAACATTGGAAGAAAGCTCATGAGGTGCACAAAGCAAGCCACTCTCTCAACCCTATCCACAATGTGCTTGAGTCCCAGAATAAGGAAACATGAGTTCTCTTTGTTAGGCACCAATAAATAAAAAGATAAATAAGTACATAAGTAATCTAAAGTGTCTACTTCCTGAAATACTTGGTCAAGAAGCTGAACATAACATTTTTAGCTATTTTACATTAAAAACAAAATCATTGTTTTAGTTTAGTATTGCTCGAGTAGTTTTTGAGCAGTGTGACAGCTGCCATTTATTACAGACAGCTTATATAATTTACAAACAACTCAGCAAACCCCCTCATCCACATTTGAATGTGCACTGGGGTTTGGCAAGCAGGAAAGCTACATAATCACAGCTAAAAATGCCAACCCATATCGTGCAAGGGCAAGGAGCAGCCCAGCAGGCCTTTGGACGTTGGCACTCAGCAGCCTACCTTCTTGGGCTCATTCTTCACAGGTCAGATATGATCCTCTGGAAACCATATGCTATTAGAATTGGTAGAAGAGAGCTTATGCAAGAAATACTACCATATTACTAGGATGCTGTAACTTAAAATCAACAATACATATTGCACATTGGACTCTTCTTTCCACAGAAGACACACATCTTCATAAAATCAAAACAAATCTATACAAAGTCACAAAACTGAAATATTCACCCTCTCTGAATAAGGAATTTTATCTACACATTTAAAAACATCAGTAAAAGTCGGGCAGGGGTGGTGCACACCTTTGATCCCAGCACTCGGGAGGCAGAGGCAGGCAGATCTCTGTGAGTGTGAGACCAGCCTGGTCTACAAGACCTAGCTCCAGGCAGCCCCCAAAGCCACAGAGAAACCCTGTCTTGAAAAATCAAAAGGAAAAAAAAAAGTTAGGTGCACAATATTTATGTTTTTGGTTGTGAGCCTAGCCTTTAAAGGCTGAGCCATCTCTCCAGCCCTACACAATATTTATTATACTTACATGTACAAACATGCTTGCATAATATATCAAATATAGTGGATAGGAAAAGTATAAAGAAAAGGAAAAGGGCAAACTGTCCCTAAGACCTCATTATTATAAAAATGTTTTTAGTATATGCAGAGAAAAATAAGGTGTTACACACTCACAAGCTTTGGCTGGTCACCATCTAGGTTGCAAATTGTGCAGAATTCTTTGCATTTTTAAAGTTTAACTCTACATAATTCTGTCTACTAGAGGTGGTAATTAGAAAAAATACATAATGATGAATTTAAAACAAAGTTATTCATCTTCTTTGATTTAATTCTTAAAAATTCAAACTAACCTCTGAAAGCAAAACAAAATAAACACCCAAAAACAAAATACAGACCCAACTGTACTCTTAGTCCAAAACATAACTACAAAAGCTCAATAGAGACCAGAAAAGGAAGAAAAACAATAGCAACTTTAAAAATATTTTTTTTTTTGCAATTTTAATAAAAAATAGAGCAAGACATATGCTTCGATGCTATTCTGATGAGGTGGGAGATAATTTAATTAGATGGACAGCATCCTAGGCCTACACAACTGGATGGTTCAATTGCTGCCCTGTTTTCCTCCACAAAAAATGCATGAGAAAAAAAAGCAAGTTTCTGCATAAGTCACCAATTAAAACCCAGGCCTACACTTCCCATCAGCATGTCCATGCAGCTCACCTCTTCTGGTGGCCTGGCTGTGGCAAGTGGCCACCCACATCATAGGAGACTCCAAGGAAAGTGTGGGGCACAGCCACCTTACCATTCATCCAGCTGGAGAAACCAAAATGCTAGACAAGCATTAAACAAAGGGCAGTGAAGGAGTAAGGCATGAGGACTGCTCAGCTCATGTTGCCCACAAACCTGGCAGCATGGCCTGCCCATCTACCCATGACTCAGCCCTGAGCATCTGTATCCTCTGTGACCTCATGGGCACCTGCAGTTCTTTAGGACATCTCTGCGGCACAGGCGATGGTTCCTGTACAGGTGACCCCTGCTGACCGTAGTCCACATTTGCCTCCATGCATGCACATAGCACATCTCTACCGCATGGGCAAGAACAAGGGTGGAGATCTGCCACCAGTGAATCCACCTGCATCCCACTCTTGGTTTATCTTTAAGAACAAGTTACTGATGATTTAAAGGCTTTAAGCTGCATTCCTTTCATCCCCTCAGGGAAAGGGACCTTCCTTTTACGTATTCAATGATATCTGTGTTACTGTCAATTCACAAGTGTCTTATCTTTCACCATTTAAAATAATTTACTATTATTTTTATGTGTCTGTGTATATTTGTTTGTGTGCAAAGTACCTATGTGTGGATATCTATGGAGCCAGAAGAAGGCATCAGGCCCTATGGCACTGGAGTTACAGGTAGCCATAAGACCAAACTCCAGTCCTCTAGAAGCTCAGGAAGTTCTCAACGGCCATCTTTCCAGGTCCTTATTGTTTGTCATTTAAAACATTTACCTATCATTTGCAGGAAACTCTTCTTACATTTTTATTTCTTCCAATCCATTACTTGGTTTAAGGTTGTGGGAACTAGACCATTTATTCAGTAGATCATCCTATATGAGAATCTGGATACTGTTTTCCCCATACAGTATCACATATACTACAGGAAATGTTTCTAAATTAGGAACCAACATTCTGCTTTCTGCCACCGCATGTCATCCTAACTAGCATTTACTGAGTATACTGTGCTTGTCCATAGGCACAGCCAAGTAGTCTTAGGGGCCAGAGCTGGTAAGGGTCACATGGCAGTACACCTTATGAGGGAACCAGAAGGACTCTCGTCCCTACAACAGTATAGAAATTTTAAGGATTGGCAGTCCTCTGTTGAACAGGTTAAAATCAGACTTCTCAGGTTCAACTGCCTGTCTCAATGGCACCAAGAATGGAGGCATACTTCTTTCTAAAACAACAACAAAACTCAGCAGATCTCTGTAGGCTAAGAGCGCTCATTCAGCTCTGCAAGGCCAGGCCTAGAGACCAGCACCTAATCTGTCCCCTGCTCTCTAGATTTCCTCACATGGTCATCCAATGGGACTCCACTTGTCATTTGTAGATTCTCTACCAACACAGCATACAATTAGAGCATACTTCCTCATCCATTTCCGAACCACAAATGCTCAAGCATTTCTTGGGCAAGTGAACAGATAACTTCCCTTACCTCCAGACTTTCCCAAAAGTACAGTGTTGGTCAAGCTCAAACCAAAGGTAAAATCCTGACTTATTGTTCCTACTAATATTTTTGTTTCTGTTTTACTTGAGCTTTTGGAAACAGGATCTCACTCTGCAGGCCAGATTAGCCTGAAACACAATGTGATCCAAACTGGCCTCAAACACTTAGCAATCCTCCGGCCACAGAATTCCAAGTGCTGGAATTATGGATGTGAGATACTGCACCTGGTATTGCTTTTGTTTGAATACAAACAAGGTCTCATCATGCTACCCAGGCTGCCTTAGCACTTAAGCTCACAAGACCATACTGTGTCAGCCTCCTGAGAAGTTAGGACAACTATATTATTGACCAGGGCACAGCGCAACTGAGTACACAAGACTATTCTCATATGCAGGCCTGAACTGCACACAACACACTCTACACGCAATCCAGTCAATGGCCTATCATCCTCCCTGAGGACTATGCTGCCTACCACCACAATCATAAACCCAAACTGTATCACAGCATCTGTCACAAGCAAAGCTTGGAGTTCAGGGCTTCAGAAATAGGCATCTAACTCCTCTGCAACCTTTCTCACATTTCTAACATAATTTCATATGTATTGTCATAAATGAAGCATAAATTCAAGGTTTATAGTTTAAACTGATTGGCCCACACCACACGGGTACTTGATGCTATGAGATGATTGGTTTACGATGCAGGCTTTGTTATGAACCCTATAAAAACTGTCTCAATTCTGTATTCGGGGTCCTCAGTCCTTTACCCCTGTGTGACGTATGACTGTGGACCCCAGTGCTCTTGGAATAAAAAAGTTCTCTTATAGTTTGTATCAAGACTGCTTCTCGTGAGTGATATGGGGTGTTGCCTTTCCTGAGTCGGAATGTGAAGGTCCACGCTCGGAGGGTCTTTCAGTTTCTGTAATTCTGTCATTGCAAGGCTCAGAATTGAAAGCTTTCTTCTTTTGCCTCCTGCCAGTGTTTCACGATCCACAACAGATGCTCCCTGCACAGATACATGCCTTACTCTTGCTGTCCCAGTGAAATGGCTTGTAATTCTAGATAGAGAATTTCTTGGACCACCTGCCAGGTGCCTTCAGGTTTGATGAGAATCATGGGGAACTTGTTTAAAATGCAGATATCTGGGGCATCAACCCTGAGATTCTGGTTCAAAAGATCATAAAACTATCATCCTGCTAAACAACTCATTTAAAAGTACAAATACTAAGAATAATTCTTAACTTCACTTGGACTTTGCGCATCCAGTTAGTGAAAACCAATTCTATACCTCTCTGGTCCAGACAAGGTATGCAGACTCAGTGAACCCTGACCCAGGTCAGCAGACACTGGCTTTCATTTTGCAGGTAGATACACCAGAGAAAACTTGCATTAATGCTGGAAACTGCACCTCTCAAATTTCTTGTGTCTGAGGGCAGAGGTACATGTAACAGCCAGCAGCCTTGCTGGCACCCACGCAGTAGTAGCCTGCCCTGGTTGTTTACCTCATGAAGCAGTAGGAAGGAGAGTAGACTCAAAGGAAAGATACTTAGTCCTCTCCTTTTTTATATTTTTTGGTTGTGAGACTAGCCTTTAATGGCTGAGCCATCTCTCCAGGCTGTCTACTCCTTTCTTCCAGACAGAATACTTTAGGGAGCAAGGGAGGATACATTTATGATTTCTGCCATTCAATTTTAACCAACTGTGCATCTGTGGATTTTAGTACTCTCTAGGAAGAAGACTGACCTGAATCCAGACAGTATTCTATACTTTTGGCAAAAGGTGTTATTTCGATAATGTGCCTTGAGCTCCTGGGTTTAGAGGAGGAGAAATTCGGGTATCTATTTTCCAGGGAGCCCTGAGGTTAATGCTGTCAGGTGAATTGCTATACACGATGGGCCGGTGGTGCCACAGAGCAACCCCCCATATTTGAGATGTGATAAGAGTGAGTTACTATTAAATTCTCCCAGGGTCTCCTAAATTCTTCCTAGGATATCCAGCCACAGGCTAAAAAACAGCAAGACTTGGCACTGGGCAGACCTCTCCTGCGGCAGACAACTTTTGGCATAAACCCAAGTAGCTACAGAATTAAGGAAGGCCTCGAGTCACAGTATGCAGAGCACCTGTGACTGTGCATACTCACTTGGCTGCCCCTCCACTGCCCTCATCATTGTCTGATGATGATGATGTAGAAGAGCCAGGAAAGTAGGCAGAATCCACGTGATTGGGGCTGCCACTCTGGGCTGGGTTGATGGGCGAGGAGCGCTCATACAGCGGTGTGTGCTTCCCCTCATGAGGAATGTTGCTGTAGCTGTTCTGCTCTGTCAGGTTCTTCCCGCTAGTATCCAGGGTGAGGGCAGGCTCAGGGAGGCTGTATGGGTATGGACCCTGGCCCGGGGCGCCCCCTGGGCTGGGCACCTGTGGGACCTAAGGGGCAGAACACAAGTAAGTGCACAGGGCTGGTAGGACCTGAGGCAAGCCTGGACTGGCTATGTCCCCTTCAGTCATTTTTAATTTGACAAACTGACATCTATCTTATACATCAACCTAGAATTTAAGAAAATTCATATCCAAGGTCCACAGTACTACTTGGCTCAGGGGATACCTTACCGCGGGCTTTGCTTGCAGAGAAGTCTGTGGAATGTTGAGCATCTGAGGGGGAACATATGGTGGCACCATCCCAGGCATTCCAAACGGATTTGGTCTGGCTGTTTTGTCAATATGGGAAGGAAATAATAAGACAACTGTAAAGAGAATGCCTTATCTCCAGGACATCTGGGATCAGCCCAGGGCCCTCTTCAGGTGCCCTACCTCCTAGAAACTTTTAGAAACTCAGGTTTATCATGTGGTTTCAGAGGCCATGACTTCCTCATCTTGCTTTAAAAGTGGAAACAAACCAAGCACAGAGCTCCCAAATCATAGAGCTTTCTAGCCTCTGCCCTGAATAGCACTGGGCAGGGGAAGCACACATAACCACCACCTCTTACCCAGCTTCCAGCCAAGGAACCGACCCCACTCCCAGAGTTCCTCACTCTCCCTCTCTGAAAGCAAAGTTCCAATACCAAACTGTAGGGCTGTTTCAGGGTCAAACCAGGACTATAAATGCAACACTAGCCTCACTGCTCCAATCTGGCAAGGTCTCCTGAGAGCCATGGTGCAGCTTACAAACACCAGAAGAAAAGCACAGATCACCGCATCTTTCTCCTATTCCACTAAGATCCAGGAGCCTCACAAGCTGCCATCTCTCTAGCATCCTCATCTGCAAGAGCCTGCAGCTCTCAGCTCTAAACTCCCACAACAGGCCTTTGATCCTGGCTCTCACTAACTAGAAATCCTGGCACAGCTTCCCTCTTTGTACTGAACAAAGAAAACTGCCCTACCAACAGCTGGGAAGAGTCAGCTTGGCATGTGTGCTCAAAGGCACACAAACATGCATGAGCCTGCACACAAACAACAAGACTACCAGTTCTTCTCCAAGGGTGAGGTAAAAGTCATCACACCTGTTAAAAGATATTCTATGGTAATTATAGTCTATGGCAATTCAGAATCTCAGCTAGCAATGCCCAAACATTGTCAAAGGAGTCACTACAGAAAGCCTGGTTAGTTTAAGGTAGCTCATCTTTTCTATTTAATTTTTTTGGGGCAGAGGTGTTTTGAAAGAGGGTTTCTTTGTGTAGCTGTGGCTGTCCTAGAACTGTAGACCAAGCTGGCCTCAAACTCACAAAGATCAGCCTGCCCTTGCCTCCTAAGTGTACCACCACACCCCCAGTTGACTAACTTCTGAATAATAAATAAATACAACAAAGTCTGTACTCATAGTTTACAGTCACCACTTTGAAGGAAAGATAAATCACTGTGTCATGCTAAAACCACCCTAAAAAGCACACACTTTCCTTTGAACAAACTAATAAAACAATATAACATAAGACCAAAGATTATCTTTAAATTGCATTTCTACTCTTTTTATTTGTGCGTACACTCGTGTGTCATATGAGTGCAGGAACCAGTGGAGGCCAGAAGAAAGCACCAGATCCTGACACTGCCTGACATGGGTACTGGGTGCCTAACTCAAGTCCTCTGCTGAGACGTCTCTCCAGCCCTGCCAAACCAAACATGGTAGTCAATGCCTTCAAACATATCCTATCCTGTGCCTCCACAGAGCAAGCTTCTGTTCTCTCATATGTCAGTCCTGTGGTGACTGAATGAATTCATCTGTATTTTCCAAAAGAAATGCCTGGCCACTCAGGGTCTGTATCAGCCCCCCCCCCCCCCCGTTTTGTTCTCCACGGGAATGCAGCGGTTGAAGAGAACCATGGTCCCCTTCTCCATGACAAGGGTGTCTCATAAGAGACACAGGGTCCAGTGTAGAGGCAACACTGCTGCTTTCCTGTTTCCTTTTTACCACCACATACTGGAGCAGGCTTTTGTTAGCAAAGTATGCACAACAAAGGAGAAAAAGAATGCAGGAAGAATGTTTATTTCATGTAGAGTATAACTTAAAAGAAAGTGTTAAGTATTACAGACAGACTTCTTCAGGAATGACTTGTCTCCCTGAGACCCCAAATCACAGTTCCATGACCCACCCCAGTGACTCTCAATGCCCACAGAGCTGCCCAGCTTTTGCTCTATATTAAACTAAGATAACTGTTTAAAGGAATGGTGTTAAACTAGAACCACTTCTAGCTAACTGTAGACATAACAGCCCAGCCCCCCAAGAGAGGCTATTCTGTTAACCCGGAGATGTATTCCATTAAACCAGACACAAAATAGTAATAGTAAGCTTTTTAGATGTTCTGAGACTGGGAGATGGCTCAGTGGATAGGAGTGCTTGTTGTGCAAACAAGAAGACTGGGGTTCAAATCCCTATCACCTACATTCCTGTAACCTCAGGACCAGGCAGCAGAGGTCGGCCAGACAGCCTAATGGAAATGGCAAGTAAGGTTCAATGAGAAGCCTTATCCACAGGCAATAAGGTAGACAACAGAAGAGAAAGACAACCTAAATATTACTTTTTCGGGGATGTTAAAAATGAAGCTTTGATCCAAAGAATAAAACACTATAACTCGTGCTGCCGACATTAGTTTTCAATGTTTTATAACTACTGGACACTTTTCAATGGGAACATTTACTGGGCCCTGTGCTTTAGGCTTTACCTAGTCATCGTTCCCTGGTCTTTTCTCTGTCTGCATGGTTCTGCCGTTTCTATGCAGATGTGGAAGTACGTGCACACAGGTGGAGTCACATGGTAAGCAGCCTTTAGATTTGCTTCTTTCACTTAGCAATGTGAACCTAAGGTTCCTAAGGCTAAACAGTGCTCCACCACACCAGACCTACAGTTACCTACCTTGGTTGCTTGCAAGTTTGGACAGACATAAACTAAGCTGGTATGAACATCCATGTGCACGTTTGTACGTGGGCAATATCCACAAACATGACTGCTGGGTCATATTGTCAGAGTATGTTTTGCTTTGTGAAAAGCTGCCAAATTGTCTGATAAAGTGTCCATCCCATTTTACATTCTCGGCAACAACAAAATTCTTTTTCCTTGGTCATAGTGTCTCTTCACAACAACATAAAGGTAGCTAAGATACAGGGAGGGCTGGTGTCACTTGTGCAGCTTATCTGTGTATGAGCACTAGTCTGTGTTCACATAACTAGGACACTAGTACTTCTGTTATCTGTCACTTAAACCACAAATTCTGAGACCTCAACTTAAGTCTTTCTCAAGCTTGTGTTAAAAGTGGCAATTCACGACAAGCTGTAGCTGGCAGTCCCTAATATGTGCACACTGACAAGCAGCACAGCACATGTGTGGAGGGTGGCAGACAACTTGCGACAGTCAGTTCTCTTCTTCTACCGTGTGAGTTCTGGGAAATCCCACTCAGGAGGACAGGTGTCAGCAATCACCTTTACCCACTGAGCCATCTCAATATCCCCTGTACTTACTTTTAAAAATCTAAGAGAAGGCACAAAGACATTTTCTGTACATATACTTTTTTCATCCTTCAACAATACCCTCACACATCTAGCTCACTGGTAGCATATTTGGATATTGATGTCTCTCCAGGCCCCTGGGATAGTAGTACTGAAATGGTAATGACCTTTATCAGGTCGGGCCCAGAGAGAGGTCCATCATAAGTCGAGGAGCTGTCCTTTGAGTGGATTAATACAGAAAATGAAACCGAATTCACAGTCAACTCTATCCATAAAACACTTAAGTATCATTTAGTTACTGAAAGCATGAGTGCACTTCGCAGACATTATAACTTAATTTAAAATTCACAACATGGTCACTAGCCTTGAGAATGGAATGTCAGTGAATACCAACACCCATGGGCTATATGAGTCCCTTCCATACATGGTACATTTGTAAAGAACCTGCACACAGAGAATTCATATGCCAAGAACCTGTATTTTACACAGAAAGACTATGAACAATGACCAAATAACTACAAGGTAAATGTTATATAAATTTGCTATACTGCATTATTTGGGGGGAAGTGATAGGGGAAAATCAGCACATGTTTCACACAATTTCCTTTATAAACATTTTAGGAACTCAAATACGGGAGCTGACACTATCTTTCCCCGTACTTCGCATCCTTAATGCTCCGTGAGGCACTGTGCTGCTCACACAATCTCTAGTAATTGCTGTGACAAAATATGCATGTCAAGGTCCAGGAACAAGTTGTGGGCACTGGCTCTCTCCTAACACCATGTGAGAGCTGGGGAAGGAGCTCAGACCATCAGGCTTGTTAGCAGCGAGAACATCCACTTGGGATCCACCTTGCCAGCCCAGTCTTCTCAGTCTTAGATATTTGTTATAGTAGTGTGGGGGGTGGTAGCGCACACCTTTAAGTCCAGCACTCAGGAGGCAGAGGCAGGCAGATCTCAGCGTGTTCGAGGCCAGCCTGGTCTATAAAGCAAGTTCCAGAACAGCTAGGCTGTTACACAGGGAAACCCTGTCTCGAAACCCCCCTCCCCCCCAATTTTTTTTTTTTAAAAAGCCAAGTGAAATGTTATAGCAGTGAAGACCAAAGTAATATACAGAGGAGCCAAATGTTGACACTCGATGCCCGTCCTCCTTCCTTGGGCACTCAGGCTTCCTGACTGTTCATTTCATCATTTGGTGCCCTTTAGGTCCATTCTGCCTATAACAAATGCTTCGTATACACTCTCCCTTTCGTCGTCATGCAGTGATGCCACGACAACAGAGCACGAAGCCTGAGACCAGCAAGTGGTCATAGACACAGACACCAGTGCTAATTTCATGCTTTCTATCACCCCAGGAGCAATTGTGGAACATCTCCTGAGTGCAAAGCATACAGCAGATAGGTCCTAACTGTTCCATTCTATAAACTGTGTTTTATAAATCCTTTGCAAGAACGATGCCAAAACACACTGCATTACTTTCACTCCCTTGATTTAAAAACTTAGTGGCTTGGATGCAGAACAGGCCCCGAATCCCCTAGTCCCTGCTCTGTGCACGTGGAAGGGAGACCACCAAACGTTGCAGACAGTGTGTGAGGACTGCAGCAGCGGACAGAAAACATTCAGTGCCCTCAGAGAACAGACACTCACACTAGGGTCCCATACACCAGCTGACCCGACTCCAAGGCACTCAGGGAGAGGAACACCAGATGGTGTAAGTACAGTATGCTTGTATTTTGAAACATTACTCTGACTGCTCTGAGAAAAAAGAATTGTTCAGTATACAACTGGGTAAACAGAGTACCAAGAGAGATGTTGGGTGAACAGATGGCCAGATACCCCCAGCCCTTCAATTCCAGCTCCCTCAGCAACAGTGTCTGACAGGCTGCACTGGCTCGCCCACCTCCCACCTGTCATGCCAAGCCCTGTATCTCTGGTCTGGGTTCCTAACCTAACCTAACACACTGAGAACCATGCCTGCATCTACAAAAAAATGACTCATAGGATCTGGGCAACAGCATTTACCTTCCACACAAAACTGACAACTCAAGTTCGAGCCCTAGCACTCTCCTGGTAGGAAACACTGTCTCTCCAACTGTGGCACACATGTGCCTACCCCCAACATGCACAACAAACAAACATAAAAAGAACTTTTTAAAAGTACAATTCCCATATATATCTAATATGAACATTCCTTATTTTGCTACAGTTGACACAAACACATTGGTGAAAAGACCTGGCGTGACACTTCTTAGACTTTCCTTATATCTATGTTAAATCTGCCCTTCTGCAAGGAAAAAAACAAAACAAAATAAAACTGGATATGGAGGGGAGGAAGAGAAGGAGGAAGAAGAGAAGAAAAACAGCGGCAGAGTCGCTGTCAACCTAGTGCCTGTCTACGTGTCCCCAGGACTCTTCCCTGATGTGGTCTCCAGCCTGTCTCCACCGCCTGAGCTCTCTCCCAGAAGGCTATACTCCCCCTCTTAGGAACTACTAAGAGAGTGGGCTACACTCGTGTAAGTGCAGAAAAACCATATTTTCAAAGAACAAAGCTGCCATGTGTGATCCCAGCATATAGGGGCTCAGGCAGGCAGACTTCTCTGAGTTCAATGCCAGCCTGTTCTTCACACTGAGACGTTATCTCAAAACAATAAATAAGATAAATAAACACATGAAATTTGCTTGGAAAAAAATAAATCTCAGGGTTTATACACTTGATGGCAATCACACAGAGGCTTTATTTACTTACCTAAGTAATGTGGTGGGTGAAATGGCATAGGCTTGCTAGTCGCTGAGTAATATCCAACTGCTCTCTTAAATCGAATGACTTTGTCATCTGTTCTAGACTAAAATAGATGTAGGAAAGCCTTAATTATGCCACTGGTCATGTATGAACATCTTTATCATAATTCAGTACATGGATAATTTATAACCTTTCAGGTTAGATAAGGATGGAGAATGACATGAAAACCTTCAGATCAAACGCAACAGATTATTACCAAAAAAATTAAAAGATTAAAAAAAAGAAGAAAGAAAGAAAAATCAGACAAAAATTAACGCAAATTTAAAGTAATGTGGTCAGAAAGCAGATTTCTCAGCTGGCATCAGGGATGGGCACTGGCTCTATGGCTTTTCTGACCAGCTCTGTTTGGCCTCTGACCTTCCAAGTGTTCTGATACTCTCCCCAACTCCCAATACCACCAATCCCACAGCAGGTGGGATGGACAGCTTAGACTGGAGGGATAACATGAGCATGGTTTAGGCTCTTCAGGTGGAGCCTGAGCATCTCAATACTCCTTCGCTCTACAGTCTAATAATCTGCAGTCTACAATGCTATCTGATAACATGCAGTTTATCTTTTGAAAACTCTGGCATGAGCCAGGCATGGTGATGCACCTAGGAGGCAGAGGGAGGTGGACTGCTGTGAGTCCAAAGCCAGCCAGGACTATACAGAAAGACCCTGGCTCACAAATAACCAACCAACAAAAACAATTCCCAGGCACATACATCTCATGAACACAGAGCACCACAGACTCCAGCATGACCTACACTAACTCTCTTCCTGTTCATCTGACAAGCAAGGTGAAATGGCTCAGACCACCCAGCTGGTGGAAGACACATTGGGCTCCTGAATTCTCTAACCCAAGGCCTACAGTTTCCCATCCCAAGCACATCCTTCCAGCCTATACCCCTGGGCACAACCCATGCAAAGCCCGATCCTTCTAATTCGTGCTGTTACCTGTGAATGCTGGAAAACATCTTTAGCTATGGCATCCAGGTCAGAGGTGTCGTGAATGTTGCGGACATAGTCAGCTACAGCTTTGATCACTACATCACAGGGTGGCAAGACCAGCTGGTGGGCTCGGACCTGGGAGGACAAATGTACATGTCAGAAGCAGGCAGAAGCCTCGAGTAAGTCTGCGTGCAGGGCACAGACAATCCAAAAGTGTGCCTACTGGGCTCCTGCTAGGACCTGCTTACCTCCCACCCATTAGATCCTGGCTGGGGTCTTCTAAAATGGCTGGCACTACAGCCAGCTTCTTCTTTCAGATGAAAAAACACAATGCACCTGCTCAAACGCCATGAGGCTGAAAGGGCAGAGATGGGTGTTCATCCCTCAGCACTGTGAAAACAGGACCTAAATCCCACGAACTCAGCAGTCCCACCAGAAGCCATTAGCTTCCTCTGTATCAAGAGATTAGGCCAGCATGGTGTGATCTTTGAAGTTGCACTCTAGGCTTCCTGAAACTTGACAGATAAACTCAGTCACCATGGGACTGACTAACACCCACCAAGTTTCTCTATGAACTTGACAACATCAGCACCACTGCCCGCTGAAGGGCACGTTTGAAAAGAGAGGACTAGAGAACGCAGTCAGTCTACTATCCAATAATGAGAGTGGGGTCTCTCATTATCCAAGAACAGCTGCTACGAGAAGAAGGCCAGTTAGTAGGTTAGAAAGAAAGCAAAACCACCTGAGAAGAGCCTTGGGTAGGCAGAACTCTAGTCCCACTACTGTCACCATTCTGTTACCCAGAACCTGCACCGACACTGTTAAAATAAAATACTGTCTTGGACTGTGTGGGTGGGCAGAGGATAATCACAGGGTTCTCTATGTGCAAGACACTTGTCTGTGAGGTGGCACAAGAAAGACAAGACCTGCCATTGCTGGGTTTGATGACAGAGAAGGGAGTCAAAGGCCAAAGAATGGGAGTAGTTGCTGGAAAAGTCCAGGGAGAATTTGCTCTGGAGACTGCAGATGAACACAGGCCTTTTATATCTTGATTTTAGCCCAGTGACTTCTAGGATCTCTAACACTGAGATAATATTTGTATTTAAAAAAAAAAAAAAAAAACAGGTGTATGTGTGTATGGGGAAGGGAATAAATTTAAAAAAAGTTTAGCCTTAAATAAAGTGGAAAATACATGCATCTATATTTTGAGATTACTTCAAAAATTTCCAAAGCTACATTACATTTCCAAAAAAAGAAAAAAAAAGAAAAAAAAAAGTGGAATTTTTCCATGTGGATCGTTGGTCTTCACCCATAAGAGCAATACTCTTTTGTAGACTCTGGTTCAGGGGAAATAGCATGAGTGCTCCCCAAGTGTGACCGCCTCCTATGGGGTGTTCCATCAACCCCAGACAAGGCAAGTGAGGGGCCCCACAGCAGCCAGGGAAGTAAAGCCAGGACAGAAAGCTAACCCACACCATTCCATGTTCCTGCTAACAGACACTTGGGCACCTTATTCACAGCTGAGTGTCCCATCAGGAAGGGCAGCATGTGGGCTGGCAGATGGAGGAGAGTGTCCTGATGACCTGGCTTCAACCTGTAATGCGCAGGATCAACCCTACAGGTGTGTTTGTGGCTAGCTGGCCACTCAAATACCAGACACAGTATCTGAAATGCTGGTTATTTTAGATGACTTATACATATGAGAGTAACTCAAGAAGTCGCTGGGTATAGAATGGTTTCCTGGTTGCCTCTTTCAAGAGCAAAGGCAGCCCTGTGGCTGGTGCCTGAGGCCTCCTTGTTGTCACTTGCCACCCCTGAGGCTGCTGCCTCAAGAGTCCTGACCAGAACAGATGGTTCAGTGAGTATATCCACAATCTTTACAGTGGCTGAGCGTAAAACATAAGGTTAGGAAAAACAAAAGGCCAAACAGACTCCAGCAACTCTGAAGTTGGAAACAACTATTCTGTTTCTGCGGAGAGTGGATGACTTCTGCTTCATTAAAAATTGTTTATGGTCAAGTGTCATGAAATTGTGGAGGATTTCACTGTAAATCATTTGCTTTGCTCAAAAAAGGAGGGAGGTATAAAAGATCCACAGGATTTTACCCATCTTATGCTTCCATGCAAGAAAGTTAGATAATAGACAATATTATTTTGGTAAAAATGATAATTACCTAAGCATAAAATTCTCATGTGAGCTGGGTGATGGCACAGGCCTTCAATTCCAGCATTCAAGAGGCAGAGACAAGAGCATCTCTGAGTTCAAGGTCAGCCTGTACAGAGTTCCAGGGCACCTAGAGCTACACAGAGACTGTCTGGGGATGGGGCTGGGAAATCTCACAATGTGAATTTTCATTTTTAGCATTATGTTTTCCCCAAATGAATCATGTACTACTGAAAACTTTGTGCTGTAATAATCTTCCATACATCTGTGACAGGTAGCTATAACAGAACCATCACACTAGAATCAGTGACCTACCAGGGTAGCCCCAAATGACAGATTACAGTGAGCGAATCAGCAGACAACACTCCAAGCCCTATGCCACCCAACATAAGCTCTGTCCTTTGACCTTTTTGTGACTATGAAACGACCCTGCTCCCTAAACACACACTCGGTCCCCAGCTGGTCATACTGTTGAAGAGGGTGACAGAACCTTAGGAGGAGAAGCCTCACTAAGAGAAGTAGATCACTGGGAACAGGCTTGATTTTACTGCCTCCCTTGGCCTGCTTGCTCTCTCTCTGCTGCCCGTGTACAGCTGAAATATGATCAGCCAGCCTCCTGTTCTTGCTGCCATGCCTTCCATGCCATGATGCACTCTGCAACTATAAGCCAAAATGATCCCTTCCTCCCCCAAAGTTGCTTTTTGTCAAGGTACTCTATCAAAGCAATAGAAAGTAAATAATACAACATTTAATTTGAATTTAAAAAAAAAAAAAAAAAAAGATTCTCTAAGAAACCCAGGCACCAGGGCTGGGCAGGCACTGGCTGGCTGCATTCCTTACAGACACTGTGCCTATGCCATCTGTACCACCAAGCAGCTGCAGCTCTGGGGCTGCTTTCATTCTTCCTAGGGATGGATGTAGAGATATCCATAAGGTGGTGGCCAGTGAAGAATGATACTTACACTACAGGCTGCTCTAGCAACTACATCATGCTACATCATGGGGTTCTTAGAGGGATCTTGGAAGGGAGCTAGTTCTACAGCCAGAGATCCTGATTCTTTACAATCACTGATTTGGGGACATCTCAAGGAAGCTAAGAAACAATACACTAACAACAATTGAAGCATAAAGTAAATAATCTCTTCCAGAGAAGACAAAATACCAATGGCACCTGCATTTATTCATTTATTCATCGCATATAACCCTGTAGGCCCAGTCTCAACTACGTGGCACAGCTCTAAATTCTTGTTTGTATTAAGAAAAATATAAACTCAGAGACAAATCCTGGGATAAGTGTCTGTTTGGCACCCAACGTATGGGGAACAAATTCAAAGAGCCACTTGCCTGTAGCCCAGGCCAGAGCTTCAAAGCTGCAGGCGGGGTTCATGCTGGAGTATTTGCCCAGCCAGCTAGGTTTCCCCCCTCCCCCAGTCTTTGACCAATACTGGGATTTTCCTGTTGTAGCCTCTCTAAATAATCTTCAGCTGCCACCCCCAGAAGCACTTGGGCTCCAAAACCCACAGGACTTACATGCCCAGCTGGCCTTGCTTTCAGGCAGTATTCACATGTGATTTTGGCACACAGTCCCACTTACAGTTTTTCAGACAGACAGCACCAGACCCCCGCTTTCCCTACAGACCATCTCAAGCTGCCACTCGGAGCTCATGGCCACAAGCTAGTTCTCTGATCAGATGTGCTACCCCTCACAGTTCACTGACACTGTTGGCAAATTTGGTAAGACAACTGGGGATTCTTAAAGAAAGGAATTAGTCAAGAGAATTTTCCCCCACATTAAAAAAAAAAAAAAAAAAAAAAAAAAAGGAAACACTATTACAATGGAGAGTTGGGTTCTGTATGGTTATACAATGCATGATTTAAAAATTTAAAAATGTAAAAACTAAATGGAGGTATGATCAACTTAACCAGAACTGACATACTGTTAATTGTCATTTTGACTATCTTTGTTGTTGGTTTGATAATTCTTGGTTTATCTCTAAAAAAGTTGGTGATATAAGTGCCAAGATACAGGCTTTGGTAAAACTTCTTAAAGCAGATCAGATCATAGAGATAATCAAATTCAGATAGAGGAATTTAATGGAGAACCAGTTTTAGCATTACATTATAAGGTTAGAGAGGAACAGCCTAAGGTTTCCAGACAACCAACCTTAATACATACAGTAACCTTATATGAATTGTCAAATGATAGTCTCTGTAAGACATAATTGGACTCTTGTGCCAATGTTAGCTTTAAAGATATTCAAGGAAGCAGAAGTCTAATATGGCATGCATTCATCATTTGTAAAGCAGATGTTAAACTCATGGTCAGTTTGTAATAGAATTATCCCTAAAGACTGGATAGACTTGGTTAATGCTCTCTTAAGAGTCTGGTCCACAATTACAATGGGGCACCCTGGTTCAGGGAAGAGACTAATAATATTGAGCAGAGGCATAAGGCTAGATAGAGGTATGGAAATCTCCCAAGACCAACTCCTTGGAGAAAATTATGCTACTATAGAAAGGCAATCTCCATATGATGACCACACCTGGCTTTATGCCATGCAGCAGCTTAGAATGCTTGGGACAGAACTGGAGAAGTAGGAAAGAAAATTGAGTCATTTACTAAAGTTATGCAGGATTCAAAGGAAGCCTTCAAGGATTTCTTACAGAGATTGGCATCAGCAGTAAATAAAATGATACCAGATTCAGAAGCTAGACAAATAATGATTGAATCTTTGGCTTAAAAATGGTAATTCTCAATGCAAAAGGATAATTAAGCTTTTAAAGGCAAACAAAGTCACCTTAAAAGGTGACCGTAAACAGGGTGTCCAAGAAACAATGCTTTCTCTAAGCATAATCCAAGCAGAACATCACCCCCCTTTCTGGATTATGAAAAGGTGTGACAAAGGCAGGCACTGAACTAATGAACATAGACCAGCAAGAGACATTCAAGGTAATCCTTTACTGTCAGGATACTTCTCAAGGGGCCTCTTGCAGGCCCCATGCCAAATCTGGTTCAGTCATTTCCTGTCGTTGTGATGAAACTCCTCCCTAGAGCAATTAAAGAACCTAATGCCTATTGTAAGAAACCATATTGTTCTGGATTATAGAAGAGCTTTAGAAGATGAAACAAAAATTTCAGGAGAAACCATAAATCAAAATTAATAAAGATTACATAAGGAACCTCCCAAAGTTAGGAGTGGGCAAGGGTTTTGTTTTCATCTTTCAAACATCTTGAGGAGTTTAAAGACATTTTTGGACAAATAACCATCTAAAGAAGAAGGGAGAACTACTGGGAAAAAAAATTACCAAGAAAAGGAATAATCTGACCTAATGCTATTTTTTGAAGTCTCCAAAAAGAAGATGGAATCCCACAGGTGACAATTTCACCGGGACTATGATAACACTGTTAAGCTGAACAACACCAACTAAAGATCTGCTTTGGACTACAAACTGTTCATAACAATTCCAAGGTGGCTAGCTGAGATGATCCAGCATCACAGACACTGCCCAGAACAAGATCAAGGTGGTCAGCGGAGATGATCTAGCCTCACAGACACTGCTCAGAACAATTTCAAGGTGGCTAACTAAGATGGTCCAGCCTCACAGACTACTCTAGCCAGGACCTGAGACAAGCTCTGCACTCTCCCATTATGCAGAGACTGGACAAAAATGATACAGTTACCTCTCTCAGGACTTGACAATTAAACCAATTTTGTCTTTTCTTTTTGGGATCCCGTAAAGATGCCATTTCCCCACACACACTGCAGGAAGTAATGAAGAACATAATGCCCACATTCCCAAGAGGTGGGGTAGGTGGTTTTTGGTATCTCGTTGGGTTATGGATATTTGTCATTGTTTTGGGGGACTGTTTACAAGTTGTTATGGGTAATGGTCAGGAAAAAGGCTAAACAAAGGAGATCAGATAAAAGGTTCTTATTTTAAAAAGAAAAAAGGTGGATACTGATATGATGGGATAAAAAGGTAGATTACTGAATCTACTTTTAAAAAGCAGCTACTAGCTTTATATATTTTACATTAGATTGGATTTTGGATATTGAACACAAATTTTGTGTATTGATACGAATTTAAAATTAATTTGGTTAAAACATACTGTATATATGTTTCTAATCTTGTTCAAAGTATTGTACCTACACAGTCCATTTAAAAATGTAATGCAATTTCTAGTCCTGAAAGTTATTATTGTCAACTATATAAAATAATAAGGAAATGCAGGTACTAATAAGTCACCTATTACAATCAAACTTGTCACATTAGGTATGTTTTCATGGTGAAACAGGTATTTTAGAAATACAGATCATCTTCAAACACTTCAGAGATCTACAGAATATGGCATTTAAGATGTTTTTAGTAACACAGGTTCGTTTTTTAAGAGACAATGAGGCATGTCTGCTCCTGGCAGCACCAATCTACTTCTGAGAAGATGATGGATGGGCTCTGAAGAATCTCCACATGGAGTTCACTTTCTTTGTGGCAAAGGTAAACTGGGCAAGAAAGTGTCTTTGCCTTGACTGCTGACAGTATGCTATACAAACTGGACAAGCAGGACACAAAAGAGTGACTGTCCTACTTTGCCAAAACAAAATGGTGCAATCCTTCAAAAATCCTGCTTCACAGAAAAGTCTGTTGAATATTCTAGGCCTATAAGCTAAAGAAGGATGCCCCAATATTGCAGAAGAACCTTGGACAGCTGTCCAGACAGCCTGCTGTTTTTGTCATTTCTCACTCCCCCCCCCCCCGGAAGTCACTTTCTCACACTTCCTGCTTTCTCAGTTAATAATTATTTCCTTCTCCGGTCTCTAAGGGAGTTGAAGACTAGTTAGTGTAGCTATAGTTTTTCTTGTTTACCAGACTCAGAAAAGAAACTCACTAAAGAGGTATAAAGTGTAAAAGGTTGAGAGACATTAAAAGACAATTTGATAATGCAAATTAAAATAGAAGTAAATTAGGTACAAGACTTTGGACTCACCAAAATTGGGTAGATTATGGGGTATTTTCCCTGCATTTGTTAAATGCAAATGGACTGGACATTGTTGATATACGGTAATTGTACTTATTGCATATGGTTTTTTTTTCTTATATTAGTTTTAGCCTTCTTTTTTGTATTAGACAAAAGAGGGGGATTGTGGAAATATATAATTTATGATCTAATACAGATTGCCTGCAGATCAGAATGCAAAGCTAGCCACAGCCATAGAGACCAGGCAGTGGTGGTACACACCTTTAATTCCAGCACTAGAGAGGTATATAAAACAGGAGCGGGGTGTCAGAGCTAACAATGAGCCTCCAGCCACATTGAGGACAGGATTGACCCAGTCTTGGTAGAGGTAAGAGCTCTCTGGAGGCTTGGCTGCTTTGCTTCTCTGATCTCCAGTGTGAACCCCAATATCTGTTTCTGGGTTTTTATTACTTGAGCTATACATTTAAATAATGTCACATATTATAGTCCAGTTGTTAAGCCTACCATACCACAGTATTCAGATATTTCCATTATAACCTAAGACTCATGAATATCACTGACAAAAAACCAACAACAAAAAACCCCAACCTCCCAAAGCTTTCTAAAGCTCATTAGTAGAAAGGATAACTTGGTAGTTTAACTTTCACAATACAAATATAATGTTTCTGGGCAGGATGAGGTTCAGGGCCAATCTCCCTGACAGTTCCCAATGCACATAAAGCTAATAGGCATGCTGCTTTCCACAAAGCCCTAGGGGGAATCAATGCACTGGTTCTGGTGTCAGATATTGAGACAGCAATTTTGTTTTAATCAGACATACTTTCTTCTTTGGGTCAAAACCACTGCTCCACTTTCAGACAGACACTGCCTCAATTCTAAGTGGTCTCAGCTCCTCATCCAGAATAGAATTTCTTTGTGTGTGTTAAGATATTCTTTCCACTCCCCTTTTAGAGACAGGATCTCCCAATGTAGCTCAGGCTAACCCGAAACTTATTATACAGGGCTCTCAATACACAGCCTTATCCTCAAACTCATGCTTTTGCTGCCTCAGCCTCCTAAGTGTTGAAATTACCAATTCTCACTACTTCAAAACTCTTCTTCAAACGTTTCCTTTTCTTTATTTGCTTTTACATAAAACAACTGTGGATGCCCATTTATCCTGTGTATGAAACCTCACAATGTACACCCAAACAGAATGCCATCCATTGTTTGGGTCCTGCACCACGGTACCACACCATCACTCACATACATGGTACATCTTAAGGAAAAAGAACTTCAACATTAGGCTGGCCACAAAACAGAGAAGCACATTAATACACCGAACAGTTAACACAAAGAATGAGTGCCTCAGCCTGGGATGGAAGAGACTTGGCTGAAAATGAGAAATAAAGAAAATGTCAGCACTTGCGGTTCAGGAAAAAGGCACCATTCATACGGGCACTTCTCCTCGTCTAGAATATGATTCTTAGCCATTTGCATACTTTTCATTATTTAGGCAGAAATCAGAAAAACAAAGCTATTTATGAATTGAAGCCTGTGAAACAGTAAATAGCTTTGTAGCTCAACAGATTCTGTGTGTGTGTTGGTAAGTGGACGAGGAGAGCAATTTATTATACCAGTTTTTCCAATCAATACAAATCAGCAAGATACCTAGCTTTAGTAAAATTGCAAATTAAGTGCTCATTAAACTGTTTTAAGTTGCTATTAAAGTAAAAGATGGGCACACTTGATACCACAATGCTATACTTGATGGTATACTGATTACAAGGGAAACAACAGTTTGTGACTTTAAACATTTTCTTACAAAAGTTTTCAGAAAACCTAACAGTTTAAAAAATCCAAATACTGAATGCATGAAGCAAAATTAAAATCAAGCCACATGTTTGTTTTGCTTGAAACAAACTGCAATTTTGTATCAATTCTCTTGCTGCTAAGTATTCCTTCGATATTTTGTTTTGGAAAATATTAAAATGTGCTATTAGAGATTATGTAATAGCATCCGTATTAAATATTTGTATTTTATAAGAAATTGTACTCCTCCTGCTTTGATTAGTCTGAATGCTTCCAGGTCATTTTCAAAGCAAGTTGTCTTCTCTACTGATTCACAAGAAAGCAACCACATCTATTTCCTTTGGGTCTGCAGATAATGCTGCTGGGATCTGTGTATATTACCAACATCTAACTGTGCTCCTTTTGTGGCTGTTTATCCATCCATCATCTGATGGGAGATGTCATTCTGTAAATATCTTTCTCTTATTGGTTAATGAATAAAGCCCTGTTGACCAATAGGAAAGCAAGGTAGGTGGGCCTAGGAGACAAGGAGGATTCTGGGAAATGTAGTAGACGGGAGTCAAGTCGTAGTGACTTGAGAGAAGAGGTCCAGACACTCCTGTAGGATAAGACCACATGGAAACATTTAGATTAATAGAAATGGGTTAATAAAGACAGAGCTAGCCAAAAAAGAAACTAGTAACAAGCCAACAGCTTTATATCTAATACAATGTCTCTGTGTGTTATTTGGGGCTAACACAGCTGTGGGACCAGGCTGGCCGGCAAACTACTCCTAACAATCATCTTTTAGTAAGAATTATCTCTAGGCTGAGGCAGTTAATAAGCTACTATGAACACTTAGGTAGGAGTTTGTGTGAATATGGTGTTTGTATTTCTCTAGTATAACTGCTCAGGAATGAGACTGCTGGGTTTCTAACTTACAGGAAGCCACCATCCTGCCCTCAATGTGACTGTTCTTTGGATGCCACACTCCACAGGCGCAGAGCTGCAACTGCTTGACACTGTTCCCCTGTCACCTTCATTCAGCCCACCATACTGTGTCAGAAGTGGCCATAATTGCTTTAACTTGTATCATCCAATGACATTGCAGTACCTCTTGTGTACCCTGTGAGCACTCTGTAAAATGCCTGACCCAAACCTATGTCCATTGTCACACTGGGCTTTATCTGACCCTTGTGTCATTCTCCATGTATTCTGGATGCAAATCCTTTATTAGACACATTCTACTTTGCAAACACTTTTTCTCTTGGTTGTTTTTCATTCTCTTAACTAAGTCTGTGTAATTGACAGTTACAAAGATTTTCTTCTAATGGGGGGATGGTGGTGCATGTTTTTTGTTTTCTGTTTAGTTTTGTGAGGTGTTTGTTTTTTGAGACAGGGTTTCTCTATGTCAACAGTCCTTGCTGTCCTGGAACTCTTTGTTCAGGCTGGCCTCAAACTCAGACAGCCAAGTGCTGGGATTAAAGGTGTGCACCATTACCTACAGACTACTTTCTTCTAATGTTAATATTCTCATTTTTGCACATGGATATTCATTTGTTATAATGAAACTTCTAGAAAACAAAACCGGGTTCTTGGCTCTAGAGACAGGAGACTGCACTAGACTACAGGAGGGCCAAAGGTGCAAACTGGATGTCTGCACTAAACTGAGGCCCACTGAGGCCCAAGGGCTATAGCAGGTGACAGGGCAAGTGACAAAGTGTAACCAAGTTAGTGATAAGTAAGACACCACTGAGAAGGAGAAAATGGCAACAACAGGCTCAGCATGGAGGTCCACGCCTATAATCCCAGCACTGGAGAGGGCCGAGGCTGGAGGATGGAAAGTGGGAAGCTAACTAAACTCACTCTATTTCAAAAATCAAAACAGACAAAACATTTGCAAATCTTGTGTCTAAGTATAAAATCTGTTTTAATTTGATGAAGATAAATAACTGAATTTAAAAATGGCAAAGGATCCAAGTAGACCTTCACCCAAAGGAGACAGGGAAATGGCCAATGAGCATAGGAAAAAATGTGCAACATCATTAGCCATTAGAGAAAGTCAACTTGAAAACAAACTGAAGGCCTCATTAACCACTAGGGTAACTAAATACAAGAAGAGACAGTAACAAGTAACCTTCCACATGCTGCTAGGGCACAGAAATTGTACAGCTACTACATAGCAGGAAACGGTGTGATGAACTCAAAACACTAAGCATAGAATCAGCACACAGCCTCGACACTGAGGAGAAATGAAGAAATGTATAAAAAAAAAGCGTGCCAATGTGTTCATAATAGAATGTATTATTTAAATTTTTTTTTTAAATCTTCGTGGTTTTTCTTTTTATTTTTTTGAGACAGGATTTCTCTGTGTAACAGCCCTGGCTGTCCTAGAACTTGCTCGGTAGACCAGGCTGGCCTCAAACTCACAGAAATCCACCTGCATCTGCCTCCTGAGTGCTAGGATTAAAGTTGTGCGCCACCTATGGCTTATAATAAAATTTATAATCAACATAAAGTATAAACAACCTAAAAGTCAATAGACTGGCAAGCAAACAAAATGTGGCATAATATTATGTACAATTGGGTGTCATCCAGCCCTGGGAAGGAATGAGACATGCCACAGTATCAGCAAACCCTAAAAGTATTGTGTCAAGTGAAAGAAACAAATGCAAAAATGGTGTGGTGTCTGATTCTATTCATAATGAAGAGACAGAGTTTATCATCATCCAGCAATTGAGGTATATTAGTAAATACAACATTTCTTCTGGAGTTAACAAAAATAGGCTGTGATGGTTACACAGCTCTGAATGTGAGTTCTATCTACATTGTAAAACAGCAGTTATTGGTAGGAAGACAGGACTCCTGGAGAACTGCATATGGGAGCCAGCTGTGCCTGAGCCTGAGTCTGAGCCTGATCAAGTTAAGACAGTAAGGGGAATCCTATACAGAAAACCATATTAAACACAGCCCATGGGAAAGGCAATGTCTCACTGAGGAAAAAGGCTAGTCCCAAAAGACCAACAAGAGAGGCCAACCTGGACAAGGCCTAAGCCAGAAACTTGAAGAAGCCAGTAAGCCCACAAATCTGGGCTGGTACACCCTCCATTTCTGACCTAAGTGTAGTCTTGAAAATCCGTGTCTGCACTAAATCCATACAACCACACAGTGTCAAGGATAGAAGCACTCTATACTGACTACATCCCTACACCCGTGGTCTAGTCTTAAATATTAATTTTCTCTAGGGAACAGAACTGCACCGGAACCTGCAGTTTGTGGATATAGTGTTAACAGCGGTGCTGGCCGGGAAGAGATTAGAAAGCAGCATTGAATGTCACTTGCCCCAGCACTGTCCTGACTTTCAGAGTAAGGTGAGTCCTGAGCAGAAAGTGATGGAGTCCACCTGGTCTGGAACAGAGTCAGGGTCATGGACTCAACAAGACAGGACATGAGTTATTGTCATTACACTGTTATTTCAGATGAAACTAGAACATTGCAAGGCAAGCACAGAAGGCACAAACACTAGCCTGGAGCCTCCCTTTGCACCCTTCCTCCTGGACTTCTCCAGGGTTCTCAGAAGTATTACACTCTGCTACCCAGTCCTACCACAGACCTATCACATGAGGTCCTCACTCACTCCATGGATGAACAAGCCCCTCTTCTAGATAACATTATGACAGGAAGCCCATCCTCACCTAAAAAGCATGGACAGACAGTGCTATACACAGAAAGTGCCTACAAAGAAATCCAAACATCAAAAGTGGCCAACAACAGCTAGAGAAATGGCTCAATGGTTAAGAGCACTGGCTGGATGGTTGGAAAACTTCAAAGTGGGGCCAGCAGGGACACTCAGCAGGGCTAACATGCTGCCGGCCTCAAGACAACCTAAATCCAATCTCCAGAGAAAGCAACTCCTCCAACTTGTCCTTCGACATCTCCAAGAGATGAGTGTGTATGAATGAGCATACACATATAAATAGTAAATATAAAAAGTTTATTACTTAATATTCATACTTAAAATGTATTTGGATCCAACTCATCTCTCATTCCTTCCCCTCCAATACTTCCCCTAAACTCCTCCACATTTTCCTCCCAACATCACAAAAAAAAAAAAAAAAAGTCTTTTTTAAAGCAAAACACAAGATAGACCTAATACTCAAATTTCTATTTGGGAGTTTTGTTCCTGGTTGTTAATACACTGGGATGACGTCCTCAGTGGCAGGTGTAATGATGCAGTTTGACAGAAATATGCACAGGAGAAGTGCTGTGACAACTGCAACTCATTTCCATTTCCAAACAGTCTGAGTTAAAACAAGACACAGACATGTCTATATAATTTATAGGAAAATGTCAACAAGACGATGGCTATGTGGACAAACATCTTTTTCTTCTTTCAGCATTACATACTCTTACTAAGCTGGTTTCCCAACAATCCTTCAAATTATTCTTCACATTAGGCTTATGGAACGCAAACAAAGGCAGCTCAGCCAAACATGTAACTATTTATGCATATAGTGGGAGGTCTCAAATCCCCTACGGCAAGTGTCCATGAATTTCCCCACTGATATGGACCAAAATGCACAGGTGCAGCATCTAGAGCCCAGCACAGCCTCTACTCCACTGGCCATCATCAAGCACTCAAGAATCAGGACATCAGGTCCTGTCCCCACTCCTAGGACACATAGGAGACACTCCACCCCAACAGCAAAGGGAAAGCTTTTCTCTGGAGAGCACAAAAAGCAAAAGGAAAACAAGGGATTTCTAGAAGGAAGGGGAAATTCACTTTCAAGAGAAGTTGAAGGCAATCCTAACCAAGAGCGGTAAAAACAGACTATTTCAAAGCGTGCAGATGAGAGAGGAAAAAGAACTTCCGAGCAGCAAGAAACAAAAAAAGGAAACCCCCCCCTTTTTTTTTTTGACAGATTTCCCTTCAGGAAATCAATAATAATGCTATGAAAGAAAAACTCCTATTTGAAACTGAACAGCAATTACAACTGTTCATGGCAGGAAGGGTCACTGTAAGTGACCTAGATTTTGTGGCACACCTCTGGAAACCACCCACTCTATCTTTTCCCTTGACTCTAAGGAAGCTGGTCCCAAAGATGGAAGTGACACAGTGTCCAAGTCCCTAACTTTGCATTTCCCAAGACACCTAACAAGTGATAATGGCAGTCAAGTGTCACTGACAGGTGCCAGCTAGTGCCCTCATGCCCACACCAATCTCGCTTCAGAACACCCTGGTGAAATGCTGCCTTTCTGAGGTTCATCACTACCACAAACGAAGAGAACCAAAAGGGGAATGAGTAAGAAAACATGTTAATAACCAGTGCAAATGAACCATTCTCCCATCATTCAAGAAGCATTTCATTAGACTATTTCATAACCGTAGAAAGGTAAGAGTTATGAAATTCTCAGGCTGTACTAAAAGATGTTGATTTAAGTGACAGATGACATTACCTATCAAAAAAATTAGTATTTTAAGTAAAAATGTTCATCTATAAAAACTGCATCTCAAAGATTTCTTTTTGTGATACACAGGACATTCTTTGAAGGTGGTTTTGAAGGAATGTGTGAGAACAAAGAAGGAAGCTTATTACTATAGAGCAGATCTCAAGGTGAGTCCCAAACAAGACACTGATGCCCACACAGAATGCCCCCTCCTTCAGTAAAGTCCAGAATGCATTATTCATGCAATAGCAAAGTCACAGTGGTGAGTCAAATGCTGGAAAACCAAGCAATGTCTGTACCTTCAGTGAGGCGAGTGGATGCTCTGGACCAAGTAAACTCCAGTGAAAGGAAGCCAGATCCTCATCAGGTAGTATGTGATTTCCTAGAACATAAATGTGGATAATGTAAAAGTCATAATTATCTGTGACATAGGGAAACTTCTACATCACTATATGCTGGAAAACACACATTCACCTTTCAAGCAGAAACAAACATTTCTTCACATTATACAACAATGAAGCAACACACATATCTGGCAGCCATTTCAGCTGACTCAAGCACCTAGTGAATTTTCAGTAGAGTTTGGACATCATTTACACTAAGAACTTCACAGTGCTCCACACCAAAGCAACTTCCCAGTAGTATGCAAAAAGTCAGTCCAGAACTCCAGGAAGTCACACAGGGACCAGACCTAAGTGTTCATGTGTTCCTGAAACACCTGTGGTTCGAAATTACTTGACAATTACATAGCCAGATGTGGAGTCTGTGGTTATAAAATCTTCCCTAGGAAGATTAAACAACTGTGTTATAGCATGAATCACCACCTACAACTATCTGTGACAGAGCACAGACTACAATATCTGAGCTGTCTGTCGTACCTCTAGGGCTATGCCCACTTTACGAGTGAGAACTACATTCTCAAAGGGTATCCTACTCTCAAGCAGGTTTGAGTGTCTGAAACACTAACATCTAGAGGGTGCTGGTACACTGATTGCAATTTAAAAGTGGTAACCTCCTAGATAACTCTGTGATATTTGCATTATCGTTTAATCACTTCCCGCAATCAAAGCATCAGATTCATTAACTACCTAATAGGCAAATTGAAACCTTTGCATCACTGCTACAGCATCTTATCCCAAACACACAGTGCAAACCCCAGGATAGCCATTTCAATACAGATAAGCCCCAGCTGTGCACACAACTGGGCTCTGTGCTGCTTATTGCTGTTAATGAACTGCATAGAAATTTTATTGTAAAATAACCAAGTCTCAGAGTTATTTTAAGGATTCAACTTAAGAAAATATAAAGTTAATTCCAGTATCAGTAATGGACTTTGTAAAAACTCACCTCAAACATTTAAATGATTATTCCATTCAACCTTCCTAAAATAAAATTCTGAATAGCTGCACTTTCTATTACAGAAAAGAAAATAGCTTTAAAGACAATGAAATTCTTACAAATCTAAAATAAATAATCTTACTCATAATTTGCATATAATTTGCCTAAACTTCTTAAACAGACTAGATTCTATGCCTCAAATTAACTGGATAATTCCCCCCCCTTTTTTTGTTGTTGTTGTTGCTATTTATTGAGAACTAAACACAGGGCTGACATCACTCTACCACTAAGCTGCATCCCCAAGCCCTTTTTTACTTTTTTGTCTTGTCACAGGGCCTTACTAATTGCCCAACAGGACTTAGATATATGATCTTCTTGCCTCATTCTTCCAAATAACAGGGATATACAAACCTAGCTAAAGTATTATTATGGATTGTTTTCTTCACTTATTTCCAAATTTCTAATATAATTATCTTGAAAAGTATGAGTTGATAGTATCACAAAGAAATATATTAAGTATTTCTTGAACAGAAAATCAAGTATTTATATGTCAAATTCTAGGTAAAACTCATTTTGCTTAGCACTTAAGTAAACTCTGATCATCTACATAATGTGGCACCTACCTACCAACTTTTGTAATAAAATAGGTTTGGGGTGGGGGGAGTTTAAGGGCCAAGACAGGGTTTCTTTGCATAACAGTCCTGGCTGGCTTGCAGCTAGCTCTGTAGACCAGGACAGCCTCAAACTCAGAGAAATACCTGTCTGCCTCCCTCCCAAGTGCTAGGATTAAAGGTGTGTGCCATCATTATCTGGCTATAAAAAAAAAGATGCTATACAGCTCTACTGGGTGACATGTCAATGTTCCCAGGCTGGCCTCAAATTCCCAATCGTCCCATATCAGCCTTCTAAATGCTGAGTATGCATGCCCAGCTCAACACATACTTTTAACATCCAAAAAAGTATCCTTTTACATTATGACTTCTGATAATATATTTCATGTTTTAATCTTCCAAATCTCAAAACAGGAAAATTCTGTTAAGAAATTATATTTGTAATTAGATCTAAATAAACAACTTATAAAAGTAATATTTTACTATTATACAACAAAATATAAAAATGTTTTGTAAAAAACAAAACTATTTATAAAAAACTATTTATAAACTATTTATAAAAGTCTGGTGCCAGAGATAGCTCAGTTGGCAAATGCTTAGCTTGCAAGCATGAAAACCCAAGCCGTAACCCCAAAACTCACATAAAAAGACATGTATAAAGGCACAACCTTTATAATCCCAACATGAGGCGCAGGTGCATGTGGGTACCTGCTCCAGATACACATGGATCCTCCTTAGGGCTCACTAGCCAGCTAGCCTATGCTTACTAATGAGCCCCAGGTCCCAGTGAGAGACAGCAACAACAAAAGTAGACAACTGTCCAGAGGAATGTCACTGCAGACTATATACTACTGACCTATATACACCTACCTTTCTGGAAACTAGCAATTTCTAAAAATAACCCACAATCTAATTAATTTCCCAGAATGGGCTAACTCCACAGAAAGCACAGTAACTTTGATAAAGACCAGGCAGCTTCCCAAAGGGTCCTGAGTATCTAAAGCAGAGAACCAAGGAGTTAAGTCACAGGAAAACCTCACTCCAAAAAAACTTGGGTATAATTATGGAGAGAAAAAAAAAAAAAAGTTAGCTTGACACATAGCAAAGACACAGGATGGGTAAGTTAACAGGAACGGAACTACACAAGACAGGTACAAAGTAAAAGGCACCCAAGTGTAGCTGGGCAGTGGCGCACGACTTTAATCCTAGCACACAAGAGGCAGAGGCAGAGGCAGAGGCAGAGGCAGAGGCAGAGGCAGAGGCAGAAGGATCTCTATGAGTTTAGCCCAGCCTGGTCTACAAAGCAAATTCCTGGACAGCAAGGGCTACACAGAGAAACCTTATATCAAAAACAAAAGCAAACAAACAAAAAATTTGTACATGTACATGTTAACTCTTGAAACGTACTTAAGTAATATATCCTTTCTGGAGAAACAGCAAAACAATTCTTCCATGGGATTTTTAACCTCTGCTACAAGGTCACTGGAAGCCAATCATAGCATGCTTTAGCCCTGTGGCATATGTTCTTTGTGTTTAAGGGTTTTTTTGTCTGGTTTTCTTTTCCTTTTAGCTTTCTGAGACAGGGTTTCTCTGTGTGGTCTTGGCTGTCCTAGTACTCACTCTGTAGACCAGGCTGGCCCCAAACTCAGAAATATCCCCACCCCCAAGTGCTGGGATTGAAGGTGTGCACCACCACCCAGCAAGATTTTTTTTTCTAATTCTAAACTAATTTATTGTATGTTTTGCCTACATCTATGTATATAGGTATGTATGTGTGCTGTACATATGTGCACCAGTGCTCACAGGTAAGAAGTGATCATTAGATCCCTTGGAACTAGAGTTATAGATAGTTGTGAGCTCCTGAGCTACCATTTGGATGCCAGATGGGGATGGAGGTCCTCTGCAAAAACAGTAAGTGCTCTTAAGCTCTGAACCATCTCCAATCAAAGATTCAATCTGAATTATATGTTGTGTTTTATTTCATGTGCATTGGCATTTTGCTTACATATATGTCTGTGTGAGAGTGTCAGATTCCCTGGAACTAGAATTGGAGACAGTTGTGTGCTGTCATGTGGGTGCTGGGAACTGAAACCAGATCCTCTCAAAGAGAAGTAAGTGTTGAGCCATCTCTCCAGCACATGTGTGTTCTATGTGGAAATACTTACATATGTGTGCAAGTACCACCCATCGTGGGTGCTGGGAACTGAACTCAGGTCCTCTACAAGAGCAATTCACTCCTAATTGCTGAGTCATCTCTTAAACCCATTTGTTTTTTGTGACAGGGTCTCAACATTTGCTGGTCATGAACTAGTGACCCTCCTGTCTCAATTTCCTTCACGCTGGGATTACAGGCTTGTGCCACAATGCTAGACACAGAATTTCTTCTTTTTTTAAACATAATTTATGCTACCAGTTTGATGACCACTAATACTTTCATAGTGGGCATGTGTTAGCATATGTGATTCAAAAATGTTATTTTTCTAAAATTTGTAGTTTATCACAGAGTAAGTTTTTCAGCCTGGATAGAACAACATTCAAACAAAAGCTTAGAAACAAAAACAATACATTACTAGGGGGAAAAAAAATCCAAAAAAAATAAAATAAAAATGCAATTGAACAGCCCATTCTTTCATTCTTAAATGCAAACAACAGATACAAAACTCAAGCATTCAGGCAGAAAATCTTCAAAAGATACATCAGTATGCTTACTGTACCATCCCCTTAGAAAGCAGTTTTCACACTACTCCACCTACCTAACAGAGCAGCAAAAATAGGAAAACGATTTGGGTTCAGGTCCAGTTGCTTGGCAACTTCGTGCATCAGATATTGGCTTGTGGTGAGACTCTTCCCATTGCGGCTCAGTTTCAGGGCGTGGGCACTGAAGTAGTAGGGGATGTTGCACAGTGCATAATCAGAGTCATACGCCACCAAGCCATGGAAACCATTCTCTCTGCAGAAGCCAATCACTTCTTGATGGTGATCCTCAATGCTCTGTGCAACCTACACACACAAAAAAGAAGGAAATGCCATCAGATGCAGGCTCTAAATGCAGCAGCAGGCTCAATAGGCAGATGTACTCGACAGCATTGAAGAGCTACTGACATAAACAGACATTATCCAAATGATCAAAAAGTGCCAGGACCAAGTGTGTAGCACAGTACTCCAAGAGGAATCTCGCAGGGAAACTGAATTCAAGTCACCTGTCAATAACCCACCATCCCATCTAGACTGCAAATTAATTCCTAGTCATGACAATTCAAAACTCACCCTTGATGAAAAACAAGCAAAAACAGGCAAATCTGACTAATCCCTGTGACAGTCCGTATTTAAAAGAAAGCAAAATGGAGGGGATAGGGGGAAGTGAAAAAGAAAAATAAAAGCAGAAAGACTATGACAAAGAAGGCACCCACATATGCATAGCCAACACAATCTCTTCAAAGTACATTAAAGTGTTGGAAAGCAACACTACACTTTCTGCTTTAAAGGCCTGCACTATCTGTTTCCTAGTCTATGCTATTGAGTCATTATCACAGGGGAGCCTCAGGGTACACATGAGCACCCTAAAGATAACTGTCCCTGTGCAAGTAGCAGCAGGACTACCAGTCAGACTGATTGTAAGCTAGCTGCCACATTTGTGAAGAAAGGAGCCCACACACTTTCACTTTGCATTCCCACCAAACTCAGTGGACAGTGCACAGCAACCCCTCCTGCAGGTTTGTTGAGGAGCAGCCAGGAAAGACACCTCAGAGTCCTCTGGAGTCACTGGCGTCCTAGATATATACCCACAAGCACTGCAAACTGCTCTGAAGTGTTAAAAACAAAGTTAAAATCTTATTGTTTTTTTATTTACGCAATGATGCTTCAAATCCCAAACTACTGATTACCCTCTCTTGTTAACTCTCAAACTCTGTCCAACTAAAATTCTAGAAAGCTATTTGTTTCTAAAACAAATGACGGCACTTTAGAAACTAGAATTACATGGGGAACTCAGTTAAAACTCCAGATGCATGCCCTCCTCTTTAACCTGAAATTTCTAGAACTATAACCTAATGTATGGATGTAAGTTCCAGCAGCCAATGGTCAGGTGACCAGCAGCTACCCTACTACACCTTAGGAACACAGACATTTGTGTCTCCTCAGTGGTGGCCATCATTGAGCTAATCTCATTGCTGGCTTTTCACAATGGAAGTGGTTTCCAGGTCTCACTGAAATTAGTTGTAATGAAATCTCACCAAGAGGTAAAGCAAACCGTTAGTGACAATAGTAAAGGAAAAATAATCTTTTGAATTCTCTTAGGGAGAAAATTTAATAAAAAAGCAAAACTACAATTAGTCAAGTAATGCTTTTCCCTAGAATATGAGAAATTTACCACATCCCTTAATCTAGAAACAAAAGTAGCTGAAATTTTTTCTAAGACTAATCCCATCAAGAAATGGTAATCTTAGTCTAGTTCAAAACCTTTAATCAAATAATTTTCTTCCATAGAAATTTTAAAGTTTAAAAAAAAAGGTATTGCTAAATTAATAGAAATCACTAGTTGTTTCCCAGAGTCCCCTTCTGAAGAGGTTCTACAGTAAAAGGCCCTCCCTAAAGGATTCCTAGGGCAGACAGGTGTCCACTTGTTCTAGAGGATTTGTGAGCTTGTAGGCAATGGTGCAGTCAATCTGTGCGGTCCACGTTTCTAATTGTGGACAGTTTATCAGCACCCTTGCTCCAGAAAACTGACAGCAGATTCACCTCCAAGGTTAGCAATCAGGAGGGCTAGTCTCAACTCCTGAATACATCACTCTCCGAGCTCCCAGACTATGGGCTTTACAGGGCAGGAAAGTGGCTACATCCCAAAGCAAGAGAGGCTGCTCTGGGTGGGTTCCCAAGGCCATGTCTGCAGATATGAGGTAAAAACAAAGACCGGGAAGTGGGGTCTGACTGAGTCAGCAGATCGTGGGTCTCACTTCCAGCTTTCCAATGCTCTGAGTATTGTCAAACAGTAGGCAGTATATTTTAAAAGCTGTAAAGCCTTCATGTTCTTCGATTACTCCAGGAAATAGCCTAAAAAGAAATCTACCAAGCTAGAACCATAAGAAGTATCATACTAACTCCTACAGGAGAAAACTAAACTTAAAATTATGAAACAGGTAGTCACTACAATGTTTTGTGGAAAAACTTGAGAAAAGATTCATTAAAACATTAATCATACCAAAACATAATATAATGTTAATTATAGCTAAGCTAAACTGTGTATGTGGGAACAGACTGGAAAGGAAAAGACCCAATAGAGTCATATCAGGGTAATGGAATTATGTGTGCACAACTTTGTAAGAGAAAGAAAAACAAGAACCTGGTAAGGGTTAGGAAGCAGGTCAGCGGCTGGGTGAGGGTCTAACATGTGCAAGCCCTCAGTTCTATCCTAGTACTACCACAAAGGAAAAAAAGGAAGTCCCACTAGAAAGCTGCCCACTCTCTGGTTCTCTCTCCTGGACTTTGGACAGATTCTTAACATTTCAGAAGTCTGTCTTTACAAATGACAGGGACCTCGGCTCATCCACCCACTTCAGCCACTCATCCACTCACTGCAGCCACCAATACATCCACTGCAGCCACTCATAAATCCATTGCAGCCAGCTATTGGTTTAGGGCTTTGCTTGCTTTTGTGGGAAAATTAAGGTATTGTTAATCATTTGCAAATTAGAGTTGGGGTGGACTACTAAGGTTTGTTCACGTTTTAATACACTGGATTGTGTTGTTTGCTTTGAGGCAGGATCTCACTGGCAATACTCCTGCCTCAGCCTACCAAGTGCTGGTGTTACAGGCCTGCATAGCCATACCCAGCTACACTTTATTTTAAATGCTAATCTGAAAACCAGTGTTGAGAACAAAGAATTCTGCAGAGGCAGGTGGATCTCTGTGAGTTCAAGGCCAACCTGGTCTATAGAGTGAGTTCCAAGACAACCAGGACTACACAGAATCCTGTCTTGAAGATAAACAAACAAACAAACAAATAAAAGGATCCTATGAGATGTGACTTTGAGAAGAGCCTTCACAGAGAGACCCCCATCTATCTCTAAGGTGTTATCAGCCTTGGATTTGAGCTGCTTCGCCACTGGAAATCCTATGCCAGAAGCCACTGAGGTCACCTGCTCTGTGAGAAGTGATGCCAGCTTCCTATCAAGTTAGTGAAACTCCAAAACTCCTGCACAAACCCAGAAGAACAAACTTCCAGCTGAGTGCAAGGCCAGTGACCCCTACCAGGTGCCTACCTGAGCCAGCAGGTAGGAGCTACATACTCTCCCAAGAAACAGAGCAAGTAAAAGTTTAAATGGCAGCAAAATGTGCCCGTTTAGCTCTCAAGGAAGTACCTTCTACTTAACTTAGGATAACTATTTTTATTCTACCATCAACTTAACACAGAATTCTGAGCTAATTTTTTTAATGTCAATTATGGTGTTAAACATGTTTTTTAAAAAATAATATAAAAGAAGCTGGTGAGATGGCTCAGAAATTAAGATCACTGGCTGCTCTTCCCGAGAACCAGAATTTGGTTCCCAGCAGCCACACAATGGCATACACTGTCTATAACTCCTGTTCCAGGGAATCCAATGCCCTCTCTGGCTTCCATAGGTACCAGGCACATAAGTGGTACACAGACACATATATAGGCAAAACACCCACACTAATTAAGAAGAAGGGCAAATAAGTCAAAGCTGATTTTATAAAGAACGATGATTTAAAGTTTCCAACATTAGCTATCAATTGCTCTGCTAACTGAGAGGAGCAGACACTGGGGCAGTCCTGGAGGCAGCACTACCACTCACTCCTAAACTCCAGGGAAACCACTCTGCTAATCAGGTGGTAAAACTGGCCACTTAATATTGGTGTACTTGTGTCTTCATCACAGAGAAGCAAGGACAACTGGACACATAAAGTACATGTGAACCTCACAAAATCATTTCAAGTAACAAACATGTGAAATGTGTCAGGCCCTTCTTAAGTAAACAGGACATGTCATAGAGAAACAACACTGTGTACAACTCTTCTCAGAATGCTCAAGGAAGAATTAATCCATCCTCCAGCCATATGAGAAGATACAAGTTAGCCTGGTCACGTGAGGATGTAAATGAACCTGAATTCTTCTGCTTAAAAGACAAAACAAGGCCAGGCTTTGACGTATGACCACGGAAGTCCAGTCAACAAGTATTAGGTGGTTCCTGCCCTCATCCAACTCACAAACTGGAACTCAACTGTCAGTTGCAGTCTGGTGAGGTGGGTTATTGTTTCTGACTTTAAAGGAGAGATTAACTGTAATAGCATTCACTCCTATCTCTCCCTCTAGAGAAACTGCAGTCATAACTGACCAAGCAGATCTTACATACCTCATTTAGTCCATAAGAAAAGAAGGCAATGGCCCTAAGAGCAATGAAAAATATTTGAGTTAGCCAGAACACAGCAATGCTTCCTTTGAAATAAAAGGAGTGGCTCCAAAAAAGATGCACAACTTTGGCAGGTATTAGGGAAATGCAAACTACACCACAAGTAACTATACTCAGTAGGACCGCTACTATTCAAAAACAATTAATAAAAAGTATAGGCAGCCAGGCAGTGGTGGTGCACAACTTTAACCCCAGCACTTGGGAGGCAGAGGCAGGGGGAATCTCTGTGAGTTCAAGGCCAGCCTGGTCTACAGAGCTAGTTCCAGGACAGCCAGGACTACACAGAGAAATCTTGTCTCAAAAAACAAAAGAAGTATAGGCAAGCAAGTAGGGGGGTTAAGAGCATAAAGTGGCACAGCAAGTGTGGAAAGCAGCATAGCAGCTCCCCCAAAGAGGTTTATCATGGGGCTGGGAGGGCTCAGCAGATAAAGCACCTGACTTGCATATGGGTAGGCATCTATAATTCCAGTGATTAGAAGCCAGAGCTGAGATTCCTGGAGAAGGTGGCTAGCTAGACTAGTGGAATCCTGAAGCTCTTTGAGTTCAAATGGGAGACTCCCTGTACCTCAACACAGAAGGTAAAGATCAGTAACAAATGACACTCAACATCACATGTCCACATACACATGTGCTCAAATAAGAATGCACACTACACACATATACACAAAAAATGGTTAAGGTGGCAAAATATGTATACCATACTACAACTGTAAAAAGTTAATAATAAAAGATGGATATCACCCCGATTCCTAATAGTCTTAGAAGACTCAGGCACTTATCTCCAAGATGTAACTTTTTACTTAATAAAAAATGCAAACCTCATTTCCATGTGGATATATGACAATTAAGCATGTATATAATGCCTTTTCTGGACTACCAAAGGGTGTCATTCTTTTTCTCTTTTTTAATTGCTTTAGCAGGTTACTTATTACATGACTGCAGTTGGAGTCAATGTTTATTTGGCAATAAAATTGTTTTCATTCCCTTCCTTATTAAAACAACAACAACAACAAGGGAGTAGATATAAAAGAAATGTAAGTTAAATTTTATATTTTTTTAAAATTAAAAAACCTGATAAGAGACATCCATAGTATTTTCACATGGATTCTATTTAAAATAGCTTACTATAAAAATCTCCAAATGACTTGGCTAAAGTCTCAAGTATAACATAGCAACATCTTGTTTCTAAATAAATAGATAAATGGTAAAATTTTAAATTCACCACAAAATTTGAAATGCCAAAACTTAATTTTCAGAGTTCAGAAAAAAGAATTTTACATTGATACAATTTACCATAGCAATGTTTGCCAAGTCCTATGGTCCAGCAGCTTGCAAGTGCTCTGAGCAGGGTCTAGAGAACCCCAAGCTGTCTCAGTGGACCTGTCACTGCTCTTCATGAAGGGGCTCTAGTTCCAAAGAAAAGACCACACTGGACCTCAAGGGATCAGCCCTCTGGCTGGAACCTCCTGTTACTGCACCATACTAACTGGCAAAATGACAACGGCATGGGAAATCCATTCTTTCCCAAAACATTAGTTTGGTTTTTTTTGTCGTTTTTGTTTTGTTTTGCTTTGCTTTGCTTTTTTTCTGAGACAACAGCAAACTAAATACCAAATGGCCAGGGCACACATGGACGCTGTCTTTCAATGGCAGCTCAGCCCACACTTCCCCCATCATGCCTCAAATTGGGAGCAACAAGAAAGAAAACAGCAGAAGCCAGTTTACCAGCACAGCCCTCTTTTGCCTTCTCAACTGAGTACATATTGAGTTAAGAAGCATAAAAGGATTATTGCAAGATAAAACCCAGCACCAGGTGGCTGGGATGAGCTCAGTCAGTCACCTTTGGAATTAACGCTGGCTCTGAGCTAAAAAGAAATTCTACTTCCTCCTATCACTCAGCCTACAGGAGGAAACAGCAGTTGTCTGGGTGTGTCACACTCAGCAGGTAATTTGTGAACAACTACAATAAGCCAAGGATTGTTGCTGAAGGACACCCAAGATCCTCATAGAACTTATTTTCCATAGGGGAGGGAAAAAAGCAAAATAAATAATAAGCTACACAGACATCTGGAGAATTTTAAAACATTGTACGCTAACTCTGGTTCACTTATTTTTAAAGATATTATTATTATTTGTGTAAACATGTATATGCATGAGCGAGGAGGACAGAGGGAGATCAGATGCCCTGGAGCTGAGAGCTGCTAGATGTGGGTGCTGGGAATAAAACTCAGGTCCTCTGCAATAGCGGTATGTGCTCCTAACCACTGAACCATGGCTCCAGCCCCAAACTCAGATTCATTTATATATCTAATTGGTAAATGGTTTGGGGATTTTTTTGTTTGTTTTGTTTGCTTGTTTTTTTTTAATTCTGCCAACAAACCCACTAGAAAATAGCGTAATTATTCTAAACTGCCTTTCTTCATATACAATCTTTTGATATTTACTCCTACAGTTAATTGCTTACTAAAGCCAGAATGTGTAGTATGCATTAGCGTCTTTTGATTAGTATAAATTTCCGTAAATTAAAATGAAGAGTAATATAGATCTAAAACTATCTTAAAGATAGAATATATATGTGTATATGTGTGTGTGTGTGTGTGTGTGTGTGTGTACACACACACACACACACATTTTACTTCTGAGTCCTCTTCCTGGCATACAAGGGCCCCAAAAGCTCTACAAATCTTTGGATTTGGCCACATCAGGGTTTCCTTGACTTGGCACTACTGGAATCTGAGACTAGATAACTCTACTGCAAGCAGCTGTTCCGGGCACTGCAGAATGTCAGCAGCATCCCTGGCCTCCCCCTCCCCAACTAACACCCTCTGCCAGGGAGGGGGCTCTGATGACACTGCCAACTACCTCATCTGTCAGTCCTAGCTAAGAACTACTTACAAGTCTTCACAAATACATCATTTTATGGCATTAAAAAAGTTCTAAATGTTAACATGGAAGATTCACCTCAACATTCTCTAACCCAGTGCAAGCTTCCCAAAGGCTCCCTAATCATTAATTCCCTTCACTGCTCTATGACAGGCAGTAATAGGCAATCAGTTGATTGCTAAAAGTATGCCCTTTCAGAGCTAGAGGATTGGGTCAGTGGTTAAGAACACTGGCTGCTCTTCTGAAAGACCCAGAGTTTGATTCCCAGTACCCACATGACAGTTCACAACCATCTATTACCTGGGGTAATCTGATGCCTTCTACTAGCCTTTGTGGGCACTAGACATGCACATGGTGTACATATACATACATGCAGGCAAATGATTCATGCACATAAACATTAAAAAAAAATTGAGGCCCTAGAAAACAGCATAAGAAAATACATTTTAATAAATGGATATTGGTCCAAATGTTGAAAGTGAAATGTTTCTGGCTATATAAAAGAGCATAGTAAATATTTTAATTTTAAAATTTTAAAATTTAATTTTAAAAAGTGTATGTTAGTGTAGTGGTGTGAACCTTTAAGACCAGCCTGGCCTGCATAGCAAGTTCTAGACCAGACAATTCTATATAGTAAAACCCTAGAAAAAAAACAAAAACAAAGCCTGGTATTGTGGCACATGCCTTATTCCAGAAAGACACAGACACAGGAAAACTTCTGGGAGTTCTAGGCCAACCAAGGATACACAGACCCTAATAGTTTGTTTGTTTGTTTGTTTAAGTGAATGTTAGGACCATGAAGTTAGGACCATGGTAAGAGTGCTTGTTCTGCAAGCATAAGGACCTGAGGTCAAATCCGCAAAACTCAACAATTACACATCTGTAACCCAGCTTAGAGGGGTAGACATGGGCCAACCTAGACTAACCAAACAACAAGCTACCAGTTCACTGAGAGAGCCAGTCTCTAAGCAGGAGGTGGACACTAATATGGAAGATACCCAAAGTCCTGCGCAAACCTCCAAAGGCACACACATGGGTACACACAAACCCCAAGAAGCAAGGTGGTATTTGAGACAAGCTTTGAAGAGAGTATACCTCACTTAAGTGAGGTAGCAATCAGAAAAGATGGGATGACAGAATCAAATAAGCAAACAAATAAGGTTGGGATGGTGTGAATCATGAAGCATAAGATACAATGGCTAGGGCTGCAGAAGGGTCGACAAGTCTCAACAGAGTTGAACTCTAAGGGCTTTAGTCAAGTCTGAACATGGCAGAGGCCTCCCTCCCTGGAGATGTGGTGAGCTGTTCTACCTGGATGTGCAAGATGAATAACCTGGGGTAACTGTGGGAGCCCGAGGCCATTCTGATGTACTGGCAGGAAATGATACTGGTTCCTAGTATATGTCTTACATTTCTAGATTCTGGTTGTATTTGAGTCTATATCATTTCTTAAATGCCAATAAGTAGCCAAGAACTTTGTTTCAGAACCTGCCAAGCAGCTTCTGTGCCAGGGACACTGGGAATGAGAAAGAGGAAGAGGTAAGGTTGGTGGTACCCTGTGTCATTCATCAGTGTAGGGACTAGCAGAGTGGGGGATGGAACGGTCAGGTGACTCTGAAGTAATGGAGACTGATGGCAGTGATCTTGAGGCTCAAACCTGTCTGGGTGAAAAGCAAAACTGCAGAACTAGAAAAAGCAATAGTAGAAGGCAAAGGGAGTCCAGGGAAGGTGTCCAGAAAGGAACACAGAACACAGGCCTTTAAGGGGTGGGCACTTCTTATCAGGTCTGAGTTCTGGGACAGCAACAATGAAATTAGAAATTCATTCAGCATGAGAAGCCAAGAGGCAGATTAAGGAACAGCTGGTGGGGGTGTGGGATGAGGGGGCATGTGGAGGGGGTGTGGAGAACAAGCCAGGCTGGTGGAAGCGGGAGGGGACCACTGGTCAGCAGGGCAGGGAGACAAGACATGCAGTGAGAGCTTAGCAAGTGTCAAACACAAGGAGTATGTGGACGGGATGCCCCGCACAAAAGGTGATATGGACACCAGGAAAAGGAGCATATAACAAGGAAACCCCAAGGGCTTCAGCCTTGAAAGAATGCTCTAAATTGCTCTGACCATTAAGAGAGCTCAGGGTGGGAAGAAACAGTGGGACTCTAGAAGAGAGACCTAGGTGAAGACAACAATAATCAGGACGCAATAACAAGCTGGTGCTCAAGAGCTGATAACTTCAAATAAAATGTGGAGTTCTGGTTTACTTAAAAAATCTGGACATCTGGCAAAGTGGATGCACAATCCTGCCTGGCTTTCATGCCGCTGGGCACCAAGAGGGCTCAAGCCTGTAATCCCAGGAGGCAGAAGCAGGACGGCAGCCATTACTTTGATGCCAGCCTAGTCTACACAGTTAGCTCCAGGCCAGTCTAGGCTACACAGAGATGTCTTATCTGGAAGGGAAAAGACTAAAAAGGCAAGACAAGGCATGAGAGGAGATGGTAGGGTAAATGAGGAGGGGGAGAGAAGAGGAAGGGAGGGGGTACCAAATGCAAAGGCTAAGCAGCAACAGATCACTACTTTAAAAAGAAAACTACAGGCAGGGGTGTAGTGCTGTAAGCCTTTAATCCCACCAAAGGCAGAGGCAGGAGGATCTCTGTGAGTTCAAGACCAGTCTACTTAGTAAGTTCCAGGACATCCGGGACTATGTAGAGACCTTGTCTCAAAAAAAAAAAAAAAAAAATATAGACACAAAAATATTGCTGATAATGTTAGTATAACATATGACACAAAACACATAGCTTTTGCAGCCACTGTGGTAACAGCAAGGCAATTTTGAAAGAATTAAATATATGGCCGGATATAGCTTAGTGATAAAGTACTTGCTTAGCAAGCATGAACCCCAACACCACTAATATGTGTGCCCTGTACATATATGCTAAAGAAAATTGCCAATTAGCTATTCTATTTCTGAGTACATACTTGAAAAGAAATAAAAGCAAATATTCAAATCTAGCCACTATTCATTTTCCATAATAATGAAAAAACAGGAGAAATTCAGAGTTTAGCTATGGAATGGAATACTGTTTAACTTACAAAATGACTGACCCTTGAAGTGGTAAGCTGAAGCCATGTGCCCTGGAACATTTTAGTATCTAGCTTTCTACTGCACCTTTTCTGTTTTGAGCTGTAAGTGCCATTATGTTAAACTGCACCCCATGTTCATTACAGTCACATATTGTACAGGTTTGTAGCTGAGAGCAACAGGTCTCCGTACACAGCCTGTAGGCTACAGCAGTTAAGTTTAAGTACAGTTAAAGAAACTGCTTGATTATGAATTCCTCCTGTCGTTAAGCAACAGGACTAGTTACAAAACTGACATACTAGAGAAAAATATTTATTTGTAATGGGTGACCAGTTTGAGTGAATTCTGGACTGTATTTCCTTAAAGGTCCCCGAGCATTGCTTAGTTTTCTGGATGTAATGGTGCATGATTTTCTCCTACACACAAACCCTGCTGCTCCTATTATAACTGCAAAAGCCCTGCTCTCAGAATAGCCAGGGTGTGAGCACTATGTAGGCACACCCCTAAAGTACTCATACAATGGAATGGACTTTTGACTTCAGCCTGCACTTCCCTTTGCAGGGTGCCTAGTCCTCCACTTGTAACTGAGTCAGTAGATACTGCTCCTCCACCTATAAAATAACCACTAAGTACTAAAGGGCAGAAAGAATGGAAAAGAGAACCAGTAAGCATCCAGGCTGACACTCGTTACTCCTTCCTTGTTGCTGACTTGCAAGAAAAGACCATCAGCCCTAAAAACAAGTGTGTTTTCTTGGCTTGACTGGAAACAGGAACACCATTTTGTGTAAGCTCTGAGTAAACAGACCAGAACACTGATTTACCAAAGCCACACTGGAAGGAACTCAGGATGAGGTCTGAGGAACCTCAGGATAAGCTTTCACACCTACACCTCCAGTCTGGTAGGAGAGGTGTTTAGACAGTGCCAGTGAATTAATCTCACCAAGATTTTTAAATAAACAAGAGTCACTCCCTGAGGCTTCAAAGGTTACCATGACTCAAGGTACACAAAGGCTACTTTACCAGTGTGACCAGCAAATGCCATGTTCTGGTAATGCTGTGTATGTCCACAAGAAAATTATCTTGTGTATAAGCCAACTTCTAATGGTCACAGAGATCCATTAACTGTGCAGAGCATGCAGCTAGGGCTGGCAAGGAGGCTCAGCAGACACAGGCACCTGCAGCCAAATCAGACAACCGGAGTCTATCCCAGGACCCACATGGAGAGAAACCAGTTGTCCCCTGACTGCCACAGGTGCCCCACCCCCACAAAATAAATAAATTTAAATGTAATTTTAAAGCATAGTTACTACCCTAGCAAAGAAGCACTCTCTAAATTAAGATGACAGGAAAGTATAACTTTCTGCCAATTTATAAATCACTAGAAAAGGTAGGGGAGTAGGGAAGGAGGAGGTAGAGATGGCAACGACCAAAAGGGATCGTTTATATGTATGAAATTGTCAAAGAATAAATAAAAGATATCCTATTTTAAAAACACTAGAAAAGGTGAAAAAAAGGTGTTTTTTATAGTTTTGTAACAGAAATGTTTTTATACAACGTAATGTACACAGGTGTTCATGTCAATTTCTTTTCCAATGTCTATCTAACTTTTTAAAAAAGTAGTAATTATTATACAGTAAAAATAATTTTTATTTAGCTTTGACTTTTAAATGTTATCACCAGAACAGAGAAGCGTTCTGTGCTCATCTCCAAGCAGCTCACTCCTGTTCACATCCTCTCCTCTCCTGAGGCTCAGTCACTTCCTGGACTCAACATCCCTGTGACTTTCTCAAAGAAAGTTATATAAAGAGAATCACACCGTGAACCTAGCTAGCTCTGTGTGTGTGTGTGTGTGTGTGTGTTGTGTGTGTGTGTAAGCCAGATGTTGACGATGGACTTCTTCCTCAAGTACTTTCTACCTTTGTGAGAAAGGTTTTCTCACTGAACATGGATAGAGCTTACTGGCCAGCAAGCCCTAGGGATCTTCCCATGTTCACTCTGCAGCACTGGGTTACGGCTGCACACAGCCAAACTCAGCTTCTTCTTTTGGCTGCTGTGGTCCTATTGTCAGATTCTCCTGTTTGTGAAGCAGGCATTACCAACTGAGCCACCTCCCCAACTACTACTTGGGGTTTTTTGTTTGTTTTGTCCCAAGACAGGGTCATATAGACTTAGGCTGGCCTCTAACTGCTATGCAGCTGAAGTTAGCCCTGAACTTGTGATCCTCCTGCTTTTACCTCCCAAATACTGAGACCAGAGGAGTGTACCACTATGTCTAGTTTATACAGTGCTGGGCGTGGACCCCTGAACTTCATTCACACACTCGAGGCAATACTCCACCAACTAAATGGCTATATCCCCAGGGCAAATGCTAGTGCTTATGTAAATAAAGCTTCATTAAGAAAATACCCATTAGTGGGATTTGCTAGAACATGTACACTTAGTAAGAAACTGCCACCAGAGGAAAGGCTCAGTGGTGAACACTGGCTGCTCTTCCAGAGGACCCCAGTTCAATTCTCAGCATCCACACAGTGGTCCTCAACCATCCGTAATCCCAATTCCAGGAAATCCAATGTCCTATTCTAACCTTGCAGGTACCAGGCACAAAAGTTACGCACATACATACATGCAGGCAAAACACCCATACACACACACACACACACACACACACACACACACACACACAAATACACACTCCCTTAAACAGAGAACACAAAAGGTAATTTTTATGACTCAAGAGCATCCTTTTTAAAGCATGTACCATACATCATTACTATTTTGAAAGTTATTTTTTAAAGAGCATTTGTGTGTGAATGTTTTGCCTATTTGTATGTATGGGCACCACATTCACACCGGTGCCTGTAGAAGTCAGAAGAGGGCTTCCGATCCTCTGGAAATGGAGGTACAGATAGCTGGGTACCACTAAGTGAATGCTGGGAATCAAATCCAGGTCCCCTGTAAGAACAAGTGCTCTTAACAGCTAAGCCATGTCCCAGCCCCTCAAAGTCATCCTCAGAATAAATACTGCAGTACCCTCAGGGACACCAAAGTACACGGGATTATTTCCTTGTTTAAAAATAGAACCCAGAATTCTGTCTGTTTTTTGCAGTTTCACATCTTCTCTCTGGTGTCACTTTTTGCTATTAATGGTGCCCCTGCCTCCAGCAGACTTTCTTCTTCGACCTCTCTCTCCTCAAGCGGTGCTGAGGATATGGACAACTGGGGTTGCTACAACTACATCTCCAAAGGCTGGAGCAGACTGAGAGAGAGCATAAAGGATCCTACAGGCAGGGAAGACACTACTCTCCTGCCATGCTACCCAAGGTTCTTGATATCTTGCTTGGTTGCTAAGACTTTTCTAAAACCTAAATTTCTTAGGCATTTTTCAAAAAGGTGAGATTGCTAAGAAGACCACAGGCTCTCACCCTGAAGCCCATGCTAGCCTCAAACTCAGGATCCACCTGCCTCAACTTTCTAAGTAGTAGGGTGACAGGCACGTCCCACCAAACATATCTAGATTGTCTTAAATCTAGCTTCACACACTACACTGGCCAAAATCCCAAGTACCTACTAGGTATGGAAGGCATTCACAAGGGCCAAAGATGTTACAATTAGCAGATAGGTGGTGTGGTCCTTTAAATCTCAGCCTCAGGAGGCAGAGGCTGGGGCAAGTGGACCTCTGTGAGATTGAGAACACCCTGGTCTACATAGAGACTTCCAGGCCGGTCAGGACTATAAAGTTAGGTCCTGCCTTTAAAAAAAAGAAAAGGTTTACAATTTAGAAGAATCAAACATTTCTTACAGAAAGGTAAAAATGCACACAAGCATTCGTGAGCACACACACACACACACACACACACACATTCTAATTTGAATATTCAATGTTTTCTTGACTGACTAAAGATACAGCCCTGTGCTGTTAGCAAAAGCAGATAATAACGCTGTGTTTTAAATGTCACTCCCCATCACCAAGCAGCATTAAACCAGGACCTTTTCAGGCTGTCCACTAGAGGTGAATCACAGAGGAAGGGCTCCACTTTCCCCTCCCAAGAGCCCCAGGCTATGAGAAAAAGTGAGAGGCACACACTGCTTCTCACATCAACTAGCTGAGAAATGACACGCTGTGAATCTGCCACGATCCTGGGCCAATCACCACTCTTGCAGCTGCCTCCACCCACAGACTTAAACACAACTTCACCAATTGCAACAGGACCCTGGGTGGGACTTCCTGGGTGGGACTTCCGTGATCAGTTTAGGTTTAACTACCACTATCTCCTCACTGCCAGCAGGAATGACCAGGAAGAGGGAGACAGTGTAAAACTTCCAAGGCAAGCTCACTTTCCAAAGGAATTACAAGCGGGAAGACTGTGTGAAAACTCAAACAGCCTCACCCTCCATTGCCCCCCAAAGTAAGTTTGAAAGAAAACATGAAAATGCAAGCTATCCAATCTTCTGAGGATCAGTTAGGTGCTCAGCTTTCAGTCAAGTGTGGGCCCTTAAGCTCTCCTCTGGCCCAATGTTGGCTGATGCGTCTTCTGCCAAAGGGACACACAGCAGAAGGCTGACAATGTGCAGCTCTCCTTACCCACCCATCAGGGCCCGCTGAAGGTCACTGAATGCTTCCTGTGCAGCAGAAAAAATAGCTCTTGAAAACTTGTGCCTATGCCAAACGACCACCCCCCCAACTCTTCCTGATTCTGAACTAGTACCCTCGCACCAGACACACAGAACTGACAGGGTCCCATCTCAAGTTTTACAGTACCTTGAAATCTAACACCAAAATTTTACCATAGCCAGTTTCTCCAAACATCTCATTTCCAAAGGCAGAGAGGGGCAGGGGGGTCTGCTCTCAGACTCAGAGAGCAGCACGATCCTCTACACAAAGTTCCCCTCCCACAGCTTTGGAGTCGATCTATTTTGAGCTGCTTGTCCCTAAGGCCCTGGCGATCCACTGTCACTGTTTATTCTACAGGCTTCCACGATAAACCTGTTGCTGGCAAAGAGCGGGTTAACTTCGACAGATGCATATACAATTAAGTCTAAGACCACCGAGTAGCCTGGCAGCCTCCAAAAGGAGGGGAGAGGCTGAGGATGTTGGGGATGACACCACCAATCCCACTTGGGCTGTGGGTCTGTCCACCGGCCTTAAGTGTCTTATACACAAGTCTACCGGCCAGCAGCAGACCAGAGAGAAAGTGGAGAGGAATGGCTATGGGTAGACTTCAACCACACTGGGCCTAAAGGGCCCGACATCCATCTTGCTCCAGGCCACCTCTGCGGAGCTCGCATCGAGCCTGAGCATGGTGACACGCTGTGTCCCGAGAGGGCCCCTGAGAGACACTGAGGCCTGCTCCCTGGCCCTTCCACAGGCAGGGGCACCCAAGACTCAGCCTGGGACAGACTGGGCTTCCCGGAACTACTCCAGCCCTGACACTGGCCCAAAGGGGCCCCACAGGCCCAACTCAAACCCAAGCCCGAAGGGACACTAGGCCGAGCCTTGAACCCTGGCCCAAGGGACCTCGGGATCAACTCTGACCCTGGCCCAAGGGACCTCGGGATCAACTCTGACCCCTACCCAATCAACTCCAGGCCCAGCCCAAACACAAGCACGAAGAGGCCAGTAGCTCAACTCTGACCCCTGCCCAAGTGACCCCAGACACCAACCCTGACCCAAACCCGCAAGGATCCCAGTCCAAGGGGCACCAGGCACGCCCCTGACCCGGGCCCAAAGACACCCCAGGCCCACCCCTGAGAGTACCCGGCCCTCCGGCCCCAGCCGCACCTTGACGTGGAAGCGGATGAGCGCCAGGCGGATGCAGTGGGCCATGCAGACCGGTGGCAGGAACCAGACCTTGGGCGGTGGCGTGCCCTTGTTCTGGACATGGCTGACGATCTGCTGCGCTGTCTGCCGCTCGTTGCCCTGCCGCTTGACCCACTCGTGCAGCCGGGCCTTCTCGAGCGCGCCGTTGAAGAAGACGAAGAGCTCGATGTTGCCGCCGAAGCAGGCCTTGGCCAGAGCCGCCAGGTAGCCGAGCATGTGGTTCCACTGGCCGCCGCTCACCCAGTCGGTGTAGAAGCCACCGTACAGGCGGTGCAGGCAGTTGTCGGCATCCACCAGCAGGCGCAGCGGGGTCTGCGGGGGCCGCTGCCGCCCGCCGCCCACCAGACTGCCCCGGGCCAGCTTCTGCAGCTCCACCGGCACCACGGCGCTCGGACAGTGCTTCTCGATGTAGTCCTGGAAGCCCTGCACGCCCATGGCGGCGGCGGGGCGGGCGCGCGCGGGCGGCGGCGGCGGCAGCGGCGGCGGGGCCGGCGGCGGCGGGGCGGGGGGCGGCGGGGCCGTGGCGCGGCCGGCGGGCGCGGGCAGCCTCAGGGCGGGCTGGGGCTGGCCGGGGGCGCGCTCACGGCCGCCTCGGCCGCCATGTGCTGCCACCTCCCAGGGCCATGTCTGGGGAGGGACCTGCGCCGCCGCCGCGCTGCGAGGCCGAGGCCGATGCTGGGCCGGGCGGGGCGGCGCTGACGTCGGGCCCGCCCGCGCGGACGCGGAAGGCGGAAGAGGCGGCGCCGGGCCGCGGCCGGGCTCCCGGGGCGGCCGGGGCCGGAGGAGGAGGAGCGCCGCTTGGCTTGTCGAGCCCTCAGGGGGCCGCGGCCGGGCGGGCTCGGGGTGGCGCTCGGGCCTGTGCGGGCCGCGCCCCGAGGCCACGGGCCTCCGAGGCCGACTCCGCCCAGCGCGCGGCAGCGAGCCCGGGAGGCGTGGCCGGCAGCTTGCGCTCCTCCTCCACCGCGTGGTGTGAGCGGCGCGGCGAGGGAACCCGGAGCCTGCGAGCGCGAGCCGCTGAGGCAGACAGGGGCGACAAGATGGCGTCGCTCCCGGGACCAGGCCGTGACTTCACGGGCTCGCGTCAGAGCCCGGCTGAGGACACTCCGAGAGCCGCAGGCCTCCCGGCGTGGCGCCGCCCTCCGGAGACGGGCGGGCGTGCGCCGCCTCGGGGGTGCGCGAGCAGGCAGCCGGGACCCCGCTAAACCCCGGCGGCGACGGTACGCAGGCTGAGCTGGGAGCCGGCGTTCGGACGGACAAGTCTGTCCCAGTGCTCCTGGGCGTCCCAGGGAGCTGGGGATGTGGCTCGGCTGGCAGACACGAAGCCCAGGGTTCGACCCCTGTGTGTCGCACAGGCCTTAGTCCCTGCGTTCCGGAAGAAGTGGAGGCAGAAGGACCAGAAGCTCAAGGTCGTCTCCATCCAACTGGAAGCCAGCCCGGGCAGCGAGAGACCCTGTCTCAAAAAAAAAAAAAAAAAAAAAAAAAAACCGAAGTGTAAAGGAGCGTTTTCGCTTACCTCCAGTTCTTCATCCGTTCTTTCTCTGGGCGCGCCGCTGCTGGAGCGGGGTGCACCGGACACAAGAGTCACCCTTCACGCAGAGCTACCGAGCAGCGAGTCAAGCAGACCCAAAGCCCCGATCCGATCAGTCTCCGAAAACAGGCAAACGGAGTTCTGTAGTTTTTATTTTTTTTTTCCCCCTTTTGAAGAATATTTTTATTCTTTGGCAATTTCGTACATGTATTACGATGTATCGTGATCATAACACCTCATTCTTAACCTCAAGCACGGGGGCCCCTGTGACGTAGATAAAACGCACTTGATGCCTTGATGGATTTCTAAAGCCCGATGTATGAAATTTAGTGATGAGGACAGGATTACGCTTTATTTAGAAATTGGAGTTGCACTTAAAACCTCGCTAAATAATAACACCCCAAAAGTAGGCAGGTTTTTTTTTATTATTATTCATAGTATACAAGATTGAGCATGAGTCTCTGACACTTGTATTTTCATTAACAAGATTTCATCCAGTTGTTTAGGTTTGGGTTTATTTTTGTTGAGGTTTTTGTTTGCTGGTCTGTTTGGACAGAGCTGATGGACCAACCCAGGGCCTTGCACATGCTCAAAAGCCTTTTTCCACTGCTGACTCTTCATGCTGTTACTTCTCTTAAACATTCGTATTTTTATTTTTAAAAAAATAGAGAAAAACCTTTGTGCTAGTAGTCATGGTTCTGGAAATAAATGTACTTTTCATCTTAGACAGGAACGCTAAGGTTCTGGAGGTGGACCACCAAACCTGTGTCATCTTCAGTTCAGTCCTCCTAAAACTCACTTTGCCTGTGAAAACCGTGCCTTTCACTGATCTCCCAGGTTAGACAGATGCTAGTAATACTGGATTTATAGTACTTCTCCTGTGGTTAATGATGGGGGAAACTTTTGGCTAACAACACTGCAAATAAAACTCAGGGGTTCAGTGATATTTAAATTCTCTAAATACCAAGGTAAAAGCAAGCCCTATTTAAAAATTCTACGGGAGGCAGAGGCAGGCCGATCTCTGTGAGTTTGAGACCAGCCTGGTCTATAAGAACTAGTTCCAGGACAGCCTCCAAAGCCACAGAGAAACCCTATCTCAGGGGGGGAAAAAATTTCTATAACTTTTTATCTGCCTGGGAATATAATATGATTAGGTTAAGATTAGGGGGGCTTTTTTTCTTCATTTAGTCTCTGGACTTTATTAGAGAAATTTCATGAAAAGATTACAAACCTATTGAGAGAAAAAAAAAAAAAACCTGAAAATTTACAATGTTAAAAACTGCCTAAACATAGGCTTCACAAGAATTACCAAATAAAAGTAAGATTACTGGTGCTTCTAGGGGATACACACCTTTAATCCCAGCATTCAGGGTGCAAAGGCAGGTGAAGCTTTTGGGTTCAAGGTTAGTCTGGTCTACATAGTGAGTTCCAAGACAGCTAGTGCTACATAGAGACCCTGTCTGGGAAAAAAAAAACAACAACAACAACAACAAAAATATGATTACTGGATTAAAACCAAAGCCAACCACAATGTGTAAAACTTACCAAACCAGCAGGAGAAATTCATGCTTTTAGCTCTTCCCCATTTTAACTTGTTTCTGATTGGTTAATTCTTCTATGCTTAAAGCAGGAAAATATTGCCCATTTTTGGATTGGGAGTATTGGGTTGGGTTTGGGGGATTTTATTTAGACAGTTCCACTCATAGCCTGAGGTGACCTGTAGTTCACTATGAAGTCCAGCCAGCCTCAATTTACAGCAATCCCCCGACTTCGTCTCCAGATTTCTGGGATTTCAGATGTGAGACACAATGCCTGACAAAAATGCTGGTACTAACAGGTGAGTTTTTCTTCAGGTGGTGGAGATCTCTTTCCTACCCATGTAGTCGACAGCCAAGGTTAGAGGAACTCCAGGCCCCAGCTAAGTCTGGATTCTGACCCTGAAGAGAGACAGTAGTCCCTGCTTGGGATCCTGTGATGTGTGCCTAGGCCTGATCGGTTCATTGGTTGTTACTTCAGAGCTCACCCCCAGCGCAGGCTTTTTCTGAAGTCTTAGGGCTTTTCTTGTCAGAGTTTCAGGTACTCTTCTTCTCAGTTAGGAGGATTATAAATGTTCTCTCCACAGCTGTGAACATTTTCCCTTTGAACTGTTTTAAAAATACATTTAAAGTTTTAAGTTACAAGCCAGTGGGACAGTGAAATTGGACTCTGTCAAATCTAAATTTGGCAAATGTCTTAGTTAAGTTTCTCTTGTGATGAAACACCATGACCAAAAGCAACTTGGGTTGGAAGGGGTTTATTTTGCTTACACTTCGGTTCCTGGAAGCAGGAACTGAGATGTACTGTAGAGGATCACTGCTTACTATCTTGCTCCCGGTGGTTTGCTCAACCTGCTTTCTTATACATCCCAACACCACAGCCCAGGGATGGCACCACCCACAATTGGCTGGGCCCTCCCACCTAATCACTAATGAAGAAAATGCCTTATAGGCTTGCCTGACGTTATGGAGGCACCCTAGCTTGTGTTAGCCAGCACAACACAGCACAGATAACAGTCTTGAAATGAGTTATTTACCATCTCAGCCAGAAGTCCCAGTACTTCCTTGATTGCCGGAATTGTTCCTTACCTGCCCATCCATGCTAGTGCAAGCACCAGATCACTTCTTGGCATCTAAAACCAACTTCTCCCACACCCTTCTTTACTGAAGCTAGAGATATGGGCATCCTACTTTGTGGACCCCACCCAGTGCTCCTGAACTTTGATTGCCATAGGCCAGCGTAGAAAGGAAAGGAGAAAGTACAAGTGTCTAATTTTGCACTGGAACCAGGATCCTAGTAAGATTTTCTGAATCAACAGATCTCTGCCTTTTCCCCTCAAGTAGTGAATGGGGTTTAGGAAAGTGTTGCTGTCCTTTGAGAAGCCATGTTCCTGTTTTCCTCCTGGTTCCCATATTGGAGCACAAAGAAAGGAGAGTGACTCCTATGGTTAAATTATTAAATCATTTGCAAATTTTGGAGCTGCAGAGGAAATGGAAGGTCGGTAATTGGTCCCCTGGGCCTTTCCAGCATGCTAACAGTTCTGTTTGGCTAGTCCTCAGGCCCTGTGATAGCAAGAGTGGAGAAGGCATGATCAACATGCATTGTATATTACAGACAACTAACATGTAAATTACCTTTCTGTCTTTACAGGTTTCCAGAGGTTATTGTGTTCATTGTAGAGTATCTCCTAGAACCAAACAAAAATAACCTACTCAGAAACACTAAGGCTCATTCATTCCCAAGGCCACCAGTGTGGCAAAACATACATCAGTGGCCAGATCTGTAGGCCCTGTCCAACAGGTCAGCTGTTGATGCTAGTGTCACCACCAAACAGGGGCATAGTTTTCTCAGGTTGAGTAAGACAGGTCCCTCCACATGGGTGAAAGCATCCAGCACTGCTGTTGAACTTAGGTTCCCAGAGTTTCATCTTATGTTTTCAGCCTAAGAGCACTACCTGCTTTTGACAATTTCCTTTAGGGGAGGATGAAGAAAGCATGGTTGCCCCTGCACGTGTGTGGAGGCGGAAGTCAGCATGGGTGTCTTCTGTCCTCCATCTTCTTTTGTTAAAAAGGGTCTTTCTGCTCAACCTGAAGTTTGCTGTTTTGTCTAGACTAACTGGCCAGTGAGACCCCAGAACTCACCTGTCTACACCCACCTCATGCTGGGGTGACAGATGGCACCACCATACCCCGCTTTTATGTAGGTACTATGGACCAGAAATCATATCCTCATGTTTGTATAACAAGCACTTTACCCGCTAGGCAACCTCCCCAACCCCCCCCCTTTTTTTAAGCCATCATGCTATCCAAGCTTGTACCCAGATGGCTTTGGGCCAAATCAGAAAAAGCTATGTTCAAGAGAAGAATTGCTGAGGACTTTGAAATGAGGGCTGTGAGTCTCCTAGGCAACTTCCAAGAGGTAACCCAAGCAGCAGCTGTAGTGGAAGCTGTTGTACTGTAATCCTGTTTGGAGAAAGAACTTTCTAGTCATTTTATAAATGCTGCCTGATAGAATGCAGGGTGAAATGTCTAGGTTTTTTTGAGAAAGGCTCTCACTACAATGCCCAGGCTGGCCTAGACTCATGATCCTCCTGCCTCTGCCTTTTATGCACTAAGGTTTCAGAAGTGTGCCACCACCCTCAGCTACTGAACTCTTGAATTAAATTTTGCTTTTAAGTGTGAAAATTCAATGGAAGTCTTTAAGAAATTCATTCAAATAAAATGATTTTAATGTTTAACCATTTGTAGATGAGTTACTTAGTAATCCGTCATACTTGTGCAAACAATAACAATGTATCCAGAAAAATCACTGCTCTTACACCAGAGTCTGAGAAGAGGTCCCAGCTGGGACACATGAGCCTGATTCTTTCTGGAAAGCACAGACATCCTGAGAACAGCAGAGACTCCCTGCTTAGGCCTGGGACCACAGCCAAAGAGACTTGGGTTACTTGAGCTACAAGAACAAAGTGCATGTAGAAAACAGTAAGCACTGCCTCAAATTCAGAAAGCAATGGGGTAGAGCTGCTGACATGGGAAAGCTCCACCCTAAGACACTGGGACTGAAGAACTGCCCTTCTTTCCTGCTCACCATTGCTGCCCCCTAAAGGTTCCCAGCATCTAGGGTAGGGAGAGCTGATCCTGGGAGTGGAGCCTGGAACACCATCTATCACATAGGGCAATCCACACCCAGGATTTCATCACAATTAGGATCCTACCTGGTCCTTTGTATAAAAGCTAGCCTTAGGCTAGGCATGGTGGCACACATGCTGGGAGGCAGAGGCAAATGGATCTCTGATTTTGAAGTCAGCCTGGTCTACAAATGGAGTTTGTAGATAGTCAGGGCTCTGATACACAGAGAAACCCTATTTTGAAAAACCAAAACCCCTCTCTTAGGGTTTCATTGCTGTGAAGAGACACCATGGCCATGGCAGCTCTTACACAGGAAAACATTTAACTGGGGCTGACTTACAGTTCAGAGGTTCAGTCCATTATGGCGGGAAGCATGGTAGCATCGGGCACACATGGTTCTGAAGAAGTAGCTTAGCATACACTAATAAAGTTTTGGAGTCTGGAGAGATGGGCTGAGCAGTTTAGAGCACTTGTTGCTCTTGCACAGGTTTGATTCCCAGCACCCACATGGTAACTCATACCCATCCTAACTCCAGTTCCCACCCTCTCCTGTCCTCCACAGGAACTAGACAGGCACATGGTGCACAGAGATATATGAAGGTAAAGCATTCATGTACATAAACCAAAAAAATAAATAAATGTTAAAACATCTAAGGCCGCTCTGCAGTAGTGGTGCATGCCTTTATTGTAAGATTTGTGTAGATCCAAACCTTAGAAAACATAAGCCTTTGATTGTAAATTGATTTTCTACCAAGCCAAATGTCTAAAAGAACTATCCTGTTGTAATTTGATCCACTCGACTTTCTCCTTTTGAATTTAACACTACCAATTACACTAAAGCCCAATATCTGCATTTATTACAAAGGCTCTCAATAAAGACGCATATGCATTCCTGTTGGTGTAAAAACACTGCATGCCATTTCCATCCCTTAGGAGACTAAAAACTGCTGTAGCAAATAGTTCAATGGCTTAATCCATCAAGTCCATGCTTATTAAACATAATTGTGTGTGCTCGTGCACACACACACACACACACACACACACACACACACACACTTCCAGGATCAAGTTTATTGACATGATTCAGTGATAACCCTGAAACATGCTTAGGACTGCTAGGTATGGCCCCAGATTTCTCACAGGAAGGAGCCCTCTACAAATGGCATGGTAACAAATGAAGGAGGGGAAGTGAACTGAGAAGGCAAAACTGGAAAATCTCATTAGAGGCTTAAAAAAAAAAAAAAGAAGAAGAAGAAGACAGTACATGAACTCAGAGCAAAACAGCAATGAGATGGTCCTTTTCAAGTCTGCTGGCAACAGCCCCCTATGCTAGCCCAAGCCTAGAGCAACACATTTCCATATATTTGGTATTCAATAGAATACAAAAAGAGTACTTCTCACTTGTTATATAGAAGGGCTGCTTTATATAAGAAGCTAGAAACACATGTACCCAGTATAATCCCAACTTCCCAAGCACTTGGACTACAATGATGGCAAAAAGAACATTGAATTTAACCACATTAACTGGATTGCTTGATATAGTCTACCCCACTTCAGTCCGTACACACCCTCAAATTATGGCATTTCAGGTTTTTGTTGCTGTTGGGTTTGGGGGGAGGGTGTGGCAGGATTTCTTTGTGTAGCTTTGGCTGTCCTGGATCTAGCCCTGTAGACTAGGGTGGAGGCCTTGAACTCAGAACTGCCTGCCTCTGCCTCCCAAGTGCTGGAATTAAAAGTGTGCACCACCACCAGGCTGTTTTTTTTTTTTTTTTTTTTTTTTTTTTTAAAAATTAATTGGGACTGAACACTGGCTGCTCTTCCAGAGGACCTGGGCTCAGTTCTCAAAACCTACATGGCATCTCCCAACTGTAACTCCAGTTCCAGAGGATCCAACATCCTCACACGAACAGATGTGCATATAGAATAAATAAATAAAATAAACCAGATAGTGATGGCTCACCCCTTTAATCCCAGCACTTGGGAAGCAGAGGCAGGAGGATCTCTGCATTTATAGACAAGCCTAGCCTGGTCTATAAAGTGAATTCCAGGACAGCCAGAGCTGTTAAATAGAGAAACTCTGCCTTGGAAAAACTACAAATAATCTTGACCCTTAAATTTACTGCAGGGTTATGGTGCAGTCTGCTCTTTTAAAACGCCATGTGTAAGCTTTCTTCCATTTAAATTCTCCACTGGGTTAATGCCTGTGTTTTTGTACTGGAGAAATGGAACACTGCCACTTGGAGAGCCATCCACACTGGTACATAGGAATGGCTCTTGAGAAAGTTCTTCACTACGTTTCTCCCGAACCCCCCTTTCTTCACGTCTTGACTGGTCTCTGCTGCCTTCTGAACAATTTAGCATCATTGACAGCTTGGGCTGTTTCCTTCCCAGCCAATCAAGGAGCTGTCCCCATGGTTCAGTTCTCACCAGTGCTAATAGATAGAAATAACTTCCCTCTGGCATCAAACCTGGTTATTCAAACCAATCTTTATAATTTCATTAAGCTCTAGGCTTCTGCTATTCCTTCCCGCCTCTGTTGAGACATGCACCACCCGACCTGGCCTAGCAATAAATGTTTAATTCTATTTACTTTATGTGTATGGGCATTTTGTCTGCATGCATCTGTGCACTGTGTGTGTACTGTGCCCCGGAGGGTCAGAAGAGGACATTGGGTCCCTTTGGAACTGAAGTCAGACTGTGAGCCTCCAGGTAGTTGCTGGGGATCAAGCCCAGGTCCTCTGGAAGAAGCAGACAATGTTCTTAACTACTAAGCCATCTCTTCAGCCTCAACTGTGCACTGCTTTGATTACATCTGTAGACTTCCACTCTGTATTTTCTTGAGTAGTTTTTTGTACTTGAGCCATTTTTACAGTTTTCCTCTATAACACAGAATCTCTCCATCCAACATGATTAACTAACAAAGTTCCTGTGAATGGGTTTCCATGTTGTCTTCAAGTCTTCATTTAACTTTCCACAGAGCTTTTATGATTCAACCAAGGAAGAAACAATATTTTCTTAGAGTTCATGTAATGTAGATTGTTATGCAATACACTGAGAATACTTTTCTTTAAAAAAAAAAAAAAAAAGAAAGAAAAGAAAAGAATCTCCTGCCTTTTCAACCACTGCCAACTAAGTCCAAAAACTGTGCTGCGGTTGTTTATAAGTTTTCAGTATGGACACCACACCAGGGATGAGACCGCCTTCAAGGCACCAGGATGGTCAGTCACAAGCTCATTAATTGATCCATGCAGAAAACTGTCCTACTTTGTGCAGCTAATGATTGCTCTTCTCATAGCAATTAGACATTTGAGATACTAGCTGCTACATTTTCTTACTGTTACATCATGAAGTTTCTTCTCCATTCTCTCCAACGCTAAAGAGACATATTCCTCTCTAGTAAGTTTGTCTCTCAGAAATGAGGTTTCAAGTCCCAGTGCTTTATCTGCAGTTCAGATAAGGCTGGTCAAGTTCATTTTTGTCATCTACAAAGAACTCTAACCCTATGGAGCCTCTCCTCAAGGGCACTGATTTTTTTTTCAACCAATTCAACAATTGTTTTCTGAACAGTGAACTTTCCGTTCATGGCGCTTTAAGATTTTCTGCAGAGATACACACTCCGTTTTTCTCATGGGCTGTAGCAAGACCTCATGCCACACACTCCATCACTTCTGTGTAGCCCTTAATAGAGTCTATGGTGGATTTCTGGTCAACTCCAGGCTTATTCAGTATGTCCTTCTCTGAGCATATCCAGATGTACTCACAGGTTCCTCAAAATCGAGCGATGCAGGGGAACTGGTTACAGTTATATTCTTGTACATCCCCCAAAAGAACTTTTCAGGATTCTAGTTAGATTCTTGATAAAGATTATGCAGTATTATTTCCACAAGAGCGGTAATAACTTCCCAAAGTCAACAAGGACCTATTGATATTTCCAGAATCCTTAAACACTCTTGTCAACAACTCCAGGATGGCCAAACTTTCATTTCCTGCAAGATTAACCAAATGCAGCTTTGCAATTTTAACAAGTTTTCTCCACCACCTGTGGTCATTTTTGCGTGTATTATGACAAAGAGTAGAGTAAGCATTCATCGAGCTTGCTCTAGTTGTCCTTTTTGCTATTTCCTTCTTCTCCGAAATCTGGTAGACCTCACCTTTGTTGTGCACTGTAATTTCCCTCTAAACCTTATTATCGCTGCGCTCTTGTTACAGGACCATCAAACAAAGCAGTCTCTCAGAAGATAGACTAAGAATATCAAAAGTTCAGTGCCATTATCAGAAAGGTTCTCAAAAATTAGATGAGTTTGTGAATTTATACCAGCCACAGGATCTTCCTCCCAGGTGACCTTTCATTTTCCATTGTAAAATTTTCCGGTGCCAGTCTGTGAAGATGGTCCAATCATAGCCCATAATTACTTCATCTAGAATGGACAAACACCGCCTCAGTAAACATCAATTTACTCAGTAGATATTCTGAACACAATATCAAAAGTAAATGTTTTCCTTGAGCTCTTGTCAGTGAGTCCTACATTTGATACACTAAGGTCTTTTTGTGCATGATTACATTCTACTACTGAATGTAGTTAGCTTTCCCCCCTTTTAAATTATACGGTCTGCATCTCACCACCGCCTGGATCTTCTTGCCCATCTGACCTTTCTTCCTCAGGAGAGTTCCTCCTGGGATATTGTCTCTTGGGTTACTATTGCTGAAGACAGAACACCATAACCAAAAGCAAGCTGGGGAGGAAAGGGTTTATTTGGCTTATACTTCCATATCATAGTCTATCACTGAAGGAAGTCAGGCAGGAACTCAAACAGAGCAGGAATTTGAAGGCAGGAGCTGTTGCAGACACCGTGGAGGGGTGCTGCTTACTGAGTTGCCCATCATGGCTTGCTCAGCCTGCTTTCTTATAGCACCCAGAACCACCTGCCCATAGGTGTTCCCACCCACAACGGGCGGAGCCCTCTACTATCAGTCATGAAGCATATCTCAATTGAGGTTCCCTCAGATGACTATGTCTTATGGAAAATTAACACAAAAGTATCCAGTACAGACATATTGATAGTCTCACCAAAATCTGCTGGCCTGGAGATGATTCTGACACTGCGGGGCCTGGGTACCCACATCTTTCTCCCAAGTAAAGCTTGTAGCTCAACACCCCGACTATTCACACAGGCCTCTGGCTGTGGCCACCAACCTGCACCAATGGGAGAAACTGAACCTCCAGCCTCATCTCTGCCCAGAAACCAACAAAGAAGCCTTCAGCTTTTTAAGACAATGTACTGCACTTACATTCTTTCATTCTCTCCGGTCCACTTAAAATAGGCCTATATATAACTTGCATTAATTAGTGCAATAATTAATTTGCTTAGTAGATGTTCCAAAAGTGTTTGGAGAGGAATTAGTGCATGCCTTAGGAAGCATATGAAATATATTTTAAGAAGATTTCATTTCAACAAAATAATTTTAAATTGAATCCTTTCACTTCTATCCATGACAAGGCACTGAATCCCCCACCCACCCGATGCCCTTAAAATAACAGACAAGAGCTGAGGAAACGCCAGTTTGCTTGAAGTGCAAGTGTGAGGACCAGAATTCAGATCCCTGATGCACCCCCAAAATGCAGGCAGGTGTGGTAGCCTGCCTATAACACAGCACAAGGAAGGCAAACAAAGTCCCCAGCGCAAGCTGATTAGCTAGATTGGCCAAATAGGTCGGTTGTGGATTCAAGTGAGAGGACCCGCCTCAACATATAATATGGAGAGCAATGGAAGATGACTTCTGACGTCAACCTCTGATCTCTACACGCACACATACACCTGTACTCACATCCATTCACATACATGTGCCTATACACATGCACACACACCTGCTCAAAATATAAATGTGAAGAAACCAAATAGCATACAAAATATTTTAGACATTCAGATATCAGGCAATGAAGAGCAGGGTCTTTCACTGATTAAAAAGAGATGAACTTCCCCATGGCTGCTGTTCCCAGCCTGGAAGAAGTTTTCTGGCCATGAAGTGAGGGATAGTGCCTGAAGTAGTGCCTACCAGTCCTTGGGTTGGGGGCTGAGCCGGGTGGCTAGAAAATAGAAAGATGGGCATGGGAAGAGGGATGCTATTCAGAGAGCATGTCTGAGCTGGGCGTGGTGGTGCTTGCCTTTAATGGCAGCACTCAGGAAGGAGTTCCAGGCCAGCCAAAGCTCCATAGTGAGACTGTCTATAAACAAACAGATAAATAAGAACAGCATGTCTGCAGAGGCTTCTCTTAGAGCATGCAGCTGCTCCTGCCACACTGAGTGACCCAAACTCAAAACAAAACAATGGTGTCCAGTTAAGTTACCAGGTTTGCAAAGGATATGAATAAGTTCAATGGAAGGTACTGGTTTTCTACTACCTTTGTGATGAATCCACACACTCCGTGGCTTAAAATAACACAAATTGGGGCTGGGGAGATGACAGCATGAGGACAAGAGTTTGAATCCCCTGCTCGAATATATATGCTCAGTAGGTGTGATGGCCCACCTGCAATGTCAGCCTCTGAAGGTGAAAACCCCGGGCCGATGTGGCCAGTCAGATGAGCCATATCAAGGAGCTCTGGTTTGATATAGAGGCTTGGCCTCTGGGAAGAAGGTGGACGAGCAAGCAAGCAAGCAAAATGATTCCCCAGACGAACCCCAGGCCTCCCATGTGTGGTGTGCACGTTACTGTGCAACAGTTCCCTTAAATTGAAACCTTCCTTGCAGGAGGGAAAAGGAAACCTAAGATGATGGAGGGAAAGTCCCAGGGCTGCAACCCTGCAGGATTCTAGGCCCCTCCCTAGCTTCATAGGAGGAAAAGACTGCTGGGGGAGGAGACCAGGCAAGCCACAGGGGGAGACTTCTCGGACTTTGGGGCAGCATGCAGGTTGTGCAGAGACCCCCCAGGGTTTCATGAGCCAGCATGGCATGCATGTTGGAGTGGGCTTTTCAGGGATATGTGGCTGCCTTTGAGTCTTGCTGCTTCTGTAACCTCTCACTCACACTCCTGTTAGTTACGGAAGCAACAGCAGCCTCATGATTTCACAGAGGTGGACTCTGGTGCAATTTTTACTTTTGTCTTTTGTGGGTTTCCTTTCTGGTGAGTTGGTGCATGTGTTGAGTCTTGCCTGGAAAAGCCAGCCACACGTTAGTGTGTACAGACACGCATGCAAAATGAGCAAATGTGCATTCACATATATGCATACCAAACACACACGAAAATGAAACATAAATAACACAAATTATTGGTTTTTTAGACAGGATTTCATGTATGCCAGTCTGGCTTTGGTGACCTTGAACCCCTTCCCTCCTTCCTTCCTCCTTCTTCTTTTTCGTCTCCTTCTTCTTCTTTTCCAAGACAGGGTTTCTCTGTGTAACAGCCCTTGTTGTCCTGGAACTAGCTCTGTAGACCAGGCTGGCCTCGAACTCACAGAGATCTGCCTGTCTTTGCCTCTCAGGCTGACCTTGGACTTATGGTCCTCTGGCCTCCATTTTTTTTTTTTTTTTTTTAATGTGCATGGGTCTTTTGTCTACATGTATGTCTATGTCTGTTAGCACTTGCATGTCCAATACCTGCAGGGATCAGAAATGAAGTTAAAGACAGTTGTAAGGGTTTAGAATAGAACCCAGTTCCTCTGAAAGAACAGGCAGTGCTTTTACCGACTGAGCCATCTCTGGAGCTTTGAATAAGAATGACCCCCATAGGGTCATGTATTTGAATGCTTAGTCATCAGGGAGTGGAACTGTTTGAGATGGATTAAGAGGTGTGGCCTTGTCGAGGGGGCAAGGTGGGCTTTGAGCCTTCAAAATCCCATGCCAAGTCCAGGGTCTCTCTTGACCTATGCATCAGGGAGTAGCTCTCAGCTATTTCTCTGGGATGTTTGCCTGTCACCATGTTCCTTGCCTCTGAAACGGTAAGGCAGCTCCAGTGAAATGTTTTCCTTCATAAGAGTTGCCTTGGTCATGGTGTCTCTTCACAGGACAGTGACTAAGACACCAGCTTCCTAACCTCCTGCCTCCTATTTTTGAAGTTCTAGCGTTTACAGGTTTGTCCATTGGGGTGCTGAGGATTGAACCCAAGGCTATATAGATGCCAAGAAAACACTCTACCAACTAAGCCACATATTAATTCCTACAAATGAATCCTTATTTTAGAGATACTGAAATCAGAAGTTGCCTTAGTCACTGTTCTGTTGCTATGAAGAGACACATGATGGTTTCACATTGAAAACCCACCAAAGCTGGGGTAGTGGCTGTGCACGTCTTTAATCCCAGCACTCGGGAGGCAGAGACAGATGGATCTGTGATTTTGAGGCCAGCCTGAGTTCCAGAACAGCCAGGGCTGCACAGAGAAACCCTGTCTTGGGGGAGAGAGAGACAGAGACAGAGACAGGGAAAAGGAGAGGAGCTACCTGGAAGACTAACAGTGATGTAACTATGGTTCTAAGAAGAGGCGTCACGAAGTAGATGCAGCGGAATTGCATTTCCCTGAATTAACAAGGGGATGATTTAAGACCTAGGGCCTGGGGCAGATCCAAAGTGTGAGCTCCACCCCCCCCCCAGCAATAACAGATTGTCAAAGCCTATCTCAAAAAGTAAATGTTTGTAACAGATGTGCACACTCTTTCCCCACATGAGCAGAGTAACACAGGAATGACAGCACATTTCCATCAGAAACAGCACCACCTACTTCCTGAAAACCAAGGACTACTTATCCCACCCGCAAAGTCTTGTTTCAAGCGCCAGCGAGATGACCTGGTGAGTGAAAGTGCTTGTTATGTAAACCTTACGACCTGAGTTAGACCTCAGGGTCACACACTGGAAAAGGACTGGAAAGAGTCCTGAAAGCTGCCTGCTGCCTCCACAGGTCAGGGCAGGACATGTGCAAACGTGGCACACACAAACACAAAACAATAACCTCTAAATGGAGCTTTCAAGAACACATGAAATATAAGGATCCTTTCAAGCATAAAATAGCAAAAGACTGGTCCCCCGTAGCAAATGCCAGATGAGCCAGGCATGGTGGCTCACACCTGCAATTCCACTGCTGGGATAGCACATACTAAGACCCTGTCACAAAGTAAGAGTTAAATGATATCCTTCTGGCCTGAGGAAAATCACACCAGATGGGAATCCATGCCTACACAATAAAGAGAACAGAAACAATACTGCATAGCTAGATGAAACCAGCCCATCTTCCCTCTCTCCTTCCTTCTTTCCCCTTAAGTTTGTTGACATGGAGTCTTGCTCTGTAGCCCCATGATAGCCTGAAACTCACTGTGGTAGCCCAGGCTAGCCTCTAACTCATGATCTTCCTACCCCGGCCTTCCAGGATGCTGAAATTACAGGAGGGAAACCACTACACATGGCTAAAAATCTTACTTAAATTGTTTGGTGAAATTTGTGTGCAGTGAAACACACCTACAATCTCGGCCCTCAAAAGGTTGAAGTGGGTGGATCATGAGTTCAAGGTCAGCCTGGACTGCAGAGTTGGACACTGTCCCAAACTAATCTCTTCGGGAGATCATTTATAAACTCTTTGCGGCAGTTTGAATGTAATTGGTCTCCATCTTCTCACAAGGAGTGACACTATTAGGTGTTGCTTTGTTGGAGAAAGCGTGTCACTGTGGGGGTGGACTTTGAGATCTCACATAGGCTCAAGCCATGCACAGTGTTTCGAACCACTTCCTGTAGCCTACACAAATGCAGGACTCTCAGCTAATACTCTAGCACCACGTCTACCTGCATGCCACCATGTCCCAACATAAATCTCTGAACTGTAAGCCACCCCCAATTAAATGTTTTCCTTTATAAGAGTTGCCATGGTCATATAGCAATAGAAATCCTAAGATGCTATTTACCAAAAGTCTAAACCCAAAGAATAACCATTTACATTAGTCTAGGACGCTGCAACAAACAATTATCGACTGTGTGGTTTAGATAATAAACATTTGTTTTATCATAGTTGTGAAAGCTAAAAGTGGGAAGTCAGGGAGCCAGCAGAGTTGTCACAAGCTTCTACTATGTATGACATCTACAATATCTCCTGAAAGAACACTGTTGTACATGCTAACTTCTGCATCTGATGAAATAGCCAGCAACAAATTCAAGTTACAGAAGGCTCAGAGGACAAATGACCAAATCACACAAACACCACCGCGACCCACACAAATGTGGAGAAGAAAGGGAAAGTCAAGGACATGAGCAATAAACCAAACATAAAGGACAGCTGAAGGAAGTGAAGCCATGCTCATACATACACGGAATCTTTTCCTGTCCTGCTAAGTAGACTAAACACACTACCTAAAAAGCAAACATAAGTAATTGAACATAAAAAGCAGGGAACACTTGGACTAGTAGGGGCTCCAGGACTTAGGAACAACAGAGAGCTGATCTCTGTAGGCCTGGCCCTGCTGTCAGGCCATTCTACAGACGCTGACAACAGGAAACACCAGGGGATGAAGGCACACAGGGAAAAACTAACAGACTTCAGCAGAAAGAACCAGGAAAGGGACTCAGTGAATTAACAGTGACTTTAGACAAGAAGTATTTTTTTCCAAGCAAAGATTGAAGAAGAAACTTCAGCCTGACGTACACACACACACACACACACACACACACACACACACACACACACACACACACACAAAGCAAAGTTTTTAAAGAAATATAGAAAAAAGAGCAAAAGGGAAAATATAGGGTCAAATGGTGGGGTGGGGAGCATAACCCAAGAGAATGTCTTAGAGCGGTCTCTTCCTGAGTTCTCCAGAATATTCTGTGCTCAGGTGGAAGACCTGTCAAGTGGAGCTGACGCTCTCCTGCTTCATGTTGTGCAAACTGGGGGTGGTTCCCAGTCAGTCGCTTAATGGCCTCTGTCATTTTAGGTGCCTTTGTTCACCCTCCTGCGACTGCTCAGTGTGTGTGTCTTGGAGTGGCTAATGGCTAATGTCTGGGGAGTGTGGAGGTTTCAGGGAGCCTGCTGGAGCACCGAGAGATTTACTGGTCTCAAAGATTTCTATTCCACATCCTGGAGGATGGAGGAGGATGCAGAGAGCATCTGCCAGACCTGAGAGTCAGACTTCTCAGTCCTGCAAATGGAACTGCCCGTGACAGAGAGGAAGGCATGGAGTTGGAGAAGCGTGTTGACCTCTGGCTCAGGATTGGCAATCTCCTCAGTTACCCTGCCTTCAGCCAAAGAAGGTGGGGCTGCTCTGACCTGATCCAGACAGCACAGAAGCCTCTTGCTGCCTGGGCTTCTTGGTGTCTCTGTGTCCATCCCTCCTTGACCCATGACTGCTTCCCACAGACCAAAGACCTCACTAGACAGTGGTCTGAAGCAATGCATCACCTCAAGATGTGCACAGCCCTCCAAAATATGGAACTTCCCCCAGTGCCACACTATCCCACAGGAATCACTGCTATGCCGAACCCTACAACTACAATTGGATTTAAGGCATATGAAAACTATGCGCTTGTCCTGTGACTGGGGTTAGCTTCACCAGACCAATGCTCCTGGCCTATGTGGTGGGAGAGTCTGTGGCTTCCTCATCCCTGCTGAAGTGCTGGAGTTGGCTTCATTCTTTCTGCTTAGCCTTTCTAGTTCTCCAGGCTGTCCAGCCATCTTGCAACCGTCTATGTGGTTTTAATGAAAAGGGCACCACAGACTAGTAGGCAGTGGCACTATTAAGAGGTATGGCCTTGCTGGAGGAAGTATGTCACTGGGGATGACCTTTGATGTTTCAAATCCTCAAGCCAGGCCCAGTGTCACTGTCTCTTTCTGCTGCCTGAGGATCCAGATGTGGAACTCCAAGCTCCTTCTCCTGCACCATGTTTCCAACCATGATGATAATTAACTAAACTTCTGAAACTGTAAGCAAGTCCCAATTAAATGTTTTCCTTATAAGAGTTGCTGTGGTCATAGCATCTCTTCATGGCACTAAAAGGCCTAAGACTTGGTTTCGGACAGGCTTCCTCTCTTCAGTGTAGTGATATATTATTTATGATTTATTAAAGCTTGACTGAGGATTCAGAAAAACAAAGTAAGTCACAAGCCTTAGAAGCCAGGCACACACCTTTAATCCCAGCAGCCAGAAGCTAGGAGGTGGTGGTACACACTTTCAATCCTAGGACTCAGGATTAAGAGACAGACGGATCTCTGTGAGTCCAAGGCCACCCAGATCTACACAAGAATGAATCAGTCTAAAAGAGAATTATAGCTCATCCCTTTAATCCCAACATTAGGTAAGTATGTAAAACAGAAGCAAGTTCTCAGAAAGAGTCATTCTCCAGCCATGCTGAGGACAGGTTGCAGTCTGAGGCTTGGTGAGAGCTTGTGGAGACAGGACCAGCCCATTCTGCCTGAGGTAGTGGAAAGAATCTAGTGGCTGGCTGCTTTGCTTTTGTGATCTTCAGCTTGGAGCTTGAACCCCGGTATCAATTTCTGGGTCATTTATTGTTTCGTGTTACACTTCAGACATCACCATTGACTTCCCTGAGCTTCCTTAGTCTGGTGTTACATGGAGGATGCTTTACTCCTGCATTATTCTGACAGACTTCCAAAGTGTCCTCGTTACTTAAAATTTATTGTATTTATTTTACGTTGTGTGCCTCTGTGTGTGTGTGTGTATATGTGTGTGTGTGTGTGTGCGTGCATGCATGCACACACACTGCATACATGTCCAGAAGGTCACACTGCATCATATCTCCTGAAACTGATAAACTACTGATGGTTGTGAACCCCCACATGGGTGCTGGGAATGGAACCCAGATCTTCTGCAAGAGCAGCATCCTCCAAACTGCTGAGCTGCTTAGTGCTTTTATTACCTTTTACTCTAACTAAAACTTACCAAAACAAGAGGAAAAAAAAGGAAGGAAAACTTGTAAAGCAAGTGAGGAACATGCTAAATCAAACCACATAACATAGGATTCAGGATAGGACAATGATTCAAACTCTTCTTTTGAAGAAAGGAGATGGAATAAACAGAGTTGGGAATCGATCCTCAATAATTTTTGAGAGAATTCAAAACATAAAATGTGTTCTTATGCATGTGTGTATGTGTGTGTGTGATGTACGTTTAAGTTCATGTGGGTGTGTGCATATATCATCATAATGCCCAAACCAAAGACTTATTAAAAATAAGAAACTATAGCCCAGTATTCTTCATTAGTACAAACATGAAAATACTTTAAACTATATTAATATTAAAATATTATGTATATCAATATTACTATGCTCTTAATAGACTGGCTAAAATTTACTGCTCATTATCAATTTTTATTTTTATTTAATTTTTTATCAATTTAAAAATATTTATCTTTTGTTAACTATCTGTCCACGTAGGTATGTGCACATACATCCAAGTGCCCCTGAGTCCAGAGAAGGCACCAGATTCCCTGGAATTGAAGTTAGAGGCAGTTGTGAGGTACCCAACGTGAGTGCTGGGAACTGAATTCAGGCTCTCTACAGGAGCAGTACAAACACTTAACTGCTGAAACATCTCTTCCACCTTCATTATTGACTTTTAAAAATATCATCAAATGGAAGCCAGCTATATAGAAAAAGAATTACACACCATGACCAAGGAGGTTTCTTCTAAGAATGCTGGGAAGTTCAATACTGGGAAGTAAAAAAACAGACTGAAAGACATTATATATATCTGCCCATATAGAGCAAAGGAAAATCTGACAAAAATAAGTCCCCATTCATGAGAAAAAAGTCTCCAAAGGATAGAAATAGGAAGGAAATGCCTTTGTCTTGATAAGATCATCTACAAAAACAAAACATCCAATTCCTGCAGTCAAAGTTATGAGAGACTGGCCACCCAGAGCCAGAGCAGTCCCTCTCACCATGGCCATTTACAAAATACCAAATGTCCCAGCCAGCCAATGTCAGGAAGAAGACATTAGGTGGGAGAGGAAGAACCAAGACCTTAACAAAACGTCAGCTCTAAAACTAGAGCATTCTTAGGGAAAAAATAGATGAAAACCCATAGCTCTGAATTAGGTAATTGTAAGGAGTACGGTTTTTTCCTCCCGCCGCCCGGTCTTGTCCCGCCACCATGCCGCCAGGCCCAAATAATGTACAGAGACTCTGTATTAGATATTATACTGTTGGCCAGTTACTACTTTCTTATCGGCTAGCTCTGCCTTAATTATTAACCCATTTCTGCTGATCTATGTATTTCTCTTACCAGGCAGCCGGCGGCATATTGTTTTCTTCAGACTCTCTATCTTGACTCCTCCTTCCTACTTCCTATTTCCTCCTTGTCTCCTAGTCCCTCCTATCTTCCTTTCCTATTGGCCAACAGTGCTTTATTATTAACCAGTATGAGAAACATATACAGAATGACATCTCCCATCAGGTAATGACTTATTTACTTTGGAAAGAAGTATTTTATTTATGTGTGCATATGTGTATGTGTGTGTACAGGAGCATATAGTGAGTGCCCCATATGAGTGCTGGGAACAGAACTCAGGTCCTCTGGAATAGCACTCCATACTTCCATACTCTGAACCCACTGAGTCAATTTTCATAGTCTGGTCATAATTGTGTAAGCATAACATAGAGGCATAGACTAGAATAACAATAAATAAGGAAATTCATGGAGGCAGAATGTAATCAGAGTTTCAAGAGGTTGGGGATGGAAAAATGGAACATTATGGCAAAATTGTATAACTTCTTTTAAAATGTATTTTCATTATTTTTAATTAGATAGATGATAGGTAGACACGTTGATAGATAGACAGATAGATAGATGCCTGTGCGTGTGTGTGTGTGTGTGTGTGTGTGTGTGTGTGTGTGTGTGTGTAAGTCAGAGGCATCAGCTCCCTTTGTAGCTAGAGTTACAAGTTGGTTTTCGTTTGTTTGTTTTTTTTGAGACAGTGTTTTTCTGTTTCTTTGGAGACTGTCCTGGAACTCCCTCTGTAGACCAGGCTGGCTTCAAACTCACAGAAATCCATCTGCCTCTGCCTCCCAAGTACTGGGATTAAAGGTGTGTACCACAACTGCCTGGTCAGTATATGCTCTTAATCACTGAACCATATTTCAGCCCTGAATTATACAGCTTCTATGAAAACTAGGGAACTAAACATTGGTGACAGATGTGCAACATCGTGAATAAAAGCTGTAAGTTGCATACCTCACACACACACACACACACCATAATGATAAATATGCAATTAAAAATGATATTGTAATACAGCAAAAACAAACTGAACACATAAGAGCTGTGTATAAATTGCCTCAATATTTTGTGTGTCTGGGCGTTTTGCCCACATGGATGTCTCTGCACCATGTGCATGCCTGGTGCCTTCAGAGGCCAGAGCAGGAAGTATTAATTGGACTTGGTGAGTTACAAAAAAAGAAAACAAAGAGGTCATGAATATGAGAGCTGAGAGTGTAGTGATGGGGGAAGCTAGGGATGTGCATGCTCAATATACAGTGTATCTATGTACGAACTATTGCTCAATATACAGTGTATCTATGTACGAAACTATTGCTCAGTAAACATTGTATATATGTAAGAAACTATCACTCAATATACATTGTATATATGTATGAAACTATCAAAGAATAACAGCTATTCTTTTAAATATGTTGTGTTGGGGGGACTGCAGAGATAACTCACCAGTTCTCAGGACCTGAGTTCTGTTCCCAGTATTCTCCCTGGGTGGCCCCATAACTTAGCTTCAGTGGGTCTGACACCTTATTCTAGCCTCCAAGGGTACCTGTAGGCACATGTCTGAGACGCACACGCGCACACGCGCACACACACACACACACACACACACACACACGGGGGGGGGGGAGTTGAGGGAGGAAGAGAGAGAGATTAAGGGGGGGCAAGATGGGCCAGTGGGTAAAAGTACTTGCTGCCTAGCCTGCTGACAACTTGTGTTCAACCCCTGGGACCCACATGATGGAAGGACCAATTTCTGCAAATTGTCCCTGATCTCTACAAGTGCTCCTGTGGTAGGTATACAGCCCCTTCCCTCTAGCTCTCCCCTCTAAATAAGTTAATGTTTTTTAAAAAGTTGCCCTCTGTCTTCTGCATGGGTGCTTTGGAACACATGGCCCTCCCCAAACACTGAGCACAAATACATATGTGCATATACACAAATAAAAATAAACTTTTAAATAATTAAAACAAAATCAAGTCAAACAAGTATGTAACTGCTAATAAACATTTGATTAAAAGTATACACTTTTCAACCATGCTAAAGACAGACAAAATTCTACTGCTATTCCATAACCCTGCACAAGAGACTATTTGTATATTTGTTGAACAAGTTAAGTGCTGTGGAGGTTCTGCTCAGCTCTTTTGTCTATGGGCCACGGAGAGGAAGAACTTGTTAACCTGTTGCTAGGCAACAGTACTTCCTGGACCAGGACTTCTGCACAGCAAAGGGAGAGTGCACTGCCAATTGTCCAGATGTACAAAGGAAAGAGCGGGTGCAGTGCATGCATGAATAGAGAGACAGGAAACCACCTTTGGAAACCGAGCGGAGGACTGAAGTGAGCATCTGAGAAATAAACCCCAGGCCCATTCTCAAATGCCCCAGCTCATAACTCCCACTGACTGGAAGACTACCCCTGCCACCACCCCATTAAATCAAAGTGGAAAACGGCAATGTGAATTTTATGAACATGTTTATTAACAAGACTTTTTCGAGATTGCCATCTTCAAGGGTTCAGAGAGCTTGATGCCTCAGGTTCATTCCCACAAGCTGTCCTCTGACTGTGGTATATGACCCCCTCTCTCTCTCACACACACATACACACACACACACACACACACACAATGTCATTTATAAAATCTGCCATCTTCATAGTGGTAAGAGAGAAACAATTAATTTTACTGAGTTCATTAATTTCTGAATCTCAAGCACAAATCAGTCAAATAACTTAAGCAGTAAAGCTAGCATAATTAAGATTTGAGACTTAGCTGGATGGTGGTTGTATGCATGCCTTTAATCCCAGCACTTGGGAGGCAGAGGCAGGCAGATCTCTGTGAGTTTAAGACTGGTCTATGAAGTGAGTTCCAGGACAGCCACCTCTGTTATACAGAGAAACCCTGTCAAGGAAAAAAAAAAAAAAAAAAAAAAAAAAAAAGGGAAAAGATTTGAGACTTCCAGAATAATATTAATACTTCCTTTTTAAGACAGGGTCTCTCATTGAAGCTAGAGCGCTTGCCAAGCTAGCTGGTTTTGTACCCCTCCTCCCGGTGCTGGGGTAACAGACATACTGCCTGGCTTTCTCGTGGGTGTTTAGGATACAAGCTCAGGCCCCCATGCCTACTCAGCAAGCACTCTACTCTGAGTCATCCTGAAGCCCTGGGCTTCGTGTCTTATGACCTCGATGCCTTACATACCATCAGCTGAAGACCAAGCTCCAAAGACGTGAGCTTCCGAAGGACAGGCTGCGTCCTACCCAGGGACTGCTGACACCATGTAAGCACAAACCCTTCAGGGTTACTGATGACAAAGTGAAGCCAGGCATGCCTTAGTGTCATCTCCTGCTGCTGTGATAAAAAATACTCTGACAAGAGCAACTTAGAGAAGGAAAGAAGCCTAGCTCGTGCGGGTTATAAGTCCATTGCCATGGGAAAGCTAAGGTAGCGAGATCTTCCTGTAGCTGGTCATGTGACATGCACGGTTAACTCTGGCACAGCCCAGAATCTCCTGCCCAGCAGTGGTGTCATCCATGCTGGGTGGGCCTTCCTATGTCAATTACTGTAATCAAGACAGACATGCCCACAGGCAACTGTTCTAGATAATTCCTTGCTGAGACTCTCCCCAGGTGATTTTCAGTTGCATCAAGTTGACAATTAAAACCAGCCACCTTGTGCTGTTGCCGTGGGAAACGGCTTGGTAGCTCTGCAGCAAGTTAAACTTAGCAACTGTCATATGGCACAGTCATTCCACTTCAAGGCATTTACCCCAAATAACTGAGAGCAGACACTCAGACAGACACTTGGTGCTGATGTTCACGGAAGCTTTATTCCCAATACCCAAAGACAGGAAAAGCACAAATACTTCCCTCTGAACAGATAAGTAAAACTAAAAATGTTACATAGATGTTAGATGGGCCATTTTAACAAGGAGAAGAATACAGTTCTGACACAGACTCAATGAGTTGTGCTAGCTATTAAGAGCCTTGATAAATAAATTTACAAGATGAAGAGATTCATCTAATTTATTTATTTATATAAATTCTCTAGCCCAGGCTGGCCTCAAAATCACCATAGCAGAGAATGACATCAAACTTCTTTCAAAAAAAAAAAAAGTTCTTTAGATGCTTTTATTTTATATGGATGAGTGTTTTGTCTGCATGTATGTATGTGCACCATAAGCATATTTGGTGCCTGCTGAAGTCAGAGGAGGGCGTCAGAACCCCTCGGCCTGCAGTTGTGAGCCACCACATGTGTTCTCAGTGGCCCAGCTTCACCCCCTTAAGTTTGTACTCCCTCCCAGCAATGCCATCACTTGGCTAACTAAGACTGAAATCATCGCGTGAACGTCATGGGTGCATCATGGAGACCCTGTTGCTAAGTGAAACAAGCCTTGCAGTAAAGGACAAACGATGTATGGCTCAGTGATTCTGAAATATTTAGAACCGGTAAATTTGTAGAGAAAAAGTAGGCAGAGGTAAACAGATTAAGGAGAGAGGTGATGGGAACAGACCGTTTCTGGAAACAACTGTGATGTCTGCACAAGACTATCAATGTCATTAAAGCCACAGGCTTTTAAATTTTAAAATGGTTAACTGGTAAATGTTATGGGACCGGAGAGATGGTTCAGTGGTTAAGAGACTGACTGTTCTTTCAGAAGACCTGGGTTCAATTCCCAGCACCCACATGGGAGCTCACAACTGTCTACAATTCCAGTTCCAGGGGAACCCAACACCCAAGGTAAAACACCAGTGTACATAAAATAAATAAATTTAAAAAAATGGTAGGTGTTACATTGTATATATTTTATCAAAAACTTATACATATATACATATATATTTACATATATATGTATATATATATATGGGGACTAGAAAGATGGTCCAGTGGTTACCATAGGTACACTGGCTGCTCTTGCAGAAGACTCAGATCCAATTCACAGCTGTCTATAACTCCAGTTCCAGGGGTTCTGGCTTTATCAGAAACTGCACATACATGCAGGCAAAACACCCATATACATAAAATCAAACTCTTAGAAAAATATTTGGGGACTGGAATCAATCTAGCTCCACAGTGACACACTTGCCTGGCATGCAGGAAACCCTACATTCTGAAAACAAAATTCCCCATCTGGAAGAGGAAGGTACTCACTGCCTTCAACCACAGCCACACTCCCAGGTGCATAAGAAGACAAGTGAAGGAGATGTCATCACCCATGCAGACCCCAGCAGAGTGTCTCTACCCACAATCCCCCATCATAGCCTATCTCCTCAAGGTTGTATTCACAAGAACCCCTGCCTCGAACAGTTCTCCAACAGCTTGTCTGTTACATAAGCCAATGAGCCAGAAGTGGCTTCTGTCTGTCTGCTGGGTCTCTAGGGTTTGTATTTCTTCATGGTGAGCTGAGATGTGTTGGCCGAATGCCCACCAATGCCAGATTCAAATGTGTATACACCCACCTGTTTTAAAGACCCTTCAGATAAACAGATGAAGTCACTTAGCTTAACCCCCAAACTCTGATGGCCTTTGGGATTCTGTGACTTAGAGTATCCCCTCCAGACTGCTGAGTCATGACTCCCAACTCTGTCAGCACTCCCTCAGTCCTAAAGAGTCTCTCCTTCAGTGTATGTTTCCCAACCTCTGGCTGTCTCCAGCCCCCAAAACCTCCCTGTATTCCTCCCTTCAAGTGTTTGAGTTTTACTGCCACCTTGTGGTCATATTTTCTGCTTGAACCCCAGCCCTGATTGATTCAGACCTCTGAATAGGGGCAACTAGACAGCATGGAACTCTGGTCTTGTCATCCTGCAGGTGGTTGGCTGTGAGCCTAGACCTGAACTCAAGCTTCCTGAATCTTCATCTGTAAAAAAGGGCTAACAGACGAACTTGCTTTGAGGTGCAGTGTGAGGATTAAATAGGTTGTGTACAGAAGGAGTCTGACCAGGATGAACACTCAAGAGGTGGAACTGTGGTCTTCGGTGTGGATAAAAGAGCACTGAGGATCTTCCGAGCTCATCAGGGCAGAGCTGCATTAATATAGCCTCTGAATGCATATCAGTTCACCTAAAGCCATCTCCCAGGCACACACGGAACGGCACAATGTGTCAACAATTTTGCAGTCTGCTCAACGTAATAACTCATTGAAAGAAAATTTCATGTCAAACTCATAAGTTCAGATCATAACACTTTTGACCCCAGAAGCCTCCAAAACAATACAGGTCATTGCCACTGCTCTTGGTTGCCCTCTAGAACTAGAGGATAAGACTCCATCGCTGAAGACACCAGGCACTTTAGTGGCAAGATGTGGAAAAATCGAGCTGGCAGTGAGCCAGAAATTATATTCACTGCTGTGTATCTCTTACCGTGCTGGAAGTGCTGGATGGGCCTCTAGAGAAGAAACATCATCAGTGGTCTTACCCAGCAGTGTATCCTCCGTGCTACAATGCCAACAGTACACAAGATGTGCCAACTGGCCGGGTGGTGGTAGTGCACATCTTTAATCCCAACACTCAGGAGGCAGAAGCAGGTGAACCTCTGAATTTTGATGCCAGCCTGGTCTACAGAGTGGGTTCCAGAACAGCCACGGCTACACAGAGAAACCCTGTCTTGAAAAAAACCAAAATAACAACAAAAAGATGTGCCAACTGCACAATAACGGCATGACTGTTAGTGCAGTAATCAATTGCTCTGATTGGATTTGATGCCCACTCCATGGGAGGGAATTCATTCCTGGTACCGGTCGAAAACTCATAGCTGGTGAGGGCATAGGCTGTAGTGGGAAACTGACCAACATAGTTTTGCTAAATGGACATTGCACTTGTAAAATGTGAAATGCCTTCTAAATGTTTATGTTTGTGTCCATAGAATAGTGCTACTCTAAAGCTTATTTATAGAAGTTTGGTTTTGTAGTGGGTAGTGGTTAACGCCAAGGCACATAACTGGTCAAATTACTAAGAATAGGTAACAGTTGAGTGTTCAACCCTAAACAGGACATCTGCGTCCATGCTCCTCCCTTCAAGGCTCTGGGAAGTCACAGGCAGTGGAAAGAATGTGAGAGCTGGAGGTTAAGGAGAAGTTCTGTGAAAGGCTGCTCTCTGGACATGACATTGCACTCCCAAACTCACAGCTGTGGTTACCTGCGCAAGACTTACACAAACTGAGCCCATCAACACTTCAGCATTCGTGGAAGAGAGGCTTATGAGGCACCCACCTTAAGCTAAAGAGCTACTCAGTTAATGCTTCTGGGGGAGGGGGAGTCATTCTTTAGAGATGTAATTCACTGGTAATTGGCCTACGATCTAATAACCCCAGCCAAATCAAAGAAATTATAAACTATAAAAAGTAAAATAATAATAAGAGCAACCATTAAGAGCTGGTGAAATGGCTCAGTTAGTCAAACACATCCCTGGAAAGCATGAGGACCAGAACCCATGCTCAAAAAGCAGGGCATGGTAAGTCAGTGCAAACACACAGCTTTCACCTCAAAAGGGAACACAGACTCAGGTTACCTTGAATTCCATATTCCAGTGTGGTAACAGTTCCAGGAAGTTTTCACAGTCACAGAACAAAGAATGTCATACATCAAGATGCTTTCACATACATTGGTGGAGACATTACAGAACAGAGAAATCTCAGCTAAAAGCTCCAGATGCTGTCTGATGACACACCTAACCTTCTGACTGGTACAGACTGGTTTTATCAGTTAATACATTCCAGAAGGTTTCACCTGTTAGTCACAGGATGTTAGGTCAGACTCAGAATAGCAAGGAATAGCTGTTGGGTGGGTTAGAGATGGCCCAAGATAAATTGTAATTTGGCTGTGGACCTGGAACATCCCAACTTGTCCACTCACTGGAGTTAACTAATCAGTCAATCAGCCTTGCAGAAAGGTCAGTGGATGGAATAGCTTCTGTTTGGATCATTTCGTCAACAGGAGCCCCCTAGGGCTCAACACATCACCCTGTCATGGTGGAGCCTGAGGGAACGGCAGCGCTCTGGTTTCCACAAATACGTGCACATCTGCACCCTCTCCCCACACAAAACCATTCTATGTGTTTTGGGGAGAGGTTTCACTCTGTCGCCCAGACTGGCCCCAAATGTACAACCTCCCACCTCTACCTCCCAAGTTTTGGAATTACAGGTGTGTGCTACCTTGTCCGGTGTGAGATAGTTTTAAAATAGCGATATTGCACTTAACAAATCACTATTTGGGGCTATTTGGGGGCACTCGAGTGGTGTGAGTGCTCTCTATGTGCTGGTGTCGTCTGGTGGTCTTTTTTTTTTTCTTTTGCCTACTTTGAATCTTTGTTATTAGTGGTGTGGGCTGGACTGATGCATAAAGATGGCAGAAAGGAAGCAGAATGACAGTGGCAGTGGCAGAGTCATTTGTAGTAACAGCTTCGAGAGGCACTGGAGTTCCCGACAGTGGCCAGTGCGGAAGCCACAGGGAACAGAAGCAATGAAGATGAGGGCTGTGAAGAACTGAAGAAAGGAACCCCCTGGAAACTGCCAAGTCTTCCAAGCTAATCATGGGCTTCAGGCACACAAGCAAGGGCTTCAGGCACACATGCTCACAGGGCTCTAGCACCTCTTTCTGTAGGGCAAACATCGCTAGCAAAGGCAGCATTTCTCCGTCGCTGCCGGTAATTCCTGCTTGTATAGAATGAAGCTCCCAAGATGATTGTTCCGGGGAGAATTAAGAAACAAAACCTGGCCCATATTCACAGAGTCAGAGGCTCCCCATAGATTCCACCTCAGCAAGCAGGAGTTGAGGACCAGGGAGAAACTTTGCTTCCTGTTGACAGGAAGCCCTCTTCCATAGAAGCCGGGCACATGCTGTCCAGTTTAGAAGCTGTTCAGCATGATGCGGAGTAACATTTCCTCAAGTCCCATAGGCAGCACAAGAGTCCAGAGAGAGTACATCTCCAGTAAGACTCTTATTTTTATTTATTTATGTACTTACATATTTACGAATTTTGAGACAGGGTCTCTATGTCATCCAAGTTGTCCTGGAACTTGCTATATAGACCAGGCCTGCCTCTGCCTCTGAAGTGCTGGGATTAAAGGTGTGCATCATCAGCTCAGTCACTACAGGTGTGTGTGTGTGTGTGTGTGTGTGTGTGTGTGTGTGTGAGAAGGGGTCAGAGGTAAATTTTGGATGTGATTTCTCAGGGGCCACCCACTTTGTTTATTTACTATGCATGTGTATGTGGTGTGTGCATGTGCATACCCATGTCTGTGAATATGGGTGTATGCAGGCCACAGCATGCTTGTGGGGATAAAGGATAGCAATGGATGAGTTCCTCACTTTTACCTGGAGGCAGGTTCTTTTTGTTCTTTTCCTACTGTGTGAGCCAAGCCAGTTTCTGGGCTTTCTCCTGTCTCTGCCTCCCATTTCCCCATCAGAGTGCTGTGGATTATGGAACATTCTATGTATTCCATTTCTCATGTGGGTCCTGGGGTTATGATCATCATGCTTATACAGCTCTTGTTTTTACCTGAGCCTTTCCCCCTGACCTGAGTTTTATCAGTTATGCTGTACTGGTAGACCTGAGTTTTCTTGTACCTGTCCTATCTCCACTCGCTGGCATTACAAGCACATGTCACCATGGTTCTAGTAACCAAATTCAGGTCCTCACACCAGCAAAGCAAGCACTTCACCAACTGTGGTCTCCACGGTGCTCCCAACAGCTTCTTGGGATGGACTTCTCATGGACACATTATCTCCATAGTACAGACCCTCTGGAAAGACACGAGTGATTTATTTCCAACTAGATAAATACTTCCCGTTACAAAAGTCATCCTTGAGGGTTGGTATGGACAGAGGAGTTTAAGATGGTATCGACTTTGTGTATGCTGGGAGCTACCAGGAGTAACCCTTACAGATGAACCGGTTTGAATATATTTTTGTCAGTCTAAAAACATGATACAAACCAACACCTAAGCAATAATTCCGAGTCGTCTGAGATGTATACTATTCTCAATAGGTTAGCATCATGGTTCAAAGATTAAGTTAGGATCTTGTCACTGGCAACCACAGCTTCTTTAGGCTTTCTCTTTTTCTTGTTCTCCACTTGAGATTTCAAGTTCTCTCTCTGTGTGTGTGTGCGTGAGTGCGTGCACATGCACAGATGCACGCTGCAGCATGTGTGAGGAGGTCAAAGGGCACTTTGAAGGAGTGAGTTCTCTCTCTTTCCATCACGTGGGTACCGGTATTGAGTTTGAGTGGTCAGGCTTGGTGGCACCTGCCTTGAACCACGGAGCCATCTTCGCTGATCCCCATTTTGGAATTTAAAAGTAACTTTTGTTGTTTTGATTTTAAATTTTTATACAGTAAAAATAAAAGTCTGTAGGCTATGGGATGATGTTAGAAACTATATATTAGACCTGGTGGTGGTGGCACATGCCTTTAATCCCAGCACTCGGGAGGTAGAGACGGGAGGATCTCTGTGACTTTGAGGCCAGTGGTTTCAAAACAACCAGAACCGTTACACAGAGAAACCCTGTCTCCAAAACAAACAAAACAAAACAAAAAAGAAAGACGAAGGAAGGAAGGAAGGAAAGAAAGAAAGAAAGAAGAAAAGAAAGGAAGAAAAGAAACTACATATGGACTGGGGAGATGCCTCAGGCGGTAAACGTGTTTGTCATATGTATTAATCAGGGCTTTTTAGAGTCACTTGTAGGATGAATCTTTCGCTATATATCTATATATATGTAATTTTTATGTATGTGGAAGGCACACATATGTATATGTACACATGTATATGTTTATATATGTGGGATTTATTGGAATGACTTACAGGCTGCAGTCAAGCTAATACAACAACAGCTAGCTGCGAACAGAAAGCCCAAGACTCTAGTAGTCTGCTGGGTGTCTCAGCCAGTCTTCTATATATGCTGGAATCCTGAAGAAGTAGGCTCCATTGCTAGTGCAGGAATGGATGTGCTGGCAAGGTGGGCAAGCCGGCAATGAGCAAGAGCTTCCTTCTTCCGTGTCCTTATACAGGCTTCCAGCAGGGTGTGGCCCTGATTAGAGGTGCCTTCCCGCTTTGAGATCTGCATTAAAGGTGTGTGTACCTTCCCACCTCAAGATCCACATCAAGAGCCTGTGTCTTCCTGTCTCCCTCAAGATCCAGATCAAAGGTGTGTCTTCCTAGCTCACAGTTGGAGACGAGAAGTAGATTCACCCACTTTAAACCCAGCAGAAAATATCTCTCAGTTGTGCCCTCTACACATGGATGGGGGCGCATTCCGGATACAGTCAGGGTAACAGCAAAGACTGGCCATCACACCGTACAAACCTGACCACCTGAGCATAGGTCCCTAAAGGGAAGTAAGAGCTAGAGGCAGGGCTGCCAGGAGATGGATGTGGAGACAGGAGGTGCTCCAGAAGCCCAAAGGCCAACTAGCCTGGCTCACACAGTGGCCAAGAGACTCTGTCTCAATCAAGGTAGAGACACAAGGACCTGAGGGTTGTCCTTGGACCTTCATCAGTGTTCCATGGCACAGGCATGCCTCCCCTGCCTCCCCACAAACCAATCTTTATAGATTCATTTACCCAACTAAAAGTCTTCCTGTAATGGCAAAAATATGGACACACCAATACCTCTGTACATACTGGAGATTGAGGGAAAGAGGCGATGACTCATGACTCAGCAGGTAAGGGTGAGTCCCAGAACCCAAGGTAGCAGAGAATCGATTCTGAAAGTTGTCCTCTGACCTCCCAGCATGCTACCATGACACACACACACACACACACACACACACACACACACACACACACACAATTGAAGAGAGAGAGAGAGAGAGAGAGAGAACAACCCTAGTAACGGTTAAGTCTCCGACTGAGTTCCAGTCAGGGCTCACATGTGAGGGAGGTAGGGAGGTAAAGACCCACAAGGAACAGTCTTTGTTGCTTGCACAGGGATAGGGTAGTTTCTGTTCCCTTCATCCAGGGAGGGGGGCAGCAGGAAGGAGCTGTCTGAGCAGACAAGAAAAATGAGCTCCACATTTCAGTTTCTCAACCTTAGCCTCCTGGCCATTCTATGCTGCATGGTCCCACACTGTGGTAGTCATCCTTCCACAGCCATGTAAACAGAAGTTCAGATTCCTACTCACTGGGTACCCTAGCAACATCCCTCAACTGATGATAAAATAACCTAGAGACATCAAAATTAGTTCTTTTGAATAGTGGTTCTCAACCTATGGGCCACGACCCCTTTTGGGGGATCAGATGACCCTTTCAAAAGGGTTGCATATCAGATATTTACGTTATGGTTTGTAACAGTAGCAACATTACAGTTATGAAGTAATAATTTGATGGTTGGGGGTCACCCCAACACGAGGAACTGTATTAAAGGGTCACAGTGTTAGGAAGGTTGAGAACCACTGTCTTAGAGGAAAACAGTCTCTGTTGAACTCTGAACAACATTAACCACTCTTTTTCTGCTGAGTAAAACCTAAAACAAGTCTCAAATGAGTCAACCCTGCTTAAGAAAATCAACTGCACCCTAGAACAATGTGTAATATTTACTGGAACACAAAAATATTGGGCACCTTAAAAGGTAACAATTCATGGCAAGCACCCCAAGAATAGACGTTCACAGTAGTTAGCATGCAAGCAAAAGCTGTCAGGCATTAATAGAGGCAGGGAAATTTGACTCCTAATAAAGAAGTAAACCAATAAAAGCAGATTCAGAAACAAGACATGACAGAATTAACAGATGATGACATTAAACAGATATTTATGGGCTGGAGTGATGTTTCAGTGGTTAAGAGCAACTGTTGCTCTTGCAGAAGACCCAGGTTCAGTTCCCAGCACCCATACAGTGACTCATAACCATCTACAACTAAACTTTAGTTCCAGGGAATCTGATATCCCCAGGCACTGCATGTATATAATACATATACATACATGCATGAAGTGAGATAGTCAATATGCCCCCTTCCCACCCCCACCCCGTAGCGCTGACCACCCCACTTGGACATGGCCACTGGTTCAGACGTGACAGAGAGTAGGATTCAGTCTGTGGTCGGGACCATGCTCCAGTAGGGTTGGCATCCTTGAAGCGGGAACCTGGGCAGTCATCTGTTTCCTGTGTAAGTGAATTTTCCCCGAATAAACCTCACTTCACCCGGACTGAGTCTAGTGAATCTTGATTCCCACGCAATACGTGCAGGTGAAACACTCACACATAAAATATATAAATATTTAAAAAGTTTAAAGGTATGCTTACACGGGATGATATGTATAGATGTATACTATACATATGTTTAAGAGGACAGGAAAGATTCAGGGTCTTAGATGAAGCATGGGAGATAAGACATGGCATTTGAGAAACACTTCAGATGAAAGCCTGAGATAAACACACAAGAGAACAGGACAAAAGTCAGTTACACAGTGCAGGGGAAGCGAATGTGGCTTGAAGTTAAAAACCAGACACTGTCAAAATGGAACCAAGTAAGACTCTAGTCAAGCTGACGAATGTGTCACAGAGCTGTGACACCTCAAGTGTTCTAGTGCACATTTAAATCAGTCTTCCAAGGAAGGGAAGAAGTGGCCATTTTGAAGAAATTGATAAACAAAACAAAACCAAACCAAAAAACTTCATACCTTAGGTGAAAATATAAATCCTTAGTCTCATTAAATTGAATAAGCCCAAAGACAAGAAGAAATAGAAAACAAAGCCAAGGACATCACAGCCAAACTGCTTTGAAAAAGCTATATATAACAAGGGTATATTAAAAGCAGCCCGAGTAAAGACACTTTAGACGCAAAGGAACAAAGGCAAGGAGAACACTGGAGTATTGAAAGGAAAAAGCAAGCCTGTCAACCTAGAATTCTATAACCAACAAAAAGTATGTTTCACAATGGAGACATAATACAGACTTTTCAAGGCACACTGAGAAGGGAGACTTAATGGGCAGCAGGCCTGTCCAAGGAGAATGTGGCATTCTGCCTTCTGCACAGAAGAAAATCAGTACCAGGAGATGGTCCAGATGCATGAAAAGCAGTGAAGGAAAGGAGAAAGTGTAATGCTAAATAACATACAGATTTCCACTTTGTTTTAAATTCTCTAAAGTGGAAGTGAATGTTTAAAGCAAAAATAAAAGTATAGTATGATGTTTATGACATATGTATAATAAAGTTGTACAACATTAGCCAAAAGGCCAGGAGATAGGAAACGAATGCCTAGTTTTATGAAACTATTTTACCATACACCAAGTGGCATAAAAACTATTTCAAGTCAGACTATTATAGACTACAATGCATATTGCAAACCTTGAGGCATCTAGTAAAAAAAAAACAAAGCAAAACCAAAGAACCCAGACACAAAATAAGGATAGAACTATGAGAATAGTGGATCATAAGACCATAAATGCTCAATTCATCTAAAAGGGGCAGAAAACAGGAAATGGTTCACAAAGAACAGATGAGACATACAGAAAACACACAACAAGGAAGTGAGTTCAAAGTGGAATGTACCAACCATGAAGGTAATATGGCAGATTACAGGCTGCCTCTGTGCAACTCTGGGAGCGAGAGCAGAGGACAGAGGGCGACACTCTTCTGAATGCAGAGCAAAAGCCCTAGGAATCATTAAGGGCCATGGGCGGGGTCGAGGAGATGTTCCAGGGGGTGTGGAGTTTGCTGTGCAAGAGTAGGGACCCAGGCTCAGATCCTAAACAGCCAAGCATGATGGTGTGCACCTATTATCCTAGCCCTTAGGAAGCAGGGACAGATGGATGCCCGGAGCTTGCTGGGCACACAGTCTAGCTAATTGCTGAGCTCCAGGTTCAGTGAGAGATCCTCTACCCAAAAAATAAGGTGAGTGCTGTCTGAGTTTTGTTTCTGTTGCTGTGACAAAATGTCTTGACAAAAGCAAATTCAGGGAGAAAGGGTTTGTTGGGGCTTGTGGCTCCAGAGCCATTGTGGCAGGGAAGAGGCACACCAGCAGGAGTCTGGATGCCACACCACATAGAAGAGCAGAAGCAGAACAGGAAGCAGGACTTTATAACTTAAGGTCCACCTCCCAGTGATGTACTTCCTCCAGCAAGGCTCCACCTCTACAGATATAAACCTGCATCAAACGTGTTTTATATATAACATACAAATTACTAGTGGATTCACTGTCTCTTCTAGTGACTTCCAACCATTTGTAGGTATTGGTTACTGTTTCCTGTGCTCTCTTCATGTTCCAGTTCTTTTGGTCTTTCAGTGTGTGCATTTTGCCCTCTATCTTTCCTCCTAGACGATATCTTTAAGTAAAAATGCTTCTTTAGTTTTAAAATCTAATATTATTTGACACATTATAATTACACATATCTGGGGAATACAATGTGGTGTTCTGATAGTAAACATATAATGTGGATCTCTTTCTTAAATTAAATTACATTTATCTCTTGTGTGTATATTCAGGTATGTGGCATGGCACATCTTTGGATGTCAGAGAATAACTTGTGGGAGCTGGTTCTCTTCTTCCACTATGTGGGTACCAGGGATTGAACTCAGGTCTTCAGGCTTGGCAGCAAGTGCCTGTATTCCTGAGCCATCTTGTTGGCCCAATAATGTGGAATATAAAAAAGTAGATTTTTTTTACTAGTTCTTTGGGAATTTCATGTGTGCATATTAAGTGTTTTGATCATATTTACTACCTAACTCCTCCCAGATCTACTTTCTACCCCAATACTCCTCCCAACTTTATGTTTTCTTAAATAATCTTACTCATGGTGATGGGGTCATCCACTGAAGTATAGTTAGAAAACCTGCTCTCCCTCCCCTAGATGGATCAGCTGTCGTGGGGGAATGTTGATGGGTTTGATCTTGTGCAGGTCTTGAGCAGGCAACCCTGGCTGCTATGAGCTCACACTCCGAGTCAACTATTTCAAAGCATTCATCCTGGCTTCTCGCTCTTGCAATGGCCCTGCCTCCTCCTCTGTGATGGCCCCTCAGTTTCGAGAGGAGGGGATTCCAATGCCAATGTACCATACATGGCCAAGCACTCAAAATACATTTTCTTCTCTACACTTTGACCAGTTGTGAGTTTCTGCATTAACAGCTGTCCCCTGCACCAAGAAGCTTCTCTGATGAGGATGAAGAGCTATATTCATCTTTACATATAGAGACATGAATTTAAGAGACACTATGTCAACTTAGCAACAGAGTCACTCCTGGGACCTGAGAGCTCCCAGGCATGGGTTTGTGGTCAGATTGACTTATCAGGTATGTTTTTCCTCCTGGCCCTTAAAATCCTCAGAGAGTGGTTAGACAACTCCATAACATTTGTGCCACTATTGATTGCACCCATGGCCATATCTTGCCAGACCAGTTGGGACGGTTGCAGGGTTCATAGATGGGTAACACTGGAATTCTTAAATTAACAGGACTATCACATCACTTAACCCTTTTCTGAAGAGGAATTAGAAATACGTCCATGTCTCGTTGAAATGTTCTATACATTATTGTCATATTGCTGTTCAGCAGACCTCAACCTGAACGGCCCACCCTGCCTCCCTTGACCCCACCTATCTTGCCCCCAGCCTGGAGACTCTCATTCTATTCTCTGCTTTTATCAGCTGACACTTTTTATTCCATAAATAAGTAAGACTGTATTATACTTGTCTTTCTGGGCTTGCCCTATTTTATCTATTGTGATTTGTCCTTCAGATTAATCCACATTGTCACAAATGACAGAATTTTCTCTCTTGGGGAGCAGGGAGTTGAGACAGGATCTTACTATGTAGCTCTGGCTGTCCTGGAACTATGTAGACCAGGCTGGCCTTGAACTCATAGAGATCTTCCTACCTGTGCTACCCAAGTGCTAGGACTAAAGGTGTGATCCACTATGCCTGGTTCTCTTTTTTGAGACAATTTTCTTTGCATAGTCCTGGCTGTCCCCCCATTCTCCCTCCAAGACAGGTTTTCTCTGTAGCTTTGGAACCTGTCCTAGAACTTGCTTTGTAGACCAGTCTGGCCTCGAACCCATAGAGATCTACCTGCCTCTGTCTCCAGGAGTACTGGGATTAAAGGTGAGCGCCACCACCGCCCAGCTGTCCTGTCTCTTATTTTTAATGTCTGGGCGTATTCTACTGTTAAGATATGCTACGTTGTCATTGACCATTCATCCATTGATGGACTTGTTAGGTTGACTCCTACATTGTGGCTGCTTGGCAGTCTCATCATGCACCAGGGATGGATCAGCCTAGCAGAGCATGAGCCATCCGTGCTTCTCTCTGGGTTAGCAGACACAGGTGCAGTGGGTCTTCAGAGAGATGGAAACAGGTGGGTTTTTTTTTAAGCTTTATTTTTATTATATGTGTATGGCTGTTTTGCTTGCATGTGTAACTGTGCAGTGCTGTGTGCAGTGCCCCAGGAGTCTCCCCTTCCTGAGAAACCATCTCACCAACCCTGCCCATGATGAAGAAGGGGTCCCCTCCCTCTGCTCTGTTCACCCTAGGTGCCAAATACAAGTTGAGTAATGTGATGCTTTCAGGGCAGGAAGCCAGACTCCCTAGCTTTATCCCTCAGCAGCATCCCTAGGGGTCCACCTACTGAAGGGCTTCTTGCCCAGCCTTCTCCAGCAGCTGACAGTCCAAATGCATGGCTGAACAGCCTGTCTCTCACATGTACTCAATCAAAGAACTCGTCCCTGGATATTTGTATTAAAACATCCTAAAACAAAAGTCAAAACATCATATTAGTTACCATGAACTTGTTCTGATACATGAAATACCAGGAAGCAGAATGCATTGTTTCTAAATCAACAGAAATTTGATTTTGAACTTCTTTGTGTAAAAGGATTTCTTTTGATCTATGATGATCAGTAATTGTAGTGAAGACAGTTCCATGAGTGGCCTCTCTCCTTAGCGAGCCACCATCTGGTTTGGAGAGTGGTCCAGGGCTGGATATGTCAAGGGCAGAGCCTCGGCCTCTGTTGTTTTCAATTGCTGCTCCCTTCCTCTTCCCTGCCTGCGGTGAGAGAGGATTCTCCTCTGAGGCCAAGTGATGCCCCATCCGGGAAGTCGCAAGTAAGTGTGGGGTGCACTGTGACTGTGTCCACAAAGCTGCCATTCTCAATTCACCCACAATGATGCGATCCAGGAAGCCAGGTACCGTTCTGGGTTCCTTACAGGCGGCACTTCCGGTGGGAGGGATTTTTCTAACGATGATGGACTTCAGTTCCTGTATTGTATACTGTGATGCTATGTCTGCCCTCCAATCCACCCATTTGCCTTGCAATCTTAACTGGAGCGGATAAAGAAACGGAACGATGATTTTTCCGCTTGTTAGGAAGGAATAGTGACTGCCAAACTCCAGACCAGAAACAGAGAGTCCTACCGTGGTGCTTTGCTATTCTGTTTCTTTCTTGTGTTGGAGGATCCAGTTTGGGGCTAGGTTTGTTTCCTGAGGAGACTTGCTGGGGTGCCTGGTCCTCCTGCGTCTGACGGGATCACACACACACACACACCTGTGCCACCAGCACAGGCTCACACTTGTTTCTGACCGACACTTTCACTGAGTGTCAACGCCCTCCATTTCTCTAAGATTCTTCTCCCTTCCCTGTACATACAACTTTTCTGTTTGTTATGCATGTCCTGTTGACATGAACTTTTACTCAGAGGCATGTTTTACATTTCTCTCTCTCTCTCTCTGTGATGAATTTTTACAACATTTTATTAGAAAAAAAGCATGCAGCATACGATATACATGGTTACGGCTTGTCACTTTTGTCACATTTTCTCTTTATACCTAATTTTGAGAAACTTGATTATGCTGTGTATTGATGCAGTTTTCCATCTTTTTCTTGTGTTTAGGGTGTGGTTTAAATTTTGTGTGTTTACAATTTTTTTAATTAAAATTTTTAATTGCAGTTTTCATTTTTTTCAAGTATTTCTAATGTTCCCCTAACTTTTGGGGAATACTGGGTTAACTTTCTGCTTCTGTGACATATACACAAAATAAATAAATTCAAAGAAAGAAAATAATTCGGGCTTGTGTTTTTAGGGATTCAGCCCATAGGGCATTGGCTTTGCTGTTTTGGGGGCCAGGTGAAAGCTGAACACCATCGCAGGAAGTATGTAGTAACGAGGAACTATGTGGTAACGAGGAACTATGAGTTAGGCAGTTCCTTGACTGACTGACAGACAGACAGACAGACAAACAGGAAGAGGGGACATGACTAGATAATAAAGATGCTGGGCTTCCAAGATGGCTGACTCCTTCACCCTCTTGATCAAAGACAAAAGCCTGGCAGCTTCAAAGAACCCCATGCCTGTGGACTGTGCGCTGATGCAACAAAATCCAAGGCCAGACAAGGGTGTGTTTACTTCAAACCTGTGCCTATTAGCCTGCCTGTCTTTGTTCAACCTGGCCAACCCTAAATTGGGGGAGGAAGACCCTTAAAGCTATATCCCTCATAGGGAGACCACACCTCAGCTTCCTAAGAGAGCCCCCCCCCCCCGCAACACTTTGCCGAGAGTCTTCCTCTGTGTACCTCAGCTGTGTTTCCTCACCCCCTAATAAAAGCCTGTCTTTACCAGCCGATTCTGCCGCTGTGTCTGATAATGCTATCGGCTGCACTTGAGATATTTGCCCCTGCCTTTTAATTCTTTAACTGATAGAGAAAAAACAAACCAGAACAAGAGCCATAGAGGGTAATGGTGGAGGAGGCCTGTTCACCTCCTGGCAGCTGAGGAGAGAGTGGGGAGTGCGGGAGTGTGCCAAGAGCCCCTTCGAGGGCCCACCCCTCCGCCACCTAACTTCCCCCCACAAACCCCTGTACCCGCAGGTTCCACTGCCTGGGAAGGACCATGTTTTCCTCTTAGCAGCTGTGAATCACATGCAAATTATTCTGCCTGAAATTTTCACGCTGCTTATTCATGTGCTATTCATTTAAAAAACTCTTTTGTGCCTATACATGTTCCTGAGTTTGTGTGTGTACATGAGCGCATGCACACACACGCGCGCGCACACACACACACACACACACACACACACACACTCATAGATGTATGTTACAGACTACAGACAGTTGTGAGTATATGGATGTAGGTGCTAGGAACCAAACCCAGATCTTTAGCCAGAACGGCAAACATTCTTGACTGATGAACCATATCTCTAGGACAGGCATTTGCGTTTTTTTGCAGGTTCGACCCCTAGGGCTCAAGTCCTTAACTGGAAACACCTAAGGAGGTGGAGGCATTTGTGTTGTTGGTCTTGGAGCCTTCAGTGTGAAACACCCGGTGCTGTGTGACAGAATCCTGCTTTGCCCGCTTCCTCTCCCTAGAGCTCCTTAGCGTACTGGTGGGAGGAGGAAGGGATTTCGTTGCACTGAGGCACGGCTTTTGCTGGCACAGCACAAGCTAGAAATTGATCTCAGCTTTGAAGAGGAAGGCCTCTGCCTCGTTAGTAAAAGAGAAATGTGTCTCCTCCGCAAGTGCAAGTTCTTAATGCACCGCCTCCAGCAGCCCCTGGGCAGCTCTGATACAGGAGGAGAAGGAGTTGGGGAGAAAATAAAACATGACTACATGGCAGTCTGCGTGCTGTGCGACATTCATTCTCTCTTGGCACGTGTGATGGGCAGCTAGGCAGCTACAAGAGAATGAATACAGTGTTCCTAGTGCCAGGCTGTCTTGTGCATAAAGAGCCTTTAGTCCGGGAGAGGCGCGGTGTGACGTGCGCTTTCCATCTGGTGGGCCAGTTTCCAGGCCAGCCTCTGTGCCCGCCCAGCCCCCCCCCCCCGCTCTTGGGGAGGCGCCAGCCGCTACATTAGAGATGCCCGCAGCCTCGACCAATGAGTGCCCTCCCTGCCCACCACCCTCGAGGGCCAGCCAGGCAGTCAGCAGACTCAGAGCCTGAGGCAGCCCTGGCTCTCCTGTGTCTGGGATGTACATGGCTTACAGCTTGTATCTGTCATGCTTAGGTCGCTCAGCAGGCTTAGCTTATTTTTACAAGTGCCACCAACTGTGAAGTCCCGTGTCAGCTCACAGCTTGCATTGGGACAACAAATAAGGGTTAAATATTGGAGGGAGTGGGGGATTACTCATAAATCTTCCTGTGTACATTGAAATGAATAAATAAGCATTTAGTTCAACTCTAAACGCCTACCCTTTAAATTTTCTTTTTTTTTTTTTTTTTTTTTTTTGAGATAGTGTCTCTCTGTGTAGACTTGGTTAGCCTTGAACTCAGGGATCTGCCTACCTCTGTCTCCTGGGAGTTGGGATTATAAGCAGGCAGACACTCAGCTAAATTGTTTTTTAAGCATAGAATTATGTGGTAGAACATTATTTTCCAGTGTGTGACCTGTTTATGCTGCATTTGTTGAACTTTGTGAAGCTGTGTTACTGAGCCTGTCTAAAACACCCAGTGGTCCTAATAAAGAACGGAGAGGCCAATAGTGAGGCAGGAGCAGGGATAGGCGGGGCTGGCAGGCAGAGGAGAAATCTGGGTGGGGATAGTCAAAAGAAGGAGAGAGGTCCCCAGGGGCTCGGACCCCAGGGGCTCGGCACCCAGCTACACAGCACGCCACAGAGTAAGAAGTCAAGAAGGGTATATAAAATAAAGATAAAAGCCCAGAGGCACCAGGAGTTGGTGGTGCAGGCCTTTAATCCCTGCACTCAGAGGCAGGCAGGTCTTTGTGAGTTCGAGGACAGACTGGTCTACAGAGCTATTTCCAGGACAGGCTCCAAAGCTACAGAGAAACCTTGGGGGGGGGGGCAGGGCAAAAGGTAGACGGGATAATTTAAGAAAAGCTGGCAAGAAACAAGCCAAGCTAAGGCCGGCATTCATAAGTAGGAATAAGAGTGTGATTTGTGAGCTGGGTGGTCCCCCTCCCCATAAAGCCCCAAGAGTAAAAACGGCCAACTACGTTTTTCTTTTACTTGTATACAAGCGTGGTGGTTTGGGTGTGGGTGTTCCTTACAGGCCCAGGTACCTGAGCACTCGGTCCCCAGTTGATGGCTCTGTTCTGGAAGATTATAGAGCCTTTAGGAGGAGGAGCCCCTTAAGGAAGTAGCCACTGGGGGTGGTCCTTAAAGGCTCATTGTTCAGCCGCATTTCCTGTCTGCTCTCTGCTTCCTTTTCCAAGATGGGAAGCCTGAGATTTATTTACTCTCTTATTACCATGGTGCCATACCTTCCCTTCCAGGATGGAGGCCAGCTCCTCCAACTGTAAACAAAAACAACAAAACAAAAACCAAACCAAAACAAAAAAAAAAAAAAAAAAAAAAAAAGCAACCTTTCTCCTCTAATTTGTTTGTCAAGTATTTGGTTTCAGCAACGAAAAAAAGCAACTAACGTGGAAAGGAAATCTTAAAAGAGATAAGGCTTTGGAGCTTGATTTTTCATCTTCGGTGTTGCAACATCTCTGCACCAATATTCTTGCATATTGTTGTCTTAATGGGATAATACAACCAAGTTTGAATATATGACTGTGCATTTACATATATATGGTATATGTAGTCACTTTTTAAAATTTTTGAAACAATTATGAAGCTGCAAAATAGGCAGAAGCAGATTTCAAAAAGCTTGTCCCAAATCACTTGAAAATAACATGACACTCCTCCCTGACCTCCCCCCACACAAGGACATTTTCTTTTACTGTTTAAAACAGTCGCTATTCATGGTGCTAAGTCACAAACACCTAGTTCTCAGAACCATTCACATTTTGCCAGTTGTCCTATTAATGTCCTTGGCAGTCAGTAGCTCTGTATCAGATCTCAGCAATGACTCTGCAAGTCCCAAATACAGCAGAGGTGGCCTATGGTAAGCTAGCCAGGGGCATCATGAGGGGCAGGAGCATGCTAAGCCAGGAGACATGTGGCTTTCTCCATTGCTGAACAAGGCAGCTGCTGAGGACAGCTGGGGCTTGGCTGCCTAAGCCCCGCACTCTGCAGCTGCCCAGACCTGGAGATTATTGTGAGTGACAGCTGCCACTCCAAACATTCTGATGTGTTTTCAAACTGCCAGTCTCCCACCCTACCCACACTCTTACTCAACAGGACTTCCGTCAGATCAGGGCTACTTAAAAACACAGGTTAGCTCTTAGGGGTCTAAGGGATTTTTGTTTTTGTTTGTTTTACCATAGTCTTTATCAAATAGAAGAAATATGTTTTATACCTGGCCTAATTCACACAAATATTATCAAAGCCATTGAATGCAAAGGCCAGTGAAAGAACTCCCTATTGTTAACCCTCCTTACTGTTTTGTTTTATTTTCAGATTTTTCTATGGGGTTGAATGTTTGGCCTGCATATATGTATGTGTACCTAATGCATGCCTAGTGTCCTTGGAGGTCAGAGGAGCGTGTCAGATCTCTTGGAACTGAAGTTACAGATGGTTGTGAGCCACCATGTGGGTTCTGGGAATTGAACCTGGGTCCTCTGCAAGAGCAATAAGTGTTTTAAACTACGGACTCTCTCCCGCCCCTATCCTGTCTTATTTTTAAATGTGTGTGTCTATGTGTTGTTATATATGTGTAGTATATTTGTGTAGTATGTGCATGTGTACCTGTGAAAGCCAAGGTTGTTAGGTGTTTGCCTTCATCATACTCTCAATCTGTATTACGTTTTTAAAGATTTGTTTATTTTTTATGATAGTATGTCTGTTCACAATGTGTGCCCAGCACCCATGGAGGTGTCAGACCTTTTGGAACTGTAGTTACAGATGGCTGTGGACTGCCACGTGGGCTCTAGGAACTAAGACCATGACCTCTATAAGAGCAGAGTGCTCTTAACCACTGATCCATCTATCCAAACCCTATTTTACTATTAATATAATATTTCCATTAATTATTTTGAGAGTTTCATGCATGTGTATAATGTATTTTGTTCATATCCACTCATTCCTACCAGATCCACCCTAACCCCTTTATTCTTCCAATTTCATGCCCTCTTTTTTTTTTTTTTTAACTCAAATTGAACTTCCCATATACTCATGGGTGTGGATCATCCACTGGAGCATGGTCAACCTACCAGGCACAACAACCTTAAAGAAAATTGACTCCCTCCTCCCCTAGCCATCAACTGTCCACAGCTCTTCAGTTATGGGTGGGGGTTCATGAGCTCCTCCTCAACCTTTGTATTTTGAAACAAGAGTTGTTCACTGAATCTTATCAACAGCTAGACTGGCTGGCTAATGAGCTTCAGGGACTTCTTGTTTCTGCCCACCCAAGTCTGGGGTTACAGACATGAGCTGACGTGCCTAGATTTTTATGGTCTGATGTGGGTCTGTGATCCAAACTCAGGTCCTAGAGTACCATCAGGTACTCTAGCCACTAAGCCACCTCATCAATCCTCCCTCCCAACTCTTACTATCTTCTACAGCTCACCCCATGATTAATCAACCTTGTAAGGACTCAGGTTGATGCCTTATTAGCTTCCGTACACGTAGCACACGGCATCTCCTGAGAGGTGGTTACAGATTGTATACCACATGGGCGCTGACCAAGTGTGCTGGTTTGAATGTAATTCCCCCACAGTCTCACAGGGAGTGGCGCTATCAGGAGGTGTGGCTTTGTTGGAGGAAGTGTGTCACTGTGGGGGTGGGCTTTGAGGTTTATTATACTCAGAATACTGCCCAATGCCTCAGTCGACTTCCTGTTGCCTGCAAGATGTGGGACTGTCAGCTACTAATCTAGCACTGTGTCTGCCTTTGAAAGACAAAAAAGTTAAAGAAACCCCTCACTTGAAATGAAGGACTAACCTGGAAACCAATATCTGTTCCTTGGAATTTACTAACTTCCCCTCACAAGGCCCTGAGATAACAAGAATTCACATTGCCCCTCCTTTCCTGTGAGTCAGCAGGTGGTGAATAGGGTCCTTAGGAAACAAAGAGAGAGCTGCAACTCTGGTTTGCCCAGACAAAATTAATTAGCACACCCTGAGGCCCTAAGGTCTGCTGACCCTAATAGGGAGACCATCCGGCCTCAAAGGGTCACATACTCAATGGACAGAGGGTCCCACCCCCTCCCTAAGCTTGTGGGTTTGCCTTTAAAAACACCTGTGCCCGGGGGAGGGGGCTTCTCTCTAGCCTGTGTGCTGGAGGAGCCCGTTTGTGCAAACGTTTCCTGTTCATTAAAGCCTCTTGCGTGTTGCAGCAACTGGACTGGACATTGAGTTCTTGGGGTATCGACCGAACCTGGAAGACTCCTCATTCTGAGGGTTTTACACCTTTATACTGCCATCCTTCTCCATCGTGATACTAAAGGACTGAACCTCCTAACCATAAGCCGGCCCCAGGGAAATGCTTTCTTTATAAGAGTAGCTGTGCTCATGATGTCTCTTAACGCAATAGAAACTCTACTTAAGACACCAAGGGAGTGTGGAGACAGAGGGACACGATAAATGACATTGGGAGGAAGCAGTCAGCTTATTCCAGGATGGGGATCTTTACATAGGACAAATGTCCTGGTTTCCTCAACCTACAAGATTGGGAAAGAAAAGCAGAAAAAGAGAAAAACTCCAGGGAAGAGAGACGGAGACAAGCTTGTGTGTTTTTGTTTTTAAAAGTGTGTTTTGTGTGTATGGGTGTTTGGCTTGCACGTATGTTTATGTACCATGTGAGTGCAGTAGCTGGTCGCCTACTTCCTATTGGATTGGAACAAAACAATGCACAATGGAATGTTGAGAGGGCCAGGAGGTTGACCATGAACTAGGGAGCAGACCTTAAGCAGCGAACACTTTGTCCTGGAGATTCACACTCCAGCACTTAAGTTCTAAGTGGGATGCCAGTGAGCAGCCTGACCTGTTCCTTGCTACTGACCCGAGGCCTGCACCAGACAATGGGCTTTCCAGGTTGCTGTTGGCTCCTTCTCTTTCTCTTTGGTTTCCTAGGAGAATCTGATTATCTCTTTAACAGAGGGAGCTCGCGCATGCACGCACACAGGCATGCACACACACACACACACACACACACACACACACACACACACACAGGGTGAGGTCCAAATTAGTTGTCTGGATGCAGGAACCCCATATGGCTTCTTAATCTTTCCCACAGGGTGAGCAAATGCACATGCAGGCTGGGCTGGTCTGCCTACAGCCGGCCCTGAAGAGGAGGGCAGCTGCACCTTGCTCCAGACCCTGACAAGGGAACCTGAGATTCAGAGGCAGAATCACAGCCAGACACCAAGCAGGGGCCAGAGGGGGCTCTGCTGCTTTCATTGGTCTGTGTCTCACTGTGAGTCTTGTTCCCTGGCCACCTCTGTCTCCCTCTCCCCTCTCCCCTCCCTCCCTCTGTTCTCCCTCTCCTCTCCGGCCTCTTTCCCCTTCATTGATGCGCCTTCTCTTGGCCTCTCTCCCTAATTGTTCATTTTCCTCATTAGTTGCTCCTCACTAGTCAGAATCCCTCATTGGTTTCTCCCTCAGTCTCTCGCCTTGGTCCGTCTTCTGATTGGTCCAGTCTTTCCCACTGGCCTCTGTGGGGCTCAGGAGCACAGTGGGTGGTGAGTGGTTCTGTGCCTACTATTTCCAGAAAAGATAGCAGGAGCTGGGCTCTTCTGAACTGGTTTTCTAACATGACCTTCTCCTGTTCCCTTCCTGCTGACAGCTACTGACCATCTGTGCCCAACTAGCTGTGTCCCCCCCCCCCAAGAGTTGTCACCAGTATGGTTGTTGTTTGGCTCTGGGAGGCATGAGAAAGGGAGGCCATTGAAGGGACTTCTGCTGAACAGCTGTATCAGCACCCTATGTCTCAGAGGGCACATGCTCCTGTCTCTAGACACAGAGCACTCTACTAGGTATCGGCCTTTGACTCAGGCTACCCTCTATCCTTCAGGAGTTTTCATATCACTCAAAGCTGACTCTAGATGTGTCTTTGCTAATTCCCTCCCCATTTATTCATGGTTGCTATGGTTTCTGTTACTTGTGGTCTACTCTGATCAGAAAATTTCCCATGGAAAATTCCAGCAGCTAATAATTTATAAGTTTTAGATTGTATACCATTCTGGGTGGTATGATGAAATTTTACATTGTCCCATGTAGGCTTAACTATTCTTTTGTCTAGCATGTCCATGCTGTATACAATACCTGCCTGTTAGTCATTAATAACCATTTGTGCAATTAGATTGAGTATTGTGACAACACATGCTTATGTTCAAGTTGTCCGTATATAATAATCACCACAAAGTGCAAACTTTTATCAGATTATTTCTTCCTTTGAGTCAAAGTCTCCTGAAGCCTGGCCCAGCCTCAAACCTATTATGTAGAGAAATATGACCTTGAATGTTTTTTTTTAATTTTTATTTACTATTCTTTTGTATGTACATGGTATGTATGTAGAGGTGGCCATGTAGGGGACAACTTGTAGAATTAATTCTCTCTTTGCAAGAATCTTACTCTTCCTCTCAGGGACCAAAGTCAGGTTGTCAGGCTTGTGGGACAAGCATTTTACCCACCAAAGCATCTCACAGGTCCAGATCCTTCAACTCTAGATCCTCCTGTTTCTGTCTCCCAAGCACTGGAATTCCAGGCATGTGCAGCCATGCTGGCTATTCACTGCTAGGATTGAACCCAAATCTTGTGCACACTAGGCAAGCGCTCTATCAACTGAGATACCTTGTGCATGCCAGGCAAATATTCTATCAACTGAGCTACGTCGTTCGATCTTACAATGCATATATTTAAATCATTCTGTTTTATTACCTCTTATTGTGTCTAATTTATAAATTAAAGTTTCTCATGTATGTTTAGGGAAAACTCAATGTGTAATAGGGCTTGTTATTGTGTGCGGCTCCTGATATCCACAGCCATTGAACTGTACACCCTTGGGGTGAGGGCTATGACTGTGTTTACCTCTTATGGTTCTCCCTGAATCACATGCTGAGTGAGGTGTGTGTTACACACACCATGTTTTTTCTCTTGGGAGTGCTAAGGACTGAAGCTGAACCTTGCACATGTTAGGTGAGCATTTTGCCACTGAGCTACACCCCAGCCACAGGTCTAACCAGTATTGTAATGAACAAAGTTGATGTTTTTCACAGAAACACTTGAATGAGGTATTCCCTTGTTGCTTTGTTAGTCTTCTGGGGAGATAGAGGCAAGGGAAATCAGAATTATGTCCGGACTGGTGTTTGGCAGCCAGCGAATGCCATATCCAGGCCTCCCTCACCAGCCACCCTGCTTTGCTGAACTCATGAGCTCTCTCTCCTGATGCAGGGCCAGGGTGCTTGGGCTCTGCCCACAGCGAAGTCTGCCATGAACTCACTCCTAGACTGAGCAAGGCCTCATTGGTGCCTCTCCTGCTGGGGTTAGCCACTCAGCGACTTCCCCTTTGAGTGTGTGGGAGTTGAGAAGCTGCCTTCTCAAGCTGCAGAGTCACCTCAGCGTGACTGCCTCAGCCACACTTTGCTGTGTTGCATCCTGTGTTACCAGAAGCCATGGACCAGCCGCTCTGCATCGATTGTGTTTATCCTCCTGGACCACACAGCAGTTGGCAGTCGCTTAATTCATGTTTATGAACTACTCTGAAAATCCATAATGAAAAGCTCTGCAGACATTTAAAAGAAAGCATTCTCAGTGTAGCATAGTACAACAGATTATAGTACAGACCAGTTTTTTTTCTTTTTTAACAAAAATTTAACCTCTTCAACTACCTTTTAATATGTTAAAAGCAACTACTTGGAGATGCAGAGGCGTTGCAAGAAATTAGTTGCTCTGTGACCTAAGCAGCCCTCTACAGGGACCCAAAGTCTCCCTTAGTCCTGCAGTGGAGGGGAAGGGAAGGGGTGAAGGGGAGGGGGGTAGGGATGAGTATGGGGGGATGGGGAGTATGACTGTGGGAGGGTAAGGGGGTAGGAGGATGGGGATGGGGAGTAGGGGGATGGGGTGGACACAGCTGAACTGTCCCCTGCTGGAGTCCTGCAAGCTGACCCCAGCCCTGCTCAGGCTGGAGCAGCAGCAAGCTGGCAGATGCTTTTGATGCCTTCAAGTGAGTTGACTTGAAGGTAGAGGAAGTCTGCCAGTGGGTGCCGGTCACAGCAAGTGCTTTCGTTTGCCCTTTCTGGGGGACAAACTGTTCTGCCTCAGTGATCCGTTCCAGAGGCAGTGTTTGGAAAGGTGAACAGTAAATAAGGATCATGGGATATGGACAGTGCGAGTCCTCCAGGTAAACAAGGGTCATGGATACATGGACAATGAGAGTCCTTGAGGTCACCCAAGCCTGGGATGCAGAGAGGGAGAGCATTTCTTTTCTTTTTAAAGATTTTTCTTTATTTTTAATTATGTATACAGTGTTCTGGCTACATGTATGCCCACATGCCAGAAGAGGGCACCAGATCTCATTATAGATGGTTGTGAGTCACTGCGTGGTTGCTGGGAAGTGAACTCAGGTCCTCTGGAAGAGCAGCCATGTGCTCTTAACTTGTGAGCCATCCCGTCAGCACCAGGACGGCATTTCTTTAACAGGAGCTGCTTTTAGGAAGCAACAGTCTAACCAAGGCATGCCCTCAAGCGGTCCAGGGCCACTGAACGTGGAGACATTTGTTCCTCATGGGACTGGATGACATTTAGAAAACAGGAAAACTGGCAGGGAAGTAGTGGCGCACACCTTTAATGCCAGCACTCAAAAGGCAGAGGCAGGGGGATCCCTGTGTCTCTGAGTTTGAGGCCAGCCTGGTCTACAAAGCAAGTTCCAGGACAGCTGTTACACAGAGAAACCCTATCTCAAAAACAAACAAACAACAGCAAATTACCTCAAATCCTTGTCTCCTGCAAAGATTTCAAAATGCCTTCTCCAAAACTGATTTGTTGAAACCAACCCTAGCTGTGGTGATGTTAGCACATGGGAAATGAACAAATGACCCCATGGATGGGTGAATGCTCCCCAAAGGGGCAGGGGAAGCTACAGAGCCCCAGTGCTCATTCTCTACTATGGCTTCAATATAAACACCCCACAGGCTCATACCTGAGCACTTGCGCCCTGGTTGGAAGTAGGCTTACCCAGCAGAAGTGGATCACAAAGGATGAACTTTGGAAGGTCACAGCTCTATTCTTAGTTCCAACCTGCTTCCCGGTCTGACAGAATGTCACTCTCACTGTCATGGATGGAGCTGTGCCGCCATGCTCTCTCCTTCATAATGGGCTGACATCCCCTGAAACTATGAGCCCAAGGAAGCCTTCCCTCTCTCAAGCTGTTGCCGCTATGTATCTTGGTCACCGCTCTACAAAAGTGCCCAACAGACCTGTCTTCTGCCAAGTAAGAACACGGCAACCAGGCACCACCTTGTTTTGCTTTGAGGACAAGAGTCTTAGGTAGCTCAAACTGGCCTTGAACTCATTGCATAGCGGAGAATGACCTTGGATGTCTGCTCCTCTTGCCTCTGTCTCCTGAGTGTTGGGATTATAGGCGTGTGCCGTCATCCCTAATTTATACACAGTGCAGGGCAACCAGGGCTTGGTGCCTGCTAGGCAAGCATTCAAAACACTGAGTTATGTCCATCACTTCTGGTGCCATTTCTGAAGCGGTGGAACACCCTCTGTAGACATCAGTGCCAGCGCCCGGATGCCAGAGGAGATTTACAGCCTCCAGAATATTAAGAAGGATATTTCTGATCTTTGCAAATTATCCAGTCTTGGAAATGGCTCAATGGATAAAGTTCTTGCCATGTAATTGTGAAGTCAGGAGTCTGGATCACCAGATAAAGCCAGATGCAGAAGCACACATCTGTTAATTCCAACATGCATAAGGTAAAACGGGAGCGGAGACTGGAGGATCCCCCAAAAGCTTGTGGGCCAACTGACCATGAACAACAGAACCTCAAGGTGGAAAGTGAGACCCTGCTCCCAAAAGTTGACCTCTGACTTCCACATGAGCTGTAGCACACATATTCCCATACACACACACACACACACACACACACACACACACACACGTATATGCACACATACTATATATATATACACACACACACATACATATATATATAGTATGTGTGCATATGTGTGTGTGTGTGTGTGTGTGCATCATACATATATATATACACACACACACGTCCATAGAAAATTGCCAGTGTCCGGTATTTTCTTACAGTAACACAAAGGACAAAGAGAATACCTTACTTTGGCCCTACCTCATGTGTCTTGTAGCAGGCCCATGTGGTGAGCTGCCTGTGCTAAGGGACAGCCAGGTGCTGAAGATGCCCAACTGTCTCAGAGACTCCTTGTCCACATGTAAACCTGAGAACTTTGTGGAGCTTGGGTTTGGAGGCCACATAGAGATCATCAAGGAGGCCAGAGCTTGTGAGGGTGTGCTCAAAGCCACAGGCATTGATAACCTCCCCAACCTGCCACTCTTCCTGAGCACCACAGACACCCAGTTCCATGGAGACATTGCCTGCTTGCTTGAAAAGTTCAATGCAGGGGCTGGAGAGATGGCTCAGAGGTTAAGAGCACTGGCTGTTCTTCCAGAGGTCCTGAGTTCAATTCTAGCAATCACATGGTGGCTCACAACCAATAAGATCTGGCACCCTTTAGAACACTGTGTACATAATAAGTAAATAAAATCTTAAAAAAAAGATGAAAAGGTCAATGCAAACAAAAACAGTCTGAATAATGTCCCACCTGTACAGGGTGCAAACCTGGAGGTCTGTAGGCCTCAATTTCCCTCCCAGACAGACAGACTGGCAGAGAATCTGGCACATAGATGTTCCCAGGAAGCTTCAGTGTCAAATTCTGGGTGCTTAACAGCCCAACTCCCACCTCTGACAAGAAACAGAATCCAATTACTGTTTTACTTGATTGGCATTGACTGTTCCTGGTGGGGGTAGGGGCTGCTTTTGATATTGGCTCCCCGGCACAAAGCACAAACACATCATTTTCTCCTGCTGACTACTGACCACATAATTGCACAAAAAAGAGCAACAGCTTGTAAGAACAAGATAATTATAGGCCCACTCCTGCACTTTCCAGAAGTTTTCAAAATATACTCTGCAATTATTTTTAGCCCTTTCCAAACACCTCTGGAAAGAAATGACATCAGCCCCGAGGGATATTCTGTCACAGCCCCTGATCAGTAGCATCCTCCATGGGATTCATGAGGATGTCCTTCTGGGTACTTCACCCTTGAACTTTCAAAACTGGGAGTCAGCATGTCTACACTCTGAGTGTGACAAGAGAGCGAAGGATTTCCTGTGTAGGAATGAGAGGCGAATCTCTGGCCATAGAAAGCACGTGACAGAACCTCATGAATCCCTTTGATGATTCAGCCAGAGCTGCAGGCTAGGCTGGCTTTCATGGGGGATGCAGTGGCCCCTCTGCCCAGGCCACACACAGAGGCCTTGTGAACCAGAGCCAGTCTGTAAACAGACAGGATGCGGTTCCATCAACGTCATACTTAGTCGGAGGAATGTTCAAGGACCAGCTCTGGCAATGGCCAGCTAAGGGCCTGTATCCCCCGAAGGTGTTTATGCTTAAGATGGGGTCCTGGCTGTTACAGTTGGAATGGGAAGTGTCCTCCACAGGCTGAGGGTTGAACATTTGGTTCTCAGCTGGTTGTGTGAGCTGCTTAAGACGTTGTGGAATCATTGAGACCGTGGCCTCACTAGTGAAGTCACTAGAGGTGGCCTTGAAAGTGATATCTAGTTCTGATTCCAGCCCAAGCTCTCTGTGTCTTGTCTGCCATGATGTGACCAAGCCTTCCTGAAGGAGTGCCCACTGGCACAGCCCAAGCTGCTTTAGCCACCATGCTGTGAAACCACCACTTAAAACAATCATCGCCTCCCTGAAGTAGCTTCAGCCTGGGCTTCCACCACCACAGCAAGAGGAACCAGTATACCCAAGGCACAGCTGGGAGATGACGGGGCTCTTAGGCGGTGGAGCCTAGTAAGTGTGTGCACACACGCACATGTGTGTCAGGGGTCAATTCAAGGTGCCTTTTTCAGTTACTTTGTACCTTACTCTTTGAGGGAAGGTCTCTCACTGAGCCTGGAACTCACCAATTCTGCTAGACTGTCTAGCCAATGACCCGAAGGACCAAATATGACCCTCCCAGTGCTGGGATCACAGCCAGCCACACCGATCTTTTTATTTCTTTTAAAACATGCATGATGGGGATCAAATTCAGGTCCTCATTCTTGAATGGTAGCATGTTGCCCTCTGAGCCAACTCCCCATCCCCAATGGGAATTTGAAGGTCAATGGAGGTATACTTTGAAGGAGACTTTGGGTGCTTCCTCTCAGCTATTCAGAGATAAGATATTTTGCTTCTCAATATGCTCCTTATCTGCCTTGCTTCAGGTCCCAAAGCCTGGACTGCCTGTCAGAAATGAATCATCTAGAACTAAGAGCCAAAATAAACCCTCTTCCCATCTAAGTTCATTTCCCCCGGGCTTTCACGATTATTATTACTTGGTTCCTCTATCATCCAGAATGACCTGATTTGTGCTTTTTCAATCCATACCCTTAGTCCCTCAGAATGGGAAGTATTTGGACAATATCAGGTGCGTTCAGGGTGATGTGGCCATGAAGTATTTGAAGATAGGCTTTGAAGAACTAAGCTGAGACCACTACAGCGGGCCCTATCACATCTGGCTGGCATCTTTATAGGAGGAGACTACAGCCAGATGTGCAACCAAGTGACAAAACAGGGAGAAAGAAAGCTCTGGACTCAACCCTGAAGGTATGTGTGGGATGCTGAAGGGTGGCAGTTTTATTGAGGTGTAACATACATAAGCTGTAACACCCAACATGTACCTTTGGGTAAGTGTCGATGTGTATACACACTGGAGAAAACTCACCATGGCCAAGGTGGTGAACTTTCCCCCTTCACTCATGCTCTGTCATCCCCCAGTCCCTCCCAGACATTTCTGATCAGCTCCCATCAGCACGGGTCAGTTTGTATTCTTTCTCACCAGACATGCACGGGTTTGAGGCATGGGATCCTTTTGAGGAGTGTTTCCTTCACTTGGATGTAATTAATTCTCTTGAGATTGACAGTGTTGATGGTCACACAGGTCAGGAGCTCATTCTTCCCCCGCTGCTGCACAGTACAGGAATGTAGGACTGGCCCGCCATGTGCTTATGGCTTTGTCTGCCAGCCCTTGGCACAGTTGGATAGTTTCCAGTTCTGGGTCATCACAGCTCATGGGAACATTCACTTTGTGGGGAATGAGGATCCTCTTTTGTAATGAGCACTGGAGGCTTGGAGCAGTGAAAGCGAGGTAGCTTATTTTATGATCTTGCAAGGTGGACGACAGTGTAGACAAATGGCTGGCATGAGGATTGAGTGCAGGGAGCATTGATATAGCCCTGAATGCAGGTCCCTCCCTCCTTTCCTCATTGGCTGAGTACTCGGGGTGCAGTCCTACGTGCCAACTGCCACTTACATCTGTCTACTTCTCAACAAAGATCATTTGTGGGCTTATCTCTGTGTTTTATACCCTGTCCGTTTTAATGCTATTTAGGTCCATGAACTTTGTCACAGCTGCAAGTCATTAGACAAGCGTGGCTGTTAATGATAATCTACTCTAAAGCTGGGCATGGTGGCACATGCCTTTAATCCTGGCATTCAGGAGGCAGAGGAATGGGGATCTCTGAGTTCAGGAGATTTTATATATATATATATATATATATATATATATAATTTTTATTTATTTATTTATTTATTTATTTATTTATTTATTTATTTATTTTTTACAGAGGTACAGGGTTTCCTGTTTCCCAGTATCTGGCCCTAAGTTGACTTAAAGCTTTTCTGTTTTAAAAATGGACCATTTTATTTTTTACAATATGCAAATATTCAGCTAAGGTAAGCAAGCACATGTAAATGAAAAGGCCAGACCTTCTCTTTTGTTGAGACAAATCACACCTGTAACCTGTGCTTTCCTCACTTGGACTGGTGGTGGAGGACAGCGGGGGGGGGGGGGGGGCCACCACAGGCTACTCAGCAGGTGGCACAGCCAGTCTGTGTGGTTTCCAGTTTCAAGAGGAATGCAGTAGTAACCCCTTGGGAATTTAAGCTGCATTTCCCAGTGTCTCCCTGTGGATTTGAGCTGCATTTCCCAGCCCACACACCATCTTTCCTTCGGTGGAGTGTTCCTTTAAATCCTTTGCTCATTAAAAAATCTGGCACAATCACAATACCATTGTTAGAATTCATTATGTTCTAAACACAAGTCAATTGTCACCAGCCTGTGGCTCCTCTTTCATTCTCTTAGCTCTGATTTTTAACAAAGTTTTTGCTTATTTTTTTGACAATTACAGTTTCATATATGCATATTGTGTGTTTTGAGCATATTCACCCCATCACCCTCTTTTATCCCTCCCCCATGCCCTTTGAAACCCTCTTTTCCCCAACATTCTTCCCTCCTAATTTTATGTCTCTTCAAAATGTTAAATAGCACACTGTGCATAATTAGGCTTGCTTGTGTGTGAATGGGTAGGGGTTCTTTTTTATTATTTTATTTTTGCACTACTGAGAAGTGAATCTAGGTCCTTCTACATGCTAAACAAATATTTTACCATTAGTCCTCTCCACCAGCCTCATGTGTGTGTGTGTGTGGGGGGGGGGAGTTATTTATTGGATCATGAACAATTTAGTGGTGCTCAGAACCCTGAAGAAAAATGATTGTTCCTCTCTAAGCAGCTATTAACTTCTCATGGCTTCTTTCTTTTGCGAGACAGGGTTTCTTTGTAATAGACCTGGCTGGCATTAAAGGCGTGCACCATCACCGCCTGGTGCACTTTTTTTTAAACCTTGTTACCGTGAATGTGCAGAATGTGTATGAAGCCTTTTAACTTAGTGAACTACAATTCACCTGTCTTTTGAAGATGTATACGTGGCCAGGCATGTATCTGTAAATGTTTCATATTTTTTAGTGTTATAACCAGTTAATACTGATTTTTGAAAGTTGAACCTTCCACGAATTTCTGACACGAATTCCAAGACAAGGCCTTAAGCTCCCCATGTTTGCTGTGTTCCATTTGCTATGTTGTTTATAGAGTTCTGTATTTATGTTCAGGAGAGATACTTGTCCCTTTCATACTTTGCCTCAAGTAGTAAGTAGAACAAGGGTAGCAGAAATAACTGGAAGTTTGTGTAGAGTTGTTATTTCTTCCTTAAACACATAGGGAATTCATGAGAGGCATGCACAGCCGGGGGTTTCTTCATGGGAGTTTGTTTTTCAAGTGTTTGCGGGTATACACATATAGGGGTCAGAGGACAACTTGTAGAAGTTGGTCATTCTACTATGTGGGTTCCAAGGTCTGAGCTCAGGTCCTTAGGCTCGGTGACAAGTACTTTTACCTACTGATCCATCTTGATGGCCCTTGAGAAGCTTTTAATTAAAAATTTTTTTTCATACATATCGGACCATTCAGACTGTTTTTTCTTGAGAAAGCAGCACATTCATTTCTCCTAACTTTTCAAATTGATTGGCAAAATTGTTCATAATATTCCCTGTGAGTTCCTCTAATGTATGTGGACAACCTGATGTCGCCTTCTTGTTATTTAGACCTCATGCCTCCTAGTGAGATTTCCTAAGTTCCAGTTTTAAAACTATTACTGATTGTTTCTGTCTTATATTTTTATTACTTATACTGGATTTAATTTTTTCTTTCAGTATATGGTGATGGTATATGTATGTTTGTGCAAGCATGTATATGTGTGCAAGTGGATGACAGGGGCTGGCACTGGGTGTCTTTTGTGATTGTTCTCCATCTTATTTTTGAGACAAGGTGTCTCACTGAATCTGGAGCTCATCAATCTTCCTAGGCTGCCCGACCATTGAGCTCCAGGCATCTGCCTGTCTCTGAATCCTTAGTGCTGAGGTTAGGGACAAGAGGCATGTGTCTGTCCAGCTTTTGTTACACTGCTGATGGAGATACAAACTTAAGCCTTCATGCTCTGAGTTTTCTGCCTTTGGATTTCTCCTCTCCTTCCTCTCATTCTCTTTATATAATTGGCATTCACTTGTTAGTTTTAAGGTTTAAGTAGAGACAAGCAAGTACAGACTGTTTCCACCTTAGAAAGTACTGTGTGCCAAAGTCAGTGAGCCATGTTCTATACACCGAAAGCTATGGCCCTCTAAATTCTGACACTGAAGACCCAATCACCATGTGAATGTATGGGGAGACAGCAAGTTTATGAAGATCAAATGCAATCGTGAGAGTGGGATTCTTGAACTACTTTTACATGTACTGGTAAAGAGTGATCAACTGATGAGATTATGTTGCTATATTTTTAATCAAATGAAAAACCTTAAAAAAAAAGTTGGGCCCTCATCTGCTAAGACTAGAAGGAGCACAGATGTAATCTTTCTGTGTAGAGAGAGGTCACAGGGGCACAGAGCATGATGGGTACTATGTACAAAGCAAGATAGCAGCTCTACGATTTAGCTGTTGCATAAGCACTTATCTTGGACATCCTAGCCCCTGGAATTGTGCACAATACACAAGTTAGCTAACCAGTCTATGGCATTTTATATGGCAACCCTGAATATCTAAGGCACCGTTTGCTTGATTCCTACAAGTTAAGGCTGGGCTCCCAGTCTAGGCCACCAAATTACATGTGTGCTTGAAGCAGACGTAGTCTCATGACTTCGACTGCTGGGGTGTCTTGGGGGAATGTGGAGCTCTGTATGCCTAGTTTTCCTTGGGTCCTCGAGAATCAACTGGGCCTTCAACAAGGCATACTTTACATTTCAGGGGCTGAGCATGGTCGTGATGATATGACTGGCATCTAGAGATGTTGGAAACCCCCTTAATGTCATAGTATCCATGGTCTTTAGTAGTAACAGATTCCAGATATTGTGAACATACGCTTTCACACTAGGCTGGAGGATGCTCTGAACTCCAGCTGCTAACGCTTTGCTTCCATGCACTGCTGGAGTACACCACGAACTGCAGCTGGAGACTAACAACACCTAGACCTAGCTCTGTCATGCTTTGATGTTCAAAACCCTAGGAGCTCTGTCTCAGACTCATTACTGTAGGCAGGGCCAGTCTATTTGTAAATTATTTCCACAACATGTTTTCCGGTCAAGGCAACTCAGAGGTTGTTGGCATTTCTTTGAGAGTGCACAAGAATTCATGTGTGTGGAAGCCAGAGGACACTGTCAGGTGTGGTTGAGTGTTCTCCCTGTTCTTTTTGAATATATGGTCTCTCTCTCCTCTCTCTCTCTCTGTGTACACATACACATGTGTGATAGTGCACTTGGGATCTGTACTCAGGTACACGAGCTTGTGTAAGCATGTTACCCACTGAGCCTGCTTATCTGTCAGAGGCAGGTTCTCTCCCTGGCTCGGAACTGTTCAAATAGGCTAGAGTGCTATCCAGTGAGTTCCACAGACCTTCTGTTTCTGCCTCCATAGCACTGGGATTGCAAGTGTGGGCCACCATTCATGAACTTTTGTCTCTAAGTTCTGAAGACTGAACTCAGGTCAAGCATTTTACTGATGGGGCCACCTTCCCAGGCTGTTTTCCTGCTCACTTTTGACATACACCACCACGGGAGGTGTAGAGCTCTTCCTGGACCTGGTGGTCCTGCCCTCCACCCCCAGGAGGTGCCAGGCCCCATGGTGGCTGGTTCCTTTCTTGATGGTACCCACGGGTCCTGGAATGGAGGGTTACTTTCAGACCTCCGTGGTGCTCTTCCTTTGATGGGGACAGATGACTAGTCTCCCTGGGCCAGAGAAAAGACCATGTGACATGGAGCTGAGCGTGAGCAAAAGGGACCTTGAGTCTGTGCCTAGAAGGGACACTGGGTAATGAGCCTCCAGGGCCTTGCAGGGAATGGACTGAACCCCACTCTACCCTTCTCATCTATCACCTGCCTGCCGAGAGGGGCCCCTGGAAAGGAGGAAGTTTGAAATACCCAAGTCCCATCTCCCCCAAAATATGTTTTATTCTTGCATTACATTTGTGTTTCCAATTGTGAATAAAAAAAATGGTTAGAAAGTGGTTACAAAACAGCGTGAGTGGACTAGAGGAGTGGCTGCCCTGGATGGAGTCTGTCACTTCTTCGCCTGGATGATGCAGTGTGGGCCTGGCGTAGAGGCCGGCTCAGTCGGGTTTTTCACTCTCAGGATCTAGAAAACAAAATGGCCACAGCTCACTACAGACCTCCGAGGCACTGGCCTGTCACCCAAGGCTGGGCCCTCATGCCCGCGCACACAGCCCTGCCTCTAGGCACCTGGCCCCTTTCCCAGAAGCTCCTAAAACGAAGGTGGAACGGTGGGCCAGAGCCATGCCAGGATGAGGCTGCATCATAGAGTCGTGTCTCTGCACAGAGCATGGCTGACTGTCGTCTGGATCTCTTCCTCTAAGGACAGACAGACACTCAGCAATGGCCACCTATGCCCAGAAAGACAAGACTCTCACCCCTGCTCCCCCGGACCATCCTGGACTGAGCTGGTCTTGAAGTCCTGGGAGAAAATAGTGACCATCAATTTCTGCTTGTGAATAGGGCCAGTGCCAAGATGAGGTACAGTGACACAGCCGCAGGAGTCTTCAAACAGGCGTGAAGCCTAGTGCTGCACCCTGAGACAGCCACCTCTAGCAGAGCAGACCCCATGTTGTCAGGGCCAGGTCTGCAGTGCGCGCACACACACACACACACACACACAGCTATCCATGGAGGGCTGGCTGGACCACCACAGTGCAAGTCTTCTCCATAAACCATCACCTTACCACCTGAGATCCCCGAAAGGATAGTGCCTCTCATGTGAACTCTGCTCAACAAGCCCCAGAGCCTGAAGCCCCACCCACCGAGAGGAAGGGGATGGCCAGGAGTTCCTATGACTCACACAAACTGGGTTTTCAAGGACCTACTACCAGCTGTGATGGGACTGGAAATGCAATCTGTCTTCTGAGAGATGCACCCTTTCTACCTACACTTCCGAAAGCAATGCAGATACAGAGTGGCTTGCAGCCCAGCCAACAGCCTGCAGAGTAGGCTGCAATGCCAGGCTTGGGATAATGGCCTGGTGATAACAGGCCTGGGCCACACCCAGCAGATGCAGTGCTAGGAGACTGGCAACCCCACCAGAGGCTTGGCTCTTGTCTCCCAGCCCTATGAGCTCCACCCTCCGGGGTAAAGAACGCATGGCTGCTGGCTCCAAGCAGAGGCCAGGACAGGCCCACCTGGCCCCTGTACCTATCTTTTACGAGGCCAGTCAGTTAGGCTTTGATATAAATAGAGGGCAAGAAAAAAAGCTGTCATCTCAAAGTATTTTCAAGCAAACGTTTATTTTTCTCCTTCGCAGTACAGTCTCTTAGGGATCCCATGCCACTAGCATCATAGGAGGAAAGGACTTGGGCGCAAGAGGAGTGAGAGAAGGCGGGGTCCACTTCACTAAGAAGTGGGCCTGTGTGGTTTTCAGACCAGACGCAGAGAACAGAAATCTCTTATTGCAGTATTGTAGCCTGGCAGAAGACTCTGCTCAGCCCCCTGAAAATTCAACTCTAACTGAATTGATGGAATAGTGTATTTCATCCAAAATAATTTAGCTGGTTCTCATGAGTATGGCTCAACTGTACAGTTCACATTGGGGTCACCCCTGGTAGCTCACCCTCCAATTGGAGGCATAAAACATTTGCTCAGAGGGAGTCAGGGGACTTTCACCCCCCTCCCCCCAGGACAAGTGTCACGGAAACCTCCAGAAGTGTTCCACCCCTCAGTAGGCAGGCCCGAGGATGGCCTGGAGAGGGATCTGCAGGGAAGGATGGGCAGGGCACAGGTCTTTGTGAAAACCACGGACAAGGAAGAAAGTGGGACCCTGAGCTGAATGGTAGTGTCTATGTGTATGGTGCGCATACAGCCTGCTGGCTATCGGCCATTCACCCGTTTGTTTCTTGGCAGGGTCCTCACGGCTCAATAAAGCTGCTGACACTCCTCACAGGGGGAACAACTTCAGGTGGGCCCTGTGGCTGTTACCGAAGATGCCCAGGGTGACCTCACCCTATCAAATGCTGAGCTCGTTCAGCATCTGCAGGTCACATTGTCAAGGTTCACTTTAGTCTCTGCTTTTAAGAAGGCGTTTACACGAGAACTAACCATCAGCTTCATATCTGTACCCCATTCCCGTCTCTGCGACATAACACTGTGGGACAGCAACGCACACAACTGTAATGCAAGCCGCCTTTGCAGACCAATGGCCTTTTTAAACATGTCTTTCCATCAGGAAACAGAAAAGCTGGGATTCAAGGCACTGGGCTGCTGCAGGGGGATGATGAGGTTCTAATCCTCAATGAAGGGCAGGCAATGGGTGTGAAGACACTGCCTGTGTAGACTGCAGGGACCTAAGAGTGATGGGGTCTGAGGCAGCAGGGGTAGGGTCTTGCTGCCCTCTCATGTCCCCTGGGCTGGGGCTCTGTGCCCTGTACCCATGTGGAGGAGCCATGAGGAGGCCAAACCACAACTGGGCTCTTCCACACGCTTCAGAGTGCTCCATCTGGCCAGGCCAGGGCAGAGGGCTATGTGATGTGCAGTCGGGGGCCTGGCATGCTGATAACAGGCGGCCGAAGGAACACTGGCAGCATAGGGACCTTAGTGGGGCTTTGAGTGCTCCAAGCCCCCTGTGGGGTCCCTGAGGCCACCCAGGGGCCCCAGGACACAGGGACAGGGAGCAGGCCTCCATACTGACTCAGAGGCAGTGCACAGGGAAGGCCCGAGAGGCTGGAGTGGACAGTACCTGGTATGGGCACAGGCAGGGCTGGGGTGGCTCCAGGAATGGCTGTGGTGGACAGAGGGCCAGGTGCTGGGGCCAGACACGGCGTCCCCACTCCTGCTCGAGGCACAGTTGTCTATGAGACACAGAGACAAAGAGGAAGGCTCAGGGGCCTGCAGTCAGTTGGTCTCCTTGTGCAGTCCAAGTGTCGGTGTGGGAAACAGCTGCCCTCCCTCCCCTGCTTGCCACACTGAGGTCTAGGCACTTGTGGGCCACAGGCTCCAGCTGTCCACAAGCCAGAGTGGGTTTGGAGCAGAGCCTGCAGGCTGTGGAAGGGTACACGAGTGGCTCACATTTCCACCCAGCTGACACCATGGCATCTAGTTTGATGGCCTAGTAACACTATGCACCTAGAGTGGCCCAGGAGGCATGTAGGGGTGGGAATTCTGGGGCAGCCCTCTGTACTCTCAGCCAGGTACAGTGGCCTTAGAGGCAGGGGAAGGGGCAGTTGATAGCTTCTAGAAACAGCACCTCTGATGACAGAATTGGATGTGACTACATCGAGAGAGATCAAGAACTGGCAGTTGGGAAATCGAAGATAGTAACTATAAAAGGTTTAACACCATAGTACAATGGACTTTGATACTTCACAGACATCCCACCTTACTCCAGGAGAAGCCCCACTGGAAGGGACATGCCAGAGTTCCCTGGTGAGCACTTGCCTAGCACATACGAGGCCCTGGCTTCCATCCTCTGAACCACAAACACACACATGACAGTACACACCCCAGCCAGTGTCCTCCACACAAGGCAGGATGGAGACTCGCCACACTTTTACAGAAGGCATGCTCAGCAGTGAAGGCCGCCTTGGAGCCAGCAGCCATACTTGCAGAGGGGGCAATGTTAGGCGCTCCCCCTCAAAGCTCCTTCATGCTTCCGGTCAACACTTCGAGGGGACCCAGCCAAGACGAGACAAAAAAAGAAAAACTGCTTAACTGCAAATGATACGATTTTGTGTGGAGAAACTCACAGGAAAGGCTGAACAAGCAAATTTCACAGGATTACAGCTTTCTAGGCACCAGAATTGGTCACATTTCACACACACAACTGGGACACAAAGTTTCCAAGACTGCACAGTTCATAAAAGCACTCCTAATCGTCAACCACCTTGAGATGGATTTAATGAGAGAGATTAACAATCTACAAAGATGTAAAGAAACAGATGCCAAGTTCATGGAACACTCTAGACTAGTAATACGGTAAACCTATCCAGTTCATTGACAGACTTAATCTACTGCCAAGAGAAACTCCAGTGGGTTATCTAAGACCTGCAAATGTTTAGGACCCAGAAAGATGGAGAGACTCTTGAAGTTCAGCAGTGGATGTCCTATCCCACCAGATAATAAGCTTTTAACGAAGCTGCAGTAAGGCATGAGGAGACTGTTGTTTCCACACAGTACAGACTGGAGAGAAAGGTACTACAATGAGTATACTATGTATACAACAGCTAAAACAGCAAAGCTTTCAGAAAAAAAAAAATCAAACTAAACGTCTTCTGTTTCATGCTCACCACTAGGAAAGTAAAAGAGGGTGCTGGGGACCTGTAAGAATTACTGTAAGTGTGAGGGTGTGAGCTTAGACTCCTCGTGCCTGCAGCCTGGTATGGTGGCATGTGCCCAGTGCTAGGGGCAGAGACAGGTGGATGCCTGGAGCTCACTGGCCAGGCAATCTGGCGAGCACCAGGCTCAGTGAGAGAGACCCTGTTCCAAAAGAGGGAAGGTAAGGAGGGACAGAGAAAACACCAGATGCTGACATTTGGTTTCATAAACTTGTCCACACATAACTACATACACTACACACACACACACACACACACACGAGAGAGAGAGAGAGAGAGAGAGAGAGAGAGAGAGAGAGAGAGAGAGAGAGAGAGAAGAGCATTTTGGTAGAATATATATGTAACACAAGACAAAATAGATATAACAGACTTCTACAAATCTAATAGAAATATAGATAAGTCAACTTTAAATAATTAATAATCTTGACCATGCACTTTATAGAAGATGCCTGTTAACAATAAGAACATGTGCTCAAAGGCAATAAAGTCTAGATTTTAAGTTATTTTTACAAACTATTTCTCCAACACAATGTCCTCCACATATTAAAACCTTACAAGACAAGGAACTAAGGAGCAAAGCTGTGGCGAGAAGAAAACAGGAAACCAGAGGATACCGTGTAAATAAGATGCACAGTTGAAATATTTGGCTGAGAACCATAAACTTTTAAAAATGATTTATTTATTTTTATTATATGTACATTAGTGTTGTGCCTGCATGTATGTCTGTGTGAGGGTGTAAGATCCCCAGAAATGAAATTATAGTTATGAGCTACATTTAGGTGCTGGGAATTGAAACTGGGTCCTTTGAAAGAGCAGCCAGGGCTCTTAAGCACTGAGTCATCTCTCCAGCCCCAAGAACTGTAAACTCTTTACATTTTTCATTTATTTTTATTCATGTGTATGTGTGTCTGTAGAGGTGTCTAGGAGGACACACAAGGGCCCCGGATGCTCTGCAGCTGGACTTAGAAGCCCTTGTGAGCCTGGAAACATAGGTGTTAGGAACTGAACTTGGGTCCTCTGCAAGAGCTAGAAAGGCTAGAATTCAGTGGCCTATCCAGTTTGAGAAGTTTTTCTTTTTCGATCTAATGTTGGGGGACAAACCAGGGTCCTCACTACACTAGGAATACACTCTGCTACCGACTCATAGTCAAACCTAAGAATCTTTCTAGAGATCTTTAAGCCAGAGAGAGAAATAGTAAGAGTTATAAATGAATAAAATAGATGACATAGGACATCAAAGCTAATACAGTTCTTTAAAATGGCTCATGAAATTAACAAAGCCTTAAGATATGAGGATAAAAGGCAGGAGGGGGAGGAAGGACAGGCACACAGAGGGGGAACAGAGACAGAATGACGCACGGAGGGAAGCGGGGAGGCATAATCAATACCAGGAACAACACACAGCTTGGGATCATGCAAACAGCAATAAGAGGCATTACAGTGATTAAATGGCAACTGATCTGAAAGTTTAGGCAGTTAGGGATGAAGTGGCAGTTACCAGGGATGCAGAATTTAACAAGACTATCAAAACCAGAACACTCAACAGTGTTAGAAATGGAGAAGAAGCCAGGTTTCTAAGGCAAGCCTTCCAAGAGATGGACAGATGTGTGATGAGTTCTGCCAGTGTCGCCTGCTGTAGGCGGTGGCATTCGATGCTCACTGCAGGCTTCCAGTTCCCTTGTGTGTTTGGGAAGATTCAAAGCCTAAGTTCACAGAGGGATGTTTTCCATATTAAAAACAACACCCACAAGATACTTCAGCCCAGATGGGTTCATCCGTGAATTTCATGAATCATATTAAAGTAGAAATAACACCAACCTTCCAGAAATTCCTCACAAAAGCTGGCAAAGTGGGGACTCTCCTACAGCTAGCTCTCCCCAAATCTCAATGTGTGCCAAGACCTGCGAGGGTATCTACCTGCCCTGCCCCGTGTTGGCCCCAGCTGGATGTGGTTGCTCCTGAGGAGTGAGGAGTACACACACCCACCCTTTCTATAGCCTGGAGACAAATGGATGTAACGCAGATGGAGGTATGTCTGTCCACAATGAGGGTATATTGACTACTTAGGGCTGCTAACTCAGGGATTCTGCTGTACCTGAGTTCTAAGTCCAGGCTCAGCCTGTCCTCTGATGGCCACATGGACCACAGGAAGTCATTTTACCTCCCAATCATTACAGGGGCAAAGACCTATTTTTTTTTTTTTTTTTTTTTTTTTTTTTTTTGAGGCAGGGTTTCTCTGTGTAGCTCTGGCTGTCCTGCTGTCCCTCACTCTGTCGACCGGGCTGGCCTAAAACTCAGAGAGAGAGATACCCCCCTCTAGCCCCCCCCACCCTCCCCCGCTTCCCAAGTGCTGGGATCAAGGGTGTGTGCCGCCACCACCACCCAGAAAGGCCTAATTCTTTTGGAGAAGATGGACCCTGATCATGAAAGGCAAGTACTTTTAGCATGATGGCCATCTTGCACATAAGATTCCGGCTCATGGCCACAGCCACTATGCCTACCATGTCCCTCCCAGTAGAGCCTGTGCCCCTGCTCACTCACAGCCCGCGCCTCGCCAGGGACCTCCATGTCATGCAGCTTCTGTGTCTGCTTCAGCTGGTTGAGTGTGGGCTTCATCTGCGTCGCCTCCACTGCCTTTGTTGTCCATTCGTCTACCAGTTTGTGCAGATCATCCGTGAAGGTGCCTTTCTTGTTGTTGCTGTTGTTCACCTGCGCCTGGACGTGCAGGGTGGGCTGGGGACCTGGCTCAGGGCCTGGGGCCAGGCTGCTGGTGGAAGACCCTGGGGAGTCATATAGGCCAGGATTGGTGACGTCACGCACTCACTCAGCACCACTGACAGGCTGGCCGCAGTCATTCTCACATGATGGCTGGGATAATCAATGGCTTCACTCTGGCCAAGCAACACCTTGCTTCAAGAGGCGGTCTGCATCAGTGGGCCTTGCTGCCTGGTGTTCGACACCGTGAGGCACTGCGTAGGCTATGGGCGACTGGGCTGTGCCAGGCAGCCTCACTTGTTTCTTAAGTCAGGCCAGGGAGGAAGACTGGCAGTCTCCATTAAGAGTCCACCACAGCCAAACACATGGCACAGCCAGATACACATGGGCACTGGCATCCAGGGACAGGGTCAGATTCTGGCCTACTTTGCAGAATGCTCAGTACCCAAGTGCCACCACGAGCCTTCCAGCAGACTATTCATTGTGTTCCTGTATGTTTTAGTTGGTTAGGAGTTTGGAACTCAAGACAAGGAAATGGTGCCTTTTCTCATCCAATCATTTGGAAAGGTGGTAATAAAAGATACCACGCCTAGAGTCCCTGGGGTGGGCTCCATACCCTCCAAGCCACAGCTTGGTGATACTGAGAGGTAGGGAGCCAGGAGTCGCTCTGCAGACTAGAGAGCTTGGCTGCTTCTATGAAAGGTTGTTTTTTATGGATAACACAGGACTTATTGAATTGCTCCCTCCCCTCCTCCCCCCTACCCATGCATGTAATTCCATCTAGCAATTTTGAATAAGCCAATTTAAAATGTTTATACACCTCACCAAAAAACCCAAGCAGCTAATGACCATCTCTTCAAACAAGCTGTTCCAAAAGGTAATGAACTTTAGTGGCCAGCGATGGGAATGCATAAACAATGGGTTACACGTTAGTGATGAGACTCAACACACAGCCATTGCTACATGAGGTTTTCAGCCGAGGGGGGGGGGGGAAGGGAGGGAGAGGGAGAGAAAGAGAGATGGGGGGATTATAAAAAAAAAAGACAAGAAAGAGCAAAGGGATGTGTGGGACTGGCCCAGGTCGACTAATACCCATCCAGTCTTGGTATCTCTCCTCAGGAAGCACTCGTAGTTAACACCTCAAAGAAACAATGACACCTTAGGTTTTGGAAAAGGACCCAATTGCTAAACAGTGCTATGTGGACCCTGTGGAGAAGGGCAGGCCTATTAAGAGGTGACTGGCAAGATGGCACAAACTCTAGGAACCATGGAGACACAAAGAGGAGTTGGGAGGGAGTAGCTATCCAGACAGGCAGAAGCAAAGCAGAACCCTGTGGGTCAGGGTCAGGGTCAGGGGCAGAGCAGGCCACGCTTCGGTGGGAGGCCCTGATGTGCACTAGCCACGACAAAGCCCATGCGATGAGAGGGGACAAAGGGGTTAAAAACAAAACCCAGATAATTACTACTGCTGTGTTCTTTGCCTAGGCAGAGACGCTTCAGGGCTGACCCTGTAAGGGAAAAACAAAGGACACAAGACCACAGGGTTAGGCAGAACAGCACACACCGATCACACTACCACACGTAAGCAAAAGTCATCAGTGTGCAGGGAGGGACAGACACAGGCAGCAGTTGGAGAGGGAGGCCAGCCTGGCCGGGAGAACGAGAATGGGGTGGTACCCCCCAGAGTTCGTGTGTAGGCTTTCATGGCCTTCGATGAGGAGGTAGAGGTGCCAGGGCAAGTCCCAAGCTTCAGGGAGGAGTGTTCTGTCTCTAATAGCATATTTCAGAAAAAGAGAAAGGAAAAAAAAAAAAAAGAAAAAGAAAAAAAGGAATAATCGCAAAGCACACTGCTTGGGCGTCAAACACCAGGCCTTTGGGAGCCCCACTGGTTGAGGCAGGGAAACCCACTGAAAGTCAGCCATGGGGTCCCCGAATGGAGCCAGGCTCAGCCTGGGCTGGCCACCAAGGCCACCAGAGGTTTTCCAAGTGCAAAAAGATACATTGTTTTGCAGGTTTGAGGCCAATTCTGGATCCCAGATGGCTGCCTTGGACCAAGCCAGATAGGGGACTCTAGCAGGGATATTAGAGTCTATCTTGGGGTTGATGTGGATTTGGGGAGACACCACACCTCTTCTCTACCAGCTCACTTTCCCTAGGGGCACAGGAAACACCCTTATGGGACCACCACAAAGCAGCTCTCACCCTACTGTCCTGAGTCTGTCTGGGGTCAGGTGGGCAACAGACAATGCAACATCTGGAAGAATCTAGAGGGGTGGAGTAAACCAGTGACCCAGGGCCAGCCTGGGCTACAGTGCGGGCTGCTATTCTCCCTTAACCTAGGGCCACTCTGGGAGCTACAACTGGCAAGGAAGAACTCAGCCTTCCCCAAGGTCATTTGGCAAATCCACATTAGCACAGCAGGTCTGTACTCTAGCCTCTAGCTCCCCCTCTCCCAAACACAGCCTCAGGAAGGGGGTGCGACTGGCTAACCCTTACAACTTTTCTAGAGGGGCTGGCACTCTTGCCATGAGGGATGGAGTAGTACATAAATGCTGGCCACACCCTGGCCAGAGTTCAGCCCAAGCTGTGAGTATTGGACCTGAAGCACAGCTGCAATAGATTTAGTTTTATCCTGTAAGGTTTCTAAGGCTGCAGTGGGAAAATGGGGTGTTTTGTTGAGTAATTCCAGTTTCAGATGGAAAAGTGGGGAGATAAACAGGAGGGATCTGGAAGATACTGTGTGTTGGGGGGAAGGAACCTTAACCTACTTTTAGAGGAAAAGGGGCTACGGATTTGGGACTCAGTCCTGGCTATTGTCATACTGGGTAGAGTGACAGATGGACTGCTGTGGCTGGCCTTCCTGGGTTCCAGACTCAAGTGTCCATGGCCATCAGCTCCCACCCTCCATATCCCTCCTGCACTGGCTCCGGATGATCAGAGTAGGCAGTGCCAGCCTCTGGACAAATCGGCCAGTGTTTGTCATCCTGTGTCAACACTAAGGCCATACTGCTCTCTGGCAGGACTTGGTGCAGAGCCTAGGGGAGCACCCAGGACTCTACAGTCCGTCCTGCAAATCCCTAGATGGCTCTCAATATACCATGGGCAGCACGTCTACCTGGGGTATCTGATGAACAAGCGTGGCCCCATCTCTACTGTGCCAGGATAGATACTTGCAGGCTCTTACTCAGGGTAGCACTGGGTGAGCAGACCAAGCCAGTCAGAAGCAGGACGGCCTCCCTGGATGTCCCACTTGTCCCCCACAGTGAGTGAGGTGAGCTCTCTGCTTATTGCTTTGGTTCAAACCATGAACTACGCATGGGTTGACAGCACGCCCTCTCCACAGTTCCACAGCCACCACCCTCAAGACCTTGGCTGGCAACAAGGACTTCTCAAGCATGGGAGATGCAAAGCTCCAGGAGGAGAGTCTAGGACAGATACTTAAAAGAGGAGCTTCAGGCTAGAGGGGACAGATCCTCACATCTGTTCTCTGCATCCCATTATTCAAATATTGATGAGGCTCACAGGAACAGGTCTCCTTGGGGAGTTAGCCCTCCTGGGACGACCCAGTGTTTCCTATAACCAGTCAAGGTGGCTCAGTTTCATCCCCATCCCAACTTCCCACAGGCCAACTCTAACTACAGACCACTAGCCCCTCCGCCCAATTGATGCCAAAGGCCAAAACACCCTCAAGAGCTGTTTCTATATTAAACAATCCTAGTCTCAAGTGGAGACAACAACTAAGAACTACCCATGAAGCATCAGTTCAGAAACAAGTTGTCTTGGTTCAGTCCAGCATGGTTTAGGGACAGTTTTTTCACTTGGCTTTGAGCTGCATAACCCTGGAGCTAACAGGCATGCTTTCACAGCCCTCAGTGGTAAGCTAGGCCACAGAGTGTGGAGGGGTCTCCTGCGTGCGCTGCTGGGGAGCCTCACTGGATTCTCTCACCACCAGCAAGAGATAAGAGCATCGCAGAGAGGAAGAAGGTTGGGGAGGCTGCACAGGGTCCCTGTACCGGGTTTGAGACAAATGAGAACGGGACGAGGGAACAACACACTGCGAGACCTCGTGTGTCTTGTGGCACAGCCGGTGCCTGCCAGAGCATGGCCGGAAACAAAGGAAGTGTCTCAGTAGGCTGTACCCACGGTTGCTCAACAACAGATGCCCAAGTGCAGCCTTGGGTTCTGACTTGGACCTCTCCTCCTCAGTTCTATGGCCACTGGTTTTAGGGTAAGTATGATGGACTCAGTGCCACTGTCTACCACAGGGAGGGACCTGCAAGTGAGTCATTGCGTCTGTGCCAGGACCCTGCCCAGGCTGGGGGAAGGGAACTGATGAAGGCACTGCACTCCCTAGAGGCCTGTGCTGGTTTGACTAAGAATGGCCCCAAAGGATCATATATTTGAATGCTTACTCATCAGGGGGTGGCACTACTTGAGAAGGATTAGGAGCCCTGGCCTTGTTGGAGGAAATGTGTTACTGTGGGTGGGCTTTGAAATTTTAAAAGCCCAAGCCAGGCACAGTGTCTCTCTCTTCCTGCTGCCTGTGGATCTAGATCTAGAACTCTCAGATCCTTCTCCAGATCCGCATCTGCCTGCTGCCACCATGTTCCGCGCCATGACGACAAGGGACTAAACCTCTGGAACTATAAGTAAACCCCAGTTAAATGCTTTCTTTTACGAGTTGTTGTGGTCAATGGTATCTCTTCACAGCAACAGAACTCTCAGATAAGGCCTTTCCGCCCACAGCCCAACTCCACCTGCCCCCTGTCTTGTGTTCAGCTCAGCCTCTGGAGCTCTTTGATGCTCTGCCTGGAATCAGAGACAGGCCCTCCAGCCCACTCAGTGACTTGAGCTCAGCCTGCCCTTCTGGGGCTCTTTCCTTCTTTGGAAGCCCAGATCTTTGTTTTCTTAGAGCCTTCTGTCTCTAGAAAGTCTCTAGAAAGACACAAATTGGTACTGTCTGGTAGGCTTGATCAAGGTCAGCCCTGGTCACACAGCTTCACAGAGGCAGGCATACTCTAGCATCCTACCAGCCACCTGCACACTCTGCCCCCAGAGCCCTCCTCTCCTCTCAGCCCCTTGGCCAGGCTCCGCCCTTCCACCATTTGTCCTCTCCCACACGAAGCTCTGATCTCCCCCACCCCGCCCTCCATGCTCAATTCCACAGGTCTCACATCTCCTCTCCAGGATAAACTCTTGCAGTTTATCCAGAAACCAGCACATAGACATAGAAGTGGAAGTCTCAAGGAGAGCCCTAGATCCCTAAAGCTCAGAGGCCAGCAGCATGAAAGATGAAAGGGCCTTTAGCGCTTCATTTTCACAGAGTGACGACGGCCCAAGACTCTCCCTTCTGTGTACCACTATGAAAGTACCAGAGCAGGAACTCCCCTAAGCGCTGCCTGGCAGCCACTGGAGAACATACAGGGGTCACAGAATGCTGAGCCAGCCCAGCCTGCCACGATAGGCCAGGCTGTGGACCAGCGATCCATGTGCAGACAGCACCTGAAACAACCTGGCCAAGCCCCCTCTCCCCCACTGTTTTGTTTTTAATCTCAGTCCAATAACTCACAATAAAACCAATGGACACCATTTAAAAACAGCACCCGAAAAGCTCTTCTCAGAGATGTGACCGATGACTTTAACAAACTGCCATGTGCTCTGCCATGAAGGCAGGACATACCCAGAGTTCCAGGTGTTGTCACACCTAGTGACCATCCTCATATAAGTTGAGTGCCCACCAGGCACAGCCAGGAGCCAGACCGAAGCTGGTGGATGGGAACAGACCCCGCCTGCTGCAAAGGTATGTGAGGGACGCACAAAGGGAGCCCTCCCCGCCCTTCTCATCCTCAACTCAACAACTGACCAGAAGCTAGAGTCGCACTGCAAGCCAGATGCCACTGTGCCACAAGTGGGCAGACTACGAACAGACAAGAAGATGTCGGGAAGCCCCTGGCACTTCCACATAGCCATGTGCCCCGGGGAAGGATGACCCGCCATGGGCCTCTGATGCAAGGAGTAGGGAATGGCAATGGTCACCTACCACAGACATGGTCTCTGGGTCCCCACAAGCACAATGTATCTTTATTGTACAAGCAAAAAGTCATGTGCCCCAAACCAGCATCTCCAATCCAATTGTCAAAAAACTTTTTTTTTTCTGTTAAAAACACAAAAACCTAAAAGCTCCACAACTTTGGATCGATTTGCCAATCATTGTGAGGGTTAAAAACAAATCACACCAGGGAGAGCTGGTCCCAGCAGGTGATCATCCCTGGGTACTAGAAACACGAGTGTCCCAGGGTGTGAGGGAGGTGGCAGTGGTGGGAACTGGAGGAGCTGCCTCACTGGCTTCATCCCTCGTGTCACAGGGGTCAGCTGAAGACATACGGAACAGAGTGTCCCAGCTGGGTGGGAAAGAACAGGGACCCAGGCAGGGTGTAGGCTCCAACGCAAGAGCTATGTGGAATGGAGCAGGTATTTGTTCATCTTTTTGAGCTGGAGTGAGCGGAGGGTGTGGGGAGATGGCAGAGGGGACTAGCCCTCCCTGCATGGTGCGGTGGAGGACCAGGGAGCCCTAGCAAGTTCTTTGTTTTTGCAGTGCATGGGGTGGGGCCTGGGGCCTTCCTTTGGCATGCTAGGCAAGTGCTGCGCCACTGATTATTCCCCCAATCCCCCTGAAGCACACTTTTAGCATCTCCTCATGCAGGGAATGGGAAAGAGGGTGAGATGGGGCTGGGGGCGGGGCTTTGGCCCTACACAGAAGTCACACCCTCCAGGGACATGAGGGCTTTATCAGTCTGCTACATGCGTGTTGTGGGAGTCCAGGTACATGTGTAACAACACACTGGGTATCTGGAGAAGGTTGGGGTTGTCTTTTTGTTGTCATTGAAACTGGGAGACAGCAGACATTTATACTGGCCACAATTGCAACACAAAAGAAAACTACGTCCAACATCCAAAGAAAAGGAATGAGGTAATGGAAGTGTGCGGAGCGCCCTGGTGTATGTGGGGTGGAGGGCCATGGAAGAGGTAGGTATGCTGCTGCGCATGATTTTGGTGCCTGGGCGCATCCAAGAGCATGCACACAGCTGTCTGTAGCTGGGTGACTATGGACACTGTGTGCAGTGGGAAAGGCTTGTGGGGTCCACCTTTTACATGGAGGTGACCTCAAGGGGTCGGAGTGGCATCCTATGAAATGCATGAGAGGTAATGAAGACGGGGTGGGGTGGGGGGAGAAACCAAGGGCCAGGAGGTGGGAAAATACAAAAGAACAAATACAGACAGATGGACACAGATACGGGTCCACTGAGGAATCGAGCACGAGGCTTGCTACTAGACTTATAGGCCCCTCTCTCAGACGTTGGGTGGTAAACCGTCCAGCCTGCAAATGAATATAAAGGGAAGAAAACAGAGAGACACTTATCAAGTACAGGTTGCTGCGATTCCTCCTCCACACCAACAGCCACACCAGCCTTGTAACTTAACATCCATGGCTCCATCTAGCCCAGCCCAAGCACCAAAGCCACTGACCACAGAGTGGGAGGAAGCAACAGTAGGAACAGAAGAGAAGCGGCCCGGAGGAGGAGGGGTGGGGCAGGTGGGGCACCTTTAACAGTCACCATGATTTCTCTGGACAGAGATGGTGAGGACAGGAAAACGCCTTATCGAGCAGCTGCTGCCGTCCACAGCAGTGATGAGCCGACATCCCAGCCTGAGAGCTGAGCCCTTGTCCCCTAGCCGTCCTGTGGACTTTGGAAGGACCCGGTGTTTACCACCGTCTGGCTCTGCTGTGGGAAGCAGGCAGGGCAGGGTAGCCAGGGCCTAGGAACAGGCATCGCACAACACAGCAAGATGCCAGGCCCAGTTCCCTCCCCAGTCATCGGGCTGATCCCTCCTGGTCCCGGCCACTTCCTGAGGTCCACGTTAGCAAACCCATCACCTGCCTCTGAGCCGCTTACATGGCGGGACAATTCCATTCTTTGTATTCAAAGACTACACCTTTACTTTTTTTTTTTCTTTGTTTGTTTTTATAAAGCTGCTTAGCAGCCTTAGTCGTAGCTCTGGCCCCCTCTACACACACAGGCGTGCTTCTGGGACATCACTGAGGCCCTACGTGGCTGGCACATGCTTGGAGACAGGCAAGCTGGAAATCACCTTGGCCACGCGCTCCGCCTCCATCACTGGCTAAACCGGAGCAGATGTCTGTGGACAGGGAGGCCCGGACGGAGCAGGGCTGCTGGGTCTGAACTGCCTTGGTGCCCGGGGGCGTGCTGGCGTGGGCAGGGTCCTTAGTGGGAGGGCCTCTGCTGGAGTCAGACAAATGACCTGGGCGAGGGGGGGAGAAGAGGTGACAGGCACCATGAGGCGCCAATGGGCAGGGAAGGGTGTGGCTGGGTTGGCTTCCTGCTCTCTGCTGGGTGACCTTGGGGAAGTTGAGTCTCCTGAAGAAAACTAGTGTCCTGACAGGCTCCTGGTCTAAAGTGCTGGGGCTGATCAAAGAAAGTGTCCCCCTTTACTAATCCCAGTGCCATGCCAGAGGAGGGCTCAAAGTAGCCTTGAGTGAGTCACTGCAGAGCCTCCCCCTAGCTTTGGGATTGGCACTGTGCAGGTGGCTCACAATTAGGGAGTGCTTGCAGGCAATTCACTAATGCCTTCCCATCTGTCATATTTGGAGACTGGAGTTTATGGGTCCTCCCCACTCAGAGTATACCCTGCAGCACAGTTCCAGAAGGCTCAAAGGAACCCTGGTATGCAAAAGATGCTGACTGGTGCCTGGCCTCTGCAGCACCAGGAACTGGGTACCACTATTGCAAGGCCTGGAGAACAACCCATCCTCTCCTTGCCCACAAAGGCAGCCACCTGATACCCAGTGAGCAGGAGCTAACGTGTGCCTGAGTGAAAAGGCCAGAGGAAGCAGTCACTTCCATCCATCCCAGGCTATATCCTGTATGGAGGAGCAGGGATGGAGGGCTGGGGCTTCCTAGGTGCAATGTGGCTCAGGAGTGGCTCCTTTCTTCCACAAAGGGCCAAGGCCTGGCTCCAAACAGCCCCTATTCTCACACAGGCCTTTCCATTGGGCCCTAGTGTGGAGGCCTGGGGCTACCCTGGGTTTGCAGAGACTCTCAGCTCCAGTAAAAAGGAGGTCTAGGAAGAAGAAAACCCCACATACTCTCCCAGGTCTGGAGATATTGCACCAACCCAGAGCTAGCCTCTCAGGCTAATTTGGGGTTCACCAGTACCCTCCCTCCTCAGCCCAGGTACAGTCTTCCCCTAGAAGCAACAGACCTGTGCTGGAGGCCACAACCTTGAGCTGTTGCACCAGTGGGTTCAGCAGCTTGCCAGCCTTCAATTTGCTCTTGCTGGTTTTTCTCCTGCGACCCATGGGAGGAGCCGTGTGGAAGAACCCCACATTGGGAGGGAGTGGCTTGCCCAAGCGGTGGTACAGGGCCTCAATCTCTTGCTTCTGCTGGCTCTGTAGCTCAGAGATTTCCTTCAGGTGCCTGGAGCAGGAGAGAGGAGGCAAGGCAGGTGGGCTTCCCTTGTGGGGAAAGGCTGGGCTGCTTTGCAGGCTTTCAACGCCACTATCTAAGCAAGGTGGGAACAAGGCGAAGGATAATGTTCAATGATTAGTTCAAGTTTTCAGATACCCAGAATCATGACCACTAAATTGTCTCAATAGCCATTCACTCACTCAAACCAATCAATAAAGACCCAGTGGGAGTGGCTCTCCCTGCCAATGCAGAGAGAGAGAGAGAGAGAGAGAGAGAGAGAGAGCAGTGTCCCCAGAGGAGGCTGGCTGCCTGTGGGGCTGCTGGGGTCAGTGCACAAGACCCCTCCTTAGGGTTCTGAGCACAGACCTGTTCTGAGGTCTCAGCCGGGGCCCAGTTCTTCACTCTCACCCCAACAAAAGTTCCACTATGGCCGCTTGGGACAACCTTGCCAAGAGTACCAAGGCTGGCAGTCTTCATGGCCTGCCCTCCACACAATTTTGCAGAAACTGCAGTTTCACTGTCTGTCTCCTCCTCACAGGGTACCTGTAGTTCCTGAGCTCATTTAGACAACGGCAACAAACCTCTGCCCTTCAGCCACTGGTGCTCAGGAGCTCCCCTGTTAAGCTCCACCCTTCCACCCCCAAAAGACAGCTTAGGGCATTAGTGATCCTTGACCACAGAGGAGCAGACTGAGGGGCGAGAGACAACCAGAGAGGAACGGTGACAGAGACAGATTCTGAGACAAGGAGAGATTAGTAGAGAGGGAGGGAGGGGAGGGAGAAAAGTCTGAAGAAAGGGACAGGTCTCCTAACCCCTAGCAAATGCTTCCATAGGTGACAGAGGAAGAAGGGATGATTTCACACTCAGAAGAGCCAGAAATCATGCAGGTGGCCGAGTGTGGCCGGCCCAGGGCAAAGATATTCTAGATGGGGACTCTTTCCTCAGTTTGGAGGGCAGAAGTAAAGAGGCCCCTTCCCTGTCCCATTACACACCCACCAGTGGACACCTCATGGCCAGGACCTAAATTTCATCTAACATTACTGACCGGACCCAGCCTGGTCCTCCCAACCATGCCGGCCTGTGGCCGCCATCCCCTCCTGATGCTAGCTGGACGAGCCCCACTCTGGCCAGATAAGCCTTGCCCCCAGATAATGGTGAGCCTCACCATTACATACTGGTCAAGTGAGCTGTACCCGTCAAGCTATCCAGGTGAGTTCCCTACACACACCCGACCAGGTGATCCATGTCCCCCAAAACGTACTTTTCCCGCAGACTGCGCAGTTCCTTCTTTATGTCTGCATCCTCAAACTCTGAGTCATTGTCACTGCTGATGTAGGATGACTGCGAGTGGAAGGATGTGATGCTGATGGTAGGGACCTTTACACCTGCCCTGCTGGGTGTCTCAGGACCCAGCGAGCCAGCCCTTGAAGACCTATGCAGGAAGGCAGTGGCCTTCTTCACAAAGTCACTTGCCACACCACCACTACCCGGCAGGGAGGATTGCTTCTGCACCTGGGGCCTCCTTCTCGGGCACTCATCCCCAGAGTCACTGGAGGCAGGCTCCTCAACGCCAACCTCGATGGAGGAAGCCGTCTGTACCCGTCGCACGGCCAGCTTCACATCAGGGCTGGAGGGGATCTCGTCCAGGTAGACGTCAGGTGGGGCGGAGTACCGCAGGCTGTGAGGTGAGGCTAGAGTCCACTCATCCTGTGTGCTGACCACGGAGAAGCGGCCCACAGTTTTGGCTGGAGAACTGCTGTCCTGCTGCCCTAGTCGTTTATGAGGGGACCCGGAGACCCGAGCGCCACGCATCTGGGCTGGGCTGCTCTCTGTCAAGGTCCCCAGGCAATTCTGCACGGGTGCAATGGAGGCTTCTCTGGGAACGCTACTGTTCTGATCTTTGGGATCCATGTGTGTAGGGATGGAAGAGACAGAGGCATCCTGAGGAAAGGATGGATATGAAGAGTCCATGAGAACCAGCTGAGGTTAGAAACCTCTGCTCCCTTCTGGCTACTGTGTGTTAAGAGTCACCTTTACCTGGGGGACAATGGGTGCCGTGGGGGAGTCTGAAGCCACCTGCCCTGTATCACTGTCACAGCCCAGTGTGTTGCTGGAAGATGACTCTGCTGTAGGAACATGATAGCATTATTGAGGCTGGAGAGAGAACAGTAAATGATGGCTCACAGCCCAGGGGCACACACGGAGGGAGTGTGCTGCTGGGCAGGGAGAAGTGACATCGCAGAGGATCTGAAGACTGAGAATGCACTGTGGTGCCCTATCTTGGGGACACTACATCCTGGAGGACATCCACAAGCCTGAGGAAAGGGAGAGGCGCCGAACGGCGCACTCTTGCTTTGGGTACTCAGCACTTCGGTGGCAGAAACTGTTTCCAGATCTGAGGATGCAGGAGAGCAGATCCCAGTCCTACATCTGTGGGGGCTAGGGAATGCCTGGTATGCATGCGTGCGTGCGTGCGCGCGCGCACACGCGCACGCGCACACACACACACATTCACAGAGGGACACATACCACTCCCCTAGGTCTCTGTTTTCAGAGTGGGACAGTACAATGTTTCTGGCAAGCTTCCTTGGGCTGCTATGAAGAGGCATGGAGAAAAGCCCAGAGAAAAGTATGCGTGAGCAGAGACCCTTTCACGGTACAGGAAAGTCACAGGTAGGCTGGGGCCAGAGCTGGGCCACATACTGGTGGGTGGGGTGTTGCACAGATGTCAATGAAGCCTCCAAGGGGACTGGGGAGCCACCACATGCCGAGACAGAACCATATACAGACACATGGACTCACACAAGTATACTCTGCATACTCTAAGACCCTCACAATCCCAGAGAGACCCGAATCCAGTCTCTACTACCTGTCCTCAACTTGTAGGCAACACTGAATCCCTCTTCTCATCTTTGCATACCTCCAGTGACAGGGGCTCACTACCAACTGCATCCCTCCTACTTCTATGCCTGCTACAAAGTTCACCCATTTGGACTTGGATTATGAGTCAGCCTTCTAGAACAATCCCTCTACTGCCTACCATGGCTTCTGAACTCTGAGAAGCATGTGGATTTGTGATTGCAGGTGACACCCCTTATAGGACACACAGGCTCCATTACCTCTTCTTATTAAGAGATCTGGGATGCCAATCTCGGCTCGAGGCTGGCACTGGGTTGGGGCAATAGTAGCACTGCCTCTGACCTCTTAGAGCACCAGCCCAGGAGCTAACAGAGCCGCTCTTTGGGTCCACCAGGTGGAGCTGGACTGTACCTCTCTCTGTGAAGGCAGCTTAAACTTGAGGAGCCACCTGCTACTAACAATAACTCTTACCTTGCCAATCCCTAAGAAATCCAGCTGAGGAACCCTGGCACCTCAGAAGGTAGACCAGACCCCTAGGGTGGAGACTCAAATGTCTGGTAACAAACCAAGAGCCGAGTGATCTCAGCGACTTGGATGGCTGAGGCAGGGATCAATGCAAGTTCAAGGCTAGCCTGGGCTACACAGCTATCTCAAAAGAAAGAAAAGAAAAGAAAAGAAAGGGGGGGGGGCTGGTGAGATAGTTCAGTGGGTTAAGATACTTGCCACCAAGTCTGATGGCTTAAATTTAATTCCCAAGATCCTCATGGTGGAAGGAGGGGACCAACTGCTTTAGGTTATCCTCTGATCTCTACATATATCACAGAAACCTATGAGCCAAAGCAAGAGTTTTCCTCAAGGTCACAGCTGCTGGGGCAACTGAGGAAAGCAGTGAGGTTGGGACCACTCTCTACCTCTTTAGCAGCCTAGATGTTTCTTACAGGGCCCTGGCACCCTGCTCCCTTATTCTAGCTTTCATGTTCCCAGACAGGACAGGATTTTTCTTTGGATTGTGAGAGCAGTTCCCTCTGAAACTTGGTGGGCGATTTCATCTCTGGAAGTATGAGGATGCACAGGCTCTGGGCTCCAGGAGGATTGTGGCACCTGCAGAGTGTAGCCTGAATCACCTTGCCCTTGAGGTGTTACCTGTCATCGGAGAAGATGCACCCTGTTCCCGCTGGGCCAGGGCCCATCCTGCAGGGGCCGTTTCTGACTTTTCCAACTGGAAGAAGATAAAGAAGAAGAAAAAGGGAAGAACTGTGAGCTTGGCTTATCAGCACCTTAGCAACTAAACCCTGCACCACTGATGTATGACCCCTGTACTGCTGGAGCTGTCCCTAGCCTGTCCCGCCTCCTGCGCGTGAACAAATTGAGCTTAGTCGCTTGGCACATGTACCATGGGTACGCTAACAAGAGCCAGCCAGGCCCTGCATAACTGGAATGCCTGCCCACCTCCAGCTATGGCCAGGGAGTGGGAATTGGGGTGAATCAAGCTACTCACTGAGGACTGGGCCTGCTGGGTGAGGCTTGGGGTCCTGTCACTCAAAGCTGAGGGCAGGTCTCCTCGAAGGGGCTCCAAGGTGAAGTCTCTATCGCCTGCCTCCATGGGAGTCCCAGCCGAGGCTGAGGAGGTGGGCACATGCTCCTGATAGAGCAGAGTCCGCAGTTTCTCATCCAGGCTCTTGATGGTGTTGTCCACAAAGCCTACCCTAGGGGGTGGCCCTTCCCCATCGGATTCCAAGGCTGAGGGTGGTGGTGGGGGAGCAGTAGGCCCCAGGGGGGGACTGGGGAGCTGGGGAGCTGCCAGGCTGATTGTTCCCACGGTGATGGGCGGTGGGAGTGGTGGCTGACCGGATACAGGCTGTGTGGCCCCAGTGGGGGGACTGGGCTCTGGCACAGAAGCAGGCAGGGGCTCCCCTAGCGTGCTGACCTCCCTGGCTGAGATGGGCTCCCCCAGACCTGTGGAGCAGCGAGAGGCTTCTGGAGCTGGAGTGCAAGGTCCTTGGCCAGTACTAAGGGGCTGGGCAGCACACTGGGTATGGTGAGTTTCAACCAGTGGCTGGAGGGACTCATGGATACTGGCTGGTCCTTGATGGGTGCCTGGACCCCCTGCCTGCATGGCAGTCCCTGATGCTGACTCTGGCACGGTGCTGGTGGCTGGTGCTGCCGGGATTACAGTAGTCACAGGAGGGGAAGATGGGGCCAAGGGGGCTGATGCTCCACCAGGAGGGTTGCTGGAGCCTGCCTGGCTCAGGAGCTGCTGAGCAGCTGGGAAACTAGGTTTGTCCTTCAAGGACAGCTGGTCTGGATAGGGCGCTGGGTCTAAAAGAAAAAAGGGAATGATTGGCATCACTTACCCTGACCTTCTTCAACCAGTCCTTCCCTGTCTACACTGAGTACCTGGCTAGGGCACCTGCAAACTCATCTTTGTTCCTCCAGGAGGCCAAGCTCCAGTCGTCATGACCATTGCCATCAGCTCTCAAGGAATGGTTCTCACCTATGGATCTCTGCTACTACAAAATAGCCTATAGTTCCATACCACCCTTTCCCACCATCTGGCATGACCTTTTTTCTACCACCTATCTGTCCACACTGTTTATCTCGACAAAACTTGAACACAAATTTACAAAGTGATGGTGTTAGGGGAAGCATTTCGTTCAACATAAGACCCCCCCCCCCCCCGGCACATTCATGTTGCTGCCAATGGCAGGATTTCCTTTTTAATGTCTCAATAGCAGGTCTAGTGGGTATACACATGTTCTCTTTATCCAATCATCCATTGACAATCCATTTGTTTCCATGTCTTTGACTACTGCCAGTGATGTTGCATGAACACAGAAGAGCAGATATTTCTTCCAGAATTTGCTTTCAATTCATTTGAACACACCCTGATATGGGACTGCTGACTCATATAACAGTTCTACTTTTGACTTCTTGAGGAACCTGCATGCTGCTTCCTATAATATCTGTACTAATTTACATTTTCACCAATTGTACAGATGGCTTCCCATTTCTCCACATCCTCCACAAAACTCTCAGTCTTTTTGTTTTGTTTTTATGTCTGTTTGTGAGCATGCACACATGCCATGGCAAGGGAGTAGAAATCAGAAGAAACCTTGCGGAAGTCAGTTTTCTCTTCTGGATCTAACTTGGGTCACTAGGCGTGGTGGCGAGCATGTATACCCGCTGAGTTAACGTCCTTTGTGCATTTTTCAATTGTATTTTCTTGTGACTAATGTGACTGCCCTCTCTGTGGTGCGTGATCTAGCCTCTCCTATGGCATACCAGCCCATCAACTGAGCTGCTCAAGTTTACCCTTTCTTCTGTAAGAACTCTTAATGTCTGCTGGGCAGGAATCACTGCTGGTTATATGCGCTGCTGGAATCTTCTCTCTGGTTTGTGTGTTTCCTCAATTAGAACAAAAGGTTTTACTCTTTTTCTTCTTCTTTTGAGTTGGGGTCTCAGGATGGTCTTGAACTCACTATGTAGCTGAGGATGACCTTGAACCTCTCATTCCTTGTTTCTGCAGGCTGAGGTTACAGAGGGCATCACTACACCTGCCTGAAGGTTGGAACCAGGGCTCTTGGCATTCTAGGCAACACTGAGCTAAGAAAACCTGGAGAAACAGAATTCCTTGGCTTTCTTCTACAAGTCACATAATTTTTCACTTTACAGATATTTTAAACTTTAAATTAAAAATAAACTTGCCAATAAAAACATCACACATAAAGTATTTTATATTTGATTTATAACTGATTTTTTTGTGTATGATGTGAGGTTTAAGTTCAAAGTTTACTTTCTGGTCTATGAATGAGTCATTATTCAATATCTTCAGTGAAAAGATGACCCAGGCTGAAAGCAGTAATTCTTCCTCAAGTTTGTAAAAGAAATGAGGCTGGCCTGTCCAGTGACCTTGGGGGGGGGGGGGGGGAAGAGGTCTGCCTGGGTTTGAGAAGTATCTGGGGGAGATTTGACCTATAGATTCTCTGTCTCTGTCTCTCTCCCCTTGGTTTTTGAGACTAGGTTTCTTTGTGTCCTGGCTGTCCCAGAACTCATTTTGTAGACCTGGCTGGCTTGGAACTCACTGAGATCTGCCTGCCTCGGCCTCTGCCTCCCAAGGGCCCAGCAGATTCGTTCTTTCTAATTGATGTGGGGTGGTACATCTTTTCCGTAGTAGGTGAGTTTTAGCAGTTGGTGAATTTTGCAGAATTAACTAGTCCTTTTCATTTAAGTTGTTTAGTCTACAACTGTAAGGCTTGCTCATTATCTCCAACAGCACCCTTTATCTGTAATATGTTCTTTTAGTCCCAAGATTGATATTTTATATCTTTTTTGTTAGTTTTACTAGAGGTTTATAACATCATTTGTGATTTTTTTTTTCAGAGAACCAGTTTCTGTCTTCACTGGTTTTATCTGTTTTACTTATCTGTACATTTTAAAATGTTTCTTGTGTCTGCTCTTCATTTTCCTGGTTTCACTGTCTTTGGATTTATTCTGTATTCACTGTCCTCATTTCTCAAGGTAGAAGGTTGAGTTGTTAACTTTTTAGTGCTGTAATATTTCCTTGTAACTTTAGCCACGTCTCATAAAATTTAATGCTATATTCTTTCATTCATTCAAAATGTCCTGACTCTCCTTAGGGCTATTTTTTTTTTTCCACTGTAGATACCATGACTCAACTCTTGGTTACATTGTATCAGAGACTGTAGTCAGTACAATGTTGACTTTTTTCATGTTCCATTTCTTTTTTATAACTCAAGGTACTTGCTCTACATGTCTGAGAAAGAGTGCATTCCACCCATGCACAATGATCTACAAATGTCAAGTAGGTCCAGCTGGCTACTGTGGCTGGTTTTTCTCTTTCTCCACTACAGTTGCAGACTGTCTGCTTCTACTTTTAGTTCTGGTGAGGTCTTTTCCTGTAAAATTTTTTTATTTTATTTTATTTTTTTTTTAAAGTAGGGTTTCACTATCTACATATAGCCCAGGCTGGCTTCAAACTGGTGATCTGCCTCAGACTCCCTGAGCTGGGACTACAGGCTTGTGTTTCCATGCCAGGCCTAGTTCTGTTAGGTTTAAAGTTCTGTTACTAGATACACTCATGTTTAGGGCTTTAAATGTATGTGTTTTTTCGAAAGCGAACCTTTAATGAATGTGGAACATGACTTCGTAACACTGATAATTTTCTTTGATCAGAAGTCTATTTTGTTTGAAGTTAAAACAGCAACTCCAGCAATCTTTTGAAGTGTATTTACAGACTATCTTCTACCACACACCCTCCTTTTTTAAAGATTATTTTTTAAGTTTATGTATCTGAGTGTTTGCCCACATGCAACATATATGTGACCCTCAATATGCGTGCCTGGTGCCTGGGAAGGTCAAACAAGGGTGTTGGATCTCCTGAAACTGAAGATACAGGCAGCTGTGAGCCACTGTATAGGTGCTGAGGACCAAGCTTAGGTCCTCTGCAAGAGCAGCAAGTGCTCTTAACCACAGAACCATCTCTCCAGCCCTCGTCCACCTGTTTACCTAACATACTGCTAAGTTTCTAGTAGATAATCTATTTAATTCACATTGTTGTGTTTCTTACCCCATTTTTATCATCATTGCCATTTCACTGAGACAATGGTATTTCATCTGCTTAAAGTCTATCATTTTATTATTTTCTAGGGATTTTCTTCCCCTGTTTTTTTAAAGATTGTTTATCTTCATTTTCTCTTCCTTTTGGGTTACTTGACTCTTTTTTGCTTGACTTTATCTGTTAGGATTTTGAGTACATCTTTTTGAACAATTCTTTTAATGGCTATGCTAGGGATTCCAAAGCACATGCTCCACTTTCCGGTCTTCTTAGCCTTGGTTGGCACACACAGTCCATTCAGAGCCACCTCAGCTGGAACACAGACATCTTGCAAACACAGCTCACTTTGCCTGCCTTCTTGCAGCTCTATCACATAATGTACATACATGGGAAGTTCAACTGATGTTATGGTTCTGAAACTTCAACTGCCACATGTTTCAAAGGACTCAAGAGAGGACAGCCCGTTATTAACCCCCCACCCCACTGTTGTTCTTCCTTTGTCCTGCCGGTACTGGCTGGGATTGTCTCCCTTCTGTTTAAAGACCCTGGATCTCACAGAGTAGATGCATTGGCAGCAAATTCTCCTAGCCATCTTTATTTGAAAATGGCAACACTGTATCTCTATTTCCAAGGGTCATTTTGTCTGAAGGCAGAGTTGGGTCATGAGTACTTACTTTCACCTCACCCCCTTTCAACTGTCTGTCAGCTTGCTTCTGGACATCACCACTTCTGCTGAGAAGTCTGCAGCCATGTGCCTATGCACTTCCTTTAGGCAACATCATTTTGCTGGCTGCCCTCACTTTTTTCTTTTTAGTTTCCAGTAGACTGGTGCTGCGTTCATGGTTTTCTCCAGTCTTATCTGCTTGGGGTTTGTTCGGCTCCACCTCTGGAAAATCTCAGCATTAATTTCTCTTCATCTTCTTTCTGTACCCTTTCTTCTCCTGAACTCTGGCACGATGTCAAATGCTTTGGCAGGTCCTGGAAACTCAGCTACTTTACCCTACTTCTCTTCCCTTTGTTCCAGTCAGATCATTTGGCTACTTCGATTTTCGGTGTTAGGACTTGCATGCATTTGTTCTCTGTATCTGTTTTGCCCTGACACCTTCTACTTACAATTTCAAGAATGCTTGCGATTGTTCAGACACATTTATAATGGCTGCTTTGAGCTGCTAGATCAGACAGCATCTGTGTCACCTTGTTACTGGGCAGGTTGGCTTTTTCCATGAAACTGACATTTCCTAGGTTTCTACTTGCCAAGTAATTTTGGTTCTATTTTCACTATCTTGAACATGTGAAACCTTATTGTCTTTTTTTTTTTTTTTTTTTTTTTTTTTTTTTTTCTGTTACAGTGAATGCTGGTCATTTTGCTTTAGCAGATGGTCAACATGACCAGGAGTAGTATCCTGAAAATTGCAGTCTGCTTTCTATGGGCCATGGTTACAAGTTGGTTCAATTTTCAATACTTTTGCAGGACTAATCTATTGGAAACTGGTACAGTCACTTAGAGGTCAGTCAGGAACCTGGGTGGGGTTTATCCCTTAGCTTAGTTTCCAGTTTTATATGCCACCTGGGGAGTCACCTGTGCACACATACACACCAGCTGAGAGTGCATCAAAAAATTCAGCTTATCCTTCCATTTTTGTACCTTCATGATGTCCTTGGGTCCCTAGGACTTCCTGCTCTGAACCACTGGTCAGAAACCAGCCATCTTTATGACTGTGATAAGCGGGGCCAGGCAGTAGAGAACTCAGGAAAATCAGCCGGTCTCAGGTGTGTGCTCCTGCAGCTCTAAGACTCACTGCCTCTGTCTGCGGGCCAGGCCCTCACTGGGACACCGCTACAGCAGGACCACACCGAGTGCCTGGACTTTATACCTCATTTCTCTCCAGTGTGGCTGCTGCAGCCTGACTCAGACAGTCCTACAGACTGGGAGATGCTCTCAGCGGCAAAGGGGCCAAGAGTGGTCTTGTGTCTGGTTTATAACTAGGGCCTGATAATTACTGACTAGGATCTGATACATTTTCACCATCTTCAGGTTTCCAGTGCCTTCAAAGTGTAATTTGCACAACTCATCAAGTTTTTTGGTCTTCCTCTGTGGATAGTTAATGCAAATGAACACATCTGTCACCCACTTCTCCACTCAAGACCCCCACCATATACAAACTTGCTATGAATAGTTTCCAGGGTTGTTCAGCATGTAGATGAAGGGTTTAACACCATGCTCTTATCCCACATCACTACTCATTAATGACATACTGTACACTCGGCAGTCCTTCTAATCCGTGGCACATTGAAATTTACCTGCCTTGTGACAGGCTTTTCCTTGAACTGGGAAGATGGAATGTGCGAAGGGACCCTTGTTTTGAAAGTAAGCCTTCCAGGTAAGGTCAATGGCCCCTGGCTTCTCAGTCTAGGCTGGGCCCATCCCCCTGGCCAGAACACACCTCCTCCTAGTGTGTGTGTGTGTGTGTGTGTGTGTGTGTGTGTGTGTGTGTGTATGTATATATATATATATATATATATATATATATATATATATATATCTCACTAGGTTTTACTATTAAAATGACCTTCTCCTGTGGTAATAAGTCTTCAAAAGTATGAAGGAATTAACTGGAAACATAAGGAGAAGAAACTAACTTACATATCCTTTTCTTAAGTGTAGCATGATGGAAACCCACCAAAATCTTTTTTAATGATCAACTCTTCATTGCCAAGTGATGAGAAATTAAACCTTAAGTTTGTTCCAATGAGTAGTTCATCCTTCTAAGTACCATAAAAATCAAGACTTAACCAACCATGTGAAAGAGTAAGTTTACAGACATCTGTGGGGATAGGTGCAGGCAGTCTCAGGAGGAGATGAGTACCACTATCATCCATGTGACAACTGAGAATTAGGTGGTCTCAGAATCCCACCTCCCCATACAAAGTAGAGTTCAGAGAGCCTGTTCACCATGGGTATACTACCAGATGGGACAGACGGGAGGAAGGGCCCAGAGCCCATCAGCACACCATCACCTAAGTGGTTAAGATAATAAGGCCAGCTCGAGTCCATGCTGACTGGTGGCTGATCCAGAAACACACACACACACACACACACACACACACACACACACACAAACACACACACACACACAAACATACAAATGGTAACATGGCCCTGTCTGCTGCCCGAGCTTTGGAGTGACAGTATGGGGTGGCAGCAGCCCCTTGCATGATGGCAGGTACCCAACATATCCTAGCACAGGGCTGCTCAGACAGAAGCTTCTCAGTTGCTACAGAATGGGTCTGGGCTGTGTGTTCCTACCTTGGCTGGCTTCTGGCTGCAAAGAGCTCGGAGGGAGTGGGGGTGATGATTCAGAAATGTCTGTTGCTGGGTGCTCAGCCACTGGACAGATGATAAACCACCTCTTCCCCGTGTGCAAGACTGAGAAGCAGAGCATAAAGAGGCGCTGAGAGGGAGCCAAACCCCTAGGCCAGGAGACCCTACTACTGTACCAGACCATGAAGAGCTCCAGGAAGCACATTCCACCTGTGGAGTTTTCTCCAGGAGGAGTGGGCAGGGGATTCGAGCTCTCACTTACAACCCTAAACAGCTCCCTTCCATTGCTCAGATGACCCTCCAGGCCCCTTGCTGAGGAGGCCTTCCGGAAGGGCTCCCATCTGTCCCTCTCAACCAGAAGGGCATAGGGCGGGCACCCAGCCCAGGGAGCCTCACTGACAGCCTCGGACTCTCAGAAGAGCCTGATTCAGTTCTTGGGGCGCCTGTACCACCAGTCTTGAAGGAAGTGGTGGCAGCTAGAGGCTGCTGGGACAGAATAGCCATTACCAGCTGAGGGAGCCTCTTCGCCACTCCCACAATCTCAGTGCAGTGGCCAAAGTCCTTGCTGCTATGCTCAACAGGGACCTTCAGTCAAATGCCTGCTTTAGAGCACAGAGGGGGCAGGGACACAGTTCTTCCCCAAGGCTGGCTATTCTGCCAGGTACAGCTGCTGGGACAGACTTACCATTCTGCTGATAGACAGGGGCGTTGGCTTGGGACTGGCCGTTCTCCTACATGAGGAAAAGGGATTGCAGGTCAGCAGCCATGCTCACTGAGAGCTTTTTTCTGAGCCTCCTGCCTGCTGCATCTACCAGCATGCTCTGGGGACCTGGGATCTCACCTCCCCTGTGGCCACACCACAGGTACCCAGGTGTGGAGGGCTGATCCCTGTATCAGAGCCATGATCAGCATCTGTGTCCTCACTGAGCATGTCTTCGGCCTTGTCCATGACATCCTTCATCTGTTCAATGAATGTCTCTCGCTCGGCAGGCAGGATGAAGTCATGCTCTACCTGCAGAGGGACATGGGACAATCTCCCGTAGACCATGGCTGCACGGGGGCTCTATCAGGGATACACATACCTCTATCCTGCCCTAGATCCTAAGGGAAGAGATGACAAAGGTTGTGTCCCCTGGTCAAAGCTGAACAGCCAAGGGGGAAAGTTCATGGCCTCAAAGACACAAGAATGCAGTTGAGTCTGAAAATGCTATCCCACACAACCAGAGAGCCCCATGCAGCTGTCCGCTGTCCTGGAACAATAGCTGCTCATGGAACCCCAGGCTAGCTCAACAATCTCCAAGAAACATAGGTACACTAGTACTGGGACACAAGCACTACACAATGGACCACAACTATTTTCCCTAGAGTAATAATACATATTATTATTTATTTTAAGACAGGGTCTCACCGAGTAGCCTTGGCTGTCCTGGAACTCACTATGTAGATGAGGCTGGCCTTTAACTCACATAGACACCCTGCCTCTGTCTCCCAAAGTGCTGAGATTAAAGGCGTGCACCACCATGACTGGTTCCCCAGAAACCTTTCCAGTTTACCTTCTTCTCAAGTCATCTTCACAGAGCTCTTGCTCTGTCAAAGTTGGCTAAGCTGGACTCAACTGGACTGACACTCTAGGCACATGTCTGGGTCCTAGCCTTGCTGCTGTCCCACTAAGAACACCACCACAATCTCTCTAGTTAATTGTCTTGCATCTTGGTGGCTAAGCACAGTCCGGCATCCACTCATGTCAGAAACTGTCTTCCTGGCAGGCCAGGACTGAGTCCAGGAACGCACGACTCTATAATGCTGCCAATGGCTGGCTCCTCATGGCCAAGGAGTTCTTATGGAATGTGAAGGGTCTTCCCCACTTCACCCAGCAGTGGGGACAACAAGAACAGCCCAGGTCTGGGGTATGGGGATGACTAGAAAGCTTACATCATAGCTTGGATAACACAGGCCTCTGAGCTGGGCTCACCAGAATACAGTCACTGTCCTTAATGTTCCTGTGGGTGACTATAGCCCATTGTATCGTGGCTACCTCAGGCAGATTCAACATGATTTACCTCTCCCTGAGCAAAGAGCTCCAACAGAGAAGTCAGCTGTCCTCTTTCTCAGAGGTCTTCAGTATCTGCCCTTTCTAACCACAGCATTTCCTCCCATCCAAACAAATGTATAGACTCACATATGTCTGGACCATCCATCCTCTGTGGATGGGCCTGTAGCTCCTACAACAAGATGGCTGAAGAACAGAATTCTTCCAGCCACCTAGACAACACCCCCGTGAGCACAGTCACTCTCCCAGATGAGGATGAGGCTGCCTTCTTAGCTACCCTGAGTGTGGCTTGTAGCCTGTAAGGGCAGAGCTGCCTGAGGGTAGAGTGGACAGAGTTCAGTGGCTGTAGTCAGAGCACCCAGGTGTGTGATACAGGCTGAGGCATGCAAGAGCATATGAAGTATTCTAATCTGTGCAAAACTACAGCTTCCTGATAGGTATATGTTTTGAAATTAAAGAGATCAATAATACATTTAAAATAAAACAGAGAAAAACCTAAAACTTCAGGGTTCAAGTATAAATTTAAATGAAAGCAAAGTTAATTCAAACATCAGGTTTCCTCTTTACAAGATTAAAGAGCCCATGACCCAAGCAATGGAGCATCCTTCACGTGCTAAGATGGTCCCAGATGGGGCAAAGCACGCCTGAATAACACCTGTGGTGGTGATTAATATTATCAAACCAAAGGACCTGGAATCGTCTATAAGACAAACCTCTGGGCATGTTTATGATGGAGTTCCTGCCCTAGGGTCACTGAGGTGGGAAGACTCATCCTAAATGTGGGAGGCACGCCATGGCCTAGAGTCCCAGACTGAATACAAAGGAAAAAGCTGGCTGGCCACCAGCATCCATCTCTCTCTGCTCCCTGACTGTGGGTGCCATGTGACAAGTTCCAGTTGCCATGACCCTTCCCCACCATGCGGTGAGCTAAATTAAACCCCCCTTCCTTGCTTTTGTCAGGGCAGTGAGACAAGTAACTAAGAAACACCCTATTTCACCATCTACAGCTGCGCTTCAAATGGCATCTCCTGATGCCTCCAACCCTGACACAGGGGCAGGGGCCATCAGGGGCCATCAGGAAGCAGCGACTGCACATGGGCCACCTGTGCAGTTACACCCTGCTTAGTTGGGGGAAAGCTTTTGAGAAACCACCCAGATGCTTTGTCCAAAGGTCCCTCCTGACCAAACCACATTTAGGCATCTCCTTCACTCCTCACCAGGCCTTGACCTCGGTCCCTTCTGCTTTGGACCTAATTCAGTTACAGCAAGAGTCCTACTAAGTCAGTCAAGGGAGAACGCTCTGGCCACCATGTCTGACAAAGCTCCTTGTCACCAGCTTTGATATTGAAGCCTCTAACACATCCTCCACAAGGACAAGGTTAATGGGTGTAGCCCGGGTTTCCCTTTGGCTACAGAGTATCTGATGTCACTTCTAGAAGACTGAGATGAAGGCAGCCCTCAGCATAAGTGTGGATGGGCATCTGAGGGCCAGGTCACCCTCTCTGACCATCCTGGACGTCAGTGGCCAGAACACGGGGCACACATGCTCAGTGTCCTCACAACCTGACCACACAACTGGCTTTGGCACTCTTGTGCTTCCCTTACTTTCCCAACCCTCACCCCGCTCCCCGACCCCTGCTTCGTTTACAGCCAAGTCTGTTCTCTGCTGCCTGCTGCAATCGTTCTGGCCAGCCTTCCTGGCCATGGTAGTAGACACTGGAATCATCTTTTCTCTCACCCTGAGGGAGGGGACCGTGGCCTGCCCTGGCTTGAGGAAGAGCTCATCTGAGGATTTTCCTGAGAAACCTCACATCCATATTGAATGAAGCCAGGGCCAGGGTGGCATAACCACAAGGCTACTTACTGTTGACATCTAACTGAGATGTCTATGCAGTGGCCACTAGTCAGTGCAGCCCTTTAAACTACTTTAAGCTAAGTTCCATATTCTCTGACAGTTACACTAGATATACTTGTATGATGGGCCACAGCACTGGCCCAGTGCCAACATGGCTTCTTTTTTTTTTTTTCGTGAGACAGGGTTTCTCTGTGTAGCTTTGTAGACCAGGTTGGCCTCGAGCTCAGAGTCTGCCTGCCTCTGCCTCCCGAGTGCTGGGACTAAAGGCTTGTGCCCCCACCATGAACATGGCTTTGTTAACACATGAACATGTGACTGAGGGTCTAAGGACGATGTCTGCCCTACTGAGGTCACAGACAGGTCAGGGAGTCTTCCTGCGATGGTCTTCTGTGCTTTTGTAGACGGTTTGAGATCCGCGGTCCCCACTTCTGGTAGGGCTAGATGCTGGGGACAGAGCAGTACTTCGTGGAAACATAGACAAGAAATCTAAAGAATACGGCAGGTAAGAAGGGGCCCCCAGTGTGCTCTCTCTGGCAGGGAGGGCTGGCTCCGGGTAGGGGTGTTAGCAAAGCTACTGGGATTGGGAAGCAGTCCAGGGCTGTGTCTGCACTTTCAGAAGCCAATGAGGCTGACGGACAACTCTAAGCAGGGACCACAGGGCCTTTGTTTATCCAGGTACCCCAGCAAATTCCTCCTTTTCCTCTAAAGGACAGGAAAAGGTGTGGCTAACATCCCTGAATTGTCCCCACACAGGAGCTAGGGGAAGGAGCCCACAGAAACCACCTGCAGGAAGCTGATATTCTACCTGGATACCCACAGCTCTGGGGACAGCTGCTAGGCTCTGGGCCTAACTCACAGGCCAGCCAAACACCTCCATGGAGGACTAAACTCAGCATGTTAAGTCCTACAAGAGTCTAAGGACCTCAGGAAGGCTGCCTCTTCCCCTGACCCAGCCTTACCATGTATGTGGCAATCTCATCAGGAGCATCTCCATCAAGGTCAAACTTGAAGGTCACCATCTTATGGTTATGCGTTTCCAGCTGACACTCCACCATCTTGTCCCCGGTGTTACACACCTGCAGGAAGTTGTGATCAGATTGTAGATGGCTTCAAACCCACGTGCCCTTAACCACAGCCACTCACATTCAGGATAGTGAGCCGAGGCCGGCTGGCCCTCTCCTGCCGGGAACGTGCACGAGTGGACCTGCGGTGGTGTTTCCGAGCAGCCCTGCCCTCCAGCCTGCCCCCTCCAAAGGTGCCTTCACAGCTGTCACTCAGGTCTCTTCCAGAGGTGACTTCAGAACCTCCGAAGCTGGAGCAAAAACCAAGAATGTTATCAGTATAACTGGATAACCAGAAAACCCACTCTAGTCAGGCTAGTCTTGGGGCTTTAAAACTTTAAGTGCCCAAAGCTGTGACCTGCAGAGATGGCACCCAGCCTGCAAGAGGATGCTGAGAGCGCTCCTCCCCCAGTACCCATCCTGTACCACTCACGGGCCGGAGGGAAGTGCCAGCTTCCCAGGGGTGGGCTGTATGACCTTGCTTCTCTGGGCCTTTTGCCTGTGCAATGGGTCTGCATGCCTTATTTTCCCCAGGGGAGCAAACAAAACATCAGAAGCTCTAAGCTGTTGTGAGGACTGTGGGTCTGCTGAGCTTCCAACACAGGCAACAACATCCAGTCTTCTGGGATGATGGGATCCACGCTACCTCTCACCCCACCTCTATAAGAACAACATCACAACCCCAGAGCACAGAAGAGAAGCCTGGACACAGAGGCCTTGGCACTGAGGGCACTGAGACTCTGCCCAGGGCCCTCCCCTTCTGGAATGTCCTCAGCACAAGGGTTAGAGCTGGGACCCATAGCCCAGTGGGGGCTGACAACAACCAGGATTCATCCTGGATAACAAGGACCAGAGAGATGGTCCCTGAGCCACTATTGGGTCAGATTTGGAAAAGGGGGGTAGTGCCTGTTTAAAAAAAAAAAAAAAAAACCTGATGGTGTGCTAGCAAACTGGGGCAGGATCTGAACGAAAGAGCCAGGCAGGTAATGGGCTGGGCCAAGCTCCCCAGCCTGCACCCGCCCACCCATCCTGAGAGCAAGGCAGAGCAGTACCTCTCACAGCTCTGTGGGGGGCCAGGGGGCTTGTCTTGTGAGACCTGCTCCTAAAATAGATACAGAGTAAAGAGAACAGGGTTACATTGTGCTGACCTACCTCTCCCCTCGGTGAAACCAGGCCCAGCATGCAGCTGCCTCCCCTACCTTCTCTGAGGTTCTCCCCGCACAGGGCCCAGTGTGTGGCAGGGTGATCTTGGAAGGTTTAGAAGCAAGCAGATCCCTGAAACCCAGGGTTGCTTCCTTCCACAAACTGCTAACCTACTTTGATCATTCCCCTAAAAGGACACACAGGGTTTGTAAAAGCTCTGGGCAAGCTGTATAGTCTCTCTGTGGGAAACCCATACTCTCCATCCTGGTGAGGGTCAGTATAGACAGAGAGGCAGAGCAGCTTGGATGTGTCCCAGAGCACACTGTGCCCCCCTCACCTCTAGTGCTGAGCCCCCAGGTGGCGTGGGCAAGGGACAAGGGCACACACCTCTTGAGCCACCTCCACCATCAGCTGGACAGGAGGGCAGGGACCAGAGACTGCAGGCCCAGCGGGCAGAGGTGGGTTTGTTGGCGGGAGTAGCGTAGAGGTCTGGGTGGGCACACTCTGAGAGGCTGCGGCCACTGTGGGGGCCAGGGAGCTGGGGAGCTTGGGCAGGAGCTCAGGGACAGTAGGCAGCAGAGAATCTGGAAGAGGGGGGGAAAGGACAGCAGGCGGCAGGGACACAGCAGAGACTGGAGCAGCAACATCCGCAGCGTACGAAGGAGGGTGGCCCAGCAAGACCTGGGGGCACAAGGGATAAGGATGCAGGCTGCGTACCAGGGGGCAATGGCAGGGGCTGTGCCCAGGTGCATCAGAGAGCACACAGGGTTAGGAAAATAAGGAATGTTTCTCTCTCTGACCCACCTGCTCCCCAAAGGCATTCCTTGTTTTAGAGCACATCTGCAATGTGGATTTGGCAGAGACAAACAGACATGAGCCTCCCCTTGCACACCTCCACGTGGGAATATACAGATCTAGACTCTTAGGAACTTCAAAATAAGCCCAGACACTTAGAATAAGCAACACACACTTAGTATCTAGGCTGGGCTATGGCTGTCTCCCTCGGACAGCAACGTCCTTATCTGGCCTTCTACCCAGTTCACAGTGTGGGGTAGCTGTTCCCAGTCACAGGTCTCCCTGAGAGAGCCCAACACCTGCCATCTCTCAGAAGGAGATGTAGGATTCTGGCTGACTTTCCCCTGTGGGTGTTTCTCTTATAGCCTGTCAGTGTGAAAAGTAAGATAGATGTCAGTGGGGGACACACCATCCATGGCCTCAGGTGGGCCGAGAGGCTGGGAAAACAGTCATTTGTCTCTCAGGAAAGGGAACTGCAACACTCACTTAGACTACACTTGGTCAGCAGCCCCTACAAGATCAGAGAATACACTTTTCTCGTGGACACACACCCTCTGCTGGAAGGGTTGCCTGTGGGGCAGTCAGCCCAAATCATCAATAAACTTCTAGAGGCTTGATGTAATTTAAAAACAATTTTAGAGGGAGGAAGTCAGTACTCCTAGTTTTATGTCAACCTGTCACAAGCCAGTCATTAGAGAGGAGGGCACCTCAGTTGAGAAAATGCCTTATAAAAATCAGGCTGCAGGCATTTTCTTAATTAGCGATTTATGGGGGAGGGCTCAGCCCATTGTGGGTGTGGCTTCCCTTGGACTGGTAGTCCTGGGTTCTATAACAGGCCATGAGGAACAAGCCAATAAACAGCACCCCCTCCATGGCCTCTGCATCAGTTCCTGCCTCCAGGTTCCTGCTCTGACTTCTTTCAATGATGAACACTGATGTGGAAATATAAGCCAATTAACCCTTTTCTCCCCAAGTTGCCTTTGGTCATGGTGTCTTATCACAGCAATCGTAACCCTAACTAAGACAGTCAGCAAGATGGCTTAGTGGGTAAAGGCCTTGCCACCAAATCTGATGACCTGGGTTTAATTCCTAGGACCCACATGGTAGAAGGGAAAAAACCCAACTTCTGCAAGTTTCCCTATGACCTCTACATGTGTACTGTGGCACACATGAACAGCTCCTCTTATTACATAAACAAACAATGGCCTGGATGGAGAGATGGCTCGGTATTGGAGCACACACTGCTCTTGCAAAGGACCCAAGTTTGGTTTCCAGAACCCATGTTGGGCAGCTCACAATAGCCTGTAACTCCAGTTCTATAGGGATCCAATGCCTCCGGCCTCTGTGGGCATCTCCACTCATATATATGAACATACCTAAACATAGACATATACATAATTTTAAAAAAATCTTCTTTAAAAATGAAAAATAAACTTCTAGAAGCTCTAAAATCCAGTCAGTTGAAGAACCCACCAGTCTGTAGCAACCCCAGAGCCCAGAAAGGCCAGCAGCAGAAAACAAGGCCCAGAATACACAGATGGTGCTAGAGCCTGCTCTCTTGCTGCTTAGCCTCACCCCTGTCAACCACTGAAGCTTAACAGCCATGGACACCTTCTCATTCTAGCAATTCACTCAATGAGAACACAAGGCCAACATGTTTCCTCCCTCTGGCTTTTTAGACAAATGCTTTCCGCTGGCCAATAAACACTACTCCCACCATCTCCAAGCACAAGTGCCTCCAGAAATGAGAGTGGAAAATCATATGAGTGAGCAGCTCCAAGCTGAGCAGCACAAGACCAAGCCACGTAGCACCCGGCACCAGGCTGCTCCCCTGGACCCTTTGCTGTTCACAGCAAAGCCAGGAGGGGCTGGTCCACATCAGAGCAACCTGAAGTTCAGATGGCAGGGGACATGCCTCAGCTTCAGAGCTGTCAGGGCTTAGAGTTGGGGTGAGGTCAGGTTTGGAGAAGCCCCAAGGTGAAAGTATCTGGTGGAGAGATGCTCAAGTGTGTGTGTTGGGGGGGGGCTGCCAGGTGGAGATTTCATCAGGTACCCAATGGGAGACACCCAAGTGAAGAAGGCCTCTGATGAGGGGATTCAAGTGGGAAGCTCGGGTCTCTTCTTCCTCCCCCTCACTTGGGTTTAAACAGAATAGACTAGGAACCCCAAACATGAATGTCCTGTGCAGGTGTGTGAAACTACAATGGCAGGCCTCCTGCCACAAGGTACATCTCCCTACACACCACAGCATCCCTTGGCACACTGTATGAACCCTCACTTGACACCAGGGCAGTTACCTGTCCTGCAAGAATCATCTTCCACTCGGCAGGCAGCCAAGCAGCAAATGCACCCTTACGCTCTCTGTTCTGTTTCCTCTCTGTTCACACAGGAATGCCCATTCTGCCTTGCTTTGTCCTCTGGTAAGTTTTAGCCTGGGGTGCATGCAATCCTGGTACCCAGAGGAGCCACTACAAGCCAATAGGACTGCCAGCACTGGCATGAGGGTGAGGGAGTGCTCAACCACAAAGCACAGGCAGGCAAGGAGCTTGGGACACAGGCATCCTGACGCTCACAGCTCCGGAGAAGGCAGCAGATGCCCCACACTGGCTCAGGCCTCTGTCTCCAACATTCTCTTCATAAGAAAGGTTAACCGGGGGCTGGAGAGATGGCTTAGGAGCTAAAGGCACTTGCTGCTCTTGCAGAGGACCTGGGTGTGACTGCCAATTCCAAGGAATCTGACACCCTCTCCTGACCTCTGCCAACACCAGGCAGACACACAGACAGCACACATATACACATGTAGGCAAAAACATTCACACACATGAAATTAAATAAATAAATCTAAACATAACTTTAAAAAAAGAAGAAAGGTTAACCACAGGACAGAACTGTCCCCCTGTCTAGTCCTAGGCCCCCCTTGAGTCCAGGTACTAACAGGAGCCATGGTCCTGTGAAGGGAACTGCTCGTGTCTCTTGAACCAGGCAGTGAGTAGTAAGCCCATTCCCACGGGTGGATTACCTGGGTCCCTGAGGCAGCAACTGGAGCAGCCTGCTCAGGTAGATGGATGACACTGGGCTGTACAGGCTGAGGAGGCACAGGTGAGACCAGCTGTGGAGGGGTGGCCCGTAAGCTCTGCACTGTGTGGTGAGGTGAGGGAGGGATGTCTCCAGGTGCCATCTGGGGAAAGGCTGCTGGGTACACGGGCTGGGCTGGGAGCTGGGCTGGGAGCTGGGCTGGGAGCTGGGCTGGGAGCTGGGCTGGGAGCTGAGCTGGGAGCTGGGCTGGGAGCTGGGCTGGGATCTGGGCCACTGCTGGATGGATGGGCAGTGCAGCCACACCCTGTGGGGCCACAGCCAGCAGGGGGATAGCAGCTGGTGCATTTGGCACGATGGTCTGGCAGGGCACAGTCAGGGGTGCTCCAGGGGGATGAGGCAGCTTGACAGCCTGCAGAGGCAGGGCCGGTGACGTGGGCAGGGGTGTTGTGAGGCTTGGCAAGATCACAGCAGGTGAGAAATACTGAGGTGGTGGCACAGGAGCCACGTTTGCAGCTGGCAGGTCAGTGAGGGTTTGAGGGAGGCCATCAAGTCCTGCCAAGGGAGCGATGGGGGGAACCACAGGCATTTGAGGCATCTGAAAAAGGTATAGTGGCATGTTAGTCAGGCTGCCATCCAGGGGCCCGCAGCCTCAGCGGGAGGCAGCTCAGCCTCCAAACAGCTGCTGGCGATGAGATGATTCCAAGCAAGTCATTGTACAGCATTATAAATGTGTTCAAGCACAATGGAGACCTGCCTGCTGGACTCCCCCTTGACCCCAGCATGGACCGGCCTGTGTGTCCAAATCTCCAAGGGAGCCAGGAGTGCTCAGATGAGACGAACCAGAGAACGAGCACAGCCCCCGGAGCTTCGGAGCACTTCCATCTGCGAACACTGAGATTATCAAAGTCCCAGGCTGGCCCAGTTACCTAGTCTCCCGTCAGCCTGAAGTCTCATCCTATGAACTCCATGGAAGCTAACCCCTTGGAGGGTTGTCAGTATGACCTTCTTTGATAGATGAGGCAATGCCTCTCCCTGTGGCATTCAGCCTCTCAACAGCAGACAGTCCAGAGCCTTCTATTTGTTCTGTTCTCTCAGTATCAGGCGGAACCTGACACGGTGGGTTAAACACTTCGGACTGGACAGCTATCCCCTAAGTAGTGCTTTCTTTTTCCTTGCTCACAAGTATCATGTTAATTACACCTCTGTACAATTATGAGGGCATGAAAATGTACAGATCCACTGTGATGCCTGTGACAAACAGCTAAACGCCACCTGTGGTGACCAATGTACCTGTAAGGCGCTGCCCTCAGCTTGCTTCTTGGAGCTCTACAGAACTGTCATCTGAAGCAAGCAAATGGCTTTCTATGCCCACTCTGTGGTCACAAGGAGTGTTCTGCCCTTGGCTTGGACTAACCCTTTTCCTATCCTGGATGGCAATCCACTAGATAGTGGGATGACAGCTGCCCCACCCACTCCGAGGGACCATAGCTTGCCTGGGCAAAGAAAAGGTGAAGCTGGAGGGAGAGGGAAACAAGACAAAGGAGGCTGCCCCAGGGTTCCTGACCTGCTTGGTGGTCACAGGAGCAGCTGTGAGGCACCAGACATGTAATACCCAGGATATGATACCATGCTCCAAGCCTACCTCCCTAGTCACTAGCCCCTTGTAACATGCATGAACAGGCCCAGCCCATGTCCTGGTACCTGGTACCCAGGTGAGCCCTGATACCTGGTACCACCCCAGGTACCACCCCAGGTATGGCCCAGAGGTACCTGTGGAGGGACTTGAGCAAGAGGTTGCAGAGGTGGCTGCGGCATCTGGAGAGGCTTTAGCTGAACAGGAGCCACTACCTGGGAGGTTGGAGCCAGGTATGGAGGCAGATGGGAGGGCACTGGCTGGACAGTACCCACTGGCTGTGGGGCCAGGACCTGTGGCAGGGTAGGTGGCTGGGCCATTGGAAGAGGCTGGAGGAAGAAAAGGGAGCCTTGTGCTCAGACACAAAAGAAATCCACAGTGACCCCAACACATACATGCTCTCTGCTCACACTCATTCACCTGCATTTACACTCCCACATACGCACTGGGATTCACACACACAGCCACATCACTTGCATATACACACACTACTACGCAACTTCACAACTTCATGTTTTCACATACAACTCTCAGTGAACTATATTCACAGCATACATCCATACACTGCTCACACAAACATACACAGACCACCAAGTTCCTGCTAATCTGGAGCCAGCTTACAAAAAAACATTCTGAGTAAGCAGAGTTTTCCATGTGCAGGCCTTACATTACAAACTGCAGATCTGAAACACACACACACACACACACACACACACACACACACACACTCATACAGTCACACAGGCTACAACCTTCAGGCTTTGTCCTAAATTGTCCCTCCATAAAGGGACAATTTAAGAGGATAAAATGAAGTGTCACACTCACCTGCTGGACTGGGGGTGCTGGCTGGCTTGGGCCTGTGGGTACAGGGGTGCTAGGTGGTGGTAGCACAGGAGTGAAGCTCATGGAAGGTTCTGGAAAATGCTGCTGGATGAGTGGAGGGCGGGCAGGGGGTGGCACAGGGCCCACTGACAGGCCAGGCTGCAGAGAATGTAGAAGCTATATTCAGGGGCTGCCCTTGGCCCTTCTTGTCCCTGTGCCCAGCCTCCTCTCCACCAGGAGCCCTGTTCCCAGGAAGGTGATTCTGCAGAAGCCAAGTGTGACAGCCCTACAACACCACCAACAATGCTGAAAGGCCACAGATGGCCACAGCTCACCCCGTGGAGTATTATGCAACCATGTAAAGAGATCATCACAGAGGTTTTTCAGCACCATGGAGAAAGACTCCTTAAGTGCTAGGCTGTGGGCCAAATATTTACAGAGACTATCCAGACTACAAAGGATGAACAAGTATGGATATTTCAGACTATGGAGAGATGGGAACACACAGCTTGTGGCTGCCGGAGAGGTAGCAGAACACACAAGCACAGGAACAAAACCAGAACAGTGAGGCCCTTGGCAAGGAGAGGCTCTTTGGAACTCAGCCACAAGGGGACAGAAACAGGGCCGTGCATAGAGAGGGCACTGGTCCATGCTGCTAGAAAAAGAATGGGAAGTCAGCTCAAGGGTGCCAAGGTTAAGGATTGCTGCTACTTTGTCAATATTCTGTAGGGGTTTTGTTTTGTTTTTTTGATTTTATGGGTATGATGTTTTGCTTGCATATATGGCTGTGTACCAGGCACATGCCTGGTACCTGAGGAGGTCAGAACTGGGCATCAGATCCCATGGTACGAGAGTTACAGATGGTTGTGAGCCACCATGTGTTACTAAGTTCAGCTCTCCAGGCTATTCAGTGTGCAGAGGCAGAGCCTAGAGTACTTATGGGAAAAGTGCTGGTTGTCCCGGATTTACTTCACAGCAATGAGGACCCTGGCAGTGGAGGTCTGCGGGGAAACATCTGAACACAAGGTCGTGGTTTGGAACAGGGTCTGATGTCCACTACTGTTCAACAGACTTCTCTAGGATGTGTTGTGTGGCACAGGGGTAGGGGTTTCCAAAACACATTCTCATTTCCTCCTGGGAAACAGGCATGTTTGGGATCAAGTCTCAGAGCTGGGTTTAGCTAAAGTTATAGATGAGTTGATCCAATAAGACCAGGCCAGGACAGACTCTGGCCACTGTCCCTGGCTCAGGAGCTTTGGCAGGGCCTGGTGACTCTTCACTCCTGATGGTCTCCCAGTTCCTCCTCCTCCTCATCTCTGTCTGTTTACCCCACTGGACCCCAGAGGCACATCGCCACAGCAGCCTTCTTCAGGAAATACAAAGAGGTCAGGATGTACCCTCTACAAGCCATCTTTTCTAAGTTGTCTTTACATCAAGAGGCAGGGAAAGAGGACCAAGAGCCCTGGTCCTGAGACTGCACCTGTGGTTTGTCTGCTCAGTCTCCTGATTCACATGTGGATGGTGAGATTGGCTGAATCAATGAGGACCCATAGGACAGCTAGTACATCCCTTGGCCCAAGGTAGCCCTAACTATGATTGAAGGTATGTGAGAGGCAGGCAGGACATTCTGGCTCAGCCCCAGCTCAGCAGCCTCTGGAGCAGCAAGTTCTCCTGTATGAAGTCTTTAGGCCATTTAAAAAAAAAAATCAAACCTCATTTCATTTTTTGAAATGGATAAAATTGCAAATGTGCACATCACAGTCAATCCCAGGGCTCAGGAAAGCAGAGGCAGACACAATCCTCAGTGTCAGTCGATTTTCCAGAAGGCCTGCTAGGCCCTTCTAACTGCTCAATCCCATGTGGACATGGGGAAGACAAGAACCTGTATACTCAGAGGGCAGAGATCATAGCACCAGCATTTAGCCGGTGCCAAGAAGCCACCACAGTCCAAGACTGTGTGACAACAGAAGCTACCAACTTACCAGTTAGGGGTTCCCAAGTGACTGGGGAAAAACAGAGCCCACTCATGGGGTCTAAATCACCATCTGAGGACTCAGCTCCACCACCCGGGTCACAGGCAAATTCTCTTAGGACTGTGTAACAAGCATTTTTCAATGTTTAGGAAAAAAATGCAAAAATCCAGGACTTGCCATGGGAGCACAAGGACTTGAGTTTGGATCCTTAGCACCTAGGTAAATGGGCAGGCAGCAAAGCACACCTGTGATCTCAGTTCTGGGAGGCAGGGACAGGAGGATCCTGGGGACTTGCTGGCCAGCCAGTGAGCTCCAAGCTGTCTGAAAAACTAAGGCACAGACTCCCAACATCGGTCTCAAGCCTCCACGTGTACCTGTAAGGGAGCACGTACCTGCACATGCCACACACACAAACATAAAACAAAAATGGATGCCCTGCTTAACCATTCCATCATCCACTTCCCAGACCTCACACACCACCTGTCAGGGATCCTCAAAGCCTGAGCCTCTCTTGCCTTGTTCATGCCCCTGACTTTCTACAGCTACCACTTTCTGAGGGAGACACACCAGGGGGTCTTGAATGTTCCCCAGGAGGCTGGGCAGAGATAACAATCCAAAGCTCCATTAGCACAAGGGTTACATTTCCATCATCGCTGGGAAAGAGCCCGATGTGCCAGAATCAGGCCCCTGTGTGCTATCAGTGACAAGCTCAGGATGAGGCTGGCTGGTTCTACCACAATTCCCCGAGCCAGGGGTACCCTAAGGCCTGTTCCTGGATACTCCACATTCTCTGTCCATCCAGTTCTTCTCATCTTGTAAGACTCTTCGGCTCCCAGCAAAGAGCGACCTCCATGGACTGCATGCATCTTCACATCTCCCAAGAGAAATATGGCTGGGAGCTCTAACCCTGACCATACTCAGCACAGCCTAGACGAGAGGTAAAGAGGCCAGAGCAGGGGTGGCTCTCAAACTTACCACAGTGGCCGGCTGCTGAAAGGCCCCTAGTGCAGGCAGGCTGTGGGTCAGGCCAGGCCCCTCACTCACAGGGGGGCTGCACACACAGGAGGCTGGGGTTGGAATCGTGTCCACAAGGGAGCTGAGCACCATACTCTGCTGGCTGCTCTGGGAGTCTGAGTACACAGTGGAGCCCTGGCCACTGTCGAAGGTGCTGTCCGCTGGGGAGGACAGAAGTAGAATTTAGTGTGTATACCTCTAAATGCCACCCCCTGGCACTGCAGGCAAGCATAGTGGCTTGTTCCTGGATTCTTTCTGCAAGACTAAGTCTTGGGTTGTTTTCATGAACACTGTCTAAGCTGCCACCTGCTACACAGCAAGCAGCATGAGGCCTGGGGCCTTCCGTGCCCCTGGCCTGATGCTGGGATAGGCAAGGTTGGCTAGCCCACCAGAAGCAAATCTCGTCATTCCCGGCCCACTCTGGTATGCAGGTGCAGAGACTGCCCTTCTCTGATGGTTCTTGGCGAGGCAGGCTGCCCACATAGTCAGTCAGTGAAGAGTGAAAACCGGAAACCCATCCGAAATGGCACTTTGAGTTTACTGCTTCCAGATTCTAAAAGCCTTTACAACTTGCTACCAAAACACCAACTATTTTCACAAGGGGCTGCATTTCAGAGTGAGTCCTCTGTCCACTGACAGTTTAAGCCAAGTGAGGGGTGAGTCTTGTGGCTCTGCACTAACAATTTTTCCAAAGAGTGATTTTAACCTAGGAAGACATAGGATGCTGAGGTTTAATTGGGCAAAACCAATTAGACAAGCAGCTCTAGTTTTTAATGAGCCAGCTGCTCATTAAGGTGACTATTTATACCTAGACAGACAGGAAGGGAGGAGGCAGAGAACAGAGTGGGGGAGGGGGGAAGGAAGGTGGTCCTCAGGCTAATGAGATTCAAGAGGCACCAACTCCAGCCATGTGTGCAACACTTTAAATATTGCAAGTGATTTGTATAGATTACTTGTATAATTAAAATTTCATTTGGGGATGGTTACCATCACCACACACACACACACACACACACACATACACACACACACACACACTAGTTGTGTTGTCATGGTCCTCAACTTAAGTGTTGTGGCAGTAGAAGCTACCTGCTCAGTTCAGTTGGGGCTATTGGAGGAAGAATATTGAAAGCTGGTGTGGCCCAACACAGGTGCATGAGAGTGTGTTGTGTATGAGTGTGTGCGCGTGCACGTGCAGATGTGTGTTGATTCTGTTAAGTGCAGGTCCTGCTCAGGCAATGTGTTGTCTGGCATCCTCATCAGCCATGAAAGCACAGAATGGACAACCACTGTCAAATTCTTGCAGCCAGGTGAGAAAATGAAGACAAAAAGCCCAGAGCAGATTGCAGAAGGCATTTGAGGGTGCTGTCCACTGCTGAGGAACGAGGAATGCAGGTGTGCTTGTATGTGTTCACATATGTATCTTCCCATCACATATGCAAACATATATGAGTATATTCATTTTTGTGTTTTGTTTTTGTTAAGACAGAGTTTCTCTGTGTAGCCCTGGTTGTCCTAGAACTCACTCTGTAGACCAGACTGGCCTCCAACTCAGAGATCTGCTGCCTCTACCTCCTGAGTGCTGGGATTAAAGGTATGTGTCACCACTGCCTATTGAGTATGTTCACGTAAATGTTCACACATGTATTTCCATGTGTGGAGGTGTACACGTTCTCATCCATGTGCGTGAATACCTGTACACCTGTGTCCACATGTGTATAGGTGTCAGTATGATATGTGAGATGTATGTGTGTGTATGTTTATATGCATGGATTCTCTGTATATAAGGGCATACACAGTGGGTATGCATCTGTACATATGTGCTATGTATCTGCCTCTGTGTCCACATGTGGATGATACATGCAGATCATCACTGAGAGACAGTTAAAAGAGCTGTAGCATCTGTTGCCTCTAGGAGGATAAGTGGCTGGCCTGTAAATCCTTAGTACTCATCGCCTACTCTCCAATCACTATGGGATTTTCTCATATTGGGTCACCCTGACCACAAGAGGGACATTGTTTAGAGGACCCAAACTGGGTCTCTTTAAAGTACAAATGCAGAGCTCAGCTTGGAGTGAAGGAAACAGTGGGCAAAGTACTTCAAAGTGAGGGCCACTCATCTGCATTTCAGTAGTCGTCTTGGAAGCTATTTGAGCCATGAGTGAAGGGGGTTGCATATTAAATAAACAGGGCTTCAGTCTTTCCACATGAAAGATCTCAAGTGTTGGCCCAGGCAGGTCGCTGGGTTCTGCTGATCTGCTCCAGGCTGGTTCCCAGAGTGGGCAAAGCCATGTCTCCTGTCTCAGCTCACTGCTGAATTTTCAAACACCGAAGGCAAACGGGACACAGACTGCCTATCCTGATAAGGTACTGGATACTCTCAGGACAGTCTCTGATGAAGCCTGCATCCAATCCACCTCAAGAGAAACAACATCCTGAAAATGGACAAATGGTCTCAGAAGCTTCTACTGAAGATGGTAGCAGAGACTGAAAATCCCAGTGATAAACACTCCTAGCCAAGACAGCCACCACTCAGTCCACTGCACAGCCACCCCTCCAAAAACTGGGTAATGGTACCTCACTTGGGCTTTGTAAGCTGCCATGATGCCAGGACTGCTCCTCTGAGAGAGAATAAAGAACCAGTTGCCAGTCCACAGATCCACAGGTGGAGCTGAGGAGGAACTGGCTCCCTCAGACCTTACTAGGCCATTGGACATCTGACCTGAGAAGCCAGACTCCAGCAAGCCTTAACCATCTGGTCACAACTCATTGAGGAATGTAGGGAAAATCCAATCCTTTTCCCAAAACAATTATCCATACCCCTCTAGGGCAGGCAGTGGGACTAAGCCTGGACTGGCCAAGGAACCAGGACCCGTGTGTCCTACCTAGCACCTGGAGGCCATCTGTTACCCTATCACCCTAGGACATGCCCTTAAAAGATCACTGTGTATTCTGGCACCAAGGTGGCTAGCAGGGAGTGACCCTGGAACAGGAGACCAAAGCCTGGTCAAAGCTTCAGGGGACCACCTACAGCTGGAACCAACTACCTAGCTACCCAAGGGCAGCCTGGAGCTCACCAGACTGAGGCAGGTACCTGCCTTTCTCACAAGTGTTGTAATAAAAAGATAAGCACTCTGTTTTGCTTTGCCCTGAAGCTGGTTATGCTTGTGGTGGTGGAAGGAAGGACACAGTGGGCTATGGTGACGCCATTCCAGGTACTTACAGGCTAAGGAGGTAACGCTAGCTGGTAAGGTAGGAGGCAGGAGATGCTGGTCAGCCTCAGGTTCCTCGGGTTCTGGCAGTCCAGGCTGCCCACTCTGTGCATGGTAGGTCACCTGGACCTGTAGGGGTACTGGCAGACCCTTGGCCTTGTCAGGGCTGCCCGAGTCCTTTGGCTCCTGAGACTGCAGTGCAGGCCAAATTCTCTCCCGGCGCCATTGTATTAGTGCTACCCGGTCACGGATGGACTTGGCCACAATCTTCACATCACTCTCATGGAAAAATCCAGAATCAATCTGCAAAGGCAGACATGTAGTCAAGCGTCTTGGGGATCAGCCATCCTTCATGTACCACTTACACATACAGACACACTGCTCAGGACCACCGCTACCATCTACTGTAGTTCCCTGGACTCCTCAGTTCCCGAATGAGTGATGACTCACAACGCCCGCCTGTGGAGTTCACAGACCCCAGCTGTGGGGTGGCAGTTCCTGCCCAGCAAATGTGCAAGGACCTAGAAAACCTTTACCAGCCTGGAAGGAGGAGACCCATTTGGTCATCAGAAAGCAGTATGAGAAACATTTGGGTCTGGCAAAATCCTAAACTCCCTTCACCAGGAGAGCATTCCACGGTCTCCAGTACACAGTGAGCTCACTGTGGCAAAGTCACTTCCTGAGACAGGGGTCCCTACTAAGGCTCTGTTCTGGCTCAACTATAGGGGCTGACTGGGACTAGTAGAAGTCAGGACTGGGTTCCTTCCCTTGGTGAAGACCTCAGTTGTAGAGAGACTGAGTGGGGTTCTGAACAGATAGCTCAATTTTAAGAAGACCAGAGTTCTGTTCCCAGCACCCATGCTAGGTGGCTCAAAACCACTAGTAATTCCAGCTCCAGGGGATCTAACACCCTCTTCTGGACTCTGGGTGCACAGCACACATATGTATTACCACTATCACCACCCCTATGCCCCATACACATAAACTAAAACAAATCTTTTTTAAAAGAAAGAAAAAAATAGATTTTTTTTTTTTTAAAGATAGGGTTTCACTGTGTATCCCTAGCTGGCCTGGAACTCACTATGTAGACCATGCTGGCCTTGAACTCAGAGATCTACCTGCTTCTGCTTCCTGAGAGCGGAGATTTAAAAAGGTGTACACCCCTATGACCAACAAGAAAAATAAATAAATTTTAGAAGAGACTAGGTGGGCTCTCGACTGAACACTGCAGGGTAGGGATACAGGGGGTGTCCTAGTGTGAGAACTGGCAATACCAAAAAACAGATGTGATGGGCAGCACAGCTAGAGGATGGTGGCTGTGTGGGTCAGCCAGGCTCCCCCACACAGGAAGGCAGGAATGTGGAATAGACCCGTGGCATATTCCTGACCACAGCTGGGTCCCTTCGCTATCAGTGAAGCAGATATGATCCCTGAGGCACAAGGGTGGCACTTGTGTATGAATGTGCTGCAGATAACATGTCCCTGTGAGCTGTGTCTACCCTGAGGGCCCAAACCAACATCCACAATCCTAAGAGGCCACAGGAAACCAGAGCTGCCACTGGCTCAGTAGCTCAGGGCTGGGCAGGAGAACAAGGAGGTTGAGCCAAGTGCCTGGACATGCTCAGGGAAGGACAGGGACGTGCAAAGTGACATGGGAGCTGGTACTGGGGCAAATCCAGGACATCTGAACATCAGAATGAGCAACAAACAGAGATGCTGCCAAGGGCGTTCCTACAAATCCTAGCACACATCTTCCCTAAGCAGACCACCTGTGGGGGCAAGAAGGACAGGTATCCTGCTGGAACCAGGGGGGCGTGGAGGGTCTCACCACCCTCCATTTCTTCCTTCCCATGACTGTCTCTGCATGTCCCCATCCCTCCCACTCCCCTTTTCTCTCAGGCATTACTGTTCTGGGTGAAGCCACACCATAAGCTGCTGTCTGTGGAGACCCACCAGCAGGGAACTTGGGTCCTTCGCTACATGATACCTTGATAAGCTTCCTGGGGTCAAGGACCCACCCCGAGGCCCACTAAGAGCATGGCAGAGCTATGATGGGCCCATGTGTGGCTGTTCACAAAACAGCCCTCATAGGGAGGATGTATGGCTTTCAATTTGTCACATGTGGCAACCAGGCTTGGTAGAATGGAGATACACATTGTTTATTATTATTGTTATTATTATTATTAATTTGGATTTTTGAGACAGGGTTTCTCTGTGTAGTCCCCTGCTGTTCTAGGACCTGCTTTGTAAACCAGGCTGGCCTCAAATTCAAAGATCCACCTGCCTCTGCCTCTGCCTCCTCAGTGCTGGTATTATAAAGGTGTGCGCCGCCGCCGCCACCACCACCACCTGGCATTCATTATTTAAGTTGATACAAGTCATGTCCTTTCTACATGGATGCCCTTTTTATAGACCGAATGCCTTATAATGGAAAGAAAATGCAGTTGGAGGCAGAGCGGGGAGAAGGAGATAATGTGTGTGTAGGTAGGGAGATTCAGGAGGGGGTGCTAGGCCCAGGGACTTCCCTGGGACTGATGTGGGGACATAGCCTGGGAGTTCAGCCAAATGCCAGGGACCAACTGAGGTGACTGACCCACAATGGCCCTATCCTGTGGGAAGCCCTGTCCTCTACGTTATGACAGGATAGAGCCTTGGGTGTCAGCTGTTTCAGAAGCAGCTAAGAAGCACCCAGAAAGGATACACAGGGTACAGTTGGGTTAGGACACTGTCTTCAGGGAACTGAACACAACCCGGGAAAGCTAAGGTCTGGGTGGAGCCCGGACACTCAGAATCTACCTGTCAGGGATCCTGAACATCATCCTGGACTGACCACCCATGCTGCAATCACTCACACACACCCTTATCATATTGTAGCCATCCTGTGGCCCTTGATCTCAAGGCTCAGCTCCAAAATCCCTCATGCTCTGCCTGGCCCAGTACAGAGCAGGCAGAATCACATTTGTAATGCAGCCCTGGCCTCGTTTGAAGGCAAGAGATGATATTTTACTTGAAGAGACTCAGTCATGTTGAAACCACAATGACCAATCACAATCCCCATTTTTACCTCTGGTGGCCCCCAAAGACACTCCTTGCAAGGTCAGAACAGTGTGGTTTCCCCAGGGCTCCTTCATCTGATACACACAGGAGACTCCCTCTAATCCTCCTTCCCATGTCTTCCATTCCCCGGGCCAGTACCAACTGAACAGTACTGCATCCACAGTATGTTCTCAGGAAGTGGTAGACACTAAACCCTGGCTGCCACACTGTCTGCAGCTGGCATGCCACCTCACATGATGCTTACTGTTCTCAATAAAAAGCATGGAGAGACGGCCATTAGCATTCGAGAATAGCAACATGTGTGCTGGTAACCAGCTGAACTGGAAAAACACAGTATACCATATATAGGTACCACTGGCCACAACCGTGAGCCATGTAAGGTCCTCCAAGAGCATGGAGCTAAAGAGTCCCATGAGATGTGTTCAGAGCAGAAGCTCCTCTGGCGGGGATGGGATCGGAGGCAAGCTTTGTAAAGAGGGTGGGTGGACCAGGTCACATGGGTGACCATTTTGTGCCCCTTGGGGTGATGGTACAGCCTTCCCCAGAGAAGCCAGCCTCGGCTTTAGCTCGGCAATAGTATGCCACATCCATCCTCTTCCATACTACACCACACAGCTGCTGCACAGGAAGATGCAGCCCTGTCTAGAACACCAGCAGTCGTTGGAGGTCTCTTCCCTCCAGAAGCTGGACCCGAGACCCCATCCTGCAGCTGTGGCACCGACACCATGGGACAACTTTACCCCAGCCGTGTCTCACACTAAGTGTCTCCTTTCCACCCCAGCTCCCCAGGAACCATGGATGCTGAGCCCTGCTGCCAGGCGACTTCTCTCTTCCTGCATTGACCTCTGTGTAAAAATTAAACTCGCCATGTACTTTACACGTTGTAGAGTCCCCTCCTGAGGCCCAGTATGACATCCCAGGCAGAGAGAAGTCCCCCTCCTCACCCACAAGTCGGGCAGTAGGACACACCTGTGCTCTTCCATCACCCCTTGAGGTGTTAATGTAACAGGACCCAAAACAATACAAGAGCATCTCCACCACAGGAGGGATTGTTCAAAGCCACAGCCCTGGGACAAGCTGGCAGGAGCTCGGTTAAGGCAAGCAAGGCCCTTCACTCCCTCCCCCTTACCATCTGATTCTTTCCCTGAACAATGTCCCAGATGCTCCTCTCGTTTCCCAGGTCCTGCACAGTGGAGATCCTTAGCCCTCCTGTCACTGTACACACCTGACCACACAGCAGGGACCCCAAACCCTTTCTCAGGACTGTCCCCAGCCCTCCCAGGCATGCTGGCCATTTCCCTGGGGGGGGGGGGTGCATGCCCTTCAGGAAAAGCAATTGATTTGTGATTTTTTGTTTTTTAAACTCAAACTCGCCCAAGGGTAGTCTGGGCCCCTTTGCGTACACATTACCATTTCCTGGGCCACCTCATCAGGGGTCTCTTTCTCCAGGTCAAAGGTAAACTCTATGGCTCCATTGTCTTTGGGCTTGCCCTTCAGTTTCTTGGGGTCTTCCACCCAAAGCCGCAGGGCTATGGTAGACTTCCTGCCATGGTCCTCCTCTGCAAGTTCCACCCGGACGCCTGTGTCTTCCGCAAAGAAGGCATGGCTCAGTAGGTCCTTGATCTCATATCTGGAGGGAGAGCAATTCCCAGATAAGGCTCAGGGCAAGGGGCTTCCACACCCATCTACATATCTAATATCTACATATCTAATATCTAATATCAGGTCACCACCCAGCACCCAGCAGGTTACGTTAGAAGGTTCTCCCACTGCATTCCAGTTGGGCAGGCTCTGCCCGCAAGGTAGGACACGGGTATGCACACCAGCAGTCCTTAATTTCCAGTAGATGCTGAGAAATTAGCATCTGATATGCTCTTGTTTCTTTTTTTTTTTCTTTGTCCTTTTTTCTTTTTTCCCGAGACTGGATTTCTCTGTATTGTTTTGGAGCCTGTCCTAGAACTAGCTGTGTAGACCAGGCTGGCCTCAAACTCACAGGGATCCGCCTGCCTCTGCCTCCTGAGTGCTGGGATCAAAGGCGCGAGTCACCAACACCTGCTCATGCTCTTATTTCTTGTCACAATGTTTTAAGACATCTACCTCCCCCAAAAGAAATCACCCCCTGTACCAGGCCATCTGCTAGGCAGATAGAAACCCTGCTGAGGTGCAGGTGAGTGCTCTATCCACATCAGAGACTCCTGGCTTGGGGAATGAGAGGAAGTAGAATCCCAAACACACAAAGAACCCAGGGTCCCTGGGCCTCGCTGTAGCAACAAGGTTAGCAGGGAGGAAGGGGGTGTGGAAGAATAGAGGCAGACAGAGAGAAGTAAGGACTTGCTAGACCTAGGGGTTTGAAGCAAGAACCCAGCCATGGGAGGCTCCATCCAGGGGGCCAGGTCATCTGGCACTGGGTGTTACTAAACGATCACTTCCAGCTGCAGGAAGTCATGCCTCCCAAACACACATCGCACCCACCGGGTCTGGTCTGTTCTCTAGTACAAATGAACTGATCATGCAGCATCCTCAATTGTAAATTGGGCAATGAACACCAGCTACCCATCCCTGTCTACTGGTGAGAATGTTGTGTGGATGGGTGAGTACACCCCAGCTTGTTTTGAGGGCTAGGAAGGCACCCCTAGCTTCCTGGTTGTCCATCCGGGAAGGGCAGTCCTGTTTTGAGGAATTGGCTTTGTAGAGCAACTGGGGAGATCCAGAGATGAAATCTGCAGCCTGAGAGATGGACAGATAAGTACGCTCCTACATACAGCCCGCTGACTGTTCATTAGAGCTGACAGGACTGAGGCACATGAGGAACCTGGGTGTGGAGATGTTCCTTAAGGTCATGGAAATGGGGACAGAGCAAGGGTCTGGGTACCCAGCACTTCAGGCTGGGTTAGGAGCTTATCTCAGGAGGCAGGAAAGGATGTGAGCGCTACATGGCTCACAGCAACTGACAAGCCTGGTATCACATAGCTTGAGTCAGTCTGCCTGACCTGGGAAGTTCGCAGGGAGAATGCAGCCCCAAATGCCAGCTGGACCAACATCAGCTGGAGAACACCGGAGCCCAGGGTGCCGGAGCTCACCTTTCCTCTTTGTTCTTGCAGATGCACTCTCCGATGATCTCCTTGATCTCCGGATCGTGCACCTTCTCGAAGCTGGCCGGCTTGATGCCCTGAGAACAGAGCAGAGTTATCTGCCACCACCCAGAGCCAGAAGCACCATCCACAACACCCCAGTGTCTCCCATGGCTCAGTACCCAGGGTACTTCCCAGCCTGAGTCCTGGGACCCAGCAGAATCTAGGGCCTCATTGAGGGTGGAGCTGTGTTCCGAGAAGCTGAGAGGGCTATGAGGCCGAGTTCTAGAAAGGAAAGTGTGATAATGAGCCCATATCTATAATCTCCCCAAGCCTTTCCTTAAAACCAAGATGAGTAACTCCTCAGCACCACAGATCTTGGCAAAGAAACACCCAGGGCCTTCAGGCTGAGCCTGAGGGGATACGGTAATGGTGCACTGTGTGATTACACAAAAACCACTAGGAACGCTAGAAGGCAAGAAGTCAACAGAAATGTGCTGCAAGTTAGAGGCAAGGGGTGGGGGTAAAACTCACAGCAGCCGTTCAGTAGTGGGGAGAAGAACCCTTCTCGTAACAGGCAGAAATTATAGATACAAACAACTGACTAGAAATGGAACCCTCACAGAAGAGAAGACAGCACAGCAGAGCTGTTGGAAATGGAGCAGAGGAGCAAATGGACACACAGCTCTGTCCCCTACACTTGAGAATCTGTGACCCGCCAGGGTGCAGGCTGGCACAGGACATACATAAAGGCAGGGCTCCAGAAGGGCAGGGTGGGAGCAGGGAGGGAAAAGACACTCTTGACACACATGATGGCTTAGGCAGTCAATGGTCGCTATGTAAGCACCTGGACCTGAGTTCAGATGTCCAGCACTCAGGTAGAATCCAGGCTTGCTGGCATGTGACTATAACCCCAGCACTGGGAGAGGCAGAGACAGTCAGATCATGGGGACTCACAGGACAACCAGTCTACAGCTCTAGGTTCAGTTGGAGACCCTGTCTCAAAAAGTAATGTGGAGAGTCAATTGAGGAAGACACCTTGATAACTTCTGGGCCCCACGCATGCCTGAATGGGTGAAAACACTCGCAGGCACCTGCTCACACAAACACACACACACACACGCACACACACACACACACACACAAACTAACACACACAAAAACTACATGGGGAAACAGACACACAGACACACACACACACAGAGACAGACAGACAAGACAGAACATACTAGAGAAATGATAGTCAAGATGTTTCCAACTTGAATGAAAACTCTAGGCCTATGGATACATCACATTCAAGCCCCAGGCTTGAAAGCAGAAGGGGTAAGAATCAGACCAGTGACAGGAAGCCTTGCGACAGTCTAAGCTCTTCCCTTCAGCACAAGACCAGAGGCCAATGTTCCTCACACTCAGGTCTGGAGAGGACATCTTGGGTGTGTAAAGCATCCCCAGCTCAAACTCAGGCCAAGGACCCCCATCCATGTTGTCACAAGGACCACATCTGGCAAAGACATGTGGCACAAGCTCCACCTTGGCTGCAGATGCTGATGCTGCAGCTGAGGCTTCAGATCCAGCAGCGAGTGTCCACAAATCTGTTCCTCTCCTTGGCCACAGAGACTCTGGAGCAGAGCCCCCAGAGCCTCCCATACAAGCTGGCCCTCAGCTTGGTGAAGAGCCTCAGCCACAGTGGTCTCCACACTTCCCACAGAGTCAAGCCTCTCAACCCACACCTGGGCTTCTCCACACCAACCCCTCCCCAGAGAGTCAAGAGCACTGTTTGCGGTCACTGCTTCTGGCCAGAGGCCAGGAGGAGTCTTGCGAGAGAGGGAACCACTGACCACTCAGAGAGCAGGATAGCTCCCATATCAGAAGCAGGAGCTGGCAGGGTTCATCTACAATCTGCTCAATTGCAGGGGGAAGGAAGCAACTAATTACAAAAAATAAAATACCCTGAAGGCTTCAACCCTCCCAGGCTTCATCCTTCAACAAGATTCAGTCTTTAAAAAACTACCATTTTTGTTTTACCCAGAGAATAGAAAGCATAAAGGAGGAAGGGAGGGAGGGAGAAGAAGGGGATGATAGAAGAAGTGAAATTCACTGCTGAGCCTGGCTGTTGAAGCCCCACTTGAGGCAGACAAGAGTAAAGAATCCCAGAAGGTCTAGCCTTGTGCTGTCTGCTAGCCAGAATGAGGGGCATGTCCAGTCTTCTGCCTAAGATACCCCTTCCTGTCCCCAGCCCAGATTACAAACCACTCCCTACCATGTACAGGACAAGCCTGAAGCCCAAGGTTCCTTTCCCATATGCCACACGATACCACTAAGATCTCTCTGGCCTTCAACACCCTGCTTGGCATATAGCCCCTGACTCCCTGAAGTAACTTTATACCTGTGTGGGCTTCTGGACCAGGCACCACCCTGAGGCTCTTGCCTGTCATCGCCTATCTACAGTGCACACAGGAGAAGCTCAGGGCAACTCAAGTGACATAATTTGGACCTAACAGCAAAAGGCAAGAGCTGCACACCATCTGCAAGAGGGGGCTCATCAGGGTGGATGGGCCTAGGGTGGAGCTGCATGGGTGCCTGGGCGCGCGTGGCTCCCCACCCTCCTGCAGCAGTAACCTCTGCCACACAGGCACCTGGAGTAGAGACGAACAGACAAAGCACAGGGTCCCACTGGACTGCCAGAGGAGGATGCAGGAAGGACTCTGGGGGGTCACAACAGCCAAGGTCAGAGGACAGCCCAAAGGCCTGCTGGCCTCTCCTTGACAGAAAGGATGACAGAGACTTCATGAGAGCCAACACAGAAGAGCCCGACCCAGCTGCTCCACCTCAGAAGCTGTGTTTGTTTCACCAGCGCAGGGGCCACCACAGTGAGAAAGGACAGCCCGATCTGTTTGCACAGCTGAAGCCTCCGAATCAACTCCAAAATCACAGTGACAGCAATACAGGGAGTGAGGCTCCCAGGCTGCCCGGTGCTGACAGCTGCCTAGAGACGTGCTTGGCTAAGACGACGGCTTGGCAAGAAGGAGAGCAAACTGGGATCCTAAGATAAAGAAGATGGGGCTCCCTGGCAGGGGCGCACTTGCTGGAAGGAAACCTCAGCAGAGCTGCAGTCTCCCAAGCCTCGGTTTCCTTCTTCCTGGGTCTCCGTGTAGGTAACAGACCCCAGGGCCAGACTTCTCACCCAGGCAAGCCTCAGGGTCCCCACTGTAGGGTGTCCATGCTTACTCCTTTTCTTACACAACTGCCCAAAGGACTAATGGAGGCAGTGTCCTTACTAACAAGGCGGCTGAGTAGACTCACACAGGTGACCTTGCGATAGATCTGGGCAGCGTTCTGGCACTCCGAATAGGGATACTCTGAGGTGGCCATCTCCAGCATGCACATCCCGAAGGCGTAGACATCAACTGACTCGTCGTAGTGCTCCTCGTACATTTCAGGTGCCATGAATTCAGGGGTACCTGTACCAGGAGTAGCAGACACAGCTATTACTGATCCTGGCCCCTTGGCCCCATTAGATGCTCCCAGCCTCCTCCATTACCTGTCGCTTACCACATTCAGGACGCCAGTAAGGCCAGCGGGCCCCAGGATTCAAGCAGATGTGCCCTACAAACTGAAGTGTCCAAAACCTCACTGTATAGCTCAGGGCTAGACACCAGTTTTTAGTACAATTCCAACCCACAGGGTTGGAAAACAGAGCATCCTGGCGGGCATGCCTATTATTTGAACACACCCTGGCTTATGTGTGGATACTGTGCATCTGAAAACAAACAGGTCAGCACCAGCCAGTTCTCAAGTCTCCCCAGAGATGACATAAACCTTTGGTTACTCCAAAGCTGCCTCTAATTGCAAAACCCAAGAAGGCCCCAAGTGTCCCCAGAGAGGTTTTTGGAGTATAACTAACAATAATTGTGACATGCAAATACCACTTTGGGGGACGGTGAACAAATGGCACCCACCTGGCACATCCCACAGAGATGTTAAGTAAAGGTTGGCTTGCAATGTACCAAACACAGTAAAAGATGAGGACTTCTTGTAACACAACAAACACGGTAAGAGTAAAACGATGCTTGCTGTGGCAGCAGGAACATGTATGCACATGCATGTGGAGCCCAGAGGATAACCTCATGCTGTCATTTCTCAGGTGCCATCCCCTGCATCTGGTTTTCTCCTTCTCCTTTGAGTCAGGGTCTCTCACTCCCCTGGAGCTGAGTAAGCTAGCTAGCTAGCCAGTGACAGAAAGCAACACCAATACACAATAAACAAACTGAATGAATGAATAAATAAAATAGACCACCTTTTAATTAAAATTCAGCTAGTCTAGCTAGCCTGCTTGCTTTGAGGGTTCCATCTCTGCTTCCTGACTCATGGGATCACAGGCAGGCTGCCACTCTACCTGGCTGTCACTCTATCTTACTTTGTGGTAAGTGCTGGGGACCTGAACTCCAGTAGTCAAGCGTAGGTGGCAAACGCTTTAACCTCTAAGCAGCCCCATGTTGGGGGTCTCTTGCCCATTTTTTTCAGTTTAATATACATTGTGAGTCTAACCAAAACATGAAGAAATATAAAAAAAAAAGTTTGGATTCATATAAAAGAACACAGACTGTAGAAAAAGTGCATCAGAGATAGCAGCGGCAGGAAGAGGCCTGGTGCTGAGAACTTTCATCCCACCCCTTGTCACAGAGTAGTGAACGCATTTCTTAGACCACAGAATGCATGACAGAGAGGTCCCAGGCAGGGGTAGTCTACAAGTGGATCGGAGCCCAGGCCCTTCCCACCCCTTCACATGTCCCTGAGACCCCAGTACACCCTGAGGGGTTACATGGGTCTAGAGCACAGTGGCCACTCAGGAGGGTCCGCCATGGTGGCAGCTGCCTCACAGCGAATGGGACAGCTGTCCTGGCCGAAAACCCCAAGTGTGAGGAAGGAAAGGCTCCCTCCCTAGGGCCACTTCTATTGCCCATAATGCCACCCCATGATGCCTCTGCCAGGGACTGTGTGGGACAAGTTGTCCTGTGATAACAAGGGAAACCACAAAGCCTTTTCCTGCTGGAGGGGCCAACAAAGAGATGCCAGGGGTGTGTCCTGGGCCCTAGACAGGACTGTGACAAAAGTCCAGCTTCCAGGACTTTGAGCTGGGCCAGCCACTCCTTAGCACACACAGGGGCCCCCACTCTTCTAGCAGAGACTCTACTCACTAGCTGGCCACATGGCATTAGGGTGAACAGACAGCAGTATCCCCGGACTTGGACTCTGTAGGCACTGGCAAGCACCAAAGATCCTGCTCTGTAAGAAGTATCCCAGACAACCTGCTCTGGGAAATGGGTTGAGTTGGAACTAGCATAGGAGGCCTAATAATCCCTGAACATGAGTGCAGTTGACTCATTCTTCCTTTCCATCTTACCAATTAAATCTGAATTTTAGAAATAGCATGTACATGTGTTCAAGCACACACATGCATTATACACATGCAATTGTCGGGTGGCTGTCCCATCTACTGACCTATTTCATGTTCAGCCCTCAGCTGCACAGTACCTTACCCTGGGCCCAAGGCAGCCCAGGTACGCCCAGGTCCCTGCAGATGCGTCCATGTAAAAGTAAAAGTCTAAGTCCCCACCCCACCCAGCCCAGGCCCAGCTGTTTTGCCAGGGGCTAGGGAACTTCCTTACACCATTGCTCACCAAGCTCCTCATGCCAGAGTCAGGCAACACCTGCGGTACAGCCCTTGGCCACCTTCTTCTAATGGAGAAGTAATGTTAGCTGTGGTTACAAGGCATCTCTGCCCCCTAATGAACAGGAGAACGTGTGCTGAAGCCTGGTGGTGGAGTAGGGAGAGACCCATTCTAGCTTAACCCTATAGCCCATGAGTCTATAATGAAAGACAGGACTCAAAAGCTCTATCTCCTGGATTTCCCTTATCTTTTTGATTTTTGTTATAACAAGAACAAATTAACAACTAGCCCTTGCCCATCTCCTCACTGGGCAGGCAGAATCTATCTCCACCTCCTAGGCGGACCCTACACTGCCTGGAACTCCTTTATTACTTAGTGTTACATCCACATGGTACCCAACAGCCAGGCCCCCTCCTTCTCTCTACCTGGATGCCAAGCCCATCCAGGACCAACCTGTTGCTCTTTTAGCTATCCTCAATTCAACCTGGCCTCTTTCCCATTTCAGTCTTCAAGGGCAAATTTACAAAACCTTATCAGAAACTGCCCAGAGCTCAGGACCAGGGTCCCCACAGAGCCCTGGTCACCAGGACGGAATACCACATGGGCCTTCACCTGTCTCCACTATTTCAGAGATCGGCAAAGCAAGGTCTCGGTCAATCCCTGCTCCCTATCAGCTCCAAGAAGGCCTCTTGGGTCAGACACCCACAGCCCCAAGGCTCTGCTTTGGCTATAACACAGGCACTATGATATCTACTTCATTCTCAGATCATGCAAAAGGGGGCATGGGGATCTCTGGGCGTGTCTGTGATGGGCTTTCTGAATTGAGTTTCTTGAGTTAGGAAGGCTCATGCGGCCATCCCATGCGCTGGCATCCTAGACCACCACACAAGAGGAGGAAGGGATCTGAGTGCCAGCATTCATCTTCTACTAACAGGCCCAAGGAGAAGCTCCATTTGCAGAACCTGGGGTTACCAGGGTAACAAGCCCCCACCTGGCCTCGGCATTCCCAGATGCTGGTACTTAGGGGGAACAGGACTCTGCAGCAGCGCCCATGGGAATCCCCCAAAGTGAGCCCCGCTTCTCCTCCCCCGCCCCACGAGAAGCATCTTGACATACTCCTGTTCCTAGGCTTCCTAATTTAACTTCCTGGGCTTCATTAAACAAAAGCCAGGGTCTCAAAGGACACCCCACAGAGCTGGGTACTCATGAGGGTTCAGTGCCTTCCTGGGCCTTCCAGAAACACCTGGCCTTCCTCTCAACTTACTCTTATCACCCAAGCCAGAAACAGGAGGCCTTGTTTCCAAAAAGCCAAAGAGCTCACAGCTGTGGGACATGGGCACTCAGCTTCCTTAAGTGGAATGAATTTTGCTCTGAACATTCATTTCTGAGGTGGGTCCTTCTATCACCTGTCAGAGTCTAAGGCTTGCAAAACAAAACCTGGCTAGAAACTTCCCAGAGCTCAGAGCCAGACTACAACACCCCACAGCCCCGAGCCCCCAACCATTTCTCTTCTTTTTATGTGAAGAGGGGTGTGTGTGTGCGCACACGCATGCACGTGTTTGTGGTGTGTGTGTGGTGTATGTATACATGTACACACACAAAAGTCAGATGATGTCTGGTGTCCTGCCCTGTCAGTCTCCACCTAGTCTCTTGAGACAGGATGGATCACTGAACCTGGAGCTAGGCTGGTGGCCAGCAAGTCCCAGCAATCCTTGTATCCCTGCAGTGCTAGGGTTATAAACATACATGTAACCATGTCAGGCTTAAAATACATATACTATTTAAGGTGTGTGGGGGCATGGGTGCTAACAAGCCAAATCATCTGGAGCTGTAGTTGTGAGTCACCTGATGTCGGTGCTGGAAACTAAACGTGGGTCTTCTAGAAAATCAATCCATGCTTTTAAACTGCCAAACCATCTCTCTCCAGCTCCAATGCTTGGCTTTTTAAATCTAGGTACTGGGGATTTGAACTCAGGTCCTTATGGTTATGCTGCAAGTGCTCTTACTAGTTGAGCTGTCTTCCCAGCCTAATTCCACCTACTTTCACAGATAGAAAACAGAGACTCAGGTCAGTCCAGCTCCCCACCACTCTATTCTACTATAAGGAGACCAGAGATCTAGGCTCCTTGGGCTATTGCCTAAACAGCTACCCTAAATACCTCATTCCAAAAACATTAATGCAAATAAAGCAGTTCTCCAAGAGTACCAAACAAGCCACCTTTGTTCTCAAAACAATTCATGGGGACTTGAGGCCAACCACTCCTTGTCCTGTCCTTGTGGGTAATCAACCTCGATGGAGGGGCACACTTGATTTCAAGACACTTATGAGCCCCAAAGCAATTTTTAGCGCAGCCCCTCTGCATGTTGTTTTCAAAGCCTGCGCAATCCTTCCCAGTACCTGGAAGACAGTGCTATGCTAGTCACTTCAGAGTTGGGCACACGCCATCCAGATCCCCCTATAGTTGTAGGCTATTATCACCAGGACCCAGAGCAACATCCCCCAAAGTTGGCCAGGGATGTCTCTCAGAGGAGGAGAGGCCTGGAGCCAAGGCCTGAGGACAAGAAAACACCCAAACCCCCAGCGCCACCTTCCAACACCATGCAGACACCATGCTGGGCCTCTGATCCACCTTTCTGAACAGGCATTCCAAGGTGTTGTTTGTGGCCCACAGCCTTGGGGTACTCCTCCCTCTGGTTGCTGGGATAGGTCCAATGCCACCCGCCACCAGCAGTGTTATTCCTCTGTGGCAATACTACTTCCTCCTTGCTGAGCAGCTGTGGTGTCCACCACAGCTCTGAAGTTGGCATCTAGCTCACCACTGTTGGCAGACAATCATAGGTGGTACCCAATACAGCCAGGGATCTGATGCAGCGACCACCCCACCCCTAAGTCTGACAGAAGAGGTCTCAGTGGGAAACAAAGCCAGTATCTCCAGGCAAGCTGGAAGTGTGTTCCCCACTAGGCAGGTCTTCTGGCTGAGTCACCAGAATCCCTGAGACGTCTTGGATACCCTGTCTGTACCTGAGCAAAACCAGGTATCAGTGGCTCCTTGAATGGCATGTGGTCCCCTATGGCCCCAGGGAGAAGAAACAGACTCACCTATCACACTTTTGGCAAATGATGCTCTTTTAAGGGTGGCCAGGCCTAAGTCACCAATCTTCACAGAGCCAGTGGGTCCAGTGATGAAGATGTTGTCACACTTGAGGTCTCGGTGAATGATTGGGGGTGTCCTTGTATGCAGGAACAGCAGGCCCTTCAGGATCTGCCGGCACCAGCTTCTCAGTACCTTGGGCTTCATCACCTTGAACCGCTTCAGGTACCTGTGGGAAGGGCAGAACTCACCGAGCAGCTCACCCGCTGCTGCCCACGGGAAGCCCCCATCTGGCAAAGCCCAGCCATATGCATCTGGCAGCTATGTGGGAGAGGCAGTGAAGGGAAAGGGAAGATGCTAACAGCTCTTCCCCTACCAGGGTAGCTCAGCTGGATCCAGGCCTGGAGCAGGTAAGTGAGCCAGGACCCCAGCCCTCTGCTGGCTCTTTTTACTGGAGCCCTTGCTACCAAACCCATGCCAAGCATAGCCTTAATCTCCTCGACGTAATAAAAAGCCACCAAATGGAGCAGGGTCCCAGACTAGAGTGTCACAGAGGAATACCTATAGTCAAAGGTCAAGAAGGCCAGGCTATCCATGCAACAAGCTACCTGTGCGATGAGCCTGGGTCTTACCCAGGAGGTGGTGACAGGTGAGCATGGGAACTAGGATTTCCCTCACTGAATCTTCACATGAGAGTGAAGCTGCCCAGAAGCAGAGGCTATCAAGGTCCTACTTACAGCCTCAGGGTTAAAATGATTCAGAGGAATCCAAGCTATGGCCACCCAGAGGGGACATTCCCTCACCCCCATAGTACAGACCTCAGGGAAGAGTGGCAAACTGCCATGGCCACCTAGCTTCCAATCCCTTGCTGTGTTCTGTTTGGCCCTTAACGTCTGCATTATGCTTCCAGGACACTAGAATGTGCCAGGCTGGCCTCTAGGCAAACAGACATTGGCCAGAATTAAGGTCCCAGACAGAGCAGACAAAGGAATCATGTCATTGAGAAGTAAACAGCCTTCCAGTGTCCCACACAGGAAGGGAGAGTGGGAACAGTCGTGTGGTCATGAGACCCAGTCTCATTTGTCACAAGAAGCCAGAGGGAGCCAAATGCCAGGAAGACACTAGGTTTGATTCTTCTCACTTGGGGAATGGGCTTGCCATGGCCCAGGGAAAGTGTCACTCAAAAGCAGTATCTGAATGGACACTGGATCATAGACACAAGCCAGATTAGCCCAAGCATTCCAATACCTCTGTCACTCTAGCTGTCACAGCCCTGCGCCCAAGGCTACCCCAGCCCACATGTGTGCAGCACTTACGTCTTCAGCGTCCCCGAGGTCATCAGCTCTGTTACTAGCACGATACATCTCTTGCCCTTGGCGCTGGACTCCCAGAAGTCATAGAAGCGCACGATGTTGGGGTGCTGCAGGCCTTTCAGCATCTCCGCCTCCTCTTTGAACCGCTGCCGTTCAAGCTTGGTGAGCTTCCGGTCCTAGAGCCAGAGACAGATGCACTGGGTGGGTGGGTAGGCAGGCGGTGCTCTGGCCTTGTCTGCTGCTCTCCCTTCTTCGAGCCAAGAGCAGCAGGTGTCAGGGGGAACAGGAGAGGCCTCAGCAGTGACATGTAGCAGAGTCCACCCTTTTTTTCTGCCCATAGTGACCAGTGGCACAACTCACAAGCTCAAATGCAGCCCCTGCCTGGGGCCCCTTTGTTAGACAGAAATCGCTCCAGGATGCCAGAAGCAGCTCACAACCCATGCTGCCAAGATTTTGCACTTTTTCCTTTCAAACACCTCGGAGGCCTTTGCTCTCTCCAGTGATCACTTACTCTCAGAGAACTTGCTGGAGGGATGAAATGTCAGTGGGGGGGAGGGGGAGCTGCTCACGTCTCGGGAGATGACACATGCCAGAGACCAGCACTGAGACGATGGAGGACCGACTTGGCAAAGCCAATCCTGAGAGCAGGCAGCTCGGCCCTTGGAGCAGGAAGAGACATGCTTCACCTGGCCTTGGGCCACAGTGTCTGGCCGAGGCATCAGAGCTAATCTGCTGTCCCAAAGTTTACAACAGAGCAGTAAACACCTATCGCTGTAGGTCTAGGGATGTAGTCCCACATACACAGTGCTGGCCCACCATGCCCAAAGCCCTGTACTTCAACCCCCAGCACTCAATGAACAAGGCCCAGTGGCCTGCACAGTACTTGGTAGGTAGAGGCAGGAGAATTAGGTTATCTTCAGCTGTGTATCAAGTTAGAGGTTAGCCTGAGCTACATGAGAGCCTGTCTCAGATTAAAGGAAAGCAAAAAACAAACAAAAAACCCCACCTCATCGCTATCATGAAACTTTTTAACAGAAGTGTGAGCTCAGCTTAGACTCATTAACCCCTGTAGCCTACTGAGACCCTGGTCCTTCCCTTTTGAAAATCCATCACTGGATTCTCACCCTGAAGCACTCAAAACAAATACAAGAGCTCACATGCCCCAGGTGCTGCTCTGTGCTTCCAAGCTCATCTGATTAGATGCCACCGGCCGTGGGTCTTAGGGTGACCTCTCCCCACTCCATAAGGACAGTGACATCTGAGCTCCACTTAAGTGGTGCCCGACATCATCATCTAATCCTGCCTCCCCAGCCACAGCCCCCAGAGCCACAGGAGTGTGAGAAGAGAGGTGTTTATATTTCCAAAGGAAACTATTAACACAACTAAACCCAGAACACAGAAACTTGGAGGAATGCCAGGAGACAGGAAGCAGGTGGTTTGAGATAGACCAGGGAGAGATCTGAGCTGAAACAAAATATAAGCAAAGATTCCCAAGATCCTTTTGGAAGGCCCCACACAATGTCAAGCCAGAGGCCAATAGAAGCGATGGCCCATAGGATCATGACAAGAGTCACTATGTTAAGAAATTATTCCCCACATGGCAGCTGTACCTATTAGGCCAAACCCCTGCCCCATAGCACAGACCCTTGTCTGACCCTTTGCTCATCAATGGGACTAGACAATAGCCATCATCAACAAAGCCAAACAGCCAAGAGAAATCACCAGTTGCAACCAGTACCAGAAAGACAATCATTCGGAGACTTCAAAAACATCTAACTAATGTTCTCCCCATAAGGACCCCAGATGTGAACCTGAACATACAAGAACAAACTTCTGTTTTTAAAAGGAACCATCCAGAAAAGAGTTCTTACAAATTTTGAAAGCTGTGATGACCTTGTTTAATATATAAATCATGAAATAGGAAGTATCCAAAAAAAAAAAAAAAAGGTTAATCGCTAATCTAGACAATAAAATGGTAACATGTTCCACTTACAAAAATCACTGTTTATCTACGATAATGAAAGCAAAGCTTTCCCGATCCACACATCTGACAGAGGACATGGCCCTTGAATGAAGACAGAACTTCTATAACTGATGCAGACACAGATGCTTCACCAAATAACCTACAGAAATGGCCAATCCCTCAGCAGCTTCCTTCTGGCTCTGGGTCCCATCACTCCCCTCCTAGAGAAGATCCAGGGAGAGAAAGGAAATACCAGTCCTTAAAAGATGGGCACAGGGGCTGCTCCGCCACAGCCCCACCCAGCTCAGCATAAGGATGCCACCGGTGAACAGAAACACTTTGGTGTCGCCCCCACAAAAACAGTATACACCTCAACAATTAGAAGGAAAAAATCCTTGATGGGAAAACATTCTGTGTGAGTCCCAAAAGCATCAGTCCAAACTAAAGAAGTCAGACATAAGTATGTATCTAGTGGGAACCCATTTGACAGGGAACTAGTATTAGACAAACTAGTAACAACAGGGTCACCTTCAGAACAATGGCTGCCTCTGGAGTGGGCAGGGTCTGGAGCTGAGAACTTACTTGGTAGGTGGTTTGGGGGGTGGTGAAGGATGTTTTTTTGTTTGTTTGTTTGTTTGTTTTTTGTTAGTTTGGGAAGAACTAGGTAGGGAATCATCCCCAAGTAGTAAGCCTTGGTTCTTGCTACTCAAATGCCCTAAAACTCAGCTACAGCCATGTCCCAACTCAAGCGTCTTGGGGGGAGGTGCACGCACACACGCGTGTTCAGGTGCACAAGTATATGAAAACCAGAGCTTTCTTTGGGGGCGGAATGGGTCAAGACAAGGTCTCTCTTTGTAGCCCTGACTGGCTACAAACTCACAGAAACCTGCCTGCCTCTGTCTTTGTGAGCACAGGGACTGAAGGGGTTAGCTACCACATCCATCTGGCCTCACTCACTCTACACATTATATACGGAGACAGGGTCTCTCTCTGAAACCCAGAGCCCACTGATTTGCCTACTCTAGCTAAGTAGTTTGCTGCAGGGATTCTCTGTTTCTGCCTCAAGAGAAATGGGGTTAGGCTCCATTCACCCAGTTTATCTACCCACTGTATTACAGTGGTAAACTCTTGTTACAATGCTTTCACAGAGAGTGATTAAACAACGGAGCCATCTCCCCAGCCACCAACTTGACATTTTAATGTGCATATTTCACGGTTTATAAATAATACTTCAATTCTTAAAATGTAACTAAAATATAAAAAGTTAAAACTATTCAAAGACCAAATGAGAAAGGTAAGTCTAAAAGGAAAAAAAAAAGAGAGAGAGAGAGAGAAATATTAAAAGATATGAAAGAATTATCTGGAAGACAACTATGTAACTGTGGCTCTAGGAGGAGACATCATGAAATATACACAGAGGGATAGCATTTCCCTGAATTAAAAGGAATTTGATTTAGGATGAAAGGGCCTACTGAAGTCAGGTCAGTAAATGAAAGCTGACCTACCCTCCAGACCTGACCCAGTGAAACCTCAGAATCCCGAGGCCTGAAAAAATTCCCTATCTGTAAAGAAATGGCCCAGGAGACAGTGGATGGAATCAGCAATACTGGCTGTGGGGAGGGCGGCAGCAGCCTCAAAGTGCCGACTAGGAATTCTATACCCAGCCAAATGCGGAATTCTATACCCAGCCAAACGCACACCTATCCAGGCTGACCAGACTCATCTTCCCACATGCAGGAACTCAAGGGTGACTTCCCATGCCCTCTAGATGAACTGAGCTACTGCAAACAGAAATGGATACATCAGGGTTGGGGAAGCAGCTCAACAGGCAAAGAGTTTATTGTACAAGCACGAGTTCAAATCCCCAGCACCTATGTAAAAGGGCAGCTACAGTTGTATGCACCTAGGACTCCCACACACAGTCCTATAATAGGACTGAAAAGCTTGTTTGTCCACCAGCCTAACTCCAGGGTCAGTGAGAGATCCTATCTCAAGTGAATAAGTTGGAGAATGATAGAGCCGGACACCCAACATCCTCCAGCCTCTACAAAGAAATATAGTCTTGTATGTAGACACATGCACAAAAATCGCACCTACTCACACATATTACAAACACATAGAAAAGAAATGTAGCTGAATTGACCTTTCTGGTCACTGATGAGGCAGCTGAAAAGATGATGGATCCTGGGCCGGCCAGGGTACCCACAAAGCCTTCTCAGGGCAGTAATAACCTGTCTCCAATTCCCTTACCTTGGGTCTAGTTAGTAACCCGAGAGAAGTCTCAGAGCACCATTAAAATCTAAGTTATTTTTGCAGTATCCACCATCAACCAACAGCAGCATATGGCTAAAAGTGCAGTGACCAAGTAAATAACAAAAGGAACACAAACAGAAAGTGGGACATGACACTTTGCATAGGCTACAGTTCATTGTTTTCCCCATGTGTATGTACATGCATGTATGATGTGTATACATGTGCATGCATACATGTGTTGCTAGTTACAGAACCCAGGGCCTGCGATACTATTACTGATGCTAAATAGCTAGAAGCAATAAATTAAAGACACCCGAGTCGAAGGCTGTTAGCCATGGTGCCTCTAGGACTGGGACAGAAAGTTGGGCAAAGACTTTATTATATGTTTCATGCCACCAGGATGTTTTACCAAGGTGCCACGCCCCTTGGTCATTTAAGACTGGCTCTCACATGCTCTTCTGAGCATGGCCCACTCCCTATAAGTCATGTTCATTCATTGTTCCACTACTGGTTGGTCATGCAAAGGGAAGACAAATTGGCAGCCTCCAATGTTGGGAGTGGGCCATTTGGGGTGCTCATATCAGGTCTGATGGGCCAATCCATGCTTCAGGGCAACCTGGAGGCACACACCAGAAGGGGCTTTTGGTATTAAGAAAGTCAGAGGTGGTTGGGCAGTGGTGGCACACGCCTTTATCCCAGCACTTGGGGAGGCCAGCCTGCTCTACAGAGCATGTTCCAGCAAAACCTGGGCTATACAAAGAAACCCTGTCTTGGAGGTTGCTGCCTAGAAAGTGCAGAGTGTCTGCAGGGCCACTCCTGTAGCAACGCAGGGCCACAGTGACATCACAACAGCCCCAGTGGGTAATGGCTGAGGGAGTCGGGGCCCAAAGGGGCCACATCTGCTGTTCCTGGAAGAGTGCAGTGTCTTTCTGTATCGAGGGAAGAGAACCATATTCAGGCTGCAGTGGTAGGGTGCTGGCTAGCACTGGCTAGCCCCGGCACAGTGCAACTGGTGGCAAGCCTTTCCAGAGGATATGCTTGTGGTCTGAGTCAAACCAAAGGAACATGAGAGGGTTTTCTTTAAGTCATAAAGAATGAAGATGTGTTGTTTGTAGAAAACTGATGTAATTGGAATAGTCATAAAAGAGAATTACGTCTTCATAGGAAGACAGGAGTACAAGTTTGCTTTCATCTGTGGGTGCTCAGATCCATGCAGATGCACAAAACCATGTACATACAGGTGACACCAAAGTGAACCCATTTAGGAGAACAAAGGGAACCACTGGGAAGAGGAGGGGCCTCAAAGGGGAGGAGACATGGGAAATATGCTCAAAGTTCATCATATACTCCCACAAAAATGACCTTATGTAACCCAGTGCAATCATTTTTAAATTTTTCCTTTTAACATGTATGGATACTTTGCTTTGCATGTATGTTTGTGTACCATGTGCGTGCCTGGCACCTGCTGAGGTCAAAGGAGAGTGTTGGATCCCCTGCGACTGGAGTTACAGATGGCTGTGAGCCATCAAGTGGGTGCTGGGAATTGACCTGGATCCTTGAAGAACAAGTGCTCTTAACAGCTCAGCCATCTCTCCAGCTCCCAATCAGTTTTTAAGCAAATAAAGGCACTGGAGTCTGGGCCCAGAGCTATCCTATGCACTGGGTTTGGGTTCCAACTAGTTTGACAGAATGGAGTTGGAGGTCCCTGAAGAGCTCAGGCCTACTCAAAGATTCATCTCCCTCATGTCACTAAGTATGACACCCAGTGATGCCACCATCCTGTGGCCAGCAGGCATCTGGTCAGGTAGTACAAAGCTCCAACTACACACCTGTGTCTCTTTTGTCCCCTCACCCCCCAGAGGTACCCTAGTGCCCCAGAAGGCTCAGTGTCCCTGCACACTCCACATGGTTCTGGAATACAGGGCTTTCCTCCATTCTCAAGTCCCTGGGCTTGAACCAGGTCTACTAGCCCTGCTGCAGCCAATGAATGCTCACTGACTTCCCTCTCTCAGTCTGAAGCAGGCGAAGGTGCGTGATCTAGAACTCTGTGAGCTGGATGAGTGCAGAGGGAACAGTGTCCAAGAGGGTGAGCCACTCTGTCCTCCAAGCTCTGTTCCAGGCAAGCAAGAAACCTTAGGGGAAAGCCACCAACAGACAAGAAAATAAACATACAGTTACCCACTGAGACAAAAACAAGGCCAAAGAGACAGGTGGGCAATGCCAGCCAGGGCACCCAGCCCCCAAAAGAAAGAACCCTCTCTGCAGGCAGCCTGGGGGAACTATGATTCCCCTGCTCTATGCAAGGCACAGTACAGACAGGGGCAGTGTCTCTGCATAAAGAGTCCTCTGGGAGGACATAATGAAATGAGGCCACACAAGTTACATTGCAAGCAGGCTGGGGACAGGCTCTGGTTCTCAGTGGGTGCCAGCTTGTGGATGGCTCAGGAAGCTAGTCTCATGCTCCCAAGAGTTGGCAGTCTACATATGGTACCCCTACAGCCAGAAGAGAAAGCTCCTGGTTCTGTTCCTTCCTACACGAGCTGCGAGTGTGAACCCCAGCCCCTCTTAACCTCATCCTGGCAACAATTATGTGTATCACGAGGAGCCAGAGTGTCCCTCCCAATCTATGTTTAAAAAACGGCACTGCCATCAAGGTCAAAGTGCTCCTCACAGCTGCCAGATAAAAACAGCAGATATAGGCTATAATCCCAGAAATCCAGATAGGGGTTGATATGTAGCTAGAGTCGATCTTTGAAAGAGACTCCAGCCATCAGTGCCAGATCCCACTGTCTTCCCAGTGAGGCCAGCAGGTGCTCAGATGGGGGCTCACGATTCAGGAAAGGCACCAGCAGGCACTTCCCATACTTAGCCTTCTTTGTCAAGAAGTTCAGTTATCTAAGGCAAGGTACTTGAATGTCTGGTGCCTTGCTACCTTTGAAAATGATGCTATTTTCTTCAGAAGGGAAGGGATAGGGACAGAGAGAATGATGGGTGTCAGGTGACTCAAGGCCTTGTTCTCTCTAAGGCCTGATCCTATGACTCCAGTCAGTCACTGATGGAAAGATACATACCCTCACCTAAATGAAGTCAGTAATTTACATTTATTTTTAATATGAACATCAAACTGCCAACTTATCAGGGCTCACTATTTTAAATGGCTTATTGGTTCATGCAAACAATAAATCCAGAAGTTTGGGTATCCAGAGTGGCTCCACCAAGTCCCTCTGACATTTCCAGCATCCCGGAAATACCAACTCTCTCTCAATCTGAAATGTCTCCTATAGGATCCAAGTGTTAGACAGCTCCCATCAGCCAGCCACTTCACAAGTAAGACCAGTCACAAGGCTACCTCCCACTCCAGGTGAATCCAGTTTCCCTCCTACAAAACCGATACTGCAGTGTTTTCTGAATCTCTTCTAAACTCTTCTAGCCCTCCCTGGCATAAAGTTGTAGATTCTGAGAAGTAGCTCTTTAAATAAAATTTTTGTGTACCCAAGATTCTGAGGCTCGACGAGCTTCTTCAGAACTGAATGGCCATTATGAAATAATAATGTGCAGGTGACCAAATAGAAAACAAACTATTGAAAATGTGTCTTTTCCATACCATGGAGAACTTTTTGCAGCTGTACCAGGCACCTACTGAGAAATTTTAATATCTCAAGAGATAATCAGGGCTGGCATAAGTCTCTCCGTCTTCTAACATACGTCTGTGGACCCTGAGAATGTATCCATTCAATCAGAAGGCACAGGCATTCTCCAAGCCATAGAGGGGCTTCACACTCTTCCCAGCACTTACGACACCTGGAACCTCTATTCCCACATCCTACATCAGGACCAGCAGCCACCTCCCCAATCAGGAAGTCTTTCTCCTTACCATGGGCACAGCAGGGCAGTTTGAGGGCAGGTTCTGTGCATCCTAGTGTCCCTACTCTGGGGCTTGGGTTTCAGGAGGCCCTCATCTCCCAGAATAAAGCTGTCACAGGGCAGAGAGGACAACTGTGGGAACCAGCAGGCCCGTTATTATCTAGCTTGGGAAGAAAGGTCCAGGGAAAGACACATAAAGACCGGGGTAACGGAAGTTAGCAGGGGATGCTGTATGGCACAGATGGTGATGTAGACACAGTAGCTCTTCTGAGGCCTGGCCCATGGTGTAGCACAGGCAATGAAGCTGTGTGCTGTCGGGACCAATTGGTAGGCCACAGTGAGTGGATGGGAGACACGCAGGCATGGCTGACCCCATGGCCTTGGACCTCACAGAGACCACAGTGGACACCAGGCCTCTCTTCTCACGGGTGCACGCGGGCGTCTCGTTTCCAGGTAAAGGTGTCACAGCGTACAGAACCAACCTACATTTCCAGGGGGGAAACGACACATTCACACGCAGCCTGTCCCACTCCTTAGGACAGCACCCAAGGGCTTCCCCTCCACCCCATGGAGGCCCCACGGGATCTAAGCCACAGCCCACGCTTCACCTCTGAGCAATGCCACCTGGCCACCTTCCCAGGGACCAGCATCATCATGACAAACACAAGCAGAAAGCCTAGAGGAAGCCTACGAGTGACAAACACTTCAGGAGAAGTGAAGGGTGACTATACCATCCACAGCCACTCTTTCCAGAAGAAAACATTACTGCTGCACTCGGAAAAGTTGCCAGTGCTCGCCGTGCTATGTGCTATTGAGGAGACAGAGGGTTAGGGGAAACTAAGCCTTACTACCACCATGAGCTACCTCAGGCCCTCCAGGATGGTAGCCCCACCTACAGTGTGCTCACCAATGGGGACCAGGGTGTGAATGAACATAGGCAATTCATGTTCGGTGGGAACAGATAACATAAACATGTTTGGAGGGGTCAGCTAAGAGGCAGAAAGTCACCTCTCTGGAAACCACCTATCCCAGAGTGCCTGCCTGCGGATGAAAGGGACACACACATTTATCCCAGCCCCTGAAGCGACATCTAGGGACCCTTCCTATCCAGGCTCTTGTGAGAAAGGAATTAAGAGCACTGACCTCTAGCATCACCCTGATCCCAATATGAGGCTCAGTGTTCTCCAAAGCTAGGCTAGAAGCCAGCCTGGTTGCCCATACATTGCCCTGGCCCTGATTGGACCCCCTGGCACCAAGGACAGACAGCTGACAACAGAGACAGACACTATACATGTGGGCCACTATAAAGGGAGGTCACAGCGAAGGAGGGCCACTTTGAAGGAGGACGGCTGTGAAGGGGGCCATCACAGAAGAGGGCCGCCATGGAGGAGGCTCACTCATGGAAGAGGATGCTACTTTTCTTAAGGGATGTCAGCATTACTTTCATATAAGGAGCTTGGAACCCTTGGACACTGCCTAGGCCAGGTCATAAAGATGGAGACTTCAGAGTGCATGCAAGTCATGGAGGAAATCTCACAGAAGTCCCCTGCCCTGGAAAGCCCTCCTGAGGCCCATCCTGCACCTCGCTGATGAGTACCTGAGGGGCTCAGTCCCCTCCAGCCGACCATACCATGTATCTGATTTCTAGAAAGGGTAGGCCCAATCTCACAGCCTCTTCTCTGCAGGGTCACCTAAAGATAGATTTGGACAGCATCACGGCCACGGGTCAGCAGGATTAGCACAGCTCAGTCAGCAGGGACAGCTCCCTCAGGGTGAGGCTGTGGAATTCTGCTCAGCCAGTTTCAGATGCCAGGCTGGCAGGACTGCCCACTCCCTTGGGGTTGAACTCTGGCAGCCTACCTTACCATGCAGCTGCCCTGTCCTTATACCAAGTCCCAAACTTCAGGGCATCCCAGGGCAAGTGGAATACAGATCGCTGCCACCACCATTCTGCACTAGCCTATCTATGGCTAGATGCAAGACCCTGGGCATTTAAAAGGACTGGGAATGCGGCCTCTGTTGCTGTGTCAAGCCCAGTCTGGCTCACTCCTCCAAGACCCCACTTCTTATGCTGTGTGTTACAACTCCAAATGGGGTAGCTGAAGGTGAATTTAAGGGGCAGAAATCTGGCTTATGAGGTCAGTGAGATGGAAGGCTCAGCAAGTTTGATCCCTGGAGCCCACAGTGGAAGACGAGAACCAACTGCTCAAAGTTGTCTTCTGACGGGCACAGACATGTTCTGGCACGTGTGTGCCTGCATTACACACACACACACACACACACACACACACACACAGTACAACTTAAAACAGGAAAGTAATTTTAAAAGGCTTATGAAAATGCACTGGCCATACATTGATTCAAAGCCAATGGCCCAGTGACTCAGTGGTGTTTCTGACAGCATGTGCTGGTGTTAAGTCACAAGCCGTCACTGCAGCCTTGTCCCTGAACACACTGCGTAAGCACTGTGCACTGTGCCTGCTGTCACACCAACAAATCCTATGCACAGATTACAAGCTACAGTATGTTTTGAACTGCAATGTTTTTACTGTACGTGCAAAAGTTCTGCTCTTACAGAAACACAATGGTTTAATTATGGAAAATAGAGACTTTAAATATTTCCTGTCATTCCTCGGCATATGAGTAGTATCAAAATAGCATCTCTTTGGATCACGTTGTACTTGAATGTCTGATTTAAAAATTTTTGTTTTAGTTGCTGACTTGTATTTCTTTTTCTTTCTTTCTTTCTTTTCTTTTTTTTTAAAGCAAGACTGCAAGAGCCAGAGGATAAAGAGGTTTACTCTGAGACTGTGTCTCCCAGCGATGTTAGAAGCTACACCAATAAGTCTTACCAACAACATAGCCTCCCAAGCAAGAGCTGAACAAGGACAAGAGGCATGCCAAAGTGGATGGGATAAAGACCACAAGGCGTTGTGACTACACAAAGAACTGCAGACAAATAAAGAATGCTGAGATGGGAGCAGGGGATGTCTTCCCCAGGGAAGAGCCATCAATTAGTTATCCAGTACCAAACGCTCAGGTCAGCTCTGAAAACACACGTACAATCACATTATACAGACTGAGCAGGTTGCGGTTAGGAAAAAACTATACATATATACAAACATACACATATACACACATGATGTAACAATTTATGAAAAAAGAGGCTATGAATCTAAAGACAGCAAGGATGAAGACGGGAGAATTTGGAGGGAGGAAAGAGAAGGGGGAAATGACATAAATTATGTCATAATCTCAAAGGAAAAAACATAATTAAAAAAACTTAGAATTAAAACTATCATTCAATGAATTCTGGCTTGAGATTAAGATAATTTCTTACAGTTTCTGAAAAAGCCAAAGACATACTTCCATAATTTTTACTACATATTTCTGTAAAATGATGTCCTTAGGATCAACAATTATAAGATCACAGTATTTATCAAGTCTGAGAAGTGTTGAAGGTGCTCTGTGTCCTGTAATATCAAATATTCCCCAAGATTTAATAATTTATGAAAAATAAACAAGAACATCCATCTCCTCAGTGTGCAAGATTGATTTTGTCTTTAATGAATGGCAAAATTATAGGTATACCAAAGATTTGTCTTAGAATAATTTTTTTTTCCTTTTTGGTTTTTCTAAATAGGGCTTCTTTGTGTAACACTCTGGCTGTCCCAGAATTCACTCTGTAGATCAGGCTGGGCTCAAGCTCACAGAGATCCACCTGCCTCTGCCTCCTCAATCAAAACTAAGACCTGTAGAAAAAAGAATCTAAAAAGTCTAGAACTAGAAAAAACTAGGAATTCAATATATAGATACAAGTGAGGACAGAAATAGCAACCTGGATGGTGAGCCATACATTGGGACTGAGGTGATGATGAGGTAAAGTGCTGGCTCCACAAGCATGGACCAGAGTTTGGATTCCCCAGAGCCCATGTAAAAGTTGGTGGGCATGGTGACCTGCCTGTCGTCCCAAAGTGTGGGAAGCCCCAGAGCAAGCTGGCTTTCCAAATGTGGTGGTTTGAATGAAAATGACCTCCATGAACTCATGGAAAGTGGCACTATTAGGAGATGTGGCCTTGTTGGGTGGGTGTGGCCTTGTTAGATGAAGTATGTCACTGGGAGTGGGCTTTGAGGTTTCAAATGCTCAAACCAGACCCAGTGTCTCTCTCTGCCTGCTGCCTGTGGATCCACATGTAGACCTCTCAGCTCCTCCAGCACCATGTCTGCCTGCACACCGCCATGCTCCCACCATGATGACCATGGAATAAACCTGTCAGCCACACAATTAAATGATTCCTTATAAGAGTTACAGTGGCCCTGGCATCTCTTCACAGCAAAAAAACCCCAAGACACCAGACTAGCTGAAACAGAGAGTTCTGGGTTTACTGAGAAACTCAGACTCACTATATTAGGTGGAAAGTAATCAAGGAAGACATCCAATATCAACTCAGGCCTTCTCATACACATACATGCATCCACACACAAGAACCTGCACAAACACACACACACACACACACACACACACACACACACACACAGTGAAATCTGGACATAATATAAAGAAAAAAAAAATAAATGACTCAGAAGACAGTGGGAAATGCCTAGCCTATTTGTAAATGGGTTTCTGGAAGTAGAAGCATAAAGAATTGAACCAAAGAAATACGTAAAAATCAATGTCCTCTGATTAAAAAAAAATCCATAAATTAAAAAAACACATATAAACTCAAGCAGATTAAATAAAAAGAACATCACACTGGAGCACAATGTATTTAAAATTTCAAAAATTATTCTGACCCAGAATACTTGGGCCAGGCAGTGGTAGCACACACCTTTAATCCCAGCACTCAGGAGACAAAGACAGGCAGATCTCTGTAAGTTTGAGGACAGCCTGTTCCACAAAGTGAGTTTCAGGACAGCCAGGGCTGCTACACAGAGAAACCCTGTCTTGAGAAAACAAATAAAGATGTTTTAGACACAGACATTGCTGACAAACGGATGCTAAATGGGATACAAGGAAAGATCTTCAGGCAAAGAACAAACAGATTCTGCTGGAACTGTAGGAAAAAAAATTAGAAAGCAATGGAAAGGACAAGCACATTAGTAATTGGAAATTGATACTGAATACATAAGAGAACAATGATGTCACATGAGATGCCAGGCAGGTGTGGACAGCTGTAGGAGGGGCAGTGGCTCACTCAGTAAAGGGCAAGTGTGAGGCCCTGAGCTCTATCTCCAGAACTCACATGAAAATCCCAATGAATAGAGCTGGCCCTGACGGACAATGTGAACGAGGGTGACCAGGATCTGTGGGCTCAAAAGCAGGAGAACTGGCCCTGCTCCTTGCTGTAGGCTGCGTTGGGTGAGCTGCTGAGGCAGTGCTAAAAAGAGCTCGCCTGGGTAGAGACATGAGGGAAAGCTGGTGGGCTATGAGTTAGACCACCCCAACATCTACCAAATCTATGAACTGCTGGAGCATGTGAAGGGGATGGATCTACAGATCCAAAGCTGCAGGCTCTCCATGACACAGGATAATAGGATACCCAAAAGGACTCCCAGTGAGGGCCTATTAGCGGTGGTGTAGCAGAAGCCAGAGATCTAGAGCCAGACCACTGCAATGAACACTTGCAAATAAAGATGAATGGACTAAAGGGTAAACTGTGACTCTACGGGTCATGGTATAGCTTCATGACAAGATTCTTCTTTTTTGTTTTAGTTTTCATTTTTGTTTTCTTTGTTTTGCTTTTGGATTTCTTTTAAATTTGGTTTTGATGGTGGGGAGTGGGTTTGCAAGGGCAGAGGGCAGATTTGAGGAGATGGGGAGAGAAATGGGATCAGAATATATGATGCAAAATTCACAAAGAATCAATAAAAGTTTAAAAAAAAAGGGAAAGGAAAATTGAGATGGAGAAGAAAGGTCATAAATCTAGGAAAAGGACTAAAAGGAAGAGGAAGGTTTGACAGGAAGGAGAGGAGGCTAGCTAGCATACAGGGCACGGCTCTGACAGACGGCAGGAGGAGATAGCCTGTGCTAAGGCTCTACGGCCAGCTCACCCTATATGGCAAGCTCTGTGCTAATGAGACCCTGTTGTAGAAAAACAAGATAGGAATCAGCAAGTAAGAGCACTTGCTACTCAAGCCCAGGGAGCCGAGTTTGGATGCCCAGTGCCTGTGTAAAAAGCCACGTGTGCTGGTGGACATGCCTGGATCTAGTGCCACGAAGGGCAGAGACAGGAGGGTCACTGGGGCTCACTGGCTGCCAGCCTAGCTCCAGGCTGAGTGAGACTGTCTGAAGAGAACAAGAAAGAGAGTGACAGGAGAGTACCAGACATCCTCATCTGGCCTCTGCCTGCAGACACAGCACACGACACACACGCCGGCACACATACACATGTACAACACACACATACCAAGATGGCTCCTGAGGGGCCCAGGAATGAGGCCTACGGTTAACTTCCGGCTTCCACATGCATGTACTCACATGCGCACACACTTGTATGTGCATACAAGTGCACACATTTTAAAAAAAAACACATGCTAGTGGCACATGCCCTTAATCCCATCACTAGAGAGGCAGAGGCAGGTGGATCTCTGTGAGATTGAGAGCAGACAGCCTGGTCTACAGAGCAAGTTCCAGGACAGCCAGGGCTACACAGAGAAACCCTATCTTGAAAAACTAAAAAACGCATGGCAAATTAAATTACCCAACAATATCCCCAAGAGCCTGGGAGGTTCCCAGAAAGTATGAATCTATACCAAGTCTTAGGAGGTTCTGGAAATGCAGTGTAATCCCCAGTATAACTGCAAAAATACAAAAACAAAAAAACATAATGATAGATGCACAACAAACTAAGTGCAAACTCAAAACTTCCTGGAGCCCAACGCCCCAAAAACTGCTTGTCTAATTAAAGGGCACCCAGGCCTGAAAAGACAAAGTGGCTGTGAAGATTGCCGCCGCGAGCATGTGCAAGCATGTGATGACATAATGACCCCCAAATTGCACAGACACAATGAATGAGATGAGACGACAGATGAAATCAGCCCTGCCTCTCACAGCCACCAGCCAATTACCCTGGCGTACTAAACAGTCCGGCTTTAGCAGCTGCCTTCCCCTGGGAGCGTGCATCCACAGCAGAAACATAGACATCCGTGTTGCTCCAGTCATCTCTGGAAAGCTAGAGCATGGTTCCCTCCTTGAGATGCAGAGATGGGCTCTACCGATGTCCCCTTCCTGGAAGGAGGTTGGTACCTGAGTGACAACAGACCCCCCCCCCCACCTCTATCTCCTGGACCTGAGACTCCGCGAAGCGCTGCTCCTCCTTCCGCTAGGACAAGTCACATGCTGATGCCCAGGAGCAAAACTTTCCGTCCAACTATGCCATGACTGCATGTTGGAAAACTCAATGTCCCTTCACCTGTGGCTTAGTTGTCTCTCAGATTAGACAGTTATTTAAGGTCATGCATGATGGGACAACCATGCATGCACTAGGCCCACAAAGTGACCTGGAGATAGGAACTCTGGCCTTAGGGCTTGGCCCTATGTGCAAGCTGATGCTGGTCCCACTTAGAGAAACAAGATTCAGACAGGCTCAACAGCAGGTGTCAGGTCAGAACCTGAGCCCCTCCCTACAAACTCACCCCAGCGGGCTGCACCACACGTGTAACAAGATACAGTCCAGAGCTCTGTGTGCACCACATTCTGAGGCTCGGAGCGGTATTCCTGGTAGAAATGTCACAGCCAGGGGCCATCAGCAGCACGTACAAAACAGAGTGTAGCAGCCTTACAGACAGGGCACACTGTCCACGCTGTCAGTACAGGGCAGACTCTCTGGGACCCGATACTTCTGGGGCCATCCCCAATCAGTAAGACCCGTTAGAGAGGAGGAGGGCCACACCAAGCCCAGTGAAAGAATGAAGAGAAAGAACCTTTCTTTATCCTAGCTGTTGACTTCACTCTGACACACGCATGGACCCAGGAAGAAGAGTCCAAGATCTTTCCATTTCCTCATTCCCTACCTCTCACAAGTGAAGCACGAGAATAAACATGAGTCAGTGAATGAAGAAACCGTGAGTGAATGATCCAGTGAAGATGAAGGCACGATGGAAGAGACAATGGGCAGAAAGGAGACGGGAAGCAATGCCAACGTGGCTGAGGAAATGAATGCAGAACAAGGGAATGAATGACTGAAGGAAATATGTAAATGAACCAGCAGAGCAGGTAAGTGAGGAATGAACGAATGAGTGAATGAACAGTAAACCAATGAGTGACGAGTAGTGAATGAGTATGTGGGTGATGGAGAATAAGAAAGTGAGTGGGTGGGTGATTGAGAAAAACTGTGGAGTAGCCCCCTCCCTGCATACCCTCAGGCAAGCACAGAATGAGCAAGGTTTGGAGTCAGCACCTAGACCCCAGACTCCTCTCCTTGGAATTTCCCAGAACCTGCAAAAGAAGGTTCTAGAACACTAGGTAGCCGTACACTCTGGAGCCTCCTCAGCTTCCCACCTGTCCTGCATCCCACATTCTATCTTACACACGCACACATCACAGCTCACACTAATGCTGTTACATCACCACACCAGGGCTTCTTAACCCATTCCCACCTGAGAAATTGTATGTAACTCTAGGAATGTGATATGTAAGATAGACCTACAGATCTTTTACATTGGCTGAAAGGTAAGTCATAAAAACTATATTTTAAAACAATTCTTTGGAGGCCAGAGAGATGGTCTAGTTGGCAAGGTATCTGCTGCACAGACTAGAGGGCTTGAGTTAGAATTCCCAGAACCCAAGTAAAAGCCAGGCATGCCATGAATATGTGTAGTCCCTGTGCTAGGAAAGCAGTGATGGGCAACTCCCTGGGTCAGCCTGCCCAAATCAGTGAGCTCCATGTTCAGTGAATGACCTTGTGTCAAAAAATGAGAATGACTTAGAAAGACTCCTGATGTAGACCTCTGACCCATACACATGCAGACAATACATGATTACCTGTACCCCCCACATGAACATGTATATATAATACACAGTCCCAGAATTTTTGGTTGGCATATCTATATACATAGTGTGTATACATGTATGTATGTGTATATATACATATATATTATTTATTCAAAAAAGCAGATTTTCATACTGAGATGGGTGCTTGTTTATTTTCACATACAGAATTAAATTTTGACTGAAAATTTGATGCTACATGGGATAGAGCATCTTCAGCATTTTTTTGTTTTTGTTTTCTTTTTTTCTTTGTTTTGTTTTTGTTTGTTTTTTCGGGACAGGGTTTCTCTATAGCTTTGAAGCCTGTCCTGGAACTCACATTGTAGACCAGGCTGTCCTTGAACTCACAGTGATCTGCCTGCCTCTGCCTCCCAAGTGCTGGGATTAAAGGCATGCACCACCAACGCCCAGCCTCATCTTTAGCATTTTTCATAGCAGACATTTTGATTTTGAAATTGTCAATGCTGAGAATGCCACTCACATAACTCCACAGTCCAACATGGCAGAAGTGTGTTTAAAGCCCTTTCAGAAAACTGCTGGAAATCCTACCCTGGTGAAGTCAAATTTCACTGAACAGTTTATTGCGAAACTCTTATCAGTAACACAAAAGCATTTTTTCTTTTAGTTGTGTGTGTGTGTGTGTGTGTGTGTGTGTGTGTGTGTGTGTGTGTGTGTATGTTAGAGAGAGAGAGAGAGACAAGGTCTCCTGGTGTATGTGTGTGTGACAAGGTCTCCTGGTGTGTGTGTGTGTGTGTGTGTGTGTGTGTGTGTGTGTGTGTGTGTACAAGGTCTCCTGTAGCCTGCATTACACTGTGTCCCTATGAGAGCAAAAGACTTTGTACCACAGGAAAATCTCTGCAGCTCATGACCACAGTTCTGAACCAAGGGATTTCAGACAGGGTTTGCTCGAGCCCCCAGTATGAAGCCCTCCCTGAGCAGGGCGAAGCTGCTTGACGTACCGGCAAGGGCTGCCAGGAGCACCTGGGACTCATGTGTTCGGTTTTGAATTAATTTTTTTCATTTCATATTCAGAAAACGTTAATTGTTGCCAAATTTTTCCCAATCCAGTCAGTCACATCTACATGAGTTTAAGTCACATCTACCCAGTTTAAGAAGCTTGATCAATGCCACATGTCACATGTCTCCACTCTGTGCCACTTTACAACACATCTCACACAGCACACAACAGCACATGTCTGGCTGCAGTCTGGCTCACACCCCACACATCAGGTTATGTCGCCACCACCTCAACCATAGTTAGCTTCCCCTTTATGGAAAAAAAAAAAATCTTTGGTAAGATTTGGCAAAAATTAGAGAAGGAGAGGTAAAGTCACTTGTTGCCAAGCCTGGTGACCTGACTTCAATCCCCTAGCTCTATAATCAACCCCTGAAAACTGTCCTCTGACTTCTACCTACATGCTATGGCACGTGCACACACACTCACAAAATACATAAATAAATATGTAAATGTAGTTTCAAAGAATTTATAAACTTGGTCTTCAGGCACTCACTCCACTCCACCTTCACCCAAGGGGTCCAGAGAGAGAAAACACTAGCTGCAGACCCTGTGGTTGGACACAAGGGTCCTTCTTCTGCCACAATGCACATTATCCCTTGATCTAAGCACAACAGCATTGGTAGGAATAAACCAAGACCCCAGGCTATTCTCAGGTGAGGTCCCCAAGGCTTGGAGCTGACTCTTACAGAGTCTGCTTCCAGGGAGAGGAGTCCAAGAGTGGCCCTGAAGCCACCATGACCCACCACATTCTGCAGGCCACTGGCAGCAAAGTACAGTAGGGTTCAGTCAGGTCATCATCTATCTGTCTGTCCACATTCCAAGTGGCATTGGGCATGAGAACAAGCACATCCTGACCTGGGCTCAGGTTCATCCTCCACTGTGGGGAAAACAATACCTATGGTAACAACTGCATGTCCTGCAGCTGCTCAGCCCCATCCCACCTGGGACAGACCTGGCCTCATGGCCGGTTTCTCCATTTAAGAGATCTTCACATACCCGGCAGCTCTCTAGAAATTTCCCCTGGAGACTGTTGGAAAGAAAAAAAAGCTATTTTCAAGGGGCCACATTTTGCAGCCAGGCTGCTGCAGCCTTGGGTAGATGAGGCTGGGAAAGCTCCAGAAGCAGGCTGTTGTACCCTGGTTAGTGGGAGCAGCTCACAAAACATGTGTGAACATCCCAGAGTACACACCGCAAGGAGAGGAACCAGCTCAATGGCCAGACACGTGGGCGGAAGTCCTCACTTTTGACAATGAGGACAATGTATTTCCTGTACTGTTTTCAAAAGTACTTCTCAGAAAATTAAAAAGTATCAGGTAATGTTAACACAAAAATGCCAGCTGCAGGAGAAAACTTCCCATCCTTGCATGGAGTGGGGGTGCGGCTGGGGCTTGGGCAAAGACATAAGACATCTCCAAAGAAAGCATACACTCACTCGCCTAGGACTGTCCTTCTAGACTCATCAGGGAAAACCATCATGCTGTTCTGTGTCTTGCCTGCGAATGGTCCCCGTAGTGATACAACAGCAGAATGAACCAGACACCCAGGAGGGCCCAGTAGAGAAGTGACAGAGGACCATGGGACCCTAATCTAATGCATGATGCCCCCGGATGGGGAAGCAGATGGCATGCACGAAGGTACAATGCAAGCTTCACACAGAAAAGCAAAGTCACAGCCGAGCTTCCCTGAACGCACGGGGCTTCTCTCCCACGTCTCACCAATTCTCTACCATCTGCAAAGTTTGGTGAAATCTAAGGCAGCACCTGGTGAGCGGGGGAGCAAGCGCCCTCCGGTGCCTCAGGAGTGTGAGGACCCGGGCCATGACCCAGGCAGCAGAGGACTGTTTACAGCGAGACTATTTTCATTTCCACAGCAAGGTTACCATGGAGTTTAATTCCTCAAGTGCTCCCTTTGGCATCTGCTCTATAAATGGCTTCGGGTTTGTACCAATATACTCACTGAAGAGAGAATTGCCATTTCTGTGAAGCGTGACCGCCTCTCCCAAAGATTCCGCCACCTGTCAGGCTACTCCTGGAGGAACTGAAAAGGAGGGGCTGGCCTCATCTGCCATGAGCATAACTGAGCACCTGCTTCAGACTGAATGGGTTGTGAAAGGCAGGAGACATGCCCTGTGAGGATGCTGAGCTGCGGGTCCCCTCCCTATAGAGGGATTGCAGGCAAAGACAAACTAAACCCATCACTCTGCTACCAGGGGGCATTACCTGAGCTAAGGGTCTTAGCACAAGATAAAGTTCTACAGGCCCTGGCTGCCAACAAGGGGTGAATGTGAGCTCTGTTAGATACTTCTATTTCCTGATTTGCTTGAGGCTGCCCTCAGCAACTTGTGGCCCAAGTCCTCAATTAGCTCCTCATTTGACTAGTCTTCCTGATTTGGACAATCCATGTATGGACAGCCTCTCAGGTCTAGGGAGGAACTAGAAAAAGGTTGAGTTGGCACTGTGAACATCTCTATGGCCTTCATTCCAGGAAAAAAAGAGACAGAGAAGCCTATGAGCCTCCTCGCCTTTCCTAAGTCTGACACAACCATAGCACACAGCTCACTGCTGCTCCCAACCCCTCCCCCAGGATGCAGCTCTATCTCCCCAGGATGCAGCTCTATCCTCCCAGGATGCAGCTCTATCTCCCCAGGATGCAGCTCTATCCTCCCAGGATGCAGCTCTATCTCCCCAGGATGCAGCTCTATCCTCCCAGGATGCAACTCTATCTCCCCAGGATGCAGCTCTATCCTCCCAGGATGCAGCTCTATCCTCCCAGGATGCAGCTCTATCTCCCCAGGATGCAGCTCTATCATCCCAGGAATCTACAACAGCCAACTGCTGCCACATACATCTACCAGGGAGATGAGGACAGGAGATGAAAAGTGAGGCCCCAATCCAGAGCCTCCATGTCTCTCCAGGAGGTACAGCCCCTTGTGTACACCTTCCATCCAGGGGCACACCACAGGGCAAAGCAGCATAGTGGACTATGACTGGGGCCAGCTACTTGAGGGTGGGCAGGCATGCATCCACCTAGGACCTTGTAGGACATGTCACCTATTCCTCATCAGCCACAAGGCCATCATCCTCACAATGAACCACAAACCAACGCTGAGCGGTCCCTAGCACCTCAGATGAGGAGAGGAACCAAGGTGGTCTCACTGTGCCCTGAGTGTCCCAGGCCAGGGCACATGGAGGTTGGAGGGTCCCCAGGTCCACTGACCCATATACACTCAGGCACTTGCTGGTGGCTCAAAGGCACCCCATGACATCCCTTCTCTCCTTGGTTCACCTGTCAAAACTACACCAATACCAGGACCTCAAAGGAGCATGTGCAGAAATGACCTGGTAGGGGGCAAACGGCAGCAGCACACAGAGTATGCCTACAGAAGCACTGCAAAAGAACAGGGCGGCATGAGAGCAGCTGAGACCTGCCTTCCCCGCAGGACGCCATTCTTCACAGCGCCCGCCCCTGTCCTTATCTGTGAAATGGGCCATGCTCCAGGGTTCAGACCCACCCTGGTGCCTCTTTCCACCAACACACACCCAGGTCCTCTGACATATCCAGGGCCCAAGGCCTGCTTTCCAAAACATACCCATATCAACCTTGGAGGCCAGGCCCTCACAGGTATCACACAGACACAGACACACACAGACAGACACACACACACAGACAGACACACACACGCACACACACGCACGCACTCACACACACAGACACACAGAGACACACACACACGCACGCACTCACACACACAGACACACAGAGACACACGCGCGCGCGCCCACACACACACACACACACACACACACACACACACACACACACACACACGGGCAGGTGCCCCAAAATCAGGATGCCTCCAGCACTACCCCAGCTCTGTGCCACTCAGAGTAAAAGTCAACACCAAAGATAAAATAAAATCCCTCAGCAGTGCCAAAAATACCTCCCCACGGGATGAGACTCAGCGGGCGCCAGCTTCCACAGCAGCAACTGTTGCTATGGAGACCAGGCTCCAGACAGGCCACAGGGAGGGCCAGAGGAACAGAGAGGAGGCTAGGGAGGGACAGAGAAGTTAGGGAATAGAGGGGGAGGGGAGTCAGCAGGTCTGATGGGGTGGGAGAGGCCAGGACTCCGTAACTGAAGGGGTCAGAGAGGAAGTCAAGGGAACATTATATGGAAAGGGAGCTGGAGGATACAGAGGAGGCTGGCCCTCAGAGACAAAGGTAGAACCCGAATGTCAGCCTTGGTGCATCACAGTCATTCATCCTTCTAACACAGGGCTCCACTCTCCCCATAGTCATCACAGCTGCACCCCGCCCCCGCCAGCCCCAGCGAGGCCAAAGGGTGCAGTGGCTAGCCTGCACAACATGCTGAGAGCCCCTGACCCTGGAAAGAGTTCTTCAACCACGGCTTGTATCTATCCCCTAAACACTGGTATAAATGATCTGCTAAGGAAGCCATGGGGAATCAGCTCAGTGCTGATCGGATGACCAAGTAGCATGAGGGAGCCAGGATTTGAGGATGGAAAGACCAGCACAACATACCTGTTAGCACACTTCAGACTGCAGCCTAGCAGGTCAGTCTTCTCTTAGATAGCCGTGCTCCCTGATCCACCAAGCCTGGCCTAACCTGTCCTGACCTGCTCTGACCACAGCTCTGCAGCTCTAGGAGAGCTAGAGGGAAGGTAGGTAGGCTAAGCCGGCCAGCTCCTCAGCCCTGCAGCCCTGCTACACTGGCCAAGCATACCTGACAGGTGCTCTCTGGGCCCTGCCATGCTGCAACTCCCAGCCATATGACAGAGCACATGGCCATCACCCATCATCATCTTCTCCACTACACTGTGACCTAAGGCTCGGGGAAGTTACCTACCCGCCTTCTGGGAGGCTGCCTTGCTCTTGGACCTTCCCTGTGCCAGGCCTCTGGTGCTTCCCACATACTTGCTGGGCAAATGAGACTTCCTGTGCATTTATGTAGAGCCCTGAATCCTCCGGCAGCTAAGTTAGCAAAGGACTCTCTAGGCTCCCAATCCGAATCAGATGGAAGCCCTGAACCCACCACCTACCCACCAGGGACACTGCTGCCATGACCAGGCTGGGAAGACGGGACCCTCAGCCCCTACTCTAGCACTGTGCACCAGGACATGGCCCTGACACCTGCCATCAGAACACCAGCCTGGACACCTGGCAAATGCCATCAGACATGGTGCTTGGGGACAAGGGCATAGTCCCCATAGGGCCAGCCAAGAACTGCCTCCACCATGAGCCCCAACACCACCTCCTCCAACTGTGAGTGTCTGCCAAAAACAGCTTGAGCGCACCTTGATGTCCCCAAACCCCGGAAAGTCTTGCTGCTGAGCAGGGAGGACGGACATGCGGGCTGCAGTGACCGTTCACAATCACAGCTTTGACCCTTGTGATTCAGCCTCCACCAGGAAGCCTGCCAAAGACCCACCCGCAGATGAGAGAAAATACGCAGAGGCTTTTGTCTAAAGGCTGTCAGCCGTGCAAATACTCACCCTCCCATCACAGAGCCCCAGGGCCCCCAAGTAGTTCCTGCTCCTCCCAAATACAGAGCGTCCCCTGAGCCCACGGGACAGGTGGCCCCTCCATAAAGCTTCTGCAAAGGTCTCCTCATTACCACAGAAGCACCCCAAGTCAGGACTTAGCCCCAAGGAAGCTAAGCAGAACATGTATGTACACATGTGTGCACATATGCCCAAGCAGGATTGTCCACACACACAGCTGCACAGCAGGCCACGCTTTGCGGTGCTCGGGTCGCCACTTTCCTAAGCCTGACCCTGTGGCCAAGGCAGGTACAGTCAGAAGGATGAGACCCTGAGCCAGACTCAGACCCTCACCACTCGGCCAGCTCTCCAGGTGGGAAGCTGGCAGCCGCCACAGTTCACCCTGGCAGGCAGAAGGGCTCTTCTCTGGCCTGGGGGAAACAGACACAAAGAACCTGCCTGAAAGCCTTCCGCCAGCCATCAGGGAAGCTGCCAGTGGGACTGGAACGTTCCAATGTCACCATCTCACTCCCCTACAGGGAACAGAGCAGGTCTTTGTCTTTCTATCACAGCGGTCATCAAATATTTACAGAGGCTGACAGACCATTTCAGACAGGCCAGAAATGAACCTCACAGGCTCTTCCTAGAGCGAGGGGAGGTGGAGCTGGGGAAGGGGCTCAGTAAACACAGAGATGCAGGCAGCCACTTGGTGGAGAAGGGGGGACTCAAACAGGTGCTGAGTCTGGGCCTCAGCCAGCATCTCACCTGGGGCTTAGGTCCTAGTTACCAAGTTAAGATAGTCAGGGCTATCGGCCAGCTGGGCAGGTACCCTGGCCCTGCTCGAATGAGTTCTGCTACAGAAGGGAAGTGACAAGGGCAGGAGCCACCCTGCAGAGAGCCCTCAGAGGGAGCGCTCCCCCAAAGGTCCCTGCAGCACTGGCTCCCCAATCTGTTATTACAGGTGCCCTTTTTCTTCTAGGGAAGACCACCCCAGGGACACTTTTTTTTGTGGGGGGGAGGCAGGCACAGGGTCTTGTGTATCCAAGGTTGGCCTCATACTCATCATGTAGCCAAGAATGACCTTGACCTTCTGATCCACCTGCTTCCACTTCTTGGGTGCTAGGATTACAAGTATACACACCACGCCCTGTCTATTCCATGCTAGGGAAATGCGCCCAGGACTCCACTCATGCTAGCAAACACTCTGCCAAATGAACTACAGACCTAGCCCCTACCCTACCATTCACTTTCTCCTTGAACTTTCACTTTAGATGGGCTAGGCTGTGGGCCATCACAAAGATGGGCAGATGGTACAGAAACCCTAGGACAAATGTCAAACCCCTGACGCTAGCACAGTGAATGATACCTCCCTGTACCCACCCTTTCACTACCTTAACTTGTCCACATGAAACTACCTACAAATGCAGTATCACCTCCACTCCTGGGACAGAGGCCCACACGCAGCACCTACCACACCCTCAGAGTCAGGCCAGCAGGCCAGCAAGCAGAAAGGGGACTTCCCCCTCCAAGCACAGCATTAGTCGGCCTTGGCTTTCTGGGGACAAAGCTGCCCACATGGATGCAGGAGTTCTCAGCATGTTCTCTTAGCCCCGTAGCCCCAGGAGCTAAAGCAACCTCACTCAGCAATGACCTGTCAGCTCTGGCACTTGGCCAGCCCCTGACATTGTGCCAAAGGCTTGGGGATCACACGGTTTCTAAAACCCTACCCCAAAAATGAAGGGGACAGTGACATACACCCTGGTCCCTCCTCACTTCCCTCCACAGCTGTGTTTCCCACCCTTCTTCCAAAAAGGCCAAATTCTCTCCTCTGCTGAAACTAACTGTTAAGGAAGAGAAACACCCAGGCCTGTCCGAAGCAATGCTGGCAGCTCACTGCTAATTGGCCCAACAAAATGGTCTGGTGATGTAAAGATGGCATGGCCCCCTACAATACACCCTGACTGCCAGAAGCACAAACCCTGCTGCCAAAGTGGGGTAATGGAGTCCAAGGGTTCGGCCCAGGCAAGAGAACAGGGGATGCATTGAAACCTTGAAGGCATGAGAACCGCTGGGAGGCACCCCACCCCAAACTCTAGACATTAGCCACCTTCTCGGGGGCACAGCCGGGTGAAGACCAATCCCCAAAACATGAGGAGACTCTCCTAGTGTCTCAGGCTCAGACAAAGACAGTAATCCCAGGCCCAGCCTGGAAGAGTACTGATGTTTGGGTGAGTTAGAAGGGCAGAGGTAGGGGCTAAGCAGGGGACAACAGGTAAGGCTGACCCAGGCACAACTGACAATGTAGTGGGCCTATGCCCATATTGCTCTACAAGCATCAGGTGGGAGGTGGGGCTAGGGTGGGTGGAGATGGCCCTGGGTAGTTGGTGAGACCTCTGTGTATGTCAGCAAAGATGCAGTAAGCATGGCCCTGAACGACTTCCCACAAGGGTGACATCAGACAACCATCATCAGGTCAGGGAAGGAGGTGGTCGGCTCCATACCATACCCCTTCCCTAGAGAGAGCCCTTCTTGGTCGTCACTCTCTATTAGGGTGTCATCCCAAAGAAGCGGGTCCAGGGAGGACAGAAGAGGAACAGCACAGACATACTCTGCCCCGATTCAGGCAGGCCCAGGCATCCTGTGAAGTCACAGGGGTTCTACCCATAGTCAGAGGATGATGATAGGCGGATCTCTTATCCAGGTCTCCTAACCAGGAGCTCAGAGTGCCAGGAGGCTAGGGAGTCCCTAGCAGCAACAAGTCAACTTAGAACAAAGTAGCCCCAGACAGAGCAGCCTACTGCTCAGTATCTTCAGGCTTCGTCACGGTCCTGGGCTCAAGGCAAGTGCCTGAATTAAGTCTGAACAACCATCCTGACATCCCTCTGCTTCCTCCTCAGAAGGGAAAATGGAAGCCCTCCCTGATGGGAGCTGCTCAGTATCCAGAGTACAGGCCGTCCACGAGTGTCAGCGCAGCTATTTCTGGGCTAGAAGTACTCATGTCTCCACAGGGACAGTAGCTTGGCCAGTCCTGTGACCTGCACGTGCAGCATCCCGTGGCAGCTGCTCCAGAGACATACAATCCAATCCCACTGGCAGAAAACGCCAGGCAGAACCAGCAGAGTCTCTATACAGACCACTGCCCAGACTCTTGGAAGACAGCACTGAAAGGCTGACCGGTGGTAATACAAAGGGGCAAAGGGTTTTGGTGGTAATACAAAGGGGCAAAGGGTTTTTCTAGCAGTTCGCAACCTGTGCGTCTTGACCCTTTGAGGATCAAATGACCCTTTCTCGGGGGTTGCATATCAGATATCCTGCATATCAACTATTTACACTATAATTCATATCAGTGACAAAATTACAGTTATCAAGTAGCAACAAAATAATTGTATGTTGGGGGTCACCACATGAGGAGCTGTATTAAAGGATCACAGAATTAGGAAGGCTGAGAACCACTGTTCTAGATTAAAATAGATGTACACACAAATACTACACCAGTTCCCTCACTGACGAGGTTCCAGGCGCAAACAGAGAACCCAGAGAGAACAATCATGGGAATCACAAAGCCACACACCAGCTGCATCTAACAGACCCACCCGCCTGGGCCCTGGGTGTGGCCTGCAGCGGCTCTGTGGGGACCTGTCCCTGTTCTGTCAGAAAATGCTTGCTGACGTACTCAGGGAGGGACCCAAAGTGGGTCAGGTAAAGCGCACACAAATGCGGGGTGGGGACTCGAGCACCCAGCTCCTAACTCCCCTCTGCCAGTAGCTAGGGATTTTCAAACATTAAAGTTTGAGGGAAATGGAAACTGGACTGCTGGGAGGAGAGAAAGGCTGTAATGGGGCACAGATGGGGGTGAAGAGCAAGGAGCAGGGCACTTGGAGGAGAGCCAGCAGCCTCAGTGCCTGCGGATGACCACAGGGGACAGGTGTGGGTAAAGCCAGACAGGCAAGCTAGCAGGTGGGACCTACCCGGGCAGATGAGGGCTCCTTTGCACACAGCACCGACCCTCCCCTAGAAAGAGAAATTACTCCACAGCCTCTACCCCATCCTGGGCATCCAGGGTACTCAGCCTCAAAGTTACAGATCAAAAACAGTTATGCAAATCAAGCCTTTCCCAGACACCCCTGTAGCAGTGAAGGCCACAGATCCTCCAGCAGCCAGGAAGATCAAAGAAGATACCTATAAAGGTTTTCCTTTAAGAATTAAAATACTAAAGCTACACAGAGAAACCCTGTCTGGAAAAAAAGCAAAAAACAAAAACAAAAAAGAATTAAAAGACAAGCCAGGTATAGTGTCCTGTGTAGTGGCACACAGCTTTAATCTCAGAACTTGGGAGGCAGAGGCAGGTGGATCTCTGTGAGTTCGAGAACAACCTGATCTATAAAGCCGAGTTCAAAGACAGCCAGGGTTGTTAGGCAGAGAAATCTCCCCCTCCCCCCAATCCAAAAATGAATAGGGTCAAATGTCAATGTGGATGAAGAGAGCTAAAGAGAAAAGAAATGTCTTATGCCCCCTACCAACACTGACGAGCTGCCCCTGGGGCTCTTAATATGGCTATCTCTAGCTTTCCAATTCTGGGCATGACCTAGGATTGGCATGAGGGTGGCTCACAGTTGAAAGTCTTCCCAGCCCTTTCACAAGCACACACTGGGAGCCAGGCACACGAAGGGACAGGGGAGAGAGGGAGGAAGGGACGGAGGGAGGGAGGTGGTCCTTTCAGGACATCTGGCCTGAGACACACAGGGGTCACAGGGCCAAGACCAGCTTGCCACATCTAGCTTCAGGACAAGCCACACTTGCAGAAATGCAGGGAACTATCATGAGAATACCTCCAATGCCAGCCCCCTCCACCAGTGCATACCTCCCTGCCCTGGCCACAGGACACCCTGCAGAGAGGAAAGCTGGAGACAAGCCACACTCCCCCATTGGGCCCAGCACTTCACAGCACTGTAGGCATTTTAAAGGAATGTCTGGCTGACCCAACACCTCCCAGGCCTCTCTGCAGCCACACTTTGAACACATGCAAGACATCCAAGCAACAGAGATACTACCATCCAACTGCTCTGCCAAATGACCTTTCACAGGATCCTTCCAGCTGAGCCTTTCTTGTCTCTGAAAATAGTTTTCATGATAGATGGGTTCATAGGTGGGTCTCAGCACCCAAGGAAGTTCTCACCAAACTCAAGCCTCTTCCCTTTCCTTCCTGTCTGTGACCATACTCAGCCTAGTTGATATGTCCAGGTCCTGTAGGGCAGAGGCTTGGGCCAAGGGCTTCCTGCTGACGAAACCCCTGGAGCCACCCTGAGCAAAGCTTCTAAGGCTGTAGGCACTGAGACTCTCCCGTCTACCTCCGCTGGGGACCGTGACCCTGGCTATCACAACATTGATGTCCAGAGCCTCTTAGGACAGAGCTGGCCCTCAAACACCAGGGTGAGGGTCACAGCTGCTTGAGAGAGCCCCCCAACCCAGGGCTGCCTGCTGTTCCAAGGGGCCCAATCCTGCCCTTCCCTACCTCCCCAGAGAAGAGCTGAGCTACACTCTCTAGAAACATCTCCTCAGGACCAGGACAGCATCCCTGAGCCAAGTGGAACCACAGAGCAGCAGAAGCCTTCACCAGCAACAAATCAAGAGAGACTTGACACCTGTCAAGTGCATACATGAAACCCACTATACGGTAAAACACACAATCAAGGCAGCTGGGACTGCTGGATAGTAAGTGGCTTTTTATTTCTGGGACATTTTTGGTCGAGTGGGGTTCCTCTCTCTTCACAAGCCCTGTTTCATGGAGAAGTTCTGGGTTATGGAAGGATAGAGTTCCCTGTGCTGGAAAATTTCCACAGGTATGGCACACTTATTACAAGCAACAAGCCAAAATAGACATGTCATTATTCCCTGGGGACAACGGTCAAGGCTGCCAGTTCACTCAGTGCCGTACACCCTGTACCCTCAGACAAGTGAAAGCCACCCGCAATCATCCCTGTCACTCAGAACAGCCTCACTGTGTTCTGGCTGCCCCTCTCCATCCCTGCTTTATGTCGTTATTTTACCTCCATGACTTGCCTTCCTGGCTAAGTTTACTTTTTTAATTATATTTACTTATTTACTAGGAGGCGGCACACGGGAAGAGGTCAGAGGTCAGAAGCTTCAGGGGTCAGTTTTCTCCCTATATCTGGATGCCTTCACCTGCTGAGCCATCTGGTCAGCCTTTGTTTTGCCTTTTAGAGCATGCACGCAGCTGTTTCATTTAGCACACTGGTGTGGTGTACTCAGCACGGGGCAGTTCCTTCATTACCCATGTACCTTTAGGATTCTCCCCTGTCTTTTACAGCTTGACAGCTCTGTTTTTTTTAGTGAAGTAATACTCCGTTTTCTGGATGTACCACAAAAGCCACTCATCCACTGAAGAATGTCTTGGGTGCTTCTGTGTTTTAACACTAACAAATGAAGCTATTGCCAACACTGATGAACAGGTTTTTAATGTGGGTGTGTGGCTTACAATGCTTTGAGACAGAGTAAATACTAAGGGGAAGACTGCCGGACCACCACTGTGCATTTCCAGTTGTGATGAGGGAGCCCTCCAGTTGTTCCATGTCCTAATTAGCATCTGGTGTTGTCAGCTGTTCTGACTTTGGCCATTATAATAGGAGTTGGTGTGTTCTCATTGGGGCTCAAGTTTGCATCTCCCTGGCAATGCACGATGCTAAGCATAATCTCATGCTTATTGGTCATATGGACACCCGCTCAGGCAAGGTGTTGTGTCTATTTAGGCCTTTTAGCCTACTTTTTCCATTTTTATTAATTCTTTACATTCATTTACTTTTTTTTTTCGGTTTATTGAGACACAGTTTTTCTGGGTAGCCTTGACTGTCCTGCAACTCACTCTATAGAACAGGCTGGCCTTGAACTCACAGAGACCAGCCTCCCTCTGCCTCCTGAGTGCGCCACCAACACCTGGCTATTGTTCTTTTTTTAATCTGGTTATTTTCTTACTGCTGTGTTTTGGAAACTTCTTTGTGTGTTTTGGGCTCCTTTATCAAAGGTATTGGCCAATATTTTATTCCAGTCTGTGGCTGCTCTCTTCATCCTCTTTCACAGACAAGATTCCAATTTTAACAGAGCCCAGCTTATCAATTATTTGGCATGGGCTGTGTCTTAGATGCTGCATCTAAATTAAAAGGTCACTGCCAAAACCAAGGTCACCTGGATTTCTGCCTAGCTTCTGAGCATTTTAGACTCAGATGTGATCCTTTTTAGGCTAGTCTTCAGAAGGGCAAGTGCTCTGGGTCCTGTGTGGTTTATTGAAACGTGATGTGTTCTTTCTGTACCTTTTGTCTTGTTTTGTTTGTGTCCTTTCTGCAGAGCTGAGATGAACTCTAGCGCCTCACTCAGCAAGTACACTATGCTGAGCTGCAGCCCTGGGTTCGAAGGTCTACCTGCTCCAGCACCGTTTGCTGAAAAGCCTCTCACTACTCCATTAAAAGGGCTCCTTTATCAGAGCATCACCTTTCTTTGTGTGGGTCTTCTTCTAGGCTCTCTCTCCTGTTCTTTTGATCTGTCTACCTTCTCCCAATACCACACTATCCTGATTGCTTCTCTTTCATTATTTTCCACAGTTCTAATATATATTTGTTGTGTGAAGATGCATCGCTGTGATTGGTGTAACAAAAATTTTGAATGGCCAATAGCTAGGCAGGAGGTATAGGCAAGACTTCCAAGCAGAGAGAGGAACAGGGAAGAGTCACCTAAGTGCATGAATTATGTCAGTGAGCCTCCAACAAGACATGGAGGCAGCTGGACATACAGAATGAAAGAAAGTAAAACATAGATTAATAGAGGCAGGTTAATTTATAAGAGCTAGTGGAACAAGCCTAAGCTAAAGCCAGGCTTTCATAATTAATAATGTCTCCGTATCATTTGGAAGCTGGCTGGCAGGACAGAGAAAGACATGCTCCATATATTTAATGAACGCTAGCTTGGAAGGGGTAATCCAATAGTCTGGGAGCCAGGAACAAAACTGGAACTTCAAAACACTGGGAAGCAGGGAGTTTCCAGCCATCCCGCCTCTTCGGCAAAAGCCTTCAACCCTGGGATATCAGTGGCCAGATCCAGGTCCTGACTTGCCTTTTGAAACTCCAGCTGCTGTGCTTCATGCCCTGGCCCTTATCTGCAACTTGGATGATGAGGTTGGTACAACCCAGTGCCCCAGGCTCTGTTGCTCCCCCAACCCCCCCCCCAGGTGGGGACTGGGGCTCAGCCCTGCCAGGATCAACTCGATCCATCGTGACAGCTACAAACTGTTGTTTACTATGCAAGTGGGAAGAGGGCCACTGCAGGTCCATCCATATGATCTACAGGATGCAATTTCTGACAGACGGCCAGCATTATCCCCCTACCCCAAGGTAAAAACACTAAGGCTCTCTCAGTGGCAGGCCCCAAGCAGACAGCAAGCCCCCCCCCCATATACACACAGCACCTGTGGGTATAGGGCCAGAATCTTCGGTGTCATATCTTACCTGGCTGTGCACTCCCAAAGCCCCCTTTTCTACCACTGCTCGGTGCAGCGCTTACTGATGCCCTAGGATCCATCTCAGCTCTGCAGAGAGACAAGAGTTTCACCACGGCCTTTGGCCCAGGGTAGACCACAAAGGAGACCACACAGCCTGAATCTCCACTGGACCAGGTCAAGTTCTCCTCCATTACTACAGTAACCTGGGCCCTGTGCACTCACATTGGACACATTGCAGCCTCGGCTCAAAGCCAGGCCCAAGCCACAAGCCCTGAGAGACACCCACAGGGCACAGAAGAACCACAAGTAAGACTGAACTTTCTGGAAGGTGAGCAGCCAGCTCTGAACAGGCCAAACAGCCCAGCACTGCTCAGACTACGAACTCGTCTTAGATTCCTGGCTGGCGAAATGGAAGACACAAAAATGACAACAGAGGCCACAGTATACTTCCTTATTGTGACTTAGCACATGGAGCAAGGAAGCACTACCCCCTTCCTGTATGACTCGATGGACAGAACTTGCACCTGACCGGGGGGGGGGGGGGGGGGGGTGGGGGGGGGGGAGGCAGGCAAGGCTGGGGCGGAGCTCTAGGAACCTCCTTCTGGCCTGGCCTCCACTAGAGCTCAAGGCCTCATGCTCCTTGGCTACACATACCTGAACCTCCCAAAGGCGGGTTCTGCCAGCAAAACTCTGTGCTGTGTCCTGCTGGCCCATCCCTGCCATGCTCTCCACTCCCACCTTCTCCGCCTCCAATGTGTGCACTCTGTCTCCAACACAATCAAGACAGCACCAGAGCTGACCCTGCATCCCACCCTACTCTCCCGGGTGCTCCCCGCCACGCCACGTACTCTTGCCCTCTCCTCTGCTCAGAACACCCCAGACAAAAGTCCTGACCATGCCTCCAGGCTGCCCTTGAGGCCCACCCACCTGCCTGCCTCACCATCCACACAAGAGCTCCTCCATCCGTTCTGGCTCCAGCCTCAGGGCCTTCACACAGCTGTCCAGTCCAAATGATTCCCCTCTCTCTCCCACAAGTCTGCTAAGTCCCCACCACAGCATTCTCAGATCTGCAGATGTGTCTCTGTGTCTCCTGGGCGCATGAGCTAATCTGTCCGCTGGGGTCCTCCCAGGCCTGGAACCAGGAGTCAGGCTGAACAAAAGTCCATCTGACCAGTGAGCATGAGAGCCTACAATGTCAGCCAGATCCTTTAGGAACAGTGGCTCTCGACCTTTCTATGCTGTGGCCCTTTAATACAGTTCCTCACGTTGTAGTGACTCCAACCATAAAATTATATCATTGCTACTTCACAACTGTAATTTTGCTACTGATATGAATTGTAATGTAACTATCTGATGTGACCGGCCCAAGGAGGTCATGACCCATAGGTTGAGAACTAGACCATCATCTTCCCTTTTCTTGAGATTCTCTTCTGGGCGGCAACTCATCCACAGAGCCCTGCCCTACCTGGTACCCAGAAACACAGAGCTTCAAACCCTGCCTAGTCTTTGCACGGCCAAGTACTCAGGAGCCACCCTTGTCTCAGATGTCGCTCAACCCTGCAGTCACCTGCCTGACCGTCACTGACCGCGCCCAGGCTCTGTGACCGTTCTCAGTTCAGGACCCAGGCAGTCAATCACACGTCACCTTGAACTCCAGCCCTCAGTGCCCTCTCCCCAGTCCCCATATGGCCTGTCTGCTACCCCAGTAACTACCTTTAGGTGCGAGCGCTCAGCAAGTGCATGTAAGGAACATGCACACAGAACATGGACAGAGATATGGCTACCTTCACAGAAGGCTCCAGGCCAACGCCATGGGATATGGATCTAGCTGCCTCACAGGCACCTGGATAACCAGAGCTGGAAACACCAGCTCCAGGACAGCAGGTCAAACAAAAGGCATGTGCCATTTGACCCTCATGTGTGAGATGGTCCTCAGTGGGGACTGAGAAGAGAAACAGCCACTGTGTCTGAGTCACATGCCAATCTGATCTTAAATCAGACTCAGTTGGGCACCTCCAAAGGCCTGAGCCTCTGAAACCCCCCCTCAGGCTTATACTCATCTGTAGAAGCAGCTGCCTCTACAGGCGCCGGGCCTCCCCACACCACAGGAATGACAGCCTCAGCCTGGACTGTTACTCACCGTAGCTGACCACTTGGCTCACCACACACACACACCTCGTGATACCACTCAGGAGTGAGGCTAGGGGGAGAGGCCCAAGTGTGGGAGCCCACATCTCTACACCTGATGGAAAAGCCATACCCACAGGCCATTCAGAGCCCACATCTCTACACCTGATGGAAAAGCCATACCCACAGGCCCTTCAAGGCAGCCACCAACCTTTCCCATTAACCAAACCAAGACTGCGGTCAGCATGCATGAAGGAAGTAAGTTCAGCGCTAACACAGACCAGTTGTCAATTATAGCTCTTCAAACGAAATTAGGCACTCCAGGGGATTAAAAAACAAATCGGAGAGGAAGAAGGCCAGGTGACTGCAAGCCAAATCAGGCCACGCTGTCTCAAAGTGTCCTCTCCCTACAAGCACCCCTGTCTGCTGGGATTGTGGCTCGCTGCCTCCTGTCCCCACACCATGGGGCCAGGGATGAGAGCGGGTAGCAGCTAGGCCTCCTGTACAAGGTTATCACAGCATGATCCTGGGGCTCTCCCCACCCTGGGCCTGGGACTTCTGCCTCATCTAGATGCCATGAAGGCAGAGAGAACCCTTTGAAAAGTCTCAGGGGCTCCTGAGTTGTCTTCCAAGGCACACGGCACATAGGATGACCCTTTGGGTGACACCTGCTCCCAGCACTGGCAACTGAGGACATTGGTCATCTGGCTAGAGCATGAGGTGGGACCACACAGATCTTCTAGAAGTGCACTGTGGCCCATAACACAGGAGCAGGACCCACTTAGAGACTGGAGGACCCTGAGGCTGTCTCCTCCATGCTTAGCAAGCAAGGCTCAGGCAGGGCTGAGACTCACAGTCTCCGCCCCCACACTTCCTGCTTAGGACTCAAACAGTTCTGCTATGGGTGAGCCAGGCTTGCCGAGGACCAAGGACTGAGCACCTCCACCTCACGGATAGACCCACAACTGGCTCAGGGCCCCACCTGGGAGACTGTTCCCTCCCTGCAATAGCAGCACAAGGCAGAACTTCTGTAGCAGACAGAGCAGGGGACACTGAGTCCCCTGAATGCAGGGAGAAAGGATGAGCAAGGAGGGTTTGGGGCATGTTTTTGCTTTCTCTGTTGCCACTGTAAGGGGCTCTGCTAGCAGGAGCAAGAGTGCACTCAAAGGATAGACATGGGATGAAATGTTTGTTTTTCGATAGGGTTTCTCTGTAGCTTTGGAGCCTGTCCTAGAACTAGCTCTGTAGACCAGGCTGGTCTTGAACTCACAGAGATATGCCTGCCTCTGCCTCCCCAGTGCTGGGATTAAAGGCATATGCCACCACCAAGCAAGGGATGAAATATTTTTAAATGGCTCTCACCCCCAGTTTTAAAAAAACAAACAATTCAAACTCCAGCTGAGCACGTCTACAGTTGAGAAGGCCGGCCATCTTTCCGCCCTTGATGTGGAACAAGCACACACCGCTCTCCCTGTCACATCTCTCAACACGGTCACTAAAGGGAACCCAGTGTCCTCTAAGCTCCTCACAAGGCCTGTGACTGTGCTGGCTCCATCCCTTGGCACGGAAGCCTGGGAAGAGACTTCAAGCAGTTTACCACTGTGGAGGCCACTCTAGGCCACCACCAAGGGTGAGCAGAGGAAGCAGCCACTCAACAGGCACCTGAGTAAACAGACCAAAGCCCTCTGGGTGTCCAGAGAGGGTAGTGGAGGCTAACCTCCCTGGAGGAAAACAAAGGAAAACCAAGTCCTGGCAAACCCTCCCTTGACCATGCCACCCAGAATCCAGGAACCCTCCCCAACAGTTGCAAACACTGGAGACTTCAGAGGTTCAGGAAGAAAGCAGGACATGGTGGGTACAAAGCCAGGAAACTTACAGCCCATAACCTGCTGGGGTCCTCTGAATATGATGGGTGGGGATCCCATCCCCACCCAGGACAAGGACTCTGGGTCCCCTCTCCTGATCTGGGTATCTATAGAATCCCTGCTGCCCCACTATCTCCTCAGCCCACGATACCACACAGGGTGGGCTTATCCCATGGCCCAGTCAGGCTTCTGGCACCCTCCCAGATCCTGCAACATCCAGTCACATCCTGGCTGGTTTCAAGCAGTCACTCAATTGTCCCATCACCAATATGACTTGTGATGTGAAAGCTCACACCTGGAGAGCTCTACGATGGTTCAGAGCCCTGTCATGTGAACTTTCCCAGGGTTGGCCAGATAGAGGAAGGTAACCCCATATTGCAGCCTGAGCCAAACATAAACAGTACCTCTCACTGAAGGAGGTGTGAGGATACTTTCCCTGCCTACTGGGAGGAGGGGGTCCAGACTCCCCAAGCAAGGAACAACACTAAAACCCAGAAGCTACCCCATTTTTACCTAGATCCCTGGCCACAGGCCAGGTCCCACCCTCTGCTGTTCAGGCCACAAGGTCAGACTGACTTGTCTTGCCTTAAAGGGAAGGTGAATTAACAAGCGTCCTAGGCCTCTGCAACATCTCAGCCAGATAGGCAGGCTTGAACTACTGAAGTCTGTGTCACATCCAGCACCCCTGCTCTGTCCTCTACCTCAGTGACATTCCATAGTAGCAGCACCAGCAGGTGCTCAGAGAGCCACACTGGTCATCTGGCAGGAGCAGGAAAGTGGGGAGCCAAGAATCGTGCCATTCTCCAGAAGGGGGGATCATCTCCCCTCCCCGGTTCCTCTCCTCTGAGCCTCTTCAGGTAGCAGGGGCCCTAGGCACACTCCGGGATGCTGGGCCATAGTCCTTGCTCCCCACCATTCACACACAATCCGTACCATCAAGGCTGCCTCTCTGCAAGGTCTAGGACATGTCAGGCAAAAGATGGGCGTGATTCTCATAGGAACCATGAGGGAGAAACTCAACTCCTGCTGAAAGTCGCCAGAGGCCACCACTGACCCTGTCATGCAGCAGTATTTTCATAACAACCAAAGGGCAGTGAGGAGATCAGGCCTTTGAAGCTCCCTGTCTCAGAATGGCTGATGACAAGTCAACACCTCTGAAATGAGCCCAGCTTGTGCACACACGCAGAGCACCCTGCAGGTGCTGAGAACACGGCACCTGGATCCCATTTCTGGGCCAAAAGTGCAGGCATCCCGCAGTGGATGGCAGCCTGGCACACAGTTCACCCAGGCTGGCCCGGGATACATCAGCCCTGGAAGGCCAGCTAACTTTACAGGCCAGCAGGGTAGGCTTACACCTCCAGCCAGCACTCTCCCTGATGGCCCCTGCCTGACAGCTGCCCCTCCCTCCCAGAAAGGGAGGGCCTGTAAACACCCCTTGTGACAGGAGCTGCCTCCTCTTCCAAGACTGGCCCCAGAACGGCTAGGGTTGCGGTTTATATAATCTTCAGGGCCAGGGCTGACACAGCTAACGTGAGGGCAAGGTTATGAAAAATGCATGCTGAGCCTCTGCTTCCAAAATGAAAGGGGAAAAGAGACAGAACCAGAGGTAGAGATAGAAGGAAGCAGGCATTTTTCATGGTTTTCACTCACACATCTAAATTGTGAACAAACCAGGCTCTTGGAACACAAGGAGGATATTGACAGGGCTTCTAGGCCTTAGCCAGCAGGGCCCCAAGGGCCCACCAAGCATCACTCCTGAGTCAGAGGAAGCCCTTGCAGACATCTGCAGCTATCACACCTACATCTTACAGGGCACAGGAAGATGCTAATTTGAGGACAGCCGAGAGCTTCCACACCACCTAGAAAAGAGCCCAGGCACAGCCTTCTGTCTCCCTACCTTCAGTTTCTACTGAGTCAATAAAAGTGGGTTCTGAGGACCTACGAGGGGCAGGGGCTGACAGAACGAACCTCCATTGCCCACTCCAGTGCCTCTGTCACTGAGGGCACAATTGGGCATAGCACACAGCCAGCCTTGACCTCCAAGATGACAAGCCTCAACCTGTGCACAGGTCCAGCAACAGCACCAACAGGGTATCCGTACATACGGCATATGTCCTGCCGGTACCCACACGGAGGGTGACACATACCAGCCACCACCATCCCCAGAGCTGCCTAAAGCCCTGCGCAAGAGCAAGGACACACCCAAGGACGCATTTGCTGGCAGCCCACCTGTGGGCACAGGCCCTCACCTGCAGTTCACACCATGCCACCTCCACCCAGGTCTCCGTGTCCAGCCCCTTGTAGACCGTCTTGAAGGAGCCTCGGCCCAGCTCAATGTCGAACTTGAGGAAGCGGCCATCCAGGGAGGTGGCCACGGCCTTGAGGTCGTCCTCATCGTCCTCCTCCACCTCAGGCTCATCCTTGCGTGCGCGCCCGGGCTCAGGCTTCGCCTCGGTGGCTCCAGCGTCCTCCTGGGTTGGGGCTGGCGCCTCCTCCTGCCGTGGGCCGCGGTCGGGGACTGGCTCGGCTGCCGCTGCAGCTGCGACGATGGTGGGATCCGGGCTGGGCTCCTGCGTGGCAGCTCGCTCCGGACCGGGGTCCGAGGGGGCACCCGGAGAGTCGGATGGTGCAGCGGGCACGGCAGGCGCGGGCGCGGCGGGGCGGCCCCGGGCGCGCTCCGCGATGAGGCGGCGCGTCTTGCAGAGTAGAAGCACCCGGCGCTGCAGGGGCTGTGGGGGCTGCGAGCTCGGCGTCTCGGCTGCCTCCAGGCCCGGCGGCTCCTCCTGGTCCGACTCCACCACGCTGCGCCGCAGGAAGCGCTGGGGCCCGAGCCGCGCCGCCCTCGTCCGCGGCTCCGCCATGCCCGCCGACCCCGTGCCGCGCCCGGCCTCCATCAGCGCGCCGGGGGCGTCTCGGCGGCCGCCATCGTGGTCCATCTCTGCGGGCCAAGGACACACGGGCCCCGCGTGAGCGCCAGCCCCGCCGCACCTGCCTGGGCCGCGGGATGAGACAGCGCCGCCCCTGGGCCCGCGCCCTGCCCAGCCCGCCGCAGAAGTGGCCTGCCGGGCGGTCCCCCGCGGGCTCCGGGGAGAGGGACTGCAGACCGGACCCCAAGACGTGGATGGCAAAGGGATACCCTGCTCTTCTCAGCCCCGAGCCGCGAACACGGCCTGTCTCCAGCTATCCTGGGGACTCCAGGAGGGACGACCTGCTAGGTGTCCCTGCGGGCCCACGGGAGCTACAGAAGGGCTACCTACAGAGGCTGGAGAAAGGGGTCAAGGCCAGCCCGGGAGAGACCCTGCTAGGCTGCCCCGCGGGCGGCTGCAGAGGGGACAGGGAGGCCCGGAGCAGGGGGAAGCACCCGCTAAGAGCCGGCTCCACAAAGGACGCGGGCCCGGGGCGCGCGGGGAGGGGGCTGCGGCGGCGCAGCGCGCACACAAAGGCGGCGGGCGGGAGGGCTCGATACTCACAGGGCGAGCGGGCGCTGTCCATGCCCGCAGCCCGGGGACCCGGGCGAGCTAGGCGGGCGAGGCCGCGCTCCGGGGCCGGAGTCCGCTCTCAAGGCCGCGTTGCGCTGGGGCGGGGTCCTTGCTGGGGCGGGGGTCGCCAGGCCGCTCTGCTCTTGCGTGCTGCTCCCTCGGGCCGGGCCGCTGCGGGGCCGCGCTCCCGCGTGCTCCTGCCGGCTCCGCGCGCCTCCGCTCCCGCACCGGCTCCGACCAAGAGCGCGGGGAGGGCGGGGCTTCCGTTCGTCCCACCCTCCCCAAGACCAGAGCACGGGGCGGGGCCTGACACGCCCACCTGGCTGTGGCTGAGAGCCGCCACCTGCGGGATGCTCCCCCTTGGCCTCCACCTGCGGCTCTTGTCCCATGCAGGCGCCTGGCCCAGGAGATCTTTAGAAATTGTCCGCAGGACTGTGGGCCTTCAGGGGCCCTATTTCCCCTGGAGGTGACAGGCCACAGGCACCATGACTTAGAGCTTCGATCCCTGGAACATACGCCAGGACAGAACAGTCAGCCTCCAAGGTACCCTACGCTCAGGTGCCCAAACCTCTGCTAATATGGTCACAAAATTAGAGTGTCTTCCTGGCCTTTGTGTACTACCAGGATATGGGAGCACCTCAAGTATCACGGACGGAGATTGGTACCAGTAGCACTGTGTCCATTTTTTTCGATTAAGCAAACCCAGATCCCAAAAACAAAGGTCCTCTACCCTGACCAGAGTGGCTAACCAAACCTATAAAAAATGGATGGCTGGATGATGGATGGATGGATGGATAGATAGACAGACAGACAGATAGAGGAATAGAAAGGGCTTTTCTCTGTTCTAAATCTCAGAAATCCAGAAACCATCCCAAGATGCCTCAGATACAGACATGAAGGGGTTTCCAGAAACCCCTGACTTACTGGCTGGTTGCTACCTCTCCTGAGGAGTATGCTGCTTCTTTCTCAACCCTCTGAGCTACTCAAGAACAAGCTCCTTCCGTGGGCACCTCTAAACATGACTGTAGGGGCACAGAAGAATGAGCCCACACTAGCCACCCTTGAACCCACAACCCACCTTCTTCTAGCCCTGTGATTCACAGTCATTGGACCCACTTCACCTGAGGAAACCAATACAAAGGAAGACACCAGGATGTTCAGACCTCTGTCCTCACCCTGCTGGTGTGGTACCCTGTCAGAGATGCATGTTACAAATATGAAGGATGCTCCAAAGCTGCTGGCCCCAGAACCTTTGGCACCAATAACTCGTATGACATAAGGCAACACCAGCCTTCATGATTAGAAGGAAGCAAATGCTGACAGTACTGCTATCCAGTGGCACGATTTCCTGGGTCCTGCTTGGGGCTGGCAGTGCGTGTTGAAACCAGTTGAAAGTAACTTAGAAAGGCTGATGTTCAAATCTTAGCTGAGTTGGCTGGTGGCACACTGTCTCCCAAAATGGGAAATGCTGGGAGTACTTACACTATGAAAACTGAGAGCCATCTAAAGTCAGGACTCCACACATACACACATATACCCCAGAGAGCCACTGGTTAAATCCTGTGCTTGGCACTAGACTAGGCATTTGGCAGATGCCTGTTAATTTATATTATCTCATTTCTCATCTACCTTGGGAGTCAGGCATGAATACAAAGCCCACTCAAGCCAAGTGGAAGTAGAGCAGCAGGTGAAAGGTCTGCAGGTCTGAGTGTCCCTGGAGATGGAGATCCAAGCTTCACCTCCCAGGCTGGGGAAGAGGGTGAGGGAGGACCTTTGCATCTTCCCTGAGGAGTCTAAAGACCCCAGCATTGCCTCTCCTAACCTGAGCCTATAGAATGGACTGGCCAATTCCTCCTGGACTAGGTTTATCCAGCAAAGGCTCTCTGGGTCCTGGCCTATGTATAGAAGGCAAATGCAAGGACTGTATAAGGGAAATTATGGTAGAAGGAGCTCAGCACATGCCAGGGTCAATGCTCACTAGTCTGCCTGTCTCCTGCTTCCAACAGAACACAGTGAAAGCCTGTGGCAGACATCTGCTGCGTAACTAGTGATGAAAGCAACCAGCTACTTACAACATACAGGAGAAGCATGGTGGTGCATGCCTATATCCCCAGCACTCAGAAGGCAGAGGCAGGAAGATCGCTGCAAGTTTGAGGCTAGCCTGGGCTACACAGACAGATGTTGGCCATACCTACAGCTGCTGCCCCCACATACTCATAGGTGTGCATGAAGAATTATGACCCTACCCACAAATGTAGCACACAATCCTGGCTGAGATTGATCAGGGAGATCCTGTGTCTAACTCCTGGGAGTGTCTACACAACCCTGCTTATATACCTCCTATGATGAAGAACTCACTCCCTATGCCAGCCCTTGGTCTTCAGAGTCCATAGCTATGAAACTATGGGAGAGCCACTGATCTCTTTGCTAAGAATCTCAGACTGGCATCACTAACAGACCCAAGAATTCCAACACATGAATTCAAGGGGTCCCTTGTATAGAATTTAGAAGCCAGAGACTCTCTTTGTGCCCTTACTCAGGTCACTAGACATTCCCAAGTCTCTGACTCCCTGATCTTCTAAGCACTTCCCACTGCATTGCTGGGTTTCCTAAGGCTCACAAGCCAAGGCCATGAGGACACGATGCAAAAGCATCAACCTGGGACCCGAGATACAGCATCTGCTTTCAGTTCTCAATAGAACTGTATCCAAGGTTCCCTCCACTTGGAGATGAAGATGCAGAGGCTGATACCAGGCAGTATTCCATCTTTAGTCACTGCTCAAGACCCAGTAGCGAGTCCTCTCTGTAATTATCACCTAAGCCTCCTCAGCCCTCACCGACTCAGTGCCTAAGAGCCCTCCATGTGACAAGAGTCCCCACAGTCAGGCACCTGAAGATACATCTGCTCCATGCAGAGAACATGCGGTTTGCTCACCCATGGATGAGTGCAGGGGTCATGCCCTGCAGTGTCAGCAGACAGTAAGTGCTCAACAAACTTTGAAGAGGGAATGGGTGTAGGAGAACAGGGCAATCCTGCTGCCCCTTTCACGCCAGAGCACATGAAGCCTTAGTTAGAAAGAGGAGTTGATATTGCTGGTAGGAAGCTGATCCCCAGGTACTGCTGTCTGGGTGGGTCTCACCTTGCAGATGTAACAGTCTGTCTAGAATTCAGGTCTAGCACAGCCAATTCTCATCACTAAGTCTTCCCTGGGCCCCCCTCAGAGGACGCCCTGGTAGTTGCAGCAGATGGGAAGAGACATTTCTGGAGAACAGATCCCAGAGAGGCAGGGCATGTGGCCAGGGGGTCACAGGAAATCTCCCCGAGACCCAAGGAGGGATGAGGCAGGACAAGGAAGAGCCAACATTGAGTGTCCTAAGACGGGTGCAGGTACAGGCCTGAGCTTCAGTCCTGGGAGACGATATCAGGGGCAATGCCAAGCCATGGTGTCGTTCAGCCCTGCATGTCACTTTCTGTGATAGACATTCTTCCTAGGAAGAGCCTTGGGACAGGAGCTGGATGGCACAGGGTGACCTAACATTTCTGGAGTGGCCTTTCCATGCTACAGGAAGGACTGAGGAATCATGCATCCACCCTTAGAATTCTCTGATCCTTGGACTGAGGATGTAGCTCGGCTGGTAGAATGCTCACCCAACAGGAAACAAAGAGGTGATGGCTCATTTAGTATTCCGCAGTGGGCAGCGCCACTCCTGGGCCAGTAGTCCTGGGTTGTATAAGAAAGCAGGCTGAGTAAGCAGGAAGTGCTCCTCTGTGACATCTGCTTACATTCCTACCTCCAGGTTCCTACCTTGAGCTCTTGCCTTGTCTTCCCTCAATGTTGGACTATAACAATGTAAGCCAAATAAACCGATTCTCCCCTGACAGCTGTAGAAAGCAAACCAGTATTGCATTGACCAGGTGTGGTGATACATAGACATAATCCTAGCACTCAGGAGATGGAGGGACAGGCCATCAGAAGCTCAAGGCTATCCTTAACTAGCATAGCAAATGGAGAGCAGCCTGGGCTAGATGAGACTCTTCAAAACCCCAAAAAGAAACTGAGACAAAGAAAAATCAAGTTCTAGGATAAGATACATAAACCCAGAAAAGGGCCTCGAGTCTTCTGAGTAAATACTGATTACATGGTAGAGCTCTCTTTGTGATCCTGGGGGCAAGTGAATTTCAGGTGGCAGTTCTGGGAAGGCAGATGATACTGTTTAAAATGTAACTGCTAGGCATGGGGTGGAGCTCAGTGGTAGAATGCTTTGTTAATAAGCACAGGGACTTGGGCTTGCCCTCTAGCACTGCAAAAATAAACAATGAAGTGCATTGAGCATGCTGAGAACGAAGCAGAAAAAGAATCCCATTCACAGTGGCCCCAAAGAAATAAAATACCTAGAAATAAACCCAACCAAGGAGGTGAAAGATGTCTATAATGAAAGCTTTAAAACATTGAAAATGACTGTATTGTATAGAGACATCTACAGAGCCAACATGATCCTCATCAAGGTTCCAATGACATTCTTTCTTCATAGAAGTAGAAGAAACAATCTTAAAGTTCATATAGAAGCACACACACAATCCAAGCAATCCTACACAAAAATAATAATAGTGGGGATATCATCAGACTTGATTTCAAACCACCCTATGGAGCCAGAGTAACAGAAAGGAAGGAAAGAAGGAAGGAAGGAAGGAAGGAAGGAAGGAAGGAAGAGCATACTGATGACATAAAGCCAGACATCAGACCAATGGGACAGAATACAGGACCAAGAAACAAACCCTCACAGCCACAGTCAGGCAATCATGTATAAAGTTATCAAAGGCATGCACTAGAGAGAGAAACAGTCTCTTCAACAAATGATGCTGGAAAAACTGGATAGCCACCTGGAAAAGAATAAAGCTAGTTCATTCATGCTGCATAAAAAAACAAAAACAAAAACAAAAAACTCAAAATGGATTGAAGACCTTTCTCTGAGATGTGAAATTCTGAAACTACTACTGGAAAGACTATGAAAAGCACTTCCCGATACAAGCATGAGCCAAGCATGATACATGCCTATCTATAATCCCAGCATTCCAGAGGCTGAGGCAGAAGACCTATGTCTGAGCCTGGAGGAAAGAGTGAGCCCAGAAGAGAGGAAGTTCTAGGTGTACTGTAGTGGAAAGGATGTGAACCTGGCTTGGACTGGTTCTTGTGGCTAGGGCAACCCTTGGGTGGAGCCAGTCACTGAGGCTAGAGAGCATTCTAGAACAGGGACTTATTTTTCTTTCTTCAAATGTAATCTAAAAAGAAAACCGAAGGGTTGGGGTAGAGTATTTGTCTACTATGCACAGGTCTGACCCCCACGGCATGGACTGGGTGTAGTTGTGCACATCTGGAATCCCAGCCTACAGGAGGATCAGTAGTTCAAGGTCATCCTCTACTACATAATGAGTTGGAGGCCATCTAGGCTGCTGAAGACCCTGCTATCCACACCCCCCAAAAAAATAAATATCATGGGAGCTGGGAACATATCTCAGTGGTTAAAAGCATTTGTTCTTCTTGCAGAGGACCCAAGTTCAGTTCCCAGCACTTACTGTAACTCCAGTTCTAGGGAACCTGATGCCCTCTTATGGATCTCTGTGGGCCGCAGGTGTTCAGGCAGAAGACCCACACATCAAATAAATAAATCTAAAAAAAAAAAATCCCCTTAACACAGCAATTTTTAAGATTTATTTATTTATTATATATATAGTGTTCTGCCTGCATGCATGTCTATACCCCAGAAGAGGACACCAGATCTCATTATAGATGGTAACACATTATTTTTTTAAAGTAATAGTATTATTCGGGGGGGGGGGGTGAAGGGGAGAGGAGAAGGTTAGGGGTGCCTGAGAAGAAGAGTGGGAGAGAGTGTTGGGAGTCCTAGGGGAGTTGGAAGGGGCTTTAGGGTACATATGATCAAGCTGCATTGTTTACATATATGAAATTGTAAAGACATAAAAGATTCTATTAAGAAAATAGCATCATTGACACACATTTAGTACATATGCATACATGCAGGCAAATGCACATATAAAATAAGCAAAAGTAAATACATAAATAATTTTACAATAGCATTACTGAGATATTCAGATACTATAAAGTCTATTCGTGCTTATACTTCGGTAGCTTTTAGTACATTTACACTATGGTGTAGCCATCACCACTGATTCCAGAAAAATATCACTCACTGCACGCAAAGAAGCCACAGGCTGTTAGTAGTACCCTGTCCTATGCTGCCCCCATTCCTCATCGACCTCAGCAAAGGCTGTCTCAAGGGGCTTCTCCACTCTGGGTACTTTAAATGGAATCACAGCCCTTGGCTTCTTGTCTTCCTTCACTGAGCATAGTCATCAGACTCACAGTGCTCCTCATGGGCACCGCCTTCCTTCCTGCTAGAAAAACATCCGGGGTGGCATTATCTAGGAACACGCAGTGTGTGTGGAAGAGGCTCACGAGCCAGAGCACATGTCCTTCTCTCCTTCCACCCTGGTAACCCTTCCAAAGATGGAGTGCGGTTGTCAGAATTGGTGGCAGCATTTCTACCCACTGAGCCACCTCAATGGCCCTCTATTGATTTCCTTAAAAGCTTATTATGTTTGTGTGTTCATGAACATGTGTGCACCCACCACGGCACGCACGCGAGGGTCAGGGAACCATTTATGGAAGGCACTTCTCTTCTTCCACTATATGAGTCCCAGAGATGGAACTCGGGTCCCCAGGGTTGTTCCACAAGTGTCTACCGAGCCATCTCACCAGCTTCTTGTGTTAATTTTTCAAATTCAAAGTAAGTGTTTCTGATATTTTTAATATATGCATGTATGTCCATATGGGAGCATATACACTTGAGTGAGTGTGCTCTCAGAGGTCAAAAGAGGATGTCAGATCCCCTGGAGCTGGCAAGCAACCCCACAAGGATGCTGGGAAGGTCAATGAGACACCTCTCCAGCCCTTGTCTAGACTTTTTATAGAAAATAAAGTAAAATTGTTGGGGGTACTGGGGGGTGAAGCACAATGCTAGACTATCAGCATGCATGAAGTTCTGATCTCCATTCCCAGCACTTCCCAAAATAAAATGCCATTTAAGTTGCGCACAGTGTCACTAACCAAAGTGACTCCCACTGCACAGGCTCCGGTGGCCACACTCTAGCTACAGACAGCTTGTCCCCATGGGAGATGCTCAGCAAGTGCCTATCAAACAAGCAAATGTAATTAATTTATTTAATTTAAGCTGATGGGACACACATTAGATTTAGAATTGTACAGGCCCCACCCCCACAGCCCAGAATGAAAGGCCTTAGCCCCTAAATGACATGGAATGAGCAAATGTATGAGGTTCCTACATGCAGCCCCGCCGAAGGGGCACCTGAAGTGTGGTAGGTAACACGGCCCATCCTCCACTTACTGTTCCCAGGATGCACCGAGGCAGCTTCTTTTCCCAGGAACTGAATCAGAGATCTTGAGCACAGGGGAGTATGGAGAATCCAGTAAGCCTTCCTGCAGGGAATGAACGGTTACCACAAATACAGCCAAACTCCCCGGGCACTCAGACATACCAGATGACCTTGTTTTGGTTTAGTTTTTTGTTTGTTTGTTTGTTTGTTTTGTTTTTTTGTTTGTTTGTTTGTTTTGTTTTGTTTTGCCTCAGGAAATCCCTCATGTCACCCTAAAGGTCACTTAGAGATGACACAGTATAAAGAAGGAGCAAGGCATTGAATAGGTACCCATGTACGAAGCACACCACCCAGCAGGTGTGTACCTGGATGTGAGGGCTGAGGGCTTGCCACACCACTCTGAAGCTGCCACTGGGCCATCCCCAAACCTCTGAGAGAGGCCATTAGCTCCCTGGAGGCGTTAGTTTTGGTGCTCTGTCCTGTAGACAGGCAGATGAACCATGACCCTCCTTCAGTCCCACCCTGCCCCTGCTCACTGCCCTTGAGAGCAAAGCATTGATTTTGTGTAAGTTTCCCTTGTCCCTTATGCCTTAAGCAGACCTAGCTTGTCATGTGGCCTCTGTCTTGTCCCACTGCCCTTAAATGGAGGCAGCCGTGCAGACTGGCACAGGCTTTCTGGAAAACAGTTTATAGCCGGGGCAGCGGTCCATCCGAACACAGCTCTTACCGTTTAAGTCAGTAATTCCTTTTGCAGAATTTCCTCCAATGGACTGGCCAGTGATGCACAGTGATGTATGAAGGTATTCACTGGAAGATTATTTATAATTAGCACTAGAAGTCGCCAGGATGCTAACAACTAGAAAATGGTTAAGGAAGCTACATTATTTCTACACAATCAAGTATGTCCAAGCCACACATCTGTGGAGTTTTGCGATGCAAGAGAAACCAAGACGTGACCAGTGTGGGATGGGGAGCTAGGAGGGATTACAACAGGGCACTGCCCACCAATGCTTCCGATCACTGCAGCATTCCACACTTTGAACCGAAGCAGCACTAGTCTGTGTCTTAAGAAGGATTTGGCGTCTCACTGGATGGGAGATTAAGTAGGAAGGTCTGCAACCAGCAGCAGATGCACATAAGCCTGGAGTAAAGGTTCATGGGTCACCTCCCACAGGCCATGATTCTGAATATATTCATTAATTTCTCTGAACTTCTGTTTTCTCATTAATCAACAGGACAGTTGAGGTACCTGCCTTACAGAGTTGTGAGTGATCCTACCCCAACCTCCTGGAATTCTGAGCAGCTCGAAAAGGAGGGGCTGGCTGGGGGTGAGGGGTGTGTGGCTCTGTTGCTAAGTGCTTACCTTGCAAGCAGAAGGACCTTAGTTCAACTCCCCAGCAGCCCCATAAAATGCCTGACATGGTGGTTTATTATACCAGTGCTGGGAGGTGGAGAGAGAAGGATCCCTGGAACTCACTGGCCACACAGTCAGCTTCAGGCCAGTGAGAGACCCTTCCTAAAGAGGTAGGCAGGGTTTCTTCAGTGTTGTATCTCTGATCTCCACATGTGCAAACACACACGTGTGCACTCATCTGCAGCCCCCTACACACAAAATAAAAAATAATGTTTTTTTGTTTGTTTGTTTGTTTACTGCTATTGAGAAGGCATCCCATGTGATGGGGACAGCATGGAGGGCCACTGTAGCAGCTTTCTTTGGGGCACCAACCAGCTCTTGTTATTCTTACGAATGCTCAGGCTTATATTCGCTCTTGTTTTAATGTTTCTCTTTATCTACATTTTGCCTCAGGGCTTTTTGTCTTTCTTCCATTCTGTGTATCTTACTTTCCTGTTTCCTCCATGTCTAACTTGCTGGGGTGCTGGTGGCTGCTTGGCTTCTGGCCTAAGCGTCTCCCTCTCTTTCGTCCTCATTCTTTCTGTCCCATCTTGTTCTCTTCCAAGCCTAGCTTCCTCCTCCTACGTCCTCTCTCTGCCAGTCAGCCAGCCTCACCTACCCCCTCCTGCCTAGCTGTCATTCAGCTTTTCATTAGACCAATCAGGTGCCTTAAGCAGGCAAGGTAAAACAGCAACACACCTTTACACAATTAAACAAATGCAGCATAAACAAATGTAACGTGCATTTACAGAGTTAAAGTAATATTCCACAACAGGCCATGCTTACTGAGTTGACCTCATTTGTGTCTGATCAAACTCTACCTTGGCCAAGACATACTGGTTCTCTTCTTGTTGGCCAGGTCTACTCACAAAGGATTAGTCACCAATTCAGAAGAGCTATCCAGTGTACCAGGGACAAACCTTTATCTCCCTGTTTCTAGAAGATGTGGAGGTCCACGGGGACTCAATGGTAGATGTGGTCATCACAAAACTAGCAGAGTATATGTCAATGCAGACAATGCCAGGCAGCAGCTAGTCTTGGCACCTTTTAGACTGTTGGAAGCCACGGGAGTTGCAGCAGGTGACAACTAGTGTTCACATGTCAGCACACCAGAAGAATGATTCTCTGATGGAAGAAGATCCCATCCAGGCAAAGCCTGTGGGACCAATGCTGGAAACTGTTGCTCCTGTCTGTAATTTCACATGTGCAAAGCAGGTTTGGTGTCCCCCTGACACCTGCACTGTGGTGTGTAATTCCATAAGATATGTATTGTAATGTCATGATTGCATCTCAATCTGATGGGCACATATATCCATGGATGGTCAGGAAGATGAATTCTTATTACTGTGTAATTTTGATGTACAGAAAATACACTAGGATATGTTTCATAACAAGATCTATTGTCCCACGAGGACTGTGAGATACTTAAGAGCCTGCTTTGTTCCTTTCACTCAAACTAACAGAAGAAAACAACAATCTCCCCCAGTCTAAGACAAGCTACACACAATTAGCTCATTTTCATATCACACCAAGTTCAAACTAGACTGAATGTTTCTGTAAATGGATCATAAGTTAAAAACTTTACTGGTCTGCACAAGGTCAGAGTTACAGATGTCTAACCAAGGTTATCAACACAAAGCAACCTAAAAAATCATGCCAATTCTTCGCTTGCCCAGTCTGACTGATAAAGTCCTGTGTCACACAGCATGTCTCACCGAGCACTGTGCCCCCGACCTCTGGTCACAGTCTTACACCAGAGACCTCGAAACCTTGCGTTGCCATGGTAAATGGTTCTGTCCTTATCATTTGCCCAAGGATTGGGCTATGACCAGTGAGATGTAACTCTTGTAACTTTTTTTCTTATTACCACAAGCCTCCTATAAAAAGTGTGTTTAATCTAGGTGAACAAAGAAACAAGGGAAAATTGAAATAACAAAGGCGAACTAGAAAGAATTATAACTTAGAAGAAAATAAAAGGACAGAAAAATAAAGAACATGACACGTACAGCATGTGTGTGAATTTATTTCACACCCCCTCAGACAGACAAACCTTCAGTTCAGTTCTATTATGCTGTGGAACTTTTCTTTGAACCTTGGGAGCTGGTCTTTCAGGCTACCAATACTAGATGGCTCTGACAAGGTCTGTTAATCCTACTGGACAAGAATAAGACTCCTGTTACAAGTTTTAAGCCAGATTTGAACCAACTTTATTAAAATCTGGCCAGAATGATGGACACTGGCCAGGTCCATTCCCAGAATCCCCAGAGAATGGTCACAAATTACATTAGTATGGTGCTTATAAAGGTAAAGCCCACTAGGCTATATATTTCCTGCCTTTGTCCAATCAGGGACAAGCATACATTCTGACATACTTCCTGCCTAAGTACCTCCCTCCATGTAATCAAACACATCCTGTGCAGCTGGGGCAACCAATCTTGTTTACAGAAGTGAAAACGTGTGACTTGTTATCTTACATGAACAACAGCCCCCAACTGTTATGAGTAGGTTTTTCCAGCAGCCTGGACAGCGCTGCACCAGTCCCAAATAACACACAGAGAGACACTGTATTAGATATAAAGCTGTTGGACTGTTACTAGTTTCTTATCAGCTAGCTCTGTCTTAATTATTAACCCACTTCTATTAATCTAAGTACTTCCATGTAGTCTTATCTTACCGGAGAGAGAGGCTGGCGTTCTCTCTCCGTACTCTATCTTGGATCTCCTCCCTACTACTTCCTCTCTCCTCCTTGTCTCCTAGTCTCGCCTATCTTGCTTTCCTATTGGCCAACAGTGCTTTATTCATTAACCAATAAGAGAGACATATTTACAGAATGACATCTCCCATCATCCAACATTGCAGGAAGTTACCTGTCCTTGGGCAAGTGGGGCTTACAGGTTAAAGGCATTTTTGTTTTATGGATCTCTTAAGCACAGTAACTAAAACTTAGCATATAACTTTAGCCATGGTCCAGATTGGCCTAAAACTACCTGTGTAGCTGAGGAAGATCTTGAATTCTTGATCCTTCTGCTTTCATCTCTCAAATGCTATATGATGGGTATGTGCTACCCCCATTTACCCTGTTCATTTGCCCAGGGATCAAACTCAGAACTTCTCATGTGCTAATAAAACATTCTATGGAGTGAATCACATCCTCCACCCCATTTGCCTAGTTTTTAATTTATCATTTATTTTATTAGTATTTGCCTGCATGTATGCCTGTACATCACAAGTATTCAGTGCCCCTGTAGGCTAGAGAAGATGGGTTCCTTAGAACTGGAGTTACAAACGGTTGTGCATTGCCATGTGGGTGTCAGGTCCTCTGGAAGAGCAGCCAGTGTTCTTAACTGCGAAGCCATTTCCTCTATCCTCCCACTGAATCCTTTAGAAAAAGACAACTTTTTATATTTTCATTGTCTCCTAATCTGGGGCTCCAAGGTCTTATCTGGGCAGCATCTCTCCTGCCTCAGGCAAAGGATGCCTAGCAAGTGATCAGTCATATGGCCCATTCATTTACTTTTGTGAGCTGTGGGTCATGTGCATAGGAGACCTATTGGTGTCCAACAAGGACCTCATGTTCACACATCTTTAGCTTAGTATGCTGGTTGCTTCCAAAGACAGGCATAGGCATTCAGACTGAGCCTGCTGGAAAAACACCAGAAGCCAGGCAAACTGCACACATGCTAAGTGGAAAAACCCCTCTGGTTCCTTAAGGAGGAGGGTGCAACCCTTCGAGGCTGACAGGGGACTTTAGACAGCCCAGGGCCCTGCTGGATGCAAATTGGAAAGTTGGGATGAAGGATCCCTGCTGGCACAGGTCTGAGTCAGCCTCATAGCTCTTGTCTGTAGCACTGGGCAAAACTGCCCTGGAGAGTAAACATGGGCTATGCTTAGAGGACCAAAGTTATGTGTTAAGTTTTAGTTACTGTACTTAAGAGATCCATAAATAAAAATGCCTCTAACCTGTAAGCCCCACTTGACAAAGAACAGGTAACTTCTTGCAATGTTGGGGGGCTGTTGTTCATGTAAGATAAAAGTCACACGTTTTCACTTCTGTAAACAAGGTTGGTTGCCCCAACTGCATAGGATGTGCTTGATCACATGGAAGGAGGCGCATAGGCAGGAAGTATGTCAGGATGTTTGCTTGCTCCTGATTGGACAAAGGCAGGAAATACATAGCCTAGTGGGTTTTACCTTTATAAGCACCAGACTAATGTAATTTGAGGCCATTCTCTGGGAATTCCTGGTATGGGCTTGGCCAGTGTCCATCATCCTAGCCAGTGTTTGATGAAGCTTGCTTCAAATTTGGGCTCAAAACTTGTGATGGTGGTCTTATTCTCACTCAGTGGGATAAACGCTGTCTCAGAGAGATAGAGAGGATGTAGAGAGAGAATTGACTGGATATGAAAGGCTCCTAAATGTGGATGCACAACTTCAATCATGAATAGAAAGTTTTGCACTAAAACTTTAGCGGTTTCTCCATGGTGCTATGTTGTAACTGCAGCATTGTGCAGAACGAGGACACACTGGGAGACTTCTCTGGGAGATGCCCAGCCTTTGCTGGGAGTGGGGAGAGGCAGAAGTCACCCGTGAATGTTGAAAGTCACAAATGCACCTGGCCTTCAAGGTTCCCGTCATTTAAACGTGTGTTCTGGAATCTGTGTATCTGGGCCCAGTGGAGTATTCCACTCCAAATCTTCCCCTGCCTCATCTTGCCCTGGGGCCTCATCTTGTTCTTTGAGTTCTATGTGTGGGGCTTTTATGGTCTCCATAGCTCACTTCCCATGCTCTGCTCCATTTTCAATGGCTGTAACAAAATACCCAAGTTGGGGTATTTTAAAAAGAAGTATACTTGCCTCATAGCTTTGGAGGCAGGGATATCAGAGGGCATGCCATTCACAGGTGCTGGCCTTGCTGTGTCATAACATGTGGCAAGACTAAGCAAGCTAGCAAAAGACATGAGCACTTTTCTAACAAAGCCACACCCTTAGCAACCCAGTCTCCATTAATCCCTGAGTGATTAAACCTCATGTAAACCAGAGCCCACAGGACCCATTCCATCCTGAAGGCCCATTCTTCCTGCTGCACTGGAGACTAAGCTTCCAGCTCACAGACTTTGGGGACAAGTGTTAACTTTGGTGTCTGGGCATCGAGGTCCCCAGCGTTTGACTACTGGGGTGGGGCCAACACATTACCCTCAGGCAGCCTTGCCCCACCCATCTGGGAATCTCTACTGGAGTGTGTGTGTGGGGGGGTGTCCAATGACCCAGAGGGAACTTACAGGTGTGGGGGAGGGACTGGTTCTAGAAAGGGGCTTTTTTCATTATGAGCTCATTGCCCTGAGGCCAGAGTAGGGTGTGCTCTCTCCCAACCAAAATGCAGAGTGATAGGATCCAACTCCTCCCTCCTAGCATGCATATCAGGGAGAATTCACACAGGTGCTCTGCTACTTAACCCGGAGGTCTCAGTCAAATTCCAGATCTTAGTGGGTGTTCTTATAATATCCAGCAGGTCCTGACCAGTACTGTCTGGCCCAGGGCAGTCCAGATCTGGTCCCTGGGCTGACCTAAAGTTCCACAAAACCCACATGAAGTAGACCTGCATTCTAGATGTCACAACAAAGCCCAATTATGTCACAACCCATCACCATTCAGGTCACATGCTGGCACCCAGGAAGCAGACAAAAGCTTAGGGCATGGCTCTGGGCCAGGCTCTATAGGTCACCTAGCTCCTTGGGCCTCACAGGTTAGGGAACTAAGCTCTGACAAGCCAGGGCTGTTCCAGGATGGCTCTCAGTGTAGGGCAGGGTTCCTGAAACAGCAGTCCTGCAGCTTGTTAGCATCCAGGTACACCTGGCCCACCCCTGGAGACCTGGCATCACCCTTATGCACATGCTCAGTACCCTGGTCTGCTGTGTGGTCTCTGTGCACATACACTACACCGCTCCCTTTAAAAAGGGAACCCATCTGCTCTCCTCTTCTCCTCCTCCTCCTTCCTCTTCCTTTTCTACTCCATCTCTCTCTCTGTGTGTCTCTGTCTCTCTCTCTCTCGTTCCTCTCTCTCTTTCTTTTTTCCAATAAAACTCCCCACATGAGCTCTGTCTGCATGGTGTGTCTTGTCTCTTACCCACTGCCTGGGACCTCTTGGCTCCTACCCACCAAAGGCCCCCTCATGACACAGCACCCCTAACAAGATTCTGTACTGTTAGCCACAGTATTGATGTTTTGTTTCCATTTTCCTCGACTTTCATTTAGAAGAGTTTCAAACCCACAAGAAAAGTTGCAGGTGGGGGAGAGATGGTCCAGTGCTTAAGAGAGTGCATTGTTACTGTTTCCCAGAAGTCACTCAGGTTGCTCAACTCTGCAACTCCAGCCCCAGGGGATCCAATGCCCTTTGACCTTTGTAAACACCCACACATATCACACACACACACACACACACACACACACACAGTAATAATAATAATAATAATAATAATAACTTACAATAATTGTTGTAGAATATTACTTTAACTAGGCAAAGTTGTATTACATTTGCTTATGTTGCTTTTGTTTAACTATGTAAAGATGTGCTACATTTGTTTATGCTACATTTGTTTAACTATGAAAAGATATGTTGCTTCGACTACCTAAGGGACTACCTAAGGTACCTGATTTGTCTAATAAAAAACAGCTAGGCAGTAGTGGAATAGGCTGGGCTGGTGGACAGGGAGAGTAAGTAGGAGGAGGAATCTAGGCTCAGAAGGAGACATGCTAGGGAGACACCAGGGGCCAGTCAGACAGATAAAAACAGAGGAAACAGGAAAGCATAACATACAGAATGAAAGGTAAAAAGTCCTAAGGTAAAAACATAGATGAAAAGAAACATGTTAAATTAAGTTATAAGAGATAGTGGGGCAAGCATAAGATAAAGCTGATCATTCATAACTAATAACAAATCTCCATGTCATGATTTGGAAGCTGATTGGTGGGTCAAGAGAAAGCCTGCTAAAAATAATAATAATAATAATAAAAAGATATTACAAGATATTTGGCCCTTTTGCTTTCTTTTTCCAAGTTACTCTATATCCTGTAATATTGTAGTTGGCTACTGAACTATAGTTATGCCATTTCATGAAAGTATTCCTATGAATACTTTAAGTGCTAAAACTATCTTGAGTAAAACTGGTCTCGGGTCACTTAAAACAGCCCTAAATTCCTAAGGCAAACTGGTGTAATTCCTATAGAATGTGACCCTGAGCTAAAGATTAACTGGTTGACCATGTAAGGGTTATCTCTCGGCGTCAGTAAATAGTACTTGCCTGTTGCAAATGTCCAGCCTGGCTTTCTGTATATGTCACAATTACATTTTCTTTTTGCCCTTAAAAACTAGAACAAACTGAAGGCCCAGGCTACTTCCCACTAATCTGCTTGGACAGTCCCTCCGCTGGCAGTTAATATCGACTCTATTCAACTTATTCAGGCCTCTTGGGAGATTTTCTATTCAGGATCCCCATAACAATACCATGACTGTCTTCTATGTCCCTGCCTCTGTCCACTTACATCTCCAGCTGGCCTTGGAGACACGAGTGAATCAATATTGTGCCCTCCTTCAAAAGATACGTATCTCAGGATACTCACCTCACGGGCATATGACAAAATACTGACCCAAACCCTGAAGCTAAAAGAGGATCTTATGACTCCTAAAGGCTCCAGGAAGCTGTGCTTTCAGGAATAGCTGGGTCCAGGCACCTGAGTGCAGCTCCTGTAGCCCCTGGATTCTGCCTTTCCTTCTCTCTGCTCCAGTTTCTTTAGCAAAGGGGTCTGTTCCATTGACTCTGCCTAGAGACCAGTCTCACAAATGCCCCTCAATTAGTCATGCAGCAGAGTGGCCCTGGCAGAGAATTTCATCCAGTGACTTGGATTAAGTGACCATCCCTGAGCCAATCACAATAAGCAAGTCTCAACTGCTTTGATTGGAGGAGTAGCTTGTGTGCCCTGAGATGGCTCTGGGCTTAAACGTGGGTACTGCTCTTTCAGAGGACCCAAGTATAGTTCTCAGAACCCACATTGCTTGTCTTACAACTAAGTGTAACTGCGGTTCCTTTCTGGCCTCTGCAGGTAAAGGAAGGGCTGGGAAAGTGTAGGTGATATCACAATCTATAGGCTTGTAGTTCATGGGAACCACAATAGGAAAGAGAATGCCCAATGAAGGACATGCACAGACAAGTCCCACAGTCACGGTGCCCTGGAGACAGCACTGAGACCTCACAGCCCTGTGGTCTCACCAGACGCTGCTCTGAGGCCAGGCAGCTCCTCCGTGTCTCCACATATGAACTCAGCATCTTGTTCTAACAGGGCCAGGAGCTACCTCAGGCATGCAAGCTCGTTAAGAGAGCTGTTTCGCAAAAACCACACCTTCTGCTCTTTTCTCCATCCCTAGAGATTTACTCCAGAGAAGGCAAAGATGTAATCATAAGGTGGTGAAACCTGAGTTATTCAAAAGGCTGGAAGGGTGGGAGTTGTTCCAGGCTCCAGGGAAAAGGCGGGTTGTCACATTCCATATCAGATGAAACACAGGACCTCGGTGAGAAATTCTAACACTGGAGAAATGGTCAGAGCACAGTGATTTAAAGAGAGGTATATGGTGTACTTTCTGCTCACTGAGGTAGGTCAGTAGAGTGGCTGACTGCTCTGCTGCAGGGGATTACCTATCCATCCCTTAGCTTGTCATCTATCCCTTAGCTGCACCTCTCTGAGGAAGATGCTCCTCAGCTCACCCAAAGAAACAAGCCTCCCTCGCTGTTCCCAGTGATCTGAGCATTGGAAGCTGTGCACCCAGCCTACGACACTGTCATTTATCTCGGCCCCTGTACTCAGACTGGGCTCTGGGATGGGAAGGCACAAGGGCAAAGGGTGGCTGTCACGTGTCCCTTTTGTAAAGTGTACCAGCAGTAAACTGTTCTCATCCTAAGTCATGGTGTGTGTGTGTGTGTGTGTGTGTGTGTGTGTGTGTGTGTGTGAGTGACAGAGAGAGAGAGTGACAGAGAGAGAGAGAGAGAGAGAGAGTAATGACACAGAAAGCATTAACTGATATGCTCTGAGTTGGGTTCATGGCACTACAAGAAAAGATCCATGGGGGGGGGCGGTGGGGGGGTGGCAGAGGGGCAGATGAAAAAATAGTATCAGTCCTGGTGTAGCAGCACACACCTTTCATCCCGGAACTCAGGAGGCAGAGGCAGGTGGATCTCTGAGTTCAAGGCCAGCCTGGTCTACAGGGTGAATTTCAGGACAGCCAGGGCTATGTAGTGAGACCCTGTCTTGAAAAAACAGAAAAGAAATGAAATGCTCTCAAGGCTGGAAAGGTGCTGCAGCTGTTAAGGGTGTGTCCTGCTCTTTCGGTAGAGGAGCTCAGATCCAGCTTCACATCAGGCTTACAGATGCCTGAAAGCCTTGCTTCTGAGATCTGACACTCTCTTCTGGCTTCCATGGGTACCTGCACACACGCATGGCATACTCACATGGAGATAAAATAAAATCAATATTTTAAACAGCAATGATCTCAGAGGAAAGAGCTATAGGACATTGCACTGGACGTCAGTAAGACTTATTCCTGTTTGTGTGGATTGTATTTTCTTCCTATGTGCTATTCTGGTATTTACAGACAGACTGCCACAGCTACACCTAGTGCTGGGTACTAATAAACAGCACTGAACATCTGCTGTAAAGATTTCCCAGAGTCTGAGAGGAGCTGGGAGAAATCTTCCAATTATTACTGTCACTGCTGTTAAATGTCTAGTAGACATTGATAGCTCATATGACTCAAAGACAAAGCATAGGAAAGTGTAATAGAGATTTCTTTCTGGTACCTTCCATCCAATTTGTCACTCTATATCCATTGACAAACAGTACCTTTTGTTGTTGTTTTGTTGGTTTGTTTGTTTAAAACTTTTTTGTTGTTATTGGGTCTCACTTTGTAGTCTGCCTACAGCTCTCTAAGTAGACCAGGCTATCCTTGAACTCACAGAGACCTGCCTAGCTCTGCCTCCTGAGTACCTACCAGGATAGTTGAGAGCTGTCTCCCACCGATGCTGGGAACTGAACCTCTCCAAGAGTAGCAAGTACTTTCCAGCTCCCACCTCTGGTTCTTAATTACCTACTTTTGTTTGTGTGAAAGAATGGGCAGAGTTATCTGCTTGTCCTCTGTTACATTCTCCACTGTGGATCCCAGTTCTTTGGATGGCTGAGAATATTCCGCTGTCCAGAAAGACAGTGATTTAAGACCAACCTGTCTGCAGTGAGTCTGTGGCTTACATGTACTGAGCCTCTCTGAAGAATTCTCAGATGCAAAGTTATTGAGCTGAAGGCTTGATGCATCTGTAATTTTGATAGATTTTTCCCAAATTGCCCTTTGGGAGAGGTTATACCAGTTGTCATCTGTGTCAGCAAGGCAGGGAGTATCCGTCCCCACAATACTGCCCACAGAATGCGATAATTGGATTTGGGATTAGGAGAAGAGTGGCAATTTCCATGGCAGGGTCCATGGCAGGAAATTTCAGGGTCAAGGGTTGCTCCCCTTCTGAGCCAACTGCTCAGGCAAACTGACCTGTCTCTGCCCCGCCCTGAGCGCTGGACTCCAGCACAAGTCCTGGCCATGTCAGGGGAGAGTAACAACTAGAACACAGAAGCTCACACTGGACGTAGCACCCTCCCACAGGACAGGTGACACCCCTCCTCGTGTGCTGAGGGTGCAATCTGTGGTCCCGTCTGATTGGGGGGAAAGGGGAGACTTTGGGGAACACATGGCTAGTCCTGGCCCCTCATCTTGCCATACCGGATGGGCCCCTTTCCCAGCCCCGTTGTGTAGTTATTGCAGATGTATAGGGAAGCTAGACACTGAGGGTGTTGCTGGAACCTTGAACCTATCCCTCTTTCTTCTCTCGGTGCCCTCTGCTTATTGTCTCAAGAGCCACCTCCCATACAGAAGTTCCCTCAGTGATCCCTGTGACTTCCTTGGACAAAGCCTCGATCCTACCCCCTCACCACTACCACAGAAACATTACGCACTCCAGGCCATGGCAGGTCAGACAGGGCACCCGAACCCAGGATCTACGCCAAGTAGGGGCAAATCACTCTGTCTCCACTTTCCTGGGTCTCAGATTTCAGATGGTCTCTGAGCCTAAGTCAGGGCTAACTGGTGGCCACCCATCATGTGCCCTCCCTCTAGGCCCTGTGGCTCTGATCTAAGTCCTAATTTGAGGCCAGACCAGGCTAGTTGCACCTGCCTAAGAAAGAGATGTCATGGAGCCTCAGTTTACCCTCTGTATACAGGGCTCTGCTCACACACAAAAAACAAAGCAATGTCTGCAGAACTTGGGGCCTCAGCCTCAGCCGTTGCATCGCCATGGAGTCAGGACCCCAGTTCCCTGAGTCTTTCCCCTTGTGTACCCAGATAGCTGAGTATATAAGCTGTGTTGACCACTCTTTCTTTCCTTGTCCCCTGGGCCACAGTGATGGAAGAGGAATTGATGGCCTCTTAGTCCCCATTGGCCACCACCCTATTCTACTGGCCACCAGGCACTTCCTAAGGGGGCCAACACCAAGAAGCAGGCAGCAGGAAACCAAGCCTGCCTGCCTCCATCTCTATGTTCCTCAAGGCCAGAACTAGTGGCAGATACCACAGGTTCTTCCATCTCATGGACCAGTGCCAAGGGAGAGTACATGCAGGCCCAGGTATCTGCAGGCTCCCATGAGTGACGGGGCCAGTCTGGAGTCATGGTGCAATGATACCACCAGTTTCCAGAACATATGGTCTACAACTGTCCTCTCATGGTGGCCTTTAAAGCAGGTGTGTGTGTGGGAGGTGTGACAACACTCTGGTGACAATGTACTGGCTGGTTTTGTGTGTCAACTTGACACAAGCTAGAGTCATCAGAGAGGAAGGAGTCTCAGTTGAGGAAATGACTCCATGATTTCCAGCTGTGATGCATTTTCTCAACTAATGATCCATGGGGGAAGGGCCCAACTCATAGTGGGTGGTGCCATCCCTGGGCTGCTAGTCCTGGATTCTGTAAGAAAACAGGCTAAGCAAGTCATCAGAAGCAAACTAGTAATTAGCACCCCTCCATGGCCTCTGTATCAGCTCCTGCCTCCAGGTTCCTGCCCTGTTTGAACTCCTGTCCTGACTTCCTTCAATGATAAACAGCAATGTGGAAGTGTAAGCCAGATAAACCCTTTCCTCCCCGACTTGCTTTTTGGTCATGGTGTTTTGCGCAGCAACAGAAACTCTCACTAGACAGTCCTGGCCATGCTAAAGTGTGAGCTCAGGGTCCGGGGAGATGGCTGAGGATGCTACCCTGAAGGAGGCACAGAGCCATCTCACAGTTGTGTGTCCAACCTGCTGGTGGTTGACCACTCCAGAGCCGGGAGCGCTGACCCAGACTTTGTGCTCACACCTCCTATCAGTGGTGATTCCTCACTCACCACAATAGGCAGACTCCCTCCTGAGAGAATAGATGGGACCAGCCAAGAGGCAGAAGACAGAGGGGAGGGGAGGGGAGGGGAGGGGAGAGATGGGGCCACAGCAGCATAAGTGACATCCTGAGATGTCACTGGGGGCCAAGCCCAGATGCGAGCAATTTTCTCTCATCTCCAGCCGCCACGTGTGAGGCTCCAGCCCAGGTAACACTGTCACAACATACTCTCTTCATGGCCTCCGTCCCCAGGACTAGTCTTCACAGGCTTCCCTTTTGCCCTGGGAAGGGTCATGCCAGCGATGAGGCAAAACCCAGCAAAGCTGCTGAAAGCTGGTATCCTGGGTGGGCCTGCAGAAGGGCAGGCTGCAACACAGGCCTTCACTTCTTTGGGGGTTTTGTTTTTTTTCGGTAGTGCTCATGCACGCATATATATATATATATGCACTGTGCCACTGAGCCCCCACCCCAGGCCGTTACTCGGTGGCATGCTTCAAGGCACACTCTAAAACTCTGGAGTTCTCAGAACCTGCCCATGTTGGGCTGAGGAGATGGTTCAGTGGGTAAAAGAAGCTTCTGTGAGAGTATGAGGGCCTGAATTAGAAACCCCCAGAAGCACATAAAAGCTGGGTATGGAAGTGTGTATCTGATCCAAGCACCCATGCATGGAAATATTAGGCAAAGCCAGGAGAATCGCTGAAGTGCCAGGGCCAGCTAGCCTGAAGTATACAGTACAGCAGCAACACAGCCAAGAGACCTGTTTCACACAAGACAGAGGGGGAAGAGCACCACTCGAGGCTAACCTGTGACCTATACAAGCATGCCATGCCATACACACCTACCCCCAACACACACACACACACACACACAGAGACAGAGACAGAGAGACAGAGAGAGAATTGCCTGTGTCGTGTGAGCATGGTGCGGGGTCTAGCCTCTAGCACAGCAGTTCTCAACCTGTGGGTCGTGACCCTTTGGGGGTTGAACAACCCTTTCACAGGAGTTATCTAAGACCATCAGAAAACATTATGATTCATAACAGTAGCAAAATTACAGTTATGAGGTAGCAATGAAATAAATTATGCTTGGGGGGTTGGTCCCCACGACACGAGGAACTGTATAAAGGGTCACATCATTAGGAAGGTTGGGAACCATTGGTCTAGCAGGTGTGTGAAGCCCCTTCCAGACCCGAACACACAGCTGCCCAGATGATCTTCCCTGTCACCCTCTGGCTGCACCCTCACAAGCTGCAAAGGATGCCTTAGGCTTCAGCTGGGAAGAGGGACATGTCTGAAGTCTGTCAGAAATGCTGACCACTGTGCTGGGGTTTGCCAGGGGTCCAGTGTGGCCAGGAAGTGAGCCAACGTGCCCACACATTAAACAAGTCTTTTTAGCATTGCAACATAATTCAGACATCATAAAATATACCTGACAGTGAGAGCTTGCTATGTAGGACAGGCTGGCCTCCAAATCAAAATCCTCTTGTCCCAGTCTTCCAATCCCTGGGATTACAGACACGCAGCACCGCACCTGGCAGGCTGTGTCTTTTCAAAGGAAGTAATTCACTGGTTATATGACATTCACAAGGGTGAGCAACCAATACCACTGTTTACAGGTATCCCCCACCCCCACCCCTGACAGTCCCTATCCTACTTCCTTAGTGGAACTCCTCCCAGTTTTGGACATTTGTGAGGTAATTAGACCACACAACATGGTTAACTGAGGTTCAGGTTGATGGGAGATGTCATTCTGTATATGTTTCTCATACTGGTTAATGAATAAAGCACTGTTGGCCAATAGGAAAGGAAGATAGGAGGGACTAGGAGACAAGGAGGAAAGAGGAAGTAGGAAGGAGGAGTCAGTCAGCATGGAGAGACCGGGGAGACCAGATGCCTGCCTCACTCCCCAGTAAGGAGACCACGTGGAAATACATAGAAATGGGTTACTATTTAAGACAGAGCTAGCCTATAAGAAACAAGTAACTGGCCAACAGCATAATGTCAAATACAGAGTCTCTGTGTATTATTTGGGGCTGGCGTGGCGGCGGGACCAGACCAGACCAGTGGCGGAAGGCAGAAAAACCATACTCGTTACCTGATGTTACATCTTATGGGATATAGCTGGCACATTCTGCCTCCTACCCTAAACTTCTCCAGCCCAGGGACTGGGCTGCCTCTGTGTGTGTGTGTGTGTGTGTGTGTGTGTGTGTGTGTGTAGGTGTATAGGTGCATGTATCTGTGTGTGTGCATGTATGTGTGTGTGTGTGTGTGCCTGTATGTGTGCACGTGCCCGTGCTCATTGCACGAATGCATGTCTCATTAGTTTAGATATCATCAGTTTATTATAAGAGGGAGGCATGGAAGTTATTTACATGATGAAAGATTTCAGAATGTCAGCAGAATGAGAAGCTTCCCATGATGCCATTTCAACAGTGAACTCCGTCTACATACTGTCCAACAATGTCCCCAGCTCTAAATAAGAGACACCCTTGTAGGCCCGGCCAGGTGGCTCAGCAGGGAATGGTGCTTGCTGCCAAACCTAAGTCCTGAGTTTGATCCCCAGGACCCATACATGGAAGGAGTGGATTGGCTCCTGCAAATTGTCTTCTGACAGTCACATGTGGACCAAGTGGCATGCAATGTGCCCCACCTCCCAAAAAAGAAATGCCATTTTCAATTTTTAAAAATTGTCATTCAGAAACTCTCCGGTGCCTCTCTGTTCCAGAAAGGCTTTGTCTCCAGCTCTCACAGTATCAGGTCAGCTTCTTCACCGGTTCCTTTGACCTGATCCACCATTACACTGTCGCTTGTGATACTTTCCTCACTTTCCTGGAATCACAAAGCCAGCTTGGTCACAATGTCTTTTCAAACAATACTCTGTCAATCAGCAAAGACACTTTGTAAGCCCTCAGTGTCCCCCTCAACTCTGCTGCCCCACACCTGCCCCGAGACGCCTGCAGTTCAGGTGTCCAAGAGTCCAGGTGTTGAGTTTTCTGAGTTCCTTGTAAATCTTGCTGTGAATCCCTTATCAGATACTAGATTTGCACGTAGTGCTACCCTCCTGTGGGTTTCTCTTTCAAACATTTTGAATTTTTGAAGGAGTCCAGTTTATTCCCCCACCCCCTTGATTGCTTGTGCTTAATAAACCTTTGACCTAATTTCTCCGGCCCCTGCGGTCCAGTCCTTTTCAACCTTAGGCTGAGACACCAATGAATCCTCAGATCCCGATGCACCTCGGCCCCTGCCGGCAGCTCTGGGTATCGCAGACCCTGTGGTCCCATCCTTGGAGGTGGGGCCTGGCTCCCTGCCCCAGACTGTCTACAACAGGGCTGCCTGCCTAACTCAAGGGCATTCAGGTTAGAACTTGACAGTGTGTCCTCTGTGCTCCCAGATGGGAAAGAAAAGAAGCAGTGTGACCTCTATATGATGCCCCCAGGCCACCCCAGACCATTCCACATACCACGTCCTCATTCTACACAGGAAGCTCAGGAAAGTCTAATGCCTAAGGTCCCAGAAGTACTAAATGGGACTGAGGGGTTCATTAATTTATCTACTCAACAAACATTTGTGAGGATGCACACAGACAGACCTCTACTTAGGAAAGAAAGACAGAGGCACCACTCTAGTGGGCTTCTGGACTGAGTCCGACAGAGTCCAAGTCAGTGCCTGAGGCCTTCACCCTGACATGTGGGTTAGGGTTTGAAGGAGCAAGGGAGGAAAAGTGGCAACCACCCTTCTCCAGCAGCCAGCTGGGAACTGAAGACTAAGGAAGCTAGAAAAGGGGCCTGGGGACTGTGAGCCACCTGGTCCCATCCCGGTGAGCAGGACCTGCAGGGGCCACCTGGGTAGTCACGAAACCAGACAGATTCACTCAGGAAAGATGCAAACTTCAGAGAGTGAGGACGGCCTTCCCTTCATCAATGCACATTTCTCTGTGTGTTTGATTCGCACATTTGCACAGGGAGACTCTGGGAAGAAGCAGACAGACCTGAATACAAAAATCAGAGTGCTTGCCTCGGGGAGGTGGGGGCTGAGCAGGTGGGGGCTGAGCAGGTGGGGTAATTTTAGAATCCCAACAGTCACTTGACATGGCCATTCCAAAGATGAAATCAAATCGGAGGATGCTGAACACATCCTGCGACTGGTGACAGACACAGCTCAGCGTGAACACTGAAAACCATTCAAATGGACGCTCTGCGTGGGTGGACTCTGTGCCATGGGAATTCTACTGTGCGATGTGGCTATTAGAGAAAAAGGATGTGGCTATTAGAGAAAAAGGAAGGGGCAGGAGCACGGACTCAGTGGTGGTGCACCTGCCTAGAATCACCCAGTGAGCGGCTTGGGGTGTGATTCAGCAGTACAGTGCTTGCCTAGTAGGCAGTACAGGGTCCCCAAAACTGCAAGAAGAAAAAAAGAGGTAAGGAAGGAAGGGGGAGGGGAATTCCTTTGGGCTGGGTGTTGTTTAATGGGGCAGCTGAGGTGGATGACATGAGCTATGGATCTCCATGGTGTGATGGGGACAGAGACCTGGAGAAGGATGGATCGTGTTGGCCCTGGGTGGACCAGAGCTCCCAGGCATCAGTCAGAGCTGGAGCCCCTGGAGACCACTGCTGAACATACACTGAACTTTCCAGACCCTAAGTTCTGGGGCAGAACACCAGTGATGATGTCCCCAGGCCCACTTTGTGACCCACTCCCCTCCAAAGACTCTACAGCACTGGGGACATCAGGATCTAAGTGACAGTTTCACAAAATACCACTGAATTTCATGCTGTATAATTACACTATAATAATAGGTATGTAAGGTGTAAGCTTCAGAAGTTACTAGAACTTGTTAAAAACAGACCAATGCCATAGAGACGACTCAATGGCTTTCCCTCATCTCCATTCTTCCCAAGACATAGAAAGGCCAAATTTTAGTTGAAAACATGACTGCAATAGAAACCACATCTCCCAAATTCTCCTGAAGCTAGGTAGAACCACCGGGGAGACAATCTGGCCATTGGATGTAAATAATGTCAGCTGGAAAGTTCCAAGAAGCTCGGAGAGTGGGAGTGTGCCCTTCTTTCTCTCGTTCCTTCCTGCTGGCTGGGATGAAAGCTTGATGGCTGGAACAGAAGCAGCTATGTGGAGGCAGGAGGTGGAGACTACTATTGAGACTAGCCAATCAGGAAGCAAAGGGGAAAATGGGTTCACGAGGATGTGGAGTCCCCACCCGACCCAGACCAGTTCTGAATGTGAGCATGGCTTTTATGCCGGGGAAGAAATGTCTGTCATATTAAGACTTGGTGATTCAGCTCAGTCACACTTGGCCCCAAATGGCAAAGTATATGCAGTACAGCCAATTCCTGGGCTGGGGCCTGGCTTGTCCAGTGCACCAGCTGAGCCACAGCCAAATCACACAGCTATGACCAGGACTGGGGAAGGTTGACTCTAAGCTGTATCTCTGGGACTCCTGGGAGCCTAGCAAACAAAGTGACAAGAAAACATAAAATCCTACATGGCCCCAGCTGCAGCCGAGGCCTTGTGGGGTCATGGGCTATCGACCTTCAGAGGCCACGCTGCCCACACAATGACTGTCTCAGCTGGCACAGGGTATCACCTAGCAAAGAAGCCATGTGTCAGCCACACGCCTTTCTGACCACGGAGTCTGCCAATTGCATTTGTTTTTCCTCTGGGTGATGTGAGCACCAGCCCTCTTTTCCTGGCCATCTGCTGTTTGGGTGGCAGGCGAGCCCTCTGGGTGCCAACAGAATGGCAGCCAGTGACGGGAACAGCTCCACAGGAAAATGGGCTGTGTGTGGGAGGCCCAAGGTTGGACTGCAGCCTCCAGGGTAGACAGGGTGCCAGGTGGGCAGACTGGAGCCCCCAGGCTCCCCGGCCCTCCAGCCCAGGGTCTGAGCCTTAGTCTTGGGCTCTCAGAGTGAGTTCTTTATAAAAATAGGTTTATGTTAACCAGGAATCGAGAGACATTTGGGGGGTGGAGTGCAGAGTCACAGCCACCCCCGCCAGCACCAGCAACCTTCATACCAAAGCCCATGGCTTCCAAGTATGTGTGCAGGCTCTGGAAGGGTGCGTTTCCGGCCACTCTGAGATTCACTCTGCCTTAACACTGAGTAGGGGCCAGGGAGTAACGCACTCACATTCACCTCTGCCCTTGTCCACCCATGCTCATGACAGAGTCAGGAAATGCGTACACCTCACGGGTCCATCAGCAGATGCCGAGGTGAGCAATGTGTCTATCCAAATGACAGAATGCTATTCAGCCCTGAAAGGGAAGGAAGCTCAGCCATCACTGTGACATGGATGGCTGTGAAGACACTATGGGGTGTGGGGACAATAAGTCAGTTCCAGGAGGACCACACTGATAAGAAACCTAGAGGGGTCAGAACCAGGGAAACAGAAAGTGCAAAGGTTGGGGCTGTTGCCTGCTTCTGAATCCTGGGAAGATGAAAGGGTCTAGAGACTGGCTTCACAAAAATGGTTAAAACAGTAAAATAATAATAATAATAATAATAATAATAATAATAATAATAATAATAAAATAAAACTCCGGTAAGTGGAGAGCGCACCTGACACGGAGCCTCACTGAGGCCACTCAGGGTTAGGCAGGCTGGGGAGGTGTCTACCCTGGTTCCAGTTAGGAAGGCCCTGTGTATCACTGAGCACGGAAGACCTGGGAAAGGGCCCAGCCTGGCGTTATGCAGCACTCTAGCGCCCTCTGCTGGTCAGGTCTGCCGAAGCGCTCAGGGGAAGGAACTGTGGTACCCTGGAGCCTCTGGGAGGGACTTGGCCAGGCAGGCCTGGAACTGAGCCATCTGCAGGGGAAAGAGGCCTCTGGAAAGTGCAGCTATGAAATGTGGTTAACTGGACTTCATAAAATCCAAGCCTCAGATTATCAAAGGCCACCATTAAGTAAACAAGAGAAGGGAGGTAAGCAGGCTGCCTGTCTCAGCCTCTGGGGAAAGGAGGGGTATGATGGTAGGAAACAAAACTGGAAAAGACTTTAGTAATGTAAATGCTTGAGAAAAAACATTTCTAGACTTAGGCATCACAGAGAGATGTGAAACTTAGGCCTACAGCTGTAATCCCAGCTACTCCAAAGAGGGCGCAGGAGGGTCATGAATGAGAAACCTGGGAAGCCTGGTAAGAACTGCCTCTAAATGGGAAGAGAGATGCTGGGGATGCAGCTCAGTGTTACAGTCGCCTAGCATGTACAAGAGCCTGGGTCCAATCCATAGTCCCAAAAAGGGGGAAGAGGAAAGGAGAAGGAGGAAGAAACGGAGAAAAATGGGGAGGAGGAGTAAGAAAGAAGAGGAAGAAGAGATGCAGCAGCTGTAAGAGCAGCTAATGGGGCTGAGATGACTCAGGGGTTAAGAGCACTGGCTGCTTTTCCAGAGGACCCAGGTTCAATTCCCAGCAACTGCATGTCAGCTTGCAACCATCTATAACTCCAGTTCCAGGGGATCCATTGCCCTCTCATGGGCTCTGTAAGTGATACACATGCTGCAAAGACTTGCGTACAGACTTGCATACACCCATATATATTAAAACAAACAAATGACCAAAATGACACCCCCCCCAAAAAAAAAAACAAAACAAAAAACCCACACATACAATCTAATGGCCTAGGCTTGGTGTTGCCTCCATATGCCAAACACATTCTAAGGAGTTGTCAATGCCACACAGAGCAATGGGGGGGGGGCACTCCTTCCTGGAGGCTTTACAGTGGTGTAGCCACATTGGAAAGCGGCCTGACAATTTTTTACAAAATGAAAGACATGTTACTTCATTTCCCCCAGAGAAATGGAACCCTATGTGGTGTGACTGTAAAATGTCCCTCCCTGGGACATGGAACCTTTAGACAGTGGAGAAAGTGTCACAAGGGGCAGACCTTAAGGTGTGACAGCCAGGCCTCACTTCCTGCACATCCTCTGCATGTGGCCATGCTGTCCAATCACGATGGACTGTATACTTCAGCTGCAAGCTTACACTAACCCTCCCTGTCTTGCATCAGATACTAATACACTGTTTGCATATGCACTTATACATAGGTGTCTTATAACATGCTGTTAGGACTGAGGAGGTGGCTCTGTTGGCTAAGTGGCTACATGCATAATGACCTGAGTTTGGCTCCCAGCATGCTCGTACAAAGCTGGTCATGGTGGCACACTCTTGCTCACATGGAGGTCTGAGCAAGGGAAGTCACCGGAGCCCAGGTTCCTTCCACCTTGTTGCTCTGCCTCCTAATACACAGCTTCTATCTCATTGTCCAAGTGTCCAAGATGGCTGCCTCTGATCCTGCTACTGTGTCTTCCTGGCAGTCTAAGGAAGAGGGAAGGGCAATGGAGGTTGTACATCATTCTGTTCACATCTATTAGCAGAATTTAGTCACCTGGCTGAAAAAAAAGGCAAAGAAATGTAGTATGAATTTTGGGTAAGCATCAACATACATAAAATTTTAGAATTCAGTTACAAAAATCGAGAGGGGAAGATGACCAAGGGGTTGTGAGGGAACCCTCCTGCCACAGGAGTGTCCGCAGGAGCCATCTCCAGCCCTTCACTGTGGAGGGCAATGGACCAGTCCAGGAGGTCTGACTTGCTTTGGAGTTTGTGGCCACCAGGAAGGAGATGAACACTATTCTACAGCGCAATGGGTCCCTGCCTGAGGAAGAGGCGGCCCTCCCGTTCTTTTCTCCTCTCTCCTCCCATCCCCGACACCACATTTTCTTATTTTCATTCTCCACAAAAATTCCACAGGTCTTTTTTTCTTGGACAAACAAGATAGCTCAATGGGTAGAGATGCTTGTCACCAAACCTGATGACCCAAGTTCAATCCCCAGCCCTTACACTGTGGAAGGAGAAATCTGACTCCACAAAGGGGCCTTCAAATCTCCACACCCATCCTGTGGTAAGAGCATAGGCATGCAGGTGTGCATACACATTGAATAAATAAAAATAAATGAAATGTCTTAGTTGGGGTTATATCCCTGTGAAGAGACACCATGTCCACAGCAACTCTTATAAAGGAAAACATTTAATTGGGGATGGCTTATAGTTCCAGAGGTTTAGTCTGTAGGGCCCTGCATGGACCCCCGAGGCACCTTGAGCAAGCCTGAAGCTGTTGGCCGGAACTCCTTGCCCCAAAGCTGGTATTAGTCCTCTTCCCATCACATGGTCCTTGCTGTTTCACTCACAAGGAGTCCAGATTTGTTGGCACTAAGGCTGGCTTGGCTTCCTCCCATGCAAACACCCACTGTTTTCATTATCTCTTGCTGCACACTCAAAAACCATAATCAATTACCTCCTCTAACCCCTTCTGTGGGCTGGGAGTCTTGGAGAGACTCGGTCCAATGGCTTTGGCTGCAGTCACAGGGTAGGGCTGAGCACCTTCCTCAGGATGTTAGTGCTGCTGCTGGCCCCATCTCCTCTTTTGCCCACACAGGTGCCTCCTCAGGGATGCCCGAGTCTCTTCCCAATATGACAACTCATTCTGCTAGCACCAGAGACTCAGGAAGGGAGAGCAGACATTGCAGTGTGCTTTGTGGCCCAGCCTCATAGGTCACTTCTGCTGTCACGTGGTGGCCACACAGACCAGCCCCGAATTCCCCCCTAGGGGAGATGCCACTGGGTGTGAGCGCAGTAGCAAGGGACCACTGACCAACCACCCATTCAAAAATCTGCTATTAGAAATTAATTCTTAAAATAGTCAAGGATGTGCACAAAGGGTTGGCTATGGGAAGAAGATCTCCACGACATCATTTTAGAAGACAAATAAGACAGAAAGAGATGCTAGCAATGACAGTCATGATGGATAAGACAGGAAATGACCATAAAATAGTTGTCTCTGGTTGTATGTCACAAAAGAATCTTTCTGACATGTGAGGTAACCATGGCATTCCCAGCATCCCTCCCTCTGGGAGAATGGAGCCATTGGATCTTGAGTTTGCAGTCCACTTTAGCTACATAGTGAGATCCTGTCTCCAAAAAAAAAAAAAAAAAAAAAAAAAAAAAAAAAAAAGTCTTGGAAAAAAGCAGCCATTTGATGTGGTTTAGGAGACAACGGCAGCTGTGGAAGGACTCTGGTGCTGAGCCGATCCTCATAGGAAGGCATAGGAAATGGGTCAGAAAACTCGTTTCCGGGTTTGGTAGTAGATGTGCAGGTGTCCATACTCTGCCCCCTGCCCTGTGGGGAAGGGCTTTCTCAGCTCACTGATGTGTTTGTATCAGCTGAAAGTGGGCAGCAGTATTGGTGGCTGGTTCCCAGCTGGGACTGCACTCATGCTCTGCTCATGTATCTGGGAGCTTCTGTTGCCCACTGTGGGAGGAATGTGTCTGGAATGCCGTGGTCCCAGGGGCCACCTGAAGAGCAGCAGCCAAGCGAGGGGCCTGGTGCATCAAGATCAGCCTCGTGCTGGCCAAGCCACAGTGCGGAAGTCAGATGTAAACATTACCCAGGATACTTCCCAGGCCCAGGTGGTGGTTACTGAATGAGGACATTTGTTATTTCTGGGCAGGAGTATTATCTTTCCCTCATTCATTTTTGTTTTCTAAATATAAATCAAGCTCTGGGGAAATTCATACAGGAGAGAAAGGGTGTGGGAGTTGAGGAGAGAGAGCTCCCGTGGATAAAGCACTTGACTCACAAGTGTGAGGATCTGTGTTTGAACCCCTGGAACCCATTTAAGGTTGGGCTGTAGTTTACATCTATGATCCTAGTGCTCCTATGGCAAGAAGAGAGGCGAGAATCCCAGGAAGATCAAGAGCCAGCTAGCCTGACATTTGCAGCAATAAACATGCATCAGACCACATCTCAAGCAAGTTAGAAGGTGAGGACCAGCAAACACTCAAGGTTTTCCTCCTACCTCCACTTATGCTCTGTGATGTACATGTGTCCCCCAAACATGTACACACAGATATCATACACATATATACAAACAGAAAGAAAAAAACCTGGCCAGGTTTCATGGCAAGAGGCTGAGACAGGAGGATGATGAGTTTGAGGCCAGCCTAGGCTATATGAGATCCCATTTCAAACAGATAGATGGATAAATAGTTGATTGATGGGCAGATGATAGATAGATAGATAGATAGATAGATAGATAGATAGATAGAACATATACATAGGTGATGGATGATAGTTGATTGATAGGTACATGATAGATGGATAGAACAGATGGATGCTAGGTAGATGGATAGACAGACAGATGGATAATATATTGGAAAAAAAACCCTTGTCCTGTCCATTCTCAGCCTCATACAGCATTCTATAACACAGCAATAACCACAGGAGATTGGATAGCCTGTCTTTTCTCTGGAGTCTTTTGTAAACAGTCATCTCCACTGGTGCCTGTTCTCAATGGCCAGCATTTACAGTGACTGTCACAACATCCCACCAAGTCACAATATATAATTCAGAGTGCTTGTGTCACTCCCACTCTTGGAACCCTAAATTATTCCTTGGTTGTTATGCCTAAGGCTACCTTGAGGGCAGAAGTTAGACTCTACAAAAGCAGAGAGAAGAGCCCAAATCTTCCAGAGGCATATCACAAACCTGCTTGTGTTAAAGAAAAAGAAATCCTGTACCAGCTAAGATTTTGAGTTTTCAATTTATATTTCTAACAACTCAGTGACTTATTCATTTCTCAGGACTGTATCAGGGCACACTGTATCAGTACACTGTACCAGGACACACACTGTGTCAGGACACTCTGTATCAGGACACATTGTATCAGGACACACACACACACACACACTGCATCAGGACACTCTGTATCAGGACACACACTGCATCAGGACACATTGTATCAGGACACACAAATATACACACACACACACACACACACACACCACACACACACTGCATTAGGACATTTTGTATCAGGACACACACTGCATCAGAACACTCTGTATCAGGACACACACTGCATCAGGACACATTGTATCAGGACACACACATACACACACACACACACACACCACACACACACACACACACTGCATCAGGACACTTTGTATCAGGACATACACTGCATCAGGACACTCTGTATCAGGACACACACTGCACTGAGACACACACTGCATCAGGACACTCTGTATCAGGACACACACTGCACTGAGACATACACTGCATCAGGACACTGTACCAGGACACACACTATATCAGGACACTGTACCAGGACACACACTACAATGGAATACACACTACATCAGGACACATGCTATATTTAGGCCCTGCATCAATCAGGACCTGTATCATCACACAGATGCTATAAAATTCCTACAGATAAGACTATGGTTTGGCTGTGGATGGGATGTGTTCCTGGGCTTCACGTATTGAGATCTAATTATCAGTGTGTGGTATTATTAAGAGTGGAAAGGAATCTGGGGTCATAACTCAGTTGGTAAAGTGCTTCCCTCATGAGAACCAGGATCTGGGTTTGATCACCAGAGCCCAAGTAAAACAAAAAGCAAGTGGTGGTAGGGATTTATAATCTCAGCATTGGGGAGGCAGAGACAGGTGGATCACTGGCTCAGTGTCAGCCAGCCTTGCCTATTCAGCAAGTGAGAGATGAGGCAGGTGAGAGATGTCTCAAAATAATAATAATAATAATAATAATAATAATAATAATAATAATAATGTGGACAGTTCCTGAGCAACGGCACATGAATTTGACCTCTGGCCTCCATAAGCATGTGCACACATATGTACATATATGCACATACATACATCCACATAAATATGCATACAGAGGGTAGAAACAATCCAACCGTAGTGGCTGGAGGTATGGCCTCTGAGAAGTGATGATCATTATGGAAATTCATCAGAGTGGAGTCCCCCACACACATAATCTTGGTAGTTTCTAAGAAGAAAGACAGGGTACAGAATACAACACACACACACACACACACACACACACACACACACACACACACACACACACACCCTGCTTTCTGCCTCTACTGTGATGCCCCAGCCACCTCAGAACTCTACTAGCAAGAAAGCCACCACCAGAGGCATCCCTGTGACCTTGAACAAGAACCCTGAGCCCCTTTTCTAGACCCCATTTCTTCCCAGCTTTCCAAGTCTGTGGCATTGTTACCAACAGATGACGTCAAAGGGAACGCCATTCTTTTTGGATATGCTCAAAGGGACAATAGATACAGAAGAAATAACACAGGCCAAGCTGGATACCTAGGGAAGCGGGCACTACCAGGGACTCAGAAGTCACACCCAGAGTGTAGTGAGAGGAGAGGTGAAGTAGGGCAGAGGCCCTCTGTCATGGGCCAGACCCAAGTGATTTGTGTCACGAGGAACCATGGGCATAGTTATCTCAGCAGAGATGTGACCTGGATATTGTCACTCTACCCTCCCCTTCTCGCATGTGTTCCCTCTACCCACCTCCTATCTCTGAATTCTCCCCCATTTCAGCAGATGCTGTCCTGGGGTCCCCTGCCCAGGGCCTGGTATCCCACGAGTGACCCTAGACAGGCTGCTCAGCTTGAAGAAGGAGCTGGAAATCTGCCCCTATCTAGGGCAGGCGAGCCCAGCCCTGCTGGTGCTCTGTGAAAAGCTATTTCTGTCCTCCCTGTGTTCACATGGAGACATGCCATCCCTGTCCATAAATGCCCCTTTGTGCTAGAAGGTTCTTATCCACTCGGGAGATGCCCAGCAACAGCCCGCTGGGCCAGGCTCCCTGCCAGCTGACGCCATCTGAGCCAAGGACAGGAAACGTGGTCTTTGCGGAGCCGCCCAGAGGCATCGGGCTCTGCAGAGCACAGGCAACACCCACAGGCTGGATAGACGGCCAGTGTGTCACACCCAGGCCTGCTCTGTACTGTCCTGAGCTGCAGAGGTACACCTGGCCTCCTCTCTGGGAACTATTTCCACGGCCCGAGGCCCTGAAGCCTCTGGATTCACTTCTGAGCTTGTCAACTCCCAAGCCTTGGGGTGAGGGAAAGAAATGAGGCAGGAGCTACTGAGCTATGAGCGTTCAGACTATAGTCGGAGGCCAGTTGTGATACCAAGGTCGGGGCAAAGGACACACTGAAGATCAAGCTCCCTGCTCCTCGCCAGGGAGTCATGGTCTCAATCCGTACAGTGTCCTAGGATGGCTCCCCCACCCAAGACCAAGCAGTCACTGCATGTTGACTAGGCCAAATATCCCATCAGTCTGAGGCTTAACCTCACCACGGACTTGTCTCAGTTACAGCCAACCCGTGCAGCTTAGGGTGGGGGCCTCTCCGTGGGCTTCTTCCCTTCTCAAATGGAATCAAAGATGGCATTTGACAGCCATTCATCTCCAGCAGGCTACACCCATGAATGCTGACTGTCCACCACAGAGGGACACCTGCCGCCTGTAAAGCATCAGCCGGAGATTGTCTGCAGCACTGCCCTGCCCACGGCCACAGAGACAGCCCTTCCCCAACTCGGTCCCTGGGCCTCTGACCTGTTTGGGGCTGCTTGGGACTTGCACCTGCTCAAAGTGGCTGTTCCACCCTGGACTGAGTATAACTGCTGGGCTGGGCTGGGCTAGGCCTGGTGTTCTGCCCCCCACCCCTGGGGTCTTCTGCTTCTGATGTATGTCTGAGTTTAAAAACCACAAACCAAATCAAAGGCAGGTTAAGAGAGACACACCCTGCAGGCAAAGGGCTGACAGTGTTCCCGCGGTGCACAAAACACACAGCTGACCCCTATCTTGTCCTTGCCACAGCCTGGGCGGAGGGTGGCAGCAAGGGTTCACAGCATTGAATAAAGCCCTATCTTACTAGGGGTTCCGTGGGAGCATAAAACTGGACATCCTCAGGGCTGAAGTGGGTTTCGGGTCATCAGGGGAGGCAGAAAGACCTGTGAAGGGGACCCCAACAACTGGATATTGTAGGTAGGGGATGCCCAGAGCAGAGCGCTGGCACTGGCCTCAGTTTCCCCCTTCTACAGGCAAAACCATCCCAAGCAAAGGACATAGCCTAGATTTGACCTTGTGCCCCTCCCAACCCCTCCATGGTGAGGGGAGCAGGCCAGGCCTGATCGCTCACCTCTCATTCAGTCCTCAGTGGGAAGCGCTGCTTCCTTGAAGTCTTTGGGGTGGGGAGAGTCATTATAGTATGGACACTCCACAGCTGCAGCCATGCAAGAACGTGACCCTTCATCCTCCTGCATCACCCGTGGAAGGGGTCTCAGTGATCCAGGGTTGATGGGGAAATAGGTGCTTTGAGTCCTGAAGGACCTGAGTCTGGGGGAACATGATGTGCAGAGAGGCAAGCCCAGGTACGCAGGCTTCTCCGGGAATGTTACTGGGGACAGCTGGTGAAGAGTTCCCTGTTGGTGTCTGAGACAGGGAGTCCCCAGTGACTGGGTCATCCCTGAGCACTTAGACCCTGTTTACTAAGGAGACACTACAGCTGGGCCTCCAGCCTGGCTAGCTCCCAGCCAGGCTGAGTCCAGTGGCTAAAGCCCAGCTCTGTCTGTGCCATCGGAAGAGAAGTGGGAGGTGCAGGGAGAGATGACCTGCCTGCAGGTATCCTTTGCCAAACCACAGGCCTCCTAACCCCCCACCCCCAATCCCCACTGGCCTGCCGCCCTCACTCCCACACTCTCCGACCAGCGACTTGGTGACCTGAGTACCGTCCATGTCAGGGCCAAGGATAAGGAGCCCAGGCAGCCCTATCATTAGTGGTTTGCTGATCACAGCCTGGGCCAAGGGACACCTGGCACCTTGCCTAGGGGCTGGATGGAGGATGTAGCCAGGCCATGTCCCGGGCAGACACCAGAGTGCGGACAGTCGGCATCTGAATTCTCAGAGGTCTTTCTTCCAGGCTGTGGCCAGACACTGATCACAAACACACAAATACTGTGTTTTCAGGCCCATGCCCAGGTACAGGGAGGTCCCCAGGGAACAGGTGCATGGCCATCAGGTGATAGCCAGCCACCGGAGACTGCCCAGAAGCACAGTGGCCCTCAGATTAAAAGAACAAAAGGAAGAAAGAGCAGAGGCAGGGCATATTCAGAGGCATGGGAAGGCTTTCCCAGCAAGCCTTCGGAGGGTTTTGACTTGTCTTTTTGTTTTGGTTGGTTTGTTTGTTTTTTAAAAACAAGAGTTCATGTATCCCAGCCGGCCTTTATAATCCTGACTACACCAGGTCCTGGGATTACCGGCATACACTACTGGTTTTTACCACTGCTGGTTTTAATGGTGCTAGGGTCAAATCTACAGCCTCACACATGCTAAGGAAGTACTCTACCATCCCCAGCCAGTGTTTAGATTTTAAAACTATAGTTGAGTTAAATTACAGCAGTTTCAAAACAAAACAAAGAATTGTTTTTCATACAGTAAGATGTCTGGAGAGGGGAAGCTGGGCAGAGCCCGTCCTCCAGTTGTTGGGAACACAGACTGCTTCTCTTTGTTTTGTTTTTGAGACAGGGTCTCTATGTGTAGCCTTGGCTGTCCTGGAACTCACTCTATAGACCAGGCTGGCCTCGAACTCAAAGAGCTCCACCTGCCTCTGCCTCCCGAGTGCTGAGATTAAAGGCACCTACCATCACCATCTTTGGCTCTGCTAGTCAAGGCTCCCATGATGAAGATTCTCAAGGTCCAACATGGCAGCAGGAAGGAGGAATTCATGAATGAAGCTAAACTCAGGAGTGTGGGGCTGAGGACTGAGCAGTACTCCCCTGCCTCTGTGCCCTGACAGCCTTAGCAGAGCCAGGAACAGTGCCACTAGGGCAGGCCACACCTGCTCTTGACCTCATTCTCTCCTTCCCTGAGATGGAGTGGCACTCCCGCCCCAAGGCCCCTTGGGGACAGGAGCCTGGGGTGCTTCTCAGGTCTCCTTGCTGAGAAGATGTGGTCTGTCCCACAGATGTCTAATTACTTAAGGTCTTCACTGTGACCTTGTTAGCCAAGTCACACCTCTGTGCTGCATGGGGGTCTAGAACACAGTATTTCACCCAGCTTCGTGGGACACGTGGACAGAGGGAAGGCCCTACTTACCCTGCAAGGGCTGCTGTGGCATGGCGCAGTGACATGTAAGGCCTGTGTGTGGGACACCCATCTCCCCCCTCTAAGCTAGCATGGTTACATATTGGCCTCTGGACCACCAAGGATAACAGCCGTCCTATTTCCACATTGAAGTGTCACCCCTGGGCTTGTTCACTGTGCCTAGGTCCTCAGGTGCCAGAAACCTTCATGTTGAGATGGGGTTTCTCACTGGCCTAGAGCTCCCCAAGTAGGCCAGGCTGACAGGCTACCTAGGGAGCCCCAGGAATCCGCTTGTCACCACCTCTCCAGTGCTGGAACTACCCACCTCTAGTGCTGGGACTACAAGTGTAACTGTGCCCAGCTTTTCAGATGAGGAGTCTGGAGACTGAACTCAGGCCCTCTTGTTGGCCAGGAGAACATTTTACTGACTGAGCCATCACCCTGAGGCCCTTTTTTCAGTTAAGAGGATAGAGCTATTTTCTGGAAGTAGTACCATTGGGAGGACTAAAAACAAAACCTTCAAGGCCCACACACCTCCGCTTCAGAGCATCTCTGCTTTACAGACTAGGATATAACCCCAAACCCCACAGTTCAGAACTGGACTCAACACAGACCCTCCTGCTTCTATCAGCCATGAGTGACACACAAGAGTCTCCCAGCACTGGGGATATAGCCTGAGACACTGGCCTTGAGCTACTTGGCAAAGACTCAGGGCCCTCGTGCAAACAAATGCAGACATGCTTCTGTGTGGGGCTTGAGAATACACAGGGCTCAGCCACACTTCTCTAGGTCTCTCTCCTATTCATATTCTCTCCTGAGGACATGCCCAATGGTCACTTCCAGAAGGACCATCAGCTCAGGACCAGCATCTAGGACCAGCTATGGATGTCTTCTTCACTCAGCCTTGCCAGCAGACCTTGAAAGCAGATGGGGAGCAGGGACACAGTAGGTGCTGTCCCTTTAAGACTTGTCCTGGGTCAGATCCAGCAGAGGAAAGTCTGGTAAATATCCCTGAGCCTAGAGGGAAGAGCAACATGTCAAAGGCAAGAAAGGAAGACACAGCAGCCATGGAAGCACCACTGCGGACTCAGAAGAGCAGCCAGCTAACAACGCTTTACATGCCTCAGCCTTTCCCCTGACCCACTGACAGATGAGGGAACTGAGACTGGGGGGGGGGGCACTGTCCACAGCCATGGGTGGAACACCGAGTAACCACACAAACATGGAGTGTGAATGCCAGATTGCTCCATCCCAGTCCTCCTGTATTCCTCTGAAACAGGACTAAGGACCGTCAGCTGGAGTTGCCCAGGGACTCTAAGGACAGAACAGTTTCCAATGGTGCCTTGGAGGCCCGCCTGACTGCCTGTCACCTGCAGCCTGCCAGAAAACACACCCCACCCTGCATCCTGGAGCACCACACGGGTAGGAAGGGGCTGGTCCCACACTCTGACTAGAGATGGCTGCTCATGGCTCGTGTCCACATTATAGATTTGGATTTCCAGCAGGGCTGTCGATACAGTCCAATGCTTGTGTAACACGCACAAGGCTGCAGGTTTGATCCGGTATGTGCGTATACACACATACACACACTGCTGACTTTCAGTACTAGTGGGCAGTCAGTGAGGTGTCCGTGACCTCAATGGTGAATAGTGACCTGAGAGAAACCCTGGGGAAATACTAAGGCTATAATAATCTCTCTGAGCCTTACTATCCTCAGCTACAAAGTAGGCACTATGACTTCATTGATGTTTAATAAGGATCGGGAGAAACAAATAGGCCAAATAGATGTTTATTCAGGGGGAAATAACTCACAACACAGACAGATGAACACCAGCAGGTTCCTGGTCCCAAGGATGCCTCCCGATGTGCTCCTGTCCCAGTGCTGCAAGCAAGAGAGCTCCTGGGGGCCCCCTCTTCAGCCTTAGTCCCCCCCCCCAGGTCACGTCAGGCCCTGTCTCCACCCCCAAAGGGTGTGGTCTATGCCACAGGTTCGGACAAGGCGAATATCTCACTACAGACTTGGTATGAATTGTCCCTCCGGAACTCCATTGTTGAAGTATCGGTCCCAGCTTTTGCATCTAAGCACTGACAGGTGACTGGATCCCCGTGGCTCTGGTTTAATCAATGGGTTCATAATCTGAGGCCATCACTCGGAGGTGGTAGAAATTATAAGAGGCCTAGATAGGGGAGGTGGGTCTCTGGAGTGTGCCTCTGAATGTTATACCTCTTCCTGGACCCTTCACTTGTCTGTCTGTCTGCTTCCTGGTTACTATAAGGTGAGTGTTTTCCCACTTCTGCCATGACGTTTTAGCCTATACCATGATGGGGCCAGATGAAGCCAGCTGCTCAGACTCAAACCTCTGAAACAGTGAGCCTAGATAGTTTCTCCTTTAAGCTGGTTTGCTTGATTACTCTGTCATAGAAACAAACTGTTTAACATAAATGGGTCAAGATAGCCTCCATGGTTTTGCCCCACAAGACACGCCAAGTCCCTGGTTGGGGTGTCATAGGCAGGCCCTCCCCTCCCACCTCCTGATCCAGTGTTGGGTCCAGCCCAATAGGGACTTGGTAGGCTGAGGAATTTATAAGCTGTAGTTAGTGTAAGAGCCCCTTGCCTGTGCTGTTAACCTCCAGGGCTCTCAAATAGGCCAAGCATTGAGGAGGGGACACATGGGAGAGCCATCGGCCAAGCAATCAGTCTCAGTCCTGGAACCAGAGAGCGCCACATTAGAATCTGCCCCACTCGTTGCCCTCAGACTCTGCACTCAGACCTCTGTGGCCTCTGGTGACACAGAGGAGCAGAGAGCTTCAAAAGCAGGGCGTGAATCTGGGCGAGGGGACAATCCATTTCCTAATAAACACTTTATGCTGGCTCACACCTTCTGTGCCTTCAGCTTCACTTCTAAAGCTAATCTGAAGAGGTGAGCATCCTGGCTCATGTGTGTGGAGTAAGCACTGGTCTCCGACCCTTGGGGAAACAACCTGTTGGGCTTGGAAATATTCATTGATGTGGGGACAGGGCAGACAGGCCACCACATTTTTGCTCCCAGGAGTTCTGAGTGTGGCCTACTGGCCTGAGAGCTCCTAACTGAGCCTTCCCCAGGTGTGCAGGAAGTATACCTACTTCCCAGGGCTGTTCTAGTGTGTGTTCACATGTGCATGTGTGAAGAGGTCAAAAGATAAGCGTGGGTGTCATTTCTCAGGTACCGTACACCTTTGGTTTGAGACAGGGTCTCTCATTTGCCTGGAAATCCACTAAGAAGGTTAGGCTAGCTAGCCATGAGCTGCAGGGATACAACTGTTTCTCTGCTCCTATCTTTCCATCACTACAATTACAAACACAATATCAGAGTGCCAGGCATTTGAGATGATTCTGGGGGATCAAAATCAGGTCCTCACACTTGAAGCAATCACTTCCCCAACTGAGTTGTCTCTGCAGCCTTGTATGTATTATGTATGTATGTGTGTATGTATGAAGTCATGCTGGGCATGGTGGCTCGTGCTGTTAAGGCCAGCACTCAGGGGGGCAGGTTGATCTCTATGAGTCTGAGGCCAGCCTGATGTACATCGTGTGTTTCGGGATTGACAGAACTACATAGTGAGACCCTGTGTCCAAAACAAGTAAATAAATTGTTAAATAATTGCTATTTATTAAATAGGCAGATAAATTGCACATCAACGCTTGTGCAAAAGAGGGTGTTGGACCCCTTGGAGTAGGAATTATAGATGTTTGTGAGCCGTCCAATGTGGTGCTGGAAACCAAACCCATCCTCTTCAAGAGCAACAAGGGCTTTTAACTGCTGAGTCATCTATCGAGCCCTCCTCGCCCCTTGGCCCTGTTCTTAAGAAGTAATGGCACCAAGCTTCACAAAGTGCTGCCCTCTATATCTCTTAGTGCCTGACTGGCCATCTGCTCCAGAGGGTAGGTTTCCACTACACCTGCAACAGGACCTGGCATACTGGCGACCTTGGACACCATTTCTTTCTTCTTCTTAAATACTTTTTTAAAATTTTATTTTATGTGGATGGGTGAGCGTAGCCAGCCCTTTAACTCTTCAGCACAGGCACCACTCACTCCTTTTTACCTTTTCTTTTTCCTTTTTCTGTTTTTCGTGACAGGGTTTCTCGGTGTAGCCCAGGCTGTCCTGAAACAAACTCTGTAGCCCAGGCAGGCCTCAAACTCAACAGAGATTCACCTTCCTCTGCCTGGGGAGTGCAGGAAATAATTTCTTAATTTCTAATCCTCATCTTCCTTCTGGTGTGTGTGTAGGGGGTGGGTATCGGACAACAACATGACAATGACAAACAGGCTTACTTGGCCTTGAGAGCAAACTCCAGCCTTATGCTTCAACACAAACTGGAGAGGTGGTGCACAGAGAGTGAGCCACTCGGCCACAGAATGCCAGTCCTGGGCCCACCTAATCTTCCCAAGAGTCCCATAGTCTGCTTACTCCTACATACTCCACCTGGCTTCCAAGGCTAGGAGAGCTCTCAGGACATGCTGCTGGGACACGACGACCACTGAGCCACAACCTGCAGTAGTCAAATGACACCTTCTACCCTTGGAGTACACAGTGCCAGGTCCAGGCAGGGCCAGCTCCCTCTGGATACCTAAGCTGCTTATATTACTGAACCCCTCTGCTTCCCTTCAGAATCTAGAATGTGCAGGAGGCCCTCATTCCTAGCTCCATGCTCCAGGCCAAAAAATAAATAAATAAATAAATAAAAAAAATAAAAAAAAAAAAAAATAAAAGCTGAGGGCCCTAGAGTGAAAAGTCACGTGCCAAGGTGGCCCAGAGTAAAGGTTGGTCCTTTTTTCTGGGTTGAGTGCTTAGCAGGCACTGGGACTTTACAGCCTCAGGGCGTGCCCTGCCCAGGGGAAAACCTCACCAGGGTGCAGCAACTAGCACGGCCCTGGCCTCACTTTATAAAGATTAAGTGCTCACGTTCAAAGTTCAGAGCGGGGGGCGCTTGCTCAGCGGTCCCTAAGGACCCTTCAATGCCATCGCGAACCCAGACATCGGGCTACCTGCTCCAGCCATCCAGCAGGAACCTGAGAATTGGGGACATCCAGACCGGAGAGGGGTTATCCTGGACCAACGAGATCCCAGGATCCGGCCTCTAGGCCCCGTCCCGCCCCGGGTGAAGGCGGAGTCTGGGGACAGCCGCGAGCTGGGGGCGGGACGGGGGCGCGTCAGGAGGCGGTCCGGGGCGTGTCAGGAGGCGGTCCGGGGATGGGCGTACAATCGTAGCCCGCGGCGGAGGCGCGGGCGCGCTTAGGCCGTGTGCTAGGCGGCCCGGGTGGCCGCACCATGGAGTCCGGCACCGAGGAGTACGAGCTCAACGGCGACGTGCACCCGGGCTCCCCCGGTTCCCCCAATGCCTCGGTAAGACCTCAGCATCCCCCTGCCCCGGCCGCTGTGTGACCTTGGCCAGCGCCGCCCTGTCTGGGCCCGACTCAGCAGCTGGCACCTGTGGGTGTCGGGCCCGGTGCGCGCGGCGTCCGCACTGCGGGGTGGTGGTGGTGGCCGCTGCTTCCGGGCAAAGTCGTGCTTGACCTGTCCCGAGCGCAAGTGGTGAGTCTGGGGCCAGCACAGCAGGTAGGCAGAGGCGCCAGGCCGTGCGGTCGCCTCGCTGTGCAGAGCCCGCATCTTTCTGGCGCTATTCCTCGGGTGGAGGAGGCTGGCATCCCGCTCTCCCGGACTCTCCTGCCTCCCACACCGCCCTCCAGTTTCCAGCGCGTCTGAGCTGTCTCCTCCTGCGTGCCTTGGGGTGGGCGGGAGAGGAGTCACCGCCTCCTGGTTGGAGGCCAGCACCAGGCAGACAGCTACGTCACCACACGGAGACCACGCTCATGCAGCAGTGATAAGGGAAACCCGAGACTGTGTCCCTGCTGTGGTCACCTGCCTATGAAAAACAGAACTTAGGGCTCAGTTCAGGGTGTCTATTCTAGTACTGAAGAGACCTGCCCAGAGTTTGCGCTGCCAAGGCGACAGCAGTGGTTCGATGCCCATGTTGAGGGATCACCCTTCTTCACCCCTCACCTCATAGTCTACCTTTAGGGCACAGCCTGAGTATGCCAGGACCCAGCCTTCACTGGTAACACCCTGCATTGCCCTCTGGCCCTTTGTGACTTGTTGACTTTGGACATTCCTTCTTTTTCCGACACCCCCCAGGGGGGTGGGCGGGGGTGGGGAAATTGTACCAGGCTGGGATTTTCCACAAGTTCCTATGGTGCAAAATAAGACTGGAACAGAGACTTTTTGCCTAGTTAGGCCCGTACCGTGGGAACAAGGTTGTGCAGGGAGGAGGGACCAGAGGAGCATGAAGTGGAAGCATTGACATCTGTCTCTGGATGAGAGGAGAAACAGGGCTAGAAGAGCCTTGGGACTTGGTCAGGTGTGCAGGCTGAGGCCTGCTGCCTCTGCCAAAATCTACGAACACTCTGGCTGGGTTCTTGGGGAGGGCCCTCCATCTCTCTGGGCCTTTTTTAAGTCCTTCTAAACGGAAGAACCAGTGATCTCTCTCTGCCTTTAAGGATAGGGAATGCAGATCAGGAGCCAGGAGGTTTAGAAGCTGGGCGGAAGGGGAACTCTGCCTGTCTCCAGTCCTTGGCCTTGCCTTGCTATGCTTTCCCATCAGTGATTATCTGTTCAGCTTTGCAAATAGCTGGATGAGCTGTGCCTCCCAAGGGAGGTCTGGACATATACACAGGCGAGATTGGCTTGGATGCTCAGGAGTCCCTGTCTTGGCCCTGGGAACAAGAGAGAGGGAGATTACACCCCCCACCATTTCTTCCAAGAGCACAGGTAGGAGAGGCATGTAGGGCTGCCTGATGTGGTTGTTAGGAGCGTGTGGCCAGGGAAGGCTCCTGTGTGGTGGAGCTGCTTGCATTGGCTTGCTGGAGGAACACAGATCTGGCCCGCTGGTTGAGAGGAAGCGCACCCAAGCAGAGGGATCAGTACAAGTGGGGACTGGAGGCTGGATTACTGAGAACCTACAGGGCTGGGTGGGGGTTTTAGTCTAGGGTCATTGGGGACAGGATGCTTCCCTGAGGTGTGGCCAGTCTTGAAGACTGCCCTGCCCAGTGCCCTGTCTCCCTTCCCAACCTCAGGATCCTACCTCCAACTTCCTTCCTGTGGCATGCCATGTCAGCACTCTGTGCCTCAGTTTATCATCTATGACATGCCATGGTAACAGTGCTTCTGCTAAGTAAAAACTATATGGCTGATGCCAAGGAAATGCTTGCAGCAGACTACAGTACGTGGTGTTAGCTGTAGGACACTCTCATGGTGACACCCACAGAGGCTTAGGAAGGACAGCACTGTCCCCAGAATGGAACCCCAAGAGAGACTCGGTTTCCCCCCGGGGAAAAGGGGTGCCACAACCTCCCAGGTGGCTGAGGCTTAGCAGAGCTGGCTCAGTGGTGTCCTCTTACTAGTACAGCACTGGGACAGCTCTGCCCATGCCCCTCCAGATGCTAGGTGCCCCAGAGTCATTAATTACCCAAAGGCCTCGTTACTGTCCAAACTGAGGCAGTTTTTGTGAGTTAGCTCCCTTTTACCTGGCAGCTGAGAAACAGTAAACGCCAATTCAGTGTGGAGATGCCATGCCCATTCGATGATGCTGGGAGCAGCTTCGTGTGGACCCTGCAGGAGGGAGATGGCTTAGATGGAGCTGGGCCATGGCCCCGTGGTGCCTTCCCTGCTCTCTTACCCCTCCCTGAACTCAGCCTGAGTTATCAATGGCCATAGCTTAGGTCTCCAAGACATGACATTGCACCCTAAACACTGCCATTCCCTCTGCCCGGCCTCGGCTGCTAGGAGAAGGAAGCTTCCTATTTTTCTCATTTCTGCTTGCCTGGCAGATCCTGGGACAGTCAGGATCTCAGCCAAGTTCTAAAGGCCACCCTAGTGGGCCTCAGGGTCACTCCTGGACAGTTCTGAGCTGCAGGAAGTGAGTCTGCTGTGCTGACCCCGCCTCCCAAGCTTCCTGCTGCCTCACTGGAGTTTCCGCCTGGAATGCATGTGTGGAACCATGAGACACTTCAGTTTTGTTTCTTAGGCTCTCTGGGCAAGGGCAGTGTAGCCTGGGGGTGCAGAAGACTAGATTCATTCAGGGATAGGTGGCATCCTGCTGGATCCGGCCTAGGGGTGCCACAGTAACCCCCACTGTCTACTGGTGTGTGACAAGATCTCTGAGCAGTCCAGGTTGGGGTTATTCAGCATCTATCTTGACATGAACCTGTGGGTCACCTAGGACAACATTTTAGCCTCATGGAGGGCCTGTGTGCCTGGCCTGGCCTTTCTTTTCCTTATTTCTACTTTTGTTCATATGCTGGTATTGTTCCTTGACTGAAGTCAAGTCTGTCACTAGGGAGAACCAGACATTGAGTAAAGGTATATCCTGGCCCTGCCATTTGATGCAGCATGTCCCAACAGGTCATGGACCTTTGGAACTGTAGTATGAAATCCCCTGAATTTTCCTGTCATTTTACTGATGAGCAGTCACCCTGCTGGCCATTGGTGTGGTAAGATTGGGAATGGCAGGGTGTGTATAAAGGGTGGCACCCTGCTCTGTGGGTCACACTGATGGGTTCAGATCTCCATCCAGGCTTTGGAATGTCCCTAGCAACCATTGTGCTATGACTAAGCCAGCCTTTAGGTGCCCGTTTCCCCCCTACGAACAATCAGGTGGCCCCAGGCCATATGACCAGGCCCTCACAAGTGTAGCTCCCTACATGTGCTATTTCACAGTGCTCCTTCTTAGAGGGAAACAACCTACTTCTCGTCAGTTCCCAAATGCTACTGAAGTTCCAGGCAACCCCTGCCAGCCCTGGAACATATATTAACCAGGGTGTTTTCTCCTTGATCTGCCCGGGTCACAGATACAGGCATAGAAGGGTTTCCTAGCATGCTCAGGCAGCTAGTTAGGCCTACAGGGCTCCCTGATCTGCGGTTGGGTAGCCCAGTCACCCTTGGATCCATCCTACTGTGCATCCTGGGAGAGGCCTGTGTGGTAGTCACCAGCACTAGTCGGGATCAGACCCCAGGAGTAGAACCCTTCCCAGTTGCATGAAGCCCCAGAGGCCCCGCAGGGCGGACACCAGTGGTTTGTGTGTACATACAGCCCTGGGTGTGGAGCTCACAGCCCAGGTTTGAATTTGGATCTACCTGTCCCCAGAGATCCCCCCCCCAATCTCCTGATCCCCAGAGGAGAGGAGTGTGCCCTATTACTCAGTGCCAGACAGGTTTCCCGGAGGGGGTCCCCAAATATGAAGGTGGGGAGACCTGCAGCGTTCGAGGGACACAGAGCCAGACTGTGGGAGGTAGAGTTTAACACCACACAGAGGTCAGCTTTGCCTTTGGGCCTCTCCCTGGGGCAGGGTGAGAGGGAAACAGACGGCTGATGGATTGTAGCCTCTGTTGGTCCCAAGGGCTCTGAGCCATCTTGGGGTATGAAGTCCACAAGCCCTGTGGCATGAACAAGACAGAAACTGAACAAGACTAACTGTCCTGAACTAGACAGAGAGCCCCTAAGAACTGTCCCCAGAGAGTCTCAGCTGCCAGAGCTCTGAGCCCCAAACAGGGAGTTCAAATTGTAGCCTGTCCTGCACTTGCTGTGTGGCTTGGGAAAGGGACTTCCAGTGCAGAGCCTTGGTGCGCCCCTCCAGTGAGGGCTGCAGGGGCACAGGCATCTGTGACTGAGGGTGCTGAGAGCCGAGGGTGAGGCAGTTCATTCATGTGTCTGTTCCTTGTGACCATGTGGTCACAAAGTTTTTCAATGGTTCAGAATCAAAAGAAATTCTTCCTGCTGCCCAGCAGCCAGCAAGCTTAGCCTGGGGCTGCTTATTGCTTCACTCCATCTGTTCTCTGGAGTCACTGGAGTTCTCTGCTCCTCTGACTAAGCTCTCAAAAGTCCCACTTTCTGTGTTTATGTATGTATGCACACATGGGTAGGCACGCTTATCTGTATGCGTTTATGTGGAGCTACTTATATGTTATATGTGTGTGTTATGTGATACATGGGCTTGCTCCCACACAGTACTTTGAGCCCATATGCATACCTATGTACATCCATGCGTTTGTAAACTTCCACAATACATACAACTGCATATACACACAAACTTATACGCGAATACCCATACCCATACTCACACACGAGGAATGCGCTCATGAGTGACAGTTTTGACTGAAGGGAGCTCGCTACTCAAAAGTGCAGCTCTCGTGAAAGCAGGGAGTTGGTGTGTTCCAGCCCAGGTTCAGGCGGCAGAGCCCACTCGTGCCTCCCACCACCAACACTGCCTTCCTTCTTGATTACATGACTTCAGAGGAAATCTCAGGGTAAAGATGCAAGCACTGTCCAAGTGAAGGCCTGCACTCTGTCAGTTCGGGTCACCTGCTTTGGGCTTTCCAGCCTGCAAGAAAATAGTCACCTTGGCGCTGTGGACGCCGCCCCCACAGCGCTGCCTCCATCCCCTGCATCTTTTATGAGTCTAGAAACAGGATCTCTCAGGGTGGCCCCAGATGGCTGGCTGCCATCAGCAGGCCCCGGCCACCTCTTTCAGCTCCATGCCCACTCCCTGAGGCTGTAATGTAGGTCTTGATGGCTCAGGGGCACCAGTGGACAAAGGACTATACCTAAGTCTGGTGAGATTTTCCTAGGTAGCGGAGAAGGGGCCCAACCAGGGCAGCTTGAGAGAGCCGACCGGCTCAGTGGAGAGAGAAAACCAGCCACTTAAAGGTACCTTAGAATGAAGCAAGCCATCCAGAGAGGTGACTTCTTGTGACAGGAGAGGGCCAGGTCCTACCAGGGGGATCAGGGGAGATATACTGGAAGCAGCGGCCCCCAGAGAGAACCTCGGAACAAGAGGGTATCTGGAAAGGGAAGCCCCTCGGGGTAGAGAGAAACCTACAGGGTCCCTTGTGATTGGCAATTGGAGAGAGGTGGGAGGTGACCTGGGAAGTGACCTCCAGGGAGGGGCAGGGACTAGGACTAAGATAAGAGAGGATGCCACCAAGGATTGCCTTCCCCGAACGGAGCTCAGAACTGTGTCTCTGTCACTTACTATGAACACTGAGGAGGCAGACATCCTGCTTCACTGCCTGCAGGATGGTGGGGCATCTATTGAGCACCTGCTGTGTGCTCATGGTGCCACATATCCATGAGTAGCTGTAGCTAAACGCGGTGACCAGACGCTCCTGCAGGGTACGCTGCAGCTGGGGACGTCTGTGTGTGGTGAGGTCTCGCTGAGGGGGTGGGGCTGGGAGGTGAGCCAAGGTAGGGGTTGACCAAAACTTTGGGCTCGGCCAAGGGTAGGCTAATTCAAGCCCAGGCAGCATGCAGGGGCCTGCCTACTCCCACCTCATTTCTCTCCTTAATACCCGGCAGGAACCTCGACTCTGGGGGAGGGGAGGCCCCGGGTTCGCCGGCAAGGAGGACTACTTGTGGCACGGGATGGTAAGGGTCATAGTCCTTTCTCAGCTGGAGGTCAGGGTGTGAGCTGAGAATGGTGTTCTGGTTTCTTTCACTCCAGAACTTGACTCCAGAGTAATGAGCACTCTCCAGGTTGAGACATCAGAAGTCCTACCTGCAGAGGCCTCCACAACCCCCTGCAGCTCCAGGGAGACCTAGACGCCCTTCCTGGCCTCTCTGTACCTCTCCCTAAAGCCTCAAGTTCACCCCACCGAACTGACCACCTTGCTTCCCACAGCCAACCCGCTGGGGCTGGAGGAACCGGCCCATCAATGTAAACCATTATGCCAACAAGAAGAGTGCGGCGGAAAGTATGCTAGACATCGCACTGCTCATGGCCAACGCGTCGCAGCTGAAGGCCGTGGTGGAACAGGGCCATGACTTTGCCTTCTTCGTGCCCCTTGTGGTCCTCATCTCCATCTCTCTCGTGCTGCAGATCGGAGTGGGTGTGCTGCTCATCTTCTTGGGTAGGGCCCGTGGCTGCTTGCATAGTCCCAAGGGTGGGTAGGGAGATGTCCTGCGTGGGTAGGGTAGTGGCTCCACCTCGAATGCTTGGCCCTCAGCTAGCCAGGCTTGGGATCCAGGCTGTCGCTCCTGCCCTCTGGCCCTGCCCTTTAAAAGCAGAGTGATCTTGGGTTCGGGGGGAGGGGGGTGCGTCTGGAAGGTGGAGTAGTGTAGGGGAGGGGGGGATGGGGCACCTGCCTCCTTGGATCCCTGTGGCTCCCTGCCACAGATACAGCTTCTGCCAGCCAGTCCTCCCTGCTCAGACCGGCTCAGGCCTGGCTGTGCTGCCTGTGTCCAAGTGCCACAGGAGACAAAGAAGACACCCTCACCTAGAAAGCAAGGAGGAGGCCTTGGGTCAAGGTATGATGAGGGGACTCTGGCTTGGGAGTTGAGCAGGAGATGCAGGGACAAGCGGTCACCAGCGGTTCTGGAGATAAGATGGTGCTGGGCCCAGAACGTGACCACCTTGGACCTGAACCACTATCTCTGTGGACTATTCCTTCTGGTTCTGAGTGACAATCCAAAATGTACAGTACAACCACTAATTCCAAAACTTACTCACTGAATGTCCCCTCAGCAGGTGACCCACTTCCTTTGATAGGCACAGATGGACAGCAGACAGGAAAGTGGGCTAAGGGTGACAGATGTCATGAGGAACAGGGAGGACCCAGGTTTGCTTTCTGGCAGTGTGACCTCGGGATGCCATTGTCTATACTGGTGAAATGGGTACAGCGTCAGAGCCTAGGGTAGGCCAGAGGGTCCATACACCAAGGCTCTTGAGGAATTCAGGACTTTTGCCTTTGAGATGACACCTGGCCTGGTGGCATCCAGACATGTTGTCACCTTAGCATATAATTTGCCTGGGCCTGTTTTCCGCATGGAGAAAGTGAAGAATATAGGAGACAGGGTGCCTAATTTTAGCAAAATAGACAATTTTTAAATGGGGTACAAAACATTAAATATGGCCAGGAACCCTATAGAGTCCACGCAACACACTCCCTAGACACGTCATGCAGTCCAGGGTTCCCTGAGCAGCGTCTACTCCCTCTCGCCCACAGTCAAGTACGACCTTAACAACCCAGCCAAGCATGCCAAGCTGGACTTCCTTAACAACCTGGCCACCGGACTGGTGTTCATCATCGTGGTGGTCAACATCTTCATTACGGCCTTTGGGGTCCAGAAGCCTATAGTGGATGTGGCACCCCGGCAGTAGGACACCCGGGTGAGTTGGTTAGGGAAGCTGTGGCCTGCTGCTATCACCACCGTGCCAGGCCGGTAGGGTGTCATGGGTTCTGAACTGGCTACCTCTTCATGTGGCATGACCAGGCCACTTATCGATCACCTGAATGTAGCCCTTGATGCTTCCTGGGTGTGTAGGTCATCTGGCCAGGAAGAGGGTGCCAGGGCTTGTGGGAACAAAGCCCCAGGCCTCCTGGTTTCTATTCTTCATGGGTGTCTCCAGAGTTGACTCGAGAGGCTTCAGGTATTTGGTGATGGCATGATCTGCTGCTGCTGCTGACTGCTGGGATAGTGGCTTTCGCTAGGTGGGTAGGCGTGGTCACTACTGACTGGCTCTTGTCAACATGACAGGCCTGACAGAGCCAGGAATGTTGCATTCAGTGTGAAAGGGGCTGCAGCACCTTGTCCGTGGTGGACAAATCCTTACACCGAAGACTGAGTAGCCCTGATGCCCACGAGCTGGTCACTGGCATGGACTAGGCGCCCCCTCTAGCCTGGGGCATGGTTACTTGGCCTAGTGGCATTCATGCCTGTCTTTTTGTCTTTCCAGAGTCCCTAAAGTCATCTGACTCACAGCCCAGCTGTGGAGACCCCTGCAACTGCCATGCCCTCAAGGCATCTCCCTCCTTGTATGCAGCATTCCCTTACACCACCGAAGCCCAAGCTGGCCACCGCTGGACCATGGTCAGGGGCGGACTTCCATCCAACTGTGACTGTTGTGTGGGCGGCCGCCTGAGGCATGTAGGAACTGGATGCAAGGCCATGAAGATTAGAACCGGACAGCCTCACAGAAACCCATGCCCAGAGAATGGTCACTGCCCACCCAAGGACATGCAAGCAAGTCCATGACTGGGCTCGATGAGGGGCCGGCACTGGCCTCTGCCTCAGGAAATTCCAGAAGGACCAGGATATGCTGCCCCCTCTGCTGATGTATCAGTGTCCCTGTTTCCTATGGAGCCTGCACAGGTCACCCTGGAGACTGCTGCCTCTGCTGTTTCTTAACCCAGGGGCCTTGGGCAGCCATCAGTGCCTGTCAGCTCCAGTAGTAGCCTCTGGTTCCAGCCTCAGTGCCTCGGCTCGGCAGCCATTAAGAGGCAGCCATGCCCATGGGGGGCTACAGGTCATGCTGGTACCTTCTACAAGCAGTGACCTGGGACAAGCCCTAGCCCCCTACTCGAGGGTTTAGGCCCCAATTTTTTAATCAGGAATGACAATAAAGCTTATGTGCATCCCTGCTGGGTTCCATGTGCCATGCTCCGCTCCTGGGGCACCCTCCTCCACGCCCAGACAGCTCCACCCCTCCCTGCAGGGGCATTAGCACATTCTAGCCAGGGTATTTACCCTCTTGGGAATGCTTGGTTGAACTCTTAGCCTTCCCTTTATCTAAGGGCAGGTTTTGAGGAAAAGTTGGGCTCTAAGGCTCAACAGCCTTTTTGCACAGAGAAGTTTCAAGAGAGGCTGGCAAGATGGCTCAGTGGGAAAGTCTTACTGTACAAGCATGAACACTCAAGTTCAAATCCCTGGCACCTGTGTGTAATTCCAGGTGCAATGGTGTGTACTGGGGAGGAAGGTGAGGTGCAGGGGGAGGCCTGTTGTTCACTGGTCAGCAAGCTAAAGTAGCACCTGGCTTTAATCTCTGGCCTCTACACAGGCATGGCACACAAAGCCATGAGTGTATATTGCGCACACACACACACACACAAGTTGCAAGAATAATCCACCAGGCATTGGTGGTGCACGCCTTTAGTCCCAACACTCGGGAGGCAGAGGCAGGCAGATCTCTGTAAATTTGAGGCCAGCCTGGCCTACAGCGCTAGTTCCAGGACAGCCTCCAAAACAATACATAGAAACCCTGTCTCAAAAAAAAAAAAAAAAAAAAAAAAAAAAACGAAAGAGAGAGAGGGAGGGAGTGAAAGAGGGAAGAAGGAAGGAAGGAAGAATAGTCAGAGCTCTGTCACACACTGGAAGTCTTACCAGGCATATTCTGTGCTGTTCTGCAGCCTGCACTGCTGGCCTCCTCAGGATTTGAGAGGAATACAGGAGCCTGGGCCCAGCTGCTGCATAATCAGAGATTGGAATGTGCTAGCCTCCGGAGTACAAGGCAACACTCTGCACTTAGACGGCCCAGTGTTGGGATGCCAAGTACTAGAAACCGCTGGCCTCCCCGGCACTGCACATCAGCCTGATGCACCTCGGTACCAGGGGTTGCAGGGCTGGAAGGCGGCATGCACCTGGCTGCCCCAGCGTTTGTTAACTGGCAGCTCTGAGGCTGTCTCTGGCTGTGCTGTACTGGGGAAAGGCAGCTTGTGCGAGCCTGCAAATAGCCATGTTCTTGTCTCTAGTAGTCACCCGTGGCCTCGATGGGGTCACATGTGCTGTCTGCTCACTCTAGCACTCACTGATGCTGGCCCACCTTGTGCTGGCGCTGAGACACATCAGTACTGACTGCCGGATACCTCCCCTGTGGCATCCAGCACTGCCCATAGTCAGCAGGGACCCTCTCCTTGGGAGATGGCCTGTGAGTCTCTTACCTAGCAGTTTTCCCCACCCAGCAGAAGCTGGCTCCCAGGCCCTCCTCCCCTCTCTTCTCACTGTACCTCCCAGCCCCATGCCCCCATCTGTCTCACTTCCCTCACACTGATTGGCCCTGTGCTCTGAGGCACAAGACCTGGCCCACACCTGACCCCTCCAGGCACTCTCTAAGCATCCTTCCCAGTTCAGAGAGAGAGGGACCGGGGCTTCCCTCAAACCCCCACTTCCTATCGACACTCACTTATATGAACAGTAAACCCTTCTAGAAACTGAGATCCTAACACGTTCCAGAAGCCCCTGCAACCTTGGGTGCTGCTGATCAGTCAGGTACCCAAAGTGATGGATGAGAGAAAGCACCTATGGGTGAAATGGTCAGGTCCCTTTTAAATACTCCAGGAAAAACAGTTATGACGCGTGCTTGTAATTCTACTCGGGAAGTGAAAGCAGGAAGATCAGAAGTCTGAGGTTATATCCTCAGCTACTTAGTAAGTCTGAGGTTAGCTTGGGCTACAGGAAACCCTGTCTAAAAAAAAAAGACCAGGGGATATCTGGGTGCAGGGGCTACATGTCTTTAGTCACAATTACTCGGAGAAGCTGAGGCGCAAGGCAAGAGGGTTGATTGAGCCTAGGACTTAAACTCAGAACTGTGGGGCACACCAGCAAAGGGCTGCTGGGTGTAGACAGCAGAGTGCTGTGCAGATGGCCTGGCTCTGACCAGACCTGGCTTGGGTCCATACTTCCTGGCACTGTCCCTAGCGAGCCCTCCAGCATGTGGACTGGCCAGCAGCCACCTATGTGCCCCGACTCTGCAGTCAGTTGTTGACCAACACATGGTTTAGTTCCTTCTTCATCAAAAGAGGAAACCCCCAGATGGGTCTAAGGGGCTCTGAAGTGGCTTCACCGAGACTAGGCTGTTAGCCGAGCCAGGCTCCCTGGCCAGGATGGCTCGGAGTGGGAATGTAGCTCTCTCCACCATAGACCTGTGCTCAGAGCTGACCTTTGACCACCTTGATGCCCACGGAGAGAAGAGGACCCCTCACAGCCTGATGTGTGTGTGTCCCTGTCCCCCAGCCCCATCCCTTGGTGTGTACTTCCTGTTGCCCATAGCTCTGTCCTCAGGCAAGTCCCTCACACCCTGCCACCTGCCCCCACCAGCACTTAACCTGATACAGTAGCACCCAGAGAGCAAGAGTTCTGCCTGCGGGTCTCCTGAGGGTCAGGGGGCTCTGCCGGAGCTGGGGGAATGGGTATGCCCAGTTCTGTGTTTTTTACTCTACCTGTGTGTGTGACTCTGCGTGTGTGCATGCATGCATGCACACTTGTGAGTGCACACGTGCATATGTATGGAGGTCAGAGGTCAACATCGGGTGTCTTCTTGAACCACTCTCCTTATTTTTTGAAACAGTTCCTCAGTGATCTCGGGACTCACTGATTCCTTTAGACTGACTGGTTAGCAAGACTCCACCTCCTCGGCGCTGGAATCTCAGGCACACATGGCCATGTCAAGCTTTGCATAGGGACTGGGTCCTCATGCTTGCACAGCTGACCTCCTCCCCAGCCCACTTGCTTCTCTTGATGGAGCCTCAGTCTGGTCCAACCCTCCACCCACCATTGCCCTCCAAAGCCAGTGACAAATGTCAGCTGTGTCTAGGCATTGCTAGGTTTACAGCTGTTGCCACAGTGTTTTTTGTCCTTACCGGGTGTCCTTTAAGAACCTCTGTGGACCATGGGGCTGGTGCCTGTTCGCACAAGCTGAGGTGGCCCTGGGTAGCTGGACTACAGGTGTCTTTTCTCCAACACCTGTCACACTCACCTACCCCCATGTCCAATTTCCCAGAAACCTTCTCCTCCCTCCTGATTTCTTTGGGGACATAATTCTGTTTTCCTGCATCTCTGCTTTCATGCCTTTCTGTTGTTCCTTCCAGAATACTTAATTTTGGGGAAACACTGACTCTGGTACCACTGATCTGGGAGGGGCTGCGGGAAGGACCCTAGCTGCTCTCTCCTGCCCTGGGTGCATCACCCAGTCTCAGACCAGAGTGACCCTCCATCACACCCAGGCAGTCCACTACAAAGTGGGATGTGAGGGAGCTTGAAACACAACCTCGTCCGTTGTTGCCTTCACAAACACCCCTTGGTGCCCTGGACCCTCAGCAAGATAGTACCAGAATCAGGATTTGTTGCCAGGTTAAGGCCGGACAGTGGTGACACACACCGTTGATCCCACTACTTAGGAGGCAGAGACAGGCAGATCTTTGTGAGTTCAAGGCCAACCTAGGCCTTGTCTCAAAATACCAGGACAAGAACAAAAACAAAGCAAACAAACAAAAAACAACCACACACACACACAAAAAAAAAAAATGCAAAAAACCAACCTTGGGAAAAGGGGGCCCTACACCCTACAGTGATTTAAGCTGTGCCTCCCTGAGCCACATCATGCATACCCTCCTGTTGTCTAACTGGGGCCCCAGTCTCTCACCCACCATATAGGTGAGAGACAGAATTGAGCAGTGACGGGACAGAACAGTGTCCCTCGGCGTTCCATCTCCCTGAGTGCCCTTCAGGTGCTAAAGTCAGTGGAAAGACAACAGGCATATCTGTCCCAGATCCTCATCTGGTCTAGAGAGGGTAAATGCCCAGGACCCACCCAAGTGAGCCATGGTCTGTGGCTGATTGGACTTGTGACTAGGGGACCTTGGCAGGGCCGCACAAGCCATCTGCAAAGGGGAGATGGCCTAGCCCACAAGTACTGACCCAGCAGGAATTATATATAAGGACAACACACAACAGCAGAGTCAGCGCATCCCCAAACCATCAACTTGGGTTGTGTAAGATACAGATGCATTTCTGGGCTGGGACCTGCTCATGTGTCCCTGTGTTCCCGATGGCCTGTGCTTAGCTTGCTCAGCTCTTCATCACATCACTCCACTCTTTTCCAGGACGCCCTCAACTGGCCCCTTCATCTCAGACTCCTTGAGTTGGGAGGGTTCCTTCATTCTCCACACTAGCCCCTTCCCTTCTGGGAACACCACCCAAGGAGCAGATCCTGTTTTCACTTGAGTGTCCAAGACAACCTAGAGGAGTCAGTGACATCCTACCCAGGACCCGAAGGATATGTCAGAGGATAGGTGACAAGGGGCACCCACAGAGAGTGGCTTATCCTTTATCTAGAGCTGTAGTGTGCTGGCACGTGACCTCAACTGTCCTGTGTTGCAAAGGGCATCAGTGAGTGAGTGGCCAGTTGTAGCCCTTGGTCCTTGTGGACTTAACTCATTCCAGGTCACAAGCACCAGGTAACAAGATGGCTGGGAGGAAGGGCAGAGTCCAGTGGGGATACTGAGGTCCAGGCAGGGAGTTCCTGTTCTCTCTCCTCCACAGGATACAGCTTAAGGGAGAAACAGCCTGGCAGAAGGCAGCAGCTGAAATCCAGGATGCTGAAAACCTCAGGCACAGGCTTTGAGTCCAGCTATGGAATGGGGCTCAGGTGGCTAGGACACTCTTGGAGGGACACTCAGACAGCCTGTGTCCAGGGGTTGTCAGGCTAAGGGCCTCAGGGTAGGCCCTTAGAAGGTCATGGGTAGAAGGAGATAGCCAGCAATACTGGGGGACTGAGCAGGCCTATGCTAGGGTATCGCCCTCCTGTACAGCCAGAGGACCGGTGCTCACAGGTTTGTGAGGCATCTATAAGCAAAGACATCAGCAGCGGAGTCAGATGGGGACCAGGCCCAGGCCCAGCCCAGACACCATTCCCAGCCTTTGGCTGACAGAGCTAGGATTTCAATGCCGCTTTAGACCCTCCTTCACTTTCTAGGACCTGTCCACACAATTGACACAAGTGTAAGTCACCTTTACTGTGTCATGTATCCGGCAACCTTCCAACAAAGTGATCAGTTCATCCAACACTCTCTGGCCGTGATTCTTTCTTCTTTTTTCGCCAAGACAGGGTTTCTCTGTGTAGCTTTGGAGCCTGTCCCGGCACTCACTCTGTAGACTAGGCTGGCCTTGAACTCACAGAGAACCTCCTGCCTCTGCCTCCCAAATGCTGGGATTAAAGGCATGCACCACCACCCGGCCTGGCTGTGATTCCTTAGCAGGGGATTTGTTCATGGGGCCATGCTCCTAAATGGGTGCTCAGAGCAGGGTTCCTGTGTTACAGGGGTGCAAACTGAGGCTTGGACACTAGTGAGTACATTTCCTGCTCCTGCAGCTCTGAGGTAGGGCAGCGAGATGCTGACTGGGCACTGTCTTCACAAAGCTGCACATTCTCACTGGGCAGTGTGTCTTGGAAGATGGGAAGGCACTAAAGAAACAGCCTTCCTTCACCTTTGCTGGGAGTTCTCCAACAGAGCATGTGCACTATGCCTGCAAGACACCAGCCTAAGGGCCTAAGTCAGCAGTCAGCAGGGTAGGGACCAGGGCCCTCTTTGTGTTTGCTGACCTCACTTGCTCTGTGAGCTCGAGACTTGAAAGGAGCCTCTCCCTAGGGCCGTGCCCACCTCATCTCACGTTTAGGTCATCTCAGCCTGAGCCTGCCTGGGTAACTTCCAAAACAGCAAAGTGTGTGACTCCGGGGAACTCAGTGGAAAACAGTCTCATGATGACTCTGTGTGTTTGAGGAAACGTTGTTTCCTCAAAAAAGCCTGGTTGGGAGGAACTGGTTGTGGAAACACTCAAGGACAAGCCCATCACGCACCCTGACCCAGGCCCATTAGGTACCCTGACTCACATCCTGTGTCCAGCGTCTTGTATGTGTATGAGTGCAAATGGACCTGTGTATCTGCACATACAACACATGCATGGATGAATATGTATATGTACACAGCATGAGTATGTATGTACATTCAGAGTATTGTGCATATGTATGTAAGTCTGTGTGTATGTTGCTGTACAGGGCTATCTTCTGAGCCAAATTGCCACCATCTTCAAGTGGTTTAAATGAGCCTGCTCACAAAAGATCAGCTGGGCTTGTGGACTGTTGACTTCCCTCACAGAAGGAAGGGAGGGGTGGGAAGAGTCATGGAACCCACCCCTGAGTATGCAGCCACCCCCCCAAACAGATGTATGTAATTCTGCCTAATTGCATGTGGCCTCAATGGGCTGGGTGTGGCTGGAGACCAGCGCCGAGGACCTCAACTTACCCTGACTTTTTTCATCTCCAAAGGCTCTAGAAGTTTCTATGAACCACTTGTTTCAGTGACAAGGATTGTTTTTCCTATAGTGTCACACACAGCTGAGGCCTGGTCTGCAGCCATGCCCAGCCCACCCTATCCATCCCCACACTTGATATTGGCTAAGATCTGAGCTCAAGGGTCCAGCTCCATTAGGATTTACTTTCCAGGGCATGGTGGCTGAACAGGGCGTGCAGATGAGACTCGGTGGTTGGACACTGACCATCGGGCAGAGAGCAGGGACCATGAGGAGGGTAGGACCATGAGGCCTCCTTAGTTGCAGGTAAGGACAGGGTGGGCTGAGCTCACGCCTGACCTACTGCCCACATCCCTTTTCCTTGCAACGCCAATGGCTCACTTCCTTAAAAGTGAGGATAAAGGTCCACACTTTCTCAGGCTTCGAGGGAAATGGTGTTTCTGAGTGCTGGCTCTCCTGACCACGTCACTAACTGCTGCCCAACCACTAGTGGGTAGGCCTGAGACTCAGTGAGCAACAGGGAGAGACTTCCATTCTCCCCACACTGGCCTGTGGGCTGGATAGTAAGGCCAGGAGGTGGGGCCGCCAGAGGCGTCCAGGCAGGAAGAACCAGGAAGGCTAAGATGCAGCAAGGGAGGGAGGGGACTGTGCAGGGGCGCAGGTGGCAAAGGGGAGGGGACTGTGCAGGGGCGCAGGTGGCAAAGGGGAGTGGGGGTGTGGCGAATCTGAAGAAGAGGGTTGTCTGAAGAGAGTGGTGGGTGTGAGGGGAGGGTGGTGTGGGGCATCTCCAGTGTGTGGATGGGGGGGAAAGGGCACAATGGTAGGAATCTGATGGACGAGAGATGGTGGGGGGAGCTGGAAGAGGCACCAGGCCAAGGCTAGACTCAAGGCCAGGAGCATCTGGGCCAGACCTAGGTAAACAGCCACGGTTAGAACATTAACCCTCGAATACACACATTCACACACACTCAAGAAGAGGACATGAGACAGGTAGAGACGGTTGGAACATTTAATATCAAGCACCTTGTAGAGCGAAGGTGCTTGTGTTCTCATAGAAATTATAAATAATGAAAAATAAGTATTTAGAAAACAAAGTGCGGACCCCACAGTGGGCGGCCAGGGGGTTCTTTGGTTAAGTAGCAGTTAAGGCCCAGGGGCGGGTCTGGGTCTGTCAGAACCCTCCGAGGTCATCTGCCAGGAAGGCCAACAGGTAGCGGCTAACATGCCGGTCAATGATGACGGGCGAGAAGGCAAGGATGCGACGGGTCCCAGGCAGCACTTTGGGGTCTAGAAGACAACGGGGAGACGTGACCATCCAAGGACCAGCCATGAAGAGGAACTCAGTTCTGAGAGCTGGAGCAGGCTGGACACTGGCCCTGTCCCTACCTCCCACTCACACATGGTCTTGCTTTGAGGTTGAAAGATCAGAACGGGGTATGACCCCAGAGCCTATTAGCTCCTGCCTGGGAGCAAGCCCACAGCTGGCCCTATCCCCACAGCCTTCTCCAATGACAGACTCAGGCATCCCGGGACAGAGGAAATAGAGAAGGCGGGGCTAATTGCAAGCTGCAGGCCTGGGTGGGTTTAGGCTTGTAAGGCCTGTGATACCACAGGTGGGAAGACCAAGCCTCACAGGAGATGACTCTAAGACACAGCAGGACTCTCTGCTGGCTGCCCACTACAGTTCCCAGGGTCTTCTTAGGGCACTGGGGGCAGTCTGCACTCACCTGAAGGGCAGCAGTACAGGAGGAGGGCCAGGCCCGCTGCTAGGCCTAGGCCTGCCAGGAAGCTCATGGGTCCTGGGGAGAAAGGAGTGTGAGGGGCCTGTAGCTGTTGGTGAGCACTACAGGGGGCCTGTCCCCCAACAGAGAGCCAGCACTAGAACCCGATGTGGGATGGAGAAGCCCCGGGGACGCAGACAGAGCCCTGAGGGAAAGGGAAAGAGAGAGGAGGTGGCGGGGGCGTTACCGCTAGCACTCAGCTCACGGCTCTCGCTGCCCCAGTCCAGCTCTCTGCAATCTGAGTTTTCTGGAAACAAAATTATAGAGCACGGTTAGAAGAGGGCTGAGCTCAGGGTGGGACTGTCCCCCAGGGAGACCCAAGGCCATGCCCCTGCCTCCTGAAGGTGCCGGGCTCACACATGTTTCTTCATGGCCACTGTGCTGGGTACCCTGGGCAGGCCCAGTTGGTCACAGAGTGAAGTCAGCTCTCTAGAGAACACTGCACAAATGTGGGGTTCCTTTGGTCCAGTTTCTGGGACATCTCAAGTGTGGAGTGGCCAGGGTGTCGTTTGCCACAAGTCATCAAATGCAGGACAAACACCACTATCAAGAGCCAACTGCTAGCGTTGTAGAGGCTGCCAACCCAGGTGCAGAGGGCCAGGGCTTTCCCCTAGACTTCCCCATGGGTTAGCAGGCCGGTGACATGCCACACGGACACTGGGGTACCTACGGACCATGGAAGCTTCATTTCCAACAGGGATGTGGCTTGGATCCCCCTGGGTTCTAAAGGGCCCAGAGAAGCAGTCTCTGTAGAGATGGGGGAGAAAGCCTGTTCACTCTGTCCTCAACTGTCCATATTGTGCCATGTGAGGTCTGGGATCAGAGACACCAGCCCAGAGTCCCAGCTGAGAGCATCGGCAGAGTCACCCATCCATCTGGAGCCGTAGAACCTCCTCCCAGGTCCCTAAGCATTGAACCTTAGAATTGAGCCGCCACTCTGGCCTTACTGTGAACTTCCAGACCTCAGCGGCGCCAGTGACCCCAGGACTCTGGAACCTACATATCACCTAGGGCTCTGAGATCACACTGTCTCTCACCAACCACCCACACCTACACCTAAGGATGCCCCACATGAGCAGACGGGTGGATACAGAAAGTAGACGACACAGCCTGGGGTCTCCCGTGGGCTTGGTAAGTCCCCACTGGGATGGCCAAGGGGCAGCATGAGGCTGTGAGAATGAAGATGCTATGAACTGAGAAATGAAGACACAGCCACGGTAAACAGGGCGGGGGGGGGGAGGGGGCAGACGGGATACACGGGGGTACTCGCTTCTTCATGAAAACTGGCACGGGGGAAGGAAAGGACAGAGAGGGAGAAGGAAAGAGGGAGACGGACTGAGATGCCAGCCTGTGCTATTCTCCCTCCCTGGGTGGTCTCTGAGGAGGGGCCAGGGAGGGAAGTGATGCCCAGGCTGCTGCAGACTCAGATCCAATCCCCCAGGACCTCCATGCTGCCAGCAGGTGGCGCCCTCCCTGGTGAGTGTGGAGTACTGCAGGCAGGGGTATGGGGCAGGACTTACGAATTGTGTAGCGGCTGGGCAGGCGGCTGTGCAGGGGCTGGGCATGGATGTACAACGCTCGGTAAAATTCCTGACAATGCAGCTCCCCACGCTGCTGTAGGTGGCTCAGGAGGTCACAGAGCCGCACACGCAGGGACGCCTTGGGGTTCCGGAACTGTGGGCAGAAGGAAGGGTGGGCTGGGGGGGGAACAGCTGTGAGGTGATGCACTCAGGACCCTAGCCCCAGTGCCGTAGACCTCAGAACCCTCACAACCCCTCACACCACCCAACACTGGAGCTGTTAGATGCCGACTAAGTCTTGGTTAATACTTGTGTCTCCAGGGCAACAGGCTGGGAGAGGTCACCAAGGAAGCAGGGTGTGGGGGACATCACCCTAAGTAATGACACTTAGTGCAGTTCCTCCCATGCAGCCTCAGTGAGTCAGTTTTTGTAAAAGAAAGAATCCCACGTAGTGGGGTGGTGACAGAGAACGGATGATAGCATACGTGATAGTTTTCATTACTTTTCAGTCTGTAGGAACATGATGTCTAGTATTTCAAAAGCCAGTTGAGAAAAGAACAGTTTCTTCTGATGCCGTTGTGAAGAACAGTGGACAGACCACTTGGCACTGAGTCCAGACCCAGGAGGTTGCTGGCTGGTGCTGCCCCCTGGTGGCTACAGCTGAAAACTGACCAGCGATAACAGGATCCTGGAGGGTCTGTGAAAAGGGACTTCCTTCTGCCTTTAGGGTATAAACATCTGAAGTTTATGCACTAGACTTCTTATTACAACAATGAGACAACTTTGAGGCCGTCACATTTTAAAGCACACTGTGTGCCTCACACTGTGTTGAGTTGACTCTGCTTCTGTCCCGCCCAATTTTGCGGGCTCTGAGATAACCCTCCCAGGAAGGGAGTCATCTGTGGTTACCCAGAAGGGTGACCAGGAGCAGGGTAGACCTCAAAGGTCTAGGGGGTCTCTGTCACTCACTGTCCTATCTGGTTCCTCCAATCTTGGTGACACTGCCGGGGACATGTGCTGAAACTTGGGGAGGGCCAGGCCCAACTCTCACCCTTTGTCTGGGAACCTGGGGCTTGTCAGGGTCCCCCTCTCAGGCCTGGAGAAATTAGGCAGGGTTAAGCCCTGTGACACACAGCCCAGGGACTGCATCTGAAATACCATCTCTGGCAGAACTGTTAGAGTGCCTGGAGCTGTGAGGCCTCTCAGGTCTCAGTAGTCCCCTCTGTAAAATGGGGTGTTGACTTCAGCTATTTGTAGGGCCATGGGTAAGAACCAGGAATGGTCCAGAGAGTGTGCTTGGCAGTTGTTCACCTAGCTCAGTGGACCAGGCCATTAGAACGCTTGCTTCACAGCCTCCCTCAAGCCCACAGAGCAGGCGGACCAAGCTTGGCTACGGGTTAGGGTCAGCCTCCATCGCCCTCCTATTACAGGCAAACACGGTGAAGAAGGAAGAGGGAAACGCAGTGAGTCTTCACTTACTTTACCCCCTGGAAAAGCCACTGTGTGGTTCCAGGTACAAGCACATCCAGACTTCTGGTGTGTGTGTGTGTGTGTGTGTGTGTGTGTGTGTGTGAGTGTGTCTGTGTGTCTGCATGTTTACATGTGTGTGGGGTGTATGTGTCTGTGCTATAGTGTGAGTGTGCGTGTGTGCGTGTGTGTGTGTGTGTGTGTGTGTGTGTGTGTGTGTGTCTATATGGAGGTGTTCCCACCCAGGTGGATGCATGCAAAGGCCAGGGATTGACATCTGGACAGTTTTCCCAATGGCTCTGCACCTTACTTTTTTGAGGCAGTCTCTCACTGAACCTGGAGTTGACCATTCTGGCTAACCCGGTTGGCCAGCAAGCCCCTTGGATCTACAGTCTCTATGTCGCTGGGGTTACAGGTTTAGGGTCCAAACTCAAGTCCTCATGTCCTCACAGAAAGTACTTTACCCACGGAGCCATATGCCCAATTCCAGGTCCAGACTTCTGACCCCTCCTTCCTCTGCCATCCTTCTATTCTTACGTCATTGTGTGCTGTCATGTGTGGGAGCTAATTTTATGTTGACTTGACACAGGCTAGAGTCATCTGAGAGGAGGGAACCCAACTGAAAAAATACCTCCATAAGATTGGGCTGTAGAGCATTGATGGGGGAAGGCCCTGCCCACAGCGGGTGGTGCCATCCTTGGGCTGTTGCTCCTGGGCTCTATAAGAAAGCAGGCTGAGCAAGCCATGATGAACAAACCAGTAATCAACACTCCTCCATGGCCTCTGCATCAGCTCCTGCCTCCTCCAGGTTTCTGCCCTGTTTGGGTTCCTGTCCTGACTTCCTTCAGTTACAGACTATGGATTTGGAAACATAAGCAAAGATAACCTTTCCTCCCCAATTTGATTTTGGTTGTGGTGTTTTATCATAGCAGCAGTAACTCTAAGACACTGTGTATCACCTCCTGCAAACCTTCTCATAATTCTGGAAGGGGCCAGCAGCCACAAGAACATTTGAAGAAACTGAGGCATAAAGATCTGATGATCTGAGACCTCAGATCATATGGATCTGCCCAAGTCCAGGTGTGAATCCCATTCCTGAGAAGACAACTCAGGGCCTATGCCAGCTTCTAAGCTCTGAGAGGGGTGACACCCAAGAGGTCCCCGGCCCCACTCACCCCTCCGTACCTTTTCGGCCTCCTTGTTGGTAAGGATTTGTGGGTAGTATCGGTTCAGCTGGAGGATGATCCTGTCCACTTGCTGCTCGCTCAGGCGACCCTGGTCTGTCAGGAAAGGTGTGTCCTGTACCAGCCGGTCACAGTAGGTCTGATCTGGAACACAGGTGGATAGCGTGAGCCAGCACAGCCTCAAGAGGGATCAAACATGGCATCCCTGGTGCTGACCACAGGAGGCCCACACCTGCTGGAAGGACAGCAGACTCTCTGGAGGGGGCATCTACACTTTTCATGTTAAACACATTTCAACCAGGGAAGTTGTCATCTACAAACTTTACGTTCAAGAACAATCCCATAATGTTTTCAGTGAGTTTACATTTTTGTGTTGGGTTACTCTTACAGCTATGCTCATTCACATCAGACACATGTGGCCCACAGGAAACAGGCTGGAGACACTTGATTATAAACAGAAACCAAACCAGAGCAGGAGTGGCTGAATTAGTGTTAGACAAAACAGACTTTAAGTCAAAACTGCTACAAGAGACTTAAAAAAAAAAAAAAACCAGCATATGTGAATATAAGGTTAATTCATCAGGAATATGTAACAACTATAAACAAATATGCACCCAAGTATCCAAGCCCCAAATGAGGAGATATAGGTGGGACAGAAGGGAGAAACAGACAGCTCTATAATATTTAAAGATGTTAATATACCACTTTAAAAACAGACTGGACAACCAGATAAAAGATCAATAATGATATGGAAGAATTGAGCAACACTCTAAACTGAACCTAAAATCATATACAAAACACACTACCCAGTAATAGAAAAGCCACACTTTCCCCAAGTGAACATGGAACATACTCCAGAACACAAAACATGAAGATCCTCAGCCACAAATAAGTCTCAATATATTTAAAAGCATTTAAATCAAAGGCTCTTTTGGGACCAAGTGACATGAAGCTAGAGATCGATACACCAGAGTTCACAAAGCTGTAGGAATTAAACAACTAATGCTATGGTTCTCAACCTTCCTAACACTGTGACCCTTTTAATAGTTCCTCATGTTATGGTAACCCCTAACCATAAAATTACTTTCATTGCTACTTCATAATTGTAATTTCGCTACTCTCATGAATTGTAATATGAACATCCATGTTTTCTGGTGGTCTTAGGTGACCCCTGTGAAAGGATTGTTGGAACCCTGAAGTGATCACCACCCACAGGTTGAGAACCACTGAACTAACAGGTCAAAACGAAACCACAAAATAAATGGAAAGTAACCTTGAGTGGAATGAGAGAGAAACACGCTAAAACCTAAGGGATGGAGCAAGCATGCCTCTGAGAGGGACACACAACAGCCAGAAATGCACACCTCTTAAAAAGAGAGCTTGGGTCAGGGGTGGCACACGCTGTACTCCTGCCACTCTGGAGGGAGAAACAGGTGGGTGTCTATGGGTCTGAGGGTACCTTGATCTATGTAGAGTCTGGGCTAGCTGGAGTTACATAGCACATAGTACATAGTGCATAGTGAAGCTTGTCTCAAAAACCTAAAAAAAAGCTAAAGTTAATGTCCTAACATTACACCCCACCAACTTAAAAAAAAAAATAAAAAAAAATTGGAAAGGCAGCTAAATTGGAAAGGAAGGGACTAAAACAACTAGACAAGCCAAACACAAAGCTAACAGAAAGAAGGGGGTTGCACAGATTAAAGATAGCCTCGAGAAGTAAACATTTATAAAAGAAAAATCAACAAACCCCAAGTTTGACACAACTGGGTGGTGGTGCACCCCTTTAATCCCAGCGCTTGGGAGGCAGGGGCAGGGGCAGAGGTAGGGGCAGGGGCAGGGGCAGGGGCAGAGGCAGGGGCAGGGCTGTTACACAGAGAAACCCTGTGTTGGGAGATGTCATTCTGTATATGTTTCTCATACTGGTTACTGAATAAAGCACTGTTGGCCAATAGGAAAGGAAGATAGGAGGGACTAGGAGACAAGGAGGAAGAGAAAGTAGGAAGGAGGAGTCAACATGGAGAATCTGGAGAGAACAGAACTGCTAGCCGCCTCTCGCTGGTAAGACCACGTGGAAATACATAGAAATGGGTTAATACTTAAGACAGAGCTAGCCGATAAGAAAGTAGTAACTGGCCAACAGTATAATATCAAATACAGAGTCTCTGTGTGTTAATTGGGGCTGGCACGGCGGCGGGACAAGAGTGGCGGCTGGAGGAAAAACTGTACTTCTTACAACCCTGTCTTGAAAAACCAGAAATAAATAAATAGACTGACAAAAATGACTCAAATTACTAGCATTAGAAATGACAACAGGGTGGCCAAGTGTGGCAATGTACAACTGTAGTTTTAGCATTCAGAATGCTGAGGCAGGGGGTTGTAAATTCTAGACAAGTGTAGGCTACATAATATGAGATCAAAAAACAAAAACAAATAAACAAAAAGAGGCCAGTAAGAAGATGGTTCCGTCAGGCTTGGAGCTGTGAGTGTGGGGACTTGAGTTAAATTCCTCTGAACTCACACAAACCCAGGAGTATCGGCATATTCCTGCAATTCCAGCACTGAGAAGATTAAGACAGGTAGATCCCTAGAGCTCGTTAGACAGGGAGTCTAGCTGAACTGGTGAACTCTAAGGCCCATGCCTCAAAACTATGGTGGGGGCAGGGGAATCCCCAGCAGCTCATGGGCCACTAACCTGGCATACAAAGCAGTGAGCGATTAAAGAGAGACCCCGTGTCAAACAAGGCAGAAGGTGAGGACCAACACCCGAGGCTGTCCTCTGACTTCCAAATGTGTGCTATCGATGTGCTCACCCTCACACACAGTCGCAAGATAGGTGTGGAAAGATGAGCTAGGCTGAGATAGGAGGACCCCAACTTCAAGGTCTGTTTGGGCAACTTGGTGAGGCGTGCCCCATGTCAAAATAAAAGTGTTAAAGATACACTTCCAGGGTATCTTTCCAAGCATGTACAAGGTCCTGGGTTTGGTCCTCAGTATGGCAAAGCATAAATAAACTAGTGACATGGAAAGATGTGGAGGAGCCTAAGACACATTACTATGGGAAGAGCTTTCTGAAAAAGCCCCATACCTTATGGCTCTGATTACACCACACTGCAGAAAAGGCAATACCAAGGAGACAATAAAATTGGGGGGTTGCCAGGCATGAGGAGGGAGGGATGAGTAAGCAGGGCACAGGGGAGTGTTAGGCAGTGAAACTATTCTGTATGATGGCATAATGCATTTGTCAAAGCCCACCGAATGTCCAATACCAGGAGAGAATGCTAAAGCAGATTCTGGGCTTCACCTAGTGATGACTTGACAGGGAATGGTAATGATAGGAGGGAAGTCCATTCCTCAGTCTCTGCGCTATCTGCTCAATCTTCAGTCAGCTGTCCCCAAAATAAAGCCCAGAGCCAGGCAGCATACACCCAGGCAGTATGCACCCAGTCAGTACATACCTGCAGTCTTAGTTACTGAAGAGGCTATGGCCGCCTGGACACAAAAGAGACTTTGACTCAAAATAAATTAAATAAGTAAAGTTTATTAAGAAAGCTTATTCAGAATTTCCATTGTTGATGTTTATATAAGAGCTGGGGCAGGAGGGGGAGTCATGGAAGGCAGAGCAACTCTTGAGTTGGAATAGATTACTTGAGGGGTCCAAAGGATCCTCCTGAGTCACAGAAATGTCTAGATGCTGCCTGGTTTATGCTTACACAGCTGCAGGGATTTATCAGAATGTATCAGACTGTTCTTTAAAAGCAAATGCAACTCAGTGGTTAAGAGCACATGCTACTCTTGGAGAAAACATGGTGTCTCACAATGGTCTATAACTCCAGATCCAAAGGATCTGATGGCTCTTCTGACCTTTTTGGCACCAGGCACATATGTGGTAGACATACGTGCATGTTTGCAAAATATTTGTAGACAGAAAGTAAATCTAAAAGCAAGTGTATCTGCTTGCAATTGGATTAGAACTCTATAAAGTAGGATGACTTTTTACAAAACAGGGTCACCAAGCCGGACAAGGTAAGCCGTGTCCCTGGCTTTATCCCTGGGTATGGGATCAACAGACCACCTTTCTCATACCTCTGTCCTCCTGCTATTTCCTCCAGGTGGGTCTGTCTTCTGTCTCCCGCATACTTACATCCCAGATGGTGGCTTTGGGGGATTCTTCCTTATCCAGGTAGGCACAGCCTATCAGCATGCCCACTCTATGCCAGGAACTTGGGGGTGACTTCTAGGCATTCACAGTGTAACAGTAGGGGCTGCATTCACCAAGGACCCCATAAAAACACATCCTTGGCCCAGGAGCCTGTTCTCTGAGACCAGGGGTAGGGCTGTCCTGGATGACAGCCACAGTTCTCCCAAGGCCCACACTTTGGTTCATCAGCCATCCCATCCCTGTCTGAAGCCATCAGCACCACTCCAGCATGGCAGCTGGGGACTGGGAATATTGGCCGAGCCCCTGATAACCTGTGTAGAAGACAGATTTATCAACAGCCCATAAGGCACCCAGTGACTTGTCACATTACCAGGTGCATTAAGTGGCTGGCTCAGTGCCTGCAGCATCTATTAAAGAATTCAGATGAGCACAGAACCAACTCACAAAACAATCCACAGATGGGATATTTTGTGCTTCTACTTTCACCTACTATAACCTCCATCCTCCCAACAACTCAGCAACTGCCCCCCTTTCAGTCTGGAGGTACCATAACCATGCTGGGGCTGCCTGTAGACACTCATAGTTCATTCTGTCATTAACTGTCACTGTGAATTCAGGGGTCTGCCCTCTTGTCTCCACATTGTGCCGATGTGTACAGACAAGGCTGCACACACAGTAGGCACTCACTAAAGAGTTCTAGAATGAGTGGACTCCAGTCCAAGGTCCAAAGGCGAGGTGTGCTGGTAGACAGTAACCAATGCCTCATAGAGGCCTCCTCCCACCCTGAAGGCTGCTAGCCAAGATGCCCTCTGCGGCCCACAAGGAGGCATGAGTCACAGGAGCCCTGAGTCACCTGCCATGGGTGGCCCAGCCCATGGGCTGGAGCCAGCAGCTCTAGAGCAAGGCACTTCCTGTGGCTCTTGTAAGCTATGCATGCAACCACATACAAGCAGCCACTGGGTACCACAGAGACTCAGGCAAGGCTTTGCTTGGATACCAGGCCCTTGTAAACAAGGCCAGGAATGCCTTTACTAGATAAAAGAAGATGGATCACTCTGTGCAGGATCCATCGGCCTTGGCCTGTATTTTCCCCTCCCTGCCAGCTGGTACCAGGAGCATGGCCTGTCACCTTATCCTGATCTTCTGCAGCTCAGACCTAAGTCCTCATTCTGGCACTTGGGATCCTAAAGCAGCTGGCCCCATCTGCCCTTCCCCTCCCCCTTAGAGGTCCCAAAGCCTTCTTGTCTGCAGTTTACAACTATAGAGTCAGAGCCAGGCAGTAGACTGAGAAAATCTGGTTGATTCATGCCCAGCTTATTTAGCCCCCTTCTAAGAACTCACCAATCACTCTCCTGGGGTCTATAACTTGGGCATCAACTCCCCCCTGAATCTCTCCCAGAAGCTCTTGTCATCACTCTACAGGATACTACCTGTTCTACGAAAACACAACTCTCAGTGTTCTATAGCATCAATACACACATTCTCTCTCTCTCTCTCTCTCTCTCTCTCTCTCTCTCTCTCTCTCTCTCACACACACACACACACACACACACACGAGGGGGGCCGCAGCAAAGACTAATTTGTATGGCAGACCCCCCAGCTGGTGCACTAGGCGCTGAGCCAAAATCAAGGGCCCCAGGGCTGCCCGTCCAACTCTCTCAGGCTTCTGATCTTCAGCCTCCATCTCCCACCAGAAAAAGGAAGGGCGGTGAGGTGTCAAAAAGCCAGCAAGTAGACGGCAGACAGAAAAGAGTGTCATTGCCACAGTCAGGGCTGGCTGTGACCTCTTGGCTAACGCCCACCCCCCTGTTCTCCAGGAGGTGGGGTGCCTCATTTTCCACTGGTCTCCTGTCTTTGCAGTGGCCCTTGGAGACAACACAGGTGAGATCTGCAAAATCAGGGCAGGGCGGGGCGGGGCCTCGCATGAATGCTGAGATCAGGGCCCCCCATGCTGCTCCTACCACTGACCAGCAGAGTGGTCTGGGGGTCCCCTACCCAACCTGGGATTTTATCTCCCTATCCCTACACAGGCACAACATTCCTTATGTTCCCACGCAGACATTCTAACCAAGAGAGCATATTAGAGACTCAAGCAGGGTTCTACACATAGGTAGTGCTCAGAAATTGCAGCTCCAAACAAGAAGGGCCTGGAGGGATGGCAAAGGAGAGTGGTAGCTGGGGTTCTGCCAGTGTGTTTTGGAAGTCAACAGGTCCCAGCTCCTAAGGTCTTATTTTTGTGCACCACCAATGCACACTCCAGTTTAGAGACCCTTGGGTACTTCTGGGACTACCCTGACTCCCTGGACCATCCCAGGTGACCTCTGCCACATGAAGCATGAGAGTGAGACTCCAGGAAACCAAGTGTGGCATCTGGGAACCACCACATTCCCTGGGCTCTCTGCTAGAGGGGGTCCCTCGCTGACTCATCCTAATAGCATTCTTTTCCGGGGAAAACTCAGCACAGCAACGTCACTGTATCCGGCCGGGATCAGAAATAAAGTGGGTGAGTCCCCAGAGCAAAGGCTTGAGCTGGGGTTACCAAGCCTAGGGAACAGGGATCCAGTTGCTGGCTACAGTAAGGGATGTGGCTAGAGCCTCGCAGGCCTCAGAGCAAGCGGGAAGCAGGGGTCTCACTGGCGCCACAAGCTGCTCAGGAGCGCAGCTCTGGTCCCGCCTCCGTGAGGGTAAGTGCAGTCGCTGCTCCCGAGTCTCTGCAGAGCACCACTTCCCTCTCTCAGATCCAACCCGCCCCGGGACACCGCCCTGCTCCGCAGGTGCAGCCGGTGCACTGTGGGCGCTCACCTGCTACTCTGCTTCCTCGACCCGCGATGGCCCCCCACTCCGCACCCGACAACCCCGGCGCCCCTGGCCCGCCGCGCAGAGCCCGGGACGCCCCGCCGCCGCGCGCCGCTATGCCCGCGTCCTCGGTGCCAGCTAACGCCAAGGTCACTGGGCTCCCGCCGCCCGCCTGGCCCTGCGCCCACCTGTCATGGCGGAGGACACGGCGCCGCCCCGCGGTCCTCGGCTGTCCGCCGCCCAGCCCGACGGCTCCGGTGACCGTCGCCGCAGGCTGGGCCCTAAGCCCCGCCTCTTCCCTCTATGCCCCGCCCAGCGACGGAGACAACGTCTCCAGCCCCAAGCCCCTCCCTCAAGCCAGCCACGCCCCCTCTCCGTACCAAGCTCTGGGGCTGCGTCAGCAGCGGGCGGGGCTGGAGCACTAAACACGGGCCACAAGTATAAACCACGCCCCTCGCCGAACCCCGCCCCCTGTCATCCCAGGCTCAGGCTTTCCCGCGAGCTCTAAACTGCGCGCCTCGGTGAGCCCCGCCCCTGAGGAGTTGAGGCTGTAGCGGTGCCCGGAGTCCCGCCCCCTCCAGCTTGAGTGACACGGCGGAGGAGCCCAGTACCGCCCAGGTGTCCGGACCTGCGAACTCAAGCCCCGCCCCACGCGCAGCCTCTCCAATAGCTCCTGGGGTCCGCGCCCCTTTGTTTAGGCCCCGCCCCTCCCCCGGGCCCCGGGCCGGCTGCTCTCGGAGATCAGGAGGTAGGTGTGTGCTTCTCGGTAGCTCAGTTTTCGCTGCCGCGCCCTGGCCACCCCACCCCCATCTCCCGGATGAAGAAACTGAGTCTTAAAAGAGACGTGAATTACCCAAGGCCACGTGGCCGGTGAAGGCTGGCGGAAAAGGCCGGTGGGCGTTCACTGGCACCCAGGAATTGAGACTTAACAGTGAACTTGGTGGGACATTCTTCTATCAAGTACCCTAATCACAAAAGGGGACAAGTGCCTGGCATTGCAATCTGGTTAGGGAAGTCATTTAGTCTGACCGAGCCTCAGTTTTCCTAATTATAAAATACGCGACCTCAGGCAAAGCTTTTCACCTCCGCGCTTGGTTCCCTCTGTTGTAGGTGGGCCTGGCCCTTCATCTCTGATGCTCACCACAGGAAGCCCCCAAGCCCAGCCAGGACATGGAGGTGGGGGTGGGAGAGGCAAGACCCTCACACCCTGCAGTGGTGACATGCACCAGATTTTACCTGTCTCTACTGGTGCTGCTAATGCACCACATTTTAGAGCTGTAACTTGAGATGTTGGAACCAGACCAGAACTAAGACCGGGAATGCGTGCCCCTGCCCAGCCCAGGAATCCCTGGTTCCCAGAGCCTTCCATCTCTGCCTCAGTTCTCCCGAGGGCTGCAACCTCTCATCTTGGAGAGATGGGGCTCAAAAGGCATCTGGTGATTGAATGCACAGTCACTGGGAATTCCAAACTCTTGGACCCAGGGGTAGTGATAACTACATTCCTTTGCCTTGCTAAGCACTGCGGAGAGCGAGGTTTGCTCAGATTCCAACACATGTCAGGCAGATGGAAAGCCAGTAGGCAGCTGCCCTCAGCACCAGTCTGTGCAGGCAGAGGGACAAACAGCATGGACAGACCATGTTCCGGGGCACCTACATGTGTGCCTGGGCAAATCTGGGCTAGATCCAAGGGCTACATCCTGCAGAAGCCCCGTGGACCACATTGGCACCATTCTGAAGGGCCTCTGGGGTACGGCTTGACCCAATTATTCCACATCCATCACTGTTATAGCAGTGGGTGAGACTGAGGGCTCCCTGTCCCACCCACTTTTAGGCATCCCCTGCCAGACTCACCGTCAGGAAGGCCAACATTGCACCCCATCTCATTTGGTCCCATGAGGGAAACAGGCCTAGAGCATAGTCTCTCACCCCAGCAGCCGGATGTGGCCTCCCACTCCAGAATTTGTACAATATTTGGTTCAAGGATACCACCCCTGCTCACAGGGATTCTACAGCTTGGACCATACAGGAGGCACCCTCCCATCCCCACCCCAAGCCTGCAGGGACAGAAGGCCTTAGTCTATGGCAAGACAGCTACAGGTACACAAGGGGCTACCTACCACACCTGATGTCCACACCAGAATCTACAAGAGGTGCAAGGCACCCCCCAGGTCTAGGGACAGGCTCTGGGTACCCCCACCTCTTCCCCAGGACAGGGAGGGGGAGGTGGGCACAGACTGCTGCTCCCTGGCTGGCAAGACCTGTCACCTTGAGATATTTGAATGTGGAAAGTCTGTGCAGACTTCCAGAATGCCAGGAGATGTTACACCTGATCTCCTGCAAAGCCGCTAGAAGCCCTTTTTTGTTAGACATAGCTAAGGGGAAGCTAGAGCTGGCCAGAGCCACAGCCTGTGAGACCACACTTCCTCATGACCATTGTAGTAGCTGGAAAAAATAAAAGCTAGGTGCAGAAGGTAGCTCTATTCTAAATACAATAAGAGCAGTGTGGGGGTTACAGCCAAGGAGCAGATGGTGGTGGCTTGGCAGAAGTTGAGAGACACCAAGAGGCTGAGGCTCAGCAGACAGAGTGCTTGCATGCCTAGCACACGTGAAACCCTGGATTAGCGCTCCAGCACCAAACAGAGTAGGCAGGGGCAGATAGGTCAGAAATTCAAAGTCATTCTTGGCTATATAGTTCAAGGTTAGCCTGGGATAGATGAAACTCTCTCAAAGATTAAAAGAAAAAGAAAAAGACAGGGAAGGGAAGGAATGGGACTGGGGAGATGGGATTAGTCACCCTGTCCCACAAGCGTGAGAACCTGAGCTCAGTTGCACAGCACACACATAAAAAGCTTGGAACAGCAGCATGTGCCTGTACTCTGCATGCAAATTCTGGTCTCCACATGCACCCATAGCCTCATGTTCATACACCAACATGTTCACACACAAACACACAAAGTGGAAGGGGGACTCTGGCTAAACCAGCTGCTGGGGTTTGGATTTCAGGGCTCAAACTCATGCAGATTAATCCACACAATGAGGTGTGACCAGGTTGGACTGCCAGGAGGTGATTAGGACTCTGTCCTCTCAAATGGATTAATCCATCTGTGAATTAATGGATTAGGGGACCTGTGGGTTATGAGGAATGGCCTTGTAAAGAAGGAAGGCTTGCTGCCTCTCACTGTGTCCTCCACTGAGCCATCCCGCAGGAAGAAGACCCTTGTCAGGGGCCCAGGAGATGCTAGCACCATGCTTCAGACGTGTAAACTAAATTCATTCTACATCAGCTCTTCCTTCTGTGGTGACCTGCAGTATTGTTGCTGGGAGCAGGCCAGGGTGATGAGACAGCACAGGGGTGGGGTGGGGGTGAGGAATTCAGCCTCTCCTAACTAAACCAAGCAGCAGATTTAACTCTCCTAAGGAAAGGGTCGTTTGTTTCCACTGCCTTCCGCCACCCACCATATTCAACTCCAAATATTAGAGCCTGCCTCTTCAGCTGCTGCTTCCCTCCACCGTCTCTTCGCTGGCACTTGAGTGCCTCTGTGGCATTGCCTGCTTTGTCTCAGTCGGCTTCTGGAACCTACTGCTGCAACAGAAGTTGCCCTGGTACAGCAGGCAGCACTTACCATATGGAAAGGGGGCCTCTCCTTTGTGATTTGAGACATTTCTCTCTGACAAGTCTGCTTAGGGACATCCCAGATTGGAATTCTTGTCACCAGGACACTGAACTCTTCTCTCTCCTATCCTCGATCTTCCTCCCAACACGTTCTCACTCTGCTTTCGGATGCCTCTTAACTAGCTCTTTCTCTAACCAAGGCTAACCACTCGCTTCTCTTCACCCCACCCGCCCAGGAGCTGCCTGTCCCTGTCTCTGTCCCTCTAAATGGTTCTCTGGAGCCTGCTGTTTAAGTCCCCTCCTGGGTACTGTGCCCTCCTGGGTCTCCTTCTAGTAGAGCTCCTGCCGGCGACCCTAGCCCGCTCCACCTCTTCACTGTCCTTTTCTTTCCTGCTTGCCCTGTTCTCAGCTGGCTTCTGGCTCTAACCATGGGCTCTGCCATTGAGACTACACACCTGCTTTCTCTAATCTCCTTAGTCTCGCTGCAATTGGCTTGGCCAAAGATGGCACACTAGATGTCCAAATTCTCACTGACTGTGACAACTTCTGCACAAACAAATGACTCCAAAGTCTCTATCTCTAAATCTTATCTGCTCCCCACTCTCAAAAATCTCTTCTCTCCTAGCCTTCTTGGCTCTGCTTGCTCATCTCTCCCTGTGATCATTAAATTCAATTCTACGGAGATCCAAATGTCTTTGGGGTGTAGATAATATTAAAATTCTGTTTTATGTTCTTCTACTCCATAAAAACTTGGGTTATGACCCTCCCTCTTCAGACCCTAGCATGCTTGTTTGAAAGTTTCCTCCAAAATCTCTGTCCTGGGTCAGGTGGACCACCTGACTCTGGACAGGGAGGAGAACAAAATGTAACAGCCCAGGAAGAGACCGTGTGACTTAAAACAGCTAAAATGTACACTGTTCCCTACAGGGATCACAGCTGCTTATCTCACATGCCTTTCCATAGTTTTGTCTAGTTCTTTAGATATTCCCTTCTCTTAAAACTCTAAAATTTTTTGCTGAAATATAAACTTCATCTCAAGATTTGCAAGACTATTGTGTAAATTCTCTTTATATCAGGATTTGTAATTTGATTGGGTGAGGATTTTTTAAAAAAGAAAATCTGTAAAATCTTAGTGGGTGGTGATGCTTCACACCTTTAATCCCAGCACTTGGGAGGCGGAGACAGGTGGATCTCATTAAGTTCCAGGCCAGCCTGGTCTACAGAAGGAGTTCTAGGTCAGCCAGGACTGTTACACAGAGAAACCCTATCTCAAAAAAAAAAAAAAAAAAAAAACCACACAAAGCTGGAGTTTATGGTGCATGCCTTTAGTCCCAGCACCTGGGAGGCAGAGGCTGGCAGATCTCTGTGAGTTTGAGGCCAGCCTGGTCTACAAAGCTTGTTCCAGGACAAGTTCCAAAACAATACAGAGAAAACCTGTATTCAAAAAAAGAAACAACAACAAAAGAACCCCTGTATAATCTGTAACAAAAAAGTCAGTTTAAAACTTGTAATAAAAAATGTTGATTGTTAAAAAAATCTATACATAAGTAATCTTAATTTGCTATAGTCATGTATCTTGTTTATAGAAAATAGAACTTACAACAAATGTGATTAAAGTTTGTAAACTCCTAAGGTTATAAACATCTACTCGAGTTAACAGAAACTGACTTAGAGATGTATGGCTAACCACTTAAATGCCTTTGCTAACTGTGTTCAAAGCCAGGCTTCTAGAAAGTTTTAGATAAGGAACAATGTATGTTTGATGAATAAGATATGTTTGATAAATAAGGTTTATAAACTCCTAAGGTCTATTCAGGCTAGCAGAAATTGACTTGGAGATGTGTGTATCGCCTCTTTGTCTTTGCTAACTTTGTTATGCTTAAACTATTAGGGTAACTGAGTCATACAAGGAATTGATATATTGATATTCTGCAATGGTGCATCAGGAAAGGATTGGGAAAGTTAAGGTTCCCAGTCTCTCGGTGGACTGTATTTATGGTTCAAAGCTTTATCTTGATACTAAAGGATCTTCAACTCAAAATTTTAAAGCTCTAGCAGGGATAAAACTATAAAATCCTAATCTTTTAAAAGCTACCAATTTATTGTATGCAAGTTAATGGTTAGTCACCTTATAAATGATCCAATTCTTCATTTTGGTTTGGGTTTTTTTTTTTTTTTTTTTTTTTTTTTGAGACAGGGTTTCTCTGTGGTTTTGGAGGCTGTCCTGGAACTCGCTCTGTAGACAAGGCTAGCCTTGAACTCACAGAGATCTGCCTGCCTCTGCCTCCTGAGTGCTGGGATTAAAGGCATGCTTCATCGACGCCCGGCATGATCCAATTCTTTAACTTTGCCCAGAACTATGCTTGTAGTACTGAAGTACAAATGCAATTCATTTACGGGGACAAATTTCAGCCCTCTGAATATGCAGTCAGTATTAAGCCTGAAGAAGGTAACTAAAAACAAAAGTTTGTTTAAAACAAGATATGCTTAATAGATTAGATGACGTCCCTTAAACCCCTCTGAGAGATATGATAAATATGGCATTTAAAGTGTCACTGAAGGCTTCCCGTGAGAGACTATCTTCTGGAAGCAGCAGCTGAGGCTGTCTTCAAAGAAGATGGGATGCTGACCACTGGGCAAAGAACTGCCTCGTGCCTTGTCTGCTGCAAGGGCCTTTCCAAACTGTGGACACCGTTTGCTTTACTATCCTACTCTGTCAGTGTTCCCAGGTTCCTCCTCCAGAGAAAAATCTCTCAGACCTTCTGGGTCTGGTGGCAGAAGGCTGATGCTGCGCTGTGTGTAAGCATCCGAAAACTCATGGCATGTGCCCCAAGGGTCATCAGGATCCCAGTGGAGGATCCCAGGCTGGCTTCCAGGTAGAGGCGAAGTCTCTGCCATTTTAAAGATACAGAGGCCATACCGATTCTACTTCCTACTCAACTTTATCCTCCTCACAAGTCCGTGATGGTGCTGGAAGTGAGCTGTAGCCTTGTCAGCTTAGCTGCGGCAAGCAGGCCTTAGCCAGAAGAGGCTGCAGTTGCCTTGTCCATTTCATATGTTAAATTCAGGCCTTACCTTTTCTAGAGCTACTACTAGGTCTCCTTATGAGAAAGGCAGACTCACTGACAAGGTTACCTTGCTGACAGGGTTCACACTGAAAAAGAAAAGCATAAAATGGGTCTCCAGGTAAAGACAAATTCAAGCTATTACGCTATTACTAACTAAAACATTTATTTTTTTACTATTCTCAATAGCCAACTACCTATGCCTTTCTGGCAAATGGCTGAATGGAAGAAAAGGTTAAAAGTTTATGTGAGAGCCTTAGGAAGTGATTAAAGGTATGTGGGAAAGAGAGAGAGACTTAAAGATGATACATGCCCCCACATTTGGGAGGCAGAGGCAGGCAGATCTCTGTGGGTTTGAAACCAGCCTGATCTACAAGAGCTAGTTCCAGGACAGCCAGGCTACACAGAGAAACCCTGTCTCAAAAAACCAAAAACAACAACAACAACAACAACCACAAAAATGATAATACATGCTATTAAAACTACAAAAGCCAGAGTTCAATGTAGTTCTGAAGTTATTAATCTAACCTTGGTAAAGCTCTGCCTACTATTATAATCACAGGCTCAATTTTTTTTTAGGTTTCCTTTGGTTGTTTTCTAAATATAGACTTAAAAATCCTTCTCCTGGTGCTGAAAGCATATACCCAGCCCTCTGTACAGAGTAAAGAGTGTTCATGATTTTAACCCAGCACCATCCTTTGGGTCCTCAAGCTTTTGCTGACCCAAAGGTGTAAGTTTACTCCAGCTGTTCACAGACATTGTCAACTGCTTTTTCTACAATGAGGGTTTCAGTGTAGATTGCAGACAGTGGTCATGCAAATATACCAAAACTTTTGTCTCTTTTTGTAAACATTAGAAAACTCATATAAGCTTTAGGGAATTGTGACTTGGATACACCTATCACATGTCGAACTGACTCCAGGGAAGTACGCCAGTCAGCAACTTAAGCTTCCCCACCTACTACTTATCCCTGAGGGTGGGCTCTTTCCTCCCCCTGGGAACCTTCCATACCCACTACTAATGGGACCACAGTGTACACCCAAGATAAAGATTTCCTCCTAAGTTCCTTAACTTTACCTTTCAGTCTCCGGTGTATATCTGTCCCAGCAATTTTCCACTCAGCTGACAGACACCATCCAGGAATCAGCTGTGGCCTGAAGGCTGCTCCAAAATGGCCTGCAACATGCAAGCCCCAGGCTAGATTGAATAGCCCTGGACCCTGCTGAAAGCCACTGTCCAGCCAGTGAGACTGCTCCCTGTCTCTTCAGGCTGGGTCAGCAAATGAGATGCTCTGACAAATCCCCTTCCCCTGGAGGCCTTTGACTCTCATTCCAGCCTTCCCTCCCCAACAGTGTCCTAGTTTCAGTTGTGAAACAGTTACAGAAGACATTACCGCACTCCTTTCATTAACAAAAGACTCTAATGGTTGTTCCAAAGCAAACTCCAGTTCCCCAGACTCCAAAAGGCAGTCCTGGACTATAGGAGGAGTTCTGATGGTTAGATAAAAGTGTTCTTCAAAAGACATGGGAAACTAGTTCCCATCTACCAAAAGGAGTCATTTCCCTTGCCTCTAGCAGAATATCTTCTGTGCTGCCTATTAGCATCAAAGCTCATGCTGGCCTCCAGGCTCCCTCGGTATCACAGGTACGAGTTACACATTTCAAAGTCCATGCATGCTAGTCCTTCTCACCTCCTACCCTACCCCTAACTCCATACAGCTCATGGCTTCCCTCCCCACAGCATTCTCCCTATGTGTATACTGCCTCCCTCTCAATACATTTTCTCTATTCTGTCTCCCATACTTTCTCCTCTCTCACAGATAGCCCTGGCCAGGTCCAATCTACTGACCATATTCAGTCTACTTCTTTCTCTCTCTGCTTTAGACCTTTCCAGATGCCTTTGGCTGTTCTCTCTCACACGTACAATAAAAGCCTTCCCTTTAACCATACCATGGGGTGGTCATATCGTCAGTTTGTACACCCACAAACCAGCAGAGATAACTGCTTGTCTTGTGCATGCCTGCATACATGGTGCTGAGACTCGAACACAAGGCGTGGAGCGGACAAGTGCTCTCCCCCCTCCCCTTCCCCGGAACTACATCAGAGCAGAGACATGGCTGAAGTGAGGGCACTATGGTATAACTGGGGAAGTATTCTATAGAAGCCGCAGGACACAGGTGGCATTTCTGTATTTGTGGGACAGCCAGTGTAGCTGGAGTGGAGCGAGGGGACCGGCAACAGGAGTGAGGGGGGTCAGAAAGTGACTGGCAAATCACGTAGGGGGGTGCAGGCCAGGCAATTGTGGATTCAAAATTTGAGGGGCATGGTCTTGGGGCGAGGGTAGGCTTATGGTGATCTGGTCTGGTTTATCAACTCTGAATAAAGAAAAGAACTGAAAGCTGAGTCTCAAAGATGGGCACACCAGTATCCACGGCAGTAGCACGTACGGTGACGGAGGCTGAGACCACTCACAGGGAACAGAGGATGACAGCAGCTTATTCGAATGGTGGAACAGTTTCCAGCCTTAAAAGAGAAGCAGAGAGCCGAGCGTGTGGCTCATTAATAGAGTGCCTGCCTATCGAGACCCTGGTTTCGATCCCCAGCAATACAGAAACTGGATGTGACAGTGCGTGCTTGCAATTGTAGCACTTGGAAGGTGGATCCAGGAGGACCAGGAGTTCAGGCTCATCTTCATTCAGGGCTGCCTGTGCTTCAGGAAGCCCCTAAACAAGCAAGCAAGCAAACAAACAAACAAAATAGAAAGTGGTGGAAGCTAGGCTAGCTGTGTTGGCACAGTGAGGCTGGTACCAGCTTTGTAGACAGAAGCAGGACAGTCTCTTGAGCACACAAACCAGAGATCAGCCTCGGCAAGGCAGTAAGACCCTCATTTCAAAAACAAACTAGAAACCAAACAGGGTCCCTGGTGACTTGTGACTATCATCCCAGCTATTTGAGAAACTGAGGCAGAAGGATTTGAACGCAAGACTAGTCAACCACATAGAGTAACACTGTCTTTAACTTGGCTGGGCGGTGGTGGCACACACCTTTAGTCCTAGTACTTGCAGAGCCAGAGACAGGAGGATCACTGTGACCAGCCTGGTCTACAGAATGAGTTCCAGGACAGCCAGGACTGTTACACAGAAAAATCTTGTCTAGAAAACCCAAAGCCAACAAACAAGAACCATGTCTTCAAAAGTAAAAAGAAGCTGAGACTAGAGGTATAGTTCAGCAGTTAAAGCATGTGCTGCTCTCGCAGAGAACCTGGGTTTAGTTCCTGGTGCCCACATACTTCACAACTGTAAATAAATTCAGCTCCAGGGGGATCCGATGCCTTCTTCTGGTTTCTGTGGCCACCAGGGACACATATGGTACATTCACATACATATAGACAAAACACTCACATACATAAAAAAATCTAAATCTTAAAAAAAAAAAAAAAAAAAAGATTTTATGCACCGAACTGTAGGGGTGTCCAACCTCTGCCATCTTGAACACTGCCAGGAGACAGGGACTGGGACATACTGCTGGCCCTTTGCTGTCCATCCAAACCTGAGCTGGTGAACTGAAGTTCTGGGAAAAGCTGAGGTGTTTCTGACAGAGATCCACTGCAGAAAAGCAGACCTGACCTGAAGCCGAGGCCCTCAGAGCCCCAGAACTCTGCTCTCCACAACCAGCAAAGCTGGGAGAGCGCTCTGGGCCTGCCAGTCTACACACCAGACTTCAATTCTGACCCTGGAAATCTGCAGAGCACGAGGGCACCCGTGTCCACAAAGGTGACACCCGAGAATGTAAAACATCCAGTGATCTTTTTAGCCGGGACATATGATTTACATTGTGTGTACATGTGTAGTACTTATCTCGGGACAGTCCTCCTGCCTACTTCAGGTTCTTACAGTGCCACAGTCTTTGTTGACTGTGCTCAATGGCTAGAGACAGGCCATATCCCAAATCGTGGGAGGATACAAATGTGTATACATTTTTAAAAATTATGCGTGTGCATACATGAGTATAAGTGCCCATAGGAACCACAAAAGTGACTTTCAAGGCAGAAGTCAGAAAGACAATGGCCTCCACCTGGAGCTCATACTACACTTCACCTTGGCAACCAGCCTCCAAGCTATGAGGAAACTGGGGGGGATGAGGGCTGTGAAAGGAGAATGTTCCCACAAAAGACTCCAGAAGCCCCACTCCCACCCCAAAGACTGCCAACAGCAAACCCAGACCTTTGAGTAACCAGCGCTCACTGACTCCTAGCAGCTTACTGGTATTAGAAGGCTCTAGTATAAAGTCACCAACAAGCTCAGAGCTCCAGGGGATGGGAATACATGACAGGTTTATGGCAACTGGGTTTGAACGTCTGTTGGGATGGGCAATGATTTCTACCTTAAAGGGAGTTTGTTTATAACTTATGTTTTTCAAGACAAGGTTTCCCTGTAGCTTTGGGGCCTGTCCTGGGACTTGCTCTGTAGATCAGGCTGCCCTTGAGCTTAGAGATCCCCCTGCCTCTGCCTCCTGAGTGCTGGGATTAAAGGTGTGCACCACCACTGCTTGGCTCTGTAATTTATTTAGACAGGGTCTCTTGTAGCACAGGCTAGCCTTGAAATTCATATCCTCCTCCTTCCACCCTGCCTGGTTTGTGTGGGGCTCGGGGTTGAAGCCTTGTTCTGCATGCTGGACAAGCATCCTGCCAAATGAGCAGCCTCTCCACCACCCTTGTGTTTTTATGCAAAGAAAACACTATCTCTCACCTGTAATTTACAGATGAAAATCCTGGGATCCCTGCTTCCAGTCCATAATGAGGTGGCTACCTGTATTGCTTAAAGTTATTTTATTAACATTTTCATATTCTACTATGCAAAACTATTTTCTGCTTAAAATTTCTCAGTCTCTTTAAAAGAACCCTGGTCATGGTGCAGCTTCTTTGGGACCTCATCCCTGTAGCAGTTCAAGGAGCAGGTCCTGTAACAGCCAGGGGTCTCCCCTCCAGGGCAGACAGTCCCCTGCTAGGGCCCCAGCCTTTAATGTCAGCTAGGCCCCCAAGGACTGCCTATGCATGGAGCTGACTGCCCTGGCCCATCTCCAGCTGGGCAAGTGTTGAGTTGCAGGCCTCTGGCTGGTGGTGTCACCCTGGGAGGTACACTTTGGGCCTCATGGGCATTCCAGGGGCCGGCCCTGCAGAGTTCATTGCGTGGACCATCACGTAAGTGCATGGAGAGCTGGAAGAGCCACCAGGGCTCGGAGTTCCCATCCGGAAAGTCCAGGGGTCTTTGTCCACACTGCGGGTCACACCAGCCTGCTCTCTGATGTCGCTGAGGTCCCTGTGGGAAGAGGAGGCGTGAGCTGGGGCAAGAGAGGGATGGCTTGCTTCCAGGACCTTAGTGGACTCAGGCTAGACTACTGCCCAAGGGGCCATCTCCTTCTACTAGAAGTGACCACCCAAGCCCTGCATCTTCTTCCTGGACCTCATCTCTCATGCCCAACTCCCCAAGAAAAGGAACTTTTGGGGGCTGCTTCAGAGCACGAGAACCACAGGAGCCCAGCTGCCTGGCCAGGACCTGGGGGGGGGGTGACACAAGCAGGAAAAAAGTGTCCCCTTTGGGGCCGGGAGCTGGGCCACCTCACTTCTACACCCCCTGCAGCTCCCTCATTCCCCAGAGCTGGTCCTGCCCACCTGGTGGCCCCGTTCCCACCTCCAGCTTCCACACGTTAGGAGGCCTCTGCTCTATTCAGGGTGCCTGGCTGCCCCTTCTCACATGTGACCGTTCCCAAGATGCTGTCTCCCTCTGCTCCCCTGAGCAGTTACTTCCAACATCACTTCCTAGAGACATTTCCAGACAGATGCTCCTGCCCACACCTCCCTACCAGGAAAACTACAGGCAGCAGAAACTAAGCAATGGTCTAATGGCTTCATGAATAAGTGAATGAAATAACGAGTAAGTGCTAGGATTACAGGCATGTGACAGCAAGTCTAGTTTATACAGTATTGGGAACCAGACCCAGGGCTTCATGTTTGCTAGGCCAGCCCTCTACCAGCTGAGGATCAAAGGAGTGTGCCAGCACTTCCCAGCCTAGTGGAAGTTTTGTCATACAACAGGGAGATGAACATAACTCCCTACACATCTCTGTGACCACCCTTATGTGTTAATAGTAAAATCTCCAAGGTCTAATAGCTCCTATCCATAAAGGAAGGACAAGTAGACGTGTGGCCCCAGGACTTATCCCCAGGAGTTCCTGGGCTTCACAGTTCAGTCAATGAAATGGCAGTGTCTGGTCCAGGGTACCAGGTTCCCCTGAGAGATAGCATCTCCATTCTTCCATCTCACAGGATATAGTCATAACACTAATGAAGGGCCTATGGCCAGCTTGAGTGTGGCGGTGCCTATGACTCTGGCAGGCCTTGCCCTTTTCCCCATTCCCTCTGAAAACCATTAGATCACATTTCTAAAGCTATCCAATGTCTAATAAAAATCAAACACTTCATGCTAACACAGGGTTTCCCTCTTTACCTTTATAAACCACCATTTGCCTAAGTGCCATGACTGTCTCCCCTCTATTCAGGGGCAGTTCTTTGTCCCTCTGGGACAAACACCCCTTCCCCTTTGTCCCCTATCTCCTTTACCACAGCATCCTAGCCCATTCTAACACAGACCTCCTCCTTCCTGAACTTCAAAACTGACACCCGCAAGATCATTTGCTGCTGTTTTCTGAGTCAGAAAGCAGCCACTTTAACTTTTCTTCCCTATTTAATAAAAGAACTCTCTGGAAAATAGGTATTTGGGCGTGGTTTGTGCCTAATTCGGGAGCCAGGGAGGTCTCTTTCAACTATAATGCGTTGGGAGTGCCACAAGGTAATGACAGCAGAGAAATCTGGAAGCCAGCCTAGGCAACCTGATTATACAAAAGTAAATGCATTATCCCAAACATTCTCAACTAAACCACATTAGTCCCTGAGAGCTACGTTCCTCGTGAGAACTGGCTAAACTAACTTGTGAGGGACAAAGAATTGAACCATTCAGGCTACTTGACCTAAATAATCCACTCCTAGGATTAGCCCAAAGATGCTGCCTCAGAAAGATAACCAACCAGGGATTCTAGCGGAAAGCCTATAGGGACAGTCAGTTTCAGAGGTGATGTGACAAGACGGGAAGATGGATACTTCCTTTGAAACCATCAGGCTTGATACACCATATGGGACATGGAACCATACAGGTAGCCATCTCCATGCCTCAGTTTCCTCTCCTACACAAGAATTGACAAAATAGCAATAATCACAGCCAGTATTCAAGAGCTCTCAAATGAGCCCAGGGCAGAGTCACAGACCTGGACTCTGGCCATCTAAACCATGCAGGATATGCCAGGTAGTGGTGTCACTCGCCTTTAATCCCAGCGCTCAGGAGGCAGACCTCTGAGTTTGAGGCCAGCCTGGTCTACAGAGTGAGTTCCAGGACAGCCTCCAAAGCTACAGAGAAACCATGTCTCAAAAAACAGTGTAGGCTACAAGAAGCCCTTGATTCCTGCAAGACAAACAAGGCAGCTGAGGTGTGGAGAAGCCACGACCCCAAAGGGAAGCCAAGTGGTGAGCTGGTGGGAAATGAGCAGCACAAGCTGACCCAGAATGCAGTGAGGCAGGGCCCCTGCTGCCAAGTAAGCCATGGGAGCCAAAAAGGGATGGGAAGAGGATGGGCAGAGGATGCTTCTCCTGGATGTTTCTGTGTTCGTGGAATTTTCTTGCTGGGTGTGGTGCTAAATGCCTATAATCCTTGCACTTGGGAGGTAAAAGCAGATGAATCCAGAGTTCAATTTTGTGATCAGTCACAGTGAGTTTGAGAATAGCCTGGGTTCTATGAGGCCTGGACTCAGAAAACTAATTCTTTTTGAGAAAAAAAAAACCATATGAGTTTACTATGAAACTATAGCAACGAAATTAACACAGAAAGAAGAATTAAAGAGCCCATTGTGGCTCCTTCTGCATGATACACTGGAATCTCACGTCAATAAGCAAAACCATTCTTCTGGTGACCCCCAAATCACCATAGATTCAGGGGGATCACTTTGCACTCAGAACTCCCCTCACCCCCCACGATAGAGGGACATAGAGGACTCAACCTCAGCACAGGGACCAGACTTCTCCCTGGCAGTCTCTGACCCTCTGTTGCAGTAATTCTTAACCTTCCTAATGCTGCAACCCTTTAACACTCACTTTGTGGTGACCCCCAACCACAAATTAGTTTCATTGCTACTTTGTGTCTGTAATTTTGCTAGTGTTGGGAATTGTAAACAGCTGTATTTTTATGGTCCTAAGTGACCCCTGTGAAAAGGTCCCCCAGAGGTGTTGTGACCAACTGGTTGAGAACTGTTGCTGCTCTGGTGGTTTGGATGATGAGCCATGTACCCCATAGGCTCCTGTATTTGAACTTAGTGCCCAGTAGGTGGCGCTGTTTGAAGGTTATGGAACCTTTGGAGCTGCAGCCTTGCTGAAGGAATCACATAACTGGGGGGTGGGCTCTGACAGTTTACAGCCTCTCCCCACTTCCAGGCTGCTCTCTGCTTTCCATTTGCAATTGAGAGGTGATTTCTCTGCTTCTTATTCTGGCTGCCTCTGGCATCAAATTTTCTTCTGGAGTCACTTTGATCATGGTATTTTTTATCACAATAATGGAAAAATAACTGATATAACCCTGTACAGAAGACGCCTGGTGAGACCCCTGGTGAGAATTCACAGTTCAGTGTGGAGACAGCAGGGACAATGTGTCTGTGCTGGTTTGTTGTTTTTTGTTTGTTTTTTCCATCCATAGTTTCTCTGTGTAGTTCTAGCTGTCCTGGTACTAACTTTGTACTCTGTATATCAGGCTGGCCTCAAACTCAGAGACCTACCTGCCTCTCTCTGTCTCCCAAGTGCTGGGATAAAGGCATGTGCCATCATGCTAGGCTTGTACTGTCTGATTTTATGTCAACTTGACATAAGCTACAGTTAGCTGAGCGGAAGAGAGTCTGAGAAAATCTTCCATAAGATCTGGCTATAAGGCATTTTGTTAATTAGTGATTGATGAAGGAGGGCCCAGCCCATTGTGGGTGGGGCCATCCCTGGGCTGGTGGTCCTGGGTTTTATAAGAAAGCAGGTTGAGCAAGCCAGAGTAAGCAGGCCAGTAAGCAGCTCCTCTCCATGGCTTGTGCATTAGCTCCTGCCTACAGGTTCCTGCCCTGTTTGAATTTCTGTCCTGACTTCCTTCAGTGATGAACTATGATATGAAAGTATAAACCAAATAAACATCCCTTCTGATGTTTCACCACAGTAATGAGAAACCCTAGTTAGGACAGGGTGTCTATATGAGACCTCCAGCCTGAACTTTAGGAGTCCAGAGCCCAGAGGCCAGATGCCGAGTGCAAAGGCAGACACACCAATGACAACTGCAACTCTAGGGGTGGTTTCTACTCTACCTACCATCAAGGTAGCCAGAAAAGGCATGTCTCAGGGTGAGGATATGGCTCGGTTGGTAAGAGGGCTCACCCAGCATGCACAAAGTCAATCTCTAGACTCGCACAGAGCAAGTATGCTGGTGCCTACTTGTAATTCCAGCACTTGGAAGGTACAGATGGGCAGACCGGGAGTTCAGGGTCATCCGTAGTTACATAACAAGCCTAGGCTACATGAGATCCTATATGAGAGAAAGACACAGAGGGAGAGAGAGACACACGATGGGGAGGGAGGGAGGGAGGGAGGGAATGTGGAGACCGGAGAGGGGGAACTCTGGTACAGCAGACAGTAGTAGGAGGGCCCAGGGTCTCTGTCAGCTACCTCAGCCCATTGAGTTTTTGCTTAAGGTGATCACAAGCGGGAGGGCTAGGATGTCAGTCAGGGCAGAGCACTGTCAAGCAGCTTTGGGGTTGGGAGTTGAGGCACCAGAGGAGTAGGTGCATCTGAGTCCCAGAACGTGGGGCGGCCAGTGTGCCAGGACCTGTCAGAGCTTGGGCTGGGGAAAGGGTACCCCTAGGACCCCCTCAGCCCATGACCTGGGCAACCCACGTGGTGAAGCTGTGGTTGTCATGGGCCTGGCTGTGCTGAATCCCCGGCTTGCCACCACCACCACCACTGGAGCCACCACGGCCAACATCGATGCTGCTGCTGTTATTGTAGTTGTGTCCCTTGAGGCCCAGGTAGGCAGCTTGTACCGTCTCCAGGTCCTCGCCTCTCAGCTGGTACCAAAGCTGTGCCGTCCTGGAGGAGAGAGCTCAGGATGAAAGGCCTTGAGGGGCCCCTGTGTCCCAGCTGTGCACATGCAGAAGCGTCCTTACACAGCTCATCTTGGCTCTAGGTGGCAGTACCCCAGTGAACAGCGGCAGAACACTCTGGGCATGGGAGCCAGGCGCCTGTGCTGTTCCATATAACAGCCAGGGACAGGAAAAGCATGTAGGCGTCAATGAAAAGCGGCTTATCAAACAAGAGGTGGAAATTTCTAGCAAGAGGCAGTGCTGACTGCTGAACACCCCATGCTGTTAGTCACAGAACAAACAGCACTGCCTTTTAAAAATTGGTTCATTCATTCATTCATTCATCCATTCATTTTTGCAGTGCTGAACAGCATATACAGGATCTTCATTTTTTTAAATTACATTTTTATTTGGTGGTGAAAGGTACATATACCACAAGGCACATGCAGGGGTCAGAGGACAACTTATGGGTCAGGTCTCTCCTTCCCCTGTGTAGGTTCAGGGTTAGAACTTAGATCATCAGATGTGACAGCAGAGCCTTTTACCCATGAGCCTTCATACCTCCCCCAATAGCACCCTTAACAGTGAGTAATGTAGTGGACTGGTGTGTGAATGTTTTAACACAATGAAACAATGGGAACAAGAAGTTAATTGCTGCCAGGTATGGTGGTGCACACCTGTAGGGACATCTATCTGTGGCATCCCAAAATGCCACCAATACAATAGACTGTCATATATGTGTGCAGGTTCACTGATTTGTCCCCTGTATGTGGACAGGGAAATGGTTCAATGGGGGGAAACATTTGCTGTGCAAAATGCATTCAAATCCGCAGAACGCATGTAAAAAGCTGGACATATGAGTGTCTATAATCCCAGTATTCCTGACAGACACCCAAGGTTGTCCTGTGACTTCCACATGCACGCACCCATGTTCATACATGACCAACTACATATGCACACCAACACAGACAGAGGGACCACACACTTGAGCCCAGACACACATGTGGGCTCACACACGCACACGTGTGCACGCACACACACACATACACACACACACTGTCCCGTGTCTTCACAGCCCAGCTATATGCCTTGGGATCCCCAGAGCCATATGCTGTGGCTGTCCCCATGAGGACAGATGGGGCCATGGGACCCTCAGACACTGCCCCAGGGTGCCTGGCAGGTATAAGAAACCCCACAGCCAGGCCCACCTCCCGGAAGGACACCACTGCACCTGTGGGCACGCCGCTCCTCACTCTTCTTGACACACTTGAGGAGGCAGCAGGTGAGGAAGGCCATGGACATGAGCAGGATGACGGCACAGCTCACGATGGAGGCGATCACTGCCACCTTGAAGCCGAAGGTCTCATGTGGTGGCACAGCTAGAGGAAGAAAACCAGTAGCTCCTGGCACAGTTGGCCCTGACCTGCCAGGCTCAGGGTTGGTAGGGAGGGGCCCACAGTGAGCTCCATTTCGGGGGAAGGCATTCAAAGCTCCAGTGGCTAAGGCAAAGATTTGCAAAGAATAGATTTAAAGGGACTTATGAGGGAAGATGTTCGTTCTCAAGAAGCGACATTCGAGGTGGGTTTAGCAGGGTGCACAGGACTTCACAGAATAGTAAACTGAGTAAGTTCTAACAAGGAGTACAACCCGGAAGCCCCTAGCCCTGCAGAGGCCCCTGGCCCTGACCCACCGAAGTCTTGACTACAGAAGGCACCAGCAAAGGCAATTTTTACAATGCCCAATGCAAAACTCCTCAGGGGCTTTCTCAGCTCACCATCCTGAAAAGGGCAAAGACAATGGACATGGCTACCCCTTATGCAGGGTCAGTTGTGTGACCTCAGCTGTCACTGAGAACACGTTCCATTAGATTCTCAGCAATAGTCTTTGAAAAAGGCCCCAAGATTGTAATTTGAATAAGCAAAAAATTATATAAACTGTAGGTACATAATAAACCTGCGGCAGGTCTAGCCCAAGTCCCCATTCCATTCTTAGCCCCTGGCTGGATGCTGACCATTTAGAGTTTAGACTCCAGCTCTCTAGACAGGCCATGTCTGGACAATGGTGGTACAGATCTGTGATATGGGACATCAGCTAAGAATCGGCTGCAAGATACAAGGGTATGTATGCCCTTTGTCCTAGGGGCCTAACCCCATAGAGCTCATTCCTGGGATACCCTGCCTGCCACCACCTGAGTTATGACGTTGACAGGTTAGCCCTGCCATTTTGGGTTTTCTGTCTCTCAGAATCTAGTCCATCACAAGAGACAGCCAACCCCAGGGCCTTAAAGGCTCTGAGAAGTCCTGCAATACACACACACACACACACACACACACACACACACACACACACACACACCAAACTAATTTGCCTTTGTGCACCAACAAAACATACCAGCCTTCACTTAGGAAAAGGCCACATGGGATACTGGACAGTCAAGGCAGGTCCTACTTGTGCTACAAATGCAACTAGACAACTAGAAAGTGTGTCCTCCTTCCTGAGACAGGCGATCCAGGGCTCTACGCTCCCAATTCCTAGAATTTCTTGGCACCTAGAACACCCTTCAGGGTTTGCCTGAGGCATTCATGAAGGGAGAGTGGGTAAGGAAGTGGCTAGGGTTTGTTTCCCCACTTGGTAGATGACAGTGACCGGGACACTAGTGACCAGTCAGGGGCCAGGGCAGCAGCAGGACTGAAGCCAGCCCTGAGTCTGATAGCTGTACTCAGTCGCGGTAGAGGCGACAGTGGGAAGAGAACCCTCAAAGTGAAACAGCCTGTGACAGGACCTCAGCTACCTTCAATGTGACAGTATTTGGGGCCCCCGTCTCACCACCCCACCAGCAGCTGAGCTGGGGCCTGCGGCATCTTGGGGCTGGCGGTGGGGGGGGGCTTACCTTTGCACACAGGGCTTCCTGAAGACCAGTCAGCCATACTCCCATTCCAGGCACAAGTGAGGAGGCCAGACCCCACCATCTGGTGTCCAGAGGGGCAGTGGAACATGAGCACAGTTCCCAGGGACGTGCCATTTCCACGGACAACTTGCAAGGTGCCTTGAGGGGGTGGGTGGAGCTGAGCACAGGTGCCTAGAGAAAGAGGTAGCTGTGAGACTGGGGTGTGGTCAGCAGGGGCCAAGAGGCAATGACTCAGCTCCTCAGCAGGAGGCCCTTCAGAGCTGGGCGGACCTTAAGTGAATAAAATCTGTAGGGTCTGAGGATTGTGACAAGACAATGCACAATGATTAGATAAACATTGTTCCAAAGGCAGGAGGGGGCGGGCTGTGGTGGCACATGCCTTTAATCCCAAGCACTTGGAAGGCAGTCGGATGTCTATAGAGTGAGTTCCAGGACAGGCTCTAAAGCTACACAGAGAAACCCTATCTCAAAAACAAAAAGCACCCTAAAACAACAACAAAACACCAGCGTGAGCCACCAGGCCCAATTGCAAGTGCTGTTAACCATGGCGTCACCCCTCCAGCCCCAAAGTGGCTGAGATTAAAAGAAAAAAAAAAATGAGATGTGTCACTATGGTACAGCACTCATCTAACATCAAGACTCTGGGTTCCATCCCAGCATGATACAACTAACAATGGTGATGATGGAAACCAGTATCCCCTGGGGGTAGAAAAGGGACTCCCCAGGTTGTAGTGATGGCCAAGCCTTCTTAAATGGAGACTGGTGAGTGTGAGGGCTTACTTAGCACACACCATGACGCCACCTCCATTCTAGTGAGCAGGGTGCCCACCTTAGAGCCTGGCACGACAGCAGATTCTGGAAAGCACCCTCATCTCTAGCAAGAAGCATAGGTTCACCTATCCCGGTATGAACAAACAGCCACCAATTACAGCAAAAGGCCCTGAAGCAGGGGCAGCGATGTTGTCCTTAAATGGGGACATAGAAAGGTCAGTGAGAATATGGCTCAGTTGGTAAAATGCTTGTCACGAAACCATGAAGACCAGTCATCCTGAGCTAGCTCTCACTGGCTTTGGGTCACTAGCTGTCCCCAGGTAGAGCCATAATTTGATTTTTTTTGGGGGGTGGGGGTTGAGACAGGGTAAACTCATTCTGTAGACCAGGCTGGCCTTGAACTCACAGAGCTCCACCTGCCTCTGCCTCCTGAGTGCTGGGATTAAAGGTGCACACCACCATTATCTGCCCATAATTTGAACTCTTGATTCCAGGGTCTCATCTCTCTTCATGAAGCACCAGCTGTCTCCACAGACATCAGGATAAGATGGAAGGAAACCGACGTCACAGACTTATGATGGTCTGCACTCCCCCTTTGCCTTCTCAGAATCATGCAGTGTGGAAACACACTATCCCGCTGGCCAGGGAAGTAGACGTGGCATTTTGCAGCCGTAGTAGACATGGCTGGGCAGACACTGGCCAGCCCCGGAGCTCTTCACCAGGATGCCAAGCAGCCAACACTTCCCAGTCCTCAATTTAGAGTCACAACTTCTGCATTCTTCTGCAGCTGAGCTGACAGAGCAGAGACCCACCCTGACCACCTGCCACCAGCCTGGTCACAGCCAGACAGAGAGGGGGTGGGGGTGGGGAGAGCAGCACCCACAGTGGCCCACCAGCATAGTGCTTTACTGAACTAGAACTTCACCCCAAAGGGTCCTGGCTGGCAGGGGTGGCCAGAAACAGAGGTATTCACCACATAGGATGGCCACAACAGACTTCAGCCTTCTATGCACTCTAGGCTGTGAAGCCAGGGGACCTAGTTCAGGGTTGCCTTTATCACCTGGGAACGTCTTACCCTGGGCTTGTGCCATTGCCTGCAAATGGAATTGAGAGGCAGCGATGCGAGAGGACTGGATGCAGAATAGTCTGTGGCCCATCAAGGAAACCACCCGTGGTCCACTTCCCCTAAATATGTCTTAGTTGCAGAGTGGGTGGGGCACACTGTGTCCCCACTCGGTCTATCAACAGCCACATCCGGTGCTCAGGGGAGGGCTCTGCTGGGACAGGGTGCCTGTCCTCAGCTAGTGACTGTAGGCCTTGGTATACCTCACAGCCAGGCAGTCATGAATCTTAAAAGTGCAGATTTCCTGCCCTGTCACTGAGCCTCTTAACTGTGGGAGATGAAGGGCGAAGTCACCAACAACCACCAAGAAAAGAGGACAAGTTAGCCCTGGCACACTGGTTGTCAGAAGCCCAGGGGCTTCCATCACACTAAAGAGCTAAACACAAGCAGAGAAACACTTCTAGTGCAAGCCCAACAAGAGGGATGGCAGCCCCAGAGCAGAAGGTAAGAAGAAGGCTCAGTGGAGAGGTGGCGGCCTGTGGCAGACTTGGGGAGACTCAGATGGAGGGTTACAAGTGCAGTCCTGGTCCCAAACATGGCATTCCTAGCCAGCTCTCTAGGGAACCCACAGGGTGTAGAGCCCAGCCTCCTAACTACTGTTTTTCCATTTTAAAAGTCAAATAGAGGAGTTTGGGCAAAGGACAGAGGTGGACAGAGGGGACAAGCCCTTCCTCCTTGTGTTATTCAAGCAGACTTCCGGCCAGGGGGCCCCCAACTTCCTTTAAACACAGCTGAAGGAAACACAGAGAAAATGGCCCTGACTGGGAGTGTCTCCCCAACACAAACCCCCAGACTTTCCCCCCCATTCTAGGGCAAGGAAAGACACATGGGCTCCTGGATCTGATCCAGCAGCAAGCTCCAACCCACATTCCACATTGGCCTCAGACTTTCCCATCTGCAAAATGGGTATTCTGCCCTACTGGGCCACAGGGAGGGTGGGGTTGCATGGTAGACACAGAGCCAGGACTGGTTAAGAGAATTTGCCTAGTGTCTCATGTCTTGATTTACCATGCATCGAATTAACTCCTAACCCTCTTGTCATCACCTCCCCAGTGAGAGGATTACAGGTGCCCCCACACTGGGTCTATACAATGCCATGGTTGGGATCCAGGGTTTCATTTATGCAGGCAAGTACTCCACCATCTGAACTGCATCCCTCAGGTAGGACTTTAAGCCATGTCTCAACCACTCCAGACCATGGTGGTAATAAAACACACACATGCATGCCAGCACACACACTCCATTCTCCCAAGTCCACAGCACAAGGGATCTCTATCTCGACAGGGGTCTCTTTCACCCATCCCTGGACCTGCAAGGCCCAGGTTCTGCTCTGAGGTGAACTCATCTTCTAGATAAGGAAGCTGAAGCCCACAGATCTGCTCAAGGCAAACACCAGGGTGGGCACCTGGGTTTCCTCAGCCTCTGGTGGCCTTGAAAGGAGCACAGGCAGCACTGGGCAGGTAGAGATAAGCCGTAAGTCTATGAGGCCTGCAACTCTCAGGGTGCAGTGGTGCAGGCTCTCAGGAGGCTCAAACAGGGCAGAGAACTCAAGGCCAGCATGAGCGACACGAGCAGACCTATCTCTTCAAGGGATTGCCAAGAGCCAGATGTGGTGGTTCACGCCTTTAGATCAAGCGCTTGGGAGGCAGAGGCAGGCAGATCTCTGAGTTCGAGGCCAGCCTGATCTACAGAGCGAATTCTAGGACAGCCAAGGCTACATAGAGACCTTTTCATGAAGAGGAAAAAAGGTGCTTACAGAGAGAGACTCCCAATTCAACATACAGACCCCAGTTACTCCTCATTGACACTCCAGACTCTCCATGTCTGATGTCTAAAAATCACACCCATCTGCTCCTCCACTGTTCAAAACTTTCCACCCAACCCAGGCCCAGCAGACACACGACTTCCTAACTGAACTTGATGACATCCATGTTCCCAGGAAAGCAGCCAGTTAACTGACAGCAGGTGGCTTTCAGCGCTCTCTGAGCACTAACTCTGGACACTGGACACAGCACAGTCCTTCACCGTGTCCTTGCGTCTGACCCTCTCTCCTCTGGGCACAGTTCCGGTACAGTTTTTACTTCAGTAACCCTGGGGGCCACTTTATTGTTCCGTGTGAAAGTAAACCATCAAGAGAGTGAAAAGCAGCAGAAAAATAGAAATGAAGCGAACGGGATTAATGTTAACATGAAAAACACGACCTAGCCTGGCCCTCTAGGCTCAGGGTAAAGCAAAGGACAGATGTGCACGGCAAGGCGACCCTCCCAGCCCATGAGGGTCTCTAGCCTGTCCCACCTGACAAAGCAACCCAGTCCACTTGCAGTAGCTGTGATCTCAGGTCCTTCCACCCTGAGGTAGCTGCACATGGCTGGATCTGGGAGGCGCCCCTCTCCTCCTCCCCTTCCCTCCCCCAGTCCTTGAGGCCAGGCGGATGCCTGGGAAAGAGCCTTGTTTGTTAATCTTTTATCTGGAACCTTGGACCACAGGCAGGGGGGCCAGCATCTTCTGTCCTTCCAGGAGCCCATGGCCCCTTCACCCTGACCTTAATAAGTTCCCTTTTATGTTGGCAGAGGCTGTATGAGTCCCGGGCAAGGGAAGGCAAGCCTCTGGGCACAGCCTTACCGGACCTGGTAGGCAGGTTTGTGTTCCTACCTGCCAATGAGTCCTTATGAAATTTTGTTCTGGGTCTGCATCTCTCCAAATGCCAAGTGTGAATCGTGGGGAGGGGGGTGTCAAAGTTCTTAGAGATGACTGACTTAGGCATACACAAGCACTCTGACAGCAGGGCCCCTGAGACACCAGCAGCCAGGACAACAACAAGTGGCTCTAACACTGGCTATGATCCTCCTGGGAAGCCATCTGTCCCTTTTGAGCCTATCTTCCCATGCCCCTGAAACCGTGGGCCAACTAGGCTGGGCTCCATATCATTGGTTATGTGCTCCTTTTCCACGGCAGGGTAGAGACTGTTCTAAACAGGGAAAACGTAACCCGAATCTTCTGGAGAGTGTATGATAAGGGGAGGGGGCCATCACACTGATCCACACTGGCTACCACTGGGCCTCCGTTTACCCTATATAATATGGGCACAGCAGGCTTCAAGGATGAAGAACACACCTGCTTCTTTTTGGACTTTTCAAGGTCCCTCCCAGAGTTACCAGGAGGTAGCTTCCAGCCACTGGAACCCTGTGTTCCTGGAAAACCCTGGGAGCACAGCCAAAACCATCCATCCAGTCCAAATAGGAGACCCTGGCTGAAGGGGGTAGGGACAATGGCAACACTCAGTCCCGCCTTGAGCCAGGAGACCACAGACCTCCAGAATGCCTCTGGCCTACTCATTAATGGGCCCATTCTACAGATTGTGGGAGCCACACATTCAAGTTACTTTATCCCAATTACTGGCTTTTGTTTTTGTTGTTTTTTAATAACACCAAACTACTTCCATGTGGCTTCAGGCCCCTTCTTTTGCCTTCCCAGCCTATTAAGCAAACAGGGCAGGCGGGAAGTCCCACTTACTGCATTATTCAAGGACAAGGCCTCTCTTTGTACTCTGCTAGTTCTGCCCACAGCCTGGAGGCTGGAACATACCACTTACTTATATCTCATAAGGGAACTGAGGCACAGGAATAGAACTCATCCTAGGTTTGAGCAGACTACAACCAAAGCTCCGACCAGGGACCCTGTGTCTGGGGCCTGCTTGGAAGCTGGGCCCAAAGGATACATTGCAAGGACACTAATCTTTCCTTAAGCCAGGCAGGGCAAGGGACAACCAAGACATTGGACTCTCAGACCTTCTAGAGTATTCCTATGCAAATAGCCTTTTGTATGCACACTCAGCAGGGCCTCAAGCCACCCTAGGGCCAAGGGCTAACCTTGGACAATACCAGCCACCTCTTCTAGCTGGTGACACCTACTCCTTCAGGATGCTATGCAGAAGGTGCTCACAGAGTACCCCCTTTCTCCAGCATTACCAGGCCCAAGGTTGGTCTCCCCAAACACAAAGGCACTCCTGTGGAGTAACAATTAGGAAGCTAAAACGAGCCACACTTGTGGGCCAACAATGGCCCAGGCACAGGTGGTAGCAGTTCTCAGCCTGTGTCAGGACACCTCTGGGGGTCCAACGACCTTTTCACAGGGGTGGCCTAAGAGTATAAGAAAACACAGACATTTACATTATGATTCTTAGCAGTAGGAAAATTACAGTTACGATGTAGCAACAAAATAATTTCATGGTTGTGAAGTCACCTCAACAAGAGGAACTGTATGAGAGGGTCGTGGCATTAGGAAGGTTGAGACCCACCGCACCAGGGTGAGAGAGGCTACCTTCAGTAATGGGGTCAAACCCTCCTCAAAGACACCTCCAGGCTGCACAGGACTGAGCTCTCGGGGAAAATGCGGGGTTCAGTTTGGTTGTTTCTTAGAGTGCCAAAGCACACTTTAGAAACGACAAATTTAAAAGCCACCCTCCCTCCTAGAGACCTTTGACTTTTGACAGCCTAGGCGCAAGTCGGGTCCCCGCTGTTGGATGACCTCAGCCTCTCCGCTCTCTGAGGTTCACTTTCCCGTTTTATAAAGCGAGGCTGGAGTGGTCACCAAAGAAGTCCAAAGATAACACCTCTCTCCCGCCCAGAGGTCACTCCGCCTCCCCCACCACTGGCCGCGCACCCCGCCAGGTGAAGCGGGTTCCGACTTCCGCAGGCGTCCGGGACGGCGGCGGGGCGACTATCGCCCAACTCGTGCAAACGCTAAGAGATGCCCGCCGCCTGGTTTCAAGTAGCTCGCTGGCCGGGTTCGGCTCAGCTGGGGTCGCCAGTTGGGTCGGTGGGAAGTCGGGAAAGTTCGTTCTCGGGGAGGCCTTGGCGGGGCGATGCACGCCCCCTTCCTGGACACGGTCCCAGCACGGCAGCCCCTCGCCCCTCCGCTTCTCAGTCTATGGAAAGGGCGCTGAGGCCCGCGGCCCCAGCCCTCACCTGTCAGGTTCCCTGGCACCGGCGTTGTGGTCGTGGTCCCGGCCCGCCCCCGGGGCCTCGCCCTGCCTCGGAGGGTCGCAGCCACCCGGCGCATCCTGAGCGCTCTGCAGCGGTCAGGGGAGCCTGTCTGGGTGGGGCGGGGTCTAATTCAGGGGCGGGTCTTTAGGAGGCGGGGCTTCTTCTAGCCACACCCAGGACACGCCCTTCAAGACGCTAGCGTTGAACTTTAGTCAGGTCCCGCCTACGCCTTGGGGTGGGGCCCGGTTGACTGAGGCGGGGACTTGGACACCTGGCGAGGATTTTTGTGGAGCCCCAGGCTGATCGCTCAGAAGTCATACCTTGAGCTAGAGTCCCTCGAGTAGTCTGCATGCCTTTCCTCTCTCGACCCTTCTCCACAAGGGCCAGGCGGGTCACATTAGAGAGTTCTGGTAGATAACAGAACCGGGCTCCAGCCAGGCAGGCTCTCCAGCTTCTGCTTTCTGAGCAGTGAGAGATGCCTCCTCTTTTTCCTCTAGAGTCAGGGTTAGTTATACCCACTAATATCCCCTTTCCACTTGAACTCGTGGGTCATCGGTGATGGCTTTCTTCAATTTCCTTAAGCCGAAATCAAGCTTATGTCCGTTCTGCCACATCGTGAAAGGCAGAACCACAGACCCCCTTGTGATACCAACCCCCCTTCCACCTACTGGTGGAGCACATTCTGAGACACCGTGCTCCCTGCCACGTAGCCAGAGAGCCCACTGCCCTGTGTGGGTCCCTCTCTGCCAGTGGAGGGCAGTTGCCTGTAGGATCATGGATGGGACTCACAGGGATCTGAAGTGCCCCTGATTTGCGGGTGGAAGTGGAGACAAGCGTGAAAAACGGCACACCCTGTGTAGTTCAGGCCTCCAGGTGATCAACAGTTCTGGCCCACAGACTATTTAGGTGGGGATGCTTCCTAGGCCTGCAGAGTTCCGCGCAGAACAACAGTATCTGTTATCTAGTCACATAGGAGGTAGGAAGGCAGAGATGGGGTCTGGGTAGGGCCAGAACTCTCCAAAGTGTGCAGGGAGCGCGTTAACTTTTTCTTTAGATTTATTTTACTTTATGAATACGAGTGGCTGCCTTGCATGGCACGCCTTTAACCCCAGCACTCAGGAGGCAGAGGGACCCTGTCTTGATAAACAAAGACAAAAAAAAAAAAAAAAAAAAAAAAAAAAAAGGGAATTTCATCCTCAAAACCTTTCACAATGGATCAAGCCCCTAAAGTTTCATTGTCAAAGGGTAATAAGATTCACCTAAGAGTGAAACACTCATGGGCTTCTGCTCTTCTTAAAGATGTTTTGCCTTTTAAGAATAAAAGGGCTTTTTTTAAGTGACCCAAATTTGTACCTCCAACTAGCTAGATGTTAAGGGAAACCAGACTTTCCTTTTTAAATGTTTCTGCCAGGTCCTTTGGAGCCCTCCATGGGAACTATTAGTGTTAGCTTCCTGATGGCAGGTTAGGGGAAGGATATGAGTCAGGGGGTGCTGGTTATGTTTGGGTTATGACTACTTCGAAGTCCTACCTAGCAGTTGAGCCAACTTGTCAACAACTAACATCAACTTCATGTTCAGAAATGATAGCTTGGAGATACCTTGAGGGCGTGTGTGTGTGTGTGTGTGTGTGTGTGTGTGTGTGTGTGTGTGTGTGTTTAGCAGAGGTGACTACTGAACACCTGCCACATACCAGGCCAGTTCAGGAGCTGAGGACACAACAGGGTACCAGGGGGACACTGTCTATTGGGAGCTGGCTCCTCCTGCTTGGTGCCAGGCTGCTGTTAGGTAGTGAGGTTTCAGGCATTCTTTCTTTTGGCCTTTTTACTCTTCCCTGTATTTGCTACAATGAGTGAGTGTGATCTCTTGTCAGAAAACAGGAAATAGGGCCAGCAAGATGGCTCAGTGGGTAAAAGTACTTGCTGCACAGGCCTAGCAACCTGGGTTTGGCCCCCAGAATCTACTAAAGGTGGAAAGAGAATCCCCATTCCACAGAGTTACCCTCTACCTTCACACACACTCATGTATGCACATACACACATGCTAAATAAATACATAAACAAATAAACAGGAAATAACTATTCGAGGAGGAGGACAGAGGGAATAAAAATGCCTGTAGAGATGCCAGAAGACAGCATCAGGTCCCAGGAAGCTGGAGTTACAGGTAGTTGCAAGCTGCCCGATATACGTGTTGGAAACTAGACTTGGGTCCTTGGGATTAGAGCAATAAGTGTTCTTAATTGCTGAACCAACTCCAGTTCCAGATAATAGATATTTTTCAAAGCTTCATGCAATCTCAAACATACTCAAGGGCATTGTGCTTTGTAGTTGTCAGAAAAGATGAGGGCTAGTTGACCACGGAGGCGCCTGCCTGTTATCCAGCACTTGGGAGGTAGAGGCAAAAAGATAAGGAGTTCTAGGCCAGCCTATACTGATACCTTGTTTCAAAAACCAAAATGAAAACTAAAGGCAGAAGCAAAAGAAACAGGGAAGGAAGGAAGGACAGACAAAGGCAGGAAAGGTATGAGATGGCGCTCATTCTGAGATGGGGAAACCAAGGCTCAGAGAAGGACCCTTCTGGCCCAAGGTCACGTAGCTGTTGTGATTAGCCTCATTATGATGATCTCAAGAGTTCCCTTCTAAGCATACTTTTCCAGAGGCAGCCTTGAGTCTTCATTAGTGGGAGGGAGGCTGCTCCCAGATAAGCTGGGGGGTAAGAAGGTGACCTGGTAGCTCATGGGTGACCAGAGACTTAATACTCAGGGCCTGTTAAGCTGCTTTGATACCTAGCTCACACACAGTGAGAAGGACAGACCTCTAGGGCCAGGCTCCATGTGTGACACTCCCTCCCTCCCTCCCTCCCTCCCTCCCTCCCTCCCTCCCCCATGATGCCCTCATACATGCTAGACCATTAGCTGCCTAGTCTTAGCAATTGTTGGGTTCCAGTACCTCAATTCTAACTCTTCTTGTCTCTGCTGGGCCTGGCCTCTGGGGGCCCCAGGTAAGCCTCTGCCCGTTTGAGGGCTCCTATCTCTCCAAATCTCAGTGAAAAGGGGTGACAGGTTGTGGCATGCCAAACACCCCAGTGAGGGTATTCTTTTTGTGACCCAGTGAGTTTCATTAGGGTTTGCTTACAGGAGCATAGGCGTATAACTAGTGGCTACATCACAGAGGATGATGTTTCTCAGTGGGGTGAGGGGCCTATAAGTTCCTCTGCTAGTGATTCTTGACTCCTCTAGGGCAGGAATCTGGGAGAGTGTCTCAATATCCTCTAAGACTGGCCAGGGCTCGTCCACATGGGGACATAAGAAGGACTCTGACCCTGGAAGTTGCTTGAAGATCTCCCACTCTACCGAGGCCTGAAACACTGGTGAGGGTTGGCCCAGAACAACACAATCCATCCCAGAGCCTCCAAAACCGTGAGCCAAAATAACCTTTTATTCTTCCTAAGTAGTTACCTTGGGTATTTTGTTACAGTCATAGAAGAGATGATGATTGGAGAGCGATTTGGCCAAAGGCAAATCTGAACCCCAGCCAACAAATTTCGTTAGGAGTTATGGGCTTAGACCTATCCCCCATGGCCTGATGCTCTGCCCACAGCAGTGGCCCTGCCCTGGGGCCTTGGGAGCAGCCACCAGCCTGCTTTCTCCAGCTTGCCTCTGCAGCGCCAAGCTCTAGTGCTTTCACCTCACCCATGTAAGTCTCCTAGTCCACGATAGCCACATGTCTCCTGTTGTGATAGTCTCAGAAAACCTGTCAGTGTCCCAAGTAATTCGTGGGTACCATCCGGCAAGAGTCTTTGCTCATCTCCTCTCTGTTCTTCAACTCTGAGATGAAACCATCACCTGTGGGCCACACTCTAATTTCTTCAACTAGTAATGTTCAGTAACACTGTTGTGGGGCTTCCGTGGGAATCCAGTTCGCACCTGAGAGGGTGAGTGTGGATTGAGAAACAGCAGGTAACGATGCTAAGAAAAAGACAGAGGCACAGGACAGAGTCAGGAGGGCAATCCAGTGAATGAATACTGGATGTACCAAGTTTATTCTTCACCATTCTTAAATACCCCAACCAAAAAGGGGAACATGGCAAAAGACTTTGATATCATGTACAAGTAAGAAACAGATTTTCTTCCTTAATTCTTCAAGCATTTGATAACTACAGCTCAGACTCAATTTCTCGTTATCTGGCCTTGAAGGTCAAGAGTAACCACACCTCAGATCAAGTCTGTTGTTATTTAGACAAAACACCTACTACCAAGATCAAATGTCCTACGGGCCATGCCTTAGATCTTTAGGTCTCATGACTTACTAAGGACAGTTTTGAACTCTCTGACCTTGAGCCAAGATGAAGCAGAGCCCCAACAAAACACTTTCAGCATTGTGTTCAGACCTTTCTTTTTCTTTTCTTTCTTCCCCCCCCCCCCCAAGACATGGTTTCTCTGTGTAGACTTAGCTGTCCCGGAACTTGTTCTGTAGACCAGGCTGACCACAGAGATCCTCCTGCCTCTGCCTCCCAAGTGCTGGGCCACCCTTCTCAACACTCATTTCCTAATTTTAGCAACCTGCACAGGCTGTGGATCTGCCCATCAATTTATCTCTCTCCTTTTGTCTAACAGTTTCCTTTGAGATTGAAACATTGTATCCTGCAGGGAAGCTCCTCAAGCAGACAGATAAACAACTTAAAATCGCTTCAGTGAGTCCACAAAACTGATCAGATTCTCTACACCCTTCCCTGCCAAAGTAAGCAGTGAAAGCTGAGAGTCCCCTCTGCTCTAAGGATGCCTCCAACCTATTGACTCCCTCCAGCTGTGCAGTGAGGTCCAGGTTCCCAGCTTTTGTGAGCTTGTCACCCATGTGGGCCTTGGTGATGCAGCTGTCTTTGGGTCATTTCTGCTCCTGTAAGTAACCCCAATAAAACTCATTGATTCACTGAGTTGGACTTTGATGGTGTGCTGTGGGATCCCTACCTCTGGGGAGTAGATGTGTGTGTGTTGCATCTCCGCATGAATGAAGTTTTGAAACAAATCAGTGTGATTACTTTTCAGTGATTACTACAAGCACCCAGGAGAACCTAGACCACATCATCCAAGCATTCCTTGGTTAGATGTCCACCTTCACTGCTAATGAGTTCTACTTTCTTTCCACCCAGCACTATAGAACAACCATTGCCTAGCTTTCCACCACTCTAGAAAAAAGCACTTCCACTGCAGCCAGAGCCTGTTACATTCCTTCCAGGGCCCCGCTGGCTCGACACATCTCAGTGGTTCTGCTAGCATTCTGTTCATGGCAGATGTACCCAAGAGCTTTCTCCGCTGAAAGTCCACATTTCTACAATAGTCACTTTTTAATCCTTAAAGCAAAACTTAACCGTAATTTTAAAAAGTAGCAAAAAAGAATCGCGCGTCAAAATTAACCAGATCGAAAGACTTAACAAATCTCTATACAGTTAGAACAGCCATTCTGAAGCTATGCACTGGGTTTTACATTTTCTTTATTATGTTTTTAAACACTTCCCCACCATGAAAACAAACAAAAATCAGTGACGAAGTTAGAACTAGAAAAGGTCATTAGCTTTTTATCCTGTTTAATAACTTGTGTCGCTTACTTAGGTTTAGTTCTTCGCCTCTAATATCTAGCCTTTCTTATTCTCTTTTCTTCATGTTATACTGTACCCACACGTACATTTGTGCATATATGTATGTATGTATGTATGTATGCACACACACACACATATTATTGCCTGGGTTCTGCATGTGAAGGAGAACACACATCTTTTTTTTTCTTTCTGAGACTGTGTAACTTTGCTTAATCTTGTCCATCCATTTTCCTGAAAATTTTGTGATTTCAATTTTAGTAAGAGGTGAGTGGTATTTTCCACTTTATGTCCATTACCAAATTCTCATTGTCCATTAATCTGTTGATGGATGAATAGGGCTTTGATAAATATAGGTATAAATATTTCTATGACAAGGTATGGAGTTCTCTGGGTATATTCCAATGGGTGGAAGAGCTGAGTCATATGGTAGTTCTAGTTTTAAGTTTTTGAGAAATATCCAAACTTATTTCCACAAGGGAATGTATTAATGGTATCTTACCAAAAGTGAATAATTCTCTCTCTAATTTGAGTAATTTGAGTGAAGAGGTATCTCCTTTTTTTTTTTTTTTTTTTTTTTTTTTTTTGATTTTTCAAGACAGGGTTTCTCTGTGTAGCTTTGGGGCCTGTCCTGTACCAGCTCTGTAGACCAGGCTGGCCTGGAACTCACAAAGATCTGCCTGCCTCTGCCTCCCAAGTTCTGGGACCAAAGGCATGCACCACTAATGCCTGGCTGTGAGGAGGTATCTCAAAGTAGTTTTAATTTTAATTTTCCTGATGGCTAAGGATATTGTGGTCATTTAGCTATAAAAGTCACTTGAAGGCAATTGATGTGTTTCTTAGCCCATTTTGTGTTACTGTAACAGAATAACACAAGCTGGGTAATTTATAAACAGTGGTGTAGTTCTCTTGGTTGAAAGTCCGAACTCAGGTGTTTGCATTTGACAAGGACCTTCTACCTGCATTGCAAAGTGGTTACCAAATCACATGGTGAAGGGGAGGGCCTTACTTCACATCTGCCAATTGAGTGCTGGATTTAGGTCTTACTTCAACACTGTTGAAACTCATAAAATCTCTCACACACTATTGGGGAACACATTTGTCTTAGTTGCTTTTCTGTTGCTGACAAAACACCGTGACCAAGGCAACTTATGAAAGAAAGTATTTAATTGGGCTTATGGTTTCAGAGGGTTAGAGTCCATGATGGCAGAGCAAAGACATGGGTTTCGGCGGGAACATCTGAGAGCTCACATCTTGATTCACAGGGAGGAGGCAGAAGGAAGACACTGGGAATGTCCTCTGAGGAGGACTGATGGTAAGTGTATTCATGGGAGAAAGCAGTGGTTCCCAACCTTTCTAATGCTGCGACCCTTATGTTATGGGGACTCCCATCTATAAAATTATTTTGTTGCTACTTCATAACTATAATTTTCCTTCTGTTATGAATTGTAATGCAAATATCTGATGATATGTGACCACTATGAAAGCGTTGTTTGAACGACAAAGGTGTCATGGCACATGGTTGGGAACCCCTGGGAAGATGTCATTTCTCAAAACAGAGAGAGGAGGCTCCCGCAGTTTCTTCCAAGGAGACCCCCCAGTGAGGTAAAGCCCCCCCCCCAATCTCCGTCATAAAGGTCCCACGCTTGTCACCACACTGAGGACTAGGGCTTCAATAAGAGAGCTTTGGAAAGAATTACCAATTCCCACATCATAGCATCCCTTGAAACTCTCCTGGCCTCCAACCTAGAAAGGCACACTCTCAAGCCCTTGTGACAGCAGTGAGTCACCCCTGCCTCGACCCCCAGGCTTGTAACACAGTCAGCTGCAGTAATCTGACAGCGTAGGGTCAGGAGAGTGTTCTCTCTCCCTTAGAGGCCACAAGCCCAACACTGAGGCTTCTGCTCGCTAAGCAACCTTCACTATTCCCTGGCTTATGGCGCCATCACTCCACGCTTTGCTTCTGTTTTCTGATGACCTCTATCCTATATTTCTATGTGTCCTTTTTTTTTTTTTAAACACAATTTCTATATTGACTCTTTGGGAATTTCATACCATGCACCCTAATTCTGCTCATCTCCCAGTCCCCTATATCCTCCCCTCATCCTGACAGAACCCCCCAAAAAAAACTAGAAAAAAAGTAATAAACTAAACTAAATAAGGAAACCAACAAAAACAAGAACAAAACAAAGCAAAAAAAAAAAAAAAAAAAAAAAAAAAAACAAAAAAAAAAAAAAAAAAAAAACAACCCCTCTTGGCTTGTCCATCTTTCCTGCTTCTCCAACACTTCTTTATTTATCCTGGTGGCATTGGGAGTAGTGTGTCACACAGCATATCCTTTTGTCCAATCAGCTTTACTAACAAATGTTCATTGCAATGAGTCATTGGTCTGGTTCAAGGCTTCTACTTTCTGGTACACCATCATCACTGGATCCTCACCAAACCTCCTCTGGGCTATTCTGTGGCTGCCCCAAGTCATGGAGATCCTGCAGGTACTGCTCCCTTCATCAGCTCCAGGAAGTCCTAGATGGGGTAGATGTTGGGGTGGACCAACCAAAGGCCCGGCTGTGGGCCTGGATAGTAGCTGAACTGGTCAGTCCCAGCCACTGGGGTCACCCGTCTCAGATGAGGGGACAGAGCTATCTCCCCAATGCCACACCATCAGGGTCAGTTGTTGCTTGCCTGTGGTGAGCGGTGGAGCCATCTCTCCTGAGTGCAGCAGGCGCCAGCTCTCTGTGAGGGTTAGGGCCAGCTCTCTTGCTGCAGTATCCAGGGAAACGCAGGGCCAGCTTTCCCAGGGCCAGCAAAGGGGGAAGGGTAGGACCTGCTCAGCGTGACCCTCTGATTTCATCACACGTGGTTCCTATGGCCCCCTGAGGTGACACAGGCCACAGACATCAACACAGACCCCAGCTGCGGCGGGACCATGAACCCAGACATAGCACTTGGCAGCAGCTTGGACCCAAACCACATTCTGGCCACAGGAGGAAGCACAGGTCACTCAGATCAGGACAGCTCTGGTGGCCCCCAGATACCAACAAGGCCACAGGTTGCAGCCCCAACCCCAGGCTTCCATGTGACCTCTGGTAGCAACACAGGCTTCAGACTTCAACACAGACCCCAGCCATGTAGGACTACAGATCCAGACATGGTCCTTGGCAGCAGCCAAGTCTGGCTGTCACTATTGTCCCAGGTGGCAGTGCAGGCCACTCAGATTGGCATGGCCCCAGTGGTTAGCTAGGCCCTTGGACACTAACATGGCCCCAGACCTTGGGTGTCTGAATGGCCTTCAATCGTAACAGAAGCCTCAGGCATCAACATAGACCCTGGCTTCAGTAAAACCACCATGTTCTCTTTTTGAAAAACACAAACCATTGAATTTCAGTACTTTCTAATCAGTATGGTTTCTGTTTTTGTCTTTCTCAGATGTTCTCTCTCTCTCTCTCTCTCTCTCTCTCTCTCACACACACACACACACACACACACACATTGTATACTCCAGCCTAGCCTTGAATTTGTTACACAATAGAGAAGGTTTTGAATTTCTTGTCTTCCTGCCACTGCCTCCTTCTTGAGTGTTGCTGGGGTTACTGGCATGGTCATCTGGTTTATACAGCAAGCACTCTGCCAACCCTTTGCTCTGTCCCAGAGTCATATAAGGAGACCTGCACATTTTAAGGCATTCTTCCCTCAGTTCCTCCATTAGACAGATAAGGCTCCATACCTTGAGCCCTTCGGCCACTTCTCTGACTCTGAAGCCCTGACAGCTGTGATGGTTCACCTTCTGGAACACACTGCCATGGGAACACACCGTCATGGGAACACACCGCCATGGGAACACACCGCCATCAGAATACTTCACCATTGGAACACACCTTTGATGCGCCTGTGCAAGCATTTTCGGAAACCAGAAAGGCCCACTCTGAATGTCAGTAATACCATCCCATGGCTTGGGGTTCTGAACTCAGTAAAAAAGGGGGAAGTGAGTTGAGCACAAGCATGGGGGGGTGGCTTCCCCCCATGACAGACTGTACCCTCAAAGTGTGAGTCATAACCCTTCCTTGTTTAATGGCTTTAGTCAGGTATTTTGCCACAAACACTACAGCCTGAGTCCCTGGCACCTAGCCCTATGCAGTCTTCAGATGAACCCACCCAGTGTTTCAGGAGGCTTACCTCAGCAGCACCATGGGCCCCAGCAAAGACACAGGCCCTGTGAGATACGCTAATCTGTGGACTCTGTAATAAACATTATCTTTTTGCAGTTCTGTCCAAAAATCCCCAACCATCCTGGGCCTCAATGAAACCTCACACCTCACAAATCACAGCGGTGACTTTATCTGAAGTTCCAGGAAAACAGGAATCAGAGGGCACCATTCAACACTTTGCACCTGTATAAGTGGGGAAGGGCAGAGCTTTCCAATGAGACTCTGCAAGGACAGAGGACACAGGGCGCCTCTGACTCTCGGAAGTGGCTGCTTTGAGATGAGAGTCGTCTCCCCTAGAAATGGATGGGCACTGGGGCTGTCGATAGTTTTCCAGTTGCTGTTTGGAGATAGGAGTTACTTTTCTTCAAAAGGGGCAATAATTTACATCTTTTGAGTTCTGATAAAGAAAGGGAAGCAGGCAGGACAGTGGTGGTGCATGTCTTTAACCCCAGCACTGGGGAGGCAGAGGCAGGTGGATCTCTGTGAGTTCCAGGCCAGGCCAGCCTACAGAATGAGTTCCAGGACAGCCAAGGCTACACAGAGAAAACCCGTCTTGAAAAACCAAGAAAGAAAGAAAGAAAGAGAAAGAGAGAGAGAAAGAGAGAGAGAGAGAGAGAGAGAGAGAGAGAGAGAGAGGGAGGGAGGGAAGAAGGGAGGGAGGGAGGGAGGGAAGGAGGGAGGAAGAAAGGAAGAAAAGCCAAGCTCCATTTTGGGATGGAGACTCCTGAGGAAAGGGGCTGTAGTCTTTGTGCGAGTTGACAAGATGCTGAAGACTAAGCTTCCTGGAGAAATGACCCTGGCGGGAGAGAAAGGATCTCATTCCTCACAAAAGTGCTATAAGCTTGGGTTCTGGGTATGGGAGAGGTGGACAAGGCAAAAGAGTCTGACAGACATTGGCTGGGTCCTGTGGGCCATGGCTGTGTGAGCAGGTCACCTGTTTGTAGGACGTCTGGTCTAATGGGAACTGTTGTTCTGATGTCTCTGCCTGAGGTGTAATCAGAGCCCAGCTTGTCCCCTTTGCCTCTGTTTGGAACTCAGTGAGCGCGTCTTTCCTCTGGCTCCAAAATTACCTGAACTTGTGGGTTGCATACTCCTCCTGTGGTCACAGTGCCACCCTGAGCCAATCCTGGCTGAAGGAACTGGGGATTTGCTAGTTCTCCCTATGTTATGGATGCAGAGTGGAGAGCCCACTTAGCATATACTTGACTTTCCCAGAATTCAGAGCTGCAGTGATGCATTTCCAGCCTCCATACTTCTCCGAGATGATTGGTGTTCCTGAAACCTATTGGCACAGTCTCCCGTTGTCCTGCATCTATCCCTGGCCAGCACATCATTGGCTTTGCAGGGATGTAAAGCATAGAGGAAACAAAGATGGCAGAGAGGGTGGGTGCCTCTGGTGCCTAGAAGCAGATTTCTGGAGGTTTGCTAGAGGCTGTGTTAGCGCTCCTTCCTGGGAGCAGGCACCCAACTCAGACACCCATGGGCTGGGCAGGCCAGGCTGCCTAGAATGTGTAGAATGCTGGTGGGGGCTGCTGCTTCCCTAAAGCCTGCTCTGAGCTGCTGCCTCCCACCTTGTCTCACCCTAGCAGAGCTCTGGTCTGGGAGAAGAAACCTGTGGTCTGCGTGGATCCTCTCTCGAAGTCTTCCCTCCAGCAGTGCCCCACCTATAGTGATGGATAGAAAAAGCATTGTGGGAGGATTGCCTGGCAATGCTGAGAAGCTAGACAGGCTTAGACACCACCCATGGACATCTGGTCTCCCCTGTGCCCATGAGGAACCCTGCAAGGAAGGCAGCTCAAGGCAGCCGCTGAAGGATCTAGCCATGGGCTCACCATGCAGCAACCTCAGTGACTACCAGCTGGGCCCAGACTTCTCCCTGCCATACGCCTGGGACCTGTCTAGAGACAGAGCATCTCCCTTCCCTGTTCTGGTTGCTAAAGGGCGGCAAGAGAGGTCCTGGGGCAACTGGTGGTTAATGCCCAACCCCAGAGATCACAGAGGTGGCAGGGAGGGGTGGTGGCCAGCATGCCAGGAAACATAGAAATGGCAACTTCAGGCTTTGGGCTAGCCCTACTGCCTCCATGGGAGAGTTAGAGGCAGGCACATTTGGAGTCTGACCCACCGGGTCCTAACTCATATCTACCTAGGGTATGGAACTAGGGTATACTGGCTGTCTGGGACTCAGTTCCCCTGTCTCTACAGTGGAAATGGGTATGTGAGCAAGAGCTGCCTCTGATGCCTTGGGAACCCTGGCTGAGTCAGGGGAGTATGGGCCTCCTCAACCTTGGCAGTTGCTTTTTTTCCTTTTCTTTCTCCATCTGCCCACTGAGAAGTCCACATACAAAGTATTGAGGGGCCGTGTTGAGCCTGTCTAATCTGCCTGCAGTTATTCACTGAGCTCCCATTACATACCAGGTCCCACTCAGAGCCTATATCATATGTGTGAGTGTATGTGTGTGTGTTTTATATGTGTGTGTTCATTTGGATGTATGCATGTGCATGTGTATATGTGTGTGGTGGCCAGAGGTCAATACCGGGCATCTTCATCGGTCTCTATCTACCTCACTTTTTTGTTTTTTGAGACAGGGTTTCTCTGTGTAACAGCTCTGGCTGTCCTGGAATTCACTCTGTAGACCAGGCAGACCTCGAACTCACAGAAACCCACCTGTCTCTGCCTCCCCGGGGCTGGGATTAAAGGCATTTGGCACCACTGCTGGGCTCTACCTCGCTAATGAGACAGAGTTTCTCACTGATGCCGGAGTTCATCACTTTGGATAGACTGGCTGTCACTGAGCTCCAGGGATCTGACTGTGGTTACAGATGCACTCAGTGCTCTGTTATTCCTGGCTCTTCTGTGGGGTCTGGAGATCCGAACTCAGGTCCTCATGCTTGCCAAGAGGAAGCGTAACCACTGAGCCACCCTAGCCCAGTCAGTGCTCCAACTTCATATGGGGCAATAGCATGAGCAAGAGAGCTAAGAGTTAAACAGGCATGTGGGAGGAGTACTGGCAGTCGGCCATATCAGGCCTCATAGGAAGAGCCCTACCAATGCCCCAGCACAGGCAGCAGCTGGAGCAAAGGCCCAGAGGTGGGGTGGCGGGTGGCCAGCTGTTTCTGCGGGCTGGTAGATTGAGCATGCACTTGGGGCAGGGGAGTGGCAGTGTCAGCAGGAGGGTGGAAGGGTGGCAGGACCAGGAGCCACAGGCCGTATCTCACGCCTCTGATCCCAGAAGCGCAAGTGGTACCCAGTACATCCCCACACCCTCACCCCATGCCCCCGTGAGGACGGCACTCAGGAGGTGTGGCAGCAGTGCCTGCTATGGGAACAAATGGGTGGCCAGGGAGTGAACCTCAGCTGGCCCTCTCCCTAACTGTGTGACTTCAGGCAGGTGTACTCCCTCTCTGTGCCTCGGTTTGCACCATGCAAGGTGAATTATGATTCTGACAGCCAGCCCAGCCTATCCTGCATCAAGCTGTCTTGGAAGCTGACCTCCTTTCCTTGGGATGAAGCCAGTGCTCTGGGCACAGTGGGGATGGTGTGAGATGGCCGGTGGGCTGAGGGCTGACGCAGCAGCTGGGCTTTGCCCTCTATGTGGACCCTGCTCTCTGTCGTTTTACTCTCTTTCCTTCGAATGGAGCTGCAGATAGATGGTTGTGAGCCATTTGTAGGGAATCAAACCCCGATCCTCAACAAGAGCTCACAACCTCTGAGCCACACACACCCCTCCGCCCTCTTTTACGATGTCTCCTATGTACATGGATGTAGACGTTTCTTCTGATGTTGTCCTGAACAGATTTATAACTGCAAAGAAGAAAAAACATGTGCCTGTCTGTGAGGGTATTTCCAGGGAGGACTGACCGAGCAGGGAGGGCACACCCACCTACAACGTGGGGTCCAGGGCAGTGTGACCAGCTGCCTCACGCTGCTGCTGCCATGCCCTCCCCACCCTGAAGGACCAGATCCTCTCACTGTGAGCCCCACCCCCAAACCCCTCCCTTCTTTAGTTGCTTTTTGTCGGAGCAAAGGAAAAGGAAAACAGAAAACTGGTACGGAGGAGTAGGGCTATTGCTGTGCTGCACCTGACCATGCGGTTCCTTTTGCCTTTGGAATGAGCCAGCAAGAGGAAAGCATATGTCACAATTCAGAGCCTCGGGCCAGAGGAGAAGCCCCAGGGTTCTCCATGCAAACAGAGCTTTCTGGTGGGAGTTTAGAGGACTGGAATTTGGGGGAAACTGGGGAGGGCCTGGTTTATGAGGTTTCAGAGGGGAACAAGGGACTCTATGGGGACTGGGCTATGGGCCATGTGTGTGATATTCTGGCAGAGAATCTGGCTTAAGTCTATCCCTGTTCCAAAAGCTTGAGTGGGGCTGAATTCGAAGGTGATAGGCTAGTTCCTTTGGTGGAGGATGTTTCAAGACAGGATGGCATTTGGCCTGTGGCATGGTCTCAGTTTGCTCTTTTATGTCTACAGTAAAACAAAGCAGAAACAGGAGCAGAAAAGGAAGAAAAGTGTGCACCTTAGTGAGCGAAAGAATGTGAGAGAGAGTGAAGTCTTGCTGGGAAAGCAGCCAGCTCCTCACCAGGACAAAGGGGAAGGTACCCTGACCACAAGAGACCACCCAAGGAAGGATGAAACTTGTAGACCGCAAATCCGTTTGAAAGGAGAGAGCCTGGCCTGTGAACGCCACTGAGGTTTCCTGCTTGAAAACAACCACCTAGAGAAGTGTTTCCTCTGATTAGACCACCCTGGTACACCGGAGCCACCACAGCTGGGGTCGAAGGGAGTCAGACTACATTTGGAGCCGGAAGCAGAACTTAGTGCTGGTTATAGGCATGCAAGATGCAAGAGTTTCAGTGTTTGGGATGCTTGCACTAAAAGTCCTAGAAGGCAGCTGAGGCCAGACAGTGTGTGATGTGGTCAGATTCTCTTCAAATGAAGAGCTTTGAAGGACCACTGTGTGAAGCCATGAAGGTAGAGCCTAGAGTTGCGGCTCTAGGATATTGAAGATGCCGGAACTGTGAGATCCCTCTAGAGGAAAGCTGCAGGTATGGGGTGGAACTGGGCAAAATGACAGGCTATGTGGGCTGCAGGAAGCAGAAGGGGAGGGAAGGGGATACCCATTGTAGGTGATGCCATTGTAGCCTATATGCTGGACTGAGAATTGATGTTTAGCTTGCTGGTTTACAGTTTTGCTTTCAGTCTCACTTGGTTGTGGCTCTAAGCCTTAGCTTTGAAGACGTGTGTGTGTGTGTGTGTGTGTGTGTGTGTGTGTGTTCACATGCATGTGGGTACCTATAAAGGTTAAAAATGAGCATCAGATCCCTTGGAGCTAGAGTTATGGCAACCTGTAAATCACCTGATTGGTGCTGGAAACTGACCTGTGGTCCCTCTGTGAGGAGCATCGAGTGCTCTTAAGTGTTGAGTGTCCTTCCCGTGCCCCACGCTCATTTTTGAAATGGGAATGTGTGTCAGAAGTGTGTATTGTTTATTTCACAGGGCCTCGAGACTCAGCAGAGACTGCGCTTACGCCCCGGGAAAGGGAAGTCTGCAGATGCATAAGGCTTCCAAGAGCGAATGTTAAAGTTTAAACGTGATGTATTTGAGTGTCAAATGGACAAGGGTGGACTTGTGATGGTTGGTGTTGCCAACCTGGTAGGATTCAGAATCACCAAGATGACAAAATTCTGACCATGTCATTCGGGTGTTTCCAGAAAGGTTTACTTGATTAGAAAAAACGGACCCCAAACGTGAACAGCAACATTCCATGGCTTAGGGGCCCGAGATGAATTAAAAGGAGAAAGTGGGTAGAACCCTGGCATTCATCCCTTTCTGCTCTCCCACTGTGGATGGAATGCAGCCAGCACTCCTGCTACCACAGTTCCTCATCAGGAACTGTGAGACAAACAACCCTTTCTTCTGTAAGGTGCTCTTGTCTAATACTTTGTCACTGCAACAAGAAAAGTAACTCATGCGCCTTTCTGCTCAGGTAGCATCAGGGCCCCCAAACTGCAAGCCGACTAGTTCATATCCTGGGGGCAGGATATACAGGCATCCTCCTGAGGCTCTGATTCCTCAGAGGATGGACACTTGGAATCCTTGAAACGCAAAGGCCAGAACTTCTGCAAGCAGAAGGAAGCAGCAGAGGATGTCAGGAGGCCGAGCGCTTGTGTCCATCTGGTGTGCCTGCCACGAAGTGTGTGCCAGCCAAGGAAGGTGCCCCCTTGGTTTGCTGTTGCATGTGGACCACCTTCACCACTGCCCCATGCGGAGCTGGGTAGGAAGGACTTTGCTACGTTTACTCAGTAGTAGCTAAAAGACCCTGGCCCCATTCCTCCTAGTATAGAAGAGTTCTGTTTGTTTTGCTGTTTTCTCTCCTCGGGGTGGACTGGGACATTCAGTTCAGCAGGGAGAGTGTAAGGCAGAGGACCAGCTGTTTGCAAGCAATCCCCAGGCAACCATGCCCATCCAGCTGGTTCTTACGTAGACTCAGCTGTGTTCTCACACCTCACCTGTATCCCGTCCACCTCACTTCTGCTCCACCCACTTTACCGCCATCCTGCCTTACCTGGGCCCCCACATCACGTGAGGCCCCACCTCATCTGAGCCTCCCAGTGTTCCCTGTACCCGGCCCTCACTGCTGGCTCTACATCCCCTCTCCGCTCCAGGTTGTTGCCCTTATACCTGCCCAGTTATCTCCACACAGTGCTGTGCTGATGCTGGTGGGCTGCAATCCTGAAGGACAAAAACTCCATCATTATTCTCTAAATGTCCTACTCCTAGAGAGGCCACACCCTGAGCCCCATGACCTTTGTCACATCCCCACATCTTGATCCCCACCCTGCCGTATGGCTTACTCACCCACTCACTACAGCATCTGGGATACAGAACTGCTCTCCCAGACAAGTGTGTGGCCCATGCCATTTTGTTACCTTTACCTACCGTCCCTCTTCTAGCCACCTGCCTTGAGGGGAATCCTGGGAAGAGTGGGTTTGAAGGTCTTGAGGCTGACTGCCAGCATTTAGTTATGCTGACAAGCGTGGCACATGCCCACAGAGGAGCCAGCCTGAAATTTCTTAAACCTGCCACACAGGGGTGAGAGCCAGCCTCCCCAGTCTCTGAGTGTGGCTGGTAGGATAAGAAGGCCCTCACTCCTTTTCCTTCAAGGGCTCTGCAGGAATAGGAGATGAGCAATAATGCTTCAGGAGAGGGCAGAGTATGCAAGTGAAGCCCAGAGGGGGTGGAGCCCAGGTCATGGTCCAGCTCACACAGTGGATACAGGTCAGGCTACCCGCATCTCTGCCTTCCCCAGAGTGACATCACACCAGGTTAGACACGCTCACCCCTGGGCAGTGCCCACCTGGCCTCCTTGTGCCTTTGAGGGCTGGTATTACCAGTCAGCCTGCTCAGATGGCATTTGCTTTGCAGTGGCCATCCTCCCCTGCTCTGACCACAATGATGGGGCTGGAGTCAGAAGCCCAAGACTTGCTGAGTGGTCTTGGACCCACTGCTACTCTCCTCTGGGCTATCAGTCCATCCTCAGTGGTCCCAGGAGTCCTTCATTCCCTCACGTGACTTCTAAGGTCACCCGAAAAGAACACAGGTCAAACACAATAGTGGAAAGAACAGGAGGAGGCTCTGCTCATGGAGTGTCTGTGCTTGCTGAGGCTTGGGGCTTCGAGGCACCTGGTCCGTCCCCAGCTGTGTCCTCACGGGCAGCAGTGTTCAGAGCTTCCAGCCAGCAGTGCTGAAGCTTTGTGGAGGGGGCACTCAGCCACCAGGTCTGCAGGCCCCGATGCAGCTTCCACACATACTCTGCCTCCAGGCCCTCTTCAGGGTCGGGCACTGTTATAGTACAGCCAGAGAGTGGGATGGTATGCAGCAGTCTGCCAGCCTGCAGGAAAGGCAGAGGGTTAGCAGGCCTCCAGCTCATGCCAGTGGCCGCCCAAGCACGCCACCATGCACAGGCCCACTAGCGTGGAGCCTGTCGCCAGGACAACTGCAAACAGACTGCCTGACAGGCTTTCAGGTAGTTGCTGGGATGAAGTTTTGGCCACTTCAACAGACCTCCCCAGATCCATGGCCTTCTCCAGAACCCTGTTCCAGGGTAAGTGAGGCAGGATAACTCCTATGACTTAGCAATGGGAGTTGAGAGTAGCAGGGCAAGGCTTAGTAGTGCTTAGATGCATCTGCCCAAGATGTGTGAATGAAGCAAGTCATGAGTGAACGAATGTGTGTGGGGAGGAGGGTCCAGCTTCTGTGTCCCTTGACTGTCTTTGGGATTTTGATATCACAGGGATCTGTCTTCCATGAGAGGCAAGCAGATGGTTATTCTGGGCATTGGGAGAAGTCGAGGCTCAGGTCACATGACTGGAAAGGTCAAAGTGGCCCAGACCTGCCACGGGTACTTCAGGCTTGAGGCTCTGCACTATGGTAGCAAAGCACCTCTCACAGCACATAGCCCTGGGCGTGAACAGGGACAGGGACACTTACCTGGCTGCCAGCCATCAGGACTAGCACCTGGGGGTCTGACTCAGGGATGTCTGCCCATACTTCACACCAGGCTGTACCATTGTCAGACAGACGCAGGGTGCCACAGACCAGGCTAGGCCGAGGATCCACAGAGGGAGGCTTCTGGAGACAGAACAATAGATTGAGGCTAGTCTTGCCTGTTGTGATCTCTTTGTCCCCTCAGGAGGCTGAACCTGAACCAGGGCCCATGCTTGGAAGGAGGTGACCACATAGACATAGCCTGGATACAGGCTGAGGCAGTGTTATATGGTTCAGAGGGTCACTGGAGGCCAGTGGAAGGGTGCCATGTGGTCTCAAGTAGGGTCTAGAGTTGCGCCATCTTGGGAAAGTGAGCCCATTCCAGGTTAGGACAACATCAAAGTATCGAGGGGAAGCCAGCACTGGTTATATGTGTTTATAACCTCAGCACTCAGGAAGCTGAGGCAGGAGGAATAGAAATCTCATGCTAGCCCAGGCTACATAATAAATAAGCAGGGGAAATTCAATAGTAAGTACAAGAGCGTGGTCACAGGGTGAAGGGACCAAACACAGTATACCCTCCCCCTCACATTCAAACACACACACTTTCCACATCACACACGCGTGTGCACACACCTCACATACACCTCCTGTAGACCCTGTCTCCCTTCTGATGTTTTAGTGCTGTCATGGAAACAAGACCCCTGAGCCACATAAACCTGGTTCTGACCCCTCTTGTCAGACTCAGCGCCCTCCAAGGCCTTGGCCACACCCTTAGGACTCCCCGACTGCATCTCCAGACTGAAAGTGCAGAATGAAGGGTGAGCAGCAGGTGGGGCCAGAGCCTCACAATCAAGGCCACTGTAGCCTCAGTCCCCAACAGCCTTGTGTCCTTGACCTCCTAGACAGCCAAAGCTCTTGCCACCTTGGCTCCAGCTAGGATGTCAGGAGCTTTGAGAGTTGCTGAGCCCTCGCCCTCTTGGACCATCCCACACCATCTCTGGGAGAGAGACTGACATCCGAGAGAACTCCCAGGAGACCACAACGGCAGGCATCAAGTGAAGACAAAGGAAAACGTATTTTTCCTGGAAAACAAAGGCTTTCTTTTCAGAGATGTCCTGCTACTCCATAAAAAGGACTGTGTTCTTTAAGAAGGAAGGCTGGAAAAGTAACAGCCCCACCAATACACACACACACACACACACACACACACACACACACACACACACACACGGGGTTCTACCTGCCCTAAGGTGAAGGAGGTGCCCCATGAGCCTCAATGCCTAAATTTGGGCACCTCCAATCAGGCCAGAAGTGGAGCTGACACACATTTCCATCAAACTCCTAGGTGCAAACGTTTCCCTGGCCCTGACTAATCCTGAGATGTCTTTAGACACACATGCTCCAAGCATCTTTCCCTGATTCCAGACCTGTGAACCACATTGAGATGCCCCCTACAGGAACCAGGGACACCCACCTCTGCATTCTGTTTGAGCTCTGTGGGAGTCTCTGTGGGGTTTGCGGGGACCAAGGGTTCTTCCAGGAAACACTCTCGGCAGACACGGCTCTGCTTACTGTTCTCAGCCTTGAACTCTGAGCACTTCCTACAGATGACCTGCAAGACAAGAGGGTGCCTTTGACCATGCGTGCATCCCGAGCAGATGAGGATGAAAGAACTGTAGAGGGAGGGGGCAATGCTTGTCCTGGGATGCTGAAAGCCACATCTAAGGGCAGAGTGTGGTGATATCTTGCTTATACTCTAACAAATAAAGCTTGCTTGAAGATCAGAGGGCAGAGCAAGCCACTACTTAACCATAGAGGTCTGGAGGTCTGTACAAACAGACAGGAAGTGAGATGGCTGGGCAGAGAGAGGAATATAGGCAGGATGAGACAGGAACGTAGTCTCTTTTCAGTCTGAGGATTTCGTAGAGGTAAGAGCTCTAGTGGCTGGCTGCTCTGCTTCTCTGATCTTTCACCTGTCACCCCCTAATATCTGACTTCAGGCTATTAATACCAATTAGAACTCATGTTGTAGCAGAGAGTGACTTTAGTCTCCCTAAGTGCTCAGGACCACCCAGAGTTCCGTAACCCTGTGTGTAAGAAAAGAACATAGCCCACTCATGTAACAAAACCCAGGACACTGCCATTAAGAAAATCAAAATCAGCCAGGCAGAGGTAGTACACACCTTTAATCCTAGCACTCAGGACGCAGAGGCAGGTAGATTTCTGTGAGTTCAAGGCCAGCTTGGTCTACAGAGCGAGTTCTAGGACTGGCTCCATAGCTACTGAGAAATCCTGTCTTGAAAAAAAAATAATAACAAAAATCCCTTTTAAAAAAATCAAAACCGCCAGGTGGTGGTAGCATAGGCCTTCAATCGCAGCACTTGGGAACAGAGGCAGGCAGATCTCTGTGAGCCCGAGACCAGCCTGGTCTACAGGGCTAGTTCCAGTACTGCCTCCAAAGCCACAGAGAAACCCTGTCTTGAAAAAAAATCAAAACCATGGGGGTATGACTCAGTCTGTAAAGTGTTCTCTGTTCAAGCATGAGGACCTGAGTTCAGATCCCCCAGCCCATGTCAAAGCTGGGTATAGTGGCTTGCCTCTATGCCCATCCAGGGAAGCAGAGATGGACAGGTGCTTGGAGCTCACTGACCAACCAACCTGGGGTCTTTCATCATTCCAACTGCAGCCCAGGTTCTGGGTAAAGTAGCCCTCACACCTCTCCTATTTCCTTTTTCCCTTTCTTTCTTTCTTTCTTTCTTTCTTTTCTTTTCTTTTTTTTTTTTTTTTTTTTTTTTTTTTGACACAGGATTTCTGTGTATGGTCCTGGCTGTCCTGGAACTCATTCTGTAGACCCAGCTGGCCTTTAACTCATAGAGATCCACCTGCGTCTGTCTCCCTAGTGCTGAGATTAAAGGTGTGTGCCAAAACCATCCAACCTATCCTCCCTTAATAGAGACCACAGACTCCAGTTGTCTCCCAGGTGCTCCTACCTCAGTTGCAATCACTGCAACCCACTGCAAATCTGCCAGGAGCACCAGGTTCCTCCTAGTCTGGATGACATCTTTAAGCCCATGCACTTGGACTGGAGCCCCAACCTACAGGTTATCCTGTGTTCTCCAAATCCCTTTTGTACTTATCCACTCACCCATCCAACTCCTCTCCATCTATCATGCATTCACCACTCATTCATATCCGTCCATCCACTGAACATCATCTACCATTCATCCATCAATCCATCCACCCACTCACCCATCCATCATCATCCATCCAGAGATTCCTTATTTTATTCCTCCCCCTCCTTACCCCAGCCAGCATGGTAAAATTTTATGAAAATATAAAATTATAGAACAGCAGTCTTCACATCCTTTGAATAAACAGCTTCAAGCCAGTCTGTGAGATACATAGGCTCACACTCTCTGTGTTTCTCTCTGTCTCTCTGTCTCTGTCTCTCTCTCAATCCCTCCCCCAGGTGCAGCTTTGTTATCTAAGTGTAAATATACTTAGGCGATCAGTTCCTTCTCCAAGGACGCTTTGAATTTCAGTGTTAAGTATTGATTCAGTTGCTCATTGTCAGGAGCAAGGATTTGAGGTTGAGTGAGGAGGATTGGAGCTGGTATATTTTGGGGACACCAGTCAGTGGTGGCCCCTTATTGCACGATCCCATCAGACCTTGCTCATCATTGGAGCACTCCCACCATGGCCAAGCCCTCCACCTTCTCCTGCCTCCTGGACACCTTACATAAGGACGTCACCTCTCTACCACAGGACAGGCACACTACATCTTACTCCCTCCCGGTTGGGGCACAGTGCCAGCAGTTTTCCAGCTGGAAGGAATGTTATCAGGCATCACAGCTGCCCAGAAATTAGCTTTTCTTTCAGAGGCTCATGCTCAAGGATCATCTATATGTAGGGGACAGTGTTCTGGTTTAAATCTGAAATGTCCCCCTCAGGCTCATTATATGAGAACACTAGGTGGCTGGTGCTGCTTTAGAAGACTGTAGAAAACATTGTTAGAGGAAGTGAGTCACTAGGGGGTAGGGCCTAATATATGATAGCCCATTCCCGCTTCCTGTCCACTTCCTGCTTCCTGACTGCAGCTACAACCTGACCAGGTACTTCACACCCCTGATTGCCATGTCTTCCCTGCAACAGTGGATTGTGTACCCTCAGACTAAATTGGTTCCTGTCAGGTATTGCATGACTCAGCAATGAGAAAAGTAACTAATACAGGGTCTGAAGGAGGCAGCCTAGCAGGGTTGACATGTGGCTTGTGGCTCGGAGCCCACTAGCAGTGCACATCACATGACGACTGTTAAGAAGCATATGCCGCCCTGCTAGAACCTGGAAAGACTCAATGAGTGGCCACCTGGCTCTGTGCAATCCACCCTCCCACCCACACCCCCACACCCCCCCCCCCGTCCCATGCTCACCTGTCCACACAGCTTGCAGCGATGCCTCCTCTTGGTGATGGAGTTGAAGGTCTCACCACAGCTCTTACATCCAGGCTTCTCTTTGTCACGTCTTGTTTTAGAGGACAACTTTCTGGACTCGACCTACAAGGAAGCAAGTGGCCATCATTAGCTGTGGAGTGTGAACACGTGGTGGCCCACTGTGGGTGGGGGTGGGGGAGGTGAGGTTAGCTAAGGATTCTCTAAGTGACAATGCCCATAGCAAAAGTGGACATTGTAGAAGGGAATAGGCAGAGCTAAAGCAGCTGTACCCCATTCCCAGCCCTTCTCCCAGGGAGCACCCCAGGGCACCACGTATCACACCATGCACTGACTGAAAAGTAAGGTTCCAAGAGGTCAAGACAGCTTGGCCAGTGGCTTTATCTGCTGTGTCTGAGAAAATACTGTGAGGAAAGCAGAGGAAAGTGGTGTGGACAGGAGTCTATACAGATGGCACCTGCTGCCAGAACCTGTGGTGTCCTTGACTGCAGACTAGAGGGATCATGTGACACCCCCCCCCCAGATCCCGAGGGTCATCCTTCATCCTGTCACATGCCTAGTCCGTGTTGAACACTTGGGGACAGGCATACCTTGTGCATAAAACATACATGTGTGTCTACATGCCTGTGTGCCAGGCCTATAGAAACAGGCCTTGTGAGGAAACCATGCCAGCTGAGGCTGTGTTCAGACTTGACCTCTTGCTGTGTCTTCTGAAGCATCGCCTTCTTCCATTTTTGTGAGTCCTTGCTCCAAGGACAAAGGTGGAAGATGGCCTTGACCTCCTCCCTCTGCAATGTCCCTTGTTCTCAGGTCCACTGTCAAGGCTTTGTGCCCAGTGGGTGGATGGCAGGCATTCCAGACCTACCTGACATGCAAAACCCTCACTCACACTGGCTGAGTCTTCCTGCATCTGGAAGTGTGCCCCCTACCTAGCCTCAGGAACCCCCAGCCCCCTGTAAGACTTCCCCGATGTGACCTCTCGGGACTGCTGAGGGGTCCCAGTGGTCCCTTGAGACAGGGAGGGTAGGGGGCACCTGGGGCAGAAAAGACACAGCCGAAAGAAGACGGCACAGAAGGAAACCATCCTCAGGTGTGCTGTAGCCCTGCAGCCTTCACCCTCTGCCCACGCTCAAGATGTCCATGCCCCTATTTTTCCTATGAGGAATCCAAATGTCAAGGTGGTGGGATTAACTGGTGCCCAAATAGTCCTGACATGTGGTGGCTCTCAGGGACCTCAGGCAGAGGCCCCAGCCGTCAGTTCTACAAGGTAGTTGAGAATGCAGGAGGCTCTGGGGCTCACCAGGGTTCTCTAGTGGGGCATTTGGTGAAGGGGGGAAGGCTGAGGTGATCAGGCCCTGGGACCGATGGGATTCAGACAAAGGGAAGTTCCTGAAGCAAAGCGCTTTAAGACTTAGGGACAGACTAGATGACAGAAGTCCCTCGGCTTCTTCACCTTTCACCTGGTAAGCATCATGGGACCAAGACAGCTTTTTAAAATGTGTTCCAGACAGGAGTTTTATCCCCACATGGATCCCATGATGCTGAGGTCCACTGCAGCCCAATTTTCTTGTGACTGGTTCTCCAACCATGCCATCCACAACACAAGAGGCCTGATTGGATTTGCTGAACATGGAGGATCAGGTAGACAAGGTATGAGGAGGACACATAAGTGTAGCCAAGGACAGGTCTCTCAACCAAGTATACTTCCTTTATGGATGAGATCATCAGGCAAGGCTGACCAAAGGACCCCGGGCCAGATTTCCTATACAGGTGGGACATGACAGGAAGTCTAGTTCCAAGACTGCAAGGAAGTAATGACGAAGCAGCCAAAAGCATCTACATCTACCCTGAAGCTGTTCTCCACTGAGGGTCAACAGAGTGATTTCCTCAGTGTTCCTGCATCAGCAGGTTAGCTTGGTAGCTAAAAGGACCTCCTGGCAAGACAGATGTGAACCCCACTCAGTGACCTGTATCAAGTCACAGAATGACTCAGTAGTCCACTTGGACACAGGCTAAGGATATCAGGTCCTGTATGGAGTCATTCCAACAGGAGGTGGCCAGGCTCAGCTGACACCAAACCTGTCCCTCTATTCCTCTAATGGCACTTCTGTTCTGGAGTCCAATGGCAGGTACAGAATGGGACCTTATGGAGAAAAGGCAAGTCCAGTGTCACTGGGAAGCCATTGTCTTGTGGGTGATCGGAGACAATGCTTTGATGGCATCTTGGACAGGTCTATGTCACTCAGAATAGGTATGGAACTCTGAAGGGGCCTTTCGGACTGTGGTTGTGAGTGTGTGTGTCTGTGTATACTTCTGTTGTGAGCAACTGAACTTTTAACAGAACGAGGAAGCCTCCGAATTCTGCAAAGGTGCTTGCAAATTTTCCTGGATGGGGTTTGGCTTCTCTTAGGAAAGAGGGACCGATAGAGGCTGTGTGTTGGAAGACACCTAGCACAGGACACAAGCCCCGAACAGTGAAGGGGTTTGTTTTCTTCTCCAAACATGCCAAGAAGCAGTATTAGTCTGGCACCCATGGCCAAAACCCTTCTGATTAAAAATGAAACCTTGCTATTGAGCATCTTGTAGGTTTCCTCTGTGGTATTGTGTCTTTCAGTGCAGGTCCACAGATGCCTCAGAACCATCCTGAGCTCACCAAAATCTCAGCTCAGCTCTGCGCAGCTCAGCTTGATTCAGTTCAGGCATGCTCAATGGAGGAATCGAGGGGGAAGCCCATGGCCATATCTACTAGAGTATCTGCAACATAGACCTGTTTGTTGGAGGAAGGGTGGGCCTCAGCTTCATTTAGTAAGGAGAAAGGGACAGGGACATCAGATACGGACACTGGGCTGCTGTGGGGTGAATGTTGTGAACCTGTAAAAGGCTCTGTCCTGGGGCAGAAGCAGGAAGAGCAAGTGGAATAGACCAGGCATGAAGTTTGGCCACTGTGCCAAGGTGTGGCGACCCTGTCCTGATCCAGGCAGGCCCTGGATATGGCTTGAGGCCTCTGGGGCTCCGAGCTGTCTCTTCCCAATCAAAGGACATGGGCAGCTGACAAAAGCATCCTGTATTAGTACCCTAGGGCTTCCCCATCTTTTTCTCGGAAGACAGTAAGGCTGGAGTAGGCAACAATTACCCGAGGCTTCAATCCAGAGGCAGCTCTCCTTCCTTCTAGCTATATCCTTATAATTTTGGTACTGACCCCATTTAGCCCTAGCTGTGAGACATCTCACTTGCAAGCACTTCTGCTAATGTCCTCAGGGAAGTCCCAGGCACCACTATTCCTATAAATAGTACCCATCCCTACCCTGAACCTCTGCCTGCCTGCAACTCCTGGGCCTGTGGGCTTAGCCCTAGAGATTGCATGAACAAATCGCTGGTAGATTTCCTGGGCCTGAATGCCTTAACCATCCGTTGGTCACCAGAAATGCCTCCACAAGCCCACCCCAGGGTTGAGGACAGAGTCTAAGGCATCATCAGGGAGATGGTCATGGATACCCACCCTGGCCGAAAGTTGTGGAGCTTGCTTGGGAGCATTTCAGACTGTGAGTTCATGAACTGCTGACCCTGGCTTGACCAGGTGGCCATGTGTCCCTCTGGAGGCTCAACTGTGGTGCAGCCACAAGCTTCAGGAAGGAGACTAACAGGATTGCATGGCTCTAGGTAAAGCCAGCCTCATAAATATACATCAGCAACTCAGAAGGTTGACAGTAGAGTAGGTGGCATGAGAATGAGAAGTATTTATCAGGAATCCTGGAGCAAGGGACTTCCTGGATGTAGGCAGAGCTGACAGTGGGTACAAAGGCCGGGGGACCTGGTGGAGCCAGGGATGGTCAGAGCACTGGCAGTAGGTGGAGCCAGGGATGGTCAGAGCACTGGCAGTAGGTGGAGCCAGGGATGGTCAGAGCACTGGCAGTAGGTGGAGCCAGGGATGGTCAGAGCACTGGCAGTAGGTGTCAGGAACAGACAGACTAATGCAGGAAACCACAGGGGTGTCTAGATGTTTGTTTCCCCTTTGGCTGCACACGACATGTTTAGGCACCCTGACTTCCAGTTTCAACAGAGCTCATCCTTGGGTGCCTGCCTACTCTGCAGAGGCCAGACAGCAGCAGCATTACAACTCCTCGCATCCAGTTCCTGTTTATCCCAGGGTCTGCCTTGCGCTTTCCTCATCAGACTTCTGAAATGTCTCAGCCCTCCCTCAAACTTCACAAGCGTTCTCAGGGTTGCCTGGCAATGGCCGGCACAAGCTCACATCTGTGGGGCTTGGGGGAGCTGTGGTCACTAGGAAGGGGAACAGCAATATTCAGGCCCACCCTGACAGGCCATGGTCCGTGCGTTGGACTCACTGTCACACAAGCCCTCCTCTGTTCTCTATCCCAGGTGGCTCCGCCCATGGCCTGTCCATCACTTGCTTCAAGGCAGCTCACCTGACTGACCTGAGCCTACATCCTCCTCTTCATGGGAAGGAAAACACAGCAGTCATAACCTCACAAGGCCATGGTCTCAGAACTCCAGGGCCAAGTCACTAGCTGTTCTGAGCCCCATCCGTGTACCCCTTTCCTGTCTCCAAAGCAAGGAGATGCGGGCTATGCATGAGCAACTGAGGGATGGAGAGAGAGGAAAGAGAAGCCCAGGAGAGACAGAGACAGAATGTGAGACTAAAAGAAAGGGAGGTAAAGAGCAGGCAGGGAGGGAGGGAGAGAGAGAGAGGGAGGGAGAGAGAGAGGGAGGGAGGTGTGCAGGAGAGAACAAAGGACTGTACCTCATGGTGTGGTCAAGGGGCTCAGGGAGAAGAGCCCATGTCTGGGATGAGCTGGAGATACCTTACCAGGTGGCACCAGTCACTTCCCTAATATAGTAACCCATGGGGCCCAGCAAGATGCTGGGCAGGACTATCGCTCCAGGCTACAAGGGAAGCTGTGGCCCAGAGTTGTCCCAACTACCGTTGTCGTGGGTGTTTGTGAATATCAAGCCCCAAGTGGTGGTGGTGATGTGGTTCAGTGGCTGGTCCACAGCAATGTGTGTCTCTCAGCCTATCATACAACCCCAAAATAAAATAAAGACCCCACTTCTAGTTCCCACAGCCAGTCTCTCAGCGAGAGAGATGGGGAGTTCACAGCTTCCAGAAAACCTGCTTGGTATGAGGGACAAACCTGTCTTCACACTGCTGTCACGGGGAGCTGGCATTCCTTTACTACAGACATTATCAAGGCGAATTTCCACACAGCGAGCTCACGGCAATTCACAGAGATCAGACGGCACATGTAGTAACATCCACGAACAGGCTTCCTGTGGCCTCCACCTCTGCTACTTAAGTCACCAGTACCCTGCCTCAGGCACAGCCTCACAAGTACACACCTAGGCAAGTTGAGTCCCAGATCCTCACCCTTCAGGATGCCGTGGTCTGACCCCAGCCCCAGCACCTCCCACTCCCGCTTATCCCTGGTCACTCACTCACCCCTGCAGTACCCCCATTGCTGTCGGCTACCCCTGCAGTTTCCACAGAGCTGGCACTCATGATCTGCAAGAGAACAGAGATCCGTGTGAAGTGGTTTCTCAGTCACGGGACATGCCCGTGTAGCAGAAGACATTCCCTCCACCTAACACCTTTGTGCATGGGGGAGTAGTGTATACGGTATAATAAATAAATGCTGGGACTCCCTGAGCTGAAGGCACCTGGGTGTCAAGGTGAGGCTGGCTTGGCCCACCCTAATTTTGATACTGAAAAATCATGAGTCGTGGAAGGGCGAGGTTGTTCCCCATCCTTGTGGTCTGTGAGGAGAGTCTGCAGACTTTCCCATGCTCCAGGCTCTTCTGATGAACATCAGCCTGTCTGTACCCTTTGCCTCTAAGTCACTTGCCCTCAAGGAGCTCACAGGATCCTCCCTTCGAAGAGTGTTAACTTTTCCTCAGGTATATATCCAGGAAAAACGGGAGAGGGTTGAACGCAAATCATAAGGAATAGGCAGACCCCTGAGGCCAGGAGACCAGCCGGCTGGCGGTGGGTAGACTGAGGAGTCAGGATGGGCCAGGTGTTCCCTCCAGACACACCTGGTGAGTGTGAGCAAGCAACCCACGAAGGCGGAGGGAGTGTGTGTGTATGTGTGTGTGGGGGGGTGGATATCATTGTCCCAGACTGCCTCTTCCCACAGCCTCTAGGGCTGTCCTCCCACAGAGCAGAAATCACCTTCCACACTCCGTCTGCTCTAAGTATGGGGAAGCCTCAACATGAGGGATGGCCATCCCTAGCCCCTGTCTCAGTCACGGCTCCTTTTTGTACCCCTGGGGCCGCTGCACAGAGGATGGGGAAACATATACCCCTGATTCTACAGGCAGAGGGCTTTGAACAGACACCTCAGGGGTGCAGGGGAATTTGGGGAGAAAACATAAGCACAAAAAGACATCCACTTGAACCTGAGGATGTCTGTACCACTGCAGTGGCCTGGGAGTGTCACTGGGCCTCTGAGGCTCAGGTCCATAGGAAGATAAGGTCCCCTGATGCTCATGGCTACCTTGTTGCTGAAGACATGGAGATGGCAAAACAGCATAAAAGTTGGTGTCCTCCACACGGACACTAACCCGCAAGGCAGCAGGTGCAGCGGGTGGCTGGTTGCGGGTCGCGGTGGTACTCAGCACAGGAAAAGCAGGGAATGTGTGTTCCAGCTGTCTGTGTCACACCCTAGACCTCTCTCCCTGGCCAAGAGCTGACTCCTCCTTCCCCCAGACAACAGGCTGCTGACTCACAGGCTGGTCTGGAGACAGGCTGGGCTCCTCATCTTGGCTGCAGGCACCGCTGAAGGCCCTGAAGGTCTCAGTCTTCTGTTTGTGCTTCTCCACAGTGGCCTGAATAACCTGTACACACAGCAAAGCCACAGGGCTGTCAGGGAGCCAGGGAAGGACACAGGGAGCACAGGGCCCAGGTGTCCACAGGGCAGCCCTGATCACCTTTCCTGACCGATGACTCATGACCAAAGAGACTGGCTCCAGAAAGACAACGCCTAGCCTGAGGCCCCTCCTGACCCTGGTTCCTTACTTGTGGAGATGGGGCTCAAACAAGTAAACGGATTGGAAGGCTTGTGGTACCCGGAAAGCATATCTAGAGGCACCTCATGGCCACGCCTCCCTTCAGACATGAGGGCAGGCAGTGTTAGTGTTAGGGAAGAGTCCCTGGGTCATGTGGTCCAACATGAAATGGCCATACTACAATAACATGAGGATGTAAGCCACATATGGTGATGCATGTCTGAAATCCTAGCCTTCAGGATACCAAGGCAGGAGGGCTGAGGGTTTGAAGTCAATGTTGTTCCCTTAACAAAACCTATACCCAGATCTCTATGAGTTTGAGACTGGCCTGGTCTGCAAAGAGAAACCCTGTCTCAACCCCTCCCCCTCCCCCCAAACCAAACAAAAGCTATCCCCCAAAACCAAGAGCTGGTGATGCAACTCAGAAGCAGGGCTCTTGTTGAGCAGGCCCCAGGCTCTAGGTTTGATCCGCAGAGAGAGAGAACAGACTTGAGAGAGTTACCTGAATCCATTCTTTCTTCTCCTCTTCTGTCCTGTGAAGACAAAATCAGTACTTTATCAGTCCATCCATGGACACCCCTGTGTGCCTCTCTAGCCACTCACCACCGCCTTGTAACTGCAACTCAAGGCTGGAAAGGTAGTTTCAGTGTTCAGAACACATGTGGCCCCATGGAGCCAGGCTCGTCCTGCAGACCAACAGCACCCTGGAGCCTCGCAGATGATCACAAAGCTCTCAGGCCATAGGTGGAATGTGACAGACTGTATTCCCGGCACACTGCCTGTGAGAGCTCAAGCTTGGCCTTGGAGGACAGTGTGACCAGATACGGCAGACACACCACTTGCTGAGCGGTAGTTCCCCTCAGAGGTTCATCGCACAGAGGCAGAAACGCATGTGCACTAAAGTCCAAGTGTGGGGCTCTGTTCTAGGCACACTTTGCGCCAGTGAGGCTCAGACCACCCGCATGGGATCCTGCTGATGATATTTCTAAAAATATCATTGCAGCTTATTTAATGTGTGTGTGTGTGTGTGTGTGTGTGTGTGTGTGTGTGTACGGGTGTTAATGCCACCTCTGGCTGTTTAGAGGACAACTTGCAGGAGCTGGCCTTTTCTTTGTACCATGCAGGTCCCACCATGAAGGATGGCGGTCGAGTCATCATGCTTGGCAGTGGTGCTTTCTCCCACTAAGGCACCTCACCAGTTCCCGCTAATAATACTGATGGGGATTGTGCTACTCTGGGAAAATATGTGAGATTATAGGATGAAACCTGACACATTAACTGAAAAAAAGCCAGATGAAGGACTGGCGTCCTGGCTAGCATTTTGCCAAACTGATGCAAGGTGCAGTTATCTAGGAAGAGGAACTTCAGCTGAGGGAATGCCTCCATCAGGTGTCCTGTAGGCAAGTCTTGGGGCATTTTCTTGTTATTAATGAATAATGTGGGAGGATCCAGCAAACTGTGGGTGGTACCGCCCCTCTGTAGGAGGCTCTGGGGTCATAGAAGAAAGCAGGCTGAGCTAGCCATGGGAGCGTGCTGGAAGCAGCAGTTCCTGCCCTGACTTCCTTCAGTGGCGGATACGACCTGGGAGTGTAAGTGAAATAAACCCTTTTCTCCGTAAGTTGATTTTAGTTATAGTGTTTTATCACAGCAATAGAAACTCTATTGGTGGCTCAGCAGTTAAGAACACTGGCTGCTCTTCCAGAGGACCTGGGTTCAAATCCCAGCACCCACATGGCAGTTTACAACTGTCTGTAATTCCAGTTCCAAGGCTCTGGCACCCTCACACAGACATGAATACAGGTAAAACACCAACGCACACAGAATAAAAATAAATAAATCTGAGTAGGTGTGTGCACATGTATTCATGTGCTCGTGTGCATCTATGTAGAGGTTGGTATTGTGTGTCTTTCTCAAACACTACCCACCTTACTTTTGATACTGGACTTCTTACTGAACTTGGAGCTCATTGACTGATTCCATTAGGATGGCTAAAGAGCGAGCCTCAAGGACAGGACTGGAATTGTAGACACATGCTGCTGTGTCTGGCTACCCAGGTCCTCATGCCATGAGGCAGGCACTTTACCCACTGTGACATCTTCCCATCTTCAATTTAAAAATACATGCGCGCGCGCGCACACACACACACACACACACACCTAGAATTAAAAGCTTAGTTCTTAGTTGTTATCCATCCTTGGTTATGTGAAGTGTTGAGCTGTGTGAGTAGGAACATACTGAAGGGTTATCTCATTCAGTAAGAGAAGCCATCTGCTACAGTCTCAGTTCAAAGATGTTCACACAGCCGCAGACGCTAGTGCCATACCGAGTCTGAAGCTCCAGGGACCTTTTTCTTCCTGTTATGATGAATGTGTGTGCTGCATTTGGTTTCACAATATCCTGCACCTGCAGGAAGAACACAGAACAGAGCGAATGAATGCGAGTTGCTGTTTAGCTGCTCCCTAACACAGACAAATCCATGTTCTCTCATTCTGAGGTTTTTGTTTTATTTTTCCTGTGGAAGTGTCAGGGTGATCCCATGAGCTCTCAGATCTATAAGGTGGGGATGCTGAGGCTCAGGGGGAGAGCATGCCATTGGTCTTGCCCACACAGAGCTGGGCCTTGCTCTCTGTGTTTAGACAGATGCTTGGCAAATACACTTGTCCATCATACCTCCTTTAGCCATTGTTCCCATGCAGCCCTGACCAAGCCTTTCCTTCCCAGCACAGCCTGCACCTCCCTGGGAGGGATGAAAAGCTTAGAAGATCCTTGACTCTGTCCCTCAGAAGGTGCTTGTGCCCACAGGAACAGGTGCATTGTGGGTATAAAGGAGTGGACCCAGATGGAATGATATCATATCCTTGGAGGCTCTCAGATTTCACCCTCTTCCATCAGCAGAAAACCACAGAGCAAAGTTGCTCCTGGCAGCTCTTGGGCTGGTCCCTGTAAGAGTCCCTGACCCCAGTCAGACAGTTGGAGGCATCCTAGATATGTGGACCAGACCCAGCCAGAAACAAACCTCTGGACTTTCCCACTGTGCATTGAAAAAACAGGACTGGTGTGTGTGTGTGTGTGTGTGTGTGTGTGTGTGTGTGTGTGTGTGTGTGTTTGGTTTTTTGAGATGGGGTTCTTCTGTGTAATAGCCCTAGCTATCCTGGAACTCGCTCTGTAGACCAGGATGGTCTCAAACTCACAGAGATCCTCCTGCCTCTGCCTTCCAAGTGCTGGGACTGTTTTTTTTTTTTTAACATTTATGTGTGTGTGTGTGTGTGTGTGTGTGTGTGTGTGTGTGTGTGTGTGCCATTATGTACATAAGTACAGGTGCCTGAGGGGGCCAGAGGGAGAAATTGGAACCCCTGGAGCTAGAGTTCCCAGCAGTTGTGAGCCACTCAGTGTCGGGAACTGAAGTTGGGTCTTCTGAAAGGACAGCAACCTCTCTTGACTGCTGAGTCATCTGTCTAGCCCAGGGCCGATTTCCAGTAGAGCAACTCTGCAAAAGTAGTTTCTTCTAACTATGAAAAAAGCAATTTTTCCTCCTGTAGCTGGTCATTGCTTGTAATTATTTCTTAACCTGGATCCAGAGAATTCCAAGAGAATTTCTATGGAGTGGGTAGTTGTTTAATCAAATCTTTGCTTCTTCAGAGAGTTAGAGGCATTTATTTAGAAAATATTTTTGGAGCAATTATAAATTCAAACCTCTCTCAGTGGCAGATAGAATCCATATTGCCATGAATATCATGACATATGGAATAGGCTTTTGGATCAAGGGGAGCAAAGACAGAAGGATTTGAGGTAGTACAGGGAATGAGACAACTTGTGGCCTAGGGTACAGGCCATGTGAGTAGGCCCTAGTTCCATTCTGAATTTGTGACCTGAATTTCACTTCTGGATCTTTAATTGGGACCCTGAGTCTTGTCCTCACAAAGTGACAGCCTATCTTGTGTCTGTGTGACTCCCATGGCTATGAACTTTAGCTCCAGCCTCCTGCCTCTTTCAGCATGAGACCATCAGGGACCTGATGTAGAATCCATAGGCAGCAGTGCCTATCTAAGGCTAGGACCTACCAAGGCCAAGATGCTGTGTCAGAAACCCATGAGACACAGAGGTGGCCATCAAAACCTAGCATCCCCATCCCTGCTTGTTCCCCTTCCAGAGTATAAGAGAGGAGGGAGGGGCCCACTCACCTGGAGGTCAGAGATGTCCATTTTCTCCCGTACACTGAACTTCTGGCCCATGAGCCTTAGTTTGGGTACACAGTAGAGCATCACATTGTTGAACTGCAAGAAAGATGTCATGGGGAGAGGTAGTCACAGGGGGCCCCTCATTGGGACCCACATAAGCTTTCTTTAATATCTCAAAGTAATACATATGTGCATATACATATATATTACACATGTGTAAGTTTATATCTGTTCATTTAAAGATGTACACATATGCCTTTAGGCACAACCTTCAAAAGGCAGGTTCTGAGCCTGTAATGGACAGTGATGAGCCCACTAAATACCAGAGAAAAACAAACAAAAAACCCAGTTTCAGGAAAGGGTTACATCTTTTGGAGTTGTTGACCAGGGAGGTCCCACAGACCCGCACATGGTACAGGCTACTGCCAATGCTCTTGGTTACCCACCAGAACTTGATAGTAAGACTCTACTGCTGAAAATGCCACATACTTGAATCATAGAACATGAAGAGATCAAGTTGGTGCTGACCCAGAGGCTTCACTCCTACTGGATAGCTTCTCTAGTGCCGAAAGATGCTATGCATTTTACCAGAGGAGATGTAAGCCTCAATCATACCCAGCTGTGAACCCAAGGAGCTACAGTAACAACTGGTCCGGCAAGACATGCCCACTGGTACAATAGTGGCCTGAGTGGCATGGGAGCAACCAATCAATTTCTGTCTGGATTTAAGGCCCATCCCACAAGATGAAATCATTGTCAGCCAATAACCTGTGGCTAGATATGCCACAGGCCTGCGGTTAAAAAAAAAAAATAAAGAAAGAAAACTTTCAGAGATACAGAGCCACCAGTATAAGACAGTATGATAGGGTGTTTACCTAGCAAATGTAAGGCCTTTCGAAGAGGCAAGTAGAAAGAGGAAGAGGAGGAAGGAGAAGAGAAAGGGGAGGTAGAGGAAAAAGAGAAGTAGCTATAGAAAAATGGGGAAAAAAGAATCGTGTCTCTTCCTGCATCAGCTGTTCGAGTGGAGCCCGTACTATAATTCCTTCCTGCCTTTCCCCTTCCCCATAACCCAGTTTGGTTCTGGGAAAAGTTAGGATCTTGATGTTGGGCTACAACTCTTTATATTTCTGGTTCCTGGAGGCTCTTTCATTGTAACAGAGGTAGATGATAGAAAACCAGAAATGCTGGATATAAAAGGCATCAATATTAGATGCTTGTGGAAACCAGGGCAGAGCCCTTGACAAGAGACAGCCCAGCAAATCATCAGGGGAGGCCACAGAAGAACCCCCCACCCTTGGGCTTCTGCATCTTGCTAGTACTGCCCAGAGCCTGAGAAGGCAGACGGGGGAGTTCTGGGGCTGGGATGGCAGCCTGGCTCACCAAGAAGAGGTGCCGGTCCTGCATGGTGCCATTCTTGGCAGACAATTTCTGGATGTTGCCCTCCTTGATCAACTCATTGGCTGGGTTAACGATGTCTTCTTCCCCACCCAGCTGCTCATACACCTCCAGGAGCTTGTGCATTTTCTCCTGCAAGAGACAGGAAGCTCAGGCAGATGCAAAGTCACCAAGGGCTAAGGAACTGCCTGGGACCCAGAGGTGAGCAAAGCCACGCTCTGCAACTGTGACACAGAGTGCATTGTAGCAACAAAATGGCTGCCAGCGAAAAGGGAAGGAAACACAGGATGACATTCGAGCTGAGTAATGAAGGGTGACTAGAAACTCACCAATCAGGGAATGATAAATTATAAACCTCTGTTGTCATGTGACAGGGAACTGTTCTACACCATTCCCATTTTAGTTATCTAACTCTGCACAAACTCTATGAGGTGAGTGGCAATGTTATCCCCAGTTTGCAGACAAGGAAATTGAGGCATGCAGGAGTCAGTTGAGTGGCTATGACCCAGACTGAGCCAATCTATGTATCACCTTCCCCAGGTCTGGTTGGGGAGTCACAATGCACAAAGGCACAATGGGTACAAGGTGAACAGCTCACAGCCCTAGCTCTTGGTTAGAATTCAATAATATTCACAGTAGGATTGAGCCTGTAGGGACTTAGACAATAGCAACATGGGCTGGGGTAGGACTTGCTAGGTATCAGACGTCTTGTCCTTGGACTTGCAATTTCTACTTGTGTACCTAGAAATTGGCAGGTCAGTCTGGCCCTTCTGTATGGATGCCATAGATGCTAATGAACAAAACAGCACAGGATGCATGGGACCCTGGAGGGCAGGGAAGAACCCATGACCTTGCTAGCAGGTATATAGAGGAGCAGTAGATACAGGTATAGTCATGGCATGTCCTAGCTTGCACTGGGAAGGTGTCTGTGATAGTACGAATGGAATTGGCCCCCATAAGCTCATAGGGAGTGGCAGTAATAGGAGGTGAGGCTTTGTTGGAGTAGGGGTGGCCTTGTTGGAAGAAGCATGTCACTGTGGAGATGGGCTTTGAGGTCTCTTTTGTTCAAACTTTGCTCAGTGTTGACACTGAAACCACTTCCTGTTGCCTTCTGATCAAGATGTAGCCAGCATCATGTCTGTCTCAGACCACCATGCTCCCTGCCATGATGATAATGGACTGAACCTCTAAAACTATAAGCAAGCCACTCCAATGAAATGTTTTCCTTATAAGAGTTGCCTTGGTCATGGTGTCTCTTCACAGGGATAGGAAGCCTAACGAAGACAGTGGATGTATGCCTACCTGGTTTGTACAGAGAGAGGCTGAGCATGCACTTGGTATTACTAGGGAGTGCTAGGATGTGCACCCAGCATGTGCTAGGGAGACTGGGTGATTTTGTGCTCACCCACCTGGAATCAGGGGTCAGGGTGCTCATTTACATGGTCTGCCCTCCCCACTCTCCCTGCTTATGCTTTGCTTCCCTAGGGCAGTCTGAACTCACCATCTTCCTGATGGCAGCGTTGGAGTGGTCAGCAGCTGTGGAGATGAGCTCCAGGGACCCTGAATGAGGAGAACTGAGTGAGCCTGGGCATGTGGTAACTCCACAAGTTCTCACTGGACAGGCTAGCAGTGAAAATGTGGGCATGGCTTCCAGCCGGAGGCCTTATTCCTGTATTTGGCTTTGCTCAGGGTGCCCAGACTGCTCCAGAGGTGTGGCCCAGAGAAAAGACAAAGCCCAGAGCCACTTGCTGAGCCTGCTGGGGCCAACACAGATGGTGCCCCTGACTCTCTTGCACAGTGCCCGGCCCTGTGCTGCCCACCAGTTACTCTGGTCTTGCACTGTGGGGCCCATTGCTGGATCCTAAGCTCTGAATGGAGCCAGTGCTTGGCAGTGTCTTCCCCAGAGACAGCATCCTTTTGTGTGATAGGAAAGATGAAATCACTCTCCTGGTTTCCTAGTCATCGGTCTGTGTCTCTCTCTGTTTTGTCTGTCTCTGTGTGTGTGTGTGTCTCAGCCCAGGGTTCTCAGCCTCTTACAGAGATTCCCCCTCAGCCTTGCAGCCACCCCCACTTACTCTCAGCATCCTTGCGGTCTGGGGCATCCCTGGGGAGCCTCTTCAGGTAGTCTTTGAGCAGCAGCTCATAGCGGGGGACCCTCTGCACAGGCTCCAGCATGTGATGCTGCAGCGTCAAGTTCCCACACACCTCCTGCTTCTGGGGGAACAGAGAACACACACGGGGTCACCAGCCTGCCCCCTGCTTCTGGCGCCACAGTCCCCGAAGGTTGCCTGGAGCTGCCTGCTCTTAATACACAATCAGCCCAGAACATACCTAATAGCTGGAGAAACTGAGGCTCAAAGGGGCCTAATGATGGAGGGAGGACTGGAACTCTCTGGGTGGGCAGGTTTGGGTTGAAGACACATATGAACCCCTCCCCCAGTATCAGTCCTCATGCCTAGAGGGGGCCGAGAGTCCTGTGAGTCCCTGCATCACAAATGAAGGAAAGAGCAGGAGGGCGCAGGAAAGCCTAGCCCTGTATTGTCCCCACTCCCCTCCCCCTCCAGATAACAGCAGCCTTTGCCACACTTTAGTGCTTTCTTGGTGCAGGCAGCAGGAGTCTACACCCTTGACCCTGCACACAAGCCTACCAGTGTCCACTGCTACCACGCTATTGCCCCTTTGCTCACTGAGGGCTCTCCTGCCATGCTGCCTGGCACATCTGCTTCTGCCATGTTGACAGCTAAGAGGACACGCTCACCGCCCCCACATTCATCCACTGCCCTGCCCCTTAGCAGGGCCCCAGCCACCCACATCCTCGTCAGGTCCCAGGACAAAACTTCTGGCCCAGTGGTGGTGGTGGCACATGCCTTTAATCCCAGCATTCAGGAGGCAGAGGCAGGCAGATCTCTGTGAGTTTGAGGCCAGCCTGGTCTACAGAGCAAGTTCCAGGACAGCCAGGGCTACATAGAGAAACCCTGTCTCAAAAAACAAAACAAACAAACAAACAAAAAAACTTCTGGTAGAGATGGCTTAAAATTCTTTTGGGTGTAATAAGTTCTGGAGATCCGAACTCAGATCCCTATGCTTATATGTAAGCACTTTACCCACCAATCTCAGCCGGTAAAACAATTAGTCTTTTGGGAGAGGGTGTTGTTTGGTTTGGTTTGGTTGTTGCTGGCTTTCTTTTTTCAAGATAAAATTTCTCTGTGTAACCCTGGCTGTTCCGGTCTTGAACTCAGAGATTGACTTACCTCTGCCTCCTGAGTGCTGGGATTAAAGGTGTGAGCCTCCATGCCTGTCTTTGGTTTATAAATGAAGGCTGCACTCATGAAAAATAGTATGAGTCTTGGGGCTGGAGAGATGGCACAAAGGTTAAGAGAACTTACTACTCTTGCAGAAGACCCGGGTTCAGTCCAAGCAACTATGTGACTAACAGCTGTCTGTAAGCCTAGTTTCAGGGTATCTGACATCCTTGAGAACAAGACATGCATAGGGTTCACAGACAAACATGTATACATACACTTTAAGAAAAGCTAAAAAAAAAAATGTCTGGGTGTCATGCTGGGAAGGCACAGATAAGCAGATACCACTGGCCAGCCTTCCCATGAGTTCTGAGTTCAGTGAGAGACCCTGCCTCAAAACGTAAGATGGAGAGTGACAGAAGACACTCAACCTCAGCCGACCTCTGACCTCTACTAGTATATACATGTATGAGCATATCCACACACATGTTCACAGGCATAACACACACACACACTATTTCAAGCAATAATCAAGGGAAGATGTGGAATGGATATTCATAGTGTTTCAAAGTCTCTCCTTGTTAGAAACTTAAGAATAGAGGGAAAAAAAAAAAAAAAAAGCAAAAAGGCTTTGCTCCAGTGATGGAGGCACTGCCCAAACTGAATCATAGAAAAACCACAGATAACCCCAAGCCACAAGGCAACCAATTCCCTCAAGAGGGCACAGGCAGAGCCTGTCCTAGAGGGAAGGACTCAACCTGGTAATGAGAGCAGTGTGTGGTCCTAGTGTGGCTCGTGAACCACAAAGAGAAAACACAGAAGTGCATCATTGGGATAGCTGATGACTGTGTAGGCTGTGAGGAGGAGACGGTGCTGTGACAGCCATGTGAGCTTCTCGATTTCAGTCACCACTGTGCGTGGGAGATACCCTCTTTCACACTTAGTGATGAACCTGCAGTGCTTACAGATGAGTTTCAGAACATAATAACCATCATGTGTGCTTAGAGATAATGGTAAATAGCACAGAGTGTCTGTGATGTCTGTGCGTTTGTCCTTTTGTGGTCATGCCTGGGTATGCTGTGTGTATTCATGTCTCTGGCTGAAAATTGAGCTTCTTCTAGGCTTGCTGATCAACCCCAGAACATACCTGTCTCATGACTGTACACTTAGCCCCAGTGCGAGGGTTCAGGCACATGCCACTGATGGGGGATGTTCTTTTGTATGCTGTGAATACATGTTTCTCTTATTGGTTGATGAATAAAGCTGTTTTGGCCAATGGACAGGCAGGGCATAGCCAGACAGGAAGTATAGGCGGGACTATCGGACTAGGAGAATTCTGGGTAGAGGAAGATACTACCCAGAGAGACACTATGTAGCTGCCGAGGAAGAAAGTTCCTGGGCATCACCGGTAAGCTAACCACGTGGAGATACACAGATTAATAGTTATGGGTTAATAATTAAGGGAGACCTAGCCAATAAGAAGCCTGAGCCATCTGCCAAACATTTATAATTAATATAATCCTCTGTGTGTTTATTTGGGACTAAACAGCTGTGGAACCATGAGGGACAGAAAATTCCATCTACATGCCACCATGCCAGCCTTCATCTGTGTACAAACTCAGGTTTCTCTAGCCTTAAATTGGTCATTTTACAAACTCTTGGTGAATGTTTGGATTTTTTAAGGCTTATAATTTAAAATATGCTTTGGATTGGATTAAGCAAAGAATTCTCCAGAGACCAAGGAAAACCTGGTGGTCATTTAATCCCATTTTGTCCAGGTCAAGGCTTCTTGGCTTTGCCCATGGACTTTGCATAAGAGAATTTGCTGTCAGGAGCATCCTGTGTACTGTTATCCTGGTCCAGATCCCATCCTCCAGGTACCAGAAGCGACGTCAGGATCAGCAGACACAGTCCAGGTCTTAGCCGAGAATGGCTGAACTGTGCTGAGGCCAAGGAGCAGAACCATGGCTGTGCCTAGCAGGAAGTATTCCCAGAAGACAGCCACTGTTCAGGGACAACATAGTGCTGGGGTGGTCAATGCAGACAACTGTCATCCCAATCCTAGAAGTGTCTGGTCACCTGAGGACCTGCTAGACCCAAGAGCCTGTTTGGACAGGGATAGTGGCCTGTGCTCGGGCTGAAAACTGCCTCGCCCTCTGGAGGGACATGTGTGCGGAGCTCACTGCACAGATGAAATTTATACTACATGCTTATGTGAGAATTTAGTGTCACAGCTTCTCCAGAGGGCTGGGAGATGGGGGGGGCAGTGTAACTGTTCAAGCATGAGGACCGACGTCAACCCCAGAACCCATGTAGAAAAAGCCAGGCGTGCTAATGCAGGCTTGTCATCCCAGCATTTAGGAGGTGAAGGCAGAAAAGTTGAAGGTTCAAGGTCATCCTTGGCTGCATAGGGAGTTCATCCTAGTCAGATCTAGAGACCTTGTCTTGTTGTGGAGGCTTATTGTGTTTGTTTGATTGCTTGGTTTGGTTTGGTTGTTGTTTTGGTTTGTTTTTGTTTTGGACATGGTCTTAGTATGTAGTGCTGTCTGGCCTGGAATTTGCTATGTAGACCAGGCTGGCCTCAGATTCACAAAGATTCGCCTGCCTCTGCCTCCTCAGTGCTGAGACTAAAGGCATATGCCACATGCTTGGCTTGAGACCTTGTCTTAATAAAATATATTTAGAGTTTAAAAAAAAAAGAAAAGAAAAGGTGTGTATGTCACACTCCTACAGCCACCTACCTGGATGCTGTGGATGACATCCTTAAACTGCGGAGAACGCTGGGTCCATGTGCTCACCAGCCCCATTGCCCTGTCAAAGTTCTTGACATACTCGCCATACATCTTCAGGAATGGGGCCAGTTTCTGCAGGATGTCTCCAAGCCGAGGGTTTGTGTCCCTGTGTGGAGAAGCGTGGTCATTAGTGAACAGTCTAGGCGCAGCAGTGCTCTGATGGTAAGCGTGCTCACCACCCTCTTAAAGCATGTTTCCTCCCAGATTGTGGACTGGACATTAAAAGGGGGTTTCTCTAAACACCTCAGCAGCACCGGCTGAGGCCCAGAACCCAAACAGAGGGTCTTAGCAATAGTGCTGCCCTTGAGTGGGGGGGGGGGCACAGTTATCAAAGATGTTGGTGAAGTGCCATCCTAAATGAGCACAGATTAGAAATAAGGGCTCTCTACATTGCTGTCAAAGCCATGGAGAAAAGGGAAGACTTTGCAGGACCAATGGTGAAAACTTCTGAGTGCGCTGAGTGAACAAATAGATTCTAGGAAGCAAACATTGTGCAGTTATTTCCTCTGCATTAAAACACCCCCTCCAGGAAAGGGAAGCTCCTTAAGACTCAGGCAGTAAAACTTACTAGGCTCGGGAAGCGACCAAAACTTCAGGAAGCTCCTGAATCTTACACAATTCAGAAGCACCCTCCCCCACCACACACACCCAAGGTCATACAAGCAGTAGCCATTGCTTGGGAGAGACTTTTCACTCTGCCAAGCTGCCATCAAGCTGTGGGGAAGCTCCTGGAATGCAGCTTTCATGAGACTTTGCTGCAGCCACCTCGAAGTCACCCACGCTCACTGCTGCAGCGAAGCTGGGATTGGGTGGAATCCAGTGTTTTGTTTTGTTTTTTGTTCTATTGTTGGAGCCCTATCTTGGGTAAGTAGATGTTCACATCTCCACAGGAAAAATCAACATAGTAAGGTTTGATCTTAACACTCTCTTTTGGAGATTTATCCTTAATAATTACCAAAACCAAAGGGGGAAAAAAAAAGGCATGGGCACACAGCCATCACTTGGGACTCCTATGAAACTGTATGCAAAGGTTTGACTTCAGAGATTAAGCAACCAGGGATGCAAGGCAAGGGGTCCTGTGTTATCATCATTACAGGTCAGAGGAGATACCATGAGGACACTCAGGGATTCCAGAGCACAGAAGGAGAAAGCCTGTGCTGCCAGACATTGACTATGTCACCAGAAGTCCACACCCAGGACACAGTGCAACCTGCTTTGCAGTTTCCAAAGATTTACAAAGTGACCCAGCCACACACTGAGACAAAGATGACAAGACAAACGCCCCCAATCTCCCAAGGCAAAGTCAGGAGACTTGAAGGGCATACAAGCCCTGTAAAGGAAGGTAGGCAAACTTCAAGCTTCCCAAAATGCAGGGAGCATACGTTTAAAACTGGTAGGCCTCTCTGGTGTCATGGCACTAATTGTGGCTTGCAGCTTTTGCTGAAAATAGGCAAAAGCTGAGGAGCACAGAAAGCAGAGGGCCTGGAGCCACTCCTGAGGAGAAGGTCCTTTCAAAAAGCAAAGATAGAAACGGGCTGAGAGGGAAAATAAAACCAGCAGCACAGTTCATTGTGTTGCTTCCAGATGTCAATCTCATCTAGATCACAAGCTGAAAGATGCCCAAGGCCCAGTCAAAGCCACTAACCCGGAAAAGGCAGGGCTAGGGTTGGAACCAGAATCTCAGGGAAGGGAGGCACCCAGGCCTCCAGGAGACAAACCCCCCACCTCCAGAACCCGTCAGGCTTCCGGCAGAGGAACTCAGGGTTAGGGGCCATGTGGAGGGCTCTGCCACACTCACCACTCCTCTGTGATTCTCTTCTGCAGCTCGGGCAGGAGGAACTGCCCATGGAAACGGTAGATGGAAGAGATGTTGGAGAAAATGCCAGTGATGACTTCTGGAGGGATCCCTGCTTCAGTCAGCTTGGTGCAGAAAACCTGAGCACAGAGAAGCCCACAGTGGTAACTGCATGGGAGCCAGCCGGACACCTACCACAGGGATGGACTCTTGAGTTCCTTTTGTTTTCTAACCTCGAACTCACAAAGACCAACCTGCTCTGCCTCCCAAGCGCTAGGATTAAAGGTGTGCACCACCACCACCTGGTTTGTTCTTTAATTTAAAAAAAATTAATTAGATGGGCACGCCTTTAATACCAGCAATTGGGAAGCAGAGGAAGGTGGATCTCTGTGAGTTCGAGGCCAGCCTGGTTTACAGAATGAGTCCCAGGATAGCCAGGGCTACACAGAGAAATCCTGTCTTGAAAACAAAACAAAACAAAAAACAAAGACCAAACAAAATTTACCGTGTGTGTGTGTGTGCGTGTGTGTGTGTGTGTGTGTGTGTGCGTGTGTGTGTGTGTGTGTACACGCACGTGTGCACGCGCGCACACGTGTGCAGGCCAGGGCAGTGCTGCCAGTCCCCACCACATTCTCTTGAGTAGGGTCTGGAGCTAGGTTAGCAGTCAGCAAACCCCAGCAGCCCTCCTGTCTTTGTACCTCCATGGTGCTGGGGTTACAGATGTGCGTTTTGTCTGAGTCACGTCTATGCACCACATGTGTGCCTTGTACATTGGAGCCTTTGGATCTGGAGTTACAGATGGCTGTGAAGCCCTACGTCAGTGCTAGAGACCAGACCCAGGTCCTCTGGAAGAGCAACCAGTCCCCCCAAATGCTGACCCACTGCTCCAGCCCCCAAGGGTGAACTTTTTACTTGGGTGCTGAGATTCAAACATAGGACTTCATGCTTGCACATAAAAACATCTGTGTTGGCTAGTGTTATGTCTACTTCACCCAGGCTAGAGTCATCTGAAAGGAGGGAACCTCAATTAAGAAAATGCCTCCATAAGATCCTGGGGCATTTTCTTAGTGATTGATGGGAGAGTGGCCAGCCCATTGTGGGGAGTGCCATATCCCTGGGCTGGTGATCCTGGGTGCTCTAAGAAAGCAGGCTGAGTGAGCTTTGAGGAGCAAGCCGGGAATCAGCATCCTCCATGGCCTCTGCATCAGCTCCTGCCTCCAGGCTCCTGCCTTGTTTGAGTTTCTCCTTGCTTCCTTCATTGATGGACTATGATGTGGAAGCATAAAGCAAAATAAACCCTTTCCTTTCCAGTTTGCTTTTGATAATGATGTTTCAAAACAACAATAGTAACTCTAACTACTGAGCCATCTCTCTAGCCCCATTGAGGTTTTTGTTTATTTGGTTGGTTGGTTTTTTTGGAGCCTGTCCTGAACTTGCTCTGTAGACCAGGCTGGCCTTGAACTCTCAGAGATCCACCTGCCTCTGCCTCCCGAGTGCTGGGAGTAAAGGCGTGCGCCACCACTGCCTGGCTCTCACTTAGGTTTTCTTAATGATTGTCAGATCCAGAATCTTCCAGCTTTAAGTCTTATTGACAGCTTGCTTATAGCTGAGCATCATGGGTAAGGTAGGAATAGTGCATGGGTGATGGAGTGTGATAATTTTCCTCATCACCCTCTCAGAAAGGGAAGGAGATCTTCTCTGGCTTGTGAGGCAGAGGAGGGAGCCACACACCGAACAAGCTTTGTTTTCCTGGGTGCTAAGGATGTTCTTCACATTTCCTCATGGTCAGGGACACACAGCACCTTCTGGTCTAGCTATGGATGTTCTATGTGAGTGCAAGTGTGCATGTCCATACGGGTACAGGTTTACATGGGCATAGGTGTGTGTGCATGCCTGGGGAGGTTAGAGGACAGTTTCAGGTGTCGTCCAACTTGGGGTTTTGTTGTTGGTTTTTTTTTGTTTGTTTGTTTGTTTGTTTTGTTTTGACAAGTTCTTTCCACTGAACCTTAATCTTGCCAAGCAGGTATCTCCCTGACTCCACCTTCCCAGTGCTGGGAAGTATTAGCCAGCACTATTAGCATGGCATTTTTACATGAGTTCTAAGAATCAAACTCAGACCCTTGTGCATGCAAGGCAAACACTGTACTGACTGAGACGTCTCTTCAGATACCAGCATCTATTCATGTCCATGAAGAAATATCCCCCAGTGTGAACAGACTGGGCTTCTGCCTGGAACCACAGCACTTAGTATTTGTCATTCCACTCTAAGCATAGAACCCAAACAATTAAAGGGATGTATAGTTTGAATTCGGGGCATGGAGAGAAGGGGCTTCCCAGGCCTATGGGCTACCTGGTCCAGCAAGTGTAACCGCCTCACGTAGGCTTCTTCTGTGTTCAGGAGTTCCTGGGCGATGTGTAGCCGCTTCTGTGGGTCAGAGCACTGCAGGGAGAAGGGAAGCCACTTACTGGGGGGTGGGGTACACCTAACACGGCTACCCACAATGCACCAGGATGCAGAGAGCAGAAGGAGGCTCCTGAGTCTCAGACATGGTACTTGGTTCTCTTAGATGCTATTTCTATGGAGAGTTCTTGAAAAAGCACAGCAGTTTCTGCCAATCTCACGCAAAGCTACTACAGTCCAGATGGGACAGTTATGTTTCTAGACTTCTAAGTGGGGAGCAACCATAGCAACCACACCAGAATCCAATGTACAGCTGGGGTGCAGTTCAGCGAAAGAAAATTTGCCTACCACATACAAAACCTAGGGTTCCATCACTAGCGCACACATGCACACACACACACAAACACACATGCACACACACACACACACACACACACACACACAGAGGTCCATACCCTATGGTGTTGTGGAATATTTAACTATCTAAAGATGTGTTACATTTATTTATGTTGTGTAATATTACTTTAACTGTGTAAAGGTGTGTTACATTAGTTTCTGCTGCCTTTGTTAATGATGTAATCTTTTCTGCATTTGTTAAATTATATAAATATGTGTTGTGTTTGTTTCACGTTGCCTGCCTTAGGCACTTGATTGTTCAAAAATCTGAGCCGGGGTGTGTGTGTGTGTGTGTGTGTGTGTGTGTGTGTGTGTGTGTGTGTGTGTGTGTGTGTGACAAGCCTTTAGTCCCAGCACTCGGGAGGCAGAGGCAGGCGGACCTCTGTGAGTTCGAGACCACCCTGGTCTACAAGAGCTAGTTCCAGGACAGCCTCCAAAGCCACAGAGAAACCCTGTCTTGAAAATCACAAACCAAAAACAAAACAAAACAGGGAAAGGAATGGGTGGGGCTAAGAGGCAAAAGAGAATAAATAAGGAGAGAATCTAGGCAAAGAAGAAGGAGAGGCGTGGTGATATAAAGCCACTGGAGATAAAAAATGCAAAGCTAAGCACATCCATAGAGCCAGTCAGTGGTGATACACACCTTTAATGCCAGCAGCCATATTAGCAAGCAATAGAGGCCAGGCAATGGTGGTAGACACCTTTAATTCAAGAACTCAGGAGACAAGCAGATAGATCTCTGTGAGTTCAAGGCCAACCTGGCCTACATAAGAGTGAATCAGTCTAAAAGAGTAACAGAGCTCACACCTTTAATCCCAGCACTAGGGAGGTATAAAAGGAAGAAGCAAAGGCTCTCTTGTGAGATTCAGTTTCCAGACAGGGAGAGCATTTGTCTCTGAGGACTCGTAGAGACAGGATTACCTTTCAGTTTAGTAGAGGTAAGAGCTACTGGATTGGCTACTTTGCCTTCCTGATCTTCAGCATGAAGCTTGAACCCCAAATCAAAACAAACAAACAAACAAATAAAAAACCCTAAAATGTATTCCACAGTTATGGAGGCTGGAATTTCAAGATCAAAAGCACTGGAGGGTCTAGTGAAATCACAAGTCTCTGTGTCAACATAGTGACGCTAAGGCTTGAGCTGGCAGCGTAAAAGGGTGGGAAGGTGAAGAGGGAGGGATACTGCATCCTCAAGTGGCAAAGGAAGAGAAGAAAAGGAACCCACAAACTCCTCCCTGATCCCCATTTTACTGTACAGCACTGGGGATTGAACCCTGCCCTGAGCACTCTGCAGCTAGGCTACAACCCCAGGCTGTCCCCACTCCCTTCTGTGGGGACACTGACTCCATCTTCATTACCTAACATCTCCATGAAGCAGACTATGATGTTAGTATTATCACATTGGTGACAAGACTCGAGCAGGTGACTTTTGGGATGCATATTCAGTTTATAGCAATGCCCTTCAGCATTTCTCCCCCTATGAAATATGGCACACCAGGGTCCTCCACACCAGGGCTCCTCCCACACCAGGGTCCTCCCACACCAGGCTCCTCCCACACCAGGGCCCCTTCCCCATCAGGACCAGGTCTGCAGGGCAGAAACGGAGAACTTGGCCAGGCACTGAGAGGTCTGGCTCCTCAGAGTGCTACCCAGGGGAGGTGGAACTGTGGACTCTGTCTTGCATGAGTGGAGAGCAGATGAACCCAGAGCAGGAGTGTGAAGCCACCGAACAAAGGCCAGCAACACATTAGGATTCCAGTCCCACAGGCAGATGCTCTGAGCCCCCAACTGTGTGATAGGTAAAGTGTGACTGGGTGAAATCTGGAGTGATGTTTTCCTCAAATGCCCCCATCCAGCCAAAACTAAAAGTAACACACAAAACTTATAAACCATACAAAGAAGCAGGAGAATATAGCCCAGCCAGACTAAATCCCCCTGAAGTTGACCCAAAAGAAAAACAGGCCTGGGACTTGAGGGGGTCAGTTCAGCCAGCAAAATCCTTGCCAATATGCACAAGAGCCTGAGTTCAGTCCTTATATAAACAGCCAGTCATGGTGGCATGCATGTGTAATTCCAGTGATGGGGAGGGAGAGGGGGCAGATCCTTGGGGCTCTCTGGCCAGACTAACCAGTGAGAAATACTGTCTCAAAACGCTAAGGTGGGCCAGGCAGGTGGTGGTGTTCCGTCTTTAGTCCCAGCACTGTAGAGGCAAGGGCAGGTGGATCTCTGTGAGTTCAAGGCCAGTCAGGTCTACAGAGCTAGTTCCAGGACAACCAGAGCTGTTACACAGAGAATTCTTGTCTGGAAAAACAAAAAACAAACAAACAAACAAAAGAACTCCCCCGCCCCTCCCAAGAAACCAAAGTGGATACACCTGAGGAAAGACATAAGATGATAGGTACTATGGCCTCTACCCCCAAGGACATATACATGCAGTCCCTCCCTCCATACACACACAGATCTATAAATTGCTTGATAGGGGAAAAATCTGTCATAAATTCGATAAAAAAAACATCAAGAAATGACTTATGAACAAGGAACACCACCAACAGGGACAAAGACAAAACCATTAAAAAGAACGAAGCAGACATTCAGGAGTTGAATAGTGGGAGCTCATAAGGAGGATCCATTCAGACTTAAAGAAACAGCAAACTTGAAGAGAAGTCATTCAAACAGATAAAATTGCTGTGATCTTCTCTTCTTTTTTATTTTATATGTATGGGTGTTTTTGCCTGCTTGTGTCTGTGCACCTATGCATGCAGTACCTGTGGGGACCAGAAGAGGGCAACAGATCCCTGGAACTGGAGTTACAGAAGGTTGCAAGCTATCAATGTGGGTTCTGGGAATCAAATTGGTTTCTCTGGAAGAGCAGCCAGTGCTCTTAACTGCTGAGCTATTTCTCCAGCACCATACCACACCACACCCTGCTTTTTTCAATATTTATTTATTTTTATTTTATCTATATAAATGTTTTGCCTGCATGTGTCTATGTGTATGTGTGCTAGGTATGTGCATGATGCCTGAAGAGGGCATCATATCCCCTGAAATTGGGGTTGTCAATGGTTGCGGGTAATGGTAACTGAGCCCAGGTCTTCTGCAAGAGCATCCAGTGCTCTTAACCCACAAGCTATCTCTCCTGCTCCCAAAGAAGTCACTTAAAATCAATCAGTGGGGGGAAAAAAAAAAAACAAGAAAGAATGAAGAAAATTATTAAGGACTCTAAAGGACTTTCAGAACATCTTCCAGGAGACCCAGATCTCCATATGAGAGTCAAAAAGGATAAAAGACAAAAATCATTTGCAGGAATGATAATAAGACTCCTCAATCTTAGGAAATAGATGAACACACACATCTAAGAAACCGAAAGAATGGCTGGGTGGTGGTGGCCCAAGCCTTTAGTCCCAGCACTCAGGAGGCAGAGGAAGGCAGATCTTGGTGAGTTTGAGGCCATCCTGGTCTACAGAGTAAGTTCCAGGACAGCCAGGGCTATGCAGAGAAACCCTGCTTGAGAAAAGAAAAAAAAAAAGAAAAAGAAAAAGAAAAAGAAAAAGGAAGGAAGGAAGGAAGGAAGGAAGAAAGAAAGAAAGAAAGAAAGAAAGAAAGAAAGAAAGAAAGAAAGAAAGAAAAGAAACTCAAAGAACTCCAACTAGAATAAGGTACCAGCTGCCTAGTTCATGCTTATAATCTTGGCACCCATGAGGCTGAGGCAGGAGAATGGTGAGGTCAAGGTCAGCCTGGGCTACACAGAAAGACTCTTTGACAATAACAGAGGAGGTGGCACACAAAGGCACCCTATGATGAAAAGATCTAAAAGTCAAAGACAGCATTAAAGGCAGCAGGAGAGAAGTAGTTGGTCTCATGTGCAGGGGCTTCCATGGGATTGCCAGATTCTTCCTTGAGGGAGTCTTTGAGGGCCAGAAGGAATGGACAGATATATTGAGTGCTGAGAGAAACCACTGTCCTTCTAAGACAGAGAAACTAGGACTTTCCCAGGAAGGGGCTGGACAGATGGCTCAGCAGTTAGGAGCACTTGTTCACCTTGCAGAAGAACCAGGTGTGACTCCCAGCCCCAACAAGGTGGCTCTTGACCATTTGTAACACAGTCTTCTGTCCTCTGTCAGCACCAGGCATGCATGTGGTACTCTATATTCATACATTGCGGGCAAAACACCCAAACTCATAAGATAAAATAAATCTTCAAAGAAGTCTTAAAGACTTTCCTACAAAAGCAAAGGCTGAGAGAGTTTACTATCGCTAGACCCACACTCCAAAAAAAAAAAAAAAAAAAAAAAAACAAAAAACAAAAAACAAAATAAAACAAAAACAATGAAATGAGTTCTGGGACTGGGAAGATTGGGAAGATGGTTCATGAGTTAAGAGTGCTGTCGTGCAACCATGAAGACTGAGTTCAGACACCAGCATGAATGGACAAAGCTGGGAATCTTGCCCACACCTGTAACCAGGTCTGAGAGGGATGAAACAGGAGGCTCGCTGGGGTTTGCTGGCTTCAAGCCTGATGGAGAAAATATGAGCCCCAGGTTCAGGAAAAGACCCAGACTGAAAGGAAAAAGCAAAGAGTGATAAGAAGGACACCTGGTGCCTTCCTCTTGTCTAGATATGCACAGGGACATGCGTTTCCTCCACCACACACAGACAACACAGCCTCATACGTGCTGTGGTGGTTTGAATAGGAATGACGCCCATAGACGCATATGTTTGAATGCTTGGTCCATAGGGAGTATCACTATTAGGAGGTGTGGCCTGTCGGAATAGATGTGGTCTTGTTAGAAGTGTGTCACTGTGGGGGCAGGCTTTGAGATCTTATATGCTCAAGCTATGTCCAGGATGGTGTACATCTTCCTGCTGCCTGTGGATCATGATGGAGGACTCTCAGCTCCTTCTCCAGCACTATGTCTACCTACATGCCACCATGCTTTCTGCTTCAACAATAACAGACTAAACTTCTGAAACTGTAAGCCAGCCCCAGCTAAATGTTTTTCTTTATAAGAGTTGCCATGGTGGCTGGTGGCAAGCACCTTTAATCCCAGCACTTGCGATTGCAGTGGTCATGGCACCTCTTCACAGCAATAGAAACCCTAAGACACGTACCAATAAGTAAATACACCTTTGGGGGAGGGAAAGAAGCACAAAAGGAGTCCTTCAAGCAGAGATGATAGGATAGGGCTGCAGATACAGCTGTCGGCAGAGCACCTGCCTAGTGTGCAGGAATCTCTCGGTCCAGTTCCAGAATCACAGAAACTGGGTGTGGGTGTGGTAGCACATGCCTGTACTCTTATCACTTAAGAGCCTAAGGCAGGAGAATTATTAGTTTGAGGTCATCCTGGATTACACAATCTCAGAAAGAGTAACAGTAGAAACGTTAAATCTATCTTCAATGTTCTGTAACACATACAGGTAAATTTGTGACATCAGGGAGGGAAATGTAGGAAAGACTAGAGCTTTGTCAGCATCAAATGAAACACTGTACGTTTAAAATGTTCTAGTAACAACAATGGTAACTAGAAGTATAACAACTATGATTATACACAAAAGTAAGATAGAAGGAATCAAAATATATCTTCATAAAAATCAATGAAACAAATGCAAAGAAAAATAGCTAAGAGAGGAAAGGAGAGAGAAAGAAAGTGACAAGGGACAGGCAGCAACCTTAGGAGCGGACTTTATACCCTGCTCCATTGGTATTGACTTTATATACAATCATGTTAAACTCTTCAGAAAAAAATTGTGTACGTCAAATGAACTGAAGACAGCTGATGCTGGGTGTGGTAGCACACGCCTGTAATCCCAGCTAGAACACTGAGACTTCCAGCCAGCCAGCCTATGAGGCAAGCCCCAGGCCAGCCTGAGGTATAAAGAGAGTCAAGCCCTCTGTGTCCCCCCCATCCCATACCATCCAGGTGGCATCCTGGGACACCAAGACGCAAGCAAACAACAACTAATTATGGTTTTGTTTTGTTTTGTGATAGGACCTCCTGTAACTCAGACAAGCCTCAAACTCCCTGTGTAGCTGAGGGTGAACTTGAACTTCTAATCCTAGGATCACAGGTGTGCACTAGCATACTCCCTCTTTCTTAAATATGTTGTTGTGGATGTAATCTTTTCATACACTGTGAAGATGTGTCACTCAGATTGGTTTAATAAAAAGCTGAACAGCCAATAGCGAGACAGGATTTTCAGGGCAGAGAGGATGCTGAGAAGGAGGGCAGAGATGCAGAGAGCCACCAAGCAGAGTTGGGGGAAGCAGGAAAGCAGTATGGGCAATACAGAGTAAAAGTAGTAAAGCCACAAGGCAGAAAGTAAATTAATAGGAAGGGGTTAATTTAAGTTATAAGATCTGTTTAGAAACAAGCCTAAGCCATTGGCTGAGCTTCATAATTAATAATGCGTCTCTGGGTCTGGACTTGGGAGCTGGCAGGAGGGACAGAAAAATCCACCTACATATATTACTCACAAGAGACTAATTTTGTATATTTGCATACAGAAACACACATGATGAAAATGGGAAATGGTGGGAGAATATATCCTATGCAAATAGCACCCCCCAAAAAAGTGAGTGGCCTTACTTTTAGCAAACAGAATAAGGAGTTTGTCACTAAACCCGGTGACCTGAGTTCAATCCTTGGGACCTACTCGGTGAAAAGGAAAGAACCCATTCCACAAAGTTCACCACTGACCGCTACACCCCCCTCCATTCACTAAATAAATAACCATGTCTTTTAAAAATTAAAAATAATTTTAAAAACGATAATGAAATAATAAAAAGATTACCATGAAGATATAACAATGTGTGAAGTCAGCTATGACTACATTGGGTGGCTAACTAACCAGCAACAAATTAACAGCTAGAAGCCTCGATACCCATCTTTCTGCAATGGGCAGAACATCTAGGCAGAAGATCAGTAGGCAAGCACCACCATACACAATGGTTTACTTGACAACACAGCAACGCTTGATGAACATCGCTCAGGATAGACCATGTTCTGCACAAAACAGATCTTAACAAAGAAAGCTGAAAGTATTCAAATTGTCTTTTTCAATCACAATGGGATAAAGCCAGAAAACTGAGAAAATTCACAGAGACAGGCAGATTCAGTAACACAGGAGGCAGGGATAGGGGCTCCAGGGGCAGGCTGGTCAGTTACACTGCAGGTTCATGAAGAGACCCTGCCTCAATTCATACAGTGGAGCGAGGTCTAGGAAGACACCCAACATCAACTTAGGGACTCCACACGCATTCCCACACCCGTGCAAATGCACCCACATATATAGGTATGCCCCCCCAACATGTGAACATAGACACCCAAAAAACAAAGAAAGGACGAAAGGCTGGTATGGCTCGTATCTATCATACAAGGTCCCAGGCTCCATTCCCAGCACCAGCAATATATTTACACAATCTTAAAACAACCTAACTGTACTTATTGAGAAACTAGAAGAGCAAGAGTAGGCTAAGCCCAAGGCTAGGCTAGAAGAAGGAAGGAAGTAAGAAAGATCAGAACAGAGATAAAAGACAAAGAATGGAAAAACAATTTCAAAAGAATAACCAAACCAAACTTGGTTTTCTGAAAAGTTCAAGAAAACTGGCAAACTTTATCTAGGCTACCTTACAGAACAGAGAGAAGGCTCAGTTACTGAAGTCAGAAATGAAAGAGGGGGTGATATTGTTACAATTGGTGTTGTTACAATTTCTTATATCCTAAAGAGGATATAAGGAAATGAGCAATTACGTGCTAACAAACTGCACACCTGAAAAAAATGAATCCTCAGAAATACTTGGCTATAAACATTATTGAACCATGAAGAAATAAAAATATCTGGACTAAGCAAATAAATAAGGACACTGAATCAATAATTCCAAACTCCCCACCAAGGATAAGAGACAGGTGGCTGACAAATTCTACCACACTTTTAAAGCAGAATTAATAACTATCTATAAAACACCCCCCCACACACACACACACACACCAATGAGGAAGAAACCACATTCAAGTGTCATGGATGAGCACACCCAAGGTCTCTGAGGCCCCACCTAGCTTTCTCTGGTAGACTCCACCCCAGGTACATTTCCTGAACACAGGTGTGGGTGTTACACACCACACATCTCTATCAATGCCCAGACACCCTGTGTTGGTTGTGGAGGAAGGGAAGCTTACCTGAGTCAAGCCGACATTCTCCTCTGGCCTGGAAGGGGTGGTCTTAGGGTCGGGCTCCTCACCCACACCACTATCCTCTTCCTCCTGGCAGGTGTCTTGTAGGACCTGGCTGTCCACACCTGCCTCAGGGTGTAGCCCCAGTATGGCAGGGCCTGGGGAGCCCTCACTGCCCTCTTCACAGGGGAAGTTCTCACTGGCCACACTGGATGATGGGCTGTCAATCCCACTGTCCCTGTTTGGGACCTTCATGGCACCAGTCGGCTCCCCCAAGGAACTGTCTCCTGCTGAAGCTGGGCTGCCAGGAGCCCCTAGGTGGGCACCTGGCACAATGGGAAGTGCTTGAAGCTTCCCCAGTGAAGAGCTTCTGGGCCCAGCCCCACGTACCCCAAGAGGGGCAACAGTTTCTCGGGGAGTTGAGGAGCTTCTACCCAACTCCATCTTCTCAGCCAGACTCACTGGCTCTGCTAGGAGGCTGGCCAGGGACTTCCTGTTGGGGAGAAAGATACCTGATCTGTACCATCACTGAAAATAACCCCCAGAGAGTCAACCTCAGTCAGACAGCAGGGCAGGCTGGTGCTGTGTGGGAAATACTTCACAACAATCCATAGGCTTCAGTTGGGTCCTATCCAGACAGGCTTTGAGAGAATGACAAAGGGAACATGCTTTATCTGAAAAGTAAGGTTTTCATCTGCATAAAAAAGGAGTCGTGGGCCTGGGGAGTCCGTGAGTACAGTGCTTGCCGCTGTGCAAGCATGAGGACCTGAGTTCAGACACACAGCCCCGACATCAAAAGCTAGGTATGGGGGGTGTGTGACTGTGCCTGTAATTCCTGTACAAGGGAGGGGTGGGGGCTGTGGAGACAGTTGGATCCTCAGAACTCAACAGCCAGCCAAAAGAATGAGTTCTGTGAGAACTCTGCTTCAAAAAATAAGAGGGAGACACTGGTGTGACCTCTGGACTACACCCCCACAAACACGTGCGCACATGTGCGCGCATACACACACACACACATGCACATGCGCACATACACATATGCACACACACATATATACACACATGCATGGATTACCCCACACCCATCCACACAGAAGTAACCCTGTGGAATGCTTCGTGAAGTTCCCAGGATGAGCGGCTACTGGCTGTTTAATATATTTAAAATACGTTCGTGAAACGTGACACCCAGCAGAAGGGTGGCAGCTTCCAATTATAACACACTACTGTGTCAACACAGCGTTTTAAACCCTGCCATTCTTAGGAGATGAAGCCATTGAGCGGGACACCACAGGAAGTTAGTTCACTTGCACACCACACAGGAGACAAAGTCAAGTGTCAGTTCTCAGAGCTCAAGGAATTCCTCAACGGCTCTGAGGGGGTCTAAGGTGAGACTTGACTAGAGAGAGATAAACCATCTCTGAAATCATCTCCCTGATGCTAAGGAGCAGCCTCAGAGGAAGAAGGGGGCTGCAGACAACAGTCCCTTACCTGTTAACCAATGCTGTTGCACAATGAGGCTGACAGAGATTGACGGGCAGGCGCCTGCTTCCTCCTGGACTCTGGGGTTGCCCAGCAGAGACTAGAACCGCCTATTGAAAATCTCTTGCCCAGAACATTGCAAGTGGAGCTGTTCAGAAAGTACTGGAAAAACACAAATGAGAATGATGTTTGGAAGAGTCATAACCCAGCTCTAATGGAAGGAGCTGAAGGAAAACTTCTTAGGCCCCACCCACCACAGCAGACCCACAGCAGAACACAGGCTTCCTCAGGGCAGATGGAGGGCACAGAAAAAAAGGCTCACTCTCAGTTTCTGAGACCACACATGTGACCCAAGAAGGCCAGGATGGTGCCAGGGTCGGTGCCCACGGGTGAGCAGTACCCGGAAGCCAGGGATCAGCTGGAATGTGTAGGCAATGCCCAGGTTTCGGAAAGCTGGGCACATCATAGTCCTCACTAACCCACACTGTCATTCAGATCCTAGCAACTCACTGAAGAGTCCCCACATGCATGCACAGTAGCGATCTTAAACACACACAGTAGCTCTGCTCTCCACTAGACACAGTGACACATGGTCCCACCAGACGCACACAGCTGATATATACTCACACTGTTCCTACACTGGATACTTGGTAGCTCGATGCACATGCTGGCTCTCTCCCACGCTCTCTCAGATAGTCCCTGGCCCACAGCTTCTTTCCTCATTCCCTTCTCCGGAGAGCAGAGTTAGAACCATTGGTGCAGACGCCAGCCTCACACTTTTGCTTGCATGGGGAGAAGATGTCTGTGTCTGTCCTTGTCCTAAAGCTACACCTGTCTGCCTTGCCTCTAAACACTCTACACAGAGTCAGTGGCTTCCCCTGTCAACAGACCACAGAGCAGACCAGAGCTCCTCCCACATGCATAGGCTCCTGAGCACTCACCTTCCTGTGGCTAAACTACCTTGGGGATGGGCTATTCTATCAGTGACTCCAAAGTCACTCCAGGAAGACAGTTTTCATTGGCTAGCATCACATTCTTCTTCTTCTTTTTTTTTTTTTTTTTTTTTTTTTCTTTAGAGGAAATAGCTTTATTACTCTGGTTACTATTTAACACTTGCCTCAAGGCCATCGAGTCTTAGGTGTCCAAACATCTGTAGTAGCTGGACTGTAAGAGAATTTACCTGTCAAATTCAGTCAGAAAGAAGTTTGTTGAGTGTGCTCCAAGATGGTAGCAAGCTAAACAGTAACTAGAATTCATGCTACATTCTTAGCAGCCTTGTTAGACTTCTGAACAGAAAATACATGTTTTGCTGCATTCTTCTCATAGCACGGGAGATAAACTGCAAGTTTCCAGAAGGCGGCCATGACACAGCAATAAAAAGCTCTGTAAGGAATGTGAGTTGAGTTCAGCCTCGGTGTGGTCAGAGGCTGCGATCTGGCAGAGTAGAGGTTGGCTCGGCCCCACTGCAGGGGAGTTGTGCTTCTGGCCAAGACATGTGTTTGTGTTTGTGTCAACACTGAGTGTCGTGCTTAGTCACTCTCCATCTTATTTAGACACGGTCTCTCACTAAACCTGAAGCTCAGTTTGGCTAGACTGGCTAGCCAGCAAGTCCAGAGATTCTTCTTTCTCTCTGCCCAGCACCGGGGTTAAAGGAACTGGCTAGCATGCCCAGGTTTTTATGTAGGTGCTGTGGACCTGAACTCAGATTCTCACATTGTACAGCAAGCACCTTACCCACTGAGTCATCTTCCCACCTCATCTTTGTCTCTGAGACAGGGTCTCATGTAGTTCAGGCTGGTGCCAAACCTGCTAAGTAGCCAAGACTGACCTTTAACCCTTGATGCTCTCTGCTTCTACCTCCCAAATAGCTGGGTGTACCCTATCGTGTCCAGCTCAGAAACCGGATTTTTTTTTTTTTTTTTTTTTTTTTTTTTTTTTTTAGTGGAGCCAACACCAAATGGAGAGGAAAATGCCCATTACAAGTGGTGTGCGGTCTGTAACTATATACCATACAAAGGAGACTTTACAAGACACCACACGTCAGACAGCAGAGCCCCAGAAGCCTTGAGACCTGGGAACCAGTGGGTGAGACTCTTGCTGTCTCCAAAGACTGCCTAGGGACTATTGTGAGCCAGGGAGCAGGAAGGAGAGCCCGGTGGGCTCTCAGAGGTGAGAAGATGTCCAGTTGACCTTGAAGTCTGACTGGGGCTGACAGGACAAAGCCCTACAAAGAGGAGAGCGTCACAGAAAAAGACCAGAGATCTGCAGAGACACCCCTGAGGACTGTTGAGTACCCGTTGAAGGACACTTCAGAAGCCCGGACAAAGAACAGCCCCTCAGAGGACCAGAGGAGCATTTGCAACACCTACACAGGGCAAGATTCCTGTGACCACCATCCAGCCTGAAAGCTGCAGATCTGCAGGGTGCCAGGTCCAGTACTCAGAAGGGTCTTGCCTTGGTGGCGGGAGGTCACTGAGTTTCTGGTGGCTCGTCTCTGCCATCCCATTTAACCAATCTTAACAGGAAGGCCAAACTATTTACAATTTAGTTTTATCCTTAAAGAAAGCTCTAAAATATCTAGCACCCAGCAAGGTAAAAACCACAATGCCTGGCATCTAATCAAAACTTGCCAGGCAGGGCTGAGGGTGTAGCTCAATTGGTAGAGGGCTTACATAGTATGCATGCCCTGCGTTCAAACCCAGCTCTACTAAACTGGATGTGGTGGTACACCCTGTAATCACTCCGATGAGAAGGCAGGAGGGCCAGAAGTTCAAGGTCATCCTTAGCTATATGGGAGGGTAGAGGCTACATAAACCTTGGATCCCTCCTCCCAAATACCAGACACACGTATAACCAGTCATGATGGAAAAAAACCAAACCAAAAGCCTGATCAGTTGAAACTGACTCATAACTGACGAGGATGTTGGAAACATCAGACAAGAACATTAAAACATAATTAGGCCTGTGTCTAAGGATAATGACAGAATAGCTGTGGGCAAGCCACTTTGGATCCTTGCTTAGCTTCTCCTTGGCTTAACTTAATAGCTTCCCATTGAAAACCCACCAAGGTTGGGTGATGGTGGTGCATGCCTTTAGTCCCAGCACTTGGGGGGCAGAGGCAGGCAGATCTCTGAGTTCAAGGCCAGCCTGGCCTACAGAGCAAGTTCCAGGACAGCCAGGGCAACACTGTCTTAGGGGATAAAAGGAAAAGAAACCCCAGCAAATGTATGTTATTAAGGAGCAAGCCCTGGGGTGCTTCTGGCCTTCTTAGCTCAGATGGGGTAACCAGCACCCAGCCATGATTAATGTCACCTCGTGACCCAGAGGAGCCGAGAGTGATCAGCCTAGGAAGGGCTCTAGTAGCTGCTGCTGTGATCAGGGATCCCCCATCTGCTGAGAATACAGTGGGGTGCCTCATGCTGTGGGATTGGGGGTGGGATTAGTAGGACCTCAGGGGGAGGGTATGAGGGCGAACTGAGTGAAGATACAACACGGTATCTTTTTCTTCTTTTTTTCTTTCTTTGAGACAGGGTCTTGCTATCATCCAAGCTGACTTCAAACTCAGCATCCCCCTGCCTCTGTCTCCTCAGATCTGTGACTGCAGGCATAAGCCACCATACTCAGAGGGAACCCTTTCTTTTGAACCAGGGGGAGAAAAGCTCTGAGAATTCACATCAAGACGCCAACATCTTAGAACACCTGAGTTTACTCTTGGTCGAGTGGAGCACCAGGAGGAGTATGGCCCCCCAAAGGTCAGAGCCCTGCAGAGAGCACAACTGTTTTTGAACCCTTAATGCACGGCTTTGGCTCTCTGTGCCACTTCTCCCATTCCTGCAAACAAGATCAAGGCCCAGCTGCACATCCTGTCACCTAGGGTTGAGGCTAGGGACAGTGAATCATGGCACAGCATGGAGGACCATCCTGGTGGTCCTGGCATTACTACGGTTTCAGCATATGAGTTAAGGAATGACTCTCCCATGGGCTACAGTTCTAGGCCATAGACACCTTCCTGGATGACAGATCCGGACATGAGGAAGCAGAAGGGGAGGGATAGAGTTCCCTGCATGACCAGGAACATCAAGCTCCCATAGGCTCCAGCAGCCTGATCTCATAGGAAACCCTGTATAGACAACCTCTGTCTCACCCCAAGCTAGAATCCAAGGCCTTGTGTATGCTAGGTTGTCATTTACTTCTGTGGTATACCGCCAGCTAATACATCCATCTTCAAGGTGATGTGACCCTTGTTAGCCCTGGAGTTTTGCATGTAGCAAGGTCCTGTTTATATGCCTTATTTCCTAGAAAACCAGGGCCACACTCAGCCCTGTGTTCCCTGGAAGGTCCACAGCATGGTTCTACACAGATTCCTGAAGCCTGGGACAGCATACAACACCACACCCCGATTAGCCATTTTGTTCATTTTTGGACAACCTAATAGGCAGTGTGGCACATCCATCTGATGGATTACTGTCACCCAAAAAACTTTAGGCCACTCTAACAAGCTGGGATTAAAGGTATGCACTGCCATGCCTGGCTAATGTACTCTTCAAACAAAATAAAATTACTCTTATATCTGTGTGTGTGTGTGTGTGTGTGTGTGTGTGTGTGTGTAAGAGCCATTGCTACCATGTCAGAGGACAATTTTGTAGAGTCGATTCCCCCCTCTTCTTCCATGCAGGCTTCAGGGTTACAAGACTGACTCAGCCAGTCAGTCTTGGCTGCAGGAGTCTTTGCCTGTTGAGGCACCTTTCCATCTCACAGTTAATCTTCTTACATCTATGTTTACTCAATATTTTTGTTTACTGTGTGTACACATGCATGTTTGTGTGTGTGTGCGGTGTGTGTGGTGGGGGGAGCATGAGTGTGCCACAGCATGAGTGTGGAGGTCATGAGATATCAAGTCCTGTAGAACGGAATGACATGGGCTCTCAGGTCCTGTGGGTGGGCTAGGCTGAACTCTCAGGTCCTGTGGGCAGGTTAGCCTGGATGCTCAGGTCCTCTGAGACGGCATAACCTGATCTCATGTCTTGTGAAGTAGATATACTGGTTTCTTGGGTCCTAAAAGGAGAATGACATTGTTCCTCAGGTCCCGCGAGATTACCTGGATACTCAGATCTTGTGAAGCAGGATAACATGGTGACTTGGGTCCTGTGAGGTGAAAGGACTTGGGCACATAGGTCCTGAGAGACAGAGCATGGTGGTATGATGGGACTAGTCTAGTAAGGTCTGCTTCCTGGTGGAATGCTGCCTTCTATGATCTCAATTTTAGTTTTACATTTTTAAAGTTTGCATATAGTCAAAGCATGTCTGTGTGGATGTAGAAATATTAGAAGGGTTCTGAACATTCAGGTTCACCATTTATTTGTTCACTCAAAATATCTATGGAGTCTCACATGCCCGGCTGAGGGCCATGTGATGAAATGCACCTCCCCTTTCAATCACACACCCAGGTCTTCCCATTTCACAAGAGCTGAGTGCCCATACGATGGTAACAATTACAAGGAACTCATATATTTTCTATTGAAAGAGTGATCACAGGAATGTGACCTTTGCGAAGCTATTTGTAATCTCCCCTACTTCAAAACTCTTTGTTTACTTAAAGACCAAATTCAATGGCCAGGGCAGAGAGCCCTTTCTCATTTCATTCATTTTCTTTGTCCTCAGTTTTTCCTCTCAATGAATTTCACACAGTATGTTTTAATCAAAGTCACTCCTCTCCCCCTAGCCCCTCCCACACCCACTGCCTTCTCTATCCACCCACATTTGTGTCTTCTTTTCTTTTCTTTTTATTATTTATTTATTTATTTATTTTTTATTTTTTTTTTTATTTATTTTTTTTTTTTTTGAGACAGGGTTTCTCTGTATTGCTTTGGAGTCTGTCCTGGAACTATCTCTGTTGACCAGGCCTTCCCGGTCTCCCGAGTGTTGGAACTAAAGGCGTGTGCCACCAACACCTGGTAAGATTTGATGCTAAGCCCCTATTGCTGAAAATATCTCGTACTAGAGTCATAAAACACGGAGGAAATAAAACTGGTACTGACCTGGAGGTTTCATCACCAATAGCTAGCTTCTATAGTGCTGGAAGCTGCTAAGTTACCAGATGAAATCACCAATCATACCCTTCTGTGCCCTGTGAGCTACCATAATGACTGGCCTGGAAAGACAAGCTCACTATTGTAGTAGTGGCATGAACATCATGGGAGTAAACAATTACTTTCTGATTGGCTTTAAGGCCCATTCCATAAGATGAAGCCCATACCTGGCACCATTGTCAGACCGAGAGCCTGTGACTAGACATGTCATACTGCTATTCTGCCAAATAGACACTGTATTAAACACACTGCTGACGACTTATTAGACCCGTAGATAACTCATCAGAGAAGTTTCTATTTGCAGTAGGTAGCCATTAGCATAGAGGCTCACAGATTTGCACCAAATTTTAAAATAGCCAATAGCAAGAAAGATTGTGAGGCTGAACGCCAGCCAGCTGGAAAAGACACAGTACCCTTGTATTAGGATAAAAACCTGTTCTATGTGCTTGCCACCCAGCAATTCGCCCTTTGTAAAAGCTGCCTTGTCCATGTACTCTCACTTTGTCTGTGTGTTCTTTGTGCAGTATTGGTGGGGTCCCTGGACTCCAGATTTCATTTCCAGCACAGGTCAGCCCACCTCATAGGACCTGAGTGTTCACAGATCACCCTGCTTTACAGTCCCAAGCATCTAAATAATCCTCATCCCTAGTGGTTCAGAGATGGGCAACGATATTGTAGTAGGGAAAAGCAGCAAGTATGGAGTTAACAAGTCAGGTCATGTGGGGTACAGTATCCATGGTAGGGATCACTAGGGTGGGTGTTGGGGGGAAGGACTTGATATCGGTAAATTAAGTTCAATGCCGGTGTAGATGGCAGCCAGTGGCCCTAGCCCCATTTGGGAAGTTATTGAATCAGGGTCTTACCAATCGGGTTTTAAAAGGAAAGTTAAACGTGAGGCCCAGATGCCTCAGAGACCACCTGATAATGGTCATGGAAGAGCCTGTCCTAGCACCTGAGTCAAAGCACCAGAAGGAAGAGCAGACCAGACCTCAAAATGTCAGCGGGCTGCACTTGGCTTGTCCTCAGCCCAGCATGTTGCTGCCTCCCTTTTACATAGGAGCTGCCCTATTGCATCCCTCCCCATCAGTGAGCGCAGCTCTGTCGTATCTAACTGTTCATCCACCTGCTAGATATCCGGGCACAGAGGATCCTGCACACAGAGGGAAGTCGCCACAATGAATGAAGGGCCTTCTCATCTCTCATCTCCTTCCTGGACTAGCCTGGTCCTTGCCCTGTCAGTCACCCTACCCAGAGGCAGGCAGAAACAGGCCATTACAGCCACGAACAGCTGTGCTTTCCTTCTGTCCTTGTTTCCAGCACACATCCCTTTCAGAGTCTCCCTGTAGCTATGAGAAGAGTCCACAAACCCAGCATCATCTGGGTTTTATATCTGCCCAGTGCTGCCTTTAAGTCCCTTCCCAGTCACTTGACAATGGGACCTGGGTCTTTCTCTCTGTACGTGGGAGATCACAAGCAGCCTACCCAGGGCCCATAAGAAGGGGCAGTGCAGTAGAAACTTCCTGAACATGAATTAAGACACCCAAAGTCCCTGTTGTAGTCCATGGAGTTGGCTTTATCATGGGGCAGCAGGGCCACGCTTCTCACACATCAGTCAGGCTAACGAAGACAAGCTCATGTCAGTGTTAATCTCATAATGTGCTCTTGACCTCTGTACACAGAGCCCAGTGTGGCTGTGGGGCCCCTGCACATTGGGAGGTACAGATCCCTCTAGAAACAGAAGTCAGGCTCCACTTCTACCCCCAGGAGCAGAAGCAGGCTTCATGGGGCCTCTAGCAGCCCAGTTGAGACAAACCACTTCCTCCTGTCCTTGCTGAGTCCAGCCCCACCCATCCCCCCAAGCACTTTGTGAATTACCAGCTCAGAGAGTTTATATGGGGACCAACCAGTCCCTTCACTGGCTTGGGGAACCAGGATGAGCAGACAGAGTGCTCTGGGCCTGTTTCTTCTCTCACAGAAGTAGGGGCTAGGGAGACATTTTGGTCAGTAAACCATTTGCTTTGCAAGCACAGGGACTTTAGTTTGATCCCTAAAAGTCAGGTTAAAAACAAAAACCCAGCTGAGTACAATGGCATGCTCTGTTAATCCCAGTTGGCTGACAGATCTGGGGCTTCCTGGACAGTCAGCCTAGCCAGGCCAATGAGAAACAACAAGGTAGACAGGTCCTGGGAAGTAACTCCTGAGGTTGTCTTCTGGCTTCCTCACAAATGCCTGTGTGCTTACATGAACCCCCCCCCACACACACACACACACACACTCAGCTAACAAAGGCCACCCTGGGTGTTAGGAAGGACCAATCTAAATCCAGTCAGAATTGCATAAACTCTAAACCTCAGCAAGCTTGGCAGTATTCAGATTCTACTTTACAGAGGGATTGGGGAAATTGTGCCCACAGCACAGTTCTGGGGCTCTGCAACACCCATTACCCTGTTCCTGGCATCCTTTTGCCATCAGGGTCCCCTCCCTGACCCCCCATAGCTGCTCATCCTCTACTGCACTTAGTGGTCCCCAGAAAAATGGAAATAGGCTGGTCATCCTCAGTGACAGTGACTCCTGCCCTCCACTCCCCACAGGTCCCAGAGCCTGGCTTTTCAAATAAGCCCTGCCTCTCCAGCCTCTGTGCCCTCTGCTCAGCTAAACATAATCCTGTTGTTCCATCTCTGCTGCTGTGATCTCTCCTGCTCTGGGGCTGCCAGCATCCTAAGGTACCACTCCCCAGGGCTGCCCAGGCATAGCTGGGGGGTCCCAAGGAGTCCTTAATGGGCTCAGCTTTCTTTCTGGGCAGTGTCCTGCTAGATAGATACATCTGCTAATATCTAAACTGTAGATTCGAGAAGATCAGAATTGGAGTGGGAAGGCCTATCCCCCACCAAGGACTCACCTGGGACCACTTCCTCAGCTCAGACAGAGACCTGCTCCATTTCCCCTGAGCCTAGAAGACAGGAAAGAGGCCTAAGGCATCCTGAATGGGGTCATCACTGCATGGGGGCAGCCTTGGATCTGTGCCCCTCTTGAGTTTCACTGACAGACTATCCCTCGCATAAGTTTGAGCTGTGCTCCATCTGCCAACGGCATGTCCGGTACCCTGTAGTTATAGAAGCTTCTCTTGCTGACCAGTCAATGCCTACAGCCGCGCTATCTTTCCACCAGTGTGAGCCGCTGAAGGACAACGGCACCAAATGAGATCCTGCTAGCACTCCACAGCAACTTCCTGTCTTGAAAATATCTATCTCCCTTGAATGGTTCCCGCTTGGCTTCTAGTTTCCTCCCACTCCCCTCCCCATGTGCGCCCCTCAAGAGACACCTGACAATATTTTAGGGCTCACCAAAGATCCCAGGAGCCAACCTCCACTCACCACTCTTCCATGGCCAGGCAGTGTCTCCTCCAGGGCTTAGCTCACTCAAGAACAAAACCCAACTTCCTCTTTCTAATTTTTGCAATATTGGTCACAAAACAGTGGCGTATTTGCATTTCCGTAGCAATGACGCAACGTGAGAGGAGGTTGGCTCGCTGTTTCTGAAGGGCCTGATCTGCTTGTGGTGGGGATGACTTCGAAAGCGTAATTCTTAGTCACAACCACACAGGGCTCCTGGCTCCGAAGTAGCAGCAGCCAGGGCTGAGTTCAAGTTTAACAACTCACTGGGCGAGGACCACTGTAACCCTCCTCCTGTGTCTGGCTTGATGGGGTGGCTCCTCTGAGCAGACCTGAGATGGCTGAGGTCTGCAGAAAGAGGATGCACTAGGCCACATGTGACCCCGACCAGACAGTCTCGGAAGCCCTTGGTCTGCTCTAAAGCTTGATGGGTGGAAAAGCAAAAGGGCTATGGAGGTTGGGAGAGGCAGGACCCAGCTGAAAGACTGGTTCAAGGTGACTCCTCCAAGGGACCTGGAGAACCTCCGGTGGCCTGGCTGATGAGGACTGCTCCCGCAGGGCTGAGTACTGCCTCTCACAGTCAGCCTTAAGGGGAGGGGCCTCGTTATCTCAGGAAGTCAATAAATAATGAGGGCATTTGCCTCCATTTTAGTAATTTTTGATGTTTTGTTTTGTTTGAGGCAGGGTTTCTCTGTGGACTAGCCCTGGCTGTCCTGGAACTCACTCTGTAGACCAGGCTAGCTTTGCATTCAGAGATCCACCTTCCTCTGCCTCCCAAACGCTGGAATTAAAGGCATATACCACCACTGCCTGTCAAGTAATGCTTTTTTAATCGAGCCTAAATAGTTTTGTTTTTGCTTTGTGTGGTGATATGTTACCACAGCTTTGGTTGAGACAGTCTCACAAGTAGCCCAGGATGGCCATGTATTCACCAGGTGGTCCAAACTGATTTGAATTTACACCTTTTTGGTTGTTGTTTGTTTTTTGTTTTGTTTGTTTGTTTGGTTGGTTGGTTGGTTATTTTTGAGACAGGGTTTCTCTGTCTAACAGTCCTGGCTGTCTGGAATTCACTTTGTAGATCAGGTTGCCTTTGAGGCACTTATTCTTTAACTCAACCTGGGATCAGTCAACATGTCTAGGTTGGCTGCCCAGCAAACCCCAGGGCACCTCCCGTCTCTGCCTCTCTTAGTGCTGGGATTTCCCCACGGGGCTGGGGCTGGTGAGTGCACTGGACTTTCCCCACGGGGCTGGGGATTGAACTTGGGCCCTCATGCTTGCACAGAACCATCTTAATTCTCTAAACTCTACCTTACTCAGCTAGTTGTGTGTGTGTGTGTGTGTGTGTGTGTGTATGAGTGTGTGCATGCATGCATGGGTATACATGCACTGGTATGCACTTATACATGAGAGCCAGGGGACAAGACTGGCTTGTCATCAGTCTTCAGATGAGGTCCATTCATTTTTTAAAGCAGGGCTTCTCACTGGACTGGAGGTGAAGTAAAAGCTATGCTGGCCTGCCGGCAAGCCCCAGGGATCTGCCTGTCTCTGCCTCCCAAGTGCTGGGATGGCGAGTGCATGCATCTCACCCAGATTTTTATGTAGGCTGGGGGGGGGGGCGTCAAGCCCATGTTTGCAGGGTGAACGCTGTCCCGGAAGCTGAAGACTGAGGTGATGCAGACCTTTTACAGGTTTCTTGTGACTCTGTTGGCCACTCTGAGGGACGGACACACATGCACACATAGCTGCTGTATGCAGAAGTGATACACTGGGGTGGTCAAGACCTCCAGGAGCTCAAACCAGGAGACACACCAGGAGGGGTGCCTTTGGTAAGATGGAACTTCTCAGATCCTCAATTCTTCCATAGCATGGAGAGGTGCATATGTTATGAGAAATGAGGCCTAGCCCAGGCAAGCACCTGAAGAATATTATTAGTTCCTGTCTGAATCTCCATTTCTATGCTATTACTGTCTGGCCCAGAGGCCTTTCCTTCACTCCCTGAAGGGCCATGTCCCTTAAGGAGGCAGCCTCAGGCCACCCGGATGCTTCCAGCTCAGGTCAGGAAGCACAGCACCTGTCCCCCAACACGGTACAGTTGTCCCTCTGCTGCCACGCCCTGAGCCTGGAGGCCAGCAGTGGAATCCCACCAGGACTGGGAACCATTCCATCAGGGATACAGAAGCAGCTGGAGGAAGTCAAGATAAGCAGCAGCATGGCAGGCCCCGAGAGGCAAGCAAGCTTCAGAACAAGTGAGTCAAGGACGTGAGGGAGGACCCGTGGCGTAAAAGCAGAGCAGAGGCCAGGCGTGCTGGTGCTCCCCCTTAATCCCAGCACTCGGGAGGCAGAGCCAGGCACACCTCTGAAAAGTCAAGTCAGCACTGTCTGCATATCCAGTTCTAAGGGCCGCATAATGAGACTCTACCTCAAAAAAGCGGGTAGGTGGGGGGAAGGCCAGAACTGAGGTCCGATGCTCTCTTCTGCCAGAGCAATGGTCCAGTGATGGCTGTATCCTGGTAAATGTAGCCCCTCCCACTGGGAATGACCATAAATATTAGTGTTCAGTAAAACCTGCCGAGGTGGCCAGGTGACTTCCTAGACTAGGTCGTACACGGCACTACAGTTTCTGTTGGGGCAGGGTAGATTTGGTCTCCATGTAGGAAGAACATTCAAGTGGCTCCGAGGGGACACATATCTGGAAGAAACTGAGTCCCCAGCCAACAGCCAGCACCAACTTGCCCTGAGTGAAGATGTCTATTTCAGCCACCATCTGACTGTATTCAGAACCAAGCCATACCAAATTCCTGACCAGTCAAATTTAGCAGAGGTGATGGATTCACTACTGTGTATGTGTGTGTGCAAGATGTGATACATGTATGTGCATTCACCTGTGTGTGCACATGTATGTGGAGGTCAATATAGGGTATCTTCCCTTACCACCCTCCACCTAACCTTTCATGCACTTTTATTTGTGTGCTTGTGTGGGGCACACATGTACCATTGTGTGCATGTGGAGGTCAGACCACAACTTCCGGAGGTCAGTTCCCAATCCCACCGTGTGGGTCACTTCCAGCATCCTAGAAATCAAACTCACGTCATCAGGCTTGAGAGGAAGTTGGCCCCCACTTAGACCCAAGTGTGTTCGTGTCCAGTGTCCTTCAACGTCTTTGTTTGGGGATGAACTACCCCAAAAAACTCTGTGACAAGGAGGAGAGGACGGTAAAACAGCCCAAGAGTAAAAAAACAAAAACAAAAACAAAAAACGCTGAGTCCTTAAAAACAGCTAGAAGGCCCAGCGTTTCCAACAGCTCACTATTGTCTTTCTTGTGATAGAGAGAGCCAGAGGACAGTCAGCCATGGAGAGAAAACCCAACCAGGAACACGCTGGCTGGCTGCTCAACTTCCCCAATCCGTGTCTGCTGGGTATTGTGAGCAATGGATTTGATGTTGCCATCCCTCTGTGTTGCTCTTTGTTCTTTCGCTTGGAAGCTTCACCTGAGAGACACCCTTCAGGACATCCTTGGGCCATCTTAATGGCCTTTCACTTTATTTTTTGAGACCGGGATTGACCCTGACCCTGGAGCTCAGTCTGTCAGCTGGGCTGGCTGGCCAGTGAGTTCCAGATGTGCACCCATTTCACCCCCTCAGCATTTGGGCTACAGATGAGAACTGCCCCAAATGGCTCGTGTATGGGATCCCAATCACCCACGGAGTCATCTCTTAGCCCCCACTACTTTTTTAAGCCACTAAATTCTGGGTGATTTGTTAGGCAGCCATAGGTCCGTGGTACAGAATTTACATCAGGAAAAGATCAAAGTGCTGACCCGAGGTCGGAAGGAAGGAAGCTCCTCCCAAGGTAGAAGAATGTTCACTGGGAAGTGAGAGGGCATATTCCAGTAGTTCTAATCACTTCAGCCTGGAGCACATGAGACCAATGGCCCAGTCGATCCACAGTCCTGTAGTGTTCCTGACATGGAAATTGTGTGTCACCAAGACACGCGCCTAACAGAAACAGTGTAAGGGAGGAGGCATCTATCCCGGCCAAAGGTTTCAAGGATCACAGTCCATCAGTCCATCGTGGCAGTGGGAATGTGTCAGGATGCTTCACATAGTGGATGAGCAAGAAGCAGGGAGCATGTGACTGGAAGCCAAGGATAACACACATCCAAGGAATGCCCGCAGCGACTGACGTACTTCCTCCACCTAGGTCCCACCTGCTAAAGGTTTACAGTCTCCCCAAACAACTCCACCAGCTGTGAAATAGGACTCTAACACGAACCAGCCAGGCATGGTGTCACGTGGAAGTGGAGAAAGGAAGATCAGTTCATATTGAGTTTGAGGCCAGCCTGAACTGCATGGGACCCTGTCTCATAAAACTGAAACCAACACATGAATGTGTGGGAGACATTCCAGACTCAAACCGTAACCACATAGACATGAAGGTCTGTGTATGCGGTTCAGTCTTGAGGACCTGAAAGCTCCTCAGAGGAAGGACACATGGGCTCCAGGCTCCTCATCAGATGTCCAGCAGAGGTGTTTCCCTCTTCTGCCAAGCAGTTCACTGCACAGAAGAAGGCAGCTCGCAGGAGGAAGGACTCCCCTTCCTGGCCCCCACCCTACCTACAGGATCCCTAACTAAGCCTTGCTTACTAAGAAAGCTAGCAATGACTTAAGGGGAGCGAGGCCCCTAGCTCAGGCTCTTCTGCAAAGACCAAAAGCCAAGGGGCTGTAAACGTGGGGACTCAGAGAAGGATCAGAGGCCTGTCAACAGGGGAATGTACATGGGGAATGCCATGTTCTGGGAATCCCCCCACGGGAGGTCCATTTGCCAGGACAACTGAGGCTGAGAGCCAAATGCTGGACTAGTCAAAAACCCTTTGCTAATGAGCTGCTAGCCACAGAAGGTGTAGGCCCCAAAGGCAGTTCCTGGAGAAGGAAAGACATTGAGACCTTTCTGAGCAAAGGAACCCCATGTTGCCCCTTCTGCTCATTTTGGGGGTCACAACCTGTCACTCTAGCCCTGAGGGCATGGTGTCCTCAATGACCCGTCTACTTTTGAGAACGGAGAGTCAAAAGTCTCAAACCCTTCCTGGAACCCTTCAGAATCCAAGTATGGGGCAACATGTCTTCTTGTCTTCCCATAAAAACAAATAAGCACCAGACCAACGAAGCAGAAGGGTAGAGATCCTCCTGTTACTTCCAGGAGGCCTGGAAAGGGAGCATCTTTGCATGTATGTATGTATGTATGTATGTATGTATGTATGTATGTATGTATGTGTGCATGCATGTTCATGGATGTGTGGGCACATCTATGTGCTTATGAATGAGGTTGACCTCAAGTGCCATCCTCAGGTGCTTTTCTCTCCCTTCCCCTCTTTTTTCTTTCTTTCTTTTTTCTTTTTTCTTTTCTTTTTTTTTTTTTTGACACAAAGTCTCACTATGCAGTCCAGTTGGTATGGAACTCCCCAAGTAGACCCGGCTAGCCTTGAACTCACAGAGATCTACCTGCTTCTGTGTCCTGCCCCCATCCCAAGTTCTGGGATTAAAGGTATGTGCTACCACGTCCCATCACCTTTTCTGTTTTAATGCAAAGTCTCTTACTGGCTTAGAATTTGTCAATGCAAGGCAAGGTTTGCTGGTTATGGAACCCCAAAGATCCACCTGCCTTCACCTCTCCAGCACTGGGATTACAAATTGGTGACACCATGCCCAGGTGTGTGTGTGTGTGTGTGTGTGTGTGTGTGTTGGTGTTTATGTGGTTATGTGCATATGCATATGCAGGTATGAATGTGTGTGTGTGTATTCTGTTTATGTGGGTGTGTATAGGCACATGCAGGTGTGAAGATATGTGTATGCACGTGTATGGGGAAGCCATCAGTCAACATCAAGTATGTTCCTCAATTTCTGTGTCTTCATGTTTTGCCTGTATGCATGTATGCATGTGTACCATGTGCATGCCATGCCCTCAGAGAACCGAAGAAGGTGTTAGACTTCCTGGAGCTGGAGTTATAGATGGTTGTGAGACACTATGTAAATGCTGGGAACAGAACCCTCATCTTCTGGAAGAGCAGCAAATGCTCTTAACCATACCTCTCTGGCCCCATCTTACTTGGTTTAAACATGAGTGTTAGGGATATAAACACAGGACCTAATGCGTGCACATCTTGACTGAGCCATCTCCCAAGCTCATGCCCAGCTTCTTTTAGGTAAGATCTGAGGGTTAAACTCAGGTTCTTGCTTCTATTTGCAAGGTAAGCGCTTTACAGACCTGGTCCAACAGCTAAACATCCTGCAGAATGATAGTCTAGACACAGGGAAACAAAAACTTCCAGGGGCCACTTATGTGGCAGTGTTGGAGTGATGATCATTCAGTAATTTTTGTTTTCTTCTCAAAGTTCCTCAATAATTCATACATTTTACAGAGATTAATTCACGATATTTATAATTTTCATAAAAAAGCCAATCCACTTAAAAATAAGAGCACAAAACTTAGGGTTGCTCATCCAACGTTCCCAGCCCAGAGCTCTTGTGCAATGAGGGCCAGCTGTCTCTGTGTCTGTTTATGTATGGAAATTTTAATTCCTACTTCACTACCCTTAAATTTCCCTAAGGAAAAATGTAGCCGAGAAACCAAGAGTGAGTCCTTTTCTGAAAACATGTTTTTCTCTTCCAGAAAGCTTTCTGGGTCATATTAAACTGCAATGGCATTCAGGTCAGGAGTGAACAATAGTTCTCAAACTTTGACACAATTTTACCCACGCTTGCCTTCTCGTCCTTGCAAGTAGCCGCAGGGTGCTCAAACCTGTGTGCAAAGGCCTGTTTGTGAAGTCAGCCAAGCTCATTGACCTTGGATGGGTCCTTCACTCCAACTAGGTCATGCATGTAAAACGAAGGGAACAGAGAGCAGCTAATTAATCAAGCTTCTCTTAACCTCTTGATCTAAAAAAAAAAAAAAAAAAAAAAAAAAAAAAAAAAGGCTTTTTAAAATATTTGACAGTTGAATCATCTTAGCCCACGGATCATCTAGCTCTGAACTGAATAAACTGAAGCAGCGATACCAGCTCAGTGTCTAAGTGAAGTGGCATTCTGAGAGCTTCCCAGACAGGGGGCATAATTACAGGGTGCTTCTGGCAGTCACTCCAATAACATCTGAGCCTGAAGTGAAAGCAATTGCTTCTTCCTACTTATAAAAAGCTCCGATGTGTCTGACCTTCATACGAAGATTATGACTGGTGTCCCCCCCCCTTCACACTCTAAGATAAAAAGCATGGGAGCATAAATAGTGATCCGTAAAATCTAAGGCACTAAAGGGGTGGCCACGCCCCTCCTCCATCAGGCCCTGAATAGGCCATAATTTCAGCATTGTTTCCGTGCAGCTGCGTGGCGTCAGCCAGGAACACACTCTGAAGCCTGAGCGATGCTGGAACCTGCCTCTACTCTCCGTATCCAATCCAGACATTAAATCTTGCTAAGTGGTTATTCTTACCACCACTCGGACCCAACCTTTACTCTTCAGGCTTTATTCCCAGCTCCTCCCTAAGCAATAACTGCTCAGGGTTCAATGTCAGGTGTGTGCTTAGGGGTTGTTAGTAACAGGATGAAGCTGAGCTAGGAAGCTGGGGATGTGGATAACTGGAAAGGACAGAGCTGTCAGCAACTGAAGATGCCCATAGCAGTGCTAGATGAGCTATCTGCAAGAGAGGAGAAGGGGACAGAGAAGGAAAGAGGAAGGGAGGGAGAATCAGAGAAAGGAAGGAAGGACCGGTGGATTCTGTTCCTTGGTTTTATAGGTGGTCCACAATTGGTTAGGTAAGCCCCTGCAGTCAGCACAGGACTTTTTGGACATAGAGAGATTAAAAGTTCCTCCACTGTGCCTGGCCTGTGACTCAGTTGGTAGAGTGATTTCATGGGACAGCATGCATGAACATGGGACAACATACATGAAGCACCAGGTTCGATTCCCAGAATTGTAAACTGCACACGGTGGTACACACAGGAAATCACAGCTCATGAGAGTTGGAGGCAGAAGGATCAGTAATTCAAAGTCATCTTTGGCTACAAAAAGCAAGTTTGAGAACCACTTGAACTCCATGTGACTGAGTCAAACAGAGCTCCTCAGCAGGCAGGCTGTGGGAGGGTGGCTAGCTCACAAAGATCTATGATAGGCACAGATGGCTGCAACTTCACTGGCACACACAGGACTCTAATAGGCACCCAGGGACAGGCGCTGGTCTGGACAGAGCAGTCATCTGTCTCCTCCCTGTTCCGAAACCCATCTCTGCTAGCAAGCTTCTTACCTCTCATGGGACCATTGGCCTTGAAGACACATATGGGGCCTCAGATGCCCCTGGAATGGTGAGCTGACTCTCAGTCCCAACGCATTCTGTGTCTGATGGTCCCCACGCAGCCTCCCTCCCTGAGAGACAGTGTATGTCCCCGCTCCAATCTGAAGCTGGAAGGCTCAGATGACACTGCATCCATTAACTTAGTAAATGGACATAGATGTGTATGGTCTCCCCCAAGCGTGGAGGTGGGGAGCTCTTATCAGACCCAGTTGCCAGTCATCGCGGCACAAATGTACCCTTGGCTCTTCCACGACACAGAAAGCTGCCAGTAGGTGACACATGATCCTATTGCAGCGGGTGCTCTGTCCCTAAGGCCACATGTGTGTACAACCAACAGCAGGCTGACTCTCACCATAAGCCTGATAAGCCTTTCCTGAGTCTGAGCTATGAGCCTGGGCTCAAGGATGAGGAGACGCCCCGGACCCAACCCAGACCTGGGATCCAGCCCAGCCCTGGGGGTAGACGGACTGGAAACCAGTTGCCCACCCTAGATAACCCTGAATTTCATGCCTCAAAGGCAGATGCCCTTCCATAGAGTACACACCACTCCAGAACAAGGTCAGGGAAGGAAGAGCCATAAGCTGTGGCCAAGAACAGCTGGGTTCCCCGCTACAGAGATCCTTGACGTCTGTGTACAAGATACAACCCATACAACTTGCTCAGATCCTTAGCTTACCCTTTCCACCCCACCCCACACAGATAAGCACACATTCTTTTCACCTCAAGCTGCTTTCAGCCAACCAAGCCTATGTTCCCAGTTGTTCTGGGAAGCGAGAATCCTCTAGCTGTTTTAGCTTACAGATAGATAGAGAGCAGTGGCTCTCAACCTTCCTATTGCTGTGACTGCCTTAATACAGTTACGTTGTGATGACCCCCAACCATAAAATTATTTTTGTTGCTGCTTCACAACTGTAATGGATGAACGGCTATGAATCATAATATAAAAATCTGATATGCAGATGGTCTTAGGCAACCCCAGCGAAAGGTCCTACAACCTATAAAGGGGTCACGACCCATAGGTTGAGAACCATTGATATGAGCTGCTATTGTAGTGTGTGTCTGTAATCTCAGCGCTTGGAAGGTAGAGGATTTGGAGTTCCAACTCAATTACATGTGAGTATGAGACTAGCCTGGTCTACTCCACACTGTCTTATCTCATTAAAAACAAGGAAAGGAGGGAGAAGAGGGAAGGAAAATGGAAGGGGAAGGAAGGAAGGAGGGAAGGAAGGAAGGAAGGAAGGAAGGGGGGGGGAAGAGGCAGGGAGTGACTGAGCATCCTGGAATGCCCAGGGGCCTTCAGCAGACAATGCAGACAGGTCACACTGAGTGGCCCTTTGATAGTTTTCCCCTTGGTTCACCTAAAGAGCAGGTTTCTTTCAATGATCCTCCAATTCCCACAAAAAACCAAAGACCTCATTTTTCTCCTGGCTTATTTTCACTTTCATTAGAGGGGACTGTCAAGGAGAGCAGCACTGGTACTGCTAACAAAAAGAAAAGGGTTAAAAAGATGCTGGTCCCCTGACATGGGACCCCACCATTGCGGGGCCTTACAGGCAACGATAAATTATTTAAATACACTATTTTCCCTTTCTGTTGATTTGAAAACAAAATCGGAAGAGTGGACCAAGGGTGGCGAACTTTCATCAAAGTCTACTATATATTGTTCAATCAGCGCCTAGATAACTAATTCTGTGTGGGAGCTGGGGACCCCGGAGTCACAGCAGACAGTCCCACTGGCTTCCTAACAGTCAGGAGGCTTCAAATTACACACCCTCCTTCTCTTCAGAGAGAGTCCTGCCAGCTCTACCCCTTGGAAATCAGCCACACAGACAGACACCCTCCCCCAAAAAAAACCAGGTCCCAAAACCACTTGAAATCCAGGGTACTTACCGACTTCCTTTGGGAATAAAAGTCATTTTAAAACAAACAAGAAGAGTTCGTGCCTTCCTTCATCCCGAGCAGGCAACCTTGGAGGCTGGCACACTTTCAGGGGGACAGATTCCGGAGGAGTTCAACTGAGTCCCAGAGGGCAGGGAGCTGAGGGGGTCTCCTCAGAGACGTCAAGAGTTGAGCTGTGCTTCCTGGCCCTGATCAACCCCGCCTGGGGTCCTGTGGGTGGTCCTGCCTCCCTGGCAGCACCCTTGGCTTCTGCCAGCCACAGCTGCAGAGACTGAGCCCTGACAAAGCCAGCACGTGGAGAGCTAGCGAGGCGGGCGGGCGGGCGGGGCTCAGCCCGGGATGCCACACACTGGTCCCCATAGCAACAAGGCAAGGAGCTAGGCTGGTGGTGCCAAGCTGGTAGTGAGGGGGGACAGTGGCCTGGGTGAGCAGGAATGCATGTGGCTTTGGGCTGAGGGGTGGGGTGGGCGGAGGGGGCACAGTTAAAAAGGCTACTTATTTTTCCTGACACCACCACCCTCCTACCACTTCTGACAGACTGTTAGAGTCCTGAGGCTGCAGGGAGCTTTAAATACTGTTAATATCACAGTGGTTTGGGATCTTTACTTCTTGTATAAGGAGGCTATAGTGACTACAAATGTGCATTTTCCTTTCTATGCTTTTTGTTTGGTTTTGGTTTTTTATTTTGTTTTTTGTTTTGTTTTGTTTTGTTTTGTTTTTGGAGACAGGGTTTTTCTGTGTAGCTCTGGCTGTCCTGCAACTCTCTCTGTAGACCAGGCTGGCCTTGAACTTACAGAGATCCACCTGCCTCTGCCTCCTGAGTGCTGGGATTAAAGGCATGAGCTACCACTGCCCGGTCAAAAATGTTCATTTTCTTAAGGAGGTCTTTGTATAAAGCTGTGCCAGAGTATATATACGTATGTGTAGAATAACAGTATGTGGGGTGTGTAGAGCACATATGTGATATCCCTTGTATATGTCTGGGGATGTGACATGTGTGTGGTATGTATCTATCTGTATTGTAGGTATATGGTGTGTAAGGGATCTAAGAACCCTGGGCAGCTTCTACCATAGTGTCTACTTGTTATAAACGGGGAAGGCGGAGTAAACCCTAAAGAACCCCACAGTCCTGAGTGCCCACCAGCTGACCAGAAGTCCTGAGTCAGTGGCTCTGGGTGGCCAGTCCTGTCCAGCCATCTGCTTCCAAGCCCAGATCTTCTCATACATCCACATGTCTGTATACTCACAGTCTCATTACACACGTGGAATTCATTAGAACAAGGCCAAAGTCCCACAGATGGCCCTGAAGTGACAGGACAGAGGGGAAGTCAGAAACTCTGATATCTAGGCTGCTACTTGAGGAATTAAAACTAAGTGCAATAAAAAAAGAGAATCCGTTCTAAAAGAAAAGGCGTCCCTACAAACAGCATCAGTGGAGGCCTGAATGCAGTCCTCACTGGGAGGGCTGGGTCTTGCTCTACCTCTCTGTGAAGATCTCTGAGTGAGTTCTCATTCCTCAAGGCTGGAGAAGTCTGTGGATCTCAATGTCTGTGTCTCTGATGCGGGACCCAGCTCACGGTCACTGCCTAGGTCAGTATTTGCATGTATTTTTTATTCTTTTTTATTTTTATTTGTTTTATTTATTTTGCCATTTTTAACATCGAGCTATAGTACTTTTTATTCTTTTTTTTCTCCCCCCCCCCTTGGTTTTTCAAGACAGGGTCTCTCTGTAACTTTGGAGCCTGTCTTGGGATGCACTCTGTAGATTAGGCTGGCTTCGAACTCACAGCGATCCACCTGTCTCTGCCTGCACTTTTTATTCTTTAACCAGAATCTACTACACGCATAGACAGTTTTCCCACTCTGCCACCAACTGTAGCTGGTCTGTTGAGTCCGATGCTCCCACCACGGAGACCCTTTCCACCCAGGCCTTCTGCTTCCTGGCCTGTTCTTCCTTCAGCCTTCTCCCCCCCCCCCCCCCCCCCGCCCCCATTAAACCCTGACAGAGGTTGGAAAGGGGTGGAACCCAGTAGTGAGGTAGTGAGACACTTCTCTCTCCCAGTGTGCCAGGTTCCCTTCCCCAGCCCTGAACCGCAGGCCCACACGGCCTCTGCTGTCAACCACAGACACTGACTCATTTTCACATGGCCACATGGTCGTCCTAGAGATGGATGGAGAAGCTTTTGCCATCCTAAAGTATACTGCCCAGAGCATGCAGAGCATACCCCACAGATCTCTAGTTCTGTTTGTATGTTCAGAGGTTTATTTAGCTCATTGTTTTTGTTTGTTTGAGACGTGTCTCAGGCCGGCCTTGAACTCACTATGTAGCAGAGGATGACTTTAAACTCTGATGTTTCCTTCTACCTCCAGCTTCCTAAGTGCTGGGATTATAGTCTATGTGGTGCTAGGGATCCAGCCCAGCATTCCCTCCATCCTAGGCAAACACTGGACCACACCCCGCATCCAGACCACCTTTCGTTGTTCTTTATGACCACATACCTGATTTGTTCTTGAGTGTCATGTCAGGGAAGGAAAACAGGTATCTGGTGACCTGCACTCCAATCCCACAGCAGCCGCTGTCCAAAGGGTGGTGGGATTTCCTTGTGTGTGACTCTGCATGCATCAGGGAGGTGCTTGGCACCCCAAAACTGCTTACCTTGCAACCCTTCCCTCTTGGAGGCGGCTCTGGCTTCGAAGCTGTAAATGTCCCCTCCCCATCTAGCCTCCACTATGTCGGGAAAATCCCTGAAAATAACAGCATTGGCTTGAGGTCTGGGATGAATGTCTTTGTCTCCTGAGGAGCCCTTGATGTGAAGAGCTGAGGCACTGCATGTCATGTGGTCACCAGAATAACCAGAGGGTGACACAGCAACACAGGGAGTCATTCAAAATAGGCAGGATGGCAGAGCTGTGGTTAGCCTTGGGGGGGCGATTTCTGGAAATGTGGGACAGTGGGAAATGCTCCCTCCTTTTCCTCTTGCTGTGATGACAAATAGTAAACAAAAAGCAGGGAGAAGGGAATTTCCTTTGTTTCTGGAGCATTCATTATGTTACTGGCACTCTTCATAAATGGCTTTATTTAACTGTCCAAGTCCAGATAATTTTGCCCCAAACTAACCCATCTCTTGGGAAGAAAAATGAAAAATAGCTCTGTTGGTAGAGTACTTGCCTAGCATACAGAAAGTCTGGGGTGTGAACTCCAGCACTGCACAAACCAGGAATGGTGTGGCACCTGCCTATAATCCTAGTGTTTGATGGAGACGCTAGGAACAGAAGTTCAAGATCATTTTTGGCTATCTAGTGAGCTGAAGGCTAGTCTGGTCTTCATAGGATCTTGTATCAAAAATAGGGAGGAAACAAAAAACAAAAACCTGCTTTGTAATTCCTAAAACACTGGGGGGAGGGCAGGCAGGGCAGCACTGTCTCATTTCCAGGATTCACTACAAATTCTGCTCCCCAAAAGAAGCCTCCAGTGGTGCTAACCACATGTCACACAGAACTCATCCCCAGAGGATCTGAGCCTATTGTGGAATCTGTAGTTCAGAATCAAACCGTGAGGTTTCAGGAGAGTGAGTTTCCCAGGGACACACAGAAAAGCACAGGCCAGGTTTAACTCTGAGCTTCATCTACTTGGAGAAACAAACCCTAGCAGCTGGCTGTGCCTAGGGGACACTTCTTTGCTGCAGAGGGGACAGAAGGCTAAAGAGCCCTGTGACATTCTCTTTCCTCCCCCCCCCCCGTGTGTGTGTGTGTGTGTGTGTGTGTGTGTGTGTGTGTGTGTGTGTGTGCAGGCACACAAATGCCACAATGCACATGTGGAGGTCAGAGGACAACTTTTAGGAGTCAGTGCTCACATTTCACCTTGTTTGAGACGGGGTCTCTCTTGCCTGTCCTGTTTCTGGGCTGGGCTGTGAACCCAGGATAGCTGGCCCTTGGGTTCCCTGGTCACTTAACCACTTAGCCTTCTATCACCACACGAGAGTACTAGGATTAAAGATGCAGGGGCCTGGTACACACAAAGTGTCCACAGTGACTAACCCATCCTATTCTGTAAATATTCAGTAAGCAATTCTTATCTGATTTTTTATTCAATATATATGGTAATATTTTATTTCTGTCTTTTGATCTCATACAGAACACAAATTCTGGACAGATTTTTTTTTTTTTTTTTTTTTTTTTTTTTTTTGGTATCTTGGGATGCTCCTGCCTCAGCCTCCTGAGTAATAAGATTTCAACTATGCGCTATCATACCTTACCAAATTCTGTTCTCGGGCAGGTTTTCCTTTCCAGGATATTGCTCATCCCATCTTGTTGGCACAGGCTGAGATACCCGAGATGCCATTTCTGGCCTGTGGGCCCAATGCATTATGTGTCTCACGACAGCACCCTGATGCTAGGGTGGCCCCAGCTCAGTAGATTAGCTTGGGAGCTGGGGAGGAGCTGATGCCGCCACTCTCTACTCTGAATCAGAGCCACAGGCCTGACCAAGGGAGAGGGCCTGGGCTGCGTGTGCTAGGCAACACAAAGTTCCTCTTCATCCTGTAAAACGTCACAAGTGTCAGCATATGCTACAAAGAAGAGATTCTGGGAGCAGTTACAGCTCAGTTGGTGGAGTATTTGTCTAGCAACACAAAGCCCTGAGTTCCATCCCAGACACCAAACAAACCAGGCACGGTGGTAACCACAGATCTTGGGAGGTGGAGACAGGAGAATTGGAAATTCAAGGTCATTCTCCACTGCAAGAGTCTGAGGCCAGCCTGACTCAGAAGTAAATTGTAAGCTGACGGTCAGAAAAGCAAAGCAGCTGACCACTGGCTCTTACCTCGGTCATAGACTGAAAGTGTGATCCTAGCCTCAGACTGCATCTCCAGAGAGCTGATCCTCAGTCCCACTGAGACTGCACAGAGCTCCTTCTATTCTCTCTAGTGCTGGGATTAAAGGTGTGAGTCACCATTGCCTGTCCTCTATGGCTGTGGCTAGTTTTGCAAGCTGATCTTCAGGCAAGTTTTATTAGATCATAAACAATGTAATCACCACAGTAAATGATCAAGAAATCCAGGCAGGGCCAGGTGATGGTGATGCTTGCCTTTAATCCCAGCATTCAGGAGTGGGGAGCAGAGGCAAGAGGGTCTCTGTGAGTTTGAGGCCAGCCTGGTCAACAGAGCTAGTTCCAAGACACGCTCCAAATCTACCCAGAGAAACCCTGTCTGGGGGTGGGGGAGAGAAAGAAAGGAAGGAAGGAAGGAAGGAAGGAAGGAAGGAAGGAAGGAAGGAAGGAAGGAAGGACAATCCAGGCAGATGGCTTAATGAGTAAAAGTCTTTAATGCACAGCCTGGTAAACTGGGTTCAGCTCCCCAGAACCCATGTGGTGGCACACATCTGTAGTACAGTCCCCTGTAGTATGGACACCATGCATGCCAACCTAGAAACCAACACACAGACCAATCAGCTGAAAGAGTAAGAAAACATGAGCCAAAGAGAAGAAGGGAGAGGCTGGGAGCTGGAGCATAGACTGTCGGGAAGTGCAGGTTTCAAAATGACATTGTTTTTAAAGCCTGCAATAAAAATGACTCAGTGCTGAGAGAGAGGAAAAAAGGCAAAACCCAGCAGAACAGTCATTTATGGGCACAAACACTTCCAACATAGGCCCCAAGTTTTCGATTATGGAGTGTTCTTCTGTGTCTCCAGGCTTTTTCCCCCGGAAGACTTCTACCCATAATAAGAACTGGTCAGGCTAGAGAGACGGCTCAGTGGTTAAGAACACTGGCTGGTCTTCCAGAGGTCCTGAGTTCAATTCCCAGCATCCACATGATGGCTCACAGCCATCTATAATCTTCTGGCGTTAAGGTGTGTATGGAGATAGAACTCTCAAATACATAAAAATAAATAAAATCTTAAAAAAAAAAGAAACTGGTCAATGGGTTTCACTTGTTCATTTCTTTATGTCTCCCTTGAAATTAATTCATTAATAAAAGGTCTTGGAGGCTGGGGCGATGGCTCAGTGGTCTTCCAGAGGTCCCAAGTCCAATTCCCATCAACCACTTGACTCATAAACATCGGTAATGAGATCTGGTGCCCTCTTCTGGCCTGCAGGCATACGTGCAAGCAGAACACTGTACATAATAAATAAATAATTTTTTGTTTGTTTGTTTTTGGTTTTTCAAGACAGGGTTTCTCTGTGTAGCTTTGGAGACTGTCCTGGAATTAGCTCTTGTAGACCAGGTTGGTCTTGAACTCACAGAGATCCTCCTGCCTCTGCTTCCCTGGTGCTGGGATTAAACATGTGTACCACCAATGCCTGGCTAATAAATAATTTTGTAAATAGATCTTTCCTTGATGTTGGTGGAACATCTTGTGGCAAGCACTTTGGAGCTTGGCTTGTGGGCCTGGGTATCTGGTATTCACAAGGGGTGACTTGGAAATGATAAACTCCCCGAAAGGCGTTCCCCATTCACCTTGCCTTTTCCTATGCAACAGGCACCCTGAACCAGGGCATTTGCACCCTGAATGTACGTACTGCCCAGGTCAAGGAGGCATTCCTATCCTAGGCCAGGGGCCCAGATGTCCTCACACATGCCTGGAATAAACCTGCTCTCCAGGTTCAACACAGCTACACAAACGACCTTCAGAGCCCTTCTCTGCCAGGTGCTAAGGGCAACTCCTGTAGCTTGCTGGGCCTTGTGACTTGTGAGTACTGGACAGGCTGTGTGTGAAAAGCAGAAGACAATAATTCAAGCTCATTTCCTCTCTCCCAAGGTCTTTTGATTCTTCATGGTGTCTCACATCTACAACTTAACATCACTCAGAGAAAAGTTTTGGAGTTTTTGTTTGTGTTTTCTGGTTTTTTTGAGACAGGATTTCTCTGGGAAGCTCTGGATGTCCTAGAACTCTTGCTAATGACCAAGCTGGCCTCAAACTCAGAGATCCACCTGCCTCTGCTGCCTGAGTTTTTGGATTAAAGGTGTGAGCCACCACCACCTGGAAAATTTAAAGTTTTAAATATGGGTCTAGAGACATGGCTCAGCAGTTAAGAGCATTTGCTACCTTTACAGAGGACCTGAATTTGATTCCCAGAACCCTGCAGCTCTAGCTCCAGAGGATCCAAGGACTTATTCTGGATTCCTTGGTCACTGCCACTCAAGTGCACAAACCTACACATAGATACATTCAGATACAGATACAGATACACCAGACAGACAGACAGACAGACACACACACACACACACACACACACACACCTCAAATGCAAATATAAATGCATCTAACTCGCAGGCAGGATCACCACATAAATAAGTTGTACTTTGTAGCTGCTTCAGGGTAGAGGAGCTGCAAGCTGGGCAGAGAAGCAAGTGCTAGCTAATTGGGCTGGAAGGAGGAACAGGTCCCCAGCTCTTGGACACAGAGAATCGGGACACTCATAGGAGATGCAGGTCCTCATTGGAACTCACTAACCTATGACTCGGGCTCCACAGCTGCTGGGATTCCTTTGTGAAGCATGAAAAATAAAAACCCAGAGACAGACATTAGGGTTCAACCTTCAAGCTGAAGATCAGAGAAGCAAAGCAGCCGACCACTAGCTCTTACCTCTACCTCGGGCTGAAATGGCAATTCTGTCTCCACCAAGGCTCAGACTACAATCCCAGACTGCTGCCTCTCCTCGATGTGGCTGGAGACAAATTCTCTGAAACTAACTCTGCTTCTTCCTTACATACCTCTCTCTGTCCAACGATATCACTCCTGTCTCCACCTCCTAGTGCTGAGATTAAAGGTGTGTGATCCCAAATGCTGAGATCTCTTATGGGAGATGCCATTATGTATATATGCTTCTCATACTGGTTAATGAATAAAGCACTGTTGGCCAATAGGAAAGCAAGATAGGAGGGACTAGGAGACAAGGAGGAAAGAGGAAGTAGTAAGGAGGGTCAAGATGGTGAGACTGAGGAGACGAGACGCTGGCCCTTTCCCCGGTAAGAAAACCATGTGGAAATACATAGAAATGGGTTAATAATGAAGACAGAACTAGCGGATAAGAAACAAGTAACCGGGCCAACAGCATTATATCAAATACAGAGTCTCTGTGTGTTAATTGGGGCTGGCACGGCGGCGGGACAAGACCAGGCTGCGGGTGGAAAAACTGTGCGCGTTACAGATCTCCTCTGTGTAAGCTGTTTCTCTGTTAGATTGATTCAATCTTGTGTAGCCCTGAGTGGCCTTGGACTCACAGAGAGTTCCATCTGCCTTTGTCTCCTGATTCCTGGGGTTAAAGGTGTGTGCCACTACTGCCTAGCTTCTATGGCTAACTAATGTGGCTGGCTTTGCTTTCTGATACTTCAGGCAAGCATTATTACATCATAAATGATATGATTTGCAGACTCTGAAGCAGTTGAGCTGGCCTCTTCCTTTCCCACAGTCACCACCCCATGCTGTGGTCCACAGGTGATCCCAAAGACTCAGTCTGAGTGACTGCAGCAATGTTCACCTTGCTCATAGATATCCCAGGGTCTATAGCCTTGATTCTGACTCCAGCACCCATGTGAGTCTCCTTTGGCCTAGAAGGGCCTGTTCCCAGCACTAGGCAGAGGGTAGCAGATATTGTCAGGCTGGGAGACCCAGTGAGTGATCCCCATCCCATTGGATTTTATCCACAAACACACGCTCAATGATAAAAGGGTTTAGAATAATAAAATTTGTGCCATCTGCTGGGCCCTCTTGAGCATCAGGCCCTGAGACTGCACAGTCATGGACCCATGAAGCTGCTGTGAATCCCAAGAGCTAAAACAATGACAAGACATGTGCAGCAGAAGTGGGAGAGGCTGTGTGAGCACCACGCGCACAGAGTTGGATGGGGCAGTGAAAGCGTCCTCAATAGGAGCTCATGGACCTTGAAGGATTACTTAGGAAATGTCTAGAAGGAGGCTGGGGCAGGCATTCTAGGAACTGAAATGGAAGGTGTAAAGGTTGCTTTGGCCAGATTTCAGTGAAACTCATGTTGAAGATAAGCTTGACCAGTACTAACTACCTTGATGGCTGCATGGGGGCTCTCGTTCTCGCTGTGGCCTGGGAAAGGATTAGTTTCCCGTTGTCTGTCATGGGCACAGGGTAGGGAAGAAATCCTCCTTAATGTGATTCTGTGACGAGGGTGGGTGACAGTGGGCTATGAGACAGGAAGTGGGAGCTGGGTCATGGTGAATAGTGATCAGCTGCCAATGAGTTCTGAGGCCAATGCCCCAGACCCTCCATAACCACTTGTTTGGGTCCTGAATATCTAGCTTATAGTTTCCATTCTATTTGCTGGAACAGAACTGTGCCCAGGGAGCCAGCTGCTGCCTGGAGGCCGGTGTTCATTCTGTATGTCAAAAGAGACTTGTTCCTCCTGCTATAATTTCTTTACCTATATCGTAAATTATCAGAGTCTCCTAACTTGGGTCTAAATGTGGTCCCTTGACCCCGTGATTGTTTATAGCCTGGCACAGTGTTCATGTCGACTGACAATACCCTGTCCAATACCTTGGGTACATTGCCTAGGCCCCAAACCAATGTCCTAATATTTCCTCAACCCAAGTTTCTGCTCCTCCTTCTCTCTCCAGGACACTCTAAGTGCCTCAAGTCTGAGCTCTGTGTGTTCCAGAACCATGCAAAGCCCATGGAAGGAGACTGGGAAACACACAACCCAGCATTGCTTCCAAAGACCAGACAACATCACCAGCATCCAAATGTATCAGCAATACCTGATACTTAGTGCTTCCTCCATCAGGAAATAGCAGGTGTCAATGCCAGCTATACTTAGACATCATGTAGGCTATACCTGCCCTGGGCTGGGCACTGCAATTCAGAAACTCAAGCACTTTCCCCATAGATGGGTTGGCTTCTATTCTCAGACAACACACTTCTAATTATTGGGGCAGAGAAGAAATCTCAAGAGAAACAAAAATAACGATGGGGTGGGGGGTTGGGTCTTAAGCAGGGGTCTGTGTAACTGGCCTCAAACTTACTATGTAGCTAAGGGTGACCTTGAATTCCTGATCCTCATGCCTCCACCTCTGTATACTGAACTCTTAGGAACGAATCACCATGCCTGGATTAGAAAATACTTTAGGCTGAAATAAAATACATAATTACAAAATCTGTTGGAGGTGGGTAAAACCATGTTCACACTGGATGTTTATGAAAGAGGTCTGTTAAGAAAAGAAATGTATGGATGGCAATTTAAGCATCTATCTTGAGAAACTAAGGACCAAAACAACCCTAAAACAAACAGAAGGAAGTCATGACAGGACACAGTGAGTATTAGAGAAAAATCAATAAAGCCAATGGTTGGTCCTTTTTAATAGATTCAACGAATTGGCCAATCCTTAGCCTCTGTCTTAGGGTTTCTATTGCTGTGAAGAGACACCATGACTATGGCAACTTTTTTGTTTTGTTTTGTTTTTTGAGACAGGGTTTCTCTGTGTAACAGCCCTAGCTATCCTGGAACTAGACCAGGCTGGCCTCGAACTCACAGAGATCCACCTGCCTCTGCCTCACCAGTGCTGGGATTAAAGGCATGTGTCACCATGCCTGGCTTACATTTTCAGAGGTTTAGTCCATAATCATCATGGTGCAATGTGGTGACTTGCAGGCAGACATGGTGCTGGATAAGGAACTGAAAGTCCTGCATCTTGACCTGCAGGCAGCAGGAAGTGATCTGAGACACTGGGTATATCTTGAGCATAGGGAACCTCAAAGCCCACCCCCACAGTGACACACTTCCTCCAGCAAGGCCACACCTACTCCAACAAGGCCATACCTCCTAACGGTGCCACTCCCCATGAACCTATGGGATCAATTACGTCCAAACTTACACAGCCTCTGACAGGAGAAAGGGGCTTGAACTCACTAATCTCGTATGCCAGTGAAATGTCTCAAAGGGTAAAAATGCTTGCCACCAAGACTGACGACCTGAATTTGATGCCCAGGATGCACATGGTAGAAGGAGAGAACTGACTTCTACAAGTTGTCCTCTGACTGCTGTGAGCCCTCCCCCATGACATGCATACAAAATAAAAAAAATAAATATTTAATAAAAATAGGAAGAGAACACATTTTCCCATTTATCCAATGAATCACCACTCTGAGGATTACATGCACCAGGACACACCCATTTGATATGACATCTTTGCTTTATGTGGATTGTGAAGTGTGCCCCTTTGTCTATAGAAATGTAACTTCACAGTATAAAATGTCACAGTTATCTTCTGCTGGGAACTTTGTATCATACTTTTAACATTTTCAACTATGGTTCACTCTGAAAAGCCCAGTTCAATGTGTCTACTCCTGCCAGAGCCAGCTTCCAGCTCCAACAAGGTGTTACTGACATGGATGCCCTCCACGTACTCTGGTTTCCATCTCTACTCTCAGGAAAGAGAGTTCGTGTGTGTGTGTGTGTGTGTGTGTGTGTGTGTGTGTGTGTACGTGCATGCACTTGTGTGAGATTGGTGCTGAATTGAATGTCTTGTTCAACTATTTTTCATATTTTTTTTTGTGGTACTGGGGATTGAACCTAAGACCTTGAGCTTGCTTGGCAAATGTTATAGCACTGAGCTCTATCCCTAGTCCCACCTTATTTTTTGAAACAAGGTTTCTCACTAAACCTGAAGTTAACCAGTTCAGCTAGATCAGCTAGCCAACAAGCCCTGGGGATAACAGGCATATACTGTCATACCTGGCTTGACAAGAGAGTTATAAAGGGCATTTTATACCCAAGAGGGTGCAGGAGACTCACTTGCAAGCAGCCCGCCTCTACTCAGCCGCAGTTTTCCATTCATTTGTCAAACCCAGTAGACACCTCACTTGAGTCCCCTAAGGCACACACCTGCTAGATCTGCTGGATCATTGATCTCAGAGGGGTTCTTCGGGTGTCAATAGTGAGTTCCGCAGGGCCACACCTAACTTGAGTATCCTTTCAATAACCCATGTTATCGCTGCTGTCTGCCACATGGCCAAGCCACTGGTCACTGCTTACGAGCCAGTGACATCCTAACACAAGGGCTCTGAGCGTTGTGAAATCCTTCCTCAACTGTAAGGAAAATAGCCCACAGTCCATCTCACTGGGTGGATTTGTTCTTCCTGCCTTGGCTCTGAGTTTCTTCATTAGTACGTGATGTTATGGTGGTCTTGGGGTCAGATGTTAGCCATCCACTTTAAAATAGCTGTCTGTAAATTAAGCAGCTCTGCAGCTCAGTGGGGGCTTCTCATGGAGCACCATCATTGTAGCCATAGACCTAGAAGACCCCTGGATGGTTCTGTAGCCACCCTGTGGGTGTGCATCCCTCAGACGACGTTCCATTTCATCATGGAACTCTTCTTGGCACTGTCTTCCTTGAGTGTGTATCTGCCATCATTCATGCATTGTGGGAATTTCAGATTTCAAGATTATTTTGGGTCCCTCAGGCTTAGCGGAGTTCCAGTTAATGGCCTCTTGCAAGCCAGTAATTTTGTCTCTAACAATAGATATACATAGCAACTGACAAGGTCTTTGTCCAAAAAATCCCAGTACTCACCACTGGGTGGCACTCAAGCACTCCTGTCGTCGACCCCAATCTAAGGTCTATGAACCTTTTGTGTGTGTGTGAGAGCCATATCATGGCTGAAGAGAATTTGTTGGTGATAAAGATGGTAATGTTTAACATCGTCATTAGTTAAAGTGATCATCCCTTTGTCCAGCAGGTATTGTACATTATTTCAAATTAATGGCATATGATGATGTACGTGAGATTAGGTAACTGTGTCTTCTCAAGTAGTATAGCCAATTAATATGGGCGAAAGAGCAAACTTACATGTTTGCCATCTCACAACAGGGAGGGAGAAAGTCTCTAATCTGGAGTAGAATCCATTCCCCTCCCCCAAACACACACATTCAGATGGAGACAGCTGCAGCCACTCCCCAGACATCCATTCAAATGTTCCCGTACATTCTCAACTTAGTCTCCTGGATCTGGAAGCCATTACTTCCTCATATCTTTCCCATATAACTGGAGCCTCAGTCAGAACTTCACCCACAGGCCGTCAGAATTAGTTTATAGGGGTCCCACCTCCAAGTATGCCGTTAAAGTTTCCTCTCCAGCCCCTGGGAGCCTTTGAGAGTTGGTGAGGGATTAGTTGCCTTGTAATCAGGGAGTCCCAAGAGCTTCCTCTATCAAAAGGTTAAATAAGACAAGACTTTGTTTAAAAATAAAGAATTGTGTCGGGCGGTGGTAGCACCCGCCTTTAATCCCAGCAGAGGCAGAGGCAGAGGCAGGTGGAACTCTATGAGTTCAAGGCCAGCCTGGTCTACAGAAAGAGTTACAGGTCAGGCTCTAAAGCTACAGAGAGAAACCCTGTCTCCAAAAATAAATAAATAAATAAAAAAGAATTGTATGGTGTGGATAGCTGGGAGGTGAGGGGGTGGGGAGAACAGGAGGAGAGGAGGGAGGGGAAACTATGGTTGGTAAGTAAAATAAATGTAAACTTTTAATAAAAATTGTAAAGACGTGGTTTGGCAGACATTCAAATTCCTCCAGGGTCAGTACTGTTTTGAAATCAAAATTATGTGTGCAAGGTTGTACTCAGTGCTGCAAATGCCATTCTCCTCACCTGCCTGGGAGCTTTAAATTAGCCAATCAGACAAGGGTGTGATGTGTAGCTTCTGAGCACTCAGAGGGAGGTACAGGACTGACTCACATTAGGGTTAAAACCCAGTGGACCCTGCTGGGAATGCTTGACTTGCTTGATCTGCAAAATCAAACCTTTCCTCTTAGGGAAGTATTCTGGATTATATGGTCATTTGTTGAGATTTGTTTCTTACCTAGTGCAGAAGCCAGAGAAGACTTGAGTGTGTGGTCATGGTTAGAACCATTCTTCTGCTCAGCCTCTGAGCTTGGCCAAAGGTAGAAGCCATTTTGGCTCTGAGTATAAGCTGGCAAGTCTTTGGCTGAATGCTCAGCTATGAAGTCACAGAGGCAAAAGCTGGGAAGCAAGGCTTTGGCGTAAAAATAAAACAAAACAGCTACACATCGTCAGGGAGACAGAGTTTGGGAGCAAACAAATACATACACGAACAAAAACACCATCTGAGTTGGTACAATACTGCACTTCAAAGGCCAACAAACACTCAGCAAACACTCAGAAAAAGAGAAAGTCAGAAAGAATTGTGTCCTATTGTCCCCAGACACTGGGCTTATCAGACAAAGCCTTCAAAGCAGCTATTCTAAAGAAGTTCAAAGATTATGTTTTAGAAAAGTTAAGTAGCTAAACGACGACGAGCAGGACCGCGGTGAGTGAACAAATAAGGAATTTCAACAAAGTCAGGTTATACAGAAGAAGCAAGTGGAAATTCTAATTTTGGAATTGAAAAAAGCTTAATAACTGAAGAGGATCACTCTCTAGAGACATCAAAGGCAGAACAAACAATCGCAAGCTTAAAGACTGATCAATAAAACTGGCCAATCTGAAAGCAAAAAGAAGTAGAGATGGATAGCAATTTTACTAGTCAAGAACAGCACAGGCTCTTTGTATCCAACATCAGCATAAATATTTAGATTGATCACGCAGTTGAGAAATTTCCAGAGCACTGAGTGGATTGGGCTATTGCTTTTTTGGTTTCATTGTTTTGATTATTTTCTCCAGACTCGTAGGTGCTCTTTGGGGAAAAGACTTACTAATCCTATAACTATATTGCATCAAAATTGATGATTATGGGGCTGGAAAGGTGGCTCGGTCAGTAAAGGGCTTGCTTTGCAAGCATGAGGACCTGAGTTTAAATCCCCAGTGTGTGTCTGTAATCCCAGCCCTGAGGAGGCAGAGACAGGAGGATCCCTGGGGCTTACTAAGCAGCTAGTCTGGCTGAATTGGTGCACTGCAGGTTCACTTCCAACAATAGGATGTAGGGCTATTGAGAAAGACACTCCATATTGACCTCTGGCTTCCATTCATCCCTACAGCCCACACGAACACATAGAGCGCACACACACACACACACTGCAAATAACATCTTGTTTGTAATGTTATCTATCCGTCAATTAATTTTTGCAATACTATAGGTTAAACCTAAAGCTTCATACCTAATAAGAAAGTGCTCACCTGGCAGTGGTGGCACATGCCTTTGATCTCAGCGCTTGGGAGGCAGAGACAGACTGATCTCTGTGAGTTCATGACCAGCCTGGTCTACAGAGTGAGTTCCAGGATAGCTAGGGCTACACAGAGAAACCCTGTTTCAAAATAGAAAATTCCAAAACCCAAAACAAGCAAGCATACAAACAAGCACGCTACTTACTACTGCATTGTATCTCTTACAGATGCTCTATGTTCTTATCCTTCAAGCCAGGAACCAACTAAGAGGCCCAGGCTGTTCTTGAACTATCTCTGTAGCCCAAGCAAGCCTTGACCTTTTGATCTCTTGCGTCAGCCTCCCAAGTGCTGGGATTATGGGCAGGTACCACCACATCTGGATCCAAATAATACTTTTATTGCAAAAACTCTATTGTGACTGGGGAGATGTCTCAGTGGTTGAGACTGTTTGCTGCCCTTCCAGAACACTTGAGTTTGGTTTCCAGTATCTGTCTATTACTACAGCTGCAGGGGATCTGACATCATTTCCTGGCCTCCTTGGGCACCTGGACATGCATGGCACATACACACACACACACACACACACACACACACTGACACAGACACACACTGACACAGACACATATACATATACATAAATAGAAATAAAAATAAATCTTTTTTAAAAACTATCTTTTCCTGCTGTGGGTTGGTGGCGCACTCGCCTTTAATCCTAGCACTTGGGAGGCAGAGGCAGGTGAATCTCTGTGAGTTCGATTCCAGCCTGGTTTACAAGAGCTAGTGCCAGTTCAGCCTCCAAAGCCACAGATTAACCCAGTCTCGAAAAAGCCCCCCAAAACAAAACAAAAACCCTATCTTTTCTTGTTATCTATTTTTACTCACAATCTGCTTCTGTAACAGTTATTCCTCTGTACCCTGGGTTGAAAGGGCTGTCAAGTTGAAAGCTACATCTCCTAGTGACCTTTCCTTTTAGAATACTGGATGGACAGACCTGTGTTCTGCCAGTAAGATGTGTGTGACTCCTAGTAAGGAGAAGGAAGAAGGCACTACTCTCCAGACAGTGGTGGCATGCAATGTGCAGGCTGTGGCCGATGTGAACTTTAGAAGGTCCTGTCTCACTGAGCTCTCCTCCAGCTTCATGGATCCAGGCAGCTGTGACCTTGGCCATGGTTTTCTATATGTTCTTGTTGCATAGTTGAAACGCCACTATTGCAGCATGACCTTGAGATCCAGCCACAGGTCCCTGACAGCTACTTTTCTGCCTTTGTCCTTTCATAATTGATCTCTAGCTTTAAATCTCCCTCTGTTTGAAACGTCCAGAATGATCTAGACATCGTCTAGACAATGATGTCCTGTAGGAGGAATATGTTAGTTATCCAGGTAGGAAGTATTTGAGTCACTGGAAGGCATGCCATTGAAGGGGACAGTGGGACTCTGCCCCTTCCTCTCGCCACTCAAACTTCTTGCCATGAGACGAATATCTTCACTCTGTGAAGTATTGCCTCACCACCACAGGCCCCAGAAGCAAAGTGCTCAACCAGTCATTGTTTGAAACCTCCAAAACTGCAAACCAAAAGGAACCCTTTCACTTTGTAAGCTGTCTCAAGTATTCCTTACAATAATAGAGCCTTCAGTAAGGATTAACAAAGGTAAATGCTTATGGCCTGAGAAACAAAATCTGAGACAAAGTAGATTCTCAACAAACAGGAGGTACATTTTTCCTTTTGTATTTGTGTGTGTGTGTGTGTTACATAGGTATTGTCTATCCATGTAGCCTTATTAGATCAGCCCCTCCCCACATATGAGCTCATTTAATCTTTATTACCTCCTGTCCTAGTTAGAGTCCTATTGCTGTGAAAAGACACCATGACCATGGCAACTCCTATAAAAGAAAACATTTAATGGAGTGGCCTACAGTAGAGAGGTTTAGTCCATTGTCATCATGGTGGGACATGGAGGTGTGCAGGCAGACATGGTGCTGGAGCTGAGAGTCGTAGATCTTGACCTACGGGCAACAGGAAGTGAACTAAGTGTCCCGCTGAGCAAAGCTTGAGCGAGGGAGACCTCAAAGCCCACCCCTACAATGACACACTTCTTTCAACAGGGCCACACCTACTCTAACAAAGCCACACCTCCTAATTGTGAGCTTATGGGGGCCAGTTACAAACCGCCACACCTCCCTATTAAGGATTGGGGCTTCTATACAACTGGGGCAGGGGTACCCAATTCAGTTCATAGCAACAAGAACAATAGCTATCAAATGAAGGTAGATGTGTAAACAGTCTATGCATCCATTAAAACTTAGAGTCACAGGCCAACCTTGGGTGTTGTCTCTCAGATGCCTTCCACATTTTGTTTGAGACGGTTATCTCTCATTGGCCCGGAACTTCACCGGGCAGCCTACGCTGGTCAGTGAGCTCCAGAGATCCACCTGCCTCTGCTTCCCACCTTGTTATTGCTGGGATTACAAATACGTAAATATCCCACCATGCTCTGCTTTTTTGTTCCTTTTTTTTTTTTTTTTCCAAGACAGGGTTTCTTTGTATAACATTAGCTGTCCTAAAACTAGCTGTCCTCAAACTCCCAGAGATCAACCTGCCTCCCAAGTGCTGGGATTAAAGGTGTGCACCAGCACCGCCACCAGCCGCCACCAGCCACCACCGCCACCACCGCTGCTGCACCTGCCACCAGGCTTCCTGCCCTGCTTTTTGCTCCTGTTCTGAAGGTGGAACTGAAGTCTTCACACTCGCAAGGCCAGTGCTTGCTATTTACTCAAGCTGCCTGCTTGAGTAGTCTGGGCTGGTCTCAAACAAGTCCTGCCTGAATTTTCTATGCCTGATTTGTTATCCCTATAGCCGGGGGATGGAGAGATGGCTCCGATTTGTTATCCCTATAGCTGGGGGATGGAGAGATGGCTCCGAGGGTAAGAGTGCTTGCTATGCAAGCCTGAAGACTTGAGTTTGAATCCCCAGCACCTATTTAAAGAGAAAGACATGGCTGCATGTGCCTTGAAGAGTAGAAACAGGCAGATCCTAAGAGCTGGCTTGCATAATTTAAAATATATAAATATACCAATAAAATAAAATAACAGCAGTAACGAAGCACTTGGTTGCAGCTGGAGGTATGAGGTTCAGTACCTGCTGAGCAAGAGAAAGTAAGCTGTTAAATCTGCATAAACTTTCTTACTAATAGCCTCAATTTATTTATTTATTTATTTTTAGTTTATTGAGACTGTGTTTCTCTGTAGCTTTGGAACCTGTCCTGGAACTAGCTCTGTAGACCATTCTGGCCTCAAACTCACAGAGATCTGCTTGCCTCTGCCTCCTGAGTGCTGGGACTAAAGGCGTGTGCCACCAATGCCCGGCTTTTTTTCAAGACCTTTTTTTTCTTTCTTTTTTTATGGCTAATATCCTCTATTAAGAAGTTTAATTAGGTATACTTCCAGTTATACTCTACTAAAAGCCTTGTCACTTTCTAACTCCCATCTTACTTGAGTTCATCTCAGTATGTGTGAAATCATGTGTCTCTTTCCCACACCATTCATTTTAGTTGACATTGGTAGCTTAAAATTGGCAGTGGATGAAGTATTTAAAATGAAGAAATCATAAAATTGTATATATTGGAACTTGACTCTTTTAGACTATTTTATTTTTTAATGTGTATGTTTTGCCTGTGTGTTTCTGAATGTATCACATATGTACCTGGTGCCCATGGAGGTCAGAAGAAGGTGTTAAATCCCCTACATCTGGGGATACAGATGTCTGTGAGACACAATGAGAGTGGTGGGAACCTAACCTAGGTCTTCTGCAAAAGCAACAAGTTTTCTTAACCATCTCTCCAGCCCTTGGAACTTTAATTTTTAATGGGTGTCAACCATCATTTGATAGCTATTATTCCTGTTGCTATGGACTTAACTGGATACCTCTGCCCTAGTTATATAGAAGCTCCAATCCCTAATGGGGCCTGTGAGGGGGTAATAAAGATTAAATGAGTTCGTATGTGGGCAGGGGCTGATCTAATAGGGCTGGTGTCCCTCTAGGGAGAGAAGGGGGGCTGGAAAGATAGGTAGCTTAGTGGTTAAAAGAGTTTGATGCACAATTATGAGGACAAGAGTCCTGATCCCAGTACCCACATATAACAAGCCAGGTGCTCATGAACATCTGTAATCCAAGCTTTAAAGATGCAGAGGAAAATTATTGGAGCTTGCTGGCTTAATGGCTTCTTATGTAGCCTAGAAAATGGGAGCTCCAGGATCAGGGAGAGACCCTGCCTCAAAGGAACAGGTCAGAGGAGGATAATAGAGGACACTTAATTTTTCTTCTCAGTTCTATAGGCGTACAGGTACTTGGAAGCAAGCATGCAAGTGCACACACACACACACACACACACTTTTTGTGGGAGGTTTTGGGGTTTTTTTTGTTTTGTTTTGTTTTGTTTTGTTTTTTCAATACAGTTTTTCTATGTAGCTTTGGAGCCTGTCCTGGAACTCACTCTGTAGACCAGGCTGGCCTCGAACTTACAGAGATCCACCTGCCTCTGTCTACCACCTCCCCCAGTGCTGGGACTAAAGGCATGTACCACCACAGCCCCACTCAAACACACCTTTTTTAATAAGAAGGGGATAACAGAGGCTGTCTCTACCATGTGAGCACAAATGCAGATTCAGAAGCTGCTACGGAATACTTTTTTTTTTTTTTTTTTTTTGGTTTTTCAAGACAGGCTTTCTCTGTGGCTTTGGAGACTGTCCTGGAACTTGCTCTGTAGACCAGGCTAGCCCTGAACTCACGGAGATATGCCTGCCTCTGCCTCCTGAGTGCTAGGATTACAGGTGTGCACCACCAACACCTGGCTTGGAATAATCCTTTTATACATTGTAAAGATCTGTCACTAGGATTGGTTTAATAAAAAGTTGAATGGTCTTGGGGCATTGGTGGCACATACCTTTAATCCCAGCTCTTGGGAGGCAGAGACAGGAGGATCCCTGTCTCAAAAAAAAAAAAAAGAAAAAAAGAAAAAAAAAAAAGAAAGAAAGAAAGAAAAAAGAAAAATATAGGAGTCAGTAGCAAGCCTGAGCTATCGGCTAAGCATTTATAATTAATATTAAATCTCTGTGTGGATATTTGGGGAGTGGCTGGCAGGACAGAAAAGTCCACCTATAAGAAGAATGCTATTTGTGAACTATGAAGGAAGATACCAGTACCAAGTCCCGGAGTATGCTGGTACCTGGGTGATCTAGGACTGTGAAGAAATAGATTTCTGTTATTTGGATCCCTCTGTCTATGGTTGTTGTTATGACATCACGAGCAAACAAATGCACTCGCTGGTGTTAATGTTATTATTAAAGTTCATGACTTCTCTTCCTGCTCTTTAATCTTTTTATCCACTCCCCCACCCTCCATTCTACTACTGCATCCCTTACCTCAGATGAAAATGTTTCACTGTAGTAGCACTTGGGAGGTAGAGGTAGGCTGAGCCCTGTGAGTTCAAGGCCAGCCTGGGCTACAGGGTGTGTTCCAAAGACTCACTATGTAGAGAAACTGGGGAGAGGAGAGAGAGAGAGAGAGAGAGAGAATAGTAGAGGGAGGACGAGGAGGACGAGGAGGAGGAGGAGGAGAAGAAGACCAGATGGGGACCTCACAACACATGGCCTGCAAAGGTCCAAGACGCCCTGTGTGGGGGCTGACACCTCTGTGCTCAGGGGCTGAACCGCAGTCACAGGACTTCTTGCATTAATATCATCCAGTGAAGGAGAAAGTTTAAACTTGGGGGCTCTCACTCCTTCCTCTCCCCTCTTGCTGTCCCTGTCCCTTAGGCTCAGATGTCATACCTAAGAAGCCACTGCGTAATCCAAGGACACAAAAATCTCCACCTGGGTTTTCTTCAGAAGTATTATGGTGCTAATTAGGTCTTTAATCCTAGTTGGGCTTAATTTGCATCTGCCATGAGGTGGTTCCTACTTTACTCTTTGATATCCTTTTGGGAGCCTTGGCACACCATGGGTTAGAGGCTCTCGATTCTCTCCCACTTTTGATAGAGTTCTAGAAAACAAACAGAGAGCCACCTGGGGTTCTGATAGGGACCATGTTGAATCTGCGGATTAGTTAAGGAGTAGGTCAGAGTTTCACAGGACAAAAGGTTCTCTGTGAAGCTAGGAGAGGCACTGGCAGGCAGCCTAACTGCTGGGTGATAGTCCCAATGGGCTGTCTCATCCAGAGCCGTCTTGGCTCAAGCCACAGGACCCCATGCCCCCAGATACATGAGCAAAGAAGTAGAGGTCAGTGCAGGAACACCCAAGGGAGAGGAGTATCCATTTGCTCATCAGCTAGTTCAGGGCTCTGTTACTGAGTGAGCATGTGGTGTGTGTGTGTGTGTGTGTCTGTGTGTGTGTGGTGTGTGTGTGTGGGGTGTCTGTATTATGTGTCTGCCTCTGTGTTTAGGTCCAAGAACAATTTGTAGAAGTCAGTTCTTGCCTCTCATTGTGTGGGTGTGGGAATTGAACTAGGATGACCAATCTTGGAGCAGGTGCCTTTACCTTCTCATTAGCCCAAATATTAATACTGAGGCACAGGTCTTGGAGCAGGATAAATGCTAAAAAGGCTGTTATAAGATCTCCTATACTACCACTAGTGACGTGTGGAGGCCTCCAAGGCCTGACATAGAGGAGCTCAGTTGAATGAGTAACATTTAGATTTAAGCCAATGAGCATTTGCTGTCATAGGGCATGGTGTTCAGGAATCCTATGTCATGCACCGTTCTTCTAGGTTAGTCAAGCATACTCAAGCAGGCTGCCACCTGAAGATGAGAGCACTTTGCTCCTGGGCCATCAATGAGATGCTCACATGGGCAAGGACAACTCTCCAGGCAGAGCCCCATATGGGGCAAGTCCTAGCCAGTAATGCATCTGGCCAGCTTTGTCTGGGATGCCTGTGACACTGGAGCTTTTGTTCACAATGGCATAGTAGGTTGATAGGGAGAAATTCGCTCCTCTTTGCCCCCAGGGCTTTTGCAGTCCATCACTAGATAAGGCCACTGTGTGTTTCTGGTAGGAGCCCTCACTACTTGCTTCAGGCTCTTCTCTGCTAGGCTGCCTCCATCCTCTTGTACATACCCTACTTTATCACTAGAGGGCGCACTTTCCAAGGGAGCAGTGGGGATTAGGTCAGACTGCATGAGAAGAATCTCTTGGGACCCTGACTGGAACCCCTGGTAAGGTTCAGAAGATTCTGGGCCTTGTCAAGTTTTCTGGCCTCATGGAACTGACATTCTACTGTGACCCACAGTGTCAGAGTACACAGGACTCAACAGAAGGAAGCAACCAAACCATATGGTGTAAAGAGGCCTTTTAGAGTGTGTGCAGCCTTGGAAGTGGTTTTGACATCTTGATTTTGTCTTGGGAGGGAGGGGGAGAGGTGATGTCACTGATTAAGACAGGTGCTTTGGCTGTGGCTGGGGAATAGCCATTGGGACAAACAGGACAACAAACACTCATGCAGTGTTTGTTGAGGAGCAGGGCGTCTTAATTAGTGTTTCTATTGCTGTGAAGAGACACCATGACCATGATACCTCTTTTTAGTTTGTTTGTTTTTTGAGACAGGGTTTCTCTGTAAAACAGTCTTGGCTGTCCTAGAACTCGCTCTATAGACCAGGCTGGCCTCAAACTCACAGAGACCTGCCTGCCTCTCTCTCCTGAGTGCTTGGATTAAAGGTGTGCACCACCACCACCCAGCTCCATGGTAACTCTTATAAAGGAAAACATTTAATTGTGGTGGCTTGCTTACAATTCAGAGATTTAGTCCATTATCGTCATGGTGGGAAGCAAGACAGCACACAGGCAGACATAGTGCTGGAGAAGGAGCTGAGAGCCCTACCTACATCTTGACTCGCAGATAACAGGAAGTGACTTGAGATACTAGGAACAGTTTGAGCATAGGAGACCTCAAAGCCCATCTCCTCATATATGCCATTCCCCAGGAACTTAGTGGTCCATTACATTCGAACCCACACAGGGTGCCAGCCTTTGAATGGGTGAGCGGTGGAAAGGCAAGGGCCACACCTAGGATTTAGTAATGGATCTCGGTTTTCTCATTCATAAAACAGATGGTGTGAACTGGAATTTTGGGAGTACCAAGTGAGCCGGTGCAGGTCTAATACTTGGCAAGGTTTGTGGCCCAGGCAGACCTCAAGCAGTGGCCCATCATCTGGGGTCGGGGAGATTCATCTAATTTTACTTTTGTGGGTTCCCTATTTGCACATCCTTGATGTGGAGCCCTCTGGCTCTCTCCCTGGTGTCACTTCCTCAGGGAAGTATTTCCTGGTTTCCCCAACCCCTACCGGTGACAAACTGGATCTTGGGATAGGTGCAGCCATTGTAGAGCCCTGCCCTTGCTTAGTGTGAATAGCTTGCTTGGGCTTGGTACGTGGTGGGCCTTTCAATGTAGAGCCAAGACTGTCCTAGGAAACAGGGTGGTTGACTAAAGAAAAGGGGGAAGAACACATTTTATTCACACAACTCTTTTTGTTTTTGAAATGTAGTCCTGGCTGTCCTGGAATTTGCTATGTAGACCAGGCTGACCTTGAATTCCCAGAGATCCTCCTATCCCTGCCTCCTAAGTGTTGAGATTAAAGGTGAGTTCCACCAGGCCCAGTCTACTTATTACACAACTCTTGGGTTGACCCTAGATTTTCTTTTAATCTTTGTATGTTTGTAAGCATGCATATGTGTCAAGTGGGTTCGTGTTCCTGTGTGTGGACAAGGGCCCCACATGCAGATGGGAGTCAGAATATCCAGTTGTCAGTTGTCTTCCATCATGTTTGAGGCAGGATATCTTTGTTTTTGTTTTTGTTTTTGTTTTGTTTTGTTTTGTTTTGTTTTTTTTTTTTTTTTTTTTTTTTTGATGTTTGTTTTCTTCATACACCAGGCTAGCTTCAGGAGATTCTCCAGTCTCCACCTCCCATCTTGCCTCGGGAACATTGGGATTACAGACTGTGCTTTATGTGGGCTCTGGGGATGCAAATTTAGATCCTTGCGCTTGCTCAGCAAGCGCTTTATTCTCTGAGCCTTCTCTTCAGTTGACCTCTATGTTTCATGGTGGTCTGCAGCTGTAGGGTGTGGTGTTTGCGCGGGGCGGGCAGGGTGTGTGTGTGTGTGTGTGTGTGTGTGTGTGTGTGTGTGTGTGAGAGAGAGAGAGAGAGAGAGAGAGAGAGAGAGAGAGAGAGAGAGAAGAGCAAGCGTGTTATATCCAAACCACCATGGGGGGGGTTGTTTATTTAGATTTATAGCTTGAAATAATCTCTCACGCCGAAAACGAGGGCTAGACAACATTTAAACACATGTATGACACCGTGCTCACGGAAAGTGCCTTCGTTCCATGAAAAAATATTCTAACGGACTGTGGGACAAGAGATAGTAGTGTCCGGGTTTGGGCTCCCCGTGAGTCCCTGGCGTCGGGTTGTCCACATCCTTTTGGCAGTGCCCGTGGCGCGCCACAAGTCATTCAAATCCCGCATAGAGCGCGCGCCACATTCTGGCAAGCGATGCTCGGACGTTGTGGGACACGAATCTTACTCTTGGTATCCACAGCCTGGCTCGCCTTACTCTACAAAGGCTGGGAGGGCGAGGCTGGAGGTTCTTTGGGTGGTTGCCGGGTCCCTGGGCTCGGGTCGGTGGCACCCCTACTTCTGTCACGTCAGCGGCGCCGGCCAATCACAGACTGGAGCCAAGCGGGCGCGGCGCACAACGGGCTAGGGCGTGAACCCGAAGCAGGACTACATCTCCCACAATGCTAAGGAGACGTAGGCTGGCACCGTGCTGGACCCCGCCCCCTGGGAATTTAGACCAATCACAGACGCAGGCCGGGCGGGCGTGAGGGACTACGGGTTGTGTAGTCCATGAGCAGCGGGACTGCAGCCCCCAGTGTTCCCCGCGCGTCAGGGAGGAGCAGTGCGGCGGCGCGGGCGGCCGTCGGGGCTGGGCGGCGGCGGCACTAAGAGGGCCCGGTTTGTGGGAGCCAAGGTGGGAGCCGGCCTCGGCGCGCGGCCACCATGTCCGCGCCGTCGGAGGAGGAGGAGTACGCGCATCTGGTGATGGAGGCACAGCCGGAGTGGCTGCGCGCCGAGGTGAAGCGGCTGTCCCACGAGCTGGCCGAGACCACGCGTGAGAAGATCCAGGCGGCCGAGTATGGGCTGGCGGTGCTCGAGGAGAAGCACCAGCTCAAGCTGCAGTTCGAGGAGCTCGAGGTGGACTATGAGGCCATCCGCAGCGAGATGGAGCAGCTCAAAGAGGTGAGTGGCCGCCTGCGACCCCCGTCTGGGGCGCTAAGGTCACCCTGCCCAGTGGTGGGAGGTATCAGGGGTGGGGCAGGGAACCCGGAGTTGTGGCCCAGGGCAATGGGGGAGAGTGAGCGAGCTTGGCCTCCTCCAGCGGCCAGTGCCTGGCTCAGGAGGTCCAGACTCCCTGCAGCCCCATGCATCCGCTAGTTCTCTCTGCAGGCCTTGGTGACCCTTTCGTTACGGTCTGATGCTCTGCCGTAGTCGTTGCTGCCTTGGGTGTGTCTGTGTAGGTGGGGGGCGAGCAGATGATGCGCTTTCAGCCATTGATGCAAAGCTGACCCTCAGGGAGAGGCTGAGTCTGGGCCTGGGTCAGATTGGCCACTGTCATCTAAAAACAAATCATTTCCCCCTCTTTGCATTTTATCTGATTTCATGCCTGCCTGAGGCTGGGACGGGATGGATACAGGGCTGAGTGAGTCGTGGCTCCTGGGTGCCTGTGGCCCTTGACCGGCTGGATTTCCCCGTATCCATCCCATCTGTGACTTAGCTCTGGCTCAGCCAGCTGCTTTTCCCTCATCTCGGTAATGGTGCTCCCACTGCTGGGGATACATGGCTTCCACTGACCACTTCATGTCTTGCTCTGCTTCTTGGGCTCTGCCTGTCACCGTGATATCTATATTCCTTCTGTAGGAAACATGGTGCTCTGTGTCATCCCACCGTGGGGAGAGATTAGACCCCCCCCCAAGCTGGGAAAGGGAGTGGGAGGAACCTGGACAGACTTTATAGGGTGATTTAGGAGTTAGTGTCCCCCATCCTTCTTGACTTCCCAGCCTTGTCCTGGAGACTGTGGAGAAATGCTTTTTGGGAGGACACACTGGAGTTTGGACCAACCCTTCCCTGTGGCTTATGATGTGGCCATGGGTATGCTCTCCCCAAGCCTTAGCTTCCACCTCTGCAAAATAGGGGTACAGCTTCACCGACCCAGAAGTATTGCTCTTAGCATTCTGTATTAGGAAAGGCCAGGTCTTGGTATTAGTCACAGGCTCATCTCCTCTGGTACATCTGCTCCCAGCCAGCCTTGGGATAGGCCTGAACTCTCAGAGCCTCTATTACTTTTCTGGGGAACGAATCCGTAAGGTCTAGGTAGAGCAGGGCTGGTGAGTACCAGAGTGACTGCTTCTTTGGGTGGGCAGGAATTGGGTACTCACACAGCATGTAAAAATCCATTGTCTGTCGGAGGACATCAGTAACCTCCCCAGGCTAGCTCCTCTGGCAGTGGGTTTACAAGAGTGGAATGGGCATCTCTCCTTCCCTTGGGATAAAGTGATGTGACAGACCGGAGTGGGTGTGCCCTCATTCCATATTTGGTCTTCTGTCTGGGACTCCCCTTCCCTTCCTTGGTTCTCCAGCCAGGTAGCAACTGCTAATTATGGTGCCACTCCCTTAGCACATACAGATAAGGTTGCCTTCCCACTTGCATTTCTTGTGAAACCCACTGTCTTCTGAATGAACATGTTTCCTTCAGTAGTATTTGCTGTGCAAACAGGCAGTTGGTGACCTATCCGGTCTTCACCGTAGGGACCTCCGTTTGTCAGCTCTCAGCAGTTACTGTTATGGGCACAATCATTTAATGGCACACTGAAGAACGATGCCATACACACAGCCATGTCTTTATCTGGAGGGAAAGTGGTAGATGAGGGAAGACAGTGTGGTCTATTCGCTAGGTGTTCTTTAGGCATCTGTTTAGCCTAATGCCACTTCTTACCTCATCCACACACAGGCTATATAGGCTTGGATAGACTGCACTTCTCCCCTTGGTGAGGTGGGATAAGGTTTCTTCTAGAAGTTCCTAGTAGCGTCTAGAAGAGCACCTCACCTTCAGAGGGTATTGCCAAAAGTTTGTGCCAGTTTGCTTTTTGTCAGCATTGTGTCTGTTGCTCACACTCATGCCGGAGCATACTCTTGTCAAACACCTTAATTTTAGTCAGTTTTGTATTTGAAAACACTAACTTCTACTTAAAAAGCAAATCAAAATTTAAGTAGACAGTGTATGTGGGAAGTTTTCTCCCATGGAGAGGTGTACCATCTTAATTGTTTGTTCCTTTAGCTGTGGTAGATTTAGTTACTAATAAGGCATGCGGTGGTTGCTTGTTCTCCTGCCCGCATTTAACGCTGAAAGTCTTTGAGGTGAGGAACCTGGCTGACCAGGTAAAAGGGTTTATCACCAGAGCTAAGGAGAGTCTTGTGGTAGGTGAGCTAACTCAGTGTTAATCCTGCTGTATTTATTTCTGAGTGAATGGCTGTGTCCCACTGACCATGGTCTGGGTGTTGACTGAGGACAGAAGTAGACAGGATGTTCAGTGGTCCATTTTGTTGAGTGTCTGTGTGTCTGTGTCTGTGTCTAAGTCAGTAAGGGCCACATCTGTCCCAAGTCATGCTGTGCCTTCTTTCCTTCTCCAGCATGGTAGGATAGAGAATTTTCTAGCCTCATAGTGTTTATGGTCCTGAGTGGCCATGAAACAGCTTGTTGTGTCCTTAGCTGCAGCTTTGGGAATACAGGTCATGTTGGGCTGGCAGAGCAGGGTAGTTACTGTAGGTGAATGTGCTGAGTTTGGGTTCCCCATCTCTGTCATGAGAGAGTCCCAGGAGCAGTTTCTGCTACACCTGGGCTTGGCCCAAGAACAGGCCTGGACACACCCTGGTTGCTATCCCCTGTCACTTCTGGTGGTGCTGAGTTCTATGCATCATCATGCCCATGTGGGTGGAATCCAGCGCCAGGCTGGGCACAGTACCTGGAACCCAGTAAATGCTTTGTCAGCCTAACTCCACCTCATTCAGGCCTCAAGCTCTTCCATGTGGTACATGAAGCACCTCCCTAAGCCTTTTTGTCTTTGCCACCTCTGAGGGCTGCCCTGTGCGTCATGCTTGCCCGTTTGTGGGACCACCCAGTTTTTCTCCCTTCTTCCTGGAAGCCCCATTCAGCTCTAAGCTTAGATACTTTCTGGCAGGTTCTTTAACTCTGGGCTTGCCTGAGCTGCTGTTTCCAGCCCTTGGACCACTTGAGGAGGTGGGAGTGACAAAGGGATTAGCAGGGGATGCACTTAAAGGTGCATAGATTGGTGCCCCACCAGAATGAGGCCCAGCCTCCTGGAGTTTTTGCTTCCAGAGAGGGGAAGGTCCTGGTTTCTTTTTAAATGAGTAAGCGTTCCCCTGATTCTCGGACACCCTCAGACTGTCATTTTATCCATTTCTTGAGCAGACAGATAATGGGGTCAGGCACAGGAGCCACAAATGTGTTTTATGGGGCCAGATGGGGTATCAGCAATGTACTGTTTGTGTGAAGGTAATCGTGTTCAGAGTCTTGCAGATCTTTGAGGCAGTTGAAGAGAGGCGGCAATAGGCATCTAGACAGTGGCCTTGGTGTCCACTTCTTCAGTGACCTCCCTTCTTCTGGGCCTACCTTTCTAAACACCCAATGTGGGTCAGGGGGTCATGAAGGAGTTTGATGAGGTTCTTCTACTTTTAACAATGTTAACTGCCACAGCAGACCCTGCTGTTCTAAGGGCATGGAACCAGACACCTGTACCTGCAGAAAAGCTGCCCCAGGCATGTGAATGGCTGCTCCAGGCCAGCCCTGCCAGCATGTGGAGGTGTGGCCTTGGCTACCTTCCACAGGGCATAGGGCTGGCAGAGCTGTGATGGAGCAAGCCTGTCTTCAGAGATGCCAGGAATACTTTGAGGCTTAGCAGGTGGGGCCAAAGGGAGGCTCAGGCCCAGTGCTGGGAGCCTCACAGCTCTCAGAAGAGCCAGCAGGCCTCAGAGAAACGAGGCATTGCCTGAGCAAGAGAGGAGGCTAGTTGCATGTGGTGCCCAGTCCTGTGGGTACCCTGCCTGAGCTCTTGGGAACTGTGTGGCCTTAAATGAGCCACTCCTTTGTCTGGGCCTTAGTTGCTTAATAATGGTGCCTGTCACTACAGTCTGGCACACTAGGAATACTTGTATGGTCACTGTCCTTCCCTTAGGTCTGAGCAGCCATCCTCAGCAAGAGCCCTGGCCCAGGTCCATGTGGCATTCCTGCTGGATCCACTCAGGGCCCAGGTCTTTATTGGAGTGTGGAGAGCAGATATTGGTGCAGCACTCCCAGTAAGCAGTCTCATTTTTGTTTTTGTTTTTTGGTTGTTGTTTTGTTTTTTGTTTTCTTTCCAGGCTGTTCTGCTTACAGGGTAAAGAACGATTTCATTTCTTCTTGACATTCTCCATCATGTTGCCATGTTGCAATGGCTGCGTGTGAGAAGGACTCATGACCGTGCAAGCTCAGATAGTTGAGGTTTGGGCTCCAGGCCCCTTCTGGTTAGTATTCAAAGCAGTTCCTCAAGCCCACTCTTGAAACAGAAAGTAGTGTGGCTGCTCTCCTTCCTCTCTAGACCAAGCCTGGAGGTGGGCAGAGGTGGAGGCCCGGGGCCAGGGCCCCTCAACTTTCCTGAAGCCGTGAGGCCCCTGCTCAGGTGGACGATGGCATTGAAGAGTGCAGGAGTGGAAGGCCACTTCACTCTTTAGACATCACTGAATATTTTAGGAGCTTCAGGATACAGAGCAGAGCAACTAGTGTCTGTTGTAGAACCTGTGCAATTCGGGGAAAGTGGGAACACTGGGTGTTTCTCCTTGTTGGTTCCTCTCCCCATGAGCATGTGAACACACAGACACCACAATACAGGGAGACCATGGTGCATGTCACAGTTTTCAAAAATTAGATGAGGGTTTTTTGTTTTGTTTTGTTTTTTTGGTGTTTTGAGACAGGGTTTCTCTGTGTAGGCCTGGCTGTTCTAGAACTCACCAGGCTGGCCTTGGATTTATAGACCCACCTGCCTCTGCCTGGATGAGTGCTGTGATTAAGGGCATGGGCTACCAGGGCAGGCTGAAGAGTTGAGAGAAGGGTGTGGTGGAGCCGTCCATGCTCCTGTCTGTGCCTGCAGTGCCTGGCTGTGGCCAGTCTGGCTTCTGTGCCTCAGCTCATCTTGCTTTCTTACTTCTGCAGCAGTGACTTTGTTGAGAAAATAAGAAGTATTGTCCTCAGAACAAGGTCTATTGAGTTTTCACACCTGAAACCTAACAATTCATTGTCTGTCTGAGCCACACTCGCTTTCCCACCTTGGGTCATTGAGATTTTTAGAGCTTTTGTTTCACAGTGATTGGTATGTGGAGATAAGATATGAGAATAATGGGAATTTTGCATTTACCTGTGTGTAGTTTCATTTGTTAAAAAAACAAAACAAAACACCAAAGGGTAGGTAGAGTGCTTGGCTAGCACACGTGAATCCCTGGGTTTCATCCTCAGTGCCAATTAACAGTCTGAGGTGGTGTGTGCTTCTAATCCCAGAGGATCAAAAGGTCAAGGTTATCCTCAGATGCAAGTTCAAGGCCAGACCAAACTATGTGAGGCTCTGCCTCAAATAACTCTAATGAACACAGCCCTGGGCACAGCTGGCCTAAGCCCTGTGAGAACACACTTGCACATCTGATTGGACACTTCCTGTACCAAGTGAAAAATCTGCCTCTCACCACGTCACAGATGCTCCAGAGCTGCTGGCCTGCGATGCCACATCCGCACCAGCCCCTCAGCACCTTGTTAGAACCAAGTGTCATGTGCCAGAATTTCTGTGCTTTCACCATTGACGCTACCAAGCTATGTGCTGCCTTTTTATCATTAATTAAAAAATAAATCCTTTAGGACCATTCTAGATTTATAGACAGTGCAGATAGTACAGAGAGCTTTGGACATCCCCATTGTCCCTCTCATTCATGTCGTATATTAGTATGATAATACCTGTTAAAGTTGAACCAGGTTTGGGAAGTTGTCATAAAGCCTGTGCTTGGTCTAGGTTGTCTTTGCTTATACCTGGTGTCTTCTCAGGCTACTTGAGGGTATGACAGTTTCTCAGACATTCTGTATTTCGGTGACTGACAGTTCTAAGGAAGATTGGTCAGGTGCTTTGTGGAAAGTCAGTGGTGACATTTGTTATTTGATTTTTTTTTTTTTTTTTTTTTTGAGTAGGTTTGTATTGTGGATTCATAGGAGAACAATCATAGCCCGTCTTGTCAACATGTCAGGTATTTGCATCATCATGGCTGTTGTTGACTATGATCACTTGCCTGAGACTCATGGGGGTGGGCAGGGTGGGCAGTGCAAGGGGTTGTTTTTCAAGATGGTAAAACAATTCTATATGACACTGGAAGGGTATAAAAATGATTTTATGCACTTGTCAAAACCAGGTAATGTGGAAAAAAACCAGACAAACCAACGTGAAGTTTTGAGACAGCGACTTTTCACAGATTTCTCCACACTAAAGTTGCTCCTCCCCCACTTTTCCACACCGTGCTCTAAGGAAGAAAGTCAGCAGAATGTGTGGGGTTACTTTTACATTGTCCTTAGCTCTCACCCTTTCTTTATTATTTTATATGTATAGAGACGTTGGACTTTTACTTTATTCTGTGGGCAGTCATAGCATTTAATTTGCCTGATAAAAGTTTCTCTAGCTTTGCCTCTTATGATCCTGATATACTCTATTATTGTGACTTACTTTTTTACTTAGGCCTTTGTGTGTGTGTGTGGGGGGGGTTAGTATGCAGGTGTACATATGTGTAAAGGCCAGAGGTAATTTTGGGTGTATCCACTTGCTCTCTACCATGTTTTAGGGGACGGGTTTTTCACTGAACCTACAGTTCACTGATTTATTTGGCCAGCAAGACCCCTCCTCACCATTCTCCCTAGTGCTGGGGTTATAGGTGCCTTTTACATTATGTGCTTTTGATTTGAACTCACTTGAGCAGCAAGAACTTAACTAACTGAGCTCTCTCTCTCTCTAGCCCCTTGTTAAGTATCTTTTTGTTTGGTTTTCTTTATTTGTTTGTTTGCTTTTTTCAAGACAGGGTTTCTCTGTGCTTTAGAGCCTGTCCTGGAACTCGCTGTGTAGACCAGGCTGGCTTCAAACTCACAGAGAACAGCCTGCCTCTGCCTCTGAGTGCTGGGATTAAAGGTGTGTGCCACTACTGCCTGGCTTTGTTAAGCACTTTTTAAAATTTTCTGATACTACAAGATGTTCCAGACTTATGTTCTGTATTAATTCTGGAACCAGCCATTTCTCCCAAAAAGCTCTAGTTTCTTTAGATGAGAGACATACTAGAAACAAAGATCTAGTTGCTCATTGTACCAAGGTATGACTAGTGCTAGGCCCTTCAGCTGCAGAGGGAGTTGTGCGTCTCCTAAGTCATGTACACACATTATCTGCAAATGTGAACTCATATTACTGTGTCCAGCCTCATCTGTCACCATGTGGTCGGTCATTCTTGCCACCTGCTTATCTGCAGCCTCCTACTCCAGCAGTGAGACACCTGGCACCCACCATCTGTCACATTGTAACTTATTGGTCCTAGTTCACATGTGCAGGAATCTAGATGGTTCATTTGTGCCCCAGCAGGCTAGTTCATCAGCCTTTTACCTTTAATTTTACAGATTTCTCTTTTCCCCACAGTTACTTACCCCATCGTGATATTTCTACACCCCTTACTTGCAGTTTAAATTGTTTGACCACAGTCCGCATTCCACCCTAGGATCCCCAATAGTTTTTTTTTTTTTTTTTTTTTTTTTTTTTTTTTTAACATTCACATATATTGAGATTTACTCATTGATACATGAGACATTGCCTCAGAAAGCTGACTTTTTTTTTTTCCGTGTTATCTGGCTTTAACCATAGTATAATGTGTGTACCCTTTCAGCGTTATAAAGAATTACTTACCACTTTGAAAAATAATCCCCTGTAGTTTACCTACTTGCCTTCACCTCTGTCAGTCACTGATCTTTTTACCATCTCTATAATTTTCTTTTTATCAGAATGCCATGCACTTGGAACATGTAAGATTCATCTGTGTCTTCATCTCTTCTCATGTTTGGCCAACTGTTCACCCATTGAAGGGTATTTTGGTTGCTTTACTTTTTTCAGTTATGGATAAAGGTACTGTAGACAAGTTTTCAGAATCATTTGGGTAAATATGTGAGTGGGTTGAAACTGTTTAGCTGTGTAAGAAGCAAGGTTGGCTTCCGAACTGACTGGTCTATTTGGCATTGCCATCAGCGGCAACCGAGAGCTCCCGCTGCCTCCATTCTTGGTGGCTTTCCCTGCTGCCGTTGGATATTGGCTGCATTAATCCATGCATAGTGGAACACGGTTACTGTTCAATTTGCAGTTCTCTGAGGATGCATGGCCCTGGGCATCTTTTCAACACTTACATTTTGTCATTGTTATTATTTTGCCATGCTGAGGTTGGAACCCAGGGAATTTTTTCATATGCTCCTTTGTCATCAGTATGCTTTGTGTCTTTCCTGGTCTTGCGGTCATTTTCAGTCCAGTTGCTTGCTTGCTTATTAAACTGTCAGTGAGCACTTAGCTGTTTTGAGTCTCAGACCACACTAGTCTTCTCAGTATCTTCTCAGTAGTGTCTTTGACAGACAGGCCTTTTAATGCTGCACTTGTGTCTGTGGATCATGTTGCTACTGTTTCAAACTTTATAACCAAACCCAAGATCATTTAGGTGTTTCTTTGACTTTAGCCACCTTCACAGTAGATTTTTCATTTGAGCCTCTGGTCTGTTTGGAATGAACTTTTGTGAAGAGTTTGGGGCTGTGTGTGATTACTTCTCATGTGGCATCCAGTTGGTTTGGCATGGCTAGTTGCCTTTGCTCCTTGTCAAACACCATTGGGGTCTATGTGTGTGCCTCTCTTTTTGGGCCCCCTGTTCTGTTCCGTTGAGCTGCGTGGGTTTTCTTTTGCCAGTGCAATGCTATTTTAACAGTATGTCAGCCACTTTATTGGGCTTTTATTTGTGTGTGTGTGTGTGTGTGTGTGTGTGTGTGAGAGAGAGAGAGAGGGAGAGAGTAAGAAGGGAAGAAGGAAGGGATGTATGTGTAGTGTATGCAACTCTGCATTTGTGCAGAGGTCAGAGGAGGACATTGAGTGTCCTGTTTCTCACCTTGTTTCTTTGAGGCAGAGTCTCTCACTGAATCTGGAGCTAGGCAGGTGGCCAGTGGCCCTTCTGCCTCTGCTATACTCCACCTCCACCATCACTGCAGTTACAGAATGCATTGCCATGCTTGGCTTTTTGTGTGGGTTCTTAGGAATTTGAACTCAGATCTTCAAGCTTGCATGGTAAGCACTCTTACCCACTGACTCATCTCCTTTTTTTTTTTTTTTCTAATTTTGTGCACACACACACACACACATATCTCCGTCATGCCTTGTACTTGGAGGTCACAGGACAACGTATGGGAGTCAGCCCTCTTTCCACCATATGGGTTCTAAGAATCTAAGAATCAAACTCAGGCCATCACACTTGATGGTAAGGTGCTGTTAGCTGCTGGGCTGTCATCCTAGCTCCTCATTTTCATGTTGTGTATCAATCCATTTTCCTCTGAGCCCTGTAGTTGTTCTTTATGTATGGTACAGTGTAGTGAGTTTTAGGAACACCTGTATAAGGCAAACCAAGGCGTGCCTTTTCCTGCCTTCCTGACCGAGGCTTGCCAGTCCTTGGAATGGCAGGGTTACCCTTAATCACTGCCAATTAATGATAGTCTTGTTTGGTTTTTAACTCTGAGAAAAAGTAATAGAATTTACCCCAGTAGATAATGGATAGATTTTTCATAAGCAGTGAGCGTGACATTTCTTTTCTAGTGTGTCCCACGCTCTTGCTTCTAAGTCTGTCCACAGGATGTTTCTGTGTCATTCTTTCTGCCCGGATGGCCTTCACTCCTGTAAGTGGGCTGTTTGAGCCATTAAGGGAGGGACCAGCTGCTGGGCTCCAGTTCTTGGGCGTTCATTCACATAAGTAGGGGCTGATGGGGTGGGGAGGGGGGTGGTGGGCTTGAAGGGTGTCAGATTACTGTGCATTTGAGTCAGATGCCTCTACTATCATTTCAGGGTCAACCCCATCTTCATGCAACTCCTGCTGGTACCTGCTGTCACCACCTTCCTCTGGGAGTCCTTCCTTGCCCCTTGACTGGCTGCTTGTCTCATCCTTCCTGATGCCCCTCTTAGACAATTGCCTTCTCCTCCTGTGCCTGCCCCTCTTTACGTTGGGGCAGTTGTATGTATGCTTGCATAAGGACCTTTGGTTATTTGGGTGGCACTCTGACCTCTAGACCAGATTATCCCGGTCCCCTTTGACGTAGTGTCCTGTCCCAGGCCTGAGCCTTCTTGTCCTTGGCCACACTTCTTTCCCCCTCATCCTGTGGCTGTGCCTCATCCCCCATGGGCGCCTTTCTCCTGACCTGTTAGGAGCTGGAGTGTGAATCACCATCCTACTCTCAGGGATGCCCAGGGTGAGTGAGTGCCTCTTCTCCACTCCTCCAAGAACTTGAGCTTATTGTGTCCTTCCTTAGCATCTCCCCTCCTTTAAGAACCCCACATCAGCTCCATACTGTAAATTCTTGGTGAGGGGTTGTAAGGATGGCTTTTTTTCAGACAGCAGTTGTGGTTTGCATTATGACTGCTACTGCAGCTGCAACCACTGTCCTCAATATGATAGTTGGTCTGCGTCTTAGTCCTCTTTCTATTGCAATACAGAAATCTAAAGGAAGGGGCTTATTTGAGCATATGGTTCTGGAGGCACACATAGCACCTACACTTGCTGGTCCTCTGCTGAGGGCCTCATGATGCTCACTCATGGTGGAAAGCCGCCAAGGGGGAAATAGGTATGTGTGACTGCCCAAGAAGACACTCATCATTCATGAAGGGTCCCCTCCGGTGACCTTTAGGACTCCCGTTAGACCCCATCTCCCAGCACTGTTATATTGTGGAGTACAAACTAGTCAAGCTAAAGTAGATGATGACATAGCCCGTGGTAGTCTCCAAAAGAGGATGTCCAGGATGACAGTGTGTGAGGGTCATGTGACAGCGTAAGAAGAAATGGAAGGCTACCTGGGGTGACTTGAAAAGGCCAAGGCATGTTGAAGCCAAGATCTCTGAGCTGGGATCGGAGATCGGACAGCTGTGGTCACTCTAACTTTCAGGACACATAGTCCCAGCATCCTTTAGTCTGAGCCTAATGATACCACTTCAAGGTATGCAAGTTCCTTATGGCAGGGACCTGCCCACAGAGGGCCAGGGTTGGATGTGCACCCAGGGTATCTGTTACCACTGCATCCTGGGACAGTGCTGCAGTGCTCCAGTGTCCACAGGCCTACCCACTGCCTAGAACCTTCAGAACTGGAAAAAAAGCTCATCTGTCTACAGCCTGCAATGGTCTCTCAACTCTCCTTGGGCTCTTGTTATTGGTTCTGTGGTGAGAAACTCTCTAGGGCCTGGGTGGGGATGGCTTATATTTGAGAGTCTCCTCTCATTTTCAGGACATGAGCCTCTCTGATTTCTCTTGCTAAAACAGGCTAGTGAGGTGAAGGAATGTGACTAGGGCTAGAGACAGTAAGGAAGGTGGCCTGCTTCCACATGTATCTGTGGTCTGTAGCCTCTCGTGGTTCAGGCTGTTCTGCCTGCTTGTTGAGTCGTCTTCCTCTGGCCCATAACAGATGTGAGCTGGAAGCTACCCATGGGGCCTTTAGATCCCTCCCTCTGTCCTGACCACAAGCCGCCAAATGGAAGTCCTGTGTTGAGCCAGCTGCTGTGGAAGATGAGGGCTGGTCTCCAGGCCCCAGTGCTGCTCTGTGTCCTTGGATAGGGAAGTCAGGGTCTCTAGGGACTTCTGCCAGTCCCAGGGCTCAGTTGGCAGGAGGCTGCCTGCTGACACCAGGGCAATTAGGGTGTAATCTTCTCTAAATGTCGCCCAATTCTGGCTAAATCCCTTCTGCCCAGGGATGAATCCCCAGTTTTCTAAAAGCAGCTTAGCATTTGGACGCTGCCCAGGGCAGCTGGGTTCTCAGTTGGCTATGGAATGGTTGGGGAGAGGAGGGGACCAACACAGACAAGACCAGAGACAGACACTACAGCCCTATGTTGTTTTGGGGTGCCTCCAGGGCCTCTGGTCCCAGTGACTCTCAGTCATGAGCATAGGCTCCTGGGAGAAAGGAAGCTGCCTCAGCTTCTTGCTGTGGGAAGGATGATGTGCTTTTGGAGAAGCCTGGGTTTAGTGGGCCTCCTGAATACCTGCCATGTGATCGATGGTTGAAGCCAGCTAAGCTGTGGGGTTAGGCAGAGGTAGGTAGTCTTTGTGCCCACATGACTCCTGACTTCCTGGAAGCCTAAATTACTCTTTCTTGTGGGGACTTTGCTGCAAAGACAAGGGTGGGTTTTTATAGTAAAAATGCCCGTGGTAATGCCCTGGGGTGGATTGCCTGGCTTTATGAGCCAGGCTTACCTGTGAGATGGGCGGTAGAGATTCTCTTGTGCAAGGCACCTGACAAAACCCTTCTCCTCTCGCTGTCTGTGGAGCCTTCTTGCCCCTGCATTGCCCGTGTGTGCTCAGGAAGTGTCCTAAACATGGTGGAGGGAGTTGATCTTGGGAGTCCTCCTTAGAACCTTCTCACACAGTAGGGGTTGGGTGAACAGCTGGCTGGGGTGGGGTGTGGGTGGGGTAGAATCTACCAGGGTGCCTCTGGGGTCCCTTTAAGGGAGTTGGCAGGTTTACTTGCTCAAAATTGCCTACTACAGATCATGTGGGACTTTAAATATTCCAAAACCCAGACCACACCCAGGGTGATTAAATCCTCAGTGGTATTGATGTTTCTGAAATAATTTTGGGGATCTAAGTGGGATTCAATCGCTGGGTAACTGAAATTTGCCAACATTATGTATTGATTGTGATTTGGCCCATGGCTACTAAGGGCAATTCAGGAATGTGCCTGGGATGTGCCTGGGAATGTGCCTGGGAAATGAGGAAGACCTAGGAGAGGCGTCGTCTGGGAACTAACTACTGCTGCTAATCAGTCACTAGGGTGACTGTTCAGTCAGTGATGGGGGTAGGAAAGAGGGGATGCCCTTCTTCCAAGGTCGGCCTATCCAGCCCCACCCTGCCCAGCACCTTGGACTTGCTGTCTCCACCTGCCGTAGAGTGTGCCATCCATCATACGGCTGTCACCCATTCATTACCTGTATCCTTCCTGAGTGTCTTAACCTGTCCCCCTCCCCCATTTCTGTGCCTGCTGAGAGGAGGCACAAACTTCTTGCATTTCAGTGCACTAGGCAGGCTGCCTCACTGTTTTGTTGGGATGGCCCTGCCTTGCCTCCTGCACTGGTTGATGGTGGTGTTGACTTAGAGGGCATTCTGTTGCCTGGGATTGCTGCTGGACTTCGTGTCACCGCCTAAATAGGTCTAGTCCTCCCTGCTGCCCCTGGGCCAATCCTGTGTCCTGACCAAGCTCAGAAGCTCCTCACATACAGGTTCCATGAGTGTGCAGGGGCTTTAGAAGGGGCTCCAGAATGCAGGTCCACTCTCTGATGGAGGGTCTGAGGCTAAGTGCTTCTTTTTAAAACTGCCTGACTCTCCATACTGGCCAAGACAGTGGCCACAGCTCTTGGCAAGAGTTGTGTCTTGTCTCTTTTGGATCTCAGTTGACACTCTGGTTCTGAGTGTGGCTTGATAGAAATGTAGGCGTGAAGTCAAGGTTCTTTCCAGCCATCCACAGAGCTCTTTCTTTGTGTATGTTCTTGGTAGGCCTTCCTTAGAGGCTGCTAGGAGACCCTGTTGCTCACTGTTGGATGAGTATGAATCACTGAGATGGAGAACTAGTTTTATTTATTTATTGTTGGTTTTTGGAGACAGGGTTTCTCTGTAGTTTTGGAGCCAGGCTGGTCTTGAACTCACAGAGATCCACCTGCCTCTGCTTCCTGAGTTCTTGGATTAATGGTGTGTGCCACCACCACCTATCATGAGAACTAATTTTAAACCAGGCTGTATTTTTGTGCAGTCTTTGACCCCAAAGGGTGTCTGTTCTACAGTGGACTCCTGTTCAGGTGACTGTTAGCCTTGACTGCTTTAAAAGATATATTTTATTGGTGTTGGAGAGATGGCTCATGGTTAAGAACACTGGCTGCTCTTCTTGAGGACCCAATTTAAGTTTCCAGCTCCCACATAGAAGCTCACAATAGCCTGTAACTTTAGTCCCAGGGGCTCTGATGCCCTTTTCTGGCCTCTGAGGGCACCAGGTACACGTGTGGTACATAGATATACATACAGACAAAGCATAAACATTTTTTAAAAAAGATTTTATTTTTTAATTATGTGGATCTGGCCAGACAGTGGTGGCACACACCTTTAATCCAGGCACTTGGGAGGCAGAGACAGGTGGATCTGTGAGATCAAGGCCAGCCTGGTCTATAACGTGAGTTCCAGGATAGTCAGGGCTGTCACAGAGAAACCCTATCTCAAAAAACAAACAAAAATATTCTGTCTTTTGTCTTTATCTCCCTCCCGCCCCCCCCCCCGTGTGTGTGTGTGTGTGTAATATTTGGGTATGTGCATGTGAGCATAGGCACCCATGGAGGCAAGAAGAGGGTGTTGGATCCCCTGGAGCTGGAGTTACAGGCTATTGTGAGCCACTAGATGTGGGTGCTGGGAATGGAACTCAGGTTCTTTGCAAGAGCAGCCCTTGCATTGAGCCATCTCTCCAGCCCTAGTTCTCATTTTAATATTGAGACACACAGTGGAACACACAGTAGCTATGACTCACTTTTGTGAAGGTTCACAACCAGCACTTTCTCTGCTGCAGTGACCAGAGGGATGACTCAAAGTGTGGATCTTCTCAGCCCCCAAGGTGGTACATGTTGGCAGTGAGCAGTAGCACCGTGGACGGTGTACCAGGCTTGGCGGGATGTTTGCATGTATTGTATCTTCCTCAGGGCATGCCACAGCTCCTTTTTCCTCCACACGTGCATGGACAGGCCAGTGAGGAGGTGCCTTCCCTTCCTACTGTTGCCTGCTACCTTGTGTCTAGGGAGCAGGGCTAGATGACAAGAGGAAATTGATTCTTTGTGGGAAGTGGGGTGAGACTGGGGACTCTTGGGGCTTGTTTTGCTTCCTCTGAAATAGGCCTCCCAGCTGCTCTTGCCAGGATCCAGGCTGCACCACAGGTGTGCCTGCTCTGGGATAGGCATTTCCTATTCCCTCCCCAGAGCATTCTGTGAAACAGGCAGGAGTTGGTCAGGCTCTGAGACTCCTGCCTCATAGGTCTGGGACTTTTTGCTCTTTCTGTCAGTCTCTTGGGGAAACTTGTTTGGAGACAAGTGTTCTCTGAGTTGTTTTCTCAGTTCTAGAAGGAGCTAGTATTCCTGTGAGAAGCTAGTGAGCTTCTTTCAGTCAGGGTAGACTGTGAAGCGCAGTGACCCTGAAGATGATTGCTTTTCTTCTTTGGGACCACTCTGGCTTACCTTTTAACAGCTGTCGTCATTGTCTTCTGCGACAGCTGTGCTTACAGCCTCAGATGTCTTCATATGTGGCACCCAAGGTCGGTGGAGCTGATGTGACTGGAAGTTGGGAGGGAAGGCGCCTCAGAACCTGCCTCTTTGGAGTCCCACCTTCCACTGTGCTTCTCTGCCCACTGTGTCCAGCCTCAGGCCTTACTCCACCCAGAACAATGCAGAGTCCACCCTGAGAGTCTTTGTGCCAGTGCCTTGTAGCTATAGTTGTTAGTGTGCATCTGTCTATGGGGTGAGTTTGTGCACATGTGTACTGCATACCTGCAGTCTTTTTTTTTTTTTTTTTTTTTTTTTTGGTACCATTGCCTGTCCAGTCTGTTTTGTTGTTTGTTGGTTTTGTTTTGTTTTGTTTTCTTTTTTGAGATGAAGTCTCTCATTAGTTGTCTTTGAACTTAAAACCCTTCTACTCTGGCCTCCCTAGTGCTAAGATTATAGGTGTCTACCACCATGCCTGGTTCTGTGCTGTTTTTGAGATAGGGTATTGCTGTTAGCTCTGGCTGGCATGGAACTTGCTATATTGGCCAGGCTGGCCCCAAACTATCAGAGATCTTCGTTTCTGTGCCCCCCCCCCCCCAGTGCTGGGATTAAAGTCCTGCACCAGCCACTACACTTAGCTGGTTCTGTTCTTATATCAGGTTTTTGTTCAAAGTACATTTATGGATATGTGATCTTTCATCTTGTCTGTGATGCCATCTGTTTCATTAATCATGGGTAATTGAACTCCATGGAGTGGACTCAAACCTTAACTTTGTTTGGCTTGGGGTTTTATTACCCTTTAAACTATAATTACATAGTGCATAGTGTGTGTTGACACCATTGCTGGTTACCTGTAGTTCTGCCCCCTTTCTTTATACTCCAGAAGTTTGAGTGTCCAGCTCTATGCTCCATGCTCTAGTGTGCCTGGTGTGTGTTCCAGGGACACTTTAGATACCCTGTACCCATTGTTGGCTATTCTCTTTTTGTTCACTTACGTTTGTGTGTGTGTGGGGCACTCCTACACAGGAACACATATATGTGCATGTGTGTGGAGGGAGAGAGGGACTAGGACAACTTGGGAGCTGGTGTTCCTTCTGTCGTGTGGGTTCTGGGGATCAAATCCAAGTCATTAGGTTTGGTGGCAGGTGCCCTTACTCACTAAACATCGCACTGGCCCAGGTTATTTTTATTGATTTGTAATTGATTTTTTGTTTATTTTAAAGCTTTATTCATGGTAGTTTTAAAAGAATTAATTTTTACTTTTGTATGTGTGTGTAGGTATGCGCACATGCATGCAGTGCTTGTGGAGTCAGAACAGTGCCGGATCCTCTGGGGCTGTACTTACAGTTGTTAGTTACCTGTGGGTTCTGGGAACTGAAGCCAGGGCCTCTACAAGAACAAGTGTTCTTAACTCCTAAGCCACCTCCTCACTTCCCACTCTCCTGTTCATCTTTAAAGTTAAAGTGAGCTTTCATGGTGTGTGAGACTTATAGAAAGTACCCAGATTGCAATCATATAGCTCTATGATTTATTACAGTGAATGTAGCCAACGAGAAAGCAAGAAGCCATGTGTGGTCAGCCTCCTGTGGCTGCTTTCCTGGTCTGCATGCGTTGCTGACACCATGGGCCGATCTTGCTCACTTTCGCTGTTTCCCATGGAGCCACACTTTGCCTGTTTTGGTGTGTTCACAGCATTTGCATTGCTCCTCACAGTAGAGCTTGTATGTTCTCACTTCTTGCTGCATGGTGATTGCCTGGGGGTGCATCATATACCTTCCTTACAGTGCCACTAGACCACATGGGTCATTTCCGTCATGGGGCTTGGAAACGCTTAGGTGGATGGCAGGGGTCCATTTCTTCTGGGTATTAGTTCCTTTTTTCATCTACCTGGTGGAATGCATGGACAGTTTAGGGGAGAACGGATTTATATTTTGGTTCATGGTTCAGGAAATACAGTCTGACATGACAGAAAGGTGTGGTAGCTATGGCTTCACACTTGGTGGCAGGAGCTTGTAGCACAGCCAGTACCATCTTAACAGATTGAGAAGCAGAGAGATCTCTTACCTGAAACAGAGGTGAGTTAGAACCAAGCCCTGTGCCCCAGTGACCCTCATCTTTCAATTTGTGCCACCTTCTAACAGCTCCACAGCCTCCCTAAATACATCAATAGCTAGGGACATGTTGAGATGTATGAACCTGAAAAGCAGTTCATATTCAAATCATGACAGATAACAAGAGACTTAAAATATACATCCACACAAAAATATATAGGTGGGGACTGGGCATGCTGGCACATGTGCCTGTGATCATTGCACTCAAGAGATGAGCAGCAGAATCGCAAGGTCAAGACCAACCTGGGCTGTATAATGAGTTCAGGCCAGCCTGGGCTATGTAGAGAGACCTGTTCTCAAAATACTAAAAGGCAAAAAAAACCTCAAATAAACAAAAACAAGAATCCCCCGAAGACTTTTATATATGAAGGGCCATAGTACAGTTATTCTTTTTTTTGAAATATAACTTTATTTTATGTGCATTGGTGTAAAGGTGTCAGATCCCCTGGAACTAGAGTTAAAAACAGTTGTGAGCTGCCATGTGGGTGCTGGGAATTGAATCTGGGTCCTCTAGAAGAGCAGACAGTACTCTTAACCACTGAGCCATCTCTCCAGTCCCAGTTATTCTTAATAGCCTCAAAGGAAAATACCACAAATGGCCATCACATGATCAGTAGGTAAACATGTGGTCTGCTTGTGCCATAGAATAATATGCAGCCATGAAAAAGAATAGAGTACTGATAAAAGCTTGTAACATGCATGGTCCTGAAAAAATATGCTAAGTGGAAAAAAAAAAGTCACATAAGGCCAGTATTGTGTGAGTTAGATGAAATGTCCAGAAATAGACAAATTTATAGGAACAGAAAATAGATTGCTGGTTGCCTAACTCTGGGGAGGGGGAGCTAGAGGGTTTCTCTCTGAAGAGGGGTGCTAGTGTAGAATTAATGATAGTTTTCTCACAACCCCTCCCCTCCCCAAATCGCCACAGGATTCAACCTCCCTGAATTCAAAAGATGTGTGTTCATAGATGGGCTGTTATCTTTAAGAGTTGGGTTGTGTGTGGCTCCTGAGGATGTAGCTCAGTTGGTAGAGTCCTTGTCTAGCATGCACAATGCCCTAGGTTCCATCGGAAGTGCCACATCAATCAGGATTAACATGTAAGCCCAGCACGCAAAGGAGGATCAGGAAATGCGAAGTTGGCTACATCGAAAGTTTGAGGCCAGCCTGGGATACAGGAGACCCCGTGTCTATAAAACAAAAACAAACACAAAAGAAATTTTTAAGGAAAGGGGAGAATTTTTGTTTGCAAATTTTCTAAATAAATTTCTTCACAGTCTGAAGAAGTCATCAGAGGATCCAAGGCAGTCTTCCAGCTTTCTAGCTATGGTGCTCATATGGAGAGAACTTTGTATGACATTGAGAGACTAAATTGCTTCACTAACATTTAGCCTTTCTTATTACTATGTTTATAGTTCTCATTGAATAATTTTTTTTAACTGATTTGGCATCTGTGGAATATGTGCTTTGAGGCAAAGGTTATAAGTGTAATTTTTAAAGTTACATATTCCTAACTGAACAGTCTGTTTTGGAGATTTCTTTTTATTATTTTACTTTTAATTCATTTGGGGAGGGTTTCTTTTTGCAGTTCCTTTCAATAATTAGTTTATGTGTGACTCAGTAGTTCGTCCTCAGACATTGTAGTTTACTTACTCTTGGCCTGTCTTGTTCCTTTCACATGGTGAATACACACTTTAAAAACTGAACTAGCTTGTCTCATATTTGAGTTCCGGCATGGTCTTCTGATGAGTGAATGATTTATAAGGCATTGGGTTTGCTGAGTGTTCACTTCTGGTGTCAGTATGGGATTGGTCCCTGAGCACCTGCCGTTTGGAAGGGAAAATCTGCTGAGATCCTGTCAATGCTTCCATTTGAATGGATGTGGTAGTAGCTAGGGACTCTGGTCCTGGACTCCCAGGTTCAAGTCCTACCCCTTGGCTTTCCTAAGGAAGGGAGGGAGGTGGTGCCATGGTTGTGGGAGCTCAGCTCTCACTTGTCTGTAGGAAACAAGCAGAGTTCAGCTCGGCAGTCTGGGGTGATAACTGCACATTTGCCAGTCTTAGTAGTTGCAAGTGGGTAAAGAGACACACTTTGCTTTTGCTGTTTGTGCTCTGAGTCCATTTCTGCTGTATGGGGCTTTGGCTTGCTACTTTGTTTATAGTCAAGAAACAGCTCTTTTTATCATCATTCATGTTTATTTTTAGTTGGGGCCTTCCTCTGAACAGTCCTGAGTGTTGATAAGATGTTTCTATTTTTGTTTACTCTGTTTCCTGTGTTTGGTTCTGTATGCCTTTCCTGATACAGACATTATTAAGCAATTATTTTTTTCAATTTTCATGTGTTTGTGTACATGCTGTTATAGTCTTCTTTTGCATTTTTTTCAGAAGTTTTAGATTATAAAACATTCATGAAAAATATATTTTGTTCTCTGTGGCACACAAACATGTTAGCAGTTTCTTCCTATTTTAGATCACTCTTACATGGCATACAGCTCCTTCAGATAGTTTTCCTTACAGACAGCATTGTTTGGGAAGAAGACTGTGTCTGCCTGCTGTAGAATCTTCTGTCTCTCCAGTCTTCATTTTCATTGAGGTCCCTGATTGGTTCTTCTACCTTCTTGGCAATTTGTATACTAGCCTCTTCCAGGCAGCATAGGTTTAATCAAACTTTGATTATAGATTTAATCTCTTAATGCTATAAATTCTTTATCTCCAAGTGAATGGTATTAAGCTTGCTTAATATCCAGAGCACCATCTTGAATTTAATAAGATCTGATGCCATTTGGTGTTGTGGAATTCTGGTGATGCAGGACTCTGAGCATTCACATGGAATTGCTCAGGATGGAGCAAGACTCACAGACACATGAGCAGTGCTTCCCAGGCCCGTGTCTTTCTTCCCAGCCACCTCAGCTCTTTTCCCCTTTGTAGTAGCCTGATGGCTTGTGTATATGAATGGGGGGGGGGGGTGGTGGATACTTGAGTTGATCAGTGTCTTTTGAATGGCTAGGTCCTGGGGATCCTGACACTACAATGTTAACACTACTGGTGCCCATCAGAGGCCAGGCATGCAGTAAGTACTACTGAATGCCATTGGTAAAGGCTGATAGGATGCATGTGCCAGCCTCTAGGCCTTTCTAACAAGTTTAGATAGAAAGACAGGTGCTGTGATAGGACTGTCCTCATGTCTCCTTTATAAAATGCCCGGTGGGGATGGGGAGATGGTGGAACAAGAAGCAAATCTTCTGCTTCTCCAACCCTCACCAGCAACCAAACAGCATCTCCATTTCAGCAGGTGGTAGGAGAGCCCTACCCAGCAGGCGTGCCAGTATGGGCAGCTGGTACAGCTTAGGGATTCCTGGGATTCCAGGCCCAGCCTAATGCAGGCGTGGTGGCCCTTTCGGAACAAGTGTGGAACCCACAGTCTGTGGGTAGGCGGTACTGGATCAGCCCAGACAAAGGATTGGAGGATCCTGGCTTTGTTGTGGAATCTGCTTCCTGGAACAAGGTTTGTCTCATTAGATTGCAGAGGCTGGCTCCCCTGGTTTGGCAAGTATTGTGCCTACTGCATGAAATGATCAAAGCGGTTTAGGAAGAAGAATTCTATGGGGTGGCCCTGTCTGGAGGATTCTTCCCTGGCTTGTTGATGTAGGCCTTCTCCAGGGACCAAGGCCCCAATGGATAGTGTGTGTGTGTGGAGGGTGGTGGTGGTGAGGGGCGGAGGGTTTGTGCTCCATTCTGATTACACCTGTTCTCAGGCCCTCCTTGTAGTTTCCAGATTGAAAGGTCAGTCTGTATTGCTGGTCTGCTGGTACAGAAGAGTAGCTCTCATTGTGAGATGTCCACAGGGTGAAGAAACTTTCAGTAGACATTGGCAGGGAGCCAAGCTGCCCTTCTGGCTCATTCTAGAGCAGGAATGGAATCTTGTGGAATCTGTAGGACTTGGTCAATTGTGTGGAAAAGTGGAAAGGGGTAGGTACTGACTTGGGCTGTTCTTAAGTCCTCATCTTTTTAATTAGTAGGCTGGTTGTGGATAACCTTGGCTTAGACCATATTCTTTCAACACAGGGCTGAACTTTTTCACACCCTGCCTTGGGAACTTAGCCTTGTGGCCTAGTTTTCAAACAGTTTCAGCAAGGAGTGCTCACACTGAATCTGGCTGTCAGTGCTCAGGTAGCCTAGTTCCAGATGTGCATGAACCTGCTCACTCTCCTCCTATGCAGTTAGGAAGTGCTAATGGGAATAGTGCCTTCTGCCCAGCTGGTCTGTGGACAAGGCTATGAGTCTGCATGGATAAATAGGGTTCTTGTCTGATCTGAGCACTGGCATAGGGACCTGGGTCTCCTAACCCCAACTAGTCCTACCTTTGTGCTGTGGCCTCACTTTCTCCTCTTCCTGGCATACTCCTCTACCTCCCTTGTTTCCCATTCTGCACCAGGCACAGGGTTGAGGGTGCAGCCTCGCTACAGTGAACTTAGGTTTTCTACAATAGACCATGGGGTGGGGGTGTTGAGAATTGTTCAGATTACTGTAGGGAGCTTTGCAGGTGCCCTGCTCATGGGAGGATGGGACTACTGCCTAGACTGGGTCTCAGCAAATCCCTTCCCTGGAAGCAACATGCACTAAAATTTTATTGGGACCAGCTTATTAGACGGCCTTCAATGTCTTGAAGCTCCAGGAAGCATCTGGAGTTTCTGATGCCTGAAATTCTGATTTAAAAAAATCATAGGAAGTGTCTGCCAGGCCATATCTCTGCTGCTTCAGCCTCTGTCCTTTGTGTTGAGGACCTGAGCATCTGTATGGGCTAGGGCCCATTCTGAGGTCTCGTGGCCTACATTGTGCTGTCCTCATTCTAGATCACTGGGGTTGGGAGCAGGTAGCACTCAGAATGGTGACACTGGTCCAGGGATGAGTTCCTTGCTCTGTCTTGAGCCACCAAGAAGAAGGAGAGAAGAGAACGGGGAATGGCTCCCTGAAGTTGTGTTTGAAAGCTTCTGTTATTGGGGGCTGGACGGCGGTGGTGGAGAGACTGCTCAGTCTCTGATGACAGAATTGTTGACTCTAAATCCACTCGGCAGTGAGCTCAGGCGGAAGGCATTATCAACCCAGGTTATAGTGAGGACACTGGGGGACACTGTAACTGCTCTCAACATGGCCCCCGTCCGTACTGTGTTAGCATGTTTGAGGTGGATCTTCCCTGAGATGGTGGGCACAGGAGGGCTTGTATGCTCCATATGCACCGAGGCTCTGCTGTCCCTTGCTGTGCTGACTGGCTTCCAGGAGTGGAGTGACAGACACATTTTGGATGTGAGCAGCCCTGTCCAATCAGCCCTGCCTCAGCGTTATACCATCCCACAGTGCAATTAGACCAAGCACCTGTGGCAAAGCACTTAAAAGGTCTGTTTTGCCTCAGTTTCAGTGTGCAAAGTGGCTGTTTGTGCAGTTTCCCACACCATGGTACCATGAAACAGTTTAATGCTTAGGGCATGCCTGTTTGGTTTTGTTTTTCAAGACTGGGTTTCTTTGTGTAGCCTTGGCTGTCCTGAAACTCACTCTGTAGACCAGACTGTCCTGGAACTAACAGTTCTGTCTCTATCTCCCCCCCCCCCCCCCCCCCCGTCCCCGTCCCCCATACTGGGATTAAAGGTGTGCACCACCACAACTCAGTGGGTGTGCCTGTTCTGTGGCAGCAGTCATCTGGCAGATTCCGAGGATAGCGGGCACTGAGCCCTTGTCATAGACCCCAGCCTGTGCCTTGCTGCTCCACCTGCCCTAACCTTCCAGGGGTGTAGTTTCAATTGCCCTTCCTGCCCAAGCTTTTTGTCCTCCTTACCCACCCCATATCATTGCTCATGCTCTGCCCTCCCCCAGGCCACTCTTCCCACTGTGTTTGGTTTTGCAACGTGCCTATTAGGGCACTGTGGTTTTTCTAACCTGGTCATATTTGACAGTCCCAGTAGGGTCCTGCAGCCTGTCTCAAGTCCCATCTCTGAGGATGATCCTGTTGCTGAAGTCATGATTGGCCTGGTTCCTTGTAGGAGGCATAGATTGCACCATGGCTACATGGGTGTGGCTGACCTTGAAGCCAGCATGGTGGTGGTGGTGATGGTGGTGGTGGTGATGGTGGTGGTGGTGATGGTGGTGGTGGTTGTGATAGTGGTGGTGGTGGTTGTGATGGTGGTGGTGGTTGTGATAGTGGTTGTGATAGTGGTGGCGGTGGTGATTAGGATGGGGGTTATGTGTTGGCCAGAAGCAAACATGGGCCGTGTTCTTCTTGAAGGCGCCAGACTGGCCATGACCTCATGCTCCAGCTCTCCCGGCTGTGTTGGGTCTTGCTGAATCTGGGCAACTTCAGGGCAGCAGGCAGGATGTGGGCCAAGAGCCAGTGTTGTGAACTGAATCTGCCTGGGTAGTCCCTAAGAGACATCACCAGAGACTGCTGATCCTCATAGCATAGAGCATTCACCATCCTATGGTTAAGACTGGTGGAGAGCTAGCTAGCCGGTCTTTATTTCCCTGTATTCTTCCTTTCTTGAAGCAGCTAGAGAAGTTTGTGGGAGGGGCAGGCTGCATCTGGGGTCCAGGAGTGGAACCTGACACCAGGGTTGTAGACAAAGGCTCCCATCTCCTGTGGTACCACCTAGGAGGCCCATAGGATGAGTCAGGGAAATCTACAAATACATCCACAGCTGTCCACTGCCAACCCCCAAGTCAGACAGGAATTCCTTTCTAGGGAGCACTTCCTTAAGATAGAAGGAAGCCTACAACCAATAGGATGAGAGGGGATGATGCTTAGTACAGCGGGATTTGACATCACCTCTCTAACCCTCATCCTCCTAGCCTGTAAGCTGGAGATGGTGGCCACAGGGATGGGCTGTGTCTTACAGGTTCACACTCTCCAGGTGAGAGGTACAGCACTTCAGAAACATTCATGCTGTTTCCTTAGGCGACATTAGTGAGCTTCATGCACTTGAGTCAGTGTAAGTTTTCGTGTAAGAATATGTTTATGAGACTATTGGCAAAATCAAGGTAATGAGCCTGTCTCTGGTCCTTCCTGTTCCCTCTGTAGTCTGTCTACCACACCCATGCATCTCTGTTTTAGTTTGCACATTTCTAGAGTTCTGTGTAAAGGGAATCGAACAGTATCTTTTTCCTTCCTTCTTCCTTCCTTCCTTCCTTCCTCCTTCCTTCCTTCCTTCCTTCCCCCCCCCCCCCCCGAAACGGGTTTCTTTGTGGTTTGGAGCCTGTCCTGGAACTCACTCTGTAGACCAGGCTGGTCTCAAACTCACAGAGTTTGCCTCTGCTTCCTGAGAGTGCTGGGCTTAAAGGTGTGCGCTACCAACACCCAGTTGAACAGTATCTCTTTTTCCACTATGGTGATTTTGAGGTATAACTATGTTGATATATCAGCTCTTTTTATTGGGAGTAATACTTCATCATATGGATGTACTGTATTTAAAATTTTTAATTTATCTCCCTTCTCCCCCATCTCTTCTCTCTCTTCCTCCCCACCTCTCTCTCTCTCTCTCTCTCTCTCTCTCTCTCTCTCTCTCTGTGTGTGTGTGTGTGTGTGTGTGTGTGTGTGTGTAAGTTAGAGGACAGCTCTGTGGAACTGGCTTTGCTTTCACCTTTATTTACCTGGGTTCTGGGGATTGAACTCAGGTTAGTAGACTTGGATGGCAAATGGTTTTACCTGCTGAGCCATCTCTCAGCCCTTGTACTTTAAGTAATGGAGAACTGGGATTACAGAAGCATACATCCTACCACATCTGGTTTTTATGTAGCTTTGGGCAGTTCACACTCTGGTCCTTATTAGTACATGGCCAGCATTGTACCTACCCACTGAGCCATCTCCCCAACCCACTTGTGGTTGTCCTTTCTCTCAAGGTGGGATCATCTCCATTGCCCAGACCTTCCATCTTCCTGCCTCAGCCACCCGAGTAACTGGGATTACTTGTATTTTCTGTTGACTACCATACTCAAATCTGAGGTTTGTTATTTGTCTCTCTCTCCCTCTCTCCCTCCCCCCTCACACACACATACCACACATGAGAGAGAGAGAGAGAGAGAGGAGAGAGGAGAAAGAGGAGCACACAAAACTTGCTCAGGTCAGTTAATCTGTCTTTATGCATCTCTTTATAGTAGCAGGTGAGGATAATTCTGCTCTCTCAAAGTCATTTAATGTGTTCTAGGTCCTTTAAATTGCTGTATGAATTTTAGAATGAAGTCAGTTTTCTACTGCAAGCTGCTGGACCTTTGACTGGCATTGTGAGGAATTGATAGATAGGTTCCTTGCAGTTGATGCATACTTCACAGTTGCTCTCTTGGGTTTGTTAGGCTCTGCTTTGATTGTTTTTTGTTTCATTTGGGCACTCACTTTGGCTGCCTTTCTGAGTTGGTTAATCCTTCAGATGCACAGTGTCTGCTGTTGACCCGGCCTTTCCTCTCCAGAAGTTCTTTGTTCTGGTGTCTTTTATGTCTTGTATTTGTCCTTCTGAGTTGAGGATTTGGTTTTGTACCTGACCCTCAGCCTGCCTGCCCTTCTGGGCTGCTCAGGGCTGTGTGCTGTCGGCTGATCCTTTTTTCCTTAGGTCTTCACCATGGAGCTCACCTGTTGGCAGCTGGATGTGTTTGTTTTCCTGAATGTGTTCTGAGCTTTGTTCTAGGATGTAGTGACTTGGAAATGGATTAATCCTGTCATGTTCTGTCCTTACACTTTGTTCTGCTGTGCTAGAGCAGCGTGTAATCCAGGCTGACTCTGCCAGGCCCCAGACACGCTCTCCTCAAGCCTGTGAATCTGGCTAGCAGGAACAGGCTTGTTTTCAGACTGTGGTGGGGATTGTTCTTGCTCTACCATGTGGTCCTTTCCCCTGGCTTCCCCAGCCCTACACTGACCATCCTCAGTGAAGACTCACTCTGGTCCTTAGCTCTGGCTACCCTTATGTCCTTGTCTGTAGACATCTTCCACAGACCCTGCATCTGCTTCAGTCTCTGTCCTCTGCCATGCCGTGAAGTTCCTTCTGAAGGGATGAAGGCTGTTGCAGGATTCTCCTCATCCTGTCATTTTACCTGGCACCACAGACTTGAACACTGATGCTTATTATTTTATCATATTTAACATTATTTGTGTGTATGTGTGTGGTGTACACGTGCCATAATACACATATGGAAGTCATAGGACAACTTTTGGGAGTCAGTTCTCTCCTGCCATGTGTATCTTGAGTTCCGTATGTAGGTTGTCAGGCTTGATGTCACATGCTTTACCTCCTGAGCCCTCTCACCAGCCCTGTCCATCAGACTATTCCTGTGCTTTCCAGTTCTTAATTCCCACACTGGAAGTGTAATCTGTCCCTGTGACTCTTTGTCTTCTTAGTTGGAGGTAGATGTCTTCATCACAGTGTGTTTGAAAAGCTGTTCCTGTGCCCTAGGCTGCTAGCTTGGGTGGAGGAAGAGTCGGGACCCAGGTTGGCAGGCCTGGGCTTGAATATTGTATCATGGTACTTAACCATCACACTCTGGGGAAAAGTTCTGAGAAGTCCTTGCCCCAATTCCCAAGTTGATGGGTGTGCCTCAAGCAGCCATAGATGCTAGACTCTTCAATACAGTCCCAGAGCCCTGAGTTGGAGGGCCAGCTTGGTGTTTGGTTCCCTTTATGTCTCTTATGGTGGACAGGCAGTATGCGTCAGGTGCTGTGTACGTAGTAATGTGTGACTTGAGCCTTCTCTAGGATCAGGGTGAAGGTGAACAGACCAGGAATTCCAAATCTGAACTGCTTTGATTTGTGTAGAATGGAAGCTGTATTGGGGACTGAGAGCATAGGGGCAAGGCCTGGTCACCTCGTGAGGCAATTCACAGTCTACTGCAGGAGTGTCACACCGTGAGCCCCAGGTTACCCCTCTACACATGCTCTCTGGTTCTACTGGGCTGTGCATCCTCTGGTCCATTGTGAGGCCTTCCCACAGTATCTGGACACGGTGTGTGCCTCAGTCTAGACCCTGCCCCATTCTGCCAGTTCCCTATCAGGATGAAAATTCTTTTCTGCATTTTCATGTGTTAGTATTAGGAACTGCTCAGCTCAGTCACATCCTGTGCAGTATGGCTTTGTGTATTTTGCTCATTGTTTTCTTGGACTGAGTTCCTAGACCCATGAAGTCATAAATAAAAAAAAGTGGTCCTGTTCTCTTTTAAAGCTAGTGAAAGCCATCATTTTCTTGTTCCTTAGTAACTCTTCTCTTAATATCATTTCTTGCCATGAGCCATGGCTCCTATAAAAAGTCAGGAAAGGAAGGCCGAGTAGATGGCTCAGCCTCTCATTGGGGTATGTAATAGAGTCCAGGCTGGCCAGGGCCCTAGGGTATGGATCCAGCAGAGAAGCTGGCCTCGGTGTATGAATGACATGGGGTTGTGGGTGAGACAAGCACTTGTTGCTCTCAGTTGGTAGTTTTCTTCCTGAGTCCCAGGGCCACCCCCACACTTGTTCCTCACCCCAGTGTCTGAAGCATGCAGGTACATGCATCTCGGTGCCTATGCACCCTGAGATGGCCACTTGAGCTAGTCGTTACTGCACCCTGTCCTTAGGGCTGGGGGCTCTGGTTGCCCAGCCCCGGTTTGTCCCAGAACAACTGAAGGATGATTTGGCATCAGGTAACAGGATGGAGTTGCTCCTTGCCCCTTGCGTGTAATGGCTGGCACAGTTTTGTAAGCCCGGAATGTATGTTGGGTGTGCTGCTCTAGGGTTGTTTCCCATTAGCTTGTGCAGGCTCACAGTATAGACCATTTATTTCCTGGTGCTAGGAACTTTCCAGCCGGTACACATCATCAGGCCTCAAACTTTGTCCCTTACAAAGGAAATTCCACCTATGTTTGTGGCCCTGTATTCTTCATGTTTCTTCCCGTCACTCCATATAATGCTCCTAAGACTAGTTTGGTGGCCCCAGGCACCCATCTCATGACAGTCTTTTCTGTCCACTCAGGCATTTGGCCAAGCACACACAAACCACAAAAAGGTAGCTGCTGATGGTGAGAGCCGGGAGGAGAGCCTGATCCAGGAGTCAGCCTCCAAGGAACAGTACTACGTGCGGAAGGTGCTAGAGCTGCAGACAGAGCTGAAGCAGCTGCGCAATGTCCTCACCAACACCCAGTCTGAGAATGAGCGCCTCACATCTGTGGCCCAGGAGCTAAAAGAGGTAAGAGTGTGGGCATGACCTCTGTCATTGTGGCAGTGGGCTGTTGGGCCACTTCAGCTTCCTTGAGGCTGATCTTGCTCCTGTGGTCTCTCAGAGCTGAACACACACACAGTTCTGCATCTCAACTGTGCCCATCTTACTGGTGTCATGAGTAATCTGAGCAGGCCCTGACCAGCAGGGAGGAATATCAATCAAAGTAGCCTAAATGATGAATGGCTCAACTTGTGATTTGGTGGCCTCAGGGACAAAGATAAGCCAAGAGCCATAGAGAGTCTGTGGAACTCTGAGGAGAGGAGAGACCAAAGCTAAGAATGGGTAGAGACAGTTATGAGAACAGAGCCTCTACCCCAAATAGGTGCACAGAAGGTGAAGGTTGCAGGGCTGCCCATGGCTTGGCTGTGGAAGGCCTCCACAGACCTGCAGACAGAGAAGGGGGCACTTAAAGAAAAGGCAGCTAAGGGGTGTGTAGGGAGACTCAGGATTTCCTCCTAAAGCATAAACAGGAACAACAGGAACCTCTCCCCCACCCCAGACCTGCCTGTCTTCAATTCACTGAGCTCATTTCCGGCCCAGGACAGTCATCTGACCTTCTTGGCTGCCTAGGGGCTGCCTAGGAGAAAGCCCTTCCTTTCGGGAAGGAGGGGTAGACAGATGGATTGTCACCAGAGCTGCTTCTCTTCCTCAGTGACAGCCCCTCCTCCATCCTCACCAGAGCTGACCTTGTGGGAGGAAATGAGATCATGTACTGGGCTCCAGGAGCGGAGGCTGCCTTCCCCTCACCCCCTTTTATTCAGACTGAGTTCCTCAAACCCTCAGAGACCCCATCCAGAGAAAGTGACTGCTCCCTGCTATTAATGGTCCCTGGGCCTAGCATGCACAGCCCTGACTAGATAGAGCACACCTTCATGGCCTGCGCCCTGCTGACTGCCCTGTGAGAACATCTACTGCAGAGGGTAGGCTTCCATAGCTGGAATGGGGCCCAGAGAGCTTGGAGGCTGCAGTGTGGGGACAAGGTGTCTCCTACGCAGGAGTTCAGAGAGTGAAGACAAGCTTTGTCCAGGTGAAGTCTAAAGCCAGTGTTAACTCTACATCAGCAAATGATTTTACCCATGTCAGATAGCTCTGTCTTAGGCCCAGTCATCCAAACAAACGGCCCTCCAGTGTTCTGTCACACATGAGGAAACTGAGGCTTATGGGGAAGAACAACGTTGGGGACCTGACTTATGATTGCTGTGCTGCATGTAGGACCAGTAGTGGACGGTTTGGTCAGTTCCTGTCTTGCTGGCATTACTCCTGGTTGGTAGATGAGCACTTGAAGAATGGCTTGTGGCAGACTAAGTGCTTTCTCAGATGGATAACTTGGCCCAGTAGTCTCAGTAAAGGGTAAAAGGGCCCCCTCCCCCAGGTGATAAAGAGACAAGCCCTGTGTGGGAAAGGTTGGGAACTCAAGAGGCCAGCAAAGAGGACCGACAGTCCCCCAACACAGTGGCCTCTTGAGACAGGCAGTTGTCACCCCCTTCTTGCTGGTCAGGGGGGGTCCAAGTGAGGGAAAGCCGGTGGGTGGGACCTCAGATGGGTGGCTCTGAGCCCATGTGCTCACTGTTTACATCTGGGCTGGTCATCTGCACAGAGCAGTGTCTGTACCCTGACATCAGACACTCCACCTGGGAGGAGGTACTTCCCTGAGGGAAAACTAAACCCCTGTGGCTAGTTGGAGCGTGCTGGAGCTCTCAGGAGTCAGGCATGTGATGGGTGGAGGTGCCAGGCAACAGGCCAGCCGAACCTCTCTGCTAAGCCTGGTGGCTGAGGTTAGAAGCAGTCTCCATAGAAAGTGTATATATGTCTGAGTCCTGCACTGTCAGCAGAGAAGGTGCAGTTAGCCTATCACGTGATGTTACCTTGCCAGCACGTGACTTGTATGTGTGCACATTCTCTATGCTTATCTTTCCACAGAGCACTCATCCACAGGCCCATGCAGGCCCATACACTCCACCAAAGGGAAACATTTTGGCTAGTACCCTGGATTCTGGTCCTAGCAGTGTCGTAAGAACAGAACTCCTAGAGAGCCTCGTGAGAGCCAGATTTACAGGGGCACTGAGGACTCACAGAACATGTGGGTACTCCTGTAGGGGCACAGCACCCCTGGTATGGCTCTGGGCCTGGTTCTTTCAGGCTTCCATCCTGGCCTTCTGCCTCTATCTCCAGTCATATAAGCTGCACTCTCTGCCCTAGGCATGTGGAAGCTACCACTGTCTCCTACCCCTGCCTTCTAGGTCTCTGATGCCTACTTGGGGGACTCAGACCTTGCCCTCCATCCCCAGTCTCCCTGAGGGCTCTGACCGCATGGCAAGCCCTTTTGAGTTGCTGAGAGAGTACAGGAGTTGAGGTCATCTCTGGCAGAGAGAGAACATTTAATAGTTACTCTCACCCTGTTTTTGAGCTCCAGTGGGGTGTAGAGAGCCTGATGTGTTTCCATCTGCATAGCACCCCAGACTTTCAGGAGAAGGTCTGCTGTGGTCCTGCCTCCATTGTAGCTGTGTTAGGGCGGTTTCTCTCCTTCTCAGCATATGTACCTTCTCCTCCCTTGTGACTCAGTGTCACCCTCTGCTTCTCTTACTCTTGCTGAGGTATCTGTGTCTTCTGCTGTCATTTCTGTTGCCTTTTTCAGTCACCGAATGAGAGGGCTGTGTCCACCTTCATAGATTATGCACTAAGTCTTGTTCTGAGTGCTAAGTAAGCATTTGTCGGTCATGCTTGCTGTGTGTCACTCTCTTCCAATTTCTTTTGTATTCCCTTCCTCTCCATCTCTCCATTTTTTACGATATTACTTCATCTCATTAATCCAACATTACTGTTTTATTTATCTCCCTGCATGGCATCTTATGAGGCATATGCCCCTCAGATGAACACACAAATGTGACCAGGGGCAGTTCTTCTAGATAAGAGAGCACAGAGCCATGGGCCTGAGTTCAGGGCTCTGGAACATGTGAGATGTCTGTCTGGAGGGGCCATCTGAGCCTTAGGAACAGGGATTAGAAGTGAGCATTGGGCAGGGAGGGTATAGGGGTTGTTTAGGGGATTTTGTTCCCAGGAGACATTGGTGGTGTGTGAAAACATCTTCACTTTTCGCAGGGTAAGAGGCTGCCGCTGGTGGACAGAGGTCAGGAAATCGCTAGACAACCTATGATACATAGGATAACAACCACAACAAAGGATGATGTGGCTCTGAGAGTGGGCACCCACTATGTCCTGTATACAGTGTAGGCAGTGCAGGTTGAGTTATCAGTGTGGGTCTTGTGCTCCTCCTGGCCCTGCACTAGCTCTTCCTTCTGACAGTCTTCCCAAGTCCACACATGACATGGAGACAGAAACCAGCTTTCAGCAGGTTTTTGAGGTGAAACACATCCTATACAACTCACCAAGTGTGCTCCAAGCTCGCTTCTAGTCCATGTTCCTAATGCTCACATGGCCCCGAGACCAACAGCACAGGTGCTTCAGAGGCCGAGCAGGAAGCCCAGGCCCCAGCTCTGCCCTCACTGGCGATGTCTCCTCAGCATCCACAGCATCTACAAAGTCAGTTGTAGGTAGTGGACCATCCTACAGTTGTTATTCTTTTTGTGGTACTGGGGGTTGAACCCAGGACTTGTATTCAGTGCCAGGCAAGCCTTCTGCCACTGCTACACACTTCCAGCCTTTCAGTTGATTTTAGAGGATTTCATCATTCCAAAACGAAGCCTGTTTTTCAGTTACTCCCACGCCCGTCTTTAGCCCCTCTAGTCTACTTTAATGGCTATGAATGGCCTGTTCCAGGACTTTCTTATAAAGGAGTCTTACAATGCATGGCCTCCTGTGACTGGCTTCTTTGACTTAGCAGAATGTCTTCATGCTTCATTCATGTTGCAGCAAGTGTCAAGACGTCATTCTTTAATGTGGCTGAGTAACACTGCATTGTATAGATAGACCATGTTTTGTTTATCCATTCTCTAGCCAATGGATACTTGGGTTGCATCCACCTTGAACACTGGCAACGCTGATGTGCAGGGTTCTGTGTGGGTGTGTTTTATTTCTCTGGTGTAGACACTCTGAACATCTGTAAACATGCCACAGTCTTGCCCTGCTTACCAGTTCACCAGTCAGTTGACCCCATGCAGATGGAGAAAAAGGGTCAGTGTTAGGGAGGGCATGAAGTCCTGAGTGAATGCCTTGTTTGACATGGGTGGGCATTGCCCTGTCAGAGACACCAATGCCTCACTCAGATCCATGGGAATGGTAAAGCCTTCCCGGGTGAGGCTTAGAGGGATGGCAAGTTCTTTTTCTAGTCCAACTGTGAATGCTGACAGTATGTGCAGAAAATGTTTCTTCCTGGATGTTTACAGCCTGAAGACGGCTCCCCTGTAGACACTGCTAGATTAGCAGACCCCGCCTCCTTGTTCATCGGTGTATAATAAATATGCTGAGCTTCTGAGATGCTGTGGCTCCTCCATCAGAGTCCAGATCGCCCCATCCCAGCCCTTCTTCTGTGTCTGTGTTTGTCATTTCTTCTCTCCTTCACTGCCCCAGTTAGGACAGTACCTGGAGCCTGCAGAGCTCAGCAGGGTTAGAGCAGGTTGAGTCACTCACCTGGAGTTCCACACCTAAGAGAAATAGAAGGGATCTGTGCCAGAGACCTGCTTTGGTGAGGGGTGGGTGGTGGTGGGGTGGTGGTGGTATTCAGGTTTCAGAGCGCATGTGTGGAGTTGGGGGTCGGATGGGGGTGAGCAGACATGATCTGAGAGTGAATCAAGTTGGCTGCCAGTGCTTTATTGAGAAAAGATTACAGTTTTTATATTGTATAGTTGTACATAGGATTAAACAGGAGACAAGAGGCATGTGAGCTGGGATGTGGCTTGAGATCAGGGGTTGGGGAATCTAGCATTGACCTTGACAGTAAGCAAGGGTCATATGTTAATGAAGGCTACACGTTTTTTCTTGCTAGAGACAAGATGACTGCTTTATCCATCAGGGACTTTCAAGCCTACAGGGAACGGAGACTTTTATTCAAATGCCTGACCCTGGGAAAAGGACTTCTGGGGACCAGACACTATATTACAGTACTGTATGGGCCTGTTCCCCTTATAATGCTCCCAAAAGGGAAGGTCCTGGTGTCTTACTCTTCTCCAATTATACTGTATCATTCTGATTTCTCTGTATTTATTAACTGAACTCTTGCCCTTAAATGGCTTCAGGCTCATCTGAATTGAAAGTATTTCATCCTTGGGACCAGGTGTGTCTAGTAAATCTCTCTTTCCTCTTCTTGGTGTAATTAGGAGGACACAATGGAATTCCTGGCTTTACAATGGCAGGATCTTTTTTCCAAAGAATCATTTTGTTTAGAGAGGCTACCATTGTACACATTTTTACCCTTTACCAGAGCCCACACAGCATTTCCCAAAGGGAAAGGCATTAGTATTAAGAATCATTGTAAATGATAGTGAAAAGGTTCTGAAGAGGTGTGGTCTGCAGTGTTGAAATGCTGGAGTTTGTCAAGCAGCAATGGTCACCATGCGGTCTGTTTCCGCCAGACCTGATTGTGGGCTGCTTAATGCTCTGCACAAACCCCACTGCCCTGGCCCCCCCCCCCCAAGCAGCCACCCAGAGCATGCCTGGCAGTGCTGAGCCCCCTTATGCCACTTGGAAGCACGAGATAGGGCCAGCTATAGAAGCAGCCTACCCAGCTTTTTTCTCTGCCCCTGCAGATCAACCAGAATGTGGAGATCCAGCGTGGCCGCCTGCGCGATGACATCAAGGAGTACAAGTTCCGGGAAGCCCGTCTACTTCAGGACTACTCAGAGCTGGAGGAGGAGAACATCAGCCTGCAGAAACAAGTGTCTGTGCTCAGGCAGAACCAGGCGAGTCTCCAGCGTAGGGTCATCGCTGCCATCTCAGCCTTCCAATCACCCATGTTCCCTTTCTCTGTCTTGTTCCGTGTGCCCGAGGCCAGGGACAGTAGCACCTCCACACTGGAGGTGGGAATATGGCTCAAAGCACCTAGCACTCCAAGAGCACAAAACAGGCCTGTGACTTTAGTATAACAATTTCCCGTCAAGTATAGCATTACTCTTGCTGGGGAGTCTGTTTCTGTTTAGAACAGATAGGCCGCTGTGACAACACAAAGTCCACCTTGGTGAACCAGTGATGGTGTTGAGCTTGTTTACAGGGGCATGGGTGAGGGGGTCACAGGGGCGTGGTTGAGGAGTTACAGGGACATGGGTGATGAGGGGTCACGGGCGTGGATGAGGGGTCACGGGCAGCGTGGATGAGGGGTCACAGGGGTGTGATTGAGGGGTTACAGGGGCCTGGGTGAGGGGGTCACAGGGGCATGGGTGGGGGTCATGGGCATGGGTGATTGAGTTCTTTCTTCATTTAGCCTTCTGCTTCCTGTCTACTCTAGCAACCTCTGAGATAGCTCAAGAGGGTTGGGTGTAGCTGGGGTCAGGGTACAGGAGGCAGGGAATGGCTAGAATCTTGGGTGAGGGTCTAATGGCACTTTACCCCTTCCCTCTATGAGAGAATGTTTATAGGCCTGATCTTGTGAGGGTCTCCAAGCTGGGTAATCATGGCTGCTCTGATTTCGAGACAGCAAGGGCCATGTCATGTCCGGAGAACAGTGTTCCACATCACCAAGGTATGGGGGAATCTCAGATGAAGAGGGTGAACTAAAACCTCCAGAGACTGACCATGAAGCCTGAAATACTGCCATGATTCTGCCTGTTGCAGGGGTGGGAGATGTCCCCTCTGCCTGTGGCAAAGATTAGGAAGCCCTTCCGGATGGGTGAGGGTGAGAACCACTCAGTGCCTGAGCATGCTTCCCATTCTCTAGGAGAGCTATAGCCTATAGGGAGCCTTTTCTCTAGGAAATCCCAGACCTTACCCCCAGATGCCATGGATGCAGTCTTGCTTTTGTTAGAACCCCTCTAGCACCCAGATCATCTTACAGCTAAGTCCTCACCGTCAGTGGACCCAGGATTTATATCCTGCAGGAGGAAGTCCATGTGCCTGTGTAAAAAGAAGCTTTTGTGTTTGCAAAAGCAGGCAGGGCATGGATTCTGGTGCTGGGCAACTCCAGGAGCAGGACTCACCTGTAGTTCTGGGGCACTGGGACGTGGGCACACTTAAAGAATGCGGTCCCAGGTTTCCCTTCCTACCCCAAACCCAGAGAGATTCGTTCAGTACTACGGTGAGATGTTTTTATATGACAGAACCCGGAGACTCACAGTAAGCATCAGCTTCCATTTACTCTTTCTTTGTTCGCTCTCAGAGTGTGTCTTGTTAACATGACCAGTTAGCGTTCCCTCTTATCTTCCAGCTCCTCCAAACTTGCATTCAGCCTTGAGGGGAAGTCCAGTTTCTTTGATTTGAAATACGATTGAAAATAATGGCCATAGCACACATCAAAGTGTATATTTTATGTGCCTTAAAATAATCAGGTTGGCTGGAGAGATGGCTCAGAAATTAAGAGCACTAGCTGCTCTACAGAGTTCCTGAGTTCAATTCCAAGCAACCACATTTTGGCTCACAACCATCTGTAATTATATCTCTTTTGGACTGCAGGCATATATACAGACAGAACACTGTATACAAAATAACTAAATCTTTAAAAAAAAATAAAAATCTGGTTAAGGCTGCTGAGGTGGCTGAGCCTTGTGACTCGAGCCCAGTAAGGAGAAAATCTCTACTTTGCACAATAGCTTCTGCACCCCCCCAAACACATTTAAAAGAAAGAGGTGTGGTTAGCTGTTAATATTAACTGAGTAATTTTATAGAATTTTAAATCCGTGCACACTGGTACTAATTTTCAGAAATATAATAGGAATTTGGCAGTCTCCGTGTGAATCCTCAGCCATGGCATTGCAGTGGGAAGTGGGCATTGGTCCTGGCAGTGGGCAGAATGTTTCTGTTACTTCCAGTGCTACAGAAGTACCCTCTTAGCATCCATGTTGCTTGATGTAGAGAGTGGCCTTTGGCTGCAGCCGCTGTCCTCTTCTGCAGGGTGGCATTTCATTGTGTGGGTCTCCTTGTTCTTTGAGGTTGGGGGTAGTGTTCTGGCACTGTCCTGAGCCTCCCTCCATATTGCCTTGACATGGGAATTTGTGTTATTCTCCAGGTGGAATTTGAGGGCCTCAAGCATGAAATCAAGCGCCTGGAGGAGGAGACCGAGTACCTCAACAGCCAGCTGGAGGATGCCATCCGGCTTAAGGAGATCTCTGAACGGCAGTTAGAGGAGGCGCTGGAGACTCTGAAGACAGAGCGGGAGCAGAAGAACAACCTCCGCAAGGAGCTGTCGCACTACATGAGCATCAACGACTCCTTCTACACCAGCCACCTGCAGGTGTCCTTAGATGGCCTCAAGTTCAGTGACGACGCCGTCACTGCTGAGCCCAACAATGACGCTGAAGCCCTGGTCAATGGCTTTGAGCATAGTGGTTTGGTCAAATCCTCGCCCGACAACAAGACGTCCACACCCAGGAAGGATGGCCTGGCTCCACCCACCCCGAGCCTCGTTTCCGACCTGCTCAGTGAGCTCCACATATCTGAGATCCAGAAGCTGAAGCAGCAGCTGGTACAGGTGAATAGGCAGGGCCTCATGCTCCATCTTTCCCTGTCCCCATGCAGTGCTGGCCGGCCTGTGTGCTATTGTGAATGTGGTGGCTGCCTTTCATTTACTCATACTGGTTTTAAGTCGTGTCTCTTTACCCCAAATGAATCTCTGTTAGTGAAGAGTAGTGTCCCAGAGAAGTAGGTTCTGGATTATGGTGTAAAGTTGCTTCTCCCTTTGCTACCCATATCGTGTCAGGGTGGGATGACATGGCCCCTCATGTAACTCCTACCTACAGACCATCAGCTGGAGTCTCAGCAGGGCTGTACATTGGCACATCGGAAAGTTTAGAGTTGATCTAGTGAGTGAGTGTCCTGCACAACACGAGAAGGAAAGTGGTAGAGAGCTGGGACACTTAGGGGCTCCGCCAGTTTGCCCTGCAGTTCCACACTTGAAGCCCAGCTTTGCTCCAACACATGTAGAGTGAGCCTTTATGGGTGCCCACTTCTGTTGGTGAATTCTGTCCAGTCTACTGTCACTAGCAGGGAATTTGCATGGCCCAGCCCATCTGGCATAGCCTGAGATGTTGCTAGAGTCCTTTAAGCCTGTTGACCATCTTTCCTGCTACATCCTCCTTTGCAGATGGAGCGAGAGAAAGTGGGCCTACTAGCAACACTGCAGGACACACAGAAGCAGCTGGAGCAGGCTCGGGGGTCGCTCTCTGAGCAACAGGAGAAGGTGAGCCGCCTCACAGAGAACCTTAGCGCTCTGCGGCGCCTGCAGGCCGGCAAGGAACGGCAGACTTCCCTGGATAACGAGAAGGACCGTGATAGCCACGAAGATGGTGACTACTATGAGGTGGACATCAATGGGCCTGAGATCCTGGCCTGCAAGTACCACGTGGCTGTGGCTGAGGCTGGCGAACTCCGGGAGCAGCTCAAGGCATTGCGCAGCACACACGAAGCGTGTGAGGCCCAGCATGCTGAAGAGAAGGGTCGCTACGAGGCTGAGGGCCAGGCACTTACGGAGAAGGTCTCTCTGCTAGAGAAGGCTAGCCACCAGGACCGAGAGCTGTTGGCCCAGCTGGAGAAGGAGCTGAAGAAGGTGAGCGATGTGGCTGGTGAGACCCAGGGCAGCCTGAATGTGGCTCAGGATGAGCTGGTGACCTTTAGTGAGGAGCTGGCCAACCTCTACCATCACGTGTGTATGTGCAACAATGAGACTCCCAACCGCGTCATGCTGGATTATTACCGTGAGGGCCAGGGCAAGGCTGGCCGCACCAGCCCTGAGGGCCGAGGGCGCCGTTCACCTGTCCTTTTGCCCAAGGGGCTGTTGGCCACAGAGGTGGGCCGAGCAGATGGTGGGACTGGGGACAGCAGCCCCTCACCCAGCTCTTCACTGCCGTCACCGTTGAGTGACCCCCGCCGGGAACCTATGAACATCTACAACCTGATCGCCATCATCCGAGACCAGATCAAGCACCTACAGGCAGCCGTAGACCGTACAACTGAGCTGTCCCGGCAGCGAATGGCCTCACAGGAGCTGGGCCCTGCCGTGGACAAGGACAAGGAGGCACTCATGGAGGAGATCCTCAAGCTGAAGTCACTTCTGAGTACCAAGCGGGAGCAGATCACCACACTTCGCACCGTGCTCAAGGCCAACAAGCAGGTGAGACAAAGCGAGGGGGCACCAGGTCCCACTCGGAGGGTGCCGCCTCCTCCACTTGCGCAGGACTAGCAGGCCTGTGCCATTACGTCATTAGTCTACTGTCCCCTATTTCTGGGCTCTCAGACGAGGTGGAGTGACTGTGGGCGTTAGAGGGCCCTTTGAAATAACTGAGCTGTGGCCCAAGTGCCTCAGGGGCATGACACAGGGCTTTGTGGCTTCTCTAGGACAGGCTCTGTGGTACGCCATTCTTCTCTGCGAATCAGGATCGGGGAGTGGATCTCACCGAGGCCAGCTGACCCCCAGTGAGCATGGCTATCATTTTGTCCCTAAGACTGCATATGAGGGAAGTTTTTTCCAGAGAACATCACGGGCAGAAGCTCCACCTTAGTCCCAGGGTTCCCACTGTGACCCCGAAGCTTCCCTTGAGCAGCTCCACCCCTGCTTACCTGCTTTATACCTCTTTGTCCCCAGACGGCTGAGGTGGCCCTCGCCAACCTGAAGAGCAAGTATGAGAACGAGAAGGCCATGGTGACTGAGACCATGATGAAGCTTCGCAATGAGCTGAAGGCCCTCAAGGAAGACGCAGCCACCTTCTCCTCATTGCGCGCCATGTTTGCCACCAGGTAACTGCACCACTAGTGGCCCTCTCTGCTCTGCAGCCTCTCCCCTCCTCAGGCTACCTGTTGCCCTTACCCCAGGCTTCACAAAGCTGTGCTGTAGCCATCAGGCACCCCAACACAGCTCAAGGTTTGGAAATGACAGCCCGGCCCAGCATGTATGAGGGGCTGCCCTCCTTGCCTGGCTGAGTTAGTAACAAGGGAGAGCAAGGAGACGGAAAGACGGACACCAGGGTCCTCTGCTGGCTACACCCAGCCTTCTGTGCCCAAATGTGCAACAGGCCTGGTAGGCACTACTGAGGCAGGCATTCAGCAGAGGCATGCATCTGTCTCCCTGTTCCTGTGACCCCAGAAAGAAACCTCGCGCAAGTTTCAGTATTAATGAACCTGGAGGCTCAATTTGTTGTGCTTTGAGCTTAGGAGTCTTAGAAGCAAAGGGCCACCAGGCAGTGGTGGCGCACGCCTTTAATCCCAGTATTCCGGAGACAGAGGCAGGCAGATCTCTGTGAGTTCAAGGCCAGCTTGGTCTACAGATTAACTTCTAGGACAGGCTCTAAAGTCAGAGATGGGAGTACGACTTGAGGTCTAACCTTGTTCAAGTGGGGCAAAGGCCCAGACTAGTTTGTTATCCTTCTCCTTATAGGAGGACCCTGTCAGGGTTTCCAACTCAGCAGCTTGCCATCTATTTCCAGCCTTCCCATCAGGGAAGGGGATGAGGGAGCTTTAGGCCTGGAAGGTGGAGGTGTGCAGCCTTCCTTCCTCTCCCATAGGGGACCTTTGAGGCCTGGGGACCTCTTCAGGGTTTGTAGGATTCCCAGGCTGGTTAAGAATGGCCTTAAGGCTCTAAAACCAGGCCCCTGCCTCTCTCCCTCCAAAGAGAGGTGGTGCCACCTGCTGACCTCAGTTGGTACAACACTGGGGATGGCAAGACTGAGCCTGAACTTGGTAGACCTTTCCTGTAGAGCGTGAAGAAGCTAAGATTCAGAGGCAGACAGGATGGGCCAGGGGCCTGCTCCCTCACTCCGTCTGGCTGCTCCTAGTGTCTTAGCATCCTTGCAGGCAGCATCCAGGGCAGCAGATGCAAGGAGAGTTCCAGGGTTTCTCTGGAAGTTTCCTCCTACTGGGGCTTAGGAAAAAAAAAATTATTTTCTCTTTTGAGGAACTCCCTATGTAGACAAGACTGGCCTTGAACTCACAGAGACGTGTCTGCCTCTGTCTCTCAAGTGCTGGGATTAAAGGCGCCCCCACCATGCCTGGCTCACTGAGGGTTTTCTATTGCTCTAAAAAAGCACCATGGTCCAAAGAACTTGGGGAGGAAAGTGCTTATTTTATTTTATAGCTGGTAGTTGATCATCCAGGGAAGTCAGGGCAGGAACCCGAGGCAGGAGATGATGCAGAGACCATGGAGGGTGTTGTTTACAGACATGCTTTCTTGGCTTGCTCAGCCTGCTTTCTTACAGCACCTGGGACCACCAGCCCAGGGAGGGTACCTGGGCCCTCCCACATCAATCACTAATTAAGAAAGTGCCGCAGGCAGGCAGGCAGATGAGAGACACCCTGCAGTGGGATGCCTGGGGCCCGCCTTCCCTTGCCCGGGCTTCAGTTGTGCTCTGTCTCCACAGATGTGACGAGTACATCACACAGCTGGATGAGATGCAGAGGCAGCTGGCTGCTGCAGAGGACGAGAAGAAGACTCTGAACTCCCTGCTGCGCATGGCCATCCAGCAGAAGCTGGCGCTCACCCAGCGGCTGGAGCTGCTGGAGCTGGACCATGAGCAGACCCGCAGGGCCCGCAACAAGGCCACCCCCAAGGCCAAGCCAGCCTCACCGAGCGTAAGTCACACCTGTGCCTGTGCCAGCGAGAGGGCGGAGGGCGCCGGGCTGGCCAACCAGGTGTTCTGCAGCGAGAAGCACAGCATTTACTGTGATTAGGGCTGTGGGGCGCCGCACTCCGCTAACGTCCGCTTCACCTTAACTAACCCAGTTGCAATGGGACAGCAGTGCTAGGCTGGTCTTAACGTGACTAACACACGGAGGGAGGGAGGGCAGCACCCTAGGCGAGTGGCAGCACTGGACACGCCTGTCACCAGAACTTTGAGCTTTGTGTTGCTTCTCACTTCACAGCCCCTCAGAGATATCCCTCCCATAGCAGTTGCTGTCTTGGGGTGGTGGTATCAAGGATGGGGTGGAAATACACACTTTTGTGTAAGACAGTGAGGAGAGAAGGGTTTCCAGGGTCTCCGGCACTGTTAGGAGAACCTGAGGAAGAGTCCTTCCCTGGGCGCGTGGGCCTGAGTTGAAGCATGCATGTAACTCGCATGTGTCTAATGTCAGCACTTGAAAGCAGTTTTAGGAGCCTCCAGCCTGCATCGTAGGAGCAGCCCAGGTTAGCTCTCTGTGGCTGGCATAGTTTCATGAAAAGTGTTTCCTTGCATTTTGTGCAGCATCTCACTGCAAATCCTATTCAGGACAGAACGTCTTCCTTGTCCCAGAGGGAACTGACCCCACGAGCCTGTGTTCTGTGATGAGATCCCCCCACACCTCAGACGTAATCATAGCCCAGGAGGACAGAGCTTGGCTGTTTAGGGCCTCATCTCTGAGATCCGCATGCCACTCTGCCCTGTGAGGTGACTGGCAAGGCCTGAGGTCCTGGGTTTTCTTTTCTTTTTTTCTTTTTTAAACCAGAAAGCGTCCCAAGTGTCTGGCCAGGCCCTGGTCCTTGGTGCAGAGCCTGTTCCTGGGTACTTGGAGACCATAGCCCATGCTCGGGTCTTTTCCTGGGAGTCAGAACCAGGGTTTTGGGAACTGCTGGTGAGCTCTACCGAGTTGCACTGGTACAGTAGAGCTGGAAGGGCTTTCTGTGGGCCCGGAGCTGTGCTCAGGGCCAGCAAGTAAGAGTCATGTGGTTCTCAGTGCAGTGTAGGGACACGACAGGAGGAAGAAAGGCCATTGGAGGCTGTCCTTTTCCAGAGGCTCTGTCCAGTAGAGCTGTGGCATCAGGCATTTGCTTTAGCGCACTGAGGTGTAGCGCTGCTCAGTATTTCTCACCCATCTCCTGAGACAGCCGTTTGCCTGTCTCTCCCTGTGGAAAGGCATCTTTTCACTGTGGAACACAGCATTGGTACCCAACATGGGACCCTGTGGTCCCTCAGACAGCTTCCCTTTCGTCCCTCTGTGTGGTGCCTAGCTTGTTCCTGTCTCCTTAGACTCTAGGCACCACGGTTGAACACTGAGGGTAGAGTAGGCCATGGTGTCTCTTGCATGTCCGTCCTGGGAATGGCTGCCCGCATGCCTACCCACCTTCTGCCTTTCCTTTTCTTTGGGCCAGAACGCAGCTTCTCTTACATTGTATGGGGCTTTGCGGGCACTTAGAGCCCCATCCCCTAACACACATGCAGGCCTTCTTTGCCAACTAATGTGCTCGCTCACTCCCAGAACAAGAGCTTTAGCTGTCGAGTGAGCAGGAAGGCAGGTGACTGGTTTCTAATGCTGTCTTGTTTTCTCCTATTTTCAGCTGTAGAGTAGCTGCTGGGAGGACGTGGCCACCGGCCCTGTCACACTGCAGCCCCTCCCCTTTCCCCTCCCATGGCCTATGCAGAGGAAGGAAGGGCAGCCTAAAGTCTACTTAGAGATGTTTGGATATGCCACTGTAATTCTTTTCAAAATAGCATTCCCCAAGTTTTTAATGGGAGGAGGGGAAAAAAAAAAAAAAAAAAAAAAAAAAGCTTTACCATTGAGAGTGCTGCGAGCTGCTGCTTGGAAAGGCTGTGTACAGCCGAAGAACCTGCTTCTGAAACCACTGCCAGGCCCTCTAGGGCCTGCTGGACCGCCTGCCATGGGTGGGTGGGGGAGTCCCCTCCTTATTACACATGCTCCTTTTTTATCCGATCAACCTGTGCACTTTTGATATTTTGATATTATATTTGCTTCCTTAATTCCTTGCGTAGAGACGGTCTCCGATGCCGTGGTCTGTGCTCATGGTCCTGTAGCTGTCCGTCCTAGCTCTGGCGTGTTGATCTGGCGTCAGCACGAGGCAGAGCTGTGCTCCATAGTGTGTAGCTAGACTGCAGGTGAGGCTTCGACCCGGCAAGGAGCTGGCTAGTGTATCCACGCTGTGGTTCAACAGCCTTTAGAGGACACGGCATTGTGTGGTTCACGTTTGAAATTACAGATTTTAAATGCCATGTTCATTAAGAAATCCAGGGTATTCCAATTCTGGGGTTTTTCATATTGTATTATTATTATTCTTAGGAATAGTTCAACGTAACAAGAAGAAAACTTGACCTTTGCTCTGGTTAAAACAGTAATAGGCACTTGAAAGCATAAATTATTGAATGAGTAGTATTACCTACAAATTCCAGAATTTTCTGGGTTTTAGGACATTGTGAAGCATGACTGACTAACAGAATTTTATACAACTGCACCAGTGAAATTCCAAATTGGAATTGTTTTGTTATTCTGGTTGTTGTGCCAAATTGTGGTACACTTAGAAAATTCTACAGTTGTCGATTTTTAGGGTGTTCTATTTCAACACCTTTTTGTTAGTAACCATTGCCAGTAGTGCCTTCATCAGTTAAGGGAGGTGTCCCAGCCAAGCAAGCTCTCTACAATAGGCAGCGGAGAGCTAGTTGGGAATGCTGAAGGCCAGCGTGGACCAACAGGTAGGAGCGGGTACCTGGCTCACTTCGTACCTGGGCATCTTCATTGAGGGAGAGAGAACCGAGATTGTGCAAAATTCTGTTAGTCAGTGATTCTTCACATGCAAATTCAGGGGCTTAGAAACAAAACAGACACAAACACCTGGAGTGTGCTTTGGGAACCAAATGGACTTCATGGGACACACTAAGCAAGCTGTACAAACATCACGTTTGTGAAGAGCCGAGGGCGTCAGGAGAGCCGGCGATGCAGTCGGCTGTGAGTAGGGAAGAGGGTTAGCCATAGTATTCTTTGCAAATGTGAAAAGGAGACATTATCTCTTCTCTTGCTTGGTGTAACTAATCACTGTTAATTTCAGGAAACAGAAGTCACTAAAACTCCTTAGCAAACTGCTTGCTAAGTGAGGTTCAGGGTATGGTCCAATTGGTACTAGTGGAGGAAGAGCTATTGTCCTCTGGCCTCCAAAAAAAAAAAAAAAAAGGGACAAATTATAATAATATAAATTGTTAGGAATTGAAGAATTCTGTTTCCTGGAATGAGCATTTCTTATTCCTAGTTGTTGGGACTCTTTGCCTTCTGTTACAGTGTTGATTCATACAAATATTGTTACATTTGAGATAACATCATCTGTATGGGGTATTTATTTGCAATGATGTCTAAGTACTGTATTTTTTCTGTGTGTTACCTTAGTGTCAGAATGTTGGTCTTTATTTTTAAAGTCATATGCATGTTCTCCTGCCAAAGAACCTTTACACAGACCCAAAACAAATAATAATAAGCAGATACCCTCAGTTTCTGAGAAAATGAGGCCAAGTGAGGAAAAGGCATAGGAGGGAGACACTAACCAAGACTTAAGATGCGGTTGTGTGGCGGGAACGTCTCCACAGCCAGCGCACATAGGAAAAGTGGGCCTGGGTAAAGAGTCACATTGGTAGGACCAATAAAGAATAATAAAAAAAAATGAAGCACATGCCTGCCGTCTGCTATTGCTTTCACTCCTGTGCCAGGTGACGTCTTCCAGTGTGTGTGGTGAGTCCGGGGGCCCCATGCAGCCCTCCTCTTGGAGGACACTTAGGGTGGGGGCCACAGAAGGCCTGGGTTCTGTTCTTTGGATGCAAGATGTGTCTCCAGGGTTGCCCACATGATTCAGTGTGAAGACCGCGGCAGCAAGGCAGGCAGGACTCATTGCAGTGTTTGCAGGATTCATGCCCATGAGTAACCTACATTTCCAGTTGAGGAAACAGCAGTTCAGAGGGGTAGAAACCCATGCTGGCCAAAGTCTTGCTTGAAACGTGGGAATAAATAGATCTAGGGGAAGGGGTGGTTCACTTGTTAATATAAAGCTGTATTTAACTGTAGCAATATGTACAGAGATACACCGAGCACATTGGAAAAACTGCTTGTGGGTGCGAGAACATTGAACAGTGTCTTCACTACTTGGACAGTAGATGCCAGGGTACTCTGTGGAACTACAGCTCCAAGGCTTCTGGTCTCTATGAAAGTGTGCACATGCGTGTGCACACACACACACACTAAAAAAGGTTAGAGTGGTACAAATTGAAATTAAAAAGATAGAAATGAAATAATTAAAAGTAAAAAATCATGCCAGCAATATAGCTTCATGGGTAAGATGCTTGCTGACATACCAGAAGATCTAGTTTTGGATCTTAGAACCCACATTGCAGAAAGAGAGAACCAACTCAGGCTGTTGTCTGGCCTCCACAGGTACACCAATATGAATGCATGTATGCATTCATGTGCACACACATAAATAATTTAAAAAGGGAAAAATCAGCAGACTTAAAAAATTTTTGAAAAAAGAAGGGAAAGATAGAGAACGAACTAAAACAAAAAAGAAAAAAGATATATTGACACACTTCTGATGGGAGATGCCATTATGTATATATGTTTCTCGTACTGGTTAATAATAAAGCACTGTTGGCCAATAGGAAAGGAAGATAGGAGGGACTAGGAGACAAGGAGGAAATAGGAAGTAGTAAGGAGGAGTCAAGATGGAGAGCCTGGAGAGAATAGAACCACCAGCCGCCTCTCCCTGGTAAGACCATGTGGAAATACATAGAAATGGGTTAATAATTAAGATAGAGCTAGCCGATAAGAAACTAGCACCTGACCAACAACATAATATCAAATACAGAGTCTCTGTGTGTTATTCAGGACAAGAGTGGAGGCGGGCAGAAAAACCTGTACTCCTTACACACTTCAGCTTGCCTGTTTGAGAAATGATCAATAGACATTTGAAGGAAATTTAATTAGTAATAGAAATATTCTAGCAAGAGTCTGGAACAGAAAGGGCTTTCTCCTCTTCCAGAGGACCCAAGTTTGAGTAGTTTACAATTGTCTTTAACTCTAGTTCCAGGGATCTGACCACTCCTTGCCTCTGCAGGTACTCACACATACACATAGATAAAGTTAAAAATAAACCTTAAAAGAAACTACAGAAAGGGCTACACTGTCAGGAACTGGCATTAAGTTGGGTTCATGTTCTAGTGTTTTATGAAGATAGGACTCCCAAGCAATGAGTCTGGGTATTTGGCTGCTGCTGTTGCGGGGCCAGTTTCCTGGGACTGCAATTTGGAATCATGGGGGTATCTTGTCCTGCTTACCTCCCAGACACAATGTGGAGGCAAGAACCTGAGAGCCAGGCCATGCTGGTGGCGCACACCTTTAACCACAGCACTCAGGAGGCAGAGGCCAGTAGATCTCTGAGTTCAAGGCCAGCCTGGTCTACAAAGAGAGTGCCAGGACAGCCAGAGTTGTTACATAGAGAAACAACCTAAAACTTTGATTCATAACTATAGAGCAGTTTGCTGAATGAGTGAGTCAGGATTGACCACTGGGCTTTGGGTTTCTGACCTGGTATTGGAATGTCTTAACTGCTTAGAGGCTTCTGACATGGACGGAATATACTTTGCCTGCAGTGAGTTCAGCAGAATACCAGCGTCCAATAGCTCTTATCCTCCCGCCATCCCTACGTTGAAACCAATTTCTAAGGTGTTAATAGTAGGAGGTGGGGCAGCTGGGAGTTACCACCCTCACTATTGGAAAACACCCTTAGCTACGTAAGCAATTCAAGGCCAACCTGAAGTAGAGATTCTGGTCGCAAAACCAAAAAGTGGTTTCAATCCTACAAAATAAAACAATCCTTGGTGTTATCTACTTAACAATAGAATACCAAAACACATGGAAACAAACAAAAATACCTCTTAGAACTTTCAAGGAAAAGTGAATGGATGAGTTCCCTATCACACACAGATACTTGAGCACTGCTCCAGCAGATAATGCTAGGTCCAGGCCTCATGGACCATGTCTGTAATCTCAGCACAGAGAAGCAGTCAGGAGGATTGTGAGTTCTAGGCCCTTGACCTTCATTGTGAGTTTCAGACCAATACTAAGACCTTGCCTAGAAAACTCTAGAGCTGGGGATGCAATTTAGAGGCAGAGCACTTGCTCAGTCTACACAAGGATTCTGAATTTGTGTGTGAATTGTGTGTGTGTGTGTATGTGCACGCGCGCGCACGCGTGCGTGTGCACAGCACAGAGCAGGAGGAAAGCAGGAAATCAGTGAGTGTGCAGTTTGACTCAGCACCCCAGTCACCTGAGATAATTGACATCTTCAACAGCAGAATTAGAATTTTATGAAGATCATGTGGCATGCACACCGAGGAGAGCTGGTTCTGGCTCCAAGGCACACCTCAGACTATGAGAACAGCATTATATGATGTGTGTTCTCAGTCCACAGGAAAATTAAACTAGAAATCATTAAGAGAAAGAAAGCTGGAAAGTACCCACATCTTTGGAGGTTAAATGGTGCTATCTGCAAAGCACAAAAGCGAAACAAGTCTACACAGACATGTAAAATCGCATTGAACTGCCTGGAATTGAAAATACATCCTGACATGTTTTGTGTTACGTCGCTAAAGCAAGGCATAAAGGGGAAAGAATAGCTAAAGGTCAGTGGGACAGGAAATCACAGAAAAGGACCAAAAGGGCTGGCTCTTTGAAGACTAAAAGGGAGGAAGGAAACATCTAACCAAGTTAATAAAGGGAGGGCAGGTAAGAAAATACACAGTATGATACAAGAAGTGAAGAAAGGAGACGGCATTACAGTTCACATGGACATCCAAAGGGCAATGAGAATACCACAGTCAACTCTGCTCACAGGCCACAGGCTCAGTAATGGATGAAATGGACCCACCCATTCCTTAGCCTACAGCCTGCCAAGATTCTCACAAGAGGAGATGGGTAATGCAAGTTAATCCTCTATTAAATCTTTATTTTCATTTTACATGTATGGCCGTTTTTTGTTTTGTTTTGGTTTGTCTGCATGTAAGTCTGTATCATGTGCATGTAGTTTCCACAGAGGCCAGAAGAGGGCGCCAGATCCCATGGAACTGGAGTTATACAGTTGTGAGCTGCCTTTTTGTGGATGTTGGGAAATGAATCTGGGTCTTCTGCCAGAGCTATTGGTGCTCTTAACCCCGGAGTCATCTCTCCAGCACCCTCACCCCCTTTTTGTTTTTTGAGACAGGGTTTCTCTGTGTAACCTTGGCTGTCCCTGAACTCACTCTGTACGTTATGATAAAGTGTGGTGAACCTTAGTGGATTCCATGGCAGGCTGGGGTGACCAAGATGGAGGGACAAATATGACAGGCACACAGAGCTTAACTGGGAAGTTTTATTAGAAAGGGGAGGGGGGAGGAAAGAAAAAAGAGGTAAAGAGACAGAGGGAGTGCATTCTGCCAGGTGACAGGGTCAGGCCAGCCTAATGCTGAATCCTTACATTGTAGACCAGGCTTCTCCAGCCCCTTTAAAAATCTTTTTTTAAAAAAATATTTTATTTTAAAAAGTGTGTGTGCGTGCGTGTGTGAGCGTGCATTTGTGTGCAGGTGAGAGTCCAGAAGAGGCCGTTGGATCACCTGGATCTGAATCTGAAGTTACAGGCAGTTAGTTGTGCTGCAAACCAAACTTGGGTTCTCTCTCTCTCTCTTTCTCTCTCTCTCTCTCTCATTTCTCTTTCCCCTCCTCTCTCCCCTCTATCAGTTTTTTGGTTTTTTGGTTTTTTTCCAGATATGGTTTCTCTGGCCTGGAACTCACAGAGATCCGCCTGCCTCTGTTTCCCAAGTGCTGGGACTAAAGGCGAGTGCCACCACCACTAAACATCAAACTTAGGTTCTCTACAGGAGAGCAGCAAGTATTCTCAAACCATTGAGCCATCTCTCCAGCTTCAACTAATTTGGTTGATGTGATTTTTAACTTTGGGGGTAAAGTGCTCAATGGTAACATGTTTACTCGTTGGTGGAAGACCTTGGGTTAAGCCCCCAATACCACAAAAATGTTATTTTTAGTGAATAAAAGTGCTTCAAATGGCACAGCTCTGAAACTTACATCTTCATAAAGAAAGGGGAGTATTGCGGTAAATAAGGATCAGGATAAACAAATAGGCCGAATAGATGTTTATTCAGGGAGAAATAACTTACAACCTAGACAGATGAACACCAGGAAATTTAACCCGATCCTCTCCTGTTCGAGTCACACCAGAAAGAGAGCGCCTTTCCTGGCCCCCTCCGACCTCCTTTCACAGGTTATTTCGCCCATGGCTCCACCCCCAATGGGCGTGGTCAGTGCTACAGAAGGACTATCTCACTACAATTTCCCTTTTAGTCTAAAGAAAAGATTTAGGCTTAATACAAAACTATATACAAAACAGTGAATAACAAGTGTGCTCTAAGAAAAGGAAAATCGAGAACAAAATGACCTACATATCTAGTCCTAGGGTGAGGGCATAATGGAGTTTACAATAGAGTTGTCCTAAGCTGGAAAACGTAAGTCTAGTACCTAATATATCTAACTAGGAAGAGAGAATAATAGTTGTGATAGTTTAATCTTCAACCTCATCAAGACCTGAGAAGGAAATTAACAATACTAGAGTAGACAGGAAATGCGGATGGACAACTTCCAAAAGGTGCAGCAAGGACAGAAACAGCAAGCCACCTGAACAGTCACCCTAGGTCTCACAGCGACGTTGGTACACCCAGATTTGGCTAAGGCCCAGAGAACTTGACAGACCACAACAACAGCAGGGAAATAGAATGGCTGTCTTACCCTGACTTGGCAAGGTCAAGCAGTCTTTTATATTTGTCTCCTGTAAGCACATAGGACTGCATGTCCAAATCAGTGGTCAAGGTGGGGGCAATTCTATGCCCAACAGGCCATTAGCTGAGGCGAGATTGAACCTCCAGCAGGAGCAACAACAGTGTCCAACATATTTTTGGGAAAGTGCACGGTGCTGTCAGGAGCAACAGTGTCTCATGTCAAAGGAGTACTAATATTAAAACATTTAAATGCCATGTTCTGTATGTCTATGAAGTGATTGAAGATTAAGCATCTATATCTGACTAATCTCATAGGTACAGGAAATGTGAGTGAAGATAATCTGTAATACTCGGGAACTTAGCTAAAAAGACTGATTAAAACTTTCCTGAGTAAAGCAGGAACAAATACTTAAACAATATAACTATTTACATATACATACATGTAAATCCCTAAAATAGAGGTAGAGTATAAGTGTCAAGACAAGAGGTAGAACTATAAAGGGCAGCAAGATAAATATCCCAAATTGTATCAATATACAAAATGTCTTGAACACAAGAAAAGTATACATACATAGAATATGGTAAAAAAAAATAATGTGCATAAAACATTGTAAGTGGAAATATTTAACACAATATAACAATATAAACTTAATTTTACATAGCTTACCACATAAGAATACACAACAATGTAAGCTGTAAAATACTATCTCATTCTTACTCAAATTCTCAAGAAAATAGGCTAATCTACCTATATCCCATCTAAACCATACCTTTACCAACCCGTACTCGTTACAGGGGAGCATATGAGGAAATGAGTTTCTTTTTTTTTTTTTTACTTGTGTGTGTGTGTGTGTGTGTGTGTGTGTGTGTGTGTGTGTGTGTGAGAGAGAGAGAGAGAGAGAGAGAGAGAGAGAGAGAGTACCACGTCATGGTACACCCGTGAGGTCATAGGATAACTCTCCTGCTGTGTGGGTTCCAAGGATCAAACTCAGATCATCAGACTTGACAGGAAGTAAAGTGCCTGCCTGCTGAACCATCTCAACAGCCCACAAAGGAAGGGTTAGGACAGAAAATCCTTTTTTTTTTTTTGTGATTTGTTTGTCTTCATGTGTGTTGGTACTTTGCATACATGCATGTCTGTGTACTGTGTTGGAACCCCTGGAGGTAGAGTTACAGTCAGTTGTGAGCTGCTGGGAATTGAACCCAAGGTTCTCTGGAAGGACAGCCAGTGTTCTTCAGCACTGAGCCATCTCTCATGTCCCAGAAAATCCCTTCTTAATGGATAGAAGAGTGCCCAAAATAGTAGCAGGGTTAGATTATTATGGCTTACAGATTGGACAACAATGTTATAAGGAACAGGAGTTAGAAATGGGGACTAGGAAGTCCTAACCTAACCCTAAGGTTAGGTTTTGTATTGTTTGGGTGTGCTTGAGGCAGGGTCTAACAGGTTTGTCTAAACCTCACCATCCTGTCTAGTCTCCGACGTGGTGGGATTACTTTATGTATGGTATTGGCTCTGCCTGTGATGTCCTAAAGTGTCACCCAAAATAATGGTCTTGGGTTAGTTGTCAGTATATGTTGAAAACTCTGGGGTAGGCACTTAAATTGTTTTTGGATACTATCCTAAAATGATGAGCTATAAAGGAAAATGTCAGACTTCATTAGAATTTGTAAAATGTGATTCAGCAGAAACTTGAGGGCTAGAGAGATGGCTCAGCACTTACAAAGAGTTGTTGCGCTTACAGAGAACCTCAGTTCCGTGTCCGGCACCCACATCAGGTAACACATCCCCTGACTCCAGCCCCAGGGGGTCCATTGTCTTCTGGACTCCCTGGGCACTGCACACATGCTCACACAGACATACATATGCACATAATTAGAAATAAACCTTTAAAGCCAGGTGGTGGTGCTGCATGCTTTTAATCCCAGCGCTCAGGAGGCAGAGGCAGGCAGATCTTTGTGAGTTCAAGGCCAGCCTGGTCTACAAAGTGAGTTCTAGGACAGCCAGAGGTATATAGAGAAAACCTGTCTTGAAAATCCAAATTAGATAATAACATACATACATCTTTTTAAAAGAATCTGGGGGCTGTACAGGTTGCTCTGGGGTTAAGAGCACTTGTTTCTTTTGCAGAGAACCTGAGTTTGAGTCCAAGCACCCACATGGTGGTTTACAATCATCTGTAACTCCAGTTTCTGGGTCATCTGATACCCTGTTCTTTCTTCCTTGGGCACAAAGCTTGCTTTTGCTGTACAGACATGTACACAGGCAAAACACATAAGATGACTAAATCTAAGTTTTTAAATTTTATATACAGTATTCTGTCTGCATGTCTGCCTGCAGGCCAGAAGAGGGCACCAGATCTCATTACAGATGGTCGTGAGACACCATATGGTTCCTGGGAATTGAACTCGGGACCTCTGGAAGAGTAGTCGGTGCTTTTAACCCCTGAGCCATCTCTCCAGCCCCCAAGTTTAAAAGTTTTAAAAAGTTTTTTTTTAAAGGAAGGAAGATATTGAGAAGACAAAGCAATTACAGAAAAAAAAATATCCTTTTGTATATCTGCTAAGTGAGTAAACGAGTAGTACCCAAATATACAAAGCAACATTTCCCTCCTTTATTTTGCTTTTTTGAGACAGTCTCATGTAGCTCAGGGTGTTCTGGAACTGGCACTTCTGGTCCACCTTCTGAGTCCTGGGATACAGGCATACTCCATCACACCTGTTTTATGTAGCGCTGGGGACTGAACCCAGGGTTCCATACTGTAAGCATTCTACAGACTGAGCTGCATTCCCGAGCCTCAAAGCACTGTTCCCTTCCAAACATCTGTGTGGGTGGGTATGTGAGTACCCCACAGTGTGCATGTGGGGGTCAGAAGAAAACTTATGGGGGTTCTCTCCTGCATGCCCCCCGAGAATTAAGGCTTGGTAGCATGTGCCTTCCCCCACAGAGCCATCTTGGTGGTCCCCAAAGCACTCTTACAGTGTGACAGTAAGATGACAGGTGTTGAAATAGATGACCACTGCTGAGGTATGAAGAGGCTGTTGCTCAGAGCCTACCCTTCATGCCCCAGGCCCTTGCATTTAACAGAGACTCAAAGGCAAATGGACAGGAGGAAGCTTCAGGTGATGATGGGATGCTGCTGGGGAAGTTGGTTAGCAGGGGCCAGCTCCAGGACCAGAGAGGGGAGCATATCTGGCTCTCTGGTTGGCCCTGAGTTAGAAGCAGGACAAACCTTAGAGAAGCTTTCAGTTATTGATCAGGTCTTCATGTTTGGGACCGATTGTTCCAGAGGTTAATATTTAGCTTCCCAGGAGTCCCTGGAGATAGCATCTGGCTTCCTGTAAGTCTGCCCACGCAGGCTGCCCTCCTTGCCTGGTTTTTATAGATAAGGGGGTTGCCTTCCTGTGCAGGTCACTGTGGGTGGGGTCAAAGTTCCCATTTTTATAGATGGTCTGTCTGAACCTTGTCCATATGGTTGATCAAGTTCTCATAAGCAGCCCAATTTAAAGTTGAGTGGAATACTTGAATAGATATTTCAGAAAGAAAATAAAAATGAAAATAAAACATGAATGAATGGCTAATAAGCACCTAAATGTCATTATTGAAGCATACCACATACATATATACCACATACATGTACCACATACCATTGCTATCCACACATACACACTACATCCACCCATCCATCATATACATATGTAATGCATATACACAGTATACACAATAAAAAAGACAAATTTCTACGCCTAGAATGTTTGTTTTGTTTGTTTGTTTGTTTGAAACAGGCCAGTCTCTGACTCTGTGTAGCCAAGGTGACCTTGAACTCCTGATTCTCCTGCTTCTATTCTGTGCCTAGGGCTGAGATTATAGGCATATACATCATGGCTTGCTTGATATTTTTTTCTTCTCTTTTTGAGATACAGTCTGCTATTTATTATATAGCCCAGTCTGGCCCGGAACTCATGGTAACACACCTGCCTTTGTATTCAGAGGAAGGAGATTGTAGGTGTGAATCTGCATGCTCAGGTTACCCTAAGAATTCTACCCAAGAGCAATAGAAAATCTTCTCAAAGACATAGGCATGGACTGTTATACCATCATTATAATAACCAGAAAAGAAAGACAATCCACTTGCTTATGAGCTCCTGGTGGACATGTAAGCACACTGTGGTGTGTCCCTATGATGAAATGCTCAAGATTAGAAATAATCCCAGGAAACATTGTAGCATTGGACTCCAAGACCTTATCCCAGGAAACACTTTAGCACTGGATTCCAAGACCTTAGGACCGCACTCCACAGCTTGCTGGTTGGACCATGTGAAGCTGGAGACAGGCTGGAAGTCTCCTCTAGCTCCAGCTGTAGGCCGGTGCTGTCCACCCTGGCCCTCAGATTGGCCCCTCTGCAGCAGTGTCTTTGAGGAGTGTCACAGTGGACATCATGCTGCAGCCCATTGCTCCTCACAGACCAGGTTATTTATTGTCCTTTCTCTCGGGAGCCTGCCCCAGATCCAGCTCCCTTCTTGGTCTAAATCGGACTGGTTTAATCTGGGCTGCTGACTGGTTTCCTGCTTGACTCAGATAATGCTGGCTTTACATGAAGGGGAGGCATCAGGGTTTCTTTAAGCAGTCACAGCACTTTGGTTGTAAGCTGCTGAAAACTGGCTTCTCTGAGGCTGCGGTGTGATGAGTCTGAGCTGTGGGAAGGAATGTGGGAAGGAAGGCTTAGGCACCAAGAGGGTTTGTTCAGGTTTTGGCTGCTGTGGTTTGCTGTGTGTTCCTCCAAAGTCTCCAGGGCATGGAGCCTTTGTGAACCAGGGTCTCATGAGAGGATTCTGAGTCATCGGATGTGTCTCCACTGGTGACTGTGGGGACACGGGTCCTTTCATCTTGGCCTTTGTTCCCCAGCTGATGAGGTGAGTGGTTTTGTCTCACCGTATGTTCTTTCTGATCATAATGTCTTGCCTCACTGCAGGCCAGAAAGCAGAGACCTATAAAATCATGGACAAAAAGTAAACCCTTTTTAGTTACCTCAGACATTCTGTAACGTTAACCAGAAGCTCACTATCACACACTCCAGTGTTTATAAACTTGGGGTTTTTCTTTTGTTTTTAGACAGGATCTTGCTAGGTAGTTGAGGCTGGCCTGGAACCCTGTCTTCCATCTTTACCTGCTAAGTGCACAGGAATGCACTCTATGCCTGTTCTTTAGGGCTCCATCTCCTCTCCACAGAGCTCTGTCCTGGGATGGACAAGTTACAAACTGGCTCCAAGAGCTGTTGCAGGCTCCGCATGGTCCATCACTTCACCCAAGAAGACGCATGAAACAAGATGCTGTAAATGTGGCTCTCATCAGGGCCTTTGGCAAGCACTTGGCCAGCACTAGGGGAGGAAGGACTCATTGGCTGGTGCTAATTAATATGGGAGTGTTTCCACCCAAGAGCTGATGACATCATTTCCACCCAGATTTCATGAGTGCTGTCTTGTGGGCTCCAAGGGAAGCAATGGTGGGGTTATAAGTCCCATGTTCTCTCTGCAGGCCACCAGGTTGCCTGGGATCTGACCATAGGCTTGACAGGCCCTCATTGACCTTAGACAGATGGCCTCAGTCTATGCTGCCTCTTCCTCGGGTTTCCTACAACCCATGTGGACAGGGCTCCCAGCCCAGCATTTCCTCCAGATGCACCAGTCCTGCATGTGTGAGCTCGTGGACTCTTCCAATTCACAGGAGACAACAACAAGAATCTGATTGTCCTACCCAATGTAGAAGCGTCCTCGTGAGGGACACCCACCGCTGCTGGAGATCGTGAGTTCTCTCCGCTTTGTGATAATTCAAACAAAAGACATGGGATCGAGAGGTGGTGGAGATGAGAGGGGGCCGGCCTAAGGTCGCATAGCCCTTCCCGTGCCTCACTATGTCTACAGGTACTGTGGCTGGCCCTGTCTGCCTTGCATGTCCTGGGACCCTGGTGGGGATGGAACAGCCTCCCTTGAAGAGTCTGAACTTTGTCATTTTGTTTTGGAGTGCCCCTCAAACCCATGTTAAAAGCTCGGTAACTTTATTGGGAGATGTGACTTTAAAAAGGTGGGATCTGGAACCAAGAAATGTGACTCATTTGCCTAGTTCCCATGGAGCCTTGGGTTCAGTCCCCAGCCCAAAGTAACTGGACATGGTGGTGACACCTGCAATCCCAGCACTTGGCGGTGGGGTGGGGGTGGCAAGAGAATCAGAAATCCGGAGCCACCCTCAGCTACATGGTGAATTTGAGTCTAGCCCGGCTACATGAAAGTTAGGAGGAAGTTAGGTCATTGAGGGTATGGTATCTCTTTGAAGTGATAGAGTTGGGACTCTGTCTCTTGTCTCCTTCCAGCTGCCATGAGGCAGTTCCCTCTACCACCTAATAGCACCACGATGTGCTGTATCCACAGGCTGAAAGCCTAATCAACACGGGGGTGAGGGCTGTGTTTCCAGATGGAGAGGTGCTGTCTGAAATAGGACCAAACCCTTTTGTTAGTCCCCATTGGGGTTTTCAGATGCCTCAAGGAGGAAAGGCAATGAGCCTCTCTCCCAGGAAGGAGCTGCAGAGGCTGTAGGTGGCTTTACAAGATCTGAAGAAAAGCCAGAGGGAGAGGACAAAGCTGTCCCAGCACCAAGAGACCGAGGCAGGAGGAGTGTGTGTGTGTGTGTGTGTGTGTGTGTGTGTGCGCGCGCGCGCGCGCGTGTGTGCGTGCGTGCCTGCGTGTGCTTGTGAGCTTGTACATGTGGAAGCCAGGGTAGGCATTGGGTATCTTTTTCAGTCGCTCTCTGCCTTATTTATTTATTTATTATTTTGGTTTTGTTTTTCAAGACAGGGTTTCTCTGGGTATCCCTGGCTCTCCTGGAATTTGCTCTGTACTGGTCTCAAACTCAGAGATTAGCCTGCCTCTGTCTCTGACTTGTTTTGTTTGTTTAAGACAGGGTTTCTCTGTGAAACTCACTATGTAGACCAGGCTGGCTTCAAACTCACAGAGATCCGGCTGCCTCTGTCTCCTGAGTGCTGGGATTAAAGGCGTGTATTACATGCTCAGCTTCTACCTTATTACTATTTTTTACAATTTATTTATGTATGTGTGTTCCTGCTTATCTACGTGTGTGTCATGTGCCATATGCAGGTGCCCACAAAGGCCAGAATAGGACATCAGGAAAGGGGGAATTAATTGGAGATGTGGCTCAGTGGTTAGGAGCATCTGCAGCTCTTACAGAGCCTAGGCTCAGTTTCCAGCATCCCCAGGTGACGGGCTATTCACAATTGACTGTGATTCTAGTCCCAGGGGTCCAATGCCCTCCCTCTTCTGGCTTCCATGACCCCAGACTGCAGAGAGGGTGTACATTCTTACATGCATGTAAAACACACATAAATAAGTCTAACCAGGCGGTGGTGGTCCATGACTTTAATCATAGCACTTGGGAGACAGAAGCAGCCTGGTCTACAGAGCGAGTTCCAGGACAGTCAGGACTACACAAAGAAACCCTGTCATGAAAAACTAAATAAATAAATCTAACGATTAAATAGAGTATGGTATTACATCTGTAATCCTTGACTACATACCAAGCATAAGGTCAGCATGGGACCCTATCTCAAAAACGAAGAAACAACAAAACCCAAATAATCATTTGACCTTCTATCCCAAACCCATGCTGCTTGTTACTCAGGTTTGTGACAGTCGGAATCAAGTGGTGACTGTCAGTTTTGTTCTCAAAGATTGTGTCACCTACTCTATTGTTTTATCATTACTTAAGTTTTAAAGCCAGGTTGCCAATTTCTGTATGGTTTTTCTGGGAAGATTGGTTACATTATTGTGTTTTAGCACAGACAGCATAACAAAGACATACTGCTCAGTTAGTGCCATTAGCTGAGCACACACTACAGCTGAGCCAGGTGTGATGGTGTGTGCCTGAAGTCCCAGCTACTTGGGAAGCTGAGGCAGGAGAGTCATTTGAGCACAAGAGTTTGAGGCCAATCTAGGTGACCTAATGGGACCTCTAGAGAGTAGAAGAGAGGAGAGGGGGAAGGGAGAGTAGGGCTGTGGGGGAGGGAGGGAAGGGAAACACATGCTCTGAGTGTTGTCATTGGCTAGAGGGCTTTCTCACCTGTTCATGGTTTTTCCACTTGCTGTGGAATAGCTGTAAAATGCCTCTGCTCCTCACAGACGGCCAGGGAGCCAGTTTCCAGTTTGCTGGGGCGTATCTCTGATGTGTACCTTGGCATATGTGTCTAGGTGCAGTGGGTAACTCTGGTACCACAACCGCTGTGTAAAAAGTGTGCCTGTGCTAACCCTGTTGCACCCACCACCACCAAATGTCATTGAATCCCCTCATCCCTCCCTTAGAATCCCGCAGCCATTTCCTGTTAAACTTGACTCAAGTGCCCATCTCCCCCTCTGGCCTTCCATGGTCTCTGTGTAGCTCCATGGTCAAGATTGTCCCTGCCCCGGGACCTTTGCATTTGCTCCTCTCTCCGCAAAGGCCTTCCTCTTGACCTCTTGTGGGCTCTGTTCTTCTGATCCTCATTCCTGTCATAGCTCCTTGACCTCCTGCTCTGCTCAGTGTGTGTCTGCTCTTCGCTGTGTGCCTCAGCAGATCGAATTTCCCTTACTGGAAAGGTGCATACAATTTTAATTGTCACAACTGGCACGGAGGTGGCAGCTGCTGTCTAGTGGGTGAATGTCAGGGACACTCACTGGCCATCACCATCTGCATCTCCATCTGTTCCCTGCACCCCATATACGGAATAAGAGGCTTAACGTCAGGAAGTGGCTTGTACAGCGGTGGGAGCTGACAGATTAGAGGACAGCTAAAGGTGTGTCAGTCCAAAGGGCTGCCAGCTCTGCGGAAGTCTGCTTCTCAGTTCAGGCCCTAGGACAGGAAAGGCCCAGGGGCAGCGTTAACCTCATTTTAGACTTTGGTTCCAAGTGGGTCTTCAGACAGAGTTCAAGCCCCTCTCTCCACTGTTTTATGTAATGCTACAGTGTGAATGTTTGTACCTCCTAAGTGTATGAGTTCAAGTCCTGACACCTGAGGCGATGGTATTAGGAGATGGGAACTTTGGAGATGTGATCAGGTTATGCGATGGAGCCTCATGTACAAGACCAGTGCTCTTAGGAAAGACTTGAGGGGGTAGTGCTTGAAAGATGACTCATCAGTTAAGAACACTGACTGCTCTTCCAGAGGACCCGGGTTCAATTCCCAACACCCACATGGCAGCTAACAAATTTAACACCAAGATCTGATACCTTCACATGGACATATGTAGGCAAAACACCAAAGTATATAAAATAAATTTTTCAAAAAGAAAAAGAAGACCTTGAAGGAGCCTACTCACCCACTGGGCCATGCATGAGCACACAGTAGGTGTTGTCTGTGAGGAGCCCAGCTCTTCCATCTTGGACTTCAGCCTCTGGAAGGATGAGAAATAGATTTTGTTTGTAAGCTGCCCCCCCACCTGTCCCACCCCAAATCTGCAGTGTTTGATATCGCAGCCTGGACAGACAAAAACAAGTCACTGTCGGTTTAAACAGCAACTCATCCAAAAGTACCTCATAGGGACCCCATGGCCTACTCAAGGTGACACAATAAAATAACCCTCACAGCATCCTACAAAAACCACAACACAGTCCTCCAGCACCCCATGTCAGGAGTGTTGAGATAGAAGCTCTGATCTGGGGATGAGATAGGATTTATCTCCATTCAAAGGTATGTCCAGGATAAGTTCTGTGAAAAGGCATTTGCTTGATCATGGTAAGCAAGGTAGGTTAGAGCTCCACTATTGACCTGCACCCCAAACCTCCTCACACGTCCTGTGTTAATAGGCATTGCCAAGTTGTCTCCCAGAAAGATTGCCCCCAGTGAGTTGGGCATTGTGGCCCATGATTTGTAATTCCAGCACTTGGGAAGCAGAGGCAGGAGGATTGCTGACAATTCCAGGCTGGTCAGGGCTACTCAGCAGGATCCTGTCTCTAACAATGTAAAACAAAGTAACAATGTATGAGAGCGTGCAGTTTCTTAGTATCACTATTGAATGGTTTATGTTGACTTGAGTCACATTGGAGATGATCTGGGCCTGACTGTGAGGGGAGATCTATATAGTTTAACTGAGGCAGGAAGATACACCCACCGTGGGCTGTACCATTCCATGATGTAGGGTGCAGGACTGAACCAAAATAAGGACAGGGTGCCAGGCGCCTGCATTCACTGCTCTCTGCTTCCCGACTACAAGTGTAGTCTGGTTCCTAGCTCCTGGTGGAGTGCAGTGCTCAGACTGAGTGCTAAATAAGCCTTTCCTCCCCAACTTGCCTTTTGTCTGTTGTCTGGTATTTGGTCACAGGAAAGTGAGACATTAATAATACCCATTGTGAACTGTTTGTGCTTTGTTTTTTTCTTATCAGAGAGATACATAATCAGGTCTTCAATCAGCAAATGCCAAAACTATGTCACACCCTAGGGTGAGTTGATACTTGTGTTTGTTGTTGAGGCTGGGTGTCCTATAGTCCAGGGTGCCTTGAATTCACTATTAGCGGAGGCTAACCTGCCTCCGCCTCCCGGAGTTGAGATTGCAGGCATGCATCACCATGCCAGACTGGGTTAGCCGTCTCCTAGTTTTGTAAGGCAGTTTGCTGAGTGCTGATATGAAGCCACTGAGTCATCAGTGCTTATTGTAAGTGACTTTGTTGGCACTACACGTTGGGAAATGCTAAGGATGGTGTCTACCCTGAGTTGTTCAGTGGGACAGTAGGAAGGGATATCTTTTCCCTGGAGTGGGGGTCTCTCCAGGACCCAGACATCCTCAGAAGTCCTCTGGATAGGGAGGTCCCTTGTGAGCAGCCTTGGGCCTGGCAACCTCCTTCCTTCCCTCTGCACTGCCTCACCTTTAGCCTGCATGCTGAGGGACTTAGTTTCTCTTCCTGGTCCTGCAGAAGGAGCATTTTTCTGGAGGCAGATGTGGCTGGGAGGTGTTGACTCAATTCTGGTCTCTGAGTAGCCTTGCCTCCTTGTCCCCTTAGGCCCAGGCTGAAAGCATTCCTTAGCCCCTGTCATTTGCTGGAAAACAACTCCTGCCTGTCCCTCCCACCTCTGGGCACTTGGCAGCGGTTTTCCAGCATCTGGAAAGTACCTCTAGGCAGCCTGGGGTTGTGCTGCCTCTCCCCAGCACATGCAGCTATTCTCACGCGCATCTGCAGTTTCTCTTGAGGCACGAAGGGCTGCTGGCCAAGCCTGCCCTGTAGCATATTCCTGCTCTTTGTCACTCCTCCTACAGCACTTGCATAACCCAGTGACTCAGGGAATTCCCAGTCTTCTGAGATTTGTAGTCACTGTTCCCATCGATTGTCCCAAAGGCTGGGCTCCTTCCTCGCCCATGTGCCTGCCTCCTGCTCCTCCCTGGATAGGTGTCTTGTGCTTCCTGCCCTCTTTTCTTCCTGTTCTCTGAGGAAGAGAGAGGTGTCAGGTCCCTTTAGCCAAGCCAAGGGATATATGCCTGGTGTTTCAGGATCATCTCCAGGGCTTTACCCCACCCTGGCCCATGCTCCTGCTGTACAAGTTTTTAGGACCAGAGTCCATCATCCATGTTGGGTAGCTCATAACTGCTTTTAATTCCAGTTCCAGGGGATCAAGTAGCATTTTCTGGGTTCCATGGGCATGTGCACACACATAGAGAAAAAGTAGAATATGTTAAAAAAAAGATCTGTTTCTGATTTTCAGAGTGCCATTCTTGGTAGACTTGTACCTGCCTGTCTCCTGCTGGTCTTGCCAACAGAGCTCTTACCTACTGGGTTCCACATGTCATGGTGTCACTTTCTGCTTGTTAAGGCATAAGCACTATTTTAAATGTTCCATTAGCAGCTCCATCCAGGACTGAAGGACCATGTGGACATGTGCATACATCCTCTGTACACATCAGTGTCACGTGTGTACAGGCATTCATACCCCAAAGTGAGAGAGTGTGGTTCCATGCATCCATCCAAGTACTGTCTGCCATCCATCCATCAGCACATTGTTGTAAATCAAGAAAAGTGTCGCTAGAGAAAAAGATGCCACGGGACAGGGTTCAAGCAGAGGTTTGGTTTTGGAGGGGGGAGGGGAGAAAGGATCATAAAAAGGGGAAAGGGGAGGGGGGAGACTGGCCTCAGGAACAAGAGCAGCAGGAGAGAGGGGAAAAGAAAGGGAGAGAGAGAGAGAGAGAGAGAGAGAGAGAGAGAGAGAGAGAGAAAAGGGGGGGAGAGGAGGCAACAGACAGAGAGAGGGAGAGAAAGAAAGAGAGAAGGATGGGAGGTAGGCAGGACCCTTTTAAAAGGGAACATAGTGAATGCAAACAGGTGGTGCTCTTAGTGGCTGCAGCTGAGGGCGTATCCAGTAAGAACCCCAAGGACAGCCAGTTCAGATGCCTGGAAACTAACACCCAGCCCCTCGTTCATTTTGTAGTTGTTTGTGGTGCTGGGGATGGAACCCAGGGCTTTGTGGAAGTACCCTACCACCGAGTGACACATCTAGACCTTACTAATTTTAATATTTGAGAAGTAAAACATTAGAAACCAGGTACTGTGTACCTGTACCCTCCCCCCTCCCCGTTGTGAATTCAGGATTTGTCAGTGGCCCCAGGTTCTTCCTGGCTGCATTTCAACAGACATCACATGGTGATCATTTGCAGGGTTAGTCAAGCATGAGTAAGATCAACAAGTATCCCTAGCGTTTTCTCTTAGGTTCTGTGATTCTTCATTTATGAGTATCAAGTATGTATGTGTCAAATGATGTGTGTATTGTTTGATGACATCATTTAGTCTTCCATTTCTTCTATTGATTACTGTTTATTTTAACCTTTTGTGAGTGTGTGATATGTGTGCATGCATGTGTGCGTGTTCATGTGTGTGGGTGTGGGCATATGCATGTCACAGCATGTGTGTGGGGTGTTTGCTTTCCTCCTGGTTTGAGACAGGATCTCTTGTTGGCTGCTATGTTCTCCAGGCTACCTGGCCCTGGAGCTTCTGGGGATTCTCCTGTCTCCAGCTCCCATGGGGTCCAAAGGTGAAGTGCAGGAAGTTCAGTGAAAGACCTTGTCTTAATGCATGATGGAAAAGAGAGAGGGCTGTATCTTGCCTCCACAACCGTGTACAGGGAACTGAACAGACACACGAGCACCAGTGCTAGCACACATGTGCATGAGTGGGGTGGGGGAGGGGCACAGGCCCAGAGACATTGAGGGGTTTGCACTTAGCTATAAACAGGAAGAACTGGAATTTTGTCCTAGTCTGCTTTCCAGTTGACAAAATACCCTCATGAAAAGCAGTTTAGAGGTCTGGTGGTGGCGCGGCGGCGGCGCACGCCTTTAATCCCAGCACTGGACAGGCAGAGGCAGGTGAGTCTCTGTGAGTTCGAAGCCAGCCTGGTCTACAGAGCAAGTTCCAGGACAGGCGCCAAAGCAACACAGAGAAACCTTGTCTCAAACAAAACAAAAACAAAGAAGCATTTTAGGGGGATAAATGGATTATTTTAGTTCACAATCCCAGGTATGATCTATCACTGAGGGGAAATCAAGGAAGGCTAGTCACACTAGCCACATCATCATAGTCAAGAGCAGAGAGAATGAATGCCTGTGTGTTCTTGCTCAGTTAGCTTTCTCTACTCTTTCCCAGTCCAGGGCCCAACCCCAGGAAATGGTGTGGCCCACAGTAGGCAGGGCCTTCCCACACCAATTAAAATCAAGACAACCCCACCAACGTGCCTACAGGCCAACCTAGTCTAGACAATCCCTCTTTCAGATTTCCTTTCCATTAGATCATGTCAAGCTGATGAATCATCACCATTCTCATAGCTTTAGCCGTGGGTTGAGGATGGGCTCAGGTGACCCGCAGAACCATTAGCTATAGGTGGATTCTGGGAGCAGGGAGTCATTGTTTTAGGTTGCCATATCACTGGTGACCCCACCAGCCTTCAGCAGGTAATTCCGAACACGTCACACAAACAACCCTAGTTAAATTAGTCACAAAAGAGACAGACATGGATGTGGAAAGGGATTTGGAGGGAGGAAAGGGACAGGGGTGGGAAGGATAGACATTAGAGAGACAAAAGCAACCATAATGCGTTCTATACATGTATGAGAATGTCAAAGAACAAATTTAATTATTTAATTAATTAAAGGAAATAAGTTTACTAAACTCCCCCAGTAAGTTATGCTGTGATAATATATATGTGTGTGTGTGTGTGTGTGTGTGTGTGTATATATACATATATATATATATATATATATATATATATATATATATATTTATTAAAGCTTGCCTGAGGATTCAGAAAGCAAAGTCAGCCACAAGTCTTAGAAGCCAGGCACATACCTTTAATCCCAGCAGCCAGAAGCTAGAAGGTGGTGATACACACCTTTAGTTCTTGGGATTAAGAAGTAGACCAATCTCTATGAGTTCAAGGTCACCCAGGTGTGCATGAGACTGAATCAGTCTAAAAGAGTAACAGATCACACACCTTTAATCCCAGTACTAGAGAGGTATAAAAGACAGAAGCAGGGGCTTCAGTATTCAGTAGGAGGTATTCAGTCTTCAGCCACAATGAGGAGAGCTCATGGGTCAGCCCTTTCAGCCTGAGGTACAGGTAAGAATTAGTGGCCTACTGCTTTGTTTTTTCTGACCTTCAGCTTCAAGTTTGAACCCCAGTCTCTGGGTCTTTCATTTTTCGTGTTCCATTATACTGTGCTTGTATTTGTTTGTTTATTGAGATAGAGTCTTGTATAGCCCAGGCTGTCCTCAAAATTGATTTATAGCAGAGAATAACCTTGACTGCTCTTCTTGCCTCCAAGTCCCAAGTGCTGGAGTGACAGGGGTGGGCCACGAGCCCAGGTAAAATTCTCCCACTGTGGACCTCTCCCAGCTGAGCAGTCCAGTTGTGGGATGGCTGAGTGCACAGTGACACTTGTTACAGCTCAAGTCTGTGGCTTAAAGAAGGGCTCATTCTGTGTAGTGTAATCTATAGTGTGGAAAATGCACAGTGGCGTGTGTCTCATTGCAGGTCAGGCAGCATGCCCCCCACCCTTCTTGCCACTCAGTCCCTGGCCATCACCAATCTCTGCACTGCCTCCATAATTTTACCTTTTCCATGTAGGGGACCTGGAATCACAGTGTACTGTCTTTTGGGGCAGATTTCTGGACTCAGTTCCTTTGAATCTTCTCATAGCTTGGGTGTAAAAGGTTCTTTGTCCTGGCTGGTTCCGCTGCCCTTCTCAGACCCAAATAAACACACAGAGACTTATATTAATTATAAAACTGTTGGCCGGTGACTAGGGCAGTTATGGACAAAGCTGAATTAATATCTATATGCTATTTGTTGTTGTTTTACTTTGTTTTGGTTTTTCAAGATATGGTTTCTCTATGTAACAGGCGTGGCTGTCCAGGAACTCTTATTGTAGACCAGGCTGGCCTCAAACTCACAGAGATCCACCTGCCTCCACCTCCTGAGTTCTGGAATTAAAGGCGTGCACTACTAGTGCCTGGCAGTTTGCTATTTGTTTAACACTGGATCTTGCCTCTTAGTATGATATATAATTTGTTGTTCAAATTCAGTCATGACACATTAGGTAAAAAGATCTCCAGTACAGAGGCTTTTAATGATGTGAAGGGTGGGGGAAGGGAGACATTCAGCAGTCCTGGAGTGGGCATCTGTCTTTTAGCGACCCTGTGTCCGTGGACTATAAAGTTCCTTTGTGGCTGCCCCCTTCTCTCTGTCTATTTCTGTTTTTCTGTGTCTGTCTCTCGAGGGCTATGGATTTGGGTAATGGGCTTGAACTCAGGATTCTCACACTGCTGAGCCATTTTCAATCTACAGTACTGCATGTCTGTGTGGTTATATGTGCTTTGTATGTGTGCGTATGTGCATGCCGAGGCTGGTAGTGCAGGTCTGGTGTCTTCTGCCAGTCTCTCCCTGTTCCTCTGGGGCAGACTCTCAGAACCCCGGGCTCACATTTTAGCCCTAGTGATCTCTGTCTCTTCCCTGATCAGAGCCGGGGTTACAGGCGTTTGCAGGGAACACCTAGCTTGTTACTTGGATGCTGGAATCCAAACTCTGGTCCTCATGGTTATAGAACTTTTAACCCCCTCTGGCCCCTACTTAATGATTTTAATTAATAACTCTGGAAGAAGCTAAACAATGGCTGCTTTATTTTTACAAACGAAAATGTTATTTTAGGATTACTTTAGGTTTACAAAAATGCAGAGTAGAGCTGGCAAGGTAACTCAGCCCAGCAGGTGAAGGCATTTGATGCTAAGCCTGACGACCTGAGTTTGATTCCCTGAAACCCACATGGTAAAGAACAAATGCTTACAAAGCCTATCCTCTGACTTGCACACCTATACTGTGGCATCCATGTACTCCCTTCACCTAAAAAGTAAAATTGAAGAAAAATTAATGGAAAGATAATGTGCGGTTCCTAAATACCTCTCACAGCTTCCCCAAAGTGAATATATACAATATGGTCAACTTGCCAATTCATCGGCGCGTTACTGTTAGCTGAAGTCTGGGTTTTCTTTTTCCTATCAGGGTTGTCTTCTTTCTTCTACTCCTTCTGGTTTTGCAGTGCTGGGATCCAGCTCCGGGCCTTTCACGTGTAGGCAGATACTCTTCACTCAGTTGTGTCCTCTGCCCTGCATGGCTTTTCCGTGTGACTGGGAAGACCTCATTTCCCTGTGTTACTTTTTCCTTCTCTTTTCCCTCTCCTCTGCCATTTCGTTCTAAAGAAAAAATGGAAGACACTGCTAAACAGTGTCAGGGATATAAGCAGGACTTGGAGCAGTTGAGCAAATCTGATCATATTGCTACCTGTGTTGTAATACTCAGCCTATACTACCATATACAGTCACCGTTTACTACCATAACAAAGCACCTCAGGCTTTTTGGCTGCCTTCTGCTGTGTCATTACATGCCAGAGAGATGTCATAATGAAATGAGTGTTCTCATAAGGACACTTAATCTCATCATACAGCTCTACCCTCATGACTTCCAAAGGACCCTTCTAAATACCATCACATAAAAAATTAGGGCTCCAACATATGAATTTTGGGGGTGCAAAACAGCTTATACCACTCTCCTCTGATGATAGACACTTTTTTACATAGGCACTACCAAACTCATGTGAGAAGTAGACAGCCTTCCCTAACATGTTCTGCTATTGATTTGGACTCAGTGGGTTTGTCTTCTGTGAGTGAAAAGAACTCAATGTCTTGTTTCTCTTTTAAGGCAGGCTCTCACTGTGTAGCTGAGGCTGGCCTTGAACTCTGGATCCTCTTGCCTCCACTTCTTAAGTGCAGGGATTACAGGTCATACCACCATGCTCGTCTACTGGGAAACTTCAAGTAATCTGTTGGATGGCTTACATATCCTTGCAGGTCCATAGCTGGTTTTTCCTCTTTGCCCCTGTCACCAATGGTGCACTGTCACCTCCGGTGCTCCCCGTCACCTCCGGTGCTCCCCGTCACCTCCGGTGCTCCCCGTCACCTCCCGTGTTCCCCGTCACCAATGGTGCCCCTGTCACCTCCCGTGCTCCCCGTCACCTCCCGTGCTCCCCATCACCTCCCGTGCTCCCCGTCACCTCCCGTGCTCCCCGTCACCTCACGTGCTCCCCGTCACCTCCCGTGCTCCCTGTCACCTCCCGTGCTCCCCGTCACCCCCCGTGCTCCCCGTCACCTCCCGTGCTCCCCATCACCAATGGTGCTCCCCGTCACCTCCCGTGCTCCCCGTCACCTCCTGTGCCCCTGTCACCTCCCGTGCTCCCCGTCACCTCCCGTGCTCCCCGTCACCAATGGTGCTCCCTGTCACCTCCCGTGCTCCCCGTCACCTCCCGTGCTCCCCGTCACCTCCTGTGCTCCCTGTCACCTCCCGTGCTCCCCGTCACCTCCCGTGCTCCCCGTCACCAATGGTGCTCCCCGTCACCTCCTGTGCCCCTGTCACCTCCTGTGCCCCTGTCACCTCCGGTGCCCCTGTCACCTCTAGCTCTTTCATTGCTTCACCGAGTGCTTCTCTCCACTGACTTCCATGCAAGCCACAGGACTGATCTTCAAGAGTTGAACCTGGACCCCCCTGTGCCTCCCGAAGCAAATACAGGCAGCTTGTTTCTATTCTCAAGGAATTCTTGATTGCTGATGTAATCCATGATTATTCTGGTCCATTTCATAAGATCAGGCCTGAGAATAGGAAAGGGGTCCATTTAAGTCAGACTGAAAAGTGCTTTCCCCACTGAAAACATTCGGTGTTCTAATGAGGAGGTATGGGGCCAAGCCAGGGAAACAACTGTTGCTTTCCAGCTCGCCTCCCCTTCTTACAGCCCTTTCAGACACGCAGGATCATTTCCCTGTCCAAGGCCATCTCCTACCCTGCCATATTTCTTTCTAGAGTCTCTTCTGTGGTATTCAGTGGATGCAGCAAGATGAGGAGGAGGGTTTGTGTGGCTTCTCCAGACACTGTTTGTGGAGACCTTAAACTCAATCACCAAGGCTTAAAAACAATTACAACGAAAATGTAATCTGCTTTTTATCACAGGCATACACTGGAATTTGTAAGTCATATCTGTCATAATACTGAAAAACAAATGAAGACACAGTTTTCTCAGAGTTGTGACGTTTCCCCACGGAAGTGTCTCAATGGAGCACCCAGATTCTGCTTCTGCCTGCACAGGATGCTTTCACAGGGGCTGGGAGCTCAGCCAGAGTTAGGGTTCCCAGCCTTCTAAGGGTATGGGACAACCTAGACTGTGTGAACTGTTTGCTCACTGTCCTATGCCTGGCTCTTTCTTCCTACATTTCTCAATGATCCTCAGCAACCTCAACCACCTTCCCTGGGGTGGGGGTAGGGAGGTCCTGGTGTCCTGGGAAAGATGCTCGGTCACCTTGTTTTCCTGACTCACTGGCCCTCTTCTCACTCAGAGGTGCTCTGGACCATTCATTCTCAGGGTTTTTCCTTTTATGAATCAATGCTGTGGAACACAGCCCTCCTGGTGTAGCATGGGTGTTTAGCACCTTGGTCAGAATAGTTTGACTACCTGCTTGAGACAGTAACAAGACTGGACCTGCTGACATTCATGCACATGAGTAGGAGGGTCATTGGACCCTCACCTCTGATTAGACTCACTCCCTTCTGCATACCACACTCCCAATTGCAATACTGCCCTAGATGTTCACAGTCTGGAGAGTGTATGGGACAGAAGGTTAATGGGTGAGGACAGCTTTCAGGAGGCCATTAGCCATGTCAGGTGGGACTTTCCAGTGGGCATCTGTTTGCGAGTCACCCATGCTCCTATGAAGTCACAGGACTAGATGGGTGGGTCCTGTGGTCTATCGATGCTGTCCTGTCTGGGATGAATGAAGATTTGTTCTAGTTTTCGTCAGAAAAACCTATGCAGCACTTGGCACCAAGACAGAGATAGGACAAAACCAAGGGTGAGTTTTGGAGGAGCAGCTGCAGGGGCCTTGCTGTAGGGTGACACAACATGCAAATGAAGCTAAGCTGTCTGAGGGTGGCACACTGCCCAGAGGCAAGTCCTTAGTGGCTATCCTTCCTGAGGGGGTAGAATAGCATGCTTCCTTGTTGTGGTTGCATTTGTACTGTTCCTGCTGTGGGTGATAAGACATGCAAAGGAGGCTGAGCTGTCTGCCCAGAGGGAAAGCAAGGATGGAAAATTCATGGAGCAAATCCTGGTGGTGGCATCTTCTTGAGTGTCTTATGGGGTGGCATTTGTTCTTGACATGTGATCCAATAGGGGTGTATAGGGAGATCTCAGAACTACATTGTAGATCTTGAAAGTAGCATGTATGGGATGTTTATAAGAGAGCCATGGAGAAGCTGTACTTCCCTTGCTGTGGGTGATAAGACATGCAACTGAGGCCCCTCTCTGCCCAGAAAACTTGCCTGCTTGAAAAGACATCATATTAGCCTTCGATCTGGTAGGTAAACAGTAAAGGAGAGGATGCTTTATCATTTTGTACAGCTGGGGGATGTAAGGAAAGTTGGAGCCCAGTGGGGGATGTAAGGAAAGTTGGAGTCCAGTGGGAAGAACTGAATAGTGCTATGAATGGGAAGATGTAGTAGAAAGGATGTTGAGGGGACTGGGCAGGACAGAGGTGGTATTGGTACCCACCTCACCAGACTAGATCGGAGTATGTTCACCAGAGAGTTGAAGGAAGGTAATTCAGCAGGGGCCTTGGGACTGGCAATGACTCAGTGATGGGTTATGATCTTTATGAGGTAGGAGGGGCTCTGGCAGATCTCAGTGATTTATACTGGCATATAAACTGGGTTCACAAAGAACAGACAATCAAGAGGGAATGAAGAAAAGAAAAAGCAGACATAGATGACACAAAAGCAAGCGTGGGAAGGATTGTGTTGAGATGGAGTTTCTAGGGCAAAACAGTCAGCTAGATTCAGTGCTTGTGGTCTCTGAAGACTTAACCCTGAAGCAGTAGTCCACAAAGGGGTAAAGAGAGGAGTAAACGAGAGCAGTACAGGCACGAACACTGACCGTCAGCCCTTCAGTGTGTGCTATGTGCATTTCTTTCCTGCAGGACAGTGCTGTGGGGGTGGACACTGTTTGCCCAGCCAGGCCCTTTCGACAGCTAGGTGTCCCTAATGGAGAGGCAGCAGCCTCCCACTCTGCCTGGAGCCTGTTAGCCCCAGGGAGTGGAGGGCATAGCAGACGAGGCATAGCCCTATCCTCCTTGGCATCAGACCACGGCAATTAGTGCAAGCCAGGCCCACCTGAGCTCCTAGGTGTGGAAAAATGTAGTGACCCCTTGGTAGCACCCCAGGAAGAGCAGATGACAGGCCCACCTATAACATCGTATCCAACATTGCTCTTTTGAAAAAAAAAAATTGCTACAGATGTCTGGGATTTTTCATGCTATTTTGGACCTTACTTGCTAACTTTATTTTGGCTTTGAGACATGATCTCATGGGTCCCAGTCTGGCCTCTAACTAGCCAAGGATGACCTTGAACTTTTGATCATGCTGTCTCCCCTTCTGAGTGTTGGAATTACAGGAGTGTACTACCAAGCCTGGTTTTTGTGGTGCTAGAGATTGTGCATGCCAGACCAGGACTCCAACCTGTCTGAGTTACATCCTGAGCCATTTTTTTTTTTTTTCTGCCTTAAGACAGTTGGTGAGTCTGCCCACCATCTGTAATATATAATTCTAGCTGCTGAGTATCTTACAGACTTAGAAAAGCATCTGCAAGTGCAGGCAAGTATACTTAAGGACCAAGAATGGGAAGTTATCCTGCATGACATCCAAGGACCATGCACAGCTGTGGAGTTCTGAGTTTTATGGCTGGATGACATGCAGATGATACCCATTAAAGTGATTAAGAAAATCCTACAACAGCCTGTACCTGTAAACTTTAAAACAAAGATTTCTGAAGTTAGGTAGCCAGTATGAAGGGGAAAGGACACTCCCAGAAGCTGCAAGTTTACCAAATGAAAATCTTTGTCAGGGGTGGGCTGTTTTCCTTTGATTGTTGGCCAAGGTTGCCCCTGGCGTCCCATAACAACGCAGGCCATTGCCACTAGATGGTATTGGAACTAGATGGTATAATGATATTCCTGAAGATAACGCCTGCTGATTGTAGGATGTGCATAATTCAGACAGTCTGAGCAGAGAGCTCCCTGCTGGGAGACGGATGTTTGGAAGCACCAGGTGTTATGTAGACTGCTAGGGGAGAGTTGTCACAAATGGTCCTGCTCATCTATGGACACCAGTGGTAACGTTACCTGTGTGCCAGGCGGAGGTGCCTCTGGTACATAATGGTACAGCTAACTTTCTGATTGTCTTTAAGAACTGCTCTGCAGGAAGGAACTCATGTTGGTACTGTAAAATAGAAACAGCCTTTACCTAGAGGTCATAGTGCCCTAGTGTGGAAATTACTTTGTAGTTAAATGGTTATGAGCCTGTCATATTGTGTGGTAAACATTTATGTTTATCCCTATAGATGACTGCGCTGTCCGCATCAGCTGTACAGAGGATCTCCTTTCTTTCTCTCTTTCTTTCTTTCCCACGAGTAAAAGTTACTAAGACTCACAGGCCATCAAGCTGCAGAGAAAAAAGTGGCTGTTGTTATGACCCAGTTGTTCAATGCTCAGTCACAATGTAAGACAATGGCCAAGCATCTGTCACCTCCTGCACTGCTCAGAGAATGTAGCAGCAGGAGAGGGGAGTGGAAAGAAAGCCTGAGGAAGACTGGAGTCCTGTACCCATCTTCAGAGCAAAATGTAGCCTTTACCCTCTTAAGGCAGCCTCCCCAGCTGCGCTGCCTTGCAGGAGTATCTGAGGAAGTGGACTAACTGAAGGAGACATCCATTTAGTTTTTAGAAGAGGAATAGATTTATGCCAGGATGGGGCTTTTCTGCGGTGCAGCTGTTTTGATGTCACCTATATTACTGTAAGTTACACTTCACCCAATGCTTCTCTAAGCAAGCCGCATAAAGCCATCGGTTCGCCAAGCGTACATTCATTTCTGTGGTCTATTGTTGGTGTTCCATTTAGAGCAACAACCATTAAGCTCGATTTTCTTCACATACACTAGCTAATGCAATATTCAGTACTGCAACCAACTTAACGCAGATATGAAAATTAAGTTTGAGGCAGGATCTCACTTCGTAACCCTGGTTGGTCTCGAACTCAGAGATCCTTTTGCCTCCACATCCTGAATGCTGAGATTAGAGACGGGCACCACCACGCCCAGCCCTAAATCATTTTTAAGGGCATAACAAGGTCCTCATGCAGCACTACCAGGCAGTGCCATTCTTCCTCGCATCAAAGGATAAGCTGAGGCCGTTACTCTCCGCGATGGAGTCTATCGCCCGATCTGCATTTCTCAATGTCCCGGGGCAAAAGCGCTACGGTGAGGGTGAGGTCCCCTCGCCTCACCTCGCCACGTTCCCCGTCGTGAACTGTGGCCACCACCTTAAAGTTTTCTCTGCCTGAGGGAGAGCCAAGGAGGGTGCAGTTAATCCCATCCCGTTCTACAGATGTGACAGCGGAGCTCATTCGCCCAGCGCCTCCCTGTAGCCCACGAAGATGCAGCCGTGGCCACACGACCACTGGACGCTGCGAATATCGGATCCCGGGCGACAAGCAGCCGCCGGCCTCAACATCCGGGGCCAGATCCGGAAACCTCCCTTCCGGTTCCCAAGTCCGCGTTTCGGAAGTGAGTCACTCTGCCAGCACAGAAGATGGCCTCCAGCTCCTCGACCGCCCAGAGTGTCGACGGTAGGGTGGGCGGGACCCGGAAGTTGCCCGGCCGGGGAATGGCGGCCTGTGGGGGCGTGGCTTCCGGCGCTCCTTGCTTGCAAGTAGCCGCGGCTTAGAGCGCAGGCGGCAGCTGACAGGCGCTTTTCTTCAGACGGCTGCGGCTGGAGCCCAGCGAGGCGGGCGGCCTCCAGCTCGCGTCCCCGTGTCCCGGCCCGCGAAGTTCCAGGGCGCCGGGGCATGGAAGAGGGGAAGATGGACGAGAATGAATGGGGTTACCACGGCGAAGGCAACAAGAGCCTTGTGGTGGCCCACGCGCAGGTGAGCGGCTGGCGGGCAGCGCGGCTCCGGGCCTCACCGACGGCTCCGGCAGCCCTGTGCCTGGTACCTTCCAGTTTGGGCCGTGACTCCGCCTCCAGCTTCCGCTCAGGTGGTTCCCCGGCACCCTTCCTCCCCCCATAACATCCTCAGCTCCCTACTCGTCCCTGTCTCCGTTGGCCCCCCTCTCCTCCAAGTGTCTCGTCTCGGTTCCCTGTCCCCTCAGAACTCTTTCCCACACCCTGTGGGCGCCGCGTGGCCTCACGCTGGGTAGCCCCCGCTGGGATGCTCACGTTGCTGCCGGGCCACGGTGGGTCACAGGCTGAGCCTGGATCAGGGCCTGGGCGCCACCGGCGAAAGTACCCAGAGTGCTGTCACTCTCAGCAAGGAGTCCAGCCCCCAGAGACCACAGAGCTGCTGTTAGGAATGGGCGCTGCCACAGGTTCGCGTCCACATCATGAACTTTAAGTGGTGCCTCCTTCGTTCAACTTGAAAGGGGGTTTCAGAAGATGAAGTGATTTCCAAGTGGGCGGATTTAGGAAGGGAACGTATGCATGTGTGTGCAGCCCCAGACTCTGACATCTTGCCGTCTGATACAACCTAGCAGGAATGTGGTGGGCTGGCGGGGTAGAAGGCAGGAGGTGTCATGTGAGGAGGTTAATAGCGCAGGGAGCCGGGGTGATTCCCAGCGCTACCACTGGTGGAGGAGCAGTAGGCCGCATTAGGAAAGTGGGGCTAGGAATAGCATGCATTCTGTTTTCATGAATTTAAGATTGTGCACTTGTACTGAGTGTTGAGCAGCCTTGAGCTTGGGCCTTGAGTCTAGCTGCGGTCTCTGCCCTACTGCTGTATTTGTTCAGACTGTGGACCAAGGATGAGAGAGCCTGGAAGGCAGTTTTTTCCCGTGCCTTTTGTGACCACAGTGAACAGATGTTTTTAAATGGGATGGGTACTGGGCATGTCTGTAGTCCTCCTTCCCTTTTGAGAGGTGAACTTTGCATCTCTGCTCAGCTTCCCAGGCCTGCCTTATCCAGTCCAAGAACGAGGGAGACCTTTACCAAGTCTCTCCAGCTGTGGCCATTTTTTTTCTGAGCTAGTATCAGAGTTGAAAAGCTCTTACAAAGTCCCCTGTCAGCCCTCCTCCTCTGTAGTAAGTGTACATAGCTGTGCTTAGTCCCATCCTGCAAGGGCTGGGTATGCAGGTGGGGACATGTGCATTGTCACTGGCCAGCAACACTGAATGAAAATGTGTTGTTCTGCCATGTGCAAACGGAATGAGAGAGGAGCCTTCTGTGGGGTATAGGTCTTTGGGTCTTAGGGTGGAGGAGCCCAGTGAGGGCTGCAGAAGTATATAGGGCATGGTTGGGTAGGCAGGGAGGAGAAGGGCCTGCCAGATCATGGAGAGGAGTTGGATCAGGGTTCTTCACATCCCCTACTCTCAGGGGTAGCTCCAGAAGGTTCCATTGTTATTTGTCACTCTGAGTTTCATCTTCATTTGTGACATCACTGCAGTGTTTCTATTCCCAGGTACAGAACCTTTAAGTATCCCTTACCCATCTGGTGCAGACAGGCTTCTGATACACTTGCCAGGCTGTCAGCAGCTTGGTCACTGTCCTGTCTGCTGCCACAGGCATGGACCCTGAGGGGGCTCTTGGGAGGGTTATGCAGTGCAGGTCTTCCTCCATGCAGCCTGAGGGCATGACACTTTTGCTACCAGTGATTTCAGTCACTAAAACCTGTGGCCTTCCTCAAGGCCACAGTAGCTTAACTCTCCTAAGACAGCTGCATTTGCTGCCCTTACCTTCCATTGTTGGTTTTGGCTCAAAATCTGTGGGGTTACTTTACATTTTGTTTGTCATTCTGTCTCTTAGTTGTCCAGGGTGCCTAGCCTTTTGGGCTGTGTTGGGGTATCATGAGGTGCTGGGAAGCAGTGCCCACTGTTACTATGCAGAGCTGTCCTTTCCCCTCCTTATTGACAGGTGATTTGAAAGCCCAGAAAGAACACTGGTCAAAACTTGAAGAGAACTGCTCGTTGCAAGTTGGTGTGGTTTTGAACCCTCTCAGAGACTCTGTGGAGGCCCCAGATCATTTTTGTAACTGTATAGTTTCTGGACCTTTTAGGTGTGAACACCAATCTTTAGGGGTCATCTCAGTTAGACTCAGCCTTGTATGTTAGGATATACAACTTCTAATTATCATTAACTTATATATCACAATGTAAACTGTTGAGATGGTTATTTTTACAGTGGATGGATTAGGTAAACTAGGCCAATATCCTACTTAATATGGGGAAATGTTAATATTAACTGGAAAAAGGAAATTACAGACAGGTAGTGTGGTTGTAGTTATATGTTACTGAAAGAAAATACATCAAAATGTTACAAGTAGTTACATATTTACATTATATTATTTGATTGCTTGATTGAGAGTGAGTCTCACTGTGTTGCCCGGCTGACCTAAAACTCCTTGGCTCAAGCCATCTTTCTCATCCTTTTGAGTAGCTGGGATTGCAGGCTGCCAGGTCTGGCTCCTTTTTCTTTTTTAAAACATTTTCTGCACTATGGAAGCCAGAGGTAGGGAGAGCTCTGTGAGTTTTGGTCTATCTAGCTAGTTAGTTCCACGCCAGCCAGAGCTACAAAGTGAGATCCTGTCTAAAAAGAAAAAGAAGAAGAAGAAGGAAAAAAAAAAAGAATGTAAAACTTTTTTCATTAACTATATAGTCATTAACTGTATGTTAGAACCAGGAAAAAAGAGCTATGGGCCTTGCTTAGTGTTAAATTGTGCACTTAGCATGCTTGAGGCTGAGTTCAGTTCCCAACATCAAAACTATCCCAGGATTGAAAAGCACACAGGTGTGAACTTTAGTGTAGGTCACAAAGTGAAAGAATGTATCACATATTGATAAGATCCCAAGGGGAGTTGTGGAGACAGATTCCTAAGGGGTGGCAACCCTAACAACATGTGAAAAGGACAAAGGGAAAAAAAAAATCAGGACAAACACGTTTTTTAAAGTTTGTAGTTTTGGATCTAATTTCTGTTCTCATGTGCCTGATAAGGGGAAACCTGGAAGAGAAAACAGATACTGTTCACAAAGATGTCCATCACAGGGTTATTTGTGGTAGCTTAGGTAGACCATCTCTTCAGTGCTGGAGGAACTAGCCTCCTTTGTAGAGATGCTCATCATACCTTGCTTTTCCAGCCCCATGGTGTACACTCAAACCCTGGGCCCATCTTCAGTGTCCATCCAGAACTGGTTGGAAGAGTTTGAACTTGTCACTGCCATCTCTTGAAGACATGATATGTTCTACACTCACTCTTCAGTGGTTTGGTCTGGTCAAATCCTGTTTCTCTGCATGTTCGCTCTTTATTCTTTAATCTGGTGTTGCTAGGTAAGAATTTATTTTCATATTCCCTTAGGTGATGTTTAGCCTTATGTTGCCTTGCTAGTATAAGGATGTGCTTGTCTTTTCTACATTTACATTTTCAGAGGTAACCTTTCTTTCTCCTTGTCTCCTTTCTGATTAGTCAAAATTCAAGAGTTTAGCTCTCAGTACCTTTCTCTGTCTTCAGAGAGCAGCGATGCAGGAGGCGTTTGTGTGTTCAGAGAGGCAGGCTGGTCTGTGCTGGCCCACCCTCATCACACCGTCTGGGTGGGCAGTTCAGGGGGCTCTGGTATTTGTTGGTATTTCTCTGACTGTGCCTGTGGCTTCTGTGAGCTTGACTCTTTTTTTCACATATTGTTGGGGTCACTATCCGTTAGGGGTCACAGAGCTGGCCTGGCCTGTCTCCATAGCTCCCCTTGGTCTCTCAGGATGACATTAGTGTGTAGTACATTCTTTTGACTTAGTGACCTCCCCCCATGGTTCACACCTGTGTTCTTCACCCTGGGTGGATGGCTGGGAGGTTAGGGTAGAGCTATCAAAGGGTAGGAAGGGGGTTGGACAAGGCGCCCGTGCTACTGGTGCTGATGTCAAGCTTTATCCTTTGTTGGTCAGCCTTGTTGTCCATGAGGCTCTTTCTTAGTTGTCATTGAGGCCAAGAGGTGCTGTTGTGAATGTCTCAGCCTCCTGCTTCCTGGGTCCTGAGGATGTGTATTTGGTTGTGTCCCAGATGACAGTGGTTTGATACCTCTTGCTTCTGGTAACTAGCAGACCATGGGTGGTTTCTTTGTAGGTTGAGAGTCTATGTGGAAGTTGGTTTCAAGTGACACATTTGGGACATACAGAGGTTCCCACCTGGAAGTTATCCTCACAGTTTGGAGGGGCTGGGCAGAATGCTGTTTCTGGAACCTGGGGCCAGTATCCTGAGGGATGATGCTTTTTTGTATCCCTTCCCTGAGTTTCCTGGGATCTTTCATGGCCCTTTCCTGGTTTTCTCCTTACCACCTTGTCAAAGGACAGTGACCCCTGGGACATCTGACTTAGTGATTCTTTCTACCCTGAGAATACCTGGTAGGTGGTAAGATAGCTTATCTTCACTGAAGGGCTTTAATTGTAATCAACTCCCCCTCCCCTACAAGTTTGGATCTTAACTGACCCTTGAAGGCCATGTTGAAGTTTAGGACCCCAGTTGATAGTGCGGTTGGAACCTTTAGAGGTGAGGCCTAGTCAAAGGAAGTGAGGTCATTGGATCCTTAGCTTCGAAGAGGGAGTATATTGAAGTCCCAGGCTTTTCAAATTCTTGCTTTCTCTTCTGGCTGAAGTTAGGGAGTAGCTTTCTTCCAGTGTGTACTTCCATCATGACTCTCTGCCTCACCACGGGCTCAGAGCAGTGGGTTAAGCAGCTAGGGATGGAAGCCACACACAAACCAAAGCAAACCTTTTCTTTTTTTCTGCTTATTTTTTATTTGTTTGCTGTTTTAAAATTTATTATTATTTATTTATTTATTTTTATTTGTATGCTGCTTTGCCTGTGTGTATGTTCACATGTGTGCAGTGCCAATGGAGGCCAGAAGAGGGATTCAGGTCCTCTGGAACTAGGGTTACATATGGTTGGTAGCCACCCTGTGGGTGCTGGGAACCGAACCCAGGTCTTTTGGAAGAGCAACCAGTGCTCCTCTCAGCTGCAGAGCCATCTTTCCAACTCCTCTTTTCTTCCTCTTAAGCTTTTTGTCATGGTGCTAGAAAGCTAGTGGTCCTGCACACACCTTTGGTTCCAACACCCCATGCAGAGGCAGTTGAATTTCTGTGAGTTTGAGGTCAGCTTGGTCTATAGAGCAAGTTCCAGGACAGCCAAAGTTACACAGAGAAACCCTGTCTCAAAAAAACAAAATAAAACCAAAAACCAAAACAAAAGAAACAAAAAAGGAAGAAAGCAAGAAAGCTAGCACTCCTTTGAGTTTCACTTTGGGAGGTTCTGTGTGGCCTCATCTATTATTGGGTGATTGTTTCTTTTGCCTCCATATTACTCTGCATAAGAACAGAGTAGCAGAAGAAAGTGGCAATCACCCAGCAGCTTCCCGCTTAGAAGATGATTTCCAAACTCTCTTCCAGTTACATGCCTTTGTTGTGGCAGCAAATCCTCTGTGGCTCTCTTTTTAGCCTCCTTTGGCCAGTGACACCTCTTCTACTCAGATTTTGCTAATGGGAGATGTTTTGGGATTGATTTTTTAGTTGTTTTATATTGTCATTGGACATTCCTCCAATGGCCTCTGCTCTTCCTATAATAACCCGCCACATCCAGGGTAGGCCCTTTAGGAAGGTTGGTTGGCTCTAGTGAGCTGAATGTGTCTGAGTGCTGATACTAACGTTGACCTTTAAAGCTGATGACTGTTCTGGGGGAGGAGTGGGTGGGTTTCTGGTGATGGATTTGTGGATGATGAATGTGTGGGTGGAGAAAAATTTTCCTTGAAATGGATCCATCACTGCATTGAGATTTTTCTTAGTTGGTTATGGATTGAGCTGCCTGATGGGAAGGGAGAGACTTCCTGTGGTTGATAAAGAGGCTGAGTTACTGTGTATGGATGTGATAACTGAGGATGCCTTGTGGAGCAATGGCCCAGTAATGGAGGAGCAATGGGCCACTATTGGCTTTGCTGTGTAGGCCTTACAAGGCTTATGTCCATACTGTTTGCCTGGGACTAGCCAGCACCCCAGTACCTTAGCTGACAACTCAGCAGCCACATGGAGCTGGAAATGTGATGTGGAGATGTCCCTAGGATTCAGGCCTACCTCCAAACTCTGTTCCATTGAACATGACCTTGACCTCAAGGGCCAAAACCTTAACGTTTGGGCTTTCCTTCAGGCCAGGTTTCCACATTTTATACTTTGGGATTCATGTGGCCCACTCAACGGGAGAAGAGGTGGTAGAGTTTGTGGTTCAGGAGTGTACTCTGGTGCCTGCATGTGCTGGTCTGCAGTAGTGATAATATTGGTGTTAATATGTGCTGGGGGAATAGTGATGCTATTTATGTTTTCAAGGAGGAGCCAACAATATTTTCTTCCTTAGGAATTTTTTCCCCTAGATGGTCTCATTGGCTTATAACTCACTCTGTAGACCAGACTGATCTTGGACTCACAGAGCTGCCTGCCTTTGTCTCCAGTGTATTGGGATCAAAGATGTGTGCCACATCTAGCTTTTAGTTAGTCTCTTTATGACCTAGGCTGGAGTAGAACTTATTCTGTGGATCACACAGTTGTCCTTCTGTCTCAGTTTCAAGTTTTAGGACTGCAGGTATGAATCATATTGCCCAGCTATATTAACTTTTTATTTTCTTGGTAGGCTAGAGACTTGCTTTCTGAATTAATGTTGATGTTCTTTGTGTGTGTGTGTGTGTGTGTGTGTGTGTGTGTGTATGTTTGTGTGTGTATGTTAATATGTAAAGGAAATGTATAGTATCCATTTGTAAATAGGCCAGCTGTCTTGTGTGTATTAGGAGCACAGTGGCTGGGACTTTGGAAATCTGAGTTCATATTAATAATAAGATGCTGCCAGGTGTGGGGTCAGTTAGCTCCTATTGTTGGCATTTGTGTGTACAAGCCCTCTGAACTGGTTTGTCTGAGGTTACAGTGGGAGTTCCTGTGATAGAAAGGCTCAAATGAATCTAGCACCACCCTTCCTGGGCCTGCTTGGCTAAAGTGTTGTGCATTTATTAGCTCCCTGGGAAGTGGAGAAAGACCCTGTTTTCCTCTGGTTGCAGTAGAGCTCAGAGAGAACAAACTTGGTTCCTGAAGGCTCCCTATCTATGTTGGGCAGACAGAGTGAGGTTTCCCTACACATAGGGCAGGGCAATGGGGCTCTGACCTTGCAGATTGACTGTAGGGCATCCATATATCTTGTTCAAGCATGGCCAGGGTCTCTGTGGAAAACATATTCATTCCTGTCATTGACATTAATTTCCTTTATTGTCGAGGGACTGTAATCAGACAGGCTCTTGAGCAGAGCAGCACTATTGTGCCCAGGTGAAGAGAAAACCAACTTTCAGAAGAGTTTCTAGGAGTTAATTTTAATTAGCTTTTCTGCAGATCTAAAGTGATTCCCAAGGTTAATTGGTGGTGCCTGCTTTGAGCATGGGAGGGAACATTTTTAGCCTGTGTGCCTTGGGTCTCAGCTCCGCAGGCCAGGATTGGCATTCAGCTTTGCAGTTGATTAGCAGTTCATCCAAAGCATGGCTCCAGATGGCAATGGGACCTCAGTAAGAGTGGTTGGAGAGGTTGTTCTTGGTGGTGCATGCCTGTAGTTCTCACATAGTCTCTGCTACTTGGAGGATCACTTGAGCCCAAGAGTACAAAGCTAACCTGGGCAATATATTCTGTCCTAGACCCTTAAAAAAAAAATCTTTAAATTGTTGAGGCCGTGATATTGAGGAGGGGTGGGGCACATGGGAGGAATTAGAGGGAGGAAAGAGAAATGATATTTTTAATTTATAAATTAAAATTATATTTTGATTAAAAATAAGTAGTTTCAAAACATATTTAAATTAAACAAGATGAACTGGGGGACTGGGTAATCCTAACCAGCATAAGTGTGCATGGTTAGGGATCCCCACAGGACCTTGTTGTTTCTTAGGTAACCCCAAATACTGTGTGTGGGTGTTTTGCTTTTGTGTATAGCTTTATACCACATGCATGCCTGAACTGTAGTTAGGGATGGTTGTTAGCTGCTGGGAATTAAACCTGGGTCCTTTGCAAAAGCAGTATGCATTCTTAACCTCTGAGCCATCTTTCCAACCCCCATTTTAAAAGCCTTTCCTGAGTTAGGGTTTCATGCTATATGTCACCTGGATCAGCTTGGAAGTCATGGAAGAGTTTCTTACTTCAGGCGTCCTATGTCTGGGGTTACATGATTCTGTCACCACGCCCAGTTTCGGGGTGGTGGTGGTGGTGTTCACATGTATTTGAAATAGTCTTGCTATATAGTCCAGGCTGGCTGGGAACTCAATCCTCAGCTTTGGGAGGCCGAGACAGGAGAAATACCATGAGGTCAGCCCGGGGTACATACTGTGTTCTGAAGTGAGGCTGTTTCAAAAACAAAAAAAACATCAAAACCAAAACTGTGGTTGTTGGAACCTGGAAATGCTCCTGAACTTGTCACGAGCATCCTTTGAGACAATGTGCACACTTCATTTAACAATTTGTGCTTTAAAAACAAACAACTTTGCTTGCTATTGAAACAGGATCTTGCTAGAAATTGTGATGTGCCGAATGTAAAATTGAGTTGGGCTTGGTAGCACACATCTATGATCCCAGTGTTTGGGAGGTAATAGCAGGATGAATTGAGGCCAGCTATACAGGGAGAGCATATTTAAAAAAAAAATGCAGCCTCACAGGTTAAGAGCATGTCCTGTTCTTCCAGAGGATCAGAGTTCAGCTGCCAGTACTCAACTTTGGGCAGCTCACAACTGCCGCTACTCCAGTTCTAGGGGATTCATTGTCTTCCGAGGCCTTTGAGGGTCCCTGCACTTGTACCTGGGCACATGTTATTACCCCAGTGAGTTCCCCACCCGTGGTGTTTTTCTAGCAAGTCTGTGTACCATGTGCATAACTGGTGCTGGTTGTGAGCTGCCAAGAGGGTGCTGAGACTCAAATCCAGAACTGCTGAGGAACAGCCAGTGCTCTTAACCTCTGAACCATCTTACTAGCCCCTGGGTAATCATTTTTAGTTTCCATATTTCCTTAAGATAAATATCTAGGAATGAGTGGGCTGGGTCAAAGGCCAGATTTTACTGGCTGCCTTGTGCAAGCTTTCTGAAAGTGACCCCAACTGGGTTCCTCCATGCTGCCCTTGGCCCTTTCTCCACAACTGCTGACTCTATTCTGGAATGTTGGGCCAGTATTGATCACACTTTTTGTTATTTTCCAACAGCGATGTGTAGTTCTGCGTTTCCTGAAGTTTCCTCCAAATAAGAAGAAGGTAAGATTGGTGGATTGGCTACAGTCATCACAGCCTTTACTTAAGACCTGGATGTTTTCTTGGGGGTGCGTGTGTGCATGCTTGCTTGTGTGCGTGTGTGTGTTTTGTGGTGCTAGGAATTGAACCCGGAACTTTGCCCAGGACAGGAAAGTGCTCTACCTCTAGGGTGTATCCTGTATCATTCAAATGGGAAGTAATGGGCCCTCATTCCTGATGTGTGAGATCTAACAGACCCTCTGTTTCACTGTGTGTCACTCCATGGTAGGTCTGTCTGCATGATCCCTGGCGTAGCCTGTGGGCCCTGCTCAGAGGCCCCCCAGCCACCAGGTTTCAACTTGATATTGATGAGTTCCTTAGTTGCCACAGCAGAAATGTGTGTGAGAAAGTACAGTGTGTCACACTGGGTAGACAATCCGTTAGGCTAAAATCACAGTGGCTAAGTCATCCAAGGGCAGCATGTGGACCCTCCGTGAAGGCTTGCCTGCCATCATGTCTGCTAAAGTTGCTTCCTAGTGAGAGGCCACAGCCTCTCATCTGCTCCTATTGTCCCAGCACACACTGTGAAGGAGGCTTAGACCCTTGGCCTGACTTGCTTTGTAGAAGGCCAGCTTCCTGTGAGCCATATAGGGCTTACCTGGCCTCCAAGGGCGAGAACACAGTGGGGGAAGGTGGGATTTTTTTGAGGAGGTTGTGTCCAGTGTACAGGATTGATGGATGATTCAGTGTTTCATTAGAGCATCTGGGAGACAGTGTGTCAAAATCTGAGGGCAAAGGTCACAGGAGCTATGGGACATTGGTGGTAGAGATTTAAGAGGCCCTCATGGCTTGTCTCCTAGAAGCATGCAGGAATGTTGTCTTTAACTGGGCAGGTGGGTTGAGCAGGTAGAGGGAATAGGGTGGGGCCCAACATCCTATGGCTTCTACCTCAGCTGTTGAATGATCCATGGTGTTCTGTTTCTATCAGATGTGTCTTGGGGTGGCTTCAGCCTCTTCTCTCCTGTCTGCCCTTGTGTGGTGGCTGTAGTGTGTATGCACCCCACCTAAGGATGCCCTGGTAGGTCTTCCTGGTGTGGAGTCATGTGATCATCCTTCTGTTTCCCAGATGGATTTTTATCAGGAACAGTGACAGGCTACTGGGTGTGTTCTGAGATTTTCTGTCAGGCTAAGCTCTGACAAGATCCAGTTGTAGGAGCTGTGGGTTATCTGCACATACTTTGACCATTCAGCACATTGCTGGGTAGGGCGGTGCATTTTCCAGAGGTTTGTGGGGTGCACAGAGTATAGTGTGTCCTGAGCTGGGCTCCTGGGAAGGGGTGGTATTAGGAGCCCTGCCTGGAGGTCTGTCCTGAAGTTGTCCTGTGCTTGTCTCTTCCAGACCTCAGAAGAGATACTTGAGCATCTGCAGAACATAGTTGACTTTGGCAAAAATGTCATGAAAGACTTTTTGGGGGAGAACTATGTTCATTGTGGGGTAAGTGCTATTTATTCACATCTCAGTTCACATCCAGTTCTGACAATACTGGCATCTCAATGATAGCCCTTATGCACTAAGAATCTTCAAGCTTTCCTCACCTGCTGTGCCATATGGCAGTCACTCAGCCCTGCCAGAGGCTCCTGCATAGTGAAGTTCTCCAGTGAGCACTTGCTATCCTGTGGGATAAGGAATAATGCAGGCCCATTCCTGGATGCTCCTGGAAGAGGCCGTGGATGTGAGCATGGGTGTGAATTGCTATGGATGATACTCAGTGAGGGCCTTAGAAGAAAAGCTTTGAAAACCTTAACATTACTGTTTTGGATTTACTGTTTTGCAGCTGGCCTGTGTTGGGGAGGGACTAGATAAGGGACACTCCTTGGCGCCTGCCTCTCTGACCTGACCTGTCTTGTGAGCTTGGGGCTTTGAAAGTCTCCTCTGTTTTGCGTTTTCTTGGCTGCTGCTGTGTAGCCTGTCCTCCGCATTGTCCAGTGTTGGAGATGTTTGGAGGTCAAGTGTGACCCCTTAGGAGGATTCCTGCAGTTTTTTCACAGGATATGTCCATCGAATAGTGTTTGTACCTCCTCATGTCTTCTTGGACAAAGGTGTTGGAGCTGCCCTCTGCTGGGAGTGATGCTCTCCCTGCCCTGGCATGCTACACTGAGTGGGTGTCTCTGGCTGAGGCTAGGTGAAGGAGGCCAGCTGGGTTCCCTTGAGGAAAGGTCCCAGAAGTTTTGTCCTAGGCAGGTTTCCTTTGTCACTTTGGGGCTCTTTCTGCAGTCACAGTTCTGCCACTCTGAGAACCCAGGGCAGAGAGGAACATGGTTTACACTGCAGAACCAGGCGGGGCTCCAACAGGAGAAGCTGTTGGTGTGGCTGGTCACTGGTGTCATGAGTCCTGGCTGGCTATGAGGAGAGCCAGCTGCCTTTAGGAAACTGAACTGTTTCTATCTCTTAAACCTCTGTGTGTTCTGAAAAACAATAGATCAGCTCTTACTGCCAAATCAGTACATTGATTTTTTTAAAATTACAGCATTTTGGGGATAAAATACATATACTGTGAAATTCACTATTTTAACTGTGTTTAACTGTGCATAGTTCTGAGGCATTAACAGTGTTCAGGACATTGTGTAATCTGTACGTTTTGTATGTTTTCTTACAGGAAGTTGTTCAGCTGCCTTTAGAGTTTGTGAAACAACTGTGTTTAAAAATACAGTGTGAAAGACCAGGTAAGGGTGTTGAACAGTGCTTGCTTTTTGTTTTTGACAGGTCTTTTATGTAGCCCTGTCTATCCTGGAATTCGCTGTATAGACCAGGCTGGCTTTGAACTCACAGAGATCCGCCTGCTTCTGCCTCCCGAGTGCTGGGTTTTAAGGCATGCACTACCATGGTTGTCTTGTTTGTAATGTTAAAAGGCTTTGAAATGTTCAACCCAGGTTAGGTTTAGGCATTTTGTGCCAGTTTTGTGGCCAGAGGCTTAGTTCCCACTCCCATGTCCTGTTTTCTTGTATATGTTGGTGGAGTTTGCTGGCAAGAACCTGACTAAAACTTTTTCTGTCATGGTCATTGATCAGACATGTAAAGTCTTATGTGTTGGTTGTGAAAATGTCTCTTTATCGACCCCATCAGGCAATAATGCTATAGGGTTGTCCACAATTAAATCCTTCCTGATTTGATTCAGAAAGTGTGATAGTGCTTTGGGGTCTGCCGGGGCAGGAGCAGGAGATGGTGGGTTGCTGGACAGTTCATGTCCACAAAGATGGACAGAGGCCAGCTCCAGGGTTCTCCTCCTCTGCCACTGCTCAGGTCCCCATGTCATTCCATACGTAGCTGAGGTGTGATACCTCACAGTGGCAAGAACTATGCTGCACTTGTAGAGGCTGCTGGGTTAAGTCTGCTCTTTGGAAGGGGACGCTGGTCCCGAGGTGCCAAGAGCCCGGTTCCAGCAGTCATGTTGAAGTGACATAGCATCACGAATTAGAAAAAGCATCAAGAGTTGAAAGGAAGTGGCTGTGGTATACTTTTTCTCCCTGTTCCTGTGCAAAGAGAGTGGTGGAATTAGGGACCATCCAAGACTTTTCTCACTTCTGACTCTAGTGCACATTTTAAAGCTCCCCAAAGTCCTGTTCAGGGTTAAAAACTGGCTAGGACTTTAGACCTTGGTTACGTGGCTATGATTTATACCATGGAGTATAAGGATGAAAACTGCCAATTGAAGAGGTGGAGTTGGGGTCCTGCAGAGTCTGAACATCCCCTCCTACAGTGATTGTATGTGACAGCACACTGATGGTTGCCTTCAGGAAACCCTGGAAACCTTGACAGGGCTGACCTTCTGCTGATTAGCTCCTCTCTTCCTCCTATAGGGTTAGCAGTGTGTGGCCTAATCATTTGTCCTAGCTTTCCTGCTTCTCTATTGCCTGCCTGAGGCTATCCTCTCTTGGAACCCTCCCCCACAGGACTCTTGTATTATAGGGCTGTCTCCTGTCTTGACCCTCAGGTGTGACTCTTGTCCTGTCTTCCAGAGTCTCGTTGTGACAAGGACCTGGACACACTCAGTGGTTATGCTATGTGCCTTCCCAATTTAACCAGACTTCAGACCTACCACTTTGCAGAGCACCGGCCGATTCTGTGTGTAGAGATTAAGGTGAGTTTTCATTCATGGTAGGATGACCCTGCAGGTAAAGGGAAAGCTGCTCTCAGGCAGTGTGAGTTCAGCCTTTCTCAGGAGCTCAGCTTGTTTCTTTTCCACACCTTCCTGGTGTTAACAATGGGGAAACCTACCCCACACATCTGCACTTGGAAAGCTGTGGTTAGGGGTCACCAGGAAGGAAGCATGTTGGGTCCCCTTCTGTAAAGGGTGCACCTCAAAAGCTCAGTTTTGGCCATGTGCTTCCTGCTTCCTGCATTGAAGACCCAAATGTAGGGAGCCCTTTGACTAGAAGACACTGCTTTCTGTTCTGGAGGGCTTTCCTAGAGGCACAGAAGCCTGTGTGCTCTTCAAAGGTTCCTGTGCACTGGAGGTCTCAGACTGAGAAGCCCTTACTTCAGCTGCCTAGGCTGAGTAGTTGACTAAGTGCCCTAGAAGGCTTCCCCACCCCAGAGAACCATCACTTCTCCTCTTCCTTCTCACCTCTGAGAAGCAATGACCCTGGGGCATGCGTTGGCCCAAGTACTTGGGCCTTGTGATCCTTGTGGGGCTGGACGTTATGTCTCTCCAGCGACATTGTCCAGAACACTAAGCTCAGGTTGTGTGGGCTGACAACATGCCGCTGGGATCCCTGACGTTCTAGAAGCCTAGCAACTATCAGATGGGCGCCTTGCAGGCCCTACATAGTGACAGTGGGAACAAAGGTTCTGCTTCTTGGAGCTGGGAGCCCTTGGAGCTGGGAGCCCTAGGCCCATCTCCACTCCTTCCAGCCTGCCAGTGAGAGTACAAAGCTGCTCTGTGTTATGCTCCTGCCAGCCAGGCAGGCAGAGCGCCACTGGTACTCCCAGCCAGGGGGCTGCCCTTTTGTCCCTTGGAGGCAGAGAGGCGTATATTGTGAGGAAAGCTGAAAGCACAATCGCTGCGGACATTTCTACCTGGTGCTTTTCTTCTCCATCTCATGATATGTGTGTGTTGAGAAGTATGTGATCCCTCCCTAAACATTTTTTCATTTATTTTACAGCCAAAATGTGGGTTTATTCCTTTCTCTAATGATGTGACCCACGAGATGAAACACAAGGTGTGCCGATACTGCATGCACCAGCACCTCAAGGTGAGAGCCGAGCCAGGTGCAGGAGGCAGAGCACAGGGCGTCTGGGCCTGAGGGGAAGGAAGCCACTGGAGTTTTCAGAAGACTAAAAGGAATTGTTGATAATCCTTTTCATAAGTAGCTCAGATTTACTTTATTTTTTAAGAGTTTTGATCTGTTTTGTTTGGAATGTATTTTGTACACGTGGAGGTCAGAGGACTTGTGTTGGTTCCTTCCTTTCGCCTGTGAGGTCTTAGGGTCAGACTGTTTATGTAGTGCTGGCTGGTTATTAAGTGGCAGGCACCCTGCCACCTGAGCCACAGCCCCAGTCCACGTGTGTGTGGTTACCCCCTCCTGCTTCTCCCTTGAAGCCCCACTTTTTCCCCTCTTGGGGCTCCATTCTAGGTTCTAGTTTCCCTGGCCTTTGAGCATATCCCCATGTGAATATGCAGGGATAGAGATTAGAGAGGCTCTGCTTGTGACATAGCTGGACTATTAGGCGTTCTGAGCTTGAATTTCACGTGTTTTCCATTCCCATCCATTTTCCTGCAGCTTTTATTTTCCTTGATGCTTTTTCCCCCACTTCAAGTTTGTCATGGCCAAGTTGCTGTGCTCTGTGTATTCAGATTGTCAGTGCCTTAGAGATGTGATTAGCAGGTGCTTCTCTGTTTTTCTTGGTGGGTAGTGTCTTTTTAGGCATGCATGCGTGTAATTAAGTTCACTTAATCTTTTTTTTTTTTTCTTTTGTTGTTTGTGTCTTGATGTTGTAGCCAAGCAGTCACTGCCAAACCCAATGGTGGGACTCTTCCCCGTTTTCTTCTAGAGTTTTCATTCTTGATTTTAGATTGCAGCCATTTTGAGTTAGTTTTGTGTATGGTGGGTAAGTGTCCAGTTTCATCCTTTTGCATATAGATAGCTGTCTGATTGTCTCAGTGTCTGTGCCTGTCCTTTCCTCTAAGCATTGGTCCTGGTACCCTTTTCCAAGATGTTGGACGTGTGGATGAGGGGCTCTTCTCTGTCCTTTTATTGGTGTATTTGTCTGTCTTCTTGCCAGTTCCACACTACTTAGGTTACTGTAGTTATTTATGTTGGATGATTTTTTTTTTTTTTTTATTGCTGATTCAGTGTTACAAGAATCCTTCCCTTTTCTCCTTCCTTCTCCCTCTCTTGTTTTTTTTTTTTTTTTTTGGTTTTTCGAGACAGGGTCTGTGGCTTTGGAGGCTGTCCTGGAACTAGCTCTTGTAGACCAGGCTGGTCTCGAATTTACAGAGATCTGCCTGTCTCTGCCTCCCGAGTGCTGGGATTAAAGGCATGCGCTACCACTGTCCGGCTCCCTCTCTTGCTTTTTAAAGACAGGGTCTTGTAAGGAGTAGGTTTTTCATCCCGCTGCTGGTCTTGTCCCCGCCGCCGCACCAGCCCTAATTAATACACCGAGACTCTGTATTTGATATAATGCTGTTGGCCAGATACTAGTTTCTTATTGGCTAGCTCTGTCTTAAGTATTAACCCATTTCTGCTAATCTATGTATTTCCACGTGGTCTCTCTTAACCTCGGAGAGCCAGCTGGCGTCCAGCTCTCTCCTGACTCTCCATCTTGACTCCTCCTTACTACTTCCTCTTTCCTCCTTTCTCCTAGTCCCTCCTATCTTCCTTTCCTATTGGCCAACAGTGTTTTATTCATTAACCAGTATGAGAAACATATTTACAGAATGACATCTCCCATCAGGGTCTCATACAGCTCAGGTTGGCCTTGAACCTGTAGGTGACGATGACCTCCACCTCCTGGGAGTGTAAGCATATTCAACACCCAGTGAACAGTCACAGCTTCTCTCTTCTTTACTCAGTAGAGCTACTGAAGCCTTCTAGTTAGTCTTCACTTAAGTTATGCTTTTCAACTACATATTTAGTTATTACATGTATTTTTATTATTTTAAATAATGTGTATGCTTATATCTGTGTGTGGATATGTATGAGGTGTGCAGACACAGGCAAAACACCTATACACATAAATTATTTTTTCAAAAGGAAAATCTTTAAAAATTTGTTCTTTGAGTTGGGCAGTGGTAGTTTGAGCCTTTAATCCCAGCACTCCAGAGGCAGAGGCAGGCGGATCTCAGTGAGTTTGAGGCCAGTCTGGTCTACAAAGAGTTCCAGAATAGCCAAGATTACTCAGAAAAATCATCTCAAAAAAAAAAAAAAGTTCCTTTGTTCTTTAATAACTTCATATATAAATATTTCATATATTCTGTTCATACCACCCCCACCCCCTATCTCTTATCTGCAGCCCCTTTTAATTGTTACTGTTTTAAATTAATCTGTTATTTGTATATGTGTGTATACATATGGTGTGTATGTGTATACAACCTGAGTGAGGAAGTAAAGGACCACGTTCAGGAGTCACTTCTCTGCCCTGTGAGGCAGGGTTCTGTCATGTTATTATTGCTTATTCCAGTCAAGCTGGATTGCAAGCTTCCAGAAGATTCTGTCTGTGTCTTCCATCTTGCTGCAAGATTTTGTGTGTGTGTGTGTGCGCGTGCGCGCGCGTGCGCGCACGTGTATGTGCATGCATGCTTAATCTTAGCAGGGTGTGGACAGTTTTGGGTTACCTTTCTCTTCCATGGAGCCTCAGATGAGCTCAAGAGAGTGCTTAGGGCCTTCTCTTCAAAGTCTGTTGATGGTTTTCTAGATTCCCGGATGTGTTGAATTTACAAAGCCTCCATGCACACCCTCACTCCTCAGCTTTTCCTTTCTCAGTTTTAGGTCGCATTTGCTTGCCCCAGTGTTATTCACTGTGTAAGGAAGCCATGAAGGTAAACGACAGCCTCTAGATTTTTTTGACAAATGCCCCAGAAAAGGTGTCTGCAGTTGGTGAGCTCCCAACCGGGTCAGTAAAGACACCGTGCAAGTGCAGCCTTCCTGGGACTGAGAGGCAGGGCAGGTAATGGCAGTGCCCTGGGCTAAGGCTGTGGATGTGCCTGCCCTGTTCTGTGTTCTCCATGGAGGCTCCTGGTTTGCACTGTATGTTTAACAGTCTCATGTTTGTGTGTTGTTACCCTAGAATATATGTGCACGCACACACACACACACACACACACACACACACACAGAGAGAGAGAGAGAGAGAGAGAGAGAGAGAGAGAGAGAGAGAGAGAGAGTTACTCTAGAACAGTCTGGAAAGACAACCAAACCAATAACATGAATCAACAGAGAAGGAGGGCACTCCAACTATCTGTTATAAGTGGTCATTTGTTTCATAATTTTAAGATTCATACTTATTAAACAACCTATCATATAAGCTGGGCATAGTAGTACATGTAAAAACTAGCAAAATTTGCCAGAATAATACATTTTGAAACCTCAGATAATGTCTAAAGATCTTTAAAGATATGGGGAACATTTACTCAAGAAAACCAGCTCAGAAACCAAGCGGTGGTAGCACACACCTTTAATCCTAGCACTCAGGAGGCAGAGGAGGGTATCTCTGTGAGTTTGAGGCCAGCCTAGTCTACTGCATGAATTCCAGGGTAGCCTCCAAAGCTATAGAGAAACCCTACTTCGAAAAACCAAGATAGATAAATAGGCAGGCAGGCGGGCAGATAAAATAAAAAATAAAAGATAACCAGCTCAGGAAGTGGAGAGAAGGCTTGGTGTTTAAGAGCACTGGTTGCTCTTACAAAGACCTCATGTTCCATTCCCACAATAAACATGGGTGCTTATAACTGTTATTCCAGTTCCAGGGTTCTGACACCCCCTTTCTCATTTCTGTGGCATCAGGCATAGAGTATATGCACACATGCAAGCAAAACTCTCGTACATAAAATAAAAATCCATCTAAAAAAGAAAGAAAATCAGCTAAATCTAAATAAATAAGAACAGGGAGCTTGACACTTTTTAAATCTCATTGTGTACCCTGTGGAACTCTCTATTTAGACCAGGCTAGCCTTGAACTCACAGAAATCTGCTTACCTCTGCATCTCAGATACTAGGATTAAAGGCATGCAACACCACGTCCAGTTTCTATTTGACATTTTAAATGTCCTATTCTCATCCCTCTGTCTATCATAAAACACCATGACCACAACTGATATAGGAAGAAATGGGGTTATTTCATCTTATACTTCAGGTCTATCACTGAGGGAAATCAGGGCAAGAACTCAAGTAGGGAATGATCCAGAAGGCATGAACTGAAGCAGAAGCCATTGAGGAGTGTTGCTTATTGGCTTGCTAACCATGATTTGCTCAACCTGCTTATAAAACCCAGGACCACCCATCCAGAGGTGACACTTTGTGTGGGATAACACTGCCTCCTATGGAACTGGCCTTCCCACATCAGTCATTAATCAAGAAAATGTTGCACAGGCTTAGTCACAGGTTAATCTGGTAGGAACATGTTACGAGTAGTTTTCCTGTCAGCCCCAAAATAACACACAGAGACATTGTATTAGATATAAAGCTGTTGGCCTGTTACTAGCATTTCTTATTGACTAGCTCTGTCTTATTAACTCAATTCTATCAATGTAAGTATTTCCACGTCGTCTTATCTTACCGGAGACAGGGTCTGGACCTCTTAAGTCTCTACATCTTGAATCTCTATCTCTACTACCTCTCCCAAAGTCCTCCTTGTCTCCTAGTCCTGCCTATCTTGCCTTCCTATTGGCCAACAGGGCTTTATTCTTTAACCATTAAGAGAAACATATATACAGAATGACATCTCCCATCATCTCCTCTTTCCTGTCTAAATAAAAAGAAGGGTTTTAACTTTAATGTAGTAAAATATATAACAAAACAGTTATCAAATAAGAACTATTGTTAACAATACGCATACAATCAAGCAGTGGTGCCTCGTCCCATGTCTTGTGTTGTCGGAGCATGCAGACATGCTGACAAGACACAGAAGGATTGTGTTATTTGTACGACTTCTGCCCAGTGCTCCCTCCACATTAAAGTGATCTTTGGGGATTTTGTGTTGCATGTTTTTTTTTTTCTCAGAATGTGTTTGGATAAATGTGTGCACATGTAAGTAAACCTTTAAAGCAAACATGACATCACATTATAGGTGTTCTGCCAATTGAATGAATATTCTGCCAGGTCAAGGCTGCTGCTCATCTTAGATTATGCTGTTTTGTGAGTTTTATTTGTAGTCACAGACAAAATGTTTGATACTATCATATTGGTGTTTTAGTCCATCCATCTTTTGAAGTGGCTGCCTTCGTACACTCATTCATTGTATTCGGGTCCTGCCAAGTGAATAGCTCTCTTTCCTCCTGCAGTAAACATCCTAATACCTGCAGCAAATGCTGTGTCCTATCCCTGGTGCCTCTTTGCTCTGTGTAGTTATTTTAGATTAGAGTTGCTAATTTAGGGATGTATGCATTTTAAATTTTGGTGGTTACAATAAAGGGTTGTGCCAAGTTGTCCTTCATCTGGCAATGTAAGATTGCATGTTCAGTGTCCTTCTCCTTGCTGTTAGCAGCTTAGAGACTCGCTGTTCTCACCACCAATCCTTCACATGCCTGCTGCTTTCTTCCTGCTCACAGGAGGGCTGAGCTGGAAGTGATTGAGACTGAGGGGTAGCTGGAATTTCTTAGGGTGAGGGGTTAATTGAGCTCCTTCCTACTCAGGGATGTACCCCTGAGACCTTTCCCAGGTCAAGGCTGCTGCTTGTCTTAGATTATGCTGTTTTGTGAGTTTTATTTGTAGTCACAGACAAAATGTTTGATACTATCATATTGGTGTTTTACCAGGTAGCAACTGGAAAGTGGAAGAAAATAAGTAAATACTGTCCCCTTGACCTCTACTCAGGGTAAGAGCCACTTCTCATTTGTTGCCTTGGTTGGGTGGTGCCTGCTAAGGGATAGCCTGCGGGGTAGCAGTTTGGAGGGTTATTTTGTGAGGTGTTGATGGTATGTATGTGAGCAAGGAGGTAGGGATTAGAGGTGTGTTCTATGAAGTGGACTTGGCATCTTCTATGAGGGAGGACCTGGGGGCCATGAGGTGAGGTGAGGAGGATGGGTATTTTGTATTGTGGAGAGACTAGGGTGTATTCTGTAAGGTGGATGTGAGTATTATCTGAAGTGGGATATGTTCTGTGAGGTGGGAGTGTTCGTGAGGTCTGAAATATCTAAGAAGTTCTGTGAACTTGTAAACGTATGGGGTTCGGGGAGGTGGGGAATGGGAAGTATTCTGTGAGGTGGAGATGGGGCCCTTGCTCTGTCTGAAGGGCTTTTTGCCCATTCTAGAAAACAAAATGTTGCTGTTTTTGCTGTGGGAATGTCAGGTTGTCAGTGCATTAAGGGAGGATCACGATTGATTTGCCTGTGCACCCAAGGGAGCATGTTATGAAGAAAACAATAATATGGGGGGCAGGCTCTATTGAGAATTCATAACTTGTCAACCCTGAGTCAGGAGCTGTCCTTGGAATGCTCATAGTGCAGGCTTTCCAGAGCTGTCTGTGGTGCCAGTGCTGACTTGTCTGTCCTTGGCACATGGTCTGCACTCCTTGTTTGGGGTGGGTTTGCCTCCCTGGGAGCCCTGTAGATTCCATGTGGGGGTAAGAAAGGGGCTATGTTCAGGGATACTGGTGGAGATACCTGGGTAAGGTAAGGCCTGGAACATGGGTGGCAATGAGGAAGAGACTACAGGTGCCAGTTGCTTATGAGTAGGGCAGAGGGCAGGAGGGGCCCAGTCCCACAGCTCCCCAAGGTGGAGGGAGGGTGAAAGGTTCCACATTCCTGCTGTCTTAAGCTTCCTGCCCTTCCCAGGGTCTGTCACAGCATCTGATGATGACTAAGTGCCCCGAGTGCTTGCTTCAGCCTCTGGAAGCTGCAGCTGAGGAGCAAGAAGGATGAGACGGAGCTAGATGGGCTCTGGGTGACTGGTGTGCCTTGGCCTTCTGTTCCCCCTATATCTGCAGGACTCCTCATGGCTGCCTCTGGGCCATAGACCCAGCTCCCCTGATGTGCTTAGGGCTACAGTTACTGGATGAAGGTAGCTCTAGGTCCCAGCAGTCTGGAGCTGTGTGTATGGATATGTGTGGAGACAAGCCCGGCCCACTGCCTTCAAATCCTTTCTGCTTTGTCCTTCCAGAAACAAGCAGCGCATGCACTTTGCCTTGAAGAGTCTGCTGCAGGAGGCGCAGAACAATCTGAGGATATTTAAGGTGAGAGCTCTCCATTCCATGGTGGCTCCCTGGCCACAGGTTCTGTGAGCAAATACATTGGGGTGTGCAGGCTGGTTTGCCTCAGACCAGCTCTCTGTGCCTTGTCATTCCAGGAGGAGGGGACAAGGCAGGGTTAGCCTTGGCAGGAAGTGGCGGCTGTGGTCATGCTGGGAATGTATCTCTAGAGTCCCCTTTGCTATTGTCCTAGTGGGCAGCAAGCTGGACTTGAGGTAGCATGTGGATTGGATGAAGGAGCAGGACTGAGAATGGGCTTCTCAAAGCCTGTGTGTTGCTTGGTCTAGGAAAATGACTGCTGAGCTAGAGGTGCTGTCCTGTCTTGCTGCTGTATGGCTGGTGGCTTCATGAAGAGGGTGGGATGAGGGCTGGTGTTCACCAGATCTAACAGAAGAATTTCCTTGACCTGGAGGCTGGTCAGAATAATCAGCATCCTTTCTTGGTCGTGTCCATACCCCAGATCCAGAAAAAAAAAAAAAAAAAAAAAAGGAAGACAGCTTTGTATGGAGATAGGACAGCCTTGGGGTCAGTTCTCTTTCCACAGTGGGTTCTGGGGATCGAATTAAGGCTGCCACTGAGTGACCTCTTTCCCCTAATTTTTTCACTCTGTTTAAGAGATTGGGAGGGCTGGAGAGATGGCTCAGAGGTTAAGAGAGCACTGACTGCTCTTCCAGAGGTCCTGGTTCAATTCCCAGCAACCATAGGGTGGCTCACAGCCATCTGTAATGAGATCTGGTGTCCTCTTCTAGTGTGCAGGCATACATGCAGACAGAACACTGTATACATAATAAATAAATCCATCTTGAGAGAGAATGGGGGGTGGAAATTAGGAGCCATGCATGGTGGCACAGGCCTTTAATACCAGCCCTCAGGAGGCAGAGGCAGGAAGATCTCTGAGTTTGGGGCCAGCTTGATCTACAAAGCTAGTTCCAGGGCAACACAGAGAAACCCTGTCTGGAAAAACCACAAGAGATTAGAAACCTGGCATTTAAATCCTGGAGATAAATCCCTTTAACTTTGGAGCCCATTTCTGAATCTGTCAGACCTTATTTAGGTATCTGGTCTGCTGCTTCTGTAAAAATCAGCGTGGAAGAAGCTAGAGATTAGCCAGCACTAGAGATGGCTTAAGGAAAGTGATCTGTGATGGCTTTTAAAATATTTTAAAAACTTTTTTGTTTTGTTTTGTTTTTTTTCTGGACAGGGTTTCTCTGTGTAGTCCTTGCTGTCCTGGAACTCCCTCTGTAGATCAGGCTGGCCTTGAACTCACAGAGATCCATCCACCTGCCTCTGTCTCCCAAGTACTGGGATTAAAAGTGCGTCACCGATGCCTTGCTTAAAATGAAAAATGAAAAAAAAAAATCTCTTTTACTTTGTGTGTGTGTGGAGGTCACAGGACAACTGACAGTCCTATCTTTCCATCATGTGGTCCTTGGCTTGATGGCAAGCACCCTCACGCACTGAGTCATCTTGTTGGCTTGGTAATGCTTTGTAAAGTGGCAGATAGCAGGCAGTGAGTTCAGTGGTGAGCACTGGCAGCTCTCGGTCTCACTGGTTCTGATGCTGTACTTGTACATTCGCTGCTCACTCACATTCTGCAAACAAGCAAAGCAGAAAATTCCCAAAGCTCTGATGGTGTGGTCAGTGATCCCATATTGGGTACTTGTGGCAAGAGACAGTGTTGGGTTCAAGGAGCGTGGACTTTTTTTTATAGAGTTATTACCTAGGTTGTGGCTCTGCTAGATGCCCCAGGAGATCCTTGAAGGGTCACATTTGTATGTGCAAACTCTATCTCTGGGTTTCACATTTACAATGTCCCTCAAGTCTAGACCCTTAATGCTGGGGTGAGGCCTTGCTACGAGGACTCCCTTGGCCACTTTTGGGCCTGGAGGAGGGGCCATCTTCACCATGGGCATGAATGGTTCTACTCTGGATGTCAGTTGACTAACTCGGCTCCACTGTGTTCACCCTCTTCCGCCTGACTCGCATGGTGAGCAATGCCTTAGTTTGTCCCTTCGATGGCACCTACACAGGAACCTCTAGAGAGGACCCCCAGGATCCACTGAGGAGAAACTACCCATACCTCTCAAGGACAGAGACTGTTCTCTTGGCTGTTATTGCTCTCCTGAGACCTTAGCTTCACACTCCCACACATTGTTAGTGTCTTAGAGGGTCAGCTTAGCTGCTGCTTTCTGAAGGCGTTTCCACTCTGGGGAAACTGATGTCTTTGGTAAAGAGCCTTACAGGTGCTGTGTTATGTCTGCTCGGACTGCATGTGGACAAGTTGCCAATGGTAAGGGTCTGGAGGGAGCTCTGAGGGTCCACCATGTGGTTTAAATATGAAGGCATATAGTTCAGAGAGTTGTGAGATGCTCCTGGTGTCCACAGCTCAGGCTCTTAATCACAACCCCATTGTTAGCAGTGGGCAGCATGTGTCCTTGCTTGAGCGCTGGGAATGACTAAGTCTGGATGCTGTGTTGTAAGGAGCATCTTTTTGGGGTTCTATGAAGAAGGTCAACAGTGTTAAGACAGGAATGGTTCCCTGTCAGTGATCTGGTCACTTCTCTTACCACAGGACTCGGCTCTGAGGCTTCCACACACTCTGGGGTCTGTAGGACTGCTTGGGCCTTCAAGAAACTGGTGATTTGTGGACGCCTGTGGCTTTATGCTCAGTATTTGCTGCAGACATACATGCTATGCGATCGCTGTCTGAGGGGTCAGTCCAGGGTGCTGGCCTGAAGCTTTGGAACCTTTCTTCTTTTGACTCATGCTTAGTGACCCAGCACAGAGAGTAGGGTTCTTCAGAGGAGCCTGTGTGCAGCAGTCCTGATTAGGCCTGCCCCTGCTTCTGTTTTTTGTCAGCTTGTGTGATCCATCTCCCTTTCTTCTTTTCCTGCCTAAAGAATGGCGAGCTGATCTACGGTTGCGGTGATGCCCTGAGCCCTGTGGCTGACTTGAAAGAGCTTGCGCACCACCTGAAGCCCTTCTTCTTCCCTTCCAATGGCCTGGCCAGTGGGCCTCACTGCACGAGGGCTGTGATCCGGGAGCTGGTGCATGTTATCACCAGGGTGCTGCTGAGCAGCTCAGACAAAGGCCGAGCAGGTGCCCTGAGGCTTGGGCTCCAGGGCCCACGGGTCTGTGAAGCCAGCCCATTCAGCAGGAACCTACATCACCAAGGTAGGGCCTGGCCTTCCCCAGGTGCATTGAGACTATCCCTCCCCATAAGTAGTCAGGGTGGCACCTACAAAGTGACCTTTGTATCCCTGCCTGGCTTCCTGACACCTCTGGGGTTGCTGTCTAGTTCTGTCATGGTTCTACAGAATGAGGCTTAGCTAACTCAGGGTTGACACTTACTTTTCACCTTGAGCTGGGCTTATAAGCTGCTTGACATTCTTGGACTATGTGGTTTCTAGAAATACTGCTTGTCTGTTGTGTGTTCTCTGCAGTGAGTCATTGCTTTCAAATGTACTTTTCCCTTTTGATCATCATCTTGACTTTGGATGACTTCTGTTTGTAAGACAAGAACTGAGACCAGGAGCCCTTTGTTGTGGAGCTAAGCGCTGTGGAGTGAGGACAGGTTTACAGGGTCCCTGGCTCCAGGTTGCCATCCTGGTAAATAGTAGTGGGGGTGGATCAGCCATGTCATGGCAGTGTTGTGATGCCCCATGAGTCAGGTCAGGTGGGACAGTGGCCTGTGTCCTTCAGGAATTCCACAGGCCTAGACTTATTGTCGCTGCCCCGTGCTTTTTTTTTTTTTTTTTTTTTTTTTTTTTTGAATCAGGGTTTCTCGTGTAATAGCCTTAGCTGCCCTAGAACTCTCTCTGTAGACCATGCTGGCCTCGAACTCACAGAGATCCGTCTCTGCCTCTGCCCCCCAAGTACTGGTATTAATGCCAACAATTTTTTAAATGATTTTTTTTTCAAAACTACAAGTGAATGTTTTGGGATTTGTTTTTGTTATGAAAGTGGTTCCTTATTGTTGAAACTAAACCTATAATCTGGGTGCATCACTGTGGAATGTTTTTGGAAGGACACAGATCAGATAGCTGCTGGCTGGCACTCAGGTGATCTGGGGACACCTGAAGCTTCACTAACAGACCTTCCTGACACTGAGGTGCAAACAGGCCTAACTCATCGGTGAGCAATTTAAAACAATGAAGTCATACTCAAGTTTTCTTGTAATCCAGTGTTTTTCTTAAATAGCATAAATCTATCGGCACATGTAGGTTTTTATCTTTTAGCTGCCATGCCTGGGCTAGGCATTCACTGTATGGGTATCCTGCTATCTTGATACAGGGCATCTGTTGTGTAGCAGAGGGCATCTTGGTGGAGACCTGAATAGACATTGTTCCCTCCCGTCTTTGCCTTTAGTCAGTTCTTTTCTGAAACAGTGATGTCAGGCCCCAGCTGAGATGACACTGTACATATCATTGTGAGAGAGCCCAAGTGAAGGATGGAAGGAACTTTCTTTTCTCATTTGTCCCAGTGAGGACAGGACCTTGCCAGTGGCCTTAACCACTGTCCATCACTCTGCATGTGTAGTTTGTATTGTGATAGCCAGACCTGGTCCTTCTTGATGTGGGCTTAATGATTTTGACTCTGGAAACCGGTCCCAGTTGGTCTCGAAGGTTCAAGGATGTTGGTATGATTGATCTTTTGCAGTTCTGGGCCTTATTTCATGTGAATGATTATCTTTAGGCTTACATATAAAGTGACTTCTAGAGCAGGGGATGGAGTTAAAGGATATTCTGGGGAGGTGTTTGGACAGCACAGGCCCAAAGGGAGGCACAGTCTCTATCATTTTTGTGCATAGAGCCACTGGGCACTTAGGGTGGTCTGTGCTGTCAACCTTGTAACTTTATGAGGTGTGTAGCATCTGCCTGTAGTGCTGGGCTGAGGCCAGGTGGGTAAGCTCAGGGGGAGCTCTGCTATCTGTGCGGCCTGTGTCTCCCTCCACAGTCTTAAGGTTTGATAATGAACTGCTCTCGTTCTCCCCTGATGTTCTTGGTAGGAAAAAACACCCCAGAGCACTCGGGGTTACCGAAGGGCTGTCTTCTGTACAAAACCCTCCAGGTGCAGATGTTGGACCAGCTGGACATTGAAGGCCTCTACCCTCTATACAACCGGGTTGAGCGCTACCTGGAGGAGTTTCCTGAGGAGAGGTGAGGCTGGCACCAGAGGAAGCCATGAGGCTTGGCTGGTGAAGGTTGCCTGAACTCTAGAACAGAATGAACCTCCCAGAGCCTGATTCCAGGAGGTCCTTACAACCAACTCTCTGCCTAGGAAGTTGTGTGTGTGTGTGTGTGTGTGTGTGTGTGTGTGTGTGTGAGTGTGAGTGTGATGTGTGTGTGGCAGGGGTGGGGTGGAGTGCCAGGGTCCATAGGAGATTGTTGGTCTCTCACTAAGACACTTGTAGAAATTAAGCATATATGAATGTGATCATTCAAAAAAATCCTGTGTCAGGATCTGGCCTGCAGAGGGCAGTGTTATCCCACAGGTTGCTCTTAGAACCCTGGCTTGGCAGTGCCTGAGCTTTTCTGACTACCACATTTAGGGCCCTGGCCTGCATTGTGTGTCCCCAGGTCCACACCTGTAGTGTCTGATAGACAGGATGGTCTTTGTATCTCATTGGCTTTTGCCTAAGGGTGTGTATGTGGACTAAGCCTCCACCTCCCTGAGCCCTGGGGGTTGTTGAAGGTCTTGATGGTAGAATCAGGCTTAATGAGAGAACACAGTAGATCTCTTAGCTGGCTTTTGACAGGAAGCATGTGCTCACTAGACTGTGCTGTGTGATACAGAGTGATTAGTGAGTAAAAGTCTCCAGGACCTCTTCACCCTGTTTATTTGGTCTTGGTGGTTTTTTTTAATCCCCCCCCCCCCAGGAAAACATTACAGATAGATGGGCCTTATGATGAAGTATTCTACCAGAAGCTGCTTGATTTGTCTACCGAGGATGATGGGACAGTGGCCTTTGCATTAAGGAAGGTGAGTAGACCATTGAGAAGCACTGTGTATTCCTGAGGTCTCAGCCCTCAGGGTTTTCCTACCCCTCCCTTCCCCGGCAGCCACAGCCCAGACTTCAGAGATTTGAAGCAGAGAGGCTGCAGCGTTTTTCCGATGGGCTGGGGCAGCAGATGGAAATGCAGGGTCTGAGGGATTTTTCTTGGCTCTGCCTTCCCTGACTGTCACAGACCAGAGGCAGGCCCTAGTGCTTGGTGGTCCTGGGCCACACCCTTGGGATCCTGATGACTGTCTTCCCTGGTAAAGAGCTAATGCTGTATCTGTCTGAGGCTTGAGAGAGTCTTACAGAACTGAGGCCACAGAGGTTGAGGTGCAGGGTAGAGTTTCCTTAGGCTGGGGGAACTCCACAGCAGAAGCAGCATGAGCAGCTGTGAGTACCTGGAGGGAGGAAGAAACAGCAGAGTGCCCTCCCCATTCTAGAGGAGACCTCTGAATGAGCGTAGATTACTTTTAAACTTTCTTAATTCTCAGGTAAGTGTAGTCTTACAGCCATCACACAGCTTCCTAGAACTGGCTGAAAGAAATCCATTGGGAACATACATAGTGCTTGTGCCTAGGTACTGACCCTGAGGTGGGCTGCTGATAGTCTACTTTTCATGTCAGATGTTCTCATTACATGCCCTCATGGATACTTACCCAAAGGAATGAGGGCTCACCTTACACTGTACAAAAGAACTGTAGCAGCCGGTGTTTGCAGTACATGACTCTACTAGGTTGGAAAATATTGGTGTGGCTACATTTGCAGCTCCACTGCATTTGGTGCATGGATGGACCAGGGGAACGCTTCATGAAGTTCAGAGTCCCTGTGGTGGGGGCTGCAGAGTCCACAGGTGTGTGTGGACTTGGAGAATCTGATAGGTTATATCAAGGCCATGCTCACTTCTCATCATTTTGCTGTAGCTTTCAAGATATTACTGTTGATGGAAACTGGGCAGAGAGCTTGAGGGCTCAGGGTTAGAACATGGAGCTGTGTGCTTGCAATCATCTTTCTCTCTTCATTAAATAATGTTTTAAAAATGTATTTGGTGGATGGGTGTGTGCCATGGTAAGAGTGCAGAGGTCATGTTCAGCTCTATTTTTGTTAATACCATGATGGTTCTTGGGGTTGAACTCAGGTTGTCAGGTTTTGCAGCAAGTGCTTTTTACCCCGAGATGTCCCATCAGCCCTCTTTTTCTGTTTTTGAGTCAGTGTTTCACTGTGTAGCCGGGGTACTGCTAGCTAGGCCTCAGTCCTCTGAGTATACCACATGCAACTGCTCCATTTCTCTTTTAGGGATGGATATAGGTTCAGGTAGTTGAAACTGGAGACGGTGCAAATAAAGCTGAAACTGAGGAGTAGTGAGCCGAAGGTAACCTAGTGCAAAAGCTCTTCTGCTTTATTAGCCCTGCTCTTGTAGCTCAGGAATATCCATCAACAGGGTACAAATGAGAGGGAGTATGTTGTGTCTTGGGAAAAATTATCCCAGAAACAGGGGAAAGGGTGAGGTGAGGCTTCCCATCAGTGTGCTGACTTGTATGTTCCATTATTTAGTAGCTTTAGCCTTTCTTCGCTCCACTGGTTTGGAAGCTAGCATCTGTATTCTTTCCATGATGGTGGGTCCAATTCACCATCCCTATTTAAAGTGTAAAGCTACTCGATTGTTTGTGGCTCCACATGATACAGGACTGGGGGTACTTTAATTAGTTGTTTTTCCCAGTGTGTGTGCACTTACCATTTGGTATTGTTTATTTTAGGTTTTCTTTTGGGGGGGGTGGCGGTGGCCAGCATGCTAAGGCAAGCACTCAACCAGTTAGCTATAGCTATTTTTCATAGCCCCAGTTTAGTATTTAGACACGTTTGTCTAGATTTATTCTTATGTGGGAGCCTTAACATTGCCTGACTTTCTCATCACTCAGATCAGTCCCCTTTGTCCCTTTTTTCTTTAGCAACAATTTCATGCCATGTCCTTCACTCACAATCATATCACTTTAAAAAAAATGCCCCTTGTGTATCATTATCTCTGCCCCTGCAGTCCTGAGCAGCTTCAGTGTTTCCGTAAGTATGGCATATAAACAGGGCAGTCAGTGTGTGAGCCTTTGTGTCCAGCTTTGACTTAACAACTTTCAGACTTCACTACCTCATCCTCTTTCATGGCTCGAGTTCCACTAAAGTGCACGTATTATATAATATAGACACCTGCCCATCAGTTGACTGACATTTCCGTTGTTTCCTCTTTTCAGTGCTCTAATCTGTGCTGTTGTAAATCTTTGTGTACAAGCTTTTATTCTACCATACATTTTTTCCCCCCTGTGGTATGGAAGTGGAGTTGCTTGGTCCAAATGGTAACACCTTGTGTGTTGTCTGGGCTAGCTTCAAACTTGAATCTTCCTGTCTCCATCTCTTGAGTGGCTGAGATTACAGGTATGCACCATACACCTAGCCTCCTACTTAGTCTTTTCTGGGGGGGGGGGGGTGAAGTGGGTGAGTGGTGTGAAGAGGGGTTGAGTTTGGTATTCTTGTTATCTGTAAGCCAACATGTGTTAAAGTCAGTCTCAACAAGGTGTGGTTGTTTTGGAGGAGAGTCCTTGAAAGTTCTCCAGCCTCTGGGTAGTGGTTTTAGTTTGTTACTGTTAAAAGTGATGTTGGGCCATGGATGCAGGAGCTATGCTGTGTAGATGTATCCACTGGGGCTGGGGTTCCCAAGTCTGTTGACTTCTGTGTAGTTGTGGTTTTCTGTGCTGGTCTCCACTTGTGTAAAGAAAGTCTTCTTTGATGAGAGTGGGTAGCTATAGTTGTCAGTGGGTACAAGGATAAGATTTAGAATGTAGTAAGGAATTGTACTAGACTAGCAAGTGGCAGTAGTAGGTTCTAGGTCCCCTGGGAAGCTGGCAGTAAGATTGTAAGAGCCAGAGTATGAGGAAGTCTCCTGTGAAACAGTGTCTCCTAGAAATGGTTGCACAAAAAACACTGCAGTACATTGAAGTGGGAGGGGAAGGAAGATTCAGTGTCCACTCCTGGACAAAGGCAACTAACGACTGCTGGGAGAAGAATTAGACCTGTATAGGTTGTGCTGTTAACCCAGAGTGGTCAGCTCTTATATCACATACATTCACACAAACAATTGAAAATGGACTCGGAAGGTTGTATTTATGTATATTTGTGCATACACATGCATGTGAAAATAATCAACAAAAAAGAGGCTATCATCATGAGAGTGGGGCTTGGGAGAGGTTTGAGGGAGGGAAGGGAAAAGCGATTTAATTCTATTTTAATTAAACTTTTTTTTTTTTTTTTAAAAAAATGAAGAAAATTGTTGATACTGATAGTTTTCACTATTCCTGCACATAAGCACCTTAGTAAAGTAAGATGTCTAAATTTTTGAGGTTTTATTTTTATCAACTTTTTGGATTATGAAAAACATAACACTCAAGAGTAAAAAAGTGTATAGCCCAATGAATCCAACCAGAGCCTGTTGGAATTGCTTCTCAGTCTGTGGCTGAGATCTAGGATGCAGTCTCTCTGGCTGGTGTCTGCCTCCTTCCTGGTCTTACTGCACTCCTGGAGTGCTCTGTTCTCCTTTTGCGCTTCTCATATGGAGTCATGCTGTGCATGTTCTCATGTGCCTCGTGTCTTCTCTAGCAATGTTAAGCAGTGCCTTCGCTGCACTTGTTTTCAGGGCTTTGTATTGAGCTATGAATGGGTGGACGTAGGATTTCCTAGTTTACTCTGTGAGGCTATACTTTTAGGTGCCTCAGCATTACAATTAAATGCTTTTCAGTTGTCATTTATCATTTCAAGTGGCTTTTTATCTTTGGCTATGCTTCTTACCTTCAAATTTTCTTTTTCTGTCATAGTAGAACTTCTCTAGATTCTTTTATTTTCGGTCTTTTCAGACAGGGTTTCTCTGTGTAGCCCTGGAACTCACTCTGTAGACCAGATTGGCCTTGAACTCACAGAGATCCGCCTGCCTCTGCCTCTGCCTCCCAAGTGCCAGGATTAAAGGTGTGCGCCCCCACTGCCCAGCGCTTCTAGATCCTTGTGTGACCTATTTGTATTGCCTTTTCCATCTTTTTGTGTATCCTTTTTTTGTATATCTTTGAATAGACATAAAATGGTTCTAAAAATATTAATTTTATGAACATGCACAGCATCCATGCATGTGTGGGTACCTAGAGGCCGATGGGTATCAGACCTCTGTAGCTGGGTTATAGTTGGTTGTGAGGTGCCTTATGTGGGTGCTGAGAAGCAAACTTGGATCCTTTGCAAGAGTAGTGTTCTTAACCACTGAGCCATCTTCCAGCCTGTGTAATTGGTTCTTAAAAACAAATATTCTGGGTGTTAGATGTATTAACAAACATTGGTAAATGTAAGAGCTGGAGAGATGTGTCATTGGTGAAGAGCCCTTGCTTTCCCTTGGAGAAGACCTAAGGTTCAATTCCCAGCATCTACTTCAGGAAGGATAGATGCTCACAACAACCTGTATGTAATTCTAGCTCCTGTGGATCTATCTGTTGCTTTCTTTTTTGTCTCTGAGATCACTTGCACATGTGTGCATACACTCATATAGCTGCTACACACACACACACACACACACACACACACACACACACACACACACAATTTATAAAAGAAAAATCTATCATGACACTATTTCTGTTAGTTAGGCCCAGGCTGGCCTCGTCATCTTGTCTTAGCCTCCCTAGTGCTGGGACTATAGGTCTAATCACCACACCCTAAAACATCTTTTATTGTTTCCGTTAGTACAGGCTTGCTTGGCAGTGCATCTTAGTTTTGTTTAATGGCATAATGATATTATTTTCTGGAGCCCTTGTATCTCTAGGGCTTGATGCTGTTATCTAGGGAAACCTGGCCCCACTTCTTACCCACCTGCTCAAGGCAGGTGTATGTACCCTGGCTCTTTAAAAGAAAAAGACTACCCACTCCACCCCCTCCCCTTTCCTCTAGAGGAGACAGGACTTTTCCTGTCCGTGCCCGCCCCCGTGTGTACGTGTGTGTGTGTCTGTCTTTATCTTTTTTTTTTTTTTCTTTCCTCCCTTATTTTCTTATCTCCCCCCAATAAAACCTTCAGTATAAGTCACATCTACAGGTCTCTGTTTCCCATCTGTGGTCTCAACCCATTAAGCTTTATTCCTAACACTTGATGTCTTCAGTTTAGGGAAAGCTTTGGCCATCACTTTGATAGCTTGCTCGTCTTTCCTTTCCATGCTACATTTTGGGCGTTTTCTCTGAACCTTCTTGTTTAGCAATTGTCAGTGGCGTTTCCTTTTCCTCTCCATTTCTTCTCTTCTTTGGTCTGAGCCCCTAAGTTGTTAACTTTCTTTGTTCAGTTCATATCTTTGTGGGTACTTAGTGTTACACTTCTCAGAAAACAAAATGTGGGGATTATTGCTGCCCTTGAATACAATGGAGGGTACTTCAGACCCCTGGTCACTGGCTCCTAGCTTACTAAGAGGCTGGTGTGGTCAGTTTTTCTGCCCTTGTAGTTATTCCGCCCTGTTCAGTTTCACATCTCTTTAGTTAATTTGATGACTGCTTAATGTTGTTTTTGTAAAATATTTAAACGGCTTATTTTATGGTTTCCAGTTCTCCTCAGAAGTTCTGTTTGGTCTGATTCTTCCAGTGGAGCAGCATGTGTGTGGGACCTCAACAGCTGGAGTCCCTTTGTGGATGTGCGTGTCCACTACTGTGGAGTTGTTTTTCAGTTTTAGCTGAAACAGTATTTTTTAAGAGCAGAAGTGAAGGGGGGTACAGGTTCTCGCACCCCTTCTGTGCTTTGTGCTGGCTTTTATTCTTGTCGTCCCGTCTTGTCCCTGCATGTTTTCACTTGTGTGTCAGAATTTGTATTGGTGCAATTATTTTAGAAATGACTTGCTGCCTAGCATTGTCTGTTCTCAGGGAGAATTTTAGGTTTCTCTCTGCCAAGAGGCCTGGCAGGCTGATGTCAGTTTGACACAGCTTTGGGACTGTTCCTCTTGAAGTACAGCTGCAGTTCCTGTATGGCCTGCCAGCTTAGGCTCAGGGTCAATCTGAAGGGAGCGGCAGTTTGCATACTAAGAGAAGCTTCATGTGGTTCCTGCCCTGTCAGCATTGAAGGCTGACCATTTTTTTGGGAAACGCCCAAATGCCTGCTGTCCCTGTCTTGTTAGCAGTGCCTCCAAGCAAGAATTTCTGATAAGTCATCAAGCTTTTCCAGTTGGCTGTTGCCACTGAATTAGCTCATTAACCCATTTGAACCACTCTCTAAGTGAACATCTCACTTCTTGGTTGTGTGTCTGAGATAACACACATCCTTCCTCTGCACTGAAGACCATTGTTACAATTTGTAACAATACCTTTTCATATATAGGGCATATATGTTGTATATGGAAATGTTTAATATTTATATGTCAGGGCTGGAGAGATGGCTCAGCAGTTAAAGAGCACTGGCTGCTCTTGCAGAGGACCCTGGTTCAACTCCCAGCACCCACCTGGTGGCTCACAACCATCTGTTACTTCACATCCAGGGAATCCGTCACTCTTTTGGCCTCCTCAGGCACTGTACAATATGTGCACAAAGCACCCCATACATAATAATAAAATGTCTATGAAGTCCAGCCTGGCCTCAGATTCACTGTTGTTGCAGAGGGTGATTTGGACACCTGATCCTCCTGACTCTTTCCAAGTGCTGGGATTGCTGGTGTACACTATCACAGCTGGCTAGGACTTACACATTCTCCATGTTGATAGTCAGATTGGCCATATTTTCTTGTAGGTTCTCACTTGTCATCTTTAACTTTTGGATTAGGATTGTACCACATAAAGTTCTTGATAGTTGTTTAGGTTTTTAAAACTGTCTCGAATGGCTTTTTTTTTTTTTTTGTACCTTGGTTAGACTAGCTGTGCCTTCAGGGGATTTTATATTTAGCTCTTCCTTTTTGTCCTACTTAGGGTTTCTACTGCTGCAAAGAAACACCATGACTAAAAAGCAAGTTGGAGAGGAAAGGGTTGATTTGGCTTACACTTAAACAGTTATCACTGAAGGAAGTCAGGTCAGGATCTCAAACAGGGTAGGATCCTGGAGGTAGGAGCTGATGTAGAGGCCATGGAGGGATGCTGTTTATTGGCTTGCTCAGTTCACCTTCTTATAGAACCCAGGACCAGCATCCCAGGGATGGCCCCAACAACCCTGAGCCGGTCTCTCCTCCATTGATTGCTAAACGAGGAAATGCCTTAGAGCTAGATCTCACAAAGGCATTTCCTCAGCTTAGGTTCCTTCCTCTGATGACTCCATAGCTTGTCAAGTTGTCACACAAAACTACCCAGTATACTTTTTGACTGGCCTTCTGGTTATGTATCACAAAATAAGAAATTTTGCTAATTGGAGGGCCTGTGGATGGGAGTTGGGTGTCTCCTGCCTCCAGGTTCTTCAGGCCCAGAACAGCCAACAGGCCTGGTGTGTGGTCTGCTGTTCCTTCCTCACCTCCCTGCCTCCAGGGTGTGCAACCTGAGGTTTTCCCAGGGCAATACCACTATGGTATCATAAAAGATGGTTGAGAGGGAGAAAAGAGAGTACTGTCTGTCATGAGGACAGATCCTGGGGCCAGTGATAACGTGTAAGGCTAGTTCCTTTTGTATAACTAGCTAATTTTTATAAAAGTAGAGCTGTTTAATCTAAAATACTCAAAACGATCTACCAAAATTGATTAAAAACCTGCCTGAAATTGTGTGCTGTACAGGTGATCACTCTGGACACTGTCTTTGCTCTCTCCCTATGTCCCTGGAACTGGTTTCTGGCAGGCACGGTGCAGGTTTATGATGCAGAACTGAATTTGCTTGTCTTGTGCTGTGAAGAACATGCACTTGTGCTTGGGTCTAGCCCTGCCACCACTTGGCAGTTCTGTGTCTTCAGTTTTCTCTTTATAGGGTGGGTTACCTTAGTGCCAGCTGAGGACACAGAGTTAATATACACAGCCCTAGAATGTATGCACTATTGCTATAATCACCATTCCCCCCCAAATAGCCTGCATGCATCTTCTACAAAGTACAGAGCGATTACTGCTGAATACTCAGTGTAGTCATACTGAGAAGCTAAGGAACTGTCTGCTTCCTTCTTCTCCTAAAGACAGACTGTGGTCTCAGGGAACCAGTTGGGGGGGTCCATGTGCTTGCAGTGAGAAGGAAAAGGATAAGGGGGGGGGCTGGTGTGTGTATTGTCACAGGAACTATTTCCCACTGTATGTCCAGTCACTCTTCTAACTACTCAGGTTTGTTAAGAAAATAGTTGCTCTATTTGGTGGAGGCGCTGTGTGACTTGGAGCTACCCTTTCTCTCCTCCACAGGTGCAGCAGTACCGAGTAGCCATGACTGCCAAGGACTGCTCCATCATGATCGCACTCTCCCCTTATTTACAAGGCACAAGGTGAGGCACCATTGCATGACACCTATCTTGGTCTAGTAGTACTGTGGAACAAGGATGACAAGTAGACTCCTTTATGTAGAAACTCTGACAGGGCTGCTGTGTCTTTGTTAGACTTGTGCTCATAGGGCAGCTTCTTTTCTTTTCTTTTTTAAAGGATGGGAGCTTGTGTGTGGTATATGTGTGTATGTTCAAAGCAGGGTTTCTCTGTGTAGCCCTAGCTGTCCTGGAACTCACTTTGTGGACCAGGTTGTCCTAGAACTCACAGAGATCCACCTTGTGCCTGCTTCTGTCTCCCACGTGCTGGGATTAAAGGTGTGTTCCAAAGGGATGGGGATTTAGCTCAGTGGTAGAGAGCACTTGCCAATAGCAAGCACAAGACCCTGGGTTTAGTTCTCCGCTCCAGAAAAAAACAAAACAAACCAAAAAACCCAAAAAATCCTAAGCTCCATTTGCTGGGGGGAGGGGGGGTGATGCTACACACACCTTTAATCCTAGTACTCAGGAGGTGGAGGCAGGTGGATCTCATAGAGAACCCTCTCTATGAGTACAAGGCCAGTCTGGTCTACAGAGCAAGTTCCAGGACAGGCTCTAAAGCTACAAAGAAAAAACAAAAACAAAAAACCCAAAAGGCTTGGGTTACCACTGTCCAGCTTGTTACTGTCATTTTTTAAACATCCTAGCCAGTGTATTGTTATTCTCTCTTCTCTTCTGAATAACCAGCCTGTTTGCCATCTCTCTCTCCAAATGTTTGGCTAGTTGTAGTCACCTCCCCTAGCTTTTAGTGTTCAGGCTGAGCCTCATCATCTTGTAATTAGCATCTTCAGCATCCATCTCATCTCATCTCTAGGAGTACCAAAATCTCTGGCATTTTCCACATCTGACCTGTGTTCTTGGGTGAAGGTGACCACCCATCTTCCTGATGTTTTTGAGCATTGTAGTTTCCAGTCAGGTTCTGTGAGAGGCACAGCACTGTCTACTTTCTGGTATTGCATGCTGAGGAACATTTATAGGGCATGACTGGTGAAGGCAGTTGACTGTTTAGCTTAGCTGTGAGGAGCCAGCCCTTGAGTGAACTCAGGTTCTGTGCTGGACGAGAGCAGCTCCCACGGTACCATTTCCTGTTTCTTTCTACTCAAGCAGTTGGGGAAGGGAAGGTGCTTGAATGCAGGGTGCTCAGATGGAAGCTGATTCAAAGGTTAACAGCTGGGAAGTGTAAGGCACTTGAAGGACAGACATGTGACTCATCCCCTCCAGCACAAATGTGTCTATTTGTGTGGTGCACAGTTGTGTCATTTGAGGAAAGCTGAAAGCTGGGGTCCTTGATGGACTGCCCAGTAGAGATCAACATTTGCTGTGAGGGCAGAAGGATGTGTGTCCAGATGGCTGGAGGCACAGGATCCCCAGTCACCAAGTGCCACATCTGCTCCTCTTTCCAGAGACAGGAAGAGTGTCTCATGTTTATGCTTAAAACAAAACTGAAATACCATCATAGCTTGGAAATAGCAGACTCTCAGAAGGTATGTAGTTGGCTCGATCTGACCATAGTCTCCCTCTTTTGCTTTTTTAAGCTGGCAAAGAGATAATGATCAAGAGATAGTTGATGTAGATTTCCCCAGTGTGTGACCCAGTATAACTTTATGATTCTGCTTTCAAATTCTCATTGGTGGAATCTTTACAGGCTAAAAAGTGTTGCAGATAATTTTGATTTAGAAATTTGAAAACAATATACAAATAATGATATGGTTGAGTTATGATACAACCATTTGCTTATACATTTATAATTTTCTATTAATATTTAATCTCTTAATATTCATCCTGAGCTCTCTCTCAGGTTTGGTAGTTTATTTTGTTACAATAAATGCATTGTTAAAAATGAATTTTGTTTAAAGGTCCAAGGTAAAAAAGTAAGGAGAAAAGTAAAGTCGGTAACAAATCATTTCCATTCTTAAGTGTTTCATGAACACTGACTCAAGCTTATTTAATTGTAAAATGTGAAATGTTTAGAACTTGTGAAAGTTTGAAAAGTTTAGCCATTTGTCATTATCTCCTCGAACATATTTTGTGGAAATTAAGAATTTGGTGACCAATTTGAAGAGAGATGACAGACTGGAGGATTCTGAAGAGGAAGAATGGGCTCTGCCCTTCGAGGCTGCCTTACCTATTCAGGTCAGGTCTCAAGGCCAGATAATAGGGCCCATGTATCAGGAGGCTCAATGTTGGTGGTCCAGATCCACCTTAAAGCAAGAGCAAAGGAGCCAGGATGATGGCAACAGGACACTCCAGGGTACCCTACTGCTCTACTTGTCTGCCTGTGGAAGGAGCTGCAGAGGGTGTTTGTGACTAGAGAAGGATGTCCCCACCTCTAGCTTTTCCTTAGAGAATGCACACAGGCATCAGCCTTCTTTGAGGGAGGTGAAGCTGTGCTTGCCAGAATTGTACCTAGGTCAGGAAAACCAGAGGCGTTAGGACTGGTTCATCCCAAAATACACAGTAAACCCAAGGCTGAATTTATATCCCCAAATGTTGATGTACAGTTCACAAACCTGTGTAGCTGCCATTTGTTTCTATCAGAGTTGAGGTTCTTAAGTTTCTTCCTGTTGCTGCAGGCCTTTGAAGGGTTTGGAACTACCAGGAAAGTTCTTATCACTTCGTGTCCCTAAATCCTGCTATGTCTGTTATAAACAACTATCAAGGTGAAGACAGCAGCTACCCAGCCCCCCAGATCATTCCAGAACCGGTTTCTAGAGCTACCACGGGGGATATGTATGTGGTCATGGCAGTAGGGATAACTGTGCTCTGACTTTTGCTGAGTCTTAGCCATATAGTCTGAAGGAGACAAGCTTTTCATTGTTAAGCTGGTGTATACTGGCCTGTGCCTTTGGCTGTCCTGCAGCTTGTGGTCACCTGTCAGACCTGTGATTGAGCCCAATTAAATTTTCCCCCCTATAAACAGGAATCTGGAGCAACAAATGAGAATCAAAGCCCTAGTGTACTTTAGAACACGCCATGTATGTCTGTTTTTTCTTCCATCTCAGGAGGTTTTTGAACTGGTATTTTGTCTGTCTTATTTGTAATGATTTCTAAATCCACAAGAGTAGAGAACATGGAGGAACCAGAACTCCCTAACAGTTGTCTTGTGCCAGCCTGGGATTAGATGCCATTCAGGCAATAGGACGATGCTGTGTACTGTGTTTTCAGGACAGTTGGACACACTGCAACCTCAGTATCAGGTTTGAAGTTACTCTGAAAAGATTTTGAATTCAATGTTCATATTGTTAGAAACACATGACTTTCTGATGTTTATAAAACTCACAGAGGCCTGGAGAGACAAAAATCACTGATGATGTATGTGATTTGAGAGTTAACACAAAGCCACAAAGGAGCTGGTTCTCAGCAGCCATGGGAAAGTGCATAAAAAGTCTGTTTTCAACAGTTATCCATCTGGCTGCCGCACAGCCTGATCTACTTTTTTACTTTTTCTTAGATTTTGTAATACTTGGCTCATGATAAAGTGATTTTTCCAGCATTCTTAATACCACTAGAGCATGGGGAATATCACTCACGCATTCCACGTAATTGCTTTTCCACCTTCTCTTCTTTTAACCCCCTGCCCAGACAGTGTGCTGGCCTGTGTCCTAGTAGTCACCTAACCTGTGCTAGTATTGAAGCTGCCACAGACACGGAATGGGTGCTCTGAGAGCTGGGCTGGGAAGGCCTGAGGGGCTGTATAATCTGAAATTCTTTTGTTACTTTCAGCTCTGACCAGAGACCTGTTATCCCTTCATCAAGGTCCCGGCTGGCCTTCTCTGTGTCTGTACTGGACCTCGACCTCAAGCCCTACGAGAGCATTCCTCACCAATATAAACTAGACAGCAAGATAGTCAACTATTACTCAAAGACTGTGCATGCCAAAGACGACACTGTCAGGTCAACTCGGTTCAAGGAACATGAAGATTGCACATTAGTTCTCCACAAGGTCTAACTTACCCCTGCGGTGTCTTTGAAACTTGAATGTGAACGTTGAATGACAGAGCTATTTTCGGTTGTGTTGGGTGACTTGGCTGTGAATGTTTTTGCTTTTAACCCTTGCTGAGGTTAGACTGCTCTCAGAGACAAGGAATTGAAGAGCACTAGAATCTTCTAGGACAAGGAATGTAGGACGTGAGTGCTGTGTCCCAGCAAGCCATCTGTTTTCTAGAGTGGAAGTGTCCGTTAAGACCCAGGAAAACATCCCGGGTAGTTCTTCCAAGCAGAACTCACGTCTAATTCTCTAATGCAAAAGCCTTATTATTAAGACCCAAGGTTTGGATCTCCTCCCACCAGACTCTTAACATAGAGAACTTGAATTGTTCTGAGTATCTTACAGTTTGGATTTTCAAGAAAACATGGATACTACTGGAACTTTCCCAGCTGTTAACTGGTCACCTTTTCAATGCAAGTCATACATCAACACAGGTGTTGGGTGGTTCCCTGCTGCAGAGCGGTCAGGGTAGTGTGGACATTGGTTCTGAGTGGTCTAGACTCAGGTCCCTGTGGAGGTACTGAAGCCCATGGCTTTGTAAGGGGCAACAGCAGGGAACACAAGACTCAGGTCAGGATGGACACCACTCGCATGAGCCTTGCTTTTTTTTTTTTTTTTTTTTTTTTAAATTTTTCTTTAATGATTTTAACTCTAGGGGAAGCTGAGGCGTTTTTTCCTACCTGAAATTGCTGCTGCTGTAGAGACTGGAAGCAGAGCTGTAACTCAGAGCTGCTGTGGTCAGCTGGGTGGGTGTGCCTGACAGCCCGGAGTTTTCCTGGCACTCTGGTGTCTCAGATGGTTGAGGAACAAGGTTCCCTTCCTCCTGAGCCACATTCATCCCTGGGGATAGCTCTGGGGCATGTTGGGTATGTGGGTCTAGGGCCTTGCTGTTTTCATCAGGGCTATGGAAGGCTCCTAGCTGGCACTTGAGGATTCTTATTGGGGTCACCAAAAGTGTGCCTGGCTGCTATGAAATCATTGGGAGTTTTGGCTTCATTTTTTTATCCTATGGTAGGCTGTACAGACTGATTATTTATATCATCCTTTCAAGAGACTAATGAAGGCTTATTGTAACATAGTAAAAACCATGGAACTGTATGAAAATGCTACATGAAAAATGAAGAAAATATTTTGCTGATTGTAAACTTTTGTGGGAAATTTTGTGATAATTTGAAAATTATACTTGTTTGAATCAAGCAACCTCCTATAGAATTTGTTAAATTCTGCCCTAATATTTAACTATTTTGAACACTCAGGTAAAAGACACTTGTACATTTGGATCCTTGACTTTCTTTTGACTGGTGTATGCTGGGATATGTGCTTATAGCTTTCACCTGAGGCATGTGCTTGAAGGTCATGCTTTCATGACTGGACGTGCAGGGGAAAGTGGCCTTCAGATTTGTTTTGACTCAATGTTGACTGGTTTGGAGGCAGACTAGCCATGTTCGTGCATGTGTGTGGTGTGCGAGAACATGTATGTGCCTGATGCCCCAGTACTCATCTCAGTATGACTGGGTCGCAGGCTCTCAGTAGTTTCACAAAATTTTTATTTCTCAAACACTGGTTTCTCTTGGAGAATTACTATTTAGCAAGAGGCTAAACAATATGATGGGTGGATGGAAACAAGCAACCTCTCCTGGGGTAAAAAACACAGAGCACTCTGTTGATGTGGGCAGGGCTCTATTCCAATTGTTTTCTGATGTGCTCTACTTAACTAGTTCAGGTTGCCCACACCAACCCATCATTTTATAACAGTGGGTAACTGAGGACCTCACCAAATGGCAGCTCTGTATCTGAAGTGACACAGCTTTAGACTGGGTAGTCCTTTTGTGGTGCTGGGTATTGGTTGGATCTAAGGCCTTATACATCTTAGGCAATTGTCTACTGTGGAGGTATACTTCAGCCTTTGTATTCTGAGACAGTGGCTTACTATGTAGCCAAGGCTGGTGTTAAACTTGGGTTGCTCTCGTGTGCTGGCATTATAGTCATGTACCACACTCAGACTGTGGGTGTGTCTTCAGTGTAAGTTCCCAAGTAAAGGGAACAATGCAGTCATCACTGTCAAACAGTGCTACTTTTGTAGGAGACCAGGAGTGTAAGGACTTTCTGGGAGATGCTGCTATGGCAGACAAGGTAGGTAGCTTTGGGTTGGACTGTGTCCCATGCTGTCCTTGGCCATCTTGATATGAGGTTGGAGGTAAGGCTCTTTTACACTCATTTGAGAATGGACAACCATTCTTGGAACACTTTCTCAAATATTAAACTTATTTGTACAAAGCACTATGCATGTTGCTTTTAACATATTGAAAAGCTTTATTTCTATGCTATGGGAGTTCTATGTAATGCACAAACTAGTGTACACAAAAAGCATGTTTGAAAAGAGCAAATGTTCATACTTAACATAAGTCACATGTTCCTCAGCCCAGCCTCTTATTCCTATATGCTTGCCAGCAGGGAACTAGTCATTTTCCACACAAAGCAATTTTATCAGGCTGTCAAGAGCAGCTTCAATTCCAAGTACTCCTAGCAGTCTTCGGAAACTGAGAGGAGCAGTTTCTATGACCCTGTTCTTGTCCAGCTCCAGGGCTGTGAAGAAAACATACCTGGTAAGAAACCTGATAGTGTCTGTCTAATAAGATCCTTCCTCTCTCAACAGCCACACAGTGGGAGTCATGAGAGACAGGGTGGGGAAGCCCAAGGAGCGATGTCACCTCTAACTTGAGGCAGAGAAAATGCCTTGCACCAACCACACAGCCTGAAAAGGCCTCAGGACAGTAGTTCCCTCTCATGTCCTGTTTGGGTGGTTACTTGAGTAAAGTATATTAAAAGGTGATCTACAAAGAACATTAATGACAGTTTCAAATTTTGATAAGACACTCAGATGGCTTTGTTGGGTCCACTGACAGGACTTGTGGAAAGGGTGTCTGTACATAGAGTCTTACCTCGCTCTGGGACTTTGGTGAGAAGATCCAGCTTTGGGAAAACCTTCCCTTCCTCATCTATTTGTATCCTCCAAACAATCACCAGTTCAAACCTGAAAAAGAGGCAATGTTTGGTGCTCTTGGAATTCAGAAAGATTAGCCTCTGGACATGTGGTCTCGGCTGGCTAGACTCACCTCCTAAAGACCTCTCCCCACAGAGGAAGAAGGTGTGTGATCAGTTCCATCAGTGTGGAAACTTGGGCCACAGCAATAGGCTTTGTACCTACATCTTGGCAAACATCAATGTGATAAGTAATGGGACAGGCAACAGGATGTTCCTGCAGGGGTGTTGTGGCAATAGTCTTTGAAAATGATGGCGAATGGGTAGGAAGCTGCACACACACTTTCCTCATGGTTGGACTTTCCTTATTCTAGGAGCAGCCCATGTGCTATAATATGGCAGGAGAAATAGGAATGAAAAGCCCAAACCTTCAGGACCTGAGGAGTACAGTCAGAGCTCACTGGAGGATGAGGCATGACAAAGGCCAGCCCCAGCAGCCTGTGTAAGAAAAACCCTGCTAGAAGGCAGACTCGGTGCGGTTAGGCTGTGGATCTAGGTCCTGAAGCACAAATGGGCACACGTGAAACATGGAGGAGAGTGGCAGTGGCTGTGGGAAGGCGCTGCCGAGAATCTTAGGTGCCCAGCGTGGAGGTGCCCTGTTTATCTCAGCTTCTCTGAGACTGCTGACCTCAGGCCTCCTCCTGCCGTCTCTGTTGTACCAGCAGGCACACACACACCTCTACCTTCTCTGGGCCATCCCAGGACCCTGAAGAGAAATGCTTCTTGCTGCCCCCAGGCCAGCATTTATCCCCTGCAGCCCTGCACTCCTTCCTACCTTTGCTCTCCCTTCATGGCTAAGTCCACCTGCCACTGTTGGCGGGTGTCTGCTGTAATTCCACCCATTTTGCACGGGATATTCTTTAGTCCTCCTTAGGTAGTTTCTTAGCCTCTACTATGTATGGACAGTCCTGGTTCCAGGACTTAGTGCTGCACAGACTTACCCTGGCTGTCTGGCACTGCGGATCTCCATGCAGCGGGAACAGGTGCCCTCTGAGAGATATACGATATCTGGGTACTTCTCCTGTATGTGAGAATAAATGGTTACAGTCCGACTCATCTAGAGGAAATGGCATCCTGAAAGCCAGGAGAAATATTCTGGAGTCTGAGATACAAGTGGTACCCACTTACTGTTCCCACGCTTACCTATTTTGCCACCCCAGGAGCTCATGGCTGTCCCTTTCCTGAGATCTCATGATATCACTATACAACTTCAGTTCCAATTTCTTTTGTATTTCTGCCTGCCTACCACTTGGGGCAACTTGTCAACTCTTTCTCAGGACCTGAAGGAGCACTACAGCCCTCAACCCAGTGTCTGAAGGGCTTTGTAAAATGGAGACTTATTCTTTGTCAGCAAAGTCTTTGGAATTGAGGCTCTTGTGGGTATTGGCTGCTCTCCTGCTTGAGCAGATGCACCAAGCTGATCCTCACAACTCATCCAGATAAGCTCTGCCCTTGAATCCTTGACATGGGCCAGCTCCCCACTCAGGTGCCCACACCATAGTGGAGGTACCAGGCTCCCATTGTGATAGGGAATGCTTGGGGTTTGGTGTCAGCTTCAAGGGGAGAGCCCTACCATTCCTGGATGCAGTGCTCTGTCTACAGAGAACGGGAGTGGGTTGAATGTTACAGATTTCTAGGTTTGCCACTCTGCTTGTTGTTGCCACAGCAGGACCTAGGAGGTGCTAGCATATCAGAACTGGTGTACTCATATCACCATGACAACAGAGCGTGTTTTCCAGTTGTCTGAATGGGTGACAAATATAACTGATGTAAATAGTAGTGGCCCTTTTTGTCTGTTCTTGTGCAAACAGACTACAGGGTTAGAGGATAAAGAACAGACATGAAGTTGCCACTGTGAGATTTTTCAAAGGCCAGCTTTGAAAGATCCTTCCATGTGTCCCCTCAGTGCCTGAAGAAGAAATGCTTCCCAGGGTGATAACTAAGTCAAGCAAGGGCTATCCCTCAGGGCAGCCAGAGAGCCACTGTCACCATGGGCTAGGGCTGAGACCTGGGGCAGAGCCTTCTAGACTGTAGAGAATGGCTGGATTAAAGCAGTCTGGGTCCATCAAACAAGGTTCCATGGGGACAAAAATGTATTACAACCCTTCAGAGAATGCAGAATAATACCCTTGGGAGAGCCACTGCTGGCATGGGAAGCCAAGGCTGTCGGCGTCTATGCATGTAGCCACCAACAGAACATCCAGACTCCAAAGCTGGGGTGGGCTGGTGTACTTTACAGATAATTACTAATTTTACAAAACAGAGTTTTTAGGAGAAAAATGTATACCTAAGTGATTTCAGTGGAAAGTGTTGGTTGATGTTTAAACCTCAGGCTCTTCTAAATTAATAACAACTGTTTGAGGAACGTAAAGGAGTGTGTGTGAACGTGGCAGTTCAGCTTCCAGACTTTGCTTGGCGGCAGCACATGGGGCTCAAGGGAGTGCTGGGGCTTGGGCTGGCTCCAAGGTGGGGCCTGAGGCTTGGCCTCCAAGCAGGAGGGAGCTGATCTCCACTCCTTAGGCTGCTCTGCCACATGAACAAAAGGAAGACTCAAATTAGATGCTTTGACTAAAAAGTACACTCTTAGTTTTTATAATGTAGACAGGAATGCTGACATTGGGCAGAGGGCAGGCATTCACACATGTGCTTCTGGAAAGCTAAGACTGCAAAAAGCTTCTTCCATGGAAGTTATGGTTGTTGCATTTAGCCAGCTTCATTCCTTGCCTGAACACCAACTCTAGAACAAAGTGCAGAGTAGAAAGGAATTAAAAGCTGACAGCCTGTGTAGATCCCAAGAACAGCAACCTTATCAAAGTTACTAATATAAGTGCCATTCTTTTTTTCCTTAAATATTTTATGTGCATTGGTGTTTTAGTTACATGTGTGTCTGTGTGAGCTGCCAGAGTTACAGTTGTGAGCTGCCATTTGGGTATTGGGAATTGAACATGGGTCCTCTGGAAGAGCAGCCAGTGCTTTTTATAAGTGCCATTAAAAAAAGTTTTATTTATATATTTATTATGTATGCAGTGTTCTTTCTGCCTGCATGTATGCCTGTGCACCAGAAGAGGACACTGGATCTCATTACAGATGGTTGTGAGCCATCATGTGGTTGTCAGGAAGTGAAATCAGGACCTCTGGAAGAGCAACCAGTGCTCTTAACTGAGCCATCTCTCCAGCCCCCATAAATGCATTCTTATTCTTTGGTTTTGCTCCCCACCCCACCCCCAAGACAGGGTTTCTCTTTGTAACAGCCCTGGCTGTCCTAGAACTTGCTTTGTAGACCAGGCTGTCCTTGAACTCAGAGATTCTCCTGCCTCTTCTAAGTGTTGGTAAAGAAGGACCAAGTAGGCAGGGAAGAGTTAGTCATGGCCCCTGAAAAGGCAAGGAAATATATACATTATATCTTAAGAGTGTGTTCCGTGAAAACCAGTAAGACAACAAAAATGTTTATCAGAAATTGTCAACCTCACCTGGAAAGCATTACATTTTTCCACTAATAGAGCCGAGGCTCAGACATGGGAAGCACCTGGCCAGTCCCTGGAAGGACAATCTTGGACAAGCTCTGTCTAGTGCATAGGTGTGTTTTGCATGTCACCAGAATGTCGGTGTATAGAGAACAATAGAAGCCTGTGTGTCTGCAGATGTTACCAGGAAGGCTGTATTATGGAGGTGGCTGTTAGAGGGGCCTCATGCATACTAACCATCTGGATCTTGCACTTCCACTCCAGGGCCCCAGGCTCTCCAGGAGTGCTGCGCCTGAGTGCCACTGAGGAATGCTGAGGCGGTGTTTACTCAGCTGTGTGCCACATGGTAGAATATGCATGGAAAAACAAAACAAAACCCTAGTGCTGATGATAGAGAAACTGGGCTGGGGGTAGGGTCTGGCCATTTGATATCCAGCTGTTTCACACTTGACACCCAGGGTACTGTGGCATTGGCTGACTGGCCTGCAAAGTAGCTTCGTTTTAACAGAGCCTTACAGGGCTGTCTGCACTATGCTTCAGCCATCCTGGCTCTATACCATAGAGGAGTGACATCAATCACCTCCCCTCTACTAAGTTTCCATGGGAGTCAACTGTAATTGGGACTCTTATGGACAATTTGGACATCCAAAGATGTCAGTTCATCTTGACTTCAAAAGATTATGCCTGAACAATAGAATGGTTTAAAAAAAAAACCTTCATTATTAATCAGAGTGCACAAATATAGCATATTAAAATAACCAGAATACACCATTTTAGTATATTCCCAAGGTGTTATAACTATACCACTTTCTAATGTCCAAATGTCATTACTCTGTAAAGAAGCACTGTGGCCTTTAGGTGTTGTCCCCAGCATAGGGTTAGGCACACATTAATATATTTTCTGTTATGGATTTCCTGTTCTGGACATTTTAGACAAGTAGAACCTATAGTATGAACTTATTTTAGTGACATGATTTTATTTAAAAATTTTAAGGCTCTCATTACCTTAAATGGTCAGTTAATATTAGCTAAATTAACTACTTTAGTACCTGCTCATTAACTAATAGATAAATGGATTGTTTTTACCTTTTGACTACTGGAAATAATACTGTGAATACATTTACATTCTTAATGTAATTATCATATCTTTTTTTCTTTTTAAAAAGTCTCTCTTTATAGTCCTGGCTGTTCTAGAAGCCCCTATGTAGACCAGGCTGGTCTTGAACTCACAGAGATCCACCTGTCTCTGCTTTCAGAGTGCTGGGATCAAAGGTGTGCACCCCTATGCCTGGCTCTATCATTATTATCTAGATACAGGGTTTCACACTGTAGTTCTGTCTGGCCTGGAACTAACCCTTATGTAGATCAGGTTGGCCTTGAATTCAACAGATGTGGGCTCTGTCCCACAAGCACTGAGATTAAAGTTTATTTAATTCAAATGATATGTATGTGGGGTACCTGTGGAGGTCAATGACATTGGATTTCCTGGAGGTGGAGTTACAGGTAGTTGTTATCCACATGATAAGAGTGCTAGGAATCTTCTTGGTAGTAGTGGCTTACACCTTTAATCGTAACACTTGGGAGGCAGAGGCAGGCGGATCTTTGTGAGTTCGAGGTCAGCCTGGTCTACAGAGTTAGTTCCAGGACAGCCAGAGCTGTTACACAGAGTAACCCTGTCTCGAAAAACCCAAAAGAGAAAAACTAAAAAGTCCTAGGAACCTAATGGGTCCTCTACAAGAGCAGTGCACACTTTTAACTGTCTCTCCGGCCTCTTGTATGCCTTTTTGTATAAAAATGTGATTTCATTTCTCTTGGTTATATACCTCAGGAAAACTGCCAAGTCACCTGATTGCACTGTTAGCCATTGGAGGAGCTACCAATCTTTACTGCTTGCTGATTTACTTTTACTATTCCTTTAGCAGCTAGGTTTTGATTTCTCTATATCTTTGCCAACTATTACTCTAACAAACATTCTTTGAAATAATTACAAACATCCTATTAGCTGTGAAGCAATATTCTAGAGTCACTTATCAGATAACTGCATTCAAAAATTATTTTACGCCTTTTTTTTTTTTTTTTGAGACAGGTTTCTCTGTATTGCTTTGGAGCCTGTCCTGGACCTTGCTGACCTCGAATTCACAGAGATCTGCCTGTCTCTGCCTCCTGAGTGCTGGGATTACAGGCATGCGCCAAGGTTTCACTCTTGAGTGCTGCACTGCATTACAGATGTGCACCTCCAGATCCGGGCCTACGTTCTTACCAGTGTAGCTTGAGGCATAAAGTTCTGAGGTTTAAGCCTGGAAAGATGAGTCAGTGGGTAAAGACACCTGACCTCAATCTTTGTGGTTCACATGGTAGAGAATTAACTCCTGAAAGCTGTGTACCATGGCATACATGCACACACACACACACACACACACACACACACACACAAAACCCCAAAGTTATGCTTTCCACTCTGTTTATTGAGACAGTCTATCACTGAGACTAAGTCATTGACAGTTAGCTAGATATGCTGGCCAGCAGGTTCCGGGGATTCTCCGGTATCTGCCTCCCCAGTGATAGGGTTACAAGTGTGCACTACCACACATGTACAGCTTTTAACAAACATTTATTTTTATTTTATGTGCATGGGTGTTTTGCCTGCATGTGTGTACCACATGCATACCTGATGTCTATGTACATCAATCAGAGTCCCTAGACCTAGAGTTACAAATGCAGATGGTTGTTAGCTGCCACAAGGGTGTTGGGAATCAAATCTGGATCCTCTGCAAAAATGAAGTGTTCTTAACTGCTCAGCCGTGTTCTTAACTGCTCAGCCATCTCTCCAGCCCCCAGACATTTGGTTTGGTTTTCTCTGTGTTGCCCTGGTTGTCCTGGAACTCACCGTGTAGTCCAGGCTGGCATTGAACTCAGAAATCCACCTGCCTCTTCCTCCTGAGTGTTGAGATTAAAGGCATGAGCCACCACATTTTAAAATTTGGGTCCTGAAAGCTACCTTTATACAGAGAGATGTGCTTTGGTAAGCTTCTACTGTGGGCAGAACTCTTTGATTTCTCAGAGACTGGTGCTAGGACAGCTGGGTATTTTCCCCATGAAAAGGGTCCTCAGTGCTTGCCTCACACCATACATGAAAGCTTAAATGAGTATGTGGGCCAGAGACAAAAAGAGCTGACGCTATAAACCTAAGGGGCCATGGTAGAAATCTTTGTATCCATCAGATACAAAGTGAAAAGCAGTGACTACATGAGAGCTTTAAATTCTTTAGTAAATTGGTTTCATCATAATTGCAAACTCTTAAAAAGTCATTTTAATGACAGGGTAGCCTTACACTGAAAATATTAACAAGAAGATGTGTAAAGAGCCTTTACACTGGGCAATAGTGGCACACACCTTTAATCCCAGCACTGGGAGGTGGGGGGCAAAAGCAGGCAGATCTCTGTGATACAGAGTTCTAAGACAGCCAGGGCTACACAGAGAAACCTTGTCTCAAAAAACCATAACAAACAACCTAAAAAACAAAACAAAAAACCTAATAGATCAACAGCTGGATTTGGATGCACACCTACGATGTAGCCCTTTTACCACCTTGAGGCTGAGGCAGTCATATTACATATTACCATCTCAAAATAAAGGACAAATAATCTACTTAAGTGACTGACAAAAGATAAAGATAACCAAGTAGGAATATGGCAGGAAGGGAGCATCACTGGTTATTAAGCAATTGCAAATTTAAACAGCAGTCAAGATGACTAATAATGGAGCTTCGATAGAGTTCCACTGAGACCACAGTCATTGCTGGGGTTCTAGAAGGATAATACAGCCTCCTGCCAGGAATAATGGGCCTTGGTTCTCAGATTAGTCATTTGTTGGCTGGATAGCTTTGAGAAATCACTTTAAGAGCTGCAGGCGGACATGGAGCTGTATGTAGCCTCTCCCCTTCCTCACCCTGCACAGTGCTTCCCCTCAAGGACACTTCCTATATTCTCCCTTCCAGTGTCTCAGCTACCCACAGTGTCCCCTCTCCTTGGTCCCTCACATAACACAAGCCCTCATGGCTCCCTCTGGCTCTGGTGCCACGCCCAGAAGCAATGGCAGTCACTGTGAGGTCTGCCAGAAGAGGCTTTCTGTTTCTGATGCTCTTTCTGCCTCAGGGGCAGGCTCTCTTTCTCTTCTAACAGTAGTGGCATCCCAGTCCCTTGCTCTCTCCATGACCTACAGCTTGCTAGGATCACTATTTACCATGATCCTCATTTTCCCACTGGTCACAACCTGCTCCTTTCTATCATGGGAAAAAACAGTGGTGCTACAGGGTGTGGCTCATGTTACACACCCTCCCACCCCCATGTGGAAAGAAGCAACTCTCCAAGGAGCCGCTAGGATTAGTAACAAGACAGCCTTGTTCTTAAGTGTCTCATTACAACCTCTGCGTGGAAAGAGTAAGGGAAGGCACACTTTCATATACCAATAGCCATTTCTGTTCCTGTCTGCACAGCAATATGTATGAGCTCTGGTAGACACCTCTTCATGTTGGTGAATCCACTGTCTTAGGACTAAGAAGCTTCACCAGAACTGATAAGGGAGAGAAGTAGAGAGCTTGCCTTTCTAAAGACATCTCTTCACCTCTTGGCTGACTATTTCCCAAACACCAGAGTCTGATGCACTTACCCCCAGCTCTGAGGTCCTAAAGGCACTTCTGAAGAGGCAATGAAAGGTACTGACTTCAAGTCAAAACTTCTAAACACTGAGAGTGGACACAGTGCAGCACCCATCAGACAGGATCTCATCTGACTCTGGGCCTACGTCAAGGCTGGCAGGTACTATGACCCTTTTAGTCAGTGTGATGCGAATCAGACCCATACTCCTGTGGCTGTGTTTCAGATTGTCATTATAGCAAGCAAAGGGTTAGTAATTCTAGATTAACTTTGGAGAAGTAGTGTTCTCACCACAGTCTTCTGAGCTGACTGAACCAACCCCTCCAGCATCAGAAGCCCTTTCTGGAGATGTTTGAATCAGTACAACCACCCAAAGGGAAGCACAGTACATACTATCCAACTCAAGTGCTGACCTCTGCCCCTGGCAGACAGACCATACAGATGGTGCCGGCCTGTAAGCCCTTTGATTACATAGAGCATGGAAATACTGACTATCCAAGGACTTTGAAGCCATTTTCTCTAGAACTATATTTCTTCAAGTAAACATTCCATGAAGCAATACAAATAGAGTTGAAGTAGCTGTGTTGCCAGATTATCCTCCAAACCATATTATGCTAACTTTCCTGGATTTGGTCCTGTGATTAGAGACACAAAATTACTGGCCCAGCCACGAAGGCTGCACCAAGCCTTCTGGGTTGTTAGAACAATGGGGACAGCTGTTTACTGGCTCATCTCACTCATCTGACTCTCAACAGAGGTCTGATGTCATCAGTAGAGGGAGTAGGTCATTGAGAAAGAGCTGCTGAGGACCATTTCTGGAACCATCCACAAAAATAATGACCTGCAGAGGAGGTCCATGATGAATACTGCCTATCCAAAGGGACTTCACAAACACATCAAGTGTTGCTCAGAGAAGCAAACAACTACAACACTCTCTATTCCAGGCCAATGGGCTACGAACCCAGGAAAGCCACAATGTCACTGCAGCAACAATGGTCATGAGCAAAACCACAAAGCTCCAGGTAGCCTTGCCCTACCTAGGTGTTGCCAAACATTTTCCAGGTGCAGGACCCAAATGGTGGGCCCCACTCTCACACTTCCAGTCTCTTTCCCTCCTTCATGCACCTCTTGTGTCATACACAGCAGTCACTGGGATGGCTCAGGACAGTCAGGCTCTTTGGAGCAGGGGCTCCGGTTGGCTGGTCCATAGCTGTCCCCAAGGCTAAGACAGACTTTCTTTCCTAACATCCTGTGCCATTTCTGGGTCTTTTTATTGTTACAAATTGGATTCTCAACCCCTAGGATGAGATTCCTTTTCTCCATAAGCATTTGTTTCTATTTTCTTATAGCCTTCAGGTTTTGGGGGGCACATTTCATTCTACTTTAAGCAAAGCTACAAAAATTCCTCAAAAATGCCTTTTATAATTTCACATTTAAATTTTCTGTCTACAATCTTTGATCTAGTGATTTCTTGATTTCTGTGTGAGGAGGCAAGAAAGTATGTCAAGCTAGCCTGTGAACACCTTACAGGTGGTCTTGTCCTCCGGCCTCGCTTGGCCTGAACTTGCTGACAGGCTGAGACCCGAGGTTGCCTTTTCCATGCACAGTAGACAGTATGCCCACAGAGAAACACCTTCTGCTTTCTGCCCTACTTTCTCATTGATATCCACACCAGACACTCAAAGACTTTGTTAGACGCAGGACGAAGCCCATCTCCTACCCTCCCTGTGTATTTCCCCCCTCTTGGCTCCTTTTTAATCAGGTGATGGACAGGAGTTGAGGGCTGGTCCTGCTCTTAGCCTGCCTAGAAAGACAGGACCCCTGTGATTTTCCAAATGTATATGTTCAAACAGCTCCATCTCAATGTGAAAATGTTTAGTATATGAATATATGAGCCTATGGGGACCATTCTTATTCAAATATGGAAGGTTTGTTATTAGTAAATAAAAATATATATGTATGTTGATTTTGTATCTTATAAATTGTGTTGTATTAATCAGATCTGAAAGGGGGAGGAGGAGAGGGAGAAGGGGAGAGAGTTTAAGTGTGTAATCATAATCTAGGGTCTTTTAAATTAGGCTCATGGCTGCAGTTATATACTTTGACGTCTTCCCTTTCCTATTTGTATCCTTTTTCTTCCTTCCGTAGATCATAAGCTCTCTAGCTTTCTCTTCCCTCCCAGAAACCAGGCCCACTGCAGAAGGAAATGACAGCCACTGCTCTGATGGTTGGATCACACCGATCTCAGTGGAAAAGCAAACCCAGCCTCTGCCCTCTGTAGTTACAAGATAAACCTATGATTCTATCTAGTAAGAATTTCTCACTGCCCCCTAAAAACTTACAAGGCAGAAAAACCCTTTGTTCTGGGGTATTTTGAAGAGAACAGAGGGACTTGTCTCTTCTTTCAGGGTCCCCAGCATGTTATACCCGTGGCTATCTTCCCTAAAGCAGCTCCTGTGAGCTCTGGAAGGAAGGCTCTCTCCTGCTCCAAGGACACATCAAACTATCTCTGGTGGGTTGCTGTATCTCATAATTGCTTTTCTACCTCAGGGGCTGATCATGGACCCACCTTGGTTTCAAACTCTCCTAATAAAACTCATTCTGATGTGTTAATTTCTTTTCAGCTCCTTTTCTGAGCTTGCTGCTCTGACTTGCATTTCACTTACAACTTGTCTTAGCCTAGACCATGAGCAATGTTGAGAGAAAAAGAGACAGAGAAGGCACAGCACACACACACACACACACACACACACACACACACACACACACACACACACACACACAAAACACACACACACACACACAGGGGGGGGGGGAGAGAAGAGAGTTATTTAGCTTAAGATGGCTTAAAACTTGAGATTCTTCTGCCTTAGTCTCCCAAGTGCTGAGATTTTAGGTATGTGCCACCATGGCCACCTCAATGTGGCCAAGATGTTATATTTTAAGTTATTATTTATTGATCATTTACTTTTGTATGGGATCACAAACTTCTGTAGTCAGTAGTATGATGATGATTACTATTTTGGCTTTTTGAGACAGGGTTTTTCTGTGTAGCCCCAGCTGTCTTGGAACTGGGTTTGTAGATTAGGCTGGCCTTGAACTCACAGCCATCTGCCTGCTTCTACCTCACAAGTGCTGGGATTAAAGACGTGTGCCACCATTCCAGCTAAGATAAATGTTTTACAATCATTTTTTTAAAATACAATTCCATGGTATGCTTGTGACTGACTCTGATGGCACAAACAAACATTTCTATTGGTCATGTGATTGCCTTTAAAAAGCTTTGTTCATATATTCTCCATCTACTGCCAACCATTAATATGAACAAACACCAACCTTAAAAAGCCTGGATCTCAGGGCTGTAGAGATGATTCAGAGATTAAGAACTCACTGCTCTTGCTACATCTGCTGCTCTTACAGATGACCTAGATTTGCTTCTCAGAGTCCACATGATAAACCCAGTTCCAGGGGATCTAACATCCTCTTCTGGCTTCCTTGGGTACCAGGCATACATGTGGTACACAGACACGTAGGCAAACACTCATACACATAAAAATCTTTAAGAAATTGAAAGAATCTGGGGCCTGGAGCGATGGCTCAGTGGTTTAACTCCTGTTGCTTTTGCAAAGGGCCCAGGTTCAACTTCTAGCAACTATATGGTGGCTCACAATGACCTGTAACTATTGTTCTAGGGGTTTTGGACACCCTCTTCTGAACTCTGTAGGTACCAGGCACATATATACATACATAAATACAGGGAAAACATTCATACACATAAATTTAAAAAGAGCCTAGATTATGTAGAAGAATATTATAAAAAAGAGCCATTCTGGTTTAAGACTAGAGATTCTCATCTTCTCCAGCTTTCCCACATAGCAGACCATCATGTTGGGGGATGTGGGATGGGGAAGACCCTCTCTGCCTCTTAAGAGGGACTTAGAACTTCTTTCCTGTCCTGCGCCACCTCTCATTCCTGAGTACCGTGGGTTTCTCAGAAGTAATGAGCCTTCCTCAAGGCTTTTCCTGGTCTGAACAAGAAGCCATCTCCCTTGTTTCCTAGATACTAGTGTTTTATTGCCACTTTTCCTTCTCCCCATTCTTTGCCAATGCGTATGTCTTGGAGACAAGGTCTCACTGTCAGCCCGGATTGGCCTGGAACTCACAAAAATCTACCTGCCCCTTCTTTCCTTAAATTCTGGCTGATGGTTAAGAAAAAGACAGCCAGATAGAGAACAGCTTAGGTCACACAGTAAAAGTGACAGGCAGGATAAATTTATTCTGTGGTAGCAGTTCTGTTGCTCAGAGATCTTTTATTTAACAAATCATGTTAGATCTGTCTTTTTGAGGCAGAGATGTAAAATTATGCTTGTTTTTATAATTAGGAAAACATGGCTCACAAAGATGCTTTATTGTCCTGGAAACAACAGGCTGAGCTGCCAAGGAGCTTTCAGGAAACAGAAAGGAGAAACTACCAAAGCAGAAGCTCCAGGGATGACCCAGAGCTTCTTCTAAGGCTCTACTATTGTCTTATATACATTTTGTTATTTCTTCAGAAGTTTTACATTAACAGAAAAATTAGCAAGACTGTACACAGCTCGTGTATACAAGGTTACTGGTAGCATTTAACATTAGTGTAGATGGCTGTCACTAATGAACCAGCACTGAGGCATCTACAATAAATCAGGTCCCTGCCTTATTCAGATCTCCTTCACTTTCACTCCAGGACCCCAGGCTACATCTGAGAGAGGAAAGGGTCCCAGGTTACTGTGCTCTTGCTTCTCTGCATTCTCCCTGTTTCTACCACCAGCTTAAGTAGCATGCATGGCTATTTTACTAAGTGGCTTTTATGTTTTGTTGAGCGAATTTTAAGGACAGTTTATGTGGGGCTGGCATAGCCCCTGCCCTGCAGTCTGGCCACAACCACAGAGACAGCTCCATAAACAACCGTTGCTTCACTGTGGCCTGGCCGGTGAGGAGATTGTTGTGGCCTCTGCTGTGTCTTTATCCACATTTCTCTATGAAACATTTTATAACCATTCATGTCTCAGCATGGAATAGCTCCTGAATTAGAGGAAATGAGGGTGAAATAAATAGAAAATCCTTGGCTGTTCTAAAATTACTTTGTTTTCCTAAAGCACCCTGAGTAAAATACTTCAGGTCACCCTATCCATGCCTACCTGACATGAAAAATCTGGGTAGATGCACTAATTCAAAGTGATGTAGCAGTGTGTGTGTGTGTGTGTGTGTGTGTGTGTGTGTGTGTGTGTGTGTGTTTACAGAAGGCTTGCTAGGTTTTTCTTTTCTGATACAAATCTTGTCCACCTGTTCATGGGGACGCATCTTACCTCTGTGTCAAGAGTGACTTACAGTGCATCCCCTGCTCCTTAGGAAACAGATTTCCTGTCTCTGAAACAGAAAGGTAGGCAAGGGAGTCAACATAGTGTGCTGGGTGACCGGTAGGAGGGGTGCTTCCTTCTCATTGGCCAGGTATCACCCCAACAGCTTTAACACTACCATGGACTACAGGAATCCATTTTAATTCTTTTTCTGCTTAAGCTAATGTGAACTGATTTTACTGTAATCTATGGTGCCATGAAAGAGTTTTATTAAAAAATACATATGAGCTGGGCAGTGGTGACACACACCTTTAATACCAGCACTCAGGAGGTGGAGGCGGGTAAATCTCTGTGAGACTGAAGGCAGCCTAATCTATAGAGCTCCAAAGCTACACAGAGAAACCCTGTTTCAAAACCAAACCAAAACAACAAAAACTAACATACACACACACACACACACACACACACACACACGGACAAACCATAATATATCAGGGGATGCCAATTAAACCACAAAGGTACAACAGTAGCTAAACGCAATGAACAAAGCCAGGGCTGAAACACACTCGAGCAATTGGAACCACCATCTACTGCTTGAGTAAATTGGCAGTTACTCTGGGGAACTGACAGCATATACTCAAGCCAACAGGTATATATCCCACGACACATTACCACAAACAAACTGTATCTGTCTGTACACACTCAGCACTATTTTATTATAGCTGTACCTGGGCTGCACCTAGGAATAGGATGATATTTTCTGAATTCCATACAGTGATGAGATGAATGATCTTGACTACACACAGTGCTTCTACAGCCCACTTTACCCATGAAGGTTTACATCAGGCTGGTCTCTCCACCAGAAGCCAGCAGAGTGCTTGCTCATGGAAGCAAGGACTGGGAGGAGGAAAGTGTGTCTGTGCACTGCTTTCTCTCTGTTTCCTGATTTAGGTGGTGGCTACACAAAATCTTTTTGTGAAAAATTATTAAGCTGTATTTATAATGTATGCTCTTTTCTTTGTTTTATTTTGCCAGAGGTAAAAAGAGAAAAGGCAGCATGCATGACCTCATGAGGCATAAACCCTGATGGAAAAGCAGACAATGAGTAAAGACACATAACTATAGGGTTCTGATGTGTCAAGAACTTCCTAGTCTTTGCAGCTGCCCTGCTTTGTCAACCTTTGAAGGTGCTGTAGGTCAAGATGCCTTGCTGGAGGCAGTTACCATGTCTCATCTGTATCATGATAAACGTGGTAGGCATGCTGATCACTGCATGTTATGGGTTATACACAGTGAACTCTGACTCTGCTCTGAGAGATGGTTTTTTTGTATGTGCTTTTCTGCTCTTTTGGGATTTCAATATATAGAGCAAAGCGACCTGAAAATATGGAAAATTAAATGTTGACCTCAACTTTTGGCTCATTTACACATAACATTAAGTGCTTTATATTTATCCTGAGCTATGGAGTTAACTGCACTGCATTTTAAATAAATGGACAAGAACTACAGCTTAGATATCCCTGTTGCATGAAGATTTTTATTGAAGATCTTTGTTTTTAAATATTTTTGAACTTCTATTTGTCTTTAAAAACATTCCTTTTAATAATTCAGTTTGGGTCAATTAAAAGTAAATAATGTATTTAAACAACAATTCAGTTAGAATGTGGGGTTGAATAAACTTGCAGTGACATAGTAATTTCCAGAAGCTGAGCCTGACCAAAGACACAGAAAAGGGTTGCACAGTTCTTAGCTCTTAGCTCTATTTGGAAACAGACAGATGCTGTATTTGAGGTCTGGGAAGGATAAGAGCCCTGGAGGCCTGGAGGCTTGCATAACAACCACTGCTTATGCAGCCCTGGCCAGCAGCCTGAATGGAAACACAGAGTGTGGGCCAAGATAGGCAAGCTGCATGTTTTATTTTTTTTTCCTTTTTCTCCCCCACCTTAAAGATAGAACAGCCAAAAGACAGATTTCGATTTTTAAAAAGTTACACTTCAGTTGCAAATAGGAAACCTATGTTTTAGACATCAGGCATCTTTAATATAAATCTTGTTTACATATTTGTAACAGGAGGAAGACTCCTTATTTGAAAGAGCTGAATACTAAGTAGACATGTTTTACTGCTTTTTACCAAACAAGAAAATGCACTGAGGAGAAACTAAAGTTGGAGTCTGGGAACAAAACAAAAAGTCTTCAGAATAAGCAGTTAGTTTGTTAGGTTAGCAGAACTAGAGCCACTGGGAATCTGTGCAGATGCAGCCTCACTCAACACCTCATCCAGAAGAGCGACCAGTCACCAGTTAAAGATCTCTCAGGGGCATTTGCAAATAGACTTGGGTCTCCTTTGTTCCACAGAATAAGATAATGATGTTCTCATAAAGAGCTTTGCTAACATATGGACATAAAAAATCATTTACTTAATTACAGCTCACAGCAAAGAAGGGCTCAAGTGCACCTGGTCTCCTGAGGAGTCAGCCTGCACATTCTTGAGAAAGAATCTGCCCACTTGTTGGGAATGTGGAGGACAGAGTAGGGCTGATACCATGTGGTTTGTTTTTTTATCAGATAAATATATTATTTAACTCACTCAGACATGGCAGCACATGCCTGTAATACCAGCACTTGAGAGGCTGAGACAGGAGGATTACTGCAAGACTGGTCTACACTGGTGAATTCCAGGGCAGCTAGAGCTGAATAGTGAGACTCTCAGAAAATACAAAATAGGACAGAATACAAACTTGACTTCATTAAATGTGAATGCATAGTTCTCTCCCCTATTTTTTTCTTGAGTCAGGGTCTCATTGTGCAGCCAGGGCTGGCCTCTAGCTCAGAGACCCATCTGTTCCTGCCTCCTTGAGTGCATCACACCTGGTGACAGAGTTGTTTTCCATTTGCATTACAAGATTTCATAAAATAAAGCAGCTAAGATAGACTTTCAATCTGAGCTATCATAAATAGCTGGAAATAAAAAAATAGATGTACACAATACTTCATCTGAAACCTTCTTTACAAGTAGAAGTAACCATTTCTACCTATTAGGAAACCTCATAAAAAGGCTGACAGTAACAAATGAGATGAGAATATGGAAAAGGTGTTGTTTTTGGAAAATCAGTTATTTCCTTTTGCTTTTTTTTTGCACACAGTAAGAAGAGTGAAAATCATTCCTTTGCATTTCATAGAAAGGCAAGCTGTTCTTTATTCATAGCTGCACACAGGTCTGCTTCCCATGGACACTTCACAGTGGGAATGTGCGATTTGCATGAGGTGTGTCTTTGAGCTTCCTGAACCATTAATCCCAGCCCCACCCTGTGACCTAATTCTAGGGAGGGATGGCTGACAGCCCTCCTATTTAATGTGGGTTACCCTGGGGATTATCTAATTTTTTACTTGGCCTGTTACATCGTTTGAGTCCTTCTGGGCTGGGAAGAACAACTGGGTGTCAGACTTGGTAACATTACTCTCTTAGCTTCTTCCTGAGCTCTCATGGAGAGGAAGATGGGACAAGAGGAGAAGAGGCGTTTTAGACATGCAGCTGCTTGTTCCTTTAATTTTCATAAAACCCATACAACATAAACTATCTAAAGTGACTAATTTGCTAACACTTAGGACATTCTCAATGCTGTTTGACCACCTACTACCTCTATTTCCAAAGCATGTTTATTACATCAAAATAAAAGTTGTACTCATTAATCAGTTCGTTCATTCTGCCCTTTGAAAAACCCCAGAGACCCTCGCCCATTAGACTCATTATTTTGTATGTGTGTGTGAGAAGTTGAGATAAGGTCACAGTATATAGCCTTTGCTGTCCTGGAACTCGGTATGTAGACAGGTTGGCCTCGAACTCACAGAGATCCACCTGGTTCTACTTCCCAGTGCTGGGATTTAAGGTTTGTGCCACCACAGACAGCCCTTTGCTTATGTTTCTACAAATTTATCTCTTACATCATTCATAGAAATAAGACCATAAATACACAACCTTTAGTGTCTGGCTTTTCTAGCAAAGCTTTCTAGACTCTTTAACACGTCATCTTTTTATGCCTGAAAAAATATCCCTTTGTATGTAAATATTAAATTTCATTTAGATGCTTTAAAAAATAACATATCTGTTGATATTCTCACTTTTTCCTACCTCGTTTCCTGTGAAGAATGGATCATTCTTTCCTGTCTCTATGCCTTTCTTTCTTTCTTTCTTTCTTCCTTCCTTCCTTCCTTCCTTCCTTCCTTCCTTCCTTTCTTTTTGCTGTTGGTAAATACTGGACTATATTGAATTTAAATATTAAGTGAGGAATGTTTATTTTGGCTCAGTGTCAGGGGTTACAGTCCATCGTGGTGGGGGAAGGCATGACAGCTGGAGGGGCTGCATCCGCAGCATTGGGAGTGGGAGGTGGCTTGTTCACCGGTGTAGACAGACACAGAAGCAGAACTAAGCTGGTTCTTTTGAACCCTGGAATGTGGTGATTTTGGCAATCATATTCTTCCTTGCCCTAAATGTCAACTGAGAGATACATATGCATATTTAGCAACTTGCAGTCTGATGTACTATGAGTATAGTCTTATTTATATGTGATAACTGTGAAGTCTCTAGAGTACCATTATATTTATAGCCAATGACCAGGCAAAGAGTCCTTTAAATGCCTGGAGCCCAGAAGAAAAACAGCAAAACAAAACAAAATTCTCCTGGCCTTTGGGGCTTGGCATAGAGGTGGGCTAGCTGGCCCATAGCTCTGCCTTTACCCTGAAGGGGTAGGCCTGGTCCCTGGCTAGTCTCTTCTTAGCAGGTATCAGTGCTGGGAACGCATAGTACACTGTTTTTCTTTGTGTATGCAGTGGCCCTTCCAAACATTGTTTATCCCTCCTCTTCCTCTTTCCAGTTATTTTTTTTCTTTTTTTTGGGGGGGGGCTATCAGCTGTATGTCTTTTCAGAGGTCCCTTGGCCCTGCAGGCTTCGGTAGGACATGATGTTGTATATTTTAGAAAGCTGCTACAGCCAAGGGGTATAAGTGTGACAGAGCAAGTGCTGCATTGTGTGTGCTCTTGGGGAACCATCAAAGGGGTCAGAGTACACAGCACAGTACTGGAAAGAATTCATATCTGTTCCCTAACTCCAGCAGGCTACATCAAGAACATAGTGGTGGTGAGGGGTATCCTCAGCCACTACCAGCATGGGGAAGAATGACAGTGTTTTCCTCTGAAATCCAGTGGCTCTCTCTCATCTAGCATTCCTTAGCTGCAGCAAGCACTTGAGTTGATCACAGAGTTCAGGCATGGTTTATTCTGTCAGATTTGACAGTTTGTGGTGAGTGGCTAAACAGGTGTGGCTTATTAATAGCGAGCCTTCCACTGGTCAATAAAAAGAAACAAAATACACCCATACAACACGGACAAACAATTCCAAATGAGAGAAGCCAGGCACAAGATCAATGATGTCACTTCAGGTAGATTAAGTGTCCAGTAGAGGACATCTACAGGGACAGAAGGGACGTTAGAGGTTTTGCTTTGCTGTTGTTATTAGGGCATTCTCAAATTTATCTCTCCTTTTTTTTTTTTGTTGTTTTGTTTAATTCTTTAGCTATATTTTTTTTATTTATTTATTTATTTATTTATTTATTTATTTATTTATTTATGTTCTCAAGACAGTTTTTTCTCTGCGTAGCCCTGACTGTCCTGGAACTGGCCTTGAACTCAGAGATCCATGCCTGCCTCTGCCTTCTGAGTGATGGTATCAAAGGTGTTCTCCACCATCACAAGACTTAAATTGTTTTAAATTCAAATGACCTTTAAAAAATGTACAGATATGAATTACTTTTTAAAAACAAAATAATACTTTCTTGAAGTTTCTATTTATTACAGAACACTAACTTTTTGTTTATAATGTTATCCAGATTGCCCCATAATTTTCACTTAACAGATGCTTATTTTTTCAAGTAACATAAAATTCTTTCATGCGTTCTTCACTGGTGCCATCCACCCCCCATGGAATTTTGGTTGAATTTGTGAAACTCATGAATGTAATTGACTTAGAAATGTAAAAGCTAAAGGAAATCAAGTCAAGAGGAATTTAGTGAAATAAGTGAGTAAAGATCATGAATAAGAGAGCTGGGGAGATGGCTCAGTAGTTAAGAGCTCAAGCAGTTAAGGCTGCACAAGCATGCAGACCTGGGCCTAGCTGCCAGTTCCCACGTAACAAGCTGGGTACAGTCTCTTGAGTGCCTCAACTCCACTGCTGTATGGGGCAGAAATGGCAAGGTCATTGGGGCTTGCTGCTGTCAGACCAATTAAAAACATGAGCTCTAGGCCTGTCGAGAGATCTGATTCAAAGGAATATGGGAGAGGAGGGGAAGAGAGAGAGAGAGAGAGAGAGAGAGAGAGAGAGAGAGAGAGAGAGAGAGAGAGAACACCCAACACCTTCCTCTGGCCTCTTTGTATGTGGCTATAGGTCTGAGTGCATCTCTGTGTATGTGGCTATAGGTCTGAGTGCATCTCTGTGTATGTGGCTATAGGTCTGAGTGCATCTCTGTGTATGGGGCTATAGGTCTGAGTGCATCTCTGTGTATGGGGCTATAGGTCTGAGTGCATCTCTGTGTATGTGGCTATAGGTCTGAGTGCATCTCTGTGTATGGGGCTATAGGTCTGAGTGCATCTCTGTGTATGGGGCTATAGGTCTGAGTGCATCTCTGTGTATGGGGCTATAGGTCTGAGTGCATCTCTGTGTATGGGGCTATAGGTCTGAGTGCATCTCTGTGTATGGGGCTATAGGTCTGAGTGCATAGGCTATCAGGGCTTTGTTCAGAAAACATAGCATCACCATAGACGGTGAACACCTGAATGGCACCTCATGAAGAGGAAGAACTGATACTGTAAGGGCAGTGGTAAGACAAGGATAGGACCCTGAGACAGTCTGAAACTTAAGAAAGCATCAGGTCCTAGACTGAGATCCTGGTCATGGCTGACTGCTCGGCCATTGCTAATGCTCCTTTCCTTGAATCAAGGAGCTATTTTCAGCATGCAAACATTTAAAGTTCACTTCTGGTATGAATTATAGACACAAAATGGCATGCCATCATAAGCAGATGATGGCACAGGTCCTGCAGCTCATATGCTGGTGATTTCATAGTACAAATATTGTTTGTTTCACTAAAGCCTGCTTGAAATTAGTCAGTTTAAATGTAAAACCAATTCTTACCTACTGAGGACAGAGGAAATACGCTGTCACTAATGCTTTTAGATTACCTTCCAAATAGAAGAAAGAAAAAGCACCTCTCCATAAAGTCAGAACTGATTTTTAAAAGCTGCTAAGAATAAATGCAATCACTTATCTTTAAAGCTTGTATATAGGTGAGTGTGGTGGAGCATGCCATTTAATCTTAGCCCTTGGCAGGTGATCTTGAGTTCCAGGGCAGCCAGAGTCATACAGAACTTGTGTCAACAAAACAAAATAAAAAAACTTGCATATAATTAAAGGACAATTCTCATGACATAGAGCTGAAAACTATGGAAGGTTCTTGTAATTGTTTACAGATACTGTTATAAATGTAGCAGGTAAAGAAAAGCAATCAAGTCCTAACAGGGACAGATTAGTAGGGGTAAAGATTGCTTTTAGGTCACACAGTGATGCATACTCCAATAATATAAAGATGGTCTCTTCAGGAAATTTGCTTAAGAAAGTTCTATTCAACAATAAGAAATTTTCATCACAAAGGCTTTAACAAGTGAGCGTCTACCTAGACAGCCTTTTGTTGAATTTACAGCTAGCTTCATTATACCCTGTATTACTGCCACTCAGCAATACATGTACTACCCATACCTGAACTTGAGCCAACAGATCATAGTGCACAGAACCTAGGATGGAAGCCTGACCCAAGCAGAATCTTTAGGAGAAACCAGGAACTTTTCCTTGATCACCTATCTGGGACACTGGACTGAGGATACACAGACATGTCTGCCTACACAGTGACAACAGAAGACAACACTTAGTGAAAGAAAATGGAGTACAGTTACAGAAAGTGTAGGGATAAGGCAACAAGACCCTAGAAGAAGAAAGTGGGACAGAATCTGCAGACAGTGCGGACATGAAAGGGCTCCCGTTTCTATTCCCAGATCCTGGGAGTTTCTGCAATCCCTCATGACTTATAAGACAAGCATATTCTTCAGTGCTCCTCTGCTATCCCTTCTTGTGTACTTGAGCTTACTGGAGGAATTTCTGCTATTTTTCAACAGGAAGACTTACTAATCACAGCCAATTCTGTTAGTAACAATGATGGGTGTGGAATAGGAAAGGAAGACTTAATCTTTCTATAAAGACTATGGATAGGCAGAATTAGCCTCTAAATTATTTGTTCTTTGACTCTGGTCAATTTCTAGAGCCTTTTTTTTACTTTCTATGTTTGTTACCTCTGTTAATTTTCTGTTTTGTTCATTAAAAACTTGATCTCTCTCACATCTTACTTTAATTATTTGAGCATCCTTCATAGCTGTCTAAAGGCATTTTCCAAGAAATCTGACATGATGTCTTGAACATAGATAGGTCCATTGAACTAGATATGTAGCTCGGGCATGTTTATATTTATGCTCATAAAATTTGAGGAGAGTTTTTAGCTATTATGTCTTCAAATATTCATTCTGCCCCCTTTTCTTCTCTTATGACTTTTATGTTGCATGTTGGCTTGCTTGATAACATCCTACAAGCCCCTTAATACTGCTTGCTAAAAATGTGCTAATAATGCAAATCAGAATCTCCCCCTTCTCCTAGGGTTAACTGTATTTTTTTTTTAATGTTTTATTTTTCTTACTGTTGTAGGCTGTCTTTGTACCAAAGATCAGCCTGAACTGCAAACTTAATATCTTCTTGGATGTATTTAGAGCTAGTGCCTTCCTTCGAACATGTACTATCAATCTCTAGCTTTCCATATATATTGAGATACTTAATTTTTCATACAATGGTTATACAAAATGTAAAGGATTCCATTATAACATTTCTATATATGCATAAGTGTACAGTGGATCATATTTACCTCTTTTATCATTTATTTTTATTTTTCTTATCCCTGCAGTTAGCTTTTCTTAAAAATGTTATTTGTGGATAATACATATGTTTTCTTTTTTCCTTTTTTTGGTTTTTCAAGACAGGGTTTCTCCATGTAGCCTTGGCTGTCCTGGAACTCACAGAGATCCGTCTGCCTGTCTCCCTAGTGCCATACTTCCAGGCTAATACATCTTCTGTGTGCACATGTGTATACAGGTGAGATTGCAGAGGTCAAAAGTCAACTCCACATGTCTGTTTCTATAATTCTCCATCCTATTTTTTGAGAACAGGGTCTTTCACTGAACCTGGAGCTCATTATTTCAGCTAGACTGGCTGGTCAGTGAGCTCTAGAGACCCATTTTTCCTATCCCGTCCGCAGTGCTGGGGTTGTATGTGTACACTGCTATTTCACATTGGTGCTGGCGATTTAAACTTAGGTCCTAATTCTTGCATAGTAGGCACTTTATCTGCTGAAACATCTCCCTAGCCTCTGCAGTTACTTGTTAATGACCTAGTCTTTAGTATTTATGTCCCAAATGAAGAACAACACAAAGGAGTCTGTGTGTGGCTTAGCAGGAAAAGAAAGGGCTTGCAAAAAAAAAAAAAAAAAAAAAAAAAAAAAGGAGGGGCAATGTGCTGGATAGTTTTATGTCAATTTGAAACAGTCAAGCATTATCTGAAAGGAAGGAACCTCAATTTAAAAAATGCCTCTAGGTACTGTGGTGGCCGCATGCCTTTAGTCCCATCATTCAGAAGGCAGAGGCAAGCAGATCTCTGAGTTTGACCAGCTTGTCGAACAGCTTGGTCTACCTAGCAAGTTCCAGTATAGCTAGGGCTACACAGAGAAAACCTTTCTTGGGAAAAATAATGATAAATAACAAACAAGAAAATGCCTCCATAAAAATCATGCTGTAAACAGACAAGTCTGTAAGGCATTTTCTTAATTAATTAGTAATTGGTTGGAATGGGCTTAGTCCATTGTGGGTGGTGCTTCTATGAGAAAGCAGGCTGAGCAAGCCGTGGGGAGCAAGTCAGTAAGCAGCGCCCTCCATGGCCTCTGCATCAGCTCCTGCCTCCAGGTTCCGGCCATGCTTGAGTTCCTGTTCTGACTTCCTTTGATGATGGGCTACAATGTGGAAGTGTAAGCCAAATAAATAAACCCTTTCCAACTTGCTTTTTTTGTCATGGTGTTTTGTTGTAGCAGGAACCCTGACTAAGATAGGCAACCACAATGGATCCAGCTCTGAACCTCTATGATAAGAAGCAGCCATTAGACCAAAAAATTTCCAATATAAGCAGGAATGTTGGTTTATTCCAGGAACACATTACAGACATCTGAGAGGGAGTCAGGTCGAGGTCTGGTTAGCAGCTACTGTGCTAAGAGCTGAAATTGATCAAATTAACCACAATTAGTCCTCAGGGATGTTGCACGCCCTTAGTAGTCTCCAGAATTCAAACAGTTACATCAGACAGATTCAGTTTAGTTGTTATCTAAGTGAGAAGACTGATTCCTGGTGTCTCACTCTGTTTCCCAGATTCCTCTAACATGTTATAGAGGTTAACCTTCTTTCTTTCAGCAGTCATTTGGTTACTTGTGATTTTTCAATACTTTACATATTACAACAAATATCCGCAGAAGAGATTGTTGTATTCTGTACATAACTTTCTGTCAGACAGATTCCTAGAAGAATGGCTTAGCATTTAGTAGAGTTTGATAAAGTGGCCTAAATAAAGTTTCTCATTTTATATTTCTGTCAACAATGCATGCAAGTGCTTAGTTTGTTTGGAAAGGTTCCCTCCAGGGTTTCTGTATAGCTTTGGAGCTTGTCGTGGAACTCGCTCTGTAGACCAGGATGGCATCAAATTCACAGAGATCTGCCTACCTCTGTTTCCTGAGTACTGGGGTTAAAGGCCTACATCACTACTGCCTGACTTAGTTTGGAAAGTTTTAAAATCTTTAGTTTCTCTAATTCTCAATAAACCTTGCCTCAAAGCTTTTATTATACAGAGTGGTTGATGATTTCATTCAGTTCTGTGGCTTCAGTACTAGCTATGACATTCTATTGGATTTTATTTCTAGCTCATAGTTCCCTTTATCTGCAGAACTGATTGTGTTAGCTTGTGGTCACCTCAGTAAATAATTATCCTGCCATATAATTGGATGACACCTAAAAGCTAAGCTTCATATACCTGATTCTTCTTTCTCCACTTTCCTGCATCCAAATAAACCTTGAGCTTTACTAATTTTACATACTCCCCCCCCCCAACTTTAGTAAAGGAATCTTCCTTTCTTGGATAGCCCCAATAATCTTAATTAATCTCAATCAATCAATCAATCAATCAGTCTCTCTCTCTCTCTCCCCCCCCCTCTCTGTCTCTCTCTCTGCTTTTAAAGACAGTGTCTCTACATAGCCATGGCTGTCCTGGAACTCACTCTGTAGAGCAGGCTGGCCTCGAACTCAGAGATCCACCTGCCTCTGCCCCCTGAGTTCTGGGACCAAAGGTGTGCGCCACCACTGCCTGGCTGCCACAAGCTTTGCAGTGGTGCCCTGCTTCTGGATTTGCTCCTTCCATTTGCTTCATAAAGCACAGTACAATCAGTGTGGCCTTTAAAAAAATGCAGACCCAGCCAGACAATGATGGCATATACTTTTCACACTCTGACAACTGCAGACACTGGTTGGGTTTTCTTTTGAGGTGATGGAGACTGGCCATCCTAAGGATGTACTCTCCTGTTGGGCTAAATTCTAGCATAACTGTATTGCTAGCAGTGGTTATTTCCCTAATACTTTACTAGAATATGAATACATACCATTGTTACAGATTTTGGTGACAAGCTCCAGCTCCACTAATTTGCTTGGAACAGGACAATGAATAGTGATGCTTAAACTCTTCACTCCAGCAGAGAAATACAGGTATAGTGAGCAATGGATTATAAAATATTACAATTTAAATACCATCCCAGCAGTGTTGTGATTGTTTTAGTTATTTTTATATTTCTCAGCAATTCTAAATTTTATTTTGTATAAACTTGGAAAAGTTGGTTATCCCTACAACAGTCATGGCACTGTTGCACGTCTTGCCCGGCTGATGTAGCTTACAGGGGTCACAGACGGGTAATAGGACACCATGCTTTTTCTCCTCCAGGCTCTGCGTGACACTTTTCAGCACTATGAACAATGGTTTTAAGAAGGATGCTTCCAGTTCCCTGCCAGATTGATTTACATACATCTTGCAACCAAAGGGTCGTGTTTTCAGTAACAGGGTCCCGTTAGTTCTGGTGAGCAACCAAGAGTTATGGCAATATCCTATATTGTTTTGAGGGCCTCTAGGACCTCCCTGACCAGTAATGCATAAGGAAGTATGCCATTCTGGCACTAAGATTTTTGTTTAATAACACATGGCTTCTGGGAACAACAATATCTAGTCAAATAGGGTAGCTTAGCTTTATTCTTTTAAAGATCAATGTTCAATGACTAGGGATGTACTCTTGTCTTGCAAGAGTACATTGATCTCTACTACTGAACAACAACAACAACAACAACAACAAAATTTAGAATTCGGGGAAAATGAAATCAGCTGGAAACCTCACTTATGCTTAGGATAAAAGGGGAAAAGAAGTAAGGGCTTGGACCGAACCACACCTTCTGAATGTGGATGTCAGTTAGGAGGCCTGGGAGTCTGTGCGGCCTCTGACAGTGGAAACACAAATGGACTTGGGAGCCCGTTCCCCATGGAGGGCTCCTCTCTCAGCCTAGGCCTCCCCCAAACATGTGACAGACTTTGATGATCCCCACATGGAAGGCCTCACCCTCCCTGGGGAGTGGATGGGGGATGGCATGGGAGGATGGGAGAGGGAACTAGGATTGGTAGTAAAATAAGATTGTTTCTAAAATAATAATAAAAAAATAACTATGTAAAAAAATAACGGTGAGAGATGGCTTGGATATTAAAATCTCAAATTGCTCTTGCAGAGGCCCCACGTTTGATTCCTAACATCCACATTGGGCATACAATTGCTTATAATTTTAGTTCCAAGGATCTGATATGTGTGGCCTCCGAGGGCACCTGCACTCATGTGCACATACAGACATACATACACAGACATACATAGAGACAGACACAGACACAGACAGACACACATGTATACATACAAAGGTAAAATCTTAAAAAAAAAACCACTCTAGCATAGGGGGCAAAATTAAAGTAAAATTCACCATAAAACAAGAATATACGATAATAAATGCAGTTAATATTAATCTTTTTTTCCTGGACACAAAAAGATCCTAAGGGAAATGAAAATGATGACATCACCTACCAGTAATGGGAAAAAATGAAGCTGTGAACAGATACTATGTTTTGATTTATTAACCTCAAGTGAGTGTTTCTTTATCCTCCCCATGAGTGATGGAGTTACATTAGTTGCCAAAGTCTTCTTTTTTCATTACATACCTTTGTAAATATTGCGGTCACTCTGGTTTACAGCCATCTCCTTCAGACAGTGTATCAGTGGAAAAGAATCCCCATTCCCAACAATGCTCACACTACCACATGTGTAATTCCCTCATCAGTCCCGCACTAAGCATGGGTTTCAGAGTTACAGGAGGGAAATTACAGGGAAATAACAATTCTGAATGCTCTGGGCTCCCTGTTTTCCATGGCAAGAACACCACACCCTATAAAGTCTGAGAGGAAACAATCTGAGAAACCTCTAATGGTCTTGCACTGACGATCAAAGAGCAGGCGACTCATCTAGATTCAGCAAGTCACTGAGCTTAGGTTTGGCTGCTGCTACCTGTTGTCAAATCTATGTCCTGGCAGTAAGGAACTGACTTTCAACAGCAGTTACGGTGTTTTGTGATGTGGGGACTCAGTGATGACACGAGTGGCTGTCATTCACACGCCCTCCAGTGGCTGCTCAGGAAGGAAGCAAAACCAGTGAGCAACACTGCCTTGAGCGTTGTGAGAAGGGAACTCAGACTAGCTTGGGGTTGTTGTCAGTTTCCCTATTTAACCAGCATTAGGTAGTTTACCCCATTTAGTTTCCCCATTTGCTTTTGTGACACCTCAGCTTTGGTCCATTAAAACATGGAAGATAACAATGCATACAATATGATCTAAGAATTTACTGAAATCACTAAATAAGCGAAAGTCTTATATAATAAGAACTTTGAGTCCTTAAAGAAAGAAATTAAAGAAGATACCAGAAAATGGAAAGACTCCCATGCTCTTGGATAGGTAGAAACAACATAGTAAAAATGGCAATCTTGCCAAAAGCAATCTACAGATTCAATGCAATCCCCATTAAAATCCTACCATAATTCTTCACAGACCTTGAAAGGCCAGTACTGAACTTTATATGGAAAAAAAAAAAAAAAAAAAAGACCCAGGATAGCCAAAACAACCGTTATGAACACTTTCCACCAGTGTGGTCCCACTGCTGCGTCAGCCCCAAATCACACACAGAAGACAGTGTATTAATTATGAAACTGTTGGCCAGTTACTAGTGTTTCTTATTTGACTAGCTCTATCTTAAATATTAACTCATTTCTATCAATCTAAGTGTTTTCACGTGGCCTTATCTACCAGAGAGAGGGTCCGGACTCTACTCTCATGTCTTACATCTCTCTACTATAATTATATCTCACATATTTTTTCTGATAGTTTTGGTTATAGTTTTCCTTAGTTAGGATTAAAGATAAGATACATATAAGACTTTAGACTCACAAAGATAGGATAGATGACGGAATACTTCTTTAAATCTTGCTAAATGTTAATAGACTAAATATTGTTAACTGATGGGAGATGTCATTCTGTAAATATGTTTCTCATACTGGTTAATAAATAAAGCACTGTTGGCCAACAGGAAAGGAAGATAGGAGTGACTAGGAGACAAGGAGGAAAGAGGAAGGAGGAGTCAAGATGGAGAGAAGGGAAAGAACAGAACCGCCTTCCCCCCTCCGGTAAGACAACGTGGAAATACATAGAAATGGGTTAGTAATTAAGACAGATAAGAAACAAGTACCTGGCCAACAGAATTATATCAAATACAGAGTCTCAGTGTGTTATTTGGGGCTGGCGTGGTGGTGGGACCAGACCGGTGGTAGAAAAACCTACTCCTTACAATTAACTATAGTTCTTACTTAATAACTGTGTTATATATTTTACTATGTGAAAGTTAAAGCCCTTCTTTTTATTTAGACAGAAAAGAGGAGATGATGGGAGATGTCATTTTGTAAATGTGTTTCTTTTACTGGTTAATGAATAAAGCACTGTTGGCCGATGGGGAAGCAAGACAGATGGGACTAGGAGACAAGGAGGCTTGGTGTTGGCACAAAAAATTGCCAGGTAGACCAATGGAATCAATTGAAAACCCCAATAATACAACCCACACACCTCTGAATACCGATTTTTCACAAAGAAGCTAACATTATACAATGGAAAAAAGAAAGCATCTTTAACAAATGGTGCTGGCATAACTGGATGCTGGTGTGTAGAAGACTGCAGATAGATCCACATCTATGGCCATGCATAAAACTTAAGTCCAAATGGGTCAAAAACCTCAACATAAATCCAGCCTCATCGAACCTCTTAGAAGAGAAAGTGGGAGGTACCCTTGAACAAATTGGTACAGGACACCGCTTCCTGAACATAACACCAGGAGCACAGACACTGAGATCAACAATTAATAAATAGGACCTCCTGAAACTGCAAGGTTTCTGTAATGCAAAGGACAGTCAACAAGACAAAACAACAGCCCACAGAATGGGAAAAGATATTCACCAACCCCATATTTGACAGATGGCTGATCTCTAAAATATACAAATAACTCAAGAAGCTACTTACCAAAACACCAAATAATCCAATTAAAAAGTGGAGTACAGAACTAAATAGAAAATTCTCAATAAAGGAATCCAAAATGGCTGAAAGACACTTAAGAAAGTACTCAACATCATCAGCCATCAGGGAAATGCAAATCAAAACAACTCTGAGATACCATCTTACTCCTGTCAGAATGGCTAAAATCAAAAACGCCAATGACAGCTTATACTGGAGAGGATGTGGAGAAAGGGGAACACTCCTCCATTGCTGGTGGGAGTGCAAACTTGTACAGCCACTTTGGAAATCAGTATGGCGGTTCCTCAGGAAAATGGGAAACAGTATACCTCAAGATCCAGTAATTCTACTCTTTGGCATATACCCAAAATATGCACATCCATGCTACAAAGTCATCTGTTCAGTTATGTTCATAGCAGCATCATTTGTAATAGCCAGAACCTGGAAACAACCTAAATGACCCTTAACTGAAGAACGGATGAAGAAAATGTGGCATATTTATACAATGGATTACCATTCAGTGGAAAAAAAACAATGGAATCTTGAAATTAGCAGGCAAATGGATGGAACTAGAAGAAATCATCCTGAGTAAGGAAACCCAGTCACAAAAAGACAAACATGGTATGTACTTACTCATATATGGATTTTAGACATACAGCAAAGGATTACCATCCTACAATCCACACCGCCAGAAGTTAGAAAAGGAGGACCTTAAGAGAGACACACGTGGTCCCCTGGAGAAGGGGAAAGGGACAGATCTCCCAAGTAAATTGGGAACATGGGGGGGGGGAGGGGAGAGATGGGCATGAGGGAGCAGGAAGATTGAGTCAGGGAAAGAATAGAGGAAAACAAGAAAAGAGATACCATAATAGATGGAACCATTATAGGTTTTAAGAGAAATCTGGTACTAGGGAAATGTCTGGAGATCTACAAGGATAACCCCAACTAACAATCTGAGCAATACTGGAAAGACTACTTTTAATGACCTTCCATGATAATGAGATTGATGACTACCTTATATGCCATCTTAGAGCCTTCATCCAGTAGATGATGGAAGCAGAAGCAGACACCCACAGCTAAATACTGAGCTGAACTCCTGGAATCCAGTTGCAGAAAGGGAGGAGTAATGAGCAAAGGGGTCAAGACCAGGCTTGAGAAACCCACCGAAACTGCTGACCTGAACAAAGGGGAGCTCATGGACCCCAGACTGATAGCTGGGAAACCAGTATAGAACTAACCCAGAACCCCTGAATGTGGGTGTTAGTTAGGAGGACTAGGCAGTCTATGGGGTCTCTGGTAGTGGATCAGTATTTATCCCTAGTATACAAATGGACTTTTGGGAGCCCATTCCACATAGAGGGATTTTCTCTCAGCTTAGACTCATACAAGGCATCAACATTTGTAATTTTATGTATGTCCCTCACCAATATGTCATCTTCATTCTTCTAACTTAAAAGAGATCTGCTCTTGAAATACAACAACAGAAAATGCAACACAGACATGGACACAGGCCAATCTGATCATGGAACTCCCCTAAATGAAACTTCCTCCGATAACTCTGAGCTTTGTCAAGTTGACAGCTGAATCTGACAAGTAGACTTCATTCCTTGGATATCACCCTAAGCCTTACAGTACATACATATAGTGTTCTGTCATCATGTATGCCTGCAAGCCAAAAGAGGGAGCCAGATCTCATTACAGATGGTTGTGAGCCACCATGTGGTTGCTGGGAATTGAACTCAGGACCTCTGGAAGAGCAACCAGTGTTCTTAACCATGGAACCATCTCTCTATAATACAGCTTTAAAAGCCCACCTCTTAAGTTTCCTAACTGTGGGATTCTAAAACAAAATATACCTCCTTACTCCAAAAGAGAAGAACCAGGGAATAATAATAATCACATGTAAGCAAAACTAAAGTCTGTCAATAAGATCAAATTCTATAGCTCTATGTTTGACATTTCAGCATCACTCATGTTGTGTTGGCTGCAAAAGGCCTGGGCATACCCACTTCTCCAGGTTTGCCATCCAGAGTGTACACAGCTTACTAAGACCAGTTCCATTCCACACCTGCTGCTGTCCTTGGTAGATATCATGATCTTGGCATCCTCAATACCCTGGGGTCTCCTTTGCAAAGGAGAATGTACCTTCACTGGCATCTTTGCAGGGACTCTAGTGACCTTATCATCCAGTGTCAAATTTCAGCTTCTCTCCATGGTCCTTTCATGCCTTCAAAACCAGGGTCATTTGGGAGACTCTTAAATATTATTTGCCAAATTCTGCTGCCAGTTTGATGTACAGCTTTCACTTCCCATTGGACCTTGGCTTCTGTATTCTGATGCTAAAGAAATACTTTCCAGATTTTTTTTTTTTAACCTCAATGATGGTCGCTTCTTATAAAACACAGCTAAGTTTTCAGCCTCAGCTAACCAGCAACCAGTTTCCTAGTAAAGCATAGGTTTCACTTCAGCAGTATTAATTTCTTGTTAATCACAGTTAACTTTTCAACCACAGATTCTTTATGAACATCCCCGAAAGATTTTTTTCTTTCCTCTGAAACTTCACAATGGCCCTCCATTGTCAGCATTTCTTTCTGCATTATCTTCCAAGCACCTACTTTCAAGCGATCAAAGAACAGCTCATTAAGCTCTCTGCACTCAAATAGCTTTTCTGGATCAAAGTTCTAAAATCCTTTCACAATCTTCACTGCCCAACACTTCCCCAAATAACATGGTCAGGCCCATCACAACAACACCCCACTTCTGGTACCAATTTCTGTTGTAGTTTTCTTTCTGTTGCTGTGATAAACACTAAGACCAAAAGTAACATGGCATGGGGGTTACAATCCATCACTGAAGGAGTCAGGACAGAAACTCAAGCGTGAACAGAGGCAGAAATCATGTAAGAAAACTACTTATTAACTTACTCTCTACTTCTCTCAGCTTGCTTCCTTATACAGTCCAGGATCATCCCAGAGATTGTGCTGCTAACAGTAGGCTAGGCCTTCTCACATCAGCCACTAATCAAAGACAAGTCCCCAAACACATGCCCACAGACCATTCTTAAAGAAGCAATTCTTCAACTTAGGTTCCCTTCTCCCAGGTGACTGCACTTTGTGTTGACAATAAACACTAGCCAGTCTAAGTGACTTCAGTGGTAAGTGAAAAAAAAAAAAAATGTTCTACAGGCTTACTGCCTTCTGGCATGGTTGATGCTCACTTTCTGCATAGTCTTTGGTAACAAACACTATAATCTTTCAGTCCACTATGGTAGCCAAGTTTTAGGAAATAATTATGCCTAAAATAATAAGAGAGAAGGAAAAACCATAACACCAGCATTTCCCATGTACTAGGGTGGTTAAAACAGTTTCTGAAAAGGAGCTCATGTAATCATCCATTAAACCACAAACTTGTAGAGCAGGGACCTCAGAAATCTTAAAATTGTTTTGTTCCAACCATGTCAGTCTTAGCATTGATCGTTATTGTTATTCCTCTATGCCACTTAAAAGTTACTTTTGTTTAAGGAACCAGAAAGATAGCTCAGTTATTAAGAGCACTGGATGCTCTTGCAGAAGACCAGTGTTCAATTTCCTAGCACTCACAGAGTGGCTTACAACTGTCTGTAATTATTGTTCTAGGGGATAAAATGTCCTCTTCTGGCCTCTGTGGAAAGTGAATACACATAATGAACAGACATACGTGCAGGGAACACACACACACACACACACACACACACACACACACACACACAATCTTTTCTTAAAAAGAGGGTCCTTTTTGTTTATACTGTTTTAAATACTTATTCTTTCCTCACCAGGTTATAAAAAGCACAAAACATTGTCAAAATGATGAATTTCAAATAGAAATAATTTCATCACCTAGAGATAGACAATTTTTGTTCATCCCTTCTAGTCATTGTCCAGAAAGATGCCAAAATTATATATATCAAAAGATAATGCACATATTGTTTTGAATATCTCCCTTTTCCTCTTGGTATATCGGGGACAACTTCATATACCAGTATTAATATTAATTTAGTTTCCAAAGAGCTTTGTGTATTTCATTGTTCCAAATACACAACTGGGTTACTTTTTGTTTGTTTGTTTATAGTTAGAGAGCTTCAGAGCACCACCCTGAGCCCACCTGTGCACAGAAAGAAGTTCCTGTAATGCATACCTAGAGGTGATGTGTGGGCAGACAGTGCTGCTTTTTATTAGCTGTCCTCAATATAACAATTTCTGTTTGTCACACAGCATGCAACGACCATAAGTCTCCTCCTTCAACAAAACAAGCATGTTGAAAATTAGGGTGTGATTTATGATTACCAAGTATGTGAGAATTATTTTTAAATGATGATGCTCATACTACCTCTCATGTTCAATCTAAACATCTCACACTGGGGGATGATAGCACATGTCTCAATAACACTTCTGGACTGTTACTGATGTTGATATTTGCCTTTCGTCAACCACTGTAGTGGACCATTTCCTAGTCCTCAAACTTCTAATTTTTTTTTTTTGGTTCATTTGTCAGCTCAATTTCTTTTTCCTTTTTGCCTTGTAATGACTGTTTGGATCAAAAAATAAATTGCTTTCAAAAATTTAAAGGCATATCTAGATGTTGGCGGCGGCACACACCTTTAATCCCAACACTTGGGAGGCAGAGACAGGCGGATCTTGCTGAGTTCGAGGACAGCCTGGTCTACAGAGCTAGTTCCAAGACAGCCAGAGCTACACAGAGAAACCCTGTCTCAAAAAACAAAAGCAGCAAATATTTAAAGGCGTTTATTCACTATTGTTTCCAAAATTGCACACCACTTATTTGCTGGAGTAACTGGTAATGAGAACTCTTACTGCTCCCTTGTATATTAATATGTATATGTATATATATATATATAACATATATATTATACACATATATGCATAACACACACACACATACACACACTTCTCTGGGACTGGGAGACAGAGGACAGGTAGATCCTCTGTAAGTTCAAGGCCAGCCTGGTCTACATAGTGAGTTCCAGGTCAGCTAGGAATATGTATGTAATCATTTTGAGACAGGGTCTCATATAGCCTAGGCTGGCTCAAACTTCCTATGTAGCCTAGAATGCTCTTAAAACTCCCAGTGCCTCTACCTCCTAAATGCTGGGGTTATAGGCAAGTACTACCACCCAACTAGTAAAACTGCATAATTTCTAATGTCATTAATATGTAACCAGTTTTTGTTTCCTTGCTAGGAGAAATTTAACTCAATTTAAACAGGACTGGAGAGACATGCAGCCTTTAGGGGAATAAAAACACACCCACTATAACCCTGACAAATCTCAAAGTGGTATGCTGGGTAGTTTGGACTTTTAAATTTCATGCAATATTTTCATGCAAACAGCCTATGAAAGTCAGATTTTTTTTTTTTTTTTCAGATCACTTTAGTGACTCTGGCTCTGCCTTTTCAGCCTGCACAGGAAGTGTTCTCCCCAGCTCCCGCCCCAACTCCCTGTTGATGTTTTCCACTTTTCCTGTGATTAAAAAAAAAAATTTCCCTTGGTAACTATTTTCCCTGGTTACTTCTTTGGCTTATTTTCCACACAAAGAACTTTAAGGCATTTATTCCCAAGGGAAGCAGTTATTTTAGATTTGACTAAGAAGTCAGCTAATATTTTCAACATTCCCTTCTGTTCTTTGTTTTTAAAGAAAGTTCTGGTTTTGTTTCACTTTCAGCGGGAGACTTAAATGACACCAAGCAAAGCCTACTTAGTTTAGATTTCCAGGTAAACATGTTTTAAATTTTAAGTTTCTACTACAGCATGTGGCATGGCTTTACTATCTGGTTATTTTGTGTGCAAGTATGTTTAATCCTTGAAAAAAATTATCTCTGTATTAGTAGACTGAAAAGTTAAAAGTATGCTCTGCTTTGTTTACGTGTTTCTTTTCAGGATGATTTTCCCCAGTATTTTAAATGTTAAGGAATTATGACCTATTTTCATGTTTAGATAGGGTTATGTGATGAATAGAATTATCAACTGATTCAAAACTTTAATTTTCTTAGTTCTAATGTTCTAAATGTTTAATTAAATTAAATGTTTATTAATTTAATTAAACATAAATGTTTAATTAAAAGCATTTTTCACTTTAAGTCGGCTGGATAACATAAAGGATAATAACTTTTGACTACATAGATATATTGAAAATTATGGATACTTGTAAAGTTTACTTAAGACAATGAAAAATTTTTATTGGAGAAAATAAGTTAGAGTTTATAGATATTCAATTTTTGGATAAATATAAAAGATCAAAAAGTATTACTTGATGAAAGTGATACTGTGATTAGAGTATCTAGAAACACGATTATAAAGTTGCTTATTAAATATTAAACAAAAAGCAAAATTCTCTAATCCAGTCAATATCAGTTAGTATTGAGGGCCATTTCTTAAAATTTATTTAAACTAGATCCTGATTTTGTTTAAATTAAGACAGTTTTGTCAATTTACTTCTGTCACTTTTTTTTTAGATTTCATGGTGAAGTAAAAATGAGTTCATTTGGAACAGGGAGACAAACTAAGAAACGGGTCTCAGGATCATGACTGTCCTGAGAGAGTGTGGCACCTAGCTGAGCAGGCATACGCTCTCCTAGCACCCACTTAACTCCTGGACAAGTGGGTGCTTGTAGGAGGCCCAGGGATGGCACAACTCACCTTGACAGAGACCCCTGGAGATTATCTAAGAGAGTCTCAGGTCCACAGCTAGTTTTTCCCTTTTGTCCTTTTTTATTATTTTTACATTCCAACCCCAGTTCCCCCTCCCTCCCCTTGTCCCTCCTCCCCACTTCCCCCACCCCACCCCCATCTACTTCTCAGAGGGGATAAGGCCTCCTTTGGGGAGTAACCAAAGTCTGGGATACAACTTGAGGCAGGACCAAGCCCTTACCCACTGAATCAGGCTGGGCCAGGTATCCCACCAAAGGTAATGAGCTCCAAAAAGCCAGTTCATGTAGAACTAGTTTTTTCATGACCCTCATATATTATGCATATGACTGGCAAAGAAAAAAAGTCAGTGCACATATGTACATGATGCAGAATGCTCATGCTATGTGTCCATCAGGGCCCACTGCCCTACTTAGCAAATCCAGTGTCACTTGCTCCCCCCCCCCCCCAGCTCACATCTTCACTGCTGCCAGTGCTCCTGCTTTCCTACTTTACTGTAAGAGTTGACTCCAGGTGCCAATAAGCTTGCTCCTTCTGCAAACTAGTTTTTCTGAAACTAAAGCAAATCATAAAACTTTAAACATTACTTAATTTCAATGACCTACAGTAATGATTTTCAACTGACTAGAGTGCTTATACAAATGTCCTGAGCAAAGTTTTGATGCTGGAGTTGACATGAAGACATCTATGAGGCTGCTAGCTGCAGAGTTCAAATGATTCAAAGGCAAGTCCATGTGGGCAAAACCAGGTAAGTCTAGATTTAGGAGAGATTTTATCAGATGAAGTTCCAAAAAGAACTATTGTGATTCAAGAGGGGAAGTCACACATACATTGTGCCTTCTTATCTCTCAAGTTCCTAGAAATAATAGAAGCTATGTTAAGTAACAAGTGTGAGTGTGCATATGTGTGTGCCCATGCATAATGTGAAGCAAGAAGAGCTCCTCATTAGGCAGAAACTAGGGAGTCATTCAAGAGAAGATATGGATAAAATTTAAACATGGAGAATGGGGCTGGGGGTGTAGCTCAGAGGTATGGTGCTTGGCTAGCATCCCTAATGCCCTAGGCTTTATTCCTCTATTCCTAGTGTTGGGTGAGGAATGGAGGATGGGTGGGATAAATCCTTGAATAAGCATGGGAAAGTATTAAGCACAGAAAGTTCATCAGAGAAGTAAGTTTTAAGGTTTAAAAGAAATTCAAGAAGGAAAAATAAACATTTTATCCCGTATAGCAAATCTTAAAAATGCTAAAGAGATATTAAAAAATAGAACATTTACACAGGAAGGTAGAATACATATGCTTCTTACAAGCCAGGTGATGATGTGCACACTTTTAATCTCAGTACTTGGGAGGAAGAGGCAGGTGGATCTCCGAGTTCAAGGCCAGCTGGGTCTACAGCGTGAATTCCAGGACAGCCAGAGCTACACAGAGAAACCCTGTCTCGAAAAAGCAAAAACAAAAATTTCCCAACAAACCAAACAAAAAAAATCAAACAACAAACAAACCCTAACTCCATCTCCCCCATCCCAAAAAAAGCTTCCTAACAAAGGAATGACAATTGAACTCACTTCTCTGCAATACTGCAAGAATGGACCAAGTTGGGTGTGGTAGCGAACACCTGCAATTCTAAGACTTTGAGGCAGTGGCAGGACGATCAGCACAAGTTTAAGGTCAGCCTACACTGTTAGCTCTATGCTAGCACGCTATATAGCAATACCCTGTATCCAAGCAAAACAAAAGGAAAACAAAGTGTGAGAGAAGGCAAACAATCAGCCAATATTGGAAAAGTATTCAGGGAAAAATGATTTTGAAGTTTTAATTCTAGTTTCAACCAAACAAGATATTTTCAGACGTTTAAGATTCAAATATTTACCACATCTAAGAGAAAGAAATCCGTATTTCTGCAAAGAACAAAAGGAATCTGAAGGCGCTTCCTCTGGCAAGGAAAACGGATCTACTCATCTGCTGAGAACAAATAAGAAGATGAGAAAAACAGAGCCAGTGTTTGGAATAAGACCGAAACCCAGACTGTCTCAGGTCTGAAACTGCTTTGCTTCTGGAAACATCTTTGGATTCCAGAAGAGGGGCTGAGAGCCTACCAGACCTTAAAAATAGCTTCACGAGGCTACGGAGAAACACAAAACAAAGACTAGAGTCAGGAGCAGAGGTGATGGGATTGGTGATTGTGATATTAGCAAAACAAGACCCGTAGTGTGCTGATACTGATACAGTGACATCCAGCTTCAAATCACTCAATGCATTATTGACTGTGTCTATAACACCACACTCAAAATGTGAAAACCTTTGGACAGAAAATATATCACGGTCCTAACATTTCATGAGTGTTTCTATAATGTCTGGCATGAATTCAAAAGGCATCAGACACACAAATAGATGTTAGAACATGGCTAAAGTTCTAAAGAGCAGATGGTAGACACAGAGGAGAGTTCAGAAAGCCTGATCTTCAGACAGACTTTAAGACAAATATGATTAAATGCTCAAAGAACAAATTTGACATTAAAATTGTGGTATAGAATTAAAAATAACAAAAGTTTACTGAAAACAGAAATACAATAAAAAAATAAAAAACAAAACAAGGAGGCCAACAGCTGAATCTAATAATGTATACGCCACAGCTGAAGAGAGTATTAATAACCCAGATCAGTTAGACTTGTGGATGAATCACGTGACAACAAACGAACAAAAATACAATAAAGAGTGACATGGAAAAAAAGACATAAAAAATGAAAAGTTATTACAAAAATGACTAGTTCTTAAAAGAGTAAAGTACTAAAGCATAAAGAGATGACAGTTTAAAACAACAGCAACAACAACAACAACAAAAGTTAGCACTAAGCTGGGCAGTGGTGGCACACGCCTTTATTCCCAGCACCCAGGAAGCAGAGGCAGGCAGACCTCTGTGAGTTCCAGGCCAGCCTGGACTACAGAGTGAGTTCTAGGACAGCCATGGCTACACACAGAAACCTATTCTTGAATAAACAAACAAACACAGTATGCATTCAAAATGTATCATGAATTCCAAATATAACAGAATTAAGAGAACCATACCTTCTACATGTCTTAGAAGAAACATCTGAAGGTCAAAGAGAACATCCAAAAAAATGGTCAAAAAAAAAAAAAAAAAAGCTATTTTTAAGGAAGTAGTTTGATTGAGTCATGACTTCTCAATTGAACCGACAAAGGAAGCCATGGTGGTTACTCTTGGGATCTCATGGGAAGTGTAGGCAAAAGGACTAGAAAGTCAAGATCAACCATGATTATATAGTAAGTTTGAGGCCAGTCTGGGCTACATGAGACCTTGTTTCAAAAGAAAACGTAGAATCAATACAAACAAAAAGATAGGAATGGTATCTTAAAAATGTTAACCACTATCAATCTAAAAACCTATCCAGCAAACATGTACTTTCAAAATTACGGGAGTACAAAAGTATTTTCAGTTAAAAAAAAAAAAAGAGTTAGTCTTCAATAGAACTGCACAGGATGGATTAGTACGTGACACTTTTTGAATGACAAGGAAAATCTGAATAAAGGTCTGGAGACATGGGAAAGGATGAGAAGAAGTGTGTGGGGAATCTGAAGAAATGGCTCTCAGATGGGGAGCATGTCATTTGGTAATGTCCAGAAGTAGTCTTGCTTGTCATAACCGAAGATCATGCTAGTGAAAGAGGACAGGAATCCTGTTAAATACCCTACAGCACACAGGCCACAAAAGAATAATCTGGGCCTAAATCTTGATAAGAGGGTCAAAAAGTCTGATCTAAATTATTTTTGATAGAGAGGAATGACAGCAATCTTCTTTATTTGTTGTTTATTGGGTTTGTGCAGTGGTGCATGTGTGAAGGTCAGAGAACGCTTGGGGAAATCAGTGCTCACCTTCCCACGTCAGTTCCTGGGATCAAACTCGTGTTATCAGGCTTGATGTCAAACACTTTTACTCACTGAGCCATCCTGCCAGCCTGAAAAATAATCTTTTCATCATAATCTATAGATGCACTATTTTTAACATATACAGAGAATTTAAATATTTGATGAAAACAGCTCTTATTTCAGAAAAACACAAAGTAAATGGGACTAAAGTGGATCTGGCTCTTGCATTGCTCAGAAAGAGGGAAAAGTATAACATTAAGTATAAATGGGTTTCATGTTCCTATCAAATATAAAGATTGTCAGACTGCATTAAAATTCAAAGATCATATGAAAAATACACTATGGAAAGGCTAAAAGTGAAATGGTACAAAAATGCCAAGTGTACATTACCGAAAGGAAGTAGCTACATCAATGTTAGACAATTAGACAAAGTAGCTCTGACTGGAGCACTAGTCGAGATACAGAAAGAAGCCTCAATCTAGTAATGAAAGAACCAGGAAAGTAAGACAAGCCTGAAGCTGTACACGCCCATAACACAGCTTTCACACTGATTAATAGACCCTGACCAGACTAACTTACCAGTGCCAAGCAACATAAAAGGCCAAAACAGAGACTCCACTAATACATTATTTGTAAACTTAAAAATAAAATTAAGAATGTAAAAATGCTTCCAGAAGATGTGTGACTGAGAATGTTTCTGAGTGGCCAGTAACACCAACATATGGGGTGGAGAGGCAGAAGGATGTGGAAGGAGTTCAAGGGTAACTTCAGCTACACAGAAAGGCGAAGAACAGCCTAGACTGTAATGGAACAAGTTTTAAAGAAACTAAAAAACAGAAATGCTAACCTATCAGATATCAAATGTGTTAAGTAACTCACAAGATGAAAACAGGCTAAATAGACTGTTTTTGAACATACTGACATGTGTACCCACATGCTCAGAATTTCTTACTGACTGGATGAAAGGTTGGAGTGTAATTATAATATAGACTGTTCCCATTTATGTTTAAATATAAATATTTAATTTATATATGATATATGTTTAAATATATATGGGCATACTGGAGAGATGGCTCAGTGGTTAATAACACTAGCTTATTTTCTAGAGGTCCTGAGTTCAATTCCCAGCAGCTACACAATGGCTTACAACCATCTATAATGATCTAGTGCCCTCTTCTAGCCAGTAGGGATACATGCAGACAGAACACTGTATACATAATAAATACATCTTTTTTTTTTTTTTTTTAAATAAAGAAGAGTCATGAAAGATAGGCTGAATCTGGGGCTGGTAAATCATGGCTCAAATACCACATTTTGTTTGCTGAACACATCACTATCAGAACAGTGCTAGGCCCACCCAGTCAAATGATAGTGAGGATTAGTCTGGGATCATAAGAAGAAAGCTGAAAAGCTGCGACACATAGTCGTCCCAAATAGTTACTCGTTAGTCCTTGATACAAATATCTGACTATGATTGTAATAAATTATGATTAGGATAACTTGTCTTTTCAGCTGTATACACTTATGTGTCATTTGGTTTTTTAAAAATAGCTACCTTTTTACAAATGTAAATATATTTTTAAAGCACTGGCTAAAGTATGAATTCAGAAGAAAACTGTATACCTGTTTTTTTATTTTTAATCTCTTATGGGCTATCATGTGGACAAGCTTGGCCAAAGGGTGAACACAGATAGTGAGGAGGGGGTACCAAGTTCTCTTTTGGTGAAACGTAGATGATGTCAGAGACCCAAAGTGTGCTGCATGCAGTGAAGCAGCACTTGAACCATGAGGATGCTTGGGAACAACAGCCACCTGAGCACCACAGAAATGCTGTGGTGGATGTTTTTACCTAGGAGTCTGAGGCAGGAGGACTTCAAGTTTGAGGTCATATTGGTAACTTAAAGACACATTGTCTCAAAGCAAAGAAGAGGCTGGAGCTGCAGCTGAGTGGTAGAGTGATTATCTAGAATGTGAAAGATGCCGAGTTTAATTCTCAGAAATGGGAAACACCAAACAGAAGGGGAAACATAAACCAAACATTTTGGAATACATATGCTACATACTTGATATCAATATTACTGCTTCACGCCAGATAATCAAACAAAGATAATGCATCTGGGTTATTCTTTCCTAACATGCGTATGTACTAGAATTGGAAAGAGATAAAACAAAATGTAAGTCTGGAGTTATGAGAAAACTTTAAGAAGGAGGTTATCATATGAAAACAACTAATTTCCCACTCTTTTGACTCTACCCAATTAAAATGCAGCTTGTTTTGCCTATAATAACACTTCAGTTAAAACCTAGAGGAACAATTTCTCTATCAGGGCTGCTCCCCTTCAGCACTACCAATATTTTGCTCAGCTAACTCTTTGTTGTGGAAGACTGTATCCTGTAGGATGATTGGTGGTACCCTCTGCCTCTTCACATTGGACACCTGTAGAGCTGCTCCCAACTAAATGATGGAAAATGTCTATACAAGTCAGATACTGCTGTATGTCTCCGGGGGGACAAGTCATCCCCAATTCGGAGGTATTGCTTTAAGCTTTGAATAAAAACTTAAGCTCTTTAGTCTAAATTTTACATCTTGCAGGCTTGATCTTGGCCTGTGGTACAAAGCTGCAAACAATACATGAACAAATAAGCATGCTGTGTTCCAATGAAACTTTATGTTGAAATAATATGATTTTAATTTCATATGATTTTACACATCACAAAACATTTTCTTCTATATAAAATTTTGTTTTAATTTAAAAATCATATTTACTTATTTACTGTGTGTGCATGTGAACATGCATGCACATCCATGCCACAGAGCACATGTGATAGGAGGACAACTTGTGGAAGTCATTTCTTTCCCACCATGCCAGTCCCAAGGATGGAAGTGAGATTGATAAGCTATGCAGCAAGCACATTTACCCTTTAAGCCATTTCACCAGCCTGTCTTCTACCTTTTTAAAAAGAACTAGAGAATGAATCCAGGGTGTTGTCCATGTTTTTAAAAATTCTGCCATAAGCTACAATTTGATGCAGAGACAGGATCTCGTCTCCAAGGTTGACCCTAACTTTCAACCTTCCTGCCCCTCACTCGAATACAGGTGTGCTTCTACGCCTGGTTCAGATGGTGAACTCTTACCAAAACAGCTGCTGTAGACTATTTCCATCTTACTGGAACAGCTATGGCAGATTCTAGATTAAAACAGCAGAACTAAATACTTAGAACAAAAAACAAATAATCCATAAATGGTTAGGCATTTACTATTTGGCCCTTTATAGAAATCCTTGGCTCAGACCTGACCTAGAGATACAGATGTACCAGAATCTGACGTGACAGCACTACCGCAGGGTGACTCAGACCACACATCACTTAGGTGCTACTCTTCAAAGCCTCCCTGCTGCTACAATAAGACAACTAGGTCAACTTCCTGAAGTAAAAATGTAGTCACCACTAACTTGAAATTTTGTTTCCTTTTAGAAGTTTGTTGGTGAAAAAAAGATCAAACATGAAACATGCAGTTTTGTTTTGTCTCATTCTGCTTATCATTTTCCAAACCGATTGTGAACAAAGTACTAGGAAGCAAAGGAGGAGGGTACATCAGAGAAGACTCAGGAAAAGTTCCTCACTAAACCACACAGCCAACAGGCAGCCTGAAATTCAGCAAACAGCTGCTGCACCAGAAGCAAGGCTACTCACTGCCAACTCTGATTACAGCGTGGAGGAAAACTTAGAATCCCTTCTAAGTTCTCCTGGAGCAGAATCAAGTTACAATGTGTTACCAGGTAAGAGAATGTCTGAATGGAACTCTCCAAAGGGAAAAAATTTTAAGATTTGTACTGCCTCTTGATATATAAACAAACTTTAAAGTAACTAAAAAGTATTCAAGGAGGCTGGAGACATGGCTCAGCAGTTGGGAGCATTGGCTGTTCTTCCAGAGTACCCCAAGATTAAATTACCAGCACCCACATCACAGTTCACAACTATCTGTGGCTCTGGGTCCAGGGGATTTGACACCCTCACACAGACACATAGACAGGTGAGACACCAATGCATATAAAATAAGAAGTATTCAGGGAACATACTTATACAAAATTACTGGCAAACCTTATTTTGCACTATAAAACTATAATTATCACATGGGTGCAAGTGATCATATAATACAAACAATATATGTATCAATTAGTGAAATGCCTTTCAGTTACTATGACATCATCTAGAGAAGAAGCCTATCAAATGATTTTGACACAGGGCTAGTTAATATTTTCAAAACAAAGTTTTGCTAAGTAAAAATGGAACAAAAGCCACTGAATTTATTTTATACAGAATACTGGCCTTTTTGTAATTTGTTTTTTCAAGACAGAGTTTCTCTGTGTAACAGCTCTGGCTATTCTAGAACTTGCTCTGTAGACCAGGTAGCCCTTGAACTCACAGAGATCCACCTGCCTCTGCCTCCTGAGTGCTAGGATACTGACTTTTTAAAGGCTGAAAAGACTGCAAATTCTGCCAAAGATTTCAAGTAATTATTTTTTTGAAACTAGCATTTAGTGATTAACAACTTTCTAAGTTAGAAAAGAGTAGATGTATATTTATATATAGCGGTATATATGTAAATGTATATATATAGATACACACATATATAAATACATATACTTTATATCTGTATATATGTAAATATGTTATGATTAAATAAAACTTGGAAAAGACAAAAAAACCCCACCATATAATCTGTAGCCAGTATTTCATACCCTGTTTCAAAGCTGCTAGTTTTATTCTTTCATGAAGTTAACAGAAACAAAATTATATGAAAAAAGGAAAATTAGGCTATATTTGCTAAAACTATAAATGACAAGTGTATCCATAGTGTTAAGAACAATAAAGATATCACCTCAGTTATGAAAGGATATGAAAAGCACCCAAATTTACTTAACATTTTATTTTAAAATTTACTTGTTTATATTTTTATTTATTATTTATGTGTGCTAGATATGTGTGTGTGTGGGTGCCACATGTCACATAGAGCACATATGTAAAAGTCAGAGGATAACCCTAAGATGTCAACAATTTTCTCCTTTATTTACTGTCTGGGAAACCTTATTTTTTATGAAGAGTATCATTTATTTAAAAATATTTAGGGACTGGAGAGATGGCTCAGTGTTAAGAGCCCATACTGCTCTGGCAGAGGACTGGAGTTTGGTTCCCAGCATCTCTATTGGGTGGCTTACAACTACCCATAATTCTACTTCTGGGGATCCTATATTTTATTCTGGTTTCCACAGGCACTGTACTCACATGCACAATGCTATAGTCAGACACATAGATAAAAATAAGCACACAAAGTATTAGGTTTCAAACAGACTTAGGCTGATCCTCCTCACCTTTTCTCTCCCACCCCACTCCCGGTGTCCTCTCTTATGCTCCATTTTACATTACCTCCCCATTTCATAACCTAGACCAATACTCCCCTACATATGCATTATATAAACACACATACAAAAATGAAAATTAACATGAGAGAAAATAGATGGATCTCAACAATACTATAATGTGGCTGAAGAGAGAGCTCAGTGGTTAAGATCCCTTGCTGCTCTTATGGAAGAACCATGTTCAGTCCCCAGCACCCAAGAGGTGAACAACAGTCAGTAATTAAAAGCCTCAGGGGATGCCTTTTTTCTGACTTTTGAGGGCATTACATTCCTATGATGCAATACATACATGCAGGGAAAACACGTACCCACATAAAAAATAAAAATCTTAAAAAAAGTTATTATACTGAGGTAATTCAGATTCAGAAACAAAAATTACCATATGTTCTCATATGTAGGTACAATTTACTTTTCCTTCCTTCCTTCCTTCCTTCCTTCCTTCCTTCCTTCCTTCCTTTTTTCCTTTTTTCCTTTTCAAGACAGGATTTCTCTGTGCAGCTTTGGAGCTTGTCCTGGAACTTGCTCCGTAGACCAGGCTGGTTAATTTACTTTTTTGAGATGGGGAGTTTCATTATATTGCCCACCCTGTCTTAAACTCCTAGATCACAAAATCCTCCTGCCTCAGCCTCCTTCATCGGGACTAGAACAGCTACAAGGCACTAGCTTACACTAAAACAGAAAACACAGCACCAACAAGCTGAGTTCCGGTATGTCAAGATTGTACCTTTTTAAGGAAATGACAAATGCTTGGGTTTTTGTTTTTTGTTTTTTTAAGATTTATTTATTTATTATGTAGTGTTCTATCTACATATATGTCTGCAGTTCAGAAGGGGGTGTCAGATCTCACTACAGATAGTTTTGGGAATTGAACTCAGAACCTTTAGGAGAATAGCTAGTGCTCTTAAACTCTGAGCCATTCTCTCTAGCCCAAATGCTTGGGTTTTGAATGCTGTTTGTCCCCTGACAAAACTTAGCTTTTCTTGACAGATATAAGATAGACAGTCAATTCAAAGTCAAGTTACGAGGAAGAAGTCACTCAGTAGCATAAAGGATAGCCAATGGAAAAGCACTATGGGCAATTATCTGTACATGGGTGCATACAGAGCTCTATTCTCAGGTGGTTATATAATTTTGACTTTGCATTGTGTTTCTGTCCATTCGTGGATTCTGATAATCACTGAAGACAGTTAAGTATATGTTCCTGCTAGGCATGGTGGCATACTCTTTTAATCCTAGCACTCAGTGAGCAGAGGCAGGTGGTTCTCTTGTGAGTCTGAGGTTAGCCTGGTCTACACAGTGAGTTCTAGAGCAACAAGGACTATGTAATAGAGAGACCCTATCTCAGTGAGTCACTCAGTGAGTCAGTCAGTCAATCAAGCTACCAATCAGTGTGTTCTCTTTTTTTCTAGGAAAGAAAGGACACTGCTTTGTAAAGGGCATGATCATGTACAACAAAGCTGTCTGGTCTCCTGAGCCCTGCAGCACCTGCCTCTGCTCAAATGGAAGAGTACTTTGTGATGAAACTGTGTGCCACCCCAAGGCGTGCCCCTATACCATTAAACCAGAAGGAGAATGCTGCCCCATCTGCTCTGATGCTGGTATACAATATAAAACAAAGTACCACAGATAATTTAGTCTTTAACTTATATTTGTTTTTATTGTATCATTATACTAAGGTATAACATTATAAATGTAGTCATAAAGGTACTTAAAATGCAGCTCAGTGTCAGTAAACAGAAATTTCTAGGAAAATGTATTTAGGGTACAAAGAGAGATTATGGCTCTATAGTTCCAACTCTCAGACTGACTCAAGTCGTCCTAGTTCTGTTTCATGTGTTAATCTTATAAGGCTTTAGACAGACAGTGACAGAATCCCTACAATAAACCCTGACTTAGTAACTAGTTCAGAGTTTTACTTCAGTCTGTTTGTATATGCATCATCCTATTAATTATTAATTAACCATCCTATTGATCAAGCTTGTCAGGAATATACTAATCACTATCATGAGAACAAGCAGTGACTTATAATCATAGCATACAAAGCTTCAACCCTCCTGGCTCTCCCATCCATCAGCCCACAGGCAGCAAGGAAATCAACAGTGGTCTGAGGAATCCCAGCAAAACACACAGGTGTGGACTGGGACTTGTTTTCTTGGGTGGCACTTCCATGGATTTCAGTGGATGCTTGCTGACCTGTTCTCAAACGAGACTTGTTCCTGAACAAATGGGGGTGCCCCCTGGAGGTTGGCTTAGGCCACCTGGAAGAAAGCTTAGCTAGTGACTTATGAAAATAAACAGATGTTAAATCATTTGACAGGTACAGATAGGGACATTTTCTTGTGTCAATATCAAGGCAGATTGCTCTCCGCACCCTGCACAGACGACCAGAGGACATCTAAAAGCCTCCTGCTGGGGGAAACTTCAGAACCCTTAGAAACTGTTCTGTGCTTCACACTGTCAGTCACTTCACTAAGGCACCGTGCTTTTGAGACAGGTTCTCACTGTGTAGCTGGGCCTCACAGACATTCCCCTGCCTCTGTTTCTGCCACACAAGTGCTGGGATTAAAGACATGCACCATCAAGCTTGATCCAAAGCATTATAGTTTTTTAAAAATGTTAGAAGGTGTGCTCACTGAAACTGTCTCCTTGAAGTAAAATACAAGATGATTATAGATAAGATTCTGAAATTATTAGATATTTTTCAAAGGATTTGGAGTCTTCTTGAGATGTAGTTATTTTAGATAAGTAAACTTGGACACAGAAAGGATTTTAAAAGTTTAAATGTGATATATTTAGCTTCCATTTACTAATTTCCCCCTCTTCTTCTGCATACTTTGCTATGGATGGAAAGAAAAAAAAAAATACTGAATCCAGATGGTTGTGACACATCCCTTCAATCACAGTACTTTGGAGGCAGAGGCAGGTGGATCTCTGGTCTACAGAGGGAGTTCAAATAATTGTATTTTTTTATTTTTGTGTTTCTTCTGGGAATAGCTTATATATCAATTAAAAAATAGATAATTATATTTATACATTTTGATAGAAGAAAATCTATGCACTATGAACTCATTTCTCTTTAGAACTCTTCACTTTTAGAACTCTTCACTTAAAGTGAGACTAAATGTAGACTATATCTTCTCTACTCTGTCAAAGAGCTACAGAGCAGTTTCTATTATAATGGTATACTAACTAATGACACCAAAGCCTCACAATAAAACAGTCTTCTATTTTGTATAATGTGGCAATATTATTCCCTCTTTTTTTTTGTTGTTGTTGTTGTTGTTTTTTTTCAAGACAGGGTTTCTCTGGGTAGGCCTGGATGTCCTCTAACTAACCTGGTAGAACAGATTGACCTCAAACTCAAGATATCTGTCTGCCTCTCCCTCCCAAGTGTTGGGATTAAAGGAATTTGCCAACATCGCCTATTATTCCCTTTTTAGTTTACTGATAAACATCATATTCTAGTGAAAACAAGTATTACATTATTTAATGCAAAAAATAGTACTAAAGTTCACAGACACAAAAATCATGTATCTATAGCAAGTCCTACAAAAAGAGAAATAAAGTTAGTTAACTTTAAGGAAAAACTTCAACTTCATTTAATCTTTACATAGGAGTCAAGTAGAGGGAATAATATTTATTAACCTCATTTTCATTATGACTTTTTCCATTTATTAATATCATCAACTTACCCCTGTTACTTCATCCTTCTGTGATCAGTAGCCTCCTATTCTCTAATCAGTGGTAGAACACTAAATGATAAAACTGAATTTTCTGGTGATTCTTCAGAACAAAGAGAATCCATTAACATACTTCACAAGCAAGTGCCACCTCCTCAGATGGAAATGAACCAAGTAGTCATAAAAGAAGCTCATCAATCTGAGGGTGATGAGGAAAAAATTAAAGAACATATGGATCACAAGAAAGAAGCCTCTGGGCCTACTGAGCTTCACGGTGATGAGGAAAGAGCAGAGGGGAAGCTGAGGCCTGAGGTGGAAGAGCGATCAGCACATCAACCACTCTACCATGGACAAGGGGAGGAAGAGGACGAGGAAGACACTGAGAGGGGAGGAGAGAGGGAAGAGGAAGAGGAAGAGGAAGACGAGGATGCCATAAGAGGAGATGTGTTCCGAATGCCGCCCAGGTTAATGCCTGCTACCCCAAGAGGCAGGCCACGCCTGCCCAGAAGCTGTGTCCTGTCCTACAGGACCATCAGCTGCATTCATGCAGCCTTCACCCAGATCCCACCAATAACAGCTCCAGAAGTAACAAGTCTAGAGCTGGCAGGTAAGAGATAATTTATTTTGTGTTCAGCTATAAATGAAGAATTTTAGTGCCCTATGAATATTGCTTTAATTCAATAGGGGAACTAATTGTATTGTCTTCATACAGATCAACTGTGCAGAAGAGATGGGTACACAGTGAAGAATGGTCAGTTAGATTTAGAGCAAACTAACCAAATGGTGATTTCCCAAGGAACATTTAATAATCACTTTGATCGGGTACACTTTGTCTATATCATAAAGCTTTATTTATAATGTAGAGTTCTGTAAGTTTTTAAAAATGTGAATATTACCAGAGTTCAGATAAAGAGCATTTCCACAAATTCCTCATATCTCCATCTCTTCCACTTGTGGCCACTATAAAAAAAAATGACTTTTTTTTCTGTGTTTGATTTTATTTTTGAGTTTCATTAAACAGAATCACACAGTAAGCAGTCTTGATGTTAGATTTCTAGTGCTTTAAAAACCACTAGTTAATTTTCTTTTATTGCTGAGCGGTGCCCTATTGTATAAATCAGCTAGAGAATGTGTGATTTTTTTTTTCTCCAGCTGAAGACAATTTTGTCTGTAGCTGCTAAGACATCCATATACAGATGTTTGTAGGGACCTATACCTTCATTTCTTACTACTCGTAAAGACAGCACAATGGGCTGAGAGAAATTGCCACACACATGTAAGAAACTACCCAGCACTTTCTAAGGTGGCTGTCCCATTACCGCAGTCTCAGTGATTGCTTTACCAGCTGTTTCCTTTCCTTTAGCCATTCCAATGAGAATGTAGTGACCAGGCTTTTTGCCCATGTCTCTATCAGGCTACCAGGGAAAGTTCTGAGTGGTGAAGTATTACGATCTCATTTGCCCGAGTGTCTGGCTTATAGTGCCCTTAGGGTGCAGAGGTGAGGGAGTCTGGGTGTATCTAAGACATATGTGCAGGGGCGGAGTCTGCAATAGGACCCTGCCAGTGAGAATAGGTTTTCATGTAAAATCATTTAAAGGGTTCAAATACCTGGCTAAGCGTTCTCCTGTGGCCTATATGGCAGGTATCCTCTGCCTTATACAGAAACTCAGTTAGTGAAAGAGTAAACTGAAGGAAACAGTTTTTGTTTACCCTCAGAGAAACACCTTTTCTGTGAATGCACAATGCTACTAGCCCTCTCCAACAGATTATTGTAGTTATTTTAAGTAGCTTCATCCGAAACATATGGTCCTGACCAAAGCACACTTTTGCTGTTAAGTTGTTAAGTTATCTCAACCTAATCTTGTTATTTTTCCAAGTATATATCTGCTTATGTATTTCCTGTCCTTGTTCTGAATATTACTTTCCATATAAAGCTCTCTCAATATTCCTGTGGACAGAGACATACACACACACCCACACACACACACACACGACTCTCTCTCTCTATATGTATATATATATGTCTATATATGCACATGTTTCTAATACAACTATTTATTGTACATCCTAGGGAATTCAATCATTTCCATTCCGGATGAAGCATTTAATGGATTACCAAATTTGGAAAGGCTTGATCTGAGCAGAAATAATATCACTTCTTCTGGCATAGGTCGAAAAGCATTCAAGGTACACACTTACTTTAGTATGTAACAAGATGACTCCTACTGGCTTTGGTTGGAGGTGGGGAAGAGAAATATAAGCAGAAAGGTTTTTAGTGTTAATTTTTTCTACATTGTTTCTTCTCTGATGTCCTTAAATTATAGTCAAGTTTTCTTTTGCTTATAGTTTGTTGCTTTACATATGTTAATGTTGTGAGAGGAGTAGCAACAATAAGATCAGACATAACTAATGTTTTGAATTTAAAGAATAGTTTCTCCCCAGGAGGTGAAAGTTCACTGAAGTATGGTCTCTAGGCGTGTGAAGAACTGTCCAGTAATGAAGGAGAGCATATTTAGAGTCTCTATTAAAACAGTCAGGACAGGAAAGTGAAGCTTTTTTACTTTTGCACAGTAGACAGAATGTGGTGGAATGAGCTCAATGAAGATTAGCATGAGACAGATTAGGAGGGGGAGCGAAAGAGAAAGGGCAGCAAATGTACAAGGGAAACCTTTGACGAAAATAGATTTCACTGACCATTTTCTTTTGAAAAGGGAGAAAATACTTATCTAGAATAGGGAATTTCAGGGAAACACAAATAGAAGCAAGAGGAGAAAGGTTGGTATGCATAAACGAGAGTACATAAATTATGTGTGTTGAAGTCATATGTAAAGCACAGTTAATTTTTCCCCCTTTAGATAACAGTCTGGGCCCTCAATCTGCCCTTGAAACAAATGACTGGCCTCCTGGATTCTGTCCTAGTTCTCTGGAGTCTAGGCAGGCAGATGCGGGATCTCCCAGTGCCTACTTCAAAGTCTCCATCCTTCTGACCAAACAACAGCTGGCATAGAGGGCCAATATCTATCCTATAATTGAGTAAAAGAAAAATGTCATAGATTATCTGCTTCTTGATTTGGGGATTTTCTGTCCTGGTAAAACTTAGAAATGATTCCTGTGAAGCCTGGAGAAAGCAATCATTCCACAAGGCTTCAGAAATACCCATCCACTTCAGTTCTCCACTTTTGGTGGTGCAGGATATGCCTGCAATGAGCACACAATTAGTAATGTAGAAACATACTGTATAGATAGTCAGCTGTTTGGGTTTTTGAAATTTTTTATATTTTTGTAACTTAAAACAATTTTTAAATTTAAATATATTTTGATCATATTCCTCCCCTCTAAGTTCTTCCAGATCCTCTCCCTCTCTCTGCCCACCTGAGTAACATTATTTTACAATAATTTTTCTAGCATAAGTATTCGTATGAACAGGAAAGTAAACTTTATAAATACATTAAAATTAATTATTAGCATTCACAACAGGTTCAAATTACTGCATGCAGTTAATGAAACTTGTTCACTGCTAAGAAGGTAAAACCTCTGGCCTCATAAAATAGGACTGACCATTATATGGGAAATAGTGTGAAATAGCTGTGACTGAAAAAAAAAATGGTAATTTTAAGATTTGTTTTTTAAGTCTTTGAAGAAGTTGATGCGTCTGAACATGGATGGAAATAATTTGGTACACATTCCTTCAGAATTACCATCTACACTAGAAGAACTTAAAATAAACGATAACAATCTCCAGGTTGTTGATGAAGAAAGTTTATCAGGTATTTAAATCGTGTGTGTGTGTGTGTGTGTGTGTATGCGCGCGCGCGCATGCTTTGCAGACCAGAGGTAAATGATGTCAGCTGTTTTCCTCTATCATTTTCTGCTTTTTTTTTTTTTTTTTTTTTTTTTTTTTTTGGGAGACAAGGTCACTTACTGAACTTGGATGATTGACTAGATTGGCTGGCCAGTCAGTCCATAGGATCCATCTGTTTCTGCCTCCTAGGACTGGGATTATAGCTTTTACCAGAGTGCTAGGGATCTGAACTCTGGTCCTTATGCTTGAACAGCAGGCACTTTACCTTCTGAGCCATTTCCCTTGATCAACTGTTTTTAAATGATATATATTTTTATAATCATTCTTGTGTTATCCTATAGAAATTGATTTACAGTACTGCCAAATGCACAACTAGAAAATTTTAGGTTACTTCACCATTAAGTTGATAAACTAACATTAATCACTTACCCAAGAAATATGCCTTCCATTGCCTTTTCAATGTCTTGCTGTCTTTAAAATAAACAAAAACCTGCTTTAATCTTAAATAAAACATTTTCATAATGAGGCCAGGTGTTCGTCACTCACAGTACAGTGACTCACTATAAGCCCTTAATATCTGAGGAACTGTACCAATGCTCCCTGAGAACCACGCTATTTGGGTGACTCACTGTACCCATAAGCAATGCCACTTAATCTCCTGTATGCTGGAGCCTCAATCCAAGTGTATGGAAATTCTGTGTAAAGGAACAAGTGTGCACTATGTGTGAGACGGAGGTGCTGTTATACAGTGGGGGCAAGAAATCTCACAGCAGCAGCCGTGGCAGCTCTGTTCTGGAGCCATACCCCATGATGTATGACGCGAAGCTGTTGCTACAGCTCGGCTTTCTGATAGCCAATTCGGTGAAGATGTTTAAACATGCGGGAGCAGGCTCCTGTTCCTTCTCTAGTGACAGGAGCTACAGTTATCAAACTGCAGTTGCACAGCAGTGTCACTTGTGGAAATCCCAACACATCTGACTAACTTGTGAATTCCCTTAAGATAGGACTGCCTGATTTTCTTTTTCATTTTCATAACCAGCTAGCACTGCTTTGGAAGTATAGTGTCCAACACTTTCTGCTAACTTGAGTTGAAACACAGTTATTAAGCAATATTGAAAAGGAGTGCACATAAATGAATAAGCAATCCAAGTATTATTTCTGTTAACTTCCAAAAAACTTCACAGGAAAAAAAAAAAAAAAAAAAAAAAACTTCCATTGATGAGAAGGAACAGTAATTATGAGAATTGCCAAATGTGAGGATTGCATAGTTATGGAAACATTCCGTTTCCAGATGGATTTGAATGTGCACATGAAAAACATTAATAAGCACAGATTTTGATGGGCTTTGTCATATGGAAAGGACACTGGAAACTTTAATTTCTAAGTGTTCTGTTAGACTGAAAGGGACACGGAACTGAGAACAAGCATATAATTACATTTCTAGTTCTGCTATTAAAATGATACCCTACTAAACTATAAACAACTGATTTTTCTTTCTGAGGCAGCATCTCACTATGTAGTATAGGGTGCCTGTGAATTTACAATCTTTCTGCCTCAGCTTTCCGGGTGCTAGATTTACAGTCATGAACCACCATGTCTTAACTATATACTTTCTGTTTTGAAGTTTTTTCCCTCATATTTCCCTGGAATAGCTTCTCAGCACACTTTTCCCTCTTAAACAAATATGCTGTATTTCCAGAGCATTGATTTGTACTCCTGAATGGACTAGCCATCTTCTCTCTTATCTCTATGCACTAAGAATAGAGGAAGCATCATTTTTATACTGGTAGCCAGAAAAGATGATCTCTTCTGCCCTCTCATGTAATATGTCTCCCCATATTACTGGGTGCCTGGGTTCTTAGTCCTGCTGTGTTTTGGCCCCTGAGATGCTGGATATTCCTTGGCTGAGGCAACTGCTGAGCTCCCTTGCTTCTGGTGAGTTCTGCTGCTGTGGATAACAGCTAGCAGGTGAGCCTGAACATGATCTCACCCAGGGCTGTGACACAGCCTTTCTGTGTGTTGCCTCTAAAAAGCACCATTCTTTAGTCATCCTTCCCTGCTCACCAATGACAGATGCAGAGAAATGGAAAACTAGGAGGAAAAAGGCATGTGAAAGAGATAATTCTACATGCTGTAGGAACTATAGGCAGGATGTGAGAGAGAGAGAGAGAGAGAGAGAGAGAGAGAGAGAGAGAGAGAGAGAGAGAGAGAAGCCCAGATGGACAGTGGTGCATGCCTTTAATCCCAGCACTCAGGAGGCAAAGGTGGGCAGATCTCTGTAAGTTCAAGACCAGCCTGGTCTAAAGAGTTCCAGAACAGCCAGAGCTACACACAGAGAAACCCTGTCTTGTACCCACTCCCTCCACTCATAAAAAGAAAACAGCACAGACAGGAATACAAAGCATTGTGAACTTGTTTCACAGGATGTGATATAATTACTTCTCCTCTCCACTTTTCAATGGAGAATGTCTATACTTTAAGCTCTCAACCTAAGGAGAGTGCTAAGGGCCTCTAAAGAGGACATTGTGGAAACAACCTTGGAAATGGTGGTGGATACCAGAGATTCTGCAGAATCACAAAGCAAAAGCAATACTTACCTGCCCCCCAAGAGGAAGTCTGCAAGAAAAGGAAGCATTTCAAGAACCAAGGAGCTCTGTTCTGTGTCTCTTAAGCAAGAACCAACATATGAGAAACCTGCACCTAAGAAACAGAAGACTGCTTTCAGCTAGGGGCACATTTCACCTGAGCCTGTGAAGATGAAACAGCTGAGAATTATGTCAAACAAAACTGAACCAGTGGAAGAGCAGATTAGCAACATCCTGGAAGAAAAGGAAGCCCAAGTAGAAAACTCAGCCCATCCAAACCAGAAAATGCCTCTGCCTTCCAGAAACCGAAAGAAAACCAATGAAAAACAGCCAAGATCCAAGGTTGGTGCATCTGCAGAGAAGGTTAGGATAAAGAAAACTGAGAAGATCATGAAGACCTCCCAGGAGACAGAGCTGCAGAACACAGATGATGGAGCCAAGACGTCTACATCCAGGGGCAAAGTCAGTGGGAAAAAGACATGCTTGAGGTCTGGAGGACAGAGTGAGGTTCCCCAGCCTCATGCAGCAGAAGAGAAAACAAGTGCGACGGGTGTAGAAATCTTGGTAAAGACTCAGAAAGAGAAAGGCATCTCTGGAGATTCAGATGTCAGGTGTTTGGGATTCAGAAAAACTGTAGCCACTTTGGACAGTGAGCCTAAGCCAAGAGTAACTGGGGGTGCCAAGAAAGATACAAAAGTTCCAAAGAAGGATGAAGACATGGTATACACCAAGAAATTAATGACAAGAAGTTGCCAGAATAGTAAAAATATGTAGCAAAGACATTGAAGAAGGCAATATTAAGTTAGCTTAGTGATAAATTCCAGTGTGGTTTTCACCTCCTGTGTAAAGGTAAACTGTAAATAATACTGCCCATGTTTAAGGAAGGAAACGTTGACCTTTTTTGGGTATTATCTCTTCAAACTCCAATGGAGATCATGAAGGGGGTCACCAGGATCTCACAGCAATTACAACTTAAAAGTTTGGGGGTAGGCAGGCAGAAGTGTGGCCCTGTCCTGCACAACAAAGTTCTGAAGTTCACTGCAAACAAAACAAAACAAAACAACAAACAAACAAAAACAAAAAAAACCCAAAGATCTCAACCTACATATTAGAGAAATACCGTATCCTCTGTACCTTTAATTTTGGAAATAAGATACAAAGAAACATCACTATGGATAGTTTCCTGGCTGTTGTCCCTGCTTCCTGAAATCCAATCCTTAGTTGATCCTAAATACTACCACCAGAGTAATCTGTTCTTTTTTTTTCTCTCTCTCTCTGTTTTTTTGAGACAGGGTCCCTTTGTAGCTTTGGAGGCTGCCTGGAACTAGGTCTTGTAGACCAGGCTGGTCTTGAACTCACAGAGATCCCCCTGCCTCTGCCTCCCAAGTGCTGGGATTAAAGGCGCCCACCACTGCTGGCAAGTAATCTGTTCTTATGTGGCTTTTGTCATAGCATCTTCAGTTCTGCACTTGGTTATGTAGAGAATGAGAGCCAGACTTACATCAAGGTCACAATGGCACTCCTGAACAACAATTTTACCCTGCTGCACATAGCTCACCTCAGGGTGAGGCCTCCATCCCAGCAAGCTCAAACAGGCCTTTTATCTGCATATGCTCACTTGGCTGTTTCAACCTGAAGTGCCTCTTAACTCTATCTAAATCTTTGTGTCCATAAGAGACTATCACTTCCACACCACTCCCAAGCACACTGCATTCTCTTAAAAGCTTCAGGTGTTTATTTCTACTTTTCATGGGACTGTTGCACAGAATAGGCCTAAGCTGCACAGGGAAAATATCCTATTTTCGAGGAGCCCTGTCTACAACATGAACTTCTGACTGAGAGGCACCTGGGTATGTCACTGTTGAGGGGTGCATACTATATGACCTAGATGATACCACTCCTGAGGTCAGTAGAAATACTGTAGGGAAAAAATTGTCTGTATAAAGGTAGTTCCTTGGTTGTTCAGTCTGAACACACGGAGAATTCTGATAATCTTTTTAAATAAAACAAAAACACCTTTCATTTGGCTTCACCCTGTGCCAGTAAATGAGTCACTATGATGGGAATTTATAGCTTTGACATATTTCTCCTCCCCCTCCTCTTCTTTCTTTTCTGAGATAGCATCTAACTATGTAGCTCTGGCTGTCCTGGAACATTCTTATGTAGACCTGGCTGGCCTCAAACTTACAGAGATCTGCTTGCCTCTGCCTCCTGAGTGCTGGGAACACTACTTATATTTCTAACTCCCTTATTGGGAACATGGCCTCTAGAGATGATCCTTACTCTCTGTCTACTTTCTGTTCTTCCTTGTTTCTGCTCCTTATACATATTTTACCCTTCAATACCTGAAATATTTCCCCCCAACCTATGACTCTTGTCCTGGTAGAATTGTGCAGAAATCATGTATAAAATACTCAGGAAAAAAATTTATGGGGGAAACAAAGATAAAGGAATTAGAAATCTCCAAATATATTGATTTTTTTTCCAAATGGTTTCTTTTTCTCTTTTTGTTTCTTCTTTGTGTAGTGCTGAGGCTCCAGCCCAGGTTCAGGCAAGTGCTCTGCCACTGTGCTAGCTACATCATCAACCCAAACTGTATGCTTTTAAAGTTTTTCTAATATTTGGATAATTTTATTTTTCTAGACTTAAATCAACTTGTCACCTTAGAACTGGAAGGAAACAATCTCAGTGAAATCAATGTCAATCCTTTAGCTTTCAAATCTTTGAAGAGTCTATCATACCTTCGTCTGGGAAAAAACAAATTTAGAATCATACCACAAGGTCTTCCTGCTTCTATTGAGGTACTGATATCTTTTTTCTAATTTCTGTTTTGTTTGCTTTCTGAGACAGGATCTCATTATGTAGTTCAGGCTGGCCTAGAAATCATGATCCTCCTGAGTGCTGGAATTGTAGGTGTGTGCCACTACACTGAACTTCTAATGTTTTAAATGTATTGCACACTATAGTAATATACAACACAAATATATCCTTTAATTATTATTATTGTTGCTGGAAATCTCCGATCCAGTCTCACCCCTCCCATTCCAGACCCTCACCCTCAGAAAGCCCTCCAAGGGTGAGTTCCTCCCCCAGAGCTGGTCAAGACCATGCCTACAGTGTATTTAAGACCTGGTCACCAGACCTGCCATGTGATCTCTCTCTTGCCTTCCTGAGTTACCTGGGAGTTGCTTCACTCTGCTTTGCTCTGTTTACTAAACCTGGTCTTATTTTGGTTGGATTTGCTTATTGCATCAGCAAAGGAACCCCTAAACCACGGATTTTTAAAAATACTTATCAATTATTATTATTATTGTTGTTAGTGTGTATGTGAGAGAGACAGAAACATGCATGAGTACACATACACACACATCACAATGTGCACATGAAAGTCAGAGCACATTTGGGAGTTGGATTTCTCTCTTCCACCATGGATTGTTGGGCTCAAGTTCAGGTTGTTAGGCTTGTGTGGCAAGCACTTATTACCTACTAAGCTATATTGATGGCTCCAAACCAAATATCTTAGACTACTGTAATATATTTAGACTACTGTAATATATATTAAACTCGATAGTGTTCTAATGCTATATGCAGAATTCACTATCATCTGAGCATTAGATGCACCCGATAAAATGAAAAAATGGCAATGACAGCTCTTGGTGGGGAAGACATAATAAATTATAACAAACCAGAACCAGCAAGTTTAACTACTTCACCCCTGTTCTACATAGGGTTTCTATTGCTGGGACAAAACACCACAACCAAAGCAACTTGGGGAGGGAAGGGTATATTTGGCTTACACTGCCAAGTACAGTCCATCATTAAAGGAAGTCAGGACAGGAACTTAAGCAGGGCAGGACCCTAGAGGCAGGAGCTGATGCACAGGCCATGGAGGATGCTACTTACTGACTTGCTCCCCATGGCTTGCTCAGCCTGCTTTCTTGTAGAATCTAGGACCACCAGACCAGGGATGGCATTGCTGACAATGGGCTGGGTCCTCTCTCATTGATCTCTAATTAGGAAAATGCCTTACAGGCTTGCCTCTAGCCTGATCTTAAGGAGGCATTTTCTTTTCTTTCTTTTTTTCTTTGTTTTTTTTGAGACAGGGTTTCTCTGTAGATTTGCAGCCTGTCCTAGAACTACCTCTGTAGACCAGGCTGGCCTCCAACTTACAGAGATCTGCCCGCCTCTGCCTCCTGAGTGTTGGGATTAAAGGCATGCACCGCTTTAAACATGAAATTATCACCATAGTCTGGCTTTTGCTCTTCCTGCTTCTACCTCCCAAATGATGAGATTATAGGCACGTACTACCTCCATGCTTTGCTTTATATGGTACTGGGGATCAAAAGCATATTCCAGCCCTCATCTAAATTATTAAGATACAAACACTCCTCAACCTATCCTTGACATGCTCATTCTTTGTCAGCAAAATCAGATAGCTAAATTACTTTCTAAAGATCCAGAATTTTAGGGAGCAGAGAGATGACCTTACTGGTGATCCAGCTGATGCAAAGCTTGACAACCTGAGTTTTATCCCTGAGACCTATATTGTGGAGATAACTGATAACCTACAAGTTGTCTTCTGATTTCCACACCTGTCTATCTACATATACTTATGCACACAACATAAACATACCTATCTTCTTATCACAGAATGGGGAGACAGAGGGATCTCTGGAACCCACTAGTCCAGCTGGTCTAGCTGAATCAGTGATCCCTAGACTCAGTAAGACACCTTGTCTCAAATACTAAGGTGGAGAGTTACTGAGGGAGATACCTGATACCGACCTTTGTCCTCCACATGCTTTGAAAGCATGTGTATGTACACACACACTCAAATAGGCAGATGCAAAAACACAAACTAAATTGATTTAATTATGATTTAACCATAATCATGATAGGCAGAACTTATTTTGCTAGCTATAAAATTTGACATCTTAAAAGTATGAACTCACTTGAAAAAGAAATAAGACTTTAAGCAATACTAACGAGAATAGTCTATTTTAGTTTTTGTGAAATTGGTTATCACTGAACATAGGAGAAAAATAATATTTTCTTTTACTTATAGGAATTATATCTAGAAAATAATCAGATTGAAGAAATAACTGAAATTTGTTTCAATCATACCAGAAAGATCAATATGATTGTATTACGTTATAATAAAATAGAAGAAAGTCGGATTGCTCCTTTAGCATGGATAAATCAAGAGTAAGTAATCTTCCACAGTTTAACTTCCTTAGCATCCTTCCCCATGGAACTATTACTCTTAATTCCAAAATTTACCCAATTCACTGAGATCCCAAACCATTTATTACATGAGATCCCAAACCATTTATTACATAAGTGATACTATGACCACTAATTCCTGTGGATGTGCTAAGTGCTAAACTAGTAAGAAATGGGGGTTGATTCTTAACAATCAATGCCTACCTCACAGGTTGTCAGTTTAAATGGCATAATCTTCTGTACAAAGAAAGCACTGACACACTTTTTCTTCATTAATGGATGGAAATGCCAAACTGCAGAGTCCAGGCTTTTCTTCCTACACCATATTGCTTTCTTCTTTGGTCCAAACCATTTCTCTATCTTAAGAAGGCGTTGTTTGACAGTAGAAGTACAAAATAAAATCTACCTTCTAGACAGGAATCAACAACCTATTTGTAGTCTTTAGCAAAGAAGGAATAAATAAGGCCCTTCTTATATCATGTCCAATGGATATGTTCAAACATAGGCTGAATGTTTATACAAGGATATGCTCCCAAGATGACCAGCCTGGGAAATGGGTAGTTCACAGAGATGAAAGAGGCTTTGGACCCAAATGAAGAATAATGAAGACCTTTGTGAATAGAGTGATCTTTACTGGGTGAAAAGTGCTGGGCAGAAGCCCTTGTAGACTCAGGGGAAGCTTCTGAAACTAAGTAGGGAGCTCACCACATTCTCAGCACTTCCCAGTGCATGGACACTTCTACATTCCTCTACTTCACTCTAATTGCTTTATCTCAACCCAAGTCCCTGACATGCCAGATCATAAAACAAATAACAAAAGTGTAGGCAACCCCTACCCCCACCACAAATCAGGGAATAACATTACTAGAAACAAAGACTCCTGGATTTCATTTGAGTCAACAATTTGAACTTAGTTTCCCCATTTCCCTAAGGATCTGAGTTTTTCCACCTGAACTCTAAAGCACATCCCTAGCTAAAGAACAATGTGGATGCTGGTAAGAATATGAGCTTGGGGGCCAGACAGACCCAGGCTGGCATAAAATTTGCTTCTGTTTAGAATCATCAGGATGGCCAGTCAGTCTCCTAAATTTCCTTTTTCTGTTCACTTTTCCTTTATTGCAGAAATCTTGAATCCATCGACCTGTCCTATAACAAGCTTTACCATGTCCCCTCCTATCTACCCAAGTCTCTATTGCACCTAGTACTAATTGGGAACCAGATTGAACGGATCCCTGGCTATGTGTTTGGGCATATGGAACCAGGCCTGGAGTACTTGTACCTGTCATTTAACAGACTTGCTGATGATGGTGTGGACCTAGTCTCCTTCTATGGGGCATATCATTCTCTGAGAGAATTATTTCTGGATCACAATGACTTAAAATCCATACCACCTGGAATACGAGATATGAAAGCACTGAATTTTCTGAGGCTGAACAACAATAAGATTCGGTAAATTTTCTATTTTTCTAGTGTCAATTTAAATTTTGGTTGAAAAATTAAATACCCATAATATGAACTTTTAGATTTATGTTGAAGACAAAAACTGGCGCTAAATATTAGATCTAAACAAAATTGGCCATGTTAATTATTGCTAAAATGGAATAATAACTATGTGAAGAAATCATAATGATTTCCAGTTTTGTGTTAATTTTGCAAGTTTACATAGTATTAAGTAGAAAATTACTACACAATATGTGGAGCCTTGGAGACAGACTCATTTAAGGCTGTGAAGCACTAAATACACTAAACTACAACCTCCAGGTACATAGAGTGATCTGAAGAGTACAATAATTGCTTGAATATAGAGTTTTATGAAGGTAAACTCTGAATAAATTTGTTAGAACTCAACTTCCTCCATTTTGGGGAAAAATGTATCTACATGTTTGATCATTATGCTTGTCTAGGCAGCATGGGTAACTAGAAGATTAATCTGGAACAGTATGGAGCCAAGTTCAGTGGCTCATGCTTGTAATTCAAGCAATCGAGAGGTGAAGGCAACAGTAGTTAAAAGCCAGCCTTGGCTACACAGCTACAATAATTGGAGTTCCTGTTTTAAAGCAACAATTAGGAAGAACTTCCTCACTTTGCAGGTTGTGGCTACACTCCATTAGAGCACTCATCATTTCTTACAGTTGTGTAGCTCTAATGATCTACCTCTATTGTCTTTCTTCTCCTTTTGAGATCTGGCATTACTCTAGACCAGGAGGGCCTGGACTCAGTTGAGTAGTGATGCCTGTCTTTAAACTCACTGCATCCCTGATTAGGCTTCTGAGTACTGAATTACAATGTGAGTCACCATGTCCTGCCTAACTTCATTTTAAGAAACAAAACAACCTGAAAAACTTGACTTCTAAATTCTAAAGTTAGATTACTTGGAGTGCTTTCAACTTACATGTGTATTTTTCTTTAGGAATATTCTCCCTGAACAAATCTGTAATGTTGAAGAGGATGAGGACTCTGCTCTAGAACATCTTCACCTTGAAAACAATTACATTAGAACCAGAGAAATATCATCCTATGCATTTTCATGCATAAGACTATATTCAAGTATTATTCTTAAACCACAAAAGATCAAGTAATTTCAAGTTTTCTTCTGCCGTTTATAAAATATATTCATGCATTAAAATCTAATCTCTTTATTTTATGTGTTTGCCTGGGTGTGGTGTGGTGGCGGAGTTATGCACATGAGTCCAGTGCCCTCAGAAGCTAGAAGAGGGTGCTGAATGCCATGGAGCTGGTCATAGGTGTTCTGAGCCAACTGATGTGAGTGCCGTGAACTAAGCTTGGGTCCACTGTAAGAGTAGTACCTGTTCTTAACTTCTTTTAAAAAATTCATTTATGTCTATTTTGTATGCTTTGGTGTTTTGCCTGCATGTATGCCTATGTGAGGGTGTCAGATATTGGGGTTATAGACAGTAACATGTGGGTTACAGAGCTGCCATGTGGGTTCTGGGAATTGAACCCAGGTTCCCTAGAAGAGCAGTCAGTGCTCTTAAGCGCTGAGTCATCTCTCCAGGTCCCTCCTCTTAACTTCTTTAACCACCTCTCCAGCCCCCAAAACACTATTCTAATGCTAACTTCTTGCTTTAGGTAATTTTTACATTGGTTATATGCACATTGGTAATGGTATGGGAACACAAAAATTCTACACTATAAACCTAAAATTATTTTTTAAAATAAAAAAGAAAGCCATTTTGAGACTGCTTCTATGTCTTCTTCAGCAAGATCAAAAGATTACAAAAAGTAATCTGGGTATGGTAGCACAATGCCTTTAATCCCAGTACTTGGGAGGCAGAGGCAGGAGGATCTCTGGGAAGTTGAGGCCAGCCTGTTCAACATAGTGAGTTCCAGGATATCCAGGGCTATGTAGAGAGACCCTGTCTTAAAAAAAAAGACAACTATAAAAAGTAGTAGCTTGCTTAAAAAAACAAAAAACAAAATAACAACTATAAGCTGAGTTAAATGTAAAAATAACTTATTTCTGAGAACAATCCTCCACTAGTTATAGTTAGCAACCATCTCTTTTGCCATATTTGCAAAAATGTACTTTTTATTAGTTTACAGAGCAAATTAGTATTTATTAAACACTGATTTGTAATGATTTCTTTGTATTAATGTAAATTTTATTTATTTATTGAGGTGGTGTCTTACTCTGTAGCTGTGGCTGGCCTGGAACTTGAAATATGGTGGGATTAAAGGCATGTGCAACAATGATGATCTTTGGTCTCTGTATTGATAAAAATTTCTATATGATACATAGAGAAACTGTTGATTTCTTTCATTAACTATCAATTTTGTGTTCTGGAAAAACACCAGTCTCATGACCTAAGTTCTAGCTTTGACCTCTGTTTTAGTTTCTATTGCTATGAAGAAACACCATGACTATAGCAACTCTTATAAAGGAAAACATTTAATTGAGGTGGCAGCGTACAGTTTCAGAGGTTTAGTCCATTATCACCGTGGCGGGGAACATGGTGGCATGCAGGCAGATATGGTACTAGCTACATGTTGATATGTGGGCAATAGGAATTGGACTGAGTATCACATTGAGGGAAACTTGAGCAAAAGAGACCTGAAAGCCCTCTCCCACAGTGACACACTTCCTCCAACAAGGCTATACCTTCCAGTAGCGGCATTCCCTTTAGGGGCCATTTTTTTTCAAACTATCACACTATGATAAAATAACTCAACAAAATCTAACTCGAATGGTTTATTTTGTTATACATTTTTGGCGTTGTTGCTGTTTTTGTTTTTCTTCCAGACAGGGTTTCTCTGTGTAGCTTTGGAACCTGTCCTGGCACTTGCTCTGTAGACCAGGCTGGCCTCAAACTTGCATAGATCCACATGCCTCGCCTCCTAAGTGCTGGCATTAAAGGCATGAGCCATCACTGCTGGGCTTGTTAAACAGTTGAAGGACACAGCCCATTATGGCAGGGAAGCCAAAGGATCACAAACACTGTGACTAAAATCAGGAACTAGAAGCAATGAATACTTGTGCTAAGGTCAAAAGGAACTCAAACTGAGTAAGATGAGCCAATGGAATTAGTATTTAATTACAACAATGATGTGTTATTAAACAATTTTTCTTATTCTCAAACTTAATTTCAAATGGTCTCATTCTGTAGCTCAGGCTGCCTTTGAACTCATCATGGTCCCTGTTTTACTTTCCAAATTCTGGGATTAGAGGTATGCATTACTTGTCAAGCTTGCCGTGACTTTCTTTAGCTGCATTATGATGCCATTTTAGAGACACAATGACAAACATAACTGAGACATTCTCTCCTTTCTGCTAGGACTATAAGTATTAAATCAACAGCTGTCAATCAGTTAAACAGGTGGAGCATACTAGCCAAGACTTCTTCAGCCAGGGTCTGAGAACTCCAGCCTTCAAGGAATGGTGTGTGCAGTGGCAAACACTTTCCTCAACTCTGTGAAGGTAGCAGAATCTTTCATAAAGCTAAAAATCAGAATGACAGTTGGAACTTGGCCCTGAATTTGGGAAGATTCATTTATTTCAACTATTTTTGTTTAGTCTTGAAATTTCATCATGTTCTGAATGAGATGTTTCAATTTCATAAAAATTGTGATAAATATCCTTACAACAAACATTCTTCTTGATATAATGTTGTAACAAACAGATGTTCAGTCTCGTCTCATAAATCTGTTGTAATCATTAACACATATGTGTACTCAGGAAGTCTTACACCAGTCATGGTTGGGAAAACATTAATGTTGTGTCTTGACTTTGCACATATGTACAATGAATGTTACCTGTATTCTTATTTTTGAGATCCATCTTATTATCCATGACTAGTTTTAAAAATATTAAGATATGATCTAGTGCAAAACATACAGTCTGGTGTTATGAAGGGATACATATGCCAGGAATCAGAGAAGGACCTAAAATACTAAGTTTCCAATATATCAGCAGATCACCGATGAGGAAGTGGGCATACCACTCCAACAAATGAAGCGGCCATTTGTCAGAGCAAAGGCTGAACCTTGAACCTGGCTTATAGTATAAGAAAGAGATGGGGGCACAGTAAAATCAGGAGCCATAGGGTTTGTGGGTGAATGTACAGGCCAGGATACATGCTTTGAGAGTCAGCTCACCCTCATCTCAAGGAACTGAGGAAGAAGCCAAGTTCACCATGGTTTCCATGACTTGAGCCTCTGTCTTTTGAAAGATAGATCCCAGGCACAGAAAAAACGCTACATAAAGTCTGACCCTTATGGAAGCTTCCTCCAATACTTCATGCTAGGTTCACATTAACATTCAGGTCAGATCTGGGTTTATTAGTTATGTCTAATTGACTACCCGGTATTTCTAGTGAGCTACTTCTAGATGTCTTTGTGTATGGGGATGTTGCATGACAGCTAGGTGGAGAAATATATTGTGCTTTTCCAAATAGACTGTAAAACTTAAGAGAAAATAAAAGAATTCTAGAACTGGAGTTACAGATTGTGAGCTGCCCCATGTGGGATACTGGGAATTTAACTTGTGTCCCTCTGAACAGTACACAACTTAACTGTTGAGCTAGTTTTCCAGCCCAAGTATATTCTTTAAACAATTATATCATGCTTTGACAACTGGAAATACTTAGTAATCGATATAGATGTTCTGCATCACAATCCTTCCAAAGCCATCATTTAAACATACCATGAATTACTATGTTCCCAAGCCGATGATTTAATCAACTACTCATATTCTGCTGTTTAAGGGAAACCTCAAAAGCATAAATAAAACCCTATATGATATCAGTTCTATCCTTTCCTCTTATTTATAGAAAGGGTAAAAGTTTCCTTAGAAAAGAATGTATAAACTGAGATGACTGAACTAATTCTTTGCTCATGGTTGCGAATCAGTTTCAATCGCCAATCAGCCTAAATTTAAAAAACGTATTAAAAAAACTCACTGAAAGAAATTTCTGGACCGCTCTAACCTGGTGCCAGATAATCATTAGATACCCATAAGCTCTAGATTCTGTGAAATACTGAGATTTATCTCCAGTACTTAAAAAATGATAGCCTAGAAACTGAAATTATTTACAGATCTAGTCTAAAACTTAGATCTATCTTCTACAAAATTGGGGAAATAATTGTTTAACACAGTGGATGAATGATTAAATGACATGATGTCATAAAGTGCTGAGCCTAGGGCTGACTTTTGAAAGGGAGTATCAATGTCTTATCCATAGACTTCAGCAAAAAGTTGCACAGGGAATTAAATGAATTGCTCAAGGTTGCCAGGTGTTTTGTGTAGTGGACATTACTATCTAAAGTAGCATTTCATTAGGTTAGGATAAACAGTGGAGAAAAAGAACAGGCCAAGGGTACTAGGGCAATGTTCAGCACAGTGCTCTGTACTGGGCCAGAGAGTAACACCTCAGACTTCTTGGCTGGCTGGGAAGGTTTGTATAGGGAACCTATCTAGCCATGCCAGGAGCTCAGCAAACTATGGCTCTCCTGAAGAGCATGTGGGAGAATCAATAACAAAGCTCAAGTGTGACCATCTTTTCACTGTGCCATAGCATGTTAAAATTCATGATCCAGAGCAGAACATCCCTGATCCAGCCTCCTGGCTAAGAAAGCATATTAGGTAAAAAATTGAAATTCAGAGTCTAAAGTACTGCTCATTCTAGATTTCAACAAACAAACAAACAAACAAACAACAACAACAAAAACACAGCAATCAGATGGCTCAGAGGTTAAGAGCATTTGTTGCTCTTGCAAAGGACTCAGGCTCAGTTCTCAGCACCCACACGATGGCTCACAACCATCTATAACTCTCGTTCTAGGAAATTGAATGCTCTCTTCTGATCTCTGTGGGCACTGGACATGGTATACTTATACACATACAGGAAAACAAAGCACTCATGCACATAAAAAAATAAATTAAAAAACAAACAAACAAACTGACCATGGATGGAGAAATGTCTCAGTGGAGGGACTCAAGTTCAGTTCATGGCACATGTAACTCCAGCTCCAAGGAATCTGACACCCTCTTCTGGCTGCCTCAGGCACTCAAATATACTGAGACATATACACAATAATCAAACGAACAAACAAACAAAAACTGATCAGGTTTGGTGTGGTGACATGCCTGTAAGCCCTGTACTCAGAAGGGTAAGGCAGGGCAATTATTCAAATTTGAGACCAGTCTGGGCTAAATTAAATTTGAGCTATAAGTATGGGTCACCATGGATACTTGTGATATTCAAAATGCAAAAAATCCTTTACATTATTACTTAAAACAGCCAACTAAATTAGAAATGGTATTTGATCACTAAGCCTGTCTAGTAGGTTGACTCTTCCCTTAGAATAACATCAGCTGAGTGCTTAATACAGTCTGTATGGAAAGCTCAGGCTCTTCTAGCATGCAGCAAAGCTGGGGGAGAGCATTCCATGACAAGTTTGTCCTTTCCTATCTCTGTAGTGATATCTTGTTTAAGTCAAACAAATAAAGCTTGCCTGGAGATCAGAGAGCAGAGCTAGCCACTAGTTAACCATAGAGGTTTGGAGGTCTGTACAGACAGGCAGGAAATGATATGGCTGTGTGGAGAGAGGAAGTGATAAGGTGGGAGAATACAGGAGTTTACTCTTTTCGGCTGGGAAGCTAGTGAGGTAACGTGGCTGTGCTTCTGCTTCTTCTTCTCTCTGATCCCGCAGCATTCCCCCCATCTCTGACTCCAGCCTCTTATTATTAAGACCTATTAGAACTCACGTCATACATCTCATTTCTGGACTCATAATCATTAGCTCCAACTGAACCTGATCCAACTGAACTAGATAGGGGTGAATATGATCAAGATATATTGTATGAAAATTTCAAAGAACTAATAAAAATTTCACAAACACAAACTTAAAGTTAATATTTATCTCCTGTACCCCCAAAAGACTTTCAGATAAAAGAAAGTCTACTGCAAACTGTAGTTTTGTGGAATGCATATTTGAGTTTATATGTAGGAAGCAAGTCCTTGGCACACTACTCACATGCTCTTGTTTCAGTGTGCTGACCGAGAACATCTGAAACGGAGAGCCCTGCTGGAATTCTGTCCATCACATGCTGTCATTCCCAAAGGGAACAAATGTTTTAATTTGGTAAGTATATCTTCATGATTATACAACAACAAAAAATAATAACATGACTACTTTTCTGTCAAGTTTTATTTCCTTTTAAATATATAAATGGACAGAGTATAAACTTACAAACTAGCTTATTTTTTCCTTTGCATAAAATGTGAAGAATGTGAACCCTACACCAGGGAAAGCAGAACTGTCTTAAAAATAACATGTGATTATACTAAATGAGTATTAGTTTGGAAAAGGAAAGGAATACATCATGTTATTAAAATGTTCTAGTTTGTTTCTAAGTAACAATCTCTGTGGTCAAATAAACTTACATCAAGCCATCAGTGGATATAAGCAAGTCTTTTTTTGTAAGCTGGGATCAACGGGAGATTCATTGTTTTGCATAAACTGGGATTTATATTCACAAGTACCAAATTTACACATGAACTATTGAAGACTAACCCAACTAGTATTCCAACACCCCAAAGAAAAAGATGCATTCTACATTGGAAGTCCACTGTAGGACATCCATAAGGGACTATGACTAAAGCTACTTTGCATATGTCAAAGTATTTATAAATGAGGCTGGGGAAATATCTCAGTCAGTAATCGGTCTACTATGCAAACATGGAAACCCCAGTACCTATCACAAAAAGCTACAGACAGTGGTGTGTGCTTGTAATCTCAGCACTGAGAATGTAGAACTACGGATGTTAACGTTCACACAAGTAAGAGGCTATCTTAAAACACAAGGTGACTGGGTAGTGGTGGCATACACCTTCAATCCCAGGAGGCAGGCTGATCTCTGTGAGTTCAAGGCCAGCCTGGTCTACAAAGCTACACAGAGAAACCCTATCTTGAAAACAACAAAACAAAACAAAAACACGACAAGGTAGATATCACCAGGGGAATGACACTTGAGGGTGATCTTGGGCCTGACAGGCATCCACATACATATGTACACACACTTGCATGTACCTGCATATCTATGTTTATGTGCATACACACACAAAAGAAGATTTATAAAACATCAGCACAAATCCTACATGGATTTAAGTATACAAGTTAAGAAACCATGTCTAGGACTGGAGAGATAGCTCAGTGGTTAAGAGGAGTATGACTGTTCTTGAATAGGACTCAATTCCCAGCATCCTTGTGGCAGCTCACAACCACCTATAATTCCAGTTCCAGGGATTTGGTCTCTGCAGGCTACAGACACACACATGATACACACACACACACACATGCACGCATGCACACACACACACACATGCATAGGTGAATAAAATCACTTTTATACATACAATAAAATAAATCTTAAGATTAAAAACAAAAGAAACCATGTCTAGGTTAACAGTTAAATTAACTTAAAATAATTTTACACCAATTATTTTACTACAATAACGATAAATCAAAGGTTACAATTAGGACAAACTGGTTCATCTTTTCCAAGAAATATTTAATTATTCTATTTATTAACATTTTCAGGGCCTCAGGAAAGTTAAAAATAATGCAGTTATATGTTCTCCATTACACATACCAACTAATACTTTGCCAATTTATTTCATCTGCTTCTGCTTCCACATCTGTGACTGTTCATCCATTGATTCACTCACTCACATGCAATCTATTATCTATCCATATATCTAATTACACATTTCTATCTATATATATATCCATTCACTCGCTAGTCAGTGATGAATCTGGACCGTTTGAACATATCCTATCATTCATGTCCAATACTTCAGTATTAAAAACAAGATTTCCTTACAACTGGGTCAATTATTAGCTTACATAATTCCAAAAAAAATTGCATGTTGGTTCAGTATTACCAAGCACACCATCCATATCCACCTCTCTGATGCCCCAATGGGTCCTACACAGCAGTACATGAGGTTTAAGAACTAACAGGTCTATTATTAGGCATGATTTCCCTACCTAATGGTGGGAATGGCATTTGGAAACCAGACCTGAAGGTTATCCGTGCTCACTGCTCTCAGGTCCTCTCAAATGAGCGAGCTGGGATATTTACTTAAAAGACAACTGTTTCTTCTACTGATTTCTCAAAGCAAAAACACATTTTAAGCCTGCAGCAGTTACTTTTCTGTTGTTGTGATAAAACAACATGACTTAGGTAACTCATAAAGGAAAATTTACTTTGGCTTCTGGTTCCAAAGGGATAAGAGTTCATCCTGTCTGGGACGCAGGGCAGCAAAAGTGAAGGAAATGGGAATGGCAGCTGGAGAGGGAAGCTGAGAAATCACATTCTCATTCAGCATGAATCAGAGAGCACACATGATGTGGGATGAAACTATAAACACTCAAAGCCTGCCCCAAGACTCTACCTACCAAAGGCTCCACAACCTCTCCATACACTGCCAATACTGTACCTAGCCTATGGGAGTTACTTCTCATTCAAACCACCACAGAGATATTTAATAGTATTTCACATCCATATACTGTAATAAGCTAGAAATATTGTATACACTTTTTATTTATAAATTTAATTAGATCATGCTAAATGACAATAAATGGCAATCCTCAAGCAAGGAAACAAGATTGGGCTCTGCCTCATAAGTTGTCACTGTAGCAGTGAACCCATGAAGGTCAGGCAAGTGGAGGAGAGAGATTACTATAAAGGCCAGAGAATTTTGCCAACCAAAACTTCAGGTTGGTTTTAATGAATAGCATTATTCAAGATATGCTAAAAATTTGGATCTAGCTGAAAGATTTCTTGATACTCTTTTTTAAAAAGTCATATGATCAGAGTGAATACTGCTTATACCTCATGTTCTATAGTTATAAATAAATTCCTGATCAATGTTCCTGGTCATCATAAGAAACATAACATATGGAAACAATCCACAAAATCCAAACCTTCACAGTTTTTGTAGGTATTTACTAAAGGCAAATTCCTAGGTTACTGACCAAACAAGGTAATATAAGCCTGTAATTATGGCACTTTAGAGGCTAAGGAGAATCACAAATCCTAGGCCAGTCTGAGCTACTTAGAGAGACCCTGTCTTAAGAGAAACAAACAAAACAAAATATTGTGGTATGCATATGTTCATCTTAGAATTCCATGTTCTTGGACATTCTTTTTTATTTTGTTTTGCTTTTGGGGGACAAGGTTGCTCTGTGTAGTCCTGGCTGTTCTCCAAGAGATGTGCCTGCTTCTGCCTCCCAGTGCTGGGATTAAAGACCTGCACTGCTATAGGCTCAGCATCCTTGGACATTATTAAGATCTATGTCATACACCCTTGCATCTTTCACTGAACTGTGAGGACCCCTGGCCCTGTCATGTCACCTTATTTTTTCCATAGTACTATAATCTTCTCCAATTTCCTAAGAAGGTGAAGGAGTCCTAGACACAAAAAATACAAAGTGCTGGCAGGCATTGTGTGTGCCCACAGTCCACCTATGTCACAGCTCCTACAGCACCTTTAGTTCTGCGAGACACTTTCTCAGTCCCTTCTTTATTTAATGTGTATTATAGACTTGGATCTCTGCAGTCCATACCTATACCAGAAGGACAAGGCATTGTCTTAGAAATCATATGTGAGCACACTATTAGTTACCTATTTTTATTTTTACAGTCACTGGCATATAAGCCAAAAAATTTTAATTTTAATTTTAAGCAGTCAGGTTTTCTGGTTACAAAGTAAAAAGAATATAATTTTTAGTTTAGTAATTTATCTCATTTGCAACATAATATAACCATAACTTCTACCAAAGGTATTGTTCTAATACAGCTAGTTCATCAATGTTTAGAGCGAAACACAATGGAGAGGTGGGGGAAAACTACAAACTTACAGAAAAGAAAAAGAATTAGGTTCTTCGTAGATGTGAGGGGTCTTATTCAAAGGTGATTTTCTCAGGACACAGGAGGAGATGCACAGATGCATTTATAACGTTGACTTGGGAAAAGAAGAACTCCTCAGTCCCACCTTGCTGTACCCCGAGAGAAGCTGAGATGCAGCAATTTCTACTTAATTAAAATGCATACATATGACTCTCAAACAATGATATCTAAAATTTTCATAATCGTTCTTCAAAAAGCAATTTACTGTTGAATATGTTAATCATGTGTAGCACATTCCTACAACACATACAGTCATGAGAATGAACTATTGATAACCACTGTGACCATGTTTAATGAAAAAAGGTAGACACATGAAGAATGAATAATGTGATTGTATGTGTATAAAGTTCAAGCATACACTATGATGCGGAAATATCTTCTTGCGGAAGATAAGAAGGAGTTCAGATTTCTTGATCAGGAATTAGAGTACATTGAGCTATACCATTATAATATATGTATCTCTTAAAGTTATAAATAATAAAAAAGAAAAATATATATTTCAATAAAATACTAAAATGCAAAACAAATTATTGTTCAAGACAAGTTGTCTTTCACTCATGACTTTTATGACTGTGCATTAAGGTAATTCAGGCAGATGCGGGCTGCTCTGGGCACAAGGATTAATAAAGTACAGTCCATAATTTCACCCTGTTCCCAATCCAAATTAACAGGAATACTTACAACTAAAAGTAAGTGAGTAACTGAGAATATGAGCAGTCTACTCTTAAGATGGTGTTGAGAGAGTAGCAGTAGCACCTGAGACACGATGAATCCAGTACTGGGAGTGCTGAGCTGCCTGTGACGTCAGACTTGAGGTTACAGGACTCTTATACATAAGTGTGGAGAGGATGAACACCCTACTCTAAGCTGCCTGACATGCGTGAGATAATTTTGTAGCTGGCTTGATTCTTTGCCAGTTCTCTGCACAGTGGGAACAACAGACACTCAGACTTTCTGACAGGAGAGACTAGATTTCTGCTAACCCACAAGACTTTCTGAACAGGCTATTTGCAAAGCTGCACACATCACCAGGTTGTCACACCTATATCAACCGAGTCTCCCCTAGAGTCAGAAACACATCCTCTCTGAAAGGACTGCTTAATGGATATGGGGCTGGGTAATTTCCAGGAGTGGAAAGGGGGAAGACTTTCAAGAATGGCATCTCTTTGAATGCCAGTGAGAAGAGAGCTGAGACTCGCAAAGGAAAGTGGTAGGAGTTACCTGGATATGCAGTTATCTATACCACAACAGACACAGGGCCAGGGAACAGTTTGCAGGGTCTGGTTTGCAGTTCCTTAAGATACCTATCACAGGGCTAAGAGCTGAAAAAAAAGTCTAGAGACATCTGCTTAACATAATAGTTCTAGTCATTATGAGAAAACAAAATAATGGCTACTTAGGTACAAGTAGTCTTTGGGTTCACACTTCAATAATGTGGGTGTTCTGATAAATGTTTTATTAGCCTATAAATGGTGAGTCATTTTCAAAACTAATTTATAGGTATTCTTTCATGTTAGAATTTCATAAAATATTCTTAAATCAGGTTATTTCTAGAGTGACTGACTACAGCTTCAATGGCCAGTTGCCACAAATTATTAAACTTTTTTTTTTTTTTTAACTTCCAAATCTTCCAGTAGACGTCTAGAGTTTAGCTAGAAGTTTTGGCTACGATACAAACAGTGATGGAAAACATATGAGCAGTAACAAGTTTTAATCTCGCTCTTCAGTACTAACATGGACTAATCTGTGGAAGCAGTTTATTTCAGTATCACCCAGGACGCAGCCACACCAGAAGCTGTGAGACAGGCTATGTTTTTCCTTTTCTTTTAAATGTAACATTTTATCTTCTTAAAGAATCAAGAGGATACTTACATTGTAGCTAAGTAGTAAAGGGTGTATAACTACTTGGAAGAAAACTTCTCTTTTCTGACAAGGTATGTTTATATGTCTCTATTATATGTACCAGAATACAGTTACTTTATTGTTAATACTAAGAAAGCATTAATGCTATTAATAAACATTTGTGAATTATGTGGTAAAATTTAAACCACAACTGTAGTTTCTTATAATAAGAAATATGAAAAACTCTGAATTTTGTAACTAAATTTACTTTTTGTTTATGATAAACTTATTTTAAATATTATGTGTTTTAAAAAAGTAAAAAACCTGTCACTAATGCTTTATCATAAATGTTAACATGACTGATTTGTAAAGGTAAATAGACATCTTACACAATCTTTTATGAGAACAGTATTACTTTAATAATTAATGTTAATGAAACTGAGCATATTAGGTATATTAAATGAAAGTCTTTTACTATGTAAACCTATGATACTGTTTTTTTAAATGTGAGAATTATTCAAATGTCATTTTTATTTACACCTTTGAAAACCCAAATTTTTCCTTGCTAAGTGTCTCATTGTACAATGAAATGGTACTGGATAATTATAACAGAAATCAACATAATTTCAAGAAAGAATATCTATAATACTTTAACCAGGGCTATATTCTATATGGAAAATTAGACTTCTTTTTATAAACCTTATACTGAGAATAACACAAAGATTTCCTTTGTCCTTTCACAAAGTACACTTCTTATTACATCTTATATTTAAAGAAATTAAAAAATGCTTTCAACACCTTTCTTTAAATAATCTAAACAGAACATAGTATTCTTTCACACTAATGTATTCAGAGGTGTGGTAGCCATGAAAACAGTGGCCACATGCTAGCAGGACTGAGTCACAAAGAACCTGAGGCTTCTGTGTGTCTTATCTATCCCTGTAAATACAGCATGCTTTATTATTTTATTTTCCTTGTAATCCGACCAAGAACCACTGTGTTAAGGAAGGAAAAAAGGAAGGAAGAAAAGTAAGAAGAAAGGGAGACAGCTGGAGTACAAGCCCCAGCTCATGTGAAAGCGCCCGAGCTGCTGTTTCTCGTTTAGGTTTTGGCAGGAAGCACTATAGTGTAGTAGTGGAAAGAATGGGAGCCATGCAGCCTCTTGTTACAAGTAACCACTACATTAAAATGAGTATCATGATACCTGACCCGGCCGATGCTTGAGACAAAACAGACTAACTTTACTGCAGAAATCTTAGAAAAGTGGAGATGTAGGAATGTTTTGTTTTTAAAACAGCAATCAGGGTGCTGAATATAGCTGATAAAGAGAAAAAAAGCTAATTTGTTAATTAGAATGCCATTTATATTTACGAGGTGAAATTAACTTAAAATGTTGCTTTAAAAAGTATTGGTGTCTATGAACAAATAGTGCTGTGAGTACGTTTCCCAATGCATGCTTGGAATTTTAAGATATTTGATAAGGCTATGCCTTGATGATACTTGCATGTAGTCTGTACTGTTTGTGAGATACATAGGACATGCTATGTCACATTTATATCCTATGTGAACTGGCATATTCAAGCCCAGTTGTCAGGTGGTCCTTTAAACATGGGATTGAAAAATACAGTGGCTCATTTACCTAATAAGCTAGTGAGAGGAAACGGCATTTCAAGTTTGCAGACAGTTAAGTGGCAGATGGGAAGCCTCTGTGTTTCTTTGCTACATTTCTAGTGTTACTATGAAGTTTGAGAGCCTGGTCAAATCTCACCTTGTCTGTTTCACAGGAAAGTTGGTTCACTGTCTAGGAGTCACTCTGAGAAATCAAAGTCTACTTGGAGCACAGTTGGGAGCTTTAGAAGAGAGGAAGTTGCCTCAGCTCAACTGCCTCCAGGGAGTTCTGGAAGCCCAAAGCTTAAACTTCCTCCTCTCAAAGTTCCTGGGAGTAATGTCTAGAGCTCTTTCTCAGCCCTAAATGGTTCTTATTTATTAGTAACAGTAGGAGCACTGGGATAGTATTCCCAAGAGTCTTCTTATTAAGACTAGAATTTGAGACCAAAACCCAAAGATTTTCATGATCAGAAACACTGGCAAAACTGGTCTAAATCAGGAGAATATTGTCTTCCTGAGAATGAGATGCAAATATTTTTAAAAGTTTTTAAAAATATCACAGTCTAAATGCTGCCAAAACTAATAAACTTTACTTTGAACTGTTTTAACAAGCTCAAAAAAAAAAAAAAAAACCATACCACTGTAGTGATATATTATTTAGATTTATTAAAGCTTGCCTGAGGATTGAGAAAGCAAAGTCAGCCACAAACCATAGAAGCCAGGCACACATCTTTAATCCCAGCAGCCAGAAGCTAGGAGGTAGTGGTACACAGCTTTAATCTTAGGAGTCAGGATAAGTGACAGATAGATCTCTGTGAGTTCAAGGCCAACCAGATCTACACAAGATTGATCCAGTTCTAAAGAGAAACAGTTCACACAAAGATGATCTCAGGATCTGGGGTCACATGCCTTTAATCCCATTATTATGTAATGGGAGGTATGTAAGATAGAAGCAAGGTCCAGTATCAGGTTTTCACATTGAGGATAGGCACATTCATTCTCCAGCCATGATGAAGAGAGGCAGCAGGATCAGCCCTTTTCAGCCCAAGGTAGTGGTAAGAGCTAGTAGCCTGCTACTTTGTTTTTCTGTTCTTCAGCTTGAAGTCTGAACCCCAATATCAGTCTCTGGATCTTTTATTTATCATGCAACATACCACTTTAAATAGGAAATAATAAAATAATGCTATTATTTCACATATTCTTTCTGGATAACAAGGCACTGCAGTGCTTCCTCTTATGCTCTGCAAATATTACCTAGCAGTGAACAGCTGTGCATATCAACCAACAGAGGTTTAGGCTCTTTCTCATGGATACCTCAAACCTACAGCAGAGACCCAGCAACACCAGAGGGCAATTCTTCAGGGTACCAAGGTTGGCCTCTGTTTTCTTTACAAGCAACTTAGAATCAAGAACATAAAAAGATATGTATTTTTTTTAATGGCTAATAGAAGATAGGATTAGCATAGAGAACCATTAGGAAAGTATTTCTGTGCTCAAAATAAGATTTTTTTTTTTTTAATAGCCATAGGTAAGTACCAGTTGTCAAAGATCTAAAGGTGGTATGTTTCCTAGGAGTACTTACACTGGCATTATTAATGTAGTATGATCCAGACTGTTCCGGAACCTCCTCCAAGAGGTAGTTTCATTGAGGTGGCAGGCTATGAACATACAGATCTATACCTCTCACCAGGAAATAGACAAACTGCCATTTAAAGAGCTGGTTGCTTCAACAAGTTACCAATGGCAAGGTTCCTCCCCTGTGACAGATAATACTGAAACTAGCAGGCAGATGTCTCGGTTCATACTTTCATCTACTTCATTTATGAAAAAGGCAAAGAGGCTGTCATGAAATGTTATCATTCTAAGAAGGAAATCAGAAGAGGAGGGACTCTGGTTGATGCTTAGTGAGCCCAAGGCAGGATGTGGAAGAGAAGCAAACCCATCAAAGTTCTGCTTCCTGGGTCTGTGCCTTGTGCTTTCTCTTTACTCCCTTTCATCTCTAAATCCAACTTTCCATACCCCATCCATTCTTTAGCTTAAATCTTCACTCAGCATTGAGGGAATTTCTTTTGAGCTCACTGAGGCAAGTAGGCTAAAGAAATCTCTGTCACCAGCATGTGGAACATACACAATGTGTCCAGCCCTCAACTCTGCTGCCAGGCCACATGGAAAATCAAGATGTGTTCTTGGCATTCACTCTGGCACTCTAACACACTCCTCTTGTTACAAATATTTAAAATTTTCCATAGTTTTTTTTTTTTTTTTAGTTCTATAGTTCAAATGCCTTAATGTTAAAATAGTTTCTGCCTATGTATGGGAGTTAAAGCCCAGGTAATTCAGTTTTTATACTAAAAGATTTAAACAAAAACAATCAGCCAGTTTAAACTCCAATTTTCATTTTCTATAAACTAGAAAATGGGCTAGGACCTTAAAACACTGTGACTTTCAAAACAATATCCTAGGTAGGTATTTTTTCTTTGTCTTCTAGGAGAGACCGACAAATGAGAACAACTTGTATGGAAAATTGTGCCACTTACACTGTCAGGAGAATGACAGAGAAGGGGTAGAAAAGGATAAGATATATATTAGGATTAAAGCAACGATTTTTGTTGTCAGACTGGTATTTCACACATTTTAACACCAGGCATAGTAACCCATGACTATAATCTCAGAACTCAACAGGAATGAGATCAGACTGGGTTATACAGAAAATCTGTCTCAACAACACAACAAACAAATAAGCACTACCAAAATGTTAAACATAACACAACAATAAAAAACTATGCGTGAAAAGAAAAGGTACCAGTCTATCCCATTTACATGGGATACATTTATATTCATTTCAATATTTTTCAAGGCTCTATTGGTTTCAAAAAGTAATGGAAGATTATTTAAGAGGGGGAGAAACACTCATGAATGTCACTAATTTAGAATACTGGTTTATTTATTTATTTAGAATGTGTGATGTAGGCTTGTGTATGTATGTGAAAGGTGTGTTCAGCCATGCAGGTGTGAATGGAGGCCAGAAATCCACACCAAGTGTTGCTTTTCCTCTCATTTTTTAGACAGGGTCTAACCCTGAGGTGGCCATTTCTACTAACTAGGCTGGCTATCCAAGGAGTCCCTGGGATCCACCTGTATTCTTTCCCATTCATGCCAAGAACTGGGGTTATAGATTTGTGCCAACACACTCAGTTTTCAAGGGTGTGCTGAAGATATCATCAATTCAGTTATTCATGGTTGCATAGTAAGCACTTGACTCACTCAGCAATCTCCACAGCCAGCTTTCCCTCACTGCCATCAAATCACTTAACATTCAAGAGTATCATTTTTCTTTTTTTGTTATTGTTATTTTTGACAGGGTCCTACTATGTAGATCAAGAGCTGTCCTAGGATTCCCAATGTAGTAGCAGTACAAAGTCATCTTTGGCGACTTAGTGAGTTCCAGGCCAGCTTGGGATATGTGCAGCTGTATTTCAAAACAAACAAACAAAGACACTTTTCCATGCCTCTACCACTGTAGCGTATAACTGACCCAGATTATTTGTAGTAGCTGCTTTTTTTTTATTTAGAAATAGACTAAGTATGGAGTTTTAAATATTTGCTTTTTATTTCACAGAAAGTAATCTATTTTTAAAGTATCTTTGGAAACATTTTGTAGGTTAAACTATAGTTCACTTGAAAAATACACTCTTATTTTTCATTAACCAACAGATCTGTCTTTAATTTTTTTCCTATTACAAAGATCTCTATTATGCATTTTAGAGTTATTTCTTGAGATGAGGCTATTTTAAAAATTTCAGAATAAAAATAAAACAAAGGGATCATATTCTGAGACTATATCTTTTCTCAAATCTAATTTCCTTCATTTTAACTTCCTTCACTAAAATTTATCTCAAAGTATCATGAGGTCAAGACTGTACTTCACAGTAAAATTTGTTCCAGACTTCTAAATATGGATAAGATGAGCATGCACCATTCAGGGATAGACCCAAATATTTAATAGAATTATTGAAGCTCCCTCCAAAAGCATGCTGAAATACTTTCCAAAAAAGTTTTATGTATTTAACCTTATACTACATAGCAATGGATAAGAATATCATTTTGCCATACTCTTGCCAATACTAGAAATGTATATAAAACTTGTTATGTGTTGAAACTCTAATTTAATACTCAATGTCTACTGATTGCCAGGTTGGACTAGTCCACAGGACAGCATGAAGGAGTATATGATGCTACTGCTTTTGGCTGCGTGCTCTGCCAAACCCTTCTTTAGCCCTTCACATACAGCGCTGAAGAATATGATGTTGAAAGATATGGAAGATACAGATGATGACGACGATGACGATGACAATTCTCTTTTTCCAACAAAAGAGCCAGTGAACCCCTTTTTCCCTTTTGATTTGTTTCCAACATGTCCATTTGGGTGTCAATGTTACTCTCGAGTTGTCCACTGTTCTGATCTAGGTAAGGACAGAAGTCAACTTTGGTTTCAAGAATACTGCTATTCTGAAAAAGGTTAAGAGCGTAAAAAAAAGTAGTAATCAAACTTTCAAAACTATATTCAGTCACTGTAAAATGGCTTATTACACTCTGAGGTGGAAGGCTTCTAGTCCACACTTTTAGGAATCCAATACAGAAGGACTGTGAGTTCCAGGCCAGTTTAGGTAAAATAGAGACCTCATATAAGAAACAAGAAAAATGAGGTGGTGATAGCTTACCTTCTCACTACCCCAGTTTTGATTCCAGAACTACAATACAGGCAGAGAAATGTTTAGGTGGAGAGTCCAGCAGAGTGCAAAGCACTTACTTAAAAAGTCCAGAATAAAAAGGGAAAGGGGCTGGGTGGTAGTGGAGCTTGTGTTTAACACAGCATTTGGGAGGCAGAGGCAGGTGGATCTCTGTGAGTTATAGGACAGCCTGGTCTATAAAGCAAGTTCCAGGACATTCAGGGCTACACAGAGAAACCTTGTCTTACCACCCCCAACACACATACCACAAAAAAGAGGGACCTTACATAGAAAGGATTTCTTTCTCTTCTCAAATCTAAGCACTTCATTTTTTATTTCCTTCACTGTAATTCAACTCAAAATGTCAATCCTACACTTTCTTGGCAGCAAAATTTTATGGTAACAAAATACGGTGCCTACTTAGAACAGTAACATGGGTCAATATTTCATGAGATCTTTAGATATTTTAAGTGCAATGTTCTATTATGAATATTTTGAATTTAGAACTTCCTAGAAAGAAGTGACTGAACTAAGGTCTATTTAAAATTTATCATTCTTGTTGAGTAATTTCATTATATTGTTTTTGTTGCTGCAATAAAACAACAAGAAAGGAACCATTAATTTTGGGTTGTTGCACATTGCAGCTCACATATTAGCAACCAAGAGGGGAGAGGAATGACAAAGGAATCGGGGGGGGGGGGAGCAAGAAATAAGTATAGAGGAAGCAAAGTTAGGAGAGAGACAGAGGTAGAATGAATGTCTACGCTAGCTATCTTTCTGCTTTATTTCCTTTATTTCCTCTTTTATTCAGTTTCCACACCAACACTCTAGGGAGAGTACCACATACATTCAGGGTGGGTCCTCCCTTGGTTAATCCTTTCTAAAATTGCCCTCAGACACACCCAGAGCTATACTTCACAACCTAATGAAGTTGACAATCAAGACTAGTTTCAAGTTGGATGCACATACCAACTTAACATCCAAACACATCCCTTTAGATCTAATATTGTATACCTGGTCTTCAAAGGGCTCGTGTCCATCTTATAATGCAAACTGCATTCAGTTCATCTTAAAGAGTTTCACAGTCCTAACAGTTCCAATACTGCTCAAATGCCCAAGTTTAAGGCTTCCTAAGACTCAAACTCTTAGCTGTGAGTCCCTGTAAAATAGAAAAGAAACTAAACAATTACAAGATACAGATGTACACAGTACACATTCTCATTCCAAAAGAAAGGGACAAGGAATAGAAAGGAAAGACTAGACCAAAGCAAGTCACAAGACCCAGAATGGCAAATACTAAACCCTGTATATCCACAGCTAGCACTCAGGGTACAAAGTGGCAAGATAAATGAGCTCAGCATGGCTTCTCTCCTAGGCTGGCTCTGTTCCCTTCCTCCATACCTCTCCCCTCCCCTCCCCTCCCCTCCCCTCCCCTCCCCTCTGCTCTCCTCTCCTCTCCTCTCCTCTTTCCCCTCCTCTCTCCTCCCTTCTTATTTTGAGACAATATTTATATAGCTCAAGATAGCCTCATACTGGCTATGTACCCCAAAATACTCTTAATTTTCTGGGCCTTTTTGTCCTTACTTCTAAAGTACTAAAAATCAAGTGGTCAGCCCTAAAATGACATACATATGTAGGTCAACATTATATGGAGTGGGCAAGTTGTATTATTTATTTAGGAACATACACATTACAATTAATGAAAGCCATAAATTTGAAAGAGAACAAGGGGGAGCTCATGGGAGGGTCTGAAGGGAGGAAATAGAAGAAGGAAATGATGTAATTATAATCTCCAAACAATTTTAAAAGAACATGCACCTTAACCTTATTCTGAGATGACAAAGGCAGCTATTGTCCCTGCAATGAAGAATGAAGACTAAACACATAAGGGTAGAAAAGTGATATGCATTGAACCACTTTGTTCTTTAGTTAATATGGTAGATGACGAATGAAGTAAGTTATAGCTCACATCTACATGCTAATCAAGGTATTTGTAGGGTCTGGGAATAAGATTTACAGCCGGTTAAAGGAATTGACTAATATAGCAAAAGTATTCATTTTTGTTAATAAACATGAAGATTATCTTGCATATCTGTTTCTCTAATCCTAACTTTCTACATGTTGGGCTTTTTTTTTTTTTTTCTTTGTTTTGTTTTATTTTGGTTTTTGGACACTATTTTGGCTTCCCCACTATTTAGACCAGGCTGGCCTAGAACTCACAGAGATTTGCCTACCTCAACCTTTGGAGTGCTTTGGATTAGAGGTGTGTACCATCCCAACCAACTTCATCTTGGTTCTTCTCACTACCCAGCAAATCTGCACAAAAAGGCTATTATTTTCAGCCCGAGTATAAGCTCTGCTTCTGCTGCCGCTTGTGATCTCTAAACAGAGCCAAGCATAGCATAGTCTACCACCATGTATTTCACCTGGGAACCAGCCAGGTTCAAGACAGATAGACACCCTGAAAAAATACAAAAAGTCACTTGGAAAGGTCTTGAGACTTTCAAAAGCAAATGTTATTTGTCACTTTTTATAACTTCTAAGTCCCATGTTACTGATCACCATGAATTTAAAAAAAATTTATGTCTACTGTATTATTGATCTCATCTTTAGCATGAATGTCTATCATCTGTAACATGTTTATTTCTCAGGTTTGACCTCGGTCCCAAGCAACATTCCATTTGACACTCGAATGGTTGACCTTCAAAATAATAAAATTAAGGAAATTAAAGAAAATGATTTCAGAGGACTCACTTCACTTTATGTAAGTTTATATGCTCATTTTTTCAAATACTTAGTGAAAATCCTTATCACCGTTGAAAAGGTTATTTATACTTAGCAGTGTAAAGACATTTTACTTTCTTATGGATGATCCACTGAAAAGTTCTTGTATTGAGTCAAGTAAACACCATGACTTAATTCAATTAATGCTTATAAAATAATAGTGAAACAAAAGGTAATTGGGCTGAGAATTTAAATAAGTTCATAATCTAGGCACAATGACAATGCTCATTATCCACTAAAAGGAGTAAGGGAAGAAGTATTACTCCCAGCACTTAGGAGGCAGGAGTAGGTGGATCTCAGGCCAATTAGAGCTACATAATGAGATCCTGTTTTAAAACAACCAAAAAATACTTATCTATACCAATAATCAACATAGTATGTAAGAAATCTTCCAAAACCACTGACTTAAGACCTTAGCATAGTTCTCTCACAGTAGCACACAGAATGTATTTATCTAGGTGGCTAATATATTCATGCATGTCATCTGATTTTGCAGCTGTGGAGGCATCATTGCTCCTGTCAGCACTGCTCCATCTTGCTGAGCTGAGGCCAGGCACGCTAAAGGAACAGCTCTGGCTCTATACTGTCTGGTATGGTAGGCCAAGACTACCTCTTCCAGGCCATTTCTCTAAAGTCTGAGACTGTTAAAGAAAACAAACATATAGCCTGCCGTCTTTAGGGAGGGTAAAATACTAAGAGGAGAAGAGAATTTGTAACCAGACTATGCCTTGCATATAGGCCTATCTGCATTTAACAGAAGCCAAGTATAGATTCTGTCTAGGAGATGTGAAGTCACCTTATCTCCTTGCCATCTCAGGTCAAAGATATACATACTCACCATGTTAGAGCCACACAAAGGGATAACTGGCAAGGTGCTACACCTAGAGTCTAGAGATTAGGTCAACCCTCTCCAAACCTCGTGTTGTATCACTGGACGGCTTGGTAGCTGGACTCCAGCTGCTTTTTTTTTTTTTTTTGCTTTAAGAAGAAAGTTTAGATTTACTCTATAAAATGTAATTTCAATATTAAGACAGTCGGCAATAACACAATGGATTCTACCAAAGATCCACCTAGCCCATGCCATTACTTGATTATTACAGAAACTCAGAGATAAGACAGGTTATTATTCTATCATTAGAGATTGGAAAGGATGTACATATATACATATGTAATTTAAAAAGAGAATGTGGAAATATATATAGCCTGTGAATATTTCTACTACCTTTGAAACTACATTGTTTAAATAATCAGAAAACAACAACTAATACTATATTTGATGTAAAAGCCATAAACATTTCAAATCAGTTAGCATAATTTTATTATATTTTAGGAGTATTTCATGAACTCAGGCCACATAAATTTTAGTTTTTCATTGAGAAATGGTACACTAAAAGATGTTGGGAAATTCTTAGACCTCTTTAATATTTTTAAAATCAATTTCTATATTGTATTGTGCTCCGGGTGAGTGTTCTGGTACTGGGTGAACCTGTACACAGCTGTTGGGCTCTATCAGCTAAATAACAATGGAGGACATGTCCTTACTTTCCTCAGCAATAAGAAGGGTACAATAACGGCATGGATTTTGTAGAATGGTTTATAAGATTAAATGAGCAAATACATGTTAAATCGCTACTCAGAGGTAGGGATTTCCTCAACTGTTCATCAGTATTACTGTCAGGCTAGTATGAGTAGATTGACCAAATGTGCTAATATAAGCCATTTTCATTATTAGGTTTTTCCCTTTGTTTGGTCTTTCAAGACAGGGTTTCTCCATGTAGCGTTGGCCACTCTGGAACACACTCTGCAGACCAGGTTGGCCTTGAACTCACAGAGATCTGCCTGCCTCTTCCTCACATAGTGCTGGGATTAAAGGTGTGTGGTACTACCGCCAGGCCCATTTTTAGTTTTTATATAACGGGTTTCACTAAGTTGCCCAGACTGGCCTCAAACTCTTGGACTTAAGTGCTTCTCCTTTCTAGTTTTCTCAAGTAGGTGTAACAAGAAGCACTTGCTATTGCTACAGGCTAAAGCACTTTCACAAGCAGGTGCTTTATACTTGAAGTAGTGGTATGCCACATAGTTATAACAGCTTAATTAAAATGTCTTACATATAACCTTTCTTAAAAGACAATGTTTTAGACATTCCAGGAAGCTCTGTTCTATTTCAAGCTGCCTGCCTGGTGCTAGTCCTCTCATAGAAAAGAAAACATACAGACCGGCACTCTAACACCCTCAGGCCTCCCCACTCACTCCTCTCTGCTGCTACAGTGACTTCACACTACATTTTCTTCTACATTGTTTCTTAATGATGTATCTGGGCTGCAGGACAGTTAGTTCCTTGTGTAAAAGCCAACACTGAGTACAGTTGACCTCGGGTTACTCTATCAGCCCATCCTGCCAGGCATTATGTCATTCAGCATTTGACAGAGCTGAACAAAACTGAAGAAAAGCTTTTACCCTAGTTTATTACTCATCATTCCTTTTATGTAACTTCAACAATCCAACAATTGCATGTCTTAGCTAGAAAACAAATGGATAAGTGACAAAAGATCTAAGTCCTGAGCACCATGGCAAGATCTTATTGAGTATATATTCATTAGGCAAGACAGCTCTGACTTCACTTGCAGGTGACACCAAGCGAGTCAGTTTTCTTCATTGTACCCTGTACTGTACTACTCAAAGGAAAGCTAGATTTAACCTCATAGGGTCGAATAAAAGTTACAAGCCACCTTTGTGACCCACTAAGTTATGAAAGGCAACTCCCTAACTCCTTTGGAAGAGCAGTCAATGCTCTTAACCATAGAGCCATCTCTTCAGCCTTGTAATAGGAATCTTTAGCTAATATACAAATAGTAGAAATTATATTGATTTCTATGACTAATATAGTCAATCCTGTAAATAAGCCCATTCCTTAAAACCAGTGGTTTTCAACCTTCTTAATGCTATGAACCTTTAATGCAGTTCCTCATGCTGTAGTGACCGCCAATCATGAAATTATTTTTGTTGCTACACCATAACTGTAATTTTACTACTGTTATGAATAATAATGTAACTATCTGTGTCTTCCAATGGTCTTAGATGACATCTGTGAAAGGTCATTCCACCCCCCATACCTCAGAAGGGTCACGACCTACAGGTTGAGAACAAGTGCCTTACACTGGCCTTCTATGCTTTGTCTAGGCTCTGATTCTGAACAACAACAAGCTAACAAAGATTCATCCAAAAACCTTTCTAACCACCAAGAAGTTGAGAAGGCTGTATTTATCCCACAATCAACTGAGCGAAATTCCACTTAACCTTCCCAAATCATTAGCAGAACTCAGAATTCATGATAATAAAGTTAAGAAAATACAAAAGGACACGTTCAAAGGAATGAATGCTTTACACGTTTTGGGTAAGTTTTCTCAATGAATGCAACATGGTGAAATTGTAATCAACAGACACATTTAGATTGCTAATTTTCAAAGTAATTTCAAAAGTTAATGGTTGAATGTATTAAGCTATTTATAAACTAATAAAGTATGAAAAATTATAGAGCACAAATTTAATTTTTGTGATACTGTTTCTCTTTTTCAAGAATCTTGTGACACACTTTGCTGTTTTTTGGGAACTGAACCCTAACTAATAAAACCTATGCTATTAAGTGTAAAAATAGTATTTTAATATATTGTATAAATTACTCAAACATAATGTATACAATTAATTCTCTTATTATTTGGAATACAAACCTAGTTTTGGCTATGTTTTAAGATTATTAATATGTACATTTTATAATTTACATCTCACAATTTAATTTGTAATGTTCATCATATAACTATGCCATCTGTCTTCAACAGTCATTCAAACACCTAAGCAAGGTCCATGTCCATATATTCTCTTAACCCAACCAAGTACCTAGCAATTATGAAACAGCCTCTTAACATTTCTTCTAAGTTAGCTTTCTGTTAGTCACATAATTTATTTATTTTTCCTTTGTGTAAGATAATTTCACTTGCTTTATTTCTTTAATATATATAATATTTACTATTTTTTCTTATTTTACATATCGATCCCAGTTCCCTCTCCCTCCCTCCCATTCCCCCACCCCCACTCTACAGGAAGGGTGATGCCTTCCAGGAGGGAGCAACAAAATCTGTCAAGTCATTTGGGGTAGGGACTAGGCCCTCCCTCCTGTCTCTAGGTTAAGGCAGTATCCCTCCATGGGGAATGTGCTCCCAAAGTCCTTTCATGTATCAGGGATACATCCTGGTTCCACTGTCAGAGGTCCCTTAGACTGCCCAGCCCTTCTAACTGAGACCCACGTTCAGGGGGTCTGAATTGGTCCAATGCTGGTTTCCCAGCTATCAGTCGGGGAGGGGGGTCCATGAGCTCCCCCTTGTTCAGCTCAGCTGTCTCTGTGGGTTTCTGTAGCCTGGCCTTGATTCCTTTCTTATCACTCCTCCCTCTCTGCAACTGGATTCCAGGAGTTTGGCTCAGTGTTTAGCTGTGGGTGTCTGCTTCTGTTTCCATCAGCTACTAGACGAGGGCTCTATGATGGCACATAAGTTAGTTATAATCACATAATTTATAAGTGACATATGATTTTTTAAAAATTAAGAGGTAGGGCTAGGACTAGCAAGATAGCTCAGGAAATAAAGTGCTTGCTGCATAAATCTGCGAACCTGAATTTGATCCCCAGAATCCACATTAAAAAGTAGGGCACGGTAGAGTATACTTGTAATCCCAGCAATAGGGAAGCAGACATGGGCAGACAGATACCTATGTCTGACTGGCCAGCTAGCTTAGCCTACTTGGCAAAAACAAACAAAAAACCCAAAAGAACAAAAACTTGTCTCAACAAACAAATCTAAGAGGTTATGTGCAATTAATTTATGTCAATTTAAAACACCATGAAAAATGGCATCCAAGACTAATTAATCTCTGACCTCCATGAGTGTGTGCATATGCACACAGTTTAGGAGATAACAAAATGGAAAACACAAATACCGTGAATTATATAAAAGGTGTTTTCTTTCCTGCTGCAATATTACTATAAACCATCCAAATCATTATGCTCATGGTATACTGAAAAGTAATGCTACTTAGTAGTTCAAAACAAAGGAATATTTTAAAAAGGAGCTTGTTATATATTCCAATTCACAAAATTCAAAGCAGTGTTTTTTCTGAGATTGATAGAAAAGTATACACAAGTAGGCATACTGAGTGGAAATGAGTATGAATGAACAAGACACACTTCTCCAATATTCTTCAGATGCGTCCCTCTGTGTTGTGAGTTTCCATGATGATAATAGGTGTGTGCTGAATTATGTAATTTCTTCCACAGAAATGAGTGCAAACCCTCTTGAAAACAGTGGTATAGAACCAGGAGCATTTGAAGGGGTGACAGTATTCCATATCAGGATTGCTGAGGCAAAACTAACCTCAATCCCAAAAGGTTTGTATTTGTTTTACTTAAAACACAACATTTTAAAAGGTACCATCTTTCAATGAGTACACATTGTTATATGGTATTATCATACATTAACTTGTAATATTTAAAGCTTTACAGTATATAATAAGAACTACACTACAATCAGAAATCCTAGCACCAGTATTTCTGATCAGAGTGGTATGAACTTTAGTACTTTTTTAAAAAAAATACAGAAATATATGCAGTGATCTTTTTGACACTACACCATAATCTTTTTATTCCAGTAAGAATAACATAAAAAACAGCAATGAGCTTTCTATTGTCCTTCTCTTTCCTGACAGTTATTCTTCTAACACTGTCAATCCACGAAGTTCTATAGAGATGGAGAATTGTGTAGAATAAAAAGCAGAGTAAGTTGAATGAGGCCAGACCTTAGCTGTGCTGCTGCAGCTGAGGTGGACAGGGACTGTAAGGCCAGAAGGGGGCAGCACTGGCTTTGGCAAGAAGGATATGTCATAAAGGGCTTTGTGACATCTTCCCAGGGACATGGTGAAGATAAATGTGCGAATATACACAGAGAGGCTTGAAGGCAGTATCTGAGACAGACAACAATCTTACTAGAAAGAAAGAGCCTTGCATCACCAGTTCAGATTAATGGGACATGAAGCAGGCACTCCAAAGAGAAATGCTCCTTCACTGTCCTAGATAACTTACACCCAAACTTGCCATCTGTTAACTAGCTGGGTAGGACTGACTGCCTTTTTTTGCAACTCAGGCTCACAATCTTGATTTCCTCATCTCCAACAAAGGCTTCTTTTCTGTGTTGATGACTAACTGAGTCAGAAATATCCCATATTAATAAAATTTTTCAATTTCGAACATTAATTTCACTATCTACCAGTAAAAATATCAACTTGTTCTGTTCTATTACTTTGAACCAAAATGAACAAAACAAAGAGTACCTGATACAGTGAATTTTTCCTAAAGAATTTATTTTCCATTTTTTTATTTCATTTTACATGCCAACCACAGCTTTCCCTCCCATTTGAAATTATTATTATTTTTAATACATACAAAAAAACTTATATAGGGCTGGAGAGATGGCTCAGCAGGGTTAAAAGCACTGGCTGCTCTTCCAAAGAAACCAAGTTCAATTCCTAGTGCTCAAATGGCCATTTAAACCCTATTCTGGCTTCCCCAGGCACCAGGCTTACACCCGGCACATAGACATACATGTAGGCAAAACTCATATAAATTAAATTAAAAAATGAATTATATTTCACTTATTTGAAAGATATATAAAAAGTGGGAAGATAATCCCCCCAGAGAAGAACCAGTTTAATACATATTTATACACATAAATCATCTTTATTTAAAGTTAAATAAAGTGGGTGCTCAACTACTAGAATCCCTAAAATCTTGTAATTTTTGGAGCAGTGACAAAAAAAGAAAAACAATAAATTCTATCCAGAAGTCAAAAGCACACATTTCCTTTCTTGGATGTGAGCTGGCATGGAGTACAGAGAAGCCAGCAAGGAAAGGAGTAAGACAAAGGGAAGAGACAAAGGAGGATTTGATGGATAGGAAGAAGCAGCCCGGCCTGACAGGATGGGTGATGTCAGCGGGTATGGCCATTCTTTCCTATCTAAATACACCCTAATTACAATTTCCTTCAAATATCAAAGCACAGCTTAATTTAATTTTTAATATTATTTCAGAGCTTAAATTATATATTTACAAACAAACCAGAATCAAATATCTCAACTTACATAACTATTCTGTCACTATCTCTCTGACATTAAAAAACTATTTCTTGGAAACAACGTTATTCACTAAAATGTGATAGTCAGCATGTCAAACTTCTATCATAATATTTATTACTTGAAGCATGGTGAAATGGCAGTTATCCCAGGAGCTATTACCAGGAAGAGTTGACAGCAGGAAAGTAGAAAAATGTCTTCTGTTTGTATGGGAAATTCTACTGCACAATCCCATGTGGGTGGGGAATAGTGGTAGGAAAAGCAGTTCATATTTGTCAGCAGCACATGGGTTTTTGCTAGATTCACATCTCTGCATTACCTCTGCTTGTGCCTATCTTAAACTTTGCCCCATTCTGCTCTCTGGTCTCCAACCTTCCTCGTGTCCTGAGGACATGGCCCCTAAGTTTATTAAGCTCCCCATTGAGTTTGCTCTTTTCCAGCTTACTATCATCCACTCCAGAATAGGCTGGCACAGGACATTATCTAGTAATACCATGAGAATACTAATTGTTTGGTGACAGACCCTTGGTCTTTTAACTGAAAGTAACATATAGTCATTGTATAAATATAATTAAAGTCAATTCAAGAAATTAGAATGCTGTCAATTTAGAATAATAATTTTTCTATTCTAGTTTACTTTTAAATTCTGGAATAAAAAATAAATTTAGCTATAAAGCCTACTGATAATGAAAAGATATTTCAATTTCATTCATCAGTTTCTACCATTAATTTGGGAAGGGAATGTTTTAGCAAAAGTTAAAAATGGGAAGTTTTTCTAGCAAGGTAACTAACTAGAAGCATAGTTTGACAAACAGTACATTGAAATAAGACTGCTACGGTAAGGCTTGCTTGAGTACTCTGGTCAGCCTCTCTGATACCAGCTACAAATGCAGAGGAGTAGGCTCTGGGTACACAGTGTGAAAAGAACAAGAAGTTCAAAGGTCACGTGTCATGTGCTGGGGCACTAAAGCTGTATTTCTAATAGAAAATAACTATTACTAACTTCAATGAATGAAACATCTCAGAAGAGTAGGATCTTGTATACTGATGATGTTAAGGAACAAATGACTTAACGGCTAACCTCTGGGCATTTGCCTGAAAGAATCAAACTTGCCTGCTGCTTGTGTAAAATAAGTCACTAAGTAAATCACAAAATTATCAAGAATACTATTCTGGCTAAAAAATCCATAAATAAAGACAATAAAATAAAGCCACCCAAGTCAAGTACAAGTGTTTATGTAGTGCTAGCTATTTTGGAAGCTAAGGTAGGCCTCTGGTTTGCAACCAGAAATTTGTGGCCAACCCGAGGATCTTAGGTGAACACCATTTCAAACACCATTCACAATTATAGGAAAGAACAGATCAAGGCAACAACTACCAATGCCTAAAGCATCAAAAAAGGATGACCTACCTCATCTGATTGAGTCTCTGGACGTGAGGGCCAAGTCAGGAGGCAGGGTCCTGATAAACAGTATCACCTGGAAGCTGGCAGCCAAATCCAAGGATGAGCGTCTCAATCAAATCAATATTTCAAACAAATAGAAAGGGAATGAAATATAAAGAATATGCTACTCAAATTTTTGGGGTGTGTGTGTGTGTGTGTGTGCGCACACGCGCATGAAGAGTTGTATATTAATTGTTAATACTAAATATTTGGGTATCAAACCCTGGGTCTGGTATTCAGCTACAATCTTAATACTTGATTTCATTTTTTGAGACAGGGTTTCTCTGTGTAGCCTTAGAACTCCCTCTGTAGACCAGGCTGGCCTCAGACTCACAGAGATCCACCTGCCTCCTGAGTGCTGGGATTAGAGGTGTGAGCTGCCACCATTGGCTTAAAGGGTTTTCTAAAGGATGCACTTGAAATGCCTAATTCCACAATTGGAATCTTGGTAAACTGTCATTGAGGCTTGGCCTTATGTCATCTAACATACCTCTCTTCTTTTTAGGTCTACCACCAACCTTACTGGAGCTTCATTTAGATTTTAATAAAATTTCAACTGTGGAACTTGAAGATTTTAAACGATACAAAGAACTACAAAGGTATAAGTTCCCAAAACCTTCTCTGAAACATGATTAGCATATATGACCAAAGCATTAAAGACGTTTTTAAAGAATGTACAGGGATCCTACTCAAAAGTGTTAAGGGAAAACAAGGAGAGAGCCACTGTTAAAAGGTGCCTATACTAACAGGCTCATATCCTACATAAGGTTGTGGGGGTTTCAGAAAACTCTTATTAAATCTAACCACAACACATTTTATATCACCTATAGGCTGGGTCTTGGAAACAACAGAATCACAGATATTGAAAACGGAACTTTTGCTAATATACCACGTGTGAGAGAGATACACTTGGAACACAATAAACTAAAAAAAATCCCTTCAGGATTGCAAGAGTTGAAATACCTCCAGGTAAAACATTCTATTTGTGTTTCGTAGATATAGGCATTTTAGTTTGTGTAGAACATACTAGTGTATCTCAAGCAAAGATCCAGTGAGCAACAAGACAACTCTGAACATAATGACTCTTGTGGTATTGGTAGCCAAGTGTGAAGAGAATACTTTCTTACAAAGATACCACTCAAGAAGAATAGGACCCTCTCCATCTATTTACTTCCACCTAACTGAAACTGCCGAGGTCACTGTGACAAGCTGTTCACCAAGCAAACTTGAAGTGTTGAAGTTTCTCAAGTCAGGACACTAGGCACAATCTGTTCCCTTTCTTCTGTTTTCCACAATGCAAAGCAAGAGGATTAGGATCCATGTGCTAGGTTAGAAGTTGGTATATAATTTTTAACATTCACACCAGAGAATGAAATTAGCTGAAAAAAAAAAAATCACTATATGGAGCATATATTAGTTTTCTTTCTACTGCTGTAATAAGGCACTGGGAATAAGACCACTTATAAAAGAAAGAGTTAACTGGGCTTATGGCACCACCAGTTAGTCTGTGATGGCAGAGTAAAATCATGGCAACAGGTGGCCTAGAGCAGCAGCTCAGAGTTCACACTCTGACCCACAAGTAGGAGGCAAAGTACCCTGGGGATGGTGGGGGTCTTGAAATCTCAAAGCCCTCTCTCAGTAACACACCTCCTGCAACAAGTCCATATCTCCTAATCTTTCCAGATAGTTGCATTAACAGAGACCAACTATTCAAACATGTGAGCCTATGGGGGCCATTCTCATTCAGACAACTACAGAGCATAAGGAGTTCATATAGAGCTACTGATATATTTCAGTGGTAGAGTGCTTACAGAAAATGTGTGAAGCAATGGATTCAATTCTCAGCACCCTCACACTCTCTAAGAAGCTCACATTTTGTTACCTGCCAGCAGAAGTACCAAAAATGAAGACAGTTTTTACCCATAATTCTAGAACCTTTAGTTTCCCTAATTCTTGTCTATGGCCCTCACATGAAAAAAATTCCTATTTCTGCTGAGTAGCGGCAGCACACGGCTTTAATTCCAGCACGAGGCAGGCAGATGCCTGTGGGTTCAAGGCCAGCCTGAGTAATTCCAGGACAGTCAGGACTACACAGAGAAACTGTCTTGAAAAACCAAAACAAAGCAATTTAAAATCCCTATTTCACTTCACTCTGTTTCCCAAGGCCTTTCCTTACCATGCAAAGGCTTTTCTCTCAAGTCGAAAAACAAAAAATAACTAAGAATTGATTACTACTTGTACTAAATGTTTGTTGTTTCTTTTTGAGACAGGATCTCATTATGTAGTCCAGGTTGGTCTCAAATGCTCTATGTACTATAGACATTTTTAAAACCCATTATCCTCCTGCAATAAACCTCTTGAATGCTAAGAAGATTACAAGTATGTCCCGCTATGCCCAGACTTTATCCTATCTCTAAACAAGTTTTGTTCACTGCACTCTGGAGATTCAAGCCACTAAGGAACAGCTGTGTATAGATGTGGATTTCTGCAGCCATAACCACAGCCCAGTTTTCCCTATCTCAAGCCCCAACCCAATTTCCACATCTGCAACGCTACACTATACTTAGGTATCTTGCTTGTCATCCATCTACTTCTTACATGTTAATTTTCCTAGCATTTCATAGTGGACAAAATTTTAACACAGAAAAAAAAGTTCAAAATGAATAATAATCTGTAAAGTAAACAAATGCATACCTAGCTTGGGTTTCTTTCACTGAGCTTATTGCTATAAATGATACCTTGCAATGATACGGAGTAGTGGGAGCAATGAAGAGGATACATAAACTATCTTTTACAATATCCCAAGACCGATAAAGAACTGAAGAGAGTTGAAGACCAAACATAGATGATTTAGACAATGTCTGTTTTTCATGAACACGTTCAGATTAGTCTTGGCAAATGAAAGCTGATTTTATAGATAATAGGAATAAATATTCCAGCGTTGCCAGCAAAACACATTTAATATTGCACAGTAGTGACTACATGAGGTGGGGGAAATAGAAGGAACAAGCAAAGTCGCTAAGATGGCCAGACAATATATTCTCGATGGTGACACAAGTCCTATATAACAAAGTTCCCCCCCCCCCAAACACTTGCATAATACCTAAACATGACTTGGTATGACAAGTATTCAACATCTATAAATGAGTATATCTTACGGGAAAATACTTTCATATCAATGTAAAGAAAAAAGATGAAGCCAGGTGGTAGTGGTGCATACCTTTAATCTCAGTATTTCAGAGGCAGAGACAGGCAGATCTGAGTTTGAGGTCAGCCTGGTCTACAGAGTGAATTCCAGGACAGCCAGAGCTACCCAGAGAAACTGTGACTCAAAAAACAAAAACACAAACAACAACAACCAAAGGCAAACAGATGAATAAAGTCATAAATAAAAAAAAAGTGATTATATCTGAGAATAGTAGTTTATATTTGTAATCCCAGTAATATCAGTCAGGAGGCTAAGGTCAGAATATCAAAAGTTTAAGGCCAGTTTTATGGCCTTAAAAATAAAGATTAGAAGTGCAGCTCAGTGGGAGAATATTTCCCTAGCATGCATGAGGTTCCATGTTCAAGATTTACCAACTCTTCTGAAGCTTAACTATTAATAAGACACGTTCCTTTTAATATTTATTAAGCATTTAAAAATCCATTCTTTTTCCTCCCACAACAGATAATATTCCTTCATTATAATTCAATTACGAAAGTGGGGGTGAATGACTTCTGTCCAACGGTGCCAAAGATGAAGAAATCGTTATACAGTGCAATAAGTTTATTCAACAACCCAGTGAAATACTGGGAAATACAACCTGCAACATTTCGCTGTGTTCTTGGCAGAATGAGTGTTCAGCTTGGGAATGTTGGTAAATAGTAATTAATGTCACCATTGAATATAAAATTCAAAATTTTATCCATTTGGAATACTTGAACTATATTAATAATGGTAGTATGTCACATAAGCAAAACTCTATTCATTATGATTAAAGACAAAAAATTTAAACAGAATTTTGCCCTACTATTGATACTCAGAATAAACATCTATTGCAGTGTTCCTTTGCATATGAATGGTTCTGTATAAATCTTTTGGTTAAATATTCTTTTCTCTTCAACAGAAAGATATTCAGTATTTAACCTTTTATTATCAAATATACTAAACAGAACTGTACTGTAAACAGAATGCTTGACTTAGTAACATTTTGGCCCTTTCTTAGCTATTAGAAAAATAAAGTTGGCAAGAACAGCAATATGAAGACTACATATATTTTTAGTATCTTTTAATAACTTGGATAGTACTTTAGTATTTCTAATAATGTTGAAATATATGTAGTTTGACAAAAATCACATCAAAATTCTTAACTCATAATAAAACTTCAAGTATTCACTATCAACTCAATAGATAACATTCATATGAGTTGGTTTTGGAGCTGTAACACATGACTTTTTAAAAATTATTATCTGGTTATAAAACTGTAAAATGTAATGATTGCCTATATAAAATCTATAATTGCATTTTTGTAATGTGCATTTTTATGATCAGTTATATAAGCTTTTAAGAATACAGCAACTGTTAGGTTACATAGCATCATCACTTCAACCAGGAATATTTCAGGCTGTCCCTTTGGAAAAGTATGGATGCTAATCAATTCTGTACCAATTTGTCCCTTCAAATATGAAATTTGGATAACTCTGAGAAATGCATCTAGACTGACAAAAACTGAAAACTCTGAACAAAACTTAAGAGTGCTTTCATGTGTTTATTTTACAGATATTCACTATGAATTATGTAAAATTTGAAAATAAGGAAGACATTAAAATACTAGTTTTAAATAAAATATATGTGCTTTGGGTTCAATTTGTCTCCCTCCATTCAGAAACATACATACTTTTTTCTTTACAAAACTAATTTAATATTTTATTTTATGTATATGGGTGTTTCACTCACATGTATGTATGTAGTGACATATTATTTATGATTTATTAAAGCTTGACTGAGGATTCAGAAAAGTAAAATCATCCTCAAACTATTAGAGATCAGGCAGTGGTGATACCTGCCTTTAATCCTAGGACTCAGGATTAAGAGGTATATGGATCTCTGTGAGTCTAAGGCCATCCAGATCTACACAAGAGTGAATTAGTCTAAAAGAGAATTTAGTTCACACATTTAACCCAGTACCAAGTAGGTGTAGAAGATAGGAACAAGTAATCAGTATGAGGCATTCATTCTCCAGCCACGCTGAGGAGAGGCAGCAGTTTGAGACTTGGTGAAGAGCTCATGTGTGGATCAGCCCTTTCAGCCTGAGCTAGAGGTGAGAAATTTTGGCTTTAAGTTCATGAAAACAAATTATTAATAAATTCTTAAGCTGTTGCTGGGGTTTTCTTTCCCACCAGGTTCCAACACCACTTTAGTAGTCCTACACAAAGACATGTATTAATTTATAAAACTGTTGGCCAATGCCTAGGGCTTATTATTAGCTAGCTCTGTCTTAATTATTAACCCGTTTCTATTAAGTATTTCTACATGATCTTATCTTACTGGAAAAGGGTCTAGACCTGTTACTCTTTCCTAAGCTGCATGTCATCTCCTCATGGTCTCTCTCTGCCTACCTTTCCTAGAATTCTCTTTATCTCGTAGTCTGGCCTATCTTCCTGCCTCTATTGGCCAAACAATGTTTTAGTCATCAACTAATAAGAGAAACATGTATACAGAATGACATTCCCCATCATTAAGCTGTCAGAACTGCATTAAAGTTTTCTTCCACAAACACATTTTAATGGTAAGTACATTACCACTCAAGCCTGCTTGTATACAATTAGATTGAAAACAGATGAGTTACTACACCTAACAGTATACAATAGAATTCAAGTAAACAAGGAATCTCAATGATATTTTAGCTATATTTCATGCCAATTACTACAAAGTTCACTAGAATTCATAAAATACAATTCAAGAAAATCAAATATTGAAGTAAAACAAAAACTATTTTTAAATTTATTTTTATTTAAATTAAAAACAATCTTATTTTACTTACCAATTTCAGTTCCCTCTTCCTCCTATGTTCCCATTTCCCCCCACCAACCCCCATCCCTCCCCACTCCCCCATCCACTCCTCAGGGGGATCATCCAAGTCTGTCACATCATTTGGGGGAAGACCTAGGCCCTTCCTGTGTATCTAGGCTGAGAGCGTCTCCCTCCATTGGGAATGGGCTCCCAAAGTCTGTGCACTGGTTCCACTGCCAGAGGCCCCATACACTGCTCTGGCCTCCCAACTGACACCCACATTCAGGGCTGATCTCCAAAATATACAAAGAACTCAAGAAGGTAGACACCAAAACCAAACAATCCAATTAAAAAGTGGGGTCCAGATCTAAATAGAGACTTCTCAATAGAGGAATCTAAAATAGCTGAAAGACACAAGATATTGCTCAACATCCTTAGCCATCAGGGAAATGCAAATTGAAACAACTCTGAGATACCATCTTTCACCTTTCAGGATGGCTAAAAGAAAAAACACCAAAGACAGTTTATGTTGGAGAGGATATGGAGAAATGGGAACACTCCTTCATTGTTGGTGGGAGTGCAAACTTGTACAGTCACTTTGGAAATCAGTATGGCGGATCCTCAGGAAAATGGGAATCAGTCTACCTCAAGATCCAGCAATTCTACTCTTAGGCATACACCCAAAAGATGCAGATTCACACCACAAGGAAATCTGTTCAACTATATTCATAGCAGCATGATTTGTAATAGCTAGACTAGACCCTCAACTGAAGAATGGATAAAGAAAATGTGGTATATTTACACAATGGAGTACTATTCAGCAGGAAAACAAACAAACAAACAAACAAAAACAATGGGATCTTGAAATTTTCAGGCAAATGGATGGAACTAGAAGAAATCATCCTGAGTGAGATAACCCAGACACTGAAAGAAAAACATGGTATGTGTTCACTCATAAGTAGATATTAGACATATAGCAAAGGATAAGCAGCCTACAATCCACAACCCCAGAGAAGCTAGGAAAGGAAGACCTTAAGAGAGAGATACATGGAGCCCTGGAGAAGGGGAAATTAAGAGCTCCTGAGCAAACTGGGAGCACAAGGAGAGGAGGAGGGAGGGAAGAGGAAGAGGAGGGGAAAAGGGGAGGGGAAAGGAGAACATGAGGGGTCAGGAAGGTCAAGCTGGGGGAAGAACAGAGGAGAAAAAGAAAAGAGATAGCTTAATAGAGGGAGCCATTATGGGTTTAAAGAGAAATCTGGCACTGGGGAAATCACCAGGGATCCACAAGGATGACCCCATCAAAGAATCTAAGCAATCAGGGATTGGCTACTTAAATGCCCTTCCCCTATAATGAGATTGATGACTACCTTGAGTGCCATCTTAGAGCCTTCACCCAATAGCTGATGGAAACAGAAGCAGAGATTCACAGCTAAGCACTGAGCTAAACTCTTGGACTCCACGCTGGGGAAACCCACAGAAATAGCTGTCCTGAGCAAGTGTGAGTTCAGAGACCCCAGTCTGACAGTTGGGAAACCAGCATAAGACTGAACCAGGCCTCCTGAACGTGGGTGTCAGTTGCAGGGACTGGGCAGTTTATGGGGCCTCTGGTAGTGGAACCGTATTTATCCCTAGTGCACAAATGGACTTTGGGAGCCCACTCCCTATGAAGGGATACTCTCCTCTCAACCTAGATACATGGGGGGGGGCTAGGTCCCACTCCAAATGATGTGTCAGACTTTGATGATCCCCCATGGGAGGGATCACCCTCTGAAGAGTGGATGAGAGGTGGGAGGGGGGATTGGTGAGGGAATGGAAGGGAGAAGGAACTAGGATTGGTATATCAAGTAAGATAGTTTTTAATTTAAATAAAAATTAGTTTTTTTAAAAAGAATAATTACACGAATCAGGTGTGGAAACTGAGGAACGGATTTAAATAGCTTAAGGCACATGGAATTTGAATCTAGGGTGCAAATCTATGCTTTAACTATGACAGTATACTATTTTTTTCTTGGTGCTTTTATACTTCTAGGAATTATCTACACTAACACAAACCATGTCTTTTGGGGGCTGTTTCCCCAATGCACTTATTTTGGCTCCTTTTCTGTGTCCCATATTAATTTCTATAAATTTTGTCATTACTAAATCCACATTTCAGATTCTGACTTTTCTCACAGTTCCAACAATTCATATTTAATCATTTTTATACTTTAATTTCTATTATTTTACTAAATGAGAGAAAATTTATGTACCCAATTTATAACCCAATCGCTTAAATTATATATAATAAAATGGTCCTCACAATATTTAGAGTTTTGCAATCACTGCTATAAATCAATGTTGGAGCATTTTTTTAATCATCACCAACATTTCCCTTATTCCCTGGTAAATCTACATTTTTCTCTGGGGGTAGCCTTAATCTGGACATTTAATATGAGTAGAATAATATAGTGACTACTTATTCTACTTAATAAGTTATTTGGAGATTTATACATGCTGTAGCATATGAGAAGTTTATTGTTCTCTATTGCCAAGCAATATTTAATTGAAAGTATATACAATATTTATGCATTCATTGGTGGCTTGGTAATTGAGCTATTGTCAGATTTTGAGTACTATAAAGACACTGTTATGAAACATGACTTAAGACATAGATATAATGAAGACAGTTCTTGGAGGCAAGTTCACATACATATTAGTAATTAAATGAGACATTCATTTGAAAGCTCCTTTTATTCTTTTTTATTATTTAATATTTTTTCTTATTTTACATATCAATCCCAGTTCCCCTCTCCCTCCCAACCTCCCATGTCCCCCACCAGCTCCCCCATCCCATTCACCATCCACTCCCCAGGGAGGATGAGACCTTCCACGAGAGATCCTCAAATCTGTCAAATCACTTGGAGTAGGGCTCGTGTCTCTAGGCTAAGAGAGTATCCCTCCATGGGGAATGGGCTCCCAAAGTCTGTTCGTGCACTAGGGATACATCCTGGTTTCACTGCCAGAGGTCCCATAGATTGCCCAGGTCTCCTAGCTGACACCCCTGATCAGGGGGCCTGGTTTGGTCCTATGTTGGTTGCCCAGCTATTAGACTAGGGTCCATGAGTTCCCACTTGCTCAGGTCAGCTGTTTGTGTGGGATTTCCCAGCCTGGTCTTGACCCCTTTGTTCATCACTTCTCCCTCTCTGAAACTGTATTCCTGTAGTTTGGCTCAGTTCTTAGCTGTGGATCTCTGTTTCTGCTTCCATCAGCTACTGGATGAAGGCCCTAGGATGGCATTTAAGGTAGTTGTCATTCTCATTATAGGGGAAGGACATTTAAGGCAACCTATCCACTACTGCTTAGATTCCTAGCTGGGGTCATCCTTGTGGATCTCTGTACAATTCTCTAGTGCAGATTTCTCTTTAAACCTATAATGGCTCCCTCTATTGATGTGTCTCTTTTCTTGCCATCCTCTATTCTCCTCCCCTCTCCCCCCATGCTCCCAATTTGTCCAGGGGCTCTTGTAAGAAACAATAGCCAAAAGAGTAAATGAGATGAAATTATCAAACTTAGGAATAAAATCAATGAAAGAGAAACAACAAAAACAAAATACAAAGAATCAGAAATGAAGAGTTGGCTCAATAAGACAGACAAACTCTTACCCAAATTAGCCAAAAGATGGATAAGGAAGATCCAAATTAATAAAATTAGGGATGAAAAGGAAAGCTTTACAGTAGACATAAAAAAATTTCAGAAAATTCTAAGTATATATGTTAAAAATCTATGTTCCACAAAACTAGAAAATCTAAAAGAAATGGATGAATTTCTTTATATATAGGAATTACTAAAGTTCAATCAAGATGAAATAAACATTTAAACAGAACCATAACCTTTGGTGAAATAGAAGTAGTAATTTAAAAAATAAGTCTCCCAACCAAAAAAAATCCCTGGGGCCAGATTGGATTCAGTGCAGAATTCTGCCAAACACTCAGAGAAGTCATGGCAATACCCCTCAAATTAATGAGCAAAATAGAAACTGGAGAATATTTTCTAATTCTTTTATCAAACCACTATTACCTTGACACAAAAACACATAAAGACACAACAACAACAACAAAATTATAGACCAATTTTCTTTAAGAACACGATCAAATAGGCTTCATCTTAGAGAAGCAAGGATTGTTCAAATCAGTAAATATTATCTACCATATAAACAGAATCAATAAATGTTATCTACCACATAAACAGACGGAAAGGCAAAACCATAGGATAATCTTATTAGATGCAGAAAAGGTCTTTGAAAAAAATCCAACACTTCTTCATGTTATAAGTCCTGGAGAAAGTGGGGGCATAACTCAACAAAATAAAGGCAACTTATGACAAGCCTACAAGCTAAAATCAACCTAAATAGAAAGCAAACAGAAAGCAATACCACTGAAATAAAATCCAAAACAAAACAAGGACTTTTACCCTCTCTATACAGATTTAGTATAGTACTTGAAGTCTTAAGAACAATAAGACAATGCAAGGAGCTCAGGGTACACATGAAAGGAAGAAGTCAAAGTATCTTTATTTGCAGATGATAGGACAATATATATAAATCACCCTAAGAATTCCATGAAGAAACTCCTACAGCTGATAAACACTTTCAGCAAAGTAATAGAATACAAAATTAACACACAAAAGTCAGTAGCATTGTTATATACAAATAACATGGACTGACAAGAAAATCGGGGAAACAATACCTTTCACAATAGTCTCATATGCATGTATGTATATGTATATATATGTATATATATGTGCATATGTTTGTGTGTGTAATTAACCAATCAAAGACTTGTATGATAAAAACTTGAAGACATGTCTCATGATGCCAATGAGTTCATTTTATGTTGGTTATTTACTGGGCATGGGCCTGCCCTTGAGAGTGATTGCATCTCCAGTGAGACTTGGCTGGAAAGAACTAATTTTTCATTTGCCAGAGGTTAGTCTCTGGGTTAGGGATGGGAGCTTGTGTCTGCTTCTCTCTCTCTCCTCTCATGGCAGGGACCCTACGTGGCTAGACCTGTGCAGTTTCGGTGCATGCTGCCGGAATCTCTGAGTTCACATGTGTATCAGTCCTGCTTTATTTAGGCTTTTTATTCCTTGGTGTCCTCCATAGCCTCTGGCTCTTACAATCTGTCTCTCTTCCATAGGTTCCTTGAACCCCGAGGGGAGGAACTTAACAGAGACATTCATTTAGGACTGAGTGTTCCAATGTCTCCCACATTCTGCACATTGTTCAGCTGTGGGTCTCTACTTGTTCCTTTCTTCTCCTAAAGAAAGCTTCTCCGATGATGGCTGAGCAAACACTGACTTATGAGTATAGCAGAATGATATCAGAAGTCATTTTATAGCTATGCTCCTTTTGCAGAACAGTAGTATTTGACTTTCCTCTGGATCCCTGGACTATTCGGTCCCATTATTATAGATTTGTTTTGTGTTTTTATGGGATTCCTGTGTATATGAACATATGCATCTCTGTATCTTCATGTGTTTCTCAAGCTTTTTGTCTTGTTTTCTTCTGTTTATTTTGTCTTATTCCTCTTTGTTTTTGTTGTACCTGTTTTGTTTTATTATTATTTTTAGATGTCTATTTTTTAACATGAGACAGAATGAGTGTGGTGGGTTTGGATGGGAGGGGAGATAGAGAGGATCTTGGAGGAATTGTGGGAGAGGAAACTATAATCAGAATATATTGTATGGAAAATTCCATTTACAATTAAAAAAAAACTTTAAGAGAATGAAGAAGATAATCTGGGGATAGACAGACCCCGCCCCCCCCATGATCATGGATTTGATAGAATATAGGAAAAATGGCCAAACTACCAAAAACAAAACAATCACAGATTCCATGCAATCTTCATCAAAAAATTCCAACACATTAAAAAAAACAAAAAACAAAAAAAACTGAAAGGACACTTTTCAGCTTCATATGGAACCATAAAAAACTTAGAATAGCTTAAAAAATATCCTGAATAACAACAACAACAATAAAAAAAATTGCTGGAGGTATCACCACTGTATTGTATTGCTGTGATGAGACACTATGAACAAGACAACTCTTTTTTGTTGTTTTGGTTTGTTTTAATTAAAATTTTCATTTATTTTACATACCAACCACAGTTTCCCCTCCCTTCTCTTCTCCATTCCCTCCCCCTACCCACTCCTCATCTTTTCTGAAAGGGACAGACCTCCCACGGGAGTCAACAAAGCATGGTATATCAAGTTGTAGCAAGACCAAGCTCCTCCCCCTGCATCAAGGTTTGGTGAGACATTCCTGAATGGGGAATAGGTTCTCAAAAGCCAGCTCAAGCGCCAGGAACAGGTTCTGATCTTGCTGCTAGGGATCCCACAAACAGACCAGGCTACACAATCCTCACCCACATTCAGAAGGCCTAGGTCTATCCCATGCAGGCTCCCTAGCTGTCAGTCCAGTCCATAAGCTCCTACCAGCTCAGGTCAGATGTTTCTTTGGGTTCCCTGTCATAAACTTGGCACCCCTTCTTCATATAATCCCTCCACCTTCTCTTCAACAGGACTTCCAGACCTCAGCCCAGTGCTTGGCTGTGGATCTCTGTATTTTCTCCCATCATTTATTTACTGGATGAAGGCTCTCTGATGATAATTAGGGTGGTCAGCAATCTAATTATAGCAAAAGGTCAGTTGAGGCACCCTCTCCACTATTGCTAGGAGTCTTAGCTGGGGTCATCCCTCTGGATTCCTGGGAATTTCTCTGGCACCAGGCTTCTCCCTACCTCCCCAAACCCCCTATGAAGATATCTCTTTCATTACTCTCGCCGTTCATACTGCCACCAACCTGATCATGTTCCCATCCCACCCCCAGTTTATCCATGAGCTCTCATCTATTTCCCTTTCCCAGGGGAATCCATACATACCTCTTTGGGACCTCCTTGTTACCTAGGGGCTCCTTGTTCTCTGGGGTTCTGGATTATCCTTTACAGCTAATATCCACGTATGTGGGAGTATATACCATGTTTCTTTTTCTGGGTCTGGGTCACCCCACTCAGGATGATTGTTTTTCTAGCTCCATCCATTTGCTACTGCTTACTTATTTGCTTGCTTGCTTCCTTCCTTTCTCCCTCCCTCTCTTCCTCCTTCCCTTCCTTCCTTCCTTTCACTGCTGAGTAATACTCCATTGTGCAAATGGACATTTTCTTTATCCTTCCTTCAGTTCAGGGGCATCTAGGTTTCCAGGTTCTGGCTATTATGAATAATATTATTGGGAACATAGTGTCCTTGTGGTGTGAATGTGCTTCCTTTGGGTATATGCCCAATATTGGTATAGCTGGATCTTGAGGTAGATTGATTCCCACTTTTCTGAGAAACCATCATACTTATTTCCAAAGTGTATATATAAGTTTGCATTCCCACTAGCAGTGGAAAAGTGTTCCCCTTATTCCACATCCTCTTCAACACAGGCTGTCATTGTATTTTTGATCTGACAGGTGTAGGATGGAATCTCAGAGTCATTTTGATTCACATTTCCCTTATGGCTAAAGATGCTGAACATTCTAAGTATCTCAGCCATTTGAGATCCTTCTGTTGAGAGTTCTGTTTAAATCTTTACCCCATTTTTAAATTGAATTATTTGGCATTTTGATGTCTCATTTCTTGAGTTTATATATCTTGGAGATCAGCGCTCTGTCAGATGTGGGATTAGTGAAGGTCTTTCCCATTCTGTAGGCTACTGTTTTGTCTTACTGACCATGTCCTTTGCTTTACAGAAGCTTTTCCGTTTTAGTAGATCCCATTTATTAATTATTGATCTCAGTGTTTGTGCTACTGGTGTTATATTTGGGAAGTCTCCTGTGCCACTGCTTTCAAAGCTACTTCCCACCAAGGCAACTCTTATTAAAGAAAAATTTAATTAGGTGCTTGCTTACAGTTTAGGAGATTTAGACCATTATCATTTTGGCAGGGAATATGGATAGACACAGGCAGACATGGTGCTGGACAAGTAGCTAAGAGTTCTACATCTAATCTACAGCCAGCAGAAAGAGAGCCAGTGGGCCAGGCTTGAGCTTTTGAAATCTTAAAGCCCATGTACCCCCCAGTGAGACACTTCTTCCACTAAGGCCATGAACATTCCAAAAAGGCCACATCTCCTGATCCTTCTCAAGTAGTGCAGCTCCCTGATAACTAAGCATTCAAATATATGAGCCTATGGGGGCCATTCTTATTCAAACCATCACACCATTTCTGATCTCAAATAGTATTACTGAGCTATTGTACTACCGAGCTATAGTAAAGAACACATGGTACTGACATAAAAACAGACATAAATGGCACAAAATTGAAGACCTATATGTAAATCCACACACCTATACAGAAATACACACTGGAGACAAGACAGTATCTTCAACAAATAGTGCCATTCAAGCTAGATGGTTGCATGCAAAAGAATGCAAATATTCATATTTATCTTCCTGCACAAAACTCAACTCTAAATGGATCAAGAACCTCAATGTAAGGCCAGATAACTCGAATCTGACAAAAGAGAAAGTGGGGCATGGTCTTGAACTCAATGGCACAGGAAAAGACTTTCTGAACAGATACTGTTAGCACAGGCACTAATTAATAAATGGTATCAGGAAACTGAAAAAAATCTTTTGAATGGCAAATGATATCATCATTTCGACAAAGGGGCAGGCTACAGAATGGGAAAATTTCTTTATCAATTACATATCTAACAGAGGGTAAATATCTAAAATTCCTGTTTTTGTTTGGTTTTTCGAGACAGCTATAGCTTTCCTGGAACTAGCTCTGTAGACCTCGAAAACACAGAGGCCTGCCTCTGCCTCCCAGTGCTGGGATTAAAGGAATGCTCCACTACTGCTCAGCCTAAAATAAGTTTTTTAAAAAACTATACATCAAGAAAACAAATGACACAATTGAAAAAATAGGGCTCAGAACTACAGAGAGTTCCCAAAAGAAACACAAATGGCCGAGAGACACTTAAATGTTCAACATTAGTCATCATGGAACTGAAAATCAAAACTACTTTGACATTTCATCTCACACTAGTCAAAATGGCCAAGACCAATAAAACAAATGAGAGCCTGTGCTGGTGAGGATGTGGGGAAAGGGAACACACATCCATTGCTGATGGGAGTGCTAACTTGCATAGTCACTATGGAAATCAGTGTGGCTATTCCTTGGGGAGTTGGGATTAGATTTACCTCAAGATCTAGCTATACTACTTTTGGGCATATACCCAAAGAACTCTACATCCTACTTTAGAGACACCTGCTCAGCCATGTCCATTGCTATTCTATTCATAATAGCAAGAAATTAGAAACAACCTAGATGTCCACCAACAGATGAATGAATAAAGAAAATGTGGTAGATTTACACAATGGAATATTACGTAGCTGTTAAAACAAACAAAGAAACCAATATCATGAAATTTGCAAGTAAATGGCTAAACCTAGGGGAACAAAATCATCCTAAGTAAGGTAATCAAGAGTCAAAAAGCTAAATATACAATGCATTTATTTTAAAAGGATGCTGCCTTTTAAGCATTTATTAGTCATGCTACCATCTGAATAACTAGAGGTTAGGTATATAATAAGGAATTATTAGGGGAGGAAAGGAAGGGCTTCTCAAGGAAGGAGAAATAGAATATTACAGTTAGAGAGAAGCAGAAGTTGAGGATGACTGAAATGAGAGGACTAAATGGAGAGGGAAAGAGAAGAGATAGGTAATGGAGGGAATATGGGAAGGGATAATTAACACTAAAGGCCACTTGAGGGGTCATATAGAAACCTACTACAGTTGAAGATCCTTTAGATATATACATATATGAGAGATATCTAAATGGAGTAATCAAGAAACAGGAGACAAAGTCCCAAGTAGACATCTCTCAACACCAAGTGAAACTTCCAGTGCCAAGAATGGGTTACATCTAGTCCAGTTGCTGGCCAAAGGGGCCCATGGAACGGCCCCACTCCCACACCTACAACCCCGGCTATTGCCAAGGCTATTGGTTGTTCTCCATAAACTGATAATAAAATTGTACTTCTGAAGACAACCAGACTTACAGATCTCATTGAACATGGAGAAACTGAGCTGGTGTCAACTAGAGCTTTCACCATTACTGCATGCTACCAAAGGAGAATGATAAACACTCCTACGAACAATTCAGTCTGTAAGGTGACCTGCCTGCATGATACACTGGTACAATGATAGCAAAAGTGTTGTGGCAGTAAACCACTATCTGACTGTATTTAGGCTCTACTCTATGAAATGGAACCCATGCTTGACATTGATGTGGTGGCCAAGAATCTATTACATAAGCCATCAACCTAGGAGAAAACCAGAAACTATTGTTCTGCTAAAGGATGTTAGCAATAAAATGACTCCAATCTCAGATACGCTTCCTCTGGACAGGATCAAGTGTTGTGGAAGTATGAATGTAATTAGCACCCATAATCTCATAGGGAATGGTACTCTTAGGAGGTGTGGGTTTGTTGGAGTGGGTATGGCCTTGCTGGAGGAAATATCTCACTGTGGGGGTGGACTTTGAGGTTTCTTATGCTCAGAATACTGCCCAGTGTCATAGTAGACTGCCTGTTGCCTGCAAGATAAAGGACTCTCACCTCTAGCACCAAGTCTGCTGGCATGTTGCCATGTTCCCTGTCATGATAATGGACTGAACCTCTGAAACTGTAAAGGGAGCCACCTGAATTAAATGTTTTCTTTATAAGAGTTGCCCTGCTCATGGTGTCTCTTCATAACAAAACAAAACTTAACTAAGACAAGTGTCTTATAAATGAAACAGGATTAACACATTTGAACTCACAGAGACTGCATAGGGCCTACACAGATTCAAAAGCAGAGTGGGCCCCAGCACTGAGATAGGGAAGTAGACCAAGAGGCTATCTTCATGAACAACTACTAGCAAAGGAAAAATTAGTTACTTTAAGGGAGTCTCACTATGTATACAACACACACTTAATGGAAGCTGAATGCCCAGCAGTAGATGGCCAGTGCAAAATTAACTCAAAGATATTTTTTCTCTCATATTGCTTTGTTAGTGCTTTTTTTAAATCATTCTAGTCTTCTGCAATGTATATTTAAATTTGTTTTTTGTGTTTTTATGGGTTTGTGTGTGTGTTTCTCATATTGTTTTAAAATTATTTTTGGAAGTTTTGTTAATTTTTGTCCTTTTTATTTGCCTGTCCATTTATTTATGAGTGAGAAAAAGAAGGCATAGAGTTGGAAGGGTTGGAAGTTGGGGGATCAGAACATATTGTATGAGCTGGGCGGTGGTGGAGCATGCCTTTAATCCCAGCACTCAGGAAGCAGAGGCAGGCTTATGAACATGTTTGTTCTTCAGAGTCCTGCTGGGGTGGATACACAGTAAGTGGCGAGTCATGTCTGCCAAGTAAAATGTGGTCCTCAGTGTGTGGAATACTACAGGGCTACCCAAATGGGCCCATCTGAAAGAGCTTATTTATCAAGCATTGTATTTACTCTGCAAGCATGATTCCAAGCCAGTGAAGTGGTATGTGTAGTTCCAGCTACTAGTGAGCTGTGGCAGGAGGACTGCTTGCACCCTAGGGTTTGAAGCTAGTCTAGACAACATGGCAAGATCTTTGTTTTTAAAACAAACAAAATAGTATGATTGTATTTAGAGCATTGCAAGGTGTCCTTCCAAGTACACATTCCCTTAAGATGCCAGTGCTGGCTATCCCTCCAAAGATACCTCCTGTGTTCTTGATCTGTATGCTCGCCTTGTGCCACATTAGTTCCTCTTTTCTGATACCTACTTGGCTTACTCCCAAACAATATTCAGAACTAAATAAATGTTACCTAAAAGTGTATTTGTATCTTTCCATTACTTTTTCTTGGAGGTGGGGGCGGGTAAAGCAGTTTTAGGTTCATAGCAAACCTGAGATGCAGGCACAAACCTTCGCAGATCCCTCTCTGTAAAGAGCTTCTTTTCTTTGTGGTGCTTCTCAGTGTTCCGGGGCCATCTTATACTTTCCCTGTCCCAATTCTTCCAGATCAGTAATTTCCCCGATGAACAGTCCTGATTCCTTTCCATGGAGAATGCAGTTAGAAACTAAGATCTGGCTACCAGTTCATTGTTACAAGAATATCATTAATTATATGTTCTGGCAGCGTCAAAGCAAGGCCATGTATACATGTATTCTAACCTATGTATATACACAAAAAATCACTGTGTACAGTCATTTGTATGCACATCATTGCCACATCAATCACTCTCACCAACTGTCCTTGCTTGCCTTTACTATCTCATTTCAACAGTGCAGTCCTTGGCTCCCACCACTCACCAGAGTAATTTCATTGTTCTGCCCAGCTCACATACAGCAGTAACATAATGCCAGTTTACCTTTCTTTACCTTTTTATCCTTCATCTCGGTTTATTCTCTGCTGTACTCTGTACTACTCAATAAACTTATTTTCTATTTTCCTCCTTTAGATTTTTACTACTGAGTCCTTAGTTTTAAGTTACTTTACACAAAGCAGGTGCTATATATATGTATATATATATATATATATATATATATATATATATATATATATATATATATAAAAGCTGAGCTCTTAACACATAAATGAAAACGTCTTTTGCTTATTTTATTGATTAGGCAATCAGGAGGGCTTTTCCTAGCCAGCACTACTATGTTGTTCAGCTTTGAGATGCCATGCTTGCATCAATAAAATCATAAGCCTATCATATAATTTAGGTTTTTAAACAATTCACCTGCTGGTGCATGAAAGGACTTTGGGAGCACATTCCTCATGGAGGGATACTCCCTTAGCCTAGAGAAACAAGGAGACAGATTTTGATGCTCTGTCCTGAAAGGCCTCGCCCTCCCTTGGGAGTGGATGGGGAATGGTACAGAGGTTGGGAGTGGCGGGTGGAGGTGGGGATGGGAGGATGGGAGAGAGAGGGAACTGGTATAAAATAATAGACCAAGAACTTAAAATTGCCTAATTGTGGGAACTGTATTTTTCTCCTAGGCTGAAAGAAGCCATTGACAGCATAAATAAAAAGTTCTACCTCATGTCAAAAACAAAAATAATTCATCTGACTTCTCTCCTAACCAAATCAGTGATCATAAACTATCACCTTCTTAACCATTACCTATACTCTCTTCCCTTCCTCCCCTCCCCCCACTTTGGTTTATCAAGACAGGGTTTCTGTATGTAACAGCCCTAGCTGTCCTGGAACTTGGTTGGAAGACCAGGCTGGCCTCAAACTCACAAAAATCTGCCTGCCTCTGCCTCCCAAGTGCTGGGATTAAAGGTGTGTGTCACCAGACCCAGCTTCTAGATTTTTTGTTTTGTTTTGTTTTACTGTGTTCTAGCTGTCTTGTGACAAATATTCTTCTACCTAATCTGGAAACAGGAACAACATAATTGCTATTTTTTTTTTTTTTTCTTTTAGGTTGTATAAGACAGGGTTTCTCTGTGTAGCTTTGGAGCCTGTTCTGGCTCTTGTAGACCAGGCTGGTCTCGAACTCACAGAGATTCACCTGCCTGTGCCTCCCAAGTGCTGGGATTAAAGGGATGTGCCACCACTGCCTGACTCATAATCACTATTTTAAGACCCCCCACCAAAAAAAATCACACAACTAATAAAGAGTTACATCTAAAAATTAGATGATTGGTTTTAAATTAATCGGTTGAAAGAACCATGAAGGGGACTCAAACAATGTTTAAGAAAAAACATACAAATTTGCTCTTTTCTTGAGTGTAAAAGGCCGAGGTTTAAGGGGGGAGAAAAAAAAGACAGTAATAGAAAACATATGGAAAAGATTGGTAACAAATAGGAATCTTGGCTCAAGTGTGGTCTGCCACGTTTCACATACCAATGTCTCAAATAATAGACTAGATGTTTACAATATTGCCAAAGCATCCTTGAAAAACTGTATACTTTTCTCAAACCTGAAATATAAAAATAAATCCTGTAAGTTCCTTATAAAGTCTAGTAGAAAACACTATTTTGAAGAAACAAAAAATGAACTTAAGCTTGAAAGAATCTCCTTCCAAAAAAACTCAACATCTAATGCCAGGAGACACAGCTAATTCTGTTTAACTATGAAGACATTAGCACAAAAATTTCTCCTGCAGCAAGCAAGCTTGCTGGCTGGAACTCTTAAGGAGGGTCCTTCAGCAGCAGGAAAGTTTCTAAATCCACAAAATGAAGTAAAGTGATTAAGCAGTAAAAGCTTTTCATTCTATCCCACCAAAAGACACATGCATTATAAAATTACTTTGTGCACTGGGGAAAAAGGCAAATTACAGATATGGCTTCATGGTGCAACATGTTAACTAACACAGCCAAGGGAATTCATTTCTCTTTTAAAAATTATTAGTAGCCTATTTAAACGTAAAAGTTGTGCCTTTAATCTGTGAAACTGATGCACTCTACTGCATTTTCAGAGTAAACTAGATGTGAAATGCTGTATGGTTGCAATTCTGATCCCTGACTTCAAGAAAGGGAAGCAGATGTAAATTCAAGCCTCCATCAACACAAGGATGGGATACAACCCTGGGTTCCACCTTAAATTGCTGAGACACTGGACTCCAGGTCAGAGTGCACTTTAATCTGAAGAATTCTTTGGCATAAAAGTGAAAATAAAAACAGTAATCAGTACATGCTGTTTCATTTAGTCTTGTTTGCCTTTCATATTAGAGGAAATTCTTGCCACACCTCAAACCAAAATTAAGGAGCAAAGAAAGAAGCTAGCCACATAAATCTGACCAAGAGTACAAACATTTTAATTAGAATCCACAAAGTTTTGCATAATGAAAAGAAGTACAAAATTTTAATTCAACCCAAGTGTTTTCCAAGCAGATTGTATTTGCTTAAATTGCTACAGTAATTCAAAGGACAGCCCTGTCTGGACTCAGAGTTACTGTGGATTTTTAAAGAAACTCCGTTAGAGAATTTAGGCACTTCTGATTCAGTTAAAGGATTTGTCAATTCATCAATCCCTGAAACTAAAGCAATTTCAACAGGTATGATGATAAAATAATTTTCAACTCTTAAGAAATGTATTCCTACTGTTATGAAAGTATATTGTTTTTGTTTAATAGTAAAATAGACTGCAGATATCATAAAAGCACAATCTGGGGAAGCAAACTGTGATAAAAAATTACATTAAATTTTTGATTAGGCAAAATGTTGAGGGAAAAAGATCAGTAAGATGAGTTTAAATTTCTCATTTAAAATTATTCAACAAACAATATTTGTTTAAATTTTTTTTTAATTTAATTCTGGCCAAAGGGGGAGATTCTTTGGTTAAAGGAATCAAATTCTCTTCAGTTTCTTGGGACTGGTTTTCTGTTCTTAATTTTAAATGACAAAAAAGCAAAACAAACAAAAAAATCCTGCTAATGCATTTGAGCCATAAATCTGAGTGGTGATAGTGTGTACAGGTGTAGGGAAGGTGTGCATTTGTTCAAAATTTCTCTACTGGGCAAATACTGATCTAGAATGCTTTTGTTTTCATTTGTATCATTCTCAAAGAAAAGATATGAACATTTTATCCTATTATTAATGGATACTTAAATTTAAGTTAATGAAGATATAAGTGTATTATGGCTAAAGATAAGTAAGACACACTTTTTTAATAGCAAGATTTTACAGCATTAAAATTAAAGTTGTCTTAGACAAAAAACATATATACAAATAATTTTTATTTACTGGTTTCTATGGCATGCCAATAAAACAATTACATCTTTAAAATAGTAAAATGCTAAGATGCTTATATCTTTAGGTTTCCAGAACTAAGTAAATTATACTTCAATTTTGTTAATTTAAATTAGGACTAATATTGGTTTAAAAAATGAGTGCTTTTCTTCAAATAAGAGAAATGTTGTAATAAAGACACTCATACTGTCTTACATGCAATATTTACATGAATGGATAATTTAAAATTTACATTGATGTTCTGCTTTAAATTTCCTTCTTCACCTGCCATTTTTTCTAATAGACAATGTAATAGTGGGAAGTACCTCATATTGTTATAGAGGAATACAAAAGATAACAGCCAAGTTCTCTGTTTTTCATCTAAAGAAGCCACCATGGTGAAATGCCTCAAGAAATCAACATTAATGAAGAGAAGCATTACTAACAAGATATAATCTTAATAAAATATTAAGTAAATCACTCCACAGATCTTTGACTACTTAGGCTTTGTTAAAAATTAGAGATTCTGAAATGAGATGCCTGACAGTGTATTACTGTGATGCTCTGAGTTATAATATAGGGAATAAAGCATAAATTGTAGGCTATGGAAACAAAAGTAGAGACCCATTGGTAAAATGAAGTAAAATCACTCTTAGGAGAAAATTATCACAGGGGACAAAAGGAAGACTAGTAAATGACAGGATTTCAGACTAAAAATTGCTGTATAGGAAAGCTCTCTGGTGTTTACAAAGACCAGGAGACAACATGAAGAATCTTTTTATCTTATAAGGCCCTTGTTTGTTATGGGGTATTTCTCCTAGACTGATCAGAGTATTATTATCAGGATATCCTTTTTTTTCCAATTTCTCACAACGCTGAGCAGCAGATTCTAATTCTAAAATGCTGCTACACACTAAAAGGTTGTTAGTTGATGACTGCTAATGGTCTTAACACAAGGATAAAATTGAGATGGAATGATGTTTCATGAGCAATAGTGAAAGAACTTTAGAGTCTTTTGTGGCCTGGTTAAGTGCTATAGACCAACTCTGCCTCTCGGCCTCCACTGCATATTTAGGAAAACAGCCTCTTAGAATATACCTCTAGTGGCCGTATTGGGATTGAAATGAAGCAGCAAATGAAGTAGCAAAAATACTTTAAAAATATACTATATGGGGGGGGATTGAATAGGAGGGGAGTCGGGGGCATGGGAGGGAGGGAGAAGGACCTGGGATTGATATATAAAATAAGAATATATGATATATATATATAAAATATATATATATATGATACTATACTATAATCTAGCAAGTATAATAAAATCCTAAAAAATTGAAGTAAAATGTCACCAGGAAAAGAATGAAAATGCAAGATTGTCTAAACCCTGTTTCTTTCAGGAAGGTCAGGACTTGATTCTGCAGCACTAATTATCCCCATTGTGTTATGGTTAATTTTGTAGTGTTGACCTCCTCTTCTAAACTGTTTTTTTTAGAGGGGTTCATTCTCTATTTCTGTGTTCCCTAACAAGCACATTGTCTCATAGCTAGAAATAACTTTAAAAAAAAATGTAACCTTGAGTGAACCAATTAAACTAAGTACTAATATTTATAAAGGACTGTACTACGCACACACACACAGTGTTTAGTTGAGTAACAACAGCAAGGAAATGATTTTCACAAAGCAAACTCTGAGGGAGGTTCCAGCCTCAAACAGAGCTGGCTTTCTCTAAACATGCCCTTTGGGATGAAATCATAACTCATTTACTTCACCTCTTTTCAAGACTCTACTAAGAACATTGCAGTATGAAGATCACAGCACAAATACACTACGTCATTAAATTAGGAATTCATTACCAGAGTGCAAATTCCTTAGACATTTAGATTTTCAGATTCTGGCTCATTGAACAGTTACCATTTCTAGATACTTTACACTTCTAGCCTTTGTGCTGTTAATGATCTCATTACTTGGAAATAGAATTTCTTACCTCATCCTTATAGAATTTGAACAGTTCTTCACAGCACAGTTCATATACTGTGTCCTTCATGAATTGCATGGTAAAGAATGAACAACTGATGCAATATATTTAGATTTGCTTGAGTTAAAAAAAGAATCACATATTACTAAAGAGATCATAAAGCATTTCAATTTTGGCACTTTCTATGGATATGGATAAATATAATGTGAAAGTACAAATAATTAAACACCCCCTTTTTAAAAAAAACAAGGTCATCATCCAAAAAGAATGATGGGAAATGATGTTTTACAGCCTTAAGAAAAGAAATAAAACAAAACAAAAACAAAAAATCCAGTAGTCTTGGCAAGAGGGAATGGGGGTGGACTAAGGAAATGTAACCATGCCATACTTGAGGTTGTAGCCAAGAACTAACAATGAGCCCAGTCATCCTGGTTTTGTTTATCCTTTTTAATATTCAGCTATGTGAGTCAGAATGAGAGAGGGGAGGAAATTGCCATTTGCCAGATGTAAGAACGCAGAAAATTCAGGGGTGGTGCAAAGGAGTAATGAGTATAATGAACTATAGCATCCCAGTAGAGGGAACTGTAGGGAAGTATGGGTGGAGGCATTAAAAAAACAGCACCATCAACTACATTTGACTCCTCCGAAACACAGGAACTATTTGTAGTTGAAGGTACTACTTGAAGAAGATATGGTCAGAGTATATAGGATGTTCAAAATTGAGATTACGACTACTGGTGATTTAGCAGGCTCAGGACATGAGTTCACAGTTAGAACTGAGACAAATCATGGAAGAAAAAGGAGCAAATGGAGCTCTGTCAGAAAAATGATTGACGTATCATTCCAGAGGAATAATGTAAATGATTTCATCGACACATAGTGATGTTAGGGAATTTGTTCTCTCACCTCTGATGAGAAGAGTGGAGAGAAAAGGTCTTAGGGAAAAAGCATACATTTTTTTTCCTGTAACATTTTCCAAAAATAATGCTTATTTCAACTGAACTGCAGTTTTCAATTTGCCAAGAACTTTTATATGAACATCTCATGTGATCCTAACTCAGGAGATGGAGGCTGTAAAGACTATTGAACTGTAGGATTTGGAGACTATCTTATGACATAGCAAGTCCCTGCCTCAAAACAAACAAACAAATAATACAGTTAGAGTTTATCTTGTAGGTAACATAAGCAGCAAGACTAAGACAAGACACAAGATAAGCAGGCAAGGCATGGGGTTGGGGAGATAGCCCTGCCAGCAAAATCCTTACATACATTGCAAGCAGGAAGATCTGAGCTCTGAACTGTTTCCATAGAAACCATGTTAAAAACAAAACAAAATCAAACCAAATGTGGTCACCACACTTGTACTCAGCACCTTGGAAGCAAAGATGGGAAGTCCTTGTCACTCACTGGCCAGCCGGCCAGGCCAGCCTACGTAATAAGAGCATCTTATCTTAAAAAAGTAAAAGATAGATGATACCAGATGAATGACACCTGACATTGTCTTCTTAATTTTACACACACACACACACACACACACACACACACACACACACACACACCCATGAAGCAATGTATAAGTTAACTATAATTACACATTTCACTTTATTCTTTTTTGAGGAGGTTTCTTACTATATCACAATTGGTCTCCAACTCAAATGATCTGCCTCCCTGAGCAGGTAGGACTATAGGCATGTGCACAGAACCAGCAATTACAATTCTTATTTATTAATAAAGCAAGAGGAAGAATTATTAAATGACAGAAATGAAATTCAAGTTTTCAGACACTTTGTTGTTTTTGTTTGATTTTTTTATTTTTTGGTTGTTCAAGACAGGATTTTTCTGTAGGTTTGGAAACTGTCCTGGAACTCACTTTGAAAACCAGGTTGGCCTCGAACTCATAGTCATCTGCCTCTGCCTCCTGAGTGCTGGAATTAAAAGTGTGCACCATCATCACCCAGCCAGACTCCTTGTTTAGATCATATTCCATCCTTCAAGTTTCATCAGAAATAACTGTTCGTTATCTGTGAAGTCGTCCCCTTACAACCCAACTCAATATAACATCCTTAAAATGCTCTACAGTATCATTTTATCAGTACATCTAGATCTTAACTCAAATATTATCCAAAGCCAGACATGGTAATGCTCCCTGTAGTATCAGGAAAGAGACAAGAGGATCATGAGTTTAAGGCTAGCCTCACTTAAATAGCAAGCTTGAGGCCAACCTGGGTTCTATAAGACCCTGTCTCAGGAAGGAGGAAGGAAAGGAGGGAAGGATGAATGAAGAGGGAAGGAGGGACAGAGGTAGGGAAGAAGGAAGGGAGTCAGGAGGAGGCAAGGAAGAAGGGAGGGAGAATGAGGGAGGGAAAGACTTAGTGGAAAAAATGGGAGTCAGGAAGAAAGACTTGAAAATATTAACCTAATGGAACTTGAAACTTTCTAAGTAAGCTACCACATTAAAAAAAGAATGGTCTTTTAAAAGACAAGGAAAAGATTTCAGCAATGGAAGTAGTACGGAGCAAGATTTTGATTTAATAAAAACTGTTAATAGACCAAGTTCTTTAACTGTTCACAGAGGTAGCAACCATCACTAATAGGCAGAACAGTGAGCAAAAATGTCCTGCATTTACAATGACAGGAATATTAGAATATGGTTGGGTGATGTCACACTGTCATTACAAATCTACAGTCTAGGAAACAAGACAGCTGAGATTCTTTTAGAAGATAATGACGGTATAAAGTGTCATGCTTAACACACATAATCTCAACACTTGGGAGGCAGAGGCAGAAGGACTGCCTGTAATTCAAGGCCAATTTAGTTTTCATAGTAAATTCTAGCCATTAAGAGCTACAAAAGGACTCTTGTCTATCAGAAAACAAAAGTAAACAAATAAAAGATAGTAACTAATTAGTAAAAAGTCCAGAATAGCACATTTCTGATTCCTGTTCAATGCAACACGTGATTCTAAATTTTACTTCAGAGGTACTTTGCTCATACTTCCTGAATATTCTGTTATATATAGCTACCAGTATAATAAGTCTTATATGTGTCAATTTATATGAGAATTATTTTGAGTATTAATCACTTTTCTCTTTGTAACAGGACAAAAAAAAAAAAAAAAGAACATGGGCTTTTTAAGTCCAACATACGTACTTTTCTTCTGTTTTGGAGTTAGAGTATATTGCCAATATGAAGCTTACCAATGGGATGAAGAGTATGACCAAGAGCCAAATGAGGATTATGAGCCAGAATTCCAATTTCATCAAAATATTGAATATGGAGTACCCTTTTATCAGAATATGTTAGGCTGTGCTAAAGAATGCTTCTGTCCAACTAACTTTCCAACATCAATGTATTGTGACAATCGTAAACTCAAGACTATCCCAAATATTCCAATGCACATTCAGCAACTCTACCTTCAGTTCAATGATATTCAGGCTGTGACTGCAAATTCATTCATCAATGCAACTCATCTTAAAGAAATAAATCTCAGCCACAACAAAATTAAATCTCAAAAGATTGACCATGGTGTGTTTGCTAAACTTTCAAATCTACAACAACTTCACCTAGAGCACAACAACTTAGAATTTCCATTTCCACTTCCCAAATCTCTGGAAAGACTCCTTCTTGGTTATAATGAAATCGCCACACTGCAAACAAATGCCATGGATGGGCTGGTAAACTTGACAATGCTTGATCTCTGCTATAATCATCTTTCTGATTCAATGTTAAAAGAACAGAACCTTTCCAAAATGGAAAAATTAATGCAGCTCAATCTATGTAATAATCAATTAGAATCAATGCCCCCTGGATTGCCTTCTTCACTTATGTATCTATCTTTAGAAAATAATTCAATTTCATCTATACCAGACAATTATTTTGACAAACTCCCAAAACTTCATGCTCTAAGAATGTCACACAACAAACTGAAAGACATCCCATATGATATATTTAATCTTTCCAACCTTATAGAACTCAACGTTGGACACAATAAATTGAAGCAAGCATTCTACATTCCAAGGAATTTGGAACATCTATACCTACAAAATAATGAAATAGAAAGTATGCAAAAATTTGCACTTTTTAAAGAACAAAAAGTTCTTTTTTGATTAATTTTTGCAGGGGGGATGTTGTAATGTTGAGACAGGCTTTCTCTATATAGCTCTGGCGCCCTGGAACTTCCTATGTAGAGCAGGCTTGTCCTCAAACTCAGATTTATTCATCTGCCTCTGCTACCCTCATGCTGAGATTAAAGGTACATGCACCAACATGCCTGATGAATCATATTTTGATCCTATTCACAAAGAATGAGTTATTAGCCAGACAGTGGTGGTGCACACCTTTATTCCCAGCACTTGGGAGGCAGAGGCAGGCGGATCACTGTAACTTCAAGGCTAACCTAGTCTACAAGGAAAGTTCTAGGATAGCCAGAGCTACATAGTGAACCCCTTTCTCAAAAACACACTATGCTTAAAGGGCTGTTAAACACAAAGTGCTGAAAGAGCTGCTTTGAAGTCAGATAAGGAGATAGCAGATAGTGGCCTGGCCATTAATTTTATAGGTTTTTTTTTTCCCTACTCAACTTTACTACCTTGAATATTAGCAAGCAGTATTAGAGAGCGTCTGAAGTGTCTGAAGGAGAATAGTAGGGCTGTGTATTTGTGTGTGTGTGTGTGCGTGTGCATGTGTTTTTTTGTTTTTGTTTTTTTTTTTTTGCCCTTGCTTCTTTCTTTATAAGATTGCTTCTACTAAGAAGCAATTATATATTGCTTATATAGTAAATAAAACCAATTAATTTATATTTCTTTTTGTGATAAGAAACTTAAAGAGTTCATTTCATTTTAATCAATATAAAAACAATTAAACCTGACTCTACTTGTAAGTATTATGATAAAATTAATATCTCATATAACAAAAGCCAACATGGAATTATGACTATCATATGCAGGATGAATTTTTAATTTGTATTTTTCAGACATCAATGTGACAATGATGTGTCCTTCTACTGACCTACTACACCATCGCCATTTAACATACCTTCGTGTGGACCAAAATAAGCTGAAAGAACCAATAAGTTCATACATCTTCTTCTGCTTCCCTCATATACACAGTATTTACTATGGTGAACAAAGAAGCACTGATGGGGGAACAATACAACTGAAGACCCAAGTTTTCAGGAGATATCAAGATGAGGAGGAGGAGGAAGAGGAGGATAACCATGATGGTCAGGACAACACTCTTGAGGGTCAAGAAGTAACAGAAGAGTACTTTAATTCTCATTATTATTAAGTGCAAGAATGGCAAGAAACTATATAGGTATATATTTATGACTTCATAAAGCCATACTAATTACAAATCTAAACATGCACTGCTCAAAATAATGTATCTAGAAATATGTATTAGTGTAAGTTCAGAATTGCATTTAATATGTTGATGACAATGGCTTCATCTCATAAGCTTAGAGCTTACTTAAAATGATGCAATCTTATGAAATATTAGAATGGCAAGTGGGAATAAAAAGCTCAAATGGCTTTGTTCTTTAAACTTATTCTTTAAACTTAGAAATATTATCATGTAAAAAACAAGCAAGGACAAGCAAAATGGCTCAGCAAATAAAGCATTTGCTGCCAAGCCTCATGAGTTGAGTAGGAGACCCAACTCCTGCAGGCTGTCAAATTTTCCTCTGTCTACATGTGTGCACGCCCCCCAAAATAATAACAATAGTCATCCCTCTATGTATGCCACTTTCAATGATGAGATTTTCCCCCAGGGATGATAAAATAAGTAACATTAACAGTGAAGACAGAAGCTGCCCTCTAGATCATAAGAGTATATCTGAGTGAGGGAAAGGATGATCACATAGAACCTGAAAAATAGTAAAATGGTTGAGTCTGTACATATACAGAAGGAGAATTGTATTGAGTAGGATTTAGCACAACAAAGACATTTTTTAAAAAATCCTACAACTTACACTAACATAAGGTATAAACAAACACAACAGCGACAAGGCAGAAATGATAACCCAGGTGACCATGGACACCATAACTGCTCTCTGGCCTGGACCGACTGGGACTTCAGGAAGAAGTGATGCTGCGATGTGGGAGCACTAGCAGACATAGAAACTATCATAGATTAATGTAAAGAAGGAGTAATTATTTGAACTCTTGCACAGTTAAAAAGAAAAAATTTTCAATTTTGTTACATCTAGAGATTATTATTTCTTTTTAAGTTAATAAATTACACTTAATTAAAAAAATTCCCCTAAAGATACATAAGTAAACTACCACAAACCCCTCCTGCTCAAAACCCAGAGGATGTAGGGCTACTATCTTTTTAGTATTAGTTAGTAATGCCACAGTGAACTTAAACCTAACCAGGGATTTCTCAGTAAACATAACACAAATTTTAAAAAACTCAATGCTTTTCCTCAAAGAAACTGAAGAATGAAGTATTTTCTTTACCTTCTACAGAACGACAGTTACCTATATAAGACACAGAGAATCAATTGACTTGGTAATTATAACAGGAAAGAAAACCATGAGCCTAGCCTCTACTCCTCACACTGGATAGTATTTGGTTATATTAGGAAAAGGGTTAAACTGCTTGTAAAGACTAACAAAACAATCACATCATACCAAATATCCAAGATTAGTCAACAAAAATGAATACAGCTAAATTTTAGAAAGGGAATAAAAATAAAGGATCCTTCAGAAAAAAAATAGCTAACAATACCACTGTTTGAAAACATCTAGCCTGTAAGAATCACCTGAAGCACAGATTTTCAACTTATTCCTCAACTCAGCTAAAATACATATGCATGAATATCACATAACACATTTAACCAGCTCAGGGAAGGAAGAAAGCAGAAAAAAACTAAACATCAAATTCTTCTGTCCCCAAGGATGATGGTTGGAACAAAAATCCTGGTTTCCTGATTCAAAACACATTTTCTCTCTAAATCTTGAAAATAAAGTAAAAGAGCAGCTGGAAACAAAATTAGATCATAACATCTAAAATTCCAAGTTTCTTAGAAGTTCCAATTTCCTATAAAGAATCCCATGCCCAGTTTAAGTAACTATATTTAGTACAGTAGGCACTGGTTTAAGAAGCAAGGATGTCACGGACACATCTTTCATCACTGGAAGTGTTCAGGTTGTGAATAGATTATACAGACATTTAGACCTAAAAGAAAAAAATTAAATTCAAAGATAAAATACCTTTTTAAAATAGCATTAATCTGTCCTTCCACTGCACAGCCCTTTGGTCTGTAAGGGGCTTACACTCTCATCTCTTTCATGTGAACAAAAGATCTATGTTCATGTAAATATGTGAGATTTAAGACAACATGGTTGCTATAAGGCCTCAGAATGTTAGATTTTAGTTATCTAGTAACTCAGTAGTGCTCATAGACATGGTTTTTTAAAATTTACTTTTGTTTATATTTATGAGAAAACATCCAAGTGTCTGTCACATATGTACATATGTGCAGGTGCCAGAGGTAGTCAAAAGAGGGAACTGAAACCCCAGGAGCTGGAGTTACAAGTGATTATGATCTGCTTGACTTGGGCGTTAGGATTCTAGTTTAGGTCTTCTGGAAGAGCAGCAAGTGCTCTTAACTGTGAAGCCATCTCTCCAGTTGTCAAAAGTTTGCTCACTCATCTAATAGCTATAACTAGGTGATGGTTAGTTAGCCTTTTAGTTTTCTTAAGGCCGTTATTTATTTATTTATTTTCCCTAGAAACAAGTTCTTGTAGCCTAGAATTAAAAAATACAATACAAAAAAAAAAAAAAAAAAAAAAAAAAAACCCAAAACCCTACCTGGTCTTGCTTTCCAAGTGCTGGGATTAAAGACAGGCTGTGGCCAAGGGACTGAGCCTCCTTGAGGCTGGAGATGTGGGTTGGTGGTTAAAAGCACCTGCTATTCTTCCAGATGACCCACATTCAATTCCAAGTGCCCATATGGAGACTCATGACCTTAATTTCATTTCTAGGGGATCTGATCCTCAGTTCTGGCCTCCTTAGGTATCAAGCATGCAGGTAGTACACGAATATACATGCAGTAGTTAAAATACCCATTGAAGGAAGGGAGGGAGAGAGGGAGGAAGACTGAGCACCAAAGAAACTAAAGAACTTCCCCAAGATCAAGTGAGGCAATACTAAGGGAATCAAAGCTTAGACCTCAGACAAGTATTCTGACTCTCAATCACTGTTCCCGATGCAGTCAGATGATGATGTTGATGACGGAAAAAATATCAACCTATGGGATGGTTTATAGTTTCCCCTCCCTCACCTTCTCTCTTCCCAGAAAACCCTTGCTTCTTAGACTCAATTTCTTGTCTTTTCCTCCTCCTCCCAGTTGTTGTTTTTTTTTTTTTTTTTTAAAGTTCTCACTATGTAGTCCTAGATGGCCTAGAACTCACTAAGTAGACCAGGCTAGCCTGAAGTTCACAGAGATCTGCCTGCATTAGCCACAATAACACAAACACCCACATGTTATGAGCATGTTTTTTGGCCAGCCGGGACCAAGTTAACCCATTTCTATTAATCTAAGTGTTTCCATGTGGTATCATCTTACTGGAGAGAGACCCCCGGCATTCTTCTCTCAGTCCTCCATCTTGGATCTCCCCCCCTACTACTTCCTCTCTCCTCCTTGTCTCCTAGTCCCGCCTATCATGCTTTCCTATTGGCCAACAGTGCTTTATTCATTAACCAATATGAGAAACATAGTTACAGAATGACATCTCCCATCATCTCTTTTCTGTCTAAAATAAAAAAGAAGGGTTTTAACTTTAACATAGTAAAACATATAACAAAATAGTTATCAAATAAGAACCATAGTTAACAGTATTTAGTCCATTAACATTTAGTAAGATTTAAAGGAAAATATTCTATCATCTATCCTATCTTTGTGAGTCTAAAGTCTTATATGTAGCTTATCTTTAATCTTAACTAAGGAAAACTATAACCTAACTATCTGTCTTCAACTCCTTCAAAGACCACAGAAGGATAGTATATAAACTCTAGAAATGACAGAGGCAACTCGCCTAGTCAGTCACCCAAAGTTCTTCTGTAATGTTCCATCTTCAGCCTATACATAGTGTGTCTGGAAGACTCCTCAGCAAAGCAGGAAACTTTAAAATGTCCACCTATATTGGCAGTTAGTCGTCACTTTTCTCTGTGTCCTGCAGACTGGCAGACTCTTTCATGAAGCAGGAACCCTGTAGCAATGTCCATCTTCTTTTCCTGTGGGTCCTTCATGCCTGTTTTATACAGCACACAGTTTTATGCATGCACACAGTATATCTGGCCAATGCAACATTACACACACACACACACACACACACACACACACACACACACACAGTATATCTGGCATCTGTTTTTAAAAGCAGGGTCTCAAATAGTTCAGCTTGCTTAGAATTCACCATTTAGCTGTGAATGACCTTGAATCCTGTTCTTTTTCTGTCTATCTCACAAGTGCTGGGGTTACTGATCAGTGCCACCATACCTGTTTTATGCACGGCTGGCAATGGAACTCAGGGCTTCTTGAATATTATTAGGCAAGTACTCTACAAACCGAGCTACATGATGACCTGAAAACACAGTTCCACTCAACACATTTTCAATTGCTTACTACCAAGAAATAATTAGGAAGAGGCATAGGCTAATGAAGCACCCTTGAAGAAATATAACCCCTATAAGGCACCAAGGGTAATACAGCAGTTACCTAAACAAATGTTCTAGTGGACATGTCTAATCTAAAGCATTTGGTAGCTTTCATGTTTAATAGTGAAAGCTGAGGAATTTTCTACCAGAATTTAAGATTTCTTTCTGAAATGGAAAATAACCTCAGTTTCAAACAGTTCTATAGGGAACTGTATAGAAGAATTTGGCTTTACCTAAAGAGAGGTTGAGCTTGGCTTTACCTCCCTAGAACTTATTATGTCACTAATGAACGTTCTGTCTTTGTTTTGGATGGGACTGACCATATACAATAGTTTTAGGAGTAGGTTAATCTGGCCAGAAAGACCATTCATATGACTTAGGGTAGAGGGTTTAGGTTATGCAGAACTAGTTAACTGAGGAGTAAGTTCAACCACAGGTATACTCTAGACTCTGTTCCAGCATCTCCATGCCTGGTTTATATATGGAGCTCTGTCCTGAGCAAGACACAACCATTGGTTTTTCAGTAAGTTCTTATTCCTTTTAGAGAATTTAACCCAGGCCTTCTGCAAGAACAGTAAGTGCTCTAAACTACTGAGCCACATCTATCCAGCCCTCATGCTCTATTTTAAATACTTGTCCACATTTTGCTTTAGGAAAAAAGAACTATGACTTTGACTACTAAAAGCACCGAAGAATAATAAAAGTAACTTTTTTTCCAATCACAAAATATAGGTTCAATTACTATTTTAAACATTAGGGGGTGAGGAACTAGCAAAAATAAACCATAAATTCTCTGGTAAGACTTGTTACTATTTATAATTCATCCCCCACCCCCTAAATACAAAGATGGTAAGGCAAAAAGAAGGCTAGTAAATGACCACTCAGTACAGACAGAATCACCTTGGGACCTTTCTTACTATTAGATTTCAACATCATCTACCACTAAAGAATAGGTAATGTATGATTTATTCACTTAAGTTAAAGATGGTGAAAGGAAGGTGGACTTCAGGTAATCAGTGGGTATTGTTGAAATAGGTTTCCTTGTGTGTTTTTTTTTTTTTTTTTTAAGAACTAGAAACAGCAAACTATCTTGTACCATAAAAGCATGGTAGATCAACATATAAAAATAAGCATGATGTATGTTAACAGACCACACCAAAAGCACCAGATTTCCAGTGGACATAAAAAGAAGTGTATTTCTAAAATACACTTACATATTAATGTTAGTATACATTCTTTATTTACATTGAAATTTGTTTCAGTTGCTGGTGTGGTCACACCTTAGAAGGTAATCCCCAAGGAAAGAACCTTAGACCAAATGTTTAGTTGGTAGAAAGGGCTTAAAGGAATATTACTCTAAATTCACAAACAATCTCAGATAACATTGTGGTCATCTGTTAAAAGTAAACCATTAATAACCAGATATCCTCCTTACTCTGCAAACCAATGGAAATATGAAAGTAGACACATTAAAGTTTATGAACATATGTAGAAGACTGACATTCTAAGTCATGCTATTATTTGGTTTCATTGAAAATATCATAATAGGCTCTCCATCTTTAAAAGTTGTAAAGGAGCTTTACAATAAAAGTCTTAAATAAATTTTAGTGTGGTCTAACAGTAGTTTAAGTTTGAAAGTAGAACTAAATTTTTGCTAATACTCATCTGTTTTATATTATATAAGGAAATATATATGTATATACATCAGAAGAGAACATCTTTCTCAAACATGACTTCTAAACAAAAGTACCAGTCACAACAGATGATAGATGTGACTAAACACTCAACAAACAGTTGCTTGAAACCACAGCAGACTTCCTCGTGCCTTGCAAAACCTTCAGATATCTAATTAAACTTATTTAGGTTCCCCACTGAATATACTTTTGTTATAAATTTTATATTATCAGTATGCTACTGAGTATGAGAGATCTTCCCTGTGATCCTTTTCTTCTGTGATCTCTTTAGACAAGGGCTCACTATGTAATCCAGGATAACCCTGAACTCGCCTTCCTTCTCTGACTCTCAAGTATTGAGATTACAGGTGTGCCCAGCAAAAGTATTTTTTAAAGGTAAATCTTTAAAGAATGTGTACATGTATCTACACTACTGTTTTATAGTTTTGTTTTCTTAAGACATGGTCTCACTTTGTAGCTCTGGATGGCCTGGAACTTGTAGTGTAGAACAGACTAACAGAGATCTCTTCCTGCCTCTGCCTTCCAAGAGCTGGGATTAAAAGTGTGCACTGTGTGGTGATATGTTATTTATGATTTATTAAAGCTTGCCTGAGGGCACAGACAGCAAGGGTAGCCACAAGTCATACAGCCAGGCAATAGTGATACACACCTTTAATCCGAGCAGTCATTCTAGCTAGCCAAAGAGTCAGGCGGTGGTAGCACACACTTTTAATCTCAGGATTCAAGAGACAAGCAGATGGATCTGTTAGTTCAAGGCCACACTGAGCTACATGGAATTGATCCAGTACTAAAGAGAAACAGCTCACACAAAGTTGATCTCAGTACTTGGGATCACACACCTTTAATCCCAGGGTTTGAGAGGTATAAAGGGAGAATTAGTCTCTAGCTACGTTGAGGAGAGACAGTAGTCTAGGATTGCAGTCTGAGGAGGGCAGTGTAGTTTGGAGATGCAATAAGTCTGAGCATTGGTAGAGGTAGGGCTTGGCTGCTTTGCTTTTCTGATCTTCAACTTGAAGCTTGGGACCCATTATCTGTCCCTGGGTTTTTATTAATTGTGTTACAACACTCAGCCACTAGTTTTTTCAAAATCAAATTTAATATAAGGTTTCATCAGTAAATATTTTTGCTATTATAAAATTATAAAATCAAACTTCTTTTTAAAAACTGTATCACACTGTTTTGTTTGTTTGTTTGTTTGTTTGTTTCAAGAAGGGTTTCATTCTGTAACTCTGGGTGTCCTGGACTGTGGAACTCAGTCCAGAACACAGGGTACTACTCACTGTATAGACTCTGCTAGCCTCAAACTCACAGATATAACATCGCTTGTCTCTGCCTCACAAGTGCTGGTATTAAAGGTGTACACCACTATGCCTGACTATTTACCCACTCTTATGAACTAAAATAAAAGAATTAAAAACTACAGGACAAAAGTTCAGACTAATTTGGGTTAAAACGGGCTTTTCATTAAATTTCTAATGTATTAGTTATAGTGTGGGAACAAAATTCTTAGTTCTCATTAAATTAATAATGAAGTCTATGTTTGGTTTGGTATTCAATTTCATCCAAAAGAGTATTTTATATACCAGAAAAAGCACAAAAATAAAAGCATGATTTAAAAAATGTCATTTTTATAAATTAATATTCACTAAAAGGTTCGGGCTCAATATACAAGGTAAAAGAGATCCAGACTTCAGTACGTTGCAGCAGCTCTGGTGCCGCAGATCCAAACATCTTCAGCACATTCTCCCGCGTGACACCCTGTATTTCACCCCAGAGAAGGAATGCTGGCAAAGATATCCACCACATGGAATTTAAGCTGTTGGGCCCTGAAACTTTACTCAGCACTTAGAAACCATCCCACAGCTTTGCTCCTTCACCCTCCCACTTGGGACTAATGTGCAGGCATGAACACCTATTGAGGAAAACCACACAGGACTTTACCAGTGACTACGGTAGGCTTCTTTTCCACAAATTAATTTATATAATGTGTGTTAAAGAGTGATTATGAAAGTCTTAATAAATGTAAGTCATCTGTAGTGTAAGTTTCATTTTCTCTGAACAATTAATTTTCAAGAATACTTTCATATGTCATTTTATAACTTTAACATGGATGTAGATAAGAACTGGAAGCAGAAAAAGTTACAAACCCATTTTATTTTGAAATTTCACCACTGGATATTTGACAAACTGGCATCGCTACTGCAGCATCAGCATCTCTAAGTGATTCTGACTGTAGTTTTAAATTGTCTGAAACATGTACTCAGCAGTTAAAATTCACTGGTGAGCCTCAAAAAATCTTTCCAGTACAATCTCCAAAGTTCCTCCCTTAAAGTTTTAAATTACCCTAGTCTGCAGTGGTATTGTTGTACTTTTCATAGTTTAAGCTTAAAAAAAAAAATCAAGATTATTAACTAAAACTAGTGTTAACCTGTTAAATTTATAAAACTAGAGAAATTAAATGATTTTTCCTATATTATGCATCATTTAAAAGTGCTGTCTACTTTCTATGAAGTTAAACTTAAGGTTTAAGTTTTAATCCTTTTTTAAGAACTGCTTTTTTTTTTCATCCATATGAATCAAGAATTCCTTTAAAGCTGCAATGTTGAAATATGATATTTTTAAGTCCACATGACACAGGATCATGGATCTTTGTGTTAACCATTTATACTGCAGGTATCCCAAGAAGACTTTGACTGCATACAACTATCCCTATTCAAGGCATTTGACTGTTAGTAAACTTAGCAACAGTTCTTAAATTTTTGATAGGTTAAGAAATAAAATACTTTCTGAAGTTTTCAGAATCTTTACTGGTACATAAAAAACTGTTAGTATCTAATTGAGGATCACTAAGGGTTAAATAGTTTGTTCTCTAGCCCTTACTGCATACACCGTGCCAAAATATCCTCCAAGCTTTAAATATTGCTTCGATAGTCTGCGTCCTTGTTTCCAGGGGGAAAAGAGTTCCGTTCCACGGCCATCAGGTCACTAGTTTACTAACTTCCAGTCACCTTGAGTTTGTGGAAATGAAGACTGTGCATTCTACACTTCTCCTGCTACTGTTCGTGCCTCTGACACAGCCAGCACCACAAACCCTGCTGCTGGACTCACACATTAATTATGAGTATGGAACAGATAATTTTGAAGAAAGCAAATTTAGCCAGGACTATGAAGATAAATACCTGCATGGAAAAAATATGAAGGTATTTTATTTGTACTTTAAATTTATATTCTAAAATGATATCTATTTAAATGCATGTATTTCCCTTAATTTTAATGTTTAATACGATAAGGAGGGGAGAGGCATTTTAAGATTTAATGTGATTATATTTTTCAAATATGCATTATTCCTGAATTAATAGGTAGTACCAAATGGTAAAAAGTACCTAGAGAAATTAAAATTAAAATATAAGACATTAGACTTCAAGATGATCTGATAGCTGCAATTTATGTTAAATAATGCTACATAATGTCCTATAGTTGCATGTTATATTGCCTCAAAGGTAAATTAAGAGAAGATAAATTTTCAGTTTATGTTTATGGAATTCAGAAAAATACAGTCCAACAAAGAAAATACAAGAATACTTAGGGTTGTGCATGCCAATTACATAGAGTACCAACAAATGAAAAACTACTTATGGGGATTCATTTTTAATCACATTTAACAGTTTAGACTCCACCAATTTATACCAAAGATCTGTAATGACATGTCACTGAGTTATGGCTTTTATATCACAATCACTCATCTCAAACCATCAGAGCAAAGATATTACTTGTGGGTCTTTTTGTTTGTTTGTTTTGTTTTGTTTTTTGAGAGGGGCATACAGAAGTACGGGGGGGGGGGAGGAGAAGGTTAATAAAGCATAAGACTATATTCTGCCCCCTGTGTGTGATGCACACATACACCGGAAACTTAGAGTCAGATACAAATATTCATTACTTTAAAAGTTCTTTTTACTACAAATCAAATAGTGAAGATTTTAAGACTAACCAGTCCAAACGCTTTTTCCCCTCTTAACTCACAATGAGCAAATGTTAAGGTCACAGTTTCTTTTCTCTGAAGGAACGAGTTAAGATGCTGGTGTTATTTCTACCTATGGTTAAGACAAAATAGACAGGTACCTGTAGCAACAGCTTCAAATTAAAAAGCAAACAAAACAAAAAAGTTTATAATCTATTGTCTCACTGGAATGATCTGAGTCTATCAACCAACTCCAGGATACTTTCAAAATTCCTTGAACCTTAATGCTTTCTGCTTAACTACATGGAATTTTAAGCAGTTTTCCATCAGTATAAATGTGTGAAGCGGAGGACTCAACAGGGAAGAGTGATGTTTAGGCAGCACACAGACAGGGACATGAGGGCTAAGGGCAATGTCAGGAGTTCACTGAGATACCATGGAACTAGGGGTGGGGGTGTAGAGTAAACAATACCCCATATAATAAGCTATAGTTTACTAGCAGAAAACACACTCTCTGAAAAGAGGACAGAGGTGAAATGATAATCCACAGTTATATAGTGTTAACAAGCCTACACCAGTGGCTTGATCAGGTGAAGAGGCTAGAATAAAGGGACCCATCCTAAGGCCAAGGCAGGAAGGCACCCAGGTCAGGAAAGAATGTACATTCCCTAGCTGTACTGTTGTGCTCAGAAGGATGGACACTGACAGGAAAATAGTTCACATAAAGAAGTATAAGGGTAGCTCCACATTAGAAAAACTTTCAATCCCATCCAGAGAATTATCTCCTAAGTTAACATTTAGAAATTCAATATAGTCAATGGAAACAATTAAAAAAAAAAAAAGCTGTTTCTTTTACTCGGGAATCCATATCAGCATGATTTAATGAATAATGAAATGGAATTATGTATAAAATCTTAACAGAGTGCTGAGATAGTTTGTCACATAAAAGTCTCTTGCAGCCATAGAACCCCTGGGCTCACATGGTGGAGAGAACTGACTTCTAAAAGTTGTCCTTTGTCTAATATGTATGACACACACACACACACACACACACACACACACACACAGAGAGAGAAATACATATATACACATACTTATATATACACACAATACACACATAAAACAAAATCTTGATGAAATACCAACTGTGACTATGTGTTTGTGATCCTTCCAGCTTACAGTCAGACTCTTGTCTTATTACACCTGATAACAAACTTCTAACTTTATAATAGGAAAAGGAAACTATGATAATTCCTGATGAGAAAAGTCTTCAGTTACAAAAAGATGAGGTTGTACCATCATTACCCACCAAGAAAGAAAATGATGGTAAGTATGAACAATGATTTAATATTTTTGAAACGCAACTCTTAAAAATACTTATTTTATTCCTTACAGTAATCAAAATTGTCTCAAGATATATAAACTGAAATTTCATTTTCAGTGGTAAAGTCATAGCTATATGGGAAGTGCTCATCACTTACCATTTTATACTATGAGTGAAAACTGTGGACTAGAACATTCAAGAACATCCAGTACTTTTACCTAAACCTATCCTTTAGAAAACATATGTTTCTGTCTCCCCCCCCCCAAAAAAAAAACAATCCAAAAGCCTAGCATGGTGACATAAACCTTTAATAATCCCAGCACTTGGGAGACAAAGGCAGACAGATCTCAGTGAGTTCTAAGTCATCCTGACTACATAGCAAGTTTCAGGCTAGCAAAGGCCACATAACAGGCCTTGTCTCAAAAAACAAACCTATTCAAGAAAGATTTAAAGATTATTTTTCAAAAACAACCACAGACTTATAATCAATATAACACAATTAATTATTATCTTGGAGAAACTCACAGAAGCTGTGCTGGTAGAGTGTTTATATGACTCCTTTAAAAAGTATTGTACTTTAAAAGGCAGCAAGAAAGAAAGAAAAACGCAAACGAGAAAGAACCCGACTCTACGTAAGTACCTACAATGTCTATTTCAATAGAAATAACAGAAAAATTACTGTAAAATAACAAACTATAAGCCATACTTCATAGTTCTTATATTTGATTTACTTTTGTTAAGTACCATAACCTGGTTCCATATGAAACAATGAATAAACCCACCAATACCAATTCCTATTTTGCTACAGTAAAACTAAAATGAACCTGAACAGAAAAGACACTCTAAAAATCTGGCAAGTATTTTAGTAAAATTAGACTTGAATAATTGGAAAGACATGATTGTCTTGCACAGGATGACTCAATATCATGAAGACATCATTAATCTCTAAATTCAGAAAATGTAGACAACCCCACTAAAATTACCAAATTTTTGATAATGCAAGGAGAGTGGATTCTAAAGTACTTATAGGTATTTTAAGGAAAAAAAAAAAAAAAAAAAAAAAAAGAAAGAAAGAAAAATAGCTGTGGAAACACTAAACAGTACCAGACCAAAGATATCATGTTTAACAAGTTGAGGATACTAGTCCATGAGACTCCTTCCTTCTAGTTGTTCTCTGACCTCTATAAGCATATCATGGCACATACATACCCTCAAAATAAATAAATGTAATGACAAGATTAAGAGAACATACCAGTGTATAGAAATAGGCTTTTATTATATGGCCAAGTGGTTGCTGACAGGGTATTTATAATTCAATGAAGAAAAAGTAAACTTTTCCAAAAGGCATATTGAAAACACCAAAAGAATAAAGAATCTTGCCTATTCCTGATATCATATTTAAAAGTTAACTCAAGGGTCTGGAGAGATGGCTCAGGGGCACAAGACCCAGGTTCAATTGCTAGTGCCCACAATGTAGCCTGAAAACATCTGTAATTTCAGTGCCCAGAGAGGTCTAAAGTCCTCTTCTGACTTTTTAGACACCAAGCACACATGTGGTACACATACATGCATACAAGTAAAACATAAAATGAGTATTTAAAAAGTTAAGTCAAGATGTTCATATTTCTTTTAACAAGTTCTAGAACAAAGGATAACACTGCAATGACTGCTAAGTTTTCGATCTTAAATGCCTTCCTAAAAGCTCATGTATTTAAGGTTTGATCCCAGCTCATTGTTGGGAGCCATGCAGCCTAGTCTTGAACCAGCATATGACTACCTGTCCATTTCCTTGGGGTAAGTAAGGCACCTATGGAAACGGACTCTTACTTGGCAAGCAAAGTAGTCCAGGGGACAGCATAGGAATTTGCAAAACTTGTACAGCTTGCAGGTTTTTTTGTTCCCTCATTCTGTTGTTAATTCTTTGGACAAGCTTTAGTTTTACTTTGTCAATAGAAGTAATTTCCCCTGGACATTGTGTCCTGTCTCGAATATTTCCCCCTAATATCCAACAGGGGGTTAATGCTTCTCAAATCTCTTATCTAGAATTACTAAATACAACTCCTAATCCTGAGAATTTTTCTGACTCAATAAAAACAATTAGGTAATATGAGAAAACAATACTTGGAATATTAACCATGTTTCACAGCTCTGGAAAGGAGAGTAAGGCATGCATACACAGAATGGGGGGGGGGAACCCTCAGAATACACATAGTGCCAACTGTTGAGTGTAAGTTCCCTGGAAACCAAGCATGGAATCACTGGTAGCATCTAATATGTCCCAAAAGAAAAAATACAACGCAAAATGTGGGAACAGATAGATCCATCTTTACCATACACAGGAGTGTATATTGGTGGGAGAAGTATGGTATAATGAGGTAGGAAAGGAACGCTTTGTCAAAGTCTGCCTTTTACAGAGAGATTAAGACATGGCACTCTCTTGTAGAAAAGGGAACTGTATAAAAATATATCTTGCAGACATAGAAGAATTGTTTGGGTTTGAACATTATTGTCTTTAAAGCATTGTGCTCATGTCTATTACTTTTTAACTCGGTAACCACAAGTAGTTGCCAGCTGACATAATTGCTGCCAGAACAGGATGTGTCTGGCTCAGTACTTAGTTAAGACTGCAAAAATGCTGATCTCTCTGTCTAGAATAAGGCTACAGAAAGGTTGGAAAGGAGTGTCTGGGGAAGAATAAAGGAGGATAATGGGGACTGTCATGATTATGGTGTATTCCTTAAAATATGATATACTTCTTTTTATTATTATTTTATTTTTATTTTACATATCAATCCCAGTTCCCTCTGTTTCCCTCCAACTTTCCCTCTCTCCCACCCTCACATGCACCCCGATCACCCTCCCATCCCATCCCCCCCTCACTCCACATGTAGGGTGATGCCCTCAAATCGAAAAATAGGAGCCAATAATAAAGGTGTTCATATAACCCTAGTAAGAAAAATTCAGTTTAAGTATGAAGACAGTGCAAGCCTCTGGAGTGCAATCCACTTGGTGGTCAGAAGTTTTCCTTACACTGGACACCCCTTCCCGGCCTCAAAGACCTGAACCCCAGCTGAGGGTGGATCCCAGAAGCTGATTATGGCAACTTTTAGATTTACATTTATTTATTGTGTGTGCTATGGCCAAATGTCAATGAAGCCAACTGATCGTGGTCTAAAACCTTTTAAACCGAGCCCAAAAGCCCCGCCTTTAAACTTGATTATCTCAGGTATTTTGTCATAGCAAAGAAGGCTGACTATTAGAGTGGTTAGCAAATATTTCTTCAATACAACAGGGATACATAAACTACAGGGGCATAAATTATTGACTAAAATTTTAAACATTTGTACTTCAAAGATACTCACAAGAAAACAGACAAGTTACAACTGGGCAAAACAAACTGCAAATCTAAGAAACAAGTTAAAATATATGTTTACAATTCAATAATAATAAAAAAACCTAATAGAAAAAAGGAAAAAAAAACATACAATAGATACTTTGTGGAAATCACATATTGATAGGAAAATGCAAATTGAAACAATTAAGATACCACACAATATATATTATCTGAATGGCTAGAATTAAAAAGACTTTTTTATTTTTTAATTAGAGAAATGGAAGAGGGAAGAGGGAGACCAGTCTCTGGAGACAGGAGCAGCAAGAGAGAGGAGAAAGAAAAGAGGGGGAGGGGGCCAAAAGGAGGAAAAAGGGAGAGGGAGAGGGAGAGGGAGGGGAACAGAGAGAAGGATGGGATGTACGCAGAGCCCTTAAAAAGACTCTTAGCGTTTTCATCAGTAGGACAAACACCAGACAGGAAAGATTTAAGTCATGGTTCCAGTCCAAGGTCAGCTAGGTCCATGTTCCCATTACTGCCAACCCTAGAGAGAAAACCCTGTACTTTTCTTATTTTCCTTTCTTTTTTCAAAATAGGGTTTCTCTGTGGCATTGGAGGCTGTCCTGGAACTAGCTCTTGTAGACCAGGCTGGTGTCGAACTCACAGAAATCTGCCTGCCTCTGTCTCCCAAGTGCTGGCATTAAAGGCGTGCGCCATCACAGCTCATTAGGCCCTATACTTTTCAAACAATAAAAGATAGGAGGGATGGCGTGGGGGAGTAAGGGAGGGATAAGAGGAGTGTAGGAGGGAAGACCAACCAACGAAGTACTCTAGGCATCTAAATAAGAGCCCAAGTAAAGACACTCCAAGTGTGATTTGGAGGTAGGCTCATAACACTTCAGCAATCACTGATTTTCAATGGTTTGTTCCTTTCACTGCAATTTTTTTTTTTTTTTCTTTCAAGACAGGGTTTCTCTATGTAGCCCTAGCAGTCCTGGAACTTGCTCTGTAAACCAGGATGGCCTCAAAGTCACAGAGATCCGCCTGCCTCTGCCTCTCAAGAGCCACCACAGCCTGGCTCACTTGGGCTTTTTAAAGTTATTAATTACTGTCATCTATTTGAAAAAATGTTTTCAACACATCAAACTTGTAAAATTGATCCTTAAATGCTATACTGTAGATTCCTTTTATTTTTTTTTTTCATTCAAATGAGGAAATGTAGTCTTCCATTAGGTCAACAAGTACACAACCACAGCAAAAACAGAAACTAAAAAGAGGGCCAGCCAGATGGCTCAGTAGGCAAAGGCACTTGTTGCCAAGCCGGACAACTTGAGTTCAATCCACAAGGTAGAAGGAGAGAACTGTCTCCTACAGCCTGTCCTCTGAGCTCCACAAACCTGCTGTGGTATGCATGCACCCACAAATTTACACACATACAATAAGAATAAAGTGATAAGATATGTTCATTATAGTGGGAAGTAAAATCTGGTGGATTATTAAGTACAATACAGGTTGTTGGTTGCCACAACCATCTTTCCTAATGATTCAGTAAAATGCCTTTTCAAATCACAGCATTCACTATAACAATAATTTTACTATCAGATGACAAACATTTTCAAATTAGTTTATGCCTACGATTTTGTCTCCTGATTTAGAAATGCCCACATGCCTGCTGTGTGTCTGTTTAAGTGGCTCTGTCTACTGTGAAGAAGTTGACATCGATGCTGTACCACCATTGCCAAAGGAATCAGCTTATCTTTATGCACGATTCAACAAAATTAAAAAGCTGACCGCCAAAGATTTTGCAGATATGCGTAAGTTTAAAATTTAAAAGCATAAATTTCTGTGTATTTTTCACTTGATAGCTATTAATCTGTCTGGAGATGATGATGGAGAAATGGCTCAGTGTTTAAGAATGTTTGCTGCTCTTTCAGTTTGATGCCCAGAACCCTATCAGGTGGCTCATAACTACCTGTAACTCCAGCTCCAGAGGGTCTGATACTATTGTCTGGACTCCACAGGCACCTGCACTTACCCGTACAGAGACAAGTACATGTACACATAACTAAAAATCTTTAGAAATATCTGTGAGACAACTTTTTAAAATACTACCATAAAAACAACCATACTCTATAGATGATTCGATGGAAACAGTTCTAAAACAGTGGTGTTTAACTCTTCGCCAGATCATCAGCAATCAGCTTTGGGGCTTTCTAACAAACTTTCACTGAACTAAGGTGTTGTGGTCAGCATACTACTAATGCCCTGTTCTGCAACAGCAAGTCCCAGTCCCAGATTACTCATTCCTTGCCAGTTTTCTAGATTCCTAGATCAAGTGTTCCTGAAGAAAACCACAACCAAGAATCACACTGGCTTTACTACATTTTATTTTCTTATTTATTAGGAGTGCAACAATTAAGTCCAAGATTTGCTCCACCCCCAGCAAAAACAGGCAACTGCTTCCTATCCACTGTGTCACAAACCCAGCTTTTCCAACTCTACATTTATGAGATTAAGCCTAACTGGACTCATGCTGCCACTAAGAAGTCTAGGTAGCAGGCTGAAGGGCAGTTAGTTCTCTTTATATTTTGTAGATCCCATATTGACAAATTCACTTTTCTGGATTTGTAGTTTTGTGCTAGAGCACCTGCCTAACACATATGAAGCCATGGGTTCAATTTCTAACACATTTATGATCATGAGAAGAAATTCCCAGAGCAACAACAACATAACTGAGTTATTCAAAATACATATTTCTAGCTAAGGTGTAACACGGCAATGCTCTACTTTTAGTTGTCATAAAATGTAGCACATCTAGCATCTTGTTTTTCACGTTTTTTGCTTTATTTTGGAAATGTTAGTTGAAATAGCAACAATTATAGTGCTTAAGTGCCATCTAAATGCAGGCAGCAATGATGAGCCTATGCAGAAAACACAAGTGTTACACAAGTCTGAGTTATACCAATGTTCATGAATCCAAAGAGTATATTAAGCTGCTGGATCAGAGCCCATAAGCACCTGCCTCTGGGACTTTCCTAGAAGCAAGGGCTCTGCATTCACTAGTTCAGCGTTGCGGCCACTCTTTAGAAAACCACTACTATGAATGAAAAACTATGTCCTAACCATCTCAGCTATTCCATACCCGCTGAGGGAAGAGAGAAAAAGACAAACGACCAAGTGAATATATCTCAATCTCTCAGTCTGCACCATGTTAACAAATCAGGGAACATTTTTGTCTTATTATTAAGTAAGAAGGTAGAGACTAATCAATACAATGTAACCCACAATATTCCTTCTGAATCATACATTCTAGGACCACAGTAAGAAAAGTCATCATTGTTAGACACAGAAACACTCAATGTTCAACAAAACATTACTTATGGACTTGTGACTGGAGATCAGTGGTAGAGTGCTTGCCCACAAGCATCAAGCCCGAGGTTAAATCTCCAGCACCACAAGAAAGCACAGCTGGAATTCCAGTCCCAGGCTGTAAGTTAGATTACCAACACTGCAAGATGAACTTGACTGAATTACTAACTGCAAATACTATGCTGGCCTCTGAACAGAAACTTAGGACCTTGAGTGATCTCTTAAATGCTTTTCTCCAGTCTACACAATGGGATTTTAACTTGTATTTGTATTTATTTCTGTCAAGCTAACTTAAGAAGACTTGATTTTACGGGAAATTTGATAGAAGACATAGAAGATGGTACTTTTTCAAAACTGTCTCTGTTAGAAGAGCTTACACTTGCTGAAAACCAACTACTAAGGCTTCCAGTGCTTCCTCCAAAGCTTACTTTACTTAATGCTAAACATAACAAAATCAAGACCATTAAAGCAAACACATTCAAAGTAAGTATTCCATAGCATGACTGAACACAACAAGCTAGAAGGGGAAAAGTGACTCCCCAGAGCAAGCCTCTGACCTCTGCACACACATGTATACACACAATTTTCAAAATTTAATTTTGTAATCTAAAGAAATTAAGTAGGCTAGTCTTTGAATTACTAGCAGGTCACAGAATGTTTAGAACAGGACATAGTATAAGTCCTTGTAGTCAAAGCTACTTGGAAAGGTAAGGTATAAGGATTGCTTAAGACCAGTAGGCAAAGGCCAGCCTGGGTAAGGTAGGATGATCATACCCATTTCAGAAATAGGAAGGAAGAAGGAAGCAAAGAAGGAAGGGAGGAAGGAAGAAACAAAGGAAGGAAGGAAGGGAGGGAGGGAGGGAGGGAGAGAGGGAGAGAGGGAGAGAGGGAGAGAGGAAGGAAGATGAAGAGACAGAGAAAGAGAAAGAAAGGTTTAAATATTTTGGATTTTACAAAAGGGATATTGGGAAAGTTGACATGAAAATGATGAAATTGTCTACTTTATTTAATGCCTTAGCATTGTAATAACCACTAGTAAAATCATATCACCATAATCATATAAAAGCAGTACTGGAAAAGTGGTTGGTGTCCATATGGTGTAAAGGCAGAATGTTTAAAAAAAGAATTGAGCAGCAGGGAGATGGGTCAGGAGGTAAGGGTGCTTGTTGTCAAGCTTGACAATCTGAGTTCGATCCCCAGAGGTCAAACAACTGCTGTGAGTTGTTCTCTAACTTCCTATATGTGCACTATGGCTTATGCATATGAACGAACGTGCACGCGTGCACACACGTATTTTAAAATTGAGAAAAAGAGAAAAGTTTGAAATAATAGCATAGGAAAGAATAAACAAGTGGTGTATAGTAGTTGTAATCCCAACATTTGGGAAGCTGAAGAGAATTCCCTCCCCCCATAAAATATGACATAGCACAGGATGCATACAAAGATTAGGAGTAATGTCAAAAGAAATCATATCCTGAAACCATAGCATACAATCATACATAGTAGTAAGTTACTAATGATAACGAATATTCCAGCATAAATCACCTGTGGGAAAACACGTCATGTTAAATTATATGTCTGACAAATTACTTTGGGAAAGCAGCATCTTGATAAGCACCATGTCTTAGGAGCAGCCTCCCCCGCACTCCCAATGGAAAGCTCAATACTCTCAAAAAACTTGAAGGATTAAACCACTGATCTTACTCACAGATGCTTCCTAGACAAATATTAAGGGCTGAGTATTAGAGTATGAGATGAATGATCAGAGAAATATGGAGTATGCATTAGAGCTTTGTTAGATATCAAATGTCTTAAAAAAACAAAGACACTACTTATGAGGCCCAAAACCAATAACAATCAAAACAAGCTGCCAATATTGATACTATTGAAATGTGCTTACATCAATATTGTTTTTAAAGTATACGTTATTTGAATAATGTGAAGAATGCATAAACCTCAGTGACATTTACAATTTTCTTTACAGAAACTGAATAAGCTCTCTTTCCTCTATTTGGACCATAATGATCTGGAATCTGTGCCTCCTAATTTACCAGAAAGTCTACGTGTAATTCACCTCCAGGTACAACTGTTCTTTGCACAATAACTTCAGTTAACTATGGGGCCATTTTTTTATTACTCATCGAGAAAGTACTTTATATGTCAATTATAGTTACATCACTAGAGCAGTTCGATCATTTAATGCCTATATACGAATTGCAGGTCCAATCCGGAGTACACTAAGTAGACCAGTCTAGAAAGTATAAAGTCTGTTCTTAAGCAGAGCATACTTTTAGTCATACATTTCCCAGTCAGTCAGTTGTGGTTTTAAGTTAATGGTGAGAACTGAATACAAGGCCTTACACAAAGCAGAAAGCTGTTCTGTCACTGAGCATTTACATTTTCAAATTTTTATTCAAGATATTCTTCAGCTCCTTATTTCTCAGGCTGAAACTGACTGAAGTGAGGAAGGGGTGGGTAACAGACAGTCACTGTCACTGTCTATATAACTGGAAGTCTTGGACCTGAGGTACATGTTGGAGGCAAAACCACAGAGCATGATCACAAAGACTGGGATGCCTATGTGGTGTTTTGTATTTTTGTTTTGCCATCCCCAGAAGAGGGGATTTCCTTGATGGTGACCACAATAAAGACAATGAAGAAAACAACAGGCACACTAAATAACCAAGCAGAACTGAGACATATATAAGAACCATAACCACAGTAGTAGGAATTATGTGGTCTGTTCTAACAGGCCAAATTCAAGAGAGGTGAGCATCTTTGCTCCGACACTCCTTGGAACACATGTGTAGTGTTTTCTAAATATTAAACAATTCTCCAACACCAGCTGAGTATTCTAAAATTCAATTCTGATACTGCTAAGTCTACAGAGACCCCGTAAGTTCTCGATTCAGCCTGACAACACTATTTTCATTGCAGGTACAGTACCAAGCATGTGTGTTAAAATCTTGTCATATATTTCAGTTTTCTAGAGTGGTCACTAGGAGTTACATTATTATGATTTGAAATTCTGAAGGAGGGAAATCATAACAACTAAAGACACTCCTAATATCCAAGAAATCCCAAGTTCAATTTCTTTATGCTAAAATCCATGGTGGCTTCTAGGACCCAGGATTCCTCTTGAGCCTTCTGTAGTGTGGTAGAGAGAGGGTGAAGGGAAAGAGACAGAATAATGGAGGCTAAACAACCTGGGTAATCTGCCAGCAACTGACACAAGGTGCTATGAATCTCCTAGTTACTCTGAACACAGATTTGAAGACCACTGATTTATGTTTCTTTCCTCAAATAGTGAACTCCAATTTTTGATTTATTATTCTTTCTCCAATTAAGTGGTGGACATGTGCTTTTGGAGACGTTTTAACTTGTTGTATAGGACAGCGTCGAGTGGGAATTGGATAAGTGAAGAAAAATGAGAAGGAGCAGAAGTTAATATCTCAGCATCACAAGAATCTTAACTTATTCCTTTTCACCTCTTTAAGGGATATTTAAACATAGTACAGTTTTTGAGTTAACAAGTTGGACCAGGATATTTTTCTAGCTTGCATGTTTCTATTTATATTCCAAACAGGACTGAATAGACATAACTTGGAGTAATAATGACTAGACTGTTATTCCAAAACAGTTCTGTGCAGTTAAAAATATGTTCAGATTGCAAGAGAGAGTGTCATTACTATGAACTAGTATTTTTAAAATATTATTTTTAAAATGATTACATTTTAGGCAATTATACTGTGTGATCCTACTGCATAAATATAGAAAAGGTTGTAGAGTTCTGAGTATTTTTCTTTTTCTTTTTCAGTTTAACAGCATATCTTCAATTACAGATGATACATTCTGCAAAGCTAATGACACTCGTTACATTCGGGACCGTGTTGAGGAGATTCGCCTGGAGGGCAATCCAATTGCTCTGGGGAAGCATCCAAACAGTTTTATTTGCTTAAAAAGATTACCTATAGGATCATACTTTTAAACACCATCAGTGCAATTTATATTCTAAAGTATGTGTGCTTACTGTCTAAAGGAACATAAACAGTTTAATACTATCATTTTATCTCACTATGATAGAATTTTGTTTAAACAAAGATGTCCAAAATTCTTATATGTTACTACAAAATAATCCAGATCGAATCTATTAGTTCAAAACAAAATGATGTGAATGAAACTAAACAGCACTAAAAACTCTTTGAAGTTTACACTAGACTGCCATCTAAATAGCATGCTTTTATACAAACACTTACATGAGATTCACCATTCCCGTGACTAATGAAGTAAAAGAATTCCAAGAAACTTTCAACTGTTTGTCTTTCTTAACATTTACTGTATCTCAAAAGCATGTAAGACAGATGTTCCAAAAAACTGTGGAAAGCCAAAAGTGTCCAAGTGACCTCCCAATGACTCTATGATTCATCTACACTCTCCACAAAGTAGAGGCTTGCTTTCTGTTAAGGCAGCTATTCTACTGTATTTCCCACTTAGCCTAAGAAAAAGGGTAGCCACATCTAGGCAAAATTCTCCAGATAAAGTAAAATTTTACTCTTTTGTATAGAACCAATTTAGAAAAGTTCAGTTTTCTACTTTGTGGTCACATAGCCTTTAGAAAATTACTTAAAAAAAAAAAACTTTGTAAGAAAAAAAAAATCAAAATTCTACCCACTTCTCAAATAATATACAATTCTTTCACTCTAAAGAGTCTCAAATATGAAATATATGTAAACTTTTCACAGTATAAGAATGATTTAATCAATAAATTTGTTCAAATATAAGAAATGTAAACAGTGCCTCTTCTGTTATGCTGTATGTAAAACTTTGGCTGTACAGGCGTTCACCCAAACAAACTAAATATTCTCAATCCAGTCCATGAGCGCCACCTTTCAACAGCCATGATTTCCAGATACATGTGAAGAGAAAACCTGACCTCCAGTCTAACAGCGATAACTCAACAATGCCAATTAAAGTTCCTAAATATACTTCAGAAGAAGGTACATAGCCCACTCACAAATGTTAGTGCACATAGTACTTTGGAGTTGTACACAAAATCATAAATGTTTTAGAAATATTCATCTTTTACATATAAAGTACCAATATCATTTCCATTATAGGGTACACGTTAGAATCTGAATGCTTTTCCTAGAACACTCAAGCACTTGGTGTTTTGTCCCAATGCAAAATTAACAGCAGCTTTATTCTCTATATATATTCAAATTGAAAATCTTTAGACCTTACCTTAAAATGCTCAAGTGTGTTCTTACGATATTCATACCATTCCACAAAAAAATGCAGACTTTGGAAAAACATGAGCAAATCTCTTTTTTCTTCTGCTCTGTAAAAAGTAAAGTGCTATGGTTAATAAGTAGTATGAAATGATATGTTCACTTAATGTTTATTTCTTATTTTTTTCTATGGGCATGTGCTATCCTAACACTAAAAATGCCCTTGGTGCCCTTCTATATGTTGAAACCTGCACTTGTATAAGTGTTTGTTCTGTTACTGCTAATACTAATTCCTAGAAACTACTATCTAGCCTGGAATGTTCTATGCAAATGTTTGAACCTATACAACGTTACAACCACTCAAATGCCACATTCTCCAGGAAATCTTACTTGATAAATGGAAAACAATATGCTTCCTGGCACAAGATTTCTATCCCATACAAGTTCTTGAGTGAGAACCCTCAGCACCAGCAGGCTGGGGCTGGATACCAGAAAGGCCAACCACAGCATTAGAGTGGGAGCTCTGGGCCAGCAAGACTCTATATGTGGTACACTGTAGGTATTTATGCTCCCATAGTTCTTGGTGGTATTGTCATTATCAATTACCGTATTTTATGATTTCTCATAAGCTTTGTTCATGATCCCTAGAAACAGTGGAGCATCAGCACCAACTACCCTAATTCCTGAAACACGCACTTCTCTGCTAAAGAAACAATGAAGGCCCATGGGCCAGAACTAAAGTCAGCCTCTCCAAAGTCCACTGGGAACTAGGCGAGTTGGCCTTATCTGTAAAGAAAAACTACTCTTCTGCATGTACACTAAATTAGCTGTTAATGGAATGCTAGTCATACAAAGAGCAAAAGCTAGCTAATAAAGCTAGCTAATAATGCCAGTACTTCTAGCATCTAACCAATAAGATCTGGCTTTCTGACAAACAGTACGGAAAAGGAGCACTGTGAAAAGCATAAGTACGCTTAGTCCAGCAGGCTGTCATTAGTCATCACAAAACACTGGATAGCATAAGTATCATTGAATAAGGTGACATGAAAGACTGAGGGGCCACTTGTTTAGCCCATCAAGCACCAGACCACAGACAATTCTCTTCCAGCCCATCACCAGTGGATTCTAGGAATACGACAGAGAAGGATAATTACCATTTGGCTTTGGTGAAGCAACATATGTAAAGAGGATAAATGTTCCCAGTCCACCTGGCCACCAATGGATTCGCAACCCCTAGAAATGCTATTTATAGACTCTCTATGTTAGGAAGTTTATTTTCTCTCTTAGACTTCCTTCTAGTAAATCAGTGTTCATTGTATCTCACATGCCAACTCAAGGGATGTCTTGCACAGCTAGGATGTTGGCACCAGGCTGTGTGAAACCAGAAACTAGATTACTCATTATTGTATTCTTAGACTAACAGTGCACGGTGCATAGTATCCTTATAATATTTGTATTTTAAGTCCAGATATACCAAATTTCTTTCTTTGCTACACAATTTTATAAGTAGTATCAAAAGAACAGAGTTGAATAACCACTACCACAATCAAATTATAAACCACTTTCATTAATACAGAACAATGAGAAGAGATACAACAGACTTCATGTCAAATCCTTAATATAAAGGAGTATCTTTAAAGTATTTTTGGGGAGGGATAGAAAATACCCTAAAAGCTCAAACTGTCAACTATGAATTCTATATCCAAAAGAAAACTTTCAAAACTATAGATGAAGACTTTAAAGCCAATAAATTAAAAAAGAAAATAAATAATAATTCAATACAAACATATTAATATTATTACTATCATTATTACTGCTTTTTTGAGGCAGAGCTTTTTTCATGTGTGTTAACAGCCTTGGCTATCCTAGAATTGTCTTAGTAGACCAGGCTGGGCTCAAACACCCAAGAGATATACCTCCCAAGTGCTGGTGTTAAAGGCATGGACCATCAACTCGGCTTGCAAGTTTTTACTAGGAAATAAAAAGGTAAGATTAAACCAAAGGTTGACCTTATTAGGAGCCACGTCTCAATGTGGAAGAAGGAGCATGTAAATGTGAAACAGGAACATGTACAAACAGTAGGAAAATGAAGTGGAATATAACAAGTACTGGTATGAATTCACAAATCCATATATACATTTATTAATATATGTATAAAAAGGTCATATGATTTGGAGTGTGCGTGTGTGTGCGTGCATGCGTGCGTGTCTGAGTATAAGCACAAATTTTCTAGTTCTGACTCCTGAACAGCCAAGAAACAACCCCCCCCCCCCCAATAGCAATGAACACATCATATATCAGATCTTGGTTTCTAAAACTAGTCCCCACTAAAAGTCCTCAGAGAAACAACTTAATCCATGGATGGGGCAGAAGGGGTTTTATATATTACAATTCCTGAAAACCTTTTAATATCAAGTTACAAAAAAAGCATTAGAAGATATGACAAAGTAGTATCACATGGCTGTATAAGTCAGTTCAAACGGATTTCCAATGATCAATTTTCAGATATTTTGATCACAAACATAAATAAAAGGATGAAGATATTATCTAACAGGTTTGGAGAGATTGTTCAGTGGTTAAGAACATTTGCTGCTCTTTCTGAGGACCCAAGTTCAGTTCCCAGCATCTACATCTGGTGGTTCACAACTATCTAGAGGTCCAGTTTCAGGGTATCCGATGGCGTCTTCTGCCCTCTGAGGGTACTGGCACACATGGCAGGCATATGCCCATGTACACACGCACGCACGCACTCTCACACTTTAAATTTCAACATAATCATCAAAAATGGGAATGACTGAAACAAAACCTGCAATACAGATATGAACAGATATATTTACAAAACAATAGAGATCTGTTTCTTAAGTGCAGATTCAAATTCTACTGACAAATGAGGGGGACATTAAAGAGTTAAAAAGTTACCATTTCTCAAGTATGGCTGTGTTATGTACATACACAAAAAGACATGAATAGAAGGTGGGGTGAGCTGGGAAGGGGAAGGGGACTAATGGGAGTGGAAGGGGGACAAGAGTAGCAGTAGGTAAAAATGACTGAAATACATTAGGTACACATATAAAATGTTACAGTGACGTCCATTATGTTTAATTAACTGAAAGTAATATTGTTCTAGAAATACCACTGTGGTAGTTTGAATAGGAATGGCTCCCATAGACGTATGTGTTTGAATAGTTGGTCCATAGGAAGTGGCACTACCAGGAGGTGTGGTTTTGTTGGACGAAGTGTGTTACTGGGAGGAGGGGGGTGGTTGAGGCTCAGAAACTCAAGCCAGTGCACTTCCTGCTGCCTGAGGGTCTGGATGTAGAACTCTCAGTAACCTCTCCCCAGCACCATGTCTGCCTGCTGCTGCCATGCTCCCAGCCATGATGCCCAATAAAATGTTTTCCCTTGTAAGAACTGCTGTGGTCATGGTGTCCTTTCACAGCAACAGGAACCCTCCCTAAGACACGACCTATGTCCATGGGCAGATGGATGACCAAACTGTGATATTTATTCACAGCAGAATTCTATCTTAAAACAAGGAATGTCTGACACATTCTACTCTGAATATATCTTAATATTATGCAAAGAGTGATTATGTATAATGTACCATACATTTCAGAAATCTGTAAGAATTTTAATGTAAAGAAATATAAATGAGAAAGACATATTTAACTTGATTAAAACATTACACAATTCATATATGTCAAAACAGCATACTTAAGAATTTATTTTTCTAATGTATCAGTGAAAACCAATTTAAATTTTAAAATATACTGTGCTAAGTAAAGCCAGTTCCTCCCCCAAAGACAAATACTTCATAATTCTACTTCTATGAGGTACTTGATGTAGTTAAAAAAAAAAAAAAATCAAACAATTACTGATGGGAGATGTCATTCTGTAAATATGTTTCTCTTATTGGTTAATGAATTCTGTAAATATGTTTCGCTTATTGGTTAATGAATAAAGCACTGTTGCCAATAGGAAAGCAAGATAGGTGGGACTAGGAGAGGTGGAGGATTCTGAGAAACGTAGTAAAGTCACCGCCATGTGATCTTGGGAGGGGAGGACTAGAGTCTGGCTTCCTCGGTAAGATAAGAAAGACTATGTAGAAATACATATATCAGTGATTATGGGTTAATATTTAAGACAGAGCTAGCCAATAAAATGCTCCAGACATTGGCCAACAGCAATATAATTAAATACAGCGTCTCTGTGTGTTATTTGGAGCTGATGCAGCCTTGGGACCAGGCTGGCGGGAAAATGCTCATAACAAATTACTGGATGAAAGTTCTATGATAGAGTATTCGCCAATCTGCTTACAGGGGTAGGCCAGTATGGACATCCTTTCCACTATTGCTAGGAGTCTTACCAGAGGGGATTGTTGGGGGATTGGGAGGAAGGGCCTGAGGGACAACTATGGTTGGAATGTAAAATGAAAGTAAAAAGAATGAATTATTAAAAAAAAGATTAAACAAACAAAGTAGAATGGCAGTAGTTACTGCATGATGGAAACAGAGAAGGGAAATTATATATTGTTGTTGATGTTCAATTGGTAATTACAAATTATTTTGTCTGCTAGGTGATGGTGACACACACACACCTTTAATCCCTGCACTTAAGCAGAGACACTTAAGCTGAGTGTGAAGGCAGTCTGATCTACAGTGCTAGTTCCAGGACAGCCAGACTTACACAAAGAAACTATGTCTATTTCCGAGTAAATAAATTACTCTCTAAAGGATATACACCTAAAAAGAAGCTGCAGTTTCTTCAGTATGGTCTATAAATAAAGAGACAAACAAGATTTATGTATTTTACATTAACCAAATAAGCAAAAAACCAAACCCTTCAGCATGTGATGAGTGAGAGAAAATAATAATCATCCTGGAATGATCAAAGTACACACATACACAAACACCAACCCGATGACAGTAATGTAATTTTTAAAAGAACTTTAAAAATACAGTTCTTTGCACTTATAAAGATTACTATTATTACAGCATACACAGTATTCAAATTATATACAGAAAGAGTGTGTAGGGGGGATTCTTACCACTGTAGGACTGATTATAATGTATCTATTTTTCCTAAGGAAAGTCCAAACTTTAGCAAATGTAAAATAGAGGTTATGGATTTTTCACAAAACATTTGCAAAAAACATTTCAATTTCAACTAAAGTAGTCAGAAAACCAAAATGATTCCAAATGTCTCCTTCTTAAGCACAAAGCAAAGCATAAAGAGAAAATTGGAAGTAAAAATTCTACAATGTTCTCCTAGAAATGAATCTAATAATGTGTTTGTAGTTAACTCACTTAAATATTATCATTTACTCTCATACAGTATTGGTGTTGCAAAATATTATGATTATCTTGGAAAACAGTTTGCTAATTATTATAAACTTAAATATACCAAACATATCCTTATATAATTCATAATTACCATTTTGTTTACTTGCTCTAGGAAAAAGAAAATTTACAATCACTGGAACTCTTGGGATGCATCCGCCACAAGTAAGGAGATGAATGATTCATTCCAAGGGTACCAGTGAATGCCTAAAACCAAAATATCAAACCTTACATATACAATGTTTTCTATACTCATATAACCATGATAAAGCTAAATTTATTAATTAAACACACTAAGAGACTAATAATAGAACAATTATACTGCAGCAAAAGATTATAGTGTCTCTCTTGAAATTAAGACATCTATTAGGTTGTGAGCCACCATATGGGTTCTTGAAATTAAACCTGGGTCCTTTGCAAGAATAACAAGTACTCTTGACTGCCGAACCATTCCTCCAACCCCTACTATACATTTTACCAATATGATACATAAATAATTATAATATGGTATATTCACTAAACTCTGAAAACAGCACAGATGTGCTTTGATGGGTAAATAGGTTAATTCTGGCTTTACCAGGAGTTAAGAGTGGCAGAGTAATAGTACAAAGAATTTAAGTGAATATGTGTTATGAGAACAATTAAAAAAAAAAAAAAAAAAAAAAACAAAACAAAAATAGAGTCTCTTTACATAGCCTAGGTATCTTAGGTTTTTATTGCTGTGAAGAGACACCATGACAAAGACAACACTTAGGAAGGAAAACATTTAATTGAGGGGTCTTGCTTATATTTCAGAGGTTCAGTTTATTATCATTATGACAGGGAGCACAGCCATGTACAGGCAGATGAGGTCCTGGAACTGAGTCTTATTATCTTGCAGGCAACAGGAAGTTGACTGACAGTCACACTGAGAGAAGTTTTTAATGAAAGAGACCTCAAAGTCCACCCCCATAGTGACACACTTCCTCCAACAAGGCCACGCCTCCTAACAGTGCCATTCCCTTGGAGGGAAGGGCACATTTTCTTTCAAACCAGTACACTAAGGCAAGCCCAGAACTTGTGATCCTCTTATTTTAGCTTTTCAGTGCGAGGGCTACAGACATGGACCACCATGACTAGAAGTTCAAAACCTTGGTTATGACGATTAATACACATAGCTATCAAAGTGGTCAACTCAGGGAAATGCAAATCAAAACAACTCTGAAATACCATCTTACACCTGTCAGAATGGCTAAGATCAAAAACACCAATGACAGCTTATGCTGGAAAGAATGCAGAGAAAGGGGAACACTCCTCCTCCATTGCTGGTGGGAGTGCAAACTTGTACAGCTTCTGAGGAAATCAGTGTGACAATTTCTCAGAAAATTAGGACTCAACCTACCTCAAAACTCACACTCACACTACAAGGCCATTTGCTCAACTATGTTCATAGCAGCATTATTTATAATAGCCAGAACTTGGAAATAACCTAGATGTCCCTCAACCAGAATGGATAAAGAAAATATGATACATTTACACAATGGAGTATTAATCAACAGTAAAAACAAACAAACAAAACAGTGACATCATGAAATTTACAGGAAAATTGATAGAAATAGAAGAAATCATCCTGAATGAGGTAACCCAGACACAAAAAGAAAAACATGGTATGTATTCACTCATAAGTAGCTATTAGACATAGAGCAAAGCATAACCAGCTAAGAGTACTACTACTAAGTGAGAAAAGTTGTCAATGGTGTGGTGGTTTGAATAGGAATGGGTCCCATAGGCTCACGTGTTTAAATGCTTGATCCACAATGCATTATTACAGGAGGTGTGGTCTTTTGGAAGAAGTGTGTCACTGTGGAGACTGGCTTTGAGGTTTTACAAGCTCAAGCTACACCCAGAGTGGCAAGCAACTCTTCTGCTGCCTGCTGATCAAGATGTAAGACTCTCACCTTCTTCTCCAGAACTATGTCTGCCTGCATGTTGCCAGGCTTCTCACCATGAAGGTAATGGACTAACTTCTGAAACTGTAAGACAGCCCCAATGAAATGTTTTCCTTTATAAGAGTTGCTGTGGTCATGATGTCCCTTCATAGCAACAGAAATCCAAACTAAGGCAGAAGTTGGTATCAGGGAGAGGGGTAGGGCTGCGATAGGCCAGAGCATGGTTTTGTTTGGAGGAATATGGACTTTGGGACTGTGAATTATAAAAGCAACTAAACACTTTAAGTGGAGCTTAATGGGCCATCCTAATAGCAACATGGAAGACAGTGGTGCTGAGGGTAATTTGAACTATGGGCTCTGGATAAAGAGGTTTCAGAGGAGAAGAATGTTAGTATGTGGCCTAGAGAACTGGTCTTATGATATTTTGGTGAAGGACGTGGCTGCTTTTTGCCTTTGTTTGTGAAGAATCTGCCTGAGGCTAACCTGAAGAGATATGGATTAATTCTGCTGGCAGAAGAAATATCAAAACAGGTTAATACAGATTCTGGCATGTGGTTATCAGTGTTCCCTCTTTTTGTTTGTTTGGTTTTGTTGTTTGAGACGGGGTTTCTCTGTAGCATTGAAGCCTATACTGGAACTCACTCTGGAGACCAGGTTGGCTTCAAACTCAGAGATCTACCTGCCTCTGCCTCCTGAGTGAAGGGATCAAATGTGTGTGCCACCACCGCCAGACTAATGTTCACTCTTTAGAAGATTAGCAAACTGAGCAAGCAAAAATAGAAAATGTACAGACTGAAGAGAAAGGAGCATCAGGAAGTGCAATGGAGCTCAGTGCTGTGTTCTAGAAGATAAACAGATTAAGAAATGAAATAAAGGAGTGGTGACCTCGGGGCAAGACCCCACCCAGCTAAGCTTCCAACTTGTGAAAAGGAATTAAAGAACACCTTAGGTCCAGGAGCAATGGTGTATGCCTTTAATACCCGTACCCAGAAGGCAGAAGCTGGCAGATCTCTGTGTTTGAGGTCAGCCTGGTCTACAGACCAAGTTTCAGGACAGCCAACCTTAGGCAGTGAAGGACAGAAAACTGATGAAGATGTAATTTAAAGAAGGGGCCATGTTCCAACCCCAGCAAGCAGCAGAATGTGGCAGTTTCAATTATGTGGTTCTAACTTTATTACCAAGGATAGAAGAAATGGTTTATGGAATCTACCTCCATGACTAAGAAAAGCTGCTGAGACCAGACATGTGTCTGCAAAGGGCAGAGCTGCTCTTATTGTGGTTCTTAGAAACCAGAATTCAGAGCCTGGCAGTGGTGGCGCACACTTTTAATCCCAGCACTCAGGAGTCAGAGGCAGGCATATTTCTGTGAGTTTGAGACCAGCCTGGTCTACAAGAGCAAGTTCCAGGACAGGTTCCAAAGCCACAGAGAGACCCTGTCTCTAAAAACCAAAATAAAGAAATAAATAAAGGAAGGAAGGAAGAAAGGAAGAAAAGAAAATGCAGTTCAGTAAACTAATTGGGGAAATAGTTTCACAGTATCTTATAAAGTTATACTCTTACCATACAACCCAGTACTATTTCTTGGTACTTAACTTACAGTAGAAGTCAGCAAACTTTTTTCAAAGGGCCAAATAGAAAACATATCAGGATTGAAGGCTATATGATTTCTATCCAGATTACTCTGTCACTATAATATGAAGCCAACTATGTACAATATGTGAAAGAATATGCATAAATGGGTTTCAATAAGATATTTCTTCTAAACATTTGTAAGTCATAGTTTGTCCATCCTTAAGAGAAATCAACCTTACACTCAAAAGCATTATACCAGAAAGATTTGGCCATGGTGTAAGTCCAGAAAGAACCATCAGTACAGGCATGCAAAAAGTGATTAGGTGCTGTTGGAGCACAGGCATGAAGCCTCAAACCTTGTCAGAATCAGAACCTTTAGGTGACTGAAGGGTGAGATGGTAAAGCAATGGAAGAAGACAAATCCATGGCCCCCAAGGGAGAAGGTCAACCCATCTATCTCTGGGAGAGGCATAAGGTCACTGCTGGTGCCAAGACAATGAATAGCAGCTTCTGAAAGAGGGACAACAGTGAAAACCCTCTGGTTCCATGGAGGGGACAAGACATTCACTGGGCCTGTGGTCCTACATCAACACTCATCAGTGGTGGCACATGCCTGCAATCTCAACCACTTGGGAAGATGAGGCAAGATGATAATTTTAGGCTAGTCTACGTAACAGATCAAGACAACCCCTCTTCCCCCCCCCCACACCCCATAATGCACAGAAAAAAAAGTTCCTAATGCAGAAGAGATACCTCAGGAGTAAATAGCAAGTACTTGCAGGGTACCTAAATGCAGTTCCAGGCACCCATGCCGGGACCTACTCTAGCCCCAGGGGATTGCTCCTGGCTTCTGAGGGCACCTGGACACATATACAACACATACACATAATAAAAAATAATTAAAATATATCTTATGATAATAATAATAATCCCAAATCCAGCTCAACTGTTGACTACCATTAAGTCAATTCCCAACATTAGCAGCATGATAAAAGGTTGGCTACAAGTACTCAATATTTGCTTCAGTTTGTGTTCCCACAGGCAATGTCTATCATTCAACCAAAAATTATGAAGCAAAAATTCAAGAAAAATTAACCCATCGTTAATCAATCAGCAGATCTAGACTTAAAGATGGTTCGGAGATGGGTATTTGTTAAATAGGCACTCTAATATATCCAAGGTTTGGCATGTAATCCCAATCACTAAAGAAGATAAGGCAGAAGAGTGAAAGTTTGAAACCAGCTCTGTCCACAAAGGGGAACCTAATCTCAAAACAAAAGTTATAATTAATACGTTAAGAGATTCAGTTGATTCTTACAGCTCCAGAGAAGCTAGGTAACAAGGATGACTCTAATAGCGACACATGGATCACCTTGGGGAGGGGAATTAGATGAGATCTACTGGGTAAACTGGGAACTCCAGGGGAATGTGGGGGGAGGGAATTTAAGGTGGAGGATTGGGGGGATGATAGCACAGGGGAAGGGGGTGGTTTGGGTGGAGAGGGATGCAGTAGAAGAACAATGAAAGAAATATCTTAATAGAGGGAGCCACTACAGGGTTAGGGAGAAACCCAGTGCTAGGGTAACTCCTAAGAATCCAGAGGAATACGCCAGCTAAGACTCCTAGCAATAGTGGAAAGGTTGCCAAAACTGGTCTTCTCCTGTAATCAGATGGGTGAAATGCCCCAACTATCATCATAGAGCCTTCATCCAGTAATTGATGGAACAAGATGCAGGGATCCACAACCAAGCACCAGGCCAAGTTCCAGTAATCAAGTAGGAGAAAGGAGGGAGTATATGAGCAAGGGAGGCCAAGATCATGATGGAGAAATCTACAGAGACAGCTGAACTAAGCTTGTAGAAACTCATGAACTCTGGATTGACAGCTGTGGAGCCTTCATGGGACCGAACTGGGCCCTATGTATGTAGGTGACAGTTGTAAGGCTTGGGGTATCTGAGGGGATTCTGGCAGTAGGACTACAATGCAAAACTGGTACATGAGTCCATTCATAGGATGCCATGTTCAACTGTAATGCATGGAAGAGGGGCTTGGCCCTACCCCAATCTATTGTGTCAGGCTTTGTTAACTCCTCATGGGAACCCTATCCAAGAGGAGGAGTGGACTGGGGATGGGCTGGGGTGTTGGTGATGGGGTCAGGAGGAGGGGTGGGAGGGAGAATTGCGGTTGGAATATAAAATTTAAAAGAATAAATTATTAAAAAAAACCCTTAAGTGATAGAAAAAAAGAGAAGAAAGACCAAAAAAAAAAAAAAAGAAAAAAAAGAAAAAAAAAAGATCCTGTCAAAAGGTCAACAGCATACATATACAGTGACCTTTTCTGGCCTCCACAGGCACTGCAGATACATGTATACAAACATACATTCAGGCAAAACACCCATACACATAAAATTTTACAAAATAAAAATATTTAAATATATATTTAAAAACATTGCCAGACGTTGGTGGTGCACGCCTTTAAATCCCAGCACTCAGGAGGCAGAGGCAGGCAAATCTCTGAGTTCGAGGCCAGCCTGATCTACAGAGTGAATTCCAGGAAGGCTCCAAAATAATATAGAGAAACCCTGTTTCGAAAAACAAACAAGAACAAAATAAGAAAACAAAAAGACAGAAAACAAAAAAATTATAAAGAAAATTTTAAAACCTGTGGAGTAAAAATCCACCATATATAGAGCAATTAATTTTAACACAGCTTACCTGGATGCAAATTCACTTAATTCTGAATATTCCGTGGGTTCCATTATTATGTTGAGGTCAGTTATAACAGAAGATAATTTCTCTTTAGTCTAAAATAAAGATGAAAAGTTTATGTACAAGAGCAGTCTGTCTTTTAAACTGGACAAAAATACTTTAAATATGCAAATAGAAAATTAATAAAAATGATAAGATACTAGCTATTTGCTGAGTAAATTAAATACTCAGTACTTACTAAAATCTAAAATGATTTCCAAATTAATTGTATAAGTTGAATATTGAAACCATAAATATAAGGAGGAATGAATTAAAAAAAACTTACTAACCAAACACTAGGAAAAAACTAGCCAATGTCAAAATCTCAAAATATCTAAATAAAAATCAATTTATGAAAACAGCCATGAACTGAGAAAAATGTTTAACACAAACATGATGAAGAAAAGAGAAAAACTAAAAAGAAAAAAAGTCATAAACTAAAAGGCTTATAAAACAAATTACTACATTAAAAAGTTAAGATTTCACTAGTAGTAGATAAATGTAAATTGAAAATAGGTGACCTTTTAACTGAACAAAAATTTATAAATGCAACTAGGAACTTTCGGCAAAGTACTTGCCTAGCATATGCCAGGCCCTAGTTAGGGCAGGGGTTGCCACAGGTAAAGATACACACAAACCTGGCACCAGGAATATAAATTGGACTTTCTAGAAATCATTCTAACAGTAAATTACCTAAATATTCATTTACTTCACTCTTAAACTTTAGATTCTTATAAGACTCTTCACTGAAGTAAAATAAAGAGAAAGCCTTACTATTAAAGATATTTGTAATAGTGGCATTTATTACTAAAAACCAGAATCAATTTCACCACTAATGGAAAACAATTTCAGACATTCTTTTTTATTTGTTTGTTTGAGACAGGATCTCTAAACATAGTCCTGGAACTCACTATATAGAACAGGCTGGCCTTGAACTCATAAAGAGCCAAATGCCTCTGGTTCTGAGAGATGGGATTAAAGGTGTGCATTAGCACTTAGTGATAGTACAGAGACATTCTTATAACTCAAATTTTAAAAAGGCAATGTAATTTTAAAATGGACAAAGGATTGGAATAGGTATTTATCCAAAGACAACATACAAAGAGGCAGTAATCTATCGATGAATAATACATCAGCATTAGTGTTCTTTACACACACATACATACATACATACGTACAATATGGATTTTGGTAAATTTTAGCTGTGTTGTCATCTCTGAAAAAGGTTATCTCAGTTTGCCTTGTTGAGTTGGTACTGTATAGAAATTAACAGCCACACCGGTCTGGAAATTTTAAATTACTTTTCCCCATTTCTACAGGGTTAATGCATTGTACTAAATATGTTAAGTTCTTACCTTTGTGAGTTTGAGCATAGAAAATGAAAAGGTATTCTAAAAAAAAAAAAAAAAAAAAAAAAAAAAAAAACCCAAATACCAAATAGGCAGTAATCACAGTGGAAGGGAAGATGGACATACCAGTCATTATCTAGCGGTTCCATGTAATCTAGTAAATATATTTCTAGTAATATGAAACCTTTGCATGAGTGTTTATGACAGCATTCGTCATAACAACCTAAAATGAAAACAACTTCACCAATTGCTGAAATGAAAAAATGTGGTACATCCACACATGGGATACTATTTAACCCCAAAATATACCAGCACATGTATAACAAGTATGAGTCTTGAAAACATGATAAATAAAAGAAACCAAACACAGGACATCAAATGTTGTATGATTCTATTTCTATGAAATAGTCAAAGTGGGAAAATATATTTAAAAAATAGTGTTTCCTTAGGGCTAAAAAAAAAAGAAGAGGAAATAAAAGGTTTAATCTCAATGAAGCTTATACTTAAATTTTTTGTTTTGCTTTGTTTTTCAAAACAGGGTTTCTCTGTGTAACAGCCCTAGATGTCCTGGAGCTAGCAATATAGGCCAGGCTGGCCTCGAACTCACAGAGATCCTCTTGCCTCTGCTTCCCATAGTGCTAAGATTAAAGGCATGTGACACCACTGCCTGGCTTAAAAAAAAATATTTTAAGGAAAAATTAGGGAGTTACAGCAATGGATCAGTGGTTAACAGCACTTGCTGCTCTTGCAGAGAACCTGTGTTCAATTCTCTGCATCCTCATGATGACTCATAACCTCTTTAATGTCAGATCTCTCGGACTCTGCGAGCACCAAGTAAGAACATGGTATACATAAACCCAAGGATTGATGCTGAAAGATCAGAGAAGCAAAGCAGCCAGCCACAGTTCTTATCTCTACTCAATCCTGAGACCAAAGGAGTGATCTTGTCCCTAAGACTCCTCGGACTGAATGTGCAATCTTGTCTCTATGAATCCTCATATTAAATGTAATGTACTCTGTTTCCTCCCAACTTATATTCCTCTCTCTGCCAAGCCATATCACTGCTGTTTCTACTTCCCTAGTGCTGGAATTAAAGGTGTGTGACTCTGAAGTAATGGGATTAAAGGTGTGAGCTACCACTGTCTGGCTCTATTTCTCTTTTACTGGGTCAGGATGGAACTCACAGAGATCTGTCTGCCTCTACCTCCTGAGTGCTGGGATTAGAAATTTATGCCATCACTGCCTGGCTCCTATGGCTAACTGGTGGCTTGCTCCGCACTCTGATCATCAGGCAAGCTTTATTTGTTAAAGCACAGACAAAATATGATCACAAGAGTCTGCTCAACCAGTGTAAAACTGACGCCAAGATAGTGTTTTCCACCCCTGCCCTGCTGTGGTACTGGTAACTATGTCACTCCTTCTAAACTGATAAATAAGGAAAATGACCTATAAACACCCTTGACTTCAACTTCCTTGCAGTCTACCAGGTCATTTTTCAAATCATGGTCCTTTGAACAGCAGGTGTCAATTGACTCCTATGATTTAAGAACTATGAATAGAAATCTTTAAGACAAGGGCCCTAGAGCCAGGTATATAGTAGCCTATACCTGCAATTCCAGTATTCAGGAGTCTGAAGCAGGGAGACTCTTGCTTCAGGAGAAGTAATTGGCCAAGGTGGACAGTGAGTTCTAAACCAGCCTGGGCTACAATGGAAAACCCTGTCTGAACCTTAACATTACCACTTTACCACCAAACATATTTTAAAAGACTTTTAAGGCAGGATTCAGTTTTGCATAGGCAGTAAGGGGAAAGGTCTATGGTCAAGCTGGTCAAGTAATCATGGGTAAAAGAGAGCACAATTCAATCAGTAGTCAGCATGACACAAGACAAGGTTAGAGACCAGCAACAACTACAGGGTAAGAAACTTTCAATACTAGCCCATGTTTGTGGCAGCCGGCAGATTAGCTAAGGTTGGCACCTGACAAAGAAGTTTAAAATACACAAATATATGCTTCAACAAGTGATCACTATCACAATTGGGCAAAAAGTCCTGCAAGAAGCCACTAGGCATACAGCATAACACTTCCCCCTTTCTCGGGACGCATCATACTTTGAGGAGTTTCTCTAACTTTTCCTTAATGTCTCATTTTTTGCTTAATAAATCTACATTGACTTTGCTTATTCCTCCTTTGTTTGAAATTTTATCTCTCATTGACATGAGATAAGGAACTTAAGACAGTCTCAGGCTGACTTTTAGTGGTTGTTGATTGTAGTCACCTTAGTCCCTGGGTCCAGCCTTTGAGGACTGAGAGATACCGCTCTGCTTTCAAAAAACTGCACCATCATGAAACATAATATATTAGCATTTCAATGTTTGGGTTCAGATATTCAAATAATCAGATTACCTTTAAAGCCTGTGATGGTGAAATTGTATTCTCTTCATTTTTTTTTTTTTTAAGTAGCTACTTTTTAGTATTTTTGTTTCAGGGAGAGAAGTTACATAATCACACTTTACCATCCTACATACTCCCACCCATCTGACTTAGACTGCAAGGACTGTGGAAGACTGATCCTGTGTACTCATTTGTTCTGATGGTATGAAACTTCTTCATGAACAGTGCAGTGCTGGTAACACCGCACAGTCAACTGGAGGAAATTAATTCTGTTACAAACACCTCGGATGAGCAACATCAACAGATGCCTCATACTCTACTTTGAATTTCCCATCAATGTCTAACATCTACTAACAGAATTTAAGGGCACTGTGCTAGTTAGTTTTATGTCAAATTGACAGAAGATAAAAAGTCATATGAGAGGAAGAAACCTCAATTGAGAAAATGCCTCCAAGCCAGGCGTTGGTGGCCCAGGTCTTTAATCCCAGGACTCAGGAGGCAGAGACAGGTGGATCTCTGTGAGTTCAAGGCCAGCCTGGTCTACAGAGAGAGTCCCAGAACAGGTTCCAAAGCAATACAGAGAAACCCTGTCTCAAAAACAGAAACAAAAAAAACAAACAAACAAATGCCTCCATAAGATTGGGCTCCATGGCATTTTCTTGATTATCGATTGATGGGGGAGAGCCCAGACCATTGGGGCGGTGCCATCCCTCTGCTGGTGGTCCTGGTTTCAATATGAAAGCAGGGTAAGCAAGACATAAGCAGCAGCCAGTGAGCAGCACTCTCTATGGCCTCGAATCAGGTCCTACCTCCAGGTTCCTACCCTGTTTGAGTTCCTGTCCTGACTTCCTTCTATGATAAACAGTGATGCGAATATTTAAGCCAAATAAACCCTTTCCTTGCCAAGTTGCTTTGGTATGATGTCTTATCACAGCAATAGTAACCCTAACTAGGACAGACACTTTGGTTCAAATATTGAATTAATAATATTTAATATGTAAAAATAAAAATAAGTATTAACATGACCAAAATGTGTCATTTAAATTTTCTAACAGCTAAACATCTCCCTCTAGTGGAATGTTTGATTTTAGGAAAGAAAAAAAAAAAACCAATATGTTGTTCTGTCTTTACTTTTTTTTTTCCTATCAATTTCAACAGTAAAATGTGCACAGAAAAAAAAAAAATATTTGCTTTAGTTTGCTTTTCTGTTGCTATGGAAAACACCATTCCCAAAAGCAACTTGTGTGTGTGTGTGGGGGGGAAATGTATTATCTTACACTCTCCAGTCACAATCCAATACTCAGGGAAATCAGGGCAGGGACTTAAGCAGGAAATTAAAGCAGAAACCATAGAGGAATGCTGCTTATTGGGTAGTCCACTGGCTTATGCTCAGGCTAGATTTTGTTGCTGTTGTTTTGTTTCTTGAGACAGGGTTTCTCTGTGCAGCCCTTGTTGTTCTAGAACTCACTATATAAATCAGGCTAGACTAAAACTCAAAGATGGACCTCCTTCTGTCTCCCAAGGGCTGGGATTAGAGGCTTGTGACACCCTTGCCCGGCTTAACTAGATTTCTTTCTTTCTTTTTATTTACTTATTTATTATTTTTTTCTTATTTTACATATAGATCCCAGTTCCCTCTCCCTACCTCCCATCCTACCCCACAGGGAGGGTGATGCCTTCCAGGAGGGATCATCTAAATCTGTAAAGTCATTTGGAGTAGGGTGTAGGCCCTCCCTCCTGTCTCTGGACTAAAGGAGTATCCCTCCATAGGGAATGTGCTCCCGAAGTCCTTTCATGCACCAGGGATACATCCTGGTTCCACTGTTAGAGGTCCCTTAGACTGTCCAGACCTTCTTACTGAAACCCACGTTCAAGGAGTCTGAATCGGTCCAATGCTGGTTTCCCAGCTATCAGTCTGAGGGTTCATTAGCTCCCACTTGTTCAGGTCAGCTGTCTCTGTGGGTTTCTGTAGCCTGGTCTTAACCCCTTTTCTTTTTTCTTTTTCTTTTTTTTTTTTTTTATTTAATTTTATATAACAAAGTCCAATTAAATGAAAACAAACATTTATCACAATATTTGGGAATTTGGGCGTCGTTCTTTCCAAACTACTTCCTGCTGATAAGGGGCGCTGTCTTGGGGGATTCGAAGAAGATTCAGATATCCTAGCTGTAGTCTGTAGGGCTTTAACCCCTTTTCTTATCCCTCCTCCCTCTCTGCAACTGGATTCCAGGAGTTCATCTCAGTGTTTAGCTGTGGGTGCCTGCTTCTGTTCCCTCAGCTACTAAACGAGGGCTCTATGATGGCATATAAGTTAGTTATCAATCTCATTATCGGGGAAAGGCATTTAAGGTAGTCTTTCCGCTGTTGCTCAAATTGTTAGTTGGGGTCATCCTTGTAGGTCTCTGGACATTTCTCTAGAGTCAGTTTCCTCTTCAAACCTATAATGGCTCCCTCTATTATAGTATCTCTCTCTCTCTTTTTTTTTTTTTTTTTTCCTCTCGTCTATTTGTCCAGATTTCTTATACAGTTCAGGACCATCTGCCTAGGGATAGTGGCATCTATATCAATCATCAGTTAAAACAACCCCCCCCCAATGTGGGTGTTAGTTAGGAGGACTGGGCAGTCTATGAGGCCCCTGGTAATGGATCAGTATTTATCCCTAGTATATGAATGGACTTTGGAAGCCCACTCCACATAGAGGGATACTCCCTCAGCATATAGACACATGGGAGAGGCCTTAGGCCCTGTTCCAAATGATATGACAGGCTTTGAAGACCCCCCTATGGAAGGCCTCACCCTCCCTGGAGGTAGAAAGGGGGAGGAATGGGGGTTGTTGAGGGGGGGCAGGAGAGTATGGGAGGATTCCAGAACTGGGATTGACATGTAAAAACAAGCTTGCTTCAAATTTAAATTTAAAAAATTATATATATATATATATATATATATATATATATATATATATATATATATAAACAATCCCCCATAGATATGCCACACAGTCCAATATGATCTCAAAAGTATTCCTTCTTCCCAGGTGACTCTAGGTTGTGTTAAGTGGACAACAAAAACTAACCAGCACAACAAGAAAATCATTTTAGACAATATCTATATTTATCAATCAATCTCAATTTTGTGTACATTTCCTTTGACCTAAGAATTCTAATTTTTTAAAGGATTTATTTTAAATGTATGTTTTGCTTGTAGGTATATATGTATACTATGTGCATGCCTGGTACCCTCAGAAGTCAGAAGAGGGCATCGGATCCTTTGGAACTAGAGTTTCAGATAGTTGTGAGCCATCATGTGGGCATAAGGAACCAAATCCAGGTACTCTGTAAGAGCAACAAATGCTTTTAACTGCTTAGCCATCACTTCAGCCTCTAACCTATTAATTCTATAAGGAGGACTTTTATTACGTACACATTGAGTGTGGCAGTACATGCCTGGAATCCAAGTATTTGGGAGGCTGAAGCAGATGAGTATGAGTTCAAGACCAAGCTGAATTAAGTTCATAGCAAGACCTTATCCCGCAAACTCCATACTCCACTAAAGTAAGAAATAAGAAAATTCTCATTACTTCTTTTTATCAGAATTCTAAGCCAACAAGGAAAAATAAAACGGGCTTTTGTTCCCTTTCTTTCCGGCCAATAACTATTGACAACTCCTATATAACTGATCCCTAAGCCCTGCTGGTTCCACAGCTGTATCAGTCCTTTCCAACATCTGACTTGCCAGTGTTCCTTTAAGAGAAAGTGAGTGCTCTTGAGAGCCTAGGAAAGCACGGTTTTCTGCAGCACATTGTTAGCAAAACTAAGTAGTCATCAAAATGTCTACAAAATTTAAATGTGAACAATACAGTCTCTTTGGAGATTCAATTGCAGTATTCAGTCTTACAAAGAATTTCAACAGTTCCTCTAATATTTTTCTGTACCCTTAAAATACACAAGGCAGAAACCATTAGTTGTGCCCAATGCTATCTTGTCCTGAATTTTCACTGGCCTATCAGGTGACAAAGTACATAACTTAAATGAAGTTAGAACACTGGTTTGAGTCATCTCTTGGGTCCAGCCCCAATAATGAGAATACAACCAATCTTTGGGCACAACACACCCTGAAAAGTACAGTTCCACTGAAGTCCTTGCTCAAATCAAACTCAGAATAGTCTGTGTTCAATTGGATTTGTGAACAAACTGTCCAAAACAAGCCCAGTTTTGTTTACAACAAAATTTCTCTCCAGATAAACCATGAAGTAACTGTGAAAGACATGAACACCTAGAACAAAAATGCCTACAAGGTCCTAAGGCCCACAACAGGATACCAGAGACAATTCCCAGACAATGTATGCATACTAGTGTACAGAAGTCCTAAGAGAAGTTGGGTCTGGCTTGTAATACCACCAAGTTGCCACAGGTTATAGTTTGCACCAATAAATGGATACCATCATGCAGGAAAAAAGATGGTATAGTAACAATCTGAGGTGAGAATCACATTGGCCCAAAATAAAGAAAATCCAATTGGTCAGACTATATAGCTATACACAATGGGAAAAACCTAAGAGTTTCTAGGCCACAACAAGGAAAACACGGGGCCTTAAAACAGGCTATCCAACCTGGATGAAACAATCCATCTGGGCTCACGCTCCAGTCCACTCTAACAGAGATCGTCATAGTCATGTAGTACTGCCCCAGTGACCCTGTATAGCCCCAAGGTTGGTGTCCATTTGGGAACAGCATAACTTACATAAGATCACTCATCAATTATGACTTGACATGTGAAAATGTTCACTGCTGTGTCAGTCAAAGTTCCCCAAAAGAAGCCACACCTTCAAGATGAAAACTTTTACAGGACTGATTAACTGATTGGAGCTTCCATCAACTCAACAGGCTAAGAGTGCCACCAGACAGCATCTGGGGCCTACAGTGAGACCTCTCCACTCCACAGTGTCTCCTTTGAGATGAGAGTTGTATCTTTGAATCAACAAATGTATTTTGTTCAACTGGTAATTGGAACACCACACTGTTTTCTTGGTTACATTGGTAATACTGAAGGGTGGTACTGAGTGAGTGAATGCTGGGAACTCTGTCATCAGATGAGAACTAGCTATTCCACAACCATCCTTAGCCTGCTCCAGGCCAGGGGCAACAATTGATATTAACAGCACAGAGAAGCAAAAGCCTAAAGCCTAGACAGCTGAACCTCATGTTTGAATTATTTTTATTATATGGCCCTGTTTGTAGACACAGGGTAGTAACTCAGTCACTGACTACTGTCCCATTAAAAAAAGACACAATTTGGGGCTTGCTTCATGGTTGAGGATACTGACTAGGATAAGGAATCCTGGCACCTGAGACTGAGTGCTTGAGTGCAGTATGTCTACAGAACTTAAGGTGACAACGGCCTTTCCATACTTCAACCACCTGATGATCTGAGACCAAGAGTCTTTCTATCCTTCCTGGCTCTGTTTTTGTGCAATTTTCTTATGAACCCACATGGTAAAACCAACTTGTTGAAACTTCCAAATCAAGCATGTGCTTCACAAGGATGGCGCTAAAACTCATGACTCGTTTGGAATCTTTTCAGAGGCAGCCTCTGGCTGTTGAGTATATTCTGCTTCAGCTGATAGAGTTACATATGACCATTCTGTCTACTACATTAGTTTAAAGAAAGTCTAAGCCAAAGGCATGTCCTCCTATGTTGGTTAGTAATCCAAACAACCTGCAGGATCACCCTACCACAAGAGTCTTTCAAAATGGCTATGATCCTAAGATGACAGCTCCCTGAGAGACCCTACACAATGACACCAAAATGGCTGCTCCCACATTCCTGACACAGAAAAATTATAAGGTAATAAATATTTTTGTTGTTTCAACATGACAAATGTTTGGAAATTTTTTACACAGAAATAAATAATGAAAAGATGATAGCTTGCCCATTAGTTAACTGCTGACAACATGTAAAACTGCTTCCACAACCTCAAAGACTTTCAATGGGAGCCTAAAACCATCTTCTAGCTGATTTAAAGCACATATGAGCTCAGTACCACTTCCATCATATTCAGTTGAGAAGGTGTTGTTGAATATTAGTACACTGTGAAGATGTATGCTGTGACTGGTATAATGAAAACTAAGTGGCCAATAGCTAGGCAGGAGAGATAGGCAGGACTTTTGGGCAGAGAAAGATTGCTGGGAAGAAGAAGGCAGGTTGCCAACCAGATACTGAGAAAGCAGGATAGGCGATATAGAGTAAAGGTAACTGAGCCATGTAAAAGAAATGTAGATTAAAAGACATGGGTTAATTTAAGTTATAAGAACTAGTTAGGCTGAGCTTTCATAATTAATAAATCTGTGTCATTTGTGAGCTGGCAGCCCAAAGAAAAATCCATCAACAAAAGGGTACTCTTAAATTTTTTATGACACAAATGTACTATAACAGAACACTGGCTTATTATTTTCCTCATCTCAATCACTGCAATGACTAGTTATGGGAATTGTTTCTCATAGGACAAAAAAAAAACCCCTGTTATCACAACATGCTCAAGTTACCTCAATTTCCAGAACTTGAAATTCCAGTTGAAATGTAACCATGTTGCAATTTCCTGATATTCTGTGTCTCTGTAGAATTTTCTTTGTATCTGTTAATTAGAAAATCAAATATTTTATTTAAAAGAATACTTTTCTTCAAATATTTATTTAAACAAAACAAAAATCTGGAAGAGATGGCTCATGGGGCTGGAGAGATGGCTCAGTGGTAAAGATCATGGTCTGCTCTTTCAGAAACCCAGGTTCAATTCCTAGGACCCACATGGCAGCTCACAACTGTCTGTAACTCCAAGGTCTGACACCCTCACAAAGACATACATGCAGGCAAAATACAAAAAAAAAAAAAATATGGAAGGTCATATCAAAGAAATTGGCCTTATAAAATCGAATTACTAAAAATTTATACTTTCAAGTTCTCAGGTTTATCAATGGCTAAATAACAGAAACACACACACACACTGATATTACCCTAAATTAGTTTGAATCATGTTAACTGTCACATGTTTTATTTTCACTATCATTTATTTTGAGACAGGGTCTCTCTCTACAGTCCTTGCTATCCTGGAACTCACTATATAAACCATGTTGGCTTCAAACTCAGAGATTTGCCTGTCCCTGCTTCCAGAATACTGGGATTTAAGGGTTCTACCACCATATCTAGCCTTTACATTTTTTTTTTTTTTTAACATATTTACGTGTGTGTGTGTGTGTGTGTGTGTGTGTGTGTGTGTGTACTTGAGGGATAAGTTCTCTTATGCCACTATGTGGGTTCCAGAGAGTGAACTCAGGTCATCATTAGTTTGGGTGTTAGGGCCATTATCTGCTGAATTTTTGCCTATCTGTTTGAATTTTTTTCCAGTATTATTTTGTTTATATGAATTTATCTCAACATTACTACAATTACCACAATTGTACCAGAGTAATACTAGCTGGCTTTTCCTACAGTTTCCAAACAAACTCAATACCATTATAATCATATATGGGGTATTATAGCTGGCCTCCTGATATTCACCTGACTCTAATACTAAGACACAGAAGGTACTTTTGTCTTAACCTATTAATGTATTCATCTTTCTAACTCACAAAGAATTGGCATTTACCAAAACTCAGAACCAAACTACAGTATAAACTGTACTCTACAATTCTAGGTCTTCATGCCTTTCTTGCTTTGGTATCATAGCCTTTTGGGGCTGGTCTCATACATTACTACCAAGTTGTTTCAAGACATGGCTAAAAAACAATAAATCAAATCTGTGTGTTTACTTTTCTTACCCCTCAAATTTCTACTGAAGGTGTGTATAGTGTTGAACATCTTTAATCCCAGCACTAGAGAAGCAGAGGCAACTGGATCACTATGCGTTCCAGACTAGCCAGGGCTACACAGAGTGATACCATCTTAAAAACAAAACAACAAAGCCCACTAAAATATGTTGTGGAATATTTAACTTGGCAAAGGTGTGTTACATTTGTTTGTGCTGTGGAACATAACTTTAACTATATAAATGTGTGTTACATTTGTTTAACGATGTAAGGATGTCCTGCATTTGTTTAATTATGAAAAGATGTGTTGCTGTTTCCCCTTGTTTGCCTAAGGCACCTGAATGATCTAATAAAAAGCTCAATGACCAATAGCTAGGCAGACGAGAGATAGATGAAGCTGGCAGGCAGAGAGAATAAATAGGAGAACAAGGGCAGAGGAGGAGAGAATGAGGGACAAAGACAGGGAGATATCCAGGGCCAGCCAGTCAGGTAAATCCTAACCAGATATACAGAGTAGGACATACAGAAAGAAAAGGTAAAATGTCCAAAGGCAAAACACAGATGAAGAGAAACAGGTTAATTTAAGTTCAAAGAGCTAGCTAGAAACGAGCCTAAGCTAGACCAAGCATTCAAAGCTAGTAAGTTTCCATGTCATGATTTGGGAGCTGGTTTGTGGCCCAAAAGAAAAAGCCTGGTACAAAAATGAGCACAAACAGTGTGTTTCAAATATAGTAAGCATAATTTAAATGCTTAAAATGCAATACTCTTGATACCTCAATCATTTTTACATGTGTTTATTCATGTAACTAAAACCCAAGTCAAGATATCCCAATTTTATAGTACCTTCTAAGTTCCCCTTAGGAACAGTACCACAGACTGTTCCTATCTCCTAAGAGTTAAGAATTATCCTGACCACATGCAGGCATGTGGTTTTATTAAGTAAGTTCTTTCTAGGAGAACACAATACTACAAAGATATAGAGACTAGGAAAGAAGAAAGAACTTCATTCTGGAAGCTGGAAACCAGACAGATGAATTAGGTAGTGCATAGACCTGTAAGATCTAGAACTGAAACCTAATGCATATACATTAACATATTAACACAGGTAGTGTTAATGCGGATGGGATGCTGCATGTGGTGGTGCATGCCTGTAATCCCAGAACTCGGAAGGTTGAGGCAGAGTATCAGGAGTTCAGGATGTACTGTAAAGTACAAGCGGGAAGACAATAAAGCATGGAGTGGGGAGATCAGAATAAGACACAGAGGGAAGGAGAGAGAATATCCCATTTTGAAACTTACTATCAAGCTATTATAATCCAGAAATGTAGTATTATCGAAAACACAGATCAAACGGACAAAATAGCCAAGAAATAAATTCATACACATAGTAAAATTATTTTTGATGAAGAAAAGTCAGTTGAGAAAGGCTACTTTAGTTGAAAAATATGTTGAACATCTGAATGTAAAATAAATATAAGCATTGACTTTTCTAAAAATTTAAAATAGATACAGACATACACAATAAAAACAAAAATACATAATTCATAGAGTATAATACTGAAGAAAATCCAGGTGATCTTGGCCTTTTCCCTTAAAAAGGAAAAAAACAAAACAAAGGCCCAGCCTGGTGAGATGGTTTGAGGGATCAAATTATCTGGCACCAAGCTCAACAACCCAGCTTTGATACCTGAACCCACATAGTAGAAGAAAAGAACCAACTCCTTCAGTTCAATTTTTCCTCTGACTTAGATGCAAATACTCTGGTATGTGTGCCCACACATACACACACTAAATACATAAATGTAATTTTTAAAAAGTAATGAGAGGGACAAGATGTGGTAAAGTTAAGTCTTGAATAGAATCTTACAAATAACATAGATCACTTTATTTTGCAGAAAGATTCTCAGGCCCACATTAATACTGTGATTTGAGTCTAAATTTTGTTTTATGTATCATGAAAGTATACAATACATATATAGATTACATATATACACACTATAATAAACTTTAAGTACTTTTAAATTTTTAAAATTGAATAGACTAATTTTTTTTTTAATTGGAGATACATTGGAGTACAAAAGGGGGGGGGGGAACTACATGCCTCCACCCAAAGAAAATTGTCTTATTAAAAACCTAACATTTTCTCCTAGTCTCTTTCCTTTGAGTATTTATTCCCCAAAATGCATTCATATCATATCTCATTTTAATGTGTCATGCCACTGTGTAATGTAGAAACTAGCATGTAAAATAATTATCATTATCATTCAAGTTAATAATTATCATTCAAATGTAGAATTATTAAAAGAAATAGAAGGCACTGTGGGATGAAAAAGATTTCTTTTAGTGAAAATCATCTCTGAAATTAATTTGTTTCGGATTGAGCCTTTCACAGCAAATTCACACCTCCTCTCAAAGTACTTTAATTTCTGTACTTTTTAAATTTGAACAGACTAAACAGTAAGGATAGGTCAGTTGGTGGAGCTTTTGCCTTGTAAGCAAAAGGATACCGGGAATATCCATGATAAAAAGGAGGAAAAGATCTGCAAGGAGTTGGGGGAAGGGCTGAAAATTGTAGGGCCAGCTAGCCTGGAGTGTGTAATGCAGATGCTAGAAGGCAGGCTTTGCCTCAACAAAGTGGAGAGAGAACAGACCCCTGAAAGTTGTCCTCTGCTCTCCACAAGAACACTGTGACATGTGTACCTGGCCCCAACACACAGTCATAATAGATTCTAACAATCACATCCAGTTAACAAATAATACTTACCGTTGTCTGTCACTTCATTGTTTGTAATGTCCTCAGTCTTGGAATAACTTCTTATATTGATGCCAGTAAGTTTACTTAGAAATGAAAGTTCAGATTTTAAATGTCCAAGCTGACTTTTCAGGTCTTCCAAGGATTCCCATCCCTCAGAATCTGACTGGGGAAATTTTTTAAAAGATTTCCTGCAAAACAAATATAAGAAATAGTTACTTGACAACTAGGAAGTGTTTTTACCCTCTATATAAATTTACCTCTAGGTTCTATCCCTAGTACTGGAGGTGGGGCTTGGAGAGATGGCTCAGTGGCTTAAGAGCACTGGCTGTTCTTCCAGAAGACCCCCTTTTGACTTCCAGCACCCACATGGTGGCTTACAAGTCTGTAACTCCAGTTCCAGAGGCGCTCATGTCCTGTTCTGGCCTCTAGTGGGCAGTAGGCACACATGTAGCACACAGACATACAAGAAATCAGAACAGGGACATTCTGAAGCTTTTTGAGCTTAGGGAGTTCCAAGTAAAATGGTGGCCTATAGCTGACCTGGTGAAGGAGAGTGTCGTGGTAAGAAAAAAAATAGGCTCTACTCAAGAGAGAGAGAGGGGGAGGGGAGAGAACACTTCCAGAAATTCAGGAAAATGGTGGTAACAGGAAATCATATTAAATAAGCCAAAAAGACAAATGCTTTTCTCTCACCCAGATTTAAAGTTCTAGTTCTCCGTCCTGTGTGCATGTACGTGCTGTGTGTATGTGTTTATATGTGAATATAGGTCATGAAACTGGAAAGAGGATCGTAAGAGGGGAAGAAGTCTTTAAAGGGTTCAGGAGGAATAAATATGGTAATGCAGTTTGTGAGGGGGGGAAGCAGAAGGTGGGACCTACAGGAGGAAGAAGAGGACCAGCTTTGGAGGATGCTGAAAAAGAATGGATGGGAACAAAAGACAACGGCATGCGTGCGCGCGCACGCACGCATGCGCACACCCACACACACACACACACACACACACACACACACACACACGAAGATGCCATGGTGAAATCAACTACTTTGTATGCTAACTGGAAAAAAAATTAAAGAGAAGGAATATACCTTATTACTTCTAGTCAATATAACAGTGGAATCAATTGGGTAAAAGAAATTTTAGCAAGAAAAAACCTGAAGGAGAAGGAGCTTACCAAATCGAGATCACTGAGCCAATAGCAAAGCCAGGATTTGAAGGCATGCAATTTCAGAATCAGTGTGTGGACGATATAACTAAACAAATTTGTTACAATTTTCCAGCTGCCAATCCAGGCAACCATTAAGATCACTTTAAAAGTATCTTGGAGGATTGGCTGGTTGACTCTGCACATAAAAGTACTTGTTGTACGGGCACTGGAATTTTATCCCTATTGGAAGGAGAGAACCGACCCTTGAAGGTGTCCTATATATTCACACACAACACACATGAATTATAATTTAAAAAATTAATCTCAATCTTCCTTCACCACAGTGAGAAAACTTTCACATTAAATCCACACACTGACATCATTGACATTTAATGCCTTCCCTAATCTAAGTTCTTTTAACTTTGAACTCCATTACTGAGGAATCTATATAAATAATCTACTATATCATACTGGGCTTATATTGACATCTTGTGGTGAGGAAAAGAAACTACTTTTCCCTGTGGCATGACAAAGTGCTTCTCAAACTTTTGTTTTGGTTTGGTTTGGTTTGGTTTGGTTTGGTTTGGTTTTCTTGAGAAAGGGTTTCTCTGTTTAATGGCCCTGGCTGTCCTGGAACTCACTTTCAGACCAGGCTGGCCTCAAACTCAGAGATCTGCCTGCCTTTGCTTCCTGAGTGCTGGGACAAAAGGTCACTGCCAGGCTTCTGCTTCTCAAACTTTTAAGAATGCATACAAAGGATATAGGGACAGGCTGTCTTGACAAAATGCAAATTCTAATTCAGGAAGTGGAGGTAGAGTCAGCCTGATGGCATCACCAACTCATAGGTAATCCTAATGCTTCCAATATGTGGGTGACATTCTTGTTTGTGGAAGAGTGTATATAGGCCAGTGCACAATTCTCTTTTTCTTTTATCAGTTACAACTTTCTCCTATTTGATTTTTTTAAGATCCTCTCCACATTTTCCTGCACTCCAAAGGTTCTTTTCTGCGCAGGAAAAGCTCAATATCTGCAGCCTTCCAAATTATAGCTAATAAAAATAAAGATAGTTTGTTTTCATGTTTAAGATATAAATTACTGTTAGTTCCAGCCTCCCTTCTTCTCTTTGACTTGAGGAGAATGCTTGAACTTTGTATTTTTCTAGGACCTTACTTAGGTAAGCTATTTAACTCTGATACTCAGGTTCATTACCTTTAAATAGGTGTTAACAGCAGAGGATTGTCACGCTTTCCTACAGACATTATTAACCACACGTCAATTTATGTCACCTAAGCTATATTTCAGACGTCATTTCTGTCATTAACTATACCACCACCACCACCACCAGTTTGAAGTGAAGCTGGATGAATTCCTGACCTCCAGAGTAAGAATGTCTCCCAAACTATGAAAACAGGCGGTGATGGTGCATGCCTTTAATCCCAGCACTCGGGAGGCAGAGGCAGGAAGATCTCTGTGAGTTCGAGGCCAGATCTACAGAGCTAGTTCCAGGACAGGCTCCAAAGCTACAGAGAAACACAGTCTAATAAACAAACAAACACATACCCAACTATGAAAATAGCCCAGCTACATACTGTTTCCCGAAGGTGAGACTACTTGCTTAAAGAAAAGCAGGACTGGCAGAAAGGGTAAGGGAGAAAAAAAAAAAAAAAAAAAAAAAAAAGCAGGACTCCCTCGTTGATTCTCATCAACCGGGCAAAACAACCCTTAAGAAAACTACTTTCTGCTGATTACAACCAAGCCCATGACAGGCAAACGCAGTACTCACTCAGGTCACTGTCCTCACTGAACCTATACTGATTTGATTCAAGTTCACACCTGGGGAGCGGGGTAGGGCGGGGGGTAGGTCTCCCATTGCACTGTTCTGCACCCGGCGAGCCGCGAGTGGGAGCCCCGAGCTGCCAGGAGGCTGGCAGGTCCGCCGGGTGCTACGATGCGTGGGCCCGAGGGGTGGACAGGAGCCACGTACCGAGCTCCAGACGTCTTCCTCCAGGGCTTGGACAGCATACTGCACTCCCGCTGCAGCGCCGCGACCTCCGCCTCCAAGGCGCGCAGTTCGCGGGTCTCAGGATCCATGGCACCCCGCGACTAGCACTGCGGCAAAAGCCGCCGCCCACAGCTCTGGCAGAGCGCCTGGCTGGCCCGGCGTTTGAAGCTGCGCGCGCTCCGGCGCGGACCATCCGGAGCTCGGGAGAGGGGGAGATGCCTCCCGGCGCGGACCATTCAGAGCTCGGGGGGGGGAGATGCCTCCCGGCGCGGACCATTCAGAACTCGGGGGGGGGAGATGCCTCCCGGAGCGGACCATTCCGAGCTGGGGGGGGGAGATGCCTCCCGGAGCGGACCATTCCGAGCTGGGGGGGGGAGATGCCTCCCGGCGCGGACCATTCAGAGCTCGGGGGGGGGGAGGCTGCCTCCCGGAGCGGACCATTCAGAGCTCGGGGGGGGGGAGGCTGCTTCTGCAACGCGTGCCCGCCCCACCCTCCCTCGGAACGTTGCGCAGCCCGACCTCTGAGAGTTGTTTCATTCCAAATGAAAGCCACGCTCCAACAGCCTCACCCCCCACCTCAACTGCCTTTGAGCCCCGCGAACCCTTACGTCACTGAGGGGGCGGTCTCGGGGAGCACGAGGGAAAGAGTCTCTTTATTTTTGTTCCGCTTCCCCACTTCCGCCTACTTGGCCCGGAAGTCGGGGTCACGTGACGGCATGTCTTTTCTGTAGGAATTACGGATTTTTTTTCCCCCTTCGGCTCTATGACAGACCTGGGAGAGAAGGTAGCGGAACGTTAACTGGAACGAAGGCAGGAGAAATAAAGAGCCCTCGGGAACTGCGTGGAGTCGGAACCTCAGGAGACTGGGTTGGGAACCCTGTGGGAAAGGAAGGAGGTGCGCCTGCTGGCACGTGTTATTAGATGCCGGGGGCTGCTCTGCGTTAGCGCTGGCGGGCAGCGTCCCGAGGAGTGTGTGTGCGTGAGAAGTGACGGGCTGTTGGGTCTAACCTCTCCTCGCTCCTAACTTCTCGGAGGATGGGGCGGAGGCTGCCCAGAAGGGGTCTCTGTCAGACTGCAGGCCTTGCGCTCCTGCCCGCTGTTTCCTGATCTCGCTTGGAAGGAGTCAGCCAGCTTTTGAGGAAGGGCTGAAAGAGTTGAGCATCTGCTGAGAACTAAACGAGATGGAGGGACCTCTCGTAAACTTCCCCAGCAACCTTGGTAGTCTACAGTGTTGACACTTCCAGGTTCTGAAATCAGACCTGATCGTGGAAACACCCTGGTGTTTTCTAAGTGACGCTGGGAAAAGTCTTAACCTCTCCTGGCCTTCGGAACAGTGAGAGTGGGAATAATATTTTAGGTATAACATTAGTTGCCCTCTTCGTGCCTCAACAGCGTTTTGGGGACATTTGTATTATGCCACTCGGTTGTAGTTTGCAGACTTTACCTCTAACTATGGAGCTACAGGATGAAGATATTTTTAGCCTTTAGCTTACTATTTTGTTATTATCTGTTAAAGTAAAAATGAATGTACAGCCAGGCAGTGGTGACCCATGCCTTAAATTCCAGAACTCCGGAGGCAGAGGCAGGAGGATCTTTTTGAATAGAGGCCAGCCTGGTCTACAGAGAGAGAGTCCCAGTACTACAAAGAGAAACCCTGTTTTGGAAAAACTTAAAAAAAAAAAAAATGTACAAACTAATCACGGTGGGTGGGAGGGTGTGGGAACTGGACACCCAATACTGTGAATAAGAAAATGAAAAGCATAAGCTATGGTTGTAACAGTTGTGATTGTTTACAGAAAATATCGGTGTGTGTGTGCTTCAGGTAGGTGCAGTTCCAAAGATCATTAATTGAGAATGTGATTGTCGGGCCTTTGTAAAATTTCCAGTTATAAAATCTGAAGCAATACAAATAATGAGGTGTAGTTCCAGACCAGATTGGCATAGAAGTTGCAGGGGAAAGAGTTGTGTTGCATTTGTGAGAAACTATTAAGTATTTTTCTACACAAAAATTACCTTTCCAGATAGATGCCCAGCATTCACGAAACCCAACAGAGAAATGAAGCGCCTTTTTGTTGGTGGTCTTGGACAAGGCATTTCCGAGACAGATCTACAAAATCAATTTAGCAGATTTGGAGAAGTCTCTGATGTAGAAATCATCACTCGGAAAGATGACCAAGGTAAATCTATAATCATTGACTGGATATGTACCAACTCAGGGCAGGTATTATAGAAGAAAGCAACTGTAGAGCTGAATATTAGCACTAATTGTTGAAAATGCTATATGTTGTCCTGGAGAATTGCATATGAATATGAATTTTGAAACCAGAAAAATTATGAAACATTTGACTTTCCAAAGCATCTTTACTTTGAATTTTAGTGCTCAACATTACATATCTTGTTAAATAGAATGTCACTAACATACAGTCAAGGTGTGTCTTAACTGATTACTTAAGGATTTTTTTCTTATTCATTTTATTTTGAAATACTTTGTGTATATAAAAATTCAGTCTTTGATTTGTTGTGGCAAAAAATATTTCAAAAAATAATTATTTACGAACTCACTTTTTAAACTTGGAAAGCTTTTTAAGGCTGTATGTGGTAGTACACACCTATGATCCTAGCACTCAGGAAGGAGGCCGAGGCATGCAGATTCTGAGTTCAAGGCCAGTCAGTCATCTCATTAAAAACAAATAACAAAAAACTACTGAAATTTACATTCCTCTGGATAAGATTTTAAATCAGCCAAATTTTCTTTTTTTAGGAAATTCACAGAAAGTCTTTGCCTATGTTAACATCAAAATAACAGAAGCAGACCTGAAAAAATGTAAGCTCATCATGTTCTTTTTATTCTATTTGTCAGTGTGGTTGTGTAACTGAAGTGTCTTTGGTTCCCTGTCTAAGCCTTACTTGTCACTTAAGAGTGGTACAGATTGACAACCATGAGTAAGAGAATTCTGAGGCCCTACACGTCATGTTTCAATTCATTGATTTAGTGTCAGAAGACCAAGTATCACGTGCTGATAGGTTTGCTCAGAAACTACTATTTTCAAATAATTTGAACAAAGAACTAAACTTCCATAGAAATTGCTTATTATACTTACCCACTGAGTATTAGGCCACATTTTCTTGGGCAGCTAATTCTTTGTCTTTAAGACCTATTATGAAAGGACATTAGAATATGACCATGTCAGGCCATATCTTTGAAACTGTGATCTCTCTTATTATGAGATTGGTAAAGATAAGGGTAAATATTAGCCTTCAGTGATTAAAATGGGGGAGATGATTTATTATTCTGTAGAGGCAGTTAATGTGTTCTAATTTCTTGGAAGTCAAAAAAAGAAGGCACTGACAAGCAAGTAAAGGAATGTGCCATTAGAGAAAATAATCAGTCTTTTACAATTATATTTGCAAAAAGGTTATTTTTGGTGAGAGTATATATATAAGGTAGTTTATTTAAACTTGTAAGTCCAGTAAATGAAAAGATACAGTGCCTTACCTCATAATGTTACTGTAAGGATATTTGTACATACTGAAATATCTACTATATGGAAATTTTTTTTAGTGGTTACATTAAGAAAGCTGACAACAGATATTAGAAAAATCAAATAGTAGGGCACAACAATTGAAGCACAGTTCAGTCACTAGCTAATGTGTGTGCATGCTTTGCAGTGATAACTAGATGATCTGAAAAGGTTAAAATGCTGTAAGATCCAAAAATGTGCTCTAATTCACCCAGAAAATATTTCATTGTTTCTTTGCAATGTGGATAATAACAAAATAGCAAATAACTATTTATTCGCTAGAAATTCCTGAAATGAGCCTCTAAAGTTTTGGTTTGAAGTTTATATATTATTTTCTCTGTTAGTCTTCAAGTAATTGAGAGAAAGAAACATCCAAGCTGGGACTGAAGGAATTCCCCAATAGTTAAGAATGTTTGCCGCTGTTGCAGAGGACCCAAGTTCACTTCCTAGTACCCATATGGGTGGCTTACATCAACCTCTAACTCCAGGTCCAGGAGATTTGAGGCCTTCCTTTGATCTTCTTGGGTATTCACACACAAAACAAGCATAGTAACATACATGCTCACACATGGGATAAAATGCATGAAATAAAAATAGATCTTTTTTTAAAAGAGGGGGGAGAAAACTGCAAACTGGTCAGACTTAGACAGGAAGCCTAGGTTCTCTCTGGTTCATTTTTCGTTGTAGGTATCTCTTTGTGACAAATAAGCCTATTTTTCTTAATTCTAAGTAATTAAGGAAAAGTGCTGAAATATAGTTTTGCATTGCAGTGAATTTGGCAATTCTTTACTATATAGGTATGTCTATTTTAAACAAAACAAAATGGAAAGGTGGAACCCTACAAATTCAGCTAGCAAAAGAAAGCTTTTTACACAGGTAAGATTTGCCCCGTGTGTATTTAAACCCAGTTTATTTATAGTATAATTGCTTTTATAAAATTTGCCTGATTTGAATTTATTAAGTAATATATTACTAGTTATCATGATTAGTTTCACGGCTTGATGCAAGCTAGATTCCTGGGAAGAGAAGAGAATTTAATGTAGTGTTGTCTACATCGGGTTGGCGTGGAGGTTGTTTGTGGCAGGTTGTCTTTGTTTCTTTCACTGATCTGGGAAGTCCTAGTCTGAAAGTGAATGGTACCATTCCCCAGTTTGGAGCATTAGACTGTATAAGTAGAGAAATGTAGTTGAGGACTATGTATGTGTTCATTTATTCTCTCTGCTCTTTACTGTGAATGAGACAAGTTGTCAGGTTCCTGCCTTTATTACCCTGCAGTGGACTATAGTGGACTATAACCCAGAATTGTGATCTAAACATTTCTCCCCTAGGTCACTTTTTATGTGGGACATTTTATCATAACAACAGAAGTGAAAGCAGGACACTTGCAAGTTCTTACCTTGCAAGTAGAGCTGAAGTTTTCTCCACCCTCCTTATATTCCAAGCCACACAGAAAGAGAATTAATTGCGGTTACATGTGCATGTGTATTGCATGTGTATGTATTTCTTTGTTTTTCCTTTCTAATACAATCTTCTGTGGTTTTCCCCCTTTTGTAACAACTATTGGTATATCAGAAGTGACTGTTACCACAGTGTCTCTTCACACTGAAGGGCATTTAAACTATTTCTACCTCTTGCTATCTGTAGATGATCCATGAGGATGTCTCAAATATGAAAGTGTTTCTACAGGGTTTATGCCAAAAGGTGATGTTACCCGAATCTTAGAGTTATGGTATTACAGATCATACTGAATTACACATGTTGATTTTGACTGTTAAATGCAGTGTCATACAATAAAGAGAGAGAAAAATGATATATACATATGAGACCCTGTCTTACTTTTCTGTTGCCATGATAATGCATTTAATTTGGGAGCTCATGATACCAGAGGGTTAGAGCATGACCAGGCATGGCAGTAGGCAGGGAAACTTAGTGCTGGAGCAGTAGGTGAGAGCTTCCACCTTGTTTACAAGCATGAGGCTGAGAGACAACTAACTGGGAGTGACTTGGGCTTTTGAAATCTTCAGGTCCATTCCCATAGACAAACTTCCTTCAACAAGGAAACAATTCCTAAGCCTTCCCAAACAGTTCACAACTGGAGAACAGCTGTTCAAATATGAGCCTATGAAGGCACCATTCTCAGAGACATAATAATTCTGCATGTGATTTCAGATCAATATTATAAAACAACAATTACAGTTTTTGTAGTCAAAAAGCTAATTTTTCAGAGGGGAAAGATATTTTTTCAGAGGGAAAAGATTTTACTCATTTGGGAATTTTCAGAATGGAAACATTTAAGAATGTGGATGAAAGAGTTGGATATGTAGTCATGATAGATTGTTTAGCCTGCATGATTTGACATCAGCCTGACGTAATAAATAAAAATACAACAGAGTATATGATTATATACTATATAACAAAATAAATTAAATAGAGCATATCAGAGGAGCTATGGTTTGTGGTCCCTTAATACCATGAAGGAGAGCAGAGGCAGCTCCTGTTACAGAGCACGTGAGTGGGAGAGTGCATTGTGCTTCTAAATAGAATGGAAGTTGATACAGACAAGCCTTAACAAAATGTGGAATTAAAAAAATAATATGATTTGTTTCTGTTTCCAATGTTTTGTGTGTTTAGAAAATAGTATAGGTAATTATGCTATTAAAGAAGTGTTTTATTTGGCTTTTAATACTCTAATGATAGTTTGGTGCTCACTTAGGGTTACCTGAATGATACCCATAAACAATTTTTCATGGCTGATTTGGTTTTACTTACTTACCCTTCAATTCAGATTAGCCCAAGAAAGAGAAGAAGCAAAAGCAAAGAAAGAAAAATCAACCACTGTAAATACCAGCTTATTGGAAAAGATGGGAGGAGTGGATTTCCATATGAAAGCTGTTCCTGGAACAGAGGTACCAGGACATAAAGTGAGTCTCCTTCAGTAGAATGAGCCTCTTAGTCTTCTGAGACCTCATGTTTATAGGCGTGACATCCACTTTGGGGCAGTTAACATATAGGTTGGGGTTTTACTTCTTTGTTTTTAATTTTCAACATGCATTTATAAGTCTTTAATGGGCACAGCTTTCCCACACTTTATATATATAGAGAGCAGGTGGGGACTCTTCCTAAGGACAAGATTGCTTTTTTTTTCCTTCAGAACTATTTGTGTTTTTATTGTTAACTATTGTTTTGGGATTCCATATATGCATATAATTATTTTGATCAAATGTATTTCTTATTCCTTCTCCAATTCTCTCTTAACCCCACTACTACTTTGCCCCTATTGTAATTTGTTATTTTTTTTAAACCCACCGAATCCACTTAATACTTACCTGTATGTGCATGGGTTTAGGGCCCCACTACTAGAGCTTTGGTGGCATGTACCCAAAGAAAACTTAACTCTTCCTCTCCTAAGACCCTTCCATTGCCAATTGCTTCTCAGCTAGGGGTGGGACTTCTTGAGCCCTTACTCCATCCTTGCTGGGATTTTGGCTGGCTTGATGGCATACAGATCTTACACATGCCATCACAATGGCTGTTCCCTCCATCCCTCTTTCTTTTCTTGCTTTTTTTCTAGACAGGGTTTCCTGTATCCCGAGCTGGCCTCAGACTTAATAATTATCTGGGGATGATCTTGAGCTTCTACCTCTACTTCCTGAGTGCTGGGATTACAGGTGTGTCTCACTATATCCAGATCATGAGGTGCTAGGGATAGTACTCAGGGCTTTGTGTATGCTAGGCAAACACCCTGCCAAATGAGCTACATCCCAGACCATGACCACATTTTAACAGGGTGTGTGTGTGTGTTTAAAATAATGTCCATGATAAAGTTGGAATTTTCTTTCTGTTTCCTCATGCTTTTCTTCTTTGAGACCTTTTATTGTCAAAAACTAAACTCTACAGTACTAATAGCCCTTTGTGAGTTCAACTTAAAAATTATATTTATGTATTATTATTTTGTTTATATTTATGAAAATTACAAGTCTTTTTGTTGTTGTTGTTGTAGAATTGGGTTGTGAGTAAATTTGGAAGAGTCTTACCTGTTCTTCACCTTAAGAGTCAACATAAACATAAAATATCCTTTGGTCAGCATTTCACAGTGATTATTATTTCCCAGAGTAATGGCAAAATATCTTTAAAGTTTCCCTGCACCCATCAATAAATTTTTAATTGTTTCATCATGTTGCCTCTTTCTCTCAAGGTAAGCTCTAATTCTTCTATGTATATAAAGCACATTGAAAATAATGAGTGATATGCTGTTTTATGCAGTTAAGTGATAAGACTGATGATTGCCAAGGAAACAGTTTCATTTGTTAATGTATAAATCTTATTACAAGCTCAACATGGTGGCACATGAATTTAATCCAAGCACTCAGGAAGCTGAGGCAGACATCTCTGTGAATTCATGTCTAGCCTGGTCTACATGGCGAGTTCCAGCCAACCTGGGCTATGTAGTAAGATTCTGTCTCTAAAAAAAAAAAAAACTTATTACATACAGATTCACAAGCCATTGCTAATGGAGCAATGCAAGAATAGAGATTTTGGGGCTGTTGTTAAAGAAGACTTAGGAGAAATCGAGGTAGTTTTATAACTGATAGTGTAAAGTACTTCTAAAAAGAAGATATTAGATAAAAATAGGCAGTAAGCAAACAAAAGAAAGTATATGGAGAAGTAGTGTGGAATCCAGGGTGAGCACATTCTGATGTCTATTCCATGAAGTCAATTATCTGAGACATTAAAAAGCAGGCATACTGGGCTTCTGTGCAGAGGGTATGTGTTATACATCAGAAAGTTTGCTGTAATATTTATCATCCAAATAATTTCTCTCAGCTGATAGTGGCGGTGCTTGATTTTAGCTTTGGATATGTTAGATTTCAGTTTCATAGACCATAGAAGCTTACTGTGTGGAGTCCTCATTTAGTTTGATGGGAAATTGAAGTAGATGAAATAAAGGATTTGTTAACTAAACACATTTCCTGTTTCACCCTAATACCTGGTGCTTTTGCTTTTTCCTTGACTCTGAGTAACATTATGAAATATGATCCATCAAAATACTGCCACAACCTAAAAAAGATAGCGGAGAATTTGACAAAAACCATTCCCATAACCGACCTTACTTGGGAATTGGAAGGAGGCAATGACCCTATGAGTAAGAAACGTCGAGGAGAGTTTTCTGACTTTGATTTCCCTCCCCAGAAGATTAAGAAAGTGCAGAAGAGCAGGGGTCCAATGGAGTCCAAGGATTCTGATAATAGTCTAAGGACTAAGGAGATGATGGAAAGTAATAAATCAACACAGTCAAAGACTGTACACAAGAAAGCCTCTAGTACTGTTATGCCTTCTAAATCACTCCTTGTGTCCCCTTCTAATATTCCGAAACCTAATCATGTTGTTTTTCCTACTTCTGACTTTGAAATTATCCGGAATAAAAGTAGCATGTCTGATAATGACATTGACTCTGAAGATGAATTAAAACTAATGATTGCAAAAGAGGAAAAGTTACAGAAAACTAGGCATCCCTTAGTAAATGAATCTGAAAATGAGCCTTTTGAAGTTGTAAAGGATGATTTTAAGTCAGATATTCACAAACTTCATTCTTCAACCAATTTAGGAAATGACTATGGATATGACTCAAGTGATACAGATGAAATTATAGCAATGAAAAAAAACATTGCTAAGGTCAAAAACGATACAGAATATTTACAACCAGAACATCCTATAAGCAAGAAAAGTTCTTTTAAAAAGACAAAGTCTTCTAATGATTGTGTTAAAGCACAAAAAACCAAGAGCAAGGAAGAATCAGCGCTAGGTCATGGAGTAAAGTTTCCGAATCCCAAATTTTCACCCGACTCCAATGTCAGTGACAGTGAAGAGTCTGAGGAAGATGAAGAGTATAAAGCCTTGATGAAGAACTGTCCCCGGTTGAATCTCACTTTGGCTGATTTGGAACAGTTGGCTGGCAGTCATTGGAAGGTTCCAGGAAAAGATAATGAGAGTGATGACCCAGAAAACACCAATCACTGTATATTTGACACAAATTCCAAGATTCCTAAGACTTCCTATGACCTGTACAATGGCCGACAGTGCATTTGTCCTGAGGAGATTGTAGCCTCCCTTTTAGAGGAAGAGGACACTTACAGCAAACAAAAACCAGAAGAAAACACCTTAAAGCCAAAATTCCAGGCCTTCAAGGGAATAGGCAGTCTCTATGCAAAAGAATCAGTGGACAAAACTTTGAAAGAGACTGTTGCCTTTAATAATATCAATAAACATCAGAGTTCCTTGAAACATGAAGATCCTAATAGAATTTTTATAGAAAATGGATCCAAGTGTGCTAATGGCTCATCAAGCAAACTGACTTCATGCCAACCTGATAAGAAGGTGAACAGCTCAAACCATATTCAGCCTCCAAAGAGACTGAATACTGTTGAGAGCCAGAGCCATGAAGTAGTGACCTCTACTAGTTTTGACAAGGAAAGTAAAAATCCTCTCTCTTGCCTGTTGCCATTAAAAGGTAAAAAGTCCTTAAGTCTTGGTGCAAAGAGTCACAAGGTAGACTGTGACAGAGACACTTGCCATCGGCCTGAAAGTAGAAAAGCTTCAGAGAAAGAGGGCACTGATTCAAGCAACATCACATCTCTTGAGAAACCACGGAAAGTGTGTCTCAGGGAAGACTCTCAGAAAAGTACAGCGGGTTTCTCACTTTCTGTTAGTAATGCATCATGTGTGAGTGCTAAGGATAAACATGCTGAAGACAACCAGAAGCGACTAGCAGCCTTGGCAGTGTGGCAGAAAGCTAGAGAAGTGCAGAAGAAACTGGTGCACAGTGCATTGGCAAATTTGGTGAGTGCATTTACAGCCTATGGATTTCATAAGAATATCCTCAAGGTCCAGATTTTCCTTCCTGTGAAGGTAGATGTGTTTTTACAGAGCTCATTGTCTTCACATTCACTACACAATTTTTATCCTTGTGGTAAAAGTTTATATCACCTGTGCTACTTAGTTTATACTAGAAGGATACAAAATTAAATTGATAATAAAGTTATCTTACTATATATAGTTTGTGTAGTGATCAGCAAGAGTTAAATCTCGATGGCATTTACAGTAAGGAGCCTTGTTCATTTCTCCAGCAATGAAGTCCACTTTTAAGTGCTTGATTCACAGAATAAGGGTTAAATGCTCATGCAGCTCCACATGCAGCCATTGATGCATGGAATGGTGAGCAGGCAGCCACAATCTCTTGAAACACCAAGTCGGTTAGGTTTCCTCAACCCATAGTAATGTGAAAGGAGTAGAAGGAATTTTACTTATGTGGAAAAGCAGTGAGGAGGGGGAAAGATCTTACTGCAAAAGGGAGCCATTTGCCTAAAAGTAAATTGTTTTTTCATGACACTATTATTTATAGAAATGAAGCAGCAGCTGGGAGTTGGTAGTGCCCACCTTTAATCCCAGGTCTTGGGAGCAGAGGCAGATGCATCTCTGTGAGTTTGAAGCCAACCTGGTCTACAGAGTGAGTTCCAGGACAGCCAAGGGTACAGAGAAACCCTGTCTCAGGAAAAAACAAAACAAAACAAAACAAAAAAAAAAAAAAAAAAAAAAGAAAAAGAAAAAAGAAAAAAGAAACGAAGCAGCGGTGATTAGGAGGGATGAATTATGCAGAGGGTGGAACTTAATTTCTAAAGCTGTGAAAAACTGAAGAATTTCAATCAAGGCATTGAAGATTAATTGTATACATTTCATTTTGTCTTTTTTTTTTTTTTTTTTTTTTTTAACTTTTGGGTTTTTTGCTCTGTGTAGCCCTAGCTGTCCTAGAACTCACTTCATCGATCATGCTGTTCTTGAACTCATGTAGATCAACCTGCCTCTGCCTCCTGACAATGGAACTAAAGGCGTGTGTTGCTATACCTGGCTAGTTGTGTACATTTTGGAATAGGAGTTGGCATTTTACAATACACAGAACATCCAGCCCAAATAGTTTTTAACACACAACAAAGATTATCTGTGACCTGTACTGTCTAAAATGTTTGAACCGCTGCAGATAAAGCTTGTTCTAGTGTTTTAGAGATCCTTCAGGCCATGACATAAACAATAAATACAGTGGAGTCAAATCTGGAATCAAGGAGAACTTTTAGACGTCAAGGACCACAACCACAGCAATGGTGGTTCTTAAAGATACCAAGATCAAATTAGTAGAGTTTGGAGGTTACTGGATTTAGAGAGAAAGGAAGCCTGAGTTTCTGCTTTGGAAAAACAGCAGATGATAATGGTATTCCCCGAATAAGGATCGAAGGATAAATGAAGGTATACAGTTGACTGTCTTGAAATGTGATGATGCTTGTGTTTCACTAGGATGGTCATCCAGAGAACAAAAAAACACACATTGTCTTTGCTTCTGATAACGAAAGTGAAACGGAAGAGACATCCAGTCATGAACAAAATTGTTCAGGAAAGGAGGGGGAGAAGGTAAGGTCTTCCAAATGTTAATCTACTTTGCAGATACCACCCCCTTGTTTTTTTGTTGTTGTTGTTGTTTTTTTTTTTTTTTTTTTTGTTTTTGTTTTGTTTTGTGGTACAAATGCTGTGTAGCCTAGGCTGCCTTTGAACTTTGGAAAGTTCTATATCAGTCTGATACTATAATGTGTACCAACACACCAACTGTAAAGTCTGTGGTATAACAAGAGCTCTACACAACTAAAACTTGTGCATAAAATCCTAGGGACTGCAGTGAGATAGTTCCAGAGTTGCCCAAGCAACTATACCCTGAGATGTCATGGGTTTTGGAGGTTTTACTTACCATGAAACTGTTTGGTACCTCATGCAAAGTCATATCAGTATTCATGCTAGAATGTAGGGGGTGGGGTAATTATACCTCAAATCCAAGTGGCAACAAGGAGTGTGTGGATTAATGATCCGGGAGTCCAGTTACCTATTCCTGAATCAGGAGTTTTTATCTGGCCCACCACATACTTGTCCTTGTACAGGCATGTACCTTGTTGGATTTTATTTTATCTATTATCTATCTATCTATCTGTTTATTTTCAAGACAAGGTTTCTCTGTGTGTCCCTGGCTGTCCTAGAACTCTCTGTAGACCAGACTGGTCTTGAACTCACCACCTGTCTCTGACTTCCCAGTTCTGGGATTAAAGGCGTGAGCCACCACTGTTGGTTTTTAAATGTATGGTAAGATTACATTAGGAGGAAAATGGTAATTATCTCAGTTTAATAAGCATTTCTCTTTTAATCTGCATAACAGGAGTCTGTGGTTAAAGCATCTGGGAAGTTGTTTGACAGCAGTGATGATGAAGAATCAGATTCCAAAGAGGACAGCACCAGGTTTAGCATTAAACCTCAGTTTGAGGGCAGAGCTGGCCAGAAGGTTAGTGAAGACTGGAAATGGAAACAGTTGTAGCATATTTAAGATTTGAAAGTAGTCCTTAACTGCAGTTAAGGAAAGGGTGCAGCTCCAATGTGGGGTAATTTTTGTGGGGGTGAATCTTGTCTCACCTCTTATTGGTTGATAGTCACTGCAGTTGTGCAGATGGTTATATGAATTTCTTAGTATACTTAGAGATTTTTTCAAAATGTGCTTATCATAACAGTGTTTCTTTCCATGTAGCTCATGGATTTACAGTCTCATTTTGGAAGTGATGAGAGATTCCGAATGGACTCTAGATTTTTAGAGAGTGACAGTGAAGAGGAACAGAAAGGTAACTATTTCACTGACACAAACAGTACTGCTGTCAAAGCTAGGGATGTGAGAAACACCTGGTGTTTCTCCTTCATTTAACACCGAGAGAAACACTACTCTAAAATGAATTGAGTTTGTAGTTAGTTGTATACTTAATAAGTGTTAAGTTTCCTTATATGTATACTTTTAAAATAATCTGTCCTTAAGATTTTATTTACTATATATAAAGCATTCTGTTTCCATTTTGTGGAATAATTTGAGGAGTTTTGGTATTAGCTCTTTGAAAGTCTGGTGGAATTCTCTGCTGAAACAGCCCTGGGCTGTTTTTGGTTGGGAGACCTAATGACTTAGGGGTTATAAGCCCATTTAAAATGTTTATCTGAACTTGATTAACTTTGTTAAGTGATATCTATCAAGAAAATTACCTATTTCTTTTGGATTTTCCATTTTGTAGAGTAGGTTTTTGAAGTATGACCTAATGATTCTTTGGATTTCTGTGTTTGTTGTATTTCCTTTTCATTTCTGATTTTATTAATTGGATATTCTCTCCCTTTTAGTTTGGATATGCAGTTTGTTTATCTTGTTGATTTCTCAAGAACCAATTCCTCTGTGATTTTGTTGAAAATAGTTTATGGACCTTTGAGCTAGGATTATTTTCCTTCTACTCCTATTATTCTTAGGTTTAGTCTTTTCATAGTGTCCCAGATTTCCTGTCAGTAATTTTTGTGTCAGTAATTTTTTAGATTCAACATTTTGTTTGATCAATGTATCTTCTACACTTGGCATTCCCTTCCATCTCTTATGTTCTGTTGGTGAAGCTTGCCTCTATAGTTCTTGTTCCCTTACCTGGATTTTTCATTTCCAGAATTCCCTCAATTTTTGTTATCTTCATTGCTTCTTTTTCTATTTTCAGGTCTTGAACAGTTTTGTTTCCTTCAACAATTTGTTTTTTCTTGGCTTTCTTTAAGGACTTTATTCATTTCCTCCAGTTTTTTTTTTTTTTTTTGTATTTTGTGTTAAGCTCTTTATTCTTTAAAACTTTTGACTTGCCACCGAAAGACATTAAATCTAGATTTTATTTTCTCAGTTGTAAACAGTAGTGGGATATTTTGTTTGCTAGTTATGTGATTTCTAAGTTTTTGTGGTAAGAAGTCTTGGAGAGAGAGCAATTAACAAATAGGGTAATTTGTAATTTGGTGTACTTTGAATATATTTGATGATTGAGATTTCTCTAGCAATGAGTGTCATGAGGTTACTGGTTTTTCTTTTTCCTCAGAGTTAAATGAAAATGAAACTAAGGAAGATGAGCTTGCTGCAGAAAAAAAGAAAACATTGAATGTTGTGCAAAGTGTTTTGAATATCAACTTAAACAACCCTACAAGCAAAGGATTAGTAACTGCTAAGAAATTTAAGTATGGCTTATGTTTTGTCCTAGTCATGATATTTTTCGTTGTCATAAATGCCTAGTGAACTTAATTTAAAACTCATTTTTTATTTTGTTTTTTTCATGTGATACTAATGGTCTAACCTAGGGTCTTTTATTTTCCAGTCTGTTGTTTTTCCCCTGAGTTACAGCTTTAGCTCATCTATGTCCTTTATAAGTTACTAGGGAGAACCGTTGTCAACATATGTTAGACTTTCAAAAAATTCCTTTACTTTGATCCAGTGATTCACTTTAAGAAACGAAGGCCAGGCATTATCTTTAATTCAGGTAGGCAGTTCTCTGTGTTCAAGACCAGCTTCCTGTACAGACTAAATTTCAGGACAGCCAGGGCTACACAGAGAAATCCTGGCTCCAAAAGAAACTAATTTTAAATAGTTTCTGTATAACTGGTTTACTAATATGAAGTGATTTTAAATATTAACTATGAAATTGTTAAGCTGTATAAATATAACTACCATGAAAAATTTTAAATATATACTTGAAAGATACACACCATGAATCCAGCTTCTAATTGGTTGTCATCATGTGACTAATTTTCTGTATCTCCTTTAAACTTGTCTTACCTATTGAAATATTTTGTTCAAGTTGTAGATAGTGTGTAATTTTATCTATATATGTGTTTATATTAAAAACTTTTTTTTCTTTTATTTGGCTATTGAAGCAAGATCTCCCTGTGCCACCCAGGCTCGTCTTACATGAGACAGTAGTCTTGCCTTCACTGCAGGAATGTTAGGATTACAACTGTGTACCCATAACATCCAGCTTTAAGATTATTTTTTAAACATGCACTCTCTGTGTGTGTGTGTGTGTGTGTGTGTGTGTGTGTGTGTGTGTGTGTGTGTGTGTAGCTTTGTGTCCCTTTTCCCTTCTTCCATGTGGATCCTGAGGTTCAACTCAAGTCCTTAAGTCATTATAGTAGCAAGTGTCTTTACCCTGTGCGGCATAAAATATTCTTTGGTGTTTGCTTTTTGTTGTTCTTATACAGGGTCTCTATATAGTCCTGGAATTCACAGAAGTATACCTGCCTCTGCTTCCTTAGTGCTGGAATCAAAAGTGTGCGCTACTGCTCCTGGATATAATTTTTAAGGTTAAAAAGGATCCATGAAAACTCAGATCATTTAAAATGCTTATATCAAAATCGTAATTTTTCTCTTTGATTAACATCATTTAGTTTTGTTTTGCCTCCATCTTAGTTTATTTGCCAGTTGCTGGAACAAAAATACCCTGACAAAAACTGTTTAAGGAAAAAGGGATCATTTTACTCAGTTTGAGTTTGCAGTCTGTCATAATGGAAAAGTCTGAGCAGCACGAGTTTAAAGGAGCTGGTTGATTCATACCCATAATCCAATAGAGAGCAGTGCAAGCATCCTGAGGTCAGCTAGCATCCTCCACTATCATAGTTCAGTATCCCATGCTTAGGGAGTGGGCTATCCACAGTGAGTGAGTATTTCCATTCCAGTTAGCTAATAATTGAAACTCACACTCACAGCCCCTAGAGTTTTTGTAGTGATAAATTGTGAATTGCCATTGTTTCAAAATTTATCTCTTCCAACTTTTATTCTTTTTACATAGGGACATTGTACATTATGACCCAACAAAGCATGACCATGCCATTTATGAAAAAAAACAAGAAGATAAAGAAAAAGAAAGGTAAATCTGGGTCCATTTTCCCTTCAAATTCTAATGAAGCTGCTCAGAAAAGCATGTGGATGTTGAAATTTGTGTCATATGTAATTTTTTTTATGTATGGGTATCTTGCCTGTATGTTTGTTTATGTACTGTGTGCATGCCTGTGATGCAGAAGAGTTGTCAGCTCCCTGGAATTGAGTTACATACAGACTGGAGTTACAGACAGTTATGGAGCAGTCATATGGGTGTTAAGAATTGAACCCAATGCTCTTAACTGATGACTCACCTCCCTCATATAATTTTTGCATAATATAAATATTTTTCATCAAGTATTCCAAACTATAAAAACCATTCTTAGGGGCACCATGCACACATGTGTTACACATCCATACAATGCAGGAAAAGCATTCATATATGTAAAAATAAATCTTTAAAAAAAAAATCTTACCGAGCAATTGACTATCGGACTACATTTGACGATTGGACTACAGAAGTTTGCCAACTTGTGCTTTAGATGTTTTCATAGATTTAATGTTTGCTTAGGAACCATTTTTTTAAATTTCGTGTCATTTGCTTCTGAAGATTAAGAATCTTTAAACCCATGGTACCTGTAACAAACAAACAAAAACCTCCTCTCCCTTTTATTTTTACACTTTCCCTTAACACTTTATTTTAAGTAACAAGAAGCCAGAAAATACCTTCTGTGGTTACCTGAATGTCTCTTTAGCTAAATTTCCATGTCATTTTCTACATTACCACACATATCAGTGTTTTTAGAATTCCTCCTCTAAACCCCAGTGCAATTACCCTGATTTTACCAACCCTTAAACCCCCTCAAAGATCATGTGGTTTCAACTAACAGCTGCTTCAAGACCCTTCAGGCTTTTCCATGAACCCCGCTACCATATTTACTAGGTTGATTCTGTGCTCCTGTAATTTCCAAGGGAATTTCACTCCCAGCTCTTTAAAGTATCAAGGACCAATTTAAGTGATTATAAGGTAGTTAAATGACAGTGTTATTGGTAGAGTCAGTTTTCATAGGTTTATCTGTGTGAAATCTAATTTGTCTGACTTATGAAGTATGAACAGTTTGTTTGAGATTAAAATAATTAATAGCCCTCTTGAAGCTCAGGAATGTATGTGGAAGAGGAGGCAGAAGGATTGTTAAGAGCCAGAGGTGATGGATGACTTCAAGGTAGCAGTGTCTTCTAGACACAGCAGGACTGATAAACACTTGAACACTCAGGAGACTGTGCTAACACTCACAAGCCTGCACAGGTTCAAGCCAGATGGTGCCCCAGCCATGAAAGGAAGAAATGAACATGAACTCCCATCCCTAACCACATAGCTGTCTGCAGTTGGTACCTGCTGACAAAAGAAAGAATCGGTTTTCTCCAATGGAGTCTCACTGGGTATTTGAACCACACTTCAGGGCAGGCCCTCTATCTGGGAGTAGATGACCGACATAAAACAAAGGCATTTGTAGCGCCCGCGCTACCATCTGTTCCACGAGTCTGGCAAAAGCCTAGAGATTGAAATAAAGACAAGACAGTGGGTCATTTGTTCAAAGGCAATGTCGGAACGCCAAATGCCATTTATTGAGGGGAAAGAACGGGCTTAAATATTGACTTACAGCACAGTGGAAAAATTACAGGAATTTTAGGCTTAGCTCCTCCCTACGAGGTGTGTGTTTTCACAGATGTGTGTTATCAAAACAGGAAGGGTACCAACAACAGCCTTGGGGCAAGAAGTTCCAGCCAACAGCTTCAGGCTTGCTCAAGGTGCCTCAGGGGTTCATGCAGGGGCCTACAGGCATTAGTATTTTTGTAGATTCTAATTTTTTCATTTCCATTTTTGTGTTTTTGTAGCTGTGTTTCTTTGTTTTTGTTTTGTTTGGTAATGAGAGAAAAAGAACAAAGTTAGGTAGGTAGGGAATTGGGGGAGGGATAATGTGATCAAAGTATAAAGATAGTTAAATAGAACAATCCTGTTCACCTCCATTTTAAATAGTACATTAAGAACTTTTGCTTTTTAGCCAGACAGTGGTGGCGCACGCCTTTAATCCCAGCATTTGGAAGGCAGAAGCAGGTGGATCTCTTGAGTTTGAAGCCAGCTTGGTCTGTGGAGCAAGTCCTAGGACAGCTAGGGCTGTTACACAGAGAAACCCTGTCTCAAAAAAAAACAAAAACAGAACTTGTGGGGTTTTTTGTTTGTTTGTTTGTTTGTTTGTTTGTTTTTTCCTGCTTTTCTATTTGTTTCCTTAAGACAGGGTTTCTCTATGTAACTGCTCTGGCTATTCTGGAACTCACTTTATGGACCAGACTGTCCTTGAACTCACAGAGATCATCTGCCTATAAGTGTTGAAATTAGAGGTGTGCATGCTACCACCATCTGGCATGCTTTTTCTTATATGTACTATATGCAATAGATTCTTAATTGGCAAACATTTTAATCTATTAGCTAAAAGCTAAATATTGTAAACATGCTCTGTTTAAGATCAAACAAAGTATATTCATTTCTAAATACAGAATAGATTTATGATAGTATAAAAATTTTTGCAAAGGATAGTAATAAACATAGCACATTTGTAATTCACTTGTAAAAGAATTTTAATTGATTCCTTTTCCAAATTGCAGAATTATGAAATTTAAAGTAATCTTAGAAGTCATCTGGTTCAACATGTTCATTTTGCAGATAAGAAACTCATGAACGTTTATGATAGTTCATTCTTACAATGTAGTTTATGATTGTTTAGTTCTTAAAGAATGAAAAGAAAATACTCGTGTTTGGGTTTGCATGTGTTAGAGATAGTTTGTGTTAAAAAAAAAAAAACAACTTTCTGTTAAAGATTGAAGGATAAAGTTAGTATTGTATGAATACTTTACCTTTCCTGATGTTTATTTAGGAAATTTTCAGAGCTTGTCTTTGTTAATGCATGTCAGTATATGTCATTTCAGTAAAGCAAAACGGAAGAAGAAAAGGGAAGAAGCTGAGAAACTGCCTGAGGTATCTCAAGACATGTATTATAACATCACTACAGATTTGAAAGGAATATTCCAAAATATGAACACAAACGCAAAGGAAGAAGACACACCCTGGGATGAGGACTGCAGTAGAGAGGGGACCAGGGACATCCATAATGCTGCAAGCCTGACAAGTGGGGCAGCGCAGACCAGCGAGTTCACGTTCTCTTTCTTTGACTCAGACACTGAAGATGTAAAGGAAGGTATGCCTTTTCTTCCCCACCTTCTTACTTCAGGCAGACTGAACTTAATTGTTTGAATTTACAGTAAGTATAATCTATTTCATGTTGGCTCAGGAAAGGACAGTCCTCAGTCTACATAAACAGTATGAGATTCAGTATAGTCTGAATTATAAATATGATGTTCTACAGGAGTGACAAAAGCTATTTTTGCATTGAAGGGAGCAGACTTCAAGCCAGCTGCTATGTGAATGGAGGCTAGATAATCATGTCTCATGTTCCTTTTTTCTCTTACATGAAAACAGTCATGAAAGTAAACTACATCATTTAAATAGTGTTATGAGTAGTTTTCCTGCTGACCTGGACCCACCACGGCCCCAGCCCCAATTAACACACAGACTCTGTATTAGATATAACGCTTTTGGCCAGTTACTTGTTTCTTATCAGCTAGCTCTGTCTTAAGTATTAACCCATTTCTATTAATCTATTTCCACGTGGTCTCATCTTACTGGAGAGTGGGGCCGGCGTTCTGCTCTCTCCGGTCTCTACATGCTGACTCCTCCTTACTACTTCTTGGAATCTATCTTGTCTCCTAGTCTCGCCTATCTTGCTTTCCTATTGGCCAACAGTGCTTTATTCATTAACCAATAAGAGAAACATTTACAGAATGACATCTCCCATCAAAATAGCTGTTTCTTAGTTCGTCTGGAGATGTTGTGACTTACAGAAAGGAGGAAATAGCCTTTTTTGGTTTTATACAAATATGCCATGCCATCAATATGCCAGTTATTTCAAAGTATATCCTTTTAGATTTGACAGAATATAGAGAAAAATGTAAAAGCAAGTTCTTAGAATTTTGCATCCTAGATTGACTGTTAAGGATCCAAAAAAGTTCCATGGGTTTTAAAATAAACAAGAAAATGGAAAACCTCTCTTTTTTTTTTTTTTCCTTTTTTTTTTTCCTTTTTTTTTTTCCTTTTTTTTTTTTCCTTTTTTTTTAAGAGTGTGTATGTGTATGTGTGTGTACGCGTGCACCCTTGGAAGCTAGAAAAGGGTGGTAGCATCCCTTAGAGCTGGAGTTACGGGCAGCTGTAGCTTTAGGGTATTTTACTTCAGCTTCTTGAGTGCCAAGATGATAAATGTGTGCCACACCTGGCTAAGACACTTTTTCAGAAGATTTTTATTATTTTAAAGTAGTTGGAAACTTGTGAGATCTCACAACAGTTCAGAGAGTTGAAAATAAAAACATAAATGTGTTCCTTGTGTATGAATAAACAGAGATCCCTGTTTCATTGTGTGTGGAGACTTTTGTTTGTTTTCTGAGAAAGACTCTTTGTACATATTCTGGTTATTCTGGAACTCATGTACACTATGCTGGACTCAAACTCACAGAGATCCACATACCTTTGCCTCTAGAGTTCTGGAATTAAACCATACCTGGCCCTGTAGGCTTCTTCTAACAGTACCTAGGCTATACTTCTTTCTTTGAAAATTATATTGCTTATCTATACACCTTGAGCTTTTTTTGTTTTGTTGTTTTGTTTTTTGAGGCAGAGTTTCTCTGTATTGCTTTGGAACCTGTCCTGGCACTTGCTCTGTAGGCCAGGCTGGCCTTGAACTCACAGAGATCTACCTGCCTCTGCCTCCTTAGTGCTGAGATTAAAGGCCTGGCCCATTTTATAATGTTATATTCCTTATCTGATCACTAAACAGTGGCATTTCACAACTGAAAAAGATAATGCTCCTTATCTTAGGGACTAGAACATTAGTATTGCCTAGTGTGAACAAGGCCCTGGATTTGAGCCCAAAACTGGAGAAGAAAACAGTGATATCTATTTTAACATACTAGTCATATATGCATAGGACAGGAAATCAGTTTACTGTGTTTAGAACTATGTGGTTGCTCAGTCATAATTGCATTGCCTTTCATTGTCATCCATAATATAGACACCTATAGAATCGAACCAGTGAAACGTGGGAAGATAGTCTGTCAGGAAGATCCCCGCTTCCAGGATAGTAGTTCAGAAGAAGAAGATGTTACTAACAACGAAGCAGATCACAGAAAGCCCAGCCCTGGGTAAGCATGTGTCATGGTTTATAAAGTCATTCAGACATGCTTCAGCAGCATTATGCAAGCATCTAGAACAAATTTTATCAGGCTCTTTACAGAGTTCTCTAACCTTTCTCTAAAAAAAAGTAACTTTTAGATGGCAACTTGTGGCAGATACAGCATGTGCCAGGCGTGAGGCTGATTGGTAACATTCCTGGTTTGGAAATCAGATGCTGCAGTTGACTTGGGAACACTGGCAAACAGGGTAACGATGGGAATGAGTATTGACATCCAGATTGCAAAAGACAGAGTTTATACTTAATTTCTCATTATCACGACTTTAGATGGAAGACTGTTGAGTGGAGGTGGGGTGGTGTGATTTCAGTGAACAGTAAATAACATGAGCAAAGTGCAGAGCAACTTGACAGGTTTCTCTGGCTGTCCTGGAACTCACTCTGTATCAGAGATCCATCTGCCTCTGCCTCCCAACTGCTGGGATTGAAAGCGTGCACCATCGTCACCCAGCTTCCCAGCTGCAGAACAACTTCTTTAAAGGGATATTTTATAATTTCACTGTAACTGTTTCCTTCTTTTTTTTCCTATTGATTTTCTACTTAGGTTTCTTGCTTTTATTCTAGGCAAGGCTTATATCACTTAAACTGCCCTTGAATTCATTATATAGCCAAGGCTGCCTAGAATTCCTCATCCTCTTGTCTCTACTTAACAAATGTTGGGATTATAGGCACACACTATCACACTAGCTGTAATAATTTCTTCTTACATATTGATAGTAATTTTTGCCTTTTTCTCCCACTTGTTTTCAGAGAAGCATTTCCTGAGAAAGAGACCACTAGATTTTTCTTTTTCACTGAGAATGATGACAGACTTCGTGGTAGGTCCATTCTTGCATTCAGTGGTGTGGAACAGGGATTTTTCCTCATTGTGTACTGGACACAGTAGCTCCACCTGGAAATTCTGACTCATTGTTCTGTAATATAGTTTATTCCCATCCAGTAAAAGCTCTTAGGGGCCGATAGTGCTTCTGCTACCTATTTATTGTTTATTCATTATTATCAACAAGAGCTTATTTTGTTATACGGACTTGCTTAGACATTAACATACAAAAGCCCTAAGGTTTCACTACTCTAGAAATCCACATGAAACCTCTGAAGCTGATGACGTACTAGAATGGACAATGTCCTCAGATTATCCATGTTAATATCAGTAATTTGCTGCCTTATGCTTCTGTGTTTCTCATAGGTTCTAACTTATTCTGGAGTGGTGTGGGAAGTAGTATTAGCAGAAGTTCTTGGGAAGCCCGAACAAGTAGTCTCCTTTTGGTGAGTAATTGTTTCTGCATTTCCTCTAAAAGCAAATACAGTATTATTTTAGTGTTACTTTCTTCCTAGTATAAAAATAGGAATAAGATATGAAAGTTTAAAAATATGACAGCTGAGAATGTGTCTTAAACTCTAGAATTATACTACTAAAAATAACTTAAAGATTGTTTAATTAAACTATGACAGGCTCTGTGCAATCTGTGAAATTAGGTACCATAGAGCAGATTTTTGATTTTGAATGAGTGAGTTTATTAAGTATGTACAAAGCCAAAGTAAAAGAACAGATGGATAGATGGTAGACAGACAGACTGATTTTAAAATCATACACTCAAAACATCCCAGCAGAAACTGACTAGGGAACTCCATTTAAGGCAGTGAGCTGGAGTTCCCAGTTAATTTTCTGTTATTGCCTGCGCTTCCCATGGCTGAACTTCCAGCTTCTCTTTCTCACTACAGGTACTTGTATGTCATAGAATAAACACAGTAACATATGATGGAAATGGCTCACTTTCCAGCTGTTCTCAAGAGCACAGTGTTACTCTTGGGCTGTGTTACTGTTCTTTCCTCTCTGTCACAGAGTTGGTGGGTCAACCCATACCCAGACAAGAGTTCTTAGGGGATACTTGATAAAAAACATACTTAGGTGTGCAGTGAATGGGGTATGGATCCCCCTTCCAGAGCCAGCTTCTCGGTGAGCGCAAACAGCACATGACAGTTTACCAGTATGGTGTACATTACACAAGTGTGTGTCAAGAGACTGAAGACTGGTTCATTTAAGTGACTAGTCTAAGTCTAGCCAGTCTCCTGCGTTACAGGAAATCAGGTTTTTCAAAGCCTAAATTACAGTTCCCTAAAATATATAAAACAAAAATTGATAGATCCTGTGCATTCCAGTGAGTACTTCCAGAATGTGTTTTTTTTTTTTTTTCTTTTTTCTTTTTTTTTTTTTTTATGACTTTAACTTAAAGTTTACTTTGCTGAAGGTGAGAAATTTGTGGTTATTATTAATAAAAGTTTTTTATTTTATGATTTTCTAGGATTGTCGGAAGAAACATAAAGAAGCTAAAAGAAAGGTGAAAGCAAATTAACCAATATCAGCTTTGGTTTTGGTATTGGATGTGCAAATGGTTTACCAAATCTCCTAGATTTGTTTACTGACCCAGAAAATTGTTTACTGACGAAGAAGTTTCAGAGTAGAAGAATATTCAAAGCCTGGATGATCATACATCATTCTGATTACTGTTTGTTTCTATGGAATTTTTCTGTATCCCTTCCTTGGTGACTGTGTCCTAAAATTAACTGGGCCAGTTGTGGCAACACACACCTGTAGCCTCGGCACTTTAGCGGGGAAGTGGGAGGATCATTTGAGCCCTGAAGTTTTAGACCACACTCAGCAACACAGCAACACCCCCCCTCAGAACAATGCTCATTCTTGTTGTCCTTCCTAAATAACTAGTGGCCATCTCTTGGTGGGTGACTTACACAAAACCCTGTTTAATAAATGGTTTGATGCACTTGTGCTTTACCTCCAATATGTCTTTTAAAACTGAATTACAAGCCAGTTTTGAGTTCTGTACTTATTTTCTGATGACAAGTTGAAACTTTTTAATAAATGGTTTGGTATATTTTTCTATTTCTGATTATCTAAATACTCTTTACTTTCATTTTGTCTTAAAAAAATAAATTATAAGTTAATTTTGAGCTTTGTACTTGTATTGCCATGACAAGTTGACTCAAATGTGAAATATTCAGACTAACACCTTAGAGTTTTGTGAGGACCTTAACCTCATCTGATTAGTAGACAACATGTAGATGGGCCTATCAGTCCCAAAAGTCCAATTAGACCCAAGTTCATGAAAATACTAATTATCTAAAAGACCACTTACTTGTCAAGAGTCAGATCTCAAGTCCAGGTAGGAGTGTAGGTTTCATATTTCACTAAGTGTAGCTAAAGATTTAAGGTAGATTGTTCTCTTATTAAAATGAGCTCTGCCCAGGCATTGATGGTGCACTTTTTTTTAAACCCCTCCCGATGGTGGACACTTTTATCTCAGCACTCAGGAGGCAAAGGCAGGTGGATCTCTTAGTTTGAGGTCTAGGACAACCAGAGCTGCACAGGGAAGCCCTGTCTCAAACCAAACCAAACCAAATGCAAAAAGATTTTAGTCATAAGAGCCTTTTTGAGCTACAGTGTACATCTCAAGTTAGTGTATTATTTATTGATATACATTTTGCTGAAGTATAAACTCTATTGAGATCTATTCCTGGTTTATGTCTCCAGTGCCTATATCCATGTCACACAAATTCTCAGTTACTATGTTTTTGGATTTTTTGTTATTTTTAGTAAAATAGCATACAAGAGAGGTGACTGCATTTAAGAGTGCTTTCCAATCTCCCAGAGGACCCAAGTTCACAACACCCATGTCAAGTAGCTTACAATCTCTGGTAACTCCAGCTCAAGAGATCCTATCTATGTATGTTGTCTTGACCTCTGGGCCACTGCACTCACATGTACGTGCCCCCACCACACATACATACATACATACATACATACATACATACATACATACAAAAATCATTTAGATAAGTGAAATAGGATACAAAGAACAAGTAGCTTTAAGAGCTGGTCTAGATTGTTTCTAGGATTTCATATTTATAGATTAAAATCTACTTGGCAAGACACTTGAGGTGTTCCAACTTGATTAAATCACATACTTTCTTAGCTAATGATCCTAGTAAAAGTCACAATTTCGCTCACAGATACTAAATTTGGTAAAAGTTCTCTGCTCTCTATAGGGTTATTGGGGTGCATTTACTGTGCATAGATGTTCTGCTTAGATGCCTGGCCTACTCAATGTCTATTCAAGGGCTACTTCAAAGTGTGGCAACTAGAATCCTAGGGCAAATGCTCCTAGAGACAGGAAGCATGCTACCTACCAGTCTCCTAAGGTCTCCGGGGGTAGCAGGGGATGGGGTGAGGTTGGGTGGTGGTGGCTTAGTCCCTGGATCTATATTTTACAGTTTAAATCAATGGGATGAACCAAAGACCTTGTGTCCAAGTTTAAATCTGTCAAGAACTTCAAAGTAGATAAAGTGACAAGTGACCTTTTTCATTCCCAATTTTAAAAATGATATACTTCCTCCAGTAGTCATCTTTATAATTGCCTATCTTGCTTATGCTCTGTTTGATGGCATTTGCTCTTGTTTGGGGCTTTATGCAGACTTGGCAAAGAACTCCACCACTGAACTAAATTATGTTCCCAGCCAGTTTTTTTCCTCTTGAGACAGGTTTCTCTGTGTAGCCCTGACTGTCCTGGAGCTCAGCGGTTCCTCTGCGTCTGCCTCCTGAGCACTGGAATGAAAGGAGTGCACCACCAACACCCAGCTGTAGAATTTTTAAAACTACCTTTTGTCTACACAGTGTTCCCTCACTTCCTGACAGTATCTTACAGTGTGTCTCAGTCCATCTGGTCAGTCTCAATCACCCATAGCTTTGTGCAGGAGCCCTTTGTTCTATTTCTGCACTCTGACCAGAAAATAGACATGGAGTGAACCAACTGGCAACTTAAAGAACGCAAAACTTAAAAACACCGCAAATGTTTCTGATTAATAAAGACACCCTTACTCAAGAAAGTAAAGAGGGCAGGGAACCATTGCATCTAATCTTTGACACAGTAGGGTCTAAACATAGCGTTTGGTGTCAACAGACACCAAAATGTTCTTGTTAGGCTTTCTATCTCTTTTAGGGGAAATCTACTTTTTTTTTTTTTTTTTCCTGTCACTTAAGGATATAATAGGCACTTGGTTACTTATTCAACTCTGTCAACTTCTCAAGGTCAAAACTTTCCTTTATAGATTGCTGCCAGGCTCCATGATCTTTTTTGTTCCTGACCAGATCTGAAGGGTACTAAGTAGATGTATAATGATAATAAAGAAGCATTTTTAAAAGAATCATCCTAAATAAAGTTCTATAAGTTTCAGATTGTTGTCAGGCCCTTTCCTCCTCTTGCCATTTGCCACATGGCAAGCAGTATCTAGGTAAACTTGCACTATTCCCCAAAATAATTGTGAGGAGTTTCAGCTGTGGCATAAACTTTAGATGTCATGGCTGGGAATCTCAGTCGGTAGAGGGTGTGGCTATGGGGCATAAAGCCCTGAACTCATCCCCCAGGACCATATAAAAAGAGGCATGGGGACTGGAGGAATGGCTCAGCGGTTAACACTAACTGGTCTTCCAGAGGACCTGAGTTCAATCCCAGTAACCACTTGTTGGCTCACAACCATCTGTAATGAAATCTGGTGCTCTCTTCCGGTCTGCAAAGATACATGCAGAACCTTGTGTACATAATAAATACATCTTTAAAAAAATAAAAAGAGGCGTGGTGGGGCACTTCTGCAATCCCACCGCTGAGGTTCAAGGTCATCCTTGGCTCCTTAGGCGTTCCGGGGCCAGCTAGTGATACAGAAGACCCGGTGTCCAAACTAATTTTAAACGGTGTGAAATGTCCCGATCTTAAATATACTAACATATATTTAAGAATCCTGACATAGGTACCCGAGATGAAGAGAATGGGTGTCTCCTGTCCATAGGCTAAGACTTGGAAACCGAACTACCTGTCCTCCTGAGGTAAGAACCTTAGCCTGCAGGGAAGCAGTGGTCACCAGCGCCGCCTGAGGCTGTGGTGCGCACCCTTCTCCTTCCTCAGCAGTGACTCTCCCGACCTGCACTGCAGTCGTGCATGGACCAATCGCCACACATGTTGTTTGTGGGTGCCGAAAGGTACACGTTGATTGGGCGGCGCGGAGCCGGGCTGAGACTCGCGCTGTCAGCGTTGCATCACCTTCAGGCGCGGTTCTGGAGCGTGGTCGCCGGCTGCAACCTAGGCTCGCGGCGGGGTTCCCCAGGTGAGCTTCACCCTCCGCCCCTCCAGTCCCTCACTGCACTCAATCTGGCCCGTGCAGCGAGGCCTGCGCGTGTTACAACCTGCACACAACAGTGAAAAAGGAGCACATTGCTTCTTGCCGTGTGTGAGCTGCGTGCACAGAGCTATCCAGAGGGCGGGTCAGGAGCGGAGTAAGTAGCGTTGCAGAACTCAGACCTGCACACAAATTCTGGCCTGCCTCATTAGGTGGAGAACTGGGATCCTTAGAAGTCCCTCAGTCCCTAGGTGGGGCCACGGTGGTTTTTGAGCAGGGTAGTGTGAGAATGCAGCGTGTTGCACAATCCGGGAGTAGATAGGAAAGTGGATGAGGTGATTGCCAAGTTTAGGTATTGAAAAGGACTAACCTAAGAACCGTCCAGGATTCTGGGTTTCTCCCAAATGTCCCGCATTTATCTCTGGGTACCAAGGTGGGTTGTGCGTGGCGTGCTTGCCCTGGGCACAGAGTCTGGTAATTCAGTTTTAAGTTCACGCCTGGCGGCCACACACAACACACCAACTATACTTAACAGTAGTATCTCTTATAAGATTGAACTGAAGTGGGGCAGAGGACTATACCCAAAGGACTAACAGATTTGGGAGAATCGTGTTGGGTCAGAAGATGAGGGAGGGAGTCGTTGTTGTCAGTTGTTGTCACTTTAGCTTAGGATGTCTGTGATGAGTATGTGAGAATGACACCTGGCTTCCTACCTAATGAATTTATGGCTCTCATTTTTAATAAGAAATAAGTAAATAAGTTAATAAGAAATAAGTAAAATAAGGAAATAAGTAAAAATCGTTGAAAAAAACATATACCACATATAATACAAACTGGTATGTCTATACTTGCTTGTTTGTTTTCCAGGGTATAGGTAGAAAGTGCAGAGTCGGTGTTCTCTATCCACTAGTTCTGCATCTGGGCTTTCAACCAACCTGTGGTCATACTATGCAGTTAGGTCTATGGTGGTGACATATAAACTGTGTATGTACAGGCTATTTTTTCTTGGTCGTTATTTCCTAAACATTATGGTATAGCAACTGGCATTTAAATGTATTAGATATCATAGTAATCTAAAGATTAATTAAAATACATAGGCAGATGCTACATTTTTTTTTTTATAAGAGATGAACATCCTTGGTATGGTAGGTATGTGCCAACATGAGCATCAGTATTCACAGCGTTTCAGCATATTTTCTCCAGATAAGTTGAGTAGTGTAGAAGTAGCTGAGCAGACAGGTAGGGATGTGGTTCGGGTGATAGAGGGCTTGCCTGGCATGCATGAAGCTCAGGTTTCAAGCCTCGAAGCAGAAGCAGGCTGCACTCTGAGTTCACGGTCGCCATCGTGAAACTCTTGCCAAAAACAAATAAACAGGAAAACAAGCAACCATCCCAAACACATGCAATACCAACATTAGGGAGTAGAGGCAAGAGGGCCTGAGTTATGCCCCGCTACAGGGAGTTCAACCACCCTGAACTATGTGAGACTGCCTCAGGAGGGAAATGAACTCTCCAAGAGGACGCTAAGGCTAAAACCTCCTGAAGGAGTTACAGAACAAGAAGAAGGAAGGCCTAGATTGTGTTTGGAAGGAAGTAGACGGGTGGCACTTTTGTGCTTAACCTGGCCGTGTTACTAGCCCTTCCCCAACGCATCTGCCCCCACTGCCCTGTGGTTGCTGGAGGCTGTTGTGCCGGTACAGCGCTCCAGTGGATACAATGGGCTAGAAAAACCCTGTGATTTATGCATGGGAGCTGTTTCTCTCAGCAGCTGCCATAGCCCGGTCATTGGTACATTCTTCTTCCTTAAACAGGCAGCCATTGCTGTTGCGCCCAGCTCCTGTATTTTAGAGAACAACACTGAATCTGAGTCTTTTGAGAACAGCAGACACAACATAGAAAGTTCAGGAAAAGCCATCCTCTCACTTCCCAGAAAGTGTAGATTTCATGTTCTCAACAGGTTGGGTAGCTATCCCTGAACCATTAGTTGTCGACAATTAATGCTTATGAATGATCAGTGTTCCAAGTGTGTTCCGAGGGAGCTTCTCCTACCCCTCCCCCCCCAGCTCAACCTGCTTTCATATAGAACCCAGGACCACCAGTCCAGGGATGGCTCCATCCACAATAGACTGAGCCCTCCCCCATCCCTCATCAACTGTTTAAGAAAATGGCCTACAGACCTGCCTGCCTACAAGCCGTTCTTATGGAGGCATTTTCTTAGTTGAGGTCCCCTTCCCTAGATGACTTTAGCTTGTGTCAGGGTGACTGAAAACTATCCAGCACAAGAAATGATTGAGGAAAGACATCCTCCTGGCCCCCACACCCCACACAAAACAAGAAGAATAAAAAAAGTGAAAATAGTTTAAAATTAAAAAGAAACTCCCCAGAGAATGACCGGGTCCAGAATTTGAAATTCTTAAAATTCAGCCATGAAGAGTCAGTGTAACTCAAAGAGGACGAAAGGTGAGTAAATGTTAATCTTAAGACGGAACACAAGCAGATGAGTCGTGCACGTAGCGATGCATGTGCTCTTTGTACCCTGTGAGGTGGCTCTGATCTGAAGTCAGTGTGGAGTGGTGAGGAGTATGGAGAGAGTGGGCACCCCATTTACAGCTTGTGGAGTATGAAATGGTGCAGTCACTGGAAAACATCGTGATATTTCCTCAGGAAGTTAGTAACCGAGTTACATGATCCACGAATGCCACTCATACACAAGAGGAAAGAAAACGTGTCCATGTGGAAGTTTGAACTCAGTGTTCATAACAACCCTAAAAACTAGTCCCAAAGACAAGGTTAAAACCTGATGAGTTGATAAGTGATGGCTGTGCTGGATGCAGTATGAATGTGTGCTACAGTATGACTGACCCTTGAAAACTAAGAATTGGGACCACATATAGATAATTAATGTGACACTTTTGGTGTTTATTTGTTTTTCTTTTGGAGGGAGCTTCATGATGATTTCTCTGTGTAGCCCTGGCTGCCCTGAACTGGCTCTGTAGACTGGGCTGGCCTCAAACTCAGAGATCCACCTGCCTCTGACTCCCAAGTGCTGGGATAAAGGTGTGCACCACCCTCCCAGTGTGGAAATTTTATTTTATGTGAAATGTCAGTAGGCAAACCGTTAGAGTTAGCAACAAGATTATTCATTGCCAGGGACTAAACAAAAGAGAATGTGATTGCTAATGCTTGGAGGGAGAATTGAAAATATTCTAAAATAGTGATGGTGGCAGTGTGCCTGTAAATATCCTAAAAACTGGTTGCTTTTTGTATTTAAAAGTACACATTGTATAGTGTATACTTTACATTACCCAATAAAGCTTTTGCTTTAACACCCACAGCATGGACAGTCATGTATATGTGTACTTTAGTAATATGTTAGCTTGCTAGTCCTAACTTAGGAATTGCTGTGACTGTAGTAAATTTGATATCTCTTGCAGCAACAGAATGGTTCAACAAGTTCCAGAAAACATCAGTTTTCCTACTGAAGAAGAGAAAATCTTGCAGTTCTGGTGCAAATATAACTGCTTCCAGGAATGCTTAAAGCAGTCAAAAAACAGGCCAAAGTATGTGAGTTTCTGTGGTTAAGAGAGAATCCTTACAAATAGTAAGACTCTTGTATGGAGTTTTATTAGTGCGCACACCCTTTATTGGTCAGTGTGTTCTCAGAGTCTCTCAACAGTGAACACTGAACAGGAGAGCTCCTGGTTGTCAGAAGCCATCTGAATGGAGTTTATTAGCACTGCCTTTCTTGCATTTACTATCTTCTCTGCTCTCTCTTAGCACCTCTCCCTAAGCTTTCGTGGGTGGGTCCTACGTATTTCTTTCCTGCCTTAGTCTCTTTTCATAGTAAAGACTACTACTAGTCTTAGATCATTTGTTTCATTGTGAACCAACCTTCCCTGTTTAACAATTTTATGATGGGTGTTTATTGTTCTGCTTCATTGATGCAGTAACTCAGGATCCTTCTTAACTTGACTTATGTCTTGGAGATAATATATAAAGAACAAATGACTGAATAGCAAACCCCGCCCCCCCACCCCCAGCTCTGTCAGAATGGCCTTTCTGAAGGCAAGGCCTCCAATAAATTTCTGATCACTTATGTCTGTTTTCTAGTCCTGTTGACCACCTTCCCATTCCCCTGAACGATTTAGTACGAGAGGCACTTGATAGATGAATGTTCTGAATTTTTGCTGGTTTAAAATGACTTATTGTGCTTTGTATTATCTATTAGATTTACCTTCTATGATGGGCCTCCCTTTGCAACCGGACTGCCTCACTATGGACATATACTTGCAGGGACAATTAAAGACATAGTTACGAGATATGCTCACCAGAGTGGGTTTCACGTTGACAGACGATTTGGATGGGATTGTCATGGCTTACCTGTGGTATGTCTGAGTCTCAAGTCTTGTAATGTTCTGATTGTCTATAAATGTGTCGGATATTCCCTCTGAATTCTTATCTCTGTTGTTTTTTATTGTTTGGTTTCTCTGTAGAGTTTTTACGCATTTATTTTAGCTACTATTCTGGTTTCTGTTGTGGCTTACTTGTGTTCGTTTCATAAGGTGTGGTTGTTAACATAACTGTCTTACCTGATATCTTCAGGAATATGAAATTGATAAGACACTGGGGATCAAAGGGCCAGAGGATGTGGCCAAAATGGGGATTGCTGAGTATAACAAACAGTGCCGAGCAATTGTGATGAGATACTCTACTGAGTGGAAGGTATGTTGGGTATTTTCAAAAGAATGACTGGTTTGGTTTTGAGATGGACTGGAAATGGCTAATCATCCTTCATGTTTTTTTTTTTTTTTTTTAATGTTTCCCAAAGCATGGTGGTCCATGTGAGTTTGTGTCACAACTAGGGTTGGATTCTCCTGCCCTGTAGACATTAATCCCATCATTCAATTAGGTATCGAATCCCAGTGTTTCTTTTGGTGTCTAGTTTTTACTCCTACGGTTTTTCTCTAGCTCTTACCTATTGTCATCTTCTCTTTAAAATCCTCTCCGTCTCTATCCTGGTGTTCTTGGTGTTTCATTCTGTGTCCACTGGCCTAACATTCAAGTCCGGTAGCCTCATTCTGCATGCTGGAAATACACACACACACACACACACACACACACACACACCATTCTCTTCATAGTTCTCCCGTGTGCAAGTGTGCACACACATATACATACTATTCTTCATAGTCCTGCTGTGCAGGCTATTATGTTTCCCCTCCCACAATGCTCTCCTTAAAACTCTTCTGTCGCACCATTGAGTGGCTTTGGTTTATTCCAGTTTCATTAGCATGAAAGCCAGACCTCAGTTTACTTCCATCTTAACTTACTTGCCTAATACATTGGCGGGAAGTACTGATAATATGAACTTAACCTAAATATAGATAGGCTTTTAAAAACTTTTTTTTTCCCCTGATCTCTTCCCACCCCCATCCTTAAGGCAGGATCTCACTGTGTAGTCCTGGCTGGATTGGAACTCAGAGAGTTCTGCCTGCCTCTACCTCCTGGGTGCTGTGTGAGCCACCATACTCTTCCATTTTTCTAAAAATGCTTCATTTTGAGATAACCTAAAGCATATAACTAACTATCTACGTGGTGTGAAGCAATCCCCTGGAAAATCTACCATTTTCCAGATGCTGACATCTTCAGGAGTTCAAAAGCAGTTAATTAACATTAAGAAAATCCTGTCCAATTACTACCGAACTTTCTGGCCCCAGTGTCTACTCAGGGTCAGCCGTTGCCTTTACTGGCATGTCTTCTTAGTTCTTTCACATGTGACACTCATTTTAGTGTGTCTTTGTGCTTTATGACCATGCCACTTTTGGGAGCAGTGGCAGAGGCTATTCTGTACCGGAAACTATCCAGTTAATCGTTCCCTTCGTTAAGATGCTGCCTGGCTGTTTAGTTTTCCCTTGGGGAAGTGTAGGTTTTGCTTTGCAGTTAATAATTATCTTATGGGAATACTGTTTCCAGCATGCTTTCTGTTGTGATACTTTCAGTCATTATTCTTTTAGCAACTGTTGGTAAACCCTTCCTGGCTATGACTCTCTCTCCAGTAGTTGCAAAAGACTTTTAGCAATTAATATGTGTTGGACATGGTGGCACACACCCATAATGTCAGTACTGGGGAGACAGAAGGAAGATTATCTTAAGTCTGAAGCCAGTTTGGTTGATATAACATCAAATCACCCAGCAATAAATACATGACTTAAATAAGTAAATATTTTATACTGATAAGTAGCAATATCTGTATATTTGAAATGACTGCTAAGAAAACCAGTCACCTTAGGTGTTGTTTAAAATATGTTTACTTGGACCATCGATTATTTTGGTTTCCCATTAATAGTCGTGGAGTGACGATAAAAGTAAAAAAAAACAGTCATGGTATCATTTTCTAATACTGCTCTACCATTCATGTTCTTAAGTCTACCATTACGAGACTCGGCCGCTGGATTGACTTTGACAATGACTACAAAACACTGTACCCACAATTCATGGAATCAGTCTGGTAAGTTTATTTTAAATTGTAGAAATGAAAAAATCATTTTCTTGAATTGGTCAGAGAGGAGAGGTATACTTGCCTGATGAAGTTTGTTTACAAGTCCATTATTTGATTTTGGAGCAAATGTGTTTATCTTTTACATATTAAAAAAAGAAAAAAGAGGAAAGCAGGTGCGACTAGGAAGATTGAGCCAGGGTAGGAGTGGAAGACGAGAGAGGGAGAGGGAGAGAGAACAAACATAAAAGAGGGAACCATTATTGGTTTTGAAGAGAAAACTGAACCTAAAGAAAGGTCTAGAGAACTACAAGACGGCCTCCAACTAACAATATGAGCAACCGTGGAAAGGCTACCATAAATGCCCTTCCCTGATAATGAGATCAACGACTAACTTATCCACCATCATGGAGCCTTCATCTAATACCTGTTGGAAACAGAAGCAAACACCCATAACTAAACACTGAGTTGAACTAGAATCCAGAAGCAGAGGGAGAGGACAAGGCCAGGTTGCAGAAACACATAGAGACAGCTGACCTGAGAGCTGGGAATCCAGCATTGGAATGACTCAGACCCCCTGAATATGGGTCTCAGCCAGAAGGACTGAGCAGTCGAAGAGACAATGGAACCAGGATGTATCCCTGGTGCACAAAAGGACCTTGTGGACACATCCCCCATGGAGGGAAAACTGCCTTAACCTAGAGACAGGAGAGAAGTCCTAGTCCCCACTTCAAATGACCTGACAGACCTACATGAACCCACCTAGATGGCATTGCCCTACATGTGGAATTGGGGTAGGGGGATGGGAGGGGAGGGTGGTGCATGTGAGGGGAGAAAAAGGGTAAGAGGGACAGGGAGGGAGGGGGAACTGGGATCAACATGTAAAATTAAAGAAAAAAGACCTGTATAGCTTTGTCTAAAGTCATAAGAATGATTTACCTCTGATTTTATTTTTTAATTTTTCCTCATAAAAATGACATTTTGGCAAGTAGGAGAGAGGGTTTTCCGTTGGTTTGTTTCTTTTCCTTTGACATTGCGAGGGCCTTACTCAAGGCTCCTGAGCAGATACTCCACCACTGAGCTCCAGCCCTGTGGGAGAGCATGTGGAATCCGTTTGTGTCCTTTTGTGGGTAGTGGCACACACTTATCCAAGCAGTGTGGAGCTGATGCAGGAGGGGTATGAGTTCAGGGCCTGCCTCGGCCACTTAGTAAGAGAAAGACTGTCTCACAAACAAAAAATACCCTAGGGATATGGCAACTACAATGAAGGTTTTAAAAAAGGAAAAGCAGAATTAAGTAAGGATTCCCACCCACCAATGCCATGTGTTACCCAGTTGGGAGAAGTGAGTAGTCAACAGGAGAATCTGAGGTGATGTTATCTCCAGTGTCCTTGAATTTATGTATTCATCAAAACATTTTAGTCAGTGTGGCTTGTACTTTTACAGAAACTGCCCGTTACAAAGTTTAAATAATGTACCAGAAACCTAAAGAAAAGCCCGTAAATGCTAGTGATGTTGGTAAAAATTGTTTTATCACATCTCTAAGGATTTTATTATGAGGATGTATGCTGATAGGGACAGATTTATATCATTGGTAAAGTACTGTGCAGTGTGCACTATTGTTTGCCTTTCTTAATCACTATGAACATCTTTCCTTATCAGAAGGTGGTAGCCACACCCTAAACCCAACCCCCATGCTGGTGGTTGAACTCTAGACCTTGCACATGCTAGACAAGCACTAAGTAATGCCCCAGCCTTGATAATAACACTTTTCTAGTCTACATTTGGGTTAAATGTTGTTATTTACCAGCAAGCTTCCAAATGATGGGTTTTTTTTGTTTGTTTGTTTTTTTTGTTTTTGTTTTTGTTTTTGTTTTGTTTCATTTACTTCTTTACCAGGAGGACACTAGGAATTGGTGTAAGTTTGCATTTGAACAGTAGATTTGGGTTATGAAGTTGTAAAGCTTCCTCTCTTAACTTGCCAGGTGGGTCTTCAAGCAGCTGTATGATAAAGGCCTTGTGTACAGAGGCGTGAAAGTCATGCCCTTCTCCACCGCTTGCGGCACTCCACTTTCTAACTTTGAATCAAACCAGAATTACAAGGTACGTGGTGCTGGGCACTGGCTTAGTCCATGATTGTTGACTGATTCCCAACATGGACTGCTGTTGTAGACATCTGTCACTACTGAGCGCTGGTAGATTAAAATGGGAGGTATTTTCTTTCCACTGGATTTATCACGTGTCTTAATGTGATGGATGGTTTTTGTTTTGGCCATATTGCGTGCCTCCTCTTGCCTAGCTTTGACATGGTTTTTCCCAGGCACCGTCCGTTCTTCAGGGACTTTGTCTTTGGTGGCTTTATGTCTTTTCTGGTACCTGTAGTTAAAGGTATGGGGACGGAAATCTAGTGCTGTGATGTTGAGCTGTGTTATGATCTTTTCTCTGCTGCACGGGACTTGTGTCATTGGTACGACTGCTCTGTGTCATCTAGAAGGTGAAGTAGTCTCTGAGGACATGAACTGCCTCATGTCCTGTGTGTCTGTGCTCAGCATTCACTTTTGCCAGTTTATGTGACAGTCACTTTTTAGAAGTCTTGTTAATGCTCAGGTTTGAAAATTATTGCATTGCAGGAGCATTTTATCATCATGGTAGAGAATGTTTTCCTTGTTAGATGGGATAAGATTTTTTTGTTTTCTATTGTTTTTGTTTCCTAATTGCCTTTGTTATTGGCTCATACATAATTAATATTTATTTATTTGGTTTTTAAGATAGGGTTTCTCTGTATAACAGCCCTTGCTATCATGGAACTTGCTTTGTAGACCAGGCTGGCCTTGAACAGAAATCCATCTGCCTCCAGAGTGCTAGGATTAAAGGTGTTTACCACAACTGTCTGGCTTTAATAAAATATGCAGTATAACATGAAGAGATGATTATTTTCCAAAACAGTTTTTGTTACTTAACTTTGTATACTTACTGTAGATCAGATCACTGTAATAGAGAAACTTCCATTCTTGTTTTTGGTTGTAATCCTTACCCTTTAATGGCTATGCCATCTTTCAAACCCCAAAAAGTCTTCCATCATAATTCATAATTGATACATAATTTTAATGTTACCAGATGTCTTACAATGCACTTTTAATGTAACTGCTGCAACATTTGAATGTAGACATGGCTTAGCAGTTAGAGCACTCATTTTCCTCCCAGAGTACCTGCGTTCAGTTCCCAGCACCCACTTGGCAGCCCACAACTGTGGCCTGTAACTCCAGTTCCAGGGGATATGATGTCCTCTTCCATGGGCATCAGACAGATGCAGGCAAAATACCCATACCCATAGAATACAACTTTTAAAAATTATAGTGGGTGGGTTTTTTTTTCAAAGCTCATTTTTATCCTAAAATTTATTTTAGTCCCCTTTCAGTTCAGCCCCTTATTATTGTGTACTTTACGGATTTATTAAACACTGCTTCCCCTAAATGTCTTTCAGGATGTTCAGGATCCTTCAGTATTTGTAACGTTCCCTTTGGAGGAAGATGAAAACACATCCTTAGTTGCTTGGACAACCACTCCTTGGACTCTACCTAGTAACCTTGCCCTGTGTGTCAATCCAGAAATGCAGTATGTGAAGATCAAGGGTGAGTATTAGGCTAATTACTTGTGATCATACAGATAAAGTCATTTTATGTAGATATAAAAGCTTACATTTATTTTTGGAGTAAAACAGTTTTATATGAAAATTTTACTAAAGATACGCTATGAGGCCTGGTATGGTGGCACACACTTTTAAGTCTCAGCCCAGAGACTGTGGGTGCTATAGGCTACCCTGAGCAACATCCTGTCTCACAGCTAGACAGGTGGGGGAGAGAAAAGGAAAGGATAGAAAAGAAAGACAGCCTGAGAGTTGTTTCATTTCTGCTTCAAAGTGACACAAATTTTATGGTTTCCAGTTTTAACATAATTTTTGAACATTATTCCCCTTGGTAGATAATTCTTCTATTCTCAACTAGGTCCTTTCTTAGAGATTTGTATGGAATTTGGTGGTTGATATTTTCTGAGCATATATAGTTCCAGATCTGGAGAAACTACTGGGAGGAGAAGAGAAAAACACATTGGGCAGGGCACCTGTTTTGAAAGCAGCATGGCATTTCTTCTGGAGTTACGTGTAATGTTACCTAACAGGTTGCCTCGCAAATTGAAACCAGGATCTGGGTTTGGGTGCACATGCCCCAAATCCTCATACGTGGGATGCTGGAGAATAAAGAGTTTGAGGCCAGCCTTGGCTACCCAGCGGTGAAAACAGGTGCCCGTTCAGATACTGTTGCACCTGTGTTTCTATCAGCACTGTTGACAGCAGACAAGGCATGGAATCTGCCTGTGTGGATTCATGGCGAATGTTTTCCAGCCTTAAAAATCTGTGTGTGTGGTCAGCAGGAGGGGTGGGGGCCGACTATTTGGTTTCTTCCTGAACCCTGGAAATACCTGTTGGGGATGGCTGTTGCCCATATGGGATCCTGGCTCTGGAGTCTGTAGCTGCTTCTCTAAGGGGGTTATTATGATGCCATCAGGGCTAGTTTCCTACATAACTCATAAGTGTGAGCCTGGCACCTTAGGGACTTTCTGGTGTTGCAAATGTAACTCGTGTGTTTGCATGACACAAACAGACACCCCACACCCCACTTGTATGTTTATATATTTTGTGTCATTCTTGTCATATTTTATATAAAATGTAGACTTAGGTATAACAGTGTTTCTGACTAACTATACTAGTGGAAACAGTTTTTGAATGAATTACAAAGGTTGTTAAAAGTGATCGATCAATGGAAATGTAAAGCATATGCTCTTGTAGGTTATAGTGTATCACACTTTGTAGTGGGAGTTTTAATTCCCCACTTTTAATTGATTCATTAGAAATAATCTGTGGTACTTCCATTGGAAAAATTCAGTGGTGATATATGAAGGGATCAGGCTAAGGAGCCGGTTAAGTCGGGGGCTGGGAGAAATATCTTTATTTTCTTCTGTATATGATCATAGTCCCAGTATGTTAAGTCACATGTGCTGGAAGAGGGTCTGAGTATCAGCTTATGGTTGTTCCGGGTTGAAGAGAACCTAACACATCTCACACACTGCTTAGGATGCGAAAAAAATCACCTGGGTGACTAGACACAGACAGTCCGAGGGATGAGGTTATAGAAACGGTGGCTTTGTGAGCTACTTGAGTTGCTAATGTTAAGATTTGGGTGCAGTTGCTTGTTAGTTTTGAGATAGGGCTTCACTGTTCAGTGCCTGTTGGTCTGGAACTCACTTTGTGGACCAGGCTGCCCCGGAACTCAGAGGTCTCCCTCCAAGGTGCTGGGATTAAAAGCATGTATTACCATGCCTGGCTTAATGTTAGGTTTTTTTTTTTTTTTTTTTTTAAACATTCACATACCTTTAGAAAGAGAAAAAAAGATTGAGTCCCCAAAGTGGACTTGGATGCAATTAATAATTGCCACCCACCCCGATGCCGGTGATGTCTATGGCACATCTGGGTAGCAGTGTTGCCTAGTTTTGCAGTGTCCTCTGTGAGTCTGGGCACACAGTAGACACAGGCAGGTGACACAAACTTCTTGGCACAAGAAATATGGCTGGTGTGTGTCTTCATAGTCAGCTAGTCTGAATGTCACTAATGTCCTCTTCCTTCATTATCTAGATGTTGCCAGGGGGAAGTTGTTCATTTTAATGGAACCCAGATTATCGGCCCTCTATAAGCTAGAGAGTGACTATGAGATCCTCGAGAGGTGAGTGTTCACATGGTTAGGTGTGTGTGTCTGCTTTTAGTTTTAAAAGAGACCGTCATCCTAAAGCTGTATTATTGAAGTTGAGTTTTAGGTATCAAATACATTTAAGTCACAAATCTCTGTATTTGTAACAGTGACTGCAAGCCTCAGACTATGGTGACTTATTCTGGCTACGGCTTCATCACTTTCATTGATTGACTGATTTTTTCTTTTTTTTTAAATCTTGTATGCACATTATGTGTGGGTGGGTGGGCACATGTATGCGCTAGGTAAGCATCATGTCCTCCTCAGTCGATCTCCTTGGGTTTTTTTGTTTGTTTCTTTCTTTCTTTGTTTTTTGTTTTTTTTTTTTTTTTTTTTTTTTGAGACAGAGTTTCTCTGTGGTTTTGGAGGCTGTCCTGAAACTAGCTCTTGTAGGCCAGGCTGGTCTTGAACTCACAGAGATCTGCCTGCCTCTGCCTCCCAAACACTGGGATTAAAGGCAGGCGCCACCACTGCCCGGCTTCCTTGTTAGTCTTAAATTGGGCTCTCTCTCTGAACTTGTGCCTCCAGTTTGAGTTAAGTCCCAGGAATCGACATGTTTCGCCCTCTCCCGCTCTGGGATTCCAGGCGCACACCACCTCCCCAGCTTTTGACTTGTGTTTCAGAAATCCAGACTCCAGTTCTTATGCTTGAGCAGGAAGCCTTTTACTCCATGGCTTTATTGCTTTGATTTACGGATGCGACTTCTTTTTCAAGGTTTCCTGGAGCCTCTCTTAAAGGAAAGAAATACAAGCCGTTGTTTGACTACTTTATTAAGGCAAGTTCGGAGCTGTTAGGCTGTGGCTCTCTACATTCATTTCTTTGGTAATAGGACTGAGGTGACCAGTGGGACTCATGTGACCTCCTTACTCTATTGTTCTTGTGTGTCTGAATCCAAAACTTTGCTTCATTATTAGAAAATTGCTTTCTCTTTGAATCTCCAGACTGGCTTTTCCCTTTCCCATTTCTCTGCCTTTGCTGTAAGTTTGTCTCCTGTTTTAAATGCCCTTTGCTTTTCTGTCATGGTATTACTGAGTTCAGTTCACTTTCAAGTCCCTCCCCCATTCTCTCTCTCTCTCTGTCACTTTGTGTGTGTGTGTGTGTGTGTTCATATGCGTGTGGGTGTGTGTACAGGTGTGCACACATGTGGAGGCCAGAGGTTGATACCATAACTTCTTAGATCCCTTTCCACTTTAATTACTGAGGCAGGGTCTCTTGCTGAACCTGAAACTTGCCAGTTCAGCTAGTCTATCTAGCCAGGCTTGTCCCAGGGACTCCTGTCTCCACTTCTCTGTGTTTTCTTTCCTAATTATTCTATTTGCATGGTCAACAGTTAATTCCAGGCCCTTCTCCCTGGGTTGCATCTAAAGCTGTGCAACCTTTCCTTTGCAGTATAAAGAGAACGGGGCCTTCACTGTGCTTGTTGACCACTACGTGAAGGATGAAGAAGGCACGGGAGTCGTGCACCAGGCCCCTTACTTTGGTGCTGTGAGTAGCATAGTCTTGCAGATGTGTTTATGAGAAGTAAATGTCAGTGGCCACTTTGCCTGGGATGCTGAGTCTTGAGTCTTTAAATTAAGCTTCTCCCTCTTGCCAAGACCAATAGAGTTGGCTTGTTTTCTGTCCCATTGTCCCCAAAGATGGCATAGAAAACTTGTCATCTGCAGTCCAAATTCATCTTGTTGGTTTCTGGAAGCAGGTCAGACCTTAAGCTATTGTAAATCCTAAAACAGGTGTCTGCCCTTCCTTGCTAAGGTTAAATGTGCAAAGGCCATCATAAGGAACGTTAACTAGTGGGGGATTTTTGTTTTGTTATTGTTGTTTAGGTTTGGTTTTTTTATTTATTTATTTTTGGTTCTTTTTGTTTGTTTGATTTTCAGGGTTTCCTCTGTATAGCCCTGGCTGTCCTGGAACTTACTCTGTAGACTAGACTAGCCTTGAGCTCACAGATAATCTGTCTCCAGAGTGCTGGGATTAAAGGCATGTGCCACCACCACCAGACTTAGTGAGGTTTTTTTTTGTTTGTTTGTTTGTTTTTGTTTTAAGACATGGTCTCACTATGTAGCCTTGATCCTTGACTGGCCTAGAACTTGCTATGTAGATTAGGCTACTCTTGAAACAGGAGATCCACTTCTCTCTGCCTTCTGAATGATGGAATTAAACATATGTACGCTGTTCATGTGTGGCATCTCTGATGGTTAGGATGATTGAGCTAGATAATCTAACTCCTGTCCAGCTGTGAGGCCTAGGTTCTATATGTCGTCCTTAAATCACCTCCAGTTAGAAGTAGAAGGTTAACTAGATGCATATAAGATAGTATTGAAAAGTTATTTTACAAATCTATGCAAACTCCAGGTTTTCTCTGTGCTCACACATACGCTTAGACACTTTTATCCCTGGCCGCCCCTCTGCCTGTTCTTTTTTCCTCAGGATGACCATCGGGTCTGCATGGACTTCAACATTATTCAGAAGGACTCCACCCCTGTTTGCCCTGTGGATGCTTCAGGCTGCTTCACAGAAGAAGTGACACATTTTGTGGGACAGTATGTGAAGGTCTGTGGCTTGTTACATAGAAGGGTGTGGGTCCCATCATACTCATATCAGCTTGCCTGTCTTCCAGTAAGGAAATGTATTCGACTAATTAATCTCCATTATTCACAGTTTTGTTAGAACTAGTGTAGATGTTTTAGAATTTTGTTTAAGCACCTAAGATCAGCTATTAGGAGCCACATTCAGAGGGCCGAGTATGTCCCGTCAGTAGGAGTTGGGACCTCTGCCTAAAAAGCTACGGATGTAATTTTCAATTACTTAAGAAGCTAAAACAGAGCAGGGTAGTTTCCTGGGTTTTGTTTTTTAATGTGGTGTTGAGGGTGAAGCCAAGGGTCTCATGCATTCTGGGTAAGCTTTCTACCCCCTAGCTGTGTCTCCAGCCCCCGGAATGGAATTTTCCATTGACGTCCATTATTTGTGCCATTTATTCATTATGAAATAACAGATTTTAGTAATACATTTGTGCTGTTACTAAGTGTGCTAGGGTGTCTTAATGAGTGGGTTTTAATTTTTTAACAGGATGCTGACAAAAATATCATTAGGATGTTGAAGGAACAGGGCCGACTCCTTGTAGCCAGCACCTTCACTCACAGCTACCCTTTCTGCTGGAGGTGAGAGAGACTGGCTGTTGTAGGGGAGCTTCACGGCTGTGGGCATACTCTTTGCTTTGCTTGTGCCTCCGTAGTTCGGGGTTTGTCCCATGATGTCTTTTAGAACTGCAGTGTAGAAACACTATTTTAGGAGAGAAATTGTGTCCTGGAAAAATAGTCCTATATGCATATCTGTTTTGTGTTGCGGTCATTTATTTTTTTTTTTTTAAAGATGAAAAGCATCTCTGAAATTTTATGATGGGATTTCTTTAGGTAACCAGGCTTTAATGTTAGAACATCCTGTAGATATTCAGATGAAACTGTGTTCAGTGTCCTGAAATTGGGCCTCACATTTTCTCCCTTGCCCCTGTTCCATCATAAGAACTTTTTCTTATAAGAATTTTTTCTTATTTTACATATTGATCCCAATTCCCTATCCCTCCCTTCCAGAAGAACCATTTTCTAAGGCTTTGAAAACAGGGGGAGGGGGGAGGAGTATGTGAGTTTAAGTGTATGTGAGTATGTGTGTGTATAAATGTGTGTGTGTGTGCGTGCGTGTATGCACGTGCACTTGTGTATGTGTATGCTCGATCTCAAAAGTTAGATCAGTGTGTCAGGACACCTTAAGCTGAAGTTTCAGGTTGTCATGAGCTTTGGGTGCTGGGATCCAAATTTGGGTCTTGTGCTGGAGCAGCAGGCTCTCTTTGATTGCTGAGTCATCTCTCCAGCCCCTAATTTTGCTCTACAGTTTTCCTTTTTCTTTCTTGGTTTCATCTGAAAGGAGATGAGGAAGCTTAGACATCTCTGTGTGTGTTTATTTGTTTTATGTGTGTGTGCTGCCCTTGTGGAGGTCAGAACAACATGTAGAGGTTGGTTCCCTTAGTCCACTGTGTTGGTTCCAGAGATCAAACTCAGGCTGGACAGCATGTACCTTTCCCTTTTGAGCCATCTTGCTGGTCCAGACATGCGTAATCTAAAATAAAAGTCAATGTCAGCAGAAGGCTGAGCAGTAGGAAGTGATGCTAATTGGAAATTACAGTCAGTCTTGCCCTTGGTGCCTGCGCCTCTGCCTAATGGGAGCATCTGTGTTCCGGTCCCCAGGTCAGACACTCCCCTCATTTACAAGTCAGTGCCCAGCTGGTTTGTGCGAGTGGAGCACATGGTGGAGCAGCTGCTGAAGAACAATGACATGTGTTACTGGTGAGCATGAGACGTGTTCCTTCCCGTGGTCTTGTGCATGCAGCGAGTATAGCTCATGCTGCTCAGAACAGTTCATACTGGCCTTCTCTAATTGTTGTGATTTGTAACTGTCTTTATTCTCTGTGTAAGGAGCACAGGATCATACACAGTTGAAGTAATGCCTGCTTGCAATCGGAGATGTAATGACTCACTTTTCTTTGTAAAACCCAATAGAGATGGCAAGTGCTACCTGCCCGTGATATATAGAATGAACTGACTTTGAGAAAAACATCTTAGCCAGACATGGTGGGGCACACCTTTGATCCCAGCACTCAGGAGGCAGAGGCAGTCAGACCTCTGAGTTCAAGACTGGCCTGCCCTACATCGTGAGTTCCAGGGCAGCCAGGGCTACTCAGTGAGACCATGTCTCAGAAACACATGAACAAGCCATCTGGCTATCTTCAAACTGGTAACTTTAATAATTTTCATGATAAAGTCTAATGTATATTTGCCAAAGCCATTTATTTATACCTAACCAGTTTGGGTGCTTGTGTTCCTGATAGGGGTTTTACAGAGAAAAGTTGAGTTCTTATGTCTTCTATTACAAACAGGCATTACTTCAACTGTATATGATATGTGTGGTGTCTTCTGGCCTTAGCTTTACAGAAAGTTTGTCCTCCCTGGCTGCTCTTCCCTGCAAATGCCAGCCCAATTCATGAATAACCAAATAGCAAAAAAAAAAAAAAAACTTCCCAAATGTGCTCATCTGTTCAGACTGTGTTGGTCCTGAGCTTAGCTTAGTGTTTCCACAAAGTCCCACACAGGCTTGTGTCATCATGGCTTATCATTTTCTCCTTATGTTGTTCTTGCATGACTGGTAATATAATCTGTCTGTGGCAGGGTCCCAGAGTTTGTACGAGAAAAGCGGTTTGGAAATTGGCTGAAGGAGGCACGTGACTGGGCAATTTCCAGAAACAGATACTGGGGTACCCCCATCCCACTGTGGGTCAGTGAAGACTTCGAGGAGGTGAGACTGGGCAGATGGCTTTGTGTTGAGGGTTGTCGAAGTTCTTTATCATGTTATATGAGTATGGAGTTAAAAAAAATGGGGATCTTACTGGGTTTTGTTTTGTTTTTTGTTTTTTTAATGATAGTGTGAGATAATCTGTTTAGTGGTTTAATTTTTATCTAAGGGCAGCTTTGAATTTTTATTCTGTAAAATGGGAGAAAAAAATAGTAACTTTTTTCCCATGAAATCCACACATTAGGATGGGTGTTGTTTTGATTTCCCCTATGCCCTTCCACAACATTAAATTACAGAACTAACTGAAGGTCAAACTGACTTGTTGGATGTGATGCACACCTTTAATCTCATCATTCACGAGGCAGAGGCTGGGGAATCTGTCAGTCTCTGGACAGCCTCATCTCCACAGAAAGTTCCAGACTGCTACAGGGACATTCTGAGACTATCCAAAAAAAAAAAAAAAAAGTTAAATTAAATTGAGGAATAATAAAAGGGGGAAACATGGTGAAGAAGAAACATCCCAAACATTGCCTACCTTAACGTCTGAAATTGTGTTGTTTGTATGTGAGTATAGATGCATGCTGTTGGATAGGCAGATATTATTCCATGGCAGAGCCTTCTTTCCAGTGTGGTGAGCATGCCAGCAGCATTGAGCACATACACCCAGGATTTAATGGATTTCCTATTGGACCTGAGAAGCAATAGAGTAGTTACTCCATCAGAAAACTTTTCAGTACTGAAGGGGAGGAGCAGAGAAAGGCCATGGGCGCCTCTAAAAAACAGGACTTTCCCATGCCTCCTTCCCCCACCCTACACAAAATAAATAAGTAAAAAACTAATGTGGCCAGGTGTTGGTGGCACACACCTTTAATCCCAGCACTCAGGAGGCAGAGGCAGGTGGTTGAGGCCAGCCTGGTCTACAGAGAGAGTTCCTGGATGGGCTCCGAAGCCCAAGACAAAGAAACCCTGTCTTGAAAAACCAAAAAAGACAAAAAGAGAAAATTAGGTTTCTAAAATTGGACAAAGCACTGCCTAAATGGCCTCAGCCTAGTCTCCTTGCCTCTGAGGGCTCCTTTCATCTTCATCTTGACAGGTAGTTTGCATTGGATCAGTGGCAGAGCTTGAAGAATTGTCGGGAACAAAAATCTCAGATCTCCACAGAGAGAGGTCAGTTCCAAAACACCTGACTCACTGCCATGCTGTCGTCCTGGTAAGACCGGGAATTGCAGATCTGCATTGGGAAGGCACTGGTCTGTTACTTACCTTGTTGATGAGCCATGTTGGCTTGTGTTGATGCATCCTTCCCCTTGATGAAATGTCAGATAACTTTGGTGCATGACCATGCAGATTGAAGGCTCCCGCTATTCTCAGCTTTGGAGACAACTGCCCTTTTTTGAGACAAGATATCACAATATAGTAACCCTTGCTGTTACAGAAGTCACTATGTAGGTCACGCTGGCCTTGATCTCACAGAGATCCACCTGCCTCTGCCTCCTGCCTGAGTGCTAGGATTAAAGGTGTGCACCACCACACCAGGCCACACTTTTTTTTAGCAGATAGGTCACTTAATCTACTAGGTGTGTGTGTACTGAAAGGTGCATCGTTAGACAAATTTATCATTGAACAAATACTCAGGAGTGAGCTTGCCCAAACCTAGATGGTACAGATAGCTTGGCCTGTTGTAATATAGACAAGATACTTATATGTGAAATGTAAATGGGTGTTGGCAACATACCATGGCATAGTTTTACAGTGGGAGTTAGTGTACAACCAATACTTACAATAAAAATACTTAAATAAATAAATAAAAAGCAGACATGCCTGCTGTAATCTGCATTCAGGTGGTAGAGGCAGACCCATCAGAGTTCAGAGGCATTCACAGCTACATAACAAGTTCAAGGCCAGCCTGGGCAGTGTGGGCCTGTCTCAAAACTAGAAAAAGAAATGCAGTAAATGCATAAATGGATTGCATAGTTGTTTGTGGTCACCATTTGCTACAGTGAGCCATGGGTACTTTTCATGTGCTGCCTCTTGCTGTGCAGTGGTTTTGTTTGTCTGCCTCCCATCATCACATGTACCATGTTACACCCTTGTAGGACCACCGCTGCACACGTGGTCCCTCATTTACTGCATTCTTGTCCGCCTAATTCGCATTTCAACTGCAAGCTCTTGCAAATCTTGTGTTTGTCAGCATTGACCACCTGACAATCCCATCCTGCTGCGGGAAAGGACCGTTGCGGCGCATCTCTGAAGTGTTCGACTGTTGGTTCGAGAGTGGAAGTATGCCCTATGCCCAGGTTCATTACCCATTTGAGAGCAAGCGAGAATTTGAGGACGCTTTTCCTGCAGACTTCATTGCTGAAGGCATTGATCAAACCAGAGGATGGTATACCTCTTCTTTCTTCCGATATTTCTGTTGGTTTTACTTTACTGGAAATGTGTTTAAGTACCCACATGCTTCTGCCTAGTGCTGATGTGGTAATGAGACAGGCTGTTCTGCCCAGCATGGACATCAACCTGTCTTTCAAGTAGAAATCTTGGCTACCATAAAATGATATTGTTACAGTTTGTGTTATTTCACACTGTGGAATATATCTGTATATTAAATTGAAATAAACTCTTCATACATATTTTTTAGCTTACTTATTTAAAATCTTTTACTCAGACAGTTAAATTATCTTTACAGTGGCAATTGGTTGGGTGCTAGATATCAGAAGGTAGTTGGAAATGTGTTCAAAAGTCTAGCCTATGTATTAACATTCTGGAGAAATCCAGGCATGTGTAGGGATTGTGGAATTACTTTCATTTAGCGAGATCCCTGTTTGAAACTGTGCTGTTATGTTCACTAGGAGGTCATTTACTTCCTCCTTGTGGGCGGGCTCTGTGGCCCGTGTGCTGACTTGGTGCTAGCCATCATTGTCGCTGGTGTGGCAGGGTTGTGTTTAGTTTAAAGAGCTGCTGCTGTGGTTTTCTGCTAGACCTTAACATTCTGCAGAGGTCTGTCCTCACACTCCAGTGACTACCAGAGGCTGTTCCAGGAACAAATTTCTGGGGCTCTTGTTGTTGTCTGATTGTTGTGTTTGTTTAAATACGTGTGTATGTGTGTGTCACTCCTTGAGTGTGGTTTTGAGCATGTAAGTGCAGTGCCGAGGCCAGAAGAGGGTGTCTGAGTTTCTGGAACTAGAATCACAGGCTGCTGGGAGCCATGAGGTGTGAGTGCAGGGAACCGAATGCTGGTCCTCTGAGCTGCTCATCCCTCTCTCTCCATCCCACGTTTAAGGGGGGTCGATTACTTACTGATGGGTGAGCTTTCTCCTCTGGGGAAAAGTGAAGTCTGGCCGTTGTTAAAGACCCCTTAGGGTTCCCTTGTCCTCATTGTCTGCTTCCGGTTCCCTTTTCTTTGCCTGAGCTGTCTCCTGGGCACCAGGAGGAACAGAAAGGGTTGTCTGGATGGGTATTGATATCAGGATTGGACTCTGGTCCTCTCTTTTTCAGTTTGTGTTTCTTGATGTTCTTGAAGTACAGGAGCAGGTCAAGATGACAGGAGAACATCTCCCTGATAGAGGAAGCAAGTCAGAATGGAACAAGAATGTCCCACCTTCACAGTGACAAGGCTGTGAATGGTACCTGAGTGAGAGGCTTCTTACTCACCTTACGGAGTGGAAGCATTTTCTGGTTCTGTAGTCTAAGTGCTGTTTGTGTCTTTGGTCATCACATGGTCTGTTCCATATGCTCTTGTAGGAAGCATGGCATCTCTGGTTGTCCTGGGGGTGGGGGACCCTGAAAGTGCAGTGGTTTCTCATTGCAAATTTTTGTTTTAAGAAAAATGTTTTTTGGCAATTAATTTGAGTGATTTTTTTTTCTCATGGGCGATACGTTTGTATCTATCACTTTATATGATTATCAAGATGGTATAATATAGGGCTGGGCAGTAAGTAAAAGCACTTACCACCAAGTCCAATAACCTTGCAGGACCCACAAGGTGGAGAGAACAAACTCCCACAGGTTGTCTGACCAACACATACCCCAAAAGTAAAAAACAAACAAATTAATTAAAAGTTCAGTCTAGTGAATAAATATACGTTTTTTTTTTTTTTTTTTTTTTTTCTGTGCTTAGATTCCTTTTAATGAATTATTCTGGTTTGTTTGTTTTCCAGGTTTTACACCCTGCTAGTGCTGTCCACAGCCCTCTTTGGACAACCACCTTTCAAGAACGTGATTGTGAATGGACTCATCTTGGCAAGGCAGGTGCAGCCCTCTCTGTAGTGACGCGTTTCAGCTCCAGTACCCTTTATTCTAACCTTGAGATTTGTCTTCAAAGCAGCCATGTTCTGATTGGACCTCACGGTATCTCCATCTCCTCTTTGCATAGAGGAGTTTAGCACCACCAACTAGGAGCTCTAGTGCCCCTTTGCTTCTAGTCTCAAACTTGTTTTTTGTTGTTTTTTTACTTTTTTGAGGTGGGGTCTCACTATGCAGCCCTGGCTGGCTTGGAACTTAACCTTGTAGGCAAGGCTAGTTTTGAACTCACAGAGATCTGCCTGTCTTCTGATTCGTACATACGTCTTACTCTTTCCTTTTTTTTTCTCTCCGTGAGGCAGAGTTGCCTCAGGTTTGACATCCTCCTGCCTTAGCCTCTCAAGTGCTGAGATTACGGGTGTGTGCTGCCGCTCTTCCTGTGTGCGATCTTCTGCAAATGCAGAGGAAAAATCCATGTGAGGCAAAAAGGAAATCCAGGTCTGCAAGACTCAGCCAGTGTTGGTTCAGACTTTAGAGTCTGACACTGGGCAGTTCATTTTGAAGTACAGTAGAACTTCAGAACAAAAGTTTCCTGGTGATAATTATCTTAGTCCCATGTACACAATAAAACTTAAAGCGTGGCTGCATCAAAACTCTTGCAAAGGACAGGCAACCTCACCATGAAGATGGGTTCTATACTTAAGGACCTACAGGAAGATCTGGTGTGGTCTCAGTTATACAGAAAGCCTAGTGGTTACCAACCTATAAGGGACACGTGACATCACCCTGTAAATGGGTTCTATTGATTAAAAAGAAAGCTAAAGTCTAGGAAGAAGAGTCTGGCATAAACATAATAGTCTTGGGGATTCAGGCGTGTCCTGGGCCTACGGATAGCACAACTCACCAGGATTTTAAGTACATCTACTCGCAGCCTTGTGGGTGGCAAACAGGCATGCACACGTGTTCCCTTGCAGAGACAAATCTGTGCGCTTGACATTCCTGGTTTCTCTAGCGCTTACCTGAGCACAAAGCACTCTTGCCCTCTGCACTCCTACTCACTGATGCGCTTGTTCTGTCTTCTCTGCCTACTTCCACGTGTCTTAGTGGAAGGACTAAGTGGGCCAGGCCTCCTGGAGACAGAACAAGACATGACAGTTGTGTTAGTAGTAGCAGGGTTCCTAGTGATGTCCCTGGCAATGGAGTTAAACTTAGCTCGAGTAGTGTTTTGTAAGGTACTTTAGTGTTCATGTCTCACTTGTCTGTGCTTCGCTCCTGACATGTGGGTTTTTATTGTCCTCTTTGTCAAACATAAGGACACTGGGTTTCAGAGACCCCGTGAGTTGCAGGATCAGAGCCATAGCGCCACAACCAGGCTCCTTCCAGAGTCTTCGACTCCTACAGAGAATTATTTCCTAATTGTATCAGTAGTTTTAGATCAGTCAGTAAAAATAAACAATAATTCTCCGTGTATCTTTGGGACCTGTCTGCTGTGGCTGTGTCCCTTCCTAGCCACGCAAGAGCATACTCTTGGTTTTGGCAAAGCTGTCACCAATTAGTTGGTATTGGATTCTGATCTGCACAGGTAACATTCTTTATTGTTAAGCTCTGGGATGCCAAATTAATGAGCATGTGTCTTAAGGTTTCTCTTGCTGTGGTAAAAAACCATGACCAAAACAGCTTTAGGAAGAAAAGGTTTGTTTCATCTTATAACTCTCCGGGAGGGAGTCAGGGCACACTGAAGGGAGTCAGGGCAGGAACTGATGTGGAGGCCATGAAGGAATATCTACTGGCTTATTCCCTGTGTTTCCCTTAGCCTGTTTTCTTATACCACCCAGGACCACCAGCTCAGGGGCGGGCCCTCGAACATCAGTCATCAATCAGGAAAATGCCATGTGGGCTTGCTTATAGGCCAGTCCAATGGAAGCACTTTCAATTTTGGTTTCCTCTTAGATAACTCCAGCTTGTGTCAAATTAACAGAAACCCAGCCACAATTGTGTAGTTTTCTAAACTATTGCTAAGATATTTGTAGAAATCCTAAACAGACATGTTAAGTAGAAGAGACTATCCACACAAACACCCTGCTCCATATTGCTGTATGAAAAGGCCTGTATGTGCCTGCCATGCATAACACATTACCCCTCAGAGAAATGTGACATAGACTCTGGAATCAGGCCCTTTGGTGACAAAGGAACAGAGAAAGTACCTTGCTGAAGATATACTGCAGATGAGTGGTAAATTCCCATTTTGAACATAGGCATCAGGCCCTGTAAATTCTTTTTTTTTTTTTCCAATTATTTCCTGTTGGTGCTGAGATTCCCACATGCTTCGCCTCTGAGGCCTCCCCCCCCCCATTCCTTCCTTTTAGTGGTTTTCTTGGCTGATGAGATGACTCAGCAGGCAAAGCACTTCTGACCTCGGGTCGTTCCCAGACCATTGTTGAAGTGGATGGAGAAAGCCATCTTACTACAGGTGTCCTCTGACCTCCACACGTACACCATGGCACGTGCATGCCTGCCCATACACATCCTAAGTATACTACTTTCTCACCAGGACAGCTATGACATTAAATGGTTTCACCACCATAGGACCTTGTTGCTGCACTTACTCGTCCATCCCTTTTCCCAATTTCTCTGGGATAAATAAATGCTAAAACATCTTTCTGCTCCAATCTATCTTGAAATTTCCCTAAAGACTTACTGTGGTATTAAAAAAAAGACATTCCGTGGCTCCAGGGGTAAAGGCACTTCCTGTGCAAACTTGACTGACTTGGATCCCTGGAATCCACATAAACATGGAAGGAGAGAGCTGACTCCAAAGTGGTCTGACCTCTTCATGAATACCTTGGCCCATGCCTCACACGGATACATACACAGTAACAAAAAAACAAATTTAATATAAAAGAGCAAAACCCTGGCAGTGGCATGAGGCCAGTCTGGTCTACAGAGCTCCTGGTCAGCCAGGGCTACACAGAGAAATCCTGTCTCAAAGAACCAAACAGGAAAAAAAAAAAAAAAAACCTAAAAATAGAAACAAAAATTCCATGCTATTGTGACTTAGACTGGCTTATATCTCAGTTACCATGAGCATTTGTATCCTTGCGTATGGCCTACATCTATATAGAAAGACCAGCTATATTTACTTATGTAATTGGTATCTTTCTGTTTTAACAAGTGATGGCCAAAAAATGAGCAAACGGAAAAAGAACTACCCAGATCCAGTTTCCATCATCAACAAGTATGGCGCCGATGCCCTCAGGTAGGAAGCAGCTCTGCTCATGTGTATCTCCTGTCCTTAGCCACCATGCTCAGATTGCTCGGTAATTATGCTCTGAGCATGGGGTCTCTGTATGGTGAGTTATATTTTTATAGTTCTTGACTTTCAAACCTAGAAGTCATAGGACTAGAAACTGTCCTGGATATCCTGAGCTGTCCATGACCCAGGAGGTGCAGACTGTCTACCTCAGCTCCTGTCTAGGTTCCCTATCTTGATGGTATTAGAATTATCTCATTTGGAGGATTCGGCAGGGGGGGCGGGTGGGGTGTCTTGCAGTTATAGAACTATACAAGATGTATTCACACCAGAACAAATAAATTAGCACCTAGGAGGTTTTAGAGTAATTTTAGCTACTGCTTGAAACAGTCATGTCCCTGAAATCTGTAGTATTTAGGTTGCAAAGGCCTAGCAAACTTGTTCAATATCCCCATGCCATCGGTGACACCCACTCCCAAGCTCATGGTGTGCACCGCCGGACGGTTCCCTGAGCCTGAAAACCTTCCTCTCATTCATTTATCAGGCTTGTATTTGACCCATTGTCTGTTTGTGCTGGGCCATTCTCCACAGTGAGGGTTGTCCTCTGGAGTGTAGCAGCGCCCCTCGTGAGCCTGTGTGCACCAGTGACGGCCTCCTCAGTCCTTAGTGAAAGTAGAAAGACTTCTGTGATTGGGGAGAGGAACTACAATGTTTGCCTTCTCGGTGTTACAGTAGTAATACTTGGTTTACCGTCTGGGTAAATCTATTTCTTTGTGAATGCTCTGCATCTTCCAGGTTGTACCTGATCAATTCCCCTGTAGTGAGAGCAGAAAACCTCCGCTTTAAGGAGGAAGGAGTGCGGGATGTCCTCAAAGATGTGCTGCTCCCGTGGTACAATGCCTACCGATTCTTCATCCAGAACGTCTTCAGGCTTCACAAGGTATGTACCACACTGGGCTGTGTATGCCAAGCTATGAGGTGGCATCTGGTACCTTGAGGCCACTTTCTTCTGTCGTCTGCTGTTGGATAACCCAGAGCCACGAGGAAGCCTTGTGTGATGATACAAGAGGTGTCTGGTCCTCTGCAGGACACGGCCTTCTCTGTATAAAGGGGTGTGTCTTATTTTGGTCAACCAGTTCTTTGTCACAGAGATTTGGTGTTAAGCGGGGTTTCCCTCCCTTCCTGAGTGGTGGGGTGTGGAATTAGAGACAGTATAAGTGTCAGATACTGACAGAGTTACCTGATGAAGTCCAGGGCCAGACCCTGTTTCTTGAGAGTGTGGTCAGGGAATACTTGTAAGGGAAAGCCTTGGACCGAGACTTGGAGTAACAGCAACTCAGAATAGTAGTCAGGCTGGGTGGTGGTGGCTTGCGCCTTTAACCCTAGCATTCAGGATACAGAGTCTCTGAATTTGAAGCCAGCCTTACTTAAAATCACAATTCATTGAGGATTTGAGGATTTGTTGGTGCTCAGCCTGATTATTTCAGAATGTCAGATTTCAGCTTGCTAGCAGGGTCCAGGGTTATTTTGTATTTTCCGTACTTCCTTTCATTTAACTGATAGTAAACATTTGGTAGGCCTAGAGAGATGGCCCAGTAGGTAAGAGTACTTGTTTTTCCAGAGGACCTGAATTTGCTTCCCAGCACCCATATTATACCCATATTATGTGGCTCACATACACCTCCAACTCCAGAGGGTCCAATGCTCTCTTCTGATGTCTATGGACACAGGCCACGGGCACATAGATCACACACACACTTAAATGAAAAAATTAAAGTTATTTTTCTCTGGTATTAGTTCCCCCTTTGTGCATGTGAACGTCTCACTGGGTGTCTGTCTGTAGGAAGATGGAGTGGAGTTCCTGTACAATGAGCACACGGTCAGAGAGAGCCCTAACATCACCGACCGGTGGATTCTGTCCTTCATGCAGTCCCTCATTGGGTTCTTTGAGACGGAAATGACAGGTGAGCCTTCTCATGCTGTCTTCCCAGGGGCGAGGACTGTTACTCTCCTATAATCGTTCTTTTGGTATTTCGGCTGTTTCCCCTTATTAACATGGAGCAGGTTTTGAGAGGTAACACAGATAATTTTTTTTCAATAACTCTGAATTATAGTTTTAATGAGACCCATTTGTTGTAGAAAGGAGTTTATTCCAGGGCCCTGGGGGATTTAGTCTGAAGAGTGCAGACTTTTTGTGTAGAGGATCATCCAAGAGCCCTACCATCTTTCCAGGATAGCTGCTGTGACTTCCCATGAAGTGGAGTCAGGAGATTGTACACCTAGGACGGAACTGGGTCTGCATAGGAACTAGATAGATGATGAGTCTCTCTACGATGAGGGTTATGCACAGGAAGCTAGCCACCCTCAGAGGACAAATCCTAGCCAAGAGGTCACATGTCCCCATCAACAAGACCATGAAGGAACATGTCTACAGGGTGGTGGTGGCATCCTGGGGGGGGGGGGGTTGCCAGTTACTGTCAGCTCCCTCAGGAAGAGTTGCTTCTGTCTCCATGCTGTGTGCGCACATGAGATGTGAGGTTCACTTCTCTCTAGAAGATGAAACCTGAACCCAGCAATCTCAAGCTTCCCAGAAAGTGAACTCTAGACATAGTACAGGAGGGCCTTTCCTCTTTAACAGAAAGGGCCCCAACTGCTGAAACCACCTGTCTATAAGTGTTTGACCACCTAATGACTGTGGCCCTGAATTCTGGTTTCTTGGCGGTTGGTTGGTTGGGTTTTTTGTTTGTTTGTTTGTTTGTTTGTTTGTTTGTTTGTTTTTTGAGACAGGGCTTCTCTGTGGCTTTGGAGCCTGTCCTGGAACCAGTTCTTGTAAACAAGGCTGGTCTCAAACTCACAGAGATCCGCCTGCCTCTGCCTCTGCCTCTGCCTCTGCCTCTGCCTCTGCCTCCACCGCCCGGCTCTGAATTCTGGGTTCTGTGAACCACAGTAAGAGCAGCTCTGCCCTTTGCATCTGCTCCTAGTGGTGCAACTGTGTTGTGACACCGTCAAGAGTTTGGCCGCTTCATTCTTCTCACTGGGGGCTTTGTCAGATGTTACCCCTGGCCAGGCACTGCCAGTGCGTGCTGTGCCCCTGAGCACCCGAGGCAAGCTTTCTGCTACTTTGTAGTTAGGGTAGGGAGGCAACACAGTGGGGTAGAGCTGTGTTCTCTGTGCTGTCCAACCATTCTGTGCACACCATGCTACACAGTCAAAAGAATAAGGGTGCAGTTTTTTCCCACCTATGTAGGTTTGCTTGTAGCTCACTGTCATTTTTGTGTGCCCCTAAATACCTTGGCTGCTGTATCATATGTTCTTGATACATGAGCCATCTGATGGGTTGATTCTCACTGTTCCCTTAGGGGGTGGAGCACCTTGCCTTGAAGAAGTTGCTAATTCTCCCCCCCCCCCCACCCCAAGGCCTGGTTTGGGTTGTCTGACTGATGTGTTGCTTTTAGCTTACAGACTATATACTGTGGTGCCTCGCCTGGTTAAGTTTGTAGATATTCTGACCAATTGGTATGTCCGAATGAACAGGAGAAGATTAAAGGTAAGAACCTGTGGTAGTAACAAAATATCTGAAGTTTTACAGTCATAAGAAATAAGAAATGCCGGGGGTGGGTGACAGACACCTTTTATCCCAGCACTTGGGAGGCAGAGGCAGACAGATCACTGTGAGTTCAAGGCTAGACTGGTCTACAGAGTGAGTTTCAGGACAGATATGGCTGTTGCACAGAGAAACCCTGTCTCAAAGGGGAAAAAAAGGAAAGAATATGAGGAAAGTTCAAAGGAAAACAGCTATTCTGAAGATGTCTTCTGTTTATGGTACATTAACTGTAATGATTGCCATTGGCAGGGTGGGACTTAGGAGTCCTGAAAGTAACCCTGAATGTTTTTGTAATACACAGAGGACAAGTCATGAGGGATGAAGTGTCACAGCTGGGACAGGACTAAACTAGACGTCTTAGAATTGTGCAAATACTGTCAAGTATGGCTATAATCCTTAAAAGAAACTTTTCCCAGGGAGATGTGAACAAATACCTCTTTGCCCTAGCTAGTGTACCAATAACAGCCAAAGGCTTGCCTCCGTCCAAATCTAGTTTTATAAACCAGTGAGTTTATTGGAGCTCCTTATATGACAATGGGTGAGGGGTTATGGAGCATGGATGATTCAGGCATCAGTGACAAAAGCCTACCCCGTCCTGGTGACAACTCGGGAAGGCAGCATTCTAATAGCTTCCTACCCTTGGAGGCAGTGTGGCTGGGCCAGCTCTCCCCGCAGCAATTGTTTCTGCTTACAAAACCTTGAAGAGGGGGCTGCTGGCGATGAGCAGCTTATTTCCGTGCTTCTTAGCCTTGTCCCTGGAGGAAATGCTTCAATTTAGAGGGAAGTGTTACACAACACGGGCACCACTCTGATTCTGTCTCTGTCCAAAGACACGGTGATCAAAAATTATTCTTAGCTGTGGGGGTTTTAGGGTGAGCATAGCATGGACACTGGTCTCCAGACATACTGGCTTGTGCAGAATTTATAGTGAGGCAAGACAGTGGAAACTTCCTCCCTGCAGGCAGTTTTTTCTTACCATAAATCAGTATAGTTACTTTAAAAGCAAACAGTATATATCTTTTTTTAAAGCAAAAAGTTACCTAATTCCTCCTGTCGGATTACGTCTTACTCCCCCCCCCCCCCCTTCAAGTCTGTAGTCAGTCTTTGGCTCGCAGTTACAGAGCCATTTCCCCATTTGCCTGGTCTCCAGTAGGGATGGTGGGAGGGGTCAGTAGACAGCTGTCCCATGCTGGCCTCTGTCATTGCCCTGCATGGCTCCTGGGGCTGATGGACGTGGCCATTTCGCCTTACATCCGTTTTGATGATGCCCTTGCTACCAGCAGCTGATTGATCGTGTCTCTTTTATTCTTTAGGGTGAGAGTGGGACGGAAGACTGTGTTATGGCTCTGGAGACATTGTTCAGTGTCCTGCTTTCTCTGTGCAGACTGATGGTAAGCTGCTCGACCCCTTTCCAAAACTGAGCCGCATACAGCGGCCCCCTGCGGCAGCACCCCATCTGGTCTCCATAGAAGCATCAGCAGAGCCTCCCTTTTCAGTTCTTGTGTCTAACCCTTATTCTAAGCACCAGCTGAGAAATACTAGCTGCTTAGTCACTGACAGTTCAGCACTTAGACAGGATCTACTCTTAGGGAGGTTAAGACATCAATCTTGTTAATGTGACTGCAGTAATTGTGAGTAACGAAGGAGACTCTTAAACTCATACTTAAATGATCAAGCATATCATAACAGGGCTGACAGAAAAGTGTAGTTGTTTGACATAGATCCCTATTGGTAACTGGATTAAGTGGCATGTAAGTGGGAAGGCTGCTGCTTCAATTTGCCATGCCCTGTTCTGATGCTCCAGTGTAGTGTTACAAACCTTCTGTTGAGTCTGTAATGTTCATGGGAGATTTTGCCCTTTTACAAGAATCTTGGTGCCGTCCACATCGAGCTTCCTACACCTGCATCCACTGATACAAGTGTGGGTTTTTCTGCTTTACAGATACGGTTTCTGGGTTTTAAGATATTTAATATTTGTATATTTAGACATAACTGGCACTTGTTCAAGGGCTCCTGGTTTGTTTTGGTTTTGGATATCCAGAGATATTTTCAGCCCTGTGATGTCGCCCTACGACTATGCTTCACACCTATGAAGTCATTTCTTTGAAAGGGGACGTCTAATAACCAGCCTCTGTCTGTGTGTTGCTGTCTCACTCTCTACAGGGACTAGTTTTCATTCCTCAGACTAAGGGAGATCAACGATGAAGGGTGTTTTGAATGACGTTCTCTCCTCCATCCCCACACAGGCTCCTTACACACCATTTCTTACTGAATTGATGTACCAGAATCTAAAGACACTCATCGATCCTGTGTCTGTCCAGGACAAGGACACGCTCAGCATCCACTACCTCATGCTGCCACATGTTCGGTAGGAATCAGATTCAGAAACATTACCCAGGCCATGGGACAGGGAACATGTAGGGTCCTGAGCTCCCCAGGAAGGAGTGGGAGAGGACACATTTCCCTGCTCTGTCTACCTCCTGAACCCTTCCATACCACCTAGGCTGATGCCACCACTCTCCTGCTGCCGGGGCCCACCTGGGTAGGTGGCGGGAGGGCTGCAGCAGCCTCCTTTAGAGTTATGGTTGGGGGAGATGTAAACACCTTTGGGGGGGCTTTGTGTGCCCCTCAGGGTGGGAGTGGGTCATGTCCTTCCTTGGGTACCACTGGAGACCTGGTCTGATCCTTTCTCACTTAAGTGTAACTTTCAGATTCCCACCTTTTAAAAGTAACAGTCTTTCATATTTATCTGTCAGAGAAGAATTGATTGACAAGAAAACGGAGAACGCAGTGTCTAGAATGCAGTCCGTGATTGAACTGGGCCGAGTGATACGAGACCGGAAAACTATTCCAATAAAGGTTTGAGATTTTATTTAGGGATCAGATTGACACAGACCTATGTCTTAGGAAATTTTAGTGTAGACCTTCCAGCAGTGGCTTAATTCTTTTTCCTTTTCCACAATAGACTATGAATGGCTCAGCACTAGTTTAGCTAAACATTCAGGTAAACTTTGGCTAGCGGAGCATTCAGCATTTTGCCATCTGAAGGAATTAGCCCTTAGTTCGTTTTCCCCTTCCTTCCCTTCTAGTATCCTTTGAAGGAAATTGTGGTTATCCACCAAGACCCAGAAGCTCTCGAGGATATCAAGTCCTTGGAGAAATATATCATTGAGGTAAGGTCAGTGATGGGCCCAGCCAGATTTTTTTTTGTTTGTTTGTTTGTTGTTCAGGACTGTTATTTTAGGAGGTATTTCTCAGTGAAGTTTTTATTCTTTTGTAAATTGCTACATGCATGAAATTTTTACATGGTCACTGGATTTCTTTACTCTCATACACTTCCTCAGAGTAAATTTTTATAATTAGCAAAAAAAGCTTTGCTTCTTCAAATGATGAAATGGTAGCCATTTGCTGTTTGTGATTGCACTGGGTGTGGTGTGTGTCCGATAAAGGGATGGCCAGTGTGTGGTGAGATGTCCACCCCACCCACGCCTGTTGTACTGACCACGCCCATTGGGGCGTGGGGACAGGTGTGGGTGTTACTGGTGGGGTCTAGGTCTAGGTCCTGACCAGGGCATACCCTCCCTGTCTCCAGGGTCTCACTTGCTCTCTGAAGACTCTTCCTGGGATTTTACACAATTATACATGTGTACACATTATTCATGTAGTTTTTAGCTCACCATTTTATTATAGCCTTTCGGGTGGTGGGGACTATGACAGAGTCTTACTTTGTAACATACTTTGTAACATTGGCTGGTCTTGGACTCAAAATTCTCCTGTCTCAGCCTCCCATGTGCTGGGGTTACAGGCACATGTCACCACCCCCAGTTCTGTAATACATCTTTATCATGTCTGCATAGGATTTATTTTCTGTGTGCTTCATAATTTATTTAAATATTGTATTTGAGAAATGCTGGGTTCTCATTACAAACAAAGATAAGTCTGTCAGCACATTGCACTGTGTAGGTACCGAGTATCTCCGAGTATTTCTTATGTTTGTGTATGTCGGGTGGAGTTCGGTTCCTGAAGAATAGAACACTGTTGGTAGCTGGGTAAGGCATTAAATTCACCAGATGCTTATTTCCCAGTATTTTAAAGGATTAGGAGTCTGAAATGGATAAAGGTGTTGGGCTCACTTAGAATTTGTCCAAACCAGGAAGAGAACGACTCCTGGTTTCTTTCTGCATCTTCTGCAGACAAGCTACAGTTTATTAGGAATAACACAGAGCCATTGAGACACATAGTCCATTTAAGCTGTCATAACTATATGAATGTCTCCTGTCTATTTAGTTCCTAGTGGGTTCGTTCCCTTCACACAGCACCCAACTGCAGGGGAAAGCAATCTTTTTGGCCATTGTGTCAGTAGTCTGAGGGTTGGGGGGTGGAAGTAGGTACAAGTGTCTTTAGAATCCCTTATGGTGTCACTGAACTTCTCAAAACCTGCATTCTATGATGCTTTTAAAGCAACTATGTTTTAAGTTTTAAAATGCATTAACTGTTTCAAAACAAATATCTTTTTAGTTTTTCACCGGTAACATTTTAAGTACATCATTAAAAATTTTTTTTTAATTTTTGTATTTGATCTTTAATTACTTGAGAATTTTAGACATTAGAATCTAAAAGGTGACATTTTATCTCCTGATTTAATACCTCGTAGACCTGCATCTCTCCATCACCTTTTATGTATGGGTATGACTTTTGAGACATTGTCTTACTATATGCCGTAGGCTTACTTTGAATTTACTCTGTAGCCCAGGGGAGAGTGATCCTCCTGCCTCCACATCCCATGTGCTGAGCTACTAATCATTACACCTGGCTTCCTTCACCCTTTAATCCACCTAGATATAATAGCCAAACTCAATGTCCCTGTCGGGTGCCTTAATTTGTACTCTTTTTCCATGTCTCCTACTGTATCATCAGGGTTCCCTGTTTCATGGGAATCTGTCACTAGCATAGTGGTATCATGAAGTCCTGTGGTTTCACACCTCCTGGTTAGATGATAGTGAATTCCTAGTGCAAGTTTACCCCTGGGAGACGGAGCTTGTATTGCAAGTCCTCTCTCTTTCTTTCCTTCCCTGCTATATTTGTGTGTGTGTGTGTGTGTGTGTGTGTGTGTGTGTGTGTGTGTGTGTCAGAGAGTGTAGTGATCAGGTGTCTTTGCCGGAGATCTAACTGCCTCTGTGCTGTGTGCATGCACCAGTGTTGCTGGATTTTCTTTTATCCTAGCCACATTGGGTGTGTGTGTGTGTGTGTGTGTGTGTGTGTGTGTGTGTGTGTGTGTGTCAGAGAGTGTAGTGACCAGGTGTGTGTGTGTGTGTGTGTGTGTGTGTGTGTGTGTGTGTCAGAGAGTGTAGTGACCAGGTGTCTTTGCCGGAGATCTAACTGCCTCTGTGCTGTGTGCATGCACCAGTGCTGCTGGATTTTCTTTTATCCTAGCCCACATTGGAATGCCAAAATGTTGTTAATGTTGTTGGTTGTTTTTCGCTCTTTTGGCTTTTTTTTTTTTTTTTCCTCTTTGAGGAGCTGCTACCCAGCTGCCAAACAAACACACACAGAGTCTTATTCTTTCTTATAAAAGCCCAATCTTAGCTTGGGTCACTTCTAGCCAGCTTACCTTACTTAAATCTAGCCAGCTTACCTTACTTAAATTATCCCATCTGCCCTTTGCCTCTGGGCTTTTATTTTCTCTGACTTCTGCTGTATAGCTTACTCTTACTCTGGCTTTCTGGCCCCTGATGTCATCCTCCTTTTCTTGCTCCTTATTCTCTTTTGCTCCTTCTTCTCTCCTCTTTACTCTCTCTGCCTGCCAGCCCCGCCTAGCCTTTCTCCTGCCTTGCTATTGGCCGTTCAGCTCTTTATTAGACCATGAGGTGTTTTAGACAGGCAAAGAAATACAGGTTCACAGAGTTAAACAAATGTAACATAAAAAAATGTAACACATCTTTGCATCATTAAACAAATGTTCCACATCGTAAACCAAAGTAGCACACCTTAAAGTAATATTTTACCATGCACTGGCATCAGCCTTGACATCCTCTCTTAGTGATGCTCAGCTCACCTGATTGGTCTTGCTAAGAAGAAGCATTGCTTTTCTATCCCATGCAGATAGTATTCTAAATGTATTGTAGGATCACATCTTAGAATCATAAAATATTTCCTTCTTCCTAAAAAGAAAGCCAGTCTCCCTTATTCACCAGTTTTACCCTTACCAACTGATCGTTTACTGGCAAACACAATTATATTTTCTGTGTGTGGATTCACCTCCTTTTGGCGTTTCATATAAGTAGAAATGTACAGTTCATACTCTGCTATGTCTGTCTTGTATAGCTTAGCATAATGTTTTCATAGTTCATGTTGTAACACAGGATAATACTTAGTTCCTTTATGTTACTAACTACTCCACTGTGTGCATAAACCACACTTGATTTACCCAGTCACACCTCCTTTGTTTACTTCATGGTGCTGGGGATCCAAGCCAGGACCTTGTGCATGCCAAGCAAACATTCTGCACTGAGCTACACCCCAGCCCTATCCATTCAGCAATTGACTGACACTGGGTTATATCTGATTTTGTCTCTTGTGAACAATATTGTTAGGAATATTCATTCACCTACATGTCTTATTTGTTAGAGATTTTTTTGTGTCTCACACTCTTGTTTTCCCTTTGGTACTCATGGAAGGAATTAAATGTTCGAAAAGTTACACTGTCTACTGATAAAAACAAGTATGGTATTCGACTAAGAGCTGAACCGGATCACATGGTCCTTGGCAAGCGTCTGAAGGGAGCCTTTAAAGCTGTGATGATGGCCATAAAACAGCTGAGCAGCGAGGAGCTGGAGCAATTCCAGAAAAGCGGTGGGTGTCTGCCTCACTCAAAGGGACTGCTTTCTATTTAGGCTCCTGTTGGGTGTTCCCATCTTTTTCTTCAACTCTTCATCCCATTCATAAGAATGACGGTTGTAACTTTCCTAGACAGGTACCTGGTATCCCAGCTTCCTACTGTTGCCTCTGGGTGCTGGCATCCTGTTCAAGTCTGCCCTCTTTCCCTCTAGTTACATTTACTCCACGGTCAGCCTTAGTGGAGTGGCTACGGTGGCTCTCCTAAAGGTGCTACCTCACACTCAGCAGCTCTCCACACTTCCTCTGCTTGCACTGGACAGACACAGGGCCCAGCACTCACACTGGCCCTCATTTCACTTGCACCAACGCTTGCTAGTGCTAACCCACAAAACACCAGGGTCATCAGAGGAGAGCACACTATGCTAATAACAGGCAATCAAAGAGGAGGGTTGACCGAGCCCGTTTGTCCCATAGGGAGTATTGTTGTGGAAGGCCATGAATTGCACGAAGAAGATATTCGCCTCATGTACACCTTTGACCAGGCCACAGGAGGGACTACACAGTTTGAAGCGCACTCTGATGCTCAGGTACTTTTCTGTTCCCTCAAAGAGTGTTCTGTATTCATTCATCTATTCATGTTTTTGAGACAAAGTTGTATAGCCCTCTCTGGCCTTGGACTCATTGTGTAGTTGAGAATGCCCTGGAGCTTCTGCTTCTGCCTCTGCAGTACTGGGATTGCAGGCTTAAGGCTTTATGCCCAGCCTCCTAGAACATTCTTCACCAACATATGTGAATGTAATAGCGTATTTTACACATGCTTCACCCACGCATCACCTCATTCCTTTTAGATCTGTTAGGCTTCTGTGGGGGTCCTTATCTTGTTTATCAGATGTTTAAGTGAGCATTTTGTGAAGAATTGTCCTAATTGTTAGGTTGCACAAAAACTAACCCTATAAAACAAGTTTGTCATAGACACAAGAAAGTAATTCAGGTCCTAGTAGTCTGCCTAATAACTTCCTGGGTGAAGGTAACTTCAGAGAAGCTCAAGTCCCAAACGTGTGCTGGGCATGGAGATTGCTGGGGAATGCTGTGGAAGAGAATGTACAGAAGGTGGGCTGATTGAGTCCTTTGCTCCACACTAGAGTGTGGAGTTTGCTGCTTCAGGAGCATTGTGACCAGGGATCATAGGTATTAGAAGACAAAAAAACCATCCCTTCATGTGGTAACTTGTGAAATTGGTCAGGGCATCTTCTATGAACAGCACCCTGAGAAGGAGAAACTGCATCCTTCTAAGAGCTGGAATGATTAGCTAGTTTAACCTACTTTGTTTGCTAAATGACTAAATGATGTTGGATTATACGCTAAACAGAATTTGATGAGGCTTTTTGTTGTTGTCATTTGAGATTTATTTTCTGTATATGAGCATTTCGCCTACATGTATGTATTCTGTGTGCGCACACACACCTGATGCCCACAGAGGTCAAAAAGAGGATGTTGGGATCCCCTGGAACTTGAGTTATAGAAGGTTGTGACCCTCCGTGTGGGTGCTGGGAACTGAACCTGCGTCCTGATCAAGTGCTGAGCCAACTCTCCAGCCCCAGAATTTAGTTACACTAAGCTTTTTAAAAGACTTTTTCTTTTTAAATATTTATTTCTTATTATTGAATGCATGGGTGTGTGGGTGCAGGTGACAGCATGGTTATGTGGGGTCAGAGGACAACTTACAGGAATCGGTTCTCTCCTTCCAAGGTGTTGGTTCCAGAGATCAAACTTAGGACACCAGGGCTAGCTCTGTTCACTAAGTTTGAAGGAAATTATCATATTTCATTGTCCTGTACACTGTGCCTTCTATATATTGGCTTTCTTCCTTCTATATATAGGCTTTAGTTCTCTTAGACGTCACACCTGACCAGTCAATGGTGGATGAAGGCATGGCTCGGGAAGTCATCAATCGCATCCAGAAACTTCGAAAGAAGGTCAGTTTACCTCTTTAGGAAAAAGCTGTAGTTTTGGGTTTGTGCTGGTTTTATTTTGGATGTTATGGGGAACAGATGAGGCAGGGAGTGTAAACTGTAGATACCAGTGGGTGCCAATGATACATTAATCCATAGCGCCTTCTGATTGTACTCTGCAGCAAGGTCAGGCCACCTTCCCTCTCTCCCTCCCCACTCCCTGGCTGGGCACTGAGGGCTTTTTTAGCCCACCCATCCTTCTTAAGTTTCCTTGGGTTTCTAAAGAATTATCTCCCAGAAAGGTCACTCTCTGCTGCTACACAAGGTAACCAGAGATGGCACTCAGTGTCCAAGGAAGACAGATACTAGTGTGGGAGGGCTGCAAGCTGAGGAGAGATTGCTGGGTCTCTGCAGATCAAGGTGAGGAAGGTACACACAGCCCTTTACCTGGGGGTAAAGGCATCACTGAGCCTGTGTTAGGTCTGAGAGACAGGAAGCTCTTACTCCTGGAGACAGTGCTAAGGAGGCCTCCCATGGGCTCTGCTCTCTAAACCAAGCCTCATGACCCGTGGTTTAGAGTCTGAGGAGGGCACTCCAGCGTTTTTGCATGGTGTTCTGGTTTCACAGTGGATCTTTTATTTCAACACTCATGAAGGGCTGATTGCACTAGGAAAAGACACAAGAAAAGTGGGAAAAGGGACACAGAACAGCAGGTGCCAGCCTGGGTGGGGATGGCCTTTCGTGACAGTGCAGCATACACTTACTTGTCCTTTAGTTTGGTGAAACCAAATATGCTTCTCTTTTCGGTTTTTTAATATGCCATTTTAGTGCAATCTGGTTCCAACGGATGAAATAACAGTTTACTATAAAGCAAAGTCTGAAGGGAGATACTTGAATAATGTCATTGAAAGCCACACCGACTTCATATTTGCCACTATCAAAGCTCCCTTAAAAGCATACCCAGTTCCTACATCAGATAACATCCTCATTCAGGAACAAACACAGGTGAGTTCTGGGTTGTGTGGAAGTACTCTAGTGTTTCCCATTGGGTTTCAGTTTACATTTTCATAGTTAATTCAATAAATTCTAGCCTGCTGTCTTACTTTTTCTGTTGCTGTGGTAAAATATCCTAACAGAAACAACTTCCGGTTCAAATCGAGTCCATTGTGGTGGGGAAGGGCTGTTGACAGGAGTATGAGGCAGCTGATTGCATTGTACTGTCAGGCAGCAGAGCGCGCGGAGGCTGTTGGGCTCAGGTAGCTAAGCTCTCGGCTTTTGTAGTACAGAAACTATGTGCTGGCAGTGGTGAGTCCTCGCAAATGAACTCAATCGGGACAGTCCCTCCGCTTGCCCAGAAGGAGATCCCAAGGTCCTGTCAGGAATGACCACAAGCCATCATGCCTGCAGTAGAGATGGGCGTGGACTACAGGGCTGAAGTATGATTGCTCCAGAAGTACTGGGTAGGCTCCAGGAGGAAGGAAAGGAAGACAGCAGAAGCAGCCTCGTGGCAGTTCTCTTAGGGGAGGCAGCCAGGAAGAACTCATTCTGTCTAAACTAGAACAGTGGATGCTGTGGATTCTGATAGTTTTCAATAAAGATGAGTGATGAGTTGGATTGAAAACAATTTAACTTGTTAATAATGGGTTGTAAATTTTAAAACATTTCCTATTACAGGTAATACTTGTTAAAAAAACATTTTATTAATGATATCATTTCCCCCTTCCCTTTCCTCCTTCCAAGACCTCCTATATCCCCTCTTTCAAATTCATGGCCTCTTTACACATAGTACTTTCAGATGTTACTGTGATTGTTCAGCACTAGGACATGAAAAGAATATTGGTTCATAATTTAGAAATAGGTCATGTCATTATTTGATCTCTTTTTATCCCTTATTCCTAAAAATGGGATCGATAAGGAGGGGCTAAAAGTGTCATGTCTTTTCGGGTGACACAGATTATTCCATTCTGTGTTACACATTGCTTACTTACTGGACTTTTAAAAATGAGCATACATTGTTATGTAGCTAGAAAACAGTATCTGAGAGAACAGGTTGAGGTTGAGTTGTTACTGTGGCTCTTGCCTGTGAGGAGCTTTTCTCTTACTGAGCAGTGGCCGGCCCTGTGTTCCTGGCTGTGGGGCCCAGCACAGCCATGCTGGTGCTAATCATGTGCTCTCTGCTCAGTTAAAGGGGTCGGAACTGGAACTCACACTCACCAAGGGATCCTGTGTGCCTGGTCCTGCTTGTGCTTATGTGAACCTTAACATCTGTGTGAATGGCACTGAGCAAGGTAAGAGCAAATGAGGCCTGTGGCGTGTATGACTTACTTACGTAGCCCAAACCTTTGGAGACGTGCCTCAACAAAGTTCTGCTCTTTCTGAAGAAAAGAGCAAGGTAGAATTATTAGACAGTAATTGTCCTGCTCCACCCAAACACGGCGGGGAAGGAAGTCCAGCAACTTTTACTCCACCAGCACCTACTGCAAAGGCCAGGTTCAGGGTACTCAAGTCCCACGGGTGTCACAGAGTAGCACACACCCAGTTCCATTGTAACTTTACAGTGGCATGCCCCCCTGCCCAGTATTGTCCAGGAGGATGGGACAAAGCAGGCGATCCCCTCATGACTAAATGGCAGTAATGAGGTCAGATGGAAGCCATTTTGAACAATAACACAGCATTTTGTTCCTGGTCAGGGAGGTGTTGATGGAAGCCTAGCAGAGAATAAGGGCTCCTTCCCTTAGTACCCTTGGCCAGAAGTCCTGCCCTTGCCGTCACGTAGGCTGATAGACACTCTGCCCTAGGCATTCCCACCTGGAGGTAATGCAGTAGTGCTAGCTACCCCTTGCCTCTCAGTATGATATCAAAGTCAGCTAAAATAGATAATGGTGATACCTCTAACAGCTCTGTCGGGGTTAGGGAGGTGGTTCAGTTGGTAGGAGTTCTTGTTCTGTAAGCCCAAGGATCTGAGTTGTAATCCCAGCACACATGTAAAAACAAGATGAGGAAGGGCATAGCTGCACAAGCGTGTAATCTCAGCACCGGGGTCGCAAAGACAGGTAGATGACAGGAGCTTACTGTCCAGACAGCCAAGCCAGAAAAATCAGGTTTCAAAATCAGTGAGAGATCCTGTCCAGAGGAAATAAAGCAGAAAGGCCACAGAGGACACCTCCCATCCTGTTTAACTCCTGCATGCGTGCTCTCCTACTCACATGCATGTACCATACACATACAGATATACACAGACCATATACCAGGGGTATCTGAGTGGAAATAGGTAGTGAATAGCCACAAACACTGGAGTGTCTTGAGAACAAAGCAATAAAAATGACATATTTCTCAAGGTTCTGGAGAAGGGAAAATGTGAGGTAAAAGCTCCAGTAGTTATGGTGTATGGTTAGGGCCTTTTTCCTGGTGCATAGATTGCTTCTAGCTGTGTCTTCACAAGGCTGGTGAGTTTTTTATAGTCTTTCATAACAGCATTGATCTGTTCATAAAGGCTCCAACCTTGTGCCTTAATGATGGCTCAGAAGCCCCACTTCCTAATATCATTTTTGGGACTAAAATTTCTACACAGGAATTGGGGAGGCGTGGAGGTGATGTATTGATATTCAGATCTTGGCACTTAGCTTCTCAGATTTGTAAATTTGGGTGTTGGGGCAATTATGTGTCTTTTCCTGGGGAGACAAGAAGAAACATCCATTTACCCCAGTGTTTACACATGAGTGTAAAGACAGACAGACAGACAGACAGACAGACACACACACACACACACACACACACACACACACACACACACACACGCTCAGGTGGCCAGAGTTCTCCACTTTGTGTTTATAAGTTAAGGCTTAAGACTTTTTTTATTTGGGCAAATCATTTAAAGTGTTCACACTTAAAACACTTCATAAAAGAGAAAATGGATCCATTGAACTTTACCAGAAGGGAAAGGCTTTGCATTGCTTTTAAAAATTTACTCTGAGCAGGATGAAAACAAGATAAAGACTGGAAAATCTTTACAATAACATCGAACTGACAAGAGATGAAATATTTAAACAGTAAAGGCGCAGTCCAGTAGGAACTCACAGACAGTAAACTCAATAGTAAACACACAATCCGATTAGGAAATAGGGTCATTTATTCAGGATACTATATAAATTATAGAAATAAACATGAAAATATTTACTGTCTTTAGCCACTAGGGAACGGAACATTAAAAAGCACATCTAGGAGCATAATGTTTTTATTTGTGAGTTCATTACAATAAAGTGATTTAGAAAAACCTGCAGTGAGATAATACACATTCGAAAGCACTAAAATTTATGCTAATAAGGATGCCAAAACAAACAAAAGACTCTAGGTCTTGAGTCCGTATAGAAAATATGTATGATTGAAACTGATTGTAGGATGTCCAAATCATAGCCGCTTGAGGGTAGTTTTTTAGGACAGTGATTAATATTTTAATCACTCTGTACTTTGGGGATTTACAGCAGGCACAAAGTGCAAAATGAGGATTGTAAATACAAAAGTTTGGATATTGAAAAGGGTGAAGACAGACTACCTGGTGGTTTTATTCCCTGACCCTCTGAGATTTGCCAAGCCCCTTCTAAGCGGCAGTATGGTTTTTGCTTGTAAAAGGAATCGCACCCACTTTTTATTGCTTGACTTTTCTTCCAAATTCTTTTACTCCACTAAAAGAGTTCTTTTGTGGCTTTCCAGGTGGAGTGTTGCTTTTGGAAAATCCAAAAGGTGATAACAAGTTGAATCTTGTAAAGCTAAAGAGTGTTGTTACCAGCATATTTGGTGTTAAGAATGCAGAGCTGTCAGTCTTCCACGGTGAAACAGGTATGTGGACATCTTGTTGGTGGCTTGGAGTGGGCGGACATCTTGTTGGTGGCTTGAGTAAAGCTCTCTGGGATGAACTGGGTTCTAATCCCCAGCATCTGTCTAAAGTGCTGCTCTAGCAGTGTGCCTGAGGTCCCACACTGAGGCAGTAGGATCCAGGCTTCTCAGCTGAGTCCAACCAGTGAGCTCCCTAACTCGGAAAGTAAAGTGGAGGCCAGTGAGGTGGCTCATGGGTAAAGGTACTTGGGTTTTTACAATAAATGGATTGGAAAACAATTGAGGGAGACACCTAGTGTCAGCCTCTGAGCGCCACACATGCACGCACAGCAACTTAACTTTCTTTACCTGAGCACATATACCACACATGCACACAAACTTTTAAAACGAATTAGAACTTGTTTTCTGACTAATTTCCCTTTTCAAATATAGTTTTTCATGGCAAAATTTGAGATTCACATAGATTGAAAACATATGGGGAAAACATTGAAAGAGGAGAAAACAATTTATGTTGAATTTTAGGTTATGGGGGTTGTGAGTTTAGTACAGCATTTACCCAGAAAGCACAAGGTCACGAGTTTGGATCCCAGCAACACCCCACCCCCAAGACACCCATGACAAATGACAAATATTTTACTGTTTAGTCTTGGCATTACTCAGATTACTCATTTGTGCGGTTGTATTCGCAGGGCTAGAGGTATGGGGTTCAGTGGTAGAGATGTGCCACGCAAGCAGAAGGCTCTGGGTTCAATCCCAACCACCAAACAAACCCCAATTTCCCACTGTTTGGTTGTCATTAAAGCCTGGCTTTGTAGGAAAAGCAGTGTCTTTTGATGAACAAATGAAATGGAAAGCATCACTGTGTCAGGGTGGATAGTAGTGAAGTTGGAAGTGAATATAGTGAATTGGGAAAAGGGAAGTGACTTCAGAATCGTTGTTGCTTTTAGAAATACAGAACCAAGCTGACTTGCTGAGTCTGAGTGGGCGGACACTGTGTGTGACTGCAGGAGCAGCGCCCTGTGCAGGCAACAGCCCCAGCACTCTTGTGTGTCAGTTCATCAACCTGAAGCTCCTAAATGCAGAGCCGCAAGGTATGTGCCCCCTCAGCACTCAGCTTGAGTGCCGGACACTAAAGCGCTTTCCCACGTTCAAATCTCTGACTTAGGCGTAATTTTCCACTCAACTTCAAACAGGAACAGCAGCCAGGCATGGAATGGCACACCCACCTGTAATCCCGTCACTCAGGAGGCTGAGGCAGAAAGGTTACACGTTCAAGGCCAGCCTGGGCTGTGTAGTGAGACCCTACCTCCCCATATTAATAAACAAAGTATTCATTCCCATGGTTCTTCAGGAAATACATTTGTTTTTGTTGTTTTGGTTTTTGCAGTGTGTTTATGTAGAAAGACCATCAGGAAACAAAAAGACCATTGTAAAAATTACATCTACATGGAACTCAGTTGTCTCCGTGCCTGAACTATTTGCGGTGTGATCTTACATTTGTTTTCTTGGGATCTGCCCTGAGAATTTGGACACCTCCAGCCTCAATCCATGGCTTCAGGGACCGTCATTGTGCACATTTTTGCTGGGATCCTTGTCTCTTCCCTTGACTATGCACTAAAAATCAGTTCCCCGATGGCTGGTGTTCATATGTCAGTTTCTCTCATTCCTCCTCTTCCTCACCTCTGACGGTTTAAGGTTACTTCTGGGCAGCCTGTGCCTCCAGCTTAAGCTCCTGTATCCACTTGAGAACGGTCTGCGTTGCTGGTTGGTGCTGTCTACGTACGGTTGCCACCACTGTTGGAACACGAGTTCTCCAGAACTGACCTGCTTTCTTCTTTCTTCTCCAGAGTGTCTAACAGGAACTGTGGGTACTCTCTTGCTTGAAAACCCACTTGGACAGAATGGACTCAGCCACCAAGGGCTTGCATATGAGGCAGCCAAGGTGTTTGGACTTCGGAGCAGGAGGCTAAAGCTGTTCCTGGATGAGACTCAAACACAGGGTGAGTAGCTGTGACCGGAAGTCTTTTCCTTCTTCGAAAGGAAACTTTGCTGCCAGTAAACATGCTGCTCATGTTTTGCCTGTGAAAGTGAGTTTTGTGTATTTACCTTGTTTTGTGTATTTTTGCAAATTAGGCAGAGATTAGCCATAATATAATTAAACGTAATAATAACTTAATAGTGATGTGCAGCCGAGTGGTAGAACACTTCCTTAGCATGTGTAAAATCCCCGGCTCCATGTTATTTAAATTAAGGGGGTGATGATGAAAATAGTTCATCTTTTTGGCAGTAGCTTAAAAATACATACTGCTAGGCAAATTTCTGTATTTCCTGACCTTAAACGTACAAGTGGTTCCCCCTCTTCCTTCGGGGATAGAGCCGGGGGGTGGGGGGTGTGTGGGGGGGGGAGTGGGGGGGTCTTTTAGCCGACACTCCCCACAGCTTATCAGGCATGCCGCCTGCATCTCCTCACTGGGCCACATAACATGTGAAGATCTAGAACATTGTCTTCTCCTGCCAGAATCTTGCTCTTAGCAGAGTGTCCCTCTGTCCTTGTAGCTGCGTTCTAGATTTTCCAGCCGGTCTGTGTTTCTTACCCTAAGTAAGATGTTCTTTCAGGACTTCCCTTTGTCTGTGGTGCTCTGCAGTCCGACTGATATGCCTCAGTTTGTAGGGTTTTACAAATTGTGTTCATTATCATGTATGCTGTGGGGCACACGTGCCACCACCACCTCTGATACCAACACAGCCTTGAGCACTTCTCAGACCTCCCTCAGAATCACTAATTTGCTAGAAAGATTCACAGACTAATTGAAAGGCGTTATACTTATAAAATTGCATATTATACCAATTAGAGTTAACCAGAGAAAGATATGAAGGACAGAAGGATGGTGGGGCTCTGGCTAATTAGGGACATCAAGTCATCCTTTCCTCGTAGAGGAATAGCCATTGTTACCTCTTCCAATCCCTAGTAGCTTTGGCCAGGCAGTGTCATCACCTAGGGAAGCTTGGTGGAACTTGGTGTCTAGAGTTCCGCTGAGGTTTAATGTGTAGACCCCAGTAATTCATTGCCTGCCTGGTTGGTCTTGGTCTCACAAGTTACCAGCTAGTACGCACACTTGACAGCTAAGTCTTCCCGGTGTGGCCACCTGCCCTGAGCCATTCTGCTGACAAGCTAATATATAATCAGAGCCCACTGTGAGCAACAAAGATACCCCTGTCAGGAAATTCCATCGGTTTAGAGACCCCCTTGGGAGCCAGGACAGAGGGGAGAGTGGCCTTAGGGTGGGGCCAGTGGTAGACAGTTAACAGTCTGTTTAAATGTTCACTCACAACAGCAGATTATTGACCTTTTTAAAAAACTTCTCTTCTAGAAATTACAGAAGATATCCCAATGAAGACTTTGAATATGAAGACTGTGTATGTTTCTGTTCTGCCAACAACTGCAGATGGCTAATAGTTATCTATGTCAGCCTGCCCTGACTTTCTACTCCTTACACACACACACACACACACACACACACACACACACACACACACACACACACACGGGCTCAGTGAAGGTATTTCCTTTGAGCACATGTCTAATATGCTGCTTTGAACCCACAGTTCAGATGGGATTAACTGACTTGAGACCTCACATGTTCACATTAACCTTAAACACCTATGCAGTTGTGTTGGGGGAGGGTCCTGAAGTTACCTCAGCACCACAAAGCTTATTTCTGTACTTGAGTTCTTTCTTTAATACAGAAAGTAGGAGTGATTTAAATGGCATAGTACATATATGAGTATGTTTATCATTTTATGGCCTTGTAAAACTGATTCGAGACCTTGTAAAGAAATGGACATGTTATATATTTCTGCTACCTGGATTTTCCTGGGTAATTTGATGAGACATTTTATGTTTGATTAAATCAAAACAGTAAACACTCTTCTCAGATACCGTATTAGAAGCAATTTATTCTCCCATAGTTTAATGAAACTTGAAATGTGTAATCCATACCCCACCCTGACAGAATTTCTCCGTTTAGACAGGCTGGCCTGGAACTCACAGATCTGCCTCTGCCTTCTGAGTGCTGGGTTTAAAGGTGTGTACCACCAACGCCTGGCTAAGGACACATTCCATTTAAATTGCAAAGACTGGCTTTATACTGTCCACAACACCAAAGAACAAAATCACCGACACCAGGGGTTACTTTAAAAGCGGTTCACTCTAGGTCAGCAAGATAAGACTGATAATCTAAATTTGGTCCCTGGGATCTACATGGTGGTAAGAGAGAACTAACCCCTACAGGTTACCTGTGACCATCACATACACATGTACTGACCCAGTATAGAGTCTGGGAAGGTGGCTGCTTCCTCAAAAGTCCAGGAAACAAAATAACAAATGTGTGTGTGTTCAAGACTTGCTCTGGGAAACCTACAAATTAGAGTTCCAAGTGCCATCAGTACCTTATAGGAAGCCCTGGGCCTGATTCTCCTATAGAGAAGCTAATTTAATAGTCTGTGGGGACTGTGGCTATCATATACCTTTAATCCTCACTCAGATCTCTGCAAGTTCAAGGTCAGTTTAGAGGTTGTAGTGTCCCTGATGAGCATAAAACCAAAGCAACTTGAAACAAACAAAAACAGTTGTTGGGTTTGCCCCCATAGCTCCTCCCACACCAAGTACAGAAAGTGACAGTCTAGGTATTATAATCTTTAAAATGTGGCTTGCTAGAGAAAGACACCATGTGACAGAGTTCAAGCAGAGGGTGTTTTTTTTTTTTTTTTTAAAGGGAAAACAATTATAAAAAGGGGAGGGGGAGACCAGCCTTCAGGAGTAGGAGCAGCAGGAGAGAGGCAGGGGGTGGGGAGAGGAGAGAGAAGAGAAAGGAACAGACAGACAAAGGGAGAGCAAGAAAGAGAAGAATGGGAGGTGGCAGGGCCCTTTAAAAGGGATCGCAGTGAACTGGCACAGGTGGTGCTCTTAGTGGCAGCAGCTGAGGCTTTTCCTGTCAGAACCCCAAAGGCAGGTCAGTACAAACGCCTAAATATTAACACTAGGGATGCCACATGACACTCCTGTTGTTATGGGGGAGGAAAAAAAAAAAAAAAAACAAAAGCACCTTATGGAAGAAAATGCTTACAGTTATGCTTACAGTTATGCTTACAGTTCCTGAAGCACAGAGTCCATCGTGGCAGGGAGGCATGGCTGAGAGCTCATGTTAGGCACACAGAGGCCCCTGTACTCACAGAGAAGCACTAAGAGAACCAGGCCAGTCTCCTCAGTAGAGATGAAAGTCAAATACTTACATCCCATTCAGAAATCTCAGACTAGATTTTGTTAATGATCTTGTGACCTTTTTGCTGTCTGTGAAGGCAAACCTCACCCACGTTTTTCTATAGAGACAAACCTCACCCAAATTCCACAGAATGATTGTCCCTGACTCTTCCCTCCCTAGAGGGTTTCCCATCCTTAGGGGAGATGTCACATGTATTTTATGGCCTGTTGACCTCTAGGCTATTGATCAGAGGTGACACCAGATTCTAAGCCTTTTAGCGATAGAAGTCACTGTTGCAGAATATTTCTTTACACTGTGTGAAGATGTGTCACTGTGATTGGTTTAATAAAGAGCTGAATGGCCAATAACTGACAGGAAGAGGTTAGGCTGGACTTCCAGGGACAGAGAGGACTGTGGGAAGAAGAAAAGTGGGTTTGCCAACCAGATTTGGATGAAGCAAGATGTGTAGTCCAGAGATGAGGTAACACACATGGCATGACATAGATTAATATAAATGGGTAATTTAAGCTCTGTCGTTATTTGGGAGCTGTCTGGTGGGGCAGGATAAGACTTGTTAAAACCCACCCTTTACAGTTTTGAATTTTGTATGATTGATGGTCAGTAGTTTGATTTGTGAATCTTAAGGAGTGACCTTCTGTTTAATAGCTGTTACAATGGAGAAATAAATACTATACAATCTTAGAAATGTCAAAAGGAAAAAAAAAAAGACCACCCACCTTCATGGTCACATATACTTTGTAAGAGAGTCTCTAAGTAGTCACACCATAGGCTTTATTGTGCACCTGGAATTGGAGTGATTGGACTGAGTTGTCTGGAAACCTTTTACATAATTGTGCTTTGTTTTAAATGTTGCAATAATGAGCAGCCTGGCATTAGACTCCTTGAATCCTGCTCCAGGCTGTACCTGGTTTCCATTTGTATCTTTTTTTATGGCTCAGTATGCTTTCCTGTCTGATGCCTGCAGAGACCCCCTCAGGCTCACATCTTGAACCACAAGCAAAAAGTAAGAGAGCAAACTGGAATCAGGCAAGGCTTTCAAAGCCATCCCTACCACCACCACCACTACCACCACCCCCCCAGTGACATACTCCACACTTCCTAAACCTCCCGAAACAGTGTCACCAACTGGGGACCAAATGTTCAAATGTCTAAGACCATGGGGGACATTTCTCATGCAAACCACCAATGATACCAAAATGATTTCTAACGGAAGGAAATGGCGTGTTCATTGTACCTATACATCATAGCTCATTTTAAACTATGTCTCTCTATTGGGGTTGGGGGTTTAGAATGAGGTCTGGAGGTATAAATTGGATTGTAAACACGAAAAAGGAAGGGGACTGTGAGCTAAAGATGGATGTGTCCCCCACCCCTTGTACAAAGCGACACATTTCTCCTACAAATCCTTCCTCTGCTGTGGCTTAGATGTCAGATTATATACCTCTGAAAACCCTGCCCACAACTGAGGAGCAGAACAGGCCTGGATGACATGAGCAGAAAGAAACGCAGGTTCCTTGGCTTGCCTCTGAATCCTGACCCACAGTGGCAGGTCGCACAACATGGAACTCTTTGTAAAGTGAGGGACTTGGAAGCATGCTCTGAAGTGAGGCAAAGAGAGCAACTGGAAAGTCCCTATGTGTGAGAAGTCTCCTTACAGTATGCAACAATGAGCTCAGCAAGCAGTTTTGAAGAACTAAATGCAGACACTCAGAAATAACATTTTAAGAAGTATTGTCTAATGTCCTTAGTGGGAGAATGCAAGTTTTTTAATTAGAGAAATACCTCCCAATGATCTGTTTTAACAGACACAATCAGTCAAACCAAGTCAAATGGAGTACTGAGTAATTTGGTGGGAGGCACACATATGCAGATTTTGTTCCCTCCTCTCTAGACCAAGTATTAGAATATCTTGAGGAAGCCTCTGTTGTGGAGTTAATGAACAATAAAACGACGACACTAAAACCTTTTGTCAAGTCTGGGAGTGGAGAAGCATGCCAGTAAACCAATACTAGCAAGGCAGAGGAAGAGGCAGATGGGTTGCTATAAATCAAGACAAGCCCGGAAGAGTGGGTGCTGGAGAAGAGTGAGTTCTACGTCTGGATCTGCAGGCAGCAGGAAGAGAGGACACTGGGCCTGGCTTGAGCATTTGAAACCCCATAGCCGGTCTAGCAACACATTTCTTCCAACAAGGCCACACCTATCCCAACAAAGACTTGCCTTCTAATAGTGCCACTCCCCAGTGACCAAGCATTCAGATCTATTAGCCTATCCAAACCACCACACTATGAAATAACATTAAAAACAAAAAAAGATAAAAGAATAAAACCGAAGTTGAAGGGCTGGAACTAATATTGAGGAAATCTAGAACGTGAAACAGGTAACTTAAGGACTTGTTCAATTAACAGACGTTTCAAAAATGAACAGGAGATACCATGGAGTAATTTCAGGAACGTTTCCAAGTCTGCGGAACACAAATTTCAGAATTAAAGTGACTAATCACATACTCGATGCAAACAGTGGGAAAAGACAATGAAGAAAAATTATTTTCATCGTTAGGATTTTGGGCCGTGACTTTTTATGATTGTAAATTTGGAATTCACCAAGAAATGGTTTTAACATGGATTGGGTGCAGGCATTAAGGAGGAGAAAGAGTCTGGGGCAGGGGCAGTACACACTCGGGCTCCTTAAGGGAGAGCACTTTTCCTTTCAGACCGTCAGCTCCTTAGAGACAGGAGAATCTTTAGTCCTGATGATTCTCGAATCCAGTAACTAACAAAGACCCACCCAGCAGTGAAGAGTTTATTGAGGAAGAGAGCCAGGAGCTGGAGGCAAACCCAAACTCTGACCTTCAAAAAGTCAGTCTATTTCTTATGAGATAGGGTCTGTGAAGGGGAGATGGGCTGTCATGAGCTCTCCTGTGGCCAGAAGGAAGGCCGTGCGGTGAGGGAGACAGCAAGTACATTCCCCAGAAACAAGGCACAGAGCAGGTGAAGCCTCTGCTCTTAAGCCAGAGCTCTCACGATTTCAGACCTAGACAGAGAGCCAAACCTTCTCAGTGCCTACTAGACACAGGTCACATGACTTCAACCTGGCCAACGAGGAGAGCCCATGCTACCTGGGCCGTCTGATTGGCTAAGTTCTAGGCATGTGACCAATCAGACCCTAGGTCAGGCTTCACAGTTGGAAGTGGGTGAGGGTTACTGAGGCAGTTGGTGCCTGTCTTGTGATTTGAGGGCAGAGTTATCTCTCCCAAGACATTAGCGGCAGAGTTGGCGTGTGCACTGAGCCACTAAATCAGGTTTACTCATCCAACACTGAGGTACAGTCTTGTCTGCCATGAGACTGCTTGCTTTGATGGATTCCATCATCCTGTGTTGTTTGCTTGTGTAAACCACTCTGGACTAGGTGTTAAGACATCGACCCTTGTCCGACAGTTATTTTGAGCCGCCCAACCCCCTCTGCTGCTCATTGTAGACTGTGTGGTGGCTCTGAGAACCCAGACCCCTCTATAGTGCTTTGTGGACCACTTCTGGCAACCGGGCCATTGTCCTCTTCTATGTCCTCAGTGATTTCTCTTTTATGTTCAGGCTCCTCCAAATCCCCAGACTTTGCATGTGAGAGAAAACCATAAGTATTTGTCCTTGTGTGACTGGCTTGTCTCATGCAACCCAGCCATCTCCAGTTTTATATATTTTCCTGAGAATGACACTTCGTTCTTACGGCTGAGTATATGGTTTTTGACTTGGGTTGCATACTGTATTTATTAATCTGTATATGGTGAACCATCCTTACATTCTTGGATGCAAGCTTTTAGTGTGTCGTTGAATTTGGTGTGGATACTAAATATTATCATTAAGGATTTCACATCCATGTTTAAGAAAGTTGACATAATTTTTTGTTTATTGTGTCCTTATCTAGTTTTTGCACATGGGTAATATTGCTTTTGTGGAATGTGTTGAGAATTGTCCCTACTCTTCTATTTTATTTAATACTTTGAGAAACACTGGAGTCTTTTTACATATCTAATAGAATTCATCCATGAATATATTTGGTCCTGGGCTTTTTGTTGTTGTTGTAATTTCTTCTTTAATTTTCAGCTACATTGTTTGTTATTTATCTATCCAGGTAATTAATATATATATATATATACATATATATATATGTTATATGTGTTTAGAAATTTGTCCATTTCTTCTAGTTTTACAGTTTAATGAAGTATAGGTCTACAAACTATTTCCCAATGATTCTTTAGATCGGTGGTTCTCAATTTGTGGGTCACGATCCTTTAGGGGTCAAATGACCCTTTCACAGGGTTCACCTAAGACCATTGGAAAACACAGATATTTACATTACAATTCAGGCACAGTAGCAAAATTACAGCTATGAAGTAACAATGAAATAACTTTATGGTGGGGGGTCACCATGACATGAGGAACTGTATTAAAGGGTTGCATCATTAAGATGGTTGAGAACTGCTGCTGTAGAATTTAGTCATATCTGCTATAATCTTGCCTTCTTTAGCATCTACTTTTATAATTTGTGTCTTCCCTCTCTTGGTCAGTTTGGGTAATGGTTTTGTCAGTTTTGTTTATCATTTCAAGTAACTGACTCTTTGTTTCTTTGGCCCTTTATGTTACTATTTTGGTTTCCATATCATTAATTCTAGTTCTGATCTTTACCATGTATTGTCAGGTACTGTTTGGGGGATTAGTTTCTTCTGTATTCTATGACCTTGAAGTGCACTATGAGGTTGTTTGAGACATCTCTGATTTTGTGATAATTGGAATTTATAGCTATAAACTTTCCTCACAGACCTGTTTTTAATTTTAAAACTCTGCTTTTATCAGTCGGCGTTGTGACTGAAATCTTCAACTTGCAGGCGAGAGAGGGGAGGAAGGAGGTAATGATGCAGCTGGGGCTGGAGGAGGCCAGCTCCCCTGAAGAGGTGGCCCTCACAGATCATTACATGCTCCTCAGGACCCTTGGCAAAGGCAGCTTTTCTGAGGTGAAGCTGGCCTGCCATCTCCACACAGGGGTTTGGGTTGCTGTCAAGATCTTGGAAAGGAGTGAGAAGAACGACTCTGTTATCATGACTGAGATAGATATCATTAAATCACTGGACCACCCAAATATTATCAAACTGTTCCATATCATTGAAACCAGAGAACACACCTATATGGTGATGGAACATGCTGCTGGGGGAGATCTGGTGAGCCATATTGAGGAGGTGGGCTGTCTGCAGGAAGAAGAGACCCAACGCATCTTCACACAGATGGTGTTTGCGGTTAACTACTGCCACGAGAATAGTATTGCACACAGGGACATCAAACCAGACAACATCCTGCTGGATGGCAAAGGAAGCGTCAAACTGTGTGACTTTGGCTTGGCCATCAAAGTCACCTCTGGGCAGAGGTTCAAGGGGTTCTGTGGCACCCTTGAATATTGTGCTCCAGAGATTTTCACTGGCGTGGAATATGATGCACAGGCAAATGACATCTGGAGCATGGGAGTGGTTTTATACACAATGGTGACAGGGCGCTTCCCGTTTGAGGCAAAGACCTATTCACAGATGAAGGAGAAGATGCTGCATCCCGAGTACTCCATCCCTTCCATGCTTTCCCAAAGCATTGTGAACCTCATTGTGCAGTTGTTCACTGTGGACCCTGAGCAGAGGCCCAAGATATGTGATATTATGCAGCACCAGTGGCTCAAGGGCAGTGAAGATCTTTCCAAACTCGAATCTTCCTTAGAGCCACGACCCATCAACCCAGCTCCCGGCATCATGGTGGCTATGTGGGCCATGGGTTACAACACCAAGGACATTAGAGACTCTTTACGTGAAAAAAAATTCAACAATATCATGGCAACTTACCTCATTTTAAAGCATCAGTCACCCCGGAGGGACAACAGTAACCATCCAGTGAAGCCTGTGTGGCCTAATGTTGCCTTGACACTTGCAAGCCCTCTCACCTCCCGTCCCCCCTTGAAGAGGACAGGGAGTGAGCCTGCGCTTCACATTTTTACCTTGCCAGCAAAATACCACTTGGGTGACAGTGCCAAGCTTGCCAGGAAGAAGGGTTGCAAAAGTTGCAGCGTGTCTGGCATCCCGTGCTGCCAGCAGAGAACTCTTCCTCCCAACACAGATCCCCAGTTTGCTCCTGTGGCTGCTCAGCTTGTAAGCAGCAGCCTTTGGGAGACCAGTATGACCTGCAAGGGTGTGTCCTTAGGTAATACATCATCAGAGGGTATTTCTTCTGAAAAATATCAGTTCTACAAGGCACCCCAGATTGTAGTGACCACTGAGAACAGCTTGTGCATCCAGAATATACCATCTGAAAAGAAGTCCAGAGAGGCACCCTGGGGTGTGACCACCAGTGGCACATATGGAAATAAGAGGCGTGAGTCCCGTGAGGAAGCATCTTCTGAAGAAAAATTCTCAGGTGCCCAACCCCAGGGCACAAACACAGCTTCTCCTCACAGCCTACACCAAGGCTGGAGGAGGTTTAAGAGGAGGATGGGGAATTGTGTGCAAAGACTATGCTGCTGCCTGCCAGTCCAGCAGACAAGTCAGGTTTCCCAGAAGAAAGTAACTCCAGTGGAGGGGGAAGACAATGGAGTTACACAAAATCAGGTATGTGGGGTGGTGAAGGTGGCCTGAAGCATTTCATTGTTTATGCATTTCTAAGGTCATTTGCAATTGACACATGATAACCATCCCATTTATGGGGTGTGTAATTCACGATGTCTGTGAGATCAGAAGGAACAATCCTTCTGTATAGCCTGTAAAAGCTTAGCTACAGGTGGTATGCAGCAGAAGATGAGGGCCAGAGGCCACAGAAGCAGCAGGAAGGGGCTGGATAAAGCAGGCAAGTGCTGTCAGGGGAGAGCTGTGGCAGAGAGAGTGAGCAATGCAGCATGAATAATAAAAACCCAGAGACAGATATTGGGGTTCAAGCTGAAGATCAGAGACGCAAAGCAGCCGAGCCACTAGAGAGGTCTCACCTCCACCAAGGCTGAAATGGCAATCCTGTCTTCCCTGTGACGGGAAGCTGAATCTTACATGAGACCCATGTTTCTTCCTTATAGACCTCTCTAGTGCTGGGACTAAAGGTGTGAGTTCTGTTCCCCAGAGTAGTCTTGTCCTCACAGAGATCCATATCTGCCCCTGTCTCCTGAGTTTGGGATTAAAGATGTACGCCACCACTGCCTGTCATCTATGGCTAACTAGTGTAGCTAGCTTTGCATTCTGATCTCCAGGCAAGCTTTATTTGTTAGGTTATAAACAATATATCACCACAGAGCAACAGTTAAGTTCCACATATTTACTCTTTCTTCCTCCCTTCCTTCCCTTCTTTCTTTCAGATTCTTTTTTATTTTATGTGCATTGGTGTCTTGCCTGCAGCATGTGTATTTGTGTGAGGGTGTCAGATCCCCCTGAAACTAGAGTTACAGACAGCTGGGAGCTGCCATGTGGGTGCTGGGAATTGAACCTGGGTCCTCTAGAAGAACAGCATCCAATGTTCTTAACTGCCTAGTCATCTTTCCATCCCCAAAATCTTTTATAAGGTAGCCATTATTGAAAAGAAGTTTTGTTTTTGTCTTTTTTCTTTGTTGTTGTTGTTTTGAGACAGGGTCTCTCTGTGTAATAGTCCGGGCTGTCCTGTCCTGCAACTCACTTTGTAGTTCAGGCTGACCTTGAACTCACAGAGCTCTGCCTGCCTCTGCCATATATTTCAACATCACTAAAGTAGTCTTTTTTGTGTGTGTCTTTTTGCTTTCAAGTGTTGAGTTTCTGTGTACTCTGAGGCGTGGGATGGGAATCAGCCTAATGCAACATGAACTGTGGAAGTTCAGGTGGTAGTGTGCCTGCATGCCCATTACAGAGGCTTCTGTCCAGCACAGCAGAAGGTACGTAAACAGTTGTAGTTTCTTTGCAGGAAATCTCCGTGATGAGGCCTGGGGCTAGATATCCATAGCACCCTGCTCAGAGCAGGAGTGTGAGCCTAGATGATGTCCAAAGCTTAAGAGGGGCAAGAAGCCCCGTTTTGTCCCATCTTGAGAGGAGGTACAACAATTTGCTGGGACACACAATTTCCTGCTCGCACATGTGTCTTTCCATTTTGGTTTCCTGGGCGGGGAGATGGTTTTCCACGTGGGGGAAGAATTCTCTCACCAGAGAGACTATTACTAGTGGAACCTGTGATCCTAGGTGGGTGGATGGCCTTGATGGGGTGAGTATGGGAGGCAGGATAGAGCAGATGAAAGCTTGGGAAGCCTGATCTTGGCCATGTCCCCAAGGACAGCTGTGTCCCCGAGGACAGCTGCATCCCTCACTCCTTAGCTTCCCCTGACTGCCGTTGGTTTTACTATATGTCCTGCGTTCCTGATTTCCTCCCATGCCAGGAAACCTAGCCCCACTGTATGGTGATCCATCAAATCAGAAAGGAAAGGGACCCTTTGTATGAGAGCTTTTAATCAGAGCCAAGTCTGTCTTTTTTCTGACAGGACTGTGGCAGCAAGCTGGAGAAGAGTGTTCATTACTTTGGCTAGACTGCCGAGATGGTGTCCCACTTCAGAAAGGTGAGTGGGCCTTGCCAGGCCTGGGCACAGTGGTCTCTCCTGGCATTATTGGTACTTACTGAACTAAGTTGTATCCAGTGTTCCCCTTTGGGGTTAGGCCTAGACAGAAACCCTGGTCATCACTGGGCTGGGATTGTCAGTCTACCATGTTGGCTTATGTGTCTTCGTGTGAGTTGTCTGTAGTGTTCCGGATGCCTCCCCATTGGAGAGCTTTTCCCTGTAATAAGAGCAGCTGCCCACAGGAGGCAAATCGGTGGGCAGTTCATTGCTGAGAATGTCATTGAGTCCACTAAGCACTGGCTTGTGGGAGAAGACAAATTTCTAGGGCCTTCTCTTACCTTGACATTGGCCTGAGTGCAAAGCATGGAAACCCGAGGCTGCTGAGGCCAGCCTGCCTCAGTCCCGAGCACAGCTGTCATTGATCCTGCCTTATAGAAAGGAGGAAAGCTGACTGAGAGAAGGCAGTGACGTGGCTTTGGAGGGAACCTGGTGCCATTCAAGCGGGTAGCAGCTAGCCTATCTCCTCTCTGAGACTGTCCCCAGACCACTGTGGGGAAGCAGCTTGTGTTGACAAGTGTAGACACCCTCCGCCTGCGTCTGTATGGGTGTAGCAGCCATACTGCTGCCAGCCACCAACTCTAATTTGTATTCCAGAACCATGAACACAGGTGAGCCTCCTCCTGCCTAACACAGGAAACAGGCCCAGAGATGCTGAACATGGGGACAGCACAGGCCTAGGTCAGCAGGTAACTACTGAGCCAGGCCTTTGGTCCTACGGCACATTCATGATGCCAAGGCCTGGAAGTCATGTGCTATGGCTCCCATTCATGTGTCAGGCTTTGGAGAGTCATGGTGTGACTCTTGGTTGTCAGTGTGATGACATTTGGAATGAACTAAAACCTACTTCAGCCTGAGAATGGGCAGTGCATGTTGGTTGGCAGTGAGGGCAGGAGACCGTCCAGCAGGACCTAACATCAAGCACTCTCTGTGGTGCAAGGCCTGATAACTAGACGTCTGCTGGACAGAAAACTATGGTAAGCTGACAACAACAACAACAACAACAACAACAACAACAACAACAACAACAAAAAACCAAACAGTGTACATCCTTGTTTGTACATGTAATGAGCTGTGTGTTTTGGGGGAGGTATCTGTGTATGTGTAATGTTCTGTGTTTTTATATGGATGTTTGGCAATTGTGGAGAGTTACATGAGTGTGAAATTTGTATTCATTTATGTGGATTATATGTATGTCTTTTCTATGTATGACAAGATGTTTGTGTGAGGAATATTTAGTGACAGTATGTTTACTAAATGTGCCTGGAAGTTTGGTAGAATGTTTCCTGTGACTCTGTACATTGTAACTAGGCAGCATAATTAGTACACGTGTAGGAAATAAGGATGTATGTATATGAAGGAAAGAGGAGGTTGTGTGTTTGCACAGGCAGTCATGGGACTGCACTGCTTTAAGGTTTATAATATAGTTACTTATTAGTATCGAGGATGTAGGACATGGTTTCTGTCAGCTAGGGATAATTCTGGATTTGCATTTGTATTTCAAATGGTATCTAAATACCTAAAACACTTCCAAATATTTTGGGTATTTAAAGCAGTTGTGTACATACATCTGTGAGTACCTAAATATACAAATTTATTCTTAAAAATGAGATCATTAGGCCCAATAAAATTGCATTAGGGTTGGCTAGTGCTCCATGAATTGTGGAGCGTATTTGTTTAGGGGGATCTGAGATTATGTGAGTCTGTTTCAGAGTGGTACATGAAAAATTATCAAGATACTTGCTGGTTTTATGCCTTGTACCTGTTGTTTTTCTATTGTGTGCATGTAGGTAACATGTACATGTTTGTAACAGGCACATGTGGCTTGTGGTGCATACTTCCTGTAGCAGGGACAGTTGAATACTCAGGCTGTGTAGATTCTTTTTTACTTTGAAAGTGCCTTAGTAAATGTATTCAGAGTACAGTAGCACTTGTATGTGTGTGTTCACAAGCTATAATGGCTATATGTTCAGAATTTGTGCTGTGGTTTTGGGGTGGAGGCTTTTCCATGGGGAGCAGGTGGATTGTGTGCCATACTCATATGGAAGGATGTGGATGTGCAAGTAGCTGGTTTTGGTGGTAGATGGTGCTTGTATTATCCTACTGTGTTCTGTGACACCAGGTTGGCAGATTAACATTGGTTCTCTTGGTATAGTTGCACAATATAAATGTTAAGGTTCTCATTCCCCCATAGAATGGTCTTCACATTTAATGGCACACCTGCATATATGTATATACACACACACATGCATGCATACAGTATGTATGACCAGATGCTTTTGAGGAGATCATCCAGGCCTCAATAGTTTTAGATGAAATCTGAGTGGCCTTCAAGATATTGACCCCAGTGGTTCTGGGCACTGACTGCTCACTTTAGGACCATACATGTTCTCATACATACTAACTCTGGGCTTTCCTTTACGCAGATGGATTCAGAGATGTCTATATCTTAGGCATGTAGATGCTCCTTCAACATTTTATGGTTATGGCACATAGCTATTAAATAGCTCATGTGATAGATATCTGTGGAGAACATAACCTTAATGGTGTGTTGTCTGTATGGATGGCAGTCATAGAACTGTGGTGTTTCTTTGACAGGAAGTTAGGTGAGCTAATCTTCTTCCATGTCAATTGCCCTGAGACTCATCTGGACAATCAAAGGTGATCCTGAGTCCTCATTGGAACAGCTAGCAGACAGGGGCACACTCCCCAGAGACTAGAAATTTAAAGTTTACAGGACTTGTGTCCCAACTGCCAGCTTTCCTCTTTACATTGGCTGGGAACTGCTGTGTACCCACAGATCATCGGTGCCATTGGTTGCGAACCAACATGTCTCCATGGAACCTGAGGTCTCAGGAACCAGACAGGACCTCTAACCATTCATGATACAATGAAAGGTTTGGTTTTCTGTTTGAGGAACTTTATGTTCATGGGGGCAAGAGACTTTTTAAAGGAAATTTTCTCATCTCTGTTGTTTCAGGACAGCTCTAGCTCTGGGTAGCTCAGCTCATTGTGTTTCTCCAATTGTGTAGTCCGGTTTGCCTTTGCTTCTGTGTTCCAAAGCATTGTTGACCCATGAAGAGTAGTGCATTTCAGCATGCCTTTCAGGGGACCACATATGCCTTCTTCCTTTTGGCCTCCTATCTTAGGCTGTTTTGGAGTCTAGTTCCTTAGGACGGTTGTCTTCCAGGATAGGAACTAGAAACAGAGGCTGAAGCAGGATTAGCCCTTGTAGGCACATAACATGTTGACATGTTAAATGTCTCCCAAAGCATCACACAAGAGATTTTTAAAAAAATTATTTGTAAGTAGTATTTTATTTTTAAGGTTGTGGTATAATGACATAATTTCCACTCTCCAAACCTTCCTATGCAGACCCCACTCCCTGCCTTGCTCTCTTTCAAATTCATGGCTTCTTTTTCTTTGTTGTTACCTATATAAATGTGTGTACATACACATGTATGTCTGTATAATGTTACTTGTATATAAATCATGTGGTTTCTGAATCTGTTTATATAGTGGACTACATTTATCTATTTGTGTCTATTGAACTATCCACTTATCTCTGGGAATGAAGCTAACTTGATCATGATGACTTTTTTTGATGTATTCTTCAATTTGACTTGTATTTTAATGGGAATTTTTATGTTAATGTTTACTGGCTTATAATTTTCTATTATTTTTTTCTTTCTGTTGCTGTTTTTAATTAGGGCAATACTAGGTTTGTAAAATAAATTGGAGGATTTATTCCTTTTCTATTTTGTGGACTAGTTTGAGGAACATTGATGTTAGTTCTTCATGGGTCTAGGGAATTTCTTCACTGAGTCAGCCTGGCCCTGGGATTTTTTTTTTTTTAAGTTGATTTTAAATTATGTGTCCCACACATGTATACACACACACACACACACACACACAGAGAGAGAGAGAGAGGGAGAGAGAGAGAGAGAGAGAGAGAGAGACAGAGACAGAGACAGAGACACAGAGAGATTAATGTGATGGGAGATGTCATTCTGTATATGTTTCTCATACTGGTTAATAAATAACGCACTGTTGGCCAATAGGAAAGGAAGATAGGAGGGACTAGGAGACAAGGAGGAAGAGGAAGTAGGAAGGAGGGGAAAAGATGAAGAGTCTGGAGAGAGCTGTATGCAGCAGCCAGCTCCCGGTAAGAAGACCACATGGAAATACATAGATTAACACAAATGGGTTAATACTTAAGACAGAGCTAGCCGATAAGAAAGTAGTAACTGGCCAACAGTATATATCTAATACAGAGTCTCTGTGTATTATTTGGGGCTGGCGCGGCGGCGGGACAAGACTGGCGGCGGGAGGAAAAACCCATACTCCTTACATTAATGTGATAAACATTTAAAAGAAAAAAAGCTGTCCAGCTAGATAGTTCTGCAGGTAAAGCTGCTTGCTGATGACCTGAGTTCAATCTCCAGATCCTATGACAGAAAAAAATGAAAGAGCTGACTCCCAAAAGTGTCCCTCTGACTTCCATGGGAATGTACTCTTACCCCACACATCACACACTTCTGTCTCACTGGGTGTTATGAATCTATAAATTAATTATCTCACCTTATTTAATTTTTGGAGGTTGTTTATATTTAAAAATTTATGTTTCTTTTAGATTTTCATCTTTGGTGGAATATTTATTTTTAAAGTATGTTCTTGTGATTCTTTGAGGTTTCCAAGTGTCTGTTCTAATGCCTTACCTTTCATCTCTATGTTGCTAGAGTTTCTTGTCCCACCACGTCCCACCTTTCTCAGCCCCAAATCAACACGGACACTATATTATTATAAAACTGTCGGCCAATGGATAGGGCTTCTTATTGGCTAGCTCTGTTTAATTATTAACCCGTTTCTGTAAATCTATGTATTTTCACATGGTCTTGGCTTACTGGAGAATGTCCAGACCTGTTACTCCTTTGTTGGCTACATGGCGTCTCTCTGCAGTTCCTCTCTGCCTACCTTTCCCAGAATTCTCATTTCCTAGTTCTGTCTATCTTGCTGCTTTTATTTATCAACCAATAAGAGAAACATATATACAAAAGGACATCCCCCATCATCTCTATGCTTGTTAATTTGGATGTTTTCCCTTTCTTCTTTCAGTTAGTTTGGGTGAAGACTTGTCCATATTAATCCTTTCAAAGCACCATGTCTTTGGTTTGTTGATATTTTGTGGGTTTTAACTTTCTATTTCATTAATTGTATCCCCGATTTTAATGATCTCTTCTAATTTTTTGGCGATTGCTTATTCTTGTTTTTCTAGGGCCTTCAGGTGCATCATTGAATTATCTGACATCTTTCAGACTCTAATGTAGGTACATAGTGCTGTAAACATATTCCTCTTATGACTGCCTGTCATTCATTGTGTTCCACAAATTTGGATGTCATATTTTCATTTTTCTTTCATTCAATTCTCAGAATTAAAAAAAAATGTTTATTTGCCCTCATACAATTTTATCTTAATGGTGTGTTTAGTATCCATGAATTTCTATATTTTCTTTAATCATTGAGGTATGACAGAATGCAGGTTGTGATTTCAGTTAACTATATTGGTTGAGACTTGCTGTGTGTCTTAATATTTGGTCCATTTTGGAGAAACTCTCATGGGCTGTTGAGAAAAACATGTATTTTTTAATGTCAGATAGAATGTTCTGTTAGGTCCATTTGATTTATGATGCCATTTAACTTTCATTATTATTGTTTTTTTAGTGATTGTGAATTTTGACGTTCTTCACAAGGAAATATAACACCAGTAATTAGTCTAAATTTTTCCTTAGAAATTCTCTGTAGTATCAGTGCAATATCACAGGGAATGCATATTCAGATGTCAGCACAGTAGCAAAATGGATTAGTATAGAAAGGGATTGTCTCCAGCAGAAAAAGAGGCCATTTAACCATTTGACGAGATGTCACCTAAAACTGCACAAAATCAGGATCCATTCTTTCAATAAAGGTGAACAGCATTTATTGTCTATAATGTTTAATTATGTGAAAGATGGAAAGATATCATATTACCTAAGATGAACATTCTGGAGCTTTAGCCCAAGAAGAGAACCCCACTTGGGGGCCATGATGGCTGAGGGTCTCAGGGTTCTGGGTCTGGCCCAGGTGATGGCATGGGTGGGATGGACACAGGCCTCCAGGGAGGGGACTGCGGGAACTCAGTGAGATGCTTGTGGCTTCTCCACAGGCACTTCCTGTGTCACTGGGCAGACTGTGTGACACAACCCTCAGTAGCCACCTGGTGTCTACTTTGCAAGTTCTAAGCTGTCCCCTGCTCTAGTCAGAGAAGAAGGCAGACTGTGGACAGTGTGGCTGCCCTGACACCCAGGCTGAGGTAAGAGGTGCTGGCGGCACAGCTCCTCCTCAGCCTGCATCAAGGTGAGAAGGAGCTCCTGGGCTGGGCGTTCTCCATGCCTGTCCTGGAAATACAGGTCGAGATCGTCCCACCTCTGAACTGGGGGCTGAAACTGTGATGTGAATGTTCTTGGCTCCCTGGTGTGGACCACTCTGCACAGAGACACAAATGTCAAGATGGATCAAAGGGACAGACCACACCCACAGAACTGGGCGTGGTCTTCACGGGGCTGGCTCATCCTGAAAACCCTTAGACTTCTGTTGTCTCTGCAATGATGGAATGAGAAGAGCACAGTGGTGACACCGGGTGAGGGTGACGCCTCAGAGTGACCGAGCCTTCCCCACCTGCCCCATCCCTTCCACAGACTGCACTGAGGTAGAAGGGATGCTGACCTCCCCCTTCCTATCACTGGACAGAAACCACTGTGCTGAAAGGCAGGAGCATGAAGTAGGAAGCAGCTCCTATCTGAGAAGGAGCCATTAGCCACACAGGATGAGCTTCAGGAGAAAGATTTTCTTTGCAGGAAAAAAGCCAATGTTTACCACGAATAAAGCATGAGGGGAACAATGGCTGGGCAATGAGATCTCTTTTGGAAGATTTACTGATGGGCAAAGGCAAAGGTGCCCCAAGGCACTTGCTCCTTGGCCTATGCTGGTAAGGTCGATCTGTAGTCACGGGCACCCAGGGCACTAATCCCCCAATGCTGCTAGTCTTCAGTTCCCCTGTACATGACCGGATGTTTGTTCTTGAGGCTATTGAGGTGGCCACAGCCCATTCCTTTCTTTGTACTTTGATGTGGGTCACGGGCTCTGTGTAGAACTCCTGCCTGTTGTTTGTTTCCAATTTCTCTGTATAAGAATGGATGCTTGTGCTCCTTGGGGCTGCCACATGGACAATAGCCCATTCCACTCTTCACTTTAATTTGATCCGGGTCACAGGCTGTTTTGGTAGCTATGCCCGACTGCTGTTTGTCTCCAGTTCTCCTGTCCAGGAATGCATGATTGTTCCCCTTGTGGGTTGGGGAGGAATGGTGGAAGCCCATTCCTCTCTTCACTCTTTTCCGATGTTGATCACAGGCTCTCTGGGCACTGGCACTCAACTGCTGTTTGTCTCCAATTCCCCTGCATTTGAATGGGTGGTTGTGTCCTTTGGGACTGCTGTGGGTACCAGAGCTCAGTCTTCTCTCTGGTGTGCACTTCTTTGTGTCATAGAGACCCTCAGAAGAGTAGCAAGAGCCACCCACCTGGGATGTCAATGGTTCCAGTCTATGCCATAGTGCCTCTGATAGGTCCCTTACAATAAGTCTCAGCCTGTCCATCACGATCTGTGCCACAGCATTCAAGAGAGATTGTGCTTCGATAGCCATATTATAGATGAGCTTCTCTTTAGTGGCTACCTTCTGAGTCTGTATGGTAGATGGTGGGGGGCTCTCATTCTTGAGAGAAGCCCCCTGATTCTTGTCTTTGTTCCTGAGGTTGAGATACTGTAGAATATTCCTTATTATATTATTCATAAAGGTTTCTACAGGAGCCTGTTCATTTTCTGGCATATCAAGGGAGGGCTGACTCTCAGTAATGACTATATCCTTGAGTTGGGTGGAGCTGTTGAGGCCCCAGGCTTGGGAGAGCTCCATTCTCCCAAGCTTTTTTCTCTGACTTCTGGCTCTGAACCTCATAAAATCCTTCCTCTCTTCACTGGGAGAAAATATTTTGTGACTACTTGCTGGACTCTTATCCTTGGGAACCCTGAGTTTCTGAGTCTCCTGGCTGTGACCTCTCCTCATGAACACATCACTTAGGCCCTGGGAAGTCTTGGGATGTTTGTATCTATCCTGGAGGTGGGGCAGTGATTTCTGTGAAGGCATGCTGACTGTGGTGGGACACAGAGTCCTTTGACGATCTGGTAGGAGCCCAGCAGGAAATGACTGTAGCTGTTTGTTTGATTTGAAGTCAACCTCACTGAGCACCTGTGGCTTTAGAACTGTGCCTCTTGAGTGCTGTGGGTATGCTTGGAAATGTCCTGAGATTCTGTTGGACTTCACAGATTCTATATCACTGAGATTGATATTGGGAATCTTGCTGTCCCCAAGCATCACTTTCCATGAGGGGGGTGTCTCTTTTTTCACCTCCACTATTCTGTTGCTCTTTTCTGAAGATAGGGTCCTTACTTTAGGGTCAACCACTGTCCCACTCCAATAGGGATGTCTTGAGGCCACATTCTCAAACATCTTCCATGGTTCATTCCTGTCAATTCTTGGGCTGGTCCTTGGTTTCAGGCTGCCTTTTCCAGTCCCTCTGATGGTCTTGCACTGCTGGGTTTTTGCCTGGAGGCAATACGCATTGGCACGAGTGCTCAGGTAGCTCCGCCATGCCTCTGGATGGTCCTTGGAGGGCCCATGGCTGGCAGCTGGTGCAGTGGCTCTTTGCATCTCCTGAGCATCTGAAGGTGAGTGTGCAAACAGAGGACTCTGCAGCCTGGCAGCTGAAACAGTTTCTACCCTTGTCCCTCCTGGATCTCGGTGATGCAAATTTTCCAGGATCACGGCAACCTTGGGACAGTACTCTGACTCAGAACCACAGGCAGGTGAGGAAGGATATATAATCTGGGGAAGGGATGAGACTGGAACGCCCGGTGGGGTAAGATCTCTTGACTCAAGAGTGTGTAGATATGGTCTCCATCTGCGTTTTACAGGAAGCTGCATGATGTTTGATTCCAGTTTTCTTTGGATTTTAGGGTCAAGGAAGGAAAGGTCCTGGGTGGTGTTCACATAGGACCGCTGATCTGTTCTCAGTGCAGGGTTTCTAGGCTCTAGACCCTTCCCAGGGCTGCTGATGGAAGTGCCAGGCAAGTCTTTGGCCCTAAAACTGGGGCCCTCCTTGATGGAGTCATACATGATTTGTTTTTCTGGACCCTCTTTTAAGGGCATCCTCCAGGGCACAGACCCCATCATCTGGCTCAACTTGGAGCTTTTCGAGCCGAGGATGGAGGGCTGGTCAGGCTGGGGGAGGTCAGGCTTGTCCTCGGGCTGGGAAGGGCTGTGTGCTGGGAAATGTCCCTGCAGCTGTGTCAGTTCCTGGGATGGGAGGAGCCTGGATGGGGAGCCTTGCTGTTCTGTCACCATAGTCATCCTGTCTTCAGTCTGTGTCTCCTCATGGTGCTGGAGGAACTGGCAATGGTTAGAAAGGATGGAGGCTGACCGGATAGCTTCAGTGGGCAGGGTGTCCCTGGTGAAGTTGTGAGTGGGCTGGCTAATATCTGCTTGACGTGTTTGGACATTGGAGCCTATGGTGTCTTTCCACTCTAGATACTGCTGCCAGGGCTGGTTTTCAGTCGGTAAGGTTGCCTGTATCCCTGTCTCACTGGTAGAACCTGCTTGTACATGGGTTCTCCTTGAAGATGACGAAAGTGCTTGGTTTGGTGTAGAGCTTGGGAGGTTGTCCAGTGTCTGAGCCTCTGTCACACCTGCCAAGCTTGGTGTCACAAGTTGGTGGGGCAATTGTTGGGCCTGAGACATCTGTGAAGGTCCTGAGGTCATGGGTAGAGCTTGGAAAGGGCCATATGTACTAGAGAATGATGAAGATTTAGATTGTGGAGAGGAAGGTCTCTTGGAGACCCAGGCAGTAGCCACCACTGACTCAGAGAGCATGGAGGACATGCCCCAGAAAATCTGGCTAAATTTCTGCTGCATAAGATCTTCCAAGAACTTGAGATAAGATAGCAGCGGAGAGAGGGGAAGCTGATCCGGCTTCTCAGTAGGATTCCAAAAGGGATGTGGTGTGGGGTCCAGTAAAGGATGCTTGGTGGGGCTGCAGAAGACAGGAGGCAAAACCATCAGTCCCAGCAGAGGGTCAAGAGGCCCATCAGGCTGTATAAACATGAAACTGTGTCCCATGGTCCCTGCACGGCCTCCACCGCCCATATTCTTTATCCAACAGGACTGTATCCCAATCCCACCCTATATAGACTCTCCAGTACAATGATCCCCTGAGCCTGAGTGCATATCCTGCCATAAATATTTCTACAAGACAGAGATTTCTTACCTTTTCACAGGTTGGGATGCATTCTGGGTATCTTCCACATTCTCTCTGCTGTCTCTACAACCTGAAAATAATTATGCATAATAAGCAAAAGGACTGAGAGCTCACAGGAGAGTGAGGCTCCTCTCTTAAAGATCACCCATGCCAGAACTCTAATACCCAACCACCAGAGTCCAAGCACACAGAATGATGAAAATGAGGCATGGAGGGACCACACCTCCTCACCCACACTTTCCTTGCTCCTCCCTCAGCCCCTGTCATCCCATCCAGCACTGTGAGGGACACAGGATCAGTCATCTGAAAGAGGAGTGGGCCTGAGGGAATTGCAGCCCCCTGTTCTCAGGTGGACCTGGGTCCCCCATGCACAGTCACAGCATCCCTCCTCTGCCTTGAACCACACCCCATGGGCAGCACCCACCCCAGGCCAAGCACAGCTTCAGTCCATCACAGAACCTGGGGATTCCCCTGATTCTGATTTCCTTCCCAGCAGCCTCCTCTTCCTTATTGGTGCTCTGCATCCTGTATCCTCAGAAGTGTGGCTGTCATCATGGCTCTCATCACTGAGGGGCAGGGCAGATGGATTTGCCTCTCCAGAGGAAAGCAGAAGCCTACCTTTCGCAGAAGCAGCTTTCTTCCTGGTCTTGCTCTGTCCCCTCCTCACCTGACAGTGAGAAAGGACAACATGAGCTGGGCCCGTTCCCCCTCTAGTGGACAAGCTGCCTGCCCTGCCCTCTGTGCCCATGGGTAACAGGAAATGCACATTTCCCAGAGAGCTGTCTCTCTTCCATCCTTGACTCAGTTGCTCTGTGCATAGACACATTTCCTTTTGGAAAGCACAAGCAGAGCTGTCTGTGACACACTTACATGGTGTCCTCAGTCAGTGTTCCTCAGACAGGATCCCACCCAAGGCTGAGCTCTGCTGCCGCCTCTGTGCTGTCAGCCAAGATCTGCTTTCTCTGACCAGAGGTGACAAGGCCTTTGGTCCCATCACCCTCCAGCCCCCCAACCGCTCAACAGAAACAAAAGCATGTACCTGAGCAGAGGACACAGGACTGCTCTCTCAGAGCCTGTCCTGTCCCAGAGGTCCCCACCATCTCAGAAATGCAGTCTGTCCACAGAACCATAGTCTTCCTTAGTGGCATTCTGCCACACCACACAGCATGTCTGAGAGCTGCATGCGCACATCTCAAGGCCACTGTCCCCTCTGCCCTACTTTCCAGCCCCTGCAGATGAGATGCTGTTCTCTCTGGAGATTTCCTCTCACCTGTCTCTACTTGTCTAGCACATGGGAAAGTAGCAGCGGAAACAGCAGACTGAACACATTCCATTGTGTTCCAACCAAGGTTCTCCTCACCTTTGCGGTGTTCTTTTTACTCCCAGGTGATGGTGTCTTAAGGAAGGGGATTAGTAGGAAGAAGAGCCCCACTCCACACAGAACACCAAAGATCACGTCCATGGGTATGAAAATGGAGCTGGGGCTCATCCATGAGTCACTGATGCTCATCAGCTGGAGGAGAGAAGTCTCCATCTTCTTAATTGCCCACACCGCTCAAGCCACTGATTCTTGGGAGCACAGCATGATGCTTTCAAGAGTGCTCAGGCCCACATCACACAGCTGTGGCCTCCTCATCACAAAGGGCTCTTGGCAGGAGGGAGGGAGCCACAACCCCTCCCCAGCCTGCAGCCCAGCAGACTCTCCTGCCTCCTGTGTTTTCTGCTCCCTCCTTCCAAGTCCTTCTTCTGAAGCAGTGAGAGATAGAGCTTCCTCCATGTTTTGTGTCTTCCCCCCTGAGCCCCAGAATTTCTCTGTCTCCTGAAAGATGTCTGCTTGAGTCCATCAGGTTCATTGTTTCTGACACATTGGGCTTCTCTGTGGAACTTGAGTTGTGACTCAGGGATTTTTGCTCTGTGTGTCTTCTGTCTGCAGATCCATGTTTGTTCATTATGCAGTCATGTCTTGCTTCCACTCATTAATTAGCTTTGTCAATTCACAATAAAATACAATTTTAGTTTATTTTCTTCTGAAATAGAATGTTAAGGAAATGAGAAGTCTGAACTTAATCATAAGAACGCATTTGAATAATTAGGGTTTTCTTCTTGTCTTTATAGGTTGATTTTTTTTAATTAGCAAATTTTAATAGAATTCATTGTTGAATTTATTTTTACATAGTTTTCTTGCTCTTGTGAGCAGTGCTACAACCAACATGGATGGATGTAGACAGCATCCTTTTAGTTCTTTCTCTGAAATGGCAGGCCTGGGCATCTGGGTAGTTCTGTTTTTGGGAACCTCTATACAGATTCCCACCGATACTGAGCATCCCTTTCCTCATATCTTTTCCAGAATTGTTCATTTTCATTGTCTTGATCTCAGTCATTGTGGTTTAGATGAGATGGAGGCTAAGCATGTTGAACACTTTGCAAAATATTTATTCACCTCTCTGGGTTTCCGTTTGAAAATTGTTAAGGGTCTGGAGAGATGACTCAGAAGTTAAGGACACTGGTTGCTCTTCCTGAGGTCTTGAATTCAATTGCTAGCAACCACATGTGGCTCAAAACAATCTATAATGAGATGTGCCCTTTTCTGGCATGTAGGCACCCACGCTTGTCAGGAACCGTCTTTGTGGGGCAGCAATCGGAGCCAGCCAATCAACCCTAGTCCGTACCTGAGTGGGAGAGTGTGGATGAGGGAAAGGCTAGCTACATACAATAAAGAAAAGACAGAATAAAGGTCAGGAGGGCAGATCAGTTAATACTGAAATGCCATGAGTTTATTTTTCACCACTCTTATATACCTTATCCAAAAAGGGGAACATAATATCATGTATACAGAACAGACTTTTCTTCCTCACTTATTCTAAGGGGTTCAGTAACCACACCTTAGCTCCAATTTCTTGTTCCATAGCCTTGAGGTCAGGAGTAGCAGCTACTCCTCAGATTCAACTTCTTCCCTACCCTTGACAGCCAGGAGTAGCCACACCTCAGATTCAGGTCTGTTGTTATTTAGACTAAGACAGCGAGACATCCTACTGTAGCCACAACTTTTACCTTTCCGTCTTAAGACTTGCTGATGGCAGCTTTGAACTCTGTCCTTGTGCCAAGATGGATTGCAGCCATCTTTATGGGCTCCCACACATGCTGGCAGAATACTGTATACATAATAAACAAATCTTAAAAGAAAACTGTTCAGTTTGTTAGCCATTTTATTGATCAGCTGGTATTATATGCTTAATATTTGCAATTCTATGTTTTATATCTTAAGTGCACTGCCCCTCCCCCAGGTGTGGCCAGAGTGTTCTCCCACGCTCTGGACTATCTGTTCCCTCTAATGACAGCATCTTTTGCTATACAGAAGCCTTTTTCATGTCATGTAATCTTATTTGTCAATTTATGGGGCACTTTACTGTGCCATTGTTACTCGGTCAGACAGCTCTTGCCTATACCTATGTACAAAGTGCCTCCCCTTTCTCTTCCCATAGTAGCTACAGTGTTTCAATTGTTTTTTTTTTTTTTTTTTTTTTTTTTTTTGTCTGAGTAGCTTGCTCATGGAACCAGAGTGGGTCTGTGTCCATTGGTGGTGACTAAGCCTGGCTTTTGTTTCCACTATAATGAAGCCAAGGTTTCAGTAAGTGGGGGTTGAGTACTGTGAGCCTGTCCAGGAGCTCCAGGACAGACACCTAGTAAATCAAGAGCTCTGGTACTAGGTTGTGGTCTGGTAGAGTGATTGAGTCTAGGAGGTGGTGCATGCCGATTCTTCCTAGGGGACCGAGTGGCTTTCCTGTGGCATGGCTGTATCCTTGACACTCAGAAGAGAGAATTGCTGCTTTTGTTCTTGTTGTCTGAGAGAAAAGAACCTGGAGAAAAATATACCCATATACCCTGCACCCTCACTCATTGCCTGTTTTCAAACTTCTTAAACTGCTGGAGGGAGCAGATATAGTTGGAAACAGCTACTGTGTACCAGGATCTTCATATCCCAACAAAGTCTTCTGATGTCCACCTCACAGGGGAGCCACCCAAGTTTCAGAAAATCTCTGTAGCTTGTTCTTTGGAACAGAGACTGTTTGGCTGTTTCACAGTGAAACAGCCAGCCTCTTAACATCAAAAATACACAAACTAAATCAGACCCTGCTTGCCATATTCCCTCCCTCCTACTTCTAGGAATCCAATACTGCTGGACATCTTAAAATACCATATACAACATACATGTTCAGGCCCCGTTGGATGCCCTCCTCATGTATATGAGTAAGTGGTCATGAGGGGTACTTTGTTAAGGCAAGGTGTGATACAAGAAGCTTAAATAGGCTGAAGCAGGGATAATTTCCCCATGCCTAGAACAGTATGAGAGCCCAGGGAGGGCAGCGGTTTGTACATGGCTGTAAGGAGTAAGGTTTTTCCACCCGCCGCTGGTCTTGTAACACCGCTGTGCCAGCCCCAATTAAGACTCTGTATTTGATATAATGCTGTTGGCCAGGTTCTAGTTTCTTATTGGCTAACTCTGTCTTAATTATTAACCCTTTCTGTTAATCTATGTATTTTCACGTGGTCTTACCGGAGAGCCGGCTGGCGTCCTGTTCTCTCCAGACTCTCCATCTTGATCCCTCCTTCCTACTTTCTCTTTTCTCCTCGTCTCTTAGTCCCATTGGCCAATAGTACTTTATTCATTAACCAGTATGAGAAACGTATTTACAGAATGACATCTCCCATCATTATGATATTAGAGATCATCCACCATGGCATGATTAATAATAGAGTATGTTGAGTGTCTGGCATGGCCTGATACCCAGCAAATACATTATCGGGGATGGATGGGGTGTTCATCTGTACCTGATATATATGTGGTGTGTGTGTGTGTGTATGTGTGTGTGAAGAGTGTCTGGTACGTTCTCATTCCTAGTATGTATATGGAACAGTGTTGATGGGGAATCAGTAGGGTTCGATATCTAGAAGTTTATGTGGGTCAGCAGAAGCATGTTGTAAAAACCAGCAGTATATGTTGGACAGCAATGGGGTGTGTGTCAGTTAGGGACAGACACTTTGTACTCTCTGAGGAGTTTGGGAGGGAACAGGTCTAGTAGGTGTGACTCCTACCTTTGTATGTATGGCTGTGGTTGTGGGTCTCTCAGTCCTTGTTCTAGAGCTCTCTCTCTCCCTCTCTCTCTCTCTCTCTCTCTCTCTCTCTCTCTCTCTCTGTGTGTGTGTGTGTGTGTGTGTGTGTGTGTGTGTGTGTGTGTGTGCACCACTGGCACATGTCACCCTGAGTATTCTGCAAGATATATAGGGCCCTGCAGGACAATCCCTGCCATGCAACATGCATGACTCAGTGTTAGCCCCTGCTGGACACTGCTGTCCTGAGTCACTATATAAATAGCTAGATGTTAGGCCCTTTTGAACTCCCCCCCCCCACATATCCTGCTGGGTATCAGGGTAGCTGGTGGATACCTTACTCCTGCTGCCCCGCATACACTGCTATACCTCTGCCAGGCTTCACTGGACACAGGGACCCAAGACTGGTGGCCATAGGGCTGTGCTGGCTTCATAGGACATTTTCTTAGTAGCACATTCTGACCCTGGAGACCCTGGGAGCCCAGTGCCCACCTCTACCCTAGGCCTGGGGATTGCCAGAGTCATCAGGCATTTTGGGATCCACAGAGCAGCAGGCTTTCCACCTTGTAATCAAGAGCAGGATGTTTAAACTTTGTCCAATCCCGACCCCTTTTCAACCATGAGACTTTCCCACAACCCAGGTATAAGTGTATACATAAGTACATGAATTAAATGTTTACTGACAATAAGCTGTACATTCAAAATTCCATCTTTTGTATATATAAAATACTACACATACTATTTTACCACGTCGTATTAAGATGAAAAAAACATTACATACTAATGAGATGTGTAGTGACATAGTCCTTCTGTAGCACTGACCACGCCCATTGGGGGGTGGAGCAATGGGCGGAGGTGACCTGAGGAAGGAGGTCGGAGGGGGCCAGGAAGGCGCTCTCTCTTTCTGGCGTGACTCAGACAGGAGAGGATCGGGTTAAATTTCCTGGTGTTCATCTGTCTAGGTTGTAAGTTATTTCTCCCTGAATAAACATCTATTCGGCCTATTTGTTTATCCAGATCCTTATTTACCGCAATAGAGATGGATGTGTGTAATGGTTTGCCTTAATTGCTTACTTGACATAGTCTGGAATCATAGTTTGGTCCATGGACATATCTATGGGGCACTCTCCTATTTAATTGATGTAGGAAGGTCCAGTCCACTTTGGGGAATAGCATTCTCTATCTAGGCAGGAGGTCCTGAACTGTGAACTGTGTGAAAGTGAAGATAGGTCTGAAGATAAGCCTGTAGGGACGTCTCTCTGCTCCTGACTATGGATGTGATGTAGTAGCTGTTTGAAGTTCCTGCAATAACTTTCCTCCAGTGATTGGCTGTAATCTGGAATTGTAAATGGAAGTAAACCCTTCTCTATTGTTTTTCATTGGGGAATTTTATCACAGCAACAGAAATGAATCTAGAACAATATACATATTTATTTCTATATTAAAATTAGATTTTGGGTGAATTGATGCTGCAGAATGTAGAGCCTCTTCCATGTTGTGGGGGTTTGAGTGAAAATGTCCTCCATAGGCTCATAGGGAGTGGCTCTACTTGACAAGGATTAGGAGGTGTGGCCTTGGAGTAAGTATGCCCTTGTTGGAGGAAGTATGTCACTGGGGATGGGCTTTGGGAATTTAAATGCCCAAACCATTCCCAGTGTCCCTCTCTTCCTACTGCCTGTCAATTAGGATATACAACTCTCAGCTACCTCTCCGGCACCACTGATCTACCTGCCTGATATCATGCTTCCTACCATGACGGCAATGAACTAAACCTCTAAACTGAAAGCCAGTCCCAAGTAAATGTTTTCTTTTGTAAGATTTGTTATTGACATGGTGTATATTTATAGCTATAAAACCCTAACAAGATAACATTGATTTTGTTTGTTGTTTTTTGGTTTTGGCTTTTTCGAGACAGGGTTTCTCTGTAGATTTATAGTCTGTCCTGGAACTTGTTCTGTGTGCTGGGATTAAAGGCGTGTGCCTACTCCCACCTCCTACCTTGGCAATTGTTGATTTTTATAATTGTCAATTCTGAGATGTTCTGAGATGTCACTTCTGTCTTAATCTCTAGACAAACTTCATTTAATTTTTTTTTTTTTTTTTTTTTTTTTTTTTTTTGTATGAAAGTCACATTTTAAACCTCTGTCACTAGATAGCATGGCCAGTTCTTGAACAGTGATGATCAGGTGACTTATGTGTTCTGTGTGAATTGAGTATAGCTTACAAACCCAGAACAGTGCTTCAGAAACAAGCTTAAGGAAATGAACTAATGAAACTGTCTCTACTCCTTTTAGGAAAGTTACTTTCAGTCATAAAATCATCTGTAGCTAGAAACATTTCCAAAGAGCCATTATGCACCCACCCTATGCTTCTTTATGGTAACATGCAACAGGTATTTCTTTATATCACTAGCTTGCTAATAATGACACAGAGAATTGTTGTTTTATTAATTGTGAAAGCTTAGCCTTAGCTTAGGTTCCCAACTAACTCTTAGAACTTGAATTAACCTGTTTATATCAATCCACATTTTGCCACTGACATGTTATCTCTCCTAGGTACCACACATCTGACTTCTGCTGTATCTGGCTGGTGAATCTCCTGCCTCAGATTCTTTCCCAGAGTTCCTATCTCTGTCCAGTTCCCATCTCTGACTATCTCTATCTGGCTATTGACCATTAAGCTCTTTGTTAAACCAATCAGAAGGTGCCTTAAGGCAAGTAAGGTGAGATAAATAGACACATCTTCACAAAAAGATTATTCCAACAGTAACATCTTCAATAAAATTATCATGTCACTTTTTAAGGGAAATATATTCCTGGAAGTCACATGTTTAAATCATTGGTTTTTCAAAAGTTTCTTAGTTAAGGCTTCAATTTAAGTGAAAAGAAACCATGACCATGGCAAATCTTATAACAGAAAGCATTTAATTGGTGGCTTACAATTCAGAGGTTCAGCCCATTATCATCATGGCAGGACATGGTGTTGGAGAGGTAGCTGAGCGTCCTACATCTTGGGCAGGCAACAGGAAGTGGTCTGAGATACTGAGTATGGCTTGAGCATATATGAGACCTCAAAGCCTGCCTCTACAATGCCACATTTCCTCTAACAAGGCCACACCCACTCTAACAAAGCCATATCTTCTAATAGGGCCACTCCTTTGGGGGCCATTTTCTTTCAAATCATCACCGAATCTATTTGGTGTTATGAAAACATTAGCAAAATCAGATTTTTTTTTTCTCTTAGTAAAAATGCAACATGGTTGGGCTGGAGGGATGGGTCAGTGGTTAAGAGTAGTGGTTCTCTTCCAGAGAACCTGTGTTTGATTCCCAGCGCCAACATACCAGTTCACAATAACTGTAACCCTAGTTCCAGAAACTCTAACATCCTCTTCTGGCCTCTGAAGGCATTAGGTACTTAAGAAGTGCACAGACATATATGCAAGCAAAATACCTGCATACAGAAAATAAAAAAATAAATAATAATTAAATAAGTAAAAATTAAAAAAATATATCAGTGTGGTGGTTTGAATGAGATGTCTTCCATAGTACCGGCATTTGAATACTTGATCCCCAGTTGGTGGCTTATTTATTTATTTATTTATTTATTTATTTATTTATTTAGGGTAGGATTAGAAGGTGTGGCTTTGCTGGAGAAAGTATGTCACTGGGGGTGGGGTTTGATAGTTTAAACACCTCTGTCATTTTTAGTTTGAACTTCTTTTTGTGTTTGTGGTTCAAGATGTGAGCCCTCGGTTTCTGTTCTAGCCACCATGTCTACTGCTTACTGACATGCTTTACCATCAGGCCTCTTACCTGATGGAGGATGTCCTTCTGTATGCTGTGAATATATGTTTCTCTTATTGGTTGATGAATAAAGCTGTTTCAGTCAAAGAACAGGCAGGACATAGTTAGGCAGAAAATATAGGTGGGGCTACCAGACTAGGAGGATCCTGGGAGGAGAAACTCAGAGAGTGAGTCTTGAGAGAGGCACCATGTAGTAACTACCAGGAAGATAGGACATTCAGGTATTGTCCAGTAAGTCAATACCATGTGGACATACATGGATTAATAAAAAATGGGTTTGGCCATCTGCCAAACAGTTTATAATTAATTAATATTAGCGTCTCTGTATTTATTTGGGACTAAATGGCTCCAGGAGCAAGTGGGACAGAAACTTCCCTCCACACTTACCCTTCTGGAACTGTAAGCCAGACAAAACCTTCTTTCTATAAGTTGCCTTGGTCATGGTGTTTTATCACAATAGAAAGGTAACTAACACAGAAATTGGTACCAGAGAGCAGACTACTCCTGGGAGAGACCTGATCATAAGCTTTATTTATTTATGTATTTATTTATTTGGAGGGATGTGGAAGGACTAGATTAGAAAAGTTGTTGAAAACGGTAAGCAGAGCTTGATGGGCTGATGTGGTAGGATTTTGAAGACAGCTGGGATCTATGTGGACTGTGGAGGTGTAGCTCACAAGATTTTAGTAATAGGTTCTTACTAACAGATTGTTCAGGGTAATCAATAACATTGGCAATCGCCTGTATTGTTTGGGGTGGGGGTTGGTTATGAGACCCCCTTTGGCCAACAACTCAAAAAGATGTGACCCATTCCAGGCACTAGGAATTTTACTTGGTTAGCGTGTGATGTCTAGTTGGAGCATTCCCTCCCCCATTATATGATGATTCTATTTAAATTGTCTTTATATACCTATATATTTTAGGTTGCTTCTACAGTAGTACTTTTCCATATGGCTTTTCAAAAGTTCTTAGGTGTTAGTTGTCGCTCCCCATATTTCCCCCTTCATCCTGCCCTGCCATCTCTCTCTCTGTTTAATCCTCCTATTCTACTTTCTCCTTTACCTCTCTATAACACTGTATTCTATTCTGTTTTCCCTTCCTTGGAAGATCCACTCCTTACACCATCATACCCACCAGTTCCTTACTAGCTATCTAATCTCTGTGGATTTCTAAATGAAATCACTGACCTAAAGCTTACAAGAGGACTTCTAGGGAAGAGAACGTGAAATGCTTGTCTTTGTGGGTCAGGGTTACCTTACTTAGGATTGTTTCTAGCTCTGCCCATTTTTCTGAAAACTTTATATTTTTATTTTTTTAACAGCAGAATAATATTATTCCATTGTGTAAATATACCACATTTTCTTTATCCAGTTATTAATTGATGGACATCTAGTCTGTCTATAACTCCTGCCTGTTATGAACAGAGTAACAGTGAACATGGATGAGCAAGTTGTAGTAATAACTAGATTCCTCTGGGAAAATGCCTAAGAGTGATATAAATGGATCTTGTGGTAGATTTATTTTCACTTTTCTGATGACCCTCCACACTGACTTCCATAGTGATATACCAGTTTACATTCCCACCAGCAACGAATAGAGTTTCCCTTTTCCTGCACCCTCCCCAGCATCTGCTGTCATTTGTTTTATTGATCTTGGTTGTTCTGACTAGGGTAAGATGAATTTCAGAATAGTCTTAATTTGCATTTCTCTCATGGCCTTGAATGCTGTTGTAGTTACTGTTCTATTGCTGTGAAGAGACACCATGATCAAAGCAACACTTATAAAAGAAAGCATTTCATTGGGATTAGTCCATTATCATAATGGTGTGACACATAGCACCATACAGGCAGGGATGGGGCTGAGAGCTTACATCCTGCCTTCTGCAGGCAGCGGAAGGAGGGAGAGGGAGGGGAAGGAGGGAAGGAAGAAGAGGGAGGGAGAGAAGGATGGAGAGAGAGAAAGAGAGAGAGAGAGAGAGAGAAACAGATTGAGAGAGATTGAGATTGGGCCTGGTTTGGGCTTTTGAAACCTCAAAGCCCACTCTCAGTGAGACACCTCCAAGAAGGCCACACCTCCTAATCCTTCTCAAACATTTCTACTAACTGAGGACTATGAGCCTATGGGGGACATTTTCATTTAAATCACCACATTCTACTCCCTGGCATCTGTAGGCCTATAGACATATCACAGTGCAAAATACATTTAGTTCAACTTCAGAAGTCCCTATGGTCTTTTATAGACTCAACACTGTTAAAGGTCTAAAGATGAAAATCTCTTGTTAGATTCAAGGCAATCTCTTAACTGTAACCCCCTATAAAATCAAAATAAGGAAAACTAGATCAATCATACACTTCCAACATACAATGGCACAAAATATGCATTTCCAGTTTAAAAGGGAGCATAGAGAGGAGATAATTGACAAAAACAAGACCAACAGACAGCAGGGCAAGCTCTCAATTCTGCATCTCTAAGTCTGCCATCAAAGCAATCTTCCGATCTCTTGCTGCGTGGATGACTGCAATACTCTTCCCGCCCCCCCTCTTAGGCTGGTTCCATGACCTGCCAGCAGATTTCCTTTGCAGGTGTCCCAAGGCTCTGGCATCTCTGGATCCCCAGGGCAATCCAGGTTTCACCTTCCAGTGTCACATAATGGCTTCTCCAGGCCTCCATCCAGGGACTCACCTGTCACATGCCTCGCCTCAGAGGCTTTCCTTAACCATGGAAGAATATTCAATCATCCATTTCCTGTATCTTCCTTGAGTCTAAAATCCAGAACCATGTGGCCAAAGCTGCCAAGTTCTTCTGTTTGCTGGGGCTAGAATTCAGTCCCTTCCTTGAATTGCATTGATATAACCTTTCCATTGTTTTGTTTGTTTGTTTGGGTTTTTAATCGCCGTGAAGAGACACCATGACCACTACAACTCTTAGAAAGAAAACATTTTGAGGTGGCTCACTGAACAGTTTCAGAGGTTCAGTCCATTATCGTGGCAGGGAGCATGGCAGTGTGCAAGCAGATGTGTTGAAGCTGCAAGCCCTACATCTTGCAGGCAATAGGAAGTTGACTGTCACACTGAGTGAAAGCTTTCCATTGTTGATGGTTTATTTTGCAGCTTTTTTGCTTTAATTCCTTTTCACAAGTTGGGAACTTAGCTGGGTGGAGTCTTGCCTTGAAGGTACCACTCCCTGTGTTCAATTTTGAGTCAGGGCTTTTAAAAAACTTTTTATCGCTTTGAGCAAAGGACTTGGCTCCAACATTACACGTCCTGGTGCTCTTTTCTCCTCAAAATGTAATACTATAACATGAAAAATAAAAGACCCAGAGACTGATATTGGGATTCAAGCTTCATGCTGAAGTTCAGAAAAGCAAAGCAGCTTGTCACTAGCTGCCACCTCTAGCTCAGACTGAAAGGTCTGACCCATGCACAAGCTCTTCAAGTCTCAAACTGTTGCTTCTCCTCATCGTGGCTGGAGAATGAGCGCCCCTTACCTGATATTGAAGACCCTGCTTCTGTCTTTTATACCCCTCTAGTGCTGGAATTAAAGGCATGAGCTCTGTTGCTCTTTTAGACTGAGTCAATCTCATGTGTTTCTAGGTAGTCTTGAACTCAGAGAGATCTGTCTACCTCTTAATCCTGACTCCTAGGGTTAAAAGTGTGTAACACCACCTCCTAGCTGCTGGGATTAAAGGTATGTGCCTGACTTCTATGGCTTTGCTTTCTGAATCCTTAGGCAAGCTTTAATAAACCACAAATAACACTACACTGTAAGCATGCATTTCTCTTTGTCTAGCTTGCTCCTTTTTATTACAGACTGATCACCAGTGACTACATGACATAGTCAATGTTAGACTTTCTTGACATTTCTTCAGTCAATGATATTAATCTAAAACTCATAAATTTAGCCTCGGTCAGATTCTTCTCCTCTGAAAACTCTTGAGCTAGACCCCCATAACTCATTCACACTCAGCACCACTGTTGTCCATGTTCCTACTATGATGGCCCATTAATCTCTGCTTAAAGCTTTCAACTGCTTCTCTAGTCTAAGTCCCAAAGTCTTCCATATTTATCCAACAGGTCTGGTCTGTCACAACGTATCCCAGTCTCTTGTACCAATTTCTCAGTTACTGTTCTATTGCTGTGAAGAGACACCATCGCCCAGGACACTCATAAAAGAAAGCATTTAATTGGGAGCTCCTTATAGTTTTAGAGGCTTAGCCCATTATTACTGTGGCAAGAAACATGGTGGCAGGCAGATAGGCAGGCAGGCAAGAGAGGGAGAGAGAGAAGGGTAGGAAGAGGGGGTGAGAGACCTCAAAGCCCATCCCCAGGCTACCCCTCCTCATCCTTCCTAAACAGTTCCATAAACTGGGGACTAAGCAGGCACATATAAGCACCTATGGGGACTATTCTCATTCAAACCACCACAGATAGTGAATATAATGCTTATTAAACAGTTGTGCTTTTTCTTTTTAAAAATTAAAAATAGATTTTTTTTTCAAATAATGTATTCTGATTGTGATTTACTCTTCCAACTCCCCACAGATCCTCCTGACTGGGGCCCCATCCACGCCAATCTGCATTCTTTCCTTCTCTCTCTCTCTCTCTCTCTCTCTCTCTCTCTCTCTCTCAATAGAAAACAAACATCTAGAAAAAATAAAATAAGATAAAATAAAACAAACTAGAATAGTACAAGAAGACATAAAAAAGAGCCAAAGAAAACGCCCAAGAAACACATACAGATGCAGAAACATACATATTTACACATACGGAAAACAATAAAAACAAAACCGAAAAACATAATGTATAAGAAAAAGACATATAAGGTAAAAATATGCCCAGAAAAAGCATTATAAAACAAACCAAAAAAAAAAAAAAAAAAAAAAAAAAAACCAAAAACACCTCAAAAAATATTTAGTTTGTTTTGTGTTGGTCATCTACTCCTGGGCATAGGACCTGTTCTTGTGTTGTTTACACCCAGTGAGACTCTGTTGGAGAAAACTATTTTTTCCTTTTGTGAGCAGTTATCAATTGGAGACAGCTTGTGGTTTAGCTTGTGCCTTCTCAATACTGGGCCCCATCTGGATTAGAGCCGTGCATGCTCTGTGTTTGCTGCCACACTGAGTTCATATGTGTGTTAATCCTGTTTTGTTTTGTTTTGTTTTTGTTTTAACTTGTATGCTTCTCTCATAGATTACATCCCTAATTCAACGTCCTCTTCCTCTGGGCCTCTCCACCTCCCCTTTCCTACAAATCCACTCCTCCTCTGGTTCTTCAACAAACAAACAAACAAACAATCAAACAACAGAGCAGGCCTTCCAGGGGTATCCACCTAATAAGATACAGTGAGACTGGACAGGGTGGAGAGATGGCTCAGCCTTTAAAGGCAAGGCTCACAACCAAAAATATAAGACTGGACATCTATCAAGGCTGGATGAGGCAACCCAGTAGGAGAAAAGGAGTCCCAAGAGCAGGGAAATAGACACACCCTCACTCCCATTGTTGTGGGTCCCTCAAAACCCCAAGCCACACAACCATAATGCATATGCAGAGGACCCAGCTCAGATCCATTCAGGGTCTGTGATTGCTGCTTCAGGCTCTGTGAGACCCTTTAAGCCCAGCTTAGTTGATTCTGTGGGCCCTGTTCTTGTGGTATCCTTGACCCCTCTGATTCCTACAATCCTTCCTCCCCCTTTTCTGCAGGGCTACCCTGGCTCCACCTAGTGTTGGAGTCTCTGCACCTACTCCCATCAGTTGCTAGATGATGACCCTGGGGCGACTGTCCCATGATTATAGAAGAATATCATTAGGAATCATTTTATTTCCAGTTGTGTTTGGTTCTGTCGTGGGTCTCTGGTCTGTCCTGCCTCTGGTTCCCGGTCACACATGCTTCCTTCCCTCTTGTGATGTTGGCCTCAAGGTGGACCAATCATTGGTTGGCCACTTGTGCAAGTTCCGTGCCACTGTTGCCCCTGTTACATCTTGCAGGCAGGGCAGACTGTAAGTTGAAGGCGTTGTGGCTAGGTTGATTTCCCTATCTCATTGCTAGAGCCTTGCCTGGTTATAGAAGATGGACAGTTCAGGCTCCATATCCCCCTTTACTAGACTTTGCAAGGCTCACATGAATAGATTCCAGAAAGTTTCCACTGTACTAGGTTTCTACATTGCCCCGCAAATGGCCGCAATTCCAGTCATCTCTCCTAGTCCTTTGTCTGTCCCTTCCACCCCAACCTGATCCCTCCTGTTCACACCCTTGCCCACTACCAGTCCATCAGTTCTATTGGCCTGTAGACCTATTATGTGACTAGATATTTTTCCGGATCTTTAGATGTCAAATACTTCATTTGATGGCAAATAATTGTAACGAGTATGGGTTTTTTCTTCCCACCACCGTTGGTCTTGTCCTGCCGCCACGCCGGCCCCAAATAACACACAGAGACTCTGTATTAGATATAATTCTGTTGGCCCATTATTTGTTTCTTATAGGCTAGCTCTGTCTTAAGTATTAACCCATTTCTATGTATTTCCATGTGGTCTCCTTACCGGGGAGTGAGGCAGGCGTCTGGTCTCCCCGGTCTCTCCATCATGACTCCTTCCTTACTACTTCCTCTTTCCTCCTTGTTTTCTAGTCCCGCCTATCTTGCTTTCCTATTGGCCAACAGTGCTTTATTTATTAACCAGTATGAGAAACATATACAGAATGACATCTCCCATCAAATAATTCTATGTTGGCTTTGTTTTATATTTTGTTTGCACCGGAGAGTGAACCCTAGGTCATGTGCATACAGAATCATACACACTACACAATACCCTTAATTGTCACTACATGAAAAACTCATTAGTGACATAAGACTTTTCTTTTTTGGGGGGGGGGTTGAGACAGGGTTTCCTCTGTGTAGCTTTGAAGCCTATCCTGGCACTCACTCTGTAGACCCGGCTGGCCTTGAACTCACAGAGATCCGCCTGCCCCTGCCTCCTGAGTGCTGGGATTAAAAGTGTGTGCCACCACCTCCTGGATGACACTTTTATTTTCTAAGAAAGGCATTTCTCACTGGTAATTTTCCTCCCAACAATAATTTATCTGACTTCCCATATTTCATGTTATAATTTCATTTTATGCAGTTATGTCTATTTTTAATTTTCCTTGAGTGAAACTCATGAACTATCTAGAGGTATGCACTTATTTTACATATTGGAAGATACATAAATGGTTACATTTACTACGAATTTTATTCTTGTTCTCAGATATGATGAAGATTTCATTGTTATTTAGTGACAGAGACTCTCTCTTCATCCTCACATACTTTTACAAGTACACTAAAAACATGACCAAGAATATGATTGTGAATTAAGACAGAGGACATACCAGGAATGAATGGCAGAGGACTGAGCTGTTTTTGCTGTTGTTTGACTATTATATTTAGGAAGGGAATTGCTGCTCTGTTTAGGGTAAATCCACTTAAACTCTCTGTCTCTCTCCCCCATCTCTCTCTCTACCCCCCTCTCTTTATCTCTCTCCTCTCTCTGTCTCTCCTCTCTCTCTGTCTCTCTTCCACTCCCCCTGTATTTCCTCCTTTGCTCTGCCCTCTCATGCCTACCCCATTTAACTCTTTCTATTCTTTTATTTCCCTAAAGGTGAATTTGACTCACAGGAGCATAGGGGTGAGATAAAGCAGCAAGTAGATGAGAAAATTTGGCTTGTCCTCTTGGAGAATCTGTGTTGGTAGGGAGACATGGCTGGTAGCACAAGGCTCCCTGTGAGGGCCGAGAATGAAAAATGATGATCTGGGTGAAGTGAGCGGTAGGTAGTGTGGATGGAGAGTCCACATGGAAGGGTGTGCTGGCTAGTTTTATGTCAACTTGACACAAGCCATAGCCATGTAAAAGGAGGGAACCTCAGTTGAGAAAATGCTCCCATAATATCAGACTGTAGGCAAGCCTGTAGGACATTTAATTAGTGACTAATGTGGGTGGGGCCATCCCTGGGATGGTGATCCTGGGTTCTATAAGAAAGCAGGCTAAGCAAGCCATGAGGAGCAAGGCAGTAAACACTCCTCCGTGACCTCATGCATCAGTGCTTGCCTCTAGGTTCTTGCCTGGTTTAAGTTCCTGCTTTGGCTTCCTTCAAAGGACTCAAGATATGAGAGCCAAATAACTTTTTCTCTCAACTGCTTTTGGTCATGGTGTTTCATCACAGCAAGAGTAACTCTAAATAAAACAAGGGAACTATGGGTCAAGGAATGATTGGTGTGTCTTTTGGGGATGAGGAAGGGCAGAGTCAGGAGAGTCTCCAGCAGATGCAGAGAAGCAAGATGGGCACACTAGACTGAGCAAAGGTACCAAGCCCTGTGGTAAAGCACAGATAACTAATATGGGTTAATTCAACTGAAAGTCAGCTAGTAACAAGCCTGAGCCATTGGCCAAGCATTTATAATTCACATTCAGCTTTGAGTTGGTTATTTGGGAACTGGCAGGCAGGACAGAAATGTGTGTTTACACAGCTCTGAATGGGATGTGTCCAGAAAATTCCTCCCCATGGAAAAAGAGGTGTAAAGAGTGTACAAGCCAGAGGGGGCAGAGGGTAACAGGGGAACAAGGTCCATGAATTAACTGAACAAGACTCGTTATAAACTCACAGAGACTGAAGTATCAAGAAGGGAGCCTACATAGGGCTTCAGCAGGTCCTCTATTTTACAGCTTTCAGTTTAATATTTTTATGGGACTCCTTCATGTGTGAGAGTGTGTCTCTGATTCTTGGGGCTCTTATAATTCTGTTGGGCTGCCTTGTTCAACTTAGATGCCATGGTTTTTGTTTTATACTTTATTTTGTCATGTTTGGTTGTTATCTCTTAGAACAGAAGCCTAATATTTTCTAATGAAAGATAGACAGGGAGTAGATCCAGATGGTAGGGAATGTGGGGAGTGTTAATCCTGAGAGAAAAACCAGTTCCACAATTTTGAGCTAAATCTGAAGCATGCTTTAAATACTGACCACGATGACTCTGGAAAAGTCCACTCTGGGATCCCAGCAAGTGACCCTGATCACAATTTTCAGGGGCTTAAAAAGACAGAACCCAGATTGTACAACCTTTTCGTAACTTCTTTGCGCTCTCTTCCTACGCTCCCTTCGTAGACTCCTCTGGTCTTCCCTGCCTGTCTTAGAGATCATGAAGGTCGCCAGTGGCAGCACTGCCACTGCCACAGGCCCCAGCTGCTTGCTGAAGGCTGGCGGGCCAGGTTGTGCTTGGCCTGCTGGACGAACAGCAGGTGAATGTCCTGCTCTAGGACATGAGCCGCTGCTACTCACGCCTCAAGGAACTAGTGCCCACCCTGCCTCAGAACCGCAAAGTGAGCAAGGTGGAGATCCTGCAGCATGTTATCGACTACATCAGAGACCTGCAGCTTAAGCTGAACTCGGAATCCGAAGTCGGGACAGCTGGAGGCCGGGGGCTGCCCATTCGGGCTCCGCTCAGCACCCTGAATGGCAAGATCAGTGCCTTGGCGGCCAGCCGAGGCGGCATGCGTTCCAGCCAATGATCGATCGCATCTTGTGTCGCTGAAGCGGCGCACTGAGGACCAGATGGACTCCAGCCCTTCAGGAGGCAAGAGGAATAAACAGCTCTCGGTTCCCCAGGGAAGCCCGGGAAATAAGACTACCGCGGCCACTGGACTCTTGCCAGATCTGGCCACCGGGCTCAGAGGGTTGACCAGCAGAGACTAACCCTCTCCACCTTTCAGCCCCCAGAGACTCTGGGGAGGGGGTTAACCAACCCCGTGTGTTTCTATTTTTCGAAAAGCAGACATTTTTTTTTTTTTTTTTTTTTTAAATGGTCACATTTTGTGCTTCTCAGATTTCTGAGGAAATGTGTCATATTGTATAGTACCATGATCACTGGCTGAGAATATTGTTTTACAGTAGTTTTATGGGGGTGGGTTTTTTGTTGTTATTAAACAAGTACTTTAGATTAAAAAAAAAAAAGACAGAACCCACAATTCATTGCATTTCCCATCAGGTTGAATCAGGGCCAAGCATACATCCTGACATGTTTCCTGCCTACATACCTCCCTCCTATATATGGCCAAGCATATCTGGTATAGTTGGTTCAAACAAACTTGTTAGGGTAGTGAAAACATGTGGCTTGTTATTTCCCAGGAATTACAACATCCAGCATTCCAGGAAGTCACCTTGTAGGGCTTACTGATTGATTAACTTTGGCTTTTACAGGAGGAAATGGGAGGAGTAGAATGAGGGAAAACAGTAATCAGGACATATTGTATGAGAAACGAATCCATTATCAATAAAAGGGAAAGGGGAAGAAGGCAGAAGCATGAACTAGGAAGCAGCTCCTATCTGAGAAGGAAGCATTAGCAACAGAGAATGAGCTCCTGTAGGAAAAGATTTTCTTACCAGGAAAACAAAACATTTATTAGCACAGGGGAAACGACGACTGGGCAATGAGATAGCTTTTGGTAGACTTACTAGTAGGCAAAGGCAAGGTGGCCTGAGGCACCTGCCCCTTGGCCTGTGCTGCTAAGGTCTACTTGAGGTGACATGCTCTCAGGGCAGCATTGCCTGACAGCCATTTGTCTCCGGTTTCTCTGTATGTAAATGGATGGTTGTGTCCCTTGGTGATGGCATGGGGACCACAGTCCATTCTACAGCCTGGATCACAGGCTGTTTCAGGAGCAATGCCTGAATACTGGCCTTCTCCAGTTTCCCTATACTTGTTTCCAATGGGACTGCATATTTGGTCACAGACCATTCTCTCCACTGTGATTTGATGTTGAGCAAAGGATTCCTGGGTAGCAGGAATACCTGACTGACATTTGTCCCCGATAGCCTTGTACATGAATGGATGCTTATGAAACTTGGGGCTGGTGTGGTCAGAGCTCATTCTTCTTGCTGGTCTTCTATCCTTCGGGTCATAGAGACCCTCAGGAGAGTGGTGAGAGCCACCCACCTGGGATGTCAGTGGTTCCAGTCTATGACATTGTGCCTCTGATGGGTCCCCTACTTTAATTCCCAGCCAGTTCACCAGGATCTGTACGACAACATTCATGAGAGACTGCACTTCAGTGGCCATACTGTAGACCAGATTCTCTCTTATGACTGACTCCTGAGACCTCACGGTAGCTGGTGGGGAGCATTCATTCTCCAGGGTGTCCCTGGAGAATGTGTTGAGGTTGAGATATTGTAGAATATACTTTATGATTTTCTTCAGGTAGCTTTCTATGACAGCCTGTCCCACTCCTAGCATATCAAGGGAGGGCTGACACTCAGTTATGTCTGTATCCCTGAGCTGGGGAGGATTGAGGTTCCCAGCTTGGGATGACTGCTCTTCCTCAAGCCTTTCTCCCTGGCTTTTGGCTCTGGATCTCAAAAATTCTTCCTTCTTTTCATTGGAATGAAACACATAGTGAGACTTTTGTGGAATCTTATCCTTGGTGACTCTGAACTCCTGAGTCTCCCGATTGTAATTTCTCCTCATGAGCAGATCACTTATGCCCTGGGAAGTCTTGGGGTGTTTGGATCTATTCTGGAAGCTGGACAGTGGTGAGTTCTGTGAAGGCAAACTAGCTGTGGTAGGACATACAGTACTTTGAGGGTCTGGAAGGAGCCCAGCAGGCCAGGCCTGTGGCTGCTTACTTGATTGGAAGTCAACCTCACTACACACTTGGGTTTTTTGAGCCAAGTCTCCTGAGTGCTGTGGAGTAGGACTTTGGAACTGGCCAGGGCTTCTATTGGCCTCTGTAGACTGAAAGTGCTTGAGATGGATATTGATGGCTTGGTCATTGGGATTCTTTGTGGATCCAAGACTCACTTTCCAGGCAGGGGGTTTCTCTTCTTTCCCCTCCAATCTATTAGTTTTTTTGACCAATGAAGGTGGGACCCTTTCTTGAGGGCCCAACATTGTTCCACTCCGGCAGGGATGTCCTGAGGTCATATCCTCAAACCTCTTCCATGGAGCATGCTTGGGCATTCTTGGGCTGCTACTTTGGGGCAGGCTGCCTCTTCCAGTCCCTTGAACAGTCCTGCTTGGCTGGGTTCTTGCCTGGAAGCAGAAAGCCCTGGTTTGAGACCTCAGGCATCTTTGCTGTTTAATTGGATGGGCCTGGGAGGGCCCATGGCTGGCAGCTGGTGGAGTGGCTCTTTGCATCTCCTGCACCTCTGAAGGTGAGTGTGCAAACAGAGGACTCTCCAGCCTGGCAGCTGAAACAGTTTCTACCCTTGTCCCTCCTGGATCTCGGTGATGCAATTTTTCTAAGATCAAGGCAGCCTTGGAATAGTATTCAGCTTTAGAACCACAGGTGGATGAGGAGGGATATATAATCTGGGGAAGGGATGGAGCCCTAGATGGGGTAAGATCTCTTGACTCAATAGTGTGTAGATAAGGTCTCCATCTGCGTTTCTCAGAAAGCTGTGTGATGTTTGATTCCAGTTTCCTTTGGATTTTAGGGTCAAGGAAGGAAAGGTCCTGGGTGGTGTTCACATAGGACCGCTGATTTGTCCTCAGTGCAGGGATTCTGGGCTCTAGATCCTTCCCAGGGCTGCTGATGGAAGTGCCAGGCAAGTCTTTGGCCCTAAAACTGGGGCCCTCCTTGATGGAGTCATACATGATTTGTTTTTCTTGACCCTCTTTTAAGGGCATCCTCCAGGGCACAGACCCCATCATCTGGCTCAACTTGGAACTTTTCGAGCCGAGGATGGAGGGCTGGTCAGGCTGGGGGAGGTCAGGCTTGTCCTCGGGCTGGGAAGGGCTGTGTGCTGGGAAATGTCCCTGCAGCTGTGTCAGTTCCTGGGATGGGAGGAGCCTGGATGGGGAGCCTTGCTGTTCTGTCACCATAGTCATCCTGTGTTCAATCTGTGTCTCCTCATGGTGCTGGAGGAACTGGTAATGCTCTGAAAGGATGGAGGCTGACCGGATAGCTTCAGTGGGCAGGGTGTCCCTGGTGAAGTTGTGAGTAGGCTGGCTAATGTCTGCTTGACATGTTTGGACATTGGAGCCTATGGTGTCTTTCCACTCTAGATCCTGCTGCCAGGGCTGGTTTTCAGTCAGGAGGGTTGCCTGTATCCCTATCTCACTGGTAGAACCTGCTTTTACATGGGTTCTCCTTGAAGATGACGAAAGTGCTTGGTTTGGTGTAGAGCTTGGGAGGTTGTCCAGTGTCTGAGCCTCTGTCACACCTGCCAAGCTTGGTGTCTCAAGTTGGTGGGGCAATGGCTGAACCTGAGAATCCTGGGGAGGGCCTTGAGCCGTGGGTAGAGCTGGGAAAGTGCCACAAGAATCGCTGAACCTGACAGTTTTAGGTCGTGCAGAGGAAGGTCTCTTGGAGACCCAGGCAGCAGCCACCACTGACTCAGAGAGCATGGAGGACATGCCCCCGAAAATCTGGCTAAATTTCTGCTGCATAAGATCTTCCAAGAACTTGAGATAAGATAGCAGCGGAGAGAGGGGAAGAGGCTTCTCAGTAGGATTCCAAAAGGGATGTGGTGTGGGGTCCAGTAAAGGATGCTTGGTGGGGCTGCAGAAGACAGGAGGCAAAACCATCAGTCCCAGCAGAGGGTCAAGGGGCCCATCAGGCTGTATAAATATGAAACTGTGTCCCATGGTCCCTGCAAGGCCTCCACCGCCCATATTCTTTATCCACCAGGACTGTATCCCAATCCCACCCTATATAGACTCTCCAGTACAAAGATCCCCTGAGCCTGAGCGCATATCCTGCCATAAATATTTCTACAAGACAGAGATTTCTTACCTTTTCACAGGTTGGGATGCATTCTGGGTATCTTCCACATTCTCTCTGCTGTCTCTACAATCTGGAAATAATTATGCATAATAAGCAAAAGGACTGAGAGCTCACAGGAGAGTGAGGTTCCTCTCTTAAAGATCACCCATGCCAGAACTCTAATACCCAACCACCAGAGTCCAAGCACACTGAATGATGAAAATGAGGCATGGAGGGACCACACCTCCTCACCCACACTTTCCTTGCTCCTCCCTCAGCCCCTGTCATCCCATCCAGCACTGTGAGGGACACAGGATCAGTCATCTGAAAGAGGAGTGGGCCTGAGGGAATTGCAGCCCCCTGTTCTCAGGTGGACCTGGGTCCCCCATGCACAGTCACAGCATCCCTCCTCTGCCTTGAGCCACACCCCATGGGCAGCACCCACCCCAGGCCAAGCACAGCTTCAGTCCATCACAGAACCTGGGGATTCCCCTGATTCTGATTTCCTTCCCAGCAGCCTCCTCTTCCTTATTGGTGCTCTGCATCCTGTATCCTCAGAAGTGTGGCTGTCATCATGGCTCTCATCACTGAGGGGCATGGATTTGCCTCTCCAGAGGAAAGCAGAAGCCTACCTTTCGCAGAAGCAGCTTTCTTCCTGGTCTTGCTCTGTCCCCTCCTCACCTGACAGTGAGAAAGGACAACATGAGCTGGGCCCATTCCCCCTCTAGTGGACAAGCTGCCTGCCCTGCCCTCTGTGCCCATGGGTAACAGGAAATGCACATTTCCCAGAGAGCTGTCTCTCTTCCATCCTTGACTCAGTTGATCTGTGCATAGACACATTTCCTTTTGGAAAGCACAAGCAGAGCTGTCTGTGACACACTTACATGGTATCCTCAGTCAGTGTTCCTCAGACAGGATCCCACCCAAGGCTGAGCTCTGCTGCCGCCTCTGTGCTGTCAGCCAAGATCTGCTTTCTCTGACCAGAGGTGACAAGGTCTGATCTGAGGCCTTTGGTCCCATCACCCTCCAGCCCCCCAACCGCTCAACAGAAACAAAAGCATGCCCCTGAGCAGAGGACACAGGACTGCTCTCTCAGAGCCTGTCCTGTCCCAGAGGTCCCCACCATCTCAGAAATGCAGTCTGTCCACAGAACCATAGTCTTCCTTAGTGGCATTCTGCCACACCACACAGCATGTCTGAGAGCTGCATGCGCACATCTCAAGGCCACTGTCCCCTCTGCCCTACTTTCCAGCCCCTGCAGATGAGATGCTGTTCTCTCTGGAGATTTCCTCTCACCTGTCTCTACTTGTCTAGCACATGGGAAAGTAGCAGCGGGAACAGCAGACTGAACACATTCCATTGTGTTCCAACCAAGGTTCTCCTCACCTTTGCGGTGTTCTCTCCACTCCCAGGTGGTGGGGACACTGGGTATGTCTTCAGGAAGGGGATTAGTAGGAAGAAGAGCCCTACTCCACACAGAACACCAAAGATCACATCCATGGGTATGAAAATGGAGCTGGGGCTCATCCATGAGTCACTGATGCTCATCAGCTGGAGGAGAGAAGTCTCCATCTTCTGACTCCCATTGCAGCTCTCAAGCCACTGATTCTTGGGAGCACAGCATGATGCTGTCAAGAGGGCTCAGGCCCACATCACATAGCAGTGGCTTCTTCATCACAAAGGGCTCCTGGCAGGAGGGAGGGAGCCACAGCCCCTCCCAAGTCTCCAGCCCAGCAGACTCTCCTGCCTCCTGTGTTTTCCTGCTCCCTCCTTCCAAGTCCTTCTTCTGAAGCAGTGAGAGATAGAGCTTCCTCCATGTTTTGTGTCTTCCCCCTGAACCCCAGAATTTCTCTGTCTCCTGAAAGATGTCTGCTTGAGTCCATCAGGTTCATTGTTTCTGACACATTGGGCTTCTCTGTGGAAAGAGTTGTGACTCAGGGATTGTTTCAGGATGTCTTCTCTCTGAAGACACAACTTTGTTAATAGAGTGATCATGCATTGCTTTATGTCAGACATGGAAATTTCATTTGTTTCCCACTTTTTTAGCTGTCATTTTTCAATAAAATCTAAAATAATAATTAAATTCTACTGTCTTCATCTATAGAGTGCTAAGGAAAAATGAACTTCAAAACTTTGTCATAAGAATGCAGGTGGTTAATGATGAATTAAACCTTCTATGATAATTTGAGTGCTTAGTAGCATTTTGCTTCTTCTTATTTTTTTCAAGACAGTTTCTCTGTGTAGCCCTGGCTGTTCTGGAATTTGCTCTGTAGACCAGATTGTGTTCCATGTGCTGGGATAAAAGGTGTGCACCACTGTCAGGCTTGCTTCTTAATTTACATGTTAAATTTTTAAATCAGCAAACTAACAGAATTCATTTGGGTATACATTTTTGTACCTAATTGTCTTGCTCTTGTGAGCAATGCTACATGGATGTGTGAGTATCTCCTTGGCTGGGCGTATACAGCATCCTTTGAGTTCATTCTCAGGAATGGTAGTTCTGCTTTTAGGAACCTCTGTGCCGATTTCCACCATGACTCTCCATATACATACCCAATAACAGTTGCTGAGGGGTTCCCTCCCCACATCCTCACCAGAATTTCTCATTTGTTTAATCTCTACCATTGTGGTTTAGGTGAGATGGGAACTCAAAGTGGTCTTAACTTGAACTTACCTAAAATATAAAGGATGTTGGAGAGTTTGTAAAATATTTATTGACATCTGTGTGTTTCCTTTTAAAACTGTTCAGTTCAGTAGTCCATTTATTGATTGGTTTTTTGATATTTAGTAATTGCAGCTTTTTTTTTCCACATTGTTCATATTAAGGCCCCATACGGGTGATGAGCTCTCATTCTCCAGGCTCCTCATGTTGCCATCTTTTGCTGCACAGAAGCTTTTTTAATTTCATGTAACCTCATTTGTCAGTTTATGGGGCTCTTTCCTGTGCTATTGGAGTTCTTGTCAGAGAGTTCTTGCAATCACATTGCAAGAAACAAATAAAAGAAAAGGAAAGGACATGGCTTCTCTTAGGTATGGTGTAGTAGAAAGTTTATTATAGATATATGGGAGAGGTATCACAGCCTAGGGAGAACCAGCTCCTAGACCACCCAGGGTTTGAAAGCTAAGATTTCTCTGTCTGAGGGTTTGAGGGGAAAAGACACAAACACACTCTCTCGATATATACCCGTCTTCGTTCTCTCATGTTCTCCATGCTATATGTATCCAACAAAATCAAGTAATGCAGGAGCTACCTTTGAAGGCCACATTCCAACTCTGAAGTAAACGATAAGAACATAGTTATTGTCTCAGAGCAAGGAATGAGTGTCTTTTCTCAGTCAACTCCCTTATTGGTGGGCTGTTGCAGCTGCGAAGAATCAGTCATTCAATTATCCACAGGGGTAGTATTAGAAAGGATTTTAATAGAGTTATAAACCCAAACTACTGAGGAGTCTAAGAAAATAAAATTGTGTACTATAACCTGTATTTCTGAGTGTATAAAACATTTTGAACCGACATTCTGTGATTAGCAGTTGTAAAAACTGTGCTTTCTTGGACTCAGAGAATGCCCTGTTTAGATGGAGTATGTTCTCTGGTTTGGCCTACCATAAATTTTTTAGTATCAGCTCAGTCAGCACTCCCCAAGGCAAAGTGGCACTAAAAAATGTTTTAAATCTTAAAATGTATCGTCTGTCCCGTGTGTAACTTTAGACCAAAAAAAAAAAAAAAAAAAAAAAAAAAAAAAAAAGGAAGCTTGTAACTCTTTCTCAGGACTATGAAGTCAAATTATTTTTGTAGCCCTGATGAGCGACATCTTCTCTTCCTGCACTGTTTCTGAGTAAAAGCTGTAATTAATTATTGTCCTAGGTTATCAGTCAGACCTAGCATAGAAAGTGTGTGCAGAAATCAGGTTGTTGGAGCTTCTAACCCTGGCTCAACCACCAGACAGCTGGCTCTACGTCCTTGTAGACTAGATTGCTTTTCTGGGAATAGTTTATCTTAAAAATCATTAGCAAGGCATCTGGTCTAATCTAAAACTACTTTGAAGTTTTCTATCAGCTGATAAAGCACAGCTGTTCTGGCAGCTAGGGGAAAATTCAACTGCTTTCCTAACCATCCACCTGAGCTGTGGTCTAAAAACAGCACCTAGGGAGAAGTTTACTGATTGTGTAGCTCGTCTCTGTACTTATTATTTTTCATAACTCTGTATAAGCTAACATTATAGATATCAATTAGACAATACAGATTAAGGAGGATCGGGGTTGAGCCACCTTGTTCAGGTCAGGTGGTACCTCAGGGAACAGATACTCTACACCCCTTCCACAGAGAGTGATTTCCCCTAGTAAGAACAAAGAGCAGGCAGATTTCACACACACACACACACACACACACACACACACACACACACACTTTTTTTTTAATCACTGCTCAAACCAGGGCCAACCACAGTAGGCTTTTCGTGGATAGTAGAATGCCTGAAATCCAGGTGGTCATGACAGTACAGGACAAATTCTGGTAGACAAACTACGAGGGAAGGACTCTCATTGTGCCCCAGAGAATCTAAACTTGTCCCATGCTCCTTTTTGGTATAGATCCCATGGTGAGTGCCCAGTAGAGGGCTCTGTACCCTCAGTCTGCAACCTACCTCCTAGGGACAGCTCCAGTTACTCAGGTATGGGCAAGACCCAGCTGCCTTTGGGAAGGAAGAACAGAGCCTCGTTTCAAAAGCATAACTCTTTGTCCTGCATGAGCTCTACATTCTGCTAAAAGACAAGAAGGAACGAGACATTGAGCCCAATTCTCCCTCTCCTCTTGTTAGGGATTCCACGACAACACAACCTTTCGCTTCAGCTAAGGAAGTTTATTTCTTTTCCTTCTCTTCATTTGTTACATGAATAAAATGGTTTCTGGTTTTCTTTCAAAAGCTTATGGGTTTATTCACTAAGACCCACCGTAGATGTCCTCAGCTGGGACATCCAGGATATTTTCAGGGCCAGGAGACACAGGTCAGCTCTGTAGCTGGCCATAGGTAATGCAACCCTGTGTGATACCCTGTTGGGCTCAAGAAAACCCTCAGATCAGTACCACACACTTCAAACCATGTGAGGGGACTGATGAATCATACTCAGTGCCTCTCCTTCCAGAGTCTCCAACAGAGTCTGGAATCCTCAGCTCCCAACCTGCAGCTACAGAGTTATAAGGTCTACATTGCTTTTGGTGTCTCCTTGTAAACGAAGAGAAGTCTTGCTGCATTTACCTTTTTCTCCTTGGCCTGTTGTTTTGATGAGTAGAAGCTTGGTTTCCCATTACTAGAAGTGACTGCTGTAGCACGGAGCAATGCTTTCTTTCACATCCTGAAAGCGTAAGCCATAATTCCTACAAGTACTTTCCCACTCTGTCCCTTCCCTCTTTTCTCGAAGAGACTCTCATTCATTTTAGTGGAGAGGACGTCACATTTCCTAAAAGAATCGGAAACCGTTGTTTGCCTTTGCTCCTGTAGTAAAAGATCAGTAGGCTGTGCTCCTGTACTTTCTGTTCTTTCCCGTTCATTTATTTCCCCCTTCTTTCCGAAATACTGCAGTCTTGATTCCTGCTGCTCTACATTAAAAGTCTTGCAATCGAGCATGGCTAGGCCCCTCCAGCTTTGTTCTCCGTTATTGTCGAGAGTCTCTTTAGTGTTCTTATAAAATTTACATTTAGTTTTTCACCACCTATAACGGAATTCTGTTGGGTTTGCTTTATTGGGATTACGCTAAACCTATAGAATGATTTCAGGAGTGCTGACCTGTTAGTCTTTTCTTTGATTTCTTCTACCACACTTTCATAGTTTTCTCCATATAGTATGTAAAAAAAAACATCAACAGACACACTTATAGAGAGGGAAGAGTTAGGTTTTCGTGTGACTATGTCCATGACATTGTTTTAAATGTCCTAATTGGCCTGGTCAACTGGGACACATAAGAGATTACTGCATATTAACCTGTCTTCCAAAGTCAGTCTACATGGTTATTAGTTCAAAGTGTTTGTTTGTCTTCTTGGATTTGCATTGTCATCTATTTTACCTACAAAGACAGCTTTGTCTCTCCCTTCCAATTTGGTACACCTTTTTAAATTCTTCTCTCAAGTATTGCATGCCAACTGCTCTTTCCTCTCTCTCCCATCCCCCAGTCTCTCCTCCCCCTCCTCTCCTCTCCCTCTGATTTTCCTCAGAAAAGAGCAGACCTCCTAGAGACATCCACCAAACACATTGCAAATACCACCACATCAAGGCCAGACAAAGCAACCCAGTAGGAGAGAAAGGGTCCCATTGGTGGCAAATGAGTCACAGACTTCCCCGTTCCCACTGCTTGGAATCCCACAAGAACATCAAGCTACTCAGCCTTAACATATATGCATATGGTCCAGGTCAGACCCCTACAGGCTCCCTGATCTCTGTGAGTCCCCATGAGTCCCAGGCAGTTGATTCTGCAGGCCATGGTCATGTGGTGTCCCTGACCCCTCTGGTTCCTCCAATTCTTCCTCTCCCTCCTCTGCAGGGCTCCCAGAGGATCTAATGTTTGGCTGTGGGACTGCATCTGCTCCCATCAGTTGCAGGATGAAGCCTCTCTCGTCTCTTTGATGAGGATTCTGTTAGGCTCTGGACCCAAAGCACTCTGTAGACAGGACATGCTGTAAGGTGAAGGTTTTGTGGCTGGGTTCAGGCTCCTCTGTGTCCCCCATTAGTAGGAGTCTTTGCTAGGGTTACTCTTGTAGTTTTCATGGAGTTTCCCAATTCCAGTTGTTTCTCTCAGTATTTTCCCTCCCCCCCAACCAAACCCACCTCCTCCCAGAGAAATCTATTCTATTTTTATTTCCCCTTAAGCCCTCACTATGGACTGAAGCTTGGTTATCTTTTTTTTTTTTTTTTTTGGTTTCTTGAGACAGGGTTTCTCTGTGTTGCTCTGGCTCTGTCTGCCCTGGAACTCACTCTGTAGAACTCACAGAGATCTGCTTGCTTCTGCTCCCTAAGTGCTGGGATTAAAGGTGTGAGCCACCACTACATGGTTACCTTTTACTAAAGTTAACATCCACTTACAAGTGGGCACATACTATGTTTGTCTTTCTGGGTTACCTTGCTCAGGGTGACTTTTTTCAAGTTTTATCCTGCAAATTTCAAGATGCCATTGTTTTTAACAGCTAAGTAATGCTCCATCGTGTAATGTACCATATTTTCTTTATCCATTCTTCTGTTGAGGGACATTTAGGGTGTTTCCAGTTTCTGGCTATTATGAATAAAGCTGCTGTGAACATAGGTGAGCAAGTGTCCTTGTGAGAGGATGGAGAGTCCTTTGGGTGAATGCTCAGGAGTGGTATAGCTGGGTCTTGAAGTAGACTTATTCCCAAATTTCTGAGAAACCACCATATTGGGTTCCAAAGTGGCTTTACAACTTAGCGTTCCCACCAGCAGTGGAATGGTGTTCCCTTGCCCCACATCCTCACCAGCATGAGCTGTCTCTTGTGTTGTTGATCCTAGCCATTCTGACAGGTGTAAGAGGGAATTTCAAACTCGTTTTGATTTGCATTTCCCTGATGGCTAAGGATGTTGAACATTTCTTTAACTATTTCTTGGCCATTTGAGTTTCCTCTGCTGAGAATCCTGTTTAGATGGGTACACCATTTTTAAAAATTGGATTATTTGGTCTGTTGATGTCTAGTTTCTTGAGTTCTTTATATATTTTGGATATTAGTCCCTTGTCAGATGTGGAGTTGGTGAAATCTTTTCCCATTCTGTGGGCTGCTGTTTTGCCCTGTTGATTGTGTCCTTTGCTTTACATAGCTTTTTCAGTTTTACATTTATTAACTGTAGGTCTTAGTGCCTGAGCTATTGGTGTCCTGCTCAGGAAGTTGTCTCCTGTGCCAATGCATTCAAACCTATTCCCTACTTTCTCTTCTATTCGGTTCAGTGTACCTATTTCTATGTTGAGGTCTTTGATCCACTTGGACTTGAGCTTTGTGCCTCTTCTTATAGTAAAATCAAGCACCAGGCGTGGGTTAAAGAGCTTTTACAATCTTGAGGTCAAGCTTAAAGTCACATTACATTTTAAGTTTTGCAACTTTTGGTTATAGGATGTTAACTTAGAATGTTTGCAGATGCCTGTGGCTGATATAGCCACTTTTTGCTGTCCCTGAAATAATGCAAGGCAGGGAGTAGAGTCACGTTGGAGGACAGTTAAAATTAAGAGAATACAACACAGAGGGTTCCATAGAGACAGCAGTTAGAAGCCAACCTTTGTCCACCCTACTTGCCTAGCTGGGAAGCTGGGAGGCTGGAGACAAATGTTAAATGTTTACCTCTGTACACAGTGGCTGCCAGGATGTCTGCTCTTTAGGCAGAAAGTGGTTGTTAAAGGTTAACAGTTAAAGGTTAACATTTTTCTCCAAAATGTCTTTGGGCTTAAATTTTGTATTTCCATATTCCTGGATCTTTCATTTCTATATTCCTATTTTGGGACCCTTCAGTATCTATCAAGAAAATTGTCCATTTTCTTAAGATTTTCCAATTTTGTGGACTAAAGATTTTTGAAATATGACCTAATGATTCTTCGGATTTCCTCGGTATCTGTTTTTATACCCTCCTTCTGATTCTGATTTTGTTAATTTGGCTATCCTCTCTGCCTTTCAGTTAGTTTGGATAAGGCGTTTCTATTTTGTTGATTTTTTTTCAAAGAACCAATTTTTGCTTTCATTGATTCCTTGTATTGTTCTCTTTGTTTCTATTTTATTGATTTCAGTCCTCAGTTTGATTATTCCCAGCCATCTGTACTTGACTTGGGTGTGTTTGCTTCTTTTTACTCTAGAGTTTTCAGGTGTGCTGCTAAGTTGCTAGTATGAGATCTCTGCAATTTGTTTATGAAGGCAGTTAGTGCTATGAACTTTCCTCTTAGCACTGCTTTCTGTGTGTCCCACAAGTTTGGGTATTTTGTGCATTTATGTTCATTGAGTTCTAGGAAGTCCATAATTTCTTTCTTTATTTTTGCCTTGACCCGGAAGTCATTTAGTGGAGACCTGTTCAATTTCCATGACTTTGTAGTCTTTCTGTTGTTGTTGAAATCCATCTTTAATCTATGTGGTCTGATAGGATACAGGGCTTCATTTCAATTTTCTTATATCTGTTGAGACCTGCTTTGTGATTGAGTATGTTGTCAGTTTTGGAGAGGGTTCTGTGAGGTGCTGAGAAGAAGGTTTACTCTTTTGTGTTCAGGTGAAATGCTCTGTAGTTGTCTGTTAGGTCCATTTGATTCACAACATCTGTGAGCTCCAGTGTTTTGTTTTTGTCTGGATGACCTGTCCATTGGTGAGAGTGGAGTATTGAAGTGTCCCAGCATTAATGTGTGAGGTTTGATGTGTGATTTAAGCTTTAGTAATATCTGTTTTACGAATGTGGATGCCTGTAACGAGTACGAGTTTTTCCGCCTGCCGCCGCCCTGTGTTGTCTCGCTGCTGCGCCAGCCCCAAATAACATATAGAGACTCTGTGTTAGATATTATACTGTTGGCCAGTTACTAGTTTCTTATCGGCTAGCTCTGTCTTAATTATTAACCCATTTCTGCTGATCTATGTATTTTTCTTACCGGGGAGCCGGCGGCATACTGCTTTTTTCAGACTCTCCATCTTGACTCCTCCTTACTACTTCCTATTTCCTCCTTGTCTCCTAGTCCCTCCTATCTTCCTTTCCTATTGGCCAACAGTGCTTTATTTATTAACCAGTATGAGAATCATATACAGAATGACATCTCCCATCATCTCCTCTTTTCTGTCTAAATAAAAAGAAGGGTTTTAACCTTAACATAGCAAAATATATCACATAACAGTTATCAAATAAGAATCACAGTTAACACTATTTAGTCCATTAACATTTATTAAGATTTAAGAAACTATTTCATCATCTATTTTATCTTTGTGAGTCTAAAGTCTAAGTAACTTATCTTTAAGCTTAACTAAGGAAAACTATAACCATAACTATCTGTCTTTAACTCCATCAAAGACCACAGAAGGATAATATATAAGCTCTAGAAATGACAGAGACAACTCACTGCCTGGTCACCCGAAGTTTTTTTGTAATCTTCTATCTTCAGCCATAGTGTGTCTGGCAGACTCTTTAGCAAAGCAGGAAACTTTAAACTGTCATCTTGGCAGTTTGTCAGTCACTTTTTTTTGTGTCCTGTAGACTGTCTGGCAGACTCTTCCATGAAGCAGAACTCTGTAGCAATGTCCATCTTGAATCAGCAGTCACTTTTCTGTGGGTCCTGCATGTCCAGTTTATATAGTACAAAGTCAAACAGTCCAGACAAGAGCAGTATCTTGTCCAAATGGCTAGTCTTGCCACATTGGAAGCAAACTCCATAACGAGTTTCTTCAATGTCCATCTTCCTTTCTGATGCAGGTGATGTTGCCAGGAGCAATTGTGCCTCATTGTCAAGAAAAACCCTAAACCATTTTAAATGCCATTTTCTGTAGGTCTTTGAAAGGTTTGAAGAATTCCTATCTATCTCAAATACATCTCTGCATATCTAGAAAACCTAACTCACCTAGCTATAAGTTTTGACTATTATAGGTAACTACCTAAAATCTGTACTAAAATATACATTACATTTCTAAATGAGCTATATAAACACAACATCTAAACAAGAGGAGAAATATACTTAATCATAAAATTGACCTTAAATTGTATCAATAAACGAAAATCCATTCCAAAACAAAGTATTTATATCTATACCATAATTCCCTTTTTACCTTTAAAAAGAACTGGCTGTGATCATTAACCATTTATAACCAAGTCCATTTAAATGAAACCAAACATTTATAAACAATATTTGGGAATTTGGGCGTCGTTCTTTCCAAACTACTTTTTGCTGATAGGGGCGCTGTCATGGGGATCCTAAGAAGTTGTAGAAATCTTGGCTGTAGTCTGCGAGGCTGCTTTGTCCAAGCTGTTTTGAATGTTGGATCACCAGCGACTCTGTTTAGGGGGCCTGGCTTGATCAAACCATATTAGTCTGGAAGGAATCCACAGCTTTTTATTATCTGTGGAAACAAAAATAGAAATCCTTTTCCCCAGTAACTTGTCCTTGAACTTAAATGTTTGAGTCAAAGTATTTTTAAAATATATAAATTGAATTAATGCAGCAACATTTTCTTTATCAGTTGTTATTTTCTCAGCAGTCAAACAATGTAGAGACAACACAATAGTATACAGTAACCAGATTCTCTTTAAGCTTTTTATCTTTACATGGCTTTATTATTACTCCATATCTTTTATTTTTTATTTTTTATTTTTTTGAGACAGGGTTTCTCTGTGTAACTTTTATCTGCCCTGGAATTCACTCTGCATTCCAGGTTTACTTTGCAAATCACAGAGATCTGCTTGCCTTTGTCTCCTGAGTGCTGGGATTAAAGGCATGTGCTACAACACCCAGTTTTTTTTGTCTCTTTAAAACATGCGTTTAGTGGATATGTGTTAAGAATCAAAATGTCATCTTGGTAGCTTTTTCCTTTGATGAATATGAAATGTTCTTCTCTGTCTCTTTTGATTAATTTTGGTTTGAATTCTATTCTACTAGATAATAGAATAGCTGCACCAATTTGCTTCTTAGGTTCATTTGCTTGGAAATTTTTTGTTCAGCCCTTTACTCTGAGGTAAGGTCTATCTTTGATGTTGAGATATGTTTCTCTTTTTCCCATGTTTTAAAAACATATTATTTTTTCTTATTTTACATATCTGTCCCAGTTCCCTCTCTCTCCCTTCCTCTCTCCTTCCCTTTTCCCTCCCTCCTTCCCATGCCCAACGATCACCCTCCCATCCCACCCCCTCCACTCCACAGGGAGGGTGATGCCTTCCAGGAGGGATCAACAAAATCTGTAAAGTCATTTGGAATAGGGACTAGGCCTTCCCTCCTGCCTCTAGGTTAAGGGAGTATCCCTCCATGGGGAATGTGCTCCCAAAGTCCTTTTGTGTACCAGGGATACATCCTGGTTCCACTGTCAGAGGTCCCATAGACTACCCAGGCCTTCAAACTGAGACCCATGTTCAGGGGGTCTGAGTCGGTCCAATACTGGTTTCCCAGCTATAAGTCTGGGGGTTCATTAGCTCCCCCTTGTTCAGCTCAGCTGTCCCTGTGGGTTTCTGTAGCCTGGTCTTGTCCCCATTTTCTTATTACTTCTCCCTCTCTGTATTTGGATTCCAGTTCGGCTCAGTGTTTAGCTGTGGGTGTCTGTTTCAGTTTCCATCAGCTTCTAGATGAGGGCTCTGTGATGATAGACAAGTTAGTCATCAATCTCATTATCAGGGAAGGGCATTTAAGGTAGCCTTCCCACTGTTGCTCAGATTGTTAGTTGGGGTTATCATTGTAGGTCTCTGGATGTTTCTCTATAGTCATTTTTCTCTTCAAACCTATAATGGCTCCCTCTTTTATGGTATCTCTCTCTCTCTCTCTCTCTCTCTCTCTCTCTCTCTCTCTCTCTCTGCTCTCATTTATTCCTCCCCTGACTCAATCTTCCTAGTCCCACATGTTTTCCTCTCCTCTCCTCTTTCTCCTACCTCCCTCTCCACTCACTGCCCCCCACCCCTCCCAATATGCTCAGGAGATCTTGTTCCTTTCCCCTTCTGTGAGGGACCTTGTATGAATCTCTTAGGTTCCTCCTTGTATCCTAGTTTCTCTGGCGGTGCGAATTATAGGCTGGTGATCCCTTCCTCTATGTCTAAAATCCATATATGAGTGAGTACATACCACGTTCTTCTTTTTGTGACTGGGTTGCTTCACTCAGGATGGTTTCTTCAAGTTCCATCCATTTGCCTGCAAATTTCAAGATTCCATTGTTCCCCCCCCCCCCCGCTGAGTAGTATTCCATTGTATAAACGTGCCACATCTTCTTTATCCATTCTTCAGCTTGGTATTGGCACAAAAATAGACAGATAGACCAGTGGAATCGAATAGAAAATCCTGATATTAACCCATACACCTACGAACACTTTTTTGAAAAAACAGCTAAAAGAATACAATGGAAGGAGGAAAGCATCTCTTCAACAAGTGGTGCTGGCATAACTGGATGATGGTGTGTAGAAGACTGCAGATAGACCCATGTCTATCGCCATGCACAAAACTCAAGTCCAAACGGATCAAAGACCTCAACATAAATCCAGCCACACTGAACCTCTTAAAAAAGAAAGTGGTACAGGAGACTGCTTCCTGAACATAACACCAGTAGCACAGATACAGAGATCAACAATTAATAAATGGGACCTCCTTAAACTGAGAAGCTTCTGTAAGGCAAAGGACACAGTTGACAAGACCAAACAGCAGCCCACAGACTGGGCAAAGATTTTCACTAACCCCACATCTGACAGAGGGCTGATCTCCAAAATATACAAAGAACTCAAGAAACTAGTCAACAAAACACCAAGTAACCCTATTAAAAATGGGGTACAGAAGTGAAGAGAGAATTCTCAATAGAGGAAATCAAAAAGGCTGAAAGACACTTAAGAAAGTGTTCAACATCCTTAGCTATCAGGGAAATGCAAATCAAAACAAATCTGAGATACCATCTTACTCTTGCCAGAATGGCTAAAATTGGAAACATCAATGACAACTCATGCTGGAGATGATGTGGAGAAAGGGGAACACTCCTCCACTGCTGGTGGAAGTGCAAATTTGTACAGCCATTTTTGAGATCAGTATGGTGGCTCCTCAGGAAAATGGGAATCAGTCTACCACAGGACCTGGCAGTTCTGCTCTTAGGCATATACCCAAATGATCCATATCCATGCAACAAAGACACCTGTTCAACTATGTTCATAGTAGCATTATTTGTAATAACAAGTAACTGGAGGTACACAGAAGAAGAATGGATTCTGTTTTCACATTCGTTCTATTAGCTATGTCTTTTTATTGAGTGAACTGAGTCCATTGATATTGATAGATAGTAATGACCAATTTTTATTAATTCCTGTTATTTTGTTGTTATTGGTGGTGGTACTGCTGGTGGTGATTGTGTGTGTGTGTGTGTGTGTGTTTATTCTTCTCTTCTTTTGGTTTTGTTGGTGTGAGATTATTTCCCATGTTTTTGTGGGTGTAGTTAGCTTCCTTGGGTTGAAGTTTTTTTTTCTGGTACTTTCTGTAGGGCTGGATTTGTGGATAGATATTGTTTAAATTTGACCTCGTCATGGGATATCTTGTTTTCTCTATCTATGATGGTTGACAATTTTGTTGGTTATAATAATCTGGGTTGGCATCTGTGTTCTCTTAGACTCTGCAGGACTTATGTTCAGGCCCTCTGGCTTTTAGAGTCTCCATTGAGAAGTTAGGTGTAATTCTAATAGGTCTGCCTTTATATATTAGTTGGCTTTTCCCCTTGCAGGTTTTAATATTCTTTTTTGTTGTTGTTCTGTATGATTAGTGTTGTTTATCATGTGTTGTGGGGACTTTCTCTTCTGATCCAGTATGTCTGGTGTTCTGTAATCTTCTTGTACCTTTATTGACATGTCCTTCTTTAGGTTGGGAAATTTTTCTTCTGTGATTTGTTAAACATATTTTCTGGGTTTTTGAGGTGATCCTTCTATTCCTATGATTCTTAGGTTTGATCTTTTCATGATGTCACAGATTTCCTAGATGTTTTGTGTTAGGAGATTTTAAATTTGACATTTTTGACTGATGAATCTATTTCTTCTATAGTATTTTCTATGCCTGAGATTCTGTCTTCCATCTCTTTTATTCTGTTGGTGAAGCTTGTGTCTGTAGTTTCTGTTCATTAACCCAGATTTTTCAATTTCCAGAATTCCTTCAGTTTGTGTTTTATTGCTTCTATTTATATTTTCAGGCCTTGAATAGTTTTATTCATCTGTTGATTTGTTTTTTCTTTGCTTTATTAACATTCTTTAAGGGAATTATTGATTTTCTCCAATTCTTTGGTTGTTTTTTCTTTATTTATTTATTTTTTTTTTGTTTAGTTTTGTTTTCCCATTTACTCTTTAAGGACCTCTATCATTTTCATAGGGTGTTTTTTTTTTTTTTAATTTCATGCTTCAGCTGCATTGGAATATTCAGGTCTTGCTGTGTGGGGTAGCTAGGTTCTGACGGTGTCACGTTGCCCATTCTTACACTGGCATTTGAGCATCTGGGTTTGGGATGATTATAGGTGTAGGTCCTGATTTTGTCTTTGCTGGATGGCTGTTTTGTTCCTTATTTTCTGGTTTCTCTTTGGTCTTCTAGTCTTTGTGGTCTGTATTTCTTGTGTGACCTCTGTTTTACTAGGGAATCCAACCTTCTGGTGTTTAGCTTGGCCTTTGGTGCAGCGAGGGTGTTGGTGGTGTTCTTCTGACTGGCGTGGCCTGCACCTGAGCAGTGGAAGCCCACAGAGCCCAGCAGTGGGATGGATAATGAGGTGGGAAGGTGTGGGCAGTGGAATGGGTCTCCGGGAATGGGGTCTAGGGAGTGGGGCAGTTCAGCTCGTAAGTGGGCCACTCACCTTTTCCTCTCTCTGGTAAATCAATACTCTTCATTTTCTTTTTTTTGTCTTAATACATTAGCTATGACTTCTATATTATGTTGAATATGTAAGAGAAGACTTCCTTGCTCATGATCTTCACAGGGACATTTTGAGGTTTTCACCAGTTGTGATGATGTTGGCTGTCAGTTTCTTGTAGACACTATCAAGCTGAGGAAGTTCAGCTCCATTTCTAACACACTACCAATGCTCATTACAGGCAGGCATATGACTTTTCAGACACATTTTCCTACATTTGTTGTTATGACCATGTGGTTTTTCTTTAGCCTGTTAATATAGTAGATCATGTTTATGATTTTTTTGTTGTTATTGTTGTTTTTCGAGTCAGGGTTTCTGTCCTGGAACTAGCTTTGTAGACCAGGCTGGCCTCGAACAGAGATCTGTCTGCCTCTGCCTCCCCAGTGTTGGATTAAAGGCATGTGCCACCAACACCTGGTGTTTATGATTTTTATGTGGTGAACCAGTCTTTTGTACCAGAGATAAATCCCACTGGCTTGTGTCATATAATTCTTTTCTTTTGTTATTGAATGGCATTTGCTAATATTTGTTGAATGTTTTGCATGTAGTTTCATGGGAAATATTAAAAGTCTATATATATATATATTATTATTCTTGCAAGGTAGTCCCTCTGCCCTCCGGAACAAGCATCTGGCAGGTGGAATCTAAGCAACCTAGCTGGATATTTGGAGTCAGGTGTGGAAATAGCTGTCAATCCGGCAGAGCCCCTGTGCTAGAGAAGCAGAGGCTAGACTGCCAGTTAAAATATAGACCTCTATGAAATGGGAATTTTAGTTAAGCAATGCATTTGTTTCTGTAGTGTTGGGGTTGTTAGAGTTGTAACTCCAGGATTTGGACAAGTGTGCTACCATTTGATTCCACTCCCAGCCCTCAAATCATCTTTTAATATAGAATGTGTCTCATACAATACTTGGGATAGACCATGAAATTATTTTAATCTGAATTTCATATTTACTGTGCATCCTGAAATTTTGTATGCTCCCTGAAACCATCCCACAGAGGCGGATCCACCTTCTAAAACACTGATCCTTGATTCCTCTCTGAGTTCCAGGCTCAGTGGATCTGAGATGAAGCTGAATACAGGAGGGATGCGTGGGATTTCCACAGCTGAGGGTGTCTTTGAGCACATTTAGGGGCCAGTTTGTTGCAGAAGACAGATTCTGGGGCCTTGTCTAGTCTTCACACTGACCTGAGTGCAGAGAAAGGAAGCATGAAGCTGCTGAGGCCAGCCTTACTTAATTTCACGGGAAAGTTGTCACTGGTCTGTCCATAGGAGCAAAGGTAGACTGTGGGAAGGCACAGGTCTGGCTTTGCAGCACCCTTGGTGTCTGTCCGGCAGGTAGCATGGCTCCACTCTGATTCTGTCTTCCGACTTTTGAGAACAGCCTGTGTTGAAGGTGGTGAACGGCACGGCTGGAAATCTGTGTATGTGCGACTTTGGTGGTGGGGCATGGTGTTTGTTGAGAGCAGGGCCTTACATAACACTTTTGGTGGTATGGAGGGATTCTCAGCAAGGTCTGATTCCTATGAGTTAAATGTGGAGGTGGCCAGGGATGGCCCTCAACACCTGAAAAATAGTAGTGTATTTTGGAAGCAATGTGCTTATGGGCATCCGTCAGGAAGGGATACCAATCATTGCACTTTTGGCTGTAGCAATGGGGGAAGTCCAATAGGGCCCAGTATCTAGCAGTGTATTTGGGGATTTGATGGCAGGAGGGTGATGTATCTAGCAGTTGCTGATGCGCAGGCAGAGGCAGCAGCTCAGATGTGCAGGGGTGACCTCTGCTGATGTGACATCATTCCTCCAGCTGACGCCTGGGTGTATCCACCTTGAGCATCATGCCCATAGCACACAGTCCACTGAAGGCACAGAGGAGGTTCTGGAGGCAATCCTCCATGTCAGGGAAAGCTCCCTTTGTGGTGTTGGTTAGAGGAGTCAAGAGACCCCCAGACAAGATGGGCTATTGCCATTGCCCTTTGCGACCTCCTAGAACTTGAAGGTAAGACCCTGTACTTACTTACACACACACACATTTAACAGTAAAGAGACCATGGGTTTGGCAGGGGTTATAAGGGAGAAGCTGATGTGCAAAAGGAGGCAGGGCATGAGTGATGTAGATGCGATTCTTGTGTATGAAATTCTTAAAAAAAAAAAAACCCATAAAATTATCAAATTAGAAGAAACCAAAATTGAAAGCTGGGAGTCATACTGAGGAAATGTAGAAAGTGCACAGGAAATATGAAGACTTAATTCAACAAGTGATTGATAGTATTTTCCAAAAGTACTGGAGAAATCACAAATAATTTGGGGAAGTTGCTACAGCTGAGAAAAAAATTATGGGATTAAAATGGTCCATCACGAAAGCAGTGCACAGAATGGGAAAAAGGCAATGAGGAAAATAATTTTTAATTTAAAGATATTTGGGACCCAAACCAAAGATGTTAAGCCATGACTATTCTATGGCCACTTTTGGAATTTACTAATTAGAGATGCTGAAACACATGGAAACGCAGGCATTAAGGAAGAGAGGGGCTCTGGGGAAAAGACAGTAAACACTCTGGACACAGATGCAGGCTACGAAGATTCACTGTTTAGACTATCTGTCTTGTTGACCCATTGGACCTAGCAGGTGACCCCTAGTGAGCAGTAAGCATTCATTGACTGAATAACTGATGGTGTTTTTTACTCAGGGAGGACTAAAAGCTGGGAGGAAACCCTAAATCTGACTTTCAGAAATAAGCTTATTTTCTGAAAACGGAAGTCAGCTATGAGTTTTCCTGTGGATAGAAGCAGTGGGTAAGGACGGTGCACAACAGCAGGTAGATCGGGGGGGGGGGGGATAGCACAGAGCATGCAAAAGGCCCTCCCCTCATCCCTTAGCCCTGCTGGGTTAATCTGGGGTGTGGATAAGAGCCTTCTGGAGATAAAGAAAGTCACATGACTTCAACATGACCAGTCAGGAGGGTCCTGGTTGGCTAGCCAGTCTGATTGGTTGAGTTGTGGACATGTGACCTATCAGGTCCTAGATCAGCACTTAACAGTTGGTGCGTGGTGGTTGAGACCGTTGGTGAGCCGTTTGTGGGGTTGCGATAGTTCAGGATCTCAGTGGCAGAAATAGTGCGCTGAGGCAGCGAGCGACACCATGGTTTCCAGAGAGGTGCTCCTGGGCTACTCATCTGACACCCAAGGAAAGCCTGCTGCTATCTTCCGTTAGTAGTTTTGCTTTCATGGGTCCTTCACCTTGCTGTGTCTCCCTGTCTGAGCCACTTTGTTTTGGGTTTTATGCGTGGATCCTTTCCTTACTGGCTAATGAAGAGCTCGGGGTTGCGAGAGCCTGGACTGAACCACCCAGGACTCTGAGCAGCAGTGTATAGCTGTGGATCATCCCAGGGTAACAGATCCCTGCCCTCTTTCATGGCCCCAGTGGCCCCCTTTATGTTCAGGCTCCCCCAAGCCTCCAGATCCTGCATACGAGAGAAAACAAGCCGTGCTGGTCCTCAGAGACTTGGCTTGTCACATATAAAACTGTCATCTTTAATTTTATCTTCTGGAAAATGACAGAATGTCGTTCGTAAGGCTAGGTGCATTTTTGTCTTGTATCCTCTTCGTATGCTTATTTGTGAATTTGTGTATTTCTAACTGACTTGATATTCTTGAGTGAACTCATCTTGATCTTGAACGTGACCTTTTAAATGTGTTGTTGAACTAGTGTGAAGAATCAAGCACTCTCATTAAGGTTGGTCACACCTGCTACATAGAGATCGGTGTATAATATTTAGTTTGATGTATTTTTAGATTTTTGAAAGTTCTATTTAGTGTTGGTGTGTACATGTGAAGGTCAGAAGACATATTGCAGGGTCAGTTCTCTCCACCGTGGGTTCTGGGAATGAAACTCAGGTCCTCAGGCCTGCAGTAAACAGCTATATACACTCTTGCCCTGTTTTGTAGAACATGTTGGAAAGTGTTCCTTCCCTTATGTTTTATGGACTTGTTGGAGGAACATTAGTGTTAATTCCTCTTTAAAGAGTATGTCTGGCCTTAGCAACCCCCCCTTTTTTTTATTGATAATTTTCATTCGTCTTTCAAGTTCATTGCTTGTTATTGATCTACTCAAGTATTTTATATGTATTTAGAAATTTGTCTGTTTCTCCATTTTACAATTTGTTGCAGTATAGGTTGTTTTAAATCTGTCCTAATGATTCTGTATCTGCTATAATGTCACCTTCATTTGTCTCTAGTTTTCCTCTATCTCTTCTCATTTGATTAGTTTTGGTAGTGTTTTGACAGTTTTGCTCATCTTTTCTGACAACCAAGCCTTCTGTACTTTTGCTTGGTTCTTTATCACCTGTTTTTCTAGGATCAACCCTCATCTTCAGTTTGTTTTATCAGCTCCAGCTTTGGGGCTTAGTCTGTCCTCACCCAGAAGTGCACCATGAGACCATTACACATCTCTCTCACTTTCCATGTAGGAATTGAAACCCAAAAACCTTCTTCCCATCCCTGCTTCTCATTGTTTTTAATCTTGTTTTGTCATTGGTGTTAGGATAGAAATCCTCAAGCAACTCGCAGGCAAAAGAAGAGAAGGGAGATGATGTAACTGGACCTGGAGGGCAGCCCCTCTGAAGAGGTGACCCTTATGGATCATCCTCAAGACCCTTGGCAATGGCAGCTCTACAGAGGCATGCTACCTCCACACAGGTAGCTGGTGCAGGCTGGAAAGGGGCGAGAGAAATGACCCTGACAACAGGACTGAAATGAACACCACTAAGGTACTGGACCACCCAAACATCATCAAGCTGTCCCACAACATTGAAACCAGAGAACACACCTATATGGTGATGAAACATGCTGCTGGGGGAGCTCTGGTGAGCCATATTGAGGAGGTGGGCTGTCTGCAGGAAGAAGAGACCCACCGCATCTTCACACAGATGGTGTGTGCAGTTAACTACCGCCAAGAGAACAAACAGCCTTGCACATGGGGACATCAAACATCCTGAGGGATGGCAAAGGAAGTGTCAAACTGTGACTTTGATCTGGCCATCAAAGTCAGCCCTGGGAAAAAGTTCAAAGGTGGTGGTATAGTGTGTGGCGTGGTGAGGCCTGATGTCCAATGCATTATGTGTGACAGAGGAGCCGTCCAGCCGGATCTGATCATAGCACTGTATTAACAGGTACAGTGGGATGGGGTGAGCAGCAGGGCCTCATACCTAGAAATTTACATGTACTGTGTGCATGCACACCCCTCCCTCCAGTAACAACCTACATCTAAGGACATGCAGAGCACCCACTATATAGGTTTCTAGATATAAGGTCTGGGTGGACAGCATCTCTTCTGCTGTACCATACATAATGCTGGGTACCAGACCCTGCTAGTCAACCTCTAACCACAGTGCTGCCTGAGATACAGGGATAGGTATCAGATCCTGCTGGACACTCGTGCTAGCTCACTGCTGGACACCTCCTGCCTTGACATACACCACCAAGTATACGCATGGCTGGACACCACTTCCATGTCACCTCCCTTGCACTGACTGCTAGGTGCCAGGCCCTGCTGAACAACCTCCCACTATCCCAAGTCCATTCCTAAGTATTGCACCATTCGTGACTTCCCACTAAACCCCACATTAACTGCTACAGTACCTACAACACACTGCTACTTACTGGGCTATGTTTGACAGCCTCACACCAATGGAGCCCATGCTTACCGCTAGCTGTCACAACCCTCTTGGGTATCGCCCCCTTCACTGATCTACTACGATGTTAGTTATAAGGCCTTACTGGACGTTCCTTTACCTGTCCCCCAGTATTAGGCCCTGCTGGACACTCCATGACACCAATCTGAATAAATTTTTAGGACACCACACTTGCTAAATATCCCCTCCCTCAGTCTACCGTGCAGCATACAAAAACCAGATGAGGTTCCTGTAGCGCACACCCTCACCTTGCCGGCGATACAGTGCTGTGCATGAGGCAGGCCCTGGTGGACGCATCCCGCTGTTCCCCCCCCCAACACTACATTATTACTTATCAGGCCTTGCAGACACCTTTCATCTACACCACCAAACACTTCTACTGCTCCCCAGTATACAGTATTACCAGGCCCGCTGGACACCCACTGCCTCAGTGACCACACATACATGTCTAGGTATCAGGCTCCATTTAATTCTACCCATTGTAAACTTACCAGAATGTGTTGGAAGCAGCTCCTCCTGCTGCATCTCACAATACTCCTGCTGGGTATTGGCCCTGCAGATGTCCCTCCTACACTGCTAAGGTTCAGGTTCTGCTGCTTTCCTCTCCCCAGCCTCAAAAAGTGCTGTGTATCGGGCCCCAAAGCCAGTTATCAGGCCGTGATGGACATTCCCGCCACATGAAGTGCTGGGTATCAGATTCCATCCCACAGGACATGCTAGATTCAGACCAGGATGGACACAGCCCTCCCTCCTCTGTGCACTGCTGGCCAGCATACACTGCTAGATATCCACTGCCACCCAAATGCTGTGTATCAGACCCTTGATGCTGTGCCTGTGTCCGCTGCCGCCATGCATACAGTGCTAGGCTCGACTCGACCTGACATCTCACGATTCTGCTGCCCACATCCTCTAGTAGGCAGTGGCAAGGGGTGTTCAGTAGAACTGAAAACTAGAAGTACTTTGGGGTAGCAATACAGGTGTAGGAAGAGGGGCTTGTTGAGCAGGGCCCGATGTAATAGATGTATTTGGACTGGAGGGTTCAGAACGCTTTCATACATATGGGGCCATGGGGCTGTCAGGTGGGTGTCCAGCAAGGCCTGAAGCCACACAGTATGTTTCAGGCTTTAGTGGCTGGGGAAGGGGTATCCAGGAGGACCCAGTACCTAGTAGTGCGTGGGCAGCAATATGGGTTGTTATTTATTTAATAAGGCCTGTGGTGGGGTAAGCACCAGATGCCACGTTGTGTCTTTGCAGGGACAGCAAGGAGATGTCCAGTGTATGTTGTGTTGAGTGGCAGCAGCTGGGAGCGTCTAGGTCCAGCAGGACCTGGCACATAGTAGTGTTATGTGGGTTATCAGGGAGCATCCAGGAGGGCTTGGCACATAACATTGTATGTAGGGCGGCAGGCGGGTATCCAGCAGGGGCTGAAACCAGTCAGGGCATCTGGGGCTTGAAAAGCAAGGGAAGGGGAATGTCGCAAGTCCTCGTAAATAGTGGTGTTTGCTGGGAGTGTGGGGCCAGTAGAAGTTTATATGAGCTGGACATCTACCCCAGCAAAGCTGCTGGCTGGATGCCTCCCCTCGCCTGCATTACCACATACTAGGTGTCATGGCTGCTGTATATCACCATATTTCCCTACAGACACTGCTCAGTATCAGCCCAGCTGGACAACTCCTCACCCCCGCCCCTTTCACAGTGTGCACAGGTCCTGATAGGTAACTCTGTCCCTACAGCCAAAGCCACCCTCCAACACCACTAGGTATATGACTGTTGAACCAACCCCCACCCATCACATACTGCTAGGTGCCAGTGGGACATGCCCCCACACTGCCCTGTACACTGCTGTGTGTCACAGTCAGTTGAAGATTCCTCCCCTAGCATCTCACATACCTGGGGCAGCGCATAACCGGTGTTCAGTATCAGGTTCCCCTGGACACCCTTCTCCATTCCACATGAAGTTCTAGGTATCTGGAATTAAAATGCCACTCACCCATCCCACCACAATGCCAAAACCTGCATTGCTATTTATCAGTCCCTGCTGGACAGCCCGTGCCTCTGCTGCTGGTAGGTTCTGGTCCTGTTGATCCCCCAGCTCCACATGCACCGCTCCGTGTCAGACCCTGCTTTGTGCTGTCCCTGTTCGTCTCTGTTCTCACCTTGTGAGAGGAGAGGGCCTGGTGTCCAGTGGAGGTGTGCAGCTCATAGCCATAAGGCTCAAGGTGTAGCCTCTGTCCCCTTTGATGGGCCAGTTACACTGCTGAAGTATGCTGGTGCAGGATTATTCCAAGGTACATGTCTTCCTTTCCCTGAGTGGAGCTTCTATGCTTGTAGTGGACAGATGGTGTCTGGATGGCTTAACCAGCCGGTGCACTCCAGGTTTTTTTTTGTTATTGTAAGACACATTGTTCTTGTGTTAGGCAGGAGCTAGTTCCTTGGGGGAGTAACAAACAAGGCCCCAGATAGGACCTAAAGAGTAATAGTTGGGCCTGCCCAGGTCCCTGTAAAACTATGAAAAGCAATAGTATCAGACTAGTGCTGTTCAAGATAGAAAGACAGTGTGATGTTAGATTCCAGATGGATCGGCTCATGTCCAGGAAGGATGCAATGATTGTGATGGACTGTGAAACAGCACCCATAGGATAATAGGTGACATTGGTTGACTGGCTGGAACAGCTTCTGTTTCCTTTGGGTCCTTCCTGGCCAGGGAAGCATATTCAGAATACTACTACCCTTTCCTGTAACAAACTTTTCAATTATAGGTGTATTTAGGATATGCATATTCTTGCATTTTATATATGTAATGCACTTCTCTCTCTCTCTCTCTCTCTCTCTCTCTCTCTCTCTCTCTCTCTCTCTCTCTCTCTCTCTTAGACATAATTCAAAGTAAAAACAGGCTTTCAAGAGAAGCACACCTCTGTCCCTTATGTGCCCACTCTGCAGAAGAACAGGAACAGGAGAAATGGGTCCATTCTGCTATGATTACTTTTTGTTTTTTAAAATAATATATATTCTATTTTCCTCGCTTACGGGTTAAATTCTGGATGCTTGATCTTACATTATGTCTCATCTGAATTCCTCTCTTTCAGGAGCACAAGAACCCAAGCTGCTGCTGGATGGAGAGCAGAGACAGCCGGAGCCCTCTCCATAACACTTGTGCTCTGTCTAGCAGGCTTCAAACTTCTAGTCTGTGGCTCTTGGGAGGGAGGAGGGAGCCAGTGGGCCTCTCCTTTTCTCTCTTCATTTGCTATGATTCTAGACATAGGCAAAGGGGAGATTGGGAGGTGAGAGCTGCCCTGGCCTGAGTGTTCTGCCACAGCTGTGACCTGGTAAATGGCATTCCACTGACCAGATTGTTGGCTAGTAATTGGTGAAGGCCCAGAGGCTCTTAGACAAGTAGAGTGTTTGTGTCTGGTGCATGTTTGGAACATACTTTTAGTAGTATTATTTCCTATAACCTGTTTGTTAGTTCTAGTCACTTTATTCTGTTTTGTTTGGTGAGGTTTCTGGGGTTTTCAACATACAGACTCATATCCTCCATGAATGTAACTTCCATTTACAGTCCTAGTGGGATGAGCAACCTTCCTCCGTTCCTTCCTCCCTCCCTCCTTCCCCTGCACCCACCCTCCCCTCCTCTTTCTTTTCTCTCGTTTGCTTCTCCTGCCTCCCTCTCCTGGACTGGAGATCACACCTCACTCTGTCCCTTTATCTCAGTGTGGGCTAAATGCCCCCACTCCCAACACTGGAGAAGCTGAAGCTCCAAAGAACCGGACATTCAAGGCCAACCTGTGCTACACTAATAAAAGAACCCTTGTCAAATACATGTTCTTTTATTAAGGTTATCAGTCTCCCCCCTAAACTGCAATGTCTAAGTTGTTCCCATTTGGAGTGCTTACCGATGTGGTTAGCCTTGCAATTCTTTCTGACATTTTCAGGTTCATCCCCCTCTCCACCTTTACTTCTCAACTGCGTTTTTTAGTACTATATAGCTATTTTATTGCGTCACTTTAATTATTTTGCTAGTTTTGTAACCATGGTTACTAGATGCTCTATTGATGTACCCAAACTGATTTCACATTAACAGCAACCTAGTGCTTTAACACGCTATTAGCTATACCTCCTCTGTCATAATGACCATTTTTATTACATTGCTATGATGGAAACCCCTCGACCCATTGTTTCAATACTTTATATGACAGCAAGCCCTCCCAAGTGTGTTAATTTCTATGCAGACTTCATTACCTCGTATTTGCCACTTCTCTGTTGGAATTTGATTTACCATCTAGTACCATTCACTTTCATACTGAAAAAATTTCTTTAGTTCTTATTATGAGACAGGCTTGCTAACTATAAATTCTTCATCTGTGAAGGCTTTTATGTTCACTTCATGTTTGAAGGTATTTGGTTGTTTATAGAATTCTTCTGCTATGTTGAGTATTTTGTTGAGACTATTTAGTAAATTTTAATTAGCATAATTACCTAGTGTTCAGTGGCAGAATTTCTAATTGGTTCTTCTTAAGTTTTTCTTACTTTTCTGGCCTCCATTTTACTATTCTCATTCTATTGCTATGTAGCAATTTTACTACACTTAGATATTCTTCACCAGAAAGGCTGTTCTTCCTGACACCAAGTCACCTTTCCCCTCTGTCCCAGTGCTAGGTTACAGGCATGTGTGTCTATGTCAAGATTTTCACATGGGTGGTGGGGATCCAAACTCAGGTCTTTTAAGCATACACACTGGGTTCTCTTATCCCCTAAGCCATCTCCTCAGCCTGCAAAAAATCCTTTTTTTTTTTTTTTTAACAAGGTCTCACTGTGTAGACACGACTAGTCTGGAATTCTCTGTGTAGACCAGATTATCCTGAAACTCAGAGGTCAATCTGCCTCTGAATGCTGGGATTAACTGGTGAAGTGTCTGGGTGAGTTCATTGGAAACCGGAAGTGGGAGGTGGTCTTCACTCTCTGCTTGAAGCACACTAAGCTCATATCCATTACCCTTTCATTTCTTATTAAAGTAAATTTCATCCTACTCCTCCCTGGTTCTAATTCTAAATCCCACTTCTGACCTCTCTACATCAGGGCAAAGAAGAAAGTTTCTAGAAAAACTAACTTCTGCAAGACAAGCAGAAAGTGTTGACAATGGTTTCTTGGTCTAAGCATTCTTCAGCTCTTCTGAAAAAAAAAAAATGGGCTCAGCTTCTCTGCAGCTGCATCTACCCGGCACAGGTCACAGTGCACTGTAGTATGCCCTTTCTCCTTGGGTTTGGATCTAAGCCTGAACATTTCTGCTTTAGTCACTTTTCCCTCATCCCTAGGAATGAAATGGATTCCTGAAGTTGCTACCTCTGTTCCGTCTCAGCTTCCTCCTTTACCCTTTCAGCAGTTAGCATTTCTTTACCGAAGTAGCTGTTTTCTATTCAAGTTAGCGGTGTAATTTCTTTTTTTTATCCTGATTACACTCTGGATGATATTGATGAGTTAAACATGTGGGAAGAAATTTACTTCTTGTCACCATGGAAGATGCTGTGGAATCCAGCCACAAAAGTTGAGTGAGATGTTCTTTGTGAGCGGTATAGTGTCAAAGAGCACTGGCTAAAGTAGCTGTTTTGAGATGTAGACTATGGGTTATATTGCCAATTAGCTCTGGCTGGAAGTAAGTTGCAAAACTGTATTACTACAGCCTAGGGATGCTCTCATGGTACCAGTGCTAGGCAGGGGCAATCATAAACTGCTAGACAGTTTTACCTAGTTATACCCTAATGTGTGTTCTGAGCATGATTAAGGTAGGGCTATTCAAGGCTGTAATGCTTGATAGTTTGGATGTTAAACACATATGTGGCTTGGGATGTTTCCACTGATGGTGGGTTTATTAGGCACATACAGATCATAACTGAAGGAGCAGATGCCTTTCTGTACGGTTATTGTTGTAGCATCTCTTTAAAGAAAGCTTATCTGGTTTCTGTTTTGATATTGTGTGTCTCGCTTTATCAGTGCCCCAAGGCTGGGAGATCGTAGCAGTCTCACTTTGTGCTGTGACAAGAATGGTTGCTAGGAAATGGTTGAGGGGGCATGTGGACTGAGAATCCAGAGAGCTGCCGGGCATGAGGAGTCAGCAGTGTTCTCACTGTGGCAGAGGTTTGGGTTACAAAGAGGTTTATAGGGACCCAGACTATGAAGTCACAAATGTATGATTAAAAAATCCACAGGAAGCATTTGTAACAGGTATTTGTTGGCAGAGCGACACTTCTCTACAGAGTGAACTTTATTGGCAGAGCTCTCAGTATGAAGTAGGTGAACTTAACACAGTGGCTGTCATAGGAAGGACTCTAGAATCAGAGTCTGAGCAAATCATGTCTTAGAGTATCTTTATCTCCTGGGTCTGCATTTTTTTTTTCTAGAAGTGTTCCTTAATGGAACTTTCAGATGGTCTGGGAGGGGACAAGCTGCTCTTTGATAAGCAGAAAGAAGACAAATAGCATCCAAAGCCTTGTGGTCAGCAGGAGATGGGTGGCTTTAGGTCAGACCTCTTCAGCATTTTTGGGTGAGGATGCTAAGTGCATGAATGAAAGTTTATAATCCCTGGTTTTTAAGAGGGATGGCCACACAGATTCTGTGACTAGGCTGGGAGGTGGCACCCACAGTACTGTTTGTCTTTTGTTTTCTTCGGGTGCCTCTCATCTTGCAGTGGCTCCCAGAGTCCATCCATTGCTCACCCACTCAGGAAGAGACATGCACACCAGCATGTGCATGGAGGAGGCGAGCACAGAAGACTGGGGCTCAAGCATCAGTGCTGAGAGCGTTGGTACAAGCACAGAGGATGCTGGTGCAAGTGTGCAGACACTAGCACTAACGTGGAGGGCTGCGAGCACACAGGGAGACAGCATCCTTGTGGCCAGCCAGCTGATAATGGCAGTCCATTACAGAGAAAGCAAGGTAAAGGAAACCTGGGCCTAACTTCCTGGGCATGCAGTCACCACTGTTGCTGCCTTGATCTGTTAGTTTCTTCTATCTTGCAGGCAGTGTGGCCTTTGGTGACTTGAGTGCCCTCCTGAGGCCGGCCAGAAGCCTGGGAGTTTTTACACCATTGACATAGGTAAGTGCCTGGACCAGGGCTTCTCCCATTGTTGTATAGGTGGCCTGACTGTTGACCTGTGTTGGAGAATTTAATAAATAAAATTTGAAAGTGTGTCACTTGTGTCCCTTACACTCACAGGAAGCTTCTAAGTGTTTGTCATCATTACCTTTAAACAAAATAGCCCTTGTCGTTGAAAATGGTGAGTCATCCTTGTTGTACGTATGAAACTTGTCCAGGTAAACAGTAATGTCTGCCATGCTACAGCTCCATGCTGCAGCTCCGTTGAGGGACAGTGATGCTAGCAACTTTGCACAACTGAGTACCAGGCCTTTTTAATTGGGTTTGATCTTTTGTGTCAGGGATTGTTTTTTTTTAGGTTTAACAGTTTCTTTGATGTATCAATTTCCTTTATTGTGTCTTCAGCGCCTGAGATTTTCTCTTCCATCTCTTGAATTCTGGTGGTGATGTTTATGTCTGTGGTTCCTGTTTGCTTACTTACATTTTTCATCTCCAGTCCTCCCTCAGTTTGTGTTTTCCTTATTGCTTCTATTTCTATTCATTTCCTTCCATTGTTTGTATTTTCCTGGATCTCTTTAAGGGATTTATTTCTTTCCTCCTTAAGGACTTCTATAATCTTCATAAAACTGGTTTTAATGTAATTTTCTTTTTAAAAAATTATTATTATTATTATTATTTATTTTACATATTGATCCCAGTTCCCTCCCTCCCTCCCATGCCCCTCCAATCCGCCCTCCCATCTCATTCCCCACCCACTCCACAGGGAGGGTGATGCCTTCCAGGAGGGATTATCAAAATCTGTCAAGTCATTTGGAGTAGGGACTAGGCCCTCCCTCTTGTCTCTAGGTTAAGGGAGTATCCCTCCATGGGGAATGTGCTCCCAAAGTCCTTTCGTGCACCAGGAATACATCCTGGTTCCACTGTCAGAGGTCCCATAGACTGCCCAGGCCTTCTAACTGAGACCTATGTTCAGGTTGGTCCAATGCTGGTTTCCCAGCTATCAGACTGGGGTCCCCCTTGTTCAGGTAAGCTGTCTCTGTGGGTTTCTGTAGCCTGGTCTTGACCCCTTTTGCTTATCACTCCTCCCTCTCTGCAACTGGATTCCGGAGTTCAGCTCAGTGTTTAGCTGTGGGTATCTGCTTCTGTTTCCATCAGCTACTAGATGAAGGTTCTATGATGGCATATAAGTTATCAATCTCATTATCAGGGAAGGGCATTTAAGGTGGCCTTTCCACTGTTGCTCAGATTGTTAGTTGGGGTCATCCTTGTAGGTGTCTGGACATTTGGTGAATGTGCGTATTTGGAGTCTGTGAGTGTATAGCGGGTTTGCGGTTCTCTACATGTTTGTTCAGTGTAGCATTTTTGCTTGTATGTGTGTTCCCAGTATTTGTGTAGGTACTGCTTTTGGCTTTAGATATATTTGAGTTCTTGGGGCTCATGCAGGTGTTTTATGGCAGATATGGATGGTTCCTTGTCAGTGTTTGGAATCAGAGGTGCTGTGGAGATTGTGTGTACACTCAGGAATTGTGGAGTGTATTTATTGGGTATTATAAATTTCTTGTAGTGATACATGAGAAAGTTGTGTGTGTGTACTCAAGTGGTTTGTTGAGTCTATGTCTATTGGGTTCCTATTGTGTTCACATGAGCCATCGTTGTTGTACATGTTTGTATTAATACACTTGTTGCTTTGTGTGCAGAGCATATACATATATATATATATATACATATATATGTATATATATATATAAAATAACCTGGAGTAAGTAGATGTTTTCTTTGTTTTTTTCTTTAGAAGTTAGGCAGTAACACACAGTATGTCTGTGTGTTCAGGATGTAGATAGTAAGTATATGCATGTGTTCACAAACTATGAAGTATGTATGTTCTGGAAACGTGTGCTGTGACTTGGAGGTTGGGATGGAGGGTATTCCATGGGGAGCGAGTGAACTGTGTGCCATATTCATGGGGAAGGATATGGGTGTGCAGGAGCTGGCTTTGGTAGCAGATGATGCCCATCTCTTCCCAGTTCTGTGTTTAGTGGAGTTGCAGTTTCTTTGCTACAAGAGAAGCTGTACAGCTCTGTAATGATCTCACCTTTGATATAGTTCCCATTTCTCTGTGCCTCATCTTCTGAGAGGGTTGTGAGAAGATGTTTCCAAGCTGTTAGTAGTGCTTTGCAAGTGCTTTGTCTTCAAAAGTGTCAGCTTGTTAGCCAGGGTGTGATGAAAAAAGGGCTTCACTGGAAAGTTAATAAGCCAGTGAAACAGAGTAAGCCTAGATTTTGACCACATTCTGTTTTCCATTTTAATTTTTATAGTTTATTATTTTACAGCCACGCTCTGGGTGTGTGCTGTCTCCTTTCAGTGCTCAAGGAGATTTACTTCTGCATGTTAGCCACCTCTCTTTGTGCATGCCAAAGTGTTTTAGACACGGGCCTGACTCCTGTACAAGATGCTATAAGTTCATGCCTCACCTATGTATATGCACCTGTATTGTATGCTTTAACTCATCCTCCATTTTTCATGCCTAAAAGTCAACATTACAACATACATTTCTGTAGATTTTTTTCATTGCTAAGATTGAATCCAGGGCCTTGTGCATTCTAGGCAAGTGCTCTACTATGGAGCAACACCAAGCTTTACTTTGCACATTTTTCAAAGTTTAGTTTCATTTTATATATGAGTGTTTTGTCTCCATTTATGTTTATGTACCACCTGAATGTCTGGTACCAGTGAAGTCCAGAAGAGAACATCAGATCCCTTGGAACTGTGGTTATAGATGGTTGTGAGCCATCATGTAGGTTCTGGGAATCAAACCTGGGTTCTTTGGAAGAACAACCGACACTCTTAGCCACCAAGCCATCTCTTCAGTCCCATCACTTTGTGCATCTTACTAGGTTTATTTCTATTCTAGAATTCTATAGCATCCTAGACCAAAATTGTATCCACATATCTCACCCACCACATGGGTGGGCTGTATGTGTAGACAGAGAAGTGGTGATAACATACAGAAAACACAGAAGAGACAGTGCTATTCTTTATAGTTCCTGTTTTTCTCATTTAAATATGGATTAATTGACTGCTTGTGAATGGTTGAGATTCCATGACTTTTTGCAATAGTAGGATTTTCTTTTCATCAGATTGTAGTTCACTATGTAAGTTTGATCCCTTAGGTCAAACTTAAGAGGTCATCTCTAGATCAAATAGTTCAGCTTAACACTCATAATATCTAACACAATGTGAATGTTAATACATAGTTGCCCTGTTTGATTAGTTACTTTTCTGGTTGCTGTGACCAAATACCTGACAAAATCAACTTAAGGAAGGAAGGTGTGGTGGTTTGAATGTAACTGGTCCCCAGAAGCTCAGGGGGAGTGGCACTATTAGGTGTGGCTTTGTTGGAGGAAGTGTGTCACTGTGGGGGTGGGCTTTGAGGTCTCCTATATTCAAGATATGCACAATGTCTCAATCCACTTCCTGCTGCCTTGAGATCAAGATGTAGAGTTCTCAGCTCCTTCTCTAGCTAGTACCATGTAGCCTGCATGCTGCCATGTGCCACCATGATGATAATGAACTAAACCTCTGAAATTGTAAGCTAGCCTCAGTTAAATGTTTTCCTTTGTAAGAGTTGCTGTGGTCATGGTGTCACAGCAATAGGAACTCTAACTAAGACAGAAGTATTTGTTTAGTTGAGGTTACAGTCTGTCATGGCAGAGGAGGCATGGCAGCAGAGCAGGAGGTGGGTGGTCACATTGCAGTGGCAGTCAGGAAGCAGAGAGATGCTGGTGCTCAGCTCACTTTTCATTTTTGTGTAGTCTAGTACTCCCACATGGTGGGTGGTCCTTTCACTTCAACTCTGCATATAGGATCTGAGGCATGTCTCTTAGGTGATCCTAGGTCCTGTTAACCACCACAGCTGAATTAATTAGGGAATAAGAAGGACAATGGTCTCTGAGTGTTTAGCACAGATTTGATCATCATGGGTTGAGTTGCACTGTGCTCCTAGGACCAGTGTTTCGTCCTCCATTTTGAAGCCACAGTTGGTTGAGTCCCAGGACACTCAGACCTGATGGCATTAGCTTAGGCCTCATCGCCTTCCTTTTTCCAGAGTTCCGTCATCTTCACATCATCTTGACTCTTGCAAGAGAGAAACTGGGTGTTTTCTTACTTGTGAGAAGTCAGGCACACAATGTGGCCACTTCATAGTTTGATTGGTGGAGGAAAGGAGTCTGCAACCCAGGGAACTGCAGTCTGGCTTTTCTTTTAAGTTTGTGGATTTCTTCCAGAGTGTGACAGGAGCAGCTGCACAGCTTTAGTGGTTGCTTAGTGTGAAGGGTTGTTTCTGCTTTCTGTTCATACTACAGGCTACATGGCCTTGTCAGCCACTGGGATGTGAAGAAGCCATTGCCCTGCCCTGGCTCTCCAGAGTCTCTCATGCTGCATCTTAGGGCCACCACTGTCCTCAAAGAACGCACACAGGCCAAGGACAGGGACAGAGTCCTCTATGGGAAGATGACAGAGCCTGGGGGAAAAGACACTTTCTAGTATCTCTAGCATCTTTATTTTTGATAAAATGTGTGTGTGTGTGTGTGTGTGTGTGTGTGTGTGTAAATGTATATGTGATCACATGCATGAGGCTGCTAGAGAACAAACCTCATCACTCCCCATTCTTACCTGTCTCTATGACTCTGGCCACTCCAGGGACTTCAGATCAGTATGTATTTGTCCTTTTGTGCCTGGCTTGTTTCGCTTACTACAGTGTTCTTGAGGTCCACCGCAGTTGTGTCACAACCTCCTCTTTTTTTTTTTTTTTTTTTTATTAGACTTTGGATGTGCTATATTAGGGTTTTGATGCTCCAAACCCAACAAAGTGTGAGTGACCCCAAATTTCATCATTTCTCACCCTTACCTATTGGAACTCTGTGGAGACCTGGATCCTGGGTAAAGTCTGGATAAACTGAAGTGCATTTGGGAGTGTCGTGGGGGGTGTGTGAGAGTTCCTGTGACTTCCTGGGTTGGTAGTACGCCCACCCCTCCCAGATACTGAGAGACAATAGGTCCCTCATCATGAGTATTTGAAGATGTGTTCAGTCTGTACAATCTGAGACCATGCTTGTCTTCTCGCTCAAAAGCCACAGAAGCTCCCTAGCACAATATTGACACTCTGTTGGAACTCAGTTCTCTTAGGAACTCCTTGACACAGGTTTGATGCCAGCAGAGGCTTCATTTGGTCTCATAAAGAAGAGCATGCTTTTGTCATTATAGTGTGGGATTGATCATAATGGGTCTGGGGATACAGTGGGAATTAGTAGCTTAAGAAAATTGCTGATTCTTGGAGCCTGGTATGGTGGCACAAACCCATTCTAGCACTTGGGAGATAGAGGTAGGAGGATCAGGAGTTCAAGGCTGTCCTTGGTTCCATAGTGAGTTCAAGTCTACATGAGGGAAAATAAAAGATGGAGCTTTTCCCATTCTGAATTCATCTTCTAATTACCAGGAACCTCCACCCAAACTTGGCCTTAAAATCCTTCATTTTGACAACCAGGCTTTTCCTTTCTTATTCTTTCCCATTCCTCTCTTCCCTGGTGACATAGGAGGCTTCATCCACAAGTACCAACAATCCATGGCTGTTTTTAGAACAACCCTTAAAAGCTACCTTTATAAGGTATCGGGGGCCAGCAGAATCCAATGCTACTGACTCTGCCAAGATTCAGGTTCATTGCCTCAGGGTAGTGAAAAGACTTAATACATTTCTAATCAAGAAGTACTGAACTAGTTCACACATGTGCTGTTCAAATAATGTTCTTTATTCTCTTCTTTTGCTGTAAGGTTTCCAGCTTATATACACATACACAAACAAAGGCATTTCTCTGAGCTTGTATTTCTCAGGGTCAAAAGCAGATAAGAGCTTGTCCTGAGTGACACTGTCAGCATCTTGTAGCCCCAGGGAGGCATGGCTAGAGAGACTCCCAGGCCATACTAAGTGGCAAAAAGGCTGATTTAGGAGGTTTTAAATTTTAAGAAGGGAGAAAGGGAGTTGACACATGATACTACATTCCAAGGTTAAAACCCTACCTGATAAACTGAGGTGGGAGTAGGTGTAGCGAATTAATAGCTTTTTTTAGGGTAGAGCGGGGGTCAACTGAAGTTAGCACCTCCAAAGTTGGCTGTGGGGAAATTTAGGGTACCCAATCTCTGGGTCAGGGAAGACCAGGAATCAAACATTCCCTACTCATCATGGTTCTCTGCTCTGATCCGTTACTAAGTCTCACATTGGGCATAGGGCCAGCTGGGTTTGTAGGTTTGTGAGAGAACATGTTTGTCAACTGTGTGAGGCCCAGCTTTGATTCCCAGTGCTGCAAAAGAAGAAAAAAAAAAAGGGGGGGGGGAACCCGGGAATTTCATAGAGGAAATTAAAATACAAACTATTTCAAGAATTGAGGCTCATAAATTTTCTGTTAAAAAGAAGAGCTGTCATCTGGGAGTTGTGGTATGTGTGTGGTCCCAGCTTCAGGGTAGGATGAAACAGGATTGCTTGAGCCTGGGAGTTCAAGACCAGCTTGGACAGAATGTCTCCAAATAAACCTCAAACAAAGACTGTGGACCAGGAGTCTAGGTCAAGGGCAGAATGTGCACATAGGCTTTTCATTCGATCTCCAACACCAAAGCAGAAGCGACAGAACAGCCTTCTGCTGAGTCTCCAGCTCCTCATTCTCCACTGCAGGACACCCCTCTAGACACAGCTTGGGCCTGGGGACTGAGCATGCTCAGTGTGTGTCCTGCCTCTGAGCAGCACCCTCAGCCTTTTCTGGTCCCTCATCCACCAGATTTCAGCTCTGAGAACAGTACATCACCTTGACTACTGTAGTAGCCTGTCGAGGACCCACACTGTGCCACAGCTAGCACACAGTATGCATCTACACAGGTCTGTGGAATGAGTCAACATGTTTCATGCGTTGTAGACAGTACCTTGAGGCCCAACCTCTAGCCATTTCTCATAGAGATTCTTGAAAGGCACGTTGAACAGCCAAGGACCTTGAGGGATGGGTAACTGTGAGAAAATGTGTCATAGACTGTGAATACAGAAGCAGTTTAGAGAGAGGAGAGGGGACATGGTAACTCACAGAACAGTTGAAGGAGACCCATAGAAGACTCGCCACATTTCTACTCTAATAGTTTTTATTCATTAGGACAAAGAGCACTTTTGCAAGTCGGTAAAAGGTTTGCTCAGCATTTGGGAGCTGTTATTCTCAGTAAAGCTTGCTGGGTGTCTTATGCCCTAAATTTGCCATGAACCTAGCGTACAGGATTGCTATTGATTACTTTTTTTTTCTTTAAATTTTAGTTCACAAGCATCCATCTACCAGGGAGAAGCTTGAAGCCTGTCAGGCAGAGCCAACAAGGACATAGTGTCCTGCCACAGCAGGAAGAAGCCTGGAGAACACAAGGCAGTTAGTACCTCTTGGACACTTCTGTCCTCTCCAAGTGTGGAAGTTGGTCCTTGCAGAGAAAGAAGCCTCACATTGAAGTAAGGATGTGCCTTCCCACTTTAGCAGCATAATGGCCTATCACTGAAGATGAGAACTCTGTCTTGAGCCTCATGGCTGTGTCCGGGGAAGTCTATTATCATCAGATCCTCCTCTCGAAGGATAAGAGTAAAGGCAGGGGGAAGCCATTGCAAGAAAGGTGGGGGTGGGGTCCATGCTTACATCTCTGGAAGACATGTTTCAAGGAATGGAGATGTGGAAGCCAGAAGGGACATAGGCTATGTCACTGTATATTAATTCAGTGTTTTCTGGCATGAGGTAAATTCATGTTTATTGTGCATCTGGTGAATGATATGGATATAGCTCACTAGTGGTTTTTGAATGTGAAATCTAGTAGAAGTGACTGCTCATGCCCAAACAGGTTCCTGGAAGCCTTATGCCCTAGAGATGGCAACATGACCCCAGTGTCCACTGTGGTACTGTCAGGCATGAAGTGAGACAGGTCCCTTCCAGGGCAAACTCCTTTAGCAAGGCACCTTCAAAGTGTCCCTTCTGTTACTTTCAGTTTCAGTATTACAGTGCAAATTGTCCATGCCCACAGGCATTTCTGTCCATCACTTAAGCATGAACTCTGTGACCTAAAATTGAGCGAGCTCAGGCTATAAATGTGTTCCCTCACTGAGCATGCTTAGTCGTGTAGTGAACTCCTTTACAGAGTATGCTCAGCGGTGTCGTGAACATCTTTACAGAGCATCATGCCCAGCAGTGTAGTGTCCTCCTTTATAGACCATAATCAGGAGAGGACCTACTCATCTAGGATATGTCTAGAACATGTCTCAAGCTTCCTGAACAGAATCCCCTGGCTTTCTTTGAGAGGGTCATTGCTTTTGAGATGTCACCGTGTTCTTCTTGCCCACTGCAGGTAGTCATTCTTTCTCCTCTCTTTATGTCTCAACTCTGCTTATTTTGGCTTTGCAGTCACCAATATGAGAGCCCTCGGCATTTAATCCAGGGCTCTTGTAAGCTACCAGAGTAGCTGCCTACAGCAGCAGCAACCACGATCTTTATTTGTTCAAAATCAGATCCCAAGTGCAATCTAACATGGCTCCTTCAGAGCAAACAAGAAAGGGCTGGTCCACTTGGAGGATCTCAAGTTCCTCATTTTCACCTTCACAGTAACCTGGGAGAGGTTGCAGGGTTACTTGAACCCTCCTCAAGATGGGTGAGCACCATACCTCCCCTTCTCCTGGCTCTTCAGGGACATTGCCTTTATCTGCTCAGAAAGGTTTTCTGGAACATTTATGAGGGAGAAGAGGCCTGGGTGACCGTTTTTATACTGTGAAAAAAAAAAACAAAACAAAACAAACAAACAGGGCCAAAGGGGAGTGGTGTTCAACAGTCAGCCCTCCTAAATGTGGTAACTCCTTAAGGGGTGTCTTCTTTGAGCTCCCAGACCTTAGGAGGCCTAGTGGAAAACCATAGGTCTCACTAGGCCCCTAGACTAAGTTCTAGAGTCCCAGAAAGTTACACATTAGTTTCTTCAGTGAGAAGGTCAAGATGGCTCTGTAGGCCTCCAGGTCAAGGAACCTCTGGCTACATGGTACAAGGTGTGGATAAGCAGCTACAAAAGAGTAAGGACATTCCAGGCAAATTGACAATCTGGCTCAAATCCCCCCACATTCCTCAGGCTGAGGCCTACAGCCCCTGCGGAGAACAGCAAGTTCATTTTTGCTGGTTTTCAGAAACTAAAAGGAGTAGGCACACAGCTCTTGTCTCCTTCCTTTGTGACCTCGCTTGAGGAGACATCAGAAGACCTGCTCAGTCTTAAGGGGTGTGATTGGTCCGGTTGGCCCTGGTACCATCCTGGCAATAGACTGTGGCAGTATCTGGCCAGAAATGGTTCTATATCAGCAGTACTTGTCCTCGGGCTCTCTTCCCTCCTACACTCAATCTCTCTTACACTTGTCCAGCAGAGATGTGGTAAAGACACTAAAAGTAAGCTTCCACACAGAACCATCCTGTGGCCACACAAGGAATTGTGGCCAAAAGACCGGACTCAGAGGTTACACAATACCCTGACCAAACTTGTTCTGACCCTCTCAGCATATGCGAGTCTGTCTAGTTTCCCCCTCTCTGAGGTGGACATCCACTGGATCTTTTCCCTGTCACCACTTCAAAACAGAGACACACGGAAGAGTCTCTGTTAGCGAGTTTTTTGACACAGTCAGGACTCACCACTGGGCGAGATCATCTAAATCCTAGCTCTCTTCCTGACTCCTCCCTTCAGACCTCATGATCCTTTGCCAATGCCTCCCCTTCCCTCTCTAGCCTCTGGTTGCATCTTCTGCTGTCTGCTTCCGGCTCAGCTTTCCCACTTATGGGCGATGCTGCGGGATTGGTTCTTCTAAGGTGACAGATATCAAGTTGCATTCCCCATAACAAGTAAGGATTTTTCGTTTGAAAAGGGCATCCAAGAAGCAAAGACAAAATGCAGAAATGCATCCATCTTGGCAGCTGTGCCTCCAAAGTTTGCTGTGGTCCTCCTCCACTGTTGCCTCCCTTCATTGTAGCTGTTTAACTTTGGGATTTCTGGCTCTTGCTTGGAGTTGACAGGCAGCAACACAGTGTTCTCAGGGCATTAACAGTTTTACTCCTCACCTGCTTCTAGGTCTGCATCTGTTGGTCTTGAAAGTTGTGGGTGCACCATGGGTTTGACTCGTGGTGATGTCCTAGGAGGATATGCCCATATTATTTTCATTTGGCCCTGTGGCTGTCACATGGTGAGGTGACTTCAGGGAGGATGGAGCTTCAGGTGGGGTATCATAGGATATCACGCCGATCATGATGTTGCCAAAAGACTGCTGCCGAAGTTGGCACCCATAGCACCTTACTGTGAGAATGGTGGGCAAGGGCAGGTCATCTACAGGCAGCAGTGCATAGAAGGCATGCTGTGGTTCCTGGCAGCCTTCATCCAGCAGCTGACACTCCCCAAGCAGTGTGAGGGCGGAAAAGTCAAGTTCATTCCTACGCCTCAGTTTGAGAGAGGTACAGTGAGAAGACCTGGAAGGCTTCTGTCAAAACAGGGTTGCATAGACTTCACTGTCTGTTCACAGCTCTCCCCAGACCTTAATAACTTAATATGATGTATGTTGCTGTGACCTCATTAAACACTTCGTGTTTTTAAAGACTCCACAAGATCATGGAAGTTGTATCCCATGGTGAACATGGCCTCTGCAATCTTGGAGATTGAGACTTGTGGGGCTGTTTCTCTAGAGGGGGGCGGGGAGCCTTCTTCACTGTGAAACAGCTATGGGTGCCCTGTGAGCTGGTCTATAGTCATCTGGTATCCAGGGTTGACACTGAGTATGTACACAGTGATTTTTTTTTTAAGAGGTGAAGGGGCTATCACTTTGTGGTCATGAGCATCTGGAGCACCCTCAAAAGATGGGTGCTTAGCAAGAAAAGCATCCTGTTATCATTGCATAAAGCATTCTACCACGGCTCTACATGTCACTGGCAAGTCTGTCATAGTATCTGCCCACTAGCACCTCTAAGGTTATATAGCAAAGGGTACCTACCACAGGCCTCCTCAGCTTCTGCCCTGGGATGACTTTTGTAGCCAGTCTGAAAGCACAGAGTTTGGCACGTCTCTTTTCATCTCTAAGGATGCACTTCATTGGAAACTACCTCCCCTTCATGTATGCAGCCCAGTGCCTCGATGAGGCATCTTGAGCTCTTCCTGTCACATGTTCCATGATGACAGACATGTTTGATGACGTATCAGTTCTGTGGAAAAGTTTGATGATGTTTGGGTGATCTAAAGATTTTATGGTCTTCCTCAGTGATGTTGGAGGCATTTTTTGGCTCTTGGTGAGCACAGATTTTCACAGCTACTTGAATATCTGTGCAGGTGGGGCATGGCCAGCTGCATCTCTGCAAAGGTGCCACAGCTGAGGGTCATTAAAATGCTGCAATACTTTGTAATGATTCTTCATTAGAGGTGCTAGATGTTAGGTCCGACTCCATTGCTACCTTAACTTCTGGGAAGTGGCACCATTACACAATGCTACATTTCAAAAAAAAATTAATAGTAGTAGGTTCACCTCTAGCATTTACAAGACCCCTAGCCTCAGGTTCTTAACCCCATATGCAGTATCAAGCATGAATTTATTCCTGTGTAACAGGCCTGGAATCTAATAAGAAAGTGGCTGGTTATCCCCATAATATGTACACCACTACCATACCCATTGTCCTGTGTTGTCAGCTTGATCACTATTGTAGCTCATAGGGCTCATAGCCGACTAACACTTTTTTATGACTTTCTTCTTGTTCTGGTTTGCTTCTCTTGCTGTGATAAAACACAGACCAAAAGCAACTTCCATCCCTTACAGGAGGGAAGGCTTTATTTCATCTCATGGGTCACAGTCCATTATCAAGGGAGGCTAAGGCTTAGAGCAGAAACTGAAGCAGGGAGCATGGAAAGATACTGCTTACTGACTTGCTCCCAGGAACAAGATGAGCTGCCTTTTGACATAGCCCAAGCCTACCTGACTTTGGATCATGTACCCATAGTGGGGTAGGTACCATCTACACCCGTGAACAATTGAGAAGTGGCTAGAGGCCAGTCCCCCCTTCCCAGGAGACTCTGGGTTTGTGTCAGGTTGACAGCGGAAGCTGACTATGTCACTTCTTTAGTCATCTCATTGCCCCTCTAGCACTATTGAAAGTTAGCCAGCTTAGCCAGGCAGTGGTGGCTCACACCTTTAATCCCAGCACTCGGGAGGCAGAGGCAGGCATGGATCTCTGTGAGTTCGAGGCCAGCCTGAGCTACAGAGAGAAACCACCCTGTCTCAAAAAAACCAAAAAAAAAAAAAAACGAAAAGAGAGAGAGAAAAAAGAAAGAAAACAAGTTAGACCACATGGAGTGAGCCTCCAGTTCAATTCCAGCTTGATGTCTTCAAGTTCTGTGGCCAAAGTGTGTGGTGTCTTCAGCAATGGGGGGGTCTTACTACCAAGTTGTTGGGCAACCAAGAATAGTAGTAATAATAACCTGCATTGTTTAGGGGCATCTGTGCCACCCCTTGACCCACAATTGAGAGGAGGTATACCAAACCAGGCATTGGGTGACCTTTTAATTTGGTAGTTTGTGGCTTCTGGAAGAAGCATTATCCTCCATGTAGAATAAAGTAGTAGTTTTCCTATATGGCTTATTCAAGTATTCTTAGTGTTATCTTTCCCTTAAACCCTTCCTTTTCTTGTCTGTACTTTCTTCCTCCCTGCTTAAACCTCCCCCAAATGGCTCCTACCCCACTGTTATTTTGCTCAGTGGATAGAATATCAGACTGCCATCTAAATACCTCTCTCTATACAGTTCAGCTCTCAGGCCTCGACAAAGAAGCATCTGTGTTCTGGTTGGCAGTTAATCTCCAGACTCAGGACTAATCAAGTGCAGAAAACTAGCATCGATGGAGTGTTTGGCTACCAATGGGACATCCATATCACACCCACTCCCATCAAGGCTCAGGGAACATTGCGGAAGAGGAGGCGGGAAGACTGTAAGAGCCAGAGGTCAGGGAGAACTGGGGTGAAATTGTGGGGTAAACATGACAAGAATCCCTTCACAGCTACTCTGGTTACCTGCAAAGCCGGAACAAAATGAAGCCAGTCAACATTTTGGCATGGGTGGGGTAGGTACACAGGGGCCCTCAACCCTCAATGAGTTTATTCCTGACAGCTGATGACTGGTAGGGGACGCACAGTCAGTTTCCTTTAGGGCTGTGACCCATGGTAGGTGGCCTCACACTCTCACATATGAGCAACACTAGCTGGACAGGAAGTTGGAAAGATGATTTGAGTGGTGGATCCAAGAGGAACTGGAGAGAAGGGGGAAGAAAATATGACAGGAAAACAATGTTTGCATGTACTAAATTCCCCCCAAATAAATTATTTTTAAAAAATAAAAACAAGTCTGAGAAGTTTATAACTGTAAATTCCAATATAAAAAAGAAAAAAAAAAACACAAAAACCTAGTGATACTTGAAGAGAGACAAGAACAACCCCCCTCCCCCAACAAGTGACAACAAAGATCAGAGCTGGAGTAAGAGGCAGAAATGACAACATGACAAAGCATCATAGAAAAACCTATCTAGAATGGTCAAGACAGTAAGACACAACTGAGTAAAATTAGAGAGAAAAGGAGGTGGCATTTTTACAGACACAACTAAAGCCCTGAGGGTTACTTGGGAATATCCATGGCTAAGGTGACTTCGATAAGGAGTTCTAGGATAATCCCACATACACATAGTGATAAACATCACAGCATCTTAGCAGAGTCAAAGCCAAAGCCCCATCGTTAGCCACAAAACAATGAAACTTTGTCATTGTCAGAAAAGTACATGGAACTGGCCTTCATATTATATGTGACAAGCCAGTTCCCCAGAAACACGGAGAAGTTGATGGGACTTAATGTGAAAACATGTGGAGGTGGGGGGCATTAGTCACGTGGGGAAAATTAATTACAGCAGGTGAATACAATCCCATGCAAAATATGCATGTATGGAAAGGTTATAATGAATTTTCTTATCCTGCACAGTCCATATAAACGACATTTTTCAATAAGCAAAAGGAAACCAAAATAAGAGATAAATATTTTTTAAAAGATAAATGGAAAATATTAATAAAAATGAAAACATAAGCACAAATAAAACCCAAAATAAACATTAGTAAATAAAAATCTAAAACAGTTAACTCCACTGGGTGTGAGAATTAAGACCACTGCCATAATTTTGAGCCAACTTTGAAGCACGCTTTAAATAAATACTGGCCCTGATGATGGTCATTGCCAGGGTTCCCAGAAAATGGCCTCCAGCCATTATCAGCTTATAAAGGCAAACAAGGCTACATGCCTCCCTCCTACGTCCAGGTGGTGGCAAGAATACACCAGGATGTACTTCCCAACCGTGTGCTATCAAGCACATCTGGTGTGACTGGAGCAACCAATCAGGGAAGTGAAAATGTGGCTTGTTACCTTAATGAACAACAGCCTCCAAATCTCAGGAAGTATCTGTCCTTGGGCAAGTGACTTACAGGTTAGAGGTATTTTTTGGTTTGTTTGTTTTATGGATCTTTTAGGCACAGATGAGGTCAAAGAGACCACCGATCTCTTAACTTCCAAGTCCTATCAGTTCCAGTGTGAACTCCAGCCACTTTCCAACCATCCAACAGCACAAAAATGCAGCCCCAGGCAGCGCCTCCATGGATAGGTGCCTGTACTTCCTCACCATGGATCTTTGGAAGATCATAGCAAAAGACAGTTCAGTCACAGCTAGGTATTACCCAAAGTAGTTTTCCCTCACTCTCTGACTCCAATGACTAATTCCTTTTCTCACAGATTGTGGCCAAATGTCTGACAAGAAGCAACTGGAGGCAGGAAGATTTTATTTTGACCAAGGGTTTCTGGAGAAGGCATGGTGATTGGACCATGTTCCTCAGAGACAGGTCCATGATAAAGAGTGCACCAAGGGATGAGAAAGAAAAAAATAAGAAAGCTGGCATTGGGGAAGTCTTGCACAAGTTATATTTTATACCAGGCAAGCTAGATATAGTCTATACAATTTTTCTGAAAGGAAAAATGGGGACAAGATTAGAAAAGAAAAAAAAAACTATCATACAATGGGGCTAAGTCAATGGGAAGCAAACCAAACAATGTTGCATGAGGGGGACACAGGATATCTCAAGGACATCAGAGACTAAGCACACAGTGGCCTTGAGTCTGATAACCATAGTCCCTTAGGGTTTGGTTCTCTGCTCCCTCAAGGTCCTGGTCCCTGGCCATTATTGATTCTTCAAAATCTATTTCTGATCTTAGATGAGGAGCTATGATCTAGCCCCCAACACTTATGAGCAACAAATGCTTTCCAGTACTGTCAAGTCAAAAGGATTACTTAGTTAAGGATTTTATTGCTGCGAAGGGACACTATGACCACAGCAACTCTTTTAAAATTTAATGGGGGTGGCTTGCATACAGTTTATCATCATCATCATGGTGCGGAACATGGCAGCATGCAAGCAGACATGGCGCTGGCTACATCTTGATATGCAGGCCACAGAAAGTCAACACATTGGCTGGTATCCTGATTATAAGAAACCTGACTTCCCTCATAGTGATATACTTCCTCCAACTGAGCTACACCTCCTAATAGTGCCACGCCCGATGAGATTATGGGGGCCAATTATATTCAAACTACCATAATTACTAACACAAGTATTCCAAGTACAATGCTTCATAGATGTGGCAGGATATTAAAAGGATTGAATCTCTGCAACTTATGCAATAAATCTTTGATCAGTTTGGAGGGGGTAATCAAAGGTGATTGAGCATGGCCTAAGTGGTTAGTTGATTGAGGATTACTATATCTAAACTGACATTCTCTTGAGGCCATATTCCCTGAAAATTATTTTTGTTCTCATTTTTATTTAGATTTATTATAGTTTAGTGGAGTAACATATATATCTAAAGTCTGCACGACACTGGAAGTTAACTGATATTGAATAGCTTGTCCTTCTGAGGTGGTTTGAATGGAAATGGCCCCATAGGCTCACAGGGAGTAGCACTATTGGTATGAGTGGCCTTGTTGAAGTAGGTGTGGCCCTATTGGAAGAAGTGTGCCACTTGGAGTGGGCTTTGGTGTTGTTTCTACCAAATTTCTGTTGTACTACTTTCCAATAAAGACTCAGGAGTCATATGTGGGGGTGGAAATCTGCTAGCTCAGAGAGGCTGAGAAGCCACCAGCTGACCTTTCTTTTGTAAGAGTTGGCGTGGTCATGGAGTCTATTCAGTAGAAACTCTGAGACATCTCCTAAGCACAATGCCACAGCTTCGATTAGCTTAGACTCTTGTTTATTTTATCTCTACGTTCTTGTGTTGGCAAAGCTACAGAGGCATTATAAGTGAGCTCATTTGCAAGATGGACAGTTTATTTGAGTAAGGACCACTATGAAAGCAGCTGCAGACGCTATAGCAGTTACCATAGCAAAAATGCTAGCTAAAGTAAGACTTAAAAATCTGTTTCCAGGCAGAGGCAGGAGGATCTCTTTAAGTTTGAGGCCAGCCTGGTCTACAGAATAAGTTCCAGGACAGGCTCCAAAACTACACAGAGAAACCTTATCTTGAAACATCCTATGCAAAACAAAACAAAACAAAAAACCATGTACAATTAAGATGCATAGGAACTATAACAAAGAAAGGCTGCCAAAGCCAAAAAGGCTCTTATGAGCATCGGCGGAGTTTACACAATTACAGCAGATACAGCTGATAAAAGTAATTTTGAAGCATCCCTCACTTACTTGAGCATAGAGACTCCCAGTCAGTAATATATGGAGGGTACCCAAGTAGTGAGTCTATGCCATGGTTATTCATCTTCTCCCAAAAGTCCTTGTGGCCAACAGCCAGAGGTCTGGTTGAACCTTTCCTTCTGAAGATAATATAGTAGGATGTAGCTAATGAGAGGGGACCTTAGGATTTTATCTTCATCCATACCAGGTGGGTAGACCAGCACCTTAGTTTGTTCACTTCTAGGCACAGAGTTCCTCAGAACCATGAAATATGCAACCCAAGGGGACATGGCATTTTGAAATCAAGGCTCAAGGTTTCTATTGTGTACTGATAGCATCTATTCAACAGGATAACCTGTGGTTGGTTAGAAACCGGAAAACCCAAGTGACGAATGAGCTAATGAAGTTTGAGAAACTGTACTTTTGATCCCTCTTAGACTCCAAAGTCATAGTCCTTATGGGTCACTTGAATGAAAGAGACATGTAAAAAGGAGTTATTAATTGGTCCGAATGATAAAAACCTGCAGCGATATGCTGCAGAGGCACAGCATCTACAACTGTGCCTATAGTAACACCCACCCACCCCCACACACACACTGTTCACTTGTGGGACAGAAGTAAAGCCAGAGTATCCCAAATAAGTAAGTAACAGACTGCCCCATCTCCTTGGCCAAACCATTCAGTAGTAAGGTATGCAGTTTGCTGTCTGGTCAGAATTGACTTTTCTTCATAGACTAGGATCACTTTTTGCCCCAAGCCCCCTCCCCCAAGATCCATTGTCAACTTTACCCCTATTGCTGTCACCTTCTTCATGTTCTGGGAGTGCCAGATAAAAAGGACTGGCAGATAGGGCAACTAATGTGACCCATCAGATTTCTTTGGAGAAATGCAGACTTAACCATGTCCCCACCATTCCCCTGTAGCAGTGTCTTTCCACATGACCTCTCTTTCTGGATCCTGTCTATGCCTTAAGTGCCCTGCAGCAGTCAATCCCTGTTATCCTTATCAAAAACTTAAAGAAAATTAATAGATTAAGAAGATTAGTAGGAGTATGAGAATATATATATATTACAAGCAAAACTTTAATAGGCCTATATGTTCATTTAAATATTCCCAGTCCCTTGAGGATTGTAAGGGATATTGTTTTTATGTTCAATACCCAAGGTGGTACCCAATAAGGCATCAGAAATGTATTCAGGAACACTATCTGTTTTTAACATTTTTGGAAGGCCAGCTATAGAAAAAGATGGCAACATTGTTTAGCAGCTTGAGGGAATAGCCACGAAGACCCCAGAGCACATGTCAATGTTAACATGAACATATTTGATAAGACCAAAAGATGGAATGTGTGCTATTAGTTAATGAACCTCGAGGATTAACACTGTAACAAGAAGCAGGAAGAGAAGTTACTCGGGACAGTGTCTATCCTCTTGATAGCTGAAATTGATGCTGCAGCATAGCAGTGGGTTGAGGACTGAGTGCATGAGAGTCTATAGCGATAGCTTGCTTAAACTGAGCAGACTCAGTAACCATCTGAATAAAATGCAAGGAAGCAAAATTTATAATTTGGTTTTCCTCTCTCAAAGGACCAGGGAGACCAGAATGTGCTCAAATGTATTGAAGGAAATAGGCAGCCCTCTAGTTTTGAAGCTGTTGCTGAACCTGCCAAGACAAATGAAACAATTTTTCATCCTCAGTCCATTTTATACAAGCATCTGGTCAACCTGTACAACATATAAACTGTTAGAGGCTAAGGGGACAACCTCAAGGCTTGGAATAATGCAAATAGTTCCGCATGTTAAGCAGGTTTTGCTGAAACATTAAAAATTACAAGGAGCTTCTTCATGAAGGATAACAGCAGCCACCCTGGAAGAACTTCCACCAAGAAACATGGCAGCTTCCCTCAGTACAGGGGATATCATTCACAGAGCTGGGATAGTTAGAGGGTGGTATTGAGAATACTAAACTGAAGAATCTGTGGAATATTAAGTAAAAAGCTCTCTCATAAAGCCAACAAGGGCCATTTGCTAAGAGTCAGAGAATGCCCAAAGTCAATTGAGTTGAAATGTGGGAAGGGGATGTACTGTGACATCAGTTCTCATGTAGTAAACTGACCCCATTGAGGAGACAACCCCACCGAGGAAGCCAAGCAAGAAGTTCACAGTAAAGAGTCAAAGCATGGCCAACACTAGTGGGCAGAAAAATTCACTCTGACAGCCCCCTATGAAGTACAACAGAAGGATTTGTAGGAATAAGTAATAAGAGATAGAGATAGGCGTTTGACTCTGAATCACTTGATCACTTGTCTTGTTTTGCTTTTGTGTGTGTGTGTGTGTGTGTGTGTGTGTGTGTGTGTGTGTGTGTGTGTGTATTTTCAAGACAGGGTTTCTCTGTATTGCTTTGGAGGTTGTCCTGGAACTTTCTCTGTAGACCAGACTGGTCTTGAACTCACATAGATCCACCTGCCTCTACCTCCTGAGTGCTGGGATTAAAGGCTCGAGCCACTGATGCCTGGTATGACTATGAATCACTTGTGAAATGTTTGGCATTGTAGGATTTGCACTCTCTGGCCACTGCAGAATCAAACTAGAATCAGTAACATAAAGGTCCTAGGAACATAAAATCCCCACACTGAATAACAGCAAAGAACACATCAAAGCCAGCTGGGGTATCTCAAGCCTCTAATCCCAGCACAAATGTAGAAGAATCACAAGCTCAAAGACACTTTGGGCTATATATTGAGATCTAGGTCTGCCTGGGCTTCATGGGAGACTGTGTCTCAAAAGTGAACAAACAACAGCCCAAACACTCAAATATTACATGGATTAACAGGGAAGCCTGAGAAATATTAAAAATAAATAAATAAATAAACCTTTAAAAAAAGAAAGAAAAAGAAAAACCTATGGGCTACACCAAATGAAATGCTTAGAGGAAAATAAACAGCATGAGATGGACATACTAAAAAAATAAAACAAAAATCAATCTAAATCAATCACCTAAGTTCCTATCTTAAAAAGGAAAAAGATGAGCCAAGTCTCCAGCCAAATTAACATACAAGACCAAATCAAAACTCAGGAGCAAGTTGTCAACAAGGCAGACATCATTGAAATGGGAACCTTCTGTGCCCAAGGTGCAGCTCAGTGACAGCAGTTTGTTGGAATGGATTCAAGAGGCCTTGGTTTCAGTCTCCACCTCTGCAAATAATACTTCTGCCTAGTAAATGATGTCAAAACATAAGACAAGCCACGGACTATGAAACATATCCACGAAGGATAGACTTGGTCAGGTTGCTGTATGTAAGGCAGAAAACTTTAGTCCAGTTTTAAAGGGGCCAGTGATCTCAACAGACATCAGACAAACACATAGCTGGAGTGATATTTTAGATTACAGTGTGTCAGGAAAGCACGAGTTGAAGTAACAGTGAGAAACAGTAGCCCACTGTGTGCAACGGCCAGAATACGCAGCAGTGACAAAGACACTGCAAGACAGGAAGCGTTAGGAACTCCGTGGGCTGCTTGTGGGACTGAGAAGCAGCGAGTGGGCTGTGGGGCCATTTTGGTGGTTTAAAACCCAACCTTGCTTTTATCACGTGATCGTGCTCATTGATATTTTACACATATATTACACTCTCCTCTCAGCCTAGAAACTCACAACAGATTTACAATCCCAGGGAAAGCAGGTGTAGGGGTGGAGCTTGAGCTGGGTGGGGCTTGCTTGGCAGGCAAGAGATAGTTTGCCTGAGGCGGGGCTTTGTGAGGGGGCGGGGCTTGTGTCGGGGCTGGACCCAGCAGGGGCAGCTGGTGGAATAGAGGGGGCTCTAGACATCTGACCTCCACTGACCTTGTGTGCAGCAGGTCTCAGGTCAGGTGGTCATATGCAGTGCAAGCTATGGCTGGAGATACCCTCTGAGGAATTTGGGCCAGGGCCTCAGGTAGGGCAGGCTGAAGGAGGAACAAGGAGCTTCGGAGGAGTTACATATTTGGTTTAACAGAACAAACAAACAAGCAACCTTTCAGATAAAGATTTGTTTATCTTAGAATGATTTAGTCTCCGGCTAGGTGTGTTTGAGTCAAACTGTAGTAAATAGGGCTGGGCATGGCTGCAAACACCTTTGATCCCAGCACTAGAGAAGCTGAGGCTGGTGGATCTTTTGAGTTCCAGGCTAGAGTGATCCTATCTCCTCCCCACCCACTCAAAAAACAAACAAACAAAAACCAAACAAACAAAAAACACATATTAACAAGTCATAGTAAGATACACATTTTTATGTTGCTTAGTAACCGTGTAGAAAAGACTGAATCCTGTAGCAGTCATTTCCAACCGTGGAGAGCCAATTTGTAAGTAAAATGTAGTTATCGTTTTATTTCTATGCCAGTGTGAATGCATTCGTGTGTGTCGATCTGTGTAGCACTGAATTAAAAGCATCCTCAGCCCTAGACTTGACCTTTTGATGAAATCAGAAGAACGCCATATTGTGAAAATTCACATAAGGGATTGCTAGATTTTTCAGGTTGTATTTTCAATTCTTCAGTGGAGTGCAAAGTGAGATTTTTGTTTTCATAAACGTTCATGGGTGTGTGGTCAACAAGGATTTGAACGGGCAGGGAGAAGCCATTAGAGTTTTGAGGTCATTGCACTGTTCTGTGAAAAGACATGTCTGAAGGTATTTTGAACTGATATGAAAGGACAAAAGCAATGTGAGGAGGCAACTGACCCAGAGAGGCTCCCCAATCAGGTGCTTATCCCACCCAGCCAGAGTAAAGACCATTTATAGTAAGCTTTATTATATAACACATTGTAGCGGGCCAAGAGACTGCCTCACCCTAAATGCCGGGTTTGAAAGGTCAGCATAAGACATAGGAGAAAGTGGGGCTTATATAGCTCAAAAATCGCAAGACTAGGGGGTTTTCAAGGGTTAGGAGGTTTCCAGAGAAGTTTTGGTCACATAGGAACTTGGCAGAACATCTCAAAATTATTTGACAGAATACCTTATCAGGGTGGATGGAGGTCAGGGCATAATTCATGGAACATGTCAAATTCCAGAAAATGGGTCAAGATATGGGCAAACTAAGTTTTCCAGAAAACAGGAATGAACTTATTTTGATCTATAACAAGATGGCTTCTAATCTTAAGATGGAGTCAAGCTGGTCCAATACAGGCTCAGTTGAAATTATTAGCTAATATGTAATAAAGATTCCTAGTGGTCTTGGGTAATTTAAGAGGAGAAATATGTGACTCTTTTTATTAGAAACTTTCCAGGAAGCGCTGAGGAAGAAATTCAGTGTCTAGAAATTTGTTTATGCTGTGGTAGTTTCCTTAAAATAATTCATGTAGAGGTGAGAGCGAAGAAGACTTGTATTGTAAGAGAAACATTTTTAACTGATAATACCTAAACATACAATGTGAGATATTAGCAAACAGGCTGCTAAAACCCAGCACAATGGGTGACATAAAGATGCATGGACACACCGGGTCTTTTAGTTTGTTTTTATTGCTTGAGACAGGGTTGCAAGAGGGAGCCCAGACGGCTCAGAAATTTCTCTCTACTACTTCAGCTCCCTAACTGCTGCATAACTTATGAACCTCCATGGTGTGTCTGCTTTTATATTCAGTCAGTACTACAGTCAGATGCGTCTGCATTCTAGTGACCCGAAGTGAGGCTAAGAATAACATAGCTTTGGGGGCAGCCGCACGTGAGAGCTGGTGGGATAGCTGAGCCCTGAAAGCTCCTTCTGTAAGCTTTCAGAAGACTGAGCTGCTTCTGTGCTGGGTAAGTAAAACGTGTGGAGCAGGAGTGATGGATGGGCTACCTGTTGACGTTCATCAGTTGTTGGGAATCGGTTCCTGTGTAATGTGGTTCAGGAACCTGTGGGGGTTTCCACCCAAACAGATTATTAATAAGAGCTGCCTAATGGAGTATGTGGTTTCAGGGTTAATCCTCCAGTGCTGCTAGCCAATATTTAAAGTATATGCATGTGTAGTATCTGTTTGCAGCCCAATGTCCTGTATTTTGTGTGATTTGTAACAGTCTGTTGATTGTCTATTTACACACATGTGAGAGTAAACATGTGGTCTCTGTAATGAGTTAAGTTGGCATTTTGAGCCTTGCTATTAATAAACTGTCAGGACTGCGTGTTCTGCTTCCTTCGCAGTTCACAGATTCTAGCCAACTTGTAAAGATTGATGTTCTATGTGTCAGGACCACTTTACCTGTATCTAGTGGCAATGATTTTATTGACATTTATTAAAGTATTACTGAGTGTAAATTTTCATTTCCTGAGATCAATATCCTTGCTTCTCCTCCCCCTCCTCCTGCTCCTCTGTTAGTATTTGGGCATTTGTACTGGCTTGCCTTTTGTTAGTATTTAGGCATTTGTACTGGCCTGCCTTTGGGGTTCTGACAGGACACACCCTCAGCTGCTGCCTCTAAGAGCACCACCTGTGCCTGTTCACTGTGTTCCCTTTTAAAGGGCCCAACCCACCTCCCATTCTTCTCTTTCTTTCTATCTCTCTTTCCTCTCTTCTGCTGCTCCTGTCTCCCAAAGCCTATCTCTCCCTTCCCCACCCCATTTTATAATCCCCTTTCACTAATAAAAACCCTTCCTTTTGAACTCTGTCACATGGCACTCTCTCTCTCTCTCTCTCTCTTGATCGATGCTTTTTAAAAATTCCAACATCCTCTTCCTTCTTCTTTTGTGAAGATGTGATTCCTATGCGTCATTGGAATGTTGGAACCATGTTACTACAAATGCTGGTTTTGAAGGAATGCCACAACTCACGATACTGTGTAGAAAGCACAAGTTATTTCAGACATGGTCCTGGGCTTTTATTTGGTTGGGCATTGTTAATTACTATTTCTATCTCGTTGGCTGTTACATCTGTTCCAGTTATTTGCTTCAGCCTTATTTAACCGATAGATGTTGTGCATTTTAAAATCCATCTATTCTTTGCAAATTTTTCAGTTAGGGAGTGGAGCAGAATCTAGAAAAATGTCACTCCTCAGGATTCCAGACCAAGGGGCTGTATCCCTCTCAGGATGTGTCCACATTATTTTCTATCGGAATCTCAAACTAAGTGCACATAACTTTAAAAAGAAATTGTTTGAAACTGAAGTGAGCAATTCAAAACAGCAGTTTCTAAAATCAAACAGTCTAATACAATTCTTAGTCCAGAGATCTGGTATTCACATGCTGTAGAGTGAAGGCAGAAAGAAGTTAAAAGTATGTGTGTTTTATGCTGAGAACATCATCTTCCTCCTGTAAGAGCAGAAAAGAATTACAAGACCACAGCTTTGAACACAGCAGAGTCTCCAGTGTGAGCCAGGAGTTTCAGGAACATTCCTAGGAGTTACTAGGTGTGACTGTGTGGGCACAGTGCACAGCTTGTGTGTTCCGAGCCAATTTGAAGTTGTGCGCTATAACTCAGGGGTGGGGTGCCCTGTATGTTTCAGATTTGTTACATGGGTTTAATTTTAAATTAATTTCTGAGTGTTGCATGTCTGAAAGGTTTCTGAAAACCTTTCACTCTCACCGAATCCCACACAGTGTAAGAGGATGTACCACAGAGAGTCACCGCTCTCCTTCATAGCTTTTTAAATTCATGTTTTCTTTCACCTACCGTATTTTTAAATATGGCATCTAACATTTTGTTTGTTTGTTTGTTTTTAAGTGAAGCGAAGTTTGTGTTTTACAAAGATATTTTAAAACAGAGGCCAGAAGGTTGAGAGGAGGAGAGAGGTTTGTGAGAGGAGAGAGACAGACACACTTGAGAGCATGAATGTGGGCTTCTCCAGCAAAGATGCTCTGTTGCTTTGTGGCTGTACCATACTGCGATTAGCCCTACTCACCAAGTGGCTGTACCATACTGCGATTAGCCCTACTCGCCAAGTGGTGAGCATTTGTATTGTTTGCAGTTGGGGGCTATTGTGAATATTCTTTGCCCTTCTGTAATCGAGATCTTATTGTTTGTTTCAAAGATTAGGGGTTTTTATTTTTACATCCCCAGACGATCCACAGAGCCCTGTGTGGGGTGTCTCTTTTGTACTTACTCCAGTACCACCCTGCTTTAAAGTCCTGTGCCATCCCCCACCCCAAATAGGATGTAATGTTCCACTCTCTTCAAATGCCTGTTGTCATTTATGTTAAGTCCCACAAATTCATAGTTTTGTGTCACATACACATGTGTTCAGATCTTCACTTTTTTCCTAGGGCATTAGAAAAGCCAGCAAGGCAAAAGATGTTACAGTGCGCACAGTTCTGATAGGGTGATCATCAAGAAGGGGGACTTCAGACTGCACACAATTCCATGACAAATGCAGTGTGGGGGCCAGAGAGGTACCTCCATAGTAAAGAGCCCGTTAAGCAAGTGTGAGGACCTGGGTTTCACCCCCAGCACCCACATACAAGCTAAGCATGGTCACATATGCCTTGTACACTGTGATCACCACAGATGGAGACAGGCAGATCCCCAGAGCACCCTGGCCAGCCAATCTAACCGATTGGTGAACACCAGGGCCTGTAAGAAATGCTGTAGCAGAAGGCCAAGTGGATGATGATTGAGGGAGGCATGATACTAATCTCTGGTTTACACACCTGCACACACACACACACATACACACACACACTCATACATGTGCACTCTCTCTCTTTCTCTCTCACATACACACACAAAGGAATCAGAATGCTCACAAACTGTCATACATACATATGTATATTATATGTATTATATATACTCACACCAAAAGAGTGGGAATAAACATAGTTTAAAATACTTAATACCTATTGAATTTGCCATTTGAGACTCCAAAGTGCCATTTCAAATGCTGTGTATCGTGGGGTATAGTGGAAAGTTTCCACCCATGGTGAGATCCACTGTTGGGGCCTGTGTGGAGGCAGAGCATGATAGGAGAGTGTATGTGAAAGGCCAACACTGGTCACCCTATGGCAGATCAGAACCAGAGCTAGCCATCAAGTACAGGGTCCCACCTGTCTCTGCTGCTCCAGATGTGGAGTTACAAGTGTGCACCCCCGTGACTGGCATTTTCATGTCGCTTCTGGGCATCCAGTTCACTGGGTGTAGACAAACACTTTATAAGTTCACCCATCCCCCAACCCTGCATGTAAGGTCTTAACATGAATGTACATGTGCCATCTGTACGTGGGATTTTCTATTATGTTCTTAATGAATATGGGACGTGGGATTTTTCTATTATGTTCTTAATGAATATGGGATCTGTCGTTATGGCTTCTTTGCATGACTATCATCATTTTTAATGATATCCTCCATTACTGTTCAACTGTTATGAACATATTATGCATTTTACTGATCACCTCAAAGGCAGCTCTTTATTCCATTGGTTTAATCTTTTACCTTTGTTGCTTATACTCCTATACTCTTTGTTCTCTGTTTTTTCTGGCTTATCTTGTTGTATTTTCCTGATTTCACTACATGAACACCTTAATCTGTTTTTCTTTCTGAGGCAGACATTAACCATCATTTATTTCCCTCTGACCAATGATTTATCTGACTTTTATATTCATTCAGCTCTATTTTTAATTTTCCCGAGTTTACCTTTTAACTCATGCACTATTTAGAAGCATGCACTTTAATGTTTGCAAACTATAAAGTCTTGGAATGTTCTTCCCGTTTGTGACTTTATGCATTATAGATGACAAATGCACTACGCAGCAGACGGTTAATGCTACTGATGCTCTCTATGTTCTCTGAATACCACAGGGGCAACAGGTAATGAATGGGTTTCTCTGCTTTGCACTTTTTGAGTAACCAGTAGAGAATGTCTTAAATTCAGGGCCCCAGATGCCGGAGGCCTGTTTTCTGGAGGTACTCAGAGAGACTGAAGTAGGAAGTTTGTGGATCCCAGTGTACAGTGAATTCTGAGACAGCACTCGGGGATCCAAGAAAACTAGCATCAGCACTCAGCCAAAACAGTAGAATGAAAAGTAGGGGGATGTTCTGGCACATTCTTGTAATGACAACACCGCAGCCAGGGTAACGTGCTGTGCTGGTTAGTGTTTTGTCTAATCGATGCAAGCCAGGGTCATCTGGGAAGACGAACCTCAGCCGAGAAGACACCTCCATCAGACTGGCCTGGGGGCAAGCCTGGGAACATTTTCTTGATTAATGATAGATGTGGGAGGGCCTGGACCACTGTGGGCTGTGCCATCTCTGGGAAGGTAGGTTGTCTGGAAGGAAGGAGGAACTAGCAATGAGGGACAAGTCAGTAAGCAGTGTTCCCCTCTAGCCCATGCTTCAACTCCAGCCTCCAGTTAACTCTCTTGAGTTCCTGCCCTGACTTCCCTGCATGATGAAATGTAAGCTGTAAGATAAACCCTGTTCTCCCCACGATGGTTTCGGTCATGGCGTTTATCACAGAAATAGAAAGGTAACTAAGACAACTGGCTCGTGTGCTTTCTGTTGGGGTTCTTCAGCACATCACGCAGAACTGGCATGCAGTGCCATACCAATGGACTACAAGGAGAGAGCAACTCATCATGTCCCATTCATCTTCTTACACTTACTAGGAATTTTATTCCTGTCCTCATGGGGGAGACTCCACTGTTGTTTAGTATCAAGGCAGCACTCAGACTTGGAATTCAAGGCCAACTAGCATAACTTAGGAAGACCCTGGCTCAAAAAGTAAGAGGATCTGGGGATATAGTTTGGTAGTTGAATGCCTGCCTAGCACATAGAGAGTCTTATGCTCAATTCCAAATAAAGAAAAACTAAGTGGATCTACAAAAGAGAGTCAGGGGACAGATCCCTCCTGTCATTGTCAGAGAGCATCGCGTTTGCAGACATGTAAGATGGGAGCTGGCTAAAGGTGTCAGCTGAACATTCCCCAGCTGGATACTGGCCCCTCTCTCTTATCCTAGAGAAGTCCCTGGTTCACCGAGCACTGGATTAGTCTTGCCACCCATGTGTTTGAGGGAGCAGAAAATGCTCCCTGAGTTATTGCAGAAAAATGCAATTGCTAGGCTAATTCTAGAAACTGGGTAATGGTAATAGTCCACAGGGCTGCAGGCTGTGAAGGCTTTTGAGGACACGGGTAATAATAACGTGTTCCAAGCAGTCCCTGTAAGCAGGGAGGTTTTATGAGAGGGTGAAAATGGGATTCCAGGGGCTGTCAGTTTGCATGCTCCCAGGGTCAGAGGGGAAATCTAGAGAAAGCCCTGGGCCTACACCTATACACCCTAGAGTGCATCATCTCCAGGCTTTCCCTCATTATGTACTCACTCCATGTAGCAGTACAGATATTGGAATGTAAGTAGCAGCCTGTGGTGGCTTGAAAGAAAATGGCCCCCAAAGCGAGGGGCACTATCAGGACATGTGGCCTTGTTGGAGGACATCGTGGTCACTGTGGAGGTGGGCTTTGAGGTCTCATATATGCTCATGCCACACCCAATGAGACAGTTCCCTTCCTGCTGCCTGTAGATCAAGATGTAAAACTCTCAATTCCTTCTCCAAGGCCATGTCTGCCTGCATGCTGCCATGTCCTGCTATGATGATAATGGTCTGAACCTCTGAACTGTAGAAAAGCCAATTAATTGTTTTCCTTTATAAGAGTTGCTGTGGTCATGGTGTGTCTTCACAGCCATAGAACCCCTAAGATGCAACCCTAACACCATTTTCAACCAAGCTACTTTTATTCACTGTCACAAACCTCTAAAATGATAATACCCTCCCACTCCTTGCCCCACCCCTCATCCCTGGCTTTATTGCCTAATGACTCTAGACTTCTAGTACCACCCTTAGCACCAGCTGGATCAGCCCTGAGTGGGTAGGCGCTCAACAGTTTTTCTTTTTCATTTTTGGTATGGGGTGCCAGGTAGAGGCAGGGTGAGACTCTGCCGGCTTTGAGGGGACATCACACAGGAGGTTCAGTGCCGCTTCTTTCTCTTCCTCTTCCGGGTGCCCAGTGACTCAAGCTTCTTCTTCTGAGCCGGCAAGGGGTGAGCGAGCCCCAAGGCTGAGAGTGGCCCTTCAAACACCCCATGACCAAGCCCTGGGTTGGACTTCTTAGCCATAGGAGTCAAGCCTCCAATGAGAGCTCGCTTCTTTGACTTGTCAGGACTGAGGCCTCTTATCTTTGGAGATAAGGGTTTGGGGATGCTAGCAGAGTCAGAGAGACCTGAATAGGGGCACAAGTGGCTGGACAGTTTCCATGGCACTAGCCTGTACTGGGACCACAGGAGGAAGGACAGGCTGGGGAGCTCCTCTTTGTCCTCGATGGTTTTGCTCAGTGACTCCTGGAACTCCTCCATAGTAGGAACTCCTCTGAGGCTCATTGCACATCTGGACCCTGGGCTTTGGGGATGGGTTCCTCTGCCACAGGGAATAACAGTGGACCCAATGTCTCCCAGTGAGGGTAAACACTGACTACCTGGGAAAACAGTAGGCCTAGGCACCCATATTTCTGCATTGGTAGCTCCAGGACGCTTATGGTCTAAAGAAGGCCCCTGTGAGGAACCTTTCTGTGCACTGGCCCCTCTCTGGGGACCATGGACATCTCTCTTTGCACCCTGGCAGACAGTCTGTACAGAAGCATTGGTAAGTATCTGAGGAGCACCGGGGTTCAGAGGTGCCCTCTTACAGCCTTTCTTCTTCAAAGCCAGACAGTGCTCCTCCAGCAGCTGCAGGGGGAAAGGTGCATGGAAGACTCAGCCCAGGCAGGAAGGCTCAGGGGACAAAACATTTGGGGGGGGAGGTAGCTAAGGGGATAGCCAACTGTCTCTGAGTGTCAGGGACTGGGGGTCTGCTACCTGACATGCTTGGTTCCTTGCAGCTATATGCTTTACCCCCTCCGCATGTCCATACCCACATCCCCTTCTGGCTGAAGCCCCAGACAGGGTGCCTTGACTTCCTGTAGGTCATGTGGTTCTTATGAGCTGGTCCTCTCCCTTCCCTGTCTACCTGGTGTTCCTCAGCACCCTACTCTATTTGGGGTCCTCCCTGCCCCATCCAGTTTGCCTAATGTCTCTCTATATCCTGTCTGCCTGGTGTCTGCTAATCTCTTGCCTACCCATAGCTTCTTTCTTGTTGTCCCTGGTGAACCTTCCCTATCTACCTGCTCAACACTGAGTTCTTCCTCATACTCCAGCTCCTTCATTAGAGACAGTATGTCCATCTCTGGTTTGGAAGATAGGATTTCTGCCACAAATTGGGGGTTTATTATGGCCTCCACCTACAAACAGAAGGAAAAGGACTTGAGTACCGGGGCTTGGAGTCCTATGTTGCTGCCAAGTCATGATGACAACACACACACACACACACACACACACACACACACACACACACACGCACGCACGCACGCACGCATGCACAGAGAGAGAGAGAGAGAGAGAGACAGAGAGAGCCCAGAGAGAGAGAGAGAGAGGGAGGGAGGGAGGGAGGGAGGGAGAGGTAGATAGAGAGACAGACAGATAGAGACAGAGACACAGAGGGAGCCCTGAAGGTAGGTAATTAGGCTCAGTTACAAGGACTGCAAGACTGAATCTGGCCCACACCAGGGCTCCAAGTGCAGCTCACTTGCTCAACGAAGTGTTTCTGGGAGCACAGCTCATCAATGTAGCTCAGGAGCCCTGCGTCTGAGTGCAGGTCATCTCCTTCCTGCTCTGGCCCGCTGCTCTCCTCTTCCTCCTTTTCTGTGGGCTCTCCTGAGAATGACTGTGGAAGCCTCTCCAGCCAGTCCATAATATCCATGTATTCCTGCACGGCTTCCGGTGGAATTTCCATGGGTGCCTCCGTCTTCCGTAACTGCCTGTGTCTGAGTACTGGGAGGCAGGCAGGGTCAGTCCTGGGGTCAGTCTTCATGGAGTTGCATGCTAGGAGATAGATGATGATACATAGATACATAGTTCTACCCTCACCATGCCATGCAGAGCATAGTTCAGAGGAACCACAAGACTAAGGGACACAAGGGTCCCCAGGCTACATAACAAATGCCCTGGCCTGAATGAAGACACCTATGCACAGGGCAAAACCCCATTTTGACTGATTTGACCTCTGCATAGAGACCTGGGGTATGTGAGTCCTACCTGGTTCCTCAAACACCTCAGGAGCTGGGGGCCATGGAGGATCTTTCCTTGTGGTTGTAAGAACTTGGCACTGGATACTTCTCATCATCTCTAGCCTTGAATTCTCCATCTCCAGCCTTGAATTCTCCATCTCTTCTGCACTTTCAAATTCTGTAAACCTAAGGATGAGGGAGACCAGGTTAGTAACCAGGGCAAAGAGGTTACTAACAGTGATCGTGTGTACAGGGTCTTGGGAAGGTCTGGTACAGTCTCATGAAGTTGCGGATCTTGGAACATAACCACAGCTCTGGGGGCACACTGTATCCCCTGGTGTTTTCAGGGAATCAAATAACTTTGAGGTGGCCCAAGAAGGGCTTTCATGTGACTCGCCTTCCTTAAGGCCTATCTTGATCTTGCCTAGAACCACACAGAAGATCTGACTGACAAGATGGTCAGGGATATGAATGATGGAGTACATCAGGGATCTTGGACCAGATCCAGAGATGCTGAAGCTGAGACTGGGAGAGCTGTAATGACCTGGGAGACAAGGGCCCAGGAGATGTCAGGAGAAAGTAGAAGGGAAGCAGAGAGGTGTGGCTGCTTCCCTCTGAGAGCCGTTTGTTGGAGCAAAGGCAGAAAGACCAGAGACGTCTTAAGATGTGTTAGAGGCTTCATCCTCTCTGTATGCTTCTGTTCACATCCATTCCAGGTACAGAAGGATACAACTGAAGCCACCCCCTTGGGATGCAGTGGTCTCTACTGTCAAAAAGCAGTGGCTTAAGACTTGTGGAGCTTGTTTGCTTTGCACAACCCACAGTGCTGGAGGAGACCCTAAGGGGCTTGAATGGACCACTTCTCCCATTCTGACCTTCAAAAGAAAGGCAGGGATAGACTCATGACCAAGACACTCCAGGAAGTGAGAACAGCATCCTGAACCTCATGGATTGCCACAAGGGGTCCAAGTATCAGGTAACCCTCCTGGCAGTGTGTGGGTGACAAACTTGCCAGACCAAGCTCCAGCTGAGTAGTACCCCAACACATACCCTCCTCCAGAATCCTGACTCAACAGGCCCACCCATGTCTAACAGCTCCCCACACACCCTGCTTCTAAACTCCCTTGACTCACTTTTCCGCCATCTCAAAGAAGATCATCCGGTCATAGTTGCTTGTACACTGCCATTCCTGCAGACCCCTCCACAGGCCCTCCTCTACATTCATGGTGGGCTTCCTCCGGGCCAGGGACCGAAGCACTGGGCTGTAATTCATTAGAACCACTCAACCCAATAATTGGCTGCACTCCAGACCCAGCAGACCCAGCCCAAGATGCATCTGTAAACTTGAGTCAGTATAAAGTTGGTTCCTAGGAGCCTCTAACCATGCAGCAGACATCGACAGAAAGATCTGTGTGTGTTTCCCTGACTGCCATGTGTGTCTCCTTCTATCACTGTGTGTGGAAGAATGCATGGGGCTTAGGCTCCCAACATGGAAGTTGGGGTGACAAAATCAAAGTGAAAGTCATTAGAAATAGGGCCTTGAGGGGTCATGGTGTGGGGCTCTCAGGATGGGATAGTGCTCTTCTATCCCAGGAAGGGAGAAGAGACCTCCCCCCCACCCAAGCTTTCTTTTAGCCATGGAGACTTCATCATCAACTGGCTCTTCAAGGTCTCATTTGGGTCTTCAGTGTCCAGAACTGTGAGAATACAGTGGCTCCAGCCTTTTAGTCTACCTGGTCATGTGGCTGAGCTGACTGACAAAATGCACAGAATGATCTGGAACCAAGGGTTAATGACTGGGGCAATGGTGCAGATCACTGCTGAGGATCAAAGTGGAGCAGAGAGACCAACACTTCCCCAGGGAGGGTCTAGAGCCTTTCTGGCCTAAGGGAAATTCCCTAGACAATGGGGTGGGGACAAATGTGCAGGTCTTTCGGGAGCTGGGCGCTCTCCCCATCCCCAGCTGTGACTTGCTGTGGGCCCTAAACACTAAGGTCAATGCTAGAAGATGAAACAGTAAGGGGAAGAACCACAGATGGACTGAAAGGCCTGCCTCCAGATCTTAGCTTTCTAGTGTGACACTGCTGTCCCTCAGAGTGTGGCTCTCTGGAGTGGCCCCATCCCCTTCAGTACCCTTCCTCGTCTACCTCATAGTCATCATGTTGGAGCCTCAGTAGGACCTTCCAGGCACAGGTGACACTCACATGAGGAAGCAGGAGAAAGCTGACATGTCAGGAGTCTGGGATAGGTGCCGCTGGACCAGAGTCTTGATGTGCTGCCAGCGCCGGAAGTTCCCATAGACGCTATCTGGTTTGGACAAGTAGTTTTCTGGGGAGTTGGTTTGGACATTGGCTGGACCACTGTCTCCAATTGCTCCTTTTGGAGTTGGTGCTGAGTTCACCGGGGACCTGACAGGAACCAGCTGGACAACTGGCTGTGTGGTGGGAGGGTGGGAGCTCAGGACCCACATTCCTTCTTGGGGCTGGACAGCCGAAGCAATTTGAGCATTTATGAAGGTGTTTGCAGCAGGTGTTGTCATGAAGAGTGAAGCAGGGCGCCCCACACCCCCGCCTTGGGTCACAGGGACATTACAATTGAGGGGGACCTGAGTGAGGACAATGCTGGCATTGTGCGTGGGCTGTACAGGCCTGCCTGGTGTCCCAACTTGCACAATGTTCAGAGGTACAGCTGTACCCAGGGTAGTGCTTCCATCTTCTGCCACCAAAGACATCCCCGGCAAGGCAGATAGCACTAGAGGGTTCCTGGGAGAGATGCCTGCAGTCATGAGGGGTGCTGGGGGCTCCCAGAATAACTGGGGTGCTGGTTGGGGGGCAGGTGGAAGAACAGGCAGGGTAGCAAATGTAGGCACGGAGGCCCCGGGGTTGACAGTCATGTTCCGTCCCAGTGAAGATGCTGTAAAGATAAAGGAGAAAGAGGAACAGGAGGGCTACTCTCCGGCCCTGGTAGTCAGTGGAAATTGGGGGAGGGTCACGGGGAAGAGGAGATTGCAGATGTTCTCCAGGGAATTCCTGCTGGGTTCATCTGGCTGAGCACTGTTCCAGCAGGGCTCTTCCTCCCCATTCAAACATTCCCTGATTGCTGCTGTGGAGAGGAGCCCTCCCTCAGCTTTCCCACCCCTGAGAGACTCTTTTGGGAATCCCTGGCAGAAAACTCATCCGTGTTCTAGCTCTCTCCCTAGAGGTGGTTCAGTTTGACTCTGTCTGGACCACCATCCCGGTAATGATGCCCGCAGGAGGCAAGGCACTGTCAATGAGGGCCAGTTTCCAGAAGGGCCTCCATAGCGGTGGCAGGTGTCAGATATTTTGACCTCCTCCCCTTCTGAGTGTTCCTTCCACACTCTCAAAACCCCTCTCTTTCTAGCCCAGCACTGCAAACCAAAAACACTTCTGTGCTATCCTCCAAGCCAGCACCCCGGAATCCTGAAGGTGACCCCGTAGCATGTCCGACCCATGCTTCTGCTTCCTCTCCTAATGCCTCCCACAGGAAACAGCGACTGGATAGATTCTGACAGCTCCACACTGCCCTGGCTGTCATTGATCCTCACCATGGCTGGGAGCCGTCAGTCACCCACAGCACTGGCGTGTAAGACAACCACGCAGTTCCCTGGCACCCTGTCCTTGCAAGCCCAGCAGTGGCGGGTGGAGGGTGGAGGCGCTGTCAGGGGCTTTCTAGGGATTGCCACGGTCACTGGCCTTGTCACAGCTGGCCATGAAATGGAAACCACATGTAGTCCTTTACTTGTGAGCTCTCACCAATATAAAACAATGCTTTTGGGGGTGGGTATAGTCATGTGCCAGGTGCCAAGTGGGATGCAGTTGTTTGAAGTTTTACTGTTACGTAGGAACTCACGACGGCCTCCCTCAAAGAGAGCCAAGTCCAAAAGGCCTGCACATGATGGCCACACACGTCCTAGCTCTGCTTAACAGTAACAAAGACCATGTTCCTAGACAAGCGCGTTTCCGTAAAGTCTCGGGGGAAAGGATCCAAACATCTCAACCCACCCAAGCCAACAGCACGCCAGGTCCCTTCCCCGAGTGAAAGCAACGTCGGGAAAGAGAGGCTTCCCGTCAGTTACATGATGGGCTAAGGAAACTGCACACAAAGTCCCAAGACAATACCTCTAAACTGACATTTTAAAAAGTTGTATAAGGATTCAGGCATTATGTCGGCCTGCCCCGGTCACCTGGCAGAGTGCACTAAGGCAGTGCCCTGGTCAGCCCAGGTGCAAAGGACCCCTTTGAAAGAAAGACCTCCCCCCCCCCCCCGCTGTTCCCCTGGGGCAGACAGGACTTTCTCTGTCTCCCTCTTCTCTTCTGTCTTCTCTCTGTCTCTGTGTCTCTTTACCTCTTTTCTCTCCCCTTCCTAATAAAACTTCTTGCTAAGCTCTGTCTGCCTGGCATGCTTGTCCTTCTGCCTTGGTCACCCTCACCTGACACGGAATCTGCCAATCTCCTCAAGCTTTATCATAACAAGTAGGTCTAAAAGCTGAGAGCAAGCACCCATTTCTTTGTTAGTTGACGTTTCCAAACTGCTCTGCTTCTGAAGACATCAGCTACCTGGTGATGGAGAAGCCTCCCCTCAGTGGGAAGGCATGAGGGACTCTGGGCTGCCAGTTGGTAGAGTAAGGTCCATCCCCACAGCGAGGACCCCACTGAACTGTTTTCCTGCTTGGCCATTTGTCGGCACTGTCCTCCTAAGGTCTAAGGTGGCCCAGTTAAATTCCTGGGATCCATCGTTTCATAGCGCAAGTTCCAGCAGCCTGGAGAAATGACCCAGAGCTCAGCTGTTGCCTGGGAACCTTCCCTGGGCCACCACCGTGAACCATCCCACCACAACTGTAACCTGTGCTTAGGAGACCTGCCTGCCACACAGGAAGAGCCGGGCTAGGGCCTGTCATCGTGTCTCCTGGTCAAGTGTGTTTCCTTGTCAGCTTCCAAGGTGAGCTGTCCTTGCAGATGTCCAGAGCTGTCTCCTACGCTCTCCCTTGGCCCAGTCAGTCGTTGCTAGTATCAAATTTAAATTGCCAGTGGTGGGGACTCAGGTGCCGTGCCCTGATACTCCAGGCTTACCTTCTGAAGTTATTCCTACAGGCTTGGCCAGTAACCATGCCTGTCTGCTGGGATCCATGATAGGAAAACTCAGACGAATCACGCCAAGAGTCACCAATGTGTGGCAGATGCTCAAGAGAGCCAGCCACAGCTTTGAAAAGTTTGAAAGTAAACAGCTCCAGAATGTGGCATTGAACATTCTACAGTGGGGGAGGGGCAGAGAGTCAAACAGGGCTAGGGACATTCCGTGAGAGGTGGTGGCAGGTGCATGCGAACCTTGGGGTCCGTTCAAATGGTGTACCCTTGTTGGAGATGACTGCACATGCTTGGTGTTTGCCTCTAGGCAAGTCTAATGGTTTCTTAAATTCACAGCACGGTGGGGTCACTGGTGCCCTCTTCCTTCACCTCATCTTTAGTGGATCTTGTTTTATTCCTCTGAGTCAGGCATTGTTCCTAACAGAAGGTAGGCTCTTGAGCATTTTTACAGTGTTTACACTTACTCAACAAATTAGGACATATATTCAGACAAATACAGAGGGTTCAAGTGAAAGAGCAGGACATATTTGGAATTATGATCTTGGGAGATCCATGGATCTTCCTGCCATGTGCATACCATTCTTTACGAAGTAGTCCTTGTGTGTCCGGCCAGTGCAGTGCTGGGGTATCTGGACCCTGTAGCTCAATAGTCTCCATCCCCTTGTGCTAGAATCCCCAGCCCATCAAGGCTTCGCTCAGTATGTGTAGCCCGCGGGATTCAAAAGTGAAATCACTTCTCTTTGGATCAGTGGTATTGAGTCCTTTTATCACAGACAGACATTTGACAATTAAAAATATGTTCTCTACCATAAAAAAAAGAATGTGTAGGCTTATGTGACAAATTGGCTCTTCTGAGTTCCTCAGTGGGAATAGGGTGAAATGTGAGGGACAGGAAGAGAGAAAACATCCTTCCACTCCGAGACAAAGAGGCTCAGGGCCCTGATTTTCCAGGCACAGAAACACATTTATCTTAGGAATTGTTAATGTTATTATGCTAAAGCAAAAGGCACTCACAACAAATAATATTTGCATGTGTAGGACCATTGCACCTTTGAGTAAAAGACCCAAATGTTCAACAGTGTGGTGAGTTGTTTCCATCTTGCATATTGGGAGTTTTTGACACCAATTGCGAAGACCTCAAGTAAAGGTTTTCAGTAGCATGAAATATTCGATACTCTGTCATAAAAAGAACTTTGCATTAGGTGATTTTGCTCCATTATAGGATCGTGTCTGTTCTGAGCATGGATAAGGTGGGCCATGCTAGGTACAATGCTTCAAGGTTTGGTAAATTAAATAGGCATTTGACTTGTGATATTTTCTGAACGTGGGCATGGTTGTAGCAACCCTTTAAAGAAAGCTTGTCTGGTTCCTGATTTAATATTGTGTCTCATATTGTGACAGGAAGGGTTACTAGGAAATGGTTGAGGAGGGATGAGGATTGAGAATCCAGAGAGCTGCCACAAACTGCTGGGTGCAAACCCTACTCCCTGGTAGGAGTCAGTAGGGCTTCTGCCTCGCAGAGGCTTGGGACAGGAAGAGAGGTTCAGAGGGGCCCAGGCTATCAAGTCTCAATTAAAGGTAGGATGACTCCAACTTCACAGGAAACGTTTGTGAACCAACATTTATTAGGAGAGCTCTCCCCTTGTAAAATAGGAGATTTTAACACAGTGGATGTTGTAGGAAGGACCCTAGAGGCAGAGTCTAGGTAAATCATGTCTCAGAGTGTCTCCTGGGTCTTTTTTTTTTAATTGTTGTTGCTTTTTTTTTAATTTATTTTTTATTTTGGCTACAAGTGTTCCTTATGGGAGCTTTCAGAAAGCATGGTGCAAAGGAGACAAATGCCATCCAAAGCGTTGGGTCCAGAAGGAGCCAGACCTCTTCAACAGCTTTCAGCTAGATGCTAAATGCATGTGTAGAAGGTCTGTAATCCCTGCTTCTAAGAAGGAATGGCTGCCCAGGTTCTGTGAGTAAGCCGGGGCGGGGGCGGGGGGAGGGAGGGCGGTGCTCCACACGCATTCTTTTCTTCTCCAGCAAAGCTCTATGCTTCCCCTGAGCGCTCCTGTTTGCGCATGCTATTGGAGTTCCAGTGCGAGCTCCTCCTGCCTCCCTCTGCTCCCTGCATCCGTCCGTTGTGCACCTGCTCAGACACAAGAATGGGAGAGGGCACGAGCACACCAGCGCGAGCACGGAGGATGCTGGAGCGAGCATGCCTCTTAACGTTTGGTGAATATGGCAGCGTCCAGAGTCCGTTACAGAGAAAGAGAAAGAGGTAACGGAAAGTCCGGCCTAACTTCCTGGGCATGCAGTCGCCACTGTCCCTGGCCCTTGAGTGTTAGTTCCTTATATCTTGCAGGCAGTGTGACCCTGAATGACCGAGTGCCTTCCCGAGGCTGGCCTGAAGCCTGGGAGTCTTTAAACCATTGGCATTGGCAAGTGCCCATCATTCTGTAGGCTGTCTGGCTTTTGATGTATGTGTTGGGGGTGGATGGGCGGAGTTAATAAATGAGGTGTGAACTTTGAAAGAGTGTCTCATCTGTGTCCCCGACATTCTCAGGAAACTTCCTACGTGTTGGAAAGCATTACTCAGTTGAGCAAACAAATTTCTCACATTGTTGAAAAATGGGTGGACTTTTGACATATCAGCCAGAAATACAACCTTCATGTTTTAGGGTTGTAGCTCCATTAATTGCTATTGATGTTAGTGACTTTTCACAATTGAAAAAACAAAAAAACAAACAAACAAAAAAAAAACAAAAAACAAAACAAACAAACAAACAAAAAAAAAAACCAAAACCAAACCAACCAAACAAACAAACAAAAAAACCCCTGGCCTTTAAAATTCAGCCTTGCATCTCCTTTTGAACCTTAAGAGTGGCAATAATAATGATAATAATAATAAAGCATTCTGTGAAAATCAGATGTGTAAAAGGAATTTACAACAAAGACTATTTTATTAAGTTTGTGTGCAACTATTATTTAATCGTGTGTGTGTGTGTGTGTGTGTGTGTGTGTGTGTGTGTGTGATATTGAGACCGAGAAGGTAGAAAAGTGTTTTAATTTTGGGAATATGAGGATTGTGGGGTGATTATTCTCATGTGAATATGATGGTGTGCTTGCTGACCTTATGGGGAGAAACTCAAGAGTATTTAGGACATAAAATTGGGAATAATGTATGAATTTCTAGTTTTGCATTATGAGTGGTGAGAATCTAATGTGTGTATTCTCATGATGGTGATGGTGTTTGTTTAGATATTTGTAATTAAGGGATTTTGATAGTGTGTAGAGCTTATTATGTTTAAACAATGTGAGATAACAAGTATGTAACCTTGGATTTGGGGTTAGGCATCTGTAATTTAAGTTTCAGACTGTTTTATCTCTTCCCTTGAAAGTTGAGATATTTTTGTTTGTCCTGGAGTTTGGAAGGAATGTATTCACGTTGGGCAAGAAATAAGGGCACGTGGACAATGTTAAGTAATTGTGCATATTTATGTGGCAATACAAAGGGGAGGCTATTATTGGGGAAATGTAGGGTTATTTGTATATTTGGAATGCCATGGGCAGTTATGGGAGTTGTCTGCTGTGTTTTTAGCATATGAAGGCAGGTATGTGACCAGGTTTGGGGGGAGGGGACTTATAGATTGAATATGTACACCTGTAGTGTCAGGTTCATATGATTCTACATTGGGCAGAAGGGGGATTGATTTCTTTGTGGATATTCAAAGTGTGTCATCTCATTTATGCAAGTGGTGAGATTGCACATTTGTGGACAGATATATTTGCACATTTATAGTGTTATATTAATATTTGATGTTGGTAGAGAAATCCATGAGTATGGAGTTTGTATTCTCTTGTATGGCTTGTGAATGTTTATATTTTCCTGCCTCAATGCTGGCTCTGAAAAAATAGAGACCACTTTTCTGTGTCATATCTGCTTCTCTGAGGGCTCCAGGGCATTGGGGGCCTTTACAGGTGTGTGTGTGTGTGTGTGTGTGTGTGTGTGTGTGTGTGTGTGTGTGTGAGTTTGAGTGTGAACAGAATGAAGGTCAGAATATAATTTCAAGAGTTGGTTTCACATTGAGTTACAGGATCTTTCTGATATTTTTCTGCTAACTGGACCACAAGCTTCTTCACATTTTCCCATGTCCACATAGGAGAGCTGGGATTACAGGCATGTACCCTACTGCTTATCGGGTTATGTGGTTAATTAATCAGGGTTGTGAAGGAAGAGCTACACCCATGGAGCCATGTCTACAGCCCATGTTTAAAGTTTTATTCATGCCCAGAGGAACTACTAGAAACTGACCAAACCCTTCTGGAGGGGGGGGGGGCATAACGGGAAGACATGGGGTCATCCTAAGTGTGCTCTTAAGGCAGTATGAGAAAATGCCTTGAGGGAATCTCAGAGATCAGCAACAGCATTCCCATTAGAGGTTCAGAAGCTTGTGGTACAGAGGAAAGTCTCTCTCTCTCCCACCCTAGTTGACTGTGCTTTCCCAGAGCCACCACGCTCCCTGCCACCCTCTCTGCCATGATGGTAATGGACTAAACCTCTGAAACTGTAAACAAGCCCCAATTAAATGTTTTATATAAGCATTGCCTTGGTCATTGTCATGGTCATAGTCATAGTGATTAGGACACATGGGGACCTGAGTTTGGATGCTCAGTGCTCATATAAAATGCTGTGCATGGCAGCGTGCACTCGTAACCATAGCCCTGAGAACCCTGTGAAGACAGGTTGGCGTAGCTAGGCCTAGACAGCTCAGTGAGCGCTGGAGTCAGTGAGACCGCTCAAAAGTGAGAGTGATGCCGGAAGATATATGATACCGGACACTGGCCTGCACACACACACACACACACACACACAGGCAAACGCACGCCCCTGCAGCAACCAATGTCCACACAACCTCCCCTACACACATAAAAAGCCTAGGCCAGGGTGGGAGGGAGGACTGTGGTTGGAATGTAAAATTAAATTTAAAAAATAAAGAAAGAAAACATAACGAGAAGGACCAGGTCCCCAACACCCTCTCCCCCGATGCTGTGTGTTACCTGGGGTTGGGATGTCTCATTAACACTGTCTCGGCTTAGATTGTTTGTCACCTGCTTTGACACTGCTGTTGCACTGTGTCCCCTGTCCTTCATACCCAGATGCTGTCTGTAGCTGACACTGAGTGATAAAATGGCTGGTGGCGAGGCTGTCACCGTACTGTAGCATTCTCAGAAACCATTGAAGCACGCGCTTCCTTTGGGATGGAATCTAAGTGGGGTCCACTCCTGTTGCTCTTGTCACCCGATTCCATTTCTCCATGCGTATTCTGAAGGCAGAAGAAAGACGAGTGTTTGCATTTGCGGTTTGTGGCAGCTGTATGTGTTCAGGGTAGTTTGTCTTTGTGTAAAACCACAGAACTGGTATGTATGGCTTGAATAGGAGGAACCGTATGAAGGAGCTTAAAAGCTATCCTATGTGACTGTGGTGGGGTGTGGCTTTTCTATGTGATGGTTCTTTGGTAGTTTATGTAAATATTCAGTGTGTTTCTGGAGGAAGGAAGGTTACATGATGTGTCTGTTGAACTCCAGTCAGAGAATTGTGTGTGAATCATAGCTTGTGTGGGTTTTATGCACGTGTCTGAGGAGGCTGGAGTGTCTCCTATGTCTTGCCAGGAATAACAAGCCAAAGACTCTGGGTAAAAGCAATTACTAGACTAGAACTGATATAAAATGTTAAATGAGGAATCTATACCATGGACAGAAGCACAGTGGGCAAACCCTGTCTGTGAGAGAGCACAACAGTTACCAGAAGTTGCTTTGTCTATTTAGGGCAGTTTGGTTTTGCTTTTTGAGTGGATGTGAAATTAGTGACCTCAGATCTGTGACCGCAGAGGCTCAGCGCTACATACCCTGAATGTCTGTGTCTTGTACCACAGAGCTGCTTCTGTCCATGAGCCAGACGCCTCCAGACTGGGAAAGCAGGGAATCTGGTGATATGCTGTACAACTGCAGGGAAGGCCAAGTGTTTGTGCAGGTGTGCTGCAGGGAGCCCTCTCAGTTGACATCTAGCCATAAGGTGATGATATTGAGACGTGGGGACGAGGGAGATAGCTCAGTCAGTAAAGAGCTTGCGGCACAAGGATGGCGATCTGAGTTCCATTCCTGGCACCCATTTAAAAGCCAGGTGTAGGTATGGTGGTGCATATCTGTAATCCCAGCTCTGGGGAGGTGGAGGCAGGGGGATCTCTGGACTGGATGGCCAGGCATCCCTGCCTAATCAGCATGCCACAGTGAGAGATCCTGTCTGAAAACCCAGGTAGATGGTTTCTGAAGAATGGCACCCAAGGTTGATTTCTGGCCAACACCAACAGGAACACACAGACACACAGACACACACAGACACACACAGACACAGACAGACAGACAGACAGACAGACACACACGCATATACACCTGCACACACACACAGACATTAACTTCGTTTTGTAAGGGTTGGCTGAGGAGCCTTAAGCATTGTTTTTATGGACTTTGGAGAAGCCCCTGGGCTCTAGCAATTGCATTTTATACTGGCATGTATCAAGCTATTGCTGACCACATGACTCTCCCTGGAAGCATTAAGGACACTCTGTAACGGGCCTCCACTTTGTAGAATGTATTCTGGTTAGAGTCCAATTCTGAAATTTCTGATTTTCTGGTCAAGAGGATGTGTAGCTAGCTAGAACTTTAGAACCCTATTGGAGGTTTCCCATCATATTCTGTTTCCCTGGGACCTGCTGACTTAGTAGGACAAGGGCTAAAACATTGGCTGTCCTCTCACCCTATATCCTATTGGTTTTACCTTAAGCATGGCTGTTCATGCTTCAGGAAAGTCAGTAAATGATCAGTGACAAGATTTGATTGCTATATGCACATTTAGGTAAACCCGACAGACTTGATGTCCAGGTTTTGTTTCCCAAAGCCAGACAGCTCATAGAAATGGAAAGGAACTATCTTATCAAATATAAAGTCCTGTTTTTGTTAAAATGAATTTTAACAGAAATGTCTTTCCATGCCTGCCACTTTTTATCTCTGGCTCAGCTTCTGGGTCCTCTTTGTCCACTTTACAAACTTCACGGTGTAGTCTGTACTTCTGTAAAGGCATAGAAGCCAGAGCACAGGACACTTCCAGTCACCTTTTGTCTTTTACGATATAGATGTAGCTGGAGGATGATATTAAAGTTAAATTGTCAGTAACTGGTCACATCATTAGCATTTTAAATGGATTTAAAAATGTGTGTGTGTGTGTATGTGTGTGTGAATATGTGTGTACCTGTATGTGCATGTATGTTGTACCTGCTTATAAAGACCAGAGGTTGCTATTAGAGGTTCCTCTTTTCTGAGATAGGCACCCTCACTGTGCCTGGGGCTTGCCAGTTTTCTAGATTTGCTGTCCAACAACTCTGCAGGATCCTCCTGTTTCCAGAAGCCTCCATGGGACTGGGATTATAGGTACATGCTGCTGCTTTCCCCATGGGTACTGGGGGCACTGGAGGTACCTTACTCATTGAACCATGTCCCTAGTCCCCCTCTCTAACTCTGCCTAGTGACATTGCCTGTATAGGCCAAGTTAACATCTGTGCTATAATTTTAACATCCTTAGGGGTCTCACTATGTAGGCCAGGTTAGCCTCCAAATTATGATCCTCCTGCCTCAATGCTGGCTCTGAAAAAATAGAGACCACTTTTCTGTGTCATATCTGCTTCTCTGAGGGCTCCAGGGCATTGGGGGGCCTTTACAGGACACTAGTGGTTACAGTGAGATGATGGCTGTGACTTCCCAGGCTGAGCAGAAGCCCTCTCTTCACAGTGCTGTCTTCTTTTCTTGTTGAAAGCAAGGTCCCAGGTGTCCCCACTTTCTTATTTAATTCATAAGGTGAGGAGGCATTACAGAGCATATCCCATGACAATGGTAACTCGTAGTAAAGAACCAGAGGGAAAAGCAAAGCAAACGACTCATTTTGCCTCCCAGTCTTTCCCCTAAATAACCAACACTGGTTTTCCGTTCTGGACGTCTTTCCGACCTTCATATTTACAGGATGGTCACAGTTTCTGCCTACACAGCTACATCCCCACTGTCAATCCTTCACTGGTTGTGCTGAATAGGGACAGATTCCAGGGGGATGGGAATGGAAGGTCTTAACATGATGCTATATGTGCGGGTCCAGGCAGGATTATCACAGTGGAATTTGACTCCTGCAACTAGTTAACTGAAAGCTGAGGGACTGTTTCTCTTCACTAAAAATGATCATGGAAAGAAGAGAGCCAAGCAAAACATAGAGAAGAGGCACCAGAGGAGTTCCGACTAGATCCTGCTGTATGTGTGTGCATGTTCATATGTGTGCATATTCGTGTTTGAGTATGTTGTATATTCATGTGTGTGCAGGTATATGTGCATATGTGTGTATGTACCTGCGTGTGCAGGTATATGTGCATATGTTTGCATGTTCATGTGTGTGCAGGTATATGTGTGCAGATTTATGGGCGTGCTGCCCTTGGGAGGGCTTTCTGCCTTCTTTGCAACAGTTTCTGCTATTAGGGTGGGCTGTCTGGGCTGCAAGCCCCTGGTGGCCTGCAGGCTCCGGCTGTCCTCATACCTCCCCAGTGCTGGGACCACAAGCGTTCATCACTATGCCCAGAATTCTCAAATGGGTTCTACAGATGGGCTGCAGGTCCTCACACTTGCAAGGTCCCACCAAGATCAGTTTTAATATTTCTTACAGGCCTAGTCTAGTGGTAGTGAGTGCTTTAGCTTTTGTTCATCTGGAAAGTCAGTCACTTCTAGGTGACAGTTCTGTTAGATAAAGATTTTAAAGCATTTGAATTCTGTCATTGCTCTACCTTCTAGATTGTAAGATTTTTGTCAAGTAATGTTTAGGTTGCCTTGTATGTTATTTTTTTCATCATCTGTATTAAATATACATAGACCATTTGGTGTGTGTGTGTGTGTGTGTGTGTGTGCATGAGACAGCTCCCAGCATGGGATAAGACCTCAATCACTCATTGCCACTGTTTTCTTATTTACTTACTTGATATTTTCACACAGATATATAATGTATTTAGGTATTTTCAGCCTTATTATTCTCTCTCTTCCTCCTTCCATTCTCCCTGAATCCCTTTTCCCAGGCAGGTCCCCCTCCCTATTTTTCATGACTTCTTATCATGGTTTTGCTTTTTTTTTTTTTGTGGCTTAATTAGGATTGCATGCATAAACATGGATGGGTTTATTTACTGGAACGTGGGTAAGTTGCCACTGGCTACACCACTGAAGAAAATTACTCCCACTCCCCTAGCAACTGCTGACTGCCAGTACCTGGGGGAGTGGTGGGCCCTTACAAGCCTATCTCCCATCCATGACAGAATGTTACTGGGGCAATCTTGTTCACATCTGTGCAGGTAACACGGCTGCTGTAATCATGAGTCTTGTTTCCTCGACGATAGATTGGAATGACATGGAATCTCAAAACATTTAATCTACATTTCCTTGATTGCTAAGATGCTGCTGTTGTTTTAATAAGCTTTTGGCCATATGCATTCTTTTATTAATACTTTTATTCTTTGAATATTTCATGCGATATATTTTGAACATATTCTTTCTCCTCCTTCAACTCCTCCTTGGTCCTCCTCCATCTTCCTACCCATCCACCTTCATGTTCTTTCTCTTAAAAAAAAAAAAAATACAAACAGAACCCACAAACAATGGGGACTCCATTTTGTGTTGGTCAGCTACTCCTGATGTTGGGGCCCGTCCTGGAGTGTGAATGATATACCCAGCATCACTCCATTGGGTGATTTTCCCATGCTCCTAGCAGCTATCTTTGAGAAAAGCTCTTTGGTTAGAGGTGGAACTTTGTGCCACTACTTTCCGCCTCTGTGCTGGCTTGAGCCTGTGTGGGTCTTTGCATTCTGTCAGTCTCTGGGAATTCATGTGTGCACCTGTCCTGTTGTGTGTGGAAAACGGTTTCCTTGAATCATCCACTACCCCTGGGCTCTTGCAGTCTCTGTATCCTCTTGTTCACATAATCCCTGAGGCCTGAGGAAAAGGGAGTGATAAAGACATCCCATTTAGGACTGAGTGTTCTGTGTTCTCTTGCCCTCTGCACATTGTCTGGGTGCATGTCTCTGTGTTCATGGCCATCTGCTGCAAAAGAAGCTTCTCTAGTGAGGGTTAAGCTATGCTCTGATCTATGGGTCTAGTACTATGTCATTAGGAGCTGTCTTATTGCTACATTTAACAGAATAATATTGGTAGGTTTTACCTAGATAGATGACCTGTCTATTCTCCGGTTCTTGGCCTTATTAACAGTGTCAAGGTCTGTCTCATGGAGTCGGCTTTAGTCTAATAGAAAAGTTGTTGGTTACTCTCCTAATATCCATGCCACTATTAGACCAATGAGCATATTTTGTAGACAGGTCATTGTTGTAGCTTGCAGGAGTTTTGGATACAACTTCCTTTTTTTAATTGAACTGCTTGTTCAGTTAACTTGCTTATATGTTGATTGGATGATCTATGTTTAGTATTTAGTTTTGAAGTTCCTCATAAATTCTAGATCAAAATATTAAAGGGGAAATTAAGGATCGATAGGACAGGGGAGATATGGATCTGTTGGCAAAGGGCTGTCCTTGAAAGTGTGAGGACATGAATACGACCCTCAGAACCCATGTAAAAAAGCTGAATATGATGGAGCAGGGTTTTAATTATAACACTTGGAAGGCAGAGACAAGAAATCCCCAAGACTTGCTAGCCAGCCTACAAGCAAATTCCAAGCCAGCGAGGGACCCTGCTGGAAAACTGAAGGCTCCTCTGGCTTTCATACATGTATGTCTTCATAAGCATGTGTGTACAGGCACACACACACACACACACACACACACACACATACACACTACATATATATATATTACACATACATATTATAATGTACAATATAGAGAAAACATAATGTATGAAATATATAGCATGGTTATTGATATTATACATAATATGTGTTTTATATATATATATATATATATATATGTATAAATACGCACACTAAACCTCTAATTTTTCTCCCCATAAACATAAACATCCTTGCCCTGATTATGAACACCCAAGGCACTTACCATGTGACATAAGTACAACATGGGGCAGCAGTAGGGATCTGACAGTCAGCCTGGCATTTAAACACACCCGTCTATGTTCCTAAAGGAAGAGTGACTAACCTAGCTCAAACCTTCTTCCGAGCACTGAATCTTGAGATTGGGGCTGAGTGCATCTCTGATGTCACTCAGCCCCAGGGTTCCGTGGGCCTCTGTTTCCATGCCACTCTGATTCTTTGTTCCAAACCACAGAAAAGCCATTTTACAGAGACATTTACAGTCAACTGCCGTGCCCTGCCCTGCCCTACCGTGCGCCTCCTCCAGCTTCCTTGGCCACAGTTACAAGCTGGGAGAAATGGGCGGCCTGATGAAGAAGATGAACCTCAAAAGTGGAGGGGACCCCTTTTTCCTGCGGAAGGCCCTTATGAACAACCTTGGAGAGGAGAAGAGAACCAAGCTTCACATTCAGAAACTACAGAAGGCGTTAAACATCCGCTTCAGGGAGATTGAAAAAGAGAAAACAGCACTGAAGAAATTTTTGGTGAGGCTTCACAAGACAACTGGTTATTTTCCTCAGAGGAAGTTCTGGTGACTGTCACTACTGCAGGGGAAGGATTCATCTAAATCCAAACCATCGAGTCTTGGCTGTCTCCACAGGAAGCAGTAAAAAAGCAACAAGAAGCCAAAAATAAAACTTTAACTGAGGACCTGAATGGGGCATCTTCGAAAGAGTCCACTGGTCTCTCCCACAAACGAGAAGAAGCTTTCACTTTTCCGGGTGATTCTGTTTCTTTTACAGCTCAAAGTGGTAACATGCAATGTGCAATTATTTTTTTTAACAACCTTTCCTTGAGAAAAAAAAAAGCTGAGCTATTTTTAGTTCTTTCTGATGCTTATTAAATATATAAAAATACATATTATGTTTTCCTGGTTCCTGTTTTTTTTTTTTTCTCATTTGACAGCATTTCAATGATGCTTCTATAGATTAAATACTGTGAATAAGTAACAGCTGATGCCAGAATTGAGATGAAAATAATGGAGTAGTGGGAAAAGACGTGACTGTGGGTGTGTAAGAGGAATCATTTTAAATCTAGATGTGGCGAATGTTGCCCATGTGACCCTGCACTCAGAAACTGGTTTATTCAAGATGAAGATAACAAAGATCATTTTGATGATGCATATAAGTCATTGCCTTCCTCACCACTATTCCAGTCACTGTTGCAGAACCAGGGGCCGTTCCTACCTCCTTTGCTAGTCTCATTATCTCAGCAAAGTCCCTATCCAGTTTGTTTTTCCAAAGCTTTAATGTGAGACGGGACCAGGTAACTTCCAAGCTTTAAGTTCTTTGGCACTGAGGTTCCATGGCTTTATTTTAAAATGTTTTTGCAGAGTACTAGAGAAAAGACACAACAGTCAGAATCCATACAAGGGAAATATCCAGGGCTTGGACATACATTTGCATGGAGCATGACTGTCTCCCACCTTCACAGCCTTGGCATTTATCATGTGGTTTTTCAAGAAAACATAATCCAGCCTTCAAACGCCTAGCCTGAGCTAGCTGCAGGCCTTACTTGTTTAGCCTTTGCTGTCAAATAGATCTGGAGTCCTGATCAAATTGCACACACACACACAAAATTCCATTTGATAAGAGGCAAGTTTTACTAATATATATTTAACAAACATTTATATATAGTAACTTAGATTTTTCCAACTGTGAACTGGGAATAATTGTGTGTGTGTGTGTGTGTGTGTGTGTGTGTGTGTGCGTGTGCGTGTGCGTGTGCGTGAGAGAGAGAGAGGGAGAGAGAGAGAGAGAATGCATGTGTGGCCATGTTTATGAGGGTTTGTGTGTAAGAGCCTGTGCCTGTGAATAGAGGCAGAGGTTCATCTTGAGTGTCTTCCTTGATTGGTCTTCATTTAATTTTTTTAAAATTTCATGTATGAGTACTATATTTTCATAATTTTACCTTCTTGGCCCTTCCTCCAATACCTCCCAAATCCCACCCACTCCTTCTTATTGGGCCACTTAATAAATCTACAATACAGTCGCTACACTGAAGCCTCAGGGAATATGGCAGAAAAAAATGTGTATATTTTGAAACAGAATCTATGTATCGCTGCCCCTAACCTGGACCTCACCAAGTAGACCAGACTGGCCTTGAGCTCACAAAGATCCAGCATCCTCAATACTGAAACTTAAGGTTTGTGCTACCACACTTTAATTATACATATGCATGTATGTATTATGTTACATATGTATGTATGAAGTTCATGAAGACAATATGTCAAGGTCATTTTATGCTACTCATATGTGTTTAGGGCTCATATGTGTTTATGGCTGTCATCTTGGGAATGGCTAACCTCTCAGTGGGCTGGCTAGTCCATGGAGAAGCCTGATTCTCTTTCTCAAAGCAACCATCAGTTTCCTGTAGCTGTTCTTTAGGGGAGAAGAGTCATGAGAACTCACCCATGCCATGCATGTTGGCATGAATATTGGTATTGTCATTTTAAGGTCTTGTTTAGGCAACCATTTTATTGAGACTTCTTGAGTGTAGCTCCCTTGTCACATGTGGAAAACATTGTACAGCAACAGAAACCCAATTGGGGTTCTCTGGCTCTTAAAATCCCTCCCCCCCACCCCCTTACTGTACCTTGAGGCTTAGGTGTAGTAATTGTGAGGTAGATGTATCAAGTGGGCAACTCATTCAGCAGATCTCTGCATTTTGGCCATTTGTAGCTTTCTAGAATGGTTTGCATCTGCTGTGAAAGTTAGTTCTTTGGTGAGGATTGAGTGCTAGCTACACTTAGTGTGGGCTTAGGGGTAAATATTTAGAATGCAGTTAGAAATTACACTGGTTTGGTGAGGTGGCAGTAGTTGGTTCTTTTGAGGGCCTATGGCCTTACTAGCGTGGGTAGTGGGCATGAATTCCTTCCATTGAGTGGGCCTTCAGTCCAATTAGATAGCTGTTGGTTATCTTAGGCTAACTACTATTTCATGTTTTGGGATATCTTGCCATTGCAGTCACTGTTTTGTTAGTAGGTGTTACAAATAGTAAGACTATGCATTGCTTTTCACCTTTGGCAGCATTCATAGCTTCTTCCAGTACTGCAAGAGCTGGTCCTCAGGAAGAAGAGACTTTTAGGTTGGTTCCAGCTTTACTCCTCCAAGTCCTTCTCTAAGATGTGTAGTATTTTTAGCAATAGGGGCTTACCTTTTATGTCTGGGGGCAACCAAGGGCAATGGAAATAGCTTATATTGTTTTGGGAGTCCCTGACCAAAACCCCAAAGGAGGTTTCTCATGCCTGGTTTTAGTCTACAGCTCTTAGAAATCATTGTCATCCCAACTGTAGTAACTTCATTTAAATTACACACACACACACACACACACACACACACACACACAAACACACACACCCTCATGGTCACACATAGTCACACACACTAATGCACACACCCACAGACATACACTCACACACATACTTGTATATACTCACATGCACACACACACACGTGCATGTATGGGTGTGTAATTTCTTTACCATGTCTCTCCATTCACAATACAGATCAGGCACAATGGCCTAGGCTGAGGTGTACCACAAGGAGGCCTGTATGAGTAATTTTAAGTAGATATAAAATAATATGACTCCTTGTAGCTTTTTCAGACATCCTTAATATATTTATCCCCCCTTCCTCCCTCTTCCTCCATGTTGAGTCTCCTCCTATATTCCTCCCTTCATTGTACCCATGTCTCACTATTCCCCTTGCTAGAGGTCCATGCTGTGGTCCCTTTCTGTTTTCCTGGTGTTTGCTGTTACTCCAGGTGACATACTCTAAAGGTTTGGACCTAGGATCCACATTGAGAACATACAGAGATTGTCTTTTTGGGTCGGGGTCACCTCAGAATTGTATGCTATGGTTCCATAACATACCAGAAGTGTTCAGCATTCTTAGCAACAAGGGAAATGCAAATTAAAATTACTTTGAGATTTCAGTTTGCCCCAGTCAGCATGGCTAAGGTCAAGAAAAGAGCTGACAGTAAATGTTGGGGAAGGGGTGGGAGGTGAGGAACCCTCATTTACTCTTGGCGGAGTTGCAAACCGTGCGGCCACTAGGGAAATTAGTGTTGAGAGTTGGCAGAAAGCTAAGAAATAAATGTGCCGTGTGACCCAGCTCTGCCACTCCTTCCCGTGTGTCTGCAGACTCAACATCCTACTCCACAGACACATGCTCAGCCATGTTCACTGATACTGCTTACGGTAGCTAGAAAAGGCAACCTGGATATCCTTAAAATGATGAATGGGCAGTGAAAATGTTGGGCATATACATGGTAGAATTCTATTCAGCTGTAAAACAAGAAATCATCTTAATTCTGAGGCAGGGCCTCTCACTGAACCCGGAGCTCACCCTTTCAGATAGACCATCTGGCTAGCAAGCCCCAGAGATACCCCACCTCCACGGCTCTGGATTACAGGTGTGTTCCCACGCACAGCCAAGCTGTCTTCTGGGAGGAAACTCAATTCCACATGCTGGCATGGCAAGCACTTTACTGGCCAAGTTTCTTCCCAGCTCCTTGAAACAGTAGTTTATTAGTTCAGAAGGTTGTTGGAATGTCTTCCTGTGATGTCATATGTCAATCTATCAGTACAGCTTGTAACGCTGTGGGCTCTTGTATGTAATGACATGCTGTCACAAACCTAGATGCCCTACTGTCTGTTCTTAGGAATGCCTGACTTTGTAGAGCATCTCAGCATACAGGTGTCATTACTTTTGGTTCTTGGCTACAATGCCTGCTGCTTTATATCTCAGTCTCCAGAATGGCAATGTGTCAGCATCCAAAACATGTTGAATACGATATAGATATATATATAAAGATAAACATAAATGTAATGCGAGTGTGAAGGTTCTGAGGTAGATCTGTTTGCAAACCATGTTCTGAGATCCTCAGAACTGGGACACTCACATAGGGAGCCCCGGTTCAGCCAGGCACGTGAGTCCCTAGATCAGAGGTTGGAAGAGCAGCAGCAGCTTGGCTTCTTATAGCCCAGGGTTTATCTGTTGTTAGCAGATTAGCATACACTAAATAAACAGAAAATATGTTTTGTCTGCTTTGTATCAACTGATTTTAAGCTAAGAGCCTCTCCTCAGCTTTTTCAGAAGTACATAACATTGCGGCCAATATTCAGGGGCCATTGTTGATGGGCGATGTCATTCTATAAATATGTTTCTCATACTGGTTAATGAATAAAGCATTGTTGGCCAATAGGAAAGCAAGATAGGTGGGACTAGGAGATAAGGAGGATTCAAGGAAGGAGTAAGGAGGAATCAACATGGAGAGACTGGAGAGAGTGAACGCCAGCCTCTCTCTCAGGTAAGATTAGACCACGTGGAAATACTTAGATTAATAGAAATGGGTTAATAATTAAGACAGAACTAGCCAATAAGAAACAAGTACCTGGCCAACAGCATTATATCAAATACAGCGTGTCTGTGTGTTAATTGGTGCTGGTGCGGCTCTGGGCCCAGGTTGGCAGGAAAAACTTTACTCGTTACACATAGTAGATTTACTTATGTAATAACCCACTCCCATGCTAACTTGTAATATACATCGTAGGCTATTTTCTGATGCCCAGGTTTAAAGCCAATGCTAAAAACACTTTGAAAACTTATAATTTTACAGTTTACAAGCTAGGGTTTGCTTTCAGTGGTGGTAGTATGGGGTTTTTTGTTGGGGTTGGAGTTGAGATATCTCATCTTGCAACCAGGCTGGCTTGCAACTCATATATATTATAGCTCAGGCTGGCCCCTCATTTATGACATTCCTTCTGACTCCATCTCCTGGTTTTACAGATGTAAGCCACCATTCCCAATACAAGACAGACTTTCAAAGCCTGTTTGAACTATTTGGCCTACTTCGTAGGAAAAAGCCAGGAGAATATGATAAAATACTCTTATGTGAGTCTGAGGCCCTTCAAAAACACATTCTTAGCTATTGGTAAAACTCAGGGCCAGGACTGGATGGATTGTTCAGTGGTTAATAACACCTGTTGTTCTTCCAGAGAACCCAAGTTCCCATTCATGTCAGGCAGCTCACAACCATCTGTAACTCTAGCTGCAGTGGATCTGATGCCTCTGACCTACACAAGCACCTAAACTTGTGATTATATACCCATATGTGTATACACATACACACACACACACACACACACTTAAAATATTAATATCAACAATAATTTCTTTAAATATTAGGACAAAATATAGTAAGATATGTCAACAGGTACATAGCTAATTAGCAAATGCTAGTACTCATCATTTGAAACCATGATCCCTGGAGTACACAAAGGTTCCATGCAAAGTCCCAGCCTTTGTATGTAGGTAACATACCTTGCATGTGGGTTCAGGGAAACATGGATATGGGTGTGTGTGGTGCTGTTCGCCATTGTGTGGTGAATCATATGCACACTGAGCTTGCTGTCCTACAAGTGAGTGACTCCTGAAAGCAAGTGCTGCTGGAGAGACTGTGCACTGCGGCGGGTTGGCTCTCGTGGAGTTGATGTGTGTGAACTGTTAGAGTGGAGTTCGTCTGCTTGGTAAAATCCCACTGGAATTTCAAACAAAAAATGAATACAGAAAATGCTGTCCAGGGTTAGATGGGTGAAACCTCGAGCTAAGTAAGTGAGGCTGTTTGATTCTCACTCCGGACCCCGGGGCTGCCCTTGCCACCTGTATTCTCGGTGTCCCCGTGAAGGTAAATGCATGGAGCAGTGCAGTTCTAAGTGGTAGGAATCAGAGCATGTGATATTTTAGTGACTGTTATCGGCCTCTAGGGCACCTCAATTGGTTACAGGCTCAGCCTCCTATTTCCCACATATTTGTGTGAGGTGTGTCTTACGTTTGATGGAGCACTGTCTCTGTTGAATGTCTAGCTTTCTCTGGGTGAGGGAAGGATGGCCAATGGAGAGCTATGGGTATCCAGTGAAGACTGACTTGTCATGGTGTGCTGAGCATTTGTATAGTCCTTGCTTACATTGGGATGTGTTGGTGATTGAGTCTTTGTTACCTGCCACTAGCTAGAAGTATTGGTGAGATTTTATGGGCATTGGGATAGGATTTTGCAGATAACCTCTGCATTTGTTAAAAAAAAAAAAAAGTAATTTAGTTGTGTACCAAATTGGATCCTTGACTATAAGACATTCACACATGGGTTCCCCATAGGGAAGACAAGTTATTTAAAAAAAGATGGAAATTGCCAAATTTGTAACATAATAATGGCTAGCTGTTACAGTGTAACATGGCTACTGCCTTGTAAGGCTATCTGTCCTCACAGTCAGGCTTATAGCCATAACGCTCCAGGGCTAGCCCTGCAGAGGATGCTTTCATCACTATACCAATACATTTCTCTCTAGGTCAGCTTTGCCACTGACCTTTGATTATTGTCTATCTTCTGTGAGGTAGGTGTGTGTGTGTGTGTGTGTGTGTGTGTGTGTGTGTGTGTGTGTAAGATCCTATAAGAGGGGCAATTTCTCGTATGTAGGAAAGGGCAGAGTAACACAGTAGAGACTAAAGTTGGAGGTCACATATGGCCAGCAGAGGGAAGCTGACTATTCTGATAGGGTGGGGGCACTGTCCATCTGGCGATGGTTTATTGCACATCTGTAATGGAGCACCTGTGTGAGGGTAGCACCTGAGGATACCTCTCCACATAGCATTGGTCAGAGAGCTGCTGGTCCTACAAGATGAGTCGACATACAAGGCCTCAGAGTCTAAGTCCATATCAGGGCCCAGGAACTTTTCTGGGAGGAAGAAGAGAAAGGGGGCAATGCAGGTGGCCACTTGGCTGTGGGAGGCAACACCAGAGCTCTTTGTCCATGAAAACTGTATGTGGTTTCCAGCATGATTACTAGAAATCACAGAATCACAGTATTGATGTTGGAGGTCCCCTAATTTATCATCAATTGAAAGGTGGTGCAGCCAAACTGTGGTTGCACATTATCCAGACAGTGTCCAGAGTCAAGACTTTTAAAATCTCATTCCATTTGCCGTTGGTAGTCTTCCATTATTTTGTGATAGTATCTGATAGTACCTGCTATATCTGCAACTTTCAGAGTCAGATCAAGGCTCATGGTTGTGAAGGCTATGCCGTGGTTTTGATGTGGTTTGAGGATCGCTCCCAAAGGCGCATGTGCTAGAATCGGTCTCCTGCACAGCAGTGTTGAGGTGGTGATGACTTGGTGGGTCTAGAAGAAGAGATGGGGCTATATTTAGAGACCTGATGCTCCTGAATGAGAGTGGTCTCAAGGGAGTGGGCATCACTCAGGAGACTGGATTGATCCCAAGAGGGCAGATGCTTATAAAACAAATTCAGCTTTCTTACTTACTCTCTTTTTCTTTCTTTTTTTGTTTTAAATTTAATTTATTATTTTACATGTTGATCCCAGTTCCCTCTCCCTGCCTCCCTCCCTCTTACGCTCTCTGCCCCCTCACATGCACCCTGACCACCCTCCCTTCCCATCCCCCACCCCAATTCCACATGTAGGGCAATGCCATCCAGGTGGGGTCATGTAAATCTGTCAAGTCATTTGAGGTAGGGACTAGGACTTCTCTCCTGTCTCTAGGTTAAGACAGTATCCCTCCATGGGGGATGTGATCGCAAGGTTCTTTTGTGCACCAGGAATACATCCTGACTCCACTGTCTGAGGTCCCTTAGACTGCTCAGTCCTTCTGGCTGAGACCCATATTCAGGGGGCCTGAGTCAGTCCCATGCTGGATTCCCAGCTATCAGTCTGGGGGCCTGTTAGCTCCCCCTTGTTCAGGTAAGCTGTCTCTATGTGTTTCTCAACCTGGTCTTGTCCTCTCCCTCTGCATCTGGATTCTAGTTCGACTCAGTGTTTAGGTATGGGTGTTTGCTTCTGTTTCCAACAGGTATTGGATGAGGGCTCCGTGGATAAGTTAGTTGTTGATCTCACTATCCGGGAAGGGCATTTATGGTAGCCTTTCCATGGTTGCTCAAATTGTTAGTTGGCAGCAATCTTGTAGGTCTCTCGACCTTTCTTTAGGTTCAGTTTTCTCTTCAAACCAATGATGGCTCCCTCTTTTATGTTTTTTATGTCCGCTCTCTCTCTCCTATTCCTCCCCTGACTCAATCTTCCTAGTCACACGTACTTTCCTCTCCTCCCCCTCTCCTTCTCCTACTTCTCTCTCCATTCACTGCCCCCCCCACTTCCCCTGTGCTCTGGGGGACTTGTCCCTTCCCCTTTCTGTGAGGGACTTTATATGACTCTCTTAGAATACACCTTGTACCCTAGTTCCTCTGGTGGTGTGAATTATAGGCTGGTGATCCTTTGCTCTAGGTCTAAAATCCATATATGAGTGAGTACATACCATGTTCCTCTTTTTGTGACTGGGTTACCTCATTCAGGATGGTTTCTTCAAGTGCCATCACTTGCCTGCGAATTTCAAGATTCCATTATTTTTTTCTGCAGAGTAGTATTCCATTGTATAGATGTGCCACATCTTCTTTATCCATTCTTCAGTAGAGGGGCATCTAGTTTGCTTCCAGATTCTTGCTATTAAAAATAATGCTGCTATGAACATAGTTGAGCAGATGTCTTTGTTGCATTGATGTGGATCCTTTGGGTATATGCCTAAGAGGGGGATTGCCAGGTCCTGTGGTAAACTAATTCCCATTTTCCTGAGGAACCGCCATACTGATCTCAAAAATGGCTGTATGAGTTTGCACTCCCACCAGCAGTGGAGGAGTGTTCCCCTTTCTCCACATCCTCTCCTGCATGAGTTGTCATTGGTATTTCTAATTTTAGCCATTCTGGCAGGAGTAAGATGGTATCTCAAACTTGTTTTGATTTGCATTTCCCTGATAGCTAAGGATGTTGAGCACTTTCTTAAGTGTCTTTCAGCCTTTTTGATTTCCTCTATTGAGAATTCTTTCTTCAGTTCTATACCCCATTTTTTAACAGGGTTATTTGGTGTTTTGTAGACTAGTTTCTTGAGTTCTTTGTATATTTTGGAGATTAGCCCTTTGTTGGATGTAGGATTGGTGAAAATCTTTTCCCAGTCTATGGGCTGCCGTTTGGTCTTATCCACTGTGTCCTTTGCCTTACAGAAGCTTCTCAGTTTGAAGAGGTTTATTAATTGTTGATCTCAGTGTCTGTGCTCCTGGAGTTATGTTCAGGAAGCGGTGTCCTATACCAATTTGTTCAAGTACCTCCTACTTTCTCTTCTAAGAGGTTCAGTGTGGCTGGATTGATGTTGAGGTCTTTGATTCATTTGGACTTGAGTTTTGTGCATGGTGACAGACTTGGGTCTATCTGCAGTCTTCTACACACCATCATCCAATTGTGCCAAAACCATTTGTTGAAGACGCTGTCCTCGTCCCATTGTATTCTTTTAGCTGTTTTGTCGAAAATCAGGTGTTCATAGGTGTGTGGGTTAATATCAGGATTTTCAATTCGATTCCATTGATCTACCTGTCTATTTTTGTGCCAATATCAGGCTGTTTTCAGAACTATAGCTCTGTAGTAGAGCTTAAAGTCAGGGATGGTGATGCTTCCTGAAGTTCTTCTATTGTACAGGGTTGTTTTTGGCTATCCTGGGTCTTTTGTTTTTCCATATAAAGTTGATCATTATCCTTTCAAGGTCAGTGAATAATTGTGGTGGGATTTTAATGTTTATCAGCTGTAGGAGTTCCCTCATAGAGTTAATTGGGTCACTTATGTAAACTATCATATCATCTGCAAATAGAGAAAGTTTGACTTCTTCCTTTCCAATTTGGATCCCCTTGATCTCCTTTTGTTGTCTTTAGCTAGAACTTCAAGTATAATATTGAAGAGATATGGAGACAGATGGCAGCCTTGTCTTGTTCCTGATTTTAGAGGAATTGCCTTAAGCTTCTCTCCATTCAGTTTTATGTTGACTGTTGATTTGCTGTATGTTGCTTTTATTATGTTTAGGTATATTCCTGTTATCCCTGATCTCTCCAAGACCTTTATCGTGAAAGGGTGTTGAATTTTGTCAAAGGCTTTTTCAGCATCTAGGGACATGATCATATGGTTTTTCTTTTTCAGTTTGTTTATATGGTGGATCACGTTGATAGATTTTTTTTTTTTTTTTTTTTTTTTTTTGTATGTTAAACTATCCCTGCAATCCAGGGATGAAGCCTACTTGGTCATGGTGGATGATTTCTCTGATGTATTCTTGAATTCGGTTTGCCAGTATTTTATTGAGTATTTTTGCATCGATGTTCATCAGGGATATTGGTCTGTAGTTTTCTTTCTTAGTTGTGTCTTTGTGAGGCTTGGGTACCAAGGTTATTGTGGCCTCGTAAAAAGAGTTTGGCAATGAACCTTCTAATTCTATTGTGTGGAACAATTTGAGGAGTATTCGTATTAGTTCTTCCTTGAATGTCTGGTAGAATTCTGCACTGAAGCCATCTGGCCCTGGGCTTTTTTTGGTTGGAAGGCTTTCAATGACTGCTTCTATTTCATTGCGGGTACTAGGTCTATTTAAGTTGTTTGTTCTTGATTTAATTTTGGTAAGTGATAGTTATCCAGAGATTTGTCCATTTCCTTTGAATTTTCAAATTTTGTGGAATGCAGGTTTTCAAAGTATGACCTGAAAACTGTCAGTGGCTCAGCAGGAAACTATGAACAGCAAGGATGAAGATTGCTTGTTATTGCTTGTTCATGGTGGGAATAGGATGGAGGTTACTTGGGGACAGGTACTTCACAGGGTGTCTCTAAAGTTTTATACTCCAAAGTGGCTTTTAAGGAACGTTACCTCAACTAGGGCACTCAGACTGAGGACGGTCCGAGTCACCCCACCAAGCAACCTCCCCAGATGGCTAGATTCTAACTGTCCACACTAATACTTGGAGTAAAGGGACCTCTTCATTGTATCCGTAACTCTATGTCTCTTAGCTTCTTTGGGGATTGAGTTACAGCGTGCTTTTTAACTTTACGGGACCTTTTGGTATATAAAAAGTTTGCATTTTGGTCAGGCAGTGTAAGCTTCTCACGTCTGTAACCCCACACCCAGGTGGTGGATGTGAGACGGTCCAGGAGGATGGAGAGTTCTAGGCAAACCTGGGCAATGAGACTCCCATCTTATATTTAAAAAAATGGGGACCTAAGGAGAAATTCCATGCTGTGTGTGGCATCTAGCAAAATAAATTTGGACTCCAAACACTTGGGAATTCAAATTTTACTTGGCTTCACCAGTGGTTTGTGTTGACTGCCCTCCGGAGGTCTCCGGAGCTTTAAAGGGAGGGCATGTCTAGCTAGCAGCGCATGTGCTGGGGTGACAGTGGCTCTGGGTGGGGTGATGTCACACTTTGCTCCACACCAATGCACTCTTGTGTCACTTTCTATTGAAAATCAGCGAATTTGGCTCTGTTTTCCAGGTTGTTGTTCATGTGAGCAATCAGAAATTCTTGTCCCCACACAAGTTCCTTGTTCATTCCATAACAGTTCTAAAGGCATACCTTTGTATAAAAACACACTATATATAAACAAGTCTTCTGATGTTATGATACCCAGTAAACAAAAGTGTGCTTCCTTTATAAGATAAAAAGATGGGGGGGGCACAGATTAGGGCTTCTGTCAGGAGTTATGCATAGCCCTGCTTTGGTGCCACTGTTGTAATTTGTCTGTAATTTTCCTTTTGGCTTTTTCCATTTGAGGAATGATAATGTGGGGGGGGCCTGTCTTCACTCGCTGGGAAAACATCTCTAGCTTTGTTCCACATACACCACTTGACCTCACCTGCAGTGCATCTAGGATCCCCATGTTCTGTCTTGACCTTTTATCCTGCTGCATGCATTGATTCTAATCTTTATTACCCAAGTTGGTTTCTCCTTTATAACTCCCAGGGAAGCTCTACTCCATTCTCTAACTCTTGCTTCTACAAGAGTGCCTTCGCTCAGTATTCTACCTGGGAGCATGGAATGATGACGTGTCCTTGCAGAAAGTCTTTGTTTTTCACCTGTAGCCTCTACTGTCCCTGTGAGTCTAGTCGCTGGCACGCTGACTGACTTCCATATATGGGTTGCTTCTGCCAGGGTTGCAGAGTTTGGCTTAGTAATTCTAATGATTTGCTAAGGTTTCTAAAACACAGAAGAGTTCGATGTCCTTATAACTTGTATATGTTTCTGAAAAATCCTGTGTATATTATCACCTTTAGGTAATACTTAGGCTTATATAGTTCTTTCATTATTTTCATAGTACCAGGGCCTGAGCCCAGGGCCTCACACATTAGGCAAGAGCTTTGCAGCACCCAACGACACCCGCCTGCAGCCTCCAGCCCTCATTTTATCTTTTGGTTTGAGACGGTCTAAGTTGCTCAGACTGACCTTAACGCACTTGGTAGACTAGGCTGAACTTGCAGAGTGGCAGAGGTCATAAGCCTGCCCCGCCAGGCTTGACTCCTTGGTTTGTTTCTAACTTGGTTTGCAGAAGGAAGGCCCACACAGCTTTACGTGTTTGTCTGTGGGCCTCTTGCCCCAAGTGGCACTTGTGCCCACTGATGGCCATAAAAGGAAGTGTCAGAACGTGGAACAGGGGGACTCCAGAGTGCAGCATAATTTATAGGGCTTCTTCTGGGACCCAGAGTGCTACAGCCAAGACTAGTGTTCACATACCTTCAGCAAGATTAACTGTTAACCTTGGTACCTGAGCCTCCTGCCCCACTATAACTTCCCTTACAAAGCTGGCTCTCAGCTCTAGAGCTGCTGTGTGTGTTCTTGGGTGGGGCCACCAGGCTCACCCTTGCATCACCTTAATGTCAGAGCTGACACTTTCCCAAGGAAGGAATGTAACAGAACTGCTGTGTCCTGAGGATGCTGCCCATAAGAGGACCTGTAAATGGAACATGCCCACGAGGTCTCCAGCAGAAAACACCAGCATGTTGGCTGACTTGAAACTTCCCATCATCTTCGGAACAAGACCATTCCCTTTCTTGCTGGGCTGTGGCATTTGTATCTGTTGGTCTGTTTCTCCTTGGTCTCCATCCTCTTCCCCACTGCCATCTTGCAATGGCTCAGTCCTGCTTATCCTCATCATCAGGCCATGAGTCTGTAGTGGAGCTAGGTAAGGACTTGTCCACTGACAGCTTCAAGGGCAGGGGCTCTTTGTTTTGCTTTAACATAACTTCTTTATTGAATATTTGGGAATTTCACATCATGTACCTCCCACCTCCCAGTCCCTTCATATCCTTCCCCCACTTTGCAGTGGTTCCCCAAGTGAAAATTTAAATAAAAATCAAACCAAAACAAAGAAAAACAAACAACAACATCTCTTTGCTCCTCCATCTTTCTCCCTCTCTCTAACACCTCTTCATGGCATTGGGAGCCAAGGAGTACCACACAGCATACCCTTTTGTCCAATCATTGATTTGCTTGCAAATTCATTGCAACGAGTCACTGGTTTGGCTCAAGGCCTCTGCTTTCTGGTACACCATCATCACTGGATCCTCACTGAAACTCCTCTTAGATCTCTTGCAGCCGCACTGAATCATGGAGATCCTGCAGTTATCGGTCCACAGGACCAGCCCCCTCACAAGCTCCAGCAGGTCCTAGACAGGGTAGATGTTAGGGTGGACCAACCCAAGGAATAGCTGTAGGCCTGGGTGGTAATTGAACTGGCCAGTCCAGGCCACTGAGGCTGCCCCACTCAGGCAAGGGGCTCCCATACCCATGCCATCAGGATCAGCTCTCCCCTACCCATGGGGAGGGGTGGGGCCATCACTCCCATGTGCAGGGGAACCAGCTCTCTTGCTGCAGCATCCAGTGAGGGGCAGAGCCAGCTATATCAGGGCCAGCAAAGGGCAGGGCTGGGTCAGCATAGAAGGGCAAGCACTCTTATGGCATTATCATCATCTGTGTCCTACATGACCATGGTCATCTACAGTATCTGAGCATTGTCACTAAAGGCTGCATTCAGATATGAGGCAAAGCAGTCTACAACTCCTGTCTTCACTCCTCAAACAGGAAAAATTCCTCAAGTTACAAAAATCCCCATTATGTGAGTCTTAGTTGGAGGTACCTCCTGAAGCTGAAGGAAACAGGTATCTCCTTTCTATGTGGACCTGTGACCCCAAGACAGTGTATCACAAAAGCATGGACATACATATGTATGCACACACATAACACTCTGAATCTCCCTCAGGACCAGCTGGGAAGTGTTTTCCATGGAGGCGCTGGTACCTACCTGCTCACTGGGAGCAGAGGACAGACCTGAGGGAATGCTAAGGGCACAGACAGTCAGAACTGAGTGTCCTACTGCCTTTCTAGCTTACTCCACCCTAGTTCTCCAGCCTTCTCTTCGACTTCTTGACTTCCTCTCTTGACTTCTACCAAGTTCCATTTTTGGTTTTGGTGGGTGACTGTGAGCAGAGACTCTTTATAATTCACTAACTAACCCAGCCTGGACTCCCATGATGACCAACTCTAAAAGCTCTGATCTTCATTCTGCTTTGTTGGTACCCCTGAGTTTCTAAAAGGGTCTCCCAGAATTCATCTCAATGACAGCAATGTGTATGTATGAATGTGTGTCTACAGTACATAACACAGCGCAGGCAGATAAAGATATTTTAATTATAACAGCATGGATAACAAGAGCAACTCTGATGCAGCTCTGCCACTGTGAGCAACCGGGTTCTCTAGCACTACCACAGTCCACTCCGTCTGTGACCAGCAATCTGAGAAGCCTTAGGCCCGTTGCTTAGCACTGGAAGACCAGTTGAAGATGGCCACTTACTCGCCTTTGTCTTTCTGAGTTAGACAACGAAACACAAGACAATAGAGAATGCTGGCTCACTGTGATCGTACAGGAGTCACCTTACCAGCTCATTTCCCAAAGTTGACAACGTGTTTGGTAAGGAGTTTGCATGCACACAGAGCAAGAGCATCTCTTACTGGCAGAGTCTAGTTCAGCTGAACTTTGAAGCAATATGACCTCAGAATGCTTGTTCCATTGCTTCTGGCTTCAATCCCAGCAATGCTCACGCCGTCACTTTTCACGTGGGTAAATCCACTGCAAAGCAGAAGGACATGCCAGGCATTAACTTGGGATAAAAGCAAGTGCTTACATAGAAAAGCTTTCACATGAGAACGGAGCCCAGCCTCACCTTCACGACCCTCTCCAGCCCACTGCCACCCACCCGTGTCCTCTGGGCTTCGATGGGAAATGCTAACCCATTCTTCAGTGGGTGGACTGTGTCAGGTCCCTCCTGGCAGTGCTGCCAGAATCTCAATGATTCTAATGTGCTGAGAAACACAAGGGGCAGTGGCCCAGATGTGCCTTCATTATACTAAGTGCATCTCTACCAGAATTTACAAGGAACCCATGGTGGTCAAAGGTGGTGTGCCCACAAGAGCTCCCAGGACTGACTGTTTTTCACAAGGCCTTTTCAAGGTCTAACCCTGGTTTGGCCACATGTTCTCTGTGGATTATGCACAAAACATCTAAATCTCTCAGCCATTTCATTTGCAAAGCGTGGGTAATGCTAACACAGGCTGGCTTTGCACAGTGTAGGAGACAGCATACAGCGCACAGTGAGAGCTGGAAATCAGCTTTGTGGCTTTTTGTTTTGGTAGCAGAAAAAGAAACATGATGTTCACAGTGGCTCATCCTGAGACCCAGTTAATGAGGCTGGACTTACACGGACTCTCTCCAATATTTCCTTTAGAATCATTCCTTTGAACAGATGTGATGTGCACATCTGGTCTCAGCTATTCAGGAGAAGGAGGTGGGAGGACCACTTGACACAGGAAGTTCAAGGCCAGCCTGGGCAACACAACAAGACTTGTTCCAAAAGAAAGAAAACCAACTGCTTTACCACTTTACGGACACAGGGCAGGAGAACAGACATTTACCTGGCCCATCTGTGAGATCCTCCAAGCAGATGATAACAGCTCTTGAGGACAGGGCACGTATTCTTCTTATCCCACAAATAGACACGCAAGGACAGGTCCAAGGAAGAGGTGATGACATGGTTAGGGTCCTTGAAATGAAGTCAAATGAGGCATGGCTGTGGATTCCCAAGAGTGGAAAGCATGTCTTGGGCAGGAGGTGCTACACTCACCACCCACATGGACGTGATGGGCCTCTGGTGGTCCTGGAAGGCCACCAGCTGCAGGCCGTGTATGTTGAAGAGCACCAGCTCTGACATGGAGGCCAGCAGGATCACGTGGGAGCCGTGGCCCTGCATGAGGTGAGGAGTCATAGTGCCCGGCAGGGGGAAGCTGGCCAGCTGTTGTGCTTGGGAGAATAAAAACACACAGGTTGCTTTTCAGGCCGGGATAAGTGCCTCACCCAGGGATGCAGTCTGCTGAACTGCATGGCTTTGCAGTTAGAAGAGCTCTGCTCCCGAGCCAATTGTTCAGACCCCAAATCCCAGTCCAGTAGCAGCAAAATGCTGGGGTGCTGCCACCCACACAGGAGGGGACCATGGGCACGGAATTTACATCTGAAGCCCGGGACTACACAGGGAGCAGCAAGTCGTAAGCACCCACCACTCGGTACATGAAATCACGCAGTAAAGTTTCCAGGATACTCAGTTCCTATGTCCTCGAAAGGGAGGAGAAAATGTCCTAGAGGAACCATGAGGAGCCTGTCCTAAAGCACCAAACTGCAGGCTGTGGCCAGCACGGGGACCTTACCCTGGATGCTCACTCTGTCCCTGGACTCGCTGGCCTTTAAAATGAAGGTAGTGATGACCAGGTGCACGCCACTCTCATCTTTATGCATCACCATCAGCCTGGCTGCCTCGGCGGGAGCCCAACAGGCTTTGGAACTCAGCCTGACAGGGAGGGTGGTGGAGACAGGAAAGCTGTCTTCTAACGGGTGGAGCAAGGGCTGAGTGAAGAACACCTGGGGAAGCACCCCACACGGTCACAGAGTGGCGAGGGACCCAGAGCTCCCAAAGCCCTCCAGCCCTGGCTGACTTCAGCCTCTGGCAGGACTGTCTTCAGCAGCTGGCTCCCCACATACCCACACCCTCTACACTGGGCCTTACAGGGCAGTCCAAGTCATTTTAATGTCCCCTTTCTGGACTGTGGGCTGCAGCATCCCATGTCCTCGTACCTAACTGACTGCTATTCTCTAATGAGTTGCTTCCATGGCTACCAGGTCTTTTGCCGTGCCCCATTAGCTCTTACTTCTGTGGTCTCGCTTTCAGTTTAGATCTGGCATTCGGTAAGGGTCACGCCTCTGGCAAACGACTAGACATCTCTGTGCCTATGAGCCAGGGCGCAGTCAGAACTTTGTGACTAGCAGGGCATCCTTCCTGACCACAGTGCCAGAGGCACAGCAGACCTCCCCCCCCTCCCCGCAAACACACACACACACACACACTCTCTCTCTCTCATCCTGTGCTCTCCTCCCCCCCCCCCCGCAAACACACACACACACACACACACACTCTCTCTCTCTCATCGTGTGCTCTCCTCCCCCCGCCCCCCCTCCCCCCCGCACTGGGCCTCACTGATCCACTGTCTTCACACCATCCTCAGCACCCCAGCCAGCTCTTTAGGAGCATCCTGGTGGAGATGCCCAAGCCCAAACTTGTCCAGAGCTGACTTTTCCCTCCCCAGCAGAGAGCTGGTCCTGCCAGATCATAGCACAGAGCAGAGACAGGCAGGGGCTGGGCTTCCAGGAAGAGAGGCACACTCCTGCCTGGTCACAGGGCTTGGACCTCTGATGGTGGTCGAAGAACCTGTGGCTTGCAGTCTCAGGGTCCAGGCTCTTTAGCCACATCCTGTGGGTGTTGGTGGGGTTTTTTTTTTTTTTTTTTTTTTTTTTTTTTAATTCTTTTAATCTTTGTGGGGCCTGCCACCCAGCTCCCCAAATAAGCCATGGAGGCTTATTCTTACTTGTGAATGCCTGGCCATAGCTTGGCTTGTTTCTTGCTAGCTTTTCTTAACTTAAATTGTCCCATCTACCTTTTGCCTCTGAGTTTCTATCTTTCTCTATTTCTGTATACCTTTCTTTCCTTCTTATTCCATGTCTGGCTGTGTGGCTGGCCCCTTCTTTTCTGGCTCCTTGAACTCCTCTCTTGCCAGATGTCTCCTCCTTTTTATTCTCTGTCTGCTGGCTCTGCCTATACTTTCTCCTGTCTTGCTATTGGCCGGTCAGCTCTTTATTAGACAAAGTAACACAGCTTCACAGAGTTAAACAAATGCAATGTAAAAGAATCTTTGCAACACTAAACCAGTGTTCCACAGCATAAGCAAATGTTTATACTCCACAGCAACCTCCCACTGCATTAGGCTTACCAGGGACAGTGTTCCCCAGGCACTGACCTTTAGGCCTAAGTCTGACCCTTTTGCCAACACAGACACCCACTTTTGGTCAGGTGAGCACGCGAGGCTCACAGAGGTGCGAGGAAATGTGGCCACTTTGGAGATCACTTGCAGCTGAGGCACTGTCAGAGTATAGAGGTTCCCGTCAGCACAGGCTACCTGGAACGGAAAGCAAGTAACAATAGCAATTACCACAGTCTTCTGAAGGAGCTGTGCCCTGCCCTTGCCCTGCCAAAGGGTGGGCACAGCCCACAGCAATGTAAGTCTTCAAGCAGAGCCCTAGGCCCCTGCAGGAGCTTGGCATGTGACCCTCCAGTGCCCTTCCAGTCAATGACAGAGTCAGCCTGCCTATGTGTTAGACATTTACGATTCTTCTCACACTGACGGCAATTTAAAAGGTCAAAAGAAAATGTGTACTGGGTTGGGAAGATCTGCCAGGGGTGCAAATGTCACTACAGTTATTGCTACACTGAGTGTTCCTGCCTTGACACTACACGCATGCAGGCATACATTCAGGGGATGCCTAAAAATAGAATTAATAGGTCAAAGTTAGCATATAAAAAATGTTTCACAAAAACAACCAGCAAACTCTGGAAACTAATTTCAAGCACATTCCCACCTAATGTAGAAAAATAAACATTTCAAGACTTTTGGGTAAGGTCCCATACAGACTGGGCCTCCTGCCTGTGACCTGGTGAAGGGTGAGAATCAGAACAGTTAGATGCCATTCCAAACTCACAAAGGTAGTGATAACAGCTGAGAGCATGGAGGAAGAGCAACAGCTGGGCACCGGAAAGACAACCAGCTCCAAGCACGGCTCTGTGCGTGCGTGCGTGTGTGTAAGCTAAAGCCTTATTGAAAGTAAGCCAGTCCTTGTATGGTGACCTTTCTTATTCTCAAGACAAGCCCGCAACCCTCACATCCAGCTGCAGGTGTGGGTGACAGCGTGATTTCCCCAGTCAATGCTCTAAAAGACTCATCATGTCACTGTATGATGCAGGGGGCATTATCCAGGAACTGTGGTTTGAGGGAAACTTCCGGAGAGGAAACCCAAGTCAGGGAGCCTGCATTTAACCGCTGCAACCCCAGGGTGAGAGCCCTTGAAGGCAGCTGTAGAGGCAACAGGAAGGACAGACACCGTCAAGCTGAAAAACAGGAGCATCAGGAATGGAATCCCAGTGAAGGTTGACAGTCCCACCCTTGATGGTCAGGAGTCAAGTTCCCCATAAAAACCTGGTAAGAATGGATGAGTGAAGAAAGACTTCAGCACACAGGGAAGCAAGCCTGTGTGGCTATAAAACCACAAGAACACAGAGCAGGTTCCCACCACAGGAGAGGAATGCCAGAAAGCAGGGTCTGCCGTGAAGAGGGATCCAGAATCCTCCCACCACAGTGGCTTAGACAAAGAGGTGGTTAGGCCCTGCGGGGCTCCCCAGAGTGGGATCACTCACCATCAAGAAGGGGCCCTCTGGGTGGCCACAGGCCTCCATGGATGAGCAGGAGGTCCGCAGGAAGAAGGAGGCCCACTTGGACCCTGTATCCGCTTTCCAACTGATGATCAAACCCTGTGTGTCCACTGTGACAACCAGCTGCAGCAGAGGGTAGGCCACCAGAGTCACCAGGGGAGCAGGCTGCACAGGGCTGGACCAGATCTCTGTGCCCTGGCAACGACAAAATCAACGTAACTGACTGGCCTAGGGGCCCGTTTATTTCATAGCTACACATTATTTTCATGAGTCAGCACACTCTAGCAGGTTGCACGGCACACTCTAGCAGGCTGCACGGCACACAGGAACACAGGTAAAAATCCCCGGTGCTGTGAGAGGGAGTTTCTAGATTAGGTTAACCGAGCTGATACCATTTGATGAGCTGGGGTCCTGGGCTGCTCTCGGGGATCTGAGACCCTCTTCTGACCCCTGTGACCTCACAGACACGCAGCAAACCATCACAAAATGCATAGGGGATCCAGTATCTGGGTATGAAAGAAGGGGAATTATGAAAACAAGCAAAATAAGCCAGGCATGGTATCTCAGGCCTACAATCCCAATGTCAGGGAGGAAGGGGCAGGAAGATTGCTGTAAGTTCGAGGCCGGCAAAATCCAACCTGGTATCAAAAAGTTAAAGAAAAAGGCAGGAGAAAAGCCAAACTGTTAACAGCTAATTTGAAGGATTAGGGAAAGGGATAGAGACTGTTTGTTAATTTGAACTGACTAGGTTTTTATTGTTATTTAAAGTGACATTAGGCCCCCATGATAAACCAGGAATTGAACCCCAAGCCTCATATATGCCAGGTAAATGCTGTCCACTGAGCTAAAGTCCCATTTTTGTTTTAGGAGTTTTAAGGCACAAAAACACACAAAGAAGCCAGCTGTGGGTCACAAACCCTCAGTCTCCTCCAAAGAGCACATGCAAATACTGTGCTACTGGGAAGCAAGTTTCGATGCAACACAGCACCAGTGAGTCTTTAAGGAAGGAATTACAGCTGAAGATCTGCTCATGGATAGCACTAAGGCTGCGAAGCCAGGCCAGATGGTGGGAAGGGCTACTGGCAGCCTGAGGTGTCCCATGCTGGGAAAAATGGAGTGCTAATTCAAGGTCTGCTACACCATGGCCTGCCTGCAGCCACACGGGCTGCTGAGTATTTTTGTATTTGGTTTTAAAACAGACTATTTAATGAAATCATGCATTATTAGAGAATGCTATTCTCTCCTGTTTATACACTGTCTGTAGCTCCTTTGGGGTCACAGCAGCAGAGTTAAGTAGTTAGTTATGACAGAGATTCTGGCCTAAGAGGAGTAAAATATTTATGGTCTAGTTGTGGCCCAAACAGCAAGGCACTCCATGTGTGTACGTGTGTGTGTGCACATCCATGAGGCAGAAGGAGCAGCCTGCCAGTTCTAGGCTAGCTTGGGTTACAGAGTGAGATCCTGTCTCAAAGCAAACAAACAAACAAACAAACAAAAACCACTTTAAAAGTCTTCTGTTTTTACATCTGCACCAGCCTAACAAAGTTTAAAATTCTAGGGCAGCTGTCCAGTTTGATGTTCACACTTGGGGATGACCAAAAGCTGTCATCTTGCAAAACTGCCTGGTTGGGCAGCGTGAGTTCCAGCATGGAGGCTCATGACTAAGCGGCTTGCAGTAAATGTGAGAAATGGTAAAACAGCTGTCATTCCAGGCACAGGGTATAACAACCCCCACCACCACTGGCAAAGTTTGGTCCAAGAGGAAGCTGACCATGTGTCACGTGAGATAGGTTACATTCAAATTTCATAAGCCCCTCCTCCACCCATGTTTGCTATTAGAATGTCCTCCTGGTGACAGCTGATGGCAGAGCTCACATTTCTCATCTTCAAACTGGGGCTCCTACTCTGCATTAAGATGATCAAATCAAAGACATAGTAGGGACCCTTCCCTCCCCAGGGGACAGGTCACCTGATGAAGATCCCAGGCACGCACGGTACAGTCTGAAGACACAGTGCAAACCACAGACCTTGCCATTTCATCAAAGCGGTACTCGTGGGGTGAGATGTAGGCCAGCTGATCTATCTTCCCTGGAAGACAGCACACGCACAGATAGACTCAGATATGGTACACAACTGTTCCTCTTCTCCAGTTTCAGGACACAATGAGTGCTTGCTTAGGGTACACGAAAGAGACGGGAGTAATTCATACCCAGGCAGCCAAAGGGTGAGCTTTCCCTAGAGCAGAACCCAGTTATAACCAGAGGCCTGGCTTGTCCTATTTGAGTTTTTCAGTCCACTCTGAAAAGGAGGTGACACCCATTCCTTCCTCCCATGACACAGCACAGATAACACAGCATCCAGCAAGACCCACATTAGCTGAGATGCCAAGACTCCCTGAGATTTGACCAGAAGAGGGGTGGGCAGTGGAGCATGGCTACTACACTCATACCTTCGTGCCCAGAAATAGCTTTGCTGATGAAGTCCCGTGGCCTCCCAGCTTCCACGCGGAACTCCAGTTCAGACCGGCAGAAATAGTACTGCCTCCATGTCTGCGTGCCCAGGACCACTGGGAAGGAATTGCAGGAGGCCCATCGTCTCAGACACAGCTGCCTGAAAAACAGAGGCAAGCTTAGGCAGGATACAGCAGTCTGGTTTCTGAAGCCAGGTGATGTAGCTCTGAATTCTGGCCTTACCTCTTTCTGGCTTTGAAACCCTGGATAACTCACTGTCCCTAATGAGTCCTCAACTTTCTCCTGTGTCAAACAGGGCGGGGCTAATGAATGGTGACATGTCAACCACGCTGTACTTTTTATGTGACAAACTGCCTTCAGAAAGGTAGCCCTCGGGAGAAGGTACTCACCATCAACCTACACCTGGGGACACAGAGCCTAAATAGACAGCTGGCATTCAGGAACCTGCTTTTGTAAGTCTCCAACTGTTTGTGTCACACTGTCCATTTGCCCATTCAGTTCCTTGGCACGTTTTGTTACCTGTTGCCAGGGACATATACAGGGCCATATCTCCTCCTTAGGCTCATCTATTTATCATTAGATAACATACTAATTTACATGTCTGATCTCAGTCTACTCTGCCTGATGTTATCGGTCATTCAGCTTTTTTCATCGCTGTTTGCATGTATATCTTCTTCCACATTCTTACTGTCAACATATCTATGTCTTTTAATCCAAAGTGTGTCTCAGAGCCGGGGACACAACTCAATTGTAGAGTGCTTGCCAAGCATGCACACTGGGGCTTAGTGGATTTGATCTCCAAATCCTGTAACAAAAACAAAGCAAGCTAAGTATATCTCATGTGTATAGCATTAAGTTGGACTATTTTTTTCCTTTGTCAATTTTATCTATCTCTGCCTTTTCATTAGGTTGTGTAATCATATCTTTGTTATTTTAATGCTTTCTTGTCTTACCCCCCTCATTTAACTACTATCATATTTTGTGTTAAGTACGGTCATACGTGCCGTTTCAATTTCTTTGTCATTTCCTCCACCATATTTTTTAGTTACTTGTTAGTGGTTGACTCAAAGATCATAACTTAAGAGTTTGATACATCAGCAGCTGCAACAGTCAGTTCATCCATTCAGACAATTTCTTGGAGTCACATACTGGGCAAGACCTACCTTTACCTAAATTACCTATGACTACTTACAAGTCAGTTCTCCAAAGAGTAGATAGAAGAATGGATCCCAATGGAGGTCTGCTTCAAAACTGACTGGGATTGTTTTTCTAATCAATATTAGTTATAAAGCTACTACAGAGCAACCAACAGAACAGTGCTCTATGATGCTGAAAATGGAGTATGATAAGATAACCTTGAAATAACCAGGAATTCCAGGGTGCCACTGTCATCCTACATAAGAGCAAAGACTCCCTCCCAGCTGTGAGGAAGCTTCACACTTGAACAGTTGTTCTCCATTAAGAGTGAAAATCTAACGCCTACCTGTTAAGGGCCCTACATTCAGCCAGAGGTAGGAGAGGGCTGTTAGTTTTATCTTAGTATAAAACAAAAGACAACAGGTTCCACAGAGGAATAAATTAGAGGGGCTTTAAAATTTAATGTTTTAAATATTTCTGTTTTCAATAGTGATTCTTTTCATTTTATACAATCTTAGCTTCTTATGCTGTTGTACTGTTAGAAGTAGTCTGAGTTGGGCATGTTGGCACATGCTTCCAATTCCAGCACCCGTGCTCTTCCTTCACTTACCTCCACAGTTCCCTGGTCATTGATACCTCATTCCAGACCTAGAATAAGGACACAGAAAGACAGTACCTGGTCAGTCAATATGTATTAAGCGCCTAGCTTGCCAAAGCCCACGGAGGGGACAAAGAACAAAACCAACCCAGTTTCTGCATTCAACATGGCTCAACCTGGTGCATTAAAAACAACAGATAATTAAAACCCACCAAATGATGAAAAGGAAGAGACTCAATGGGGATTGATGAGTCAGGGCCTAGGGGCTCAGAGAAACAATAACTAATCAAGTAGTGGACAGTTGTTCTAGAGCAGTGTAAGGAAACACACTAGGTGTACAAATGACTACTCATAATTATGAAAAGGACAGTTTAGTAATTTGCCTCAGTTAGAGCATGAGGCTTTGGTTGAAGAACGAGGAAAAGGAGCTGACTGGGTGGCTTCTGCTACTCCTAAACGTCTCCATGTAAAAATACTGACAGCTACTTGAACATTTTCAATGGGGGAGAGTACTGAGGCCAAGCTGTGTTTAAGTAAGATCTCGCTGCTTGCTGTGAACTGGAAATGACTTCAGATGTCTTAGGGATGTCACATGGTCCAATGACAACAGTCTTCCAGGGCAGATACTACGCTCTCACGTCTCTCTGCAGAGGTATCTGCAAGATGCCTAGGATGCCTGAGTGTGCTGTTGCATGACTGTAATCAGAGCACTTGGGAGGTGGAAGCAGGGTGATGAGGGGTTTAAAGTCATCCTCGGCTGCATAGCTAGCTCAAGGCCAGCCTGAATTGAGACTCTAACTCAAAAAAATTAAAAAAGAAAAAAAGAAGTCTTTTCATCCAGTAATGATGTAATTTTGCAAAATCAAAGCAAGCAAAGATCTAAGCATGTTCCCATTGAAAGCCAACTGGGATGTCAGTTCTCAAATAGAAAATGTAACGTGTGGTGTGCTTTACCAAACAAATGCTAGCCATCTTCAAGATTACTGACCTTATTTATTTAACTTACAAGTACATTGTAACCACGAAAAGTTGGCAATACCAAAGGGCAGAAGGAACTTCTCTTTCAACTCTGTCTCTAAACTGTGCCAGCCTACTATGGAGAAACAGCTGGGGACTCAAGCCCTGCATGTGACTCCCCATCACCTCAGAGATGTCACCTTGTGATACTCGGTTTCTTGACCATAAACACGGGAGTGAAACTCAGTAGTTTCCTAGACTTACTTAAAACTGTCCTCGCAGACTCGGACCTGTGTGCTCTCTGGGCTGAGAAGTGCCTGGGGAAGGTGAGGGCCTCGTCTTCCCTCCCCACCAGGACCTCGTGCTGGTAACTGGGCACTTTTGCTTATATTCTGCTTCTAAATTTAGCACTGGACCACACTGGTTCCATATAGGAAACCAAATTTGCCCAGGTGTTCCCAAACTCTGCCAGGTCCTTAGCCACCTACAGTACACCCTACTTCTGTCATTTTTAGAGGGACCTGGGGCATGGGATAGAAATTGGGACAAGACTTTAATAAAATGCCTTTTTACTTAAAAAAAATAAATAAATAAGAGGCAAAAGTGGCCTTCTGTGTAATGTGTTACATTAACTAACCCATTCCTTTTCAGAGGAAGAGATCATTTACTCATTCATTAGGTGATTGTGGTAAAATCCCACAAGGCAGGAATAAGGCCACTACCACAATTTTTGAGCCAAATTTAAAGCAAGCTTTATCAAATACTGGCCAGGATGATGGACACTGGCCAGGACCATACCTGGAATTCCCAGAGAATGGCACTGGATTACAATAGACAGGAGCTTCTAAAGCCAGGCCCCACAAGGCTACGCACTTCCCTCCTGTGTCCAATAAGGGGCAAGCATACATCCTAACATACTTCCTGCCCACGTGTGATCAAACACATCCTGTGAAGCTGGGTCAACCAACCTTGTTTACGGCATTGAAAACACGTGACTTGTTATCTCACATGAACATCAGCCCCCAGCACTTCAGGAAGTTACCTGTCCTTGGGCAAAAGTGGAGCTTACAGGTTAGAGGCAGTTCTGTCTATAGAGATCTAAGCACGGTAATTTAAGCTTAAAACATAACTTTAGCCATCGCAACTGATAAACCAAGATGTCAAACAGCTGTCGTAGGCTGACAGTCATGGCCTCTATTTTCTCTCCAGAGCGTGGTAGGGACAAAGTGTAGAAGACAACACATTTACATAAGACAACACATTTACAAACAGTGGCCATATGAGGTAAGTTCTCAGGCTCACAACGTTTTGGCAACAGATAGGAACAAGATGCAGTCCCCAAGAAGTGTTACAGTGTAGCAATGGAAAGAAGTGGTTAGAGACACGGTCACACTACAGCAGGTTTAAAAGCCAACAGTGGCAGACAGGCTGGTCCAGTGCATGGCTAGCAAGGTCCTTGGTGTATTCCCCAGAACTACAAAAGAAAAAAATTAGGTGACCCCTATCCATACACTCAGGTCTAGGACCTTCAGCCTCACTGCCAGATGTCAACTCTGGGTCCTTTGATGAAGTCTGACGCAAAGCTGACAACATCTGAATGAACAGTATTGGTATCTTTCTGTAGGTAAACTGAACTGGGTTGAAATCGCGTATCTAAGTGCTTTGTTCAGGCAAGAATTTGTCTAACCTTATGAACACTAATTAACGTAAGGAAGACACTAAAATTCAAGGCATGCACTGGGTACTTGGGATAAGCACTGAAGATAGTTTAGCATCTTTTCTGTCACAGTTCAATACCTTACACTAATACTGATTTTTGTCTTTTGTATTGAGTCCCTGAGAGGAAGCGCACAGCAGGGCATAGATAGAGCACATGACAAGCAGGACAGGGGCGCGGTCAAGAAGGCAAGGGGTAAGTGGTGAAGAGGCGCCACCCCAGGCCACCGGACAAGGGAGGGAGCCCATGGCAAAGCCAATCCCTGGAGGGGACACCCGGGAGCGCGGCGGTGGGGCGACTCCGCCAAACCTCACCTTGTTCACCTGCGCAGCGCGCAGCAGGTCCCGGGCCTCCAGGAAGGAGAAGACGTGCAGCAGCTCGTGCGGACCAAGCTGTGCCGCCATCCTGCTCGCCACGCCCCAGCCCAGCAGCCTCTCTTCCGCCAGGGCTAGACAATCCCGCCCACGTGCGGAATTTGTGCTTGTTACTTCCGCTCCCGGGCTCGCCTTTCCCTGATCCTGCCCTAGCCCAGGCAACACTTGGCTTTTGGATACCACTGGTCTTGACCTTGGGTTTCTCTGCCTCTTCCCCTAAAATAAGCTTTTGTCCTTGTCCGGTCCTTACTTCAGCCTCCTCCGTGTATGCGATTCTGTATTGTTTTTATTACCATCCATGCCAGCACATGTGCATTCGGTCTTTTCCAGAAAAAGGTAGGACAAAGAGGAGGAAGCATGCATCTTCTATTATAATCAGTTGCTTTCTCTGCTATTTACCACAACTTATAGCTGCTGTTAAAACCACTCACAAGCCCTGTGAGGTTGGCACACACCTTTAATACCAGCACTTGGGAGGCAGAGGCAAGGCAGATCTCTTGAGCCTGGTGTACAGAGCTAGTTTCAGGACAGCCAAGCTGCACAGAGAAATGCTGTCTCACAAAACCACACACACACACACACACACACACACACACACACACACACACACACACACACCCATGCACACACGCACGCACATATGCAGGCACACATATACACCACCACCAGCAGCACCACCACAAAGCTTAGAAACAAATAAATTTAGCCTTAGAGGAGCGAAAATATTGAGTACTGTGTGTCTATAACGAATTCTTTTCTACTCCTCTAGGGATGGAGGGACAGCTGGAGCTGCCGAACCATTGCCAGGGCAACAACAAGTCCATACTCCCATCCTTGGCTATCGACAACCATTACTGCCACTGATGTGCAGGTGAAGACATTTCCCCAGGGAGTGTGAGAGCCAAAGTTACACTTTAAGTTTCAATTACTATGCCTAGGAGGTCCATGAAAGAAAAATGCCTCTGATCTGCAAGTCCCTTGCCCAAGGACAGAGAGTTCCTGAAATGCTGGAAGCTGTTGTTTACGGGAGACAACAAGCTGCATGTTTTTACTCTTCTAAACAAGTTTGTTTGACCCATCTACATCAGATGTGCTTGATCACATGTGGGCAGGAGGTAGGTAGGCAGGAAATATGTCAGGATGTATGCTTGCCCCTGATTGTAAATGCAATGAATTATAGATTTTCCTTCTTAAGCTGCTGCAAACTGTGATTCTGGGCCATTTCCCCGAACCTGGGTATGAACCTGATTGAAGCCCATCCACCTGGCTAGTATTTAATTAAAGCTTGCTTCAAATTTGGCTTTAAACTGTGGTAGTGGTCTTGGTCTTAATCAGTGGGATTAATAAGAGGGCCATACCTTTGCTAAACAAGATGAGACCTGTGTGGTACTGAAATGACCTCAGCAACACCATCTTGTTTTGACTACAGTTTGTGTTTGCTTAGATAGCTCTCAATCCTCTACAGCCTGCCCTCAACGAGCACATCTACCTTAGCGACTCATTTGAGATTTCCATGGCCTTGACCATGATCCAGATGCTTTAACTAAAATAATAAGCAAACTAAAATAATTTTAAAAATACACAAGTTAAAAAAGTGTGTGCTATGTCTAAAATAATTACTATGGTGTGCCTCAAACGAATGTTTGAAGGTTACCCTCACTAACTTTGACGTAATAGTGGTCTTTGTGGGATTTGTCTTTAAAAACTCTGTATCCCTGAGCTTGGACACCAAGAGATTTTTCAGATGCACAAGCCCACTTTAGTCTGGCCATCAATAAAAAGGACCTACAACTTTAACTGACTTAATCAGCATGGTTGTCAATAACTGTCTTCTTTGGATCGTTCCAGTGCACTGCAAACAGGATGTTTGAACATAGGAAAAAAATCTGATTCCTCCAGGGACAGAAATGATTGCTTTGAGTTTATGCCAGGCTGGGCAGAAGTGGTGGCCAAGAAGAATGTGGTGCAGAGAGCTAAGCTGATGGTTGCCTAGATTATGCCTAGGGAGCCCCAGGCTCCTGGTCACCTTCCCAACACATGCCACTCTCATCCTCGCTGTGGAGCTCCCAAACCCGGGACGACGGAGATGTGGCCCCACACACGGACCAGATGTGCACACATGATCCTTGTGCATTGCAGCGTCAGTGAGGGGCTACCGTTCTGTAAACCTGTTGATTCCAGTTTAAATGAAATGGGATTGCGTGCTTAGATGATGAGATCTTTAAAAGTCAAATTACTATGGAATTTTAGGGCCCAAGTCCACTGAAGCACCCTCCATTTGCTCCCTAACTAGATAATGCCAGTATGTCTAGTCCAGGGAAGCACAGAGCTCCCTGAATCCATCAGCAGCAGGGTTACTGCCTCTTCCATTAATAAAGTGAAAAGCGCTCTTTTTATGATGCGATGATGTCCTTTACTGTCTCATATGCTTGTACCATTGGTCCCCACTAGGTGGCACTGTTTGGGAAGCTGGGCAACCTTTGATTGTGGGGCCTAGCTGGGAACACTGGGTTTCTAGGAGATCTGGGAGACTGTTGATACAATGTAACCAGCTGCCTCTAACCCTGCTGCCAGTGCGGCCAGCTGAGCCCATCACCATACTGCCCATGCCCTCTGAAAGCCTGAGTAAACTCCTCCTTCTCTGTGTCATTTTTCGTCAGGGAGATGTGAACAACCATGAGAAAATAACCGGTTCCTAGAGACAGAAAGAAGATGTAGGTTATAACTTACCGTGTTTGCTCTATCTTTCTGTGACCTCACAAGGAGCCATCATGAGTAATTATAGATCCCCCTCAGGTGAGGTCCTGGCTCTGGCTGAATTCTGTGCTAATCTTCAGAGAAGCTGTTGTCCGGTTGGAGAGAAGTTGGACTTGGATGTTGGTTCTGATACACTTGGGCTTTCCTGATCAGTTGGACAGCTACTTGTAAGCTTGCCAGTTTATTGATTTTGATATGTTCTTTTTGATTTGTCTTGTTTTTGAGACTCTAGTTCCTGACTAGTCTGAAACTCACAATGTAGACCAGACTGGCCTGGAACTCACTATTTAGCCCTGGCTGGCCTGGAATTCACAGCAATCCATTTGCTCTACTTCTAGAGTACTGGGATTAAAGACACGCACCACCTTGCCTGGCCTGTTTTGGTTTGTAAATTTTTAATCTACATATTGGTTTTTCTTTATGCCTATATATTCAGTTTTCTTTATTAATTATTGCACTTTTTATTTTCAACTAACTTAGTTACTTTCCTATTGCAGTGACAAACACCGTGACCTAAACAACTTATAGAAGAGTTTGTTTGGAATTTACAGTTTCAGAGGGTCAGAGTCCATGACCATCATGGCAGGGAACTTGACAGCAGACAGGCAGACATGGTGCTGGACTGACAGCTGAGAGCTTGCATCCACCACAAAGTAGAGAAGGACTGGGTTTCAAAACCTCAAAGCCCGAGTGAGACGCCTCTTAGTTCTTCCCAAACAGGTCCACCAACCAGAGATTAAATATTAAATACATGAGCCTATGGGCATCATTCTCACTCAAACCACCACATAAACTACTTACGTTTGTCACTTTTTAAAAAAAAAAGTCTTGAGTTTCTTTTTTATTCTAAAACCCGCATTAGTATGTGTTAACTGTATAAGATAAGGAATTTTATTTCCACACATAGATGGAATGAACTTTGAACATCTTTATTTATTCTAGCTCTTATCTTTATTATTTTTGCTGACTATGCTCTTGGGCTTAGTTTGCTCTTACTTTTCCATAACCTTGCAGTGTATCATTCAGTTGTTCAAGATAATTTTGGTTTTTATGATATAGAAATATATAGTCATGAACTTTTCTCCTGGACTTCCTTCCTTCCTATCTTCTTCTATTCATTCCCTTGTTTTGTTTTATCTACATTGGACGGTAGTGTCACTCTCCACAAGTTAACATGGTGGCAATGGAGAGAGAGATCAAAGCCAGCCCCTCTAATAAGGAAACCTTCAAAGACAATGACAAGATCTCCATGACTTTTGCCTGTGGTACATTTGCAGAGATGAAGCATGTCTGCCGCACCCACACAGACACTCTGGTAGCTGTGAAGATCTTGGACAGGGGCATCAAGGCCTCCAACATCTCCACTGAGGCAGACCTCATGGAATCTCTACCGCATCCAAATATCAGCAAACTCTTCTTAGTTGACAGGCCAGCCAAGCCTTCTTTGATCATGGAATTTGTGTTGGAGGGATCTGGAGAGTGCCTCAGAGGCACTGGCTGTAATGAGGAAGAGGAGACACACTTCATTTTCCACCCAGTGGAATTGACCCTGACCCAGTGCTGTCAGGGTTATTTATGTTCATGGAAGACACGTTGCCCACCCAGAAATAAAACTGGAGATTATCCTACTGGATGTGACAGGAAATGCCAAACAGTGATTTGGGATTGGCTACAGAAGTCACCACTTGGCAAAAGTTGGAGGGGTCCATGGTCACCTTTCCTTCCTAGCCCAAGTGATACTGACTGGAGGGCAGAGGCTACCAGGGACTTCCCATGGGCATGCAGTACCTTGGCATAGTGATTTATAATAGGGTTGTTGGTTGGGTACCATATAAGCATCAAGCCCTTCAGATCTGCACTGAATGATCACATCCATGTACCACAGATTCCACCATACCTGTCTAAAAGCATGCAACATCTCATCAATCCTTGCTCAAGTACAGGATGACTGTACGACAGGTCAAGGGGCATCTGTGGCTATACTGTTGGGAAGATGGTTTACCACTGGGTAAACATAGAAACAGTTCCTGGAATCCTAATCACTAGCATTGTGGAAGCCTTGTGCACCATGGGATACAACCCATGGTGACATCTGCAAGCAACAGCAAGTTCAACGAGGCGAAGCAGCGTACAATGCCTGAACCATTGAGACTCGCATCAGCAGACGGTGGAGGCTGTGTACATTGGAGCCTGTGCAGCCCTGTTTTGAAGTGATCCCTGCAGGCCCTCTCCACTTCTTTCCCTAGGGAGAGGGGGCAGGAGCCTGCTTCTCTTACTTTCCTCGAATGTGGAAAGAGCCAGTTGTAGGAGGAGGGTGAAAAGGGAAGGAGGAAGAGCTGTAGATGCTGCGCATCATATGGTGCTGCTTGGAGAAGAGAGCTTTACAACCCAGGCCTGTAGAATAATACTGTGGTGCCAATGTCACAAACAAGGGTCTGGGCACTATTAACACTGGCCTGACTTCCTGCTGTACCCCACTTGATGATCCATCCTCCCTGGCATCACCCTAGGATATGAAAACCATAGGGGCTGATGAAGGTAACAATGGTTAGTGGTTTGTCTTCCCAAGAACTATCCTGGACCAAACTTCACCAAGGACCAGCCCAGACTGTGCCCACAGCCCAAGTCCAGCTGACGGGTGGAAAGGGTCTGAGGAGATGGGTTCCTGTGCTTAGAACACTATACTGTTGTCTCCCTGACCCAAAGAGAACCATTTCCCCAAGGTAAGAGGCTATAAGGGAAGGCAAGGACAGTTGAGTGCACGGGAAGCCAGGTAGGTGGGACACCATGCTGCGACACCTCTTCATTTTACTGCATATTTGCTTTCGACATGATCTTTGCAGATTGTACCCATCATAGGGTATGAATCATGCTCTCTTTCACCTTAGAAGGCATTTCCCCCTGATGTCACTGATGTAGAATCCAGGAAGTTTGAGCCAGAAGCGGACAGCAGGGGTGGGGAGGGAGGAAGGGTGGGGGGCTTGGCAAAGGAGGCATGAGTTCAGAAGTGAGGAATTGGGTGAAGAGCTGAGGGGCAGCAGGGTAGCTCCATGTTAAAAGTCCTGTCTGTGTTGAAGTCACTAACAGACTTTCCATGTATTTTCTTTCAAGGGAACAGGTCCAGTTCAATGGTTCGTGAACTGTGGGTCCGTGTTCAACCTGGTGTGGACTGAGAGTCACCAGAAGGATCCAGGACAGAACTCCAGGAGGCTGTTCACCTACACACCCATTAGACACCAGCAGGAATCAGAGCACAATCTCCCCCCCCCCCCCCATCCCTCCTCCAGCTGCTGGGCCTGAACTGACAGTCCCAGCTGTTTCAGCTCACCGTGCCCCACTACTGTGTGCTGGAACCATCGAGAGGTGGCTCACATGGTGACCCCTGATGAAGCATCACCCACCCCTCGCTCCTGAAGTGCCTGTGGGAAACAGAAATGAGACATTGCTAGGTTCAGGTTTTCACCAGCGTGATCACTTCAGGCACCCCACAGAAATACAAACATTGCATGAGCCCCGACAGGGAGGGCATAAGAGGAGGAGCGGTAGAGGAAGGGATGCGGCGGCGAGGGGAGGGAAAGGGGAGTGGTGATGGGGTTTGGGAGAGGAAAGATGGGGAATGAAGTGGGTGTGCGGGGAAGGAAAAGTCTGCCCTGAGGAAATTCTACTTACTGAGGTGAGGGGAAGGGAAGAGGGAGCTGACCAGCACAGAGACCATGGACAGGCGAGAGCAGGAACAAAAGTCCCTTGAAGAGTAGCGTTGGAGCGGGCCGGGCATGGGCAGCCATGAGGAAAGGCGCACCTGGCTTTAAGGTGCACAAATGGGAGGCAGCCTCGGCTATCTACTGCTGTCGTGGGTAGGAGAGGGGGCGGCAGGTGTGGACGGACAGGGGAGGGGAGCCCCGTGCTCAGGTGGTGACCATTCCCCTCCCTCAGTCCAGGACAGCCTTGGACAGCTCTGCTGGCACCTCTGTGTTTGTCTTTTGTCCAGATGCCTGTGGTGGTGTCGTCTCCTCCTGAACCACGCTTCCACAAGCTCTTCCGATTTTCCACTACAATCCCCAGGGGGAGGTGTAACCTCTGGCCTTGCTGAAGGGTGAAAGAGGGTCTATTCAGCTAGGCGGTAGGTCCACACTGTGACCCTCTGTCCCCACACCATCGTGGAGAACCAGGCAATATTAAAATGAATGGCCAGGTACTCTTCCATTAGTGTGGAATGAAAGCCATTTACATCATGCCATAAAACCGTAATTGCCAGGTGAGTAGCACAGGGGGAACAGAGGTAGAGACATTGAACAGTTTGCTCAAGGGGCCAGAGTGGGCTTGAGTCAGTGGGTGACTACTGAGGCGGGTCTTTGGTCCTGTTTCCTTTAATGAAACCAGAGCCCGAGAAGAGAGAGAGAGGGGTGCTATTGACCCATGGGGAACAGGCCAGATGGCCTGTTCAGCATACGATGGTGGTCTCTGAGAAAAGAAAGGGTGAAAGGCCTGTAGAGCGTGGACCTTCACGCTCCCACTCAGGAAAGGCGACACCCCAAATCACTCACAAGAAGCGGTCTCGATGCAGATAGCATGAGGAGTTTTTATTCCAAGTGCACTGGGGTCCACAGTTATATACTGCACAGGGGTAGAGGACTGAGGACCCCGAGGGCAGAATTGAGAGTTTTTGTAGGATTTACATCAAAGCTAACAAGGCCAGTTTCAAAGCTGGCCTGTTATTTTCATTAGGCCTAAAAGCAAGGGAAGCAAGGTCGTGGGACAGTTCAAAATGGTTAATAAGGTTTCCAAGGTTACAGGGATTTCACAGAGTGCACAGTTTTTACAAGGCGGGATTGTTTAGTGTACCTGCAAGGTTAGGGGGGTTTCCTTTCTCTAGGACCAGTGGGCTTAGTGGCCTTGTCCCTAAAATAATGGGGGGGGGGGACAGGGAGAATGTGCTCTCCAGTCAGGGAGTTGTCTATATCAATTGGCAGAAGCACTTGCTCTTTCTGGTTTTCCCTTCTTGCCATGAGTCCCGTCTTTTAGTTATTAATTTTCTTTGTGGACAGGATGACCCTTAACAATCCACAAACTGTTGTTGCGGATAACAACATTCCTCAGGAACTAGGTGGTTATGAATAATAATAATAATTTCCAGAAACTGGTCATTGTGACCAAGCTATTTCATGTGTTCCCTTTTTCCTGAGCTTTGCCTGTAGCTAGGGTGGTTTTTAAATGCATGCTGGTGGATATTTTTAAACTTCTAACTTGCAATGGTCATTGGAGAGTTAGGCTGTATTTTCATCCTTTCAAGGGCTAGTCCCTGGCATGTGTAGAGATGCTTTCCATTAGGCTTGAGTACCACAATCACTTCTGAGACTGGGTTGGTGACTTTGAACTCCTACAGCATGTCTACAAATCCAGCACAATCTCCCATGGCTTCCTGCACATCCTTACCCTGACAGTGAGAGTAGAGGCCATCACTAGAGCTCCCAGTCAGGCTCTTTACATATACCCTCCTCATGTAGCCTTCAAATATCTACCTCTCACAGGAACATACTCTGGACCAAGTAACGGGTGATGAGTAGTTTGCTCCTGAGGAAAGGGCAGGCTTTCCATGGCAGCACCATGGAACTTATGAGCCAGGCCTTTTGGCCCTAGCCATAATGTGGCCTCTTAGTGCGTTTTGGAGTTCAGATGTCAACTCCAGAGCTCCCGACAGACCATCCTTTGTGTCTTCAATTCTGATGGCTCAGTTAGACCACATGTGGTATGGAGTAGCTCATTTTCTCCGTGTCTTTCCCCTGTCCCAAATGGACAAGTGCAAATGAGTTGAGGTGTGGTGGGTAGAAAGCTCAGGTCGAGGCATGTTGGTGGGAGCTGGTTCTGACCATCTGCACCCAGAGCCCGATGCCTAGGAAAGCAGCAGAGCTACCCAGGCAAAGTTCATCACTGCAAATAGGACCCCTGAGAAGCCCCTGCTGATATTGTCCAGGGTATCAAAATGGAAGGAGACATATTTTATACCTGCCTTTCTTTAGTCCCTGGAAATATGCCTTAGTGAACTTGCTGTCTTCTGCAAAGGGAACAGACATTGATCTTGGATAATACTAAACATTGTGTTCATTTGTTCATTTGCTAGAATGTTTTTATTTACTCATCCATGTGGATTGTCTTCATCACTCAGCCTGAAGGGTTTTCTATGTCCTGAAGGATCCATGGGTACATTAGCTCCCACATCATATGAGCAGCACAGAATTACTGATGCCTTCTGTGCCTGACTATTCTGATAATATGGATGTCACTGTAGTTGAACACCAAGCACTGTCATGTGGGTGAGTACAAAGCCAAAATAAAGAGACAAGGCACAAAGAGAGACCTGTGATTTATGGGAGGGAAAGGAGAGCGTGGGCATCATTTGGAAGGCAGTGTCATCCTCCAAAGAAAGCATGGGGATTTTACTCAGACAGCTTGTGCATCTGCATAGTGGGTGAATCATTTCTTAGCATATTCCGTGGACGTGTGTGCACCCTACATTCTGAGGATCCTCAGTGAAGGACATGACATTCCTGAGCATGATCCATTTAAGGCACTGGAGCTCACATGTGAATTATCCAAATGATGGACAGAATGTCTGTGTGCCAGTGTGCCCACTAAAATACTGAAACCAGAAGTAGTGGAAAGAACACCTCAAAGGGTCATCGACACAGGAATCTGTCCCAGAGGGTGCATGCCTCACTTTGTGGCTGTCAGACTGGGGGGGGCGTGGCTTCGGGCTGGGTTTTGGAGTTCAGATGTCAACTCCAGAGAATCTCATGGCCATATCCTTTCTGTTATCAGTTCTGTTGGTTCAGTGGGACAGAATGTTGTGGCAAAGGCTGGTGTCGGCACCTCTGGTGCACAAGGCTCACGACTGTTTGAGGCACAAGCAGCCACTTCTGCTAGACTTCACATCCCCATACTACTGGTGATCTGTGCCTACATTTGCAAAATGTAACTAAGACATAGCAACAAGTACTTTGTTGTATAAATGCCTCTGGCCTGGCAGGGGCCCCACCATCCTTGAGACCAAGATGGACACATGGATGCTATATTAGTTATAAAACTATTGGCCAGTGGCTAGGGCTTCTTATTGGCTAGCTCTGTCTCAATTACTAACCCATTTCTATTAATCTAAGCATTTCCACGTGGTCTTATCTTGCTAACTCCTGTGGTGGCTCACATGGCAACTGTTTTGGCAGACCCTCTCTGCTTACCTTTCCCAGAATTCTCCTTGTCTCCTAGTCCTGCCTATCTCCCTGCCTCATTGGCCAAATAGTGTTTTATTCATCAACCAATAAGAGAAACATATATGCAAAATATAAACAAAGGACAATCCCCTCAAGCACTTAATGAAAAAGGTCTCATTTCCCCCTCCTAACCTTTCTACCTGGCTCTTTTTTTTTTTTTTTTTTTTTTTTTTTTTTTTTTTTGTCTGAGCAGGTGTTGCAGGGATATGGTCATGGCTCCAGAAACCACACAAGAAGAACACTGACTGATGTCAAGGAGTGACACCCTGCCTGAGGCCATGGGTTCCTGGTGGAGCCCTCATCCTCAGTGATGGACAGCTGTACTTCTGAAGAGTGACAGTGCATGCTGATTCCTGTTGGTTTCCACGCTTGCAGAGGGCAGAGGTGACCGATGCCAGGAGCGATCGCGGCCTTAAGATTGTCAGCTTTTTCTTAGAGTAGCCCATTGAGTTAGAAGATTGCTACCTTCAGTCCCAATCTACCTTCTCCCTGTCCCCAACTTCCTGAGAAGTAGAATTTAGGGCTTACAGGAATGCTGTTAGGTAACCTCTCCTTATGCAGTTATTTAGCAATTCCCAAGACCTCTTCCCCTGCTAACAACTTGCTTATCTGCATATCCTGCTCACCTTCAGTGACCTATAATTAAGAACACCAGGTGGTCCAGTTACCAGACTCCCCCTCCCCCTCGCATTCCCCTCCTTACCTAGATTCCTGCCCTAACCACTATATAACATGCTTGATAAAAATAAAAGTTTGCAGCTTGACCAGAAAGCCAGTCTTGCTGCTTTCTCGTGTCTCCTGTCCTTCATTCCAGGTCCTTTGGGGTTCATGCCTTCATTGCTGTTCCACTGGCCAGGGCAACCAGGTGGCACCAACTGTCCTCTTTTTCTCCAGGTTCTTTCTCCAGCGTTGCAGGTCCGTTCTTGTTCACTGTGGCAGGCTTCAAGCCCTTGTCAGGCCCCGGGATGTCTGAACTAAAGGGAAAGCATGCCAATAGAAATGCTGGGCACTGGCTCTGGGCTCCTTGCCCACAGGCTTGCAGTACATCTGCCTCAATAAACCTTTTGCATCTTGGCCCAGGGTGAAAATGCCATTTACCCGAGTGCAAATGTGGGGTGTTTAGGTCTTCTTCGCTCAGTCGGTGTCCCCTCTCTCTGCTCACAGTAGGTGATACCTGCTCTCACAGTTACCCATGCTACAGTGTCCTCCTCTGCTTCCAACATCTTTGTGAGGAATGGTGACAGGTTGGGCCATAGAGTATATTAATCTTTCTAGAGACTTTCTGCAATGCAAATGAGAGGTGCCAATTTGTTCGGCAGACCTATGTGTGGACAGGTTTGTATTAGGCGCAGTGGGATCCTAGACATGCTGCAGTAACAAAGACACTGTCCTGTGGACAGGCAGCACTCCATTGGGTGCAAGTACAGAAAGGATGCGGCTCCTGCCTGATGACAGAGCTCACATATGCTAAACATGCATGAGGCCCAGGTCAGCCCCAGTGCCTATGAACACATATGCATACACACGCTTTCACATACATGTGCACCTGGGGAGAGATAAGAAAGTATGTGTGTGTAAAGTCTGTGAGTTTGAAGGCAAGATCAAGGGAGCCCATTTGGAGAAGGGAGCTTCTGTGTTTTTGGGAGTTCTCGGTGACCACCTCAATCTGGAGCAGGGCTGGGCTCTGGGGACTGTGTTCATGTGTCATGGTGCTTTCAGAGGCAAGAAAGTGCAAGAGAGAGGCTCAGCTCAGAAAAAGTCCCCACATGTGTGAAGTGCGCAGAAGTGTGTGTCAGGGGCAGGGGATGAGGAGGTGTCCTCTCCTGACATGAAAGCCCAAGGATGAGGGCTGGCTTGTGCCGGTGGTGGATCAGTTTATTGCCTTGCATCACTGTGTCTCTGGGTTACACAAGCATAGTATAATTTGAGATTTGATTGAAGACACGCTGCCCAAGCTGATCTGGAATTCCTGGGCTCAAGCAATCCTCCTGCTTTATCCTCCTGACTAGTGGGGAACACAGACACACGCCATGAGCTGTGCAGGATTTGAAAAAAATCAGAAAGACAAATCAACAACATTTCAGGGGTCCAGTGGGCCGTCCTTATTTGAACCACTGGGTCTGGTCCTTGTGCCTGGGTGGATCTAATGGGAAGGGGTGGGGCCTGCTCAATGGGACCAATCTGAGAGCCTCAGGGTTGTGCTCCTGTGCCAGGGTAGGGCCCTGTGTGTGTGTGGGGGGAGGGGGGGGAACGGGACACGGTTTGTTTGTCAGGGCAGGGCCCAGACAAAGACAAATGTGGACATGCCGGGGTTGGGTAGCATAATGAACTGAAGCCCTAAACCTGTTAGAAGAAGAAGAAGAAAAAAACAAAAACAAAAAAAAACCCCAAAAAACAAAATCATTTTGTACATAGGCACAGGAGAGGAGCGGGAAACAAACCCCAGTGTCTTTTTCTTTCAGCTGGGTGCACACTGGGGTATACGTACATACATAGTGAAAAAGAGCCTAGCAATAAATGGTGCTGGCGAAACAGGTCATTCACCTGAAGAAGAATTTAATAGATTTGCATCCCTCACTGTGTAGAAAAATCAGTGCAGAACAGACAAAAGGCCTGAACTTAAACCCTGAAGTGCCAAAGCTGCAAGTGGGAGAGAGGAAAACTGTTCATACACAGGCATAGGCAAGAACTGCCCGGCTAGAGCACCAGGAGCGCGTGAAGGAGCCTGCAAACCGACAAAGGAGATAGCATGAAATCTAAAAGCTTCTGCACAGCAAGAGATGCTGTCATTAGAGGGAACAGACAGCCCAGAGCATGGGATAAGATCATCGCTGCTCACACTTCCTGTGGGGCGTTGACATCTAGAATGTGCAATGCATCGCGGATTAACCAGTATAAGACAACTGGTCAATAAATGGACTAATGAACTGAATAGTTTTCAAAAGGAAACACACAGAGGTCAATGCATATTTTACAGAGTCTTCAACATCTTTCTCCTTCAGGTAAGTTCAAGTTAGGGCCACTTTGCCCTTCTATCTTACCTTAACCACCATGGCTGAGATCAGAAACAAATGAGAAATTCTGGCAAGGATGTGGGGAGGGGATCCCTCAGCGACTGCTACTGGGTGTGTAAACTGGAGCAGCATGGTGGGAATTGGTATAGAGGTTCCTAAAAACAGAACCACCAGATGCCCAGGTCTGCCATTCCAGAGCATGAACTCAAAAGAAGCTGTCCACATCCAACCATGGAGATACCTATTGTGGTTTAATAAGGACCAGGAAAAACAAATAGGCTGAATAGATGTTTATTCAGGGAGAAATAACATACAACAGAGACAGATGAACACCAGCAGGTTCCTGGTCCCAAGGATGCCTCAGGATGCTCTTCTGTCCCCGTGCTGCAAGCAAAAGAGTGCCCTGGGTCCCCTTCCCCAGACCAAGTTCCCCCAGGTAACATCTGCCCCTGTCCCCACCCACAATGGGCGTGGTCAGTGCCATAGGTGCAGACAAAGTGAATATCTCACTACAATTCCCCTTTTAGTCTAAAGAAAAGATTTAGTTTTGATACAGAACTATATACAAAACAGAGAAGCCCAATGTGTCAGAAATGATGAATCTGATGGACTCAAGCAGACATCTTCCAGGAGACAGAGAAATTCTGAGCTCAAGGGGAAGGAACAAAACATGGAGGAAGCTCTATCTCTCACAGCTTCAGCAGGAAGACTTGGAAGGAGGGGGCAGGGAAACCCAGGAGGCAAGAGGGTCTGCTCTGCTGGAGGCTGGGGAGGGGCTGTGGCTCCCTCCCTTCTGCCAGGAGCCCTTTGTGTTGAGGAGACCACAGCTATGAGATATGGGCCTGAGCCCTTCTAACAAGCCCCACTCTGTACTCCCAGGATTCAGTGGCTTGAGAGCTGCATCACCCAGATCCAGGAGGGACAAGGGTAGAGACTGTGTCAGCTGCCAGGCTGCAGAGTCCTCGTTTGCACACTCACCTTCAGAGGTTCAGGAGATGCAAAGTGTTACTACACCAGTTGCCAGCCATAGGCCCTCGAAGGCCCATCCAGCTCAGCTACACAGCAGATAACTGAGTGCCCAGACCCGGGTTTTCTGCTTCCAGGCAAGTAACCAGCTGAGTGGGACTGTCTGAGGAATTGAATAGGTAGCCTGCACCCAAGTACCAGCCCAAGTATGCCCAAGCATGCACCCTGGAAGAGGTTTGAGAATGTGGCCTCAGGACATCCCTGCTGGAGTGGGACAATGGCCTGGATCCACGGAGATTCCCAATGGCCAAGCCATCAATATCCATCCCAGGGACTTTGAGTCTACAGAAGCCCAGGCCAGTTCCATGGCACTCAGGAGACTTGGTTCTAAAAGCATGTGGTGAAGTTGACTTCAGATCAAGCAAGCAGCCCCAGGCCTGGCCTGTGTGCCATCATCCAGACATCCCCAGTTCTGTGTGCCCTTCTACAGTCAACTTGCCTTCACAGCACTTACTGCCCAGCTTCCAGAATAGATCCAAAAAACCCTTAAAACTTCCCAGGGCCTACGTGATGTCTTCATGAGGAGAGACAAGAGCCTGTAGACTCAGACCCAGGAGCTAAGAGTGCCCAAGAATAAGATTCCAGCAAGGAGTCACAAGGCATTTCATCCCAGTGTTGAGAGGAAGAGGTTCATGAGATATGGAGCCACATGCTAGGGGGAAGGCTCTCTCAAGCCAGAGGCCTCAATACCTCCACCTCTAGAGGGCACGAGGTCCTTGTGCTCATGGATAAGCACTAGGGAAACCAGGAATGTTAAACACACAGAGGAGATGTACACCTGTTTTCCACCCAGAAGGCTGGGAGTGGATGCAGTTAATAGCCTGGTGAGTTCTGCTATCCACAGGCCTGGGCCACAGGTGAATCTCCCAAATTATTATGTTTATCTCAGACTCTTCTCCATAGACTTTAGCTTTAGTTTTATTTTCTGTCAATAGAACCCATATTAAGAGGAGATATCACATGACTTTTACAGGTTGGTAACCTCTAGGATGTCTGTATGACTGAGATTGTACCAGATCTTTCTGTAGGCCCTTAATATGTCTTAAAGAACTTACTGGTAAAGAATCTATAGGAATAATGATGCCTCTAAATAAAATGCAGGTTAACTATTTGTTACACAGGAATAATAACTGATAGCTAGCATTAGCATGCTACTTGGGATCTACAGGTAATCATTATCCCAAAGATCCCATTTACTTTTTTAAAAGATATCCCATTAATATTGCTTAAAATTACATATAAAAACCCATTGAGATTGTTTTTTTAATGTTTTTACAGATGACTCTTCTATAGAACAAGAAACATATATTTTGTATATAAATTCTACACACTCCACCAAAAAGATTGTACCCACCTCTGATTGTACAGCACGACTTTTTAACTTGATGCAATCAGTCAGCTTTTATTAGATGTTTCCAAGTCATTGCATATTTTAATGGGTGTTATATATAAACTGGTACATGAAGGATAGAGTCCTGCCAAGAATGGGAACAGCCTAACCAGAGAAAAGGAGTGTAGTAAAAGGGTTGTGACTATAGAAAGGGTTTAATGAAAGGAAACATTTGGAATGAGGTCCTTGAAGATGGAGCCTGGTGAACAGAAAATTAAGGTGGAATGGACATGAGCAGCTTGGAGACAGAAAATAAAAGAAAGGTTTAAAATACTTCTTCAACAGAGTTTCCTTGCTTTGAAAACAAAAGGGAAACAGAAAAATAAATACAATCCCATTGAAACTTGACAGAAGAACTGAATTCATGGCACCTGTCTCTACAAACACAAGCAGAAAACACAAGGAACAGCTGTGGCTGTTGCTGGTAAAAAGCTACTTCAAGGCGTTGATGCAATGGGCTGTTCGTTACTGAGTATATAGATGCTTTCCCTGCTCATGCTATAATGTTTGCAGACTATTTATGTTAATTATAAGATTGTCAGTGTAGAATCCGAATTCCTTTTGTCAGCAAGGATAAAAGAGGCATCTATAATGGGACAGTATGATGTTATTGTGACATGCTAAGGATAGTTTTTATTCTTTAGGTTCAGTTATCTGGATAAAAGATGGTACACAAATATTCAGTCTCATGAATGAGGGGTACTTTGGTTGGACTAAACTAACTGATCAGTCCAAATACAATAACTTGGATTTTAGCATAATAAAGTACTCTTTAGAAAACCATGATAGTGGATTATAGTTGTGTGAAATGAAAAAGGGAATACCTGATGTACTGCTTACCAAAGTTATTGTTGTGGCTAGGATAGTGTTTTCTGTTGCCAATGGTTTAGAAAATAACATCAGCTTCATTTGGCACATGATGGTAAACAAAAACAATCTTTATGTATCAGAGGAGACCTGTCTATTCCTGGGCTCTTAAAAAGACATTTGTACAACATAGGAGTTACTCACATGCACTGTGCAAAATAATAGGGCGTGAAATAGAATTCACCTAACCCCATATTTGTAGGGTTTCCCCTGATATTCCTGTCAGTGGTGTTTTTCCTATAGCATTGTTTATACTTTAAATACTTATATTTATACTTATTGCAATTCCACTTTTAATCATACTCTTCCGACTGGTAAGCAACTGCCTTTGGGATAGACCTTTTTTTGTGTGTGTGAAAATGCTTTTTAGGCTGCCCTTCCAATGGGTTCTAAAGGATTATGCAGGAAGGCTATATTACACCCATTTTTCTCAGTAAATCTTTGTAATCGATCAACAGAATTAAAAGTGATCTCCCTGGAAACTGTGACGATTCTTTGCATCTATTGGATCCTGTATCAGTTGCAACCACAAGGACTTTTTATTGCCTATCTCAGGAATGGTTAATGGAATACAGAGAGGTCTTAACAATAACCCGTATGATCAGTAATTCTGCTAATATTATAACTAAAATATTAGCAATTAATCTAGAGATGGGCAAATGGAGAACCACAGTTTTCCAAAATAGAACTACTATAGATTAGTTGTTACTCAAGCATAATCTTGGTTGTCAACAATTTCCTGGCATGTGTTGCTTTAATGTGTCATCTTTCCCCCCATATTGATGGTCAAATTAATGATTTACATAAAGAGGTAGATAAAATCTCTCATGTGACCCTTGAGTAGCCATCGTGGTTAAGACAGTTTTCCTCTTTCCTTGTTCCTCTGTTAGCTGTTCTTATAACCCTCTAGTTCTTGCCTATATAATTAGACAAGCCAGAAAGGCTGCCGTTATTTTTTTCCTTAAAGCTTAGAAATGGAGAGGTATAGAAAGTCATGAGGTCCTTGTGCTCATGAAAAAGCACTAGGGAAACCAGGAATGTTAAACACACAGGATTGTACCCTCAACGGAGGAGATGTACACCTGTTTTCCACCCAGAAGGCTGGGAGTGCATGCAGTTAACAGTCTGGTGAGTTGTGCTATCCACAGGCCCAGGCCACAGTGGAATCTCCTAGACTATTATGTTTATCCCAGACTCTTCTCCAAAAACTTTATCATTAGCTTTGTTTTCAGTCAATAGACCCCATCTTAAGGGGAGATGTCTGTGTCCTTTATAGGTTGGTGACCCCAGGCTGTCTTTATGACTGAGACCACACCAGATCTTTCTGTAGGCCCTTAAATCCATAGAACCCATTTTTTTTTGGGTGTAGGTCACATGTACTTTGCAAGAGTTTTGATGTAGTCATGCCTTAAGCTTTATTGTGCACATGGGATTGAGGTAATTGTCAGGAAACTTTCCAAATTTGTATTGTACTTAAATGCCTAAAAATTAAACTGCTCGGTGTCAGACTCTTAACAGTTTAAACCAACCCCAGCTACTGAATTGTACTGAATCAGATTTCCTTCTTGCCACATGTGGATCATTACTCTGCCACTCATGGCATCTGTAGACACCCCCATATTCACCCAGGTCAAGGATACAGCCATGAGTGAGAGTTCTTGACATGCCAGGAAAGGGACAGGCTCTGTCTGAATGCTATCTGAAGAAAATCATAAAGTATATTCTACAATATCTCAACCTCAACACATTCTCCAGGGACACCCTGGAGAATGAACGCTCCCCACCAGCTACCGTGAGGTCTCAGGAGTCAGTCACAAGAGAGAAGCTGGTCTACAGTATGGCCACTGAAGTGCAGTCTCTCATGAATGTTGTCATACAGATCCTGGTGAACTGGCTGGGACTTAAAGTAGGGGACCCATCAGAGGCACAATGGCATAGACTGGAACCACTGACATTCCAGGTGGGTGGCTCTCACCACTCTCCTGAGGGTCTCTATGACCCAAAGGATAGAAGACCAGCAAGAAGAATGAGCTCTGACCACACCAGCCCCAAGAGTCACAGCTATCCATTCACACACAAGGGGATCAGAGATAAGCACCAGTTGGTTGTTGGTGCCCAGAGAGCCTGTCATCGACATCAGAACAGAGGGAGGAGAGGAATGGGCATTGACCAAGTCCCCACTTCCAAGGGGAACAACCATCTGTGTAGGCACCGGGGAGCTGGAGACAAGCAGCAGTCACATGTTGCTACCCAGAGAGCCTGTGACCCACATCAAATCATAATGAAGAGTAGAATGGGCTGCTGTCCACACACCAGCCCCAAGGGACACTACTGTCTATTTAGGCACAGAGATGCTGGAGACAAACATAGAGCCTCTGACCGACACCAAAGTACAAAGAAAGGGATGGGCTATGGCCACCTCATCAGCCCCAAAGAGAACAGCCATCCAGTCACATGCAGGGGAACTGGAGACAAGGAGCAGTCATCTGCTGCCCAGAGAGCTGCTCACCCCAAGTGGACCTTACCAGCATAGGCCAAGGAGCAAGAGGCCTTCCAAAAGCTATCTCCTCACCCAGCCTTTGTTCCCTCATGCTTTACTTGTAATAAAGGTTGTTTTTGTTTTCCTGCAAAGAAAATCTTCCTCCTGAAGCTCATCCTGTGTGGCTAATGGCTCCTTCTCAGATAGGAGCTGCTTCCTACTTCATGCTCCTGCCTTTCAGCACAGTGGTTTCTGTCCAGTGATGGGAAGGGGGAGGTCAGCATCCCTTCTACCTCAGTGCAGTCTGTGGAAGGGATGGGGCAGGTGGGGAAGGCTCGGTCACTCTGAGGCGTCACCCTCACCCGGTGTCACCACTGTGCTCTTCTCATTCCATCATTGCAGAGACAACAGAAGTCTAAGGGTTTTCAGGATGAGCCAGCCCCGTGAAGACCACGCCCAGCTCTGTGGGTGTGGTCTGTCCCTTTCTTTGCTCCATCTTGACATTTGTGTCTCTGTGCAGAGTGGTCCACACCAGGGAGCCAAGAACATTCACATCACAGTTTCAGCCCCCAGTTCAGAGGTGGGACGATGTCGACCTGTATTTCCAGGACAGGCATGGAGAACGCCCAGCCCAGGAGCTCCTTCTCACCTTGATGCAGGCTGAGGAGGAGCTGTGCCGCCAGCACCTCTTACCTCAGCCTGGGTGTCAGGGCAGCCACACTGTCCACAGTCTGCCTTCTTCTCTGACTAGAGCAGGGGACAGCTTAGAACTTGCAAAGTGTGACACCAGGTGGCTACTGAGGGTTGTGTCACACAGGCCTGCCCAGTGACACAGGAAGTGCCTGTGGAGAAGCCACAAACATCTCACTGAGTTCCCACAGTCCCCTCCCTGGAGGCCTGTGCCCATCCCACCCATGCTGTTAGCACGCTGCCAGCTGGATATGCAGCTCATATGATGTGGCACCAGTGCTGCTTGGTGTAGAAACTAAGTCAGCTTGCAGATGGGTCCTGGTGGAAGATTCCTATATGGATAATAATGTAGAAATCCACATCCCTACTTTACTACATTTCTTTTTTTCTGATCTCTGAGATGAAAGACCCTGTCTGCATCCATCATCTTACAAGTTCAATGTCCCCAGTCTTTCCTCCTCATGTTGTCGTTCGACTTTGCACTCTATCTTGCCAAGCTGTGTCCTAAACAATCCATCACATACACACACACACACACACACACACACACACACACACACACCTGCCTGCTTCGCCAGATCTCATGTTTGCTATTCCTTCTTCATTTTCTTCATAATTTGTTTTCAGTGTAAAATAAAGAAAATATAGCAAAGAATATATGCGATGTCAGTTCGTCATATAATACAAACAACTGCCAAACACTCCCATGGTAAAATACACAATGCTGTCGACACCTCAAAGCCCATGTGCCCCTTTGTCATCACGCCTGTCCCCTCCACCAGGAAAGCCACCTCTTCATATTTAAGTAGAGTCTTGATACACTAAGCGTATATTCCTCAACTCCACAGCCTTGTTCGTTCATAGTGTCTCCTCTCTGCCGGGCATCTTCCACTCAACACCATATTGTGGATTTTGAACTTTTATGTTAAGCAGTTTTACATTATCTAATGTACCCCACGTTCTCTATTCATCCCACAGTTGATAGTCGTTTGCATTCCTCCCTGTTTAATTGCTGTGAATACCCTTGAACTCACTCCCTCCTTGGAATTAATAGCTCCTTGCTATTAATAGCTTGTGTGCATCTAGGGCTCTAGATCCAGTGTACAGAGGTTCCCACCGGCGTGTGGGCTTATGTTGTGGTCCTTTGCTTTGCAGCCTCTCTTCCCAGGCTTGTGTGTTTTACTTACGTCAGTAACTGCAGTGTTAGCTGATGGAGTTAAGAACTTTTGGCATGTTCGTTGTCTGCTTATATTTCTGTTTCATTACATGCAGTTGAGCTTTGGGCCACTAGCCCACTTTTAACAGCCTTTCTCTTTATCAATTTGTAGGAACATACTGTGGTTTAATAAGGATCAGGAGAAACAAGTAGGCTGAATAGATGTTTATTTAGGGACAGATTAACACCAGCAGGTTCCTGGTCCCATGGATGCCTAGGGATGTTCTTCTGTCCCTGTGCTGCAAGCAAGAAAGCACTCAGGGGCCCCTTCCCCAGACCTAGTTCCCCCAGATAATGGTTGCTCCTGTCCCCAACCCCAATGGGGTGGTCAGTGCCACATGTGTGGACAAAATGAATATCTCACTACAGAAACCTATATTTTGGATGTAGGTATTGGTTGTATACCTTGGCAGTATATTATTCCATGCAAAATCCACCCACGCACACTTTGATGTATGAGGTCATTTCACTCTGATGTTTCTTTGGTTACTTTTTGTCCAGATGGCTTGCCTTTTTGGAGATATTGCAATAATCTGCTGTTGATCTGGGGTTAACCTCTGTCTCAGGTCAAGTAGTATGCTTTGCATGAAACTAGGTGTTATGGGGAGCCATGGGGTTGGCTTGGTCTAGCTGCCTTGAGAGGCATGTGTCACAGGTTTTTGAGGTTAGAGTCCATGGCTCCTGTGACACAATGTGTCTTCCAGTTCCAGAAAGACCTATGGACTCCCACAGTCGGCGAAGCATTCAGTCTGCCTTGTGCTTCTCTGTATGTTTTCCAGTAGTCAAGGAAGCATGAGGGCTTGGCAGGACAATTGGTTTTTAGATATCAGTCTTGTGTGCCCTGTATGACTTGCAAACATCACTGTATCCTTGAACCGCTAGCCGCCTCTCGCTGGTAAGACCACGTGGAAATACATAGAAATGGGATAATAATTAAGACAGAGCTAGCCGATAAGAAACAAGTAACTGGCCAACAGCATAATATCAAATACAGTGTCTCTGTGTATTATTTGGGGCTGGCCTGACGGCGGGACAAGACCAATGGCGGGACAAGACTGGCGGCTGGCAGAAATACCGTACACCTTACAAATGGCGCTAATAAGAACTTCCACTTAAAATTTAACGCTTAAAAAGGGTTTTAGAGACAAAAGAACAGAGATAAGCAAGGTTTCTTGGTAGCAGCATTTTTCTCAGTTGAACTCTGCTTTGCTAGAGACAAGCAAATATTCGCGCGGCTCCTTTAAGAGAGGTTTCCTGACTCAGCATAAGCGGCATAAAAAACCGCATGGCTTTTTAAAAAGCACTGCTAACAATTTATTGGTGTGTATGAGAGATGGCAATGGCAGTGACCACATCTCCAAGCTGGCAGCATCCTTGCTGGACGGCAGCAAGCAGACCAAGGTGGTGACCACAGCTCTCAGGGCTGGCTGTAATATAGCTGCTGCCATCTTTGATAACCGCGGCAGAAACAACAAGGATTTTCATTTTAGCAAGGTTGTTGTTTAACAGATAAAGACGTGGCTACAAAAAGATAAAGATTTACAGTAAAGACAGATTCACATTAAGAAAAAGCGCTGAAGGTTTACAGTGTGGTCTAAAATATATGTAGGCTTGGGAGAGAAAAGAAATAAAATGGTTTTAAAGAGACAAAAAGGGACTGGGTGTATTGGCACACGCCTTTAATCCCAGCACTCGGGAGACAGAGGCAAGCAGATCTCTGTGATTCCAAGTAAACTTGGTATGCAGAGTAAATTCTAGGATAGATAAGAGTCACACAGAGAAACCCTGTCTCAAAAAATAAAAAATAAAAATGAAAAGAAACAGAGTAATAATAAAGCCACGTAAAGATGAAAAGCTCAGACAGAATCTGGTTACTGTATGGTGTTATATTGTCTTTGTATTGTTTGACTGCTGAGGAAACAACAACTGTTAAAACAAAGGGTGCTGGGTCAATCCAATTTATATATTTTAAAAACGCTTTGACTCAAAAATTTAAGGTCAAGGACAAGTTACTGGGGAAAAGGATTTCTATTTTTGTTTCCACAGAAAATAAAAAGCTGTGGATTCCTTCCAGACTAATGTGGTTTGATCAAGCCAGGCCCCCTGAAACAGAGTCGCTGGTGATCCAACATTCAAAACAGCTTGGACAAAGCAGCCTCGCAGACTACAACCAGGATTTCTGCGTCTTCTTAGGATTCCCCCATGACAGCGCCCTTTACCAGCAGGAAGTAGTTTGGAAAGAACGACGCCCAAATTCCCAAATATTGTTTATAAATGTTTGTTTTCATTTAAATGGACTTGGTTATAAATGGTTTATGATCACAATCAATATCCTTTTAAAGGTAAAAAGGGAATTATGTTATAGATATGAATACTTTGTTTTGGAATGGATTTTCATTTATTGATACAATTTAAGGTCAATGTTGTGATATGTATATTTCTCTTCTTGTTTATGTATTGTGTTTATATAGCTCATTTAAAAATGTATAATTTAGTACAGATTTTAGATAGTTACCTATAATAGTCAAAACTTATAGGTAGGTAAGTTAGGTTTTCTAGATATGCAGAGATGTATTTGAGATAGATAGGCAATTCTTCAAACCTTTCAAAGACCTACAGAATATGGCATTTAAAATGGTTTAGGGTTTTTCTTGGCAATGAGACATAATTTCTCCTGGCAACACCACTTTCGTCAAAAAGGAAGATGGACATTGAAGAAACTCGTTATGGAGTTTACTTCCAATATGTTAAGACTAGCCATTTGGACAAGATATTGCTCTTGTCTGGATTGTTTGACTTTATGCTGTTTAAACTGGACATGCAGGGCCCACAGAAAAGTGACTGCTGATTCAAGATGGACATTGCTACAGAGTTCCTGCTTCATGGAAGAGTCTGCCAGACAGTCTGCAGGACACAGAGAAAAGTGACTGACAAACTGCCAATACAAGAAGACAGTTTAAAGTTTCCTGGTTTGCTGAAAAGTCTGCCAGACACACTATGGCCTATGGGCTGAAGATGGAAGATTACAAAAGAACTTCGGGTGACCAGGCAGTGAGTTGTCTCTGTCATTTCCAGAGTTTATATATTATCCTTCTGTGGTCTTTGATGGAGTTGAAGACAGATAGTTATGGTTATAGTTTTCCTTAGTTAAGCTTAAAGATAAGTTACATACATGATTTTAGACTCACAAATATAGGATAGATGATAGAATAGTTTCTTTTAATCTTGCTAAATGTTAATGGACTAAACATTGTTAACTGTGATTCTTATTTGATAACTGTTGTGTTATATATTTTGCTATGTTAAGCTTAAAACCCTTCTTTTCATTTAGACAGAAAAGCGGAGATGATGGGAGATGTCATTCTGTATATGTTTCTCATACTGGTTAATGAAGAAAGCACTGTTGGCCAATAGGAAAGGAAGATAGGAGGGACTAGGAGACAAGGAAGAAATAGGAAGTAGAAGGGAGGAGTCAAGGTGGAGAATCTGGAGAGAATAGAACTGCTAGCCGCCTCTCGCTGGTAAGACCACGTGGAAATACATAGAAATGGGTTAATACTTAAGACAGAGCTAGCCGATAAGAAACTAGTACCTGGCCAACAGAATTATATCAAATACAGAGTCTCAGTGTGTTAATTGGGGCTGGCGCGGTGGCGGAACAAGACCAGGTGGCGGGCGGAAAAACCGTACTCCTTACATATCCTGGCAACTACAGCTGTATTGATCCTTGCAAACTGCCATTATAGTCTGTTTCTGATAAAGGTATAAAAGGTCTGACTGCTCTCAATAAAACTGTTACAGCCTCACCAGGCTGTGGTGGCACACTCCTCTAATCCAAGCATTCAGAAGGCTGAGGCAGGTGGATGTCTGGTCTACGAAGTGGGTTTTCAGGACAGCCAGAGTGGTTACACAGAGAAACCCCGTCTCAGAAAAAAAAAATGTCCCAACTTCACTTGTGCTGTGGCCCCTCCAGCCCGAGCCTGGTTTCATTCCTCTTGCTCATATTAGATGACACACACACTCCTATCTCTTCTCTTCGCTTGCATTACTAGATGAGCTTCTACTACTGTGAGGCCTGACCTGATGCAGGCTGTCTACTCATTACTGTCCAAGGACCTGGCCTGTACTTTAGCCATAGGCCAGGAACAGGTGGTGCTTCAATGGGCAGAGGGTCAAAAGAGTTCATTGCTCCAGTCCAATGCCCCATGGCCACTGGTGGACTTCAATGGCCAAAAAGCTACAGTTCCATATATTAAGTAAGAACTGTGAGATGTTTACCATCACAGGTCTTTGTGGAATGCAACTTGTGAATGGCTGAAAACCAAAAGTTGTGTTGGAATCTTTAATGGCCTGAGAATAAAAAAGGGACTCCAGAATATAAATAAGTCATTCTAACTCATTTATTCCTTCTTTATGCTTTGTGTGTTAAATTTTATTTTCCACAGACTATGGAAAAGCATCAGGTAATAATAAAATGACACCAAATATGTCTAAGGGATGAACATTATGCCTAGCTTTGGTGGTGCTGTGGATCCATCCCTAAAGTTTGTCATTGCTTTTATTTTTGTTTATCTCTACACAGATGTATCTGTAAAGAATGCACTATTTCATTCTGTGGAGTTCTGTATTTCCCACAGGAGGAGGAATGGTGTAGAATCTGGGCCACTTTGCTTTCCTTGACTCCATAGGGAGTACGCTTGGCTATGCTGACTCTACCTTTCTGTGTCCCAGGATACAGCACACTTGCTTCTAGACATGATGACATGTTGTCTCCCATTTTTGTTAGAACACAATGCAGAAGACATGTCCGGCTGTCCATTCTGCAGTGGGGTATCTACCAGACAGCTGCACTCAAACAAGGCCAAGTTCTGTGGGAGTGCTTGTCAAGCTAACACTGGCCCACAGCTCTGCCATAGCCAGAGTTATGGTGAAGTCACATTGATATGATTTCTTAGTATCAGCCCACTGTTTTCATTTTGGTTAATTATTAAATTAGAAATAAATTATCATTTTGCTTTAAGTATTTCCCAAATTAAGACATGAAGATAAGTTGTTGTTTATTGTTAACAGACTGTCAACAATAAAGTGGGCAGATGTGTTATTGAATTGGGAGGTCTACTGCAGAGTCTTCATCGAGATATGTGTGATGGTGGGGGGAGAATAGGGAGGAGGCAGGCAAGCCCCCCACAGGTGGTTTCTTGAAAATAGTGGAACCATGTACATATTTCCCTCAATTCATAGAGTGCATGCCAAGAACCCTCAAGCTATAACCTTTTTAAAGTTATCTAGCAAGATTGACAGCCATCGCGCCCTGCCCATCTGGCGTTCAGAGCGCTCATTGTCAACTTTGCTGGAGAACGATATCACAAGAGCCACACTGAAAATGAAGGCTTGAGGTACAACCTGCCTGCCTGGCTCCATGAGGGTGGGAGGAACTGCCCTGCTCAAAGGCAGCTTGGCTTTTTGTAGGGTTGTTTAAGTTGTGCAGGAGAGGATTAAGCGGGGAGGGAGCTGCTGTAAATGAACTGTTGTAGGCAGGTTGTTATAAGGTGACCACTGTACACTAAGACAACAGGATGCTGTGGTTTTGGGTCAGATTTCTGAGATGTTTAAAGGTGCAGTTTTTATTTCCCCAAAAGGGTTGGTTCCCCTTTGGCCAGGGTCTTGGACAACATAACACTTATATTGCCTACACTTAGGCAGAGCCGCGCCACAAGAGCCTGATTTACAGTAAGTGTTCACCATTGGGATTTATTGAATACGGCATAGAAAGAAACAGAAGCGTTGATGGTTGTGGAGCTAACCCACTGGATCCACGGAAAGCTGACAATGCATGCATAGGACTGGGTAAGATGGCTTTGACGTTCCGTGTTCCTTTTGAGTGAAATCTGGGACAGAGTGGGTGACACTGAGAGAAAATCAAATGTTAGCTATGCAAGGTGGGAACCGGGAGCCTAGAGGTAGTGCCAATTTAACTTGCAATGGGGATCAAAATAATTTGCAATGCTCAGAGCAAAGACTCAAACCAAGTGGAGAGGGGATGCACGTGGCATATATTCCACAAAGATTTTGAACTGAAAAATTGTTTCTTAAAATGTGCTCTGTTAAGTGCAGGCTGTGAGTGGTGAAGAAAACTGTCATTTATTCTAGATAAAGATGAAACACTTTCAGATCTCATGATGAGACTTAATTTTGTTTTATGAGGATTTTTCTAGAACAACCCAGCCCAGGGTATGAGAAGTAGCACCAAGAGGCCATAAGACGGAAGAATGAAAAGCAGACAGATCTAGGGTTGTACAAGATATAATTTATTGAGAGATTTACACAAATGTGGGCAGCTGGTTGCCCATAGTTTCTGTTAGAGAAAGCATACCCGCATTAGGGCAAAAAGGTCTCTCTCACTGGGATTTAGTTTATCTTAACACCAGAGTCAAGATCACTCCTGGAGCAAGGGTCTCATTGCAGAGCTCCATATACCTCTCTAACGGACCTATTTGTAGTTTCCAGGAGAATACACAGAAAACGCTGGCTAAGATTATTCTGTGATATACAATGACAATTTGGAATTAAAATGACAGCAGTCATGTTGACCTGAATCTACATATTCCTCCCTTCATTATAGGCTCTTACAGTCTCACATGCCCTCTCTGAGCTTGTGGGAGGTTGTAGTATTAGGTAGACAGCAGCCAGGAGGTAATTTGTGCAACTTGTAAAGAGAATCCTCAGCAGCAGTGAGGCAAGTGTTGCTAAGGCATAAAGAAACCATGTAACAAGAGCAGCAACCAAGTGTTTTTCACTTGGAGACCTGGGAACCAAACCAATGACTTAGCATCATTCAAGCAGAGACACAATCAGTCAAGGCATTAATTTAGGTTCGCAGTATGATATGAGGTTTGTGACATCAGAAATGAGTATGCATTTTTGTCCTGTAACAACACTTCCTATAGACAATATGAAGGCAGAGGCCACCAGAAATGGACTTGAAAATAAGTGATTACTAGGGAATTGTCACATCAGTCTGGGCCATTCACAAAAAAAAGCACCACTGGCGCCTTCCCGTAGACACCTTGGTGAAAGCAGCTGTGGGTGTAACCATGGAACATTTCACACGCGGGCCAACAGAATGAGCCCACACGTCATTCTTGGAACTGATGGTAAAGTGGTATGCAGGACCGGGAAACCATTGTGACACTGGGGAATTTTCTTTAGCTCTCTCAGGACATAACCAGTGACAGAAGAGACCCACAGAATCAAGAGTGTTAAATTAGGAAGGTCAGAGATTCCTCACAGGGTGACATGAGCTAGCCGAGCCATTGCCTGGTGAACAAGCTACTTGAGTCCCCACTAGGTTGCCCACCACCTGGGACCTGAGGCATTCTGCCCACTACAGCTGTGCTCTGTTCGTCTATCAGCCTTGGCAGTGGACCATCTGGCTGCAGCTTGGACATAGTCAGTCTTGGGGCAAATTGCCAGAGACCCCAGGTTTGCATAAGGGACAGTCGTGTTTAGTTTATGCCTCTCCAAGGATGTTGGTTCAACTGGCCAAAATGGGTACCAATCCTGCTGCCTGAGTGTTAGTGGTGGATGATTGGCATGCCACATCATATTCTCAGGACTAACATCATGGTCTGCAAAGTGAGGACCTGGGCCATTGGTAACCTGGTTGGGGAGCCGGGTATCACATGAGTTGCTCACAGCTTTAGGCAGCTGTAACTCCCTTGCTAAGGAAGGCTTGCTGCACCCAGTGGCTGTGTCTACTCAGGTCAGAGTACAGTTTATGTCCTTTCCTGCTTCATAAAGGAGATGGGCAGTCCCACAGTCACTGGGCAGTGTAGTGTATCTGTAGCTCATGTGGGTCACATGCCAGGACAAGAGGCAGGAAGACACCTGTCACTAGGTTGTGACCACCACAGAGTCACCGTATTTTAGGCACAATTCTGCCTATGCTTTACACCATTTTAGCACTTTTGAAAGAACTTTCTACACATTCACAGCACCAGGTCTCCTGCCTGGGCTTCAGTAAAAGCACTTCCGATTTTCAAGTGGGTAGAGGACTTATGGACAGACACACTAGAAAGGGTCAGTGGCCATCACCATGCAAACTGCCAATGTGGGTGCTCAGGTAGAGAACAATTCCTCTTGCCACTCATGTGGACCTCAGTGCGCTCACCACTTAGTAGTAGAACCATCCAGTAGCCACGTTTCATGAGACACAGGGAGTCTTATAGCTGAAGCTCTGACTTCCTGCTTCAAGCCGGATTTGTTGAGTGGCAGATTGCACTGTGGCAGGTGCACAAGCAATGTCAGGTGCGTGCTGGCCAGCACAGACACTGGGTAGCCACCAGAGAGAGTGAGGCATTTTCGTACATAGATTAAAGGAGTCCAACAGCACCCACAGCAAGAGGTCCAAGAAACTGTTGGTGAGGCTTTGGTGTTACGAATCCACTTGCCATTAGTACAGAGCAGGGTCTGCTGTAGCAGACTGTAGCATCCCCACAACTCAATGTAGGACCACCTGAGATGTGTCCAGGCTTCGGTAGTGCCCCACCCATGACAGGAGTTGCACACTGACAGACTCTGTTCTCATGGGTGGGTTATAGGTTCAGCTACCTTTCAGAGATGGTGAGGAAATGCTACATTCCCGGTTCCACCTACTAGAGCAGTGGAGAGCATCCTCGACTCGGGAGTAGACTGAGCCTCACTACCACACAGGAAAGTGAAAAATTTGAGAAATGCTCAGGATTGGGGGCAGGGGGGAGTGAGGTTTTCTTGCCTTCTGCTGACATTTCCGCTTTCAAAATCAGGAGGCAGTAGAGGAAAGTTCAGGAGACAGAGCCTCACTCCTGGGAACTAGTGAGGTAGGACCCATGTGGTCTACCCAAAGCTCTCAGAGTATCTGTGTGGTGAACTGGAGGTGTCTAGGAGAAACTGGGGCTCATTGGGCGAGGACTGAAATTTCTGAAACACACAGGGCTATTTATGCACATAACAAGTGAGCAAAAGGAGAAGAAAGACACGCAGATTGTTCTGTAAATATAGAAAGTCAAACTGTCCAGAAGCACCTAATGCAAGCCGCTTGTTCAGGGAAAAGGGGAGGAGGTGGGCCCCAGCCCTTTTTGTGTCTGACAGGGACAGAACAAAAGTATGAAGGAAAAATGTGGCTGTGAAAGTCGGGCTCTGCCCGTCTTCCTCAGAGGTGATTTTGTCTTCCTTGTTCCTAAGGGAAGAGAGCTGTGTGTTTGAGGATGTGAATTGTAGAACCTTGATGGGGGGAGGGGGAGCAATCAAAATTGGGGTACCATCCAGATCAAAACCAGGGAAACAATCCAGGTTCTACACTTGGAATAAAGCTGTGCCCATGGATGATGCTCGAGAGGGATGTAGGGGGCGGGTAGAGCCATGCTGCCTGGATTTGGAGGGGGACAGGTCCTTCTGTGAACAAACATTCAGTTCCTTTTTCAAATGATTCCTTTTTTTTCTCTCACACACAGGGGCTTTGGAGGACATAGAGTTGGATGGAGGAAGCACCCTATGAATGATGGGACCTCCGAACCTTTGCAATCACTGTCACTGGTTTATACCCGGGGCACTGGTGTTGGGACTCCATAGCCAATGCTTTCCTGGGCTCCTCTAATGGACTCTGTCCTGTCAGTCTGTGGGCCCATTCTCTGTCCAGTCTCTGATTCCAGCCTGTAGAGATGGCCAGCAGTAGAGGAGACTTAGAACCTGCATTTAACTGTGCAAACACAAGGAATTTGCCACGCATCTGCATAATTCTTACCAGGATCTGTGATGCAACCCCAAGACCTGGCCTTACCTTGAAGGGAAAGTCAAGGACTATGGTGCATGAGACAGGAAGGGTGGTCTGAGGTCAGGGCAGTCATGAGCCCAATGGTAATAGGTACTAACCTACTATAGCCACCAGGCCTCTTGATCAAACCTGTCCCTGGTTGCACACTGTGCCTCTGTGTCTCCTGCAGCCACTATAAGAGCTTATCACTGGGCCACAGGTGAGTCCACTATGTCCCGTTCTGCAGCATGAAATAGAAGAGCAACCCCCCCCCCAGTTCTCAGCAGCCGCCCCTTCCCCCGCAAGAGCTCAGAGGGTCACATGGAGCAGAAATGCAGCCAGTGCTGCTATGGCATATGGACTCTGCTCGGTGAGTCACTGCTGGCTACTGCCTGATCTCCAGGCACTCTTTCTCTGCGCACCCTAAAGCTGCTTCATTCCAGTCTCTCATTCTTTCCCACCTCGACATCAGGCTCCATGACCTCCGTTGCTCTCCCAGGCCCTGTGCTGATGCACAATGAGGAGCCCCAACTTACAGCCTGTGGCTAAGGTTCAGACCCAGGTCAAACACAACACTCTAGCCAGAAACCAGAACCTTCTACATCCTAGATTAGAGCGTGTAATAACTGCCTTCTATCTCAGCAGAAGGTGCCAGCTAAATGACCTGTCCTTCCTGGAGTGACTGAAATGGACAAAAGTAGGATTTTCCCTCCAGAATTATCAAGATACAATTAGTGACCCCACTCTCACCCTTCCCCTGGGCAACCAGGCCACCCAGACCTCCACGTCAGTCTCTGTCATTCTTGCAGATTCCATGAGCACCAAAGAAGGAGCAAGGTAGTCAGGGGAGGGCACCAGAAGTGAACAGCAGCAAGGCCCGTTTCAGACAGGGCAGGCCTGATGGGGGGAGGGGAAATTCACGAGGAAGGGTCAATGCCAGGGAGAGACAAGTCCATGGATGCTTGAGAGGACAGCAAGAAGCATGCAGATGATGGGGTCTGTGAGCTCCGGAAGACCCTCTAAGAAGGCCCAACAGGTAACATGAAAAGTTGTAACAAAGAGACTAGAGGGAGAAGATCTACGTGGGATTGAAGTGTCACCCAGCAAAGGGCTGGAGGCAATAAGATAAGTTCAGGGAGTGCCTGGTGAGGCCTGGCAAGTATACCTCTGAAAGTCCCTTAGCTAGTGACTTAAGCAAGAAGCATCTATAGAACATCTTGCAAGTCAATCATGGCGAGAAGTTGGGCAGGGCACTTAGAGTGATCCCTCTGTATGTGTGCTAGTCATGGCCTGCTCTCCACCGCGCTTACCCCAAGTCCAGCATCCTCAAAGAACCCATAAACCCAGCATCCTGGAAGGACTGGCTATCCCATGAGAATGCCTCCCAGGAACGTTCTTCCTTGACTTGAGGCCTCGCCTAAGTGAGGAAGCAGACGTGAGTATTGTGTGAGGCTCACATGGGGTTCACACCTGCAGGCCCTGGGACCAGCGGCCCCCATACTGAGGGACACTCCAGCTTCATCCCTTCCCTCGCCTGCCTTTCCCACCTCTTGCTAAGGCTGCCACATTCCTGGAAAAACTTCATCAAAAGGTAAAGAAGAAGTGGTAAGATCAATACCAGCTGCCATGTTGCAGACTCCTTTTTTCCTGGCCACCAGCAGGGATTCGGGGGCTCAGAGGACACTATCTCCTGGCTTCCATGGGCTATATAACTCCATGGGAGGACTGCCTGCTTCGCCAGGACCAAGCTTGCTCTCCTCTCCCCTGGACAGGAACCCGACAGAGCAAGGCAGGCTGTCCTGGGAACCCAGAGAGGCAGCCTGAAGTCAAGTCCACGCCTTGCAAAACTGATGGGTGACACACAGCAGGTGAGTGGGCGTGTGGCCTCAGAAGACACTCAAGTAGAATGACCACCATGGAGACCGAACAGGGCTCCAAACATCAGTGACTAAACCATGACAATGGCATTACTGGAGATGCAATACATGTCACCGCCGAGTGCAAATTAACCATGCACGACAGTGTGAGGGCACTACAACAATTATCAGTGAATCTGATAAAGGCAGGTAAAAGCCCTTCTTCCCTCTAGAATGTAGGTACATGGGCCTGAAAGTCCAATAATGACAAAGGCACACACTTAGAGTAATGGCCTCCTCCCGGCAGCTGATGCTCCCCACCCCAGCCAACCCGCTCTCTGCATCTCTCTGAGCGTCATCCAGAGTGCATATAGGAGCAAGATGGAGACTTTGGCGAACTAAGTGCCCCGGATAAGCTGTAGGTACAGCCACGAGCAGCAGGAGCTGGTCACCAAAGAGAAGGTTTCAGAAGGAGTCCCAGCAGGATATTTCCACAACCTCGGAGAGAGGCAGCAGCGAGAAGCCCAGAACAGGACAGCAAGAAAAAGGCTTGCAGGGGTGAGGGCCTGCCAAGCCTGTGAGCCGAGCCCTTACTCAGGTCAGGAAAAGAGGCAGACACTGTTGGGAGCAAGTCCTCCCTATGCCTGTCCAAGAGTAACAGCCTCCCCTAGAACAGCATTTCAAGAGAAGGATTAGGAATGTTCTGCAGGGAGAGCAGGCAAGCGGCCTGCCTGCTTGGAGTGGGAGCGTCAGAGCAGCCCTCTGGGAGCGACAGAGTGGCCCACGGGGAGCAGCAAGCAGCCCAGCCCGCTGGCGCCAGAAGCAATGACAACAGCGACTTCCAGAAACTATCTTAAGAAATGCCTGGGGAAGAGCACCTGTGTCCCAGCCAGCATCCAGTGGCACTCTCTGTATGAGACGCCCAGCCACACTGGCGACCACTAGAGCCTCAGACCCGCCTGCACATAGAGGAGTGACCTCTAGAGCTAAGACCCTGCTTGCACCTGGAAGAGCAACCTCCTGAGCCTTGGGACCCCTGCACCTGAAGGAGCAATCACTGGGGGCTCTTCCCTGCCTGAACCTGGGGGAGCAATCAACAGAGCCACAGACCCCAACTGCAACAACAGAAGGAAGAGGGACTCCCCGAAGCACAGGCTCCATCTGTACCGATTAGAGGAAGAGAAGACCACAGTGTAAGAATATACTCAACAACATAAAGGACCATATGGCACCACCAGAAACTAGTGGTTCTACAACAGCAAGACCTGAACATCCCAATGCAGATGAAGCAGAAGGAATGTTCTGCAGTATGCAAACAACATAGTCTAGGGAAAGGAATACTCTCTGAACAGCCTGAAGTCCCTGCCACTATTCTTCAGAGCTGGGCCTCAGTCCAAAGGAATCTCTTCCTATACATGAGGCAATAGGATGCTCATGACGTTATTAGAGACAGCCTGCGGCAAAAGATGGGCTCTGACACAGAGGTCCAGCATATTGAAGATGCTAAAACCAGGAACCCCAAGCCCTCTGAGAGCAGCTACTCTCATCACCAGCAGGGGTCACTATGACCTAGAAGAAAGCAGAGTGGTGCACCATATGCGTAGGGGCCTCATACCATCCCCAGAGGCTACAGCCATCCAATAAAGAACAGGAGGGTCACAGATAGGGACAGCAATCAGACCTTGCTGCCCAGAGAGTCTATGTCCCCTCGAGACTCTTCCCACATAGTCCACAGGGGCAGATTCTGGGCTATCTTTACCATGTCCATCAGGCAGTCACTCGATAAGGTGGCATGTTCCATCAGCCCAATGTTTCTCATGTATGTTGTCAGAGGAAAGATTTTTCAGTAAAAATTCATCCCGGTAAGGGAAAAGTTTTCCTTCCTGTGCAAGCACGTCCTCTGTATGCTAATGGCTTCTTCTTCCCGGAACGGGGACTGCTTCCTGAGTTTGTTTCTCTTTCAGCTTTCAGCCTTGTGGCTTCTGTCTGCACCGAGCTGGGCACAAAGCAAGGTCAGTATTTGGTTGTCCTTGAAGCAGCTTCTAGAAGAGAAAGGCACAGAGACATGATAGTGGCACAGAGACATCCCAGGGACTCACACTCACCCCACATCCCTAGCTGCACCTAAGGCTTGCCATCCCGGCATCAGAGAAACCATCATAGAAAGCCTTTACATATACGGGGATGCACTAATCCGCCAGCCACCCCACTTCTGGGTCTTGCTCAACCTGCCCCTCTGGCTTTGTCCTATATTTGTGTCGGTGAAGCTACAGGCATGCAGAGGCCCAGTAGCTCACATGTCACAAGGAGGGTCTAGGAAATTTGGGGTGTGGTGGTCTTGAGGTTAAAGTTAGAAGACTCCTGCATCCTGTTTCCTGGGTGAAATGAAGCCCCTGATCTCCCTGCTGGAGCCTGTAGGAGCTGAGCCCTATAGCCCCTGAGCTCTGCCTGGGTGACAATATAGTGCCATCCTCCCAGTCTTTACCTCCCTCCCCCGTCTCATGCCAAACTGAACCTAAAGTTCTGCAGTGTGGTGACTACGAGATGGCATTTGAGGGGAATGTCACTATGCCCAGGGGTCTCCTGCCTTTCCAACTGCTCAGTTCTGTGTGTGCAATAATGGTTGCCGTGGACAGGAAGCCCCTGCCCTCATAGGCCATAGCACTAACTCTAGTGATGAGACCTCTGCCTCTGAGCCATCCTCCCTCTGACTCCATCCCAGGGACCCTTGCTCTTTGTCTCAACCCCAAGTCTAGAGAGGCCCTTCACTTCCATCACAGACTTCTGAGAGAAAGCAGAGCCTTCAAGCAGGGAATACTATTTCCTAAGAGCAGAGCTGACTACTCTGTGCGTTCTTACCCTTTTAATTCCAGAAGGATAAGTCACTAATTGATGGGAAAGCCAGCCCTAGGAATTCCGAATGGGACTCATACATTAGCGACCTTCATACACACACATGGAACTGCCACTATCCTCAGGGCAGAGGAGAGGACCTGGCATGATCAGGAGCATGACCTGGGATCACACAGAATCTCATTCTGGGCTTCCAGCCAGGCTTCAGGTCCTAGGACCCATCCACATGGACTCGAAGATGTGTCAAAACAGAAAAGCATCCACAGAGCCTCCCACCATGAGAACGCCACAGGCACCATTTTCCTGACTTATGTGCGTGTGTGTGTGTGTGTGTGTGTGTGTGTGTGTGTGTGTGTGTGTGTTTGTCTATATGTGCACCACACACCTGCAGTGTCTTTGGAGGCTTCAGATCCCTGCGACTGGCGTTACAAGCAGCTATGGTCCACTTGATGTGAGTACTGGGGACCAAACCCAGGTTCTCAGCGCGTGCTCCTAATTGATGAGCCATCTCCCCAGATCCTCCACATCTATCTTTAGAGACTCTGATAGAGCCCTCCCAAGGTGCCCTTAGACATACCTGCCAGACCTTCATTTTCCCCACAGAGACCCTGGAAGCCACCCCTAGACACTTCCCATGGACATTTAGTGACATCCACACAGAGAATCCCAAAGTTCCCTCTCAGACCTTTTCTTCCTCAGACCTTCAAAAGCCCTCCCTCCATAAAGACCTCTGAAGCTCTCTGCAGTCTTCAGCAGACGCTGCCACAGAGAGCCCCAGCATCCCATGGGGCCTTTCATAGACACCGTTACAGTCACTCTCACCAATCTCTCCAGAATGGCCACAGATCTCCACAGAAATGCAGAGAATTGTGCAGTGCTCACACTGAGAACCCAGAGACTTCTGACCAACACAGAAACACCATGCAATAATACCCTCAACATCCAGCCATAGATCATGAGCTCCAGAGTCCACAGAGATCTCACAGAAACCCTTACACACATGTTCATGTAACCAGGCCAGCCGTACTACAGGAGGCCTGGAATATGCTAACATGTCGTCTAGGAACGGTGGCCTACGGGGCCTCAGGATTCTGACTTCATTTGGCGCCAGACATTTGCCCTCATTTGTGGTGATGACTCCAAAGCACCTACTCAACTTAGCTTAGGACCTGGACTCCCCACTACCTCTTCATTGAAGCCTTAATGATTTTCATCATTCCTCAGCAATGGTCACATGACCCCAAGATGCCTCTCAACTTGGGGATGCTCCTGAAGCTTTGGAATAAGCACCCTACACACTGACCTCATATCCCTGTGCTAACCTGATGAAATTTTACACACCATTTTCAATGTCACTGAAAGCTCAGAGAGAAGCATGCTCAATGTTGTGCATGTGGTTCCTTGAGTGAGGCAAACTTTAGTGTTTTGAAACTTTCCTTGCTTCAGCTACAAAGTGGGGCAGGGCTGAGTGTTGATACTGCTCGAAGGGAAATGAGTTGCAAGACTGACACACTCTGGTAACCATCTGGATTGTTTTTCTATTATTGCTTCTATTTGTTGCATTGTTACTAATGTGGTTTTCACTAACTAAGCCATGCACAATGAATTTCATTTTAGCAGAAGAGTTTGCATTTGTATCAATTAGAAAGTCACAGGACTCGTGATAAAATGATCTGGATACTCTTTCAGGTTATTTTTTCATGTCACTTCCTGGCACATGGCAGGCAGAGGGCTTACATAACTTCCTCCGATGGTAAAGGTCTCGTCTACAACCCCAAAGCATTTGCAGCTTTGATCTTGAAAACATGGACCTTACAGGGTTCAGTCCCTCCCAACCTTGCCCCACCCAGCCTGTGCAGATATGCACATCGGGTGGGGTCAGGCTCCCCTGACTTACCTGCTGCCATGTCCAGGATCTGACTGCAGTGACAACACCAGTCCCGCTGGAGGGTACCGAGCACCGAAAGGAAAATGTCTTCCCTGTCGAGATGTGAATACTGAGACCTCAGCCTGGCTGGCAGAAACTGCACACGGTTCCACTCCATTCGCTGTGTTGGTGTAGTTCGTTTTTTCCTCCAAACAGGTTGCTGAACCTTGGGCCTCCCACCACCTTGGCATGAAAAGCAGAAAAGCAATTGGAGGCCTGCAACTCTCCAGGAGTCCACAGGGGGCGGTGTAGAGCCCGAGTTCCTGTTTACAAGGTGCCTTCAGCTTTCCTAGCCCTTTCCTGGAATTGCTTCAGCACTTCCCTAGCAACCTCCTCCCCTTTCTGGTCGCCACAGCCCCCTCCACTTCTCTCTTGTGTTGAACTCTGCTGTCATCATCCCCCCCCCCCCCCGCCCATGCCAGATGCTGCAGGGTTCTCAGGCTGGGCAATGTGACCCTAGGCAGGAGGACAGTGGCCCCAAAGACTGTGGCTTCTGTATTGCCAGGTAATTTAGCATCGTGTTCAATCCCAGCAGACTCAGCACCTCTGAATTCCCGCAAATGCCATGGAGGACACAGGCAGGTTTTCTGCTGGCATCTGGGACAGCTGTCATTTTAGCGCAGCTGACAGCAGTTCCATTAACCACATCCCGACCTGTTCTACCTCCAGCAGCACCTTGGACCCAGCGGTTAAACCGCCAAAGAGGGGCAAACCGTTTAGAGACAGCCTGATTGGCTGCAGGTGCATGTCAGGCACCATGTGATCCACTGGCAGCCTGTGACTGGATAGAACTCCATTTCTGTGATTGGTTGTAATTCCATTGCTGTGATTGACTTGGTTGTAAGGTTAAGCTACAATTTGTTCATACAGCAAATGAGATTACACCTCTCTCTGTATGAAGGCCACACTGGACAAACCTCATCAGCTATTATACGGGCTTTTGTTCAAACTAATTCAACAGTCCCAATTTGTTTGCCTTTCCATTACAAAGAAGGATCTAAAGTATGGGCATGGATGGGCCCTGCCACCATTGGTCAGGTTCTAAATAAATCTTATGTATACCTTACAGAGTTCACAGTGCCAGACTAGCCCACAATCTGGTGGCAAAGAAGAACTGCTCAACATTTAAGGGGAGTGCTAAAGGAGATACGCGGTGGAAAGTGCTGGTCTTCATTCCTCCTCAGAGGTCTCTATGAGGCACAAGGAACAAAGCTGAGCAGCTTGAGGGTCAGGCCTCAGAGGCAACTCAGCAGCTCCCAAGCCCCACTGCTCACAGTCTGTGCTGCAGGTTAACTGACCTAGGCTGTGTGCATCCCGGCAGGTCACCTGACAGCGGCCACCATAGTGATCTGCAGACCAAGAACGCCGTGCGGCTGAGGAATTCCTGGCACAGCCAGGCTTGCCTTCCCCATCCAGGATGCTGTGAACTGGACAGCAAATAGCCATCCCACCAAACACCTCACATACAGAAAAGATGAAGGGTTCGTGAGGCTGTACATCAAAGGGGGCGGGGGATGCAGAAAAAGAAAGGGTTTATGTAGCCCTTCTGCCTGTTTCTCTTCATCTCTCACACACGAATACGTAACATTTGAGGAATCCTCAGCACACCACATACTTGAGTAAAAGTGAGAGTACATTAGTGGGCACAAAGGAAAACAATTTTGTACTTCCATTAAAGTACTTAATCCAGGAGCAAAGCAGGCAGAAAGCAATGCCCACTTCAGGCTTAATGCTACAATCTTTATACAACAGCCTTCTTCCCCCTTTTGCATTGTTACCGTGGGTCAATCTTACCATATAAGACATTTTTCTTAATCTTTTACTAAGCTACACCTCACACCTATAACCTTGATCCCTTGAAGTGGTGGTTTCCTCATTACTATTAAAATTTGTTCCTAATTTTTATTTTAAAAAGACAATTTCTTATAACCCAACAGGCTGTATCAAAAAACCCAGATAGCATACATAGTATCTTAAATATTGAATAGTTACAAATACAGGTAAAATACACCACAGTTTCTTAAGTTATTTAAGATTTAAGCCACTTTGAAATTACTGTTTTAGATCGAAAACAGATTTCCTCTTATGGTTTATAAGGCATCTGAATCAGGATGACTTTTGCAGTTGTTTACTATTACTCTGAGCCCGTTTGCCTTTGTCACAAGTATGTTATCACCCGACAACTATTTTACCTAAACTAACTTATTATTTTTTTTCTAAAAGCATGTGTTCAGAGGAACCAGATCTTTCTTTGGAATTCCCTTTCCAGTCCTGAGCTGCTGAGAAATTGGAGTTGGACACAGAATGACCAAGGTCTTTACTGTAACTAGATTTCCTAGAAAAGAAATGGGGTATTCCAAAGACATACCGGCGTCTTTAACTTTGGTCATGAAGCTATTAAGATAAAAACTGGGATTTTACCGGGTGGGAAGAGAAAAATGTTGAAGCCCAGGGGCCTGAATAGTATGGGAGGTTGTTTGTTTTGTTGTTGTTGTTTTTGAGACAGGGCTATTGCGTTGGAGGCTGTCATGGAACTTGCTTTGTAGACCAGGCTGGTCTCAAACTCACAAAGATCCATCTACTTCTGCCTCCTGAGTGCTTGGTTTAAAGACATGTGCTTCCAATGCCTGGCTTGGGAGCTTGTCTGTATTACTTGATGGGAGACTTTGCAGGAGACATGGGTTAGGCAGGAATCCACACCTCAGCCACATCTCTTGCTTCATTTACATTTTACCCTCATATGGGGCCCTGACGGTGGGCTGTAGTGGGAAGACTTTCTATTTCTGTCCATCTTACAAATGTGGACACATGGAATGATCTTTCTTTTCTGATCCACAGTATTGCGTGTTCCGTTGGCTTAAGGACAGGTCGCTGAACTGGCCTTATTAGGCATGTAAGAGCTCTTTGGGATTTCCTAGCTTCAGTCTAGTCACATATCTGTGACACTGTGCAGAGAGCTAGGTAGTCTTCTGGAGAGAGGAGTGCCAACTTTGTTCACTGAACTAAGGCCTTCTATTCCATTCCTTTGTAGGTTCGAAGGCATCTTCTATCTAGTCCGGGCATCTCTTGAGGCTGCTGCTTGGAGAGGCAGTTGGAGGAGGCCTTGAAAAGGGGTGTGTCTCCAGCACTGAGTCCACCTTCACTTCCAACAAGGGGGCCTCACACAGCACGTGGGGGACGGTCCTCACCAGTGTTGTGACCACAGGCCAAGGGCAGCCCCCTCTGTCTCTGCTTAGACCAGGCCTTCTTCTTCCCTTCTTAGCAGCAAGGCAGTTTGATCTTGATCACAGATCTGCTTCTTCTCTCACCACCCCCCATCTGTTTATCTAAGTTGCTCTGTCAGCAGTAATTACTTGGGAGCCAGATGTTAGGGTGAAAACCTGGCAGATCAAACAAGCCACCAGCTGACCTCCCCACACTTCCAACACCGAAAAGGGAAGGACCAAAAGCCCACAAGTCTCTAAGTCCCTCCCCGCTCCTTCCTGGGCCTCTCTAACCGTATCCTGGGGCATCCCTATTCTCTATGACTAATTCTTGTCAACTAGTCACTGACTCTGCCCCCTGGTCCAAGGTCAACTCTATTAACACAGACTCCGGGTGTCGCGGTGAGATCAAATAATAGTCTGCCACACTCTCCACCAGAGACTGTGGTGCACTTTCCCTGGGCTTCTCTTCTGGTTGTGTTAGAAATAGCCATACCTGTCTAACAGTGAGCCCTCTTCCTAAACAGGGAATCTCACGTGACGAGGATTAAAAGCTACCCCATCTTATGACCCGTGTTTTGGGAAATTATTTGAGAAATCTACCTTGACGATAAGACTCTGGCTGAGTTTCCACGGTGTCTGGTCTCAGCCGTTTGGGAGGGCCTGCTGCCTATAGTGGGCAGGGTATGGGTCTTTTGGATTGTGAGGCGCTCCTACTTAACCACCACTGACAAATCTGGCCACACTTCTGCCACCTCTTAACTGCCATGAGATCTGGGGCAAGGGGGAAAAATAAAGTCCATTGAACTGCTCTAGCTAAAGTATGTGATAGGTGTTGTTTTTGTTAGACTCAGTGTTTATTTCAAAACCAAAAACAAAAACAAAAACAAAAACAACAACAACAACAACAACAACAAAAAAACTGTGAGATGTTGTCTTAGTTACTGTCTTATTGTTGTGGAGAGACACCATGACCAAGATAACTTTCACAAAAGAAAGCATTTATTTGGGCGCTTGCATACAGTTTCAGAGGGCTAGTCCGTTATTGCTCGTGGTGGGTAGCATGGCAGTAGTTAAGAAGGCATGATGCTAAAGAAACAGCTCAGAACTTTACACACTGACCCCCAGCAGCTGGCAGAGGGATGCTCAGCTTGTCACGGGTTTTTGGAACCTCAAAGCCCTCTTCTGGTGACACACCTCTTCCAACAACGCCACACCTACTTCATGAAGGCCATACTTCCGAATCCTTCCCAAACAGTGTTGCTGAGGGCCACACATCCAAATATATGAGCCTATGGGGACATTCTTGTTTAGACTATCACAGATGTGATCCCACCCCCTACCTGGAGTTAAAATTCCCAACTAACAACAAAAATCACGCACAAAGCCATGTCTCCTGTCCCTGCCATCCCCGCCATGTCCTCCTTCAGCGTGGACATACCCAGGACAGGAGTGTGTCTCACGGAGGCACAATTTAACGTGAATGGTGACAGATAAAATGCAAGAGTATGTGTGGGGCTTAAGCACCATCATAGCTGAGCAGTCTCCTAGAAGAAAGCATGACTGCACTCTTCACATGCTCCCCAAAGAGAGCTGAAGCTGCTCCAGCCACCGATCTGAGGTACCTACTCTCTTTTAGGTCTTGTTTCATAGACTACTGACACCTTTGCACTCAGGTTTCAGGGTGGGATGAAGCACCACCTTGTTTATAATCTGACCATTAGTTAACCTCCAGCGTTATCTTTCCATTCTGTTTCAGGGCCCTGAGCAGACCCAGATCTGGTTCTTTACACCCTATTTTAGGAACTATCAATCACTCCCGGAGCTATCCTTGCCCAATACATGGATGATCCCCTGCAATAAAAGCATAAGGAGCCTGGAGAATCTACCCACGGCTTAGTGCCACCCAGGTGCCATCTGTGCTCTGTGTGCATGGAGGTCCCATGCGTAGAGATACAGCCACACATGGTTATAAACAGACAGGCACCCGTTACAAGCAGTTTCCCTGCTGGCCTGGTTCCAGAGCCATATCAGTCCCAAATAACTCACAGAGATGCTGTATTAGATATAAAGCTGTTGGCCTGTTACTATCATTTCTTATTGGCTAGCTCTGTCTTAAACATTAACTTATTTCTATTCAATCTAAGTATTTCTACATGGTCTTATCTTACTGGAGAGAGCGTCCAGACCTTCTTCTCAAGTCCCTACATCTTGACTGTCCTCTAATATATCTCCCAGAATCCTCTTTGTTTCCTAGTCCCACCTATCTTGCCTTCCTATTTGCCAACAGTGCTTTATTCATTAACCAATAGGAGATACATATTTACAGAATGAAATCTCCCATCAGGCACCATTACACTTCAGCAGAGCCTTGTCCTGTCATAGAGGCTGAGGGCTCAGGAAGCTGTATATCCATATGCTGGGCACCACCACTTGACCCCAGGACTGGGATGGGGGCCTCGATTAAGCAGGAGCAAACTTTACCCAGATAACAGAGTTGGAAGGTTATAGTGAACAGACATCACTGCAAAAGGACTTTCCAGGGCGACATCAACATCCCTGTGCAACCTGCAGAGGAGTGAGGAGACTAGATTGAAGGTCAGAGGGATGCAAACTGGCATGTTGCATTTGTTTTCATTCTATGCTTCTTAGCATGTTACAACTGCATTTTCTCCTTCCAGTGAGTGGACACAGCTCACCAGCAGCTTTTCAATATGAAGTTTAGTAGAAGTGGCTGCCCATGCTCACACTGCTCCCTGTGACCCCTGGCTGCAAAAGTGACAACATGAGCCCCAATGTCCACTGTGGTGGATTCTACCTCAAAGCAAGGTAGACACCTTCCAGCTTCACTACTAAGAGTGCAAACTGAGCATGCCCACAGTACTTTCTGTCTATAACTTAAATCTTATTTTAAAACACATTTATTAATATGTGTGTATACACCGTGTAGGCACTTGTGCGCTGGTCTGGACAGTTTGAAGTATCAGTTCTCTTCTCCCATCATTTTGATCTGGGGCCTAGATCAGATTGCCAAGCTACGGAGTGGTACTTTTAACTGCTGAGCCATCTTAATAGCTGCCATGTAGCTTAAACCTCTGGGACACTGTTTTCATGACCTCAAGCTGAGCACACTCAGGATGGTGCTGCTCTCCTTCACTGAGCGTGCACAAGATCAGACTCATCAACCACTGGGCAAAAGCCCTGTGCTTTCTGTGTTCTGCTGTGTGATTTTTTTTTGTTTGTTCGTTTTGTTGTTGTTATTGTTGCATTCTGACAATAAAGTTTGCTTTGAGTCAGAGGACGGAGCTAGTCACTAGCTGACCAAAATTAACCATAGAGGTCTTGGAGGGCTGAGGACAAATAGTAGACAGAAAGTAGTAAGGCAGGGCTGAGAGAGAACCTCAGTCTTTTTTGGACTGAGGAATAGGAGAGGAGGTCAATGGTGGCTTCTCTGTAGCTTCTCTGATCACTCTGGTTCTTACCTGATATCTGACCCCAATTTTTTATTGATGAAATAGTTAGGAGATGCTTCAGTGTTTAAGGAAGACATTGCCTCCAGCATGATGCTCATGCTTTCCTAACCTGTGAAAGAGCATAAATCTTCCCCACTCTCTGGGCCCCATCTCTGCTAGTTTGGGCTTTGTATTTACCAACACACAGCAGCTCTGGCAATGACACCGAGTGCATTTGACGAGAAGCCGTGATCTCAGATGCACCTGGATGTGGCTCCTTCAGCTCAAATGAAGAAAAGACCACCCACCTGGATGAGGAAAGCGATGACTATTTTAGGCACAAAGTCCCATGCTCCCCAGGACAAAGGCTTGCACCCTCAGTCAAGAACAGAAAATCTCTCAGACTGAATGTCCCTTCCTTTTCCTGTGTGTCTTTCTAGCCACCCCGCCCCCCCCATGGACTCCCTCATACTTTTATTCTCTATGTTTTCCTTTCTCAATAACTCTCTGTTCACTTCCTGACAATTGGTTGCTAGCTCTGCGTCTTGAGCTAAGGTTGACTTTATTTAATCCTGTTTACAATGAGCAGAAAGCTCTTGGTGTGAACCATACCACAATGAGAAACCCGTTTTTCCAATAAATGACAGTATTTCCTGGGCTCATAGTGTGACCAAATATCCTGCAAGGCTAATGTAGTTAATTATAGTTAAAACAAAAGAAAACAGACAAATAAAAACAACTTTATTTAACCTCCTTTATGTATTTGCAAGTTTCAGGCTAGGTTGATTTAGCTCAGATATGCTTAATAATGTTTTTCAAATTTGTCAAAGCTCTATTGACTGTGGTATTTTAAATTTTTTAGTGGAAAAAGCTTAGTGTGACAGAGATCCCCAGTTCCTGTCAGTGACCCCAATGTCTCCAAAAAAAGATGATGGGACACCATGATGGCTCCACCTGGGTGGTGGTATGCTAACCACCGAGAAAGGCTGTGCCTGTGCTGTACCTGCTGGCTCAAACTGCGGACAAGGAAGACACTGGAGAATTGATTGCCTTACTTTGCCTAGACAAACTAGGATCAACACCCACCTCCTCATGTTCCTTCTCCATAGAAAAGCCTCTCACCTTCTGAGACTGATTCTGTCCCCATATCTCTGCCCCAACAGCATGGAGATCGCAGGAGCTTGGGATGACCATGGGTAATGGACTAGTCTCTGTCATTTTGATTGATACTCAAGTCATTTGGAATACGCTTCCTGTTATAATTTATCCTTTTCAGATTTCTGATGGTATTGATGGCTAGGTTAACTATAGCTTTGTTAGCTTAGCAACAGCATTTTTTTTCCCCTCAAGGCTATAACAGCTACCTAGTTAGTTCTTTTTGTATGTAAAAATCAAGGCTTGATTCTTCTTGAGCTACCAGGCATCCTGTTGAGAAAAGGCAAATAGGTTTGCCTTGTTAACAGTCTTCATAGTAAAGGACAGACAGGTTTCATATGTGATTTTATGATAAAGAAACATGATTTGCAATTAATGCTCTCAGTAATAACTACTGTATCTCTGGTAAATGACTAGATGGAAAGACAAAGGGTTAAAGCCTATGCAAGTTTTGAAGGCCTAAGAAATATTTTAAGTTGTATAAAGATCTGAGGATTTCAGATGTAGAAATGCAAGTTGTAAAGGTATAAGTAAGTGGAAATTGGAAGATGTTTCAGATTTCTTTCCCCCTTCTATGAAGCTGGCAGAACACTGACTACTTACTGTTCAGTCATGATCTTAAGACTTAAGATTTCTTTGTTTATCTTTCTAAGTGTAGACTTAGAGGTGCTTTTCACCAGGCTAAAGAATATAACCAGCTTTCTGGCAGGAACAAATGCTCATGCTTTTAAACCCAAATCTATAGCCTTTGCTAGGACTCAAAGGTGTGAGTCTACTCTAGCTGTTTTACAGACACCCTTTACCTGCTTTTTCTGTAATGTGGAATTCAGTACAGATTGGTAATGCTAGTATATCTAAAACTTTTATGTCTCCAAACACCATTTTTATTCTTTTATATCTGTGTGAAATATCTTCAGACATCCCAATTCTAGACAGTTTAGAAGCAGAGGATGAGCTGCCTTTCCACAGACCACTCTAATGTCAGTGCCCTCTGACTTTGCCCTGTGGGCTCGTCTTGTTGACTAAACACTTGTTGCTCTTCCCGAAAATACAAATCTCTCCCTACACTCCATGGAAAAGTGCAAAATGAAGTCTGCAAGCCCCTGTCATCCCCTGATGTGCCTTTCCACTACATATTCCTGTTGACTCTACCAAAAGATGATGTTTAGGGGCAAGAGTGATTGCTTAGCAATTAAGAGCAGTCAGTGCTCTTAGAGGATGGGTTCAATGCTCAGCATGCACATGGTGGTTCACAACCCCCTGAAACTCCAATCCTCTGGGTTCTGATGCCCTCTTCTGGTGTCTTCGGGCACCAGGCACCCACGTGGTACACAGACATATATGTAGTCAAAACATACACATAAATTATGTTTTAAGGTTCAGAATGAAAGATGCATCTTCACAACACACACAAAACCAGTACATGAAGACACATGTAACTTCGCTTTTTCTATACAACTTTTGCCCTATCCTACCCAAACTTACCTATCTAGGAAATTTCTCTAACGAAAATATTCTAAGTTTTTATGTAAAGAGATAAACATCACGATTTTAAAATGTTAAATAAACCACTCCTGAAGCCTTTTGGTCTTCCTTCAGCCTGGCTCTCCACATCCTCCCTGGCAGGCCTTGGCCGCTCAGGTTCGTGGGGAGTGAGGAGGGTGGCATCACTCTGAGCCCCAGCAAGGTCTCAGGGACTGAGGGGCCCACTTCTGCCAGGACTCTGAGGTCCAAGGCATCAGCATGACAGGTGGCAAGGGGGAAGGGCTCCAGGGACCACCAGGTCCGAAGCCAGCAGCACTCAGTGTCAGCTGAGATCCCTGGATTGGGAGAACTAGATCTCTGAGGAGTGAAGCTTCTTTTGTGTGTGTTTGATCGTCTCCTGGCATGTGGACCCTTCACAGAGGCACTATCCTTTGGCCAAAGGCCAGAGCACAGGAACCTGCAGAACAGGCAGAGCTTTCCTGATTATTTGGGGCGGTACTGAGATGAGGTGCTGGGAAGGGGGTGGGGCTGGATGGAGAGGGCGGGGCTTTGTGAAGGGGCTGGAGTTGTGACAGGGCAGGGCCAGCCTGCTCAGTCGGAGCCTCACGTGATAGACGGTTGACCTCCCCTGACCTCAAGTATAACCAACCGTCTTTGAGTCAGGTGGTCACAGACTGTGGATGGACGTTGGAGACGCAGTTCCTTCTCGCTCTCTGCTTTTCTGTTGCCACTGATTGCAGAGCTCAGCAAGGCTCAGGCCCTGCCTCCCAGAAGGGGGATTTGTCAGTGTCCAAAGCACCCTTAACCTGCATAGGTGGCCACCGAGGTACACAAAGACCGAAGCCTGCCAGGGACGCTGCACTGGTCCAGGTTGATGGAGGAGAAAGAGGATTGAGATGGTGACTTGACTTTTTAAAACTATGGGGTTATTTATCATTGTGTTTATACAGCTGTGAGAAGTAAATCAGAAAGAGCTGGTGCTCTATAGTTGGCAAGAACAGCTTTTAGATTTGGCCTCAGCATTTAAGAAGATGGGCCTGGTTGTGTTTGTTTTTGTTTTAGCTGTGGCTAGATACTGTAGTTGCTGATGGAAGCCAAGGTCTTGTCATCTCTCTCTCTCTCTCTCTCTCTCTCTCTCTCTCTCTCTCTCTCTCTCTCTCTCTCTGTGTGTGTGTGTGTGTAAGAGAATCATTAGTGGAAAATTTGTCCACAAAATTTTATGTCTAGCTTCAGTCCCTTAAAGAAACATTAATTTTGGTTATATTTTCCTTCTGGGTCTTAAGACTATCCAGCTAGCCAAAATTAATTTTTGTTTTTGTGTTAAGGCCAATGGAAGGTCCAGTCCTGAGGGGCCACTGGGCATTTTGAGGACTCCTTGAGCCTTTCCTTATCAGTTGTCCATCTATGTGAGGAAAAGCCAAAGGCTTGGATCACCCTGGCTGTGGCTTCCCCTCCTCTTGTAGACTAGACTCGGTTAAATTCATTGAGTGGGGCCTCAATGGTCTCCCTGAATAACAGAGCATAATATTTCTAGAGATGAGCACAGACCCCTGGGACCACATTAATATTGGAGGTCGAGAGGGAAGTATTTTTCCTTTTAGTCCCTTTGACCATATTAGAATAGCTTTCAAGGATTGGTTACACCAGTCTAATATTTTAATTACTATTTGATATTTTAATAGTCAGATACTTTTAAGTAAACTTTGATGATAATAAATTTTTTGCTAGTTTTTGAATTGTTGTCATTTTAATACTATATATATATATTATCTTTAAGTCTCATTCTTCATGCACCTTAAATTACTGACTCAGACCTTCATATAGTATTAAAATGTCTTAAGGTATATTGACAACAATTGCAACGAAGTGGTTTGAGAAGGAAAGAACATTTCACCTCAGGATTATGGGCCTAGAGAATAGACAGAAGTGACAGGCACTGACATGCCTGCAGCAGCTCCTCACCCACTGGCGCACCACCCATCCCCCTTCACTCCTCCTCACTCACGCACACACTCACGCACTCACGCACACACTCATGCACACACTCACACAGGCGCTCACGCACTCCTCCCTCATGCAGTCACTCCTCACGCACACACTCACTCACTCACTCACTTATGTGCTCACTCACTCACTCACTCACACACTCATGCACACACTCACACAGGCGCTCACGCACTCCTCACTCATGCAGTCACTCACTCACTTATGTGCTCACTCACTCACACACACACACTCACACACTCACGCACACACTCACACACTCACTCACGCACACACTCACACACTCACTCACTCACGCACACACTCACTCACTCACTCACACACTCACTTATGCGCTCACTCATGCACTCATGCACACACTCACACACTCACTCACGCACACACTCACACACTCACTCACTCACGCACACACTCACTCACTCACTCACACACTCACTTATGCGCTCACTCATGCACTCACGCACACACTCACACACTCACTCACTCACGCACACACTCACTCACTCACTCACACACTCACTTATGCGCTCACTCATGCACTCATGCACACACTCACATACTCATGCACTCACACAGGAACTCACGCACTCTTCACTCACACACTCACTCCTCACTCACTAACACACACACTCACTCACACACTCACTCACGCACACACTCACACTCACTCCTCACTCACTCACACACATATTCACTCACGCACACACTCACTCATGCACTCACTCACTCCTCACTCACACACACACTCACTCACACACTCACTCACTCACTCTTCACTCACACACACACTCACTCACACACACACTCACTCACTCACTCACTCATACACTCACTCACTCATGCACTCAGTCATGCGCTCACTCACTCCTCACTCATGCACACACTCACATATGCGCTCACTCACTCACACACTCACTCACACACTCACTCACACACTCACTCACTTATGCGCTCACTCACACACACACTCACTCACTTATGCGCTCACTCACTCACTCACTCATACACTCACTCACTCATGCACTCAGTCATGCGCTCACTCACTCCTCACTCATGCACACACTCACATATGCGCTCACTCACTCACTCACACACTCACTCACACACTCACTCACTCACTTATGCGCTCACTCACACACACACTCACTCACTTATGCGCTCACTCACACACTCACTCATGCACACACTCAAGCACTCACTCACAACAGCTCACTTCTCTGAGGTGCAGATGAAAACTTCTCAGGAATGTTTACAGCTGCTTTGATAGAGAGGCTGTATCAGCCAGACTGAAGTCAGAGACAGAGAGTGTTTAGCGAACGGGATTTAGGAAGGACAGGAATGAAGACAGAAAAGAGACATGGGGGTAAGGGTAGCAGAAGGAATCGACAGCGTTATTTGGGGGAAATTCCGGACGATTTTCCATCCTGTTTTATGAAGTTAAATCAAAAGATCGAAATTCTGGCCGATGATGTTATCCAGTGTGTGTTGAGGCCAAACCTGTATTGAGAGTTGTCACTGGTCTCAGCTCTGCTAAGTGGACTTCCTTTCAGTTAGCCCACAAAGAGGTCAAAGGAGGGAAAAGATAATTTGGAACCCATGGCGGGGTGTGGGACAAAGGTAAAAATGCCACGGAGGCATCCCTTGAGTTTAGGGATTAATTAAACATGTGGGAAGCAGGAGAGGCTGCTCCCTGAATTGTTCCTTCCAGGAGTCAAGAGATTGTGGTGTGCAGAGTTCCCAGAACTGTCATCTGAGTGAGTCTCAACATGAGATGAGGGGACTCCTGGAGTCCCAGAGACCTAACAGGGCACCTCTGATTTAAGTCTCACCAGCTACCTGGTTTGCTGTGTTGGTCATGTGGTCTGGTCAATGGAAAACTGCCTCTTATCTAGAGGTCAGACACCTATGACAGGGATGAAGAGTGGGTGAAACAGTAGAGAAAATGAAGGCAGGTAGAAAAGTAGTCTAGCCATCTCCCGAGGATATGAGCTGGGTTTCCACAGAACTCCAAGAAAGTCCAAAGGACCAGAGACTTGACCTTCGTGCAGGCAGAGGCCACTCAGATCAGAGCTCCCGAGTAGACTGGTGACTGTTTAGCCTTTATATTGAAATCATGAAGGAATGGATCCCAAGAGGAGCCAAGGGCAGTGAGGAGGAACATGAACCACCAGTAGACCGTGGCCCCAGAAACTCTCCCAGGTTTGGGCACAAATGTCAGATGTAGAATGCACGATAGAGAAACAAAAGTCAGGAAAGAGTGGAGAGCCTGACCTCAGCAGATGAGGCTGTAAAAAGGAGGGAGCCAGTCAGGGGGATGGGTGGCTCTGGAATAAAGAAGCCGATAGAGCCTTGGAGCGTGTGTTCAGGCCAAGACGGCCATAGGAAAGACTGTCTTCATGGCCGTCTCTTCTGGGAACTGTTTCACTCGGGCAAAGTGGGTTATCTTGAGAAGCTGCCCATCTCAACAAGCAGCCCTTTCTGAAGTATGAATGTAGCTGACCAATAACAGTTGAGGAATGAAAGCAAGACAGTCTAGTATCAGGGGACTTAATGGTTTTCTTCAGCCAGGCATTTTATCACTTGCAGACTGTTCCTGCCATGGAGAGTGCCAGGCCCTTCCGAGGAGGCGGGCTTTCAAGCAGGCATCCAAGTGCAGGGCAGCAGCAAATGAGGGGAGAGCCTGACCTGCCACCAAAAGCCCCAAACACCAGGATCCAGGTAGGAGCTTGGAGCCGGTGAGACAGAGCACAAGTGTTATGGAGAGGGCTCCGGCTGTCTCTGCTCTCCAGCCAGCAGCAGCTTGGGTTCTTGTGCTCCTGAAACAGAAGAGCTCAGATGGGACATCCTAGAAGATCAAGCATCCAGAAACTAATGAGAGCAAGCAGGGTAACTAGAATACACCATGTACAGAACAAGTGGGCCTGGCAGGATGGGCCCCCATGTCCCTTGTCCCTGCCATCCTTGCCCTGTGACTCCCTCAGCGTGGGCATGCCCAGGACATGAACAGGGCTCTCCTGAAAGCCTGTTTCACCATGCACTCAGTCTAGGAAGATAGACACGAAGATGCAAGAGTATACTTGGGGGTGTAAGCACCCCTGAAGCTGCATAGTTTATGAGAGCAAGGGTGGCATCATGCTTCACATATTGCCCTGGTCAGGACGCCCATGAAGAGAGATGAGCTGCTGTAGCTCATCAACCAAAGGCATCTAGCCTTCTTAGGTTCCGCTTCATGGATCACCACTATTGTAACAAAAATAACCTTAAACTTGTATCAATATTCAAAAACCCACACTAATGTAAAGTATTTGAGACTATTAGTTACTCCGTAGTTTAAAAATAGATTCAAGACTCTACCCTTCTATCATTCCTATATCCCTTATTTTCTGTTCATTCCTTATCCTCCTCACCCCCCCAACACAAGATAGGAAAGAAGGATAGAGGAAAGAAAATGAAAGAAAGCATTCCCTTAATCTAACCTCCTTTTCTTAGTTTTCTCTCTGGCCATGACCAATAAAAACTTGTTTCCTGCTGCCTGGTGGTGACAGCATCTTTAGGAGACCCCGAGAAAATGTGGATAATGGTCAAGCCCTAGGTGAGCTTGCTGTATCATTTGTTGTCCAGTCTTTGTGGATGGGAACAAATGAAGGACATAACTGAAATCCGGGCTAGAGTAGTCTATGAGGCTGGACCATCTTAGCTGCTTTGAAGTTATCCTGGATGAGGATTTTTGAGGAAATGGAAATGGAGGCATTCTGAGAGGCTGCATCGCTTGGGCAACTAATCTTGTCTTTGGTGTCTGGTCCTTTTGTTCTGAAAACACACAGACTTAATTTTAAAGGTAACATACATATCTGCATTAACACACGAATGGACTGTGCAGTGTGCACAAACCAGCTAAAGATGATTCACTGCTCTATATTTGAATAGGGAAAAGGCATCTGTTAACTTCATATGTCTGTTTAGACTACATAACCAAACTATAATATTAACCTCCACCCATGCCATCTGAAAAGATAGCATGTAATAGTAAGTTGTGAGGATTTGTTATGTCTCACCCAGTCTCAGAGCTGTAAGAGAGGGATCAGCATATATGTAACCTGCATTGTAGTTTTTATTTGCTTCATGTCTACAGCCAAGATTTTCAGGGGATCTCCCCTAGTCAAATCTGATCTTCATTTTCAAGTAATACATAGCTTTTTGTTTCCTATGGCAACAAAGGGGTAACCTCCCCAACAATGCAACACATTTCCTGACTTCCATTCCTAAGTTACGACATCCTCAAAATATATAGGCTGATTTAATTCACTTTTTCCCCACATTCGACTGTTTCTCAACAGCTGTTGTTTTTTGCTCATCTGCAGTAAAAATTTAAAGCTAATAAAGCACTATGTAATCTATCCCTGGAGATCTTTATTACCCTTTTCTGTTTATTGAGCATTTCTTTTAAAATATGATTAGATATTCCTATAATTGTTTGCCCTGTAGGATTGTGTGGTATGCCTGTAATATGCTTTTTATTGTAATATGCAAAAAGCTCTGTCATTTTACTAGAGACATATGCTGGAGCATTGTCAGTCTTAATTTGTATAGGTATTCCATAATAGTCATAACTTATAATGAATGCATAATTGGAGAATCAGCTGTTTTAGAAGTTAAATCAGTTGCCAGTTCAAATCCAGAACATGTATCTATGATATTGTGTATATACTTTAATTTTCCATACTCTGAAAATTGGAACATATCCATTTGTCAAATTTCATTTCTTTTGGGTGCCCTTTGGGCAATGGAGTTTGAGTATACAAAGAATAAGTAGGACACTTCCTTATAATTTCCTTGGCTTGTTGTCAAGTGATGGAAAAATCATTTTTCAAACTCTTGCTGTTAATGGAGTTTCTTATGAAACTCTGAGGGTTCTAGCACATTTCCTGACAATAGCTGATCAATTTCATCATTATTTTGTGGTAGAGGGCCTGGTAGTCTGATCGCGTTATATACAATGGATGATTTCTATTTATGATTGCTTGTTGTAGTTGAATAAATAACAAAGTTAATTCTAAATCATCTGAAATAAGTTCAGTATGTAAAACAAATTTTTCCACATATTGATAGTCAGTGACTATATTAGGAAGTTCTGGAAAATCTAATAATACTATGAAAATAGCATATAACTCTGATTTCTGAAGTGAAGTATGTGGACTTTGAGCCACTTTATTTTTTTCTGACTTGTCGTCTGCCTTTCCTGACTTATTTGCATCAGTATAGAATGTAGAAATATCAGAAATTGGTGTCTTTTTCACTATATTAGGGAGAATCCAATTCTTTTTATAAACTGAAGTCTACTGCTTTGGGGGATATTTGTTTTTAATCTCTCCCAAGAAATTGCCACTAGCTGTTTGCCAGTGTTCATTTTCTGCCCATAAGGGGGCAATTTCAGCATTAGTGAAAGGTACAATTTCTGCTGGGTCTACTCTGCTAATGGACAAAGTCTCATTTTCCTTTCAGAATCAATTCAGAAAACTTTTCTACATGGCTCTTTAATTGTTTACTATTTGTGTACTAAAAATATCCATTCTAAGATATTATCTTCTTTCTGCATAAGAATTCCTGTGGGAGAATGGGTAGAAAGCAAAATAACTAAAATAAAATCAAGCTTAGGACCCAAGCAATCCACGTGTGCACTCTGTAATTTCTTTTTCCTAAAGCCAGCTCTCTCTCTCAGTCTCAGATGATGGTTTTCTTTGGCTACTTAAGTCCTTATCACCTTGTGAGATTTGAAATAAATTAGCTCTTGAGTGGTTAATCCAGTAGTGGGCTTTAGCCAATCTCCAGGCAACTTTTGAAAACCATTAAGAGTTTGTTAATTGATTTCTCCTGATTTGTAATTTCTGTAGTGGAATTTTCTGTAAACCCATCTTGTATCCTATGTTCCTATGTAATTAATAGATTCTCCTCTTTGTATTTTTTCAGGAGCAACTTATAATCCCCAACAAGATAAAATTTCTCTTTACTTCATTAAACATTTTTTTCCTAAGGTATCTATCTGTATCTGAATCAGCCATTTATATATCATCCATATAATGATAAATGATAAATTGGGGGAACTATTTACAAATTATTGCTTTTGTTTGTTTTTTTAGTAAATTTTTAAAAATGAGAAACAATTATATTTTACATATCAATCCCAGTTCCCTCTCCCTGCCACCCTCCCATGTCCCTCACCCCCCTCATCACACTCCCCAGGGAGGGTGAGGCCTTCTATGGGGGATCATCAAAACCTGTTATATCATTTGGGGCAGGGCCTAGGCCCTCCCCTAGGTATCTAGGCAGAGAGAGTATCCCTCCATAGGGAATGGGCTCCCAAAGTCCATTTGTGCTCTAGGGAAAAATACTGGTTTCACAGAAGAGGCCCCATAGACTGCCTAGGCCTCCTAACATATTCAGGGGGTCTGGTTCGGTTCCATGCTGGTTCCCCACCTTTACGTCTTTGGGCCCCTGGCTCTCACTTGGTCAGGTCAGCTATTTCTGTGGGTTTCTCCAGCACGGGCTTGACCCCTTTGCTCATCCATCCTCCCTCTCTACAACTGGATTCCAGGAGTTTGGCTCAGTGTTTAGCTGTGGGTGTCAGCTTCTGCTTCCATCAGCTACAGGATGAAGGCTCTAGGGTGGCATATAAGGTAGTCATCAATCTCATTATAGGGGAAGGGCATTTAAGGTAGCCGCTCTAACATTGCTTAGATTCTTAGTTGGGGTCATCTTTGTAGATCTCCCCACTGACGGTGATTTCCCCACTGACAGATTTCTCTTTAAATCTATCATGGCTCCTTCTATTATGGTATCTCTTTTCTTGCTCTCCTTGACTCTTTCTCTGACTCAGTCTTCCTGATCCCTCGTGTTTTCCTCCCCTTCTTCTTCTCCCCTTCTCTGTTTCCTACCTCCCTCCCCCCTTCCCCTGTGCTCTCAATTTGCTCAAGAGCTCTTGTCCCTTTCCTCTTCTCCCGGAGAACATGTTTGTCTCTCTTGGAGTCCTCCTTGTTTCCTAGCTTCTCTGGAGGTGTGGATTGTAGGCTGGTAGTCCTTTGCTCTATGTGTAATATCCATATATGAGTGAGTACATACCATGTTTGCCTTTCTGTGACTGGGTTACCTCACTCAGGATGGTTTCTTCTAGTTCCATCTATTTGCCCACAAATTTCAAGATTTCAGTGTTTTTTTTTTTTTTTTTCCAGCTGAGTAGTAGTACTCCATTGTGTAAATGTATCACATTTTCTTTATCCATTCTTCTGTTGAGGGTCATCTAGGTTGCTTCCAGATTCTGGCTATTGCAAATAATGCTGCTGTGGACATAGTTGAACAGATGTACATGTGGTGTGAATGTGCATCCTTTCGGTATATGCTTAAGAGTCCAATTGCTGGATGTTGAGGTAGACTGATGCCCATTTCCCTGAGGAACCTCCACAGTTATTTACAAAATGGCTGTACAAGTTTGCACTCCCACCAGCAGTGGAGGAGTGTTCCCCTTTCTCCACATCCTCTCCAGCATACACTATCCTTGGTGTTTTTGATTTTAGCAATTCTAATAGGTGTAAGATGTTATCTCAGAGTTGTTTTGATTTGCATTTCCCTGATAGCTAAGGATGTTGAGCACTTAAGTGTCTTTCAGCCATTTTAGATTCCTCTATTGAGAGTTCTCTATTTAGATCCATACCCCACTTTTTAATTGGATTATTTGGTGTTTTGGTGACTACCTTCTTGAATTCTTTATATATTTTGAGAATCAGCCCTCTGTCAGCTGTGGGGTTGGTGAAGATCTTTTCCCATTTTGTAAGCTGCCATTTTGCCTTGTTGACTGTGTCCTTTGCCTTACAGAAGTTTCTTAGTTTTAGGAGGTCCCGTTTGTTAATTGTCGATCTCAGTATCTGTGCTACTGATGTTATGTTCAGGAAGTGGTCTCTTGTACCAATTCGTTCAAGTGTACCTCCCACTTTCTCTTGGTTGAGGTCTTTGATTCATTTGGAGTTAAGTTTTGTACATGGCCTTAGATATGGATTTATCTGCACCTTCTACATGTCCGCATCCAGTTATGCCAGCACCATTTGTTGAAGATGCCTTTTTTCCATTGTATATTTTTAGCTTCTTTGTAAACAAAACCAAAACCAAAACAAAACAAAAAAACAAACAACCTCAGGTGTTCATATAGGTGTGTGGGTTAATAACAGGGTCTTCAATTTGATTCCATTGGTCTACCTGTCTATTTTTGTGCCAATACCAAGCTGTTTTCATTACTATAGCTCTATAGTAGAGCTTGAAATCAGGGATGGTGATGCTTCTGGAAGTTCCTTTATTATACAGGGTTGTTTTGGCTATCCTGGGTTTTTGTTTGTTTGTCCATATAAAGTTGAGTATTGTTCTTTCAAGGTTTGTGAAGAATTGTGCTGGGATTTTGATGGGAATTGCATTGAATCTGTAGATTGCTTTTGTCAAGATTGCCATATTTATGATCCTACCTATCCAATAACATGGAGGATCTTTCCATTTTCTGTATCTTCTTTAATTTCTTTCTTTAAAGACTCAAAGTTATTGTCATACAAGTCTTTCACTTGTTTGGTTAGAGTTACCCCAATATATTTTATGTTGTTTGTGGCTATTGTAAAGAGTGCTGTTTCTCTGATTTCTTTCTCAGCCCATTTATCATCTGTATATAATAGGGCTTCTGATTTATTTATTTATTTATTTATTTATTTATGTTAATCTTGTATCCTGCCACTTTGCTGAAGGTGTTTATCAGCTGTAGGAGTTCCCTGGTAAAAAATTTTTGGGTCACTTATATAAACCATCATATCATCTGCAAATAGTGAAATTTTGACTTCTTCCTTTCCAATTTGTATCCCCTTGATCTCCTTTTGTTGTCTTATTGCTCTAGCTAGAACTTCAACTACAATATTGAATAGAATAGAGAGAGTGGACAACCTTGTCTTGTTCCTGATTTTAGAGGAATCACACTGAGTTTCTCTCCATTTAGTTTGATGTTGGTTGTTGGCTTGCTGTATATTACCTTTATCATGTTTAGGTATGTTCCTGTTATCCCTGATCTCTCCAAGACCTTTATAATGATGGGGTGTTAGATTTTGTCTAAGGTATTTTCAGCATCTAGTGAGATGATCATGTGGTTTTTCTTCACTTTGTTTATATGGTGGATCACATTGATAGATTTTCATATGTTGAATCATCCCTGCATCTCTGAGATGAACCCTACTTGATCATGGTGGATGACTTTTTTGATGTGTTCTTCGATTTAATTTGCCAGTTTTTTTTAATAGTTTTGCATCAATGTTCATGAGGGAGATTGGTCTTAGTTGTGTCTTTGTGTGGCTTGGGTACCAAGGTAATTGTTGCCTTAGTTAAAAAGGGTTTGGCTTCTATTATGTGGAGGAGTATTGGTGTTAACTCTTCTTTGAATTTCTGGTAGAATTCTGCACTGAAACCCTCTGGCCATGGACTTTTTTAGGTTGGGAGGTATTTGATGACTGCTTCTATTTCATTAGGACTTATAAGTCTATTCAAGTTGTTTATCTGTTCTTGATTTAATTTGGTAAGTTATATCTATCCAGAAAATTGTCCATTTCCTTTAAGTTTTCAAATTTTGTGAAGTACAGGTTTTCAAAGTATGACCTGAAGAGTCTCTGGATTTCCTTGGTCCATTGTTATGTCCCCCCTCCTTTCATTTCTGATTTTGTTATTACTTTTTTTTTTTAAATTTGTTGAGGTTTGCTTTATTGCCAAGTATGTGGTTGATTTTATAGAAGGCTCCATGTGGCACTGAGAAGGAGGTATATTCTTTTGTGTTTGGATGGAATGTTCTATAGATGTCTGTTAAACCCAATTGGGTCATAACTTCTGTTAGATCCTTTGTTTCTTTGTTAAGTTTCTGTCTGGCAGGCATGTCCAGTGGTGAGAGTGGAGTGTGTGGCGTTTTATGTGTGATTTGAGTTTTAGTAGTGTTTCTTTTACGAATGTGGGTGCTTTTGTATTTGGGGATAGATGTTAAGAATTGAGACTTCATCTTGACGGATTTTTCTTCATCTCTTTGATTAATTTTAATTTAAAAGTCTAACTTGTTAGATATTAGGATAGCTACATCAGCTTGTTTCTTTGGGTCCATTTGATTGGGAAATCTTTTTCCAAACCTTTATTCTGAGGTAATGTCTGTCTTTGAGGTTGAGGTGTGTTTCTTGTATTCAGCAGAAGGATGGATTCAGTCTTCATATCAATTCTGTTAGCGTGTATCTAGGTGAGTTAAAACCATTTGTATCGGCGGATATTAATGACCATTCATTGCTATTTCTGTTTTGGATTTACTTTTAGTGGTGCTGTTTTGTGTGGGTTCCCTTTTTTTAATTATTATTATCTATTGCCTATGTGTTTGTGAGTGTAGTTAACTTCCTTGATTTGGAGTTTCTTTCTAGAACTTTCTGTAGGGATGGATTTGTAGATATGTATTGTTTAAATCTGGTTTTGTCATGAAATATCTTGTTTTCTCCATCTACAGTTATTGAAAGCTTTGCTGGGTATAGTAGTCTGGGCTGACACCCATGATCTCTTAGTGCTTGTAGAACATTTATCCAGGACCTTCTGGCTTTCAGAGTTTCCATTGAGAAGTTAGGTGTAATTCTGATAGGACTACCTTTATATGGTACTTGGCCTTTTCCCATTGCTGCTCCTAATATTTTTTCTTTATTCTGTATGTTTGGGTGTTTTGATTATTATGTGGTGAGGAGACTTTTTGTGTGTGTGGTCCACTCTATTTGGTGTTCTGTAAATCCCTTGTACTTTCATAGGCATGTCCTTCTTTAGGTTGGGTAAGTTTTCTTCTATGATTTTGTTGAATATGTTTTCTGCACCTTAGAGAGGGGCTTCTTTGCCTTCTTCTATACCTATTATTCTTAGGGTTGGTCTTTTTCACAGTGCCCCATATTTCCTGGATATTTTGTGTTAAGGATTTGTTGGACTTAAGATTTTCTTTGGTTGATAAATCTATTTCCTCTAGTTTATCCTCTGCCCCTGAGATTCTCTCTTCCATCTCTTGTATTCTGTTGGTTATGCTTGCATCTGTAGTTCCTGACCATTTACCTAGATTTTCTATTTCCAGCATTCCCTCAGTTTGTGTTTTCTTTATTGTCTCTATTTCAGTTTTCAAGTCTTGAACTATTTGAATTGTTTCCTTCATCGGTTTGATTGCCTTTTCTTGGCTTTCCTTGCTTTCTTTAAGAGGTTTATTGATTTCTTCCCTTGTTGTTTGTTTTTTTTTTCTTCCATTTCTTTATGGGATTTTATCATTTCTTCTTTGAGAGCCTCTATTATCTTCATAAAGTTGTTTTTAAGGTCATTCTCTTCTGCTTCATCTGTGTTGGGATGTTCAGGTCTTGATGGTATAGAATCCCTAGACTCTGGTGGTGTCATATTAGTCTTTCTGCTATTGAATGTGATCTTATTCTGTTGTCTTCCCATCCCTTCTTCCAGTGGGTGCAGGTGGGGTCTCTCCCTCAACTGGTGGGTATGTATGGATGCACAGAATCAAGATTCAATACACTCAGTGCAGGTTAAGTGAGGTTTATTCAGGGTGAATACACTTACACAAGAAACTGATGACCCGCAAGTTCCTGCTCCAAGGATCCACACCCAGGCTGCTCTCAGTTACCTGACTGGAACCAAGAAAGAGTGAGCTGGGGTCAAGGACCCCAGACCCCAATCACGTCTGTGCCTGTGACCAAACTCAAATGGGCATGGTCAGTGCTACAAGTGTGGGTGGGGTAGATATCTCACTACAGGCATGGGTTCAAGGCTCTCTCCTGGAGGATGTAGGTGGGTCCAAGACTCCAATGGGGGCAGATGCTAGATGGTTCGGTGTGCCTCTAGGTCTCTCTAGGGAATGTGGTGGTAGGATGGGTCTAGGGCCCTCTGGTCAGGGGACTCCAATAGGGAAAGTGGGCAGGAGAAGGCCCTGTGGGTGTGGGCCTAAGACTCTACAAATTATTTCTAATGACTGTTGTACAAGATATTGACACAGGTAGGACTGTGTAACATTCTGTGTGACAAGACACTACAATGGTACCTTTTAACGGGTTGAGAATTATAAGCATTGTGAAAGAAAATTTTTCTCTATCTTGCTCATGCAAATGAATTGTGAAAAAGCAATCTTTTAAATCAATTACTTTAATCAGCCATGCCTTAGGTAATGAAGTTAAAGGGATTCAGGTTGTAAGGAACTCATGAGCTGAATGACTTCGATTGCTTGCATACCTGCTAACATCCTTCATCTCCCAGATTTCTTTTTAATGAGAAATATAGGATTCCAGGGACTGATGGGCTCTTGTATATGTTGAGCCTCTGGTTGCTCATGGACTAGCTGTTTTAGTGCCCGTAACTTTTGTCATATCATAACCAGATAAGCTAAGGTTGGCTTCCTAATAACTTTTGGCTAACCTTTTATTTCATTATTTGGTGGTGTGGTAGGCTTTGTTTTAGCCTTCATTCTCTTAGTATCTTTCTCTTTATTTATAAGTAATTTTTCTTTGAAGGCATTTTTTAAAATCCATCCACATTTTTATTTTTTTTCTTGTATTTGTAAAGTTTTTTGAGTGGACACAGAAAGCCACTGTGGGTATTAAGAATAAAATATGACATACAAGAATGATAGTAATCATAATTGATATTATGCCAATCTCAGTTAAGTCATTTATCTTTTTCTATTTTTAAACTATCCAATGTAGTACAATATAGGGTTCAATACCCTGTGGTATGATATTTCCCGTCCTTATGCGGCTTATTCTTTTTATGTTATTTGTTCTATTTTTTTTATTATTTTCAAACTTTTTTCTATGACTGTCTACACTCTACATTCATTTTTTTTCTTTTTTCTTTTTTCCCCCCTTCACTACCTAAGCACATTTTCAAGCATACTTAGTGTACCTGTTCAGAAGTTTTCTTGGTCTGGACCTGGCTTTCTGCATGCCTGTATCCATTCCATGAGCACCAGAGCCAAGCCTTAAAGGACCAGGTGACTCACCACAACCTACGCAAGCACACAAGGAGTGCTCATAAGCCTGCCTGCCTGCCAGAAAGAATGCTGCAGCTATGCACCTGGCTCTCAGAAATATTTCTTTTGCCTTTCTGTGCATCTGCACACTCCTGTAGCTCACCCAGCACATGGTACAGGCAGGTGGCTCCAACCCCTGGGGTCTGAACCAGACTACCTCACTGGTTCTGGTCTGCAATAACTGCTTGCCCTTCTGCGAGAGCTGAGTGTACCTCTGTATATCACAAGTGGTGGGCCTGTCTGAGAGGCTGAGGTTGCTAGGAAGCCACATCCAGTTCCTTGTCTGGACCTTTTCTCAGCTTTTTCAGGACCTATGCAAAGATAAGTGTGCCTCACATTGGGTGCCAGATATAACAGGTCTTTCTTTGGACCACTAGCTCCTGAATGGAGACTTTTAATAATTATGAAAGCTTGGCCTTAGCTTAGGCTTGTTTCCAACTAGCTCTTAAAACCTAAATTAACTCATTTGTATTAATCTACATTCTGCCACATGGCTCATTAACTCTCCTCTCCTCTCAGTACTATAGTCTGAATTCCTCTGTATCTGTCTGGGGAATCTTCTGTATATCAGGTTCTTGAGTCCCTATCTCTCCCTGGGCATTCCTTCTATCCTCTCTTGCCTAGCTATTGGCCACTCAGCTCTTTATTAAACCAGTCAAAAGGTATCTTAGGCAGGTAAGGAAGTACAGGGACACATCTCACAGTGTACAAAATGACTGTCTGGACAAATCATCATGTTTGCATCCTGATTTTGGGGTGGAGTAAACCACCACTACCTTGTTTATGTCTTCACCATCAGTCAACCATTAGTGCCATCTCTTGATTCTGTTTCAGGCCAATAGGCAGGCACAGGTACTAATTTTTTTTTTTTTTTGTATAACAGCCCAGCAGTCCTAGTACTCACTCTGTAGACCAGGCTGGCCTTGAACTCACAGAGATCAGCCTGCCTCTGCCTCCCAAGTGCTGGGATTAAAGGTAAGTTCTATCACGCCCAGCTAAGGATACTGTTCTTATGCCCTATGTTAGTTCCTATTTGGCAGCTCAATGCAAGGACCGTGAACTACAATGCCAACAGTGTGCAATCTACTGTATTGTTAGTGCCATTTAGACACCATCCATGCTCTAGAAGCATGGAGAGTCCATGCATAGAATGAAGCATGAACAAGCCTATGCCATCACACTTAATAGTGCCAATTGACCCATTAGAGAGCAGGAGGGTTCAATGGATTTTGTGTCTGTGGATTGGGCACCATATACAAACATATCTGTCCCAGCATTCAGACATATAAATGCAGGTGTGTGTTCATAGTCACACAAATGCAAACATGAAAAGATTTAAACAATCCAGAAAGCAACAATGCACGAATGGTTAGTAGTCATTGCCACCTACAAATGAGCACTCCTGCCTGCTGCTTGATTTTCTACTATTCTACAAGTTGCATACCAGTTCAGGTAACTAACCATGGCACACACATGAGGTGAGGGAGCAAAGCTCCCTCCCACTAAGCTTTTAGTATCCATGTTAGTGTTTTATAGTTATGTACAAGCTTCCTAGTAGTTATATGAAACCAAATGTGGGAAACCACACATGTGCTAGTTTCCTATTTTATTTTAAAAATTATTTAACATATACGAATCTAAGAAAACATATTCCCTAAACATTTAAAAACAAACAGAAACCACCAGAAAAAAATATTGTGATGGTTAATTCTGACTAGAACAAACTATTTTATGGGTTCTTCTGGGATAAAACATTAGAAACACTGGGTTCAGAGTAGTCCACCATCTTTTATAACCCACTGAGGAGCTGAAGGCTTTTGAGGGGTGGGGAAGAATCCTGCCTGTCTTTGCCTACATGTCTGCTTAAGCTTAAGTTTCTGCCCTTTCTGTGTCAACTTAATTTTCAGAGGGTTCTTCATGCTGACATGGTGGTTGCTACTGCATCTACTTAGCAGAGGTGCAGCCCTCTGTAATGACTAGTTTACCTGTCTTTTAAGTCGAGACCTCAGAACCTTACTCTTTGAGCATTTTGAACTCATTTCCATCGTCCATCTACCCATACCAAACAGGGTCAAAGTCAATGGCAAATCAAGATTTTTATGGTATGTCCATATTCTGGATGACAATGTGTGGCACGTGTGGTGCTTTTCTTAGCAGAGTCAAGCCAAGTGCAGCAAACACATCTAATGAGACAAGTATCCATTTCAGCCACAGTTTTGCAGGAGACTTTAATGATCCAGGACAAAATCATGACTACTGAAGGTGGAAAACTACATCTCACACACACAAATTTTATTTCTGAAAGCTGAAGTGGAAACTAATGATTTACCCCTTTTTTTTTCTTCTTCTTAAAATTCTGCCTTGTTTGTGTACAGGTGCATGTGTTTATGGATGTGCTTGACCTTTTGTGATGAGGACAGAGGTCCGTAACAAGTCTTTTTCTCTATCACTCTTTACCTTGTTTTTTGAGACAGTCTCTACTTGAAGCTAGAGCTTGTCAATTAGTCTACACCATCTTCACAGGGAGTCCCAGGGGTCTGTCTATTTCCATCTCCCCAGAGGTGGGACTAGGGACACACACTACCCTGCCAGGCTTTTATGTGGTTGTTGGGGATCTAAAACTTGTGTCCTTATGCTGCCCGACACGAATGTTGTCTATGGAGCCATCTCCCTGCCCCAAGAAGGGCAGTTTTTGATGTCTATGTTCTTATCTCATCTTCCACAAGTCCAATTTAGTCCAGAGAGATTATTTATAGACACTGAGTGTCCAATCCCCTGTCACAGCTCTGTACAAGAAGCAGGACAGGCTGATGGCAGAGTATGGGCTCTGTGGAGTTCATAGGATGCATGGGCCTGTGCACTCATATTAGGTCATTATCAATGCCCATCATGGTGAGCAGCCATAGGTGACCAGAGAAACTACCAGGGAAAGTTGTATCTTGACTCTTCAAAGGTTAGCGGTGTGGAACTGAATACTTAAAGGAGCAGGGGGTTGAGCACACCCTATGCCTGTGTTGAGCAAAGGTCCCAAGGCCATGGATGGGACTTGGGTGTCCTGGAGATGCTAAGAGGAGTAGCTGTTTGGGATGTGTTTCTAATGCCTCCCATGTGCTAGTCTGCCAGGGGCTGAGTCACCTCATATTGCCTAGGGCATTGTAGCCTTTCTAGTGAGGAGGGGTGGGCAGTTTTCTTGCTCAGTTTCTCTGCTTCCATGGTACTCAGACTGGTTCCTTCCATCCCATATCCAGCCTTAGGGGCTAGGGATTCAAAGTCTTTCCCAACCCAAGCAGTTCAGACACAGAATACTCCCTACCCAGGAACTAAGTCTTACATTGACATGAGTCTGGGAGAGTCATGGGCTGGAAGCCACAAAGAGTGAATTTCCCACTTGTGAGCCAGTTGCCAAAAGAGCTGTGGCACTTTATGGTTTACTGACTGCCACAGTGTTCATAATTTCTTTGTCACCTATGGACTGGCCACTTGTGGTTTTGTGTGTTTTATCTTTTGTGGAGAATCATGGGGTGTGCTTGTGTGTTCTTTTTCTGAGACAGTCTCACTGTCTAGTCCAGGCTGACCCAGGGAGGCAGTCCTGAGCTGGTTAAACATGGGTGTTTGGTACCAAATGTAGGTTCTCTATCAGATCGGTACCACAAGAAAGGATCTTTGGGGAAGAAAATCGAACTCTAGAGGCTTCTTACATCAGCCTGTGCTGGCCATGAAGGGTCAAGTACGAAGCTCTGTAGTAAATTCTCTGGGACATCTGCATAGGATGAGAGACACGGGTGATGCTTCTCTTCTTTGAGATAATGCGGACTGAGTCCAAGGGCAGTGCCTGCAATGTTCAGCCCCAACGTGATGTTTCCTCAGGAAGACTCTTCCAAGAAACAGCACACTTGGGGTAAGAGGGTGAGGCTTAATCAGGAACTGGTGTTGTTACCACCCACAGAAGATCACTGTCCTGAAGGACCCTGAGTGGCTGGATGTCTTACCAGAACCCCATGACCTACACGTGTGAAGTTCCTCAGTACGAGGAATGTAATGACACTCTGCACCATTGCTAACAAAGGGGCTCAGAAATTCAGGCTGCTACATGGAGATGGTTCTGTCTACAAGCATAAGATATGGCCAAACATGTATGAAAGAGGAAGAACATTCTGGACAAATAGATAGCCTGGCACAAAATCCCATGTTCCCCAGGACTGGGGCTGCAGGCTCTGCAGAGAAGAGCAAGTTCATTGTCATTGGTGTCAGAGACTAGAGAGAGGCAGGACAAAGCCTGCTCCTTCCTTCCTGACCTCCCCTGCCTGGGTAGGGGCACCAAGCAGGGCTCCATCTGCAGGGTGGGCTTGGCTTTGCCGGCCCTGATCTTTCTCCTTGCAGTAAGCTCTGGGTCAGATGGTCAGAAACAGCTCTCCACCAACATGTCACCCTGGGTCCTGTCTTCCCACTCTCCATCTCACTTACACTTGTCCAGCAGAGACAGAGTGAAGAGAGTTTCAATGCTGAACATGTCAAATAGAGCCAGCAGAGCCGAGACCAGAAAGGAAGGCCATGGTGGATCTCTGAAGTTGACAAGTGAACTCCCAACCCAGCCCGGGGCCACAAAGGACAGCATTGCTAGGGCCACATGCTGGGCTCAGATTACACAGTGACTGACCAGATTTTTTTCTAAGAACAAGCTCCTTCATGGTTCAGGTAAGGTCCATAGTGTCTCCTGCATCTTGAAGGAGAAGTTGTGGGTTGCAGTGCAATGGTGACTGGGAAGAGTCTGACACCCACAGGCTGATAGTGACCACACTGGTTCACAACAGCAAGGTGCAGACAGGCAGTGTGTGTGCAGGGGTGATGTCTTTCCTCACCTAATCTCAGCTCTCAAATAGCAAACCAAAGACCTGTGTGGACAATGATCAGAGAACTTAGTGCCACCTTGACACCTCTGTTGTTGCAAATTGAGTGAGTGATCGTTGCAGAAAAAAAAAAAAAACAACCCACATAAAAAGAGCCCTGTTGTTACATTGCTGGCCCATCCTTGACAATGTGATCCTAATAATGGCTTGTGGCCCTGATGGCCTAGGCATCATCCCTTGACAAAAGCCCTTCTTTGCTTCAGATGACAGCAAAGCTAACTAATACCAGCTATTGTCAAAGGTGTCTTCAGAGCCCTACTGATATCCCTGAAATACAGGTGACTGAATGAGACCAGATGTGACAGTCTGATGGACACACACTCAAAGTCTATATTCTTATGCAGTAAATGGTTCCTGACCTACCTTATCTCCCTGGAATCATTGGTATGGCAATGCCTGCACAAAATAAGCCGACCTCCTCCAGAGTCACTCTCTGTATTCCAGAGAGTGGCGCTCACAATGAGACCAGTCCAGCTCATTCCCAAGAAGGCAACAGAAACTGCTCCCCTTCCCAGGCTTGTCTTCATTAACTTGCAGCTGAGCCAAGGGTCTGCCCCAGTGGACACAACACATCCAAACGTTCTCAACCCACAAGAAGCTGCTTCTTGTCTCTAGTCTTGTTTCAAAACCATGAGGCCACATGGGACTCACCAGATGGTCAGGGTTCTGGAATGTGCTGCCACAAAGTGGCTTGCTGGTGACAGCTCATTCTTCATGTCATACTGCTGGGACAATGATTTGGCCACTCTTCAATGTGAGCCACTGCTTAATAAAGACCTTGGGATAGAGTCTCAGCAGACCAGATAGTGCCTCCCTTACCAAACCTTCACAGTGCCTTAAATCTCCTAATGATCTTCAATAAAGCAAGTCAATGACTCTTTGTTCTCTGGGTTGGACAGACTGGCATAAGCAACCTCATGTTCCCTGTGCCTTAACTTGGGTCAATGTTACATCAAGATCAGGCTCCAGACACTTATCTTCTACCATAAGCAGATACTTACTGGACTCCAACTTAGCTTAAAGTGCATGATCCACACAGATTAGCTTCTAGATTCCCTGTCATCTGGGTGGCCCATTGACTTAGGGGAAGGTGCCCAGAGCACTGCCGACCCCTTACCCAGCAGAGAACCATACAGCAGCACTGACTGGCATCTGCAGCTCTATGGCTATCAAGGTTTCCTTCTAGGCCTGAAGCATAAGGTGGGCACTAGGCACAAAGTAGTTTCTTGGTTGCTGGCTTTGTGAAGGCAATGCCTGGCAAGGTCTACTTACTTGGCCTCAGTGTAGCAGAGAAATGTGATAATTTAACAGTAAAGGAACCCCTCAGTAGGATAGAAGGCATAGACATAGATGTTGGCAGATCAGCCCCCAAAATGGTCATGCATGAAGAGGAGCAGGCTGCAGCGAAGGATGTGGCTTCCCTTCTCTCCTACCACACCTTTCTTCAGTACCCCAGGACAGGAACAGATTGTCAAGGACCCCCCTGAACCCTCCCAATATACTCTCTCTCGTCTCTGTGATTGTAATAGACTCTACTCCTCCTCCTTTACCTCCTCTGCTTTCCCTTTTCACGCTTCCCCCATATCCCTCCCCTTTCCTCTGACTAGACACATACAGTTTATTTCTGAACAACAGTTAGTGAGAAAGGAGGTTGGAGGAGATGAGGGACCAAACAGGAGAGAAGCCTGAGACTTGTGTGTTAGTTCACTTCTCAGAGCAAGTGTCCTAGAGGCTGTGAGTGCCTGGAGCCACAGGCACCACAGGCGCTGGGGAGGTAGGCCTTCATCAGGTAGATGTCACATGAGACCTCTCTGTGCAGCAAGGAGTGCTGGGCTAAGTGAGCTGAGGATCAGAGAGTTGGAAGTAAAGACATAGAAGCTGGAGGATGGCCGCAGGAGCCCGCATCCTGGAGTCCTGTTCTGGCTCCCTCCTGTGACTGGGCATCCACACCAGGCTTATCGTTCAACTAGGCATTGTCTCCTTTGCCATTTCAAAGCAGAAACATGCGTGAAAGGGCTTCTGTTAGTGACCTTGACATAGGAAGGACTTAGCACTGAGCTACCCTGCTGCGACCTAGTTCTCTGCCTGATTTATCTGCACTCCATTTTGCCAAACTCTCCTCCCTCCATCCCCATCCTTTACTTGCTACGCTCTGCTCTCTGCTTCTGGCTCTACGTAAGGGGTATATGTATGTGTGTGCTATGGCGTTGTTCCTTTTAAGGGGGATCTGTCTTAAATTTTCTACTCTATGAATGTGTACAATTTGTCAATTGCAAAGGGCATTCCAAAAATCAAAGTTAAAAAATAATGTAGATGTATATCTTGGTGGCCTAACCTACTGGGTTTCCTGTGGGACTCTCACTTCTTTGTAGCCCTTACTGCAAGGATTTGTGGCTCACCTTGGGATGGACACACAGCAACAAAATGTTCTTAGCACCGAAGTAATTCCCCTTCTCATCCTCTTTTAAGCCTTGAGTCCCTTGCAACCAGAGCCCATGGAACAACGTGGGGCTGGTACTAGGTATGCCTGGCCCCATTGTTGGTTCCATGGGGACAAGTCCCTGTCCTTTTCTTTTAACCCTGTGGTTGTTGCACCCTGGAACAGACTCCAAGGAGAACAGATTATCAAATAGGGTATCATCAAAAAGTATGTCAACTTTAGTGTCCCTCAGAATACTACTATTGATGTCAACAGTCACAGCATCACCTTCCATGTCTGTGGTATCTGGGCAGGGCATCTTCTTGAGGCAGTACTGGATGTTAGGCATGGTATGCATTCTGCACTTCTTTCTTCCTTCCTCATCATCCTCCCGAAGGTGATTCTTCCCAGATAATACAAAGGTTGGAAAGGCAGATTCACTTACTCTCCTTTTCAAGGGGGGGTAGGAGTAGGGAAAGGGGTGGTATTTAAAAAGAGCTTTACAGTTGGCAAATGGCTGTCCCAACTCAATGTTACAATATATTGAATGTTGCTATGACCTGCATTTAGTAACTTGTGTTTTACATATGACCCAATTCCCTGAAGGCTTTATCCAATCATGAATATGGTCTCCATGGCCTTGAGAATTATTTCTTTAGAGACATACCAATGCTCCACAAAGTGAACTATTGTCATCCCTTGCAGGAGATGTGGGGGGAGACCATTAGCTTTTGTGCAATAATAATTTAGGTGGCGTTGTACTAGTGATGGGGAAGATGATGCATTATGGTGGTGATGGGCTGGTGCATTCCTGAAAGGGTTGTTTCTAAGTATGGAAACTATTCTGTGAGTATGACATAGAGGATGCTTGGGCTCCACGTGTCAATATTCAGCCATTATATGATTCCTCTTCCAAGATTTCCAGGGTGAAATAGAACAGGGGCCCACAGACCTTTCTCAATATCTTCCCATCTATAGGTCTTGTAGCCATCCCAAAGTCACAAAGCTTTGAATTTTCTGCTGCATCAACTAGGATGTTTTCTAGTTTTATATCCCAGTGTGCATGTGTCTTTCCTGTAGGAAGTGAACTGGTAACACAACCTGCTGGAAAATCAGTTCTCCTCCCCCTCTTCCCTCTCCTCCTCCTTTATGCAACCCAGCTTCTTGAGGCAACTCTCTGGGTCTTCTCCCACCACATATTCCATTATCATATAAGTGGTTAAGGGTATTTTGAGAATAGAAAAACTTCTACAATGTTCCTGTGTTCTAGGATTTATGAGGTCTACCTCAGAGGTGATGTCACCCAAGCCGTTGTTGCTTTTCTCAAGGACCTGGACAGTTACCCGTGTATGTGTGGGAATGTGACACACCAGCGTTACCTCCCAGAATGTTCCACAGCTCAGGGACAGTAATTTTGTAATCATTTTGAAGGATGCCCTCTTCATAGGGCTGGCCATGAGGATTGCCTCCATCTCAACCACTTTATTGGGGGAATTGGAAGCACCACACAATACTAAGAAGAAATATAAAACAGGCTAGAAGTTTATAGCTATGAAATTTACGTCATAAAATCTGTTCTACCCCAAACAACCTAATGATGCACCTCAAAGTCACAGGAAAATTAGAACAATCCAAACCCCAGTGTAGTACACAAAAAAGCAAAGAATAGACATGGAGTCATCGGACACTCAAAGGACAATACATTGATAGAAAAATCAAAATGGTGGTTACTTGCAAGGACAAACAAATTGGCAAACCCCTACCCAAATTAACCAAGAGAGATAGACACAAAGCTAGTATTAAACTGCTCCCAAAACCAATTAAGGACAAAGCAGAATAAGCTAATTTCCTTGATGAACAAAGATGTGAATTTCATTAAGGAGAGCACTTGATGCTTCATGTCCAATCCAACAACTCACTAAACCCCTTCATGGTCAAAATGGCTTCTCCCAAGAATACAAGGGTAAGTATATACACACAAATTGACCAGCAGCATAGCATATAAACAGACTTGGGGAGGAGTCCCCTGCTCAGCCACAAAGAGGGATGAACTGTTGCTATTTCCAGGAAAGTAGATGGATCTAGAAAAAGTTGGACAAGAAACAGGCCAGCTCCATCAATGTGTAATATTTCTGTTTTGTCTTCTATGGATCATGAGCAGGGAGTGGGCTCTAGTTTAGTAAAATGGGGAGTATCAGTCATATAGATATGAGTGGGGGAGTGAAGCAGAGCAGGAAGTGTGAGCACAGTCAGCACAGCCAGGTGTGAGCACAGTGCAGCACAGCCAGGTGTGAGCACACTCAGCATAGCCATTTGTGAGCACAGTGCAGCATAGCTAGGTGTGAGCACAGTCAGCATAGCCAGGTGTGAGCACAGTGCAGCACAGCCAGGTGTGAGCACACTCAGCATAGCCATTTGTGAGCACAGTGCAGCATAGCTAGGTGTGAGCACAGTCAGCATAGCCAGGTGTGAGCACAGACACCATAGCTAGGTATGACTGATCCCTTAATATATATACTAATACATAACTGCTCCAAGATATGGTTAAGAGGAAGGTTTTTATTGTAGATTGTTATGCCCAGTTCTTGGGACCCCAAAAAAGACCACCACCAAGGAGACGACTCACCAAATGTAAAAGCAAAGGTAAAGGCAAAGGTTTATTTATTGTTCCAGCTGCAACAGGGATCCCAGTTGTTTGGGAGCAAGTGAGATGCCTGCTTACAGCTAAGGGGGTTTTGTAGGGAAAAACCACAAGGCTGAAAGACTGAAGATTACAAAGTTTCTGTGGTTATACAAGATAAAGCAATAACTATATGTTTAAGCAAGATACAATTGAGCAGGATAGAGCAGGGGGCATTGGGTCATGAGCTTGTTAATTGTCCCATGGGCAGGGGGGTTTTACAACCTGTAATTGGTGGTTATCTGGTTTTCTTTAGGACAAAGGAATGTTGCCACAGCTGGTGGTATGTACTGGACTTCGGCCTCTAGTCACATTTTCAGACAGGAGGTTGAATTCCTTTGTCTAGCTCTTTTTCTTTTATGCTGTCTTAGGGAGCTCAAGATCAGAAATTCCCTTTTTCCCTGTATGGGCTTAGTGGTCTAAGGTTTTAGACTTTTATTAATTTTTCCTATTACAGTAGGAGGGGCAGGACAGCCAGAAGCATCTGGAAGGGTCCAGAACAGGGAAAGAAAGCTGTAACGAGTACTGTTTTTCCGCCCGCCGCCTGGTATTGTCCTGCTGCCACGCCGCCAGCCCCAAATAATTCACAGAGACTCTGTATTAGATATAATCCTGTTGGCCAGTTACTAGTTGCTTATAGGCTAGCTCTATCTTAATTATTAACCCATTTTTATGTATTTTTACGTGGTCTTACCGAGAGCGGAGGAATGGCAGTTCTGTTCTCTCTCGGCTCTCCATCTTGACCCCTCCTTCCTACTTCCTCTTTCCTCCTTGTCTCCTAGTCCCTCCTATCTTCCTTTCCGATTGGCCAACAGTGCTTTATTTATTAACCAGTATGAGAAACATATACAGAATGACATCTCCCATCAGAAAGCCTTAGATTAAACATGGCCAGCAGACTGAACTTGGTCATGAAAAGAGAGGTAGGCAGTAGGGAGGGAACAAAAGATGAAAGAAAAGCAAATGTGGGTAAAGCAAACAGAGAAGGAGAGAGAGAGAGAAAGCATAGCCAAAATAACAGGGTTATTTATATGTAGAAAGGAGTAGGGGGGGGTGTCCCATGAACTGGATCTGGGGAAGGGTTGGAGTGAAGAGTCTGCATGGACTCTAAAATGTACCTGGTACAGGTAGGGAGGGAGGGAGGGATCTAATAGGCACCACCGCTTGCCAGTTGTCCCTTTTGCCAGTGATAAGGAAATGGCTCCTTTGTTAGAGGGAAACTGGCTTCACAAGTTCCTGAGGAATGCTGGATTTTGTTTGTCAGAATTTGTGGAAGCAGAGTTTCCTTTGGGCCTGACATTTAGGTTTTAAAATAAAAAAGAAACCAAATAAAAAAACAAGTTGAGTTTTTAAAAGGAAAAAGAGTGACAGTGAAGGAAGAGAAAATACAGGTACAGTTATAGCCTAAGCTAATATTAAAAATAAAGTAATAAAAGGCTAATCACAAACCCCAAAGCCAAAATTAACACTGAGAAACAAACAATGTTGACGTCCAGCAGATTGGGAAAGTCCAAATCTATCAGAAACGGTTGAATCCAGCTGCTCACCAGCCAACCACCCAATTAACATGAAGGGCCCAGACCCTTACCCAGGCACCTGCTTTGGCAGCCATAACAGGCTGCAGAAAAGACCCAGCAAGACTGGTGAGAAATAAATCAGAAGTTAGCTGGTGGACTCTGGATGTGCTTTACTGATAACAATGGAATGCAGAGTGTAGCAATTGCCCTGGAAGGGCCTCTAGACACAGCAACCTTCCTACAGCTGCAGCTGACCAATCAACACAGGACAGGTTGTCCAAGCCTGGAGGTGCACCAATCCTGAGACTATTACTATGCAACTAGCTGACCCCAGACACTTCCCTTGCTCTATCCCAATATATTCCCTGCCCCATTGCTGCTCAAAGTCCCTCCTGTCCTAGCCTGCTTCACTCAATGTGTCGGATGGATGAGAGAACCCAAGTTAACTCATAAAATTAAAGACTCTTTGCTTTTGCATCAGATTGGGTCTCTTGGTGATTTGGAGGTTCAGTGTTTGGGTACAACACTACTTTCTCTTCAAGTAAGTTTTAGAGTCCTGACTGCCTCAACTTACGTTTGGGGATTCTGCTCCAACTTGGCCTGATAGCAAGCCACTTTCCCCCTATTATTCATCAGTTTGTGCTGCCATTCAGCAGGGAAGCCTGATGGTAATGTTCTGTCCTAGTGTGAGTTGTTGCCATTACCTGAAAACATAAGGAGATCAGCCAGAGGCCACCAGACCCAATTGCTTAGACAAGACTCTACTGGTCTATTCCACTGTTCCCAGGAATTAATTCCACAGGCCTAATCCAACTCTTTCCTTCTCATATACATAAAGCACAAATGGGTACAAGACATGTGGGTTTCCAGGATAAATGCCTGGGTCAATTGTCTTTTTATCAGGTTAAAATTCTTATGTTCTTCTAATCACCATAGCAACAAGCCCAGTTTGTTTTGATTTAGGGCTCCATGAAAGTGGCTTGGCTACTGCTGAAAATTCAGGGACTCATCAGAACCCTTTTCTGAAGTTTGTCAACATCATCTGAATAACCACAGAGCTCATACTAAGATGAATCCATGATTTGATTTTATATGTGGATGAAGTGTACATAATGCATGTCCAGTGAGGAGAGGAGCCCAGAGAACTCCACTTCAGTCTGATGCCTACTTGGACAACCAATTGGGTAACTTAAGAGGACTTAGAGCCACATATATAAATCATAGTCCCATGCTTAGTCATTTTTTTTTACTACTTGAACTGAACTAAATGCTTGTTCAGGTTAAGTGACTGCATTAGAACCACAGGTTGGTATTCAGACTCTGTAGCCTTAGGGCTATTGGAACCCTCATTTTCATTCTTGAATTTATGCTCACTCACCCAGACTTTATAAACTGTTATTTCCTAATTATTCCCATTGAACCTTGTTCTAGCTAGAAACCCAGATCCCAGTTACCTTGGCAAGATAGAAGGAGGGCTTGTTCCCTTGGGACTTTTCAAGGGCCATAAGCACCTCCTGTGGGGAATCAATCTGTGCTGGCTCCTATCTTCCTACCCCAGACTCTCTTACCTGGTCCTGATGGGAGGAGACTCCCAGCTTGTCTCCTCTACTGCTGGAGTTCTTCAGTGGGTTGTAGGCTCTAGGAGACTCCAAAATACCACCAAGAGTGAGCACTTTTCAACTCCTGGGGCCTCAAAGATGGGGTTTCCAAGAAGGGGGTCCTTTTTACCCAAGGGAAGTGTGGTAATAAAATCTCACTGGGGCCTCCAGAAATTTAAGCCATGACCCAAATCACTCTGTAATTGTGTCAGCCTTGTGCAATTTCAGCAGCCTTTCATGAACAAATTCGATCAATTTTGGTTTTCTGTGATGGTCTATCTCTGAGAGCTCCACTTATCTGTGCGTATAAGGAAAAATATTTGGAGTTTGAGTTAGGGATTGTGTTAGTCTAGTAAAGTGGTGGTTGCAGGTTCTACTCCAAGATTCATGACTTCACTAGCCCTGGATATTTGGCTTGGTTTATATTATCAGCCATAATTTCTGTCTTGTTGAGCAATCTTAAGTCTGTTGAGAGAGCTGTTGGTATTATCAAGGTATGCATGCCACTATCGTACCCTTAGGGTTATGATGCTGGACTGATTGTTGCTGTGATTCATAGGCTAAGGATCTGGGTAGGATTGCTGTCTTCTGGTGTCTTGAGGCTTTGTGAGAGCTTGTGGAGACAGGATCAGCCCATACAGTCTGAGGCAGAGATAAGAAGCTAGTGGCCAGCTGCTTTGCTCTTCTGATATTGACTTGAAGTTTGGATCCTAATATCTGTTGCTGGGTCAATTATTTGTGTTTTGCACTGGGTCATATGATAGATTTTTTAGCTTTTTGAAAATCCTCCACATTGATTTTCAGAGATGCTGGAATAGTTTGAAGTAGACCAACAATGCATGAGGACCCCCTTTTTCTCATGTCCTCTCTGATGTTGATTGTTTTGTTGACTTTAGCCCTTCTGATGGGGGTAAGATGAAATTTCTAAAATTTTGATTTGCATTTTTGTAATTGCTAGCAATGATGAATCTTTTCAAGATATTTCTTGACCTTGTTTTTGTTTTTTATTTGTTTTGTTTTCCTTTTTTCTTTTGAGAACTCTGTTCAGGTTCCAGGATCAGGTTTTTTTTTTTTTTTTTTTAATGGATCATTCTTATGTTTGTTTTGATTTTGGTGGGTTTTTTGCATTCTGGATATTAATCCTTGTCAGTTGCACAGTGGGAAAATACTCATTACCATCTGTGGGCTTCCTCTTCATCAGATTGTTTAAATCCCATGTGTCAATTGTTGGCCTTAATTCTTGGGTAAACAAAGTCCTACTCAGAAAGTCTGCTCCTACACCTGCATCATGTAGGGTGCTGCCTATGTTTTCTTCAAGCAGTTTCAGTATTTTGGGTTTCACATTTAGGTATTTGATTCATTTGGAGTTAATTTTTGTACAAGCTGATAAATACTGGTCCAGTTTTATATACACTTCTGGTTTTTCCAGATTTTCCCCCCAATGTTTTTAGTATTTTTTGTGAACTATTAAATGATTGATGTTATGTGTATTCACATTATGTGTCTTCAATTTTGTTCCATTAGTCTACATGTCTGTTTTTATGCTAGTATCATATTATTTTATTACTATGTATCTGTAATATATCTTGAGATCTAGAGTGATACTTGCATCATTGTTCTTTATATTCAGGATGTTTTTGGCTGTCTGGTGTCTTTTGTAGGAAATGATCACTTTTACAATATTAATTCTATCAATCCCTGAGTATGAATGTCTATTTTCTAGTGCCTTTCATCTCTTTATTTAGAGGTTAAAAGTTTTTGTTTTTAAGATCCTTCTTGTTGGTTAGGTTTATACCTAGATATTTTATTTTCTTTGAGGATACTGTGAATGGTAAGACATTGCCTATCTTTAAAGATAAGATGTGTTTCTTATAGACAACTGATAGATGGACTTTGTTTCTTTTCCCATTCTGTCAGCCTGTGTCTTTTGACGAAAGAATTGAAGCCATTAATATTCAATGTTAATTATTGAAATGTGTGTGCTGATTGGCCATTGTGCTATTGATTTTGGTGTGTTCTCAGTGTTGTTGTTGTTGTTTTTTTTTTTTTTTAGTAATTATTCCTTATTTCTAAAGAATTGGTTCCTAATCTTTAAGTTTTATTTGTTGGATTTATTTATTTTTTTAGCATGTTAATATTGTGGAATGTTTTTCTTTCTCCTTCAATTATTGTGGATAGTTTTGCTAGGTATATTAGTCTATGTTGGCTATTATGATCTTTTAAGACTTATTTTCCTTTCCTATCTGTGTTTAATTTTCTTATATCCCTGATTATCCTATAAATTTTATCTATCTTCTGTTTGATCCATTTTATTTGAAAAACTTTCCTTTGTGTTTTCTAGTTGGGTTATTGGAGTTTTAAAAATTCCATCTTTTGTTTCATCCTGAGTCCTCGTCAATGTTTCTATGCCTTTGCTGAATTCCATTTTCAAGTTCTGGATTATTTTGGTCATTTCTGTCAGCCTTACATTTGCTTTCTTGGGTATAACTCAAGCACTTATTCCCAAGTCCTTTATCCTTAATTTCATTGAGAAGTTGTGTCTTCTTTAAAATCCCTGAATTTTTCAATTTCTATGATTGTTCTTACATTCTCTCTTCTGGTTTCGTTTAGGTAGTTCTCATTGGCAAACATTTCTGCAGGACTGGTAGTTTTCAGAGGGGAGATACTGGATTGATATTTCAATGATATCTGGGCATGTGAACTTCTTTTGTTAGTTCTATGACCATTATGGAAAGAGTAAGTAGGGGCAGATAAGTGGATGTGCAAGCAGGTTGGACTAGAGGTTGCAATTATCTTAGGTGGAATAAAGTCGGTAGGCATAGGGGACTGGGACGGTGTGCAGGATGTGAATTCTAGAGTACGGGGGTAGATCTGGCTGAGTGGGAGAGCTTTCATGTGTGGCGAGAGTGGCTTGTTGGTAATGACAAGCAGAGCCAATGTTGGAATCTTAAAGGTTTGTTGTGGCGCAAACAATGATAGCCATAGTAGGACTGGGCACTGGATGTGGGCCAGCTCTGAAAGCGTGAAGAGGGAGAAGGTCTGGGAGAACTTATGAGGTTAGAACCTGGAGAAGGATATCTAAACAGCATTTTCATCCTCTGCTATAGATACCTTTTCCTTTGCTTGTCTGTCCCTCCACTGCCACTCCCCAAATAAGGCCTAGAAAACCCATCCTGATATGATGCTCCTGCTTCTCAGTGTCCAGATTTCCTTTGAGTCAGACATCCCACCCTGAAAAGTAGGAAATGGAATTCCATCTTCCTTTTCAGACTGTTCCTGCCATGGAGAGTGCCAGGCCCTTCCGAGGAGGCGGGCTTTCAAGCCGGCATCCAAGTGCAGGGCAGCAGCAAATGAGGGGAGAGCCTGACCTGCCACCAAAAGCCCCAAACACCAGGATCCAGGTAGGAGCTTGGAGCCGGTGAGACAGAGCACAAGTGTTATGGAGAGGGCTCCGGCTGTCTCTGCTCTCCACCCAGCAGCAGCTTGGGTTCTTGTGCTCCTGAAACAGAAGAGCTCAGATGGGACATCCTAGAAGATCAAGCATCCAGAAACTAATGAGAGCAAGCAGGGTAACTAGAATACACCATGTACAGAACAAGCGGGCCTGGCAGGATGGGCCTCCATGTCCCTTGTCCCTGCCCTCCTTGCCCCGTGACTCCCTCAGCGTGGGCATGCCCAGGACATGAACAGGGCTCTCCTGAAAGCCTGTTTCACCATGCACTCAGTCTAGGAAGATAGACACGAAGATGCAAGAGTATACTTGGGGGTGTAAACACCCCTGAAGCTGCATAGTTTACGAGAGCAAGGGTGGCATCATGCTTCACATATTGCCCTGGTCAGGACGCCCATGAAGAGAGATGAGCTGCTGTAGCTCATCAACCAAAGGCATCTAGCCTTCTTAGGTCCTTCTTCACGCACCACTACCATCTTTGCATCCTGATTTTGGGATAGAGTGAGCCACACCCCCTTGTTTATGTCTTGACCTACAGTCAACCATTACTGCCATCTCTTGATCCTATTTCAGGGTCATGAGCAGGCACAGAAACTGTTCTTGTGACCTATGTTAGTTCCTGTTTGTCAGTTTATCAAGAAGGTAGCCTCCTGACTAGTACAAGGATCATGAACTACAATGTCAACAGGAAAGAATCGTGCAATCTACTGTATTATTGGTGCCATTTAGACACCACCTGTGCTCTATAAGCATGGAGGGTCCATGCAAAGAATAAAGCATGAACAAGCCTATGCCATCACACTGTAATAGTGCCAATTGGCCCATCATAGAGCATGAGGGTTCACTGAACCTTGTGTTGGTGGACAGGCCTGGGGAAGAAACCATGAACAAGTAGGAGCAAATGTCCTCAGAACAGAGTTGAGAGTCAAGTGCAAACAGAAGACATCACAGAAGGAGTTTATAGGCCCACATCAATATCCTGTGAGACCTGCAGATGAATACAAAGACCAGACATGAAGCCGGAAGGGACACAAGTGACATTTTGCATTTGTTTTCATTAAATGCTCCCTGGCATATCATAACTTCATTTTGCTCCTATTTCTAGTAACTGGACACAGCTTGTCAGCAGTTTTTGAATGTGAAGTTTAGTAGAAGTGCCACCCCTGACTCCCCCCCCCCCCACTCCTGGGCCATGCTCAAACTTCAACCTGCTTTCTATAAGCCTAGTGTCCCAGAGTGGATGGTGGTTGTCAGCCACAAAGCAAATCTGGGACCTTCTGGGACAGAATCCTGTGTTTGTACTCATTTTAAAGCATCTCTTCCACATTTTTATTATAGGGTCTCACTGTTTAGTCCTGGCTGTCTGGCCTGAAACTGGTTTTATAGAGCAGGCTGGCTTTGAAATCAGAGACCTGCCTCTGTTTGCTCTGGAATGCTGAGATTAAAGACTTGTACCAACACATCAGATTTACTTCCACTAATTTAAGCTTCAAAATTATGTTGTAAACTAAGGATACCCTTGGGCATTCTGCCCATTACTTCATTCTCTTCAGCACAAGCTCTATGACTTCAAACTGAGCATTATTAGAAATGGACCTACCCATCTCTGAATATGTTGAAGCTCCCTGAATAAAACCTCCTTACTTCCTATGTTTACAACAGGCATTGCCTCCCAAATGATGCCTATGCTCTCCTTACCTTCTACAAGTTTCAGATAGCTACTGCTCGGCTGATTTTGACTTTGTACTTACCCACATGATGACCATTGGTGTTGGATTACAGTGTCTTCCAACCTTACAGGAGTGAACAATGGTGTTCTGAACATTTGATCAGCAACTGATTTCATATGCATGGCTTAACCTTGTTTTGGCTCCTTTGTGGCAGAGAAAGCCCTTCAGGATGAATGAGGGAGAGACCATTCACCTGAATGAGGAAAGAGGAAGAGTGTTCTAGATAAATGGGTAACAGGCATCAAGTTCCACATTCCTCATGTCTAAGGCTTTCTTTCAGCTTCTACAAAGAATACCATTTTCATTTTGGTTAGAGTTGAGAGGCTCTCGAGGAGGCACAGTGCCTGTCTCCTTCCCCTTTGACTTGCCCAGGGTAGATTGCAACAGGGCCCACCAACATGCCTGGCCCTGGGTCCTCTGCCCTATAATACCCTACCTCACTCACACTTCTCCCAGAGAGAAGCGTACACACCAAACACATGGATTCACAGAACCTAGAAAAGAGAAGATGGCTCCTGGGGGCAGGGGGGTTGGGGCTTGATCTCTGAGCTCCAAGATTCACTTTGGGAGCCAAAGTGCATAGCGTCTGGGACCAAAGGCCTGGGTATAGAGTTACAAGTTTCCCTGAAAAATTGTTTGTGTCCTAGAGCAACTACTTAGCACCTTTTAGAAGGTTCTCTTGAGTGCCTTCCTCTATGAGGAAATATCTGTGGGATGTGTGTCAAGGGCATGGTATACAGTATCTCCGAGTGACTCTGCAGTTCTTCCCCTGGGAAGATGTGGAATAGTTGAAGCAGGTGTGTTAGTCAGGGTTCTCTAGAGGAACAGAACTGATAGAATGGAATTACACAGCTATAGTTATAGACCTAGGTATGGAAGACATATTAGAGTGACTTACAGACTGTGGTCCAGCTGGTCCAACAGTGGCTGTCTTCTGACAGAGGGTCAATAATCTGGTAATTGTTCTGTCCATGAGGCTGGATATCTCAGTTGGTCTTCAGTCTAAGTGGGAATCCCAAAGAAGTAGGTTCTAATGGCGGTAGAGTGATACCTCCACAACAGGACAGATGAACTCATGAGCGTGAAGGCAAGCAGGCAAAAGGCGAAAGCTTCCTTCTTCCATGTCCTTTTATGTGGGCGGCAACCAGAGGGTGTGGTCCAGATTTAGGATGGGTCTTCAAATGATCCAGATTCAGGGTGGGACTTCTGACTTCAACGGATCCAGATTTAGAGCGGGTCTTTCCACCTCAATGAATCTGATCAAGAAAACCCCTCACAGGTGTGCCCGGCTCCTTGGTTTTTAGTTTCCCAGATGTAGTCAAGTTGACCACCATAAGCAAACAGTAGGGTAAGCAAACCGGCTTTGCCAGCCTGCTACCCACTTCTCTCCTTCCTTGGTAGAGAGACCAAAGAAAAAGGCAGTGTGTCTTGAGCAGCATGGATGTGTCCACGCCACAGAAAAGTCCTCCAGCCTCATGGTGAACACCTTTGTGCATTTCAAAAACTCAGTCTTCCCTGTACAACGACATGCAGTTAGATCCCATGATACCCTTGGTAGTTTCTCCCTACCAGGAATTCCTTACATGGCAACAATAAATGAAAAGCCCATCCCTAACTGCTGATTTTACAGACCAAGGGACTGGTCCCCTGGTCACCATGGGCCCAGACCTGCTCTGGCACCACAAGCAAGCTGCTTGGTGTCTCCGGCCCTGCTTTCCAGGTCTGACTGTATGGAGCTCACCTGTGGTTATGGTTTTTGGACTACGATGTGGTACAGTGGCTGGCTGGTGATGGCATAAACTTCATGCCACACTGGTGTGCCAGACTGGCAGAAAGGAGGCTGGGGAGTCCAAGACAGATGGCAGATGAGCAAAATGGTGGTCAGGCAGGAGGAGGAGGGAGAGAAGGCTCCATGGGAGGACGGAGATCTCTTCTCCCAGCTCGGCACACCCTGCTGCTATGACTTGCCACTGTAGCTGGCTTCTCCTCCTTGTGTGTTGGCACACACGTTGGGACCCTCCAGGGTCAGGGCCTCTTCTGGCTAGCCGTCTCCAAGGGGAATGTGTTCCTCCTCTTGCTTGTCCATGGTCCCTGCCTCAGCCCAACAAGTTCACCTTTTCTCCTCAATTCTGTGACCGGAATTTCCACTGAACAGACCCTCCTTGTTCAGCTGGCTTCATGGCCTCTCTTCCCCCCCCCCCTTCACTTCCTCTCTCTCTTCCCCATGTCTACCTCCCCTCTCCTCCCTTGCCTGCCCTTCCAACTTCTCCTGTGCACAGATAGTTTCTTATTTATGTCCAGCGGCTCAGTGAGAGTGTTATTAGTGGGGAGGGGACAAGCTGGTGAAGCCCCTGAGCCCTGCAGAGCCCTCAGTTCTCTCACTGTGGGTGTTCCATCCTAAGTGTAATGGAGAAGCTGGGGGGGGCCGCTTCATCAGCTTCCTAACATGGAAGCTATGTGGATCACATCTCTCTCTAGCCTTAGTGCTGAGGGCACAGTGACCTGAAGGGGAAGGACCCAGCAGCAACAGGAGGGGTACAGAAGCTAGTACCCTGATTCCCGTTGGTGTCTTATTGGAGCGAGGTGTTAGGGCTCCAAACCTTTGAGTTCTGGACCGGCTCCCTTCTGTGGTTGTTAGTTCACACGAGGCTGAACTTAGCCCTGTGGTTCAATGACAATGGAGCTGGGCCTACAGTTCACCTCTTGAAAGAAAACACATGAAAAGGACTCTCAGGGACTTCAACACAGACAGAACGTGGCACTATGCTGCCATGCTGCACCTCAGCTCTCCACCTGATTTCTCGCTTGTGAACCCGTGCTCTACCCCCCTTCCCCCTTCCCCTCCCCTTCCTCTCCCCCTCCTTCCCCTCCTCTAGTCACATCCTGTGTTGTCCACTTCACTTCTGTTTCCGCTTTTCCTGAGTCCACATGAGGGGGATGTGGAGGAAGCCCTTTAAGGTGAAAGACGTCTTAAGGTTCATGTCCTATAAATGGGCGTGGCCTGTCAGTGGCTGAGTCTTTAAAAGGCAATGATAAAGCGAACACTGGTGGTCATGCCTATACTGTTTCCCATGGGACCGCATTTTTATTTCCTTGCTGTCCCTTACTTGGGGAATGTGATGCTTTTCTTTGGGGCAGGAAGGCAACAACATAAACTGTGAAACAGGTGACTATCCGCCTCCTTACGCCCTTTCAGCACCTTCGTCAGGTGGTCTGGAGGCTGTGGGTACCACTTGAGTCTGATCCTTGCTGCTGATAGGACCTGGTGATGGTTCATCTGCTATTTTTATTTGCCTTTTTCCAATTCTGGGGAGGGTCCATGGAGGATATATCATCAGATGATGTTTGACTGGACCTCAGGTCAATTTCAATCTCCTCCAAAGTGCTATTGATGCTCTTGGCACCTACCACAGCATCACTCTGTGGGACAGGGTTACAATGACAGGTCGTATCCTTCAGGTAGCATGGTATGTCAAAGGATGAATGTTATGCCATTGTCTATCTCCTGGAAACTGGTGTTCATGCTCTAGGCATCTGCAGCATCCTGTGGGGCTGAATTAGATTCATAATCTGTGTCCTCAAGGTAACACAGGATGCTCAGGGGCAGAGAACTGACTGTCATGTAACTCTCGGTCTACTGTCAGTGGGTGTTATGCTGTCAGCCTGCACAGTGTCACTCTGTGGAGCATGATTACAAGGACAGTTGATATACAGGAACCACTGTAGATCATGTAAGCTGAACCGTGAGCAGCCTTTGCTCCTTCCTTTCTCATCCACCTCCTGCAGTTGGTTCTTCCCAGATGAGATGAAAGTGGGCAAAACAGGTGGTACCACCTGAAGGGCTCATGTTTGAACTGGGCTTCACAAGCTTCCATGTTTATTTAAAAATGTACCCACTGCTTAATTGATAATTTCGTATACTGTTTGTAACGTGACACCATTAAGACTTCTCTTTCCTGGAGTTCACATGATTCTTGAACTTTATATAGTCCATGCTTACAGATGGCTTCCACAATCATGGTCATTGGAATTGTGGAAACTGTTTCTCTGTGGGCTAGTGGCGAACCTTCAGCACAGAGATACAGCCATTGGTGCCCCACAAGCTGGTTGATGGTCATCCTTCATGTGGGATCTACAGCAATAAAGTAGGAGGGAAGGTTTTCCAAGTGTGTGGAGTTTGGTGGAGCAGACGCCTTGTGGAGATGATGGTCATCTGGTACTGTGTATTCATACAGTGAATCAGAGTGCCAAGACACCACCTATCATTGGACAGTCCGTGGTAGCCTCTGTCCTCCAAAACCTCGTGTGCTAAATAACAATGTGTGCTACTAATCTCCTCCAACATCTGGCCATTGGTAACTTTGATGGCCATTCCAAAGTCACACAGTTTGATATTTCCAGCCACATTTATGAGGATGGTCTTGGCTTTTATGTCCCAGTGGCTTATGTTTCTTTTATGAAGGTACCCAACTGTGGGCACCACCTTCTGGAAAATGGGGTACACCTCCTTCTTCATAAAGCCATAAGCTGCTATGAGGTTGACTGAATCTGCCCCTGCCACAAATTCTGTGCACAAATAAGATTTTTCTGGTGTGCTAACTGAAATAGCTTTGTGATATTAGGGTATTGTACTTCCATGAGGTCCACCTCAGAGGTGATGCCTGAGAGCTTGTTGATGACCTCATTCAAGACCCTGGTGTTTCCTCTGGTGTTGGTAGGGATGTGGCAAATGAGTTACACTTCTGAAAATGAGCCTGATGCCAGTGTTGTTAAGATCTTGTATAGCTATCTCTGAGGATGTCCTCATCTGAGGAGCTGTCCCTGAGACCCATTATAGATTCATAGATGTTGAAATGGTACAACCACATGATACTAGAAGTTAAAAAAAAGCAGGTCTTGAAAGCAAGTGTATGGCTTATGGCTCTCAATTAATTCCTGTATCATGAAAATCATAGATGTCTCAAGCATTCTAGTGACACACTTTTGGGGTCAGAGGGAAAAAACCCAAAACCACCCAAACCCCCAAGCACTAGACAAAGCATAAGAAAGACCAGGGCTAGAAGTAAGTGGATTCTAAGAGGATGAAACAAAGACCAAAGAAAGAGAGCTGGGGTTTGGAAGGCTGAACAGAGCTGATAAACCCTTGCCGGAATCACTCAGAGAGAGAAGACATAAAATAAAACGACAGTCAAAAGAAGGTGCTATTTCAACAGAAACTAAACCCAGTGGATCCCTAGGAGACATTTGAAATGGGTAGACTGCTGGACTCATGTCATCCCCACCAAGGTTGATCTAAGATATTATCAAACATGCAGTGCCTGCATCACAGTGATGACAAACTCAGAATCTTACAGAACCCTTAAAGATATCAGTATAGGGGCAAGATGGAGAGAGTAGTGCAATCTTTCCTAACAACAACATAACAATATCTGTTATGAGATCCTAGGTCCATTACACAAAGTACTTCATGTTCATGGTGGGTTCAGCATGGATGATCCCATACACAACTTGCTCAGTAAGAAGCATACATAGATTCAAGGGGAGAGGCCCATGCTCAGCCACAAAGAATGACATTTTGTCATCTTCTGGCATATACACGCACATAGTGATTTTTGGCTGTAACATGCCCACTCCAGAGATATGACGAGTCTAACTAGTGCTATGGGTAAGTAGGTGGGACTTTAATTTAAAAAAAGGGGGGGGGATGTGTTGGTACATGCAAAGGGGATGCTGCAATGTAACAGAACAGATGAAAATGACCCAAGTTCACTGTATGCATGTATAGAAGTGCCACAGGGAACCCTTTACTTTGCAGTTAAGACTTAAAATAAGAAAAATGAAACCAAAGGAACAATTAAGAAAAACAAACACACAAGCCCAAATGAAAATCTAAAGCAAAAACAAGTGGGTGTATTATGAAAAACAAAAACCCACTAAAACCCTAAACAACAAAGAGGAAATCCCCATGTCTAAGTACAAGAGATTGGGACAGTCCATGTCTGTCATACTAATGCTGGAATCCAGCTGCTCTCCATCCAACAACAGCTTCTCTGCAGTATGAGGACAGAAGTCCAGTGTGAGTCAGGGCCTTATATTGATACATACATGTCACTCACAGTGATTCTGTGTGATGTCACAGCAAGGAATGTTCCAGCAACAGCTGGGAATGAGCCAGAGTGGCTTATCTGTACCCAAGGACAACATTAGTTACTTTTCTTCTGGCTTTGACCACATCCCTGGACAAGGAGCAATTTAAGGGAGGAAGGAGCTAATATGGCTTATGCTTTCAGGGGACAGGAGAGGCACTGTCCTGGGAGGAACTGGAGGCATGGAAAAATGGTAGCTGGTTCTGTCCTTGGCAGGTCTCCTCCACCCACCGAGTGACTTAGTTTTCCTGTTAGATTCTGTCATCAAAGGTTTCACTGCATTCCAAGACAGCACCCCTGCTAGACCACTGAGCATCCAAACACATGAGATGGTATCCTGAGTGACTGTGCCCCAAATGAAGCAACCACCATCTTGGGGAGTTCACCTGTGACCATTGTGAAAAATCAACCCACACCTTGAAAATAAGAGGTTCAGGTTCCTGCATGTGATTCTGAGTATTCAGTTGCCCCTACCATCTGGAAATTCTGCATGTAGAGGCTAGGGAAGAGGAGGGCAGAGGCTCCATCTAGGCAGCTGTGGGGGAAACCCTGATTGGTGCTGGATAAGGCTCTCCAGGTGTGGCTGGTTGGAGGAGGAGTTGCCCACATCCCTGTAAGTCACCCTGGAAGTAGGCTCTTACTTAAGGAAGCTCAATAAATGCATTGTTTCCCCAGATTGAACTTTGGTGGACTCATGCAGAGGCTTGTCACTGAGAATGCAGGGTAGGCATTCCTTTATATCTTCCCCAGAGAAGGAAGTTGGGTGACAGTGTGCATAGTCACTGGGACACAGCCCTGAGGATGAGTTCAGAAGAGCACTGCCATCCCTGATAGGGAGAATGAAACAAACATAGGACGCACAGTTCCGTGAGGGGCAGGGGTTTGCAGAGGAAATTTTGATATGGTGGTTTGTCCCTGAAGGGCTCACGGGAGTAGTGACAGGGATACGGACAATGCAGAGAGGAATGAAGATGTGGCTGATGGGAGGCCACCTGGGTAGGATATGTGGGTGGGGGAAATCTCAGGATTGCAGCCTTTTCCCGGGTTGCATGGAGTGGCATGCCTGCTTGGTGGGTAAGATCCATGCCCAAAGTATGGAGATGCTTTGAGAATGGCTGAGACCTACAGCAGACATCACAAGGCTTAGGGGTAGTGTACCAGAGGCAGAAGTGTTGGTAAGCAGACTCAGCAGGTCTGTCTCTGCTATGGCTAATAAGAGGTCTGTCCAAGGCTGGGGTGGCAGCCTGGAGGGAGAAAGACTGCAGGTGTAAGGGAGGGATTGCAGCAAGAAAAGGAAATGAGACTGATGGCAGCTTCCTTGTTGGCCTCTGACTTAGTGGGTAAGTTGGGTAAAATAGCCAGAGAAGTGGAGATGTAAGCCTGCCATGTTCTTATAGCCAGTGGGTAAGAGGGAGAAGAGGACTCAGATTTGACAAGTAATACAGAGTCACTTTGGGGACCCTAAAAACCTGGGAAAATGAGGAAAGGGGTAAGAAAGAAGTAAGAAAAGCTATCCTGGGAGTCCAAGGGAGAAAGAAGAAACCCACGATCCAGTGGGCAGACTGGGGTCTTACCAAGGGTCAGGGATAAGAGACCCAATCAAAGAATATTCAACACTGGAATTGCTGGAAGGAGGGGAAAGCTTTCTCGTTTACGGTCTGGCTTGTGAGGCTATGGAATTTGAGGGCAGATGGGGAGTCAGTGTGAGCACTGTGGAAGCAGGGAAACTGAGCACCGTAACCACCCTTGAGACACAGGCCGCACAGCCTGCAGCCGATCAAGGGGAGCAGATGGACTGGCTTGTAGGAGCCATTCCAGATGCACGGTCATCAGCAGTGGAGGCCTTCATGGGTGTCAGGGCCTGGAGGACCACAGAGGAGGGAACTAAGGACTTGGTGTATGGTTGCCAGGCCGCAGGGCCTGATGGACGGTGCTCCTTAAGCCTAAGGGGGAATTGGATTTATCAAGAACCTGAGACTGGCACAGAGCCAGTTTTGAATGACTTGCTGACCCTCTGGTGGAGTAGGACCTTTATGAAGTTAGGAAGGTGTGGGGGGGGGGTCCCAGTGACATAGATGTACATGTAAACCGTGTCCTTAAGGACTGGAGAGATGGCTCAGCTGTTAAAGGCTATGAGTGTCCATAAAATACAAGATCAGCCTAGAGATAAGAGAAAGACAATGCGGAGGAGGAAGAGGGCGGCTGTCTGTGCTACTTGAAAACAAATGTGGCAAAATCTGTGCTGCACTTGAGTTATAGGGAAAAATTTGGCACAAAGCCAAATTTTGTGCTAATGTGCTTCTATAAAGCTTTAACACCCCCAAACAGTTTCCAAAGGTCTCCATGATAAAACAATACAGGTGCAGAAGATCAAGCCTGGACAAGGGGTAGGCAGCTACACACCCAGACTAAGAGGGGATCTTTGTCTCGCAAAGGCTACTCTAGGGGTTGGGAGAATTTGCCCAGCCAGAGTCTTCCCTCAGCAAACAGGTGTGGTACTGAGGGACACAGCTGCAGCTCCAACCCAGAGTCTCTCCAACACAGGGAACCAGTCCAAGCAGTGGATGCAACAGAGAGAGAGAGGGGTCTCTTTCACCCTTATCCTGAGCAGGCATGAATGGCAGGAACCAGCCCCATCAAGCTTGTTAGGGGTGGGGAAATGTGGGGAGGCTCCATGAAAGCCCTCCAGGGCATGGAACCAGAAGGGCTCTTGAGAACCGCTGAGGGCTTTGGAAAGTTAACAGATTTAGTGCTGTCTGTCTGTGCTACTGTACTCAGCATGTGGGGGAAACAACTGAGTTAGACCTTGCTTAGGCTTTACTCCGTTATCTCCTCAGTTGTGACTTCCTGCAGTCGCCTGACACTTGGAACAGATGACAATGAACTTTCCAAGTACTTCAAGAAAATTTTCTATCTCACAGTCCCACTGTTCAGTGTGAGACGGTAGCTCTGGACTTCACATCATTGACCTGTCCATCCTGTGCATAAAGGCTTTGTTACATGTGTGTAGCATAACTTTACCCCTTGAGTGTCTTACAGATGTGGAAGATTTGATGTTCAAATGTTCCTGATGAAGCCAGCATGGGAACTTCACAAAGAATGCAAAAGCCAGGTTTCTGTGGAATTCCTGACTGTTTTAAGTAAGGCACACATGATACTGCCAACACGTTTGGGAGATGTCTGAAATAGCCTAAGCCTGTAACTGTCCAAGTAATCCAAAAGCTGGTAAAAGAGAAGGTAGTTAGTTGGAAATTAACTAGAAGGTGGTTAGTTGGGAATCCCATTGCTAGGGATGAGTAGCCTCTCTAGTTGTTGGCTACAGAGGCCCTAGAGGCTCCCAAAGCAATGAAGGCTATTGCCACAGTTGGTTTCATTCCAGAACTGAGTAGTAAGACCCTGTTGCTAAAGAAGTTGAATGATTTGATTTCCAGACTTGGAGAAGCAAAGCTAGGACTGGAACCCAAGTGTTCCATTCCGTGAGCTAGCTCCTGTAGTGCCTAAAGTTGCTAAGGATGCTGGGGAGAATTAAGACACAAAGGCCCATCCCATTGTGGGGTGGCAAAATGTGCCAACTGGTGCAATAGTGGATCAAGTGGTTATGGATAGAACCAAATTTCTGATTGTAATCAAGGCTTGCTTTACAGGAGGAAATTCACATCTAGTACTGGGAAAATTGAGAAAAAACTGTATGCAATAAGGGAAGTCATAGGCCCCAGTTGATGAGCTTAACGATAGACCAACCCAAGTGCTGCCCTGCATTTGTATTTACAATCATGGGTTATTACTAGTCTCTGTCTGTTGGGATTGTTTTCCACTTCCTAGTTTTTGTTCTTTGTCTCACTTGTGTTTTGTAGTAGGAGAAATTGCCCACAAGACTCATCAACTGCGACATTCTGGAGATGGACAGATGAACAGAAAGTCATGAGGATGTGCTCTCTCTGAGGAGTAGGAGAAACATAGTCACACATCTGTATCACCCTCTCCAAGGCTCAGGGACCATTGCGGAAGAGGGGGCGGAAAGAATGTAAGAGCCAGAGGATGGGGTGAAACAGGTCATGGTTGACTGACTGTCCTTCCCAGACAAGCAAATGCCATCTTAAGGAGTTCATCTGAGTCTGCATGCAACAGACATTCACCTAAGTATCCATCTGTTCTCTACCACCTAACAAGATGCACGTGGCATGGGGAGGAGCTAAATGATATAAGAACTGGGAAGAGGAGAGCAGGGGCTCCATCTTGGCAACTGTGGGGGAAAACCCTGATTAGTGCTGGGTAAGGCTTTACAGGTGTGGCTGCTTGTGGGGAGTAGTGACCACACCCCTATAAGGCATTCCTTTACATAGGCTCTGTAAGGAAGCTCAATAAATTAATTGATGGAATTCAGCCTCGGTTTATTGTTGGGACATGGGGATGAGGGGTAGAGATGATGCTGAAATTCCTCAGGGAAGGAATTTTAACAGATGGTGTGAGCCCTTTCACGTCCAGATGCTAAAGAAGATAGAGGACATTTTCACCTTGATAATAATAAAAGCAGTGGTAACAATGAATACAGCCTCAGCTTGGTGCTTCCCTGGATTGGAGACATAGGTATCACCTAGTTAGTGAGCTTACTGACTGTCTCAATAGCCTTTTCAATTGGACCCTAAAATTCTCTAAATGACTCTGAGTACTGCAAACCTCATCATTATGGGCATCAGAAAGATGATGGCCCTCCCTGACACTGTGATACTGTAAGGAAATGTGTTGTCCCTCAAGATGTCCTAGACTATATTTTGTCTCAAGAGTGATATGGTAGGAAGGGAAGACTTAACATGAGATTAATTTTTTGAGTTAACAGAGACTTGGGGAAGCAGTAGCATGGGGTAGGTGATTAAGGTGCACACCATAATGCAGCCCTTTTCACCATAACACAATACCCATTTTCACAGTTAATGTATGTTTAGAAATATACCAAAGTAAAGAATGTCAAAGAAAATCTAATGATTAAAAATAGAAATATGGGTGATCATGAAAAAACGACAAAAAATCCTGAAGCAGAAGCACAATGTGAACCTCAAACCAAAAGTTATAAGTCAAAACAAAGACCCCAGGAAGCAAACTCACTATGTTCAGGTCAGTGTGGATCACTGATGTCAGTTCCAGAGATGGACAACAGAAAACACAGCTCTCTCACAAGCCAACTGCCCTCAGTCAACCAACAGCACATCACTGCAGTATAAGGAAGGACAAGTCTAGGCTATCATTCTTCACAATGGCTCCTTGTGAGGTCATGAGAGCCATGGACCAAACAGAGCTAGTTGCAACCCATTATCACTTCAAGTTCTTTCCTCATGGCTCCTCCCAAATCCACGACATGAAACAACTTGACAGAGGCAGAGGTGATTTTGGCTCAGGCTTTCAGAAGGCCAGGGCCAGCATGGTGGTGAGATCGGCTGCTGGTACTGGCAACAGGGTGTAAGGCATCTGTTTTGACTGCATTGACAATCTCCCAGGTCTCCTAAGTTCCATTACTTCTAACCATGACACACATCTAAAGGTTCCCTAACTTCTCAAAACATGTGCTGCCCAAGGGACCAAGTTTCAAACATGTGACAGTGCAAGACACTTCACATCCAATCCATGACTTTAGTCTTAAAAGTAATAAGCAATAGTGACATTAAATAATGATTCTCCTGAACTATGGACACTGGCATTTTTAAATATATGTAGTGTGTTTCTGTAGCCATGACTTAAGGCCATACAATTCTGTATCAAGACTTGGCCTTTCCAGACCTCACCTCTGCAGTCAGGTGTTCTGTTCCTCTTGCTTTAAACAGATCAATGAGTTTTAAAGTAGCCCCTCACTGACACTGAGGCTCTGTTTCCAATACACCCAGGACACGTGAGGAACAGCTGTGTCACAACTACACCCTAAGACCCTTATCAGATCTCTCATCAGTAACCCTACATCTCAAAAGATAGTGGTTGATGTATGAATTATCCTGAAAATCTTGTCAGCCCAGGTTACTACAGACAGGTATTTTTTTGTTCATGGGAAATGTTGCCATGCTACCATGCTCTCCAACAAAAGTGCCTTGTATTGGGTCATTTATATAATTGATTTGGTGGAGTCAAGATCAAGCTACCAAGAGATGTTGAGTGGAAAGGGGGCTTCTTTTTTTTTCCACCTGGTACTATGGATGTCTTGTGATCTTGCATAGGACTGAACTCAGCTCTTCAAGCTTGTTTTCTTAGTACATTGTCTTCTCACAACACAAATGCCAAGGCCTCACCTCTTAGCACTCTTACATGCTCTGCCCTGACTGCACACAAACTAAAGCTGGTCCCTAGCCATGCCCTGCATGAATAAATCCTTCAGGTAAGATGAGGCAGGGACATCAGTTTTAGGTCATTCTTGATTAATATAATATTAAAATAGAAAGTCAAAGTAAGGGTATTAGTTTTCTCCATGATCTACATTACTAATGTATCAAAAATATTGAACCATAGAGCACGCACATGTGTGACACTAGCAACTGGGGGGGGGTGTTCAAGAACGTTTTGCATGTTCTTGAAGCGATACTGCAGTGGCTTACCCTAGACAATCATCACTTAGGCATTTAAATGGGATCCCAACAACCAATTCTAGAGAGTAATACACTAGCAAACTTCCTGGATGTTTGCCACAGATCTAGGGGATCGGGCAGGGTCTTTGTTAGCAAAAACATTCAGGTGCCACCAGGATGTCAAACTTTTCAACAGATCAGTCCAATCAGAGGCAGCCTGTGTACATCACTCTGAGATCATGGTCTCCAAGTTGAGCTGGGTGGCAAAATCTGGGGCATTGCATCCACAGAGCCACCCTTGACCAGTTTCTGAGATTTTTCCAAGCCCTTGTCTGTCTGTCTCCCCCAACTGTGAATGTGTGTGTGTGTGTGTGAGAGGGGTGCACACTCGATCACTTTTGTGCTCAGTTGAGATGCTTGTGAAAGGCCAGAGGTCAATCTCAGATGTCACACTTCTGTGGTCTCCTGCCTTGGTTTTTGAGAAATGTCTCCAGCAATCCTGGAGTTCACCAGTTCAGCTGGACTCCTTTCTGTTCCTCTCCAGAGAAGGACAAGCACTGTAGGCTAGTGCACCTGACTTCATATGTGGGAGCCAGGACTAGAATGTTAGGTCTTTGTGCATTTCCAACAAGCACTTTATCTGCTAGGTATCTCCCAAGTACAACCCCCCCCCCACCTAATTCTAGTTTCTTAATTTACAGAAGGTACACCATGATGGTTAGTCTCTTGACACTGTCATAGGCTGGCTGTCAAATGTGGAATTTTCTAGAAGGCCATGTCTAAGTGCTCTGACCACCTGTGTGAGTGTGATTTGGGCCTTTGTGCTTCCCATGAAGTGCAATTAAAAAAATCCCTGCTTGGTGGCAAGAACTGTCATCAGAATACTGGAGCTTACAGCTGGGGGGAGGGAGCCTGCCTTTCTTACTCTTAGCAGGACTGGTCCCTTTGGAGTCATCAAGGAGGCTTTGGCACTTATGCTGTCCTTGGCACTTATCATCTTGGGGTAGCAGTGTTCCTTTGCTCTGTGTCCAGCTTCAGCCCTAGTCATTGGCTTAGGGACCACCCTCCTTGCCTTTAACTGAAACCCCACCATCTGTATTCAACTCAATATAAAATTTGGGGAATGTGCTCTGGGCTTAGCTCAGTTGCAGGGCCTTTGTCCAGCATGCCTCATCCTTAGATCTCCGGCAGCACATAAACTGTAAAAAATAAGATCCTTTTACACTAAGGGTGTTTGCCACCTCAGTCCATCACCCAGGGCACAGAGGTGATTCTGGATAAACTTGGCTGAAACTAGGCAAAGGAAGGGGTAAGTCTAGAGAGGAGTTTATGACATTTTGGCTGACCCAAGGAACTCTGACAAAAAATAAAAACTTTAATGATCACCATTGAGTGACTAAAACCAGTGACTAAAAGCTGAGAAGGAGGGACTCCAAGCTGATCTCTTGTGAGCAACGACAGAGGGGTGTTTATATTTCAGTGTTTAAAAGTTCTTGTATTTGGGAAGCTTTGAAAGGTGGGCCATAATGCCTATAAAAAGTAGCTACACCAATTATTGAACTAAATCTGTTGAGTATAGGGGGGAAAAATATTTTTAAAACTCCATTATAAAGAAAGAAGATTTTAATTTGTAGATTAAGGGCATCATAATTTAATTTGTAAAATTATTTACAAGGTTCATATACTTACAGTATATAATCATACAATGGCAAAGTGCTAAGCAGATGAAAGTGAAGCTATTTAACCAGAAGTACCTTGACATGTCTTTGATGAATCATAGTGTTCTTCTAGACAAATGCACTCCACAAGAGCCTAAAGATCAAAGGATGCAGTAAGCTTGAACTTCGATGCTCCCAGTCACAAGTTAAATGGAAGTCAAGACAACTGCTGGTAGCTATTTGACAACAGAGAATCAGTGAGCAAATACCTCATCGAAACAACTGATAAGCAGGGTAAAATTGCTAACAGCAAGCAGGCAAGCTTGACTTAACGGGCACACACAAACTTACATGATAGCCAGAGAAAACACATTACCACCTAACATGTGGACTGCCTACAAGAAGTTGCTCCATGTTGGGCTTCAGAGTGAAGCTTACTTAAACTTTTGTGTTACATTTATTGATTGTGTCTGCATATGATCATGAGCAGGATCCATATATACAGGACAGAGGACAACCTGTGGGAGTCAGTTCTCTGCTTCTACCATTTGGTGTCAAACTCCTGAGGTCCTCAGATGCAGCAGCAAGTGCAAGTAATGAAGGAAGGTATGTGTTGGAGAAGCCCTCCCAGATATCAGCCCCAAGGTTGTGGGCCAGGGCACAAAGGGAACAGACTTGGACATATGAATTCAACCAGCTACTTCAAAAATGAAGCATCATCTGTATCTCAGCATATGGGAGGCTGAGGCAGAATGATTGCTGAGAATTGTAGGTCAATGTAAACTGCATACTGAGTTCTAAGCCAGCTTGTGCTACTGTGCCAAAAATTTTAAAACACAATGACCAGAAATACACAAAGTGTGTCTGGAATCTCCCAAACTGAGCCACGGCTCCTATTCACTGACCCATGTCACTGTCACTTTATAGGTGTGCTTCCCTTCTCAGAAGCATCTAGCAGGGGTCCCGTGTTTAGATTTTATTGTCAATTGATACAATCAAGAGTCACCTTGGAAAAAGGAATTGCAGGTGAGGGATTGCCTGGACCAGATGGGCCTGTGGCCACATCTTTTGGAAATCATTTTGATTGACAGTTGGTGTGGGGCAGCCAGGGCTAGTGTGAGTGGTACACACACAGCCCTTTGGGAATGCTGCTGGGAAGGACAGACCATAGTCACACATGCACACTCACTTTCCCACATTCACTCAAACACATGCATTTGCCAAATTTGCATACATAAACACATGCTTGTGTCTACATTCACACACAAATATACATGGGCTTACAAGTTACCCATGAAGCTTTTATTATCTATTCTAGTGTTTCATAGTTATGTGTAAGGATCAGAATAATTTCATGAAACAAAAACACAGCAGTGCAGGAAAGTACATGAGTTAGTTTTCTATTTTAATTTTAAAATACTTCACAATTCTGAGGTATACAAATCAAAGAACATGTATTTCCTAAAGGCACTTACAAAACCACCAGAAAAAAAATTATAATGGCTAATTTCTTGTGTGGGCTGTGGACTGACTGGAATATCACCTGTTTCCGATGTACATAGAACTGCAGCTCATTGCAGAAGGCCATCTACCCAATGCCGGGCCACCTTCCAACCCTGAGGATGAACACGGCCCACCTGTGTCTGCAGACAGGCCGTTTCCTCTTGCTGCCATGGTGCTCGTTGGTGCATTCACTCAGCAGAAATGGGAACAGCCTTCTCCATGATGACTGAGCTTGCCTATTCTTTTAACCAGAGACCGCAGAACCTTGTCCTTTGTGCATTTTGAACTCAATTCCAACATCCTTCTGCCCATCCCAGTCAGGGTCAAAGTCATGCTGACTCCTTCCCGGAGGATCTGAAGTTAACTCGTTGTTCTGGATGAGGATGTGCAGTATGGGACACTCTTAACAGCATAAAGCCAAGTGCCGATTCCTCGGCAGACACATCTAATGAGAAGAGAAAGGAACTTTTCACTAGAATGACCCTGAACAAAATCATGACTGTTAAAGGTTGAAAAATATATCTCACACAGAGGAAATGTTATTTCTGAAAGATGAAAGTGCTGGAAGTCACTGAGTGAATTCCCCACCTGTTTGAGCCAGTTGCCAAAAGGGCTGTGGCGAGGCATGGCTGAGTGGCTGCTGCAGTGATTAGAGTCTCAGCATCCCCTACAAACTTGGTCACTGGTGGTTTCCATGTTTGGTCTCATGGGGAGTTGTGTTTTGTTCTTGTCCTTTTTCTGAGGCATGGTCCCACTATCTAGCACAAGCTAACATCTTAGTCAACAATGACATTAAACTCATTATTTGGGTTTTGAGAATGCAGTTTGGGTTCTCCAGAAGAGCAGCGCCTCAAGAAAGAAAATCAAATTCTAGAGGCTTCTCACATCATCCTGTGCAAGTCTGAGCTTCTTCAGGGAGGTTTTCTGGGGCATCTGCACAGGATGAGAGACGTGGGTGATGCTTCCAGTCTGGGAAAAATGCAGACAGAGTCCAAGGGGCGAGTCTACAACATTCAGCCCCCACTGTGATGTTTCTTCGGGGAATACTCTCCCAAGACCAGAGAAAATATGGTAGAAGAAGGAGCAGGCCCCATCAGGAACCGGTCTTACAGTTTTGTCACCATCCACAGCATGTCCCTGGCTTGTAAGCCCCAGGTACCCAAATGTCAAGTCCCCCCTTAAGTAGGAGGCCCACGGTGACTGTACGGTCACTGTTAACAGGGCCAGAGTGCAGGCTGCCAGGTGTAGGTAGCTCTGGCTACAGGTAGCAAGGTTCAGCCAAGTAGCTGTTAAAAAAAAAAAGTGTGGGTGGGGGTGGGGGGGCAGGCAAATGGATAGCCTGGAATACTCTCATATTCCCCAGGGTGCAATACATTTGGGGTAAGAGGGTGAGGGTTAATCAGGAACTGGTGTTGTCACCGTCACAGTAGGACCCTGCCTTGTAGGGCCCTGAGGAGCCCAGAGCCTCTCCAGAACCCCCAGAAAGCAAGTGCTAAGTTCCTCAGTAAGAGGGCATCATGACCCTCTGTCACTGCTACCAAGGCCAGGAAGAGCAGGCTGCCAGGTGGAGGTAGCCGTAGATACAGGCTGTGGCCAAGCATGTGTGAAAGAGGAAGAACGTTCTGGACAAATAGATAGCCTGGCACAAAATCCCATGTTCCCCAGGACTGGGGCTGCAGGCTCTGCAGAGAAGAGCAAGTTCATTGTCATTGGTGTCAGAGACTAGAGAGAGGCAGGACAAAGCCTGCTCCTTCCTTCCTGACCTCCCCTGCCTGGGTAGGGGCACCAAGCAGGGCTCCATCTGCAGGGTGGACTTGGCTTTGCCGGCCCTGATCTTTCTCCTTGCAGTAAGCTCTGGGTCAGATGGTCAGAAACAGCTCCCCACCAACATGTCACCCTGGGTCCTGTCTTCCCATTCTCCATCTCACTTACACTTGTCCAGCAGAGACAGAGTGAAGAGAGTTTCAATGCTGAACACGTCAAATAGAGCCAGCAGAGCTGAGACCAGAAAGGAAGGCCATGGTGGATCTCTGAAGTTGACAAGTGAACTCCCAACCCAGCCCGGGGCCACAAAGGACAGCATTGCTAGGGCCACATGCTGGGCTCAGATTACACAGTGACTGACCAGACTTGGTTTTATTTCTCAAAGAGTCTGGTAAAGACCACCTGGAGAAGTCTGTGGGCTGCAGTAGAACTGTGATCTGAACACCCTGATACCCAGAGGTGGCAAGGAAACACACTGACCCTACCACTTGGTGTGGAAAGTAGAAACAAGCAATTGGTTAAGGTGCTGGATTCACCTTCCTCACCCGATCTCTAGAAGCCAAAGCAGTGAGTGGACGATGTTCAGGGAAGTTAGTGTCAGGCACACACCTCTGTCCGCCCTGACAATGGTCCCTCAATTTCCATACTTGTTGCCACAGGCTGGGCTTCATTACTAGAGACCTGGCCATCTTCACTTAGGATGGCCTCAAGGTGACCATCAATCAGCTGTGCCAATCTCCCTACAAGACAAGGAAGAAGGAGAGCTAGTGTGAAGGCCTAATGGTCAGAAATCCCAAGTAAATGGCTCCAGGCTATCTGAAATATAGAAACGCATGGACTTGGTCATGTTATAAAAAGCAACCCAACTTTCCTGGAGAATACCTCATAAACCTCAGACAGACAGACAGTCTTTTCCCCCTCCCCCAGCCCACCTCTTTCTCCTCTATCTCTCTCACTGGTGGTGATTGTATTCCTTAACTTATTTCCAAGAAGGCAACACAATCCATTCCCCTAATCTGTAGCAGAAGCAAAGGCCTACCATAGTGAACACCCACACCCAAACTTGCTCTGAACCCACAAGCAAGATGCTCCATGCCTCTGGCCCTGTTTCCCATGTGGGGTCAAGTGGGACTCACCACATGGTCAGGGTTGTAAAGTATGATGTCACATGGTGGCTGGGCAATGACATGGCAGCATAATACGCTATATTGCTGGGAACATGATTTGGTCATACCCCTCAAAATATCCTGATTATGCCACAAAAAAAAAAAAAAAAAAAAAAAAAAAAAAAAAGGCCTGGCCAGAGTGGAAAATTTGCTGAAAGATCAAATGGTTCTTGTCTCACCCAAACCTCAAAGCCCAATGGCACCTTTCCCTCTAGATGGGGGAGGTCTGACTAAACCACCATTCCTTTTTACTCACTTGGGCTAGTGTTATGTCAAGACCAGGTTTCAGACTCATCTTTTACTACAAGCACTCAGTGGACTCAAAATCACCTTCAAGTGCATGATCCTCTCAGATGAGCCCCTGTACTCCCCATCAGCTGCTAGGACCCTGTGGATCCCAGGAGCTATTCTCTACCAGGAAAGTGCCCAGGAGAACACAGAGATACCACACCATCGGGAGGCTACATAACAATAATGGCTGCCATCTGGGGCTCCAAGGTAATCAAAGTTTCTTTCCAAATCTGACCCCTCAGCTTGACCCTGGGTACAAAGTAGTCCCATGTTGCTTGCCTGTGGAGACCATGGTCAGTGCTAGGCCTGAAAAAGCCCACCTACCTTGGCACAGTGAACCAAAGCAATCTCAAAGGATAGTGACATCAATGTTGAGGAATCATGTTTGTGGTACCCTGGGGTGGAAAGGTCTTCAGGAAGGAGGCTGTGAAAACAAAGAGATGTTGGCTGATCTGCCCAATGCCAGAGTACACAGGAAGGTGATGGATCTCCACTGATGGATGGGCCCTCCATTCTCTCCTGCCATTCCCTGCCTCAGCAACCTAAGCCAGGAGCAGATTTCTAAGCCAGCATCATGTTTGTATGCCTTGGCACATGCTGGAACTCCCCAGTCAAGGCCTCTTCTCCTAGTGGGTGACAGCCTGCCCCCTCCGATTCTACTCTTCAGGGGAGGTTTGCTCCTTTTCCCACATTCTGCCTCAGCCCAACACTCATCCCTTTCTCCTCATCTCTGTGACAGGAGTGTCCTTAGGACAGAGTCTACTCCTTCCCCCAATTCCCTCCAACTCCTCCTTTCCCCCTCCTATGACTTTATCTCCTTTCTTTCACTTCCCTCCTTTGACTGGACCTCCACATATTATCTAATTCTGTCCCAAAGGAGTTAGTCAGAGAGAAGATTGAAGGGATGAAGGGACTAAGCTGGTGAGAAGCCCAGACCTGTGTGTCAGTCAGTCTTGCTTCCAGGAGTGGGTGCTCTGCAGGAGCTAGAGAAGTAGACCTTCATCAAGTAGATGTTACATGACCCAGTGGCTGGAGGATGGCTGGAGGAGCCTGTACCCCGGGTGTGTGGGCACATGGCACCCAGGAGACCTGGCCTGCTCCCTCCTGTGGGCGTCCTTCCACACCAGGCCTTTCTCCTTCACCACTTCAAAGAAGACACATGAAAAGGCCCATTAGTGACATTAACATAGGCAGGACTTAGCACTGAGCTACCCTGCTGTGCCAACTGATCCCTCCCCTTCTGAACCTTTGTCCCCTTTTCTAAACATCCTTCCTTTCTCTCACTCTCTAGTCACCATGCTCTGCTACCTACACCCTGTCCGATGTTCCAAGGTTCTACATAATAGGGAGACTGTGAGCTTGTTCCTTCTAAAGAGAGATCTCTTAAGTTTTCTACACATGAGTGGGTATAATTTGACATTTGCAAGGGACATTCAAACATTTTAATTGTATTAAAATACAATGTAGAATTACATTTTGGTGCCCTAATCTACTGAGCTCTACCCTCCTCTCCTCTCTTTGTAAGTCCTTACTGCAAGTATTCACAGCTCACCTTTGGATGGGTAGAAAGCAGTGATGTGTGTTCAAGTAATTCGACTCCTCCTTCCCTTATAGTCCTAACTCACTTGGAGCCAGAGCCTGTAGATGCAACCTGGGGCTGGTCACTGGACATGGCTGGTCCTGTTGATGGTTCCACAGGGCACAATCCCTTGTTCTTTTCATTTAACTCTGTGATTGTTGCATCCTGGAACTGACTCTGGTGGGGACTACTCATCAGGTGGAGTATCACTCAATGTCTTTTCAACCTCCCTTAGAGTGTCCCTCTGAATACTGCTATTGATGTCAACAGTCACAGCATCACCTTCCATGTCTGTGGTATCTGGACAGAGCATCTTCTCAAGGTAGTACTGGGTGTTAGACATGGTGTACCTTCGGCAGCCCTTCCTTCCTCATCATCCTCCTAAAAGTGCTTCATCCCAGGTGATAAAAAGGTTGTAAAGGCAGATTCACTCACTCCTCTTCAAGGGGAAGAGTAGAGCAAAGGGACCTGTAGTCCTGATATTTAAAAAGGACTTCACAGTTGGCAGGTGGCTGTCCCCACCGCTCACCTGATGTTTCAATATACTGAATGTTGCTGTGACCTCATTTTGTAACCTGTATTTTACAGATAACATGATTTCCTATAGGCAATATACAAGTGGTACATGTTCTTGAGTGTGATACAACTATGGGTACTCCAAGGGATGAGTTACTATCATGTACCAAAGTGGGAGGGACCATGAGTAATCTTGAGTTAATAATTTGGCTGATTTTGGACAAGTGACAGGGAAGATGATATATAGTGCAGTGGTCATGAACTGGTGCATGCTTGGAAAAGTTGTTTCTAAGTATGGAAAGTGCTTCTATGAGCATGTCACAGAGAAGGATGTCCAAGCTCCAAGTCAGCTGAAAGGCCAACACAGTTCTCCTGCCAAGATACCTTGGGCCAGGTAGAGCAAGGAGCCACAGACCTTCCCCAACATCTGTCCCTTGTTTAGTTGCCAAGCATTCACTAGAATGGTTTCTAATTTGATATTCCTGTGGATATGTGTCTTTGGTGGCAGAAGTGAACCACTGACATGACCTCTTGGAAAATTTGTAGTGCTTCCTCCTGGATACAGTCCAGCTCCCTAAGGCACCTCTCTGGATTTTCTCCCACCATATACTGTATTATCATATAAGTGGTTAATGGTATAGCAACCATGTGAAAGAATTTCATGATGTCCCAATGATTTAATGAGTCTACCTCAGAGGTGATCTCACACAAGCCGTTTTGCTTTTCTCAAGGACCTAGACAGTTACTTGTGTGTGTGCCGGAATGTGGCACACCATCTTCATCTCCCAGGATGTACCACAGCCCAGGGACAGTAGATTTTGTAATCATTTTTAAGAATGTCCTCTTCATGGGGCTGGCCACAAGACTTGCCTCCATCTCAATCACTTCATATCACCAGAAACACTAGCATCACATGATCTATGAAGAAATATAAAGCAAGTTAGAAGTTTATAGCTATGAAATCTATGTCATAAAATCTGAGCTACCACAAACAACCTAATAGTGCACCTCAAAGTCACAGAAAAATTAGAATAATCCAAACTCCAATGTAGAAGACTAAAAATCATAGTAAAGAGTAAACATAGAGTCAATAGACACTCAAAGGACAATACAGAGATAGAAAAATCAAAATGGTGGTTACTTGCAAGGACAAACAAATTGGCAAACCCCTACCCAAATTAACCAAGAGAGATAGACACAAAGCTAGTATTAAACTGCTCCCAAAACCAAATAAAAATAAGGACAAAACAGAATAAGCTAATTTCTTTGATGAACAAAGATGTGAATTTCTTAAGGAGAGCACTTGATGCTTCATGTCCAATCCAACAACTCACTAAACCCCTTCATGGTCAAAATGGCTTCTCCCAAGAATACAAGGATAAGTACATACAAACAAATTGACCATCAGCATAGCATATAAACAGACTTGGGGAGGAGTCCCCTGCTCAGCCACAAAGAGGGATGAACTGTTGCTATTTCCAGTAGATGGATCTAGAAAAAGTTGGACAAGAAACAGGCCAGCTCCATCAATGTGTAATATTTCTGTTTTGTCTTCTATGGATCATGAGCAGGGAGTGGGCTCTAGTTTAGTAAAATGGGGAGTATCAGTCACACAGATATGAGTGGGGAAGTGAAGCAGAGCAGGAAGTGTGAGCACAGTCAGCACAGCCAGGTGTGAGCACAGTCAGCATAGCCAGGTGTGAGCACAGTCAGCACAGCCAGGTGTGAGCACAGTCAGCATAGCCAGGTGTGAGCACAGTCAGCATAGCCAGGTGTGAGCACAGTCAGCATAGCCAGGTGTGAGCACAGTCAGCATAGCCAGGTGTGAGCACAGACAGCATAGCCAGGTGTGAGCACAGTGCAGCACAGCCAGGTGTGAGCACAGTCAGCATAGCCAGGTGTGAGCACAGTCAGCACAGCCAGGTGTGAGCACAGTCAGCATAGCCAGTGTGAGCACAGTCAGCATAGCCAGGTGTGATAACAGTCAGCACAGCCAGGTGTAAGCACAGTCATCACAGCCAGGGGTGAGCACAGTCAGCATAGCCAGGTGTGAGCATGGTGCAGCACAGCCAGGTGTGAACACGGTACAGCATGGGCACATGAGGAAATGTTATAATGAAATTCCTTATGAGTCATATATACTAGAAGGTGTTTTAAAATAAGAAAAATAAAATAAAAAATAACAAAATGAGCTTACAAAATGAGAATAGGTAATAATGAAGAATAGGCACAAATTAACCATAAAATAAAAACGGATAATAAAACCACCAAAACTAAAACCAGAAAACAAAACCAACAAACTGAGAAACAAACTCTGTCAAGTGCCAGCAATTTGGAGACACCCAAGTCCATCAGAGCCAATGCTAATAGTCCAACTGCTCTGCAGCCAATCAGCAGTGTCTCTGCAGGACAAGGACAAGGCCCAGCCCAGGCGGTGCCTTATGTGGACTGGTGCCCAGCATTCTTCACCATGGCCCATTCTGAGGTCACTCCAAGAAATGAACCAGTCTTGGTGAGGGAGAAAGGCTTTATGTGGACCCCCACAGGCACTTAAGAGACACAGAGCTCATGCAAGCGGGAGCAGGAACACCTTGTTGCTTGGGCAGCTGGGTTGTTAGGTGTCTGGTGACACTGAATAGGCAGGTCTCCACTCCCCCCATCCCTCCCATCCACCGGTTTTGTCCCGCTGCTGCGCCAGCCCCAATTAATGCACAGAGACTCTGTATTAGATATAATTCTGTTGGCCAGGTACTAGTTTCTTATTGGCTAGCTCTGTCTTAATTATTAACCCATTTCTATGTATTTCCACGTGGTCTTACGTGGTCTTCTTACCGGGGAAAGGGGCCAGTGTCTCGTCTCCCCAGTCTCTCCATCTTGGCTCCTCCTTTCTTCTTCCTCTTTCCTCCTTGTCTCCTAGTCCCACCTATCTTGCTTTCCTATTGGCCAACAGTGCTTTATTCATTAACCAGTATGAGAAACATATACAGAATCGCATCTCCCATCAAGATAGTTATGGTTATTATAGTTTCTTTAGTTATGATAAAAGTTAAGTTACATATAAGATTTTAGACTCACAAAGATAAGATAGATAATAGAATGTTTTCTTTAAATTTTGCCAAATGTTAATGAACTAAATATTGTATTATAGTTCTTGCTTAATAACTGTTAATAAATGTTTTATTAAATATAATTTCACTATGTTAAAGTTAAAACCTTTCTTTTTATTTAAACAGGAAAGATGAGATGATGGGAGATGTTATTCTGTATATGTTTCTCTTAATGGTTGGTGAAAAAAAAAAAAAAAAAAACACCTGGCCAGGCAGGAAGGATAGGCAGGGCTACCAGATAAGAATTCTGGGAAATGTAGGCAGAGTCAGTAGCCACGTAGGATGCCAAAGGAGTAACAGGTACAGACCCTTTTCTGTTAAGATAAGACCATGTGGAACTACTTAGATTAATAATTATGTGTTAACAATTAAGACAGAGCTAGCCAATAAGAAGCCCAAGCCACCACCAGCCAACAGTTTCATAATTAATATAGAATCCGGGTGTTCATGTGGGGCAAGGCGCCTGCAGATCTGGGCAGGAAATGTTGTAACAGAGAAGAATCAGTCACATGCATGGGGCAGGAAAGTGAAAGAATGGGGGAATATGATCCAAGTATAGTATAAGCAGCTAAGACAGTCATGACAAATTCTTACTGTGCACAGTTAAGACAAAGCAGCAAACATTTTGAAATAAAAAAGAAGCAAAACTAAAAAAATGACAAATGAGTTTTTAAAAAGGAAAATGGGTAACAATGAAGAAAGAAAAAGCAGGCACAAATTATAACCCAAACCAATATTATAAATAAAATTAATAAAAGCCAAATACCAAATCCCCAAAGCCAAGACTAAAACACTGGGAAACAAACTTGCAATAGCAAGGTTCAGCGTGTGGGAAAAGACAAAGTCTATCAGAAACAGTCCAGTCTAACTGCTCACCAGCCAGCCAACCGGCCAACCAACAGCTTCTCGGCAGTGTAAGACAAAATTCAGCCTGTGTTGTGTCTTGTATGTATGATATGTAACATACCTCACAATGGCTTCTTGCGATGTCACATGAAATGAACCAATCAAGGCGTAGCAAAACTAATGCTGCAGTTTCGGTTTTGATTTACACTTTCTGGCCCCAACAACTATACTAATTTTTCTCATGGCTATGATCAAAGCTCTGACAGGAGTCAATTTACAGGGCGAAGGGTTTACTTGGAATCAGATTTTCAGGGGACAAACAGATAAAAGTAGTGGGAGCAGCTGATGGCTTGAACATCAGGAGTGTGATGCAGCTGGCTACAGGCTGTGGCAACTTCCCACTCCCCCAAGGATCCAATACTTTGAGCTAGGCCCATCTCCCAGGATTCCACAGTGTTCCAAACAGCCCCGCCTTCTGGGGACCAAGTGAGATAAAGGAATTCTACATCCAAACCCTATCAGGGACCCTTTCCACTTTAACAACAATAATAAAAGTGACAGTAATAATGATGACCAATCAGGAAGCTTTGTACTTCCCAGGGTTGTGAACACTGGAATTGACTCATTAGAGCATGACTGTATGGGATGCTTCAATGGCGTTTCATTTCAGGCCTATATTTCTGTGATAACTTTGACTTTTACAAAAGTTATCAGACCTACATTTAGGGTCAAGTCCTTTATCTTGAGGCTTAAGAGTGATGAGTTTAAAGGAGGTAGCCTTTCACCAACACTGTGGATCTGTTTCCTAGACACCCTGGGACGTGTGGTGATCATCTATGGCCCAAGAGACTACAGATTCATCGTAGCCCAGGATTCCAAAGACAGTGTGTTGGTGAGTTCTTCAGGTAGACATGAAGATGAGGCTGCCCCTCCTGACTCTCCAACAAAGTACCTTGTTGTGGGTAATTTATAAACCACAGATAACGGTTTCTTACATTCCTAGAGGTGGCAAGTCTACACTATGGATGAATCCAGGATACATCAGACAGTGCTCACCCATGTTAAATCTTGGAACTTCACTGGAGCTTCAATCCTAAATGCATAATGAGTCCTCTATGCCATGCGTACCATCATACCACCACCCTCAAGAACACCCCCGATGGCCTCTGGGCTAACATTCAAGACTACTGAATGCCGTCTGTGGCTTGGTTGGGAGAAAGCTCAGCCTCTTCACAAGCCGTGGCAACCTCCAGGCTTCCATGCTAGGGTTGACCTCCCCATGGGTTCTGTGGGTGGCCTCTCCAGCTTGGAGTCTGGAACTCAAGGGACTATAACATCCAGCAATCCCTTGGGCTACATGGGACTGAGGGTAATAGTCTCCAAGGCAAGGACAGTCTCCTGTCTCTGACACACTCAACAGCAGCTTCAAGAGCAGGACTGCTGTGAACCTCTGGCTTGGCGTGCACAGGAAGTGGTGTAAATGTCCACAGGACAAAGAGCAACAGAAGCAGGGTACCATGTGAGGAGAGACACGCCTTGCTGCAGGAGGCTATGGGGAGCCTGAGAGGGGGCAGGGAAGAGCATGCCCCCAATGGGTCCCTTTGCAGCCCCAGCATCCACTTAGGCTGTTTCCTCTGGGGCTCGGCTGTGCTACTTGCCCAGCTCAGTGCTCCACAGCCTCTCTGTATACTAACTCCATTGGTCACATTCCCCTGGTACCTCCTCGGGGCAGCATGTACACAGCCTTGGCCCTGGCTTTTTGAGTAAGAAGATCCTCAAGCTGTTTTGTAAGGAGATGGTTGGGTGTGGCTTCAGTCTTTGCAAATTTGGGGGAAGAAGTTACTAGCATCAGTCAGTATAGGGGCATATTGCAGGACACTGCCTGTTTGGCCCAGACCAAAGGGCAGGGTATGGGTAGGATGCCCGAATTTAGAGATTCATCTCCGGAATCTGATGGGGCAGCTGCTAGCTCCACATTAAGAGTCGCCACCAATCATTAGAATTTGTACCAACAGGGCAAATAGAAGTTCCTACATTTGTAGTTTACAGCTGAGTAGTGAAGACATATAAAAATAGATGTAAATGGCAGGCCCTCACCTTAAACTGAGGCAGTCACATGTGGGGTAGTAAATCTGACAATCAGATCAGGCTGGCCTCTTCCCACCGCTGTAAAGAGAATTTACTGGTCAATACAAGACTGGTAAGCTGTCAGGCACAGAACATGCTTGAAGGTGACAGATGGAAATGATACTTATTCATGTTTATTTTTCTCAACATATAGTTAAAGAATTTTACCTATGTATGGACATGTTAATTCATTCTATGGATACATTTCTCCATCATGGGATGTGGGGGTCCTGGTAAACTTGGCCTTTCTATGGCCCTCACAGCTACCACTGAGATCCATCCCCAGACACATGTTCACATCATTCCCCGTGTTTTATGGTGAGACACCAGGGCTTTCTTCCTCAAAGATTCATAGAAACTTCTCTTTCGCTGTGAGCTGCTTACTCAGCATGGAGTAAGTGGGGTCAAGATTCAGTCAGGGGGTAGGCAAGGTGGCAATTAGGACCTTGGCCACCTGGGTCCTGAGGACAATGGAATTAGAAAAGGTAGGCAGACAGGGTCAGAGCAGGGATGTGGCCTGCCTCAAGGAGAAATACCAGACTGTCTCTGGAGAGGTGGGCTGTGGTCAGACGGTGTCAGGCCCAGGTCGGGGGGTACCTTCCCCTGTGGTCTTTGCAACTAGGATAGGCATCCTGGGGCTGCCGCAGAGTTGGGGGCTGGTGATCAGTGGGTCCTGGGATACTGCAGGACAGTCCCCAACTCCCTTTGAAGGGGAATGAGCGCACGTGAGGCAAGGGCCAAGGAGCCCTAGTCCAGCACAGAAAATGACCAGTGTCTTGCCCCCAGAATCACACGGTCCCAGAGAAATTATCAGCTGAGAGTCTCCGTTTCCTCCAGAAGCAGATCTCCAGCTGTGGGCAGGTGTGGGGGCAGGGGATTGGAAAGGTAATCTAGGCCTGGCAGCAGAGAGCACAGGATTGTGGAGGGTGGGGACAGAGTCCTCAGTCCCTCCCTGAGGCTTGGGGGCAGGCCCAAGACCAGGCACAGGTTCTCAAAGTCTGGGTCCAGGAAACCCCTTCCAGGTAAGTGTCATAAGCAAACAGTCTTCACTGGCCCAGGCTTGTTTCCTCTAAGAAACAGAAGGCAGCACTCTCCAGGTCACTACTCAGTTATTCTCCAGGGATGCTTGAGGGGGTGGCTACGTAGACGCCAATGACCTTAAGCAACTGACCTTGGTAGTCTGCTTCCCAGGTGCTTTCACTTGCAGTGCAGGCAGAGGCATGCTGGTACAGGGAATGGAATGGCCAGGCCTGGTTCCCAGCCACCTGCCCTGGCAGGTCCGTCCCCACAAGACCCCTGAGCTCTCACTCCCACAGAGCTTTCAGATGTCCCTGGTGGCGGCCAGGGAAGGCAGGGGTCACAGCATGCCAAAGTCATGTAGGCCGTGTCACTTGTCCTTTGTCATACACTCCGTGGAGAAGGAACCTCCTTGGACTGTCATTCTCCCCATCAGGGATCTGTCTGTAACACATTACATTAGGATGTGTCCCTGGGTGGCAGGGAAGGTGATCTGTGGCCGGACACAGTAGACGTCAAATGGCCTTGGCTCTCTGTGCTAGGGTCTGCCTCTCTGTGGAGCTGTCCTTCTTAGCTCTTAGCACCTGGCTTCTACAGCCCACTGCCTCCAGAAGTGAATTTGCCTTCCCTGGGGCCTTAGGAAGGAGCAGACTGAGAGGAAAAGGGTCTGGGGTGACATGGCTTTCCCTCTGGCCCTTGCTCTGAGGCAGTCTGCTGTCACCAAAGCACGTGATCTCCCCTTGAATCACAGTCCACTCCTAGATTGACCCCCCCCATCTCCCAGACCTTCATCTACCCAGATCTTTATCATTTTTCATTCTCTGCTCCCAGAGGGAGGCCTGTGACCCCAACCACATTTGCCTAATGACACAGATATTGGGGACTGACCAGGTTTTCTTGTCTCCCTAGAGACCTCAGTTTATCTTTCTGTCCCCTGCCCTCCCATGAGTCAGTTTCTGGACAAATACTATACCCACAGCCCGGTGGTTTCTTATCATTTCAGTACACTGTGTCCTGAGTTAAGCTGAACTCACCCCAGTTCAGAGGTGTTACTGGCTGTAGCAGTGGGAACTGTGGGGCCCCCACCTGGGAAAACGATGGAGCCTGATTAGGGCCTAGCCTTTGAGCAGATGTGGAGGGGCCCAGAGGAACAGGAGCATCAGTGATCGGTCAGGGAGTTGTAATCTAGAGACTCACTGCCTCTGAAAGCCCTCAGGCCTGTTGGTGTCTAATCTCTGCTGCACTCACCTGGCGCCCTCTGTGATCTGGAAGGGCCATGGCCAAGGCTTCCATTCTTTCAGGGGCCACAAGGTCCTGTCAGTGTGATGCAGGAGAGGCAATCCAGTGAGCAGCCCGGAGGAACAAGGGTCCAGAGACAGGCAGCAATCTGGGAGGAGCGCTGAGGAGTTTCAAGGACTTCCAGAAGGGCTGGCTGAACTGGCATGTGTAGTGGGTGAAGACCCTCCAGGAGGGAGCTGTGGGAACAAAGCCACGAACACCGATGCTTCCCCAGTCCTGCCCACAAAAGGGAAACTTCCTTCTCACACTCACGAGTGAACTTAAGGAGTCCCTCATGATTACTTACCATCAAGCAGAGAAGCAGCTTGACAAGCCACAAGAAGGTGCCTGTTAGCTCTGATCTCTGTGAATAAGTCCCTGAGAAAATCAGCTTGCAGGGAGGGTTGGTTTGAGCTCACAGTTTCAGTAGTTTTAGTCCATGGTCACTCGTGCAGTTGCTCTGAGCCTAGGACAACGTTCATCATGGTGCACAAACCAAAAAATGGCTCCGGCTGCCATTTATTGCCACAGTGCCCAGTGGGTCCCCAGTAGATCCTTGAGCCCCTGGACATTCTTTCCTCAGGCCCATTCTCCAAGCTCCAGCCTCCACTCTCCAGTTCACCACAGTTACCTTTTCCTCAGTTTGCTGGCCTATCCAGCCACTCCTAACAGAGTATAGAAAATAAATGCCAGTCAAATAAAAACCATTATAAAGAAGAGAAATGTGGGACACAGTAAGGGGATACTGGGGGTTTTGGGGTTCTACCTGGGAAGAGGGTGAGGTCTGTCTGTCCTTGCAAGCAGCTCCTGCCATGGGGAATGTCAGGCACTTGAGGAAGCAGGGCCTCCTACCTGGCCACGATGTCCAGAGGGATTAGAGCAGCCATACTTGGGGGTTCCATGAAGAAACGAGCTTGAGGGAGGCAGTGGCCAGAGAGATTGGTGGCTCAGGCCAACAGAATGGACCCATGGTCAGGAGACTCCTGGACATAGGAGACAAAAGCAGACAAAGGGGCCTGACACCCAGCTGAAAGCTGAGCCTTAAGTCAGAACTAAGAGCCTCGCTTCTGATTTAACACTCAGCCTCCTCCCTACCTACCCCAAAGTCAGCAGAGAACCCTGCCACCCACCCAGCCTCTTCCCTCCCATGAACCTAGTCCTGTTGTCTGAAGCCCAGACCACACCTGGCCCAGAGCCACAATCCAATGACTGGAGCCCGATGTCACCTATTTAGTTGGCCCAGGACTTGGTAGCTGCCGTGGGCTGTCCCTCCTACAAATGTGCCAGGCAGAGTCCTTGCATAGCCAGGAGGATCCAGAGCCTCACAGCACAGACCACGCCAGCTCTGTGGGCCTTCAATAAAGGGGAGAGGTCCTGGTAGTTCAGGTCCACAGAAAGCAGGAAGTATCCATGGGGTTCAGTGCAAATCCTTTCCAATTCCAGGGCTGCAGAGCTTACCAAGACAGCCTGGCAGCAGAGAGAGACTAGTGTTCACCAGCGACTCGACCTCCATGCTCTGCTGCTCATGCCAGGCCTTCTACCACAACATAATCTTGTGACAGCTTGAGAAGGTGCCATCTGAGGCTGGGGGTGAAGAGCACTTGGTAGAGTACTTGTCTAGCAGTCAGGACACTCACCGCCAGCACTACGCACACCAGGATGTCATAACAAATACCCATATCCCAGCAGTTGATGGGTGGAAGGGAGGCAGGCAGGAGAATCAGAAGTTCAAGGTCATCCTCAACTATGCAGTGAGTTTGAGGGAAGCCCGAGATTCACGAGAGCTGACCCTAAACACACACACACACACACACACACACACACACACACACACACACACACACACACACACACACACACACACGGATGTACACCCAATAAGAAAGAATCTTCCTAGTGTCCACTCTTACAGGAGTCCCTCTGAGCAGGTCCTTCACTCATCTCCATCCCCTGCTGTTCTTCTCCCGAGGCACCACAATGGTTACTTTTACACCTACCACTCATTGCACCATGAAGCTCCAGTCCCCGTAATGTATTAGTGTAGCATCTCTCTACCTCTGGGTGCCAAGCCAGGTTATGGTGTCTTATGGCGAATTGGCTGAAGACCCTGAGATACCAGTGTGAGCCAAGATATTCTCAAAGGGCATGGGAGCTCAGGGGGCCCAGTACGGATTGTAAGCCCCTTCACTGGCCCTATAGTTACTGTGGCAGCCTCAGGCCACCTGGGCCCTGGAAGCCCAGGTGTCATATATCCTATTTGAGGGGCTAGGCCAAGGCCCTGTCACCCTGGATCACAGCTAGATTGATCACTCATTCTAGCCCAGCCTATTGCCTCTGTTAGTTGGTACTAGCTTAAGTGCTCATCGCTCACACCTTTGTTGAGTTTCTTTGTGAAGGTTAACTGAAGTCTACTAGGGTGGAGGAGATAGCTAGCCAGAGACGGTTTAGCGCAACCCGAGACCTCTTGGGAAAGCATGAACACTTCTGCCTTTCTCGGTCTCACAGTCATGCCATATGCCTGCTGCCTAAGTCTCAGACGTGGGGGGCTTACTCAGACACATCCTGAGAGTGAGCACCAACCACCACTTTGCAAGAGAGCTACTGTAAGCTAGTGTCGAGGGAATGAGGTAGACGCGCCTGAGTATTTAGCTCCAGAGCACATCACAACTTAGGGTGGAGAAGAATGTCAGACCAAGAGAGACTTGTGCATGTTCACATGCACCCACTCTGGGGTATTCCTCAGGACAGACAGGTGATAAACCCCCTCTGGGGTAATCTTTGGGGTCCTTACTCCATTTTTCATCTCTGCAGGCATCTGCCCCTTTGTCCCAAGCATTAACCCTAGGTTCCAGGCCACTCTGGCCAATTTGTGAATCAGTTCAGCTACATGACCAGGTAGACTAGAGGACTGCAAGAACAGGCAGTCTTTGCACGGTTCTGCACAGGGTCTCCAGTGATCTCCTCACCCCATGTGGTCTCTCCTCCAACACTAGGACTTGTGTGATGGGTACAATATGCAAGCCTGTGCCAACTCCTTGACTGGGGAATTGGTGCCTTGAAAGTGAGCCAGTAACGCTCAGCAAACCCCACTCAATTGTATTCCTAATGTTGATGAAGATGAAAAGATCCACAGAGAGGAGGAAGCCTCATACACATCTGAGGATGTCTCTGGTCTTTCTGCCTTTGCTCCATGTGATGCTGTCATGCACACAAACCAACAAACGGCTCTCAGAGGGAAGCACCTCTCTGCTTCCCTTCTACTTTCTCCTGACATCTCTTGGGCCCTTGTCTCCTGGGGCATTCCAGCTCTCCCAGTCTCAGCTTCAGCATCTCTGGATCTGGTCCAAGATCCCTGATGTACTCCAACACTCATATTCCTGACCATCTTGTCAGTCAGATCTTCTGTGTAGTTCTGGGTGGAGTCAGGATGGGCCTGCACAAAGGATTGCCTGAAGGCGCTTTCTGGGCCACCTCAACTGAACAGGACTCCTGCAGATGCCAATGGATTTCAGATGTCCCCAGAACTATGGCTCTGTGTGTGTGTGTGTGTGTGTGTGTGTGTGTGTGTGTGTGTGTGTGTGTATCACATGTATATATGTGAGATATATATATATATATATATATATATATATATATATATATATATATATATATCAGCAACCTCTTTGGGATTGGACTAGTCCACGCCAGGACCTTGCTTCACATACCTGCCCTTAGCAGTCTGCTGGTGCTGGGTGCTAGGACCGGGGCATGACTCCATCTCACCTTACATTGAGCTTTCCTTGTTCCTAAGTTCATGGAGTTTGAGAGTGTGGAGGAGACGGAGAACCCAGGTTGGAGATGATATAAGCCTTTTAGCGCCAAGCTCCTATAACCCCACTGAAATAGGAACCTTGAAGGTCCCAGCTCCTGATGTTGCTTTCCACATGTCTGCAGGTGTCCATGAAGAGGCCAAATCAGTTACAACTGGGGTCCCTGCTGCCTTTGGTCTTTTACTGTGTGATGGTCTGGCCAAGATTATTACTCAACTTTCCTATCACCTCTCCAAAGGCCCAATACTGGAAATACAGGCCCAATACTGGAAATACAGGAACTGGGCACTGGGTTTGCAAAGTAACTGGGATATTTGGTGGTTCCAAATGTTCTCCCACACAACTGTCCTAGGTGCTCCTCTTGCAAGGTTCCCTCTCATAGGCTTTAAGACAAGCTGTCCTAGCTCATCTTAGGCCAGTGCAGTTACTCTGAAGCCTGCTCTCCCTGGTATGGCTGGGGTAAAGCTGCTCCATCATGCTCTCCAATATCTTAGCATGGACATCCATGAAAACTCACCATGATGGTAACTCCGTTGAACTACAGATACCAGCAGTCACCAGAGATCCTGCCTGAAGCCACGCAGAAGTGCATGGACATCATGCACTGGCTGGAAGGGCTTCAGAATCTTCTATAGGAGAGCCTGGGGAAAGAGAAGGAAGGAAAACACTAAGCCAGAGTAAGAAGAGGGATGAATTGTACCCACATCCAGGATCCTGGGCTATGTTGATGAGCTGTGGTCCCAGGAAGACTTTGTTAGGCAAATGAACAAGGGAGCTGCATCTGGAGTCCTGGGGTAGACTGGTTCTGGGATGGAATCCCATGTCTCCTTAACTAAACCTGCTTCCTTAGCTGTTTAACTGTGTGTGCATGAGTTTGTGTGAGTATGCATGTGTGTGTGTGCATGTGAGTATGAGTGTGTGTGATTATGAGTGTGTATGAGAATGAGTGTGTGTATGTGTGTGAGTGTGCATGAGTGTGTATGAGTGCATGTGTGTGTGAGTATGAGTGTGTGTGGGTGTGAGTGTTTGTGTATGTGTGTGAGTGCATGTGAGTGTATGTGTGTGAAAGTGTGTGTGTGTGTGCGTGCACACATTCGTGTGTGCATCTTACCACATGTGTGTGCATGATGGTGGTCATCATGACTTGTCAGAAATGTAATATGGACCGGGAAGTCCTGGGCTTTGCTTGCCAATTCCTTTGGAGGTCTCCCTTGGGGTGCCCCCTGCCCTCAGCCCTCATGTCCTCTTCCTTCTGTTCATAGGTGGAAGCCATCATAAACCTCCAACATGTGACTGAAATCCTCTCCCCTAAGCCAAAGATGGGCATGGCTCTAACAGAGGAGGAGCTGGAGCATGAAGAAGTCAGGGTCGACCAGGCAGACAGGGAAGGACAGACAGGCACAACAGGGAAAGAGGCAGAAGATAAACAAGAGGCAGTGGGACACAGGGAAGTGGGGAGTAAGCAAGAGACACTGGGACACCTGGGCAGGTGTGCGTGGGAGGCAGGAGACGCCAGGTGCCGGGTAGTCCAGGTTGAGAAAGACAGACACTAGTGAAAGGTCGGGGTGGAGGTCCAAGTGAACTAGACCCAAATGCTCTGGGCCTCCCTACCTGGGCCCCTTTCCTCGTGCATTTGCTGGCAAAGTGTCACCTGGCTTGGGGAAGGCGCGGGGCATGGTAGCAGCTCCCAGTCCTGGGTCATGTCAAGCAGCCTCATGCTTCTGTGCTTCCAGTCTTCAGCCCTCTGAACAATTTGTCCAGTCTCTAGAATTAGCTTGTAGACTGCAGGTTTCTTAGGGAGCCTTCTCTGCTTCCTTCATGACATGCTGGCGAAGACTGACCAAGTGCTCAGTTGGCCGGGGCCCTTTGGAGTGTGTGGTTTGAGGGCAGATCTGGCTTCCAGGGGAAACGCCACAGCCAGCTGGGAAATGTTCAGCTTGTGTCGTCAAGCCTATCCGACCTGGCAATCCTGAGAATGCTATGCCCTATGACAGTGACATACTAACTCTACTGCAATCTATTCCCTTTGCTGGGATTGAGACTAAGAGCCCCTACAGGCTAGGCAAACATTCTACCACTGAGCTGCTTCTCCAGCCCTCTTTACACATTTCAGTTACATAGCGTTATGCTATGCAGGCAGGCCCTGGATTCAAGCAGTTGAATTGGCAGTCCTCCAGTTTCAGTCTTGGATCCCTCACATTCCTTACAGATAGATAGGACTACACCTACACTACCATGCCCAGCTAGTAAAGCATCACATTCTCTAATTCACATTTGAAGGAAGTTCTTCCAGTCTTATGTTCACTGGGAGAATTGATGAGGGGCCTTTGTTTGTGGACTCTTGACCATGCTGCTCCATTATGACCACAGTTAAGACACCAGCTGGCCTGGCTGAGTCTGTTAAGCATTGGTCCAATGTAGGGCTCAGGGAGGCTCAGGGCAGAGGATAACTTCAGTGAGGACTGGCTATCAAGACACTTCCTGGGATTTTCTTAGGCCCCTTCAGCCTGCACTGGATCTGTGCAGAGACTCTGGGCCATTTCCTGAATCCTCAGCTGAGACATCACTGAAGATGCTTTTTGTGCAAACTCCTGGCCTTTCACTTCATTTGATCAACTGTAGTGGTTAAGACAGTGATCATAGTGGTTGATTCCCATCCTTGTCTTGGTCCTCTGAAGGATGAATTCTGCCTTTCATGCAGTAGTTCATCCCTGGCACGTCCTCTGTCTTGATCCACTCCAACAGTAATATTCCTGGTCATGTTTGGAGTGTGCTTGTAAAAGCCTATGGGGACTGCAGGGAGAAGCTTTGTCACTAAACAGTGGTGTAGCCCTCTTCACACTGAGGACAGGAATAAAATTCCTGATGAACAGAAGCAGAGGGATGAGTCATGAAGGATTGATTGTTCTCTCCTTGTAGGCCATTGGACTGTAGAAGAAGAACCTCCAGAGCAAGAAGAGCACAAGCTGCAGTATGATTCTGGGACACCGTGATGTGGTTATAGCCAGACTTTGAACATGCCAGAGCTCACTCCATCTTCTGTGTTACTGTTTGGGCTAACCACTGATGCCAGTTTTCTTGGATGCCTGAGTGATGCCTGGTAATCTGCAAACTTTCCCTGGTCCATCTCTGTGAACTCCTCCTGAAAACAGGTCCGGAGAGTTGGGATCATGGACTCAGGACATTCCCTACAAGTGTGAAGCAAAGAGATCCATTACCTATTGCTCAGTAGTATTCAGAGAACATACAGAGCATGCATAGGGCAATGTGTAAGGTTCAATATGTAGAGGCATGAATGAGAATTTTCTAAGACTATAATTTGCGAACACACGGACATTAAAGTCTATACTTCTAGATAGTTCATCAGTTAAGAGCTAAACTCAAGGAAAATTAAAATTAGAACTGAATAAAAATATAACACATACTGTGGGAATTCAGATAAATCATTACTTGAAGGGAGATAACTGGTGGGAAATGCCTGTCTTAGAAAAGAATAACAAGTCTCTAAACTGAGGTTTTAATATAGTGAAATCAGTAAAATAAATGAATAAGAACAGTTTTGATTTAAAAATGGCCCATTGATGCCTTTTCTAGCCCCCTAAGCTTGTCTTATTTGTTTTAGTATCATACCCTTTGTCTTTTGAAGGTCACTCCTCTTTTTTTTTGCTGAAAAGATACTGTGGATACTGTGATGAGCTTTTTGCACACCACAATCAATTAGGAGGCACTCAGAGACATATGGATATATGTATGTATGTATATATACACATATGTACACACACACACACACATCCAGCCAGCCAGCAACAGAGAGTTCCCTCAGTCCCAGGTAAAGGAGTTCCCCCAGTGTCAGGGGCATCATAGGGCCCCTCAAGGTAAGCCCTTCTCCTGGCTGAGCCTGGATCAGGGGGCGGCCTTGCTCAGCCTCTCAAGGCTTTCCAACCTGAGCCACTGTTTCCTCTGCACCACCCCTTTTGAGGCCCCCCTCCTTCAACTCCAACACCAGCTCAGTCTTCCCCGATCCAGGGCATATTCCCCTTTTCCCTAAGTCCCTAGACCCTCAGCTTTCTTTTTGCTACTTGGGTTTCTGCAGTGTCACTAATCCCCCATCAATAGTCATTTGGTAACCCCTGGGAAGGTTCTTCTGGTGTAAGGGGACCCTGTCTAAAAACCTCTCATCCACATTCACTCCACCCACCTCCCTGTGCCTTCTGGTAATGCTGATTAATACTCTATGAATAAGCCGAGTTAGCCATGGTTTTCCTTTCCTCATTTAAGCCTAACTTGGGCCTGACACTCTGAGGTCTTTCTCCCAGTAATGATGGACATCTCATTGGCCTCAGCCCTGGTAGTCTCTAGCTTAAGTACAGGCGCCATAGCACACTCACTTACTGTAACTATCTGAACAACTCTACAAGGCCATCAAGGACTCAGTAGAGTTCCTGCTCTCTCTCTCTCTCTCTCTCTCTCTCTCTCTCTCTCTCTCTCTCTCTCTCTCTCTACTGCCAATCACTTCAGTGGCTCAGGTGGCATTGCAAAATCACAGAGGACTGGCCATCCTCACACCAGACAAAGGAGGTACCTGCATCCTGCATGTTCCTGAGGGAAGAGCACCATCCAAATTTGTAGGCATTAGGCCTTCCTAGACACCCCTCAGACTACCATCCTATACACAGTGTGAGGTATCAGACATTTCTGGACAACTCTCCAGCCCCACAACTGCCCTACATACTCTGGTAGGTATGAGGCTGGCTCATACCCTTGGCTGCCTCATCTACACTACATCATAGGAGACCATGCCAGATACTCCAGCCTTTCTCTACTCCAAATACAATACAATACAATACAATACAATACAATACAATACAACACAATACAACACAACACAATACAATACAATACAACACAACACAACACAACACAACACAACACAACACAATACAATACAACACAACACAACACAACACAACACAACACAACACAATACAATACAACACAACACAACACAATACAATACAACACAACACAACACAACACAACACAACACAATACAATACAATACAATACAGGTCTGTTATCTCCCCTACCTCTGACTCATATACACCCCTGCCCCATGCACACAGCTGCCATCCCAGCCACCAACATTCCACATGTACTGCTGGACACTCCACACCACCCTAGATACACTGCTATATATCTCAAACTCTAGACTCTGTCCCTGCCCTCCTCTCCTCCACCACTTCCTACTGACACACATTGCTAGCTATCAAGTTCTTCTGGACACAGAGGCCTCCGCAAATATAGTGGTGCATATCAGGTGCCATTAGATACCTACTTCCCATGCCACCCTACAAACACTGATAAACACCCTGCCCCTGGGCCATCATCTCACATAGGCTGCTAGTTATCAAGTCATGCTGAATATGGCCCTCACTTCCACAGCAAGTGCACAGTGTTATGTGTCAGACCCAGCTGGGTATCAACACTCCTCCATCACACATTATGTGATAGGTATTAGATGCTGGGTACCAATACCACCCCACCCAAACCCCTACTTCGGGCCAACTACAGGGCTATTTTTCAGGTTGTGCCGGAAGCCCAGTCATGGCCACACAAACTTCTAGGAATCATGCTCAACATCCTACCTTTCTGCTACACCACATACACTAACTACTAGGCCATGGCAGGTGACTCTTCAGCATGGCTGAAAAGTAGCAGTGCATTTTGGGTGGCAACAGGGCCAGAGTATGTTTCCAGTAGAGCCTGGTGGGTAACACTTTGTGTGGGATAGGTAAGGCCTGAATGGCTTATGCCCCAGAATCTCTCTTGTTATTGCTGGGCCTTTACATGTTTGCTGCTGCCATTTTTCTCTGGTATCTGACATGGTGTGTGGGAAGACCCCCACACACACTGCACTTAATGTAGTCTTGGAAACATCCAGCTCTACTGGGCAATTTTGTCTGTGGATTATTATGAAGATGATTTCCTCCTAAGCTGTTTAACTGAAGCAATGATTGTATATAGTAATAGTGGTAGTTTAAATAGGATTTTGATGATTGGCGGTCTTTAATAAATATAGTTAGAGATTATGATAGAGGTTAGTTTAGTGGGAAAATAAACACAGGTAAAGGTAGGATAAAATGTCGCCCCCGCCTCTGATAAAGCAGAGGCTGCACAGGATAAAAAAAAAAAATTAAACCAGGAAGTGTAGCACAGCTAGAACATGTGAGTTTCTATTGAGGAGTCACATAGACTTGGCTTAGGCTAATGACTGAGAAAAATAAATGGGTTCCAGTTGCCCAGATAGCTTAAACTCTTTCAGTCTTAATGTTGGGAGATGTGTCACAGCTGAAACAAAGCTTTGAAAATGACTTAAGGTTAGATTAAGATGATTTGTTAATAGCTTTGAGGTAAAAATACCCAAGGAAACAATCTGAAGTTTAAAAAGGCACATAGTTGAGTGAGGGACTCATTAAGGTCAGGAAACAGGAACAAAGCAGCCCAATTGTTAGCTGACATGCCTTTTTTGTTGGGTGGGTTGGTGACCAAAGGTGATGATTAATTCCTTATGCTCATTTCTGCACTCAGCTTCCTAATATAAAAAATGGTTAATAAATGTGTATGCACCCTGAAGATTTAAAGTAGCAATAACTGATTCTTTTTCATATATAAAAGTTTAGATTCATGATTCTTCTAGGATTTCTCATAAGATTACCCTTTTGAGATAAACAATAAAATTATTGGTCCTTTCTTTGTAACTGCAAAGTGCAGCCTGCCAGTAAAAGGACAGACTGGGAAAAATACCTGGCTTGCTTAAATTCTGTTAATCTATAACAAGTTGCTTGGGTATTATTGATGTATGTGGGTTCTTGGGATAACTTGTCTTCCACATGTAATATGTAAAACATTTAATCATGTAAGGGAAATGGAAAACTTGGTGTTTCTATTTGTATTCATTGTAGTCATTCATTGTATCTTTCTCCCCCCCCCCACCACCCCTGAAACAGGGTTTCTCTGTGTAGCTTTGAAGCCTATCCTGGCACTCACTTTGTAGACCAGACTGGCCTCAAACTCACAGCGATCCACCTGCCTCTACCTCCCAAGTGCTGGGACTAAAGGCATATGCCACCAACGCCTGGACACATTATGATTTTTTTATTGCTTGAAAGACTTTTCTGGGGCATATAAATTGTAAGGGAAAAATAAAGTTAGGAGGAAACCATCAAGAATGAGAAAGGGGCTACACCAGGAAAGATGTAGAAGGAAAGTTAGAAGAAAGACTTCAAGACAGACAGAAGGGAAACATCAGAAGAATAGTATACAAGCAACAGTAACAATAATAAAATGAACTAAGGCTGGCCCTTAGCAAAGTCCTTGTGTGTCTGTCTGTTCAGTAGTTCACCTACTCTGCATCTCCTCTTCAGTTTCTCTGATCTGCTGAAGGCTTGCCAATAATCAGCTCCCTAGGGGAGATCCTAACATGTTGGAGGTGTGTGTGTGTGTGTGTGTGTGTGTGTGTGTTCCTTTTCCACTGGCTCCAGAGAGTTACGTTTAGCCCCTCACTGGCTCCTGAGAGTTGTTTTTCTCCCTCAGATAGAAGAGTCAAAGGTCCACTGACTCGGTAGGTTCCCCACGAGTCCTGTGCTGCTGGAGGCTGATCCTCATGGTAGTGACACTGAATGGCTGCCATGCTGTACAGGTGTGAAAAGATGCTGTCCATCTTTAACACATGTTGTTTCTCCATGCCTGGGAACATCTTAGGGTTTCTATTGCTGTGAAGAGACACCATGATGACTACAGCAACTCTTATAAAGGAAAACATTTAATTGGGGTGCCTTACATTTTCAGAGGTTCAGTTCCCTGTCATCATGGCAGGACATGGCAATGTGCAGACAGACATGGTGCTAGCTACATCTTGATCAGAATGCAAGACAAAATGAATACGTATGAGACCTCAAAGCCTGCTTCCACAACTTCCTCCAACAAGACCCCACCTACTCCAACACCGCCACACCTCCCAATAAGCCACTCCCTTTGGGGGCCACCACAGCACAGAAGGCCGGGGTGGAGGTGAGCTGTCTTTAAGGCCCTTCCAAAACCACACATAAGCCTTCTCTCAGCCTTTGCTCTTTTGTAAGGCAGGGACAGTGACAGCTGCCTTGAGATTGAGGCAGGCTGGCCTCACATTTCCCTTTGTGCTCAGGCCAGTCCTGAGGTTAGATCAGGCTCCCATCTTTTCCCAGAGGCCAGTACTTGGTGGTCTCAGTGACATCTTCAACAGTGAGAGCACCATATATTTTGCCCCTGCATTCAGCATTGAGTTGGTGGCCACTCTTCAGTGCAAGGAGCCCCTCTCTACTGCTAAGGAGCCCTCTCTACTGCTAAGGAGCCTCTCTCTACTGCTAAGGAGCCTCTCTCTACTGCTAAGGAGCCTCTCTACTGCTAAGGAGCCTCTCTACTGCTAAGGAGCCTCTCTACTGCTAAGGAGCCTCTCTACTGCTAAGGAGCCTCTCTACTGCTAAGGAGCCTCTCTACTGCTAAGGAGCCTCTCTACTGCTAAGGACCCCTCTCTACTGCTAAGGAGCCTCTCTCTACTGCTAAGGACCCCTCTCTACTGCTAAGGAGCCTCTCTCTACTGCTAAGGAGCCTCTCTACTGCTAAGGAGCCTCTCTACTGCTAAGGACCCCTCTCTACTGCTAAGGACCTCTCTCTACTGCTAAGGAGCCTCTCTCTACTGCTAAGGAGCCTCTCTCTACTGCTAAGGAGCCTCTCTACTGCTAAGGAGCCTCTCTACTGCTAAGGAGCCTCTCTACTGCTAAGGAGCCTCTCTACTGCTAAGGAGCCTCTCTCTACTGCTAAGGACCCCTCTCTACTGCTAAGGAGCCTCTCTCTACTGCTAAGGAGCCTCTCTACTGCTAAGGAGCCTCTCTACTGCTAAGGAGCCCCTCTCTACTGCTAAGGAGCCTCTCTACTGCTAAGGAGCCTCTCTCTACTGCTAAGGACCCCTCTCTACTGCTAAGGACCCCTCTCTACTGCTAAGGAGCCCCTCTACTGCTAAGGAGCCTCTCTCTACTGCTAAGGAGCCTCTCTACTGCTAAGGAGCCTCTCTCTACTGCTAAGGAGCCTCTCTACTGCTAAGGAGCCTCTCTCTACTGCTAAGGAGCCTCTCTACTGCTAAGGAGCCTCTCTACTGCTAAGGAGCCTCTCTACTGCTAAGGAGCCTCTCTCTACTGCTAAGGAGCTCCAGAGAACATAAAGACAACTTGTATAGACACACAAAATGACAGTCCTGGCTAAAAGCCTCAGCCTGGTGACAATTAATGTTTCTGTCTAAGCCCAACCCTAAATGTGGATACCGGGTTCAAATTAGATCCACAGCTACTAGCAATGGCATCTGAAGTTGCTATGCCCCAGGCCTGGCAAGGCCCACTCACCTCTCTGAAGTGGAACACCATCTCAGCAACTCAGACAAAGTGATGCACATTCTTCTCCAGCTTGCTAGCACTGTCCTGTCAGACAGGAGGCAGGCTTGACTCTGATTAAAGTCCATGCAAAAGGCTCTCCTTCCCTCTTATGACTCACTGCCCCAGAATGCCATGAGACTGGGCCCTCTAACCTGGAAGGGAGGCAGAGCCATGGGGCAGATGGCAATAGCAACACCTGCCAGAGGAGATTGAAGAGTGAGGACATAGAGGACAGTGCCTTTGGAGGCACTGTCAGTTCAAGTTTTCCCAGGCTGTGCTTGGCACTGGGCCACAGGATTCATCCATCCTGAAAAGAGTATCAAGGGGTATCCCAACACAGGAGTCCCACAGCCCCCCTAACCCCACCCCTGCCTCCTCCCTATGCTCCTCCATAAAGGCCATCCACCAACCTGGTCACACTGGAATTAGAATCCTATAGCACCAATAGATGCAGCATCTTCTACTGGGTGACAGTTTGAGACCAGCACCCCACTAAGGTGACTATGAGTGAAACCGTTGTCGAGCCAGTTTACAAGGAGGAACTGAAGGGACAAGGCCCTTGCCAAAATCTATGCAAAGAACTCACAACCTGTGTCAGGAGGTCTCTGAAACTGTCCTTGTAGAATTGTATACCCTGGTAAGGATCGACAGCTTGTCCCAAAAGACTGCTTGGGGTGTGGACTTAACCAGGCTAACCTTGGGACAGTTGGGGTAGGCTAGGTAGTAACTGCTCCTCCAGTGTCCTAAGCCACCCCCTGTCACTCGTGGGAAAAAGACGGATGAGCAGGGCGGGGGACGTGTCCCATCACTTATCCTCAAAGTTTGCCCCAAGTGAGGGCTACAGGCACGTCTCACCCCAGGTAGCTTCAGGCAGGCCTTCAGGTCAGTCCCACTCCAAGCAGGATACTGTGGAATGCTACCCTGGTCCAGGTTCCTCCGCGCTGGGATTTCCTGGGGAGAAGCCCATCGTAGCCTGTGCACCTCCTCCCATGTTAGACAAAGTCTTCTATGCAGGACATACGGACACTCTCTTACCTAGATGTCCTGCCTGCCTCCTGCTGCAACTGTCTCAGTCCACCCTAGGCAGCCCCACCCAGGGGTTCAGCATCCATGGAGGTTCATTACTTAAAATCAGAAAGACACACGAAAGGCACTGCCTTGTGGCTGAAACCTGTAGAACTTAATGTTGACTGTGCCGGCCCTGCTGTGCAAGACCCCGCCTGATCCCCACTTCTACGCCTTTGCTCCCTTTAGCCAGCACTGCCCCGTCGCCCTTTGCCCCAGCTTCTAGTCACCATCCTCTGCTATCTACTTCTAGTCAGCTTCCTCAGGTTCCCCATGAGGAGAGTAAGGCGAGGTTGGGACGGTGGGCCCTCACTGCTGGCAGCACAGGGTGTAGTACACTCGTTAAGCTGCATGCCTCAGAAGCAGGTAAAGTAATCAAGGGTCAGTTGCCAAAGGATGTTACAAAGTGCATAAATGAAATGAAATGCAGACGTGCACCTTCCTCTCCCTTACCTGGTTTTCTGTGACGCTACTGTCCCCCATCCACCTGGTTCTGTGTGACTCCATTGTCCCCTCACTCCTGTGGAGCCACTCTCCTCTGGGAAGTGCAGCTTCTCCTTTGGGCTGGCAAACAGCAGCACAACCTTCTTAAACATGTCGCCATTCTTCTCTTGACCCGTTTCCATCCACCCCCTAGGTTGTGAGGAGAGGCTGAGGTCACTCTCTGGGGTTGGGCACTGGGGAGGTTTGCTTCAGATGTTTCTTGAGGGGAAAAGCTCCTGTCCCTGTGATGAGTGTCTGTGGTGGAGCTCCTTGTAGATGGTGCATCCTGGAGGGATGAGCTGCTATTAGGGGGATTTTTACACTGGGTCTCTGCCTGCAAGATGTGGTGTTCAGAAAGAATACCCAGGGGCTGCTCATCATGCTGCTCGGGACCACAGGACACACTCTTGGAAGCTGTCCTTTTCTTCCACAGGCTGCTACCCAGGGGCTGCTCATCATGCTGCCCAGGACCACAGGACACACTCTTGGAAGCTGTCCTTTTCTTCTGCAGGCTGCTGCTCAGGAGCTGCTCATCATCCTGCATGGGACCACAGGACACACTCTTGGAAGCCATTCTTCTCTTCTGCAGGCTGCTGCCCAGGAGCTGCTCATCATGCTGCCCGGGACCACAAGACACACTCTTGCAAGCTGTCCTTTTCTTCTGCGGGCTGCTGCCCAGGAGCTGCTCATCATGCTGCCCAGGACCACAGGACACACCCTTGGAAGCCACACTTTTCTTCTGCAGGCTACTGCCCAGGAGCTGCTCATCATCCTGCCCGGGACCACAGGACACACTCTTGGAAGCCAAGCTTCTCTTCTGTGGGCCGCTGCTCAGGAGCTGCGCATCATGAACATGCTGCCCGGGACCACAAGACACACTCTTGGAAGCTGTCCTTTTCTTCTGCAGGATTCTGCCTAGGAGCTTCTCATCATGCTGCCTGGGACCACAGGATACACTCTTGGAAGCTGTGCTTCTCTTCTGCAGTTTGCTGCTCATGAGGTGTGCATCATGGGTGTGCTGCATGGGACCACAGGACACACTCTTGGAAGCCAAGCTTCTCTTCTGCAGGCTGCTGCTCAGTAGCTGCTCATCATGCCGCCCAGTACCACAGGACACACCCTTGGATGCCACGCTTTTCTTCTGCAGGATTCTGCCCAGGAGCTGCTCATCATGCTGCCTGGGACCACAGGACACACTCTTGGAAGCCAAGCTTCTCTTCTGCAGGCTGCTACCCAGGAGCTGGTCATCATGCTGCACAGAACCATAGGGCAGGCCCTCGGAAGCCATGCTTTTCTTCTGCAGGCTACTGCCCAGGAGCTGCTCATGCTCACACTGCACAGGGCCACACTGGGCACCTGTGTGGTGAGGCAGGCTCTTCTCCTGGCAGCACAGGGCAGTAGGCATGCTGCGATTCTTGATATCTTTCTTCCTTACAAGCTTGTCATCATTGTGAGACTGACATTTGGCTGTCAGGGTAGAGGTGTGATGGTCAGACTCACTCCCTATCCTCTTTAGGACAAGATGAAAGGTGGGAGGATCTGCAGGTGTTATGGCAACATCAGGCTGCATGAACTTGGCATTATGGTTACTGTTGTCCACCCGGAGTGACTGATGTTTCAAAATCAAGTAAGTTGCCATGATGCTATTAAATTTTTTCTCATGTAAGGAGTCTCTAATGTCCTTGGTGTTATAGCCCATGCTCCACATGGCTGCCATAATACTGGGGTTTGGCTTGTCGGGGTGTGTTTCTAGGGACAGGGTTAGCTTTGAAAGCTCTGCACTGTGCTTGAGCCACTGATGTCCCATAATGTCACATATCTTGGGCCTCTGCCCAGGATCAATAGTAAACAGCTGCACAATGAGACTGGTAATGTGTGCTGGGACTTTTGGTGGAATGTAGTAGTGTGGTTCTTGCATTTCCTCCTTCATCTTTTCATAGGTTGTTGCTTTGAATGGGTAGTGCTTTGTCACCATGATGTACAGTACCACTCCCATGCTCCAGATATCAAGTGCCCTAGGATCATAGCCTTGACTGCTGAAAAGCTCTGGGGCACAGTATGGAAGGGTGCCACAGAACACTGTCGACTTCTGCTCCGTGGTAACTTTGATGGCCAGGCCAAAATCACACAGTTTGATGTTTCTATTTGCATCCATCAGAATGTTTTCTGGTTTAATGTCCCTGTGTGCAATGCTGTTCTCGTGGCAGTAGTGAACTGCACACACCATCTGTGCGAAGATGTGCTGGGCCTCCCCTTCCCGCATGTAGTCCACTTCTAAGATACGACCAGCCAGATCGCCTCCGGAGGCATATTCCAGAACCATGTAGATGTGTCCAGCGGTTTCCATGACATGGAACAATTTGATTATATTAGGATGGTCTAGGAATTTCATTATCTCTAGCTCATTTTCAATCAGAGAAGCATTCTTTTTATCCTTTTCCAGGGCCTTCAGAGCAACCTGCGCCTGTGTGTGGAGGTGGAGGGCCAGTTTCACCTGAGCAAAGTTTCCTGTGCCGAGGGTCTTGAGGATCTTGTAATGGTCCGAAAGGACTTCCTCTCCAGGGGGGCTGGCCTGAAGATCCTGCTGCATTGCCACCTCCTCACTTCTATATACAGTCTATCACAGTACCAACTCACACTAGATCCCAAAAAATCAAAAGCAGATCTGTTACACTTTTGTTGTTATGTGAAAATACCATGGCTGACATCGACATATAGTACAGTGCATTTTGGCTTCCAGAGCGAGCATCCATAATGGCAGATGAGGTGTGGCAGAAGGGAGAAGAAGCAAGAAGCTAAGGGGTCATATCTTAGCCACACAGAAGAGCCAAGTGGGTGAGGCTACAAATGTTCAAAGCCCACCCCAAGGGATGTACTCAAGCAAGGCTGACCTCTTCCAGGTTTAATCACCTCCTCAAACAGTGCCACCAACTGGGGACCAAGTGTCCAAATGTGTGAGCCCATGAAGGACCTTTGTTTAGTTCATTCTACTGCAAGGTCTAAGAGGGAAGTTCCCGTCAGTAAATTCCTACATAAAACAATCAGAGATATAAACAAACTGATTAAAAATAGCCTAGGAAACTGAATAGCAAGTTCTTAAAACAAGTGGTTAATAAATATTTTTAAAGCATTTATGATCCTGGAAATGCAAATCTAAAACAACTTTGAAATTCCATCTCACTTCAATCAGGATGAGTGTCATCAAGAAAACAAATCATTACAAATGCCAGCAAGGATGTAGGGGAAGAGGAGTGTGGGAGGGAGTGCGGATGGGGGCAGCCACTATAGAAATCAGTTTCGAGAGTCCTCAAAAACTAAATATAGAACTATATAACTCAAGTATACCACTTCTGGGCGTATGCCCAAAGGAATCCACACCCTACAACGGAGTTACTTGTACTTCCATGTTCATTGCTGTTCTGCTTACAATAGGGAGGAAACGGAACAAGCCTAAATGTCCAATGGATGGCTGACAAATGAAAATATTCATACACACAATGGAATTGTATCTATTGGCAAGGGAATAAAAGAAGTTATGAAATGTATAAGAGAATGAATGGGTCTATAAAATGTCATCCTGAGGTAACCTAAGCTGGGAAAAACAAATGCCATGAGAACTCTCTTATATGCAAATTCAAGCTATAAATTTTAAAAATTAATTATTTAACATTGAATGCCAATGATGGTCAGAGGGACAGAAAGGAACCACTAGAAAAGGGAGATGAGAAAGAGGCCTTAAAGGAAATGGGACAGTAACACATATCAGACGTGAAGGCGATGGAAGGGTCTAATCAAGATGGTTGGGAGGATGGGAAAAAGAAGAGGGTGGGAACAGTAGCCAAAACTAAGGATACATGAGACGCATGGAAACATGATCATATAAGTTTATTAAAAACTACAGTCTAAAAGGAAATTTACATGATGGTGTTCTCGGAGAATGAATGCAGCTCCTTTTAATAGCCTTAGGTTATCAAGTAACTATCCCAGGATCAGATATTGTCAGCCAAAAAAAAAAAAAAAAACCCAAACCCTCAAAACAATATAGGCATTGCCACTGCACTTGGTTGCTCACCAAAACTTGATAGTAAGATCCTCTTACTGGAGACACTACTTACTTTGGTCACAAAACATAGAGAAATCAAGTTAAAGATGAATTGGGAGTTTTTCTCTCATGGGCTAGTCTTCACAGTGCCAAAGGATGCTGCCTTCACAGTGCCAAAGGATGCTATGCAGACTGCTGGGAGAGAAAAGTCACCAACAGTCTGACCAAGATGTGAATCCTAGGAGCTACAATAATGACTTACCAAGCAAGGCATGCATACCCTCTAGTGAAACTGTGGCTTAACTGTTATTGGGAAACCACCACTTTCTGATTGGAGGAAATTCACATCTGATTCTGTAAACCTGGTCAAGAACCCTTGGTTGTGAAGGTCTTGGGCCCAGGGGAAAACCTACTACTGTTGCGTTGATTTCATGTTGTCAAACAGCCTTTTAAATACACATGTTGATACTCATAGATTGGTGCTGCAACCAACCATCAGTGACGCTTCCCACTGCTGTAGACGGCGGTTAGTGCAAACCTTGCCAAAGTGATAAGAGTAAGTATCAGTGGGTGCTCAGCCCTAAATGAGATGGTTCTATCACCCTCTCCAAGACTCCAGGAATGTGGTAGAAGAGGGGATGAGAAGAATGTGAGAGCCAGATGGAGAAAGATGCAGCAAAAATATGCCTGGAGGATATGGCATGGCTTTTATAATTATGAACTCACTTCAGCTGTGGTTATCCACACAAGACTGGCCTCCTCAACTCTTCATCATTGGAAGAGGATGGGTCTATGAGACTCCATGGCCTCCTGAGGGACTACTGGCAAGTACCATTGGTTACAAGGGAATAATTTTCTTCACTGGTGTAGCCACTGTTATACCCTTGCTCAGGGGAACATTCTTCCATTGCTGGTAGGAGTGCAAACTTGTCCTGCCATTATGGAAATCAATACGGCAGCTACTCAAAATCCTACCCCAAGGACACTTGCTCGGCTATCTTCATAGCAGCATTATTTATAATAACCAGAACTAGAAACAATCTAGATGCCCCTCAACCAAAGAGTGAACAAAGGAAATGTGGTACACTTACACAGTAGAGTATTACTCAGCTGTTAAAAAAAAATGGTATCATGAAATTTGCGGGTAAATGCATGGAACTAGAAAAAAAATCATCCTGAGTGAGGCAACACTGACCCAGAAAGATAAAGATGATACGTTTTTACTTATAAGTGGATATTAGCTGTTAAATAAAGGATAGTCACAGATCCAGAGAAGCTGACTAATGGGGGGGGGCTTTACTTGTGGGAGGGCAACATGGATCTTGGGAATGGGAAATAGAAGAGATTTTTGTGGATGGACTGGGACCAAATGAGGATGAAAACAGGAAGAATCAAGTAGGGGAGGGATGGAAGGAGAGTACTGGGATTGATCATTGGAAATGGGGGCATTTGGTGGGCAATGTGGAAGAACGAGTGCTGGGAAACAAGCTGGTAACTACGAGGGTGACCCTAGCAAGGTGAAGGACACGGAGCCTGAACTGTCCATCTTCTGTATTCTGGCAAGGTTCCCAGTAGTGGGACTGGGGCACCAACCCAGCCACAAACCCTTCAATCTATAACCTGTCCTGCCTGTAAAATGTGCTAGGGCAATGGTGTCTCAGAGCTTCTGAGAATGGCCAACCAATGACTGGTCTAACTTGAGTCCCATGCCAGGAGAAGGAATTCGTGCTCCAATACTGGCTGGATGGCCAGAGATCTAGGGTAGAAACAAAAAGTCAATAAAATGATTCCTTCCCACAGCCAAACATTAGGTGGAGCTCAGGGATCCCTGAGGAAGAGGGGAAGAAAGAATTATAGGAGCCAGAGGGGTTGAGGGTACCAGGAGAGCACAGCCCTCACAATCAACTTAGCAGGGCTCAGAGGAGCTCACAGAGACCGAAGCAGGAACCACAGAGCCTGCATGGGTCTGTGCTAGGTCTTCTGCATATATGTTGTGGTGGGTTAGCTTGGGGTTCTGTGGGACTCCTAAAAGTGGGATCGGAGGTATCTCTGACTCCTTTCCCTGTTCTTGGGACACCTTTCCTCTTACTGGGTTGCCCAGTCGTATTGCATCTTGTTATGCCATCAGCTGATGTCCCTGGGAGGCCTGCTGATTTCTGAAGGGAAACAAGGAGGAACGGATGTGAAGGGAGGGGAAAGTTGGGGGGAACTGGGAGGAGTGGAGGGAGGGGAGGCTGTGGTTGGAATGTATTGTATGAGAGAAAAATACACAAACAGGGAGGGAAAGATGACATTGCCCTTGCTCTAGCAAGTAATCTCTCACCCATACTAGCAATACATTCTAATGAAACTTAGTGGGGCACACATTAAAAAGAAGGCATGTAAGCTGGAGGGGAGTTTCTTGGGAAGAAGGGAGCAGGCAGGACAGGGAGAATGAGAAAGGGGAATAGGATGCTAAAATTCATCCTAAGCATCAAACGGTAATCTCTATACTAAAACACCTAATGATACACTTCAGGTCATAGGAAACAGAACAAACAAGCCCCTAAGCAGTGGGGAGCAATGCATTAAAAAAAAGTAAAAAATTAACAAAACGTTACCAGGAGACAAAAAAAAAAAAAAGAACAAAGGAACAAAGTTATTAGAAGAGATACACAAAACTGACATACTCAAAACTAACCAAGAAAGAGGAAACACAAATTAATATAATTAGGGGTGAAAAGATGGTATTATGTAAGGTGCCATGACTGTTAGGAAATATTTTGAAATATCCTTTAGTGAACTGGAGGATCTGGAATAAATGGGCACATTTCTAGGCACACGAGATCAATATTAAGGCAACAACTTTTAAAACATATTAGTGTATCAATAACAAATATGTTGAAAATATAATGAAAAGAAAAACCCTAAACAGAAGAAAAGTGGAGAAATCCTATCAGGCCATTGAAGAAGAAACGACCCTCACAACAACCCATAGAAACGAAAGAACACTTCTAAACTGCTTCTACTAAGCCTGACCACCCTGATACCAGAACCAAATAAAGACACCATAAACAGAAAAATTATAAGCCTATTTCCTCAATGAGTACTTGTGTAAAAATCTTAAATGAGAATATTCAGTATGTCATACCAATTTCAGAAATACAAGAGAAGGGCTATAGGTCATGATGAAATGAGTTCATCACGGACTCATCAATTCAGGGATGGCTCCACATATTCAGACTGATAAATGATACAGCATACAAACAGAATCCAGGGTAAAATCAAATGCTCCCCATAAAGAAGAATGGAATGGCGACGTCTTACAGGAGCTGGAGAGCCTGCTCCCTGTTACCTGTGACTGGCCAGTGTCACTAACAGAAATCTCTTGCTTTCTATTCTATGTAGTGGCTAGAGTGTAGGGTGTTGAGCTGGGGGGGAGGGGGGAGGAAAGGAACAGAGATACAGAGAGAATGTGTATGTTAGGTATATGGAAGAAAGCAGTGACCCAAGAACTGGAGCTACCACAAATTGCCCAGTTTAAAATTTGGCCGTAACAGTCCTTAGGATCTCTTCTAGCTGATCAGTTGGAGCAATGGACAGTAACATAAAACCCAACAGAATATTGTAAATCTGACAAGCCACTAAACAGTGAAGACTCCACACCAACAGGCAAGACTATACCTGGGTTTGGATGAGGAGAACAGGAAAGACCCTCTCCCGGATTTGTGGTTCTGCGCACTGCCTGAGCACCGGTGTCCTAGTACTGAAAGCTCTGCCTTCAGTATAACAAGATGGACACCAACTGTCTCACCTACCTAACTCAAACTTCCAACTGTGAGTCCTGATCTATGACCTAATTGGTCACATGCCCAGAACCTAGCCAATCAGGCCGGCCAAGCCGGGAGAGGTCTTCTGATTGGTAAGGTTGAAGTCATGTGACCTATGGTTTACTGTAAGGAGCCTCTAGCCTAGACTACAAGTCCAGTGACTTTTTTTATCTGCTCTGACTTGTCTCCCTGAAGTGCCTGCTCATGCTGACCACACACACACACCCTAATGGCTTCTGTCCACAGAATTCAGGGCATCACTTCTTCCCTCCCCAATCCCCAGCTCACTTGTAAAAGAAAAAAAACAAAAACCTGGACTGACTTTCTGAAGGTCGGAGTTCGGGTTTGCCTCCAGCTCCTGGCTCTCTTCCTCAATAAACTCTTCTCTGCTGGGTGGGTCTTTGTTAGTTACTGGATTCAGGAATCAACAGGACTGAAGATTCTCCTGTCTTCAAGGAGCTGACCGTCTGAAAGGAAAAGTGCTCTCCCTTAAGGAGCCCGAGTGTGTACTGCCCCTGCCCCAGACTCTTTCTCCTCCTTAATGGCTGCACCCAATCTATGTTAAACCCATTCCTTAGTGTTTTAAAGTAAATCAGTGATTTACTCTCAGTACACATTTGATTGACATCTTTATATTAGGTATGCATGGATCATGTGAAGCTTTTCTTGGTTGGAAGGTTTGTGAATGGACAAAGTGTAAAGCATCCCGCTCTTCACCATAAAGGAAGACAGTTGCTGCTGTATGGGTCACGTGGCAACCTTGGCAAATGTATGATGGCTCTGAAACCACCCCCCCCCAGGCTTGGGGTGAAGGAGAGCACTGGCACAGGGCCTCCCAGCATCCCCAAGATTGCAGTATGCTACTATGAAATTGTTCCAGCAATCAAGAACAGCCTGTGCTACCCAGTCTTGAGTTATAAGCTATCACGAGTCTGCCAGGACTGATAGAGTTAAAACAGTGTATGTGGGGTGGTGACTGTGGGATGTCCAGCAAGGCCAGATACCTAGTAGTACATTCAAGATGACACATAATGGAAGTGACCACATACACAATTAGGTATCAGCCCCTGCTCGGCCATTCTCCATTGTAGCCACACATAAGATGTTATGTATCCATTCCAGCTGGACACGCCCTCCATCCCACATACAGTGCTACTATCATGCCCTGCTACATATGTATCCATTCCAGCTGGACACACCCTCCATCCTACATACAGTGCTAGTACCATGCCCTGCTACATACACTTTTGAAGACATTTAACATACTACACTGATGGACACCTCCATATCACCACCTCTAAATCTCTGCATATCAGGTCCTACTCCTCCAGCCACACCCCACACATACCCCAGCTCATAGAGAGTGGCACCATTAGGAGGTGTGGCCTTGCTAGAGAAAGTGGTATCATGTTGGAGAAGGCTGGATGACACATGTCTTTAATTCAGATCTTGAGGCCTTTAATCTAGGCCACACCTTCTATTGGAGTGTGTCACTCTAGGGGCAGGCTTTGGGGTCTTTTTCTCAAGCTTTATGACAGTCAGTCGACATCCTGTTGTCTGGAAGATATAGGACACTTGACTATTTCTCCAGCACCATGCCTGCCTTCATGCTTCCATGTTCCTAACCACAATGGACTGAGCCTCTGAACTGCAAGTGAGCCACCACAACTCGATGTCTTACTTTATAAGAGTTGCCTTGGTCATGGTGTCTCTTCATAGCAATAAAAATCCTAATACTGTATAGTGTGATCCCACACAGCAATATATGAGGGTCCAGAAGAAGGGTCTGAGAGAACTAACAGTTTGTGCTGGTTAGCAGCAGAGATGGGGCAGTACAATAACGCCTGCCTAGAGTTCTACATGGGGCAGTGGTGACATGGTATCTTAGTTAGGGTTTCTGTTGCTGTGAAGAGACACCATAACCATGACAACTCTTACAAAGGAAAACATTTAATTGGAGATGGCTTACAGTTTCAGTTTAGTTCATTATCATCATGGCAGGAAGCAAGGCAGCATTGCAGGCAGACATGGTGCTGCAGAGGTAGCAAAGAGTTCTACATTTCGATCCACAGGCAACAGGAAGTGAACTGTTTCCCACACTGGGTGTAGCTTGAGCACATGAGACCTCAAAACCTGCTCCCCACAGTGACACCCCTAACAAGTTCACACCTCCTAGCCTTCAAAGGTGAGTCTATGGCAGCCTGTCTATTCAAACCACCACACATGGTAAAGGATGTCAGTCAGGACCTGGCAGCTAACAGAGTTGGATGTGAGATGGGGCATATGATGCACAGAGTGATACTATACATGTGGAGTGTCAGTGACATGATTGGTGCCCAGCTGGCCCTGATAAATAGCAGTGTATGTTGTGTAGCTATGAGATGTGTGAGTATCTAGCACGGCCTTATACAAAACACACTGTGTGGGATAGACAGTAGTGTCCAGCCATATCTCATACATAGTACTGTATGGACATGTGCAATGGGATAGGGTTCCCAGTAGGGCATGATACCTAGACATTTGTGAATGCTATAAACATCTCTTCCTGATAGTGACACTCACAGGTATTCCTGGTTTTCATACATTCCTAGTTTGTAGACTGTGCTGCAATGTGTATGAGGTAAATTGTCAAGAAGTGCTGTTGTACAACAGGGCCTGATGTGATTAAGCTGATATCTAGCAGTCTATATGAGTGGTGATGGACCTGTTCTGCTTTAGACTTTCTGCCCTCCACAGACAGGATGGAAAAGAATCACCATCTATGTTAGTCAGGGTATAGAATAACAGAGAAAGAGAGTAACAGAACTTGTAGAATCACAGGCTGTGCCCAGCTAATCCAACCATAGGTGCCTATGAATGGAAGGTTCAAGAATCCAGTAGTTCAAGAAACCCAGCAGGCTGGAGGTCTTCAGGATATGCCAGAATCATAAAGAAGTAAAAGGATGGACTTGCTAGTGAGGGCAAGAGAAGCAGTCAAAGAGCAGGGCTTTCTTATATAGAAGGTGTGACCCATATCAAATCTGTGCTTCCTACTTCAAGATTCGGATTAGAAATGGATCCTCCCACTTCAAATGATTTAATTAACACAAACCCCTCACAGTTGTATTCAACCATTTGGGGGGGGGGTTAGTTAATTCCAGATGTAGTCAAGTTGACAACCAAAAATGACTTCATACCATATCTAAAAACTCCCATCTCTTCTTTCTCACGCTTCCTCCTCACTCATCCCAGGAGGTGAAGTGTCAATAGCATAGGTCGCAGATGAATTAGAACTGGAAACTACAACCCATACTGGGCCTGGGAAGGGTTTAGCTTCTAGCCAACCCATCACACAGCAGAATGGAGGATGGAGAGGCATCTATGGACAAGGAAGGGAATATGGCACAGCACAATTGCCTGGACCAATTCCTGTGCTGTCATAATAACAAATAACAACCCAGATGGCTTAGAAGTGTAGTCTCCAGGCTCTAAGGTCTTGGGGTATGGCAGGGCCAGACTCTCTCTATTGGCCTGGGGGGATCAGCTTCAGTCAACCCCCAGCTTTTCAAGGTTGATGGCAGCAGAGCTTCGGTGTCCACAGGTCATCTGCCCTGTGTGATCCTGTGCCTCAGGCTTCCTTGTCATGAGGCATGTGACTGTGTAGGTTTCTACTATGACTTTCACAGTGTCCACATCATGTTTTAGTTCTTAGACTTTTACAGATGCTAGCAATAACCTTTGTGAGAGTGAGCTTCCCCCATGGGTTTTGTATTGTTTGCTTTACCATACTTGTTCTGCAGTCCCTTGTGGATGGATTATTTTCTCTGCCTTAATTTCTCTGGCTACCTCTGACAAAATCAGTTGATTGGATTTAGGTGGGTCTGTTGCTGGGCTCTGTAACACCAAAAATAAAAAGACCCAGAGACTGATATTGGGGTTCAAGCTTCAAGATGAAGATGAGAGAAGCTAAGCAGCCAGCCACTAGCTCTTACCTCTACCTCGGGCTATAAGGGTTAATCCTGTCTCCAGGAACTCTCCTCCCAGCCTCAGACCATTGCCTCTCCTCAGCATGGATGGAGACTCCTCTCAGAATGCAGCCTGAGACACTGGGATCCTATCATTTGTATGCCTCTCTAGGGCTTGGATTAAAGGCATGAGCTCTAGTTCTCGTTCAGGATGATTCAATCTTGTGTAGGCCAGGGGCCTTGAACTCATAGAGATCCATCTGGTCTGTCTTCTGAATCCTGGAATTAAGTGTGTGTGCCACCATGGTCTACCTCTATGTCTAGCTAGTTTGGCTGCTAGGATTAAAGATGTGTATCACCATTGCCTGACCTCCATAGCTTATGGCTGGCTTTGTATCCTGAACCCTCAAGCAAGACTTATTAAATCATGAATAATATATCACCACAGAACTCTGTGGTCAGCTCCATGCATCTAGTCTCCATTCTGTCCCCTGAGCACTTTTTGTATCTCTGAGGCTTTGGGTAAGTGTTAGAACCAAAGGTGTAGGGTGTTATGAGCAGTTTTTCTGCCATCCTGGTCCTACAGCCACGTCAGCCCCAAATAATACACAAAGACACTGTATAGATATAAAGCTGCTGGCCTGTTACTAGTGTTCTTATTGGCTAGCTCTGTCTTAAATATTAACCCATTTCTATCTATCTAAGTGTTTCCATGTGTTCTTACCTTACCAGAGAGAGGGTCTGGACCTCTTTTTCTCAAGTCCCTACATCTTGACTCCCCTACTACATCTCCCTGAATCCTCCTTGTCTCCTAGTCCAACCTATCTTGCCTTCCTATTTGCCAACAGTGCTTTATTCATTAACCAATAAGAGAAACATATTTACAGAATGACACCTCCCATCATCTGACATTTCCTGCTTTGCTGAGAAGTCTACCAGACACACTATGGTCTCTAGGCTGAAGATGGAACATTACAGAAGAATTTCAGGTGACTGACCAGGCAACAAGTTGTCTCTGTCATTTCTAGAGTTTATATACTATCCTTCTGTGGTCTTTGATGGAGTTGAAGATTAGACTGTCACAATTATGGTTCTCTCTTCCTAGATAGAAATATTAGGTACCAGACTTAAGCTTTCTAGCTTAGGACAACTCTATAGTAATCTCTGTTATGCCTTCACACTAGGACTAGATATGTAGGTCTTAAGTTTGTATGTTCTTAATTTTTCCTTTCCTTGCAGCGATATTGCGGTAAATAAGGATCAGGATAAACAAATAGGCCGAATAGATGTTTATTCAGGGAGAAATAACTTACAACCTAGACAGATGAACACCAGGAAATTCAACCCGATCCTCTCCTGTCCGAGTCACGCCAGAAAGAGAGCGCCTTTCCTGGCCCCCTCCGACCTCCTTCCACAGGTCACTTCCGCCCATGGCTCCACCCCCCCAATGGGCGTGGTCAGTGCTACAGAAGGACTATCTCACTACAATTCCCCTTTTAGTCTAAAGAAAAGATTTAGGCTTAATACAAAACTATATACAAAACAGTGAATAACAAGTGTGCTCTAAGAAAAGGAAAATCGAGAACAAAATGACCTACATATCTAGTCCTAGGGTGAGGGCATAATGGAGTTTACAATAGAGTTGTCCTATGCTGGAAAACGTAAGTCTAGTACCTAATATATCTAACTAGGAAGAGAGAATAATAGTTGTGATAGTTTAATCTTCAACCTCATCAAGACCTGAGAAGGAAATTAACAATACTAGAGTAGACAGGAAATGCGGATGGACAACTTCCAAAAGGTGCAGCAAGGACAGAAACAGCAAGCCACCTGAACAGTCACCCTAGGTCTCACAGCGACGTTGGTACACCCAGATTTGGCTAAGGCCAAGAGAACTTGACAGACCACAACAACAGCAGGGAAATAGAATGGCTGTCTTACCCTGACTTGGAAAGGTCAAGCAGTCTTCTATATTTGTCTCCTGCAAGCACATAGGACTGCATGTCCAAATCAGTGGTCAAGGTGGGGGCAATTCTATGCCCAACAGGCCATTAGCTGAGGCGAGATTGAACTCCAGCAGGAGCAACAACAGTGTCCAACATATTTTCGGGAAAGTGCACGGTGCTGTCAGGAGCAACAGTGTCTCATGTCAATGGAGTACTAATATTAAAACATTTAAATGCCATGTTCTGCATGTCTATGAAGTGATTGAAGATTAAGCATCTATATCTGACTAATCTCATAGGTACAGGAAATGTGAGTGAAGATAATCTGTAATACTCGGGAACTTAGCTAAAAAGACTGATTAAAACTTTCCTGAGTAAAGCAGGAACAAATACTTAAACAATATAACTATTTACATATACCTACATGTAAATCCCTAAAATAGAGGTAGAGTATAAGTGTCAAGACAAGAGGTAGAACTATAAAGGGCAGCAAGATAAATATCCCAAATTGTATCAATATACAAAATGTCTTGAACACAAGAAAAGAATACATACATAGAATATGGTAAAAAATAATGTACATAAAACATTGTAAGTGGAAATATTTAACACAATATAACAAAATATAAACTTAATTTTACATAGCTTACCACATAAGAATACACAACAATGTAAGCTGTAAAATACTATCTCATTCTTACTCAAATTCTCAAGAAAATAGGCTAATCTACCTATATCCCATCTAAACCATACCTTTACCAACCACTCCCTATTCCTGTCTAAAAGATAAACCCGAGTGTAAGCATCACCCAATCCCAAATAACTAAAACCAACCCAAAGACGATGACTATTATCCCAAAATTCCAAGGGTAGGGAAAGGGGGCGTAGTCATATTAAGATTACTTCCTGCTGAAATGGGACGATGATTGCTCCAATGGATCCTGTAGGAAGAAAATTTTTAGCAACCAAATTTCTCAACAGAACTGGCTGTGACATATGTAGTTAGTCAATGTGTGGCAGAAAATTCTTGACTGTAGTTGTATTTGAAACTCTGGCCAGGGTGTAATAAAAAGGTGCACCATTACAGCTAGCTAGTCATGAGTTGTCTCGAGCAAAACAGTCTCAAACCGGTTTTAGGGTGATGTTTGTAGTTCCGATGCATCAGGTTGAGTCAAGTGGAAACGATGATGTGGGGCCCCATCTTCTTTCCGGAGAGTTCAAAGACTGTTGTTAGGAATCGTTATTATTCCTTGTGGAAAAGTTACACATCAATATTAAAGTAAAAATTTCAAGTTTTAAGGTATGCATTAGGGAAAGACAACAATAAGCATTAAAAGTATGTGAGAAAATTAGGATTTCAGAGAGAAAATTGCATATAAGATATGAGTCCCCAGATTTTGTTTTTTTCTGCCTTACACCAATTGGCTTTTTGATTTAAGGCAGAAACCATGAATTTAATCTTAACAACATGCTTGAATTTAGAGAAGGAAAGCCAAATCCAACTCCAAAGCCAGCATTGGTTTACAAAATTTGGGACTTCAGGAATACTAGATAGTAGAGAGAAATAGATTTTTATATAGAAATAGTTTACTACAATTAAATATTTTTTTTTACCATATATCAGATTCTGCTTCCTTAAGTGATTGTTTCTGAAGAGCTGTCTTCTCTTCTGTAGGCACCTACATGTTCAGTGTCTTTTGGCTGTTTGATGATAGGTTTTCTCTGTTTTCCTGTAAAAACAAGAACAGAACACTTCCCCTACCTTTGAGAGGCCTCCGCACACCTCATAGGACCTAGTTTGTTGGATGACTTGTCATTTCTCTTCATTAAGATGTTTCTCTTGTTCAACTCGGATCTTGATTAACTTAGATGGTATCCATAGTTTTTCTTCTCCTGTAGATACAAATGCAAAACCCCTACCCCAACGTAACACATATCCTGCTTTCCATTCTGAGGTCAATACATCCTTGAAATACACTGGCTGATTTAGTTCAGAAGTTTTTTCTATTGTCCAGTGTCTTTCTGCAGCTGTTTTTCCTTTTTCATCAGCATTAAGAAAGTTTAATGTTAATAAAGCATTATGTAATCTGTGTTTGGGTGTTTTGGTTCCTCCTGCCTGTTTATGGAGCATTTCTTTTAAAGTACGATTGGATCTCTCAACCACTGCTTGTCCTGTAGGATTGTGTGGTATACCAGTTATGTGCTTTATCTTGTAATACTCAAAAAACTCTTTCAATTTGTTGGAGACACTGACCACGCCCATTCAGCATACTTGATATTTACTGTCTTTATATAGTTTTGCATCAAGCCTATATCTTTTCTTTAGACTGAAAGGGGAATTACAGTGAGATATCTACCCCACCTGCAACTATTTCACTGACCACGCTCATTGGGGGTGGGGACAGGTGCAGGCACGACCTGGGGAAACTAGGTCTGGGGTCCTGGAACCCCAGGGCTCTCTCTCTTGCTTCCTGATCGGAGACAAAGAGCATCCAGAGGCATCTTTGGGATGGGAACCTGCTGGCAGTTATCTGTTTCTGCTGTAAATAATTTTCAGCCTATTTGTTTTCCCAGATTCTTATTTATCCACGTTAGTAGGGTCTTGAGGTTTGCTTCCATCTTCTGCCATCTCTTCCAGGATTAAGCCTAGCTGGTTGCTACCTCTGATGTGTTGGGCATCAGTTTGTCATTCTGCCGAGTCTTTAGATGAAGTTCAAAAGATCTGTCACCTTCCCAACTGTGCTGCTGAAGAGCAGGGTTGTCTGAGGGTCTATCCCTTTAGATTTCTCTCAGCCATGCCTCAGTGTTCTGAATGCCAATTTATGTGAACTATGTTGAATTTCTACTTCAGAACTATAGTGTTAGGGTCTGTTGTAGACTGGATCTATGTGATACCAATGAGAGATGGTCCACCTGGATGACTCCAGGTTTTCACCTTCACATTATCAGTGACCTGGGTTGGGGTGGGGTGGTCCATGGTCACTTCCCTCCTCTGGATACTGGGCCTGGCGGCCAGACACAGATGTGTGCTCACTTCTCAAGGCTCTGCTGAGACTCTCCATCTGCTCAGGCAGGTTCTATTAGGACAGACAGGCATAGTACACCGTGAAATGCAAACAGGGCTAGCTGATGGGAATATTTTCAACTGCCAGCCATCCAGCATTCTTCCAAGGTGTCCCTTCTGTAAAACCTAAGATCTTACTGAGGAGAAGATGTGAGGCACTGGTCTTCATTTGACCCCTGGGGGAGAAGGCTCATCATCCTCCACAGCTTGTCCCACCCCCACTGATACTGCCTAGCATCTTATCCCTTCTCCCAGTTCCCTTTCCTGGGAACTGACTTCTAGTTGCCAGTATGAACTATAGGCTGGTGATCCTTTTCTCTATGTCTAAGATCCATATATGAGCGAGTACATACCATGTTTCTTTTTGTGACTGGGTTACCTCATTCAGGATGGTTTCTTCAAGTTCTATCAACTTGCCTGTGAATTTCAAGATTCCATTGTTTTGTTTTGTTTTGCTTTGCTTTTTCCCGCAGAGTAGTATTCCATTGTGTAGATGTGCCACATCTTCTTTATCCATTCTTCAGTTGAGGGGCATCTAGGTTGCTTCCAGGTTCTTGCTATTACAAATATTGCTGCTACGAACATAGTTGAGCACATTCTTTGTTGCATGGATGTGGATCATATGCCTAAGAAAGGGATTGCTGGGTTCTGTGGTAAACTAATTCCCATTTTCCTGAGGAACTGCCATACTGATCTCCAAAATAGCTGTATGAGTTTGCACTCACACCAACAGTGGAGGAGTGTTCCCCTTCCGCCATATCCTCTCTAGCATAAGTTGTCATTGGTGTTTCTAATTTTAGCCATTCTGGCAAGAGTAAGATGGTATCTCAAAGTTGTTTTGATTTGCATTTCCCTGATAGCTAATGATGTTGAGCACTTTCTTAAGTGTCTTTCAGCCTTTTTGATTTCCTCTATTGAGAATTCTTTCTTCAGTTCTGTACCCCATTTTTAATAGGGTTATTTGGTGTTTTGTTGACTAGTTTCTTGAGTTCTTTGTATATTTTGGAGATCGGCCCTCTGTCAGATGTAGGATTGGTGAAGATCTTTTCCCAGTCTGTGGGCTGCCGTTTGGTCTTGTCAACTGTGTCCTTTGCCTTACAGAAGCTTCTAAATTTGAGGAGGTCCCATTTATTAATTGTCGATTTCAGTGTCTGTGCTACTGGAGTTATATTCAGGAAGCAGTTTATACTAATTTGTTCAAGGGTACCTCTCACTTTCTCTTCTAAGAGGTTCAGTGTGGCTGGATTTATGTTGAGGTCTTTGATCCATTTGGACTTAAATTTTGTGCATGGCCATAAACATGGATCTATCTGCAGTCTTCTACACACCCTCATCCAATTGTGCCAGCACCATTTGTTGAAGATGCTTTCCTCCTCGCATTGTATACTTTTAGTTGTTTTGTCAAAAATCAGGTGTTCGTTCATAGGTGTGTGGCTTAATATCAGTATTTTTTATTTGATTCCATTGGTCTATTTGTCTATTTTTGTGCCAATACCCGGCTGTTTTCAGAACTATAGCTCTGTAGTAGAGCTTAAAGTCGGGGATGGTGATGCCTCCTGAAGTTCCTTTATTGTACAGGGTTGTTTTTGCTTTGATTATTATCCTTTCAAGGTCAGTGAAGAATTGTGCAGAGGTTTTAATGGGGATTACTTTGAATCTATAGATTGCTTTTGGCAAGATTGCCATTTTTACTATGTTTCTTCTACCTATCCAAGAGCATGGGAGATCTTTCCATTTTCTGGTATCTTCTTTAATTTCTTTCTTAGAGCCACAACCTTCTTACTATATAGGTCTTTCACTTGTTTTGTAAGTGTTACCCCAAGATACTTTGTTGCTTGTGGCTATTGTAAATGGTGATGTTTCTCTGATTTCTTTCTCAGCCCCTTTGTCATCTGAATAAAATAGGGCTACTGACTTTTTTGAGTTTGTCTTGTATCCTGCTAGTTTGCTAAAGGTGTTGACCAGCTGTAGGAGTTCCCTGGTAGAGTTTTTTGGGTCACTTATGTAAACTATCATATCATCTGCAAATAGAGAAAGTTTGACTTCTTCCTTTCCAATTTGGATCCCCTTGATCTCCTTTTGTCTTATTGCATTAGCTAGAACTTCAAGTATAATATTGAAGAGATATGGAGAGAGGGCAGCCTTGTCTTGTTCCTGATTTTAGAGGAATCGCCTTAAGCTTTTCTCCATTCCATTTGATGTTGGCTGTTGGTTTACAGTATATTGCTCTTATTATGTTTATGTATGTTTCTGTTAACCATGATCTCTCCAAGACCTTTATCATGAAAGGGTGTTGAATTTTGTCAAAGGCTTTTTTGGATTCTAGGGAGATGATCATGTGGTTTTTCTTTTTCAGTTTGTTTATATGGTGGATCACATTGATAGATTTTTTTTTTTTTTTTTTTGTATGTTAAACCATCCCTGCAATCCAGGGATGAAGCCTACTTGGTCATGATGGATGGTTTCTCCAATGTATTCTTGGATTCAGTTTTCCAGTATTTTATTGAGTATTTTTGCATCAATGTTCATGAGGGATATTGGTCTGTAGTTTTCTTTCTTAGTTGTGTCTTTGTGTGGCTTTGGTACCAAGGTGATTGTGGCCTCATAAAAAGAGTTTGGCAATGAACAATTGTGTGGAACAATTTGAGGAGTATTGGTATTAGCTCTTCCTTGAATTTCTGGTAGAATTCTGCACTGAAGCCATCTGGCCCTGGGCTTTTTTTTTTTTTTGTTTGTTTGTTTGTTTGTTTGTTGAAAGATTTTTGATGACTCGTTAGGGGTTATAGGTCTATTTAAGTTGTTTGTCTGTTCTTGATTTAATTTTGGTAAGTGATAGTTATCCAGAAATTTCTCCATTTCCTTTGACTTTTCAAATTTTGTGGAGTACAGGTTTTCAAAGTATGACCTGAAAATTGTCTGTATTTCCTCTGTGTCCATTTTTATGTTCCCCTTTTCATTTCTGATTTTGTTAATTGCATGTTCTCTCTGCTTTTTCGTTAGTTGGGATAAAAGTTTGTTTATCTTGTTGATTTTCTCTAAAAACCAACACTTTGTTGCATTGATTTTTTTTTTTTGTATTGTTTTCGTGGTTTTTACTTTATTTACTTCAGCCTCAAATTGATTATTTTCTGGTGTCTATTTCTTTGGGGTGAGTTTGCTTCTTTTTGTTCTAATGCTTTCAGTTGTGCTGTTAATTCTCTAATGTGACTATCCTCCATTTTCTTCATATGGGCACTTAGTGCAATGATCTTCCCTCATAGCATTGCTTTCAAGGTGTCCCATGAGTCCGGGTATGTTGTGTCCTCATTCTTGCTGAATTTTAGGAAGTCCTTAATTTCTTTCTTTACTTCTTCTTTGACCCAGGTATGGTTCAATTGCGCATTGTTCAGTTTTCATGAGTTTGTAGGGTTTCTGCGATTTGTGTGGTTGTTGAATTCCAACCTTACAGCATGGTGGTCTGATAAGATACAGGGGATAAGATACTATTTTGTATCTGTTGAGGTTTGTTATGTCACCTAGTATGTGGTTGATTTTAGAGAAGGTTCCATGTAGAGCAGAGAAGAAGGTATATTCTTTTATGTGTAGATGGAATGTTCTGTAGATGTCTGTCAAACCCAGTTGAGACATAACTACGGTTAGTTCTTTTGTTTCTTTGTTAATTTTCTGACTGGTGGTCCTGTCTAGTAGTGAGAGTGGAGTGTTGAAGTCTCCCACTATAAGTGTGTGAGGTTTTATGTGAGCTTTGAGTTTTAGTAGCGTTTCTTTTTACCAATGTGTGTGCCTTTGTATCTGGGGCATAGATGTTCAGAATTGAGACTTTATGCTGATGGATTTCTACTGTGATGAATATAAAATGACAGTCTTTATCTCTTTTGATTAATTTTGGTTTGAAATCTACCTTGTTAGACATTAGTATAGCCACACCTGCTTGCTTCTTGGGTCCATTTGATTGGAAGATCTTTTCCCAGCCCTTTACCCTGAGGTAATGTCTATCTTTGAAGCTTAGATGTGTTTCTTGTATTCAGCAGAAGGGTGAATTCTGTCTTCGTATCCATTCTCTTAGCCTGTGTTTTTTTATAGGTGAGTTAAGACCATTAATGTTGAGGGAAACTAAGGACCATTGATTGTTAATGCTTGTTTTAGATTTGTTGGTGGTGGTGGTATTGCGAATGTATTTGTCCTGCTTTACCCTTGGGTTCTAGTGAAGTGGGCTTATCTATTGACTATGTCTTTGTGAGCATAGTTAACTTCCTTGAGTTGGAGTTTTCCTTCCAGAACTTTCTGTAGGGCTGGATTTGAAGATACATATTGTGAAAATCTGGCTTTGTCATTAAATATCTTGTTTTCTCCATCTATAGTGATTGAGAGTTTTGCTGGGTATAGTAGCCTGGGCTGGCATCCATGGACTCTTAGTACTTGTAGAACATCTATCTAGGACCTTCTGGCCTTGAGAGGTTCCATGAAGAAGTCAGGTGTAATTTTGATAGGTCTGCCTTTATATGTTACCTGGCTTTTTTTCCCCTTTGCTGCTCTTAATATTCTTTCTTTATTCTGTATGTTTGGTGTTTTGATTATTTGTATTGAGGGGTCTTTTTTCTTTGGTCCAGTCTATTTGGTGTTCAGTATGCTTCTTGTACTTTCATGGGCATGTCCTTCTTCAGATTGGGAAAGTTATCTTTAATGATTTTGTTGAATATGTTTTCTGCACCTTTGAGCTAGGATTCACCTTCCTCTATGCCTATTATTCTTAGGTTTGGCCTTTGCCACATTTCCTGGATGTTTTGTGTTAAGGATTTGTTAGATTTACGATTTTCTTTGGTCGATGAACCTATTTCCTCTAGTTTATCTTCAGTGCCTGAGATTCTCTCTTCCATCTCTTGTACTCTGTTGGTTATGCTTATGTCTGTAGTTCCCAATCATTTGCCCTGTTTTTCTATTTCCAGCATTCCTTCAGTTTGTGTTTTCTTTATTTTCTCTATTTCAGTTTTCAAGTCTTGAACCATTTCCATTACCTGTTTAATTGTTTTTTCTTGGCTTTCCATACCTTCTTTAAGACATGTGTTCATTTCTTCCAATTTTTTGTTAGGTTTATCTTCCATTTCTTTAAGGGATTTTCTCACATTGTCTTTGAAGGCCTCTATCATTTTTATGACGACATTTTTTAAGTCGTTCCTTTCTGTTTCATCTGGGGTGTTCAGGTCTAGTTGGTGTAGAGTCCCTAGATTCTGGTGGTGTTATGCTTGTCTTTCTACTGTTAGGTGTTTTCTTGTATTGCCATCTTCCCATAGCTTCTTCCAGTAGGTGCAGGTGGGGGTCTCTCTTTCTCTATGGTACTCACCCAGTGGGCTTAGGTGGGTCAGAAGTTTGATGTCTGTAGCTCTGGGTGGTCCAAGCCCTTTAGGAGCTCAGTCAGGGGCCCTGCGATGGGGGCCAAAGATCAGGCTCCAGCAGAGGACCGGAGATGGGTGTTAAAGGTCCAGCAGGCTGGGACTCAGGATGTTCCCGTGCAGATAGGCGGATCTAGCCAGGGCTTGGTACTCTCCAGCTGAGGCCTCTTTAGCAGAGGCCCATCAATGGGGATCAAGGATCCAGCCCGCAGGGATTCAGGATGGCCCTGAGGAGATAGGAAGATCTCTGGAAGGGGCCTGGAACTCCAGTAGAGGACCAGCATTGGGGGTCAGAGACCAGGCAGGTGAGGATTCCTGGTAGTCCCACATGGATAGACAGGTCTAGTGTGCTCAGAGCAGCTCCAGGAAGTTCCCAGAAGGTGGCAGGATTGTTGGCTCCACCCTCTGTCCCAGTGCTCAACCAGAGTGTTGGGACAGTGGGCAGGGTAGGGCACAGGGTAGTGGGGTGGGCAGGCTGTTGGTGGGGGTGGGTGGGTTGTATCAGATCACCAGGAGAGCTCTCTCTGGGGACAGGACACGGGGAGCGAGATCCAGGGCCAATCCAGGGAGTTCCCAGGGAAGGGTGTGTGTGTGTGTGGGGGGGTATTCAACCCAAATTGGACCCAGATTCACCTGTAGCAGAGGCCTGGTGATGGGGGTCAAAGATGACTACAGGCTGGGAATCAGGATGCTCCCGAGACAATAGGCAGATCATCTAGCTGAGGCCTCTTTATCAGAGGCCCAGCAATGGGGGATCACCACATACATTCTTATGATAGAGTACTGAATTTCATTTTTCATTGACATTCTATTCACTGAAGTTAGTAAATTAAAATGATATTCATTTGCACTATGTTGCAAATTGGCAAAGCTAAGTAAGTGTGAGACAAAAGGAAGTTCCATGTCTGAGTTGAGGCAAGGAATGGCCTCATAATGAGCAGACAGGGATTTGAAGGCAGAAGACACACAGACATTAAAAATCCTTGAGTCACAACTCAAGTCCCACAAAGAAGCCCAATGTGTCAGAAACAATGAACCTGATGGACTCAAGCAGACATCTTCCAGGAGACAGAGAAATTCTGGGGCTCAGGGGGGAAGACACAAAACATGGAGGAAGCTCTATCTCTCACTGCTTCAGAAGAAGGACTTGGAAGGAGGGAGCAGGAAAACACAGGAGGCAGGAGAGTCTGCTGGGCTGTAGACTGGGGAGGGGTTGTGGCTCCCTCCCTCCTGCCAGGAGCCCTTTGTGATGAGGAGGCCACAGCTGTGTGATGTGGGCCTGAGCCCTCTTGACAGCATCATGCTGTGCTCCCAAGAATCAGTGGCTTGAGAGCTGCAATGGGAGTCAGAAGATGGAGACTTCTCTCCTCCAGCTGATGAGCATCAGTGACTCATGGATGAGCCCCAGCTCCATTTTCATACCCATGGACGTGATCTTTGGTGTTCTGTGTGGAGTAGGGCTCTTCTTTCTACTAATCCCCTTCCTGAAGACATACCCAGTGTCCCCACCACCTGGGAGTGAAGAGAACACCGCAAAGGTGAGGAGAACCTTGGTTGGAACACAATGGAATGTGTTCAGTCTGCTGTTCCTGCTGCTACTTTCCCATGTGCTAGACAAGTAGAGACGGGTGAGAGGAAATCTCCAGCGAGAACAGCATCTCATCTGCAGGGGCTGGAAAGTAGGGCAGAGGGGACAGTGGCCTTGAGATGTGTGCATGCAGCTCTCAGACATGCTGTGTGGTGTGGCAGAATGCCACTAAGGAAGACTATGGTTCTGTGGACAGACTGCATTTCTGAGATGGTGGGGACCTCTGGGACAGGACAGGCTCTGAGAGAGCAGTCATGTGTCCTCTGCTCAGGTACATGCTTTTGTTTCTGTTGAGCGGTTGGGGGGCTGGAGGGTGATGGGACCAAAGGCCTCAGATCAGACCTTGTCACCTCTGGTCAGAGAAAGCAGATCTTGGCTGACAGCACAGAGGCGGCAGCAGAGCTCAGCCTTGGGTGGGATCCTGTCTGAGGAACACTGACTGAGGACACCATGTAAGTGTGTCACAGACAGCTCTGCTTGTGCTTTCCAAAAGGAAATGTGTCTATGCACAGAGCAACTGAGTCAAGGATGGAAGAGAGACAGCTCTCTGGGAAATGTGCATTTCCTGTTACCCATGGGCACAGAGGGCAGGGCAGGCAGCTTGTCCACTAGAGGGGGAATGGGCCCAGCTCATGTTGTCCTTTCTCACTGTCAGGTGAGGAGGGGACAGAGCAAGACCAGGAAGAAAGCTGCTTCTGCGAAAGGTAGGCTTCTGCTTTCCTCTGGAGAGGCAAATCCATCTGTCCTGCCCCTCAGTGATGAGAGCCATGATGACAGCCACACTTCTGAGGATACAGGATGCAGAGCACCAATAAGGAAGAGGAGGCTGCTGGGAAGGAAATCAGAATCAGGGGAATCCCCAGGTTCTGTGATGGACTGAAGCTGTGCTTGGCCTGGGGTGGGTGCTGCCCATGGGGTGTGGTTCAAGGCAGAGGAGGGATGTTGTGACTGTGCATGGGGGACCCAGGTCCACCTGAGAACAGGGGGCTGCAATTCCCTCAGGCCCACTCCTCTTTCAGATGACTGATCCTGTGTCCCTCACAGTGCTGGATGGGATGACAGGGGCTGAGGGAGGAGCAAGGAAAGTATGGATGAGGAGGTGTGGTCCCTCCATGCCTCATTTTCATCATTCTGTGTGCTTGGACTCTGGTGGTTGGGTATTAGAGTTCTGGCATGGGTGATCTTTAAGAGAGGAGCCTCACTCTCCTGAGAGCTCTCAATCCTTTTGCTTATTATGCACAATTATTTCCAGGTTGTAGAGACAGCAGAGAGAATGTGGAAGATACCCAGAATGCATCCCAACCTGTGAAAAGGTAAGAAATCTCTGTCTTGTAGAAATATTTATGGCAGGATATGCACTCAGGCTCAGGGGATCATTGTACTGGAGAGTCTATATAGGGTGGGATTGGGATACAGTCCTGTTGGATAAAGAATATGGGCGGTGGAGGCCGTGCAGGGACCATGGGACACAGTTTCATGTTTATACAGCCTGATGGGCCTCTTGACCCTCTGCTGGGACTGATGGTTTTGCCTCCTGTCTTCTGCAGCCCCACCAAGCATCCTTTACTGGACCCCACACCACATCCCTTTTGGAATCCTACTGAGAAGCCTCTTCCCCTCTCTCCGCTGCTATCTTATCTCAAGTTCTTGGAAGATCTTATGCAGCAGAAATTTAGCCAGATTTTCGGGGGCATGTCCTCCATGCTCTCTGAGTCAGTGGTGGCTGCTGCCTGGGTCTCCAAGAGACCTTCCTCTGCACGACCTAAAACTGTCAGGTTCAGCGATTCTTGTGGCACTTTCCCAGCTCTACCCATGGCTCAAGGCCCTCCCCAGGATTCTCAGGCTCAGCCATTGCCCCACCAACTTGAGACACCAAGCTTGGCAGGTGTGACAGAGGCTCAGACACTGGACAACCTCCCAAGCTCTACACCAAACCAAGCACTTTCGTCATCTTCAAGGAGAACCCATGTAAAAGCAGGTTCTACCAGTGAGAGAGGGATACAGGCAACCCTCCTGACTGAAAACCAGCCCTGGCAGCAGGATCTAGAGTGGAAAGACACCATAGGCTCCAATGTCCAAACACGTCAAGCAGACATTAGCCAGCCCACTCACAACTTCACCAGGGACACCCTGCCCACTGAAGCTATCCGGTCAGCCTCCATCCTTTCAGAGCATTACCAGTTCCTCCAGCATCATGAGGAGACACAGACTGAAGACAGGATGACTATGGTGACAGAACAGCAAGGCTCCCCATCCAGGCTCCTCCCATCCCAGGAACTGACACAGCTGCAGGGACATTTCCCAGCACACAGCCCTTCCCAGCCCGAGGACAAGCCTGACCTCCCCCAGCCTGACCAGCCCTCCATCCTCGGCTCGAAAAGTTCCAAGTTGAGCCAGATGATGGGGTCTGTGCCCTGGAGGATGCCCTTAAAAGAGGGTCCAGAAAAACGAATCATGTATGACTCCATCAAGGAGGGCCCCAGTTTTAGGGCCAAAGACTTGCCTGGCACTTCTATCAGCAGCCCTGGGAAGGGTCTAGAGCCTAGAAACCCTGCACTGAGAACAGATCAGCGGTCCTATGTGAACACCACCCAGGACCTTTCCTTCCTTGACCCTAAAATCCAAAGGAAACTGGAATCAAACATCACGCAGCTTTCTGAGAAACGCAGGTGGGAACCTTATCTACATACCCTTGAGTCAATAGATCTTACCCCATCTAGGGCTCCAGGTTCATCCCTTCCCCAGATTATATATCCCTCCTCATCCACCTGTGGTTCTAAAGCTGAATACTATTCCAAGGCTGCCATGATCTTAGAAAAATTGCATCAACAAGATCCAGGAGGGACAAGGTTAGAAACTGCGTCAGGTGCCAGGCTGGAGAGTCCTCTGTTTGCACACCCACCTTCAGAGGTGCAGGAGATGCAAAGAGCCACTCCACCACCTGCCAGCCATGGACCCTTCAAGGCCCATCCAGTTAAACGGCAAAGATACCTGAGCTCTCAGACCAGGGCTTTCTGCTTCCAGGGAAGAACGCAGCCAAGTAGGACTGTCCGAGGGACTGGAAGAGGCAGCCTGCACCCAAGTAGCAGCCCAAGAATGCCCAAGCATGCTCCATGGAAGAGGTTTGAGAATGTGGCCTCAGGACGTCCCTGCTGGAGAGGGACAATGCCCGGCCCTCAAGAAGGGGTCAAACAAACTAATAGATCAGAGGAGAAAGAAGAGACACATCCTGTCTGGAAAGTGACTTTGGGATCCACAGAAATTCTCAATGGCCAAACCATCAATATCCATCTCAGGGACTTTAAGTCTACAGAGGCCAACAGAAGCCCAGGCCAGCTCCAAACTCCTACTCCACAGTACTCAGGAGACTTGGCTTTAAAAGTGCAAATATGTAGTAAGGTTGACTTCAGATCAAGCAAGCAGCCACAGGCCTCGCCTCTGGACCATCGTCCAGACATCCCCAGTGAAATGAGTTTGTCTTCAGAGAACTCACTTCCTAGCTTTCAACATAGATCCAAAATACTCAAGACTTCCCACGGCCTAGATGATGTCTTCAAGAGGAGAGATCAGAGCCAGGAGACCCAGTACTTCAGAGCTACCAAGGACAAAAGTCAAGCTAAGAATCACAAGGTGTTTCATCCCAATGATGAGAGGAAGAGGTTTAATAGATCTAGAGCCACATGCCAGGGAAAAAGGTCAAGGAGAGGGAAGCCCTGTACTCCAAGCTCCACCCAGCTCAAGAATATAGCCACGACTGGGAGTGAGTCCTCCCTTTATATGACAGGAAAAGGACAGGATTCCCTGGAAAGCTATCTGAAGAAAATCATAAGGCATGTTCTACAATATCTCAACCTCAACATATTCTCCAGGGACGCCCTGGAGAATGAACGCTCTCCACCGGCTACCGTGAGGTCTCAGGAGTCAGTCACAAGAGAGAAGCTGGTCTACAGTATGGCCACTGAAGTGCAGTCTCTCATGAATGTTGTCGTACAGATCCTGGTGAACTGGCTGGGACTTAAAGTAGGGGACCCATCAGAGGCACAATGGCATAGACTGGAACCACTGACATCCCAGGTGGGTGGCTCTCACCACTCTTCTGAGGGTCTCTACGACCCAAAGGATAGAAGACCAGCAAGAAGAATGAGCTCTGACCACACCAGCCCCAAGAGTTACAGCTATCCATTCACACACAAGGGGATCAGAGATAAGCACCAGTTGGTTGTTGGTGCCCAGAGAGCCTGTCATCGACATCAGAACAGAGGGAGGAGAAGAATGGGCATTGACCAAGTCCCCACTTCCAAGGGGGAACAACCATCTGTGTAGGCACCGGGGAGCTGGAGACAAGCAGCAGTCACATGTTGCTACCCAGAGAGCCTGTGACCCACATCAAATCATAATGAAGAGTAGAATGGGCTGCTGTCCACACACCAGCCCCAAGGGACACTACTGTCTATTTAGGCACAGAGATGCTGGAGACAAACATAGAGCCTCTGACCGACACCAAAGTACAAAGAAAGGAATGGGCTGTGGCCACCTCATCAGCCCCAAAGAGAACAGCCATCCAGTCACATTCAGGGGAACTGGAGACAAGGAGCAGTCATCTGCTGCCCAGAGAGCTGCTCACCCCAAGTGGACCTTACCAGCATAGGCCAAGGAGCAAGAGGCCTTCCAAAAGCTATCTCCTCACCCAGCCTTTGTTCCCTCATGCTTTACTTGTAATAAAGGTTGTTTTTGTTTTCCTGCAAAGAAAATCTTCCTCCTGAAGCTCATCCTGTGTGGCTAATGGCTCCTTCTCAGATAGGAGCTGCTTCCTACTTCATGCTCCTGCCTTTCAGCACAGTGGTTTCTGTCCAGTGATGGGAAGGGGGAGGTCAGCATCCCTTCTACCTCAGTGCAGTCTGTGGAAGGGATGGGGCAGGTGGGGAAGGCTCGGTCACTCTGAGGCGTCACCCTCACCCGGTGTCACCACTGTGCTCTTCTCATTCCATCATTGCAGAGACAACAGAAGTCTAAGGGTTTTCAGGATGAGCCAGCCCCGTGAAGACCACGCCCAGCTCTGTGGGTGTGGTCTGTCCCTTTCTTTGCTCCATCTTGTCATTTGTGTCTCTGTGCAGAGTGGTCCACACCAGGGAGCCAAGAACATTCACGTCACAGTTTCGCCCCCAGTTCAGAGGTGGGACGATGTCGACCTGTATTTCCAGGACAGGCATGGAGAACGCCCAGCCCAGGAGCTCCTTCTCACCTTGATGCAGGCTGAGGAGGAGCTGTGCGGCCAGCACCTCTTACCTCAGCCTGGGTGTCAGGGCAGCCACACTGTCCACAGTCTGCCTTCTTCTCTGACTAGAGCAGGGGACAGCTTAGAACTTGCAAAGTGTGACACCAGGTGGCTACTGAGGGTTGTGTCACACAGGCCTGCCCAGTGACACAGGAAGTGCCTGTGGAGAAGCCACAAGCATCTCACTGAGTTCCCGCAGTCCCCTCCCTGGAGGCCTGTGCCCATCCCACCCATGCCATCACCTGGGCCAGACCCAGAACCCTGAGACCCTCAGCCATCATGGCCCCCAAGTGGGGTTCTCTTCTTGGGCTAAAGCACTAGAAAGTTCTTCCTAGGCAATGTGATTGCCTCTCCGCCATCTTTAATAGAATGAAGCACAATAAATGCTGTTCACCTCTAATGAGCGACTCTCGATTTTCAGTTTTAAGTGACCTCCACTCAAATGACTAAGTGACTTGCTTTCCAGTACTATTTTGTGCTAACCCATATCCCCACTGTGCTGCCTCCTGGATATGCAGCTCATATGATGTGGCACCAGTGTAGAAACTAAGTCAGCTTGCAGGTGGTTCCTGGTGGAAGATTTCTATACGAATAACAATTTGGAAATCCACCTCTCTGCTCAACATTTTTTCTGGGCCCTGAGGACATGAAAGACCCTGTGCCCATCCATTGTCTGGTGCAACTCAGCCTCCAGTCTTTCTTCCCCAGATTTTCTTTCCACTCTGCACTCCACTCTGCCAAGCTCCACCCTAAGCTATCCAACCTTCGTCCCCTCTGCTTCAGCAGATCACATCTCACCGTTTTTGTTTCCTTCGTGTATTTACTCTTAGTGTAGACTAAAGCAAGTATGTGGCATCCATTTGTTACTGTAATGCTAAAAACTGCATAAACGGAGTGAAAACTGCAATGTAGGCCTCCCCTTCACAGTGTGTGTGTGTGTGTGTGTGTGTATGGACTTCTCATGGGCCTCCTCACAGGAAACCATACCCAGCCACACAACGTTTATCCACCGGCTCACAGAAATCTTCGTGCAAACCTGCATGCCACTCTTATTCTTGCATTTTGCAATCTGAAAATCTTATACCATGTAGGCAGTGCTTGACTAGATCAGTGGCCAGCATGATCTGCCCCCTGTCATTACACTCTACGTGTCTCTGCACCTTAGTGGAGGCTACATAAGATGACACTTTCCTTGGTAGTTTCTGTTAAGCTTGGGATCCTCTTGGTGACATCCTCAGTTTAGATGTACTCACTTGAAATCAATTTCTGGTTTCTCTATTTAGAACCTTTGATGAGTGGCATCTTGCCCTAACTGGACCGTTCCTACAGTTCAAAAGATTTATGTTTAATGTTCTTATTCACTTTTTTAAAAACATTATTTGAGAAGTTTAAACAATGTGTTTTGATCATAGTCATTCTTCTTCCCTAATTCTTCCCAAATACCTCCTCCTCTTTGTAACATGGATTAATAAATGAGCCAGAGACAGATATTGGGGTTCAAACTTCAAGCTGAAGATCAGGGAAACAAAGCTGCTGGCCACCATCTCTTACCTCTAGCTCAGGCTGAAAAGACTGATGCATACATGAGCTCTTCACCAAGTCTCAAACTGTTACCTCTCCTCAATGTGGCTGGAGAATGAGTCTCTCATACTGAATCCTGAACACCCTGATTGCTGGGATTATAGGTGTGGATCTGTTACTCTTTTAGACTGATTCAATCTCATGCATCCCTGGGTGGCCTTGGACTCAGAGAAATCCTGTAGGAAAAATAAATAAATAAATAAATAAATAAATAAATAAATAAATAAAGCAATGGAAAGTCGAGAGGACTAGTTGTAACATTTGTAGTTAGTCTCTGAGTGGCAGGAGATGCTTGACTGAAGTTCTTATCTGAAGCTCTGCCCAGAGTGTTATAAAAAGGTACATCATTTTAGCTAGCTAGTCTGGAATTGTCTAGAGCAGCATGGTCCTAAACCAGTCTTTGTTTGATGGTTTTTTCTAGATAGCTATCCTTTCTTCTTTAGGCATCTACAAGTCCAAAGTCTTTGAGCTTCTTGAAGATGGGTGTTTTCTGTTTTCCTGTAAAGAAAAGAACAGAACACTCCCCCTACCTTTGTGAAGTCTCTATACAACTTGTGGGATATACCTTGGTGGATGACCTATTTTTTTCTCCGTATCTAGACGTTTATCCTATTCAAATTGGATCTTGATCAACTTTGATAGTATCCAAAGCTTTTCTTCTCTTATATAAACAAAAGTGAAACCCTTACCTCAATGTAACACATATCCTGGTTTCCATACTGAGGTCAATACATCCTTGAAGTATACCTGCTGATTTAGCTCAGAAGCATTTTCTATTGTTCAATGCGTTTCTGTGGCTGTTTTTCCTTTCTCATTAGCATTAAGCAAGTTTAAGGTTAGTAAAGCATTATGTAATCTGTTTGGGAGGGTCTTGGCTCCCCCTGCCTGTTTATAGAGCATCTCCTTTAAAATGTGATTAGATCTCTCAACCACTGCTTGTCTTGTAGGATTGTGTGGTATACCAGTAACATGGTTATCTTATGATAATTTTAAAAAAACATTTCAATTTACTGAAGATGTGTGCTGGAGCATTGTCAGTTTTTATTTGTGCAGGTATACCCACAATAACCATTACCTCTAAGAGGTGTGTAATAACAGAACCAGCCTTTTCAGAGCTCAGAGCAGTTGCCCATTGAAACCCTGAAAATGTGTCTGTTGTATGGTGCACATACAGAATTTTTCAAATTATGCAAAGTGCAACACATTCACTTGCCAAATTTCATTTCTATAAATACCTTTAGGGTTACAACCTGCTGGTAAAGGAGTTCGGTTATAGAAGGAACAAGTAGGGCATTTTCTTACTATTTCCTTAGCTTGTTACCAAATTATGGAAAAATCCCTTTTTAAATCTTTGCTATTCACATGGTGTTTTTTATGAAATTCCAAGGCCTCCAGCACACTTCCTATCAATAACTGATCAATATCATCATTGCCTCGTGCTAGAGGACCTGGCAGACCCATATGGGATCTGATGTGTGTTGTATATATAGGATAAGTCCTGTTCCTGATAATTTCTTGTAATTGTATAAACAATGAAGTTAATTTTGTATCATCAGAAATAAATTCAGCAGTCTCAATGTGTAAGACGACTCTCTCTGCATATTGAAAGTCGGTAACTATATTGAGAGATTCTGTAACATTCCTAAGTACCATGAGAATGGCATACAATTCTGCCTTTTGTACAGAGTTATAAGGGCTTTGAACTGCTTTGCCTATATTTCCTGATTTATATCCTGCCTTACCTGATTTGTTTGCATCAGTGTAGAATGTAGGGACTCCAGAGATTGGTGTTTGCCTTACAATGCCTGGAAGGATCCAAATGTTTTTCTTTACGAATTTTATTCTCTCATTTTTGGAATAATTGTTGCTAATCATTCCCAAAAAGTTACTGCAAGCTCTTTGCCAATATTCATTCTTTCCATAAGGAGGAAATTTCCTCATTAGTTAAAGGTACTATAATTTCTGCAGGGTCCCTTCCTGTCAGTTGATGAAATCTAATTTTCCTTTTTAAATCAAATCAGAAATTGTTTCTATATAAGTTTTTAATTTTTATTCTGTTTATGTGGTAGAAATATCCATTCTAATATTATATCTTCCCTCTGCATCAAAATCCCTGGAGGGTATTCTCTAGATTGTAATATGACCAAAACGCAGTAGAGCTTTGGATCCACACAGTTCACATGTGCTTCTAGAATTCTCTTTTCTACACATTCTAATTCCTTTTTAGCTTCAGCTGATAATATTCTTCAACTATTTAAGTCCTTGTCCCCTTTTAGGGCCATTTTCAACTTTTTTTTTAGATCATGTCCTCCTACCCCAATAATAGTCTGTAGCTAGAATCTCTCCTAGGAATTTTTGAAGGTTATTAAGAATCTGATATCGATCTCTCCTGATCTGCACTTTTTGTGGTTTTATTTTCTGTAGACCTATTTTTATATCCTAAATAATTGATAGAATCTCATCTTTGAATTTTTTCAGGGGCAATTTGTAATCCCTGGTGAGGTAAAATTTCCTTTACTTCCTCAAACATTTTTTCTAATATCTCTGCCTTAAAATCAGCCAATATATCATCCATATAATGGTAAATTATAGATTGTGGGAACTGTTTATGAATTATTTCCAACGGGTTTTGCACAGAATATTGGCACAGTGTGGGGCTATTTAACATTCCCTGTGGCAAGACCTTCCACTGATATCTCTTGACTGGCTGAGAATTATTGTAATTAGGCACCATGAAGGCAAATTTTTTCTTATCTCTTTCTTGTAAAGGTATAGAGAAGAAACAATGTTTTAAATCAATAACTATAATAGGCCATTCTTTAGGTATCATAGAAGGCAAGGGCATTCCAGGCTGTAGAGGATCCTTTGGTTGAATTACTTTCTTGATGGCTCTTAGGTCTGTAAGCATTCTCCATTTTCCAGATTTCTTTTTAATAACAAATACAGGAGAATTCCATGAGCTGGTAGATTCTTCAATATGTCCAGCATTTAACTGTTCCAGAACCAGTTTTTCCAGAGCCTCTAGCTTCTCAGAGTTCATAGGCCATTACCCTACCCAGACAGGTTCATCAGTTAGCCAATTTAAGGGGAGGGCTTTAGGTTCCTCTGTTAGTTTGGCACTTGTATTCTGTTTTTTAACAAACTGGATAGTTGGTGTCTGTTTTCTATAGTACCTTATGATATTTTTTTCTACAACCATGAGTTTTGTTTATGGTTCATATCTGATATATGGCCTCAGTCTTCCTCTTTGTCCTTCTGGCCCTATACAGTCAACCCATCTCATGCTTTGTTTTACCTGAGATAGGGTTCCAATCGCTAAGAACTAAACGTTGACCTTCTGCCGAGGCCAACTTGGATGCCAAGATTCTTGAGTTATAAAGGTAACATCCACTGTAGTGTCAAGAAGGCCCACAAGCATTCTGTTATTTATCTGTACTTTTAATTTTTGTCTTCGATAATTTATAAAAGTCTACCAAAATATACATTTTTTGTTTCTTCCAAGTATGTTTTATTCATCCTCTAAAGCTAATCTGTCATTCAGAGCTGTATGATTTTTTATAATAGGTATTGAATTTTCTAATTGTTCTGGGGAGGACTGTATTCCACAGTGACTGGGAATGACTGGACCACTTTCAACATGGAGCCCTTCAAGAGGCCTCCCAAGGAATTTCCTGATGGTAAAGGGTTTCCTTGCTTATCCCCGGTTAATCTACATTCATTGGTACAGTGTCAGCCTTTGCTCCATCTTCTACATAATCCAGAAGATTGGCACCTTCTGTTTGAGTTATTCCTAGAAGAAGCATTATTTCTAGGAATGCCTTACCTACAATTTCTTCTCAGATGTTCTATTCTGTCACAATTAAAACATTTGGTATTTTGATGTCTTTCATACCTTTGGAGATTTCTTCTTCTACCCAAGCCTCAGTGCCATAACCATTAGACTCAATATTGGCTGTGTGCAGGATCCATTCATCCAATGGTGTTGATCTGATCTTTAAGGGCCAAAGCACCTTTTTGCATTGTGAATTAACATTCTCATGAGCTAGAGATTTTATTCATCTAGCTTCTCGATCTGCTACCCCTATTTGTACTGCTCTAGTCAATCTTTGCAAAATTTCACTGTAACATTCCTTGGGGTCTTGTAACACTTTAGTACAGGACTCAATTATTTTTCCTGGTTCTTGAATCTTATCCGAAGCATTCAAAGCTGCTGTACAGCATAGGGACAAGACGTGTTCAACATATGCAACTTGAGTCTCTGCATCAGCAAAAAAACCCTCACCAAGAATTTTATCTTGGGGAACCTAATAACCTTTCTTTTGGCCTTCATGTTCAAGTGTTTTGGCCTCTTCCCTCCATAAAGCCCTCCATTTGATTTGAGGACCAATTCCAAGGACAGCTGAGTCTAATTAGCCCAAATCATTAGGGGTTACCCTATAACTTGTTGTGCATGACTCTAATTGCCTCACATATGGTGACTGTGGTAATAGGGTAAACTAAAGGAGATAACGTGAAGACCTTTGGTTAGTCATTTCTGACTCTGAAAGGTACTGGCAATGCTAAATCCTTTTCATCCTCTATTGTCTGTACCTCCACTTCTGGTGTATCAATTTTAAGGTTTTCTAGGGCCTCTAATCTATTCACCATTGTTTCTCTGAGTGTTTGAACTTTCTGGACAGTAGAAACTCCTAAGGATTTCATTAAATCAGTCAGTTTCTTGTTCTCTTCATTTACATATGATTCTAGAGATTTAATATTCTCATCCTTAGAAATTATCTGAATGGCATGTAGATTGGCTTCCAAAAACAATGTTCTGTCTGCTAGCTTGTCATTAGTCTCAGACATGGCACAATTTTTTTTTTTTTGTTAGTATTTCAATCTTGGGTTCCTTTTTTTTTTTTTTTTGCATTCTGTTTGTCAAATCATCATCAGACATGGAACAATTTTTTTTCTGTTAGCAGGTCAGCTTTATGTTCCATATTTTACATTCTGTTTATCAAATCACCATTGTCATTTTCAACTTTCTGAATCTTTTTTCCAAGCTCTCATTATTAGTCTGTAAAGTGTTTTCAATAGTGGGAATCCTCTTTACTAAGGTCTCATTACCAGTGTGAGTGTGAGTGGTCCCCTTCCAGAATGGGTCCTTGTATGGAATGTGGTTGAGATTCTGGTCTGTCTTCTCTGCCCATACTTGTTACAGATGCTTACAGGAGCCCAGCTAGCCACAGTCCTCTGCCACCTGGTCTTGGCCCCAGAAACAGGCATAATGAAGGGACACATTTCTGTGCTCATTCACGGTATTGATGTCAGCCTTGTATCGCAACAGCTTCTGTACAATGTCACGGTGTCCATGACTGGCTGTCAGGTGCAGGGGGTATCATCCCCATGATTCATCACGTTTATCTGTGGTCCCCGCATGATCAGCATTTCATCCACTGCAGAACAGGCTTCTTGGCAGGCACAGAGCAAGGGGGAGGGAGAAGCTGTGATCATCCCCCGATTGAGGTCGTTCTCTGTGTTTTCCAGCCACAAGCGCACTGCCACCACATTGCCCTCCTGGCACTGAGTGAAAATGCCATCCATAGCGGAGTCCCATCACTGAGACCCGGGACTGGGGAAGCCTTGGAGGATAGGGTTCAGGCCACAGGCACCTTCTCTGGGGAACTCCCGTCCAGCCACACCCACTGCTAGGTCCTGCCCATATATTCTTGACTGTAGGATTTTCCACTGGAGAATGGTCTACTTACCTGGGGCTACAGTCTCAAAGAAAACTGTCTCCCCTCTCTCCCAGCAGCTCCCAGTTGTCAATAGCACCACGGCTAGGAGTGGGATTGTGAGCCCAACTCTGATCTCCATGCTGAAATGTCTTCCGCAGTAAGATCTTGTGCACGTTGTCACAACCACTGTGTGATCATATGTGCAGTTGTCCTGCTGTGTCTGGAAGGTCCTGTTTTCCTTGCAGTCATCTACTGTCTTCAGCGTCTACTCTTTCTGCACCTCTCCTGCAATGGTCCCTGAGTCTTCAGAGGAGAGGGCATGGTAAGGAGGTTCCGTTTAGGTCTGAGCATTCTGCAGTCTCTAATTGCCGACACCATGGCCACTTGTAGGTCTCTGTATCGATAGCTGTCTGCTCCAATAGAAGCTGATCTGACAAGGGCTAAGAGTTGCATGGATATATGAATAAGTAGCAGGAGTTGTTGTAATACTATGTCCATAGTAGGTATATACCACTAATCCCCCAAGGGCCCGTGGATCCATGCCTTATAACAATACAATGTATGGATTTTGTCTTGTGGATTGGGACTTAAATGCAATTGGAAACTGGTTGGTTACATGCACAATGTCCACCAATGGGCATATCTTGCTGGCCTGTCATTACTGTAGCTTGCAAGTTTCAGCAGCTGAGGAAGACTGATGATGGCTTTCCCCTCCAGTACCATATGTATCACCTTCCAGCACTGTGAAAGCTAGCCAGCAATGGTGACGCTTCCAGGCTAGTAGCAGCTTGATTTCTCCATGTTCTATGACTCATGTATGTGGTGTCATTTTTTTTTGGACTGGGTCTCTATAAGTAGCACTAGCTAACCTAGAACTTTCTATGTACACCAGGCTTCAAATTTATAGAGATCTACCTGTCTCTGCCTCCCAAGCGCTAAGATAAAAGCATGTGTAACCATGCCCAAACAGCAATAGGGTCTTGTCATCAAGTTTTGGAGGGCAGGCATTTGGCATTGGTGATAGCCTAAACTATTTGTGGTTTATGGACCCTCATTTGACAACAAATCCAAAAGCAATAACCTATTCCTGGCAATAGTTTTTATTTGTTAGCCTCTGGTGTCTAGTAGGAGCATTGTTGAGGATTGGCTTTCAACAGAGGAGAGAGAATGCACTGTATAAAAGGGTAAAGGAGAATAATGGATATAAATTTTAAATTGGAGTCGGGAAGCAAAGGGCATGGTAGAGGAAGGAGGGATAAAGATCTTCTGAAAAAGTCATGTGGGGACCTGCTGCTGCAGAAGCTTCCTAACACAACACACACACACACACACACACACACACACACACACCAGAGAGACACAGACAGACAGACACACACACCAGAGAGACACACACAGACAAACACACACCCACACATACCCACACACACACAGACACACACCATATACATACACCATACACACACACACACACCCCTCGTGGGTGTTTCGTGTAGCATGACCATATTTAATACATTACATGATGGTTAATCCTCATTGCCAACCTGACTGGATTTTAGAATTATTTTGGGCACATCAGTGAGGCTGAACCCCAATAGGTGGATAGGAACTACCCTGACAGTGGACTTCATGTTCAAGACTTGAAGGGCACATGTGAGGCAAACACAGCATTCATCCCTCTCTGCTTCCTGTCTGCAGATGCACACACCCACCAGCATGCCTTCCACACCCTGGTGGACAGTACCCCCACCCCAGATGGACCATGAGCCCAAACAAGCCTCCCTTAAATTCTCTTGTAGGGTGTGCTGGCAGCGTTCCACACACCAAGGATCTTACACAGCCACTGGCATGCTCTCTAACAGGTCAAGCTCTCTTCCCTAGGATGACTCGGGCCCCCAGTCCACGGAAGTTCCTGTTCAGGAGAGTGCAATGTTAGTAGAGTTCGCTGTTTGTTCCAGCCAATTGCCAGCATGAGCTCCTGCCTGCCTTTTCTTAGGGTGTTACTTGAGGAAGTTTGCCATTGTAGATGCTCTTCCTGCAGTGAGATGTCCATCTTCTAAGATTCTGGAAGCTTCTTCTCTTGCATTCTTTTTCCTTTCGATCCTTTTGGCTTTTTTTTTTTTTGTCATGGGATCTCACCATGGGACTCATGCTGGATTCAGACTCACGGTGTCCCTGACCTAACCCTGGAGTGCTGGGTTTGCAGCCGTATGGCACCATGCCTGGCCTGACTTCCTACTGTAGTTTGCTGCTTTTAACACACCCATTTGATTTTTTTTAAAGATATCTCAAATCTAATTGCTCAGAGCCAGCCTTTTATTTTTGTTCCAGAATCACCACTCTCAGAAGTTAGCACCATTATTCACACACAACCACACACTATTGTTTGGTTTTGTTTTCTTGTTCCTTGCCTTTTGGTTTTTGAGACAGGGTTTCACATAGCCCAGGTTGTCCACAAACTTCATCTGTAGCTGAGGATGACCTTGAACTTCTGACCCTTCTCCTCTACCTTCCTAGTTCCAGGCATGCACAGTACCTGGGTCCTTGAACGATTCCTTATGTCTGTCCTCCTCGGGCAGTATCTGCTCTACTCACGATGCTTCATCTCTCTGTACGTACATCAGTCTGCAATCTCTTCCTTCTGCTTCTGTTGCCAGATTCCAGGGTATCTTATGTCACTCCTCTCTTTCTGGCCTGACACCCTTCAAAGCAATCCTTTCAAAGTCTAAGTGTGGCTCTGGCATTCTCTTGTTCAAATCTGCCCAGTGACTTGGATAGGATAAAGCTGGGATTCCCGCTGGGGTCACCATGACCTGCCACTTCCTAATGTCACCTCTACCTCTGCTCCCACTGCATCACACTCACTGTCCTGACCCCGCCCTTCCAAGGACCCCAGAGATGGGATGTGTGCCTCCACTTTCCCATTTTACATGTGAGGTTCTCACTGCCTGACAGATCTGGATCTTAGCATTTCCTGAACCTAGGTCTAGAAAAATCTTTTTTAGATATTTATTTGTCTTATTGTCTACAGTAAGCTCATATATGAGTAACAGAAAGTTTTGTAACCCCACAGTGTAAAACTGGACTTTACTGGTCTTTATCCAGCATCTGCCAATCATCTATGTATCTATCTATCTATCCATCCATCCATCATCCATCTATCCATCATCCATCCATCCATCCATCCATCATCATCTATGTATCTATCATTTATCACCTGTCATCTATCTATCTCCTATCTATCATGATCAATCACTTATTTACTTTGTCACTGATAATCTACTTATTTAATCTAGTAAATTACTTAATCTAATCTTATCATCCGTGATCTTCCTATCACCTATCTAATATCTGTATATATTGTCTGTCAATCACCTATCATCTATCTATCTACATACATGTTCTTGTTTTGTTTTGTTTTTGAGACAGGAACTCATTATGTACTCCAAGATAGCCTATAACTTGCTTCGTAACTCCTCTGGCCTTGAATTTGCTATCCTCACGCCTAAGTCTCTTGAGTGTTGGGATTACAGGCAGGAGCCACCATTTCTGGATAGTTTAAGAGACTAGCCTTACACTCTTGGGTTCAAGTGATCCTCCTGCCTCAGAATTCTGAGTAACGGAGACCATAGGTGTACACCACTTGAGTTTTTCTCTGCTCAATTTTTCTTTGATACCCTGTCATGTCACTTAGTGTGCATCTATTAGGTGAGACAGGATGGAGATTTCAGATCCTGTGTGTTTTAGTGTATTTCCTCTGAGTGCTTCACCATGAGAGAGCAACTTTCCCTTTCCCTTCTCTCCTTGGGCCAGGTCTAACAGGGAAGCATGCAATGTTAGAAGCTTGCAGCAGATGGCACTGTTGGAAAAGAATGAGCACTGTTTTAGACACAACTGGTGCCCACAGTGGACACATCTGGCCATGTGCAATAGGTGCTCCTTCAAACCAGAGAGGTGCTCACTGCAAGCTGCCCTCATCCCCTGTTCTGATGTTCCCATTTAACTGGAGGACATTTTAGTGATAAAGAGATGATGCTGGTGACCAGGACAGCAAAGGCGTCCCTTTTCTCATGTTCCCATCATAGGCTTGGGATACATTGGTGCCACTCTGCAAAGTCCCTGTGACTGTGAACATGGAGGTCATGTGCTCTGCAGATGCTGTGACAACACAAGTACCTTGGATACTGTTTTAACAGAGGTGTTTATGTCATGATTCAGTTTCTAGGACTGATAATGGCTAGTTCCCTTTGGGGATAAATTGAAGGACTGGGTGTTAGGGCTGAGATTCCTACTGTTTGCAAAGCCGGTGTTTTACAGGGTCTGAAAACAATGCTGTGTGCTCCTTCCAAACAGAGGATGAGCAGAAGATGTTGCTCAAGTACTCCTGGTGGAATTGTCTTACACTCCTATTGAAGGGGCACATAACAGTCTAGAACTGAGAAACAAGGAGCTGAAAAGAGAAAGCATTAGAGTTTCATTTTCACTCACAAGACAGCAACTTCATAGACTGGAGTCCTTGAGCAACAAAGATTCTGATAGGAACCATCTCATTCTGCACCTGTGAGGCTTTATCTCCTTTCTTAGTTCCATGGGTTACAGTGCTGGGATTGAACTTGCAGCTCTGTGTATGCTGGGCAAGCTCTCCATCAACTGAGCTACATTTCTAGGCCTCTGACCCCACCCCACCCCACCCCCACCTATTTTAGGTATGCACTTTTCTTTATAAGAGTTGTCATGGCCATGGTGTCTTTGCACAGCAATAGAAACCCTAAGTCACATGTAGATATCTACTGAAGGATGGACAAAAATGTGACTAGTGGCCAACAAGAACTCACTCTGGCATTTCTCCACTATCCTGAAGCAGCTGGCCTGATAGAAAGATGGAATGGCCTTTTGAAGACACAGTTATAGCATCAGTTAGGTGGCAGCAGCCTACAGGGCTGGGCCGGGAGCCAGAAGGTAGTACATGTTTTGAATCAGTGTCCGATATATGGCATGGTTTATCCTATAGCCAGGATCCTGTGACCCTAAGTTCTGCTGGCCTACAAGTTCTGGTTTCAGAGTGGAGAGTGCTCCTGCCGGGAGCCACAACAAGCATTCCACTGAACTGTAAACCCAGACTTCCACCTGGTCACTTTGAGCCTCTAATGTCGTTAAACCAACAAGCTAGGAAAGAAATAACAGGGTTAGGAGGGGTGATAGATCCAGATGACCATGGGGAAATTGGATTACCTCTGCACAATGGAGATAAGAAAGATTACGTCTGGAGTGCAGGAGCCCCTTAAGGGTGTTTCTTGGAGCTCCCACGCCCTGTGATTAAAGTCAATGGGAAGCTACAACAGCCTAATCCAGGCAGGATGACAAAGGGCACAGACCCATCAGGAATGAAGGCATGGGTCATTTCTCCAGGAAAGAGCCAACTGAGGTGCTTGTGGAGGGTGGAGGAAATACAGAATGGGTAGTGGAGGGAGGTAGTTATAGATACCAGCCAAGTCCACTTGACCAGTTGCAGAGAGCAAGAGTATAACTGGCATAAGTACTTCTGTTGTATTTTGTTAAGAATGTATTTGTACAGGTATTTGTGTTTTCTTTCTGTTTCCTTATCACATGTTGTAATACCAATTAAGAGAGTATCAATGGCTATAATATGTAGGTTTGAGCTACTAGAAGGATGTTTCCCAAGGGACATTGCCACCTATTCTAAATTTTGTGTTTGTAGTTGTATGAGGAATAGTTATATTACGTTAGGCCTGGTTAAATATATAATGCATTTGAGATTGTATGTGGGATAGTTAGTTATGTTTAAGTGTTATTGTGACCTGGTTGTTGTTTTCAATTGGAAATTAATAATGCTATAAGGAGATATGTTTGTGTGTCAGGTTGACGAGGAATGGATTGTGGTGCCTACTCTTGGCTGTCAAGTGAAATGAACTACAATCCAAATATGGGGGTACACTGTGATCTGGATCTTGAGGCTGGAAGACACAAGCTTTGGATCCAGATCTTCAGGTGGGAAGGCACCTTTAATCAGGGCCACACCCTGCTGGAAGCCTGTATAAGGACATGGAAGAAGGAAGCTCTTGCTCATTGCCAGCTTGCCCTACCTTGCCAGCACATCCATTCCTCACTAGCAATGGAGCCTATTTCTTCAGGATTCCAGGATACAGAAGACTGGCTGAGACACCCAGCAGACTGAGCAACTACTAGATTCTTGGACTTCTCATTCACAGCTAGCCATCAGTGGTCTGCAGCTTGTAAGTGAAATACCAAAAATTCCCTTATATTTATATGGAGAGAGGATTCATTCTATAAATCCTATGGCTCCAGAGAACCCTGACTAATACAATGTGTTGCATCCAAACCATGAGACAGCCCAAAGGCTAGTGTGTTGAATCAGGTGGCTGGTCCCCAGATGGTGGTGCTATTGAGAAACAGTTAGTTCTTGGTGATGCTAACCCCTCAACGCACCATCGAAGATCCATTTTCCAGAAAATGATACAATGTCATGCTTTTTAATAGCTAACTAAAACTCCATTCTTTATGCATTCATTTGTTGATGGGTATCTATGCTAATTGCATACTTTGCCTGTTGACTATGAAGTATCAGTAAGCATGCATATAGCAGCATCTCTGTAGACGGTAACCTAGATGAGCTAGACCCTACTGAAGTTCTGCTTTTAATTTTTTGAGAAACTTTCATACTTATTCCCATTTTGGCTGCACTGATTTACATCCTTAGCAACATTGTATAATGGTTCCTTCCCCTGCACACACAGTCAATAGCATATATTGTTTGATTTCTTCATGGTAGCCATTCTAACTGGTGAAATGGAATCTCAGTGGAGCATTTTGTTTTGGGAGGTTTGAGACAGCTTCTCACTCATAGCCCAGGATGCTCCAAATTCACCACAATCCTCCTGCCTCAGCCTCCAGATCCTGGTATTACAGACATAAACCACTGTGTTCGGTTTCAAGGTAGTTTTGATTTGCATTTCCAAAAGGTAAGATGCCCAGTTGGCTTGGACAGAGTTGGTGCCACAGGAGCCCATGAGGTGTGAGAATCAAACAACTACATACTAACATTTCCCTTAATTCTTAGCTACTTCGATTTGATAAATGGAGTTTATCTTTTCTTCCTTTTTAAGAAGTTGTAATGAAACCTAAGAAAGCATTAGACAGATGACTGAGGATATCTTGTTCAAACACAACGTCCTCCTAATATATATTAGCAGGCAGTAGCTAGATAAATGGGCAAATTAAATTCAACTCATTGCCAACTTGATACAGTGAAGCTGCAAGTAAGTAACTTGTCCGTTTTCTCGAAATACACGGTGGCATGTATGTTAAATAACTCCACACTGCACTCTGTAACAGAGATGGGAAGGTTGTGAGTTATAGGTTATCCGAGGCTACATAGTGAGTTCCAGACCTGTCTAGGCTAAAGAAGCAAGACCCAGTCTAACTCCTACACCTAAAATGTACAGAACAAAGATATGAAACTTAACTTTTAACTGAAGTTACCCTGTATACATTTTAACCCATGCAAATAATACTTTTTTCCTCTGTTCTTTTTTTATGACTTAAATTAAATTTTAAATTTAAATTAGAAACAATCTTGTTTTACATATGTCAATCCAAGTTCCCTCTTCCCTCCTCCCCCGCCCCCCACCAACCCCCAACCCATCCCTTTCTGCTCCCCAGGGAGGGTGAGGCCTTCCATGGGGGATCTTCAAAGCCTGTCACATCATTTGGAGCAGGGCTTAGGCCCTTTCTGTGTGTTTAGGCTGAGAGAGTATCCCTCTAAGTGGAATGGGCTCTCAAAGTCCATATGTACACTACGGATAAATACTGATCCACTACTAGAGGCCCCATAGACAGCCTACTCCTCCTAACTGACACCCATATTCAGGGGGTCTGGGTCAGTCCTATGCTGGTTTCCCAGCTATTAGTCTGGGGTCCATGAGCTCCCCATTGTTCAGGTCAGCTGTCTCTGTGGGTTTCTCCAGCCTGGTCTTGACCCCTTTTGCTCATCACTCCTGCAACTGGATTCCAGGAGTTTGGCTCAGTGTTTAGCTGTGGGTGTCTGCTTCTGCTTCCATCAGCTACTGGATGAAGGCTCTAGGATGGCATATACGGGAGTCATCAATCTCATTATAGGGGAAGGGCATTTAAGGTAGCCTCTCCACTACTGCTTAGATTCTTAGCTGTGGTACAAATAATACTTTTTAAGCAATGAAAGCATGCTACATTCGGAGAGTGGCTGGTTCTGGGGACCGATGTAGGGAGCAAAGCTGGACAATGAAAGGCAGACATTTAACCTAATCTCCAGTGACCTCAGGTTCCCTTAGACAAACATTTGCACTTGTCTTTCTGTGTAGTGATATAATAGTTTTTATGATGTTTTTTCTGTCTGTGTTCCTACTATCATAAATTCCTTTGCATTACAAATGCATACTACACCGACAGAGAGTATCACAGGGATCCTTAAAACGATGAGACCATAGGAAGATAAGAAGCATTTTATTAGGAATGCCTTTCTCCTGGAGTGAAAGGATGAATGAATATATAAGAAACTGGGCAACTTTAACTACTGTCCTTGTCTTCAAGATCTGAGGAAACCAAACCTGGTTGCACTGATGAGCACAAGAGGCTGGAGATGGTCAGAAAGCAGGTGGGAGCCAGAGGTATGCACATGCACTGTATGGGCAAAGGACTCCCTTCATCCTTTTGTTAAGAGTAGTTTCCCATCAGCCTGGTCCCACTGCTCTATCAGCCCCCCCAAAGCACAGAGACACTGTATTAGATATAAAGCTGTTGGCCTGTTACTAGCATTTCTTATTAGCTAGCTCTGTCTTAAATATTAATCCATTTCTATCAATTAAGTATTTCCACCGGGAATGATGGACCTGCATCTCCTTTGCCTGCTACATCTCAGAGAAGACAGCAATTTCCTGTTTGTTCCTGCTTATATTCTGATCCTACCTGTTTGTACAGACCTCCTGACTTCTATGGTTAGCTAGTGGCAGTATCTGCCATGCTACATCACTTGCCTGGCCAAACAGTGTTTTATTCATCAACCAATAAGACAAACATATATACAGAAGCACATCCCCCATCAAGCATGCAGGTGCACAGTCTGGGCAAAGGACCCCTTCCTCCCATCCTTCATCCTTTTGTGTACATAAGGTAGGTGTGTGTGTGTGTGTGTGTGTGTGTGTGTGAATCTTTATTTTATGTGTGTATACTGCATATATGCACTCACATGTGGGTGCCCATAAAGATGGCTGCACTCCATCTTGGCACAAGGGCAGAAAGTTCAAAGCTGTCAGCAAGTCACAAGACCTAAAGGTCAAAGGTGTGGCTATAGCCAGGATGTCTTAGTCTAAATAGCAACAGACCTGAATCTGAGGTGTGGCTACTCCTGACTCTCAAGGCTAAGGAAGAAGAAGTTGAATCTGAGGTATGGCTACTCCTGACCTCAAGGCTAGGGAACAAGAAGTTGGAGCTAAGGTGTGGTTACTGAACCCTTAGAATAAGTGAAGAAGAAAAGTCTGTTAGTTCCATATACATGATATTGTATTCCCCTTTTTGGTTATGGTATATGAGTGGTGAAAAATAAACTCATGGCATCTCAGTATTGACAGATCTGCCCTCCTGACCTCTATTCTGTCTCTGTCTTTATTGTCTATAGCTGGCCTTTCCCTTATCCACACTCCCCCCACTCAGGTGGGGACCTGGGGCTGCTTGGCTGGCTCCGATTGCTGCCCCACCAAGACCGCTCCCGACACTCACACTAGTGCAAGTAGGAGCCCTCAGCCTGCAAAAGAGTCACCAGGTCCCCTGGAACTGCAGGAACAAACAGTCATGAGTCACAGTGTAGGCACTGGGAACTGAACCCAGGTCCTCTGCCAAGAGCAGGCAGCTGTCCTGACTGCTGAACCACGTCTATGGACTAAGTCTAGTTCAAACCCAAATTCATAAGAGAGGAGCTAGATACTGTAGCATTTGTTAGAAATAATTTAAGGTAGGAAATGAGGATTTTTAAAGGAAAACAGATATTTAATTCAAGTCTTAAACCAGTCCTACTTATGAGAAAACTCCGTTTTCATTTTTCTTCCTTTTATGATTGGAAAGCATTTTATCTCAAGCACCATGAAACACTCTTAGTATTTCTGATGTGTTAAACTCTGTATCACTTCACAACATGTCTCATATACAAAACTGCCACATCTAATTTTAGTGCACTTTGGATCTTCTCATGTAAAATGTCACACATTAATTTTATTTATAAATATGAGTTAATGTTTAAATATCACCATAATCTAGAAGGGTAAGTAGGAGCAAAAAGAATCAAAAGTAAATCTATTGACACCTTTGCGTATACATTGTGGCTTCCAGTTTAGTTATGAAATTCCTGAGTGTGTGAATGAGTCTCTGTTTCTGTATCTGTTTCTCGTGCCTTTTCTTGGGTTCTTTTCCCTCTGTTTGTTTGTTTTGTCCTATTCTGATGTGTTAGTTTTTGCTCCATCTTATTATAATTTATTTTATCTTATTGTTCTCTCTTTGAAGCCTGTTTTTTTTTTTTCTAATGAGAGAGAGATAGGGGGTTGATCCAGACAGAAGGGAAGGTGGGAAGAAACTGGGAAGAGTAGAGAGGGGGAAAGTATAATAAGGATATATTATACAAGAAAAAAAAACATTTTCAATAAAATGAAAAAAATAAAGGCAGCTTTGGGGTGTGTTTAGATTTAGAGATGAGGAAGGAAGGATGACATGGAGAGAGACTCGAAGCAAAAAATGTTCCAGCCCTCGGTGAACAGTAACTTGCTTTCAACAGCCTTGCTTGAGATGTTTTTGGGGGAACACATTTTATCTGTGTAGAGAATTTAGGTGGGATTTTTGTTATTGCTTGTTTGTTGAGACAAGGTCTTACTATGTAGCCCTGGTTTTCTAGGAACTTGATATATAGACCACACTGGCTTCAAAATCACAGAATTCCATCTCCCTCTGGATTAAAGGTGTGGGCAACCAATCAAGCCTGCATGGTCAGATGGGCTGGCAGGTCTTGACTCGGAGCCAGCAGGAAGCGCAAAGTAGTTCTATGAGTGAGTAGTTTCTTTCCCTTCCCATCTCCCCTTAATTTTCCATCACTTATCTTACCTCAGGAGGATGAATCAACATGAAAATGTAAGATATGCGCGATCTGAAAGACTGGTGGGGGTTTTATATGTGTATGTCTCTGTGTGCATGCGTGTGCCCTGGCATTAGTGTGACTAGGGGTTTTAGGTGTGTATGTCTCTGTGTGCATGTGTGTGCCATAGCATTAGTGTGGCTGGGGGTTTTATGTGTTTATGTCTCTGTGTGCATGTGTGTGCCATGGCATTAGTGTGGCTGGGGGGTTTATGTATGTATGTCTCTGTGTGCATGAGTGTGCCATGGCATTAGTGTGGCTGGGGGTCAGAGGACAAGTGGAAGCTGCTCAGCCTTTCATCATGTGTGTCACTGGAACCAAACTCAGGTCCTCAGTCTTGGCAGCAAGTGCTGCCTCTCATCCACCCTGTTTTGTTTTTTGAGATATTTTTAGGATAGCTCAGGCCTTCTTTGGACTCTGTGAGAAGCAGGAGATGGCTTTGAACTTCTGATCCTCCTGCCTCTTCCTCCCAAGATCTTAGATGTCGGAGCCCCTGCTCCAGCAGGACTAGAGTGGAGGATGGAGGTGTGGAGTTGGTGAGAATGAAGACACCGACCAGCAGTTGTCATTCAAGCAAGTGGCCCTAAATAGCTCAAGCTGACTTTATTTATACACGTTCTAAAGCATCCAGGCATGAGTAGCTTCAATTCATTTGTCTTTATTCCCTCCTTATCCAAGAATCATTAACATTTACTCATTGTAGTTTCTGTTCCTCTTCCTCGCTCGCTTATTGTTATTAATTAACCTTTACCCCATATCTAAGCATGAATTAGCCTTTGCCTCATATCTGTACATGATTTTTAGATTTCAAGCCAAACGTTTCTATCTAGGCAGGCACATCCTATTCATATTGTTCCCAGGCTGGCAGCAGACAAGCCGTTACAAAAATGAAAGACATCCAAGCCCTACAGTCTTGAATAGTATGTCGCTTTTATATCTTTACAGTTAGCAGAGGGCATGAACCAACCTAGAATAATATTTTCTAGGTATAAATCTAACAATGTCTAAAAGGTCTACACACCACTTTTATGTGAACATCAGTTCTTTTTTTATATATATTTCCAGAATGGTAATGATTAATACCTAGCTCTTGCCTACTGGGAACAAGTTTCTATTCTTCCTAGCCATTTCTACTTTTACTTTCCCCCAAGAGCCTAGACTCACCCTCGCTCAGGGTGTATAAAACTGAATAGTCCTCGGGTTAGTTTGTGCCTGGGAGCGAATTATGAAAAGCCTAAGAGTTTGAGAGTCGGCATTCTGGGGACACAGGAGTGTTCCTGTTGCACTCACTGGCAGGCAGTCAGCGAATGGGGAATCTATTTGCATGATGCTAGGGCTGATGGCTGTCTCCAGCAGGGGATGAGGCTCTAAACCCTGGTCTGTGGCATTCACCCACTCAGCAATGATCAGCTTCGTCTGCTGGCCCTCCTCCCCACCACAGTGTCGCTCTACTTAGGGCACCCATTGGCAGATGTGATCTCTGTCCTCTGACTTCCAGTTAATTTATTCCCAGAAAGGTGCCTGTGTGTTTTCTCTACCAAATGGAGAGGGATCACTGTGTGTCTTACATTATTCACAGAAGCTAGATGCGGCTTCCTTTCAGGCTGTGACTCATTTGAAAACATAGAGAGGACCTTGACCTTAATGCATTTGCTGTGATTTTAAAAGCACAAGTGCCTTGTGCTTGCTTTGAAGATGAATTTAACTCCAGACTTGGTCAAGTGCGACTTTCTGTTCCAGAGGGAAACACCGTGGGAAGGCAGAGGGTAAGACGCTGACAATGGCCCTGTGGACATAAGTTACTTAAACCACAAATGGCTCAAATCTCCTCTCTGCCACTCCCGCCTCCATGGAGCTGAGATGACTCCTTTCCTCACTAAATCTCAGTTTCCTCATGCACAAACCAAGTGCTTCAACGTCCATCCACCCTTGTTTCCTTCAGCCTTGTCTACATTTCTATAACTTGTTTACTAATTTTCTTTTAAAAATATTTTTGAAAGGTCACATATTTTATTGTTTTATTTTTAATTATGTGGGTGACTGTGTCTGTGTATCTTTCTGTGTGTACGTGCACATGAATGTAGTTGCCCGAGGATGCCAGAGGTATCAGATCTCTCAGGGACTGGGACTTATGAGCAATTGTCCTGCTGGGGGTGCTGGGAACCAAACCCAGGTCTTTTGCAAGAGCAGTGTGAGCTCTTAACCACTGAGCCAGCTCCAAGCACTGTGCTTCTTCATTTCAGTACTGAGGACTGAACCCAGGGCCTGTGTATGCTGGGCAAGCTTTCAATCGCTGAGTTATATCCACAGCCTAATATTTTAATTAATGAATAGAAAATGTATTCAGACTGTGTTAAGAATGCTTTTAGAACAAAATAAAGACGATGTGGCTTAATTGGTGTCTCTGTACTTAAAGGTGCATGGCCTTATTGCATTCCTGCAGCCTTCGTATCATGGCAACCCTATCACACTCAGGTCACCTTAGTGTTATAGCCCTATAGTCATAGAACACCTAACGAAAATGTATGCTGCTCCCTATTCTCTGAACAAGAATCCCATAACAAGAACTTATATTCCAATAAAAATTAGTTGGATAGATAGATAGAGATAGATAGATATTTAGGTATAGGTCTAATGAAACTGAAGATCTATATGGGAAAAGCTGCAAATCTCTACTGAAAGAAATCATAGAAAAGACCATGTTTGTGGATAAGACTCAATGTTGATCTGGGAGATTCAGTGCAATCTCCATCTCTTTCTCTCTCCCTCTCTCTCTTACATTGGAAGGAAGTTTACTGGGAAGGGAATGAAGAAGAGAGAGAGAAGAGGAGAAAAGAAATAGAGAAAGAGAGAGAGAAGAGAGGGGGAGAAAGAGAACAGACAGAGATCGCCTGCCTACTCAAAGAGATGGCAGAAAGAGAGCCAAAGTCAACTTTTTCAAAAATATTTACAAAATGACTTGACAATTTATATTGAAAACCAAAATAAGACCCAGAGTAGCTGACACAATATTAATAGGAACAAAATCAGAGTATGGACTCAGCTTCAAGCCTTTTTATGAGACTATGGTAACCAAAACAGTATGGAATAGACACAAGAATAATTGAAGAGACAGATAGAACACCTATAAATAAATCCTCATACATATAGCCACCTGCAGTAAAACCACCTGCAGTAAAAAAAAAGGGGGAGGACAGATGATCCTTTAAATGGCAGATTTGCAGACAGAACTGTACATGGATGTCTCATGTTTTGTAATACACTGTTAATTAATTTTAAAATGGATCACAGACTTAAAACACAAAGCTATAAAATTTGTAAAAGATGACATGAGAAAATCTAAATGACCTTAGATTTGATAATAAGTTTTAAGATATGATTCATAAAAGGGGAAATGGTAAACAGAAGTCAGTAAAGATTTCTGGGGCCTGGGAGCTGGCTCCTTTTGTAAAGCCTCATATGTGTGTGTGTGGCCTTGATTTTGAATCCCCAGGACACACATGTAAAAAGCCAGGTGCAATGGTATGTGCTTGTAATCTCAGAGATGACTGTAAATGAAGTTCTAATTGGTCTAAATAAGAAAAACCCAGAGTCAGATATAGAGGAAAATGCAGAAAGATCAAAGAGGAGAAACAAGCCAATCCCACCTCTACCTCATTGGCTTCCCAGCAGAAAAGAGAGTTCCTGTTTCTTCCCACTTATAACCTCTCTCCACCCAGCCATCTCACTTCCTGTCTGTCTGTACAGACCCCCAGACCTCTATGGTTAACTAATGACTAGATCCATTCTCTGATCTTCAGACAAGCTTCATCTGTACAAGCAAGACATCACCACAGATGACAAGAAGTGGATACTTGGAAACTGGGGACCAGTTACTCTGACCTACATGCTAAAGTCCTGGGCCAGTCAGTGACAGACCCTGTAGCAAACAGAAGGTGGAAGACACCTGAGGACTGGCATCCAAGATTGCCCTCTAACCTTCACATGTGCACCGTACACAGCACACATGGATCCTTTAAATAAACACTTTTTATCTGACAAAGATATTGTTAAAAGAATGAAAAGATAAGCCACAGATTGGGGTGAAATTGCAAAGCACCACCTAATAAAGTACTTGGATCCAAAATATGTAAGGAGTCTATAAATGCCTCAGTATTAAGACAAACAGTGTGATTAAATGAGCAAACAATCTGACTAGACACCTCACCAGAGATGACACAGAGCTGAAAACAAACAGAAGAACAAAAATGTGCAGTATGAGAAATGCACAGAGCACCTATGAGACACCAGAAGAGCTCTGGTAAAACAGACCAGATCTCAAACACCAGTGACAGCAAACCCTGACAAAGATACCAGCTGCCTCGCTCAGTGCCAGTGTGAATGTGAAACAATGTGGCACTTGAGGAGACAATGTGAAAGTTTCTAAGAGTTAAATATAATCTGAGCCAGCCAGTCCTCAGTAATTAAACAAATGAGTTTAAGGGCTCCAAAGCTTAGACACAGGGACTTCCTTGATTATCGTCAACACCTAGAAGCAACTGTGATGTCTGTTAAAAATGGGATAAACCTGGCGTAGCCATACAATAGGATATTACTTAGACATGGAAGAAAATGAGCTAATGATCCCCAAAAGGAGATGAGCCAAGCCCTGTGGTGTTCATACCTCAGAGGCAGATGGATCTATGTGGGCTTGAGACCGACTTGATGACTTGATCTGGACAGCAAATTCCAGGATAGCCAGGGCTACATAGAGAAATTCCATCTCAAAACAAACAAACCAAAGCAACAACAAAAGAAACGAACTGTCCAGTCAAGGGGGGGGGGGACCAGATCAATCTTACATGTGTATTATTGAGGCAAGCCAATCTGAAAAGATTATGGACCTCTGGGTTCAACTGTATGACATTTTGGGGAAAGTAACACTATAGAGAGTGTAAAAAGGTCAGTGTTTTACAAGGACTTGAGTCAGGCCAGTGAAGGGAAGAAGGGTGAACGGTGAACACTGTAGGACAAGAGATTGTTGTAGCAGTGAGACTCCTGTGATGCTGTCGTAAGACTGTGGCATTGTGACTGAGCAAAAACCAGGAAACACAACTGTGAGGCTGATGCTCACCGCAGGCTTCGGTTAATGATAACACACAGGTGCTGTGTGGTTTCCGGGAGGCTGCACCCCGATAAGCTTATCGTACATAGAAAGTAATATTCAGTCACAAGCACCGTCAACCTGAACTACTCTCTAAGTTGATGACTGCTGTCTGGCAGTGAGCAATGTTGGACTGCTCACCTTCTGTAAAGGCCACTGCTTAAAATGTGCATTCCCAGTCGGGTGGTAGCGGTGCACCTCTGTAATCCCAGCACTCGGAAGGCAGAGGCAGGTGGCTCTCTGTGAGTTCAAGGCCAGCCTGGTCTACAACACTACGGAGAAACCTTGTCTCAAAAAAAAAAAAAAAAAAAAAAAAAAAAAAAAAAAAGTGCATTCCCGCTTTTCATCCATTTTCTAAGCAGCTTTTTATAGTGCACTTATAAGTCACAAAATTGATTTTCCAGGTCCACAATTGACAAGTGTTTTCTTCAGGTCTGTGACTTCTTTTTCATCCTTTAGCAAGGTCTTTTGGGGAGCAAAAGTGGTAACTTCCAAGGAGCTCCCATTTACACACATTTCCTTTTAGGGTTACACTTTGGGGCCTAGGTCTAAGAACTCTTTATGTAACCCCAAATTCAAATGCTTTCTCGCATTTCCCATAAAATCCTTGAAATTCTACCATTCTCACATTTGTGGCCTATTGTGATTATACAAAGTGTGAAATTAGATATCTCTACCCTCTGTCTATCTACCCCTCTCTTCCTTTTCTTCCTCCCTCTTTTCCTCCCTCCCTTCCCCCCTCTCCTTCTCTTCCTCATTCCCTCCTTCTATTTATTTCTGTTTTAAGACAGTCTTATGGAGCCTAGGCTGACCTCAAACTCAATGTGCATGCATGCTTGTTGAAATGTATGGCCGTGTGGCCACGTGGGCACTGGTGTCTGTGGAGGTCATAAGAAGGCAATGGATTCCTTGGAACAGGAATTATAGACAGTTGTGAGCCACCACTTCAGTAATCAAACCCTGGGTCCTCTGCAAGGAACAAGTGCTCATAACCAATGAGCTGTCTCTCCAGCTACCTTTCCTTCTTCCTTCCCACATCCTGGGGAAACCGGTTTTCTAATTTAGCTCCATTTCAGGTTATGATGCCATGTCTAGTTACGAACTATCCTCTTCTCCAGGAGCATCTTTGTTACATGTCACCCTTGTCCCCTGTCCTCCATGTATACACAGAGAGAACTCCTACCACCCCCTCCCTCCAGACTGCAGCTCTCAGCAGGTTTGCAAGGCTCTGACCCCATGCTTAATGGCAGCTCCAGTGACCAGACATATACCTGCACAGCCCATGGGCCCAGATTCTATCCCTGCTTCATTGATGAGTGACCAGCCTCCATCCCTCAGCCTCTGGGTTTCCTGCTGTGAGACAGGCTTGGCTCCTTGCTCACAGTCCACCCCTCAGAGCTGGGTTTAGAGCTCTCCTAGTTCTCCGTGTGCCCACCCCACCCCACCCCACCCCACCGGGCACCCCTGCTTACTTGTTCACATCCAGAAGCACATCTCATCTTCCCACCATCCTGCACATCTGAAACATCATTCTGCTACTATCTCCAACAACTGTTGTTGTTGTTGTCGTTTTCCTACTTGACCTGATGGTTCTTCTAGTGTGTTCCTCCTGTTTCTAGAGGCCCCAGCTGCTAAGTGTTGTCTGTAAAGGTGGTGCTTGAGGGCAACTGGGGGACCAGTCCCTGCTGTGTTGCCCTCCCCTAGCCCACAGTGACCACTGTTGTAGAATGTGGTACTCTGAGCAAATCTGGCTCCTTGACTGTGAGTGCTCCCTCACGGAAGGAGGGCGTGGGAAGAGTCAGTAGACCCTCACCAGATGTTCTAGCCACTCCTCCCAGCCATGCGTATGCAATCTGCCTAAGTACACAGGAACTCAGGATCTCAGGGAGGGCTAAGGCGGTACCAGAGTATGGAGTGGAGACACTTGTATTGCTGCCATGAGGTCCAGCCTCCAGCAGCTCAGGGTTTGAAGGGAGCCCTACTAAGTTGGTGAACCTCTGACTTTTCTCTTAGGGGGGAAAACTTAACTCTCGGGAGTGAGCAAGGGGTGCTAAACTTAATTCTCTAGGACCAGTGAATAAAGGGACACACACACACAGACACACCTCGAACATGTTAGGATCTCACCTAGGGCAAGCCTTCAGCAGATCAGAGAAACTGAAGAGGAGACGCAGAGTAGGTGAACTACTGAACAGACAGACACAGGACAACTTTTCTAAGTGCCAGAGCTTAGTTCATTTTATTATTGTTACTGTTGCTTGTATACTATTCTTCTGATGTTTCCCTTCTGTCTGTCTTGAAGTCTTTCTTCTAACTTTCCTTCTACATCTTTCCTGGTGTTGCCCCTTTCTCATTCTTGATGGTTTCCTCCTAACTAACTTTATTTTTCCCTTACAGTCTTTCAAGCAATAAAAAGATTACAATTCTATTTTTCAAGTGAATGACTACAATGGATACAAATAGAAACAGCAAGTTTTCCATTTCCCTTACATGATTAAATGTTTTACATATTACAGGTGAAAAACAAGTTATCCCAAGAACCCACATACATCAATAATACCCAAGCAACTTGTTATAGATTAACAGAATTTAAGCAAGCCAGGTATTTTTCCCAGCCTGTCCTTTTACTGGCAGGCTGTACTTTGCAGTTACAAAGAAAGGACCAATAATTTTATTGTTTATCTCAAAAGGGTAGTCTTATGAGAAATCTTAGAAGAATCACAAATCTAAACTTTTACATATGAAAAAGAATCGGTCATCTCTACTTTAAATCCTCAAGGTGCATACCCATTTGTCAACAGTTTTTTTTTTTTTTTTTTTTTTTTGTCTTTGGGTTTCTTTAATGTCAGGATGCTAAGGGCAGAAATGAGTACAAGGAATTAATCATCACCTTCGATCACCCACCCATCCTAGAAAGGAAGGCTCGTCAGCTAATGATAACTGGGCTGCTTTGTTCCTGCTCCCTGACCTTAAGGAGCACCTGATGCAACTATGTGCCTTTCTCGACTTCACATTGCTTCCTTAGGTTTTTCACCTCAAAGCTATTAACAAAAACAAAAACAACAACAACAACAACAACAAAAAAACATCTTTGGTCATCAGTTATTTTTTAAAGCTCTGTTTTAGCTATGATTCACACACAAACCTGTGAATGCATTTCTCAACATTAAGGTTAAAAAGAATTTGATCTAGCAGGGCTTCTGAAACCCAGTCGGTTTTCTTAATCTTTAACCTAAGCCACAGTCTATACGGTTCCTCAAGAGAGACTAGCTGTTCTCTTGACAAGACAAGGAAGACAAGACATTCCTTGTTCTTATTTTCTATCCTCTGCAGCCCTTGTTTTATCATGGGTGGGGGCAATATTTTAATCCTATCTTTACTCATATTAAATTTCCCACTAAACTAACCTCTATCACAATCCTTTACTATATTTATTGAAGACCCTCAGTCATCAAAATCCTATTTAAACTAACACTATCAACGTATAAAATCATTGTTTCTGTTAAACAGCTTAGGAGAAAATCATCTTCATAATGATCCACAGATAAAAATGCCCAGTAGGATGGGATATTTGCATGGGATAACCACACTACACTAAGGTCAGTGGGGATCGCCCCACACCCCTTCACACCATGCCAGGTACCAGAGAAAAATGGCAGGGGCCAACAGTAGCAGGAGATATTCTGGGGCCGAGGCTCTAGGGGCCTTGTCTGTCTGAGATTCACCCATCAGAGCTTTGCTTCCTGGTGGGCCGATCCCGAGGTCAGTTGCCACCGGCTGCCCCTCTAACATGGCCGCCAGCAGATTTATTCGGAGGGACCCATCTAAACACTATGAGGAAACCACCATCAGTTCCTATCATCCCAAAATGACAATGTGGGTTCACCTCAGGCTGGACTCAGACCCGGCAATCACTCAGTATTCCTCAGGGGTTGTTTGCTAGGGAAAGGCATTATTTCTTATCCACTGCTACAGCTCCCCAACCTCCAGAAAGGGCACCTAGTTCTCTGTTGACTCAAACAGGCCTCCCACAGTTCCCAGGCTATCTCAGCTAGCCTGCCCTCCTCCCGTCGCAGCATAGCCCCTTACAACTGTTATAACTTATAACGGGACTCTTCTATCATTTTTGCCGTCTTCTCTGCTCCCATGGCCCTGGTAATTGTCAGTCTGCTTCTCTCCTCACCTTGTCCCCTCTGTGTCCCCGAGAGGTAGCTGTGACAGACAGACTCCTCCAGATGCCTCTCTGACTGTTCTCTTTCTCTTATTCACAATGAAAACCTCCCCCCACCCCTTGATCATGGAATGGTCATGTTGGCAGTTTCTTTAGTGGTGCAGCTCCTCACAAACAGAAACCACCATCCATGCTAGAGGATGACTTCCTAGTACAGCTCCCTGGGGTTGCCTATGTTCTTTCCAATAACCCCTTACCCATGCTCTACGAATGAGCCTAATAAACTCGTTAGTTCCCCAGATGGTGGGGAAACCAAGGTGGAATCCTACTTTGGTTTCTTGTTGAGACTTTATGAGGAGGGATAGACAATGTTCATGTCTCCCCAAGGGAAGGGTTCTCACGCCAGCTTCCATGTTCTCCCTTTCTGATTTTTAGCCTGGCTGTCTTTGCCCTCATAGGCCGCTCACACCACTGTGATGGCTATGCAGACATGAGACCTGAGTTCATTCTTAGGCCAGCTTATAAGGAGAACCTGGAGGCTCCCTTGGAGACTGAAGGGAAGTAGCTCTTTAAACAATGGATCCCTCAGCTTCAAGTTTCTCTCCTGGGTCCTCCCTGTCTAAGCAAGTGTCTGTGTGCTACATCAGCCCTGTGGGACTTAGAAGCCTACCCAGACACACTGAGGGGCCTTCCATCAACACACAGGAAATCAGCAGACTCACTTGTTAGAGTACAATCTTAAATGTGCTCAAACAATAAAAATTCTCAAGCCTTTCCATAGTCTCTTCTGGGCACTTTTGCTTGCGTGTGTGTGGGGGGGGGGGGGGAGGGATGCACTTGTGAGAGTGCTTGTGTTGAGAATGTACATGTTTCTGGGTACATACAGCTACGCATGTGGAGGCCCGGCATTGACGGCTGATGTGTCTTTCTCAATTGCTCTCCACCTTACTTTTTTACCTTTTGTTTTCCCTTGTTCTGTTTTGAAAGTCCTCTCACTAGAGCCCATTGATCAGCGGGCTGGTCAATGAATCCAGGGCTCTGCTTGTCTCCAATCCCTTTCAGCCTAGCACTATAATCAGACATGTGACACTGAAGTCAGTTTTTATGTGAGTGCTAGGGACCCAGACCCAGGTCTTTACGTGCGTGTGTGATAGACACCTCCCGCAACTGAACCACTCCCCACTCTCTTTGTCCTCCCTCTTCCTCTCCCTCTCTCTGCCTTTCCTTCTTCCTCCCCTCTCTTTTCACATTACCCACACCTTTAATGCACCCTCCCAACCCATGACTGCCAGTTCCCGGGAAGACCTCACTCGCTCCAAGCTAGCCTTTTCTTAAGCAAAAATGCAAGCCACAATGAATCTGAGCACACACCCTCACCCCGCCTCTCTCCTCTTCCTCAGGACATTCATGGGAAGAGAAACTGCACCATTATTTTGTCTTGATCATCTATGGGCCTTAATTCCCTTGGGCTGGCGCCATCTCTGCCTGTTCCCTAAGAAAAGGGTGCCCCCTCTCACTGTGAGATGTGCTTTGGCCTTAACCTCTCCATCCCATAATCTAACCTTCCCAATTGGAGGAGCAGTTCTGTGCTTCCTCTACGAGGTCTTGGTCTTGGTTCCTACTCCCCAAGGACACAGAGGAAGAAGCTTCTGGCAAGGGTTTCCCCACTACCTATCAAAAAAGGAAGAAAGAAGGAAGGAAGGAAGGAAGGAAGGAGGGAGGGAGGGAGGGAGGGAGGGAAGGAAGGAAGGAGGGAGGGAAGGAAGGGACGTGGTGGGGAAACCCTTGCCAGAAGCTTCTTCCTCTGTATCCTGCACTGGCCAGGTGAAAGGGGAGCATGCTAGTGCATTCTTTGCCAGATGCCAGACATCCCCTGGAGCTCAAGCCTTTTGCAACACCATGGCATCAGCAGTGGCTTGGTATAATAAATGGAAAGCTGGTGTTGAAAACCGCTCTGTAACTCCACAAGGCTAAGCTGAAGAACTGGGTGGTCATCGGGTGAGGTTAGGATGGGTGCTTCCCCCCCCCCACCCAGTGACCCCTGTTGATGAAGCCCCATATGGCAGCAGAGGCATTAGGTAATTGCTTAACTCCCTCCTCCACTCTTTTTGGTCTGATAATGTGTCATTAGCTTAAAAGTCTCTCCCTGATGAGAACAGTACATCATCGGGGATTAAAGTTCTCAGGAGGGGCTCCTGGGATTGGAAACCTGTTCCAGGAAGATGAATGAGCTCTATCCGATTGCCCAGCATGGCTGCCCATCACAGAAATGTCAGAGTCTTCTTCAGTGTCTACCCTCGTGTCTGGTAACATGAAATCCCTGTCTATAGGACATAGCTGCTTCTGTTTCATCTGTCTCCTCCTGAGGGACAGGAGAAGGTGAAAGAAAATAGTAACGCTACTACGAGAGGAGGGGCCATGGAGAAGACCCCGCGCTTGCTGCACAAGTGTGAGGACCTCAGTTCAAATCCTGTAAAAGGCCAAGTGTGGCCCATGCCTGTGCCTACTGGCACCAGTGGGAGGGGGAGATTTCTAGAACTCACTGGCCAGGTGTCTTAGCTGAATCAGTGAGGTTCAGGTCAAGAGAGAGATGCTGTCTCAAGAAATAAGATGGAGAGAGACTGAGGAAGATAGCCAATTTCAGCCTCTGGCCTCTACCCCCCCCCCAGCCACCCACCCACACACACACACACACACACACACACACACACACACACACACACACGAGCCATGAGCATTAGCTCCTAAATGTGCAAAACATACAGGGAGAAACCTTGGCTCTGAGTCAGACCAGAGAGAATAACACATAGGAAGAACCTAGAGTCAAGCAGGACTCCAAGCTTCTCTCCCTTGCAGCCAATGTGAGTTCAGCATTAGCAAGGATTCAGAAAGCAACCGAAAATGCATGCTTCCTGCTCAGACTGTGGAATGGAGATGCTCACCACGGTGCAATCATCCACTGGACTAATGAGTCACGGCAGATGGTCATCACACCCTCGTTAATCACTGCAAATGAATATAAGTGTTTTGTCCTTTAGAACGCTGGATTCTGTCTTGTAACCACCATATGGTCCCCTGTCATCTGCATCATTGTCTGTCACTTGAGCAGTGACTTATTTATTATACTTCAAAAAAATATTTGCAGAGACAATGATAAATCAGTGATAGTAAAAAAAAAAAAAAAAAAATACCCTTGAGAGTCCTTTCTAGGAACATGAAGACCTGGGGTATCACTTACAGCCCCCAACCCTAATCACTCACGGAGCCGAGGCTTCCGTGGTGGGAGGCCAAAAGCAAACCTACTGTTGTGTTTTTTATTTACTCATTTCAGACAAGATCTGAACTCAAACTCTCAATCCTTCTGCCTCAGTCTCTCCAGTGCTAGAATTACAGGTGTACTCCAACACACCAAGCCCTACTTTTATTTACACATCATACAGTACACATATCATACACTCACAAACCATGCAACATTGAACATCATATGCCATGCACACACACACACATGACATAACACAAACACATCACACACCATGCCCACATGCACTCACACTCATGCCTCATACAATGCCATGCACACATCACACAATTCCCAACACACTCACATACACAACATACACTTACGCTGATACACATATAAGAATAAGTAAATTCAATAATGGAAGGCCTCTGATGGCAAATGGGGTTGTAGAGCCAGGACAGGAGGATGGCAAACTGACACACCAGACACTAACATGATCAGATCCTTCATGCAACACAGGAAATTTCTCATACAGAGACCATGCTGTCTGAACTGCATACACACATCAAGTCTCACTGAGTTACACAGGAGCGTTTGATAAGAGCACACGAGAGGCATGTCCGACATGTGGTCTGTAGGATTCACCTACCCAAGGCTAGCCATAGAGGCACCCAACAGAGTTGCAGATGGCAATGTCCTGTTACAGTGTCAAAAAGCTTAGACGTCGCTGCCTTAGAGGAAATAATGATAGTCCTGGAAGTCTTCTGAGAATCTCGGAATGGCGATGGCCACCACCACTGCCTGCAGAAGTGGAGTTGAGCAGGATAGAAAATGTTCCTTTCTGGTTGCCATGGCAGCACAGTGAACAGAGAACAAGCCAAGTTGGTTCAGGGCTTAGCACTATTTAGCTGCTATATTACCTTCAGTGTCTACAGAGAATCTCAGGGATTGGCTGTCAGCTGTTTTGTCATCAGTGAGAATTGTATTTCTTTATCTTGTATATACATGTGTCCCCAGCATGCTCTTCAAAGGTCTGTGTACTCATTCCTTGGTATCTGTGTTAGCTTTCTATTACTGTGATGAAATACCTGAGTTTCTTAAGCATACAAAGGTAAGGGAAAGCTGGAGGAGGAGGAGGAAGAGGAGGAGAATAAGAAGAAAAGGAAGAAGAAAGAAAAGACAAGACTAGGCATGGTGGCACAGTGTTATGCTGTTGAAATCCCTGTGATGAGATGGCTAGCCAGTTTACCTTACTTTTGAGCTCCAGGCCAGTGAGACTTTGTCTCCTAAAAGAGAAGGGGAGGGTGCATGAATAAGACCACACAAGGTTGTCTTCTGGCCTTCATGTGCACCCACCACACACATGAGCACATGTACACACACACACACACACAGAGAGAGAGAGAGAGAGAGAGAGAGAGAGAGAGAGAGAGAAAGGCTTCTTTTGCCTCACACATTCAGTGGTTTCCATCTACAGTCGCCTGACCTTGTTACGTTGAGCCTATGACAACATTGTGCATTGTGGAGGGACATGTTGGAAGGAGGCCTCCTCATCCGATGGCCGCTGAAAAGAGGACAGGGAGGCGATAAAGAGATGGGAGTCCCAATGCTCCCTCAAGTTCACGTCTCTAATGGCCTGAATTTCTCCCACTAGTTCCTACCTGATAAGGGTGCTTATCATCTCCCGACGGTGCCAAGCTGTGGACCAGGCCTTCACCGTACAGGCCTTTGAGGGACATTTCAGATCCAAAGGACCGCCATGTCTACAGACGGTTGGTTCTAGGATCCTAGTGAGGTACCAAAGTCCTCAGATACTCAAGTCCCTAATGTAAAATTATGTAGCATTCGCTTGCAATTCATACACACCTACCATTATAGTGTGTGCATGAGCATGCATGTGTGTGTGCAGATATGTGCCTTAGTCAGGGTTCCTATTGCTGTGATAAACAACATGGCCAAAAACTGCTTGGGGAGGGAAGAGTGTGTTTGGCTTACACTTCTGGATCAAAGAAGCCAGGGTGTGAACTCAAGGTGATGCAGAAGAAACAGAGGAAGTTGTTGTTATGTACGATGTACTAACCCTGCTTTAAAAACATTACGTTGCATGAAGTAGAATTGGGTTCACGTGCACTCTGTTTCTCTTATCAGCATAATTCTGCCAGGCAGACAGGATGACCTTGGTTAACAGCTAGCTGCCTGGAAAAAGCAACACCGGTCTGTGGCAGGATGACTGTGATAACATTTTTTATACTGTAAATCTCTCTTTCAAACAACCAAACCTTGGAATTTCTGTTGCTGTGAAACACGTTTAATTGCTCAAAATGTAACTTGGGGCCATGAAACTCTATAAGCTATGGGATGTTGTTCAGGGCTTGTTCTCTTTGGTACATTAGCTAGACCCATTCATTATAGGGTTTTTCCTTTATTAATCTTTAAGTGGTGGCATTGTTCTCACGGGGACGGCATTAATTCTGTACCAAAGGCAGAAACTGATGCAGAGACCATGCAGGAGTACTGCTTACTGGATTGCTCTCCATGCTGTGCTTCCAATACCATCCAGGGACAGGTGTTCAGAAGTAACATTATCTCCAGTAAGCTGGGTCCAAGCAGATCACTTAATCAAGTAAATGGCCCACAGGTTAACCCAATTAACTTTCTCAGTTAAGGTTCACTCTCCCCAAACAACTGTAGCTTGTGTTAAATTGACAAATAAATAAATAAATAAATAACAAGGACAGTGTGTGTGTGTTGAACCCAAGTTTCTGCACATGCTAAATACATGTTCTGCCACTGAACTACACATTTCCCAAACCACTTCATATGTTAAATCACTGGTCATACCCAAGCCCATGTGAACACAATTTATGTTGTTGTTAAGTTCTACTGTTAATAAGGACAAGGGGAAAGGCTATACATGCTCATTACAGATCAAAGTTCCTTTTTCAAATACTGTTAATTCACAGTCGGCTGAACCCATGCCGTAGCACCCGCAGAAGGGAATGCCTGCCTGGTGGTACCCATAGATGACACTTCCTAACACTTTCTAGGAATGCCTGTTCTATTTCCTTTAGAAAGGAAGATGTGGGAATAGACCTAACTTGATCATCGCTGACCTGCACCTCCGACTGTTGATACCATGAGTAATCCTGTCTTCTTGCCTGAAAGCAGAACCTGTGGCTTGTGTTCTAGCCAACAGAATATGGCAAAAGTTGTCACATGCCATTTTCATGATTAAGCAACATGATATGTGACTTCTCTCAGCACACAGGATTGGCCCAGTGAACAAAGAGTCACTTTGAGGCACTGCTTATGGGTTCGAGCCCCATGGCAGGGGCTGCTCTCTGATTAACACCTAGGAAACAAGCAGGAGCCCAAGCCATGTGGACCTGCGGAGATAAACTGTTAACAATTTGAAAGAGGCTTCTTCTCATGCTGGACATCCAGATGAGCACACAGCTCAGCTGGCATCTTCACTGCAGCCCTGAGTAAAGGAGCTGGCTAGGCTGGACTCACAGGACTGGCCAGAGAATCTGTGAGACAGCAAGTGTCTATAGTAAAAAAAAAAAAAAAAAAAAAAAAAGCCACCGACACTGACGGGGATCACACTCACTAAATGAGTTTCATGAATGATTTATGAGTTGGGTGCTCATCTTAATTAGGGTTTCGATTGCTGTAAAGAGACACAATGACCATGCAACTCTTGTAAAGGAAAACATTTAATTGGAGCTGGCTTACAGTTTCAGAGGTTCAGTCTATTATCATGGCAGGTCATGGTGGCAGGTCATGGTGGCGTGCAGGCAGACGTGATGCTGGAGAAGGAGCTGAGAGTTCTACATCTTGATCCCCAGGCAGCAGCAGGAGACTGTGCTTCTGCTTAAGCATATGAGACCTCAAACACTTCCTCCAACAAAGCCACACCCACTCCAACATGGCCACACCTCCTAATAGTGCCACTCCCTATGGGCCAAGCACTCAAACACAAGAGTCTATTAGGGCCATACTATTCAAACCACCACAGCACTACACTTTCAAAACAGAGATGTAACCAGGACACAGCCTTGTTTTTTAATTGCTCAGAAATGTGACCTTGAGAATAGCAACAAACCATACAAGAATATCTGTAACCGGCATTTGACGGCACGTGACAGAAGAAGAAACCACTGTAGCATAGAAATATTGAAAAGGATGACTTGATTCTTTTCCTCGATACCTAAAATGAGAGAGTCCAGTGAGCAGGTTGAAAGTCTTCCACGTTGCAGGGGGGATAACGGTACAGAAAACCATCACTGAACCAGCCTCTGTGAGGTAATCAGACTTGAAAAGATCATTTGGGTACCTACTAAAAGTGAGCACGTGACTTGGAAGGAGAACGCTATTAAGGCCCGCGGCTGAGACCTCTGAGGCTGAGGTCTGTATGTGTCATTTCCTGTTTTCAGGGCATCCTTCTCCACAGTGCACTGGTGCTCAATGTCCCCGTGATGTCACCTGTGAAATCTGGGCATGTGGCTTAAAGAAATGCTCCCATCCCCATCATTTGGACCCCAAGAAACTCAGACCTTAGGGCTGATGACTCTCCTTTCATACAGCGGTTCCCTCTGAATTGAAGCATCCCCTCCACCAAGGAGAGAAGTGGCTCCTGAGACTCAGGAAGCAAACAAGCATCACATGACTTGGCTAGCCCAAACAGACAAGCTCAACTGACTTACAGAGAGGATTCTCTCACCTGTTGAGTGGCTTGCAAGTCTTATAGAGAAACTGTTGCAGCTTTCCTCAGCCTCTGGTTGGAATGAGCTTTCTGGTGTTGTCTTTGAATCATTCCTGCTCCTGCAAGTAACTCCTCCCACCACACCTAATACCCCTTTGAGTAGCTCCAACAAACTCATTGGCTCACCAAGTTGGTATAATCATGAAATATTCCTCCATAGTGTCTGGTGATAAATGCTTTTCATTTATTTTGTTGTTTTACTTTTAGAGGCTCAAGTTGGCCTCAAACTTAGGATTCTCCTACCTAAATCACCATGGGTGGCTAAGAAATGCATTCTTGCTATGTGTGAATCATGTCATAAGTGAGGGTTTATTTTCACAGATGGGAGCAGCCATGTAATGTTTTGTAAGACCCTCAGAATGAGGAGTCTCCCAGTTTCAGTCGGTATCCCCAAGAAATCAGTGTCCAGTCCAGTTGCTACAACACACAAGAGGCCAGAGAGAAGCACCATCCCCCCCCCCCCCTGGGGCACAGGTGTTTTTAAAGGCAAATCCACAAGCTTAGGGAGGGGGTGGGACCCTCTGTCCTTTGAGTATGTGACCCTTGGAGGCCAGATAGTCTGCTATTAGGGTCAACAGACCTTAGGGCCTCAGGGTGTGCTAATTAATCTTGTCTGGGCAAACCGGAGGTACAGTTATCTCTTTGTTTCTTAAGGACCCTACTCACCACCTGCTGACTCACAAGAAAGGAGGAGCAGTGTGAATTCTTGGTATCTTGTTATCTCAGGGCCTTGTGAGGAAAAGTTAGCAAATTCTAAGGAACAGGTATTGATCTGTGTTAGCTTTCCAGGTTAGTCTGTCCTTAACTTTACTTTTTTGTCTTTCATCCCCCCCCCCCTTTTTCTCTTGTCAATAGTTCTAATCTTAGAACTATGGAAATTAAGAAGCAGCCTCCTCTTGGCTCCGGAGGCTCCTATACTGCTATCTAAGTACCATAATCTGGACAGCACTCATAACAAAAGTAACAATTTTTCCAACAGTAAGCAACAAGAGAGGAATAAAAATGGGCAGTTGTAAGAGGCTGACCCTGGGTCCTATAACCTGGAGTTGTGTGGGGGTGGGTCCATGAGCTTTGTAGTCAGCAGTGGTTTGAGTGCATGAGTGACAGACATGACAGATTTCCCAGGAGGGAGAAGTATGTGCTTCTCTGGGAGCCTTAGTGAGGAGCCAGTGTTAAGTGTCACAGCTCTCAGGGCAAAGGCTTCCCCAGTGGAAGTGCTTGCAGCTCTGAGGAAGTTTCCCCTATAGAAGTGTTACAGGTCTGAGGGGAAAGGTATCTGGCAGTCAGGAGTCAAGGAATACCATCACAAACGAACTACACAACACACAACAAGCATCACATAAGAGATTTATTGGGAGAGACAAGAGGGTGGCTGCTTCTGTATCAACAGAAACAGCAAAGAACTGTGCAGGAGGAAGGTTTATATGGGGTTTCTTGGGAGGTGGATATTTCCAGCATGGGGATTGGTAGTATTTCAAGCTCAGGGATTAGTGGGTCCCCCCTCCACCCCCCCCCTCAAGGATTGGTGGGATTTCAAGATCAGGGGTTGGCAGGATTTCAAGCTCAGGAACTGGTGGGTTTTCAAACTGGAAAGTGGGTTCAGACCTTTTACCCACAGTCAGCCCAGGCCTGGGGATCTGACCCCACTAGAAGAATGAGTCCCTGGCATACACAAAACCCTGGGTCTGATTCCCAGCACCACTTACACCAGGTATGGTGGTGTACATCAGTCATCTAGCACCTGGGAATTAGAGGAAGGAGGATCAGAACTCTAAGGCTTTCTTAAATACATAGAAAGTTCAAAGCCAGCCTGACTCCATGAGGTTCCATCTCAAAATAGAAAAATAAAATCGTGGTGGTTAGACACATGCCAGCATTCTTCAGGAATGTGATGCCAGTTTCCATCTACCAAAGGAGCTACTTCCCTTATCATTGGCAGAAGGGACAAATGGGCTGTCTATGATGCCTGGTAACATACCAAAGCTCATTCTGGCTTCCAGGCTCCCTCGGTATCACAAGAAGCAGTTACACATTTCAGAGACCCTGCTGGCATTCTGGCTCTTCTTACCCCACCCCTACCTTAAATTCCTGCTCATGGACTTCCCTACCCTTAGCTTTTTATTGTCCTTAAAACCTTGCTATTTCAGCTGTGGTGTCTCCATGTCTCTGTCTCTGTCTCTGTCATCTCTTTCTCTCTCACTCTCCCCCTGCCCTTCTCATGACCCAGTCCAATCTGTTGGCCATGTTCAATCTACCTCTCTCTCTCTGGACTCTTCCAGATGCCTCTGGTTGTTCTCTCCCTGATATCTACTATTACCTTCCCTTTGACCATATCTTGGAGTGATCTTGTCAACAGTTTATATGTCTGGAGCCAATCACATAACCAAACTGTGTGGGGTGTGGTGATACACACCTATAATCCCATCACTTGTTAGGCTGACACAGGGGAATGGAGTTCAAGGCCAGCCCGGGCAGCTTAGAAAGACCTGTTTCAAATATGATCAAAAGGGCTAGCAGCAGAGCACTTGGCTAGCACAAGCATAGCCCTGCATCCCACACTCAGCAAAGCAAGCAGTCAGTCTGACGGAGTTTTAAGCAAATTAGATTCTAACAGAGAAGTGATAGCCAGAGGATACCGTGAATACTGGATATATTTAAAATTTTGCTAACCACATGTTGGACCCTAATTCTGGGGTCCTGATGGGCTGATGGGAGATCCCCGCGACACAAACACCAAAACCAGGAGATGCAACAAGCAAGAGGTGTTTATTGAATGAGTGTAATCGGGTGACAGCAATCTCGGGGAAAGCTGCACGCCACCCAAAGGGTTCAGGCTCTTTTTATAGAGAATGACCGCAATCAGCATACATGCATGGGGCACAAGGTGATTGATTACAAAGTACAAAGTATAATTTCATGTTTGAGAGATCACCCAGGTATGACCTATTCTTCTTTAAAGGAAAAATAACAGGATGACAGGGAAAGACCCCAGACTGTCCGTTGGTCAGGGATGACCCAGCCAGGACCGTCCATCTGGAACCATCTGTTCCAGGGTTGGAGCCCATTTCCTTGATGTGGGCCATGACCTAGGAGAGGCTTCAGTTATTTCACAAGAGATTGATGATTCAGTTACTAGCCCTATTTAACAAGATCAGTCTAGCATGACCACTAGCCCCATCACCATAGTAACTTTCTTGTTCTCATAATTTCTGTCCTTTCCTCCCATGTCAATGTCCATTCTTTATGATTTTCTATACTCCACTTGCAAGAATTATTCTCCTGCCCCTTTCCTACATCCTTGCTCTGCAAACTAAAGTCTTTCACACATTAACTTTACCTTGAAGTCATATAGCCAAATAGAGATGCTGTAAAAAAGGTAGAGAAATATTAGCAAAGCGACAGCACTGTAGAGGTGGATGGGGGACATGGGCAGCTGCTTACCTCTGCCCACCCCACGCGAAGCCACAGCTTTAAGATACTGCTCTGTGCTGTATTTCAGAAACCTAGATGAGGGAGTTGAGGTGCAGTTCAGAGTGAGTGCTGGCCACACACAAGCCTCTGGTTTGATCCCCGGCACTGCAAAAACACATGCACTTGTACACATGCCCTAGAAGATAAGATTTTGACCATTTATACTGTGCAGAAATAACAAATATTAATATCGAGAACAAATAATTTGGATACTACTCAGTATGTACACTTACGGAGACAATACATGCCAATCCATTAATATGTACAGGTTTTATGTTTTATATAAAAATAGGAGTGGCGGGAATGGTGCTAATTGAGAAGGATTTAGAGGTGTGGCCTTGCTGGAGGAAGTGTGTCAGTGGGGGTGGGCTCTGGGATTCCAAAAGCCCAAGCCAGTCCCGGTGTCTGTCCCTCTCCCTGCTGCCTTCAGATCCTAAGGTAGAACTCGAAGCTACCAAGTCTGCTTGTGTGCTGCCATGAGGAAAATGAACTAAACCTCTGAATGTGTAAATAAGCTCCAGACAAATGCTTTCTTTTAATAGTTGTCATGGTCACAGTCTCTTCACAGCGATAGAACACTAAGACAGGTTAAAATAATTTTTCTTCTTTATCTTTATTTATTATGTGTGTATGTGTGTATATGCATGCACAGAAGAAAATTCTGTGGGATCATTCTCTCTTTCCACCTTTTCGTGGTCTCTAAGGATTGAGCTAAGATCATCAAGCTTGTGAAATGGATGCTCTTGCTGAGCCATCTCACCGGCATCATTGTTTAAAAATCAGTTTATGGTGGGAGGAGAGGGTTCAGTCTGCAAACTGCTTCCTGTGCAAACATGAGGACCCGAGCTTAATCCCAGAAGCCACATGATAAGCCAGTGTTTTGACCAAACACCAGCATCATCTTCCTGTCCCCAGCATCAGCTCCCTTTCCCCAGCATCAGCTCCCTTTCCCCAGCATCAGCTCCCTTTCCCCAGCATCAGCTCCCTTTCCCCAGCATCAGCTCCCTTTCCCCGGCATCAGCTCCCTTTCCTCAGCATCAGCTCCCTTTCTCCAGCATCAGCTCCCTTTCCCCAGCATCAGCTCCCTTTCCCCAGCATCAGCTCTACTCCCCAGCATCAACTCCCTTTCCTTAGCACCAGTTCTATTTCCCAGCATCAGCTCCCTTTCCCCAGCATCAGCTCCATTTCCCCAGCATCAGCTCCCTTTCTCCAGCATCAGCTCCATTTCCCCAGCATCAGCTCCATTCCCCAGCATCAGCTGGGAGAGGCTGCTGTGAAACAGTATCTTGTGGACAGGACAGGACCATTGCACCCAAGAACTCACAATGACTAGACTCCATGCACAGACCTGCACAGGATCAAGCCAGTCAGAATCCCAGCATTGGGGTTAGAGGAGATTGTGAAGTCCCACCCCTGGCTGATGAGCTATTGGCAGATGGTGGCTGTGGGGATGGGGTGCCAATTGTATGCAGAGGTGTGTGGCCCCTGATAGGTTGCTCATGGTCTGATGGATGCCCACACCCATGCACATGCAGACCTCACTTATTAGTTTTAATGGGTTAAAAAGAAAAGAAAAAGAACAGAAAACATGAAGCGGGAGGGATCCTGGGAGGATGGGAGAGGGATGGGTATGAGCAAATACGTTGTATACATGTAGTAAATAATCTAAATATACACTAGCAAATTGGGTCCAAATTCTTCTCAAGGTTTAAATCGGCTGTCCTGGGATCCTCTTTTCTCTATGGAGTAGGGAAAATGTCATGGAACGCTGTCACAGTGCAGCAGGTGTGGAAGCAGAACTTCCTGCTGCACTCATGCAGTTCCTTGCTAATAGAAATATATCAAGAGCTCCATCTCCCTGCAAACAGCAAGGGGAGATTTGAAGACACCGAGAGAGGAAGAGAGGACTCAAGCCTTGGGGACAGGGAGAGAGGACACAGGTGTCTCGAATCACTTTAATTTTGGAGCAGAATTGAAGATCGTTTAAAGAAAAAGATGGGGAAAAGAGAGGGATCGGGTTCTTAGCAAGTAGTAACTTGTTTGCTTTTATGCTTTCAGGTAGTAAAGTTGGCATTTCAGAAAAGCCACATCCTGGAGTCTATGACTTGGATGTTCTTTTAAGTGGGCGGTCCACTGAGATGCTCCAGTGGGTGGGGCTGATCCTAGTGGAGCCTAAGGGTAGTACTAAAGAGGCATGATAAAACTGGGAAATGTTTAAGAGTGTATTAGGTTTTGTTAAAGAAATGGGGCCATATAAAATACCCATCTATAATCTATGTATCAATCAGCCATCTTTTCATTTATCCATCTATGCATCTGTTTAAATGGACTTGTTACGAGTAATGAGCTCACATGATTATACAGCCTGAGAAGTCGGTGATGTAGGTCAGAGGTCTCACAGCTGGGAGCTGGAGAGCCAATGGAGTACATCCCAGTCCATAGATCAGGGAAACTGTTACTCACTGCTGAGCAGATCCATGAACAACTCCAGGGGTCAGAGAATGTGTTCCTGTTTCCCCCACCTTGGTGCTCTGTTTGGGCCTTCAATGGAGGTGATGAGGCTCACCCACAGCAGAGGGTGACCCAACTTTACCAGCTGAACTCCCCTGCACAGACACACCAGCAATACTGCATAATCTGCTCTCTTGGCACACAGGAGCAAAGATCAAGTGAACCATCACACGTAATGTAAGCCTAGAGTGGCCAAGAGAAGAAGAAACCTTGGGAGCCATCAACGTTGGGGCTGAGCAAACTCACATGTGGTGAGACTGTCCAGCAGGAAATGGTCAAAAAGTGGCTAAACTTAGAGGGCAGAAAGAGAGAAAGAGAGCAGATACTCTGAGGATAATAGAGTATGGGGGAAGGAAGGGAACCCTACATATTCAAGTACATACAAGAACCCTACACACCCCATATGTATTGTTAAACCCTTATTCCAGGGTCCTGATGGGCCCATGGGAGAGCCCCGCGACACAAACACCAAAACCAGGAGATGCAACAAGCAAGAGGTGTTTATTGAACGAATGCACTCTGGTGACAGCAATCTCGGGGAAAGCTGCACACCCCCCAAAGGGTTCAGGTTCTCTTTTTATAGAGAAAGACCAAAATCAGCATACATGCATGGGGCACAAGGTGATTGATTACAAAGTATGATCTCATGTTTGAGAGATCACCCAGGTGTGACCTGTTCTTATTCAAAGGATAAACCATAGAATGACTTGGAAAGTCCCAGACTGTCCGTTGGCCAGGAGTGACCCAGACAGGGCTGTTCATCTGGAATCATTTGTTCCAGGATTGGGGGCCTATTTCGTTGTTGTTGGCCAAGACGTGTGAGAACCTTTTTTCATACTCTGGCTTTCTCTTGGCTGTAACTAGCCCTATTTAACAAGACCAGTCTAGCATATAACCACTAGCCCTATCACCATAGTAACCTTTCTTGTTCTCATAATTCTGGATGTTTCCTACCATGTCAATGTCCATTATTCTTTATGATTTTCTATATTCCGCTTACAAGAATTATTCTTCTTCCTACATCTTTGCTCTGCAAATTAAAATCTTTCAGTATGAGAACTAAGTGACAGACAGATGGAGGACAGACAGGTAGTGTAGTAGTTACACAGCAATGTTTTACAATCTTAAAAATAAGTATATACCTGAAATTACACCTAAACGGAATTTACAAGATGCTATTCAAGGCACTACATAGAGGCCAGAGGGATGCTTTGTCAGGTGAAGCCTCCTACCACCAAACCTTGTGCCCTGAGTCTGATCCTAGGTCCCACATGGTAGAAGGAGAGAATTGGCTCCTGAAAGGTGTCCTCTGACCTCCACATGAGTGCCTACACACATATCATACCTATATATGACGGTGATGATGATGATATCTCAATTTGTTAACGGCTATTGGCTAAGACTTTCAGTGGGACTAAGCAAAGACGTGCACATAGTCCCTATGCTTAAGAAAATAACATCAAATGTAGTTTTGGACATACAGAATTACGGTTGCTGGTCAGTAGTAGCTGGGTATGGGAGGAATGGCTAGGGACTGAAGAGGCATGCACCAGCACCAGACAAGAAGAATGGAGGCCTGTTTGCTGGGGCCACTGCAACAAGATAAAAGACAGGAAGTGTTCGCCAGGCTCGTTATTTTGGATAAATTGGAGTCCTGTGCTCCAGTAGTTTCACTGGAAGGATGAATTTAGAATCAAGATTTAAAGGGAGGCTGAGTCCAAAGAGAGGCTAGGTGGGAAAACCAGTTAATCTGGATTGTCGACTTGATTAGATCTAGAATCAGCTGAGACACACCTCAGTGCAGATCTGTGAGGGAATTCTCAGGAAGGGTTCCCTGAGGAGAGAGGGTTCACCTCCAGAGTAATCTGCACCGTGTAAAGGTCAGGAAAGGGGGTTTACAGCCACAACTTCCCTTTGGCTGGTGAATGCCTTTAGTTGTTGCTGCCGCCGCCACTGCCACCCTTTGCTGACATTTGAATCCAATCCCTCTGGCTTTCCAATGAAGACTGAAGATGAGTGGCTCTCCAAGAATCCTCCAGGCCTTCAGTTTCAGACTAGGCGTGCTGAGACACCCAGCTTCATAACCCAAGGAACTAACAGTCTCACCCAGCCTCTCTACCATGCAGGGGGTCATTAATGAACTACCAAGCCCATACTGAGTAAGACAATCTAATATTGTAATTTTAAAAAGCAATGCTCAAGTCAAAGACGCCATTCGACAGAGCTTGGGTGGAGGTTTTTTTTTTTTTTTTTTTTTTGCTTTGTTTTGTTTAATTGGGGAAAAGTGAATGGGAAAAGAGGGACATGAGTGGCAGAAGAGAAAAGAGAGTGGGGGAGAGGAAGAAGGGCAGAGAGAGAGAGAGAGAGGGGAGGTGGGAGGGCCCTTTTAAAAGGGAACATAGGAAATGTGCACAGGTGGCTGCAGTTGAGGGTGTATCCAGTCAGGACCCCAAGGGCAGGCCAGTACAGATGCCCGAATACTAACAAATGTTCATACTATCAGTTCTGTTCCTTTAGGAACTCTGGTTAGTGCAGTGGGAAATGAAAATTACATTTGTTAGAAATTTGGCCAGAAATGTGCTGGAGAGATGGCACAGTGGTTAAGAGCTCTTATAGAAGACCTACAGCATCAGCGTCAGAAGGCTCACAACAACCTGTAACTCCACTTTCAGGGGCTCTGATACCCTCTTCTGGCTTTCTGGAGGTACCTGTGTGGGTGGGCTGCACATACATTCAGGAACATACATGCACATAAGAAAAAAGAAAATTGACCAGGAAGAATTAAGAGGAATAATAGCCCATCTTTAAGGTGGAAATTAGCTGTCCTGACAGAAATGGCTGTTAGAGAAGAGAATTTGCTTTGCCCCACTGGTTGAGTGCAGGGTTCCTGTTGAATGGTGTGAGAAAAAGCTTCAGGGAGCAGGGATGGGTGTACTGAGTGGAGGGCTTGGAGGCAGCTTCCATGAGCAGCTGGGAAGAAGTCATCAACACCCAAAGAAAAGAGGAGATGCTTGACAAGGTTGATAGAGAAGAATTGAAACAGAGATGAGTGGAGTTAAGAGAGAGAAAAGAGATGGCCAGGGCACCGAGAGACTAGCTCCAAAGGAAGATCTGTCACTTCAAGACCAGAAGGGGACCAAGAAAGGATGGAGTGGAGCTATGCTGTCAGAACCTACAGAAGCTGGATGGACAGGGCTATGGTGTGGGAGGTGGGGCTATGGCACAAAGGCTGTGGCTATGATACAGAAGGCAGCAAGCCAGTTGCTCAAACTTAGTATAGGAAGCCTGACTGAGGCACAGGAGATGTGGCTAAGGTTCAGGGGGTGTGGGCATGGTACCAGGCTGCATGCATGGTAAGATGGCCTGACTGTGGTAGGATCAAAAAGCATGATCTTTGTGGGTACAGAAGTCTGTGCTCAAAAATGTCCAGTACTGCCTTGTTTGGGGCAAATGAACCATTTCTCTTGGGGGGGGGCACAGAATCAGGCACCAAGTCTTAGATGCTGTGTCCTTGTCATCTGCTCTAATTTGTTAAATTTGATCCATATCTTTGTTATAGCTGTGGTTTTATTTACAGTTCTTACTTGGTATCTATTTATTATAAATAGACAATTGTGTGTTTTATTTCTTCATAACAAATGGAAACAAACTGGGTATGGATAATAGGCATGAGGGTCTGCAAGTGAGAGGCCAGCCTGGTCCACACAGAGCCAGGACAGCCAGAATGACATAGCAGGACCCTGTTTCAACAACAAAATCCAGAACACACACAGGCTGTGTAGTTTGGATTCTTAAGACCCAGGTACTATTACAGACAACATCTTTGGCACACACACACACACACACACACACACACACACACACCAAGCACACCACAGCCTTCCTGAACTCATAAACATTAGGCATCTGTTCAGTTTCAAACCAGGAGCCATTTTTTTTTTTTAACTGAAATCACCAATAAAAAAAAGGGAGGGCAGATGTAAATTTAAAAACCTAAGATGAGCTGGGGAGATGGCTCAGATGGTGAAGGGTCTGTCGTGCAAGCATGAAAACCTGAGTTCAGATCCCCAGAACCTATGCAAAAACCTGGGCCCAGTGCTTGGGAAGCAGTCACAACAGGATCCCTGGATTTCACTGGCCACACAGTCTAGCCGAATCCAGCTTCCACATCTTCCATCTCTCCTCAGTGTCCTGTACATTCAGGAGGCCAAGGCAGTACTCTCACCCCAGGAACAGTAGAAAGATAAAAATCCATCTTCTTCGGTCTTCCCACTCGTTGTGTGGACAGACTGGTCTGCAACAACAACAACAACAAAAGGATTTCAGGGGAACAATCCCATGATAGACCACATCCTGGCTCCCAAGGTTTGGGACGGTGCCCAGTGCACTGTAAATCAAAGAAAACCATCAAGAATCAGGCCATTTCTCAGCAGTCTTCTTCCTCTCGTAGAGGGTTAATAATTCCATTGAGGGCCCTGGCATTTACTAGAAGTCTTTGCCTGTGTTTCTTACAGATGCAAAGGGGATGCTCACTGGGAAGGGACTAATAAAAGGCAAGAAGCACTTTAAGATCATGTTACCTCTTCAGTGAGAAACACATGTCAAGAATCCAATGGAGTCAGAGAGCCCAGCCTAGTTAATGATGAGGTCACACAAGGGAGCAGAAGAGGAAAGATAGTATGTCACACAGATTGCTGTTTCTAGTCACTGCCCACATCTGGAAGTATTAAGATTTTCCCACCATAAAGACGCACACATGGATAGGCAGTCAGCCCTCACCTGGAACCTGCCAGTCCTTGCGGCCACGCCCCTGCGGGGGCGCACTTTCCTGAACTTTTCTCCCTTTCTTTTTCTTTGTGGATTGTGTTGGGAGAGGGGTGGAAGTGTGTGTGCTTGTGTTCCCCTGTGTGCAGATGCCCGTGCACGTGTGTGTATGGAGGCTAGAGGTGGACCTTAGGTATCTCCTGTCATTCCCCATCTTAGTCCTTGAACCAACTCAGCTTGGCTGACCAGCAAGGTCCAGGGATCCACCCATCTCTGCTCCCCTCTTCACTGAAATTACAGATAAGTGTCCTTGTACCTGGCTTTTTATGTAAGTGCTCCAAGTCCCTCCTCTTCTCTTCTTTTCTTCCTCTTCCTCCCTTCTCTTCATCCCTGCCCTTTCTTTCTTCACCACCACCCCTCAGAGACCGCCACAGTCAGCTTGTGTTGTTCCTTCAAAAGTTTTTCTTTTTGCTTGGAGGGTTTCAAACAATGCATCTCTATACAGCTAGCATCCAGCCTCGAGTATGGCCAACGTTTTTCTACCTTGGTTTTATCTGTTTTCCACTTCTCACTTTGTCTACCACCCAATGTTTCCCTGGAGCGTTTTAAAGCAAATTCTAGAATTTCTCTCTTAAAGGGCGTCATATGCTGTTCTAAAAGATAAGCCCTTTTTAAAGCTCTTAAGCCTGGTGTGTTAGTATTACTTCCCCAAATAAATCACCTCGATATCATCTGATACCCACTTTGTTTCAAAATCTCCCTAATTTTCTCAAAAATAGCTTTGTATGGTTGGCTTGTTTAAACAGAATGTGGTTGACTGGTTAGTTTAGTAAGCCCCTTAGTATGCAATGTGGTCCTTGTTCCTGGGTTTCGTGCCGTGTGTTTGGCAGGCTCAATTTTCCACCGTCTAGCTCTTGATGAATTGCCTCCTCATGGTGCAGCTAATGCATTCTTTTGCCCCCCGTGTTTCCTGTAAGCTCGTGTTTAGATTTCGAAGCTTGTTTAGGCTCCGTTAGAACTTTCTCACATGACCATCCACAGCAGTGGCAGGAGTTATGTCTGGAGTCCCAGGTTTTGTACTTTGGGGTGAGATCATTTGAAAAGTGGATGTGTAGGAACAAGGAGTGTGAGAAAGCCACTACTATGTACCCACAGAAATAGCCAGCCAGTGTTGACTGAGTTGGAGTAGTTCATAAAACCAGGATTTTTAGAACCTCACACACAAGCCTGCTGTTTTCTGAGTTCCCTGGATTTTATTAGTACACATTGACCCTGTTTAAAAAAAAAAATAAATAAGGTTTCGTTTTATGAACTTTGAAATACTAGTCAGCTTGTCTTTACTCCTTTGTTTAAACATTTTCTCATCAATAGAAATTAAAATGATAAAACCCATAAATTTTCTCAATTAAAAACTAATCTCCAGGAAGTTGTTCCATACACACCTCTAGCTCTATCACTCAAGAGGCTGAGGCAGAAGGATGATGAGCTTGAAGCAAGCCTAGAACAAACATATGGTAAGACCCTATCTCAACAAAGAGTCCATGGAGCTGGGAGGGCAAAAGGGTATTATGAAAGAGAAGTTGGAGGGAAGACAGCATGCTCTGGATTTGGTCAAATACATTATATTCATTATGAGAGTCTCAAACAATACATTAAAAGTAATAATCTCTTCAGCAAAAATACTTCAACGGAATATGTAAATTGCATGGGGCTGGAAAGATGACCTGGGTTCAATTCCCAGCATGCCCATGGTGGCTCACAACTTCCTTCAACTTGAGTTCCAGGAGATCTGACACTCTCTTCTAGTCTTCTGAGGTGCTACACACGAGGTGCATACACACACACACACACACACACACACACACACGCACACACACACACAAGCAAACACTTGTATACATAAGAAAGGGGGGAAGGCAAAGATGTGGTGACACATGCTCTGAATCCCATCACTGAGGATGTAGAGTCAGGTGGATTTCTGGGAATACCAGGCTAGTTAGGGCTCCAGAGTGACACCCTATTCAAAAAAAAAAAAAAAATTCCTCTGCCCAAACACAATGTCATTTAGCAGAGGAAGTATGCAGGACAATCACTGTTTTCTCTCTCTCCTTCTCAAGGTGTTACCAAATAACTAAAGGAGCTGTGAATCCTTAATCAGTTTTTATTTTATGCTTGCAAAAATTAAAATATTTTAACACTGACTCACTAAGAACATTAATTCTATCTCAGTTTATCTCTTAATACATATTTTTATTCTTTGAGAATTTCATACATTGCATTTTGATCGTATTCACCTCCTCCCCCAACTCCTCCCAGATCCCCACCTCATTCCCTCATTTGAGGGAAACAAACAAAGCAAAACAGTAAGTATCAGTTATGTGCCCGCAGTGTGTGGATACCCACTGAAGCATGTTCCACCTATCAGGGGTCTTTCCTGGCAGCTCATCAATTACTGATAGCACCCCAGGTGGGCCTGGGTTGTGACCACCTCCACTTTCATGCTGGCATTTGTTCTGACTTGAGCTGGAAACGGTCTTGTGCATGCTGTTACAACCACTGAGAGCTCATAAGTGCGAACTGCCTGTTATCCAGAAAATACGACCTCCTGTAGTCATCCACCACCTTTGGCTCTTATAATCTTTGTGCTCCCTCTTCCACAATGATTCCTGAGCCTTGGGAGGAGGTGGTGTGTTATAGCTATCTCATGTAGGGCAGGAACTCTGCAGCCTCTTATTCTTTGCACTTTGAGCAGCTGTGGGTTAATCACCATCTACTACAAAAGGAAGCTTCTCTAGGGAAGTTGACTAATGTAGTAATCTATGATTATAATAATAAGTCATTAGGAGTTGGCTTAATCCTGTGTCCCTTTAGCAGAGTAAGGCCCATGATCTACCTACCCATAGAATCTTGGTTCCAACAGTGCCAGGTATGGAACAGAACTTAATTAAATCAGAAAGTACTTGGCTACTCCAGTGCGATTCATGCCTCTATGGCACCAAATTTTCCCACACCAGTAGTTATTGTAACTTTCAGAGCCCACAGCTTGGTAAGACTGGTGTGTGTGGTACCTTCCAGCACTGTGAAAGCTAACCAAAAGAGGCGAAACTTCCAGGCCAGAGCCAGCTTCAACTCCCCATGTCCTATGACTCAAGTGTGTGGTGTCTTCAGTGTCAGGATCTTACTGTGAAGTTCTGGGTGGTAACCGGGAGCATTGGCAGCAGCCTGTACAATCTGAGGGTCTGTGGGGCCCCCTCTGTTCAACAACTCCAAAAGAGCTAACCATTCCTGGTGGCGTGGGGCTTTTCATTTGCTAGCCTCTGTATATGGTTGCGGTATTGTTGCTCCATTAAAAGGTAACTCCATTTAACTCTTTTTACATGTATGTGTTTATATTTTAGGAACTTTCTGCAGTAGTAGCTTTTATTGTGACTTTTCCAGGTTTTCCTTTTTTTTTTTTTTTTTTTTTTTTTTTTGAGCCTCTGAAGATTCCAAGTCTTTGCTCATATTTCACTCCTAAATGTGTATGGAGAGCTAATGAAATCCAGAGGAAAGGCCTTACTCTTTGCAATGCAATCACCAACCAGACCATTAGGAAGGGAAAATGAAGACTCCATAAGAAACAGAAAATGTGAAAAGCACATATATGACTAACAACTTTCAGGATAGAAAGTACTTTATCTCTGAGAAGAGGAATGTGTTCCTATTTTACCAAGAGAAAATGGGAAGAACGAACATAACATAAGAAAACATTTTAATTAGTAATGACATTGTGAGTGTGTATCTATGTGTGCGTAGGTGTAAAGGTGTGTGTGTGGGGGGTGTGTGTGTGGGGGGGGTGGGTGTGGTGGGGGTAGAGGTCATGTGTCATTCTTCAGGGGCTGTCAGGGTCTCTTAGTATGTGTAGGCTAGAATATCTGTCCAGTGCAGCCCAAGGACTCCCATCCTTTCCAGCACTGGGGTGATTAGTGCATGCCTGGCTGCCACCATGAAATGACCAGAAAATGGAGGAAACAATAACAAAAAAATAAAAACCAGCCAACTTAACTTCAGGCACTGGGTGTAGAAAAGGAAGATAGGTAACCCTGGAGGTTATCCACACACTATACTGCAAGAGGCCAAGAGCTGGAGGCTGCCAGAGCCTTTGCGGTCCCCAGGAGCATGGTCAAGGAGTACAGGCTTCTTAGCCTGGTGTCCACCAGTTGGTGGTTCCCTAAGAAGGCTCTGGTAACTGTTCTCTTGACACTGTTATTTCAGAGAGAGTTTGGATGCTGCTGAGTTTGTGACCATGGTTTACTTCTTTGTGATCAGACTCCATCCTAACACTGGCAACCACTTTGGGGAAATTGTCACAAATTTGTCATTTTTTTCCTTAAAAGCCAGGTAAACTGTGTGGGAAATCTCATTCCATCATGATCTGCTTGGAGAGCTGCTGTAATGTCTTCAATATGAGAAATGGGGGAAATGATCATATTATATTCTTCTGATTGTCAGACCAATTAAAATGATTGGAATTATTTTAAAATGTGTTCACTGCTACTCTTATGTAATGACTTCTTTTTAAGATGGGGTTTCAGAATTTAACTCAACCTGCTCTCTTGAACTAGGGATCCTGTCATCTTCTGAGTGCTGGAATCACAGGCTAGTACCACCATGCCCGGCTAGTAGTACACTTTTGACAAAAAAAAAAAAAAAAAAAAAAAAAAAAAAGATGGTATTTAAACCAGACCCATATGCTCAGGTCAGTACCAGTAAAGGTGAATTTGCTGGCAGGGAAGCCATGTAAAGGGTACCATATCAGATTGAGTCAAGAAGGCCACGCATAGTTCATATTTCAAATATAACTCACGTCCCAGAGGAATAAATCAACACAAAATCATTTGCCAAAGCCACATACTGGTTTTGTTATTTTGTTTTTAATACCCACTAGCTTCCCGATATTGAAACTTCAGCTTCTCAAGATGTTAGTTTTGCTATTTTTAAAAAACTATAAATTTTAGAACTTAGGGTTTAAAAAAGTCTAAACCAACAATATGCAACTGGGTTTAATTTATTTCATTTCTTTTCCTTCAGGAAAAACCAGGAGATTTATGCAGTCTACGTAAGAGATTAACCAGACATCCAATGTGAAGTCTGTGTTATAGACCAGAAAAAAAATCTATAACTCCCATCTGGTTATAGTAAAAGAAATGTTTAAAATTCACCTTTATTGTTAAAGAATAAAATATTTTATTCTGAAATTAAAATAAAGATCTGAATACCAAGTCAGGGGAGTGGTTCATCACCCCTGGTTCAGATGTTTCTCTCAGCCTGTAAGTATGAAGGATGAAGATGCCCCCATCCCATGCACAGGCCATAACTGTCCACTCTCAGCTTGGGCTTCACTGTTTGTTCCCACGGTCGGAATGTATCTTTCCCGGGGCCACTCATTTGGAGAGAGGAAAGTGCAGGGGCTGGGGGATAACTCTGTTGGTAAAGTGGTTGTATTTGAGTTTGGTCCCCAGAGCCCAGGCTTGGGCTTTTTGTTGCTTTGATTGGTGGTTTTTGATTTGGTTTTGTTTCTGTGTTCTGAAAGAGGGCCATGGTGGCACATACTTACAATCCCAGTGCTGGGGAGGCAGAGATAAGTGGGTTCTTGGGGCTTGTTGGCCAGCCATCCTATCCTGTTGGCAAGCTCCAGGGTCAAGGTATGACCCTGCCTTATATAAAGGCTTTTATAAAAATGTTTCAAACGTCTTCACCGAAATGATGCCCCCACCCCAGCTTCCCAAGCCTGGGACTATAGGCACAACCACAGCAGCCACCTCTCCCTTACTCTTTCAGAGTGTTTGGGAAACTGTGGTGCATGTTTTGCCGTCCCAGAAGGAGCTTATGGAGAACAGGATCTTCAAACTGATATTCAAAATATTAGAAGAGGGTTTTACTCATGGTCAGTTACAACGAGGAAACACTTAAAATAACATATACAGGCTTATTTATTAAGAATTTCCCAGAGCCCTTCTACCTGCTCCTATCCTAAGCCCCTTTTAATTTGTCTGAAATTTTTATTTTATTAATACTATTATATTATTATAATATATTATTATAGCACCCCCGTGTGTGTATACTAAAACTTACTTGTGGAGGTCGGAAGACTTTTGGGAGTTGGTTCCCTCCCTCCTCCCTCTATGATCTCCCCTTAGTTGTAAACTTTAAAAGCAGCTGGAGAGAGAAAGACACCACGCAACAGAATTCAAATGGAAGGGTCTTTTATGAAGGGAAAAGGATTGTAAACGGGGAACAGGAGAGTGGACGAGACTGGCCTCTGGGGTCAGGAGCATCGAGGGAGTAGAAAGGAAGCAGAGAGAGAGAGAGAGAGAGAGAGAGAGAGAGAGAGAGAAGAGTTAAAGAAAGAGGGGGATGAGATGTGGGCAGGACCACTCTAAAAAAGGAACATAGTGAACAGGTACAGGTGGTGCCCTTAGTGGCAGCAGCTGAGGGTGTGTCCTGTCTGAACCCCAAAGGCAGGCCAGTACAGATGCCCAAATACTAACACCCCTCCCATTTCACTGTAGGAGTATGGGATTACATTCCATCCGGTTTTTTCTCACCTGGATTACAAAAATCAAACTCAGGTCATCATGCTTGTGTGGCAAGCACTTTTAGCCAGTGAACCATCTTTCCAGTTCCTTACTTACTAACTCTCTTATGGACTGTAGAGCACACAAAGACAAAAACATAATGCGCAAAAGCTCCCTCTCTGTAAGGGAGGCAAGAACTGTGAGAAGGGCATGCACAGAGTAATGAATTAAGAATCTATGAAGTCTTGCCTGGGGCTGATCAGAGAGCTGTCCCTGACACCCACCAGCTCCATCCAACACTCAGGAGAGCAGGCCCTGCACCTGTCAATACACTGGAGCCAATATTGCACCTATTACCATAGAGCCAGCCAGGTGTGGGTGGGCCAGCCCTGAAACTTCTGAGCATGGGACAGCTGCCTCCATTACCCATCCGTCCACATGGGTGGAGAAGAGCCTTCCTCCCCCACATCGATGCCTGTGGCAAGGGGGATTGCTGGCCCTGCTGTCCTAAGAGCGGGAGAGCCAACCCTGTTAGTGCAGGCCTGGGTGAGCCAGCCCAAAATTGTGAGCATGGAAGAGCTGTCCCCATTTCACATCTGCCCAGGCCCAGACCCAGTGTTATGACTTGGCCTGCCCCCTCAGCCAGCCCATTTATGATCTGCTGGAGCACATGAAGGGACCTGACCCAAACCTGCAGGGTCTCCACAGCACAGGGCAACATGACATTCAAGCAGAGGCCTAGTGAGGACCCAGCATCGACAGTATAGTGGAAAGCAGAGGCCTCAAACCAGGCCAATGCCTGCCTCTGCAATGAGCACTCGCAGGTACAGATATGGGGACAAGGGGGTTACGGGGACTCACCGTGCACACTGCAGCGTCCGGGGCGAGATGTTTTAGTTTTTCCATTTTTGTTTTACTTTCCTTTTTTCTCTGAAATTTTGTGTTATTGGGGGAAAGAGTATCGGGGCCGAGGGCTGGTGCAGGGGGAAATGAATGGGGTTAAGATCCGTGAGGTAAAAGACACATAGAATAAATATTTAAAAGAGGAATGTACTTTGAAGACATGATTTGTTGTTTAGAAGGAAGGACAAAGGAAAGAAGGAAGGAAGGAAAGAAAGAAAGAAAAAACAAAGAAAGGAACTATGAAGTCTCCAGACTGAAGTTTGGAATCTTAGGCCCTTCTTGATGAGATTTCCAAACTCTCAGGAAAGAAAGGGGCCAGTCCCCATGGCGCTCTGAGAGAAAACCCAGACAGCTCACAGAAGCGGGAATCACAGAGAAGGCCGCAGAACACCAACACATAGCTCTCAAACTAAAGGACGTAAAACTACATTTCTATCCCTGACTGACATTTACCCAAACACAAGAGACATTTTCAGATGTACAAGAATTTTAAATATTTGACCCCTACTAACCCCTCCATTTTAAAACAAACAAGAAAAGAAGCAGCGACGTGAGGGTAGATGAATGGTAGAATCTGTGCAGCACATGCTGGACAGGCTTATGGTCCTGGGTTCAATCCCCAGCACTGAAAATACAACACATGATATAATAAAACAATAGATTAATAAATAATAGTTAAAACAGTTGTCAATCTTAAATGAATAAACAATAACTAGGACCTAAAATCAATTTTATTTTTATGCAGTGGTGATTATATAGGGGAAGAATAAGTACCTCCCTATACATTCCCATCAGTCATCGCGAATTTCAGTATAATGATAGTCTCGTTAACAATGGCAAAGCATAGGCAGCACCTTTAAAATAGCCAGAGAAACATGAAGGATACATTTACTGAAAAAAGAAAAGTTGGGGGGCTGGAAAATCGTCCCATTCGTCTTTCCACTTAGAAAAAAATGAGTAGGGGGTGAGACGCAACCGCCCCTGTGTGAACTCACAGCGAAGATGTTAAAACCCTTGGCTTCCCTGCAACATTAGGAACTCGGTGAAGTTCCGGGAAGTGGGCAAGTAAAGCGTTCTTCCCGCCCGCCCCTGAAGTCGCTCAGCAGTAAATGCTGGCCTGGCTTGTATGCAGCTCTGCTTTAGCCAGAGTCAACTTTGACAAATGCTGAGCTGCTTTAAGAGTGCTGCCTTTGGGGCAGAATCCGCCACCCGTGTGTATTCTCAAAAATACACCCATTCCAACACTTCAGAAGTTCGAATGAAGCCAGTTTGTGGTTTTAGCTCTATTCATTTCCTTGTAAGGGTTCAGAATAGCAGTGGTACAGGTGTAATAGCAGGAAACCGGAGAAGTCACAAGTTAGCACATGCATGAAATCTCTGCAGGGTGGAGCACAGTGTGACAGGGGAGAGGTAGCTCAGACCTGAAGGGGGAAACATGGATGCTAGTCAATCGGTTAATATACAAAGAATGGCTGGGAAATAGTATTTACTGTATTTCCTAATTGCATGACTATATAATGAGTATTTGCACTTCATAAATAGATTGTGCACATCTAGATATACATACACTTGTGGGATATTCCTTTGCACTGTGTGAATACACGTTACTGTGACGGGGTTAATAAAGAGCTGGTTGGCCGATGGATAGGCATGATTTTAGGAGCAGAGAAATGCTGGGAAGAAGAAAGGCAGAGTCAGAGGAGATGCCATGAGACAAAGAGGGAACAGACCCGGAAGTACATACATGGGGTAAACAGCCTTGAGGGAGCACGTTGATGAATAGAAATGGGTTAATTTGAGTTATTAGAGCTAGCTGGAAACAAGCCTAAGCTATCAGCCAAGCATTCATGATTAATAAGACATCTCAGTTTGGTTATTTGGGAACTGGCTAGCAGAACAGAAAAGTCCACCTACATAAATACATCTGGGATCATCTAGGAAAACAGAGTTCTCTATCTGTTATTGTTTATGTTCGGTTTGTGTTGTGCACCTGTCTGTGAGTACAAATGCACTGTCCTGTGTGACGCCCCCTTCATATGTAGGCAGAGGTTGATGATGGCCCTTTATCGCTCTCCACTTTCAGCCCTCTTGGCTGGCCAGTGAGTCCTGGAGACAGATCAGTCTCTGCATCACTACACTGTGGTTACAGATGTTTCCACCACACACAGCTTTATCTTGTGGCCACTGGGGGATCCTAACTCAAGACCTCAAACCTATGCAGTGAGCGTTTCACCCATCGAGCCATCTCCCCCATCCATAGAGACTTATTAAGAGAAGACAGCTCCCCAGAAACAATCACTTAATGAAAAGGAATCTGATTTATGGTAAAAATATTTAATTCTAGTAAACTATTTCTATACAGAAATCTATTTCTCTTTACTATCTAGTATTCCTGTAGTCCCAATTCATGTAAACCAATGCTGGCTTTGGAGTTGGATTTGGCTTTCCTTCTCTAAATTCAAGCATGTTGTTAAGATTAAATTCACAGTTTCTGCCTTAAATCAAAAAGCCAATAGGTGTAAGGCAGAAGAAAACAAAATCTGGGACTTGTTTGCTTATTGTATATTATATTGTGTTATATTATGTGAAATCTTTCCACTTACGATTATTCTTACCATATTCTATGTATGTATACTTTTACTTATGTTCAAGACATTTCGTATATTGATACAATTTATACACATTTTCTTGCCATATTCTATGTATGTATACTTTTCTTGTATTCAAGACATTTTGTATATTGATACAATTTGGGATAATTATCATGCTGCACTTTATAGTTCTACCTCTTGTCTAGACATTTCTACTCTACCTCTATTTTAGGGATTTATATGTATGTATATGTACATAGTTATATTGTTTAGGTATTTGTCCCTGCCTTACTCAGGGAAGTTTCATTCAGTTTTTTAGCTAAGTTCCTGAGTCGTACAGATTATCTTCACTCATGTTTCCTTTACCTATGAGACTAGTCAGGCATAGATGCTTAATCTTCAATCACTTCATAGACATGCAAAACATGGCATTTAAATGTTTTAATATTAGTACTCCGTTCACATGAGACACTGTTGCTCCTGACAGCACCATGAACTTTCCCAAAAATATGTTGGACACTGTTGTTGCTCCTGCTGGAGTTCATTCTCGCCTCAGCTATGGCCTCTTGGACAAAGAACAGCCCCTACCTTGACCACTGATTTGAACATGCAGTCCTATTTGCTTGCAGGAGACAAATATAGAAGACTGATAGATCTTGCCAAGTCAGGGTAAGACAGCCTTTCTATCTCCCTGCTATTGTTGTGGTCTGTCAAGTACTCTTGGCCTTAGCAAAATCTGGGTGTACCAGCGTTGCTGTGAGACCTTGGGTGACTGTCCAGGTAGCTTGCTGTTTCTGTCCTTGCTGCACCTTTTGGAAGTTGCCCATCCGCACTTCCTGTCTACTCCAGTATCGTTATTTTCCTTCTCAGGTCTTGATGAGGTTGGAGATTAAATTATCACAACTATTATTCTCTCTTTCTAGTTAGATATATTACATACTAGACCTAAGTTTTCCAGCTTAGGACAACTCTAGGGTAAACTCTGTTTTGCCTTCACCCTAGGACTAGATATGTAGGTCGTTTTGTTCTTGATTTTCCTTTTCTTAGAGCACCCTTGTTATTCACTGTTTTGTATAGTTTTGTTTAAAGCCTAAATCTTTTCTTTAGACTAAAAGGGGAATTGTAGTGGGATATTCTGTGGCACTGACCACACCCATTGGGGGGTAGAGCCAGGGGCGGAAGTGACCTGGGGAACTAGGTCAGAGGAGGCCCTGGAGCGCTCTCTTGCCAGCAGCAGGGGACAGGAGGACATCCAGAGGAACTCTTGGAAGCAGGAACCTGTTGGTGTTCACCTGTCTATGTTGTGAGTTATTTCTCCCTAAATAAACATCTGTTTGGCCTAATTGTTTATCCTGATCCTTATTAAACTGCAACAGGAAGAGAAATATTCCACTTAATATGCCAACTTTTTAAAATGCCTAATATGGCAAGAATATTTTGGAAAAGAGGCAAATGAATGGTGATGCTCTAGTGACATTATCCTATAAAATTACCAACAAACAGCAGAGTGGAATAGATGACTTGATAACTAGAAGAGATTAGAATCTACTATGGAAGTGACCTGTTTGTTTGAAGATGCAGTATGTTTACTAACTTACTCTGCATATGTTTATTAAGTGGCAGATATCATACATAGCACAACAAAAACAGGACAAATGGGGTGTTAAAGTCAAGTGTAGGGGAGCAGCTAGGACCTAGCAGATTAGCAGATGGAAACATTGTAACAAAAACAGGAAGGAGAATTGGATGTATAAGTACTGTTTGGGATTCCCCCATGTTGGGTAACATCAATGCAAAGACTACAAGAGTGGAGAGCATCCCAGCTACAGATATGAGGTTAGTACCCCTCAGGTCACACAGGTAGTCCTGCAGCATCTCCCTGAATGGGCCAGGGAGACCACACCCGAGACACAGCAAGGATTGTAATCTGAGTATTATGAAGGCAGGATTACAAATGGTAGTGAGAGAAGAATTGATCCAAAAAGTGCTTTGGGGACAAATGGCCCTAACAATAGAAACCTAACTAAACTCTATCTCACCCTATACCACATCCACCTAAAAAAAAGTTTTCAATGGATTAAAGAATGAAATAGTGTCTTCTATTCAAATGGGGTAGACAGATCCCTCCACTCCCAAATCCCAATCAGATGACCATATATGGTGGTGAGTTGGGGATTTTTAATACATGTGCCTACAAAGAGACAATGGAAGTTTTGGAAGCTAGAAAACACCATGATGGATGAAAATGGTTTATCAGAAGCTACAGCTCAAGGCAGCAGAGGGAAAGTCTAACTACAATGGAAAGCAACATGGAGGTTCCACAAAGAGACACCAGGAATAGAACTACCACATGACTGAGCATAACTGGTCTGGGGTGCGTAATGAAGATTCTAAAGTCAATGTACAGAAATGCTTGAACATCCATGCTTGTTGCTGCATCATTTACAACAGCTAAGACATGAATCAGTCTAGATGTCTATCATCGGATGAAAGGAGAGAGGAAATATGGTACCGCACAGAGTGGAATTTTACTCAGCTGAAAAGTGAAATTATGACATTTGCAGAGAAAAGACTGAATGGAGGAAGCATGTGTTAAACAAAATAAGCCAGATAGATGTAGGAAGGCAAATGTGTTTCTTCTCATATGCTGAAGCTTAGTCTAAAAGTTGCTGTGTGTGTATGCATATCTCTGTGTGATGTGTATCTGTGTGTATTCCTGTGTGTATGCGTCTTCATGTACATGTATCTGTGTGTGTATATCTGTGTATGTGTATCTGTGTGTGTGTGTGTGTGTGTGTTTAGGTCATGAACCTGGAGAAGGGAGGAAATGATCTCAAGGGGACAGAATGCATGTACATGAAAGCAGGAGAGACTATTTGGTGATGGGAAGGTGTTGAGTGAGAGACTTCCCAAGGACACACACACCCATGTCTACTCACCTCCAGTCCGATTTGGGTGCCAATTACTTTTTATTGCTAGAAAGCCCGCCTCGAATCTCTGCACAACTCCAGGCAGTTCTACCTGTTTGAGAATCTTCTCTGCAGCTCACCTGGGCAGCCCCCCACCCACCATCTCCCGGTCCCCTCCCCCACCCTAGCAGCTGCTCACTATTGCTATACAGCTGGGGAGAGGGTTTGAGATTCTTGCACATTTCTGCTTTTCGAGGCGTGATACTTGTTTACCTCCTGAGACTCCCCAGTCTCTCTCCTCCCTGCTGGAAGGAAGGTTTCCATTCAGAGGAAACTGCTGTCCAACAGAAGGGAACCAGCAAGGGGACAGGGGAGGGGGCAGTGGGAGAGGGGAGGAATTGGAACAAAGTATAATGGCAGAAACACACTATCGTTCTGCATGCTAGCTTACATCAACTTTAAAAATTAAAATTATCTAAAACAAAACACTGGTAACCTGAGAATTTGAGTTTCCAGGTAGAAGAAATTGCCAAATATGGGTCAAATTAAATGGGAGTACCCTGCCATCAGAGCTCATCACATAATTTCAAGATTCTGGGAGAAAGGGATGTCATTACAAGTTCCCAAGGGGGAAAAAGTAGGTCAAATCCAAAGAGCAGGATTCATAGTCGGCTTTCTCAACAGCAGCAATGGAAGACGAAAAAGACCCTGGAAGCAGGAGGCAAAGGCAGGAAGATCAGGGGTTCAAGGCCAGCCTCAGCTAGTAGAGTTCTTGCCTGGAGTACCTGAAGTCCAGGATAAGATTTTATTTACAACAGAATACTGGGAAGAGTCACACGCATCCGTAATCCCAGTCCTTGGAAGGTAGAAACTAGAAGGTAGGTTCCTCATAACCTCAAAGTCATGTTCAGCTGCTTAGTAAATTTTAAGCTAGCTTGCGCTACCTGTGATGAGGGGGGAAGAGGAAGGCAGAAGGAGGGAGGAGAGAATTGTCAGCAACATTCCACTGGTCAAATTGCTTTTCTCTCCCTAACCAAGGATAAATTAAGTGTGGGAAGGGGGTGGGGAACACAGTGAGAAGTGAAAAGTTTAAAACAAAACAAACTCCACCAACTTTCCATTCCATTGTCTCCAGAAACGGAAAATTCCAGCTGACGATTATAGATGAGGCATTCAGGAACCAGCTGGCTCCAAAATGGAGGTGAAGGGTTAATGTCGAATAACATAAAATCTCCTTCCTTGGTAGCCAGGGCCAGCAAAGCCGCACCCACTGAAGACAGACAGGTCCCTGGGTCCTGCTAGCGAGCACTGTTGCCCCTACAGGCTCCCCAAGGGCTGTTCCTGTTGGTAAGTTCATCTTTTCCTCCGAGTTTCAGTATCCCTTGTGTCTCACATGCTGTCTCATGGGGTTTATTCCATCTTCGCTCTCCTAACGCAGGTGACTCTGGGACATTATGCCATAGCAGCATTTTCAACCAGTCACAAATCAGAGTAGATTTTTAGAAAATTATGTCTGCAGCCAGGCCTGCTGGCTGAGGCAAAAGAATGGAAGTTTGTGCCCACTTGGTCTACACGGTAAATTCCACATCAGCTTGGGCAATAATATGAGGCCTTGCCTCAAGAAAAAACAAAATGAAACCAGAAAAACAAAAGTGTGGATATGTATAAACTTTTTTTGCAGTTATTCCTTAAACATACAGAGCGGTGCCTGTATCTATCTGTGAGCACGTGTGTAGGGACCTGGGCTGGATGTAAAGTGTCTTCCTCTACTGCTCTGATTCCCTTGAAACCAGGTCTCTCACTGGATCCGGATCTCTGTTTTCCCACCACTCAGCTAAAGCTAGCAAGTTCCAGAAAGCTCCAGAATTCTCCTGCCTCCGCACCTCCTTCTTCTACAGCACTGGAGCTAAAGGCGTGCATGATACACTCATCAGTGCCAAAACCGCTCTTCCCAAACAAGCCTTCCACCATGTGACTTAGAATCTTTTCAAATTCTAGGGCCAGCAGGATGTGATGGCACACACCTTCAAACCCAGCATTTGTGAGGCAGATGCAGTCTGAGGCCAGTCTGGCTACATACCGAGTTTCGAGTCAGCCAGGGCTACAAAGCAAGGCCATGTCAAAACAAACAAACAAACAAAAAAACAAACAAACCACCATAAATAAATTCACAATTCCAGGACCAGAGAGATGAGTTAAGGGCACTTGCCACCAAGCCTAATCATCTGAGTTTGATCCCCAAGATACACATGGCACATAGTGGAAGAAGAAAACTGACTCCCAAAAGTTCTTCTGACTGCTACATGGGTGCAATGCCCCCCCACACACACACACTGAATGCACACATACATATAAAACAAAACAAACTGACAAACCCAACCTCACTGCAGCTTCCTTGTCTAAAGATGTTTAACATTTTTCATACCACATTGCTTTTTGAAACATACAAGCCAGACAGCACTTCCCAAGAAAGGGTTAACATGCCTCTGACCTTGGCCCTCCTGCCTGTCAATTCTTTGGCCACAATGTTGTGCACTGTTTCTGAGTTTGATGGGGGACCTTTGAGGGAGTTATCAGCTCTGTATCCACATGTCTAGACACTTTCCCCAACCTTTACAATAACCTCCTCGTGCATTTCTGGAGCATTACAGACCGGAGCAGATTGCATGATTTCCTTTCTTGGTTGCATGAGCCATATTTTTGATTCATGAACACCGAACTCATAGCCAATAGCACTAAATCTAAATCATGCTGGAACATAGCTCGTCGAGCACACACACTTCCTCTGAATACAGATTTCCTCTGTAAGGCAATCACAGCTGCCTTGTGCTCAGGAATGCTCACCATGTTTCAGCTCTATGCTTGGCAGAGGGGGATTAAGACAGGAAAATTACCAACGGGAAGCTACAAGTGCCTCTACTTCAAAGATGACTATATCCAGTGTGCTCAGCCAAGGTAACGGGGCTCTTGAAGCCAAGCCTGTTTCTTGACTCCTCTGCATTGCAGCCCGTGCTAAACACACACAACAACCCCAGAAGGAATGCTACTCATAGGCTGTGTGCTGCTTGATTTGGGGTTTTTGATGTTTTGTAAAAACTGAGTGTCCTATGGTTATTTCCTCTGAGTTGAAGCATTCCTTCCTGGAGGAAAGATGTAAAGACCCAGGAAGTGGGCAAAATTTGCAAGTCTCAGGAAGTTCCTGTAACTTACATGAGACCTCTCTGCAAGGATATACAAGCAGTAGCAGTTGCTTGGGGACAGGGGTCTCCCACCAGCCTAGCTCCCTAAATCATGCAGCAAGCACTAGAGATGCAGCTTTTGTGAGCTGTCACCCCATCTCTGCCTTTGAGTCATCCATGCTCCTGAAAATAACCCCAATAAACTCATGGTTCACTAACCTGAACTTGGAAAGAACTGCTTTTTTTTTATTATTATTATTTAAATCAGTCTGGGTGAAAAGACATGTTCATGTCACCCCAGGAAAAGTCATATACAACAAAGGAAGATGTTGATTAGATACATCAGCCTTTTATGTGAACTACAGGGTTAAAATCCATTTGCCTTGTGGTAGAAGAAAAGCATCTTGGGAAAAGCTATGAACAAGTGAGGGTGTGGGAAATTTTATAAATGCATGTTTAAATTCATTAATTTTTGGATAGGACAAAAACTAATGGGTTCACACATGTACATTCTTTTACTTTGTTCATGTTCTCTCCGACTCCCTTATCACCATCTTCTCTTGTCCCCCCTCCCCCGCCTTACAGCAAAAATGCATTTTTCCATTACGGAATCAACTCTATCAACAAGAGTTCTCTGAGCCTCAGTGTCCTGTACTACCTGAGGAGAAGCCGGGAAGCAAAATAGAGGGCCATATGTCCCTTGGACTAGGGGTGGGAGATGAACTTAAGAGGGATGCACCACCAGAACTGACTGATTATTCTGGGGGAGCCAGTCCTGGTTGACATGAGGGTACATTTCATCTATTTTGTAAAACATCTAGATTTCCACATGGGGAAGAAAGGTCTAAATTTCCCAGTATGGAAAGGCTATTTTATAGTATGTATATTTTAAATTTTAAAGTCTTGGTGTCCTTCTCAAAGGGTTACAACAATTCACAGTTGAACCATTAATGAATGGACAGCCTTTCCTACACATGTTTACACATATCAATGGCAGATACCACTCTTTGTAATAACTGCAAATTTGTGTGTCCTAATATTAGCATATCCTCTAAGACTACTTACCTCTGTTTAAAAGCTATTCATGTATTCTGCCATCTAAAGTCTTCTGTTGCTACATAGTTTTGCATCTTGGTTAGTTATTTGGTTAGCATTAGCACTATAGAGATTGACCCTGGGGGCCTATGCATTCAATGGAAGCTCTCTACCACTGAGCTATGGGCCCAGCTCTATTTTGCCATCTTTTTCTTTTTACTTTTTTTGTTACTGCTTAAGTATTTATATATTATTGCAGTAATCATTGTCTTTCACATACATGGAAAGTATTTTTCCAGCTTAAACCTAGTCATGATTTCTTTAGTTGCTTATATATTATTTGTAAAACAGTTTCTACACACACAATGTATACATACACAAATTTGGGAAATCACTGCTCCTGTCTAGAGTTTCTGGGTTTGAGTCTGAGCCTGGCATGGTGGTGCACACCTGTAACTCCAGGCAGAGTCAAGAGAACAGAGAGTTCAGAGTCATCTTTGGCTACATAGCAAGTTCAAAAACAGCCTGGCCTTCAAGAGAACCTTTCTCAGAAAGAAAAAAAAAAAGTAAATAAAGCAAAGCAACAACAAAAATAAAATAATAGAATGAAATAAATGAGTCTGGAGAGGTGGCTCAGCAGCCGAGAGTGCGTCTTCCTCTGCCAGAGGGACCAGAGTCCAGATCCCAGCACTCAAACTGTGCAGCTCCAGCTCCCGGAGACCTGACACCCCCTGCTGGTGTACAGGAGCACCTGCACATGTAGCATACGCTCACACAGGCAGACACATACAACAGCAAAAATAAATAGTAAATAAATAAATGCTCTCTTTCTGGGCAGGGGCTAAAGCTCTGTGGCCAAGCACATACTTCCATCACAATAGAGAAAATGTTTCTCTGACCTTTGAGTTCATGTGTATTTTCATTGGTTTTTTTTTTTTTTCTTTACAGATTCTATCGGTTCGCCATTTATATTGTGCCTTCTGTAACTTGTGCAAATGATAAAGCATAGTATCCAATTCTATTCTTTCCAGACTTTTTGATGTGCCAAAAACATTTGCCCAATAAGCCTTCTTTGCTTCTGAGCTAGGAGACTCGGGTGTGGTACCAGGAACCTCAAAGGACATAGAATTCTCTCTCTGCTCCATTTCTGTCTACCGATTTTGCAACCATCCTGTCCCAATTACTAACCGTTTCTTTTTCTTTTTCATCTATAATACATTGTAGAGTCAATCAACCTAATTGAAAGGGCTCAATTCACTGAATCCAATTAAACGCTTCCTGAGAACAAGGCTCCAAAGCCCTCACTAGCTGATTCCACTTGGTGGGGTGGTAGATGGAGTCAGTAACGTTTATTAGGTAGAACTTTTCCATAAAAGTTTCCATCACCATAGCTGGCCCCGAGTCTGGTCCTGCCTTCTCATATAGACAAGTTGACATGGCCATGGGATGGGATTCAGCCTGGGTCTCCTGGCAGAGGGCCCTGTCCCGCAGCTCCCTGAGCACCCGCAAGGCCACTTTGTCTTCCTGCTTCCCAGTAACAATGGTAAGAATTGGCCACACAAGGAAGCATTCCTGCCAGCATCTAGATCTTTTCCTACCAGGGTCCCTCATGGTCACTCCAGACCTGATACTATGGTCTTGCAGAAGTCCTCCAAATGCAAGTGTCAGCACAGGACCTGGAGAACCAAGACATGTGCGGAGTCCCCGTGATGACACAATGATAGGTGACACATGAGTTGATGAACTGTGAGTGCCACAGGAACGTGGGACATTAGTCCAGGAGAGATGGCACAGGACCGTGAACCTCAGGCTAAGGAGCACCCTCACTTTATGCCCTGCTTGCTTTCTTTCTCGAATGTTTATGTCCCTCTATGTGGAGAAAATGATGGCTTCATCTCACCCTCTCTGAACTTTGAGCTTTAACCTTTAAACATGCCCTGTTCCCTTCAAGAGGTTAGAGGTCAGACTTCCACTCTTGATCTCTTTTCTGTTTCTCAGCTTTCTGTCACAGTAACAAACATCTGAAACAAAGTAGCAAATGAAGAGAGAAGGATCATTTATACGCATGCTTTCCGGGGTTCTAGTTCATGACCAGATCCATCTGCTGCCCTGAGGCCCACCATGGAAAGAGTATGTGAAGAAATAAAATCCTTCACTAGAAAGCCAAAGAGATGAGGTGTTATGAGCAGTTTTCCTGCCAACCTGGTCCCACAGCCACATCAGCCCCAAATAACACACAGAGATGATGTACTAGATATAAAGCTGTTGGCCAGTTTCTAGCATTCCCTATTGGCTAGCTCTGTCTTAAATATTAACCCATTTCTATTAATCTAAGTGTTTCCATGTGGTCTTATCTTACCAGAGGGAGGGTCTGGACCTTCCTCTCAAGTCCCTACATCTTGACTTCTCTTCTACCTTTCCCAGAATCTTCCTTGTCTCCTAGTCCTGCCTAACTTGCTTTCCTATTGGCCAATAAGAGAAACATATTTACAGAATGACATCATCCTCCATCAATGAGGAAAGTATTTACCTGTACCCATATCCCACTTCAAGGGCATGACCCTAGCAACCTGATAGCCTCAAGCCCTGTTGCACTTTCTTGCCACCAGCTGGGGACACAAAGCTTTGAGGGATGCCTGAGATTTGAACTGTGGCACTGCATCTGGAGTTGTTTATTGGAACAAATGTTCTGCAATGGTGTAGGAATCACAGAGGTCCCTGTGTTCACATACAGGGAGTACTAGGGAAACCAGGGATGTTAAACACACAGGGCTGTTCTTTCAAAGGTAGGAATCCAATACCCACCCAGGAGGCTGGGGGTAGACATGGTTAATAGCTTTGCACTATCTGTATGGCTGAAACCACACCAGATCTTTCCCCAGACCTATAGAGAGCTTGACAATCTATGACTTTTATGGAAGGTGTCACATATATTCAATCATAGAGCTCATGTTTATGGAAGATGTCACATGTACTTTGCAAAGTAAAAAGACATGATGTAGTCATATCTTAAGCTTTATTGTACACATGGATTGAGTTAATTATCACCAGGAAAGTTTTCACTAAACTGTGCTGTGCTTAATTAAACATGGCCCAAATAAACTACCCGAAGTCAGACTCCCAAAGTTTGAATCAACACCACTGATTGAGCCACACTGAACTGAACTGCCTTCTCGCCTCCTGAAGATTATTATTCTGCTGACCATGGTGGTAGCAGAGACCCCTGAACAAGCTGTGGTGGCTGTGTCTGGTGAGTCATGTCTGGACGGAAGCTCTGTAGCACCCTGAGGTGATACATGGCAGCATACTGTGAGAAAGACCATGCATCCTAACTCCAGTCTCCTCTTCTCAGAGAGCCATCGATGCACCAAGCAACCTCCTCCCTCATGACCTCACCTAACCCTTGTTACATCCTGAAGGCTACACCTCCAAATAGCATCATCAGGTGGATCTGGGGATTGAATTCCTAAAAAATTAATTCTGAGACAATTGAAGCACATGCCTCCCAACACTTATCCTTCTTAAATGAAGACACCTAGATCTCCTTATCCTCCATGCCTGGCACTCCAATCTGTTTTCTCTAGCCTATAGTCAGAGATGGGGGTAGAGAAATAGGGAGGGGGAAGGGAGAAGCATCAGCTATCTTATAGCTCATCATCTTCTCCTGCTCCTCTCCTCCTCTCCTCCTCCATGGTATCCAGAGCTTTAACACTTTTTCCCCTTCAAGCAACATCTCTGGTCTAGTTTCCAGCTTTGAAAATTCAAGTGCAGTGTCCCATCTACTGCTAGTTTTCCTCTCTCCTCTCTATTCCTACTGGGTCTTTCCTACTGTGTTGGTTTTCCATGCATTCTGGTGGCCATGGACCCCAATGGTAACTGAAGATGCCATAGCAATGTATTTAACACTGGGTGTCCCAAGTCATTGCATGGCCAGTGCACAAGGTAACTCCCCTGAGAACTTAGAGACACAAGCCTCCAGGTATTCCCTCAGTAGGACCACAGTGAGTTCCACAAGCACGGAGTTTTAGATTTCCCTGGGACAAGGCCCAAGAACATTTATTGAAGGCTGAATTGTGTTCTCCACAAGTTTACATGTTAGAGTGCTAACCCCCAGGACCTCAAAATTTGCCTGTAGTCAGAGAAACTATCTTTAAGGAGGTGACTGAGTTATAATGGGATTGTTAAACCCCAGTGCTATGCTGGGGTTTAACCCCAGGGCTTTCTGCATCTAAGCAAGTGTTACCTGAACTAGCCACATAGTCAGCCCCCATCGTTTCTTTTTTTTTAACCACATGGTGAGAACTGCAGAAGTTGGCCTTAATTCTGACATACTCCTCAGGGAAGGAGACCTGAGTGTCAAAGCTTGTCCTACAGGAAATGGATGTGGGAAAGTTGCACAATGGCAGAGAAAGAAGAATGAACCTTTCTGGTGTCAGAGAATGGAAAAGAAAGGAGCCTGACTCCCAAGCCAGCCCCTCCACTCCAGGGTAGGCTGAAAGGTTTCCATTGCATGCAGAGAATGAGGAGGAGCAGGCTAAGAGGTGGAAGAAATCTCCAAGTCTTTTCCTGGAAACAAGCAGAGACCTTGCAGACTCTCTATTACCACCTCTTTCCTCCCTCTCGTAATCTGGTGTTTGGGTCATGGATGCTGGTGGGTGATTTGAGCCTTGAAGGGAGAAAGAGAAGGATTGGGAAAAAGAATGTCTAATTAACCCTGTATTCTAGTTTGGGGGAGAAACATTCCTCCAAAGTCCACCATGTCTATAAACCGAGCTCAGTAGGATACAGCCCCAAGGCTAAGTCAGTAATCTAATCATGACAGACACCAATTCAAAGATGGAAGCCCCAGCATCCCCACTCCCCACCCCCATTCAGTCACACCTGACATCTGTAGGCCCAAGGAGAGACTGTTTTCAAACCAGTGGTAGAGCAAAAGCAGCCTCCCTGGCTCTGAATAGTAGCCTAGGCAACCATTATAATCATAACGGTGATATCGGAGAGGCATCCAAAACAAAGCTTATAGGAGACTCCTGCCACCTTGGCCCACAGTCCAACCTTCAGAGTTGCTAATTTGTAAGTCAGCTAAGAGCTGGGGAAGCTTGCAGGCTTGTTTAGGTTTCCCCTCGGTATCAAGACAGGCCTTCCAGACGAGGAGTGATTAATTAGGCTGGCCTGGCCCCAACTCCACAGCGCTCTCGTCTTTGCTTGTAGTACAGTTACAAAGCATTTACATCAATGGCCCTCCACAACTCCTTGAAAACTCTTGCTGCTCTTAGACAAAGTAGATGGTCTCCAGATGAGGATGGCTAATTATGTGTGTCTGGATAGCTCAAATTCCAAATTAGCTGCCTTATTGGATTTCTAGTTCTCAAGAGGATTCCGTGGTGGAGTGTCTTGCAGACTCCCACACACCCCAGGAAGTCAATGACAGAAGTGCTTGCTGGTCTCCCCCAAATTTTCAATCACCCCACTTTATAACGTGGTCTAATGAGTCTGTGCTATCCCTGGAAGTGAGCACAGAATTATCAGACAAATGAGGACATGTGCCCAATGCGCACAGTGTATCAGTCAGGGTCCTCTGGAGGAATAGAGTAAGTATATATCAAAAGGTAATTTATTAGATTGACTTGTGTAATACACTCCAACAATGACTGCCTCACCCTAAAGAGGCTGAGAACTTGGTAGTTATTCATTCAGCAAGGCTGGATGCCTCAGCATTCCCCACCTGGCACTGAAGGCCAGGAATGTTCCAGAGAGCTTCTGGTCTTCAGCACACTGGAAGCCTGAAAAGGCTAAGTTCCAGCGTGTGAAGGAATCAGCAGGAACAGAACAGGGTAGGTGGAATTGCCAGAGAGAGTGAAAGCAAGCAGACAAAAAGCAAAGCTCCCTTCTAGCTCCTTTAACCTGAGTTGCTACCAGAAGGCACCACCTGCACACCCAATGGCCCTTCCTACTCCAAACACTTGGATCAAGAAAATCCCCACTAGAGTTCCCAGTAGCTTGCCTTTCAGGTGAGCCCAGGTCCCAGCAAGTGGACAATCTAAATTAGCTACCATGCACAGAAGGAATAGACACAGGGTAGGGAGATAGAGCAGTGTGATCACCTCTCACTGAGTGTGGGACCAGTAGGGTGAGTCCGCAAGTACTTGCCTTTGCTAAGATCATTGAGTGGCACCAGCCTCCTCACACATTCCTGCTGTTGTGCAGTCTCCATCACAATGGACTGTATCCTCTCAAACTGTAAGCCCAAATAAACCCTTTCTCTCTTAAGTTGGGTCTTTAATCACATCCATAACAAATGTAGTAACTTTGCTTAGATGTTAGAGATAGTGGAGGTGTTCCATCCACTTTTATTCTGGAGAAGAGTCAATACACACACACACACACACACACACACCACATACATAACTAAGACTTGTTCAGATAACCTATAGCTGCAAAATGGGGAGGGGATGATTTCTGTTAAGGCAAAGGAAATTGTTTATTATATTTTATTCTCGATAGAAGAAGGCAGGGAGGCAGGCAACACTTATTCAGAATCTGCTGTATGCTTAATCCTAAACTATGCCCCTGACAAGTATCACTTCAGCTGGCCCACTCACATAAGAGCCTCTGCTTTTTCTCCCTGGCAGTTATAGTAATTAGATAGCCCCTCCCCACCTTCAGCAGTGAGCTCCTGGGTACAGCAGTTCCTGTTGTGAGATGACGTTCCCAAAATGACAATGTCCTAGTTAGGGCTACTATTGCTGCCATGAAACACCATGACCAAAAACAAGTTGGGGAGGAAAGGGTTTATTTGGCTTACATTCCATATCACTGTTTATCACCGAAGGAAGTCAATGCAGGAACTAAAACAGAGCAGGAACCTGGAGGCAGGAGCTGGTGCAGAGGCCATGGAGGAGTGCTGCTTCCTGACTTGCTTCTCATGGCTTTCTCTGTCTGCTTTCTGAAGAACCCAGGACCACAGCCCAGGGGTGACACCACCCACAATGGGCTGGGCTCTTCCCCACTGATCACTAATTAAGAAAATGTCCTTCAGGTTTGCCTACAACCTGATACTACAGAGGCATTTTCTCAGTTGGGATTTCTTCCTCTCAGATGACTTTAGCTCGTGTTTAGTTGGCATAAAACTAGCCAGCAGCACAGAGAGGGGAAGAGAGAGTAGCTGCACCTGGCCAAATGACTGAACTTGGAGATTATGATAAGTTAAAATGTTGCAGACCAGACCCAAATGACCTTGGACTATTTTTAGTCTCCTTGAAAGCCATCTATTATTTTCACCTGTCTCTGACACAACATCCTTGTGACTGTGAAGACCTCTCAGCGTATCCTTAACAGACCCCTACATTTCACCAATCCAAAAGTTAAGAGTATCAACAGACAGCGTCTGAAACCTACACCAGAGATTCCCCCATTTGCTGCCTACTGCAGCCCCCACCCACAATTTGCAAAACACATTGATTTATAATTTTCTTTGTTCTATAATTGATTAAAAAAAAAAAAGTTGTGTAACCACATCCACAGCGGAACACGCTGAAATATTTCTTCATCCCAGTAAGCCTACCTGCCCACATGGCATTCCAGATCAGGCCAAATCAAACTGAATTAGAAAAAGCCCAGGTTTCATGGATAAAATATTCCCTCCTGGATGATTTTCCAGCTCCCCAGAGAGGAAACAGAAAAGAGAGAGATAACAACTGGCAAGTTTTCTGGGTGGGAGGCAATTTAAATACCCTGTGGGAGTGGTCTTGAGCATCTCTGGGGGAGGAGCCCTGTTTGGTGGGCTTTCTGGGATGGAGCAGGTTTTGGAGAGAGATGGGGGGGTTATTGAGATGGAACTTCCACTGGAACATTCCAGGTAGAGCTTCCGTCAGAACACACAGAATTTGGGGAAATCTGAGTGGGTGTTCCTGAGGCTTAATCACTCATATTCTGCTCTACAGTGATCTATCTCTTATGCCCTTTGTGGTGAGAGCTGTGTTTGGGGGTCTACACCAAATGGACACTTTTCCTTCAGGAGGGAGTAGGAGACTCATAAATAATAACTGCCTGGTGTGTGTGTGGGGGGGTGACCAGTGTTTAAGCTTTGAAGAGGAGATTCTCAGGCCTGTCTGGCTGCCTGCGAGTCATGCAGAGAACTCAGGGTGCAAAGAGCTCCAGGAATACAGCTGCCATGAGTCATCACCAAGTTCTGGTGGGCTTTTCTGTGAGGCAGACATTTTTGAGTCATCCATGCTCCTATGAGGAATACTCACCCATACGCCCCTGTTTAGTAACCACTACCACCCCCACCACAAAAACCAAAACTCATTGGTTCACCCAGTTGGACTGTGGCACAACTACTTAGTCTGGCGTTGGTCCCTTTCTGGGGTGAGTACCTGTATGTTGCACCCACTCAGAAAAAGTCTCTCATGCAACATTCATCACCCCCAACAAAAGACCAGATAGAACCAAAGATGAGCGACAGAGTGACTGCATGATCCTGGCTATGAGATGAAGCTTGAGTGCATAGAGGGACCAGGACACAGATACACACAGCTCCTAGGAAGTTATAGCTCAGTGTGTGTGTGTGTGTGTGTGTGTGTGTGTGTGTGTGTGTGTGTGTGTGTGTGGTTTGACTGGGAACAATGTGAGTTGTTTTTTATACACAGGTATATTGTTTCTGGAGTTGAAGCAGACCAGTCAGGCTGGAGCCAAGCGGTTCTTTATCATTTGAGGCCCAGTACAGCCTGACTCAAGTCCTCACAACCTGAGCCTACTATCCAACAAAGGGATATTGTCCTAAGAACCTGTGAATGAATCTATGAATCTGTAAGGGGTTCTCTAGACTGGGTGAACTGAAATAGGAAACTCACCCTGACTGTTGGTGGTACAGCTCCACTGCTGGGCTCCTGGATTGAAGGAGAGAGAGAGAGAGAGAAAATCAAACTGAGTACCAGCGTTCACCTCTCTCCCTGTTTCTATACTGAGGACATAGACTGACCAACCACCTCATACATCTATGACCTCGACATCCCCCCCCCCCCACAATGATGGACTATACCCTGGAACAATAAAGCAAAAGAAACCTCTCTGTCCTCAAATCGCTTTTGTTAAGTGTTTTATCACAGCAGTAAAAGACAGCAACATCAGAAAACTGGATCACTGAGTACACAGAAGAAGCAGAGCGTGTGGTAATCCCCAGGTCTTGTGCTCGATTTGCAGAGTACAAGAGAAAGCGAGGCAGCAGCAGAGGCTGGCCCTGTGGCGGTGCTCAGGGTTTGTAGGTGGGCTTGTGTACATATGAAGGCTCATGGGATTCCTTACTCTTGCTGCATGTCCAGTTAAAGCCCTTGAGAACATCAGGGAGGGTATGACCACATCCCTTGAAGTGAAGCACACACAACAAACACAAGTACTTTACCCACAATTCATAGAGCCCACAGAGCCCTGAAGATGCTCGGAGATAGCCTGGGATAGAGGATAAGTACTGTGTGACTTGGTAAGGGAACCACGGCTGGAATTCAAGCCCTAAAGAGACACTCTGATGTACATTTTAGAAGCACCTTACAGACATTACTCAGCGCTCTCTCTCTCTCCACTAAGATAGCCTCATGCTATGCAGACTACCCATAACTCACTATGCAGTCAAGGGGGACTTGACTTTCTGACCCTCGTTCCTCCAACTAATAACTGCTGGGATTACCTGCACACACCACCACACCATCACTCACACCATCACTCACACCACCACACCATCACTCACACCATCACTCACACCATCATACCATCACTCACACCATCACTCACACCATCACACCATCACTCACCATCACACCATCACTCACACCATCATACCATCACTCACACCACCACACCATCACTCACACCATCACTCACACCATCATACCATCACTCACACCATCACTCACACCATCACACCATCACTCACCATCACACCATCACTCACACCATCATACCATCACTCACACCACCACACCATCACTCACACCATCACTCACACCATCACTCACACCATCACTCACACCATCACACCATCACACCATCACACCATCACTCACAGCATCACTCACACCATCACACCATCACACCATCACTCACACCATCATACCATCACTCACACCATCACACCATCACACCATCACTCACACCATCATACCATCACTCACACCATCACACCATCACTCACACCATCACTCACACCATCACTCACACCATCACACCATCACTCACCACCACACCATCACTCACACCATCATACCATCACTCACACCATCACACCATCACTCACACCATGACACCATCACTCACACCATCATACCATCACTCACACCATCACACCATCACTCACACCATCACACCATCACTCACACCATCACACCATCACTCACACCATCACTCACACCATCATACCATCACTCACACCATCACACCATCACTCACACCATCACTCACACCATCACACCATCACTCACACCATCACTCACACCATCACTCACACCATCACTCACACCATCACTCACACCATCACTCACCATCACACCATCACTCACACCATGACACCATCACTCACACCATCATACCATCACTCACACCATCACACCATCACTCACACCATCACTCACCATCACACCATCACTCACACCATCACTCACCATCACACCATCACTCACACCATCACTCACACCATCACACCATCACTCACCATCACACCATCACTCACACCATCACTCACCATCACACCATCACTCACACCATCACTCACACCATCACACCATCACACCACCACACCATCACACCTGGTTGATGTGGTGCTGATGCCAAATGTGGGACATTCTTTGCTCTAGGTTCTCCCAGCTGAGTTACATCCCCAGGCTTCCATGATGACTCCTGTGGAGCCTTGTAAGACAGATATGTGAAGTTTCTTCCATCAGGACTGAGTCAGAGCCTGGTAACCAGACTCAACATGTCCTATCCTAGGAATCCAGTGGTCCCCATCTCACCCCCACACCTCTGAACAAAAATTGAGTCAGCCTCAGTGGTAGAATGTGAACAATCAAAGCTGAGAAGCAACCCGTAGGCTGCATGGGAGACCCTTCAGGAGATACAGAAACCCTTCCTCCCAACTTCCCCCCTTTGTCTTCCTTTTCCCACGCCTCTCCTCAGCCAAGGTGAATTTGAGGGTAATTGGAGGTGGCAGTAAGCTGGTATGCAGAAACATTCCTCCGTGGGCTCCCATGACTGGATCTGCCCTGTTGGAGGGCAGCCATAAATACTTCTCTGCTTGCATAGTTCGGGCTTGTGAAAATCAGAACGGAGAAGTAAGCGCTATATTCCCTTTCCAAACTACACCCCCCCAACACCCGACTGAACTCTGACCTCTGCAGTGCTCCCCCTCCTCCCTGGCTCACTTTCAATCTGTTCTCTATTATCTCGCTTCATATCCATGTGTGTGTGAATTGCAGGGGGCGGCATATCAGCCATCCATCAAGGTACCATCTGAAACCCCTATTCATGTGGAGAGATGCTCCTTTGGGGTCGATCCCGGGCTTCTCCTGCTATTCAAGTCCAGCCTATCAGAGGAAAGTGGCGCTTCAGAATGTGTCCTACCTGACATTGTTTTGTGCCACCAGCATACCCCGTGTGTGCAGCTGGGATGCAATAGAGATCGATTCCCTCCGCTGGGGTGGTCACGTCCCTCTCTTCCCCAAGTCTTTCTAGCCAGTCCACTACTCAGCTGCCACATGTGCCTTTCCTGAACAGGGAGGGTTTCCCACAGTTCTGGAATTCTTGATTATGTATGCATCTGCGTGGGAAGCCAACCAAGTGGCCTGGTACTTTTCATACTGTTCCAACCAGCTGTTTCCAATCGGTCAGAGTTGTAGCTGGGTGGGGCTTGGGGCTCTTTCTTCTCCATTGGACGTGCTGTGCAGCATGTACTATCAGCCCTGGGTGTCTGCTTGCTTGATCGAGGCTAGAGGGGATAGAGACAGAGCCCAGATATTAAGAGCACTTAATTGCTCTTGCAAAGGATCTGGTTGGTTTCCAGCACCCATGTTTGGTGACTCACAGTACTGCAAACCCAGCTTCAGGGGAGTCTGACCCTTTTGGCCTCTGTGGGTACCTACACCCATGTGTGAGTACACACACACACACATTTAAAAGTAAAAATAATTCATTTAAAGAAAAAAAAAGACACTTGAGAAAGGAAAGAGTGACCATGCCCAGACCAATGGCAAGTAAGGTGAGACCCAATACAGCCTCAGAAAGAGACAGAGTCCCAGGGAAACCTTCCATGGGGAGAGGAGTGCATACTGCTGTCTGTAGGTATGACCCTTATTTGAATGTTACACCTGTATTTCCTGTGTCACTCTGCATAGCTTGGAGCTTCCTATCCTGAGGTGTAATGGAAGAATTCTGAGTCCCCAAAATTTGGGGTTAAAAAGAATTTTCACCAATTTCTAACTACAATTGAGCATTTCTTCCTACTGTGAATGTGGGTGACAAGCCACAGTGTGGCTTTGTCAGTGAAGGAGATCTTAGTTGTCTATCATTCTTTGAAGTGGCACTTAGAGTAACCACGACGTCATAATTACAGTCAGCAGCAGACTACTACTGTAAGGGGTTATTCACTGAGCACTGAGAACATGGAGGCCAGAGAGATGGCTCTGCAGCTAAGTGCTGGCCGTGCAAGCGTAAGGGACAGGGTTCAGATTCTCAGAAACCCACATAAATGCTGAATGAGCCTGGCGGCCCTTCTGTAATCACAGCCTCTGAAGGTGGAGAGAGGGTCTCTCCAGGGCAAGCTGGGTAGTGGGCCTTCACATGCATGTGCATGTGCACATACTCACATTTGTGTGTCCACACACATGCAAAAACGTGTACATACATACACACATGCATACCACATACACAGTCGGCAAAAAGGACATGCACATGTGACCATATGACAAATGTAACATCGTGTCCCAATAGTGACTTTCAATAAGATGGCTGTTCCTCTGGGTGGGCAGAGTCTATGCATGTGTAGACACATGCACACAGACAGAGGAATTACCTCAGGGTCCTAACGCTGCCCACCTCTTTTGAGACAGGGTTGATGTGGGATAATGTTCTTGTTCACTGTAAGGAGTTGTCTGTCACTCCTATTGGTTTAATAAAATGCTGATTGGCCAGTAGCCAGGCAGGAAGTAGAGGCGGGGCTAGCAGATTGAGAGAATTCTGGGAAGAAGAAAGCCTGAGAAACAGTTGCCAGCCAGGCACAGAGGAAGCAAGATGAGAACGCCTTACTGAGAGAAGGTAGCAAGCTATTTGACTAACCACAGATAAGAATTATGGGTTAATTTAAGTTGTAAGAGTTTGTTAGTAATAAGACTGAGCAATAGGCCAAACAGTGCATAATTAATATAAGCCTCTGTGTGTTTATTTGGGACTAAACAGCTGCAGAACTAGGCTGGACAGAAATTTCTGTCTATACAGGGTCTCTTACTGGCTTGCAACTTACCATTTAGGCTAAAAAGAACTGGCCAGTGGGCTCCATGGATTCTTCTGTGTCCCCTCCCCTCTCAAGTGCTAGGATTACAAACACATAACACCATGGCCAGACTTATTTAAAGATCTGTTTATTTTTCTTTCATATGCATGGCGGGCATGCCACATATGTGCCTGGTGTCCCCAGAGGCCAGAAGAGGGCATCAGATTTCACAGAACTGAAGTTACTGATAGTTGTAAGTCACCAGGGTGTACTGGGAATAGAATTCATGTCCTCTGCAAGAGCAGTTCAATGGTCTTAACTGCTGATCTGTTTCTCCAGCCCCCCATACCCATCATAGAGATGGAACTCAGGTCCCTATGCCTTCAAGGCAAGCTATACTGACTGAGCCACACTCTAGCCCTGTGGATTTCCTTAATAGCTATTCTTGACATATGAGTTGGGTTTCCCCATAAGTGTATTGTAAGATGAAAATATTCCAAGTTGAAAATGCATTTAATATACCTAACCAATGAGTTCTGAGCATGGAAGTCAATCTGTAATTGAAGAAAAGCATGCAACACAAGGCCCAAATAACTCAGGAAAATTACCAAATACTTGTGCCCTCAAATTTTTGCCACACAGCACACTGTGGAGTGTTCCATGTACTACTCATCCTGGGGCTGTTGGGGAGCTGCAGCTTTTGCCATCAACCATCACTGTGTGTGTGTGTGTGTGTACATACACACACACACACACACACACACACACACACACACACATATATATATATATGAATGAATGATTTCAGGGCCATCCTGAGACACACGAGACCATGACTCAAAAAAGAAAAGAAAAAGGAACAAGAAGGTAAATGATGGGAGATGTCATTCTGTATATGTTTCTCATACTGGTTAATGAATAAAGCACTGTTGGCCAATAGGAAAGAAAGATAGGAGGGACTAGGAGACAAGGAGGAAGAGGAAGTAGTAAGCAGGGGTCAAGATGGAGAGCCTGGAGAATGCCGGCCGGCTCCCCCGGTAAGAGAAATACATAGATCAGCAGAAATGGGTTAATAATTAAGGCAGAGCTAGCTGATAAGAAACTAGTACCGGGCCAACAGAATTATATCAAATATAGAGTCTCAGTGTATTATTTGGGGCTGGCACAGCGGAGGTTCAAGACCGGGCGGCGGGTGGAAAAACCTTACTCGTTACAGGTAAATAATTGCTTACAGATGTAAAATATCTGCAATCATATGTCCAACAAAGGCCCTGTATCTAGAATATAAAGAGCATTAAAATTCAACAATTAAAAAAAGCATTTAGGAGATGAGGTCATTCATATGCAGGCACTTATCCAAAGAGGACATGAGGATGACAAGCAAGCATGTGGAGGGATGGTCAAAGCATCGGCCATTCAAGCCACAGCCAAATTTCACCACAAACTTATATCCGAATGGGCTAAAATGAAAAATAACCATAATAGCTAAAATGAAAAATAACCATAATACCAAATACTGGCAATGTTCCAAGGAACCTTGGCCTTTCCTATATCCATGTTGATAATAGAAAATGAAACACATGCTCTGCAAAGTAATTTTCAGATACCTACAAACTAAGCCCCAGTACCTTATGACTCAGCCTTGAGCTTTTATGCTTGAGCTTTTATCCTAGAGAACTGGAGGAAAGGAGGGAGGGGGATGGGAAGGCAGAAGGGAGGAAGGGAAAGAGGTAGAAGGGAGGAAACTGTCAGGATCAAACAAGCTCGCTGTCTAGAGAAACCCTCTCCAACCAGCTTCTGGGCACCTTATAAAAAGGTTCCTATTTCACAGGACAGAAAAAGGAGACACAAAGAAAATAATATAGGGAGGCAGTGACGGAGATCATTGGCATCAAAGCTGGGCTGCTGACTTCTCAACCCCCAAACTTGTACCTCCAAACTCTCTTGTGTTTATTAAATTGGAGCCTGACTGCTTGGGTATTAAATGAGAGTCTGCCTGCTCCGCCAATCGAAAACTACCCTCCCTTGGGTGCAGCGTTCAATATGGAAATGTTTGCCATGTAAAGCACTAGGCAAATAATAGATTTAGGTGTGCTCAGAGTGGTGTGAGCTGTAAAGCTGAGAAAACAAACACAAGAGAAGAGAGGATTGTCCTCAGGGAAAGCTTGCAGCTACCCCAGATGGCTAGCTCCACAAGAACGCCTCACTCACAAAATCCCATAGGGAGCTTATGGATTCTACAGGAACTGTCCTTGCTCTCATCTGATGGCCTGGGCATCTCATTGTCTTCTGATACTGGAGAAGGGTGAGCCTGATTCCTGCACATAGCCTGCACTGTCTGGGAAGCAGTACCTCACCAAGAGAGGCTGTGAGGGACTGGAGGGTGCCGGACCCAGACAGGGAAGTGTGGATGGAAATTAAGAGGTTCCCAACAGAACTCAGTTCAGTGCCCTCACATACACCCCCAAAACAGAAGAATGGAACAGTGGAGAAGGCAATGCATCCTTCCTATTCATCAAACAAAGTAGCTGGCTCTTTACAGGCACTGTGCAATGGACCCCAAAGGGACCCATGGTACAATGGCCTCTCCAGTGTGATCAGCATCACGATACACAAAGAAAGCAAGCCCAGAGTTTTCTTTACCACCTTTAGTGTGCACAGAACACAGTTAAGACATGTAAAGACCCAGGTCCTCAGCAAGCACGGTCAGACAACTAGAATCACTTCGAGATGTTTCTGAAGTTACCAGAACAACCCCGTTCTTGCTCAGCATTTAGAATAATGTAGTATACACATTGCAAACATCTCCCGTCGCTCTGTCTTGCTTGTGGCTTAGTTGCTTTCTTAGGGAGGACTCCGGAATAGCTCTACAGCCCTTGGCAGGAGCCTTCCCATTGGGAATTGAGAAACTTTCACTTTTCTCATGCTTGATTCTAAATTTCCTGCTGAAATTGAGCTCCGCCAGCTTTGAGGGATGCCCAGAATCCAGGCTTAGCGAATGGATTCCCTGAAAGTCAGGAAATGGGAGCCAGCCTCCCTGCTCTCCGAGCCTAAGCTTGTTTCCCTTTTCTGGCACGGGAAAAGATGAGGTCATGCCTGTGATTGAGTGGTGGAGAAATGCAGCCTTCTAGAGAAGGAGACCAACCACTCAGCTATGAGAAAAAGCTTCGGGAGCCAGGTTTCAATCAGAGGTCTTAAATCAGTCGCCCATGTTTAGACACTGGTGAGTTCCCATGGTGTGGTTTCTGGATTTAATCTCAGTTTTAAAGTGTAAGTTTTGCTTGTCAATGAGAACACCAAGCACGCCCCATCTTAGTAATGAGAGCCATGGAAAGGAAATGCTAAAGAAAGGAGCCATTTAAATCATGCTTCTCTTTGGTAATTTTGAGAACAAAACAAAACAAAAAACAACTGTTGCCAGATACTCAAGGCTATCCTGAACCACATGAGCAGTTCCAGGCCAACCTGAACTAACATGAGTCCCTGTCTCAATGAGCCTCCCTGAAGCTGAATCCTCAGTGTCCCAGAGGCAGCCATCATGGCTCAGTGAGGCCGCCTGGGCCAGCACTCACTCAGGAAGGAGTGAGTAGGGCCAGTGGCATAGTGCTAGCATGCTGCAGAGCAGCCTTTCCCAGGAAGCCAGTTAAATCATCCCCGACAGCTGGAAAGCCAGAGAGAGGGTGGCCCACACCATGACAACCTCTGCCCTCTGCCCTCTGCCCTCTACTGCCTAGGTCTTGTCTGCACGTGTTGAGCCTTTACATGTTGGTCTACCAGACTTTATGGTGCCATCCCTGGTCCTCAAGTGTGCTGTGTGGTTGTATTTTGATTTATTAGCAGGGTGTGTGTGTAAAGAGATAGAGACAAAGACAGAGACAAGAGAGATGTGCGTGAATTTAGGCACACGCATACCACCTGGTATGTGGGCGGTGTCCAAACATTCCTTGCTTGGCTTTGGTTCTCTCCATCCACCCTGTTGAGACTAAACAGGGTCTCTCTGTTTTGCTGTTGTTTGCCACACTGCCTACTTCAGGCTAGCTGGCCTGCAAGCTTCTCGTTTACTCTCTTGTCTTGACCTCCCATCTGCCCTTAGGAGTGGAACACTCCACTGCGTCTGGCTTTTTATGTGAGTCCTGGGGATCACAGAGAACAAATTTTTATTATTTTCCTTTCCTTTTTTTTTTTTTTTAAGTTTTAGATTGTATTTTTTGAGCAGTTTTAGGTTTATATAACTAAGTGAAATGAAATGCAGAGCTCTCCTTTAACCTATAACCTCCCCCATTCCAAATCTCTCCACCAGTGTGGTGCACTGGTTACATCGGACAGAGCTGCATAGCCAATCAGTATCACATGTGTCCATAGCTAACATTAGAACTTGCTTTTTCTGGGAAAACAAGGCACACACACACACACACACACACACACACACACACACACACACAAAGCTCTTACTCATCCCAGAAAGGGAACACACAACAGACAAAAGTAACAATTGCACCAAAGTCCACTTGGTGAACCAATGAGTTTTTTGCTGGGGTCAGAGCAGTCATGTGGGTGGGGGGTTGCTTTCTGGGACAGGGATAACTCCAAAGCAGCTGCACCCCAGGCATCTGTTCACAAGGCTGTGTCTTTGGAGCTCTGTGCCTACAACATGACAATCTGACAATCTCTCTGCAGATTGGCTACCCAGAGCCTCCTGCTCCACCAGTTTTTTTCCTCCTTCTATAAAGCTGGGAGGAGCCTTGAGAATCTCCCTGAAATCTTGCTAATGTCTCTCCTCCTAGACTTCCTAGTCTCTGGAGTCTCCCTCCCTCCTGGATGGGTGGAGTTCTTGGTTAGGAGAACCCTGCCAAGCAACAGGTGGATCTCTGTGGGCATAACCCTACTAAACAATAGTTCCACTGCCTGAAAAGTCCTCCAAGCCTACTCAGTCACCACTCTCAAACCCCAACTCCCCCTTCCCCCCCATCCCCTCATAGAGGGAGGAAGGAGGTTCCTGAGACTCCGAAAACTGAGGGATTTGAAAGCTACAAGAGTCACAGGACCCTTTGCCAGTGCCAAGGTAGCAGTAAACATTGGTTGGATTCTGAGCTACTGTTGGGGTAGGTGAAGCTGTCCGGGGATCTCCAGGGCTTTGCTGAGTCATAGTCCCTGCTAGGATGAGCTTTCCTGTGGTGCAGTTGCTTTTGACTCTCTCCTAGGCCTGATAAACTCCCTGGGTTACAAACTAGACGGAGTAGGACTATTTCTTTGTTGCCATGCCTAGGTGGACAGAGGTTTGCTCACTTCTCAGGGAAAACCACACAACACCATGTACTCCCACCTCTTGACAACCCCTTATCTTTTTTGCTAGAGGGAATCAGCTTTGTAGCTGCCACAGAGAGCACCTTTCAATCGGTTCTCGGAGGCGTGCTGCTTTTTGAGACCATGCATAATTTGTGTGGTGACCCAGTGGGAGATGAAAACATGGGCTCCTTGCTCAAAATCCCTGAGAAGTAAGTGCAGGACAGCCACAGCAGAAAAATAAATAAACCAAGCATGGGGCAGTGGTGAAACTGGTCCAGCCAAAGAGCAGGATTTTCAAACAGGCGCCCCACTCTTGAGCGGGCTCTTTGTCCTGCTCAGGTTCCGTAGTTGGAGCGTGAAGCAGCAAAGTTTGTTAGTTTTTGTTCCCAGCATTTCCAACCACCTCCCACTCTTCACACAGTTCCTTAAACAAAACAGTTTAAAAGCCAGAAAGGACAGGGCTGGGGGGGGGGGGGAGGGCTGGGGAGGGCGGGGTTCAGTGCGGTTATTGCTCTTACAGAGGACCAGAGTTCTAGTCCTAGCACCGACATGGGGTGTCTCACCCTCGCCTCCAGCTTCAGGGGATTCAGGTGATCTGACACCCTCTTCCAGACTTCTCAGCACTGCACCCCTGTGTGTGTGTGTGTGTGTGTGTGTGTGTGTGTGTGTGTGTGTGTGTGTCCATATAAAGTTTTTTTTTTTCCTTTAATCTTTTCAAAAGGGAAGTGAACACAGTGAGAGTGTGGGCTGTCTCCTTTCACCAGAGCACTCAGATGGAGCCCATTCAGTCAGTGGCTAGGTAGCAAGCACCTCACTGGCCCATAGGGAGGGTTTCTTTTTTTTTTTTTTTTAAGGTTTAATCATATATATTTTTTAATTCCCATACATATATTGTACCTTGAATGTAAACCCCCCCCATGGCCCTCTCTTTTTCTTTTGTATTGGGGAGTTTTGAAAATTGTTTTTCCCTACTAAAGCATGTTCAATCTTCCAAGCTTTCAAATCACCGTGGGTAAAAGCATCTAGGGATGAAACCACTTATTTTTAAAAGCAAGTTTTGGGAACTCTCTCCATTTCTCCCCCCCCCCCCCACTTTTTATTTTTTATTTTTGGTACTAGAATGTACAAATACTTCTTTTTCTTGAACTGACTTGACTTGAGTTCTTTTGTTACAGAAAGTCATTCACCTCGAACAGATCTTGCAAAGTTCCCAGTGTGGGCGTGTGCAGAGTGTCCATTGTTTCAACTGGACCCTGAATGTTTCTCCATTCCTAGTTTTGATCCTTTCAGCTTCTCCTTTACTATATTTTTATTTTTATAAGTTACAGATGTTACTATGTATGGCTGGGGGTTACCTAACTTCCTGCTTTTTTATTCATGCACCATTTTTTTTTTTTCTTTTTCATTTTTTGAGACAGGGTTTTTCTGTGCAGTCCTGGCTGTCCTAGAAGTCATTATGTAAACCAGGCTGGCCTCAAACTCACAGAGATCCCCTGCTCTAGAGTGCTGGGGTTAAAGGCATGCAGCACCACAGCCAGGCTTCACCACCACAGCCAGGCTTCATGCGTCAATTTTTTAAGGCTTGTTTGTATTATTTATCTATGCGCACATGTCTGAGTGTATGTGAACATGCGTGCAGGTGCTTGTGGAGGCCAGAGGGAGTTGGCTGGTCCCCTGGAGCTAGAGCAGCTGTGAGTCACTTGATGTGGGTGCTAGGAACAGAACGCTGGGCGTCTGTAGGAGCAGCATGTGCTCTTAACTGGTGAGCCATCTTTCCAGCCCCACCAACTATCAGTTTAGTGCTCGTAGCTTCTCTCATAGTTACTAATTAGTTCCTTGTGTTTGTGAGCGCAGTTTGCCTGCTGAGACCATTTTTGACTCTGTTGCTCTTAACCACACAACTGAAGCTGTCAAGGTGGGTTTCATCTCACCGTGGAGTTCTCCGCCATGACGTGCATTGCCCTCTCCCACCTGTGTGGTGTCTGACTTTGCAGATTGTTAGCATGTGGAGAGAAGGGGAGGAAGCACTCTCCGGGCATGTGAAGTTGGATCACGCAGTGTGTCACGTGGCACACGTGGTTATAGTAAGGTGACCGCTATGATTTTGAAGCTGTCTCTACAGACCCGTGTGTGAAAGGTTTGGTCTCTGGGGTAGTCACAATAGGAGGTGGTGTCAGCCTTAGGCAGGGGTGAGGGTGATGTAGTTCACATGCTCACAAAAGAGAAACAGGGACGCCCCATCTTTCCTGTCCTTTGCTTCCCATCCATGGGGTGCAGTTTTCTAGTCACTTCTACTGTACTGTGCTGCCCTGCCAAAGGGTCATGGAAACCTCCAAAAACATGACATGGAGAAAAAAGAAAAGAAACTCTTTTTTCTTCATAAACTGATCATATTCAGTCTCTTGTTACACTGGCAGGAAATTGACAGAGACATAGAATACACCCACTGTGCATAGAGAACTATACAGTATTACAAGGTGGGGGAATTGGCTGTTTGCTGGGAACACAGAATGAAGCTCTCTCCCTAGTCCACTGGGAATGTGGTCAAGTGTTTAGACCTGAGTCTAGCAATGAGCGAGGAGGGGGCAGCATTCCCCTCAACTCCACAGTGAAGGGAGTGCTAAGTGTTATGTTCTGGATTTTCTTTGCTGTTCTCACCTAAAGTTACCATTTGAAAGCTATTTCCCAATCTCTCTTCTGCCCACCATGATAGTGGTACCTTGATGTCTTTCTTTGAGACAGAGTTTCGTGTACCCCAAACTTGCTTTGTAGACTAGGATGACCTTGAACTTGCTATCCTCCTGTGTCTGGGATTATCGGTGTCTGGCTCAGCAGCTGGTTTATATAGTGCTGGGGATGGAACCTGGGCCTTTGTGCATGCCAGGCAAGCACTCTACCAACTGAGCTACATCCCAGTCCCCTTGGCTCCTTTTTATCTGGGGTTTCTCAGGCTCTTTAGCTCCCGGGCCATTACCTGCAGGGTCTCAGCATCCCCAAAACAATCCCCAAACAAATTTAGTGAAAGTTTTAATCTTTGGGGAAAACAAATTCTGGCTCAAAAAAAAAAGATCACTAAAAATGAGATGGGGCTGTCCTGAGAGACTCATTGTCACCAGGGGGTGGCCATTGAGGGACACTGGAACCACTGGATGTTGTTAGAAGAGTGTGGATTATAATGTTATCATTAAAAAGTGTAAAGCTGTGAGGTGTTGTGGTGGGGGAGATCCAGGGAGACCAGGACTTCAGGAGCCAGCTGAGTTCTGTGTGGACAAAGTGGAATCTTTCCCCTTCGAAAGAAAGCTCTGGCCCCTGAGCCACATGTCTCCTGACCCCTTCCTGTGTCCCCCTTCCTAATATCATGATCAGAAGACCTATAGCTCTGGGCTTGTGAATTCCCATCAGCCATACAGATTCCTCTTAGCTTGTGTCATAGGACTCAAGGCTGAGCTGGGATACTTCAGTAAGGCAGGCCCACCCTCACCAGGCTGCAGGCTTGTCCCGGGCAGGCGAGGCTTTTCTTTCCAGAGGTGCCCTGAACCACAGTCGAAGGACACTCAAGCCGTAAGAAGCTAGTTGGTATCTTAGTCAGTGGTCTACTGCTGTGAAGGCGCGCGCACGCGCACACACACACACCTCAGATTTCCAACCCCACCTTCCTTTTACTACCTTTAAGGAGAAAGCAGAATCCACCCCTCCTGTCAAAGGCACCCCTCCCCTGGCCCATTAGTTCCCTCTCTTGGGGTCAGAGCCCTAATGACTGACTAGCCTGATCCACTGTCTTGTCTTTTAACAGTTGTCTGCGACTCTACACCTGTATGATTTTTAGCGTCTGTCTACATTCAAGTCTTCATTTATTTAGGAGGGGAGTGTGTATTTTTCCTCTCACCCCCCCTATATACACTGACTGGGACTGTAAATTACACTAACAAAAGACAGATTAACTAGAGAAAGGCAAGCAGGGGTTTATTAAAGGGTACACTAGGCATACACACAAGAGCATTCAGAGGGAGTAAGGCACATTTAGAATTTGTGTTTGTTTAACATTGCGACAAAGAACATAAATTTGTCCAAAAATGACATGACATAAGGGAAGGCGTTCTGAGCTCCAGGGACAACAAAGTATAGGTAGACAGAAGAGGTAACCAGACACCCAGGTGAGTTAGTGGGGTAGGTGGGTCCCGAGGATGGTAAAGACCTGCAGTATCTCAATGATTGACAGCTTCCTCTGTCTTTGTTGGGAAAGAAAGGCTGACTCTACCCCATGGGCATCTACATTTAGGCACGCAAGGCATGGTCTGTATTCTAATTGCCTTTGACTCAAAATAATCCTTATACCAAATTGGCCTGCAAGAGTACCTTCTATTGCTCCTCATTACTCTAGTAACTCTCTCTAACCAGTCAGTGAGGGTCCCAGCTCAGCCAGCTTTCTGGGATCTGCACCTCACTCATGGGCCACCACAGTAAGAGCTGAGTATTCTCACCTCATCCAAACCAAGAGACTCCCCTTTGTCCAGTTTGTGCCTCTACCCCAGCTCCTTCACTTCTCCTCTCTGCAGGCTCACACGTGACTACCAAGGCATGTGGAAGATGAGGTTTGTGCCTATGCGTTCATATGTAGGTACACATATGTGTATGCATACCTGGAGGCTGGAAGACAGCCTCTGATACCATCCTCTAGAACAGTGTTTACCTCCTTTGAGACAGTCTATCACCTGGAGTTTACCAATTAGGCTACACTAGCTGACCAGAGAGCCCCAAAGACCCTCCTATTTCCAACACCCCAGCACTGAGATCAATGCATACACACCCAGCATTTTTTTTTTTTACATGGGTTCTGGGGATCAAAGTGGGAATTCCCCTTGCTTGCAACTCTTGACCAACTGATCCATCTCTCCAAACCTTGGTTCTACTTCTAATGTTTGACTAATGAGAGGATTTAAGCTGTCAAGGTTCCTTCCCTCTGCCTCAATCTGGAGAAGCTGATGGTGTGTGTGTGTGTGTGTGTGTGTGTGTGTGTGTGTGTGTGTGTGTGAGAAGCTCCTCAATCCCAGAGTGGACAGTACAATTATTCAAAGCTGAAGATTCTGAGGATCAGCAAATGCAAAATGAAGCCTGCTCTGTGCTTCCATCGTTGGACACTTCTGGCTGCAGGAAACCCCCCCTTAGCAGTTTCCACCTGCAGGGAGGAGATGGAGGGGAAGTCGTTCTAAATCCTGCTCCTGGGGGGGGGTTTCATGGCCATGGGGAGGAAGGGAAGACTACCACACCTGCATCAACAGACAGCATCTTTATCTCCTACCTCATCTGTCTTTCCTAAACAAACCTATTTGTTCTTCCCTGGACGCCTCTCTCCCTGCTCCCTTTCCCTGTAAGGGAAATAACCATTTGGAGTTATTACCTCTATTAGTGATATCTAGATGCCCATAATTTCTTTTCTCCTGCGAATCTGTCTTTTATCTGTTTAATTCACAGGGCATAGGAACAGACCCTCAAAAGGGGTAGAAGAAAAGTCTCCCTCCTCCCCTACAAACACAGAGCTTTGTGTTAGAAGAATAAATGAAGGAAGATATCACACTATCCTAAAATGAGGTATTTCAAACCTCCAGTTCAGTTCCAGACAGCAAGTAAAAATGAAATGGTCAAATATGTTAGTACAAAAAAAACGAACAAACACACAAACACAAACACAAAACCCAAAACCGGAAGTAAATAAGGGCAAGGCCATTTTCTGGAGTGAAGGGACAGTTAAGATTACTATAAACAGAAGGAACAGTAAAGTGGGAAGTTGATAGCATCCACTGCATTAAGCATATAAAAAGGTGCCGAGGCAGGAGGATTCCAGGATCTAGGCCGAGCTTATGTATTTAGCAAGGCCGCCTCTTGAAGTTAAGAAGGGTGATGTGTGTAGCTCACTGGCAGAGTGCTTGCTTAGCATGCATCTGCAAAGATGTGTATTTTAGCCTTAAATTATGTGTATGGGGAGATAATACGTGCACCCAAGCACAGGTACTGTCGGGCCTGGAAGAGAGTGAGCGGCAGATTCCACTGTAGCTGGAGTTTCAGGAGGCTGTGAACGGCCCTGTGTGGATGAAAACAGAACTCTGGAACTCTTCAAGAACAGTATGTGTTCTCTTAGCTGCTGAGCCATCTCTCTGGCCTGGAAAGGGTTTAATTTTGAAAAGAGAAACCCTTCAACATTTATGGGTCTTACAGAGACAGTTGCACACCTAGAATGTGTTCATTCCAGCCTAGCCAAAAGAGCACCTCCTACCCTCACAGGGTGCTCAGGACAGGGTGCATGAGCAGCCTCCCGCACAGGCGTCTCGGGAGTGCTTGGGATTCATTTGCCACGTGGTAGATGTGGACGGAGGCTGTGCTGGAAGATCTTTCAAGTTCTGAAGAACTCTTGCCATGCAGCCCTTCCAGCCTCCTGCTCACAACATGCGTTTATCATTAGTTTGAAAAGAACTTTGCGGCTTGTTCAAGCCTTGTCACTGTCATGGTGAATGTCACTCCATGTTTCAGTGGCAGGAATTCTTGTCTTGGCAGTAGTTCACAAGCTAAGAAGAACCAAAAGTGATGAGGAAATTCAAGACTGGCTGGCCCCTACTCCCTAACACTGCAGAGTCCATTTCCCAGCGGGCCTGTATGACTAACAAACCTTTTGTTTTGTAAAGGAAATGCCCCCAATAAGAGCTTCAGAGTACATACAGTAGCTGGGACAACTCATTCAACCCTGTCTTTCCCAAAGCAACACTTTATTCTCGGACTTCACTTTGGTAAAGCTAAACCGTTTATACATACCACCCAGTAACACAGAACCTTTCATTTTTCCTTCCCAACATGGACTCACGCACACCATTCCAGTGGTTATATGAAGTCACACTTCTGAGCTATTGCCAGAATATATGGGGGGGGGGTAGACAAGGAACCTTAGAAAGCAGTAATGGCCAAGAGTCAAGGAAGAACCTCACTGGCCCATTTGGCTCTGAAAGCTTACATCAAAGAGAAGCCTCTTGGTCCCAGCCATGGTGGTACACACATTTAATCCCAGCAGTCAGGAGGCAGGGGCAGGCAGATCTCTGAGTTCAAGGCCAGATTGGTCTACAGAGAGAGTTCTGGGGCATCCAGGACTACAACAGAAAAATTATGTCTTTAAATACATACATACACACACACACACACACACACACACACACACACACACACACGTGCGCGTGGGCGCGGGGGGAGGGGCGTTCGTAGCTGAAGAGCCTGGTGCAAAGCACAAGTTCTCCTGATGCTCAAAGCTCTGTGGAGTGGGTAAGACTCTAACAAGATAAACCGGAAAAGACCACAGGAATGCAAAGCAAGATTGCTGGATGTCTTCCAGCCACGCAAGTGTGGAGGCTGCTGCTGCCCCCCCCCCCCCCGGCTCCTAACCAGCCAAGACCTGCTGTGATGTGCTCTCTGATAGGTGTTCCTCTCTGCTTCATCTCTCCTTGGCTGGCCTCCTGGTCACCAAGAGGACATAAGTCTCCCTTCAGGAGGGTTCCCTTTGCTGACTTCTTAGCAGTTCTCCAGTCCAGGCTACCCTAATGTTACTGAGCTCGAAGGAAAGTTGTTCACTGCTAAGCCTGTTCTAGGCTGTCTTATATTCATGTGGGGAGGGAGGGGGGTCAAAAGTTAACCCTGGGTGTCATTCCTCTGGAGAGCTATCCACATTTTTGTTTGAGTCAGTTTCTCACTGGGGCATAGGGTTTGCCTATTAGGATAGATTGACTAGCCAGGAAACTCCAGAGATCCATCCTCTTGTCTCTGTCTCTCAAGCCCTAGAACTACAAGCCTGTGCCACCATGCCCAGATTTTTTTTTTTTAATATGGATGCTAGGAACTGAACTTGTGGGACACACATTTTTATCATCTGAGATAGTTCCTTAGCCCCCTTTTCTTTATCTCATTCAGTATGAAATCTTTCTCAGAAGAAATAAAATGTTCCTTTTGGCTCAGACCCTGCATTGCCCCAGACCTTGTGTGAGTGTTTAATTTAATGAGGCCTGCGGCTCCCTGTGTTCCTGTAATCTGAAAGCTACACATTAGTGACAAGCTTCTAGCCTGCATGTCAGGGAAGGCATTGAGAACACCCACGCTCTCTGCTTGCTCTAAGGGTGCATTCACCCTGCCTTGGCAGGTGCCTTCATGGCAGAGGTCCTACCCCGCATAGTTCCAGTCTCCTTTTGGGGGCCACTGTCTCTGTCTCTCACCACAAGCAAGGGCATCCTGATTACAGCTAGTGTTCTGATACACAGGACCACAAGCTAAGTGTCCAGCCTCACCAGACTACTCCACCATAGACACCAGGTACAGGTCCCATGGAGCATGCACACTTCTGACCAGATGGTAACTCTGTGCTTCTCACAACCCCCTCCTCGGTCTCCATAACTTGCTGCCATGAAAAACTTACATGTTCTTATGTCAAAAAGCAAAATTACACGTTCAAAGATGGTCATTGATTTTTTTTATTCTAAAATTTACAACTTATTAAATACAATCAAGGTTCTGCTGGCTGTGTAGATAGAAGAGGGCAAAAAAAGGAGGCTGGAACTTCAAAGTTCCAAAACTACTTCACATCAAAAGCAGAAAGAACAATAGAAAAAGAACCAACCGGGGAATGCTGGGCTTGCTTTCTGTGAGGGTTAGGACCCCATTATCCTGCCAACAGGATCTGGGAAGCGGGTGGAGTTCTCCTCCTGGTTTTATGTGTATGTGCATTGTGTGTGATACCTGCATAATGTGTGTGTATGTAGTATGTGTGTCAGGTGTGTGTGTATAGTATTGTGCGTGTGTGTATGTATAGTGTGCATGCATGTGTGTGTGTGACACCAGACTCATTGTCTTTCCAGCCACAAGGCATAAGGTAAGAGCAGCTGGGATAGCTCACTGTTGGTGTTGTAGGAAATCCACCAGAGAAGACCACTCAGACATGGGTTTGAGCCAAAAGAATGTCTGTGTTAGCCGGCTGGCAATACACTGGGTATTCAGGATCCCCAAGCCCCAAGACCTTGTCAGGGTGAGCTTTTAAGCACAAAACCACATCCTGAGTTGATATACTTCAGTTAACAAGAACAGTTAGCCAAAAGCAGAACTACAGAAGCCAAAGAGCAAGATTAGCACATGTAGGGACTTTCCTAAAACCATGGACTTTGATGGATTAGGTCTTTGTTTTCATTTTGGCAGGTGGTGCTGTCTCCATGCTGAGTTTTATGGCCTGAATGGAGCCTCCATCATGGCATCAATTATGCTAATGTCTGGGGGCCTGCCTACTAAGGCCTGGAGGCTTGTTACACTGACCTTTGCAACACCCCTTTCCACACCCCAAAAGGCACTTGAGAGTCTGTAGTCAGTGTCCTAAGCCTGCAGCCACCTTGCATTCCAGACTCTTGAAGACGGAGCACCCTCTAATGAGACCACTCTGAAGCTGGAACACTTGTCTCATAGGACCCAGTTTATAAGGCCTTGGACCCACCAGACTCAGAACCAAGGCAAGAATCAAGTAGACTACGCCGTGCCAGGCCTGCTGAGTTCTGTGTACCTCTCCCCTCTGCCCCCATTCTTCTTCTAGCTAACCCAAAGCAGGGCTGGGGACACAGCTCAGGGGCAGAGCACTTGTCTGGCTTGCATAAGGTCCTGGCTGAGAGCCCCAGCTCCACGAGAAAGCAAGACTTGGTCAAACTGAAGCTCGTGGCAGTAGTTTGAAGACGTGTCTGGGGCCACTGAACACCTGATCTGTTCTTCACCCAGCCTCACTGATTACATTTCTTTCTCTGCCTTTTCCCATGTCTAGTTGCTTTACCTGGTGTGTTGGGACAGGTGGGAGTTCAGTAGGCAGAGATCTCACCCTAAAACCCTGGTACCCTGCTGTGTTGGTATGCAACCTCCCTTCATCACCGTCCCCATCCCCAGCCTCCACTAACTGCTCTCCCACACTTGGGCAGGTTTCATTTTAGTTTCTACATAAGGAAAAATGTGTGGTATTTGTGTCTCTGGGCCTGGCTTGTTTTGCTTAACACTCCAGTTCTTTATATTTTGTTGCAAATGGAAGTTTCATTTTTATTTTATTTTTTTTTTTTTGAAGATTTATGTACTTCTATTTTATGTGTGTCAATGTATAGCCTGCATTGCGTATGTGTACCACCTATGTGCCTGGTACCCATGGAGGCCAGAAGAGGGCATCAGATCCCCTGGATCTAGACCTACAGTCATGAGCTGCCTTGTGGGTATTGGGAATCAAACTGGGGTCCTCTGCACAAGCAGCCAGTGCTCTCAACTGCTGAGCCATTTCTCTGTCCCTGAGTTTCATTCTTTTTGTGTGTGGGGGTGGTGGTGGTGAATGTTTTATTGTGTAAGTATAGCTCGTCTTCTGTATCCACTCATCCATTGATGGGCACCAAGGTTGACTCCATTTGTTGGATATTATGATCAGTCTTCCAATAAACACCAGTCCCCAGTCATCTTCCCTGTATGCACTCCACTCCCTTTACCCAGAAATGGACAGCAGATCTGTTTTGGGTTTTAAGGGTTGGTTTAGTTCCCCCCTCCTTCCCTTCAATTCCTTCTTCTCTTCCCATTATCCCCTTCTTCCTCTCCCCTTGTACGCCCCCCCCCCTTTTCTTCTTCTCCTAATCAAGGCAGAGTTTCATATTATTAGAGACCAGACTGGCCTGGAATTCATTATGTAGCCAAGGCTAGTCTCAAACTCAGGACGCTCCTCCTGCCTCTGCATCTTTAGCGCTGAGATTACAGGTGTGTACGGATCACCTGCTTTCTCCTGCTTGAACAGCTTTGTTCATGCAGAGCTCCTTCAGCTCTAGGATGTGACTTGTGGCTGGAGATGGCACTGAGGTAAGCCGTACAATTGGCTTATGCACACGGGAAACCTCTCTGGCACTGTGGAGTTGTCATAAGATATCCAATTGTGCCTATAACATTATAGACAAGAAATTTACAAATTCACTGGAAGATTATATTGAGTCAAAATGTTTTGATTTTTTTCTTGTTTTTTTGTTTTGTTTTGTTTTTTCAGGCTCTCTACAGCCCAGGTTGATACCAAACTTGCTAAACCTTCTGCCTCCAAGTGTTAGGATTGTAGGCATGTTCCGTCATACATAGCTTAAAATAGCTCTGTGTTTGGATGGGTGGGGGTTTGGGTTTTACTCTTAGCCCTGAGTGGATTAGAACTCACTATGTAGCCTAGGCCAGCCTTGAATTTTCAGGGATCCTCCTGCCTCAGCCTCTCAGATTCTGGGATGACAGGTGTGAATTATAACCACTCTCAGCCAGAATATTGTTGTTGTTATCATCATCATCATTGTTATTATTATTAATTATTAAGCTGTCTGGAGCAAACGTACTTTTATCTGTACCACTGGCATCCTCTCATCTCTCAGTACCCAGTTCCCTTTTGGGAACCTGGCAAGAATCCAGGCCTTCATACCTTCCTGTGTTGACTCTTTACGTTCATGAGGTATTTGGTGGGCTGTGCTTTCCTAGGACAGCTACAGGGATTCCCCCCACCACCCAGTCAGGTTCCTATACTTCAGCCTGACCATTCCCATATGGGCCTGGATGCACTTGCCTAGCATGCACCTCCAGCACTGCATACATACACTGGGTATGACACATACCTGCAGTAACAGCACTTGGGGCATAGAGGAAGTAGAATGAGAAACTCAAGGTCATCTTTGGCTGCATAAAAATTTTGATGCTAGACTGGATTACTGTCTCAATGAAGGGGTGGAGAGTGGGCCTGTTTTCTTGGGTGTCTGGATTTGCACAGAACACTCTCAGCTACAGGAAAGTCCTGCCATGCAGCTGATTTACACAGGTTGGTCACCGGACCATGTGACTTGAAGACACATTGACCATCAGAGCTCAAGGAAGGGGGACTGTGAGCTTTAAAGGAGGGCCATATGAGGGGAACTTCCTCTGAGTTCTTCATGTCAGCCATGTCTGGGATTGTCAGCGTGAGCAATTGGCTTTGGAACACACAGCTCAGAGAATCTAGAAGGTCCCAGTCTCCTTCCTCCTCCCAGGGCTGTTTGGATGTTGCAATAGGGAGCACTGGAAGTCTATTGTGCTCCTGGGACCACATAGATGGGGATTGGGGGGTCAAGGCAGGATGCCTGCTCTACCACCCTCAAAACATGTTAATGGGGTTTCTGTCCCTTTCAGTTGCTTATCAAACGCCCCCAGCAACAACGAGATTCTCAGTCTTCTGGGCATTCTGAGATTTAGCACAATCCTAAGCATGCCTCATACCTCGGTTTTTGGGTGCTGAGACTGACAGTGGGGAGGCCCCTGGCTTAGAGCCAATGTCAGGTAGTAAAACCGGCTTGTTCTGCTCCCTGCAGACTCCTGTCTGCAATTCTGGTCATTCCACACCCAAATGGCCTGTTTGATCCCAGGGATCTAGAGAAGAAACAGCTTCCAGAAACATTTGGGCTTTGCTTCTGCATTCTAAATTTAGTCCTTTAGGTTGCCAGTTGAAGTGTGCCAGGTGGTCTCCAAGCAATATACCTGTGTTTCCCATCCCACCTTTCATTGCCATGGTTTCCACACTTCCCCATTCTGGGGACCAACTTCGTTACCATGTCTGGGTGATTTTAGCACTAAGTTTAAAGAAACAAATCCTGCTATAATATTCACAGTTAAATCCATGACATTCAGAATCTAATTTAATTATCCTCATTGTGCATTATCTTTCCCAAACAAGAGGAGGCCTGACTACAATAGATTCAAGCCCATGAAAGAAATGTCATTGGGATACACCCAGATGAGATTTTACACACTGTAATAAAGATGACATTCCCATCAACACAGGGCACACTGAAGAACTCAAAACTATTAAATTGTTCAGACCCATGAGACAGCATGAAGCACGCTGTCTTAGTTTGTTTTCAGTTGGTGTAACAAAATGTTTGAGACCTATTATTTTACAGAGAAGAAAGGTTTGCAGAGGCTCAGCAGACTGAGATGCTGCCATGTGGCGAGGGTGCTTTCACTGCATCCTAACATGGGATGGGCATCGCAAGGGGACAAAGGGAGGGTGCGCCACTTCAAGCCCCTCCCCCTTCTTCCAAAGCCACTAATGCAATCACAAAGGGCCCCGCTCTCGTGACATCATCTAATGCAAATTACCTCCCAAGACTATAGCCCCAACAAACACAGTCAACACATGTTTTCCCACACATGAAATTAGGGGAATACATTCAAGTCACAGAATATGGTTATCAGAAATATTAACAATAACTTCTTGTTGACAGTCTGTTTCTTAAACAGAGACTCTAAGAATATGGGAAGGTCTGGTGTTGGGCATAGATACACTCAAAAGGTGGTGACTGGTTCCATTAGACACTTCTGGTCTTCCTAAAACTCCGGGTCTTTCTTCTGAACAGCTGCCGGTCAGCTGTTCCTTACCTCAGAGATGACAGCTGCTGGTGAGCTGTTCCACATCGATGATGGCCTCAGAGATGAAAAAGGCGCCCTTTGCCACCTCCATGTCAAAGTAGAAGTGAGGTTGGTGGGAAGGACAAGCTTGGCAGCACAATACCAAGAATGGCTGTCCACGGTAAGTCTCCATACTGACCGACAGGCACAAACATACTCTTCCCTCCTAGCATTCTATCTTATTTATTTATTTAGAGATAGGTTCTCATTGTAGCCTAGGCTGACCTTGAACTCCATATGTAGCTGGCCTGAACTTCTGATTCTCCTGCCTCCACCTCCCAAATGCTGGGACTGTAGATCTGCACCAACAAACTCCTGGTGCTGAGGAATGAGAGCTAGGCAAGTACTCTACTAAATGAACTAATCCCCAACTTTCCCAGCGTTCCAGATTAATACCTATATTAATTCATAGCAGTGCCTTTGAACTGCATCTATTAATCAACTTTTATATATAGACAAAATGGAAATAAAAAAATTCTATGGATCCTATATCCCTGGAATAGTTTTGTTTGGGGGTTAGCAGCCGAGAGCAGAGAAACCGGACTCTCTCATTTGTGTGCCTAGGACAAGGAGGGGTCTGGGCAGCTCTGGCAAAGTCCATTCCTGCTCTTGTCCCCAAAGCTGGAAAATTCCCAGATCCCAAACTGAAAACCCAAAATGTTCCAGCTCTGACATATTTTCAGTACAGACTCAAAACCACAAATCCTGTGATTCAATAAACACAATTTTTTTCATGACTAAATCATAAGAAGAAACATCTGCAGGTACATATGTGAGGGGCAAATAAAACTTAAAATGATTTGGGTTCCTGTGAGGGAGGTGGGGCTGTGTACCTGAAAGCATCATAGCCTGCAGCTAAAATAAATCAGGGTTAGGTAAAGAATGAAACTCTTGGGCAGCGGTGGCACACGCCTTTAATCCCAGCACTTGGGAGGCAGAGACAGGTGGATCTATGTTTGCCTGGTCTGTTACAGAGAAACTAAAAAAAAAAGAAAAAGAAAAGAAAAGAAACTCGGGTTAGCAAGTCCTTAGCTGGTGTCTTAGTTAAAATTTTTATTGCTGTGAAGAGACACCGTGACCATGGCAACTCTTATGAGGAAAACATTTAACTGGAGTGGCTTACAGTTCAGAGGTTCAGTCCATTATCATCATGACAGGGAGCACAACAGTGTGAATGCAGATGTGGTGTTGGAGCTGAGAGTCCTACACCTTGCAGGCAACAGGAAGTGGACTGAAACACTGGGTGGTATCCTGGGCATAGGAAACTTCAAAGCCCACCCCCACAGTGACACACTTCCTCCAACAAGGCCACACCTCCTAAGAGTGCCATTCCCTTAGAGGTTATGAGGGCCAATTACATTCAAACTATTACAGCTGGTACTAGGCCAAAAAACTCTGGAATCAGACCAACTGGTTTATTTTTCTTATACATTTAAGCACAGTAAAACTTGGGAAAGCCCTTGTGACCTTTACCATGAGGCTGAGTTCTCCTGACCAAGAAACAGAGCTCAAGGGTCTGGGCCTAGTGGGGAAGGATTTGTAATGAGCATGAAGACGGAATCTATTGACCGAGAGAGAATGCTCAGGGTTCTGGGGATTCAATGAAGGCAGACTTAATGAAATAGCAAAGATTGTCAGGTGTTAACACTTCCATTCCCAACCTTCCAGAAGGAACAGAGGCAGAGAAAAGCCTGCCCATCTAACAATTCTGATTTTTCTTACATTTCTGGTTGTGAACCTTTAATGGCTGAGCCATCTCTCCAGCCCCTCTTCAGTTCCTGACTGTGTTTTTATACTCAGTTCTCTTCTCTTTTTTTCTTTTTCTCTCTTGCCTTCTTTCTCTTTAAAGGCATCTCTCAGGGTGGCATTTCAAACATGCAGGAAACATGTGAAGAGTCCCTGGCTAAGGAAGCATCCTTTGGGTACCTCTCAGGGATTTCACTGAGACCTGGAAGAACTCTCCTGTTTCAGAGTGCTTTTGAACCAGCCTCCCCTGACCAAGGGCTTTCCTGAATGCTCCTGCCTTATACTTGGCCCCAATTAAGAAACTCCTAGAGGCAGCCCCAGCTCTGAGGGGGAGCAGGACCTGCTGACTCAGCAGTGTTTCCATTTCCATTAAGGTGGGGAGCGCATTCTCCTACATCCACAGCATCAGTAAATATCAGCTATTGATTGGTTCTACGGTGCCTTGGCGTTTAGGAAAGAACTTGATGGATATGTCTATTTAACACCAACTAGCTTGCTGCCCCATTTCCTCTGCCCTGTCCCACCCTGGTTTTTAGTAAGACAATCAAGATATAGCCACAGTTAGCCTTACGTTTATACTGCCCTACTGAAGCTTCCTTGGAGCTGGGAGTGCAGTCTCATGGCGCTACTCAACTTCACCAAGTCTACTTTACTTCAGGGTTCTAAATTTATTTTGTTTTGTTTTTGACACAGGGTCACACACACTATGTTTCCCAGGTAGGACTCAAAATTCCAGTCCCCTGTCTCAGCCTTTGGTGATCTAGGGTCACTTGTGTTGACCACCCCAGAGCACGTGGTGTCACTGTGTGGGTCTGAAGCGGTGGTGTAGCTTGGGGGTGAGTTTCTCATTGTACTACTAAGATCTGAGTGTCCGCCCCATCCTGACGTCTCAGGGCATGATGGGGGCTTATAGGAACTTGCCTTCCTTCCTTCCCTCTCCCTTCTTTCCCCCTTCTTCTTCATTGTTTCTTGAGGAGAGGAGTCCTCCCACACTGGAGTCCTCCCACACTGGAGTCCTCCCACACTGGAGTCCTCCCACACTGGGCTCTCCACCTTCTACTGGGCTCCCTTCTTTTAACCTCTCTTGTTTCCTCTGTTATTCTTGAGTCTTCTACCCTACGCCTTCCCTGTTGTATTAAGTGACACATCTATTTTTTAAATTGTTCTTCTGTTTACCTACTAATTTTGTGTGGCAGTGCACTTACACAGGCAAACAGTTATGTGCTGTTTGAACTCACTGAAAACCTGAGTGTGGAAAGAAGGGTTACACCCTCCCCACTCCCACTTCAGACTCAAGCATGGTTCTCTCTCTCTCTCTCAAAGTGTCCCTCCAAAGGCCCCTAGTCTGGTGATGAGCTGCCCCTAACTCTGTGACGATGGGGGGGGGGGGACGACACAAACAGCATTTCACACTCAACAGTCACTATTGTTTTTCCACGATGTAAATAAAGGAGCCTGCAGGAAGAGAAGGGTTAGAGCTCAGCTCTGAGAGAACGCCCAGCCAGGGAGAGAAGGCTCAGCCAGGAACTCCCGCAGCCTGTCTCCACTTCCCCAGCTGGCTCCTGCTGGATGTCAGGCGCACCGGGCTTGAGGGCTTGAGGATGGCACCTTTATGCTGCTCTTTGCTCTCACCCTTGCAAGCCTCACTAGAAGGGACACTCTGCTCTGCCTGGGACCCATTGGGAACAGCAGCTAGCTGCCTTTGGGGTCATTCCCAAGTGATCGTGCTGGATGTGTTGAGCAATGTTTTGCTAGCTGTCTGTCCCCTATCATTTATTTCTCTGTCTTCTATCTATCATTCGCTATTTATTCTAGTTCTTTCACTTGCTAGGTACTAAATAAATGCATTCGTTCAAAACTGGATGCGTGGCTATCACAGATGATTCTCTGAACCACACAAAACAGGGTGTGTGTGTGTGGCCGGGTGGGGGTGGGTGTAGGCTGCACGTGAGGTCAGAAGACAGCTTCCAGGAGCTGGTTTTCTGTTCCATTATGTGGGATAAAATGCAGGCTGCCTGTCTTGGCAGCAAGTCCTTTCACTCACTGAGCCATCTTGCTGGCCCAGCTGACACACTTCCCGAGGCCTCACAGTATCCACCACTAAGCAGTTCCTTCGTAAAGATTTGTGAGCTGGAATTTAGCTCAAATCTCTGCTTTTAAAAGGTAAACTCATTCTTTTTTCTCTCCAAACCCATCAGTCAGTTTATTTCTGTTGAAAGCCACTAGTATTAAAAAGGTGTCTTTGTTAGGGCTGGAGAGATGGCTCAGCTCACAACAAAAAGAGGTGTCTTTGCTAGGGTTTTATTGTTGTGAAGAGACACCATGACTACCAAAACCCTTATATAGGAAAACATTTAATTGGGACTGACTTACAGTTTCAGAGGTTTAGTCCAATTATTGTTATGGTGGAAAGCATGGCGGCGTGCAGGCAGACATGGTGCTGGAGGAGGAGCTGAGAGTCTTACATCTTGATCCACAGGCAGCAGAAGGAGACTATTGCCACACTGGGCATAGCTTGAGCATATGAGACCTCAAAGCCCACCCCTGCAGTGACACACTTCCTCCAACAAGGCCACACACCTCCTAATAGTGCCACTCCCTAATGACCAAACATTCAAACACAAGAATCTATAGGGACCGTTCCTATTCAAGCCACCACAAAAGGCAAAACAGAGTTAATTTTTCTCTCCATCACATCAGGTTTGTGAAGTTTATTTCTATGCACAGAGCTCCAGGCTTCTCTGTGCATCCTATAAATTCTGAACCATGTGACTGTCAGGGAGGCACAAGGCCTAGACTCTATCCCTGTCACAGAAGGAGGAGGAGGAAGAGGCCGGAGGTGGGGGAAAGGAGGAAGGGAAAGAATGGAGAAAGGGGAGGAGAAGAATAGGAGAGAGAAGAGGAAGGGGTAAAGGAGAATGAGGAATAGGGAGAAGGGAAAAGAGGAAGCGGAAGGCAACAGGGAAGGAAAGAATAGAAGGAAGTAGAGGAAGGAGAAAGGAGGAGAGAAAGGAAGGAAGGAAGGAAGGAAGGAAGGAAGGAAGTGAGGAGGGGGTAAGAGTAGAAGGATGAAGGTGAAGGCAAACAGAAGGAGGATGGAGGGGGAGGAGAAGGAGAAGCAGAAGGAGAAACTTGCCAAGCTGCTACATTACCTGGAAAACAAGGAATGTTTTCCGGGAAGAGGAATGAACCCTGCCTGGGAACATTGTTCTTGGCTCCTGTTGATCCCCTGTCGACTTCCTTGAGGTTCAGGCAGGGGAACTCCATAATACACGGGTAGTGATATATGTATGTCCTCTCCTAGGAGGCCCTGTGGCCTGGCATCATTGGTAAACTGGCGAGGATGCACTGGACTATGAGATGAGGGTGGTCCATGCTGAATTTTGCAGACCTTTCTGGAGGAGAAGCTAAACAAAATGTTGCCCTAGAATATGCTGCTTTGATGTGAAGAATATTTTAAACTGAAGGCAACTGAGAGGGGGAGAGAGAGGGAGGGAGAGAGAGGGAGAGAAAGGGAGGCTCTCTGTCTGCCTCCTTGTTGACTGTAAGTAGGACATAAACTCATACAGAAAAGAAGGACATGCTTGTCCCAGGGGACAGCTGTAGACAGCATTAGAGGTACAGACACAGTGAATCTTCTTAGCTAGCTGCTCTTAGCTAGCTGCAGTATCCATTATACTATAAATGGTCACATGCTGTTTGAGTTCACTGAGAAACTGGCTCTGGAAGCAGGGGCCCCCATCTCCAGCTGACACTTCAGACCTAAGCATGTTTGTGGCAAAGTGTCCTCAAGATTATCTGGAGATAAACTGGTCCCTCTAGTTCTGTGACAGGAAGAAGGGAAGGACAAAACAGCCAAAGAAGTAAAAACAACTGGAAGATGACCCATTCCCAGCATTCCCAGGCGGTCACTATTGTTATCTCAAGCTGTGAAGGTGTGAGAGGCCCTGCAGGGAGAGCCTCGGGCCTGAAGCTCAACCATGGGATGAAGCTCAGCTGTGCACTCTGGCTGACTGCCTCAACTTCCCCAACAGTGTCTGCCGGATGTAAGTGGAGGATGTTGCCTTCTGATATAATTTGTTTTACCCGGAAGCCTCACCCGAGAGGACTGTAAGTGGGGAATCAAGCTGGCTGCCTTAACGAGGCTTCCATTGTTTATTTCTGCTGAATGTTTGAATATCTAATTTGACAATGTTTGGCTGTCTGTCTGTCTAGTTTTTCATCTCTCTGTCTGTCTATCTTCTATTCATCTATCTGTCTGCTTATTTGTCATCTATCCTTTTACTTTGGCTTGTGATGTGTTTAATAAACTCATTCAAAACCATGACTAACATAGGCCATTCTGTGGCTCACACGGAGCACTAACCTTATTGTGTTTTAGTTTTGCCCTAGGTACGCAGTGTTTCATTTATGAAAGGCTTTGCCCCAATAATTCTTTGAAAAGGCGTTGAGTCTACCTGACCTAACCCAGATCCTACCGTAGCAACACGGAGCAGGTAGATCACTGTTAACATCTGTGATCATGTGGCTTCCTGGAAACATTGTCTCACTGTCCAGCACAGGAAGAGCATCACAAGTGTACCATGACTGGACAGATAAAAACCCTGAGGGGGGTCCCTGCAGTTGTTACACAGGGAAGCGAACCTCAAGAGGTTCGAATGAAAACCCAGTGAGGATTGAAGTCGCCAGCCTGGATCAGAATGCCAGGCGGCTGGCTCACTGTTGACATATTTAAAACAGCACAATTAGGGAAAAGGTTTCCAGGCAACACTCAGTCCAATCAGCCCAATTCCAGGTGCGCAATAAAGCTCAAGGTGTGACTACATAGAGACTCTCTTACAAAGTGCCACATGACCAAGAGGGTGGGTTCTGTGGCTAAAAGGCCTAGACTCTAGTGTGGTCTCTGACCAATAGCAGTAGGTCAGCAGGCCATAAAATACATGTGACATCTCCCCTAAGGAGGGGAGACCGTCTAGGGAGGGAAGACTCTCCTTCTGAGGAATTTGGGTGAGGTCCTCCACGGACAGTGACAAGGTCACCAGGTCCTTAACAAAATTCACTCTCAGCCTTCAGACTTGTGGTTGGAAGACAGGAATTTTATCTCCTCCACGGAGAAGAGGCCCCTGAGTGTTTAACATTCCTGGTTGCCCTAGTGATCTGTGGGCACAAGGACCTTTGTGCCATCAACAAAACCCCAAATCAGAAGTCCAGTTTTTATTTAGAGCACACCACATCCACCATTGTTTTTGTTTGTTTGTTTGTTTTTGTTTTTCAAGACAGGGTTTCTCTGTGTCTTTGGAGCCTGTCCTGGAACTAGCTCTTTTGAACCAGGCTGGTCTCAAACTCACAGAGATCTTCCTCCTGCCTCAGCCTCCCAAGTGCTGGGATTAACCTGCGCCACCACTGCCACCACCACCGCCTGGCTACGTCCTGTTGCGCCTACCTGGTTTCCTCAACCTCCAAGGAAGTGACTCCTGACTGCAAAAGCAAAAGGTTTTTATTGCTAAGAACCAAACCGGCTGGGACCTCGCTCTATCGGAAGAGTAAGGTGCCCGCTTACAATTGTAAAGCGTTTTTTAAAGGGAAAGGGAGGTTTGAGACTGCTCGTCTCAGCCCATAAGTTTTCCAAGGTTATAGAGATTTCATAGAATACAAAGTTTTTACAAGGCGGGATTGTTTAGCGCACCTGCAAGGTTGGGTTTTTTTTTTTTTTTTTTCTAGGACCAACGGGCTCAGTGGCCTTGTCCTAAGATAATGGGGGGCAGGGAAAATGTACTCTCTGGTCAGGGAGTTGTCTATATCTATTGGCAGAAGCACTTGTTCTTTCTGGTTTTCTCTTCTTGCCATGAGTCCTGTATCTTTTAGTTATTAATTTTCCTTCACAGTCCACCATCTTAAAATTGAAGAATTGTACCCTAAACCACCAGCTGCTGACACTGGCAATTGTCTATATTTGCCAGTAAAAAAAACAGAACCAATAGGATCCGATAAATAAATATTAAAAAGGAGAGAAAAACAGAATCAGAATCAAAACTGTTTTGAGACAATGGTCTGTCCGTATGGAAACAAAACAAAACCTTAGAGACAATGGTGTTCATAATAATAATGTTCTTCTTAGAGCATTGTGTTCCTTTGGTTGGTTTTGTTTGGTGCTGGGCATTAAACCCAGGAACTGGTATTTGCTAAGCACATGACAACACTGACTGTTCACCTAGTACCCTTGAAGTTCTTTGTCTTTTTTTACGATTTTTTTTTTAATTTAAGTTAGAAACAATCTTGTTTTACATGTCAATCCCAGTTCCCTCTTACTCCCCTGCCCTTCTCCCCACTGACCACCTTTCTCATCCCCTTTCTGCTCCCCAGGGAGAGTGACACCTTCCATGGGTGTCTGTCACATCATTTGGAGACCTTACAGTTCTTATTGAGACCCTGAGGAGATGACTCAGTAGCTAAGAGCACTGGCTGTTCATCCAGAGAACCTGAGTCCAATTCCTAGCACCCATATTGGGTGGCTCACAACTGCCTATAATTCCACACCCAAGGGTTCCCCCCACTGATGCTCTTCTGGCCTCTTGGGAACCCACATACATGGTATTCATGCACACAAGCACATATGCATAAAAAATAAAAATACATATTTTTAAAAGTTGTGTTGATCAAAGTCCTAAAATATACCAATTTAAAAGTAAGTTACAGGGCCTGGAAAGATAGCTCAGTTTTTAAGGGCACTGATTGCTCTTCCAGAGGACCTGGGTTCCATTCTCCACACTTAAACATGTCTGCTCACAGCCCTCTGTAATCCTGGGGTTTCAGGGAATCTGATGCTGTCTTCTGTCCTAGGCAGGCACTGCACTTACACGCACTTAACCCAGCACACTAACATACTTAAAAACAAAGTAAAGCTTAACAACAACAGAAAAGCACAGCCTGATGGGAATAGATGCCCAGGATGATGTGAGGAAACAGCTCAGATAACAAACACTGCAAAAGGCAAATAGGAAAAGGATGGGCTCACCTTAACTGCCATAAGAGAAATATGTATTAAAACAGTGAACGTCATGTAAACCAATTAGAAGTGCTAAATGCTGAAAATTACTGCAAACACAGTGTTAACATGTTATCCCTGCAGACGTACCTCTCACCTCAAAGAGAATGAGACAAAGTTTATTCCTGAGCCAGTACCAGTGATCATGGCCCGGGAGGGAGCATGGATTCAAGTTGACCCAAATACATGCTCCAATGAGGAAGCTGGTTAGTGAGAATTTTACAGAGATGGACAAAGTAACCTAAAGCTCAATGATGAAGGCAGGGTCCTCAAGGAAGGTGTTTTCCAAGTGTATTGGTGGAGATCGAAGGTCAGCTGATTAAATAAAAACAGGAAATCTCTGGCTAGGGGCCTGAGATCCTATCACAGGACATTCCTAGCTTTAGGGTCAGTTGTCTGTTAGGACACTATATTCAGAAAGGTTTTATCTGATAGTCACAAGGATGCTTAGGTCAGACACAGAGGTAGACAATGAATAGCTGTTGAGATTTAAGATAGTCCAAGACTGGATCTGCAACATTCCAACTCTCCACAATCACTGCACCTTACTCAGTCAGTCTTCTAGACTCTGCCTCAGTGGCTTCCTTCTAGGAACTTCAGTTTTCAGTCTTGCATGAGAGAAAACACTGCGTGTTCACACAATTTTGATAAGAATTGGATATAGATTTGCTAGCCAAATTATTTGGCGGTATCAGCTTCATATGAATATATTTGATGAAAGGGATCATGTTTCTTAAATGTTGTCACATGGAAACAACCATCTGTGTATTCGCAGGTGACTAGAGAAGTTATGTTCCTCTCATGGGAAAACGAAAGCATGGCTACCGGATGGCCCTGAGGTAGAGTTGCAGGTTTTAAGACTAAAAGCCTGGGTTCTCTGATAGCCGGAGCAAGCTACATTCAGCATCTTGTCCCCAGGACACCAATTAAAGAAACCAATAATGGGGGAAAGCCGAGAGAGATTTATTCAGTGTGACCACAATGAAAGGAGAAACCCCAAGATCACATTCAGGGTGCTGACAGGTTTAGCTGAATACTTTCCTGGTGCTGAGGATCAAACACAGGCTGGCGTGCCAGGCTAGCACTCCAGTTCGGAGCCAAAAACCCAGAGGAGGCTTAGGTTTAAATAGAGAGCACGAGGTGTGCACAAGTGACCATCCCTGGTCAGGCACTGGTCCTGCCCATTGTTGGCCATCATCTCCTCATCTCTGGTCTATCCTGCCACTTGGCCAAAGAAGTTGTTCTTATATTAATTGCTGAAGGTGCGTTACTTGTCTCTGCATTCTTGGACAAAACACAGACATGAAATGAACCACAGATGCTGGCTTTCTTCTGCTTCCCACCCCCCCTTGGTTTTTCAAGACAGGGTTTCTTTGTAGCTTTGGAGGCTGTCCTGGAACTCACTCTGTAGACCAGGCTGGCCTCGAACTCACAGAGCTCTGTCTACCTCTGCCCCCTGAGTGCTGTGATTAAAGGCATGTACCCCCATTGCCTGGTGTTGACTCAAGTGAGGAGTCAGTGGTTTGAGCAGAAGCAGCTCAAACTGCCTGTTTCAGCTGATGGCACACTTAGCATTGCCAGAACCCTGAATCCCAGCCCCAGCACCACTGTCCATGTGAGAGGAACCTCAGTACTTACCAAAAGGAAGTTAAAGTGCTGGGAAGATAGCCCAGTTGCCAAAGTGCTTGCTGCACAAGTGCGGAGACTTGAGCTCAGATTCCCAGCACCTATGTAAAATGCCAGGCACAGTGGCTGTAATCTCAGGCAGAGACAGGTGGATCCCCAGAATTTGCTGTTCAACCAGTGAGCTCCTGATTCCCTGAGAGACAATGTTTCAATAAAGGAGAAAGCAACAGAGGAAAACATCTGATGTCAACCTCTGGCCTACACACATGCACATGTTTACCCATTCTCACACACACAGGCACATGCATGTACATACAAGCAAGAACACACACTGAACCTTTAAATAAGCTATGGTCTCTTCATCTCTTCATAGTATGGTAAACTGTGGGGTGGTTTAAAAGGCTATGAAGAATTCTAATTTGTGGGCTGGGGTGATTGCTCAATAGGTAAATAACTTGCCACACAAGTGTAAGGATCCAAGTTCAAGGCCAGAAATCTAGACAAAGCCAGGCATGGTAATACCTATCTGTACCCCAGACTCCTGGGTGAGAGGAAAGGGAGACAGGAGAATCCCCAGACTCTGGCAGACCAGCTAGCATTTCATTCACAGAAGCAATAAAGAGATACCTTCTCAAACAATGTAGATGTTTGACTGCCTCTGGTATCTTCATCATGCCCACACAAGTACACACACACATGCACACACACATGCATGCACACACATGCAGGCACACACGCATACACATACACACATGCATGCATGCACACACATACACACATGCAGGCACACATGCATACACACATGCACACATACACCTGCACACACATGCATGTGCATATACACACACACTGCACACATGCATGCACATATGCATGCATGCACACACACACATGCATGTATGCACACACAGATTTATAAGAAAGAATTCTAATTAGGGACAGAAAACAGCATGTCCTCATCCCCTGTCTTTCTGAGGCTTCAAACACAAAACTAAGTCACAACAAGCCTGATGCATGGGGGTGTAAGTGCTTATCAAACAAGAATTGATACAAAAGCTTTAATTAATATTGAATATGCACTGTGAATAAAAACACAGTGGGTGCTCTGAAAGCAAGAGGGAGAGAGCGGGCCCTTTCATAGCATTTAAGAAAAGTGACCCAGCCTGACCTCTGGATCATTTGAGTGAGGCTGTCTGGTGAGAAGAGTTCAAGAAGGGCACTCAGTGTCTTGAGGATGTAAATCTTTATAATGGCCACTTGTCCTCCTTGACTGTGGCCATTTGGGATGAGCCATCAGGGGCCATTAGGAGTGAGGCTTTACAAGTCACAGGGTCAGGCTCTGAGCAGTGAGGGCGTGGCACTAGGCAGTAAGGAATTTTGCTTTTAGCCCCTTTTATTCCTGCCTCTGTCTCTACAATACTGAAGCAAGAATGAGGTATCAGGGCACAGAGGAGGGGTGAATAAAAGGTTGGAAACTGGGGGAATGCAAGGAGTGTTCACCTAATATAGTGATGCTATGACTCACAGCTGGGTACCACTTAGTGATGGGGTATGGTCTGAGGAGCACCATTGGTTGATTCCTTATCCTACAGTGTGTTTACACAACCCCAGGTGGCTCCAGATCTCTGGGCAGTGGGAATTTTCAGATCTATTGTAACCTTCATGTGTGGGTCTGTGGGGTCCATGACTGGAGTTTTAGTGAGGTGATCTCAGAGTGAGCGGCAGGATGCAGGGTGCAGGAGAACATGAACTGGGGCTAATAGGAGAGTCAGCTACTCAGGCTGAGCCTCTTGATTGTTTGTTTTACTTGTACAATATGAAACAGATGGCACATGATGGATAGATCTTCTCTCTTCAGGAGCGGAAAAGGAGAAGTGGGTACTGAGGCTTTGGCGTGTTGTCAGGGTTGCTTGGGACTTGCTCTTTAATCCAGACTGGCTTTGGACTCACTTATCCTGCATGCTGGATAAGAGGAGTTTGCCATCACTCTGAAACCACTGAGTATGAGCTAGAAAGATGCCCAGCTGGCAACAGTACTTGCCCCCAAGCCTGATGACCTGAGTTCAATTCCTGGAACCCACAGTAAAAGGAGGTAACCAACTCCCTCACATTATCCTCTGGCCTTCACACATTTGTGCCCAAAGTCACACACACATGCTCACAGACACATCACAGTTTTTTTGTTTTTTTGGTTTTTATTTTTTAAACATATTGAGTAACAGGCAAAATTGGGGCTATAAAATCAGGGGCTGCAAATCGCTCAGGGAAATAGCTCTTCATTTGTGGGCTCCCTGGGAACACATCCTATGGTGAAGTCTGTCAGTGAGTGTGTAGTTTCCTGAGCCCCTAATGAAAACCCATTCTGCAAAGATGGGGGGGTGGCCTTCATATAAAACAATTCCCACTTTTAACACACAACCGAGGATCGCCACATACAAAGAGCAAGTACCAATAAATGAGGGCAGGGAGGAGAAGAGAACACATGAGAACTTGGGGAGCAAGTGAGTTTAAAATCTCTGACATGCTTGTTATATATTTCATCATAAGATAAAGCCAGGATGAACAAGCAGTTACTTTTTAATAAGGATAGCATTTTATTTGAGAGGATAAGGCTATGGCGTCACCGAAAATATGCCTCTGGAATAATTCTTGTTTTGAGCTGAAGATATTGGTGACGCATGTGCCAAATAGTTAGCCTTTATTTACCTGAAACCTCTCTGTTCTCCCGAGACCTCAGCATGGAGACAGTACAGCAGGGAACAACAGACCTCATGAAAACAACTCTTATGTGCCTGCTTCCTATCTGCCCTCCCATAACACATGTGACAGCAGAAGCCACACCCACACCCACACACACCCCTTCTCAGCTCTTCACACATCTGTCTTTGGTAAGATAACATACAGATCTGATTTCAAACCGCCCTCTGACTTCTTGCACACTCCCAATGGGTATGCACACTTGTGTTGATACACTTGCTTTTCTACTGTTAATCAGTCTTTTGTCAGGTTCATTGGCCATGTCCCAGGTGAAAGCCTACAAAGGCTGAGGGAAAGGGCTTTTTTCCTCCTTCCTTTACAGTGCAAGAGGAAGATGCCACTGAACTAGATATCAACAATGGTGACCGTGGTTCCATTTATATTACATGTGTTTTATAATAATTTAATTTGAAAACAAAGCAGGTTATGGGCCTGTGAATTGTAACTCAGTGGTAGTGCTTACTTAGTATGCGCGAGGCCCCTGGCTTCAGTTTCCAACATTGCAAAATGACAGATATATACGTTAGAACTGTGTAATGGGAGGGGGATGTAACTCAGCAGGGGGCTTGGCATAAACAAGGCTTGGTGCACTCCTGCAATTCTAGAAGTGGAGACAGGAGCAAGGAGTTTAAGATCATCTTGGGCTACACTACAAGTTTGAAGCTAGCCCAGGCTATATAAGACCCTGTCTCAAAACAAAACAACCCCCCCCCCAAAAAAAAACCAAACCAAAAAACAGCTCCTCCCTGTGTCTTCTGCAGGTGGCTGGACAATCATAGCTTCAACAGCTATGGGGGATCTGAGGAAGCAAGAATAAATCAGAGGCCGTAACCATGGTGCTGAGATGAGGGTTTCTACCAAACACTTTATCCTAACTTTTGAGTTTTTTTAGACAGAGTCTTACTGTGGTCCTGGAACTCTCTGGGTAGACCAGGCCAGCCTCAAACCCATAGAGATCTGCTTGCCTTTGTCTCCCATTTGGGATTAAAGGTGTGTAGCACCTTGTCCAGCCTTTCTGGACTTCTTTTGAGTATCTCTGTCAGTGTTGCCTGTGCTAGTATCTGCATCCAAATGCATGCCCATTATCCCACATCTGCAGCCTGGGTTCCCCAGCAACATTCAACAACACCTTAGCAGAGCACTACTGTCAATCACTTGTAAAATGTTCAAACTATACTCGGGGTACTTACAATGTAGTTATTTATTTATTTATATAGATAGATAATGGATAGATGAAGGTATAATAGTTGGTTAGTCAGTCACATTTAAATGTCTTACTCTCTCTCTCTCTCTCTCTCTCTCTGTGTGTGTGTGTGTGTGTGTGTGTGTGTGTGTGTGTGTGTGTGTGTAGGTGCAGGTGCCCTCAGAGACCAGACAAGGGTGTAGGATCCCAGAGCTGGAGTTAAAGGGCACTGTGAGATGATCAACATGACTGGAAACTGAACTGGGATCCTCTAGAAGAACAGTAACATTCCTAACAACCTCTTCAGTGGGATGGTTAAAATTTATGCAAAACTAGAACAGCAACTCCAAAGACCTGGTTGCTCTTTAAAAACCAGCAAAAAGCAAACAGGCCCAAGGAGGATTTCAGATGCCTGAGAGCCAGCCCTTCTGGAACCTTCTATTGTGATTTGAATGTAAAATGTCTCCATAGGCTCGTGTGTTTGAACACTTAGTCCCCAGGGTTTGGGAAGGTCATGGAACCTTCCAAAGGTGGAGCTTCACTGGAGGAAGTGGATTAGTGATTTGGGCTTTGAGATTTGCTAGCCTATGCCTGTTTCCTGTCTGTTCTCTGCTTCTGAATGCTGACACAACATAAGCAACTGCTTCACGCTCCTCTGACCTCTGCATACATGCTGTAGCACATGCATGGCCACACTTGGAAACCACACTCACACACACACACACACACACACACACACTTACTAGAAAGAAAACTGTTGAGCTGTACACTGTACCAGCTGTGAAAGCGTGAGCCTTATACTCCAGTAGCTGTCCTCCACATTTCTGAGGTCAGGGTCTGGGAGACAGAGAGAAGATGGAACTACAGCTCAGTGGCAGAGTTTTTGTCTAGCATGCACAAAGGCCTGGGTTTGAGTCCCAATACCCCCAAACAACTTGGGGTGATAAAACTTAAACATTTACCAAGGTTTCAGGAGCTCACATCCATGCTTGGAAGAAAACCCAGCCACCTAGAAATCTTTTCTGAGCAGCTGCAAGAGGGTCCTTGTTCAGGAGAGGAACATCGGGATGCTTGACTGTACTTTGCTCTGTTTCAACCAGTCTGGTATTTATAGCTCTGCCCACCCTCACCCCCACCCTCCCCCCATGAAGAAGGTGGTGGTTTTAAAATGAAAGCTGTGCCTCTTCCATAGCTGCCTCTACTTCCCCTTTTCTTCCTTTTCCTTGACAGTTGGGACCTCTCTTGCAGACTCTGTGTCAAAAAGAAGTGACACTCACCAAAATGTGAAGGAGCCCTTGCCTAACATGCATGGCTACCTGGGTTCTGTCTTAGCATCACATTAAATCCATCAACTCCAACATATGTTCATCCATCTGCATGTGCAGACATTAAGTTTTAGTTCATGTATTTATATTCTGATTTGTATTTCTTTTATTCAATTATTTTGCCACACAGCAAATGACCCTAAGTTTTCTACATGGGTGTTATTCTGCACTCTATAGCCAACATTTTCAAGCATAGTATGAACGGTGTGGTATGTGAGCACTTTGATTCCCTTTCCTCTATACATAGTATTTCATAACTGGAAAGTAGTTTTCTTCAGAGCTCTTTTATTTGTTTAACTGTAGAGTTCATGTGTTCTGTGACCTGTGCAATTTATGCTTTAATGGTCTTGTTAATGAGGATGGCTCAGGAGTCTTTTGTCTTAGCACTGTAGCTTCCCTTCGAAGTAGCGTCAACAGTGACTGTCAAAGCTCTTTGGAGACCCTGGATCTAGAGTGCTTATCTATCATGCTGGATTTCAATCTCAACACTGCATGAAACCAGGCATGGTGGCACATGCTAGAGGCAGGAGGATCAAGAGCCCAAGGCTATTCTCAGTTCCATGGCAAGTTCAAGGCCAGCCTGGGCTACATGACACCCTGCTTTAAAGAAGGCAACAGAACTCTCTCTTCACTGGTCCTGGAGACTGTGTGAGTCAAACAGGCTAGAAGCCTCCCAGAAAAGAGTGTTCATGAGCAGTACACAGTATAATTTGCTTGCACAGCAGATCAATCTTCCTTAGCAATGAGCGCTGAGTGCCCGGACTTCATAGAGATTGAAATCAGTGTCAATATTTGCATCTGATACACATTGCTTTGCTTAATTGACTGATGTGCACTACCGAGCAGCAAGCAGCTTTCAGATGGTGGATTATGAGAGTAACATTGACATATCTATACCTGATGCGTGCTTGCAAGGGAATCGATCCAGCTTTGTATTTCTTCCTTGTCTTTTTCTTTGCAAAAGAGAAAGTTACATTTTTATCCAAGGGGGAACAGTTGGAAAACTCTTTCCCATGTAATAAGTCTCAAACATGGAATAATTGCTACATGTCCACATGCTGGCAGCATAAACCCACGGACATGATGTGCCGTATACATGCCCGCACACGTGTGCGCGCACACACTGCACACACGTGCACACAGCTTTCCCCCAGCTCAAGCCTCCTTCACCTCTTCTCACTCTGTCACTCTAGGCTGCTGACTCTGTGCTTCACCTGTGACTCAGAATGAAGAAGTAAACACTTCACTTTGAAGGCCATACTTTCCTACCAACCCCCGCTGGGGATTACCACATCTGCCCTCCTAAACACACTCTTACCCGGCAGGCTGTGCTCCTGCGGTCAGGGAGTAGAAGACAAGAATCTGAGGCCTTGTGTTCACTTACTAAATAAAGAAACAGGCAGCTTTCTCCCCAAAAGTCATATTGCTGGTGGTCAGTCACTGGAATGAACAGGACCAAGGCACAAGCAGCCACTTTCTTACTTTCTTCTCAGCCAGAATATTATTCTGATATGTATGTATGTATGTATGTATGTATGTATGTATGTATATACATCACAAATATGAAGAGGGAGAGAGAGAGAGAGAGTGTGTGTGCACACTCGCGCGCGTGCGTGCATACATGCACACCAGGGTCTCTCTAGCAACCCAGGCTGAATTCACACTGAGTCCTGCCTCAGTCTCTTAGGTATTTGGATTTCAGGTAAATAAGGAAAACATTATTTTTTTACACTGTTCCATGTGTATGGGGACCCAGGAGAATGCATATGTAAGCATGCTGTCATATGTGTGTGAGCATGGTTGATGTCTGCAATAATCATAACCCTTCACATCATTCATTGAGGTAGGTTCTCTCTACCAAACCCAGAATTCTGGCTTGCCAGCTTGCTGCGGGGATGCACTTCTGTGTCATCCAAGACTGGAATTACAGGCGGACAGCCAGGCCAGCCCGGCATTTACAGGAGTTGCAGGGTCAGAACTCCAGTCCTTACAGTGCTGCAAGTGCTTTGACTGGCGAGCCATCTCCAGCCATCTCCCGCGTCCCACCATCTCCCGCGTCCCAAATACAGAGTCGTTATTTAAGACTATTGCAATAAGGAAGAGAGAATGGGCTCAACTCCCAGTGAAACAGAGCTCTGTGGATTTATAGCCAAAGCTCAGGGTAGGGGGAGGAGAATGGAAAATTACTAAGAAGAGCCATCGAGTGTGGGAGGCTTCTGCTCAGCAGCGCTCATACGACTTGGATTCTCCCAAGACTGGCCAGTTATGTTTGTTCTCCAGCTGCTGGGAGCTGTGAACCCCTTAGAATAAGGGGCCTCGTCAGAGAAAGCTGGGTCGTGGGAGCGAGCCCTGAGGGGAACTTGGGCACCCATGACTTCTTCTCTTTGCTTCTCAGCTGCCACGAGGAGAGCAGTCTCCTCCGCCATGTCTTCCTCCGCGTGCTGCCATTCCATGGGTCCAAGGACAAGGAGCCAAGAGACCACAAACTGCACCTCTGACCCCATGAGTCAAAACAATTTTTTTCTCTCTGTAAGTTGATTATATCCCTTTTTGCTTGTTCATGGTGGTATTAGGGATTAAACCCTAATTAATGTTAGGCAGGTATTCTACACCAACTCATTCATACATACACACATTCATACATACATACATACATACATACCCACACACATATATATTCATTATTTTTATATATTTTATTCATTTAAAACATTATTATTATTATTATTATTATTATTATTATTATTATTACACAGAGAGAGAGACATCCCACAGAAAAAACGTTGCGATCAAAAGACGATTTGTAGAGGTTCCTTCTCTCGTTCTCCCATGTGGGTCCCAGAGATGCAATCCATGTCCTCAGGGTTGGGAAGTCAGTATGTCTACACACTGAGACATCATGCCAGTCCATACCGAGTTTTTATCTTTTTTTAACTTATGTCTTTTTATATTTATTTTTATTTTATGTGTGTTCCTGTTTTTCCTGTGTTAGGTCCAAAGTGGACTCCTAAAATGCTTCTCCTCTCACCCAGAGATAGCCTTGGCAGTTTGGTCCCCAACAAACCTATTTTTTCTACCCACAGAGTGGTCTAGTTCAGTCGTTCCACTGTGCCCTCACATGTAGCCAGCATGTTTGTACGTGTAACACATGTGTGCCTGGTGCTTATGGAGGTCAGAAGGGGGCATCAAATTCCCAAGAGCTGAAGTTACAGATGGCTGTGAGTCCCTATATGGATGTTGGGAGTTAAACCTTAGACCTCTAGAAGAACAGCTAGTGTTCCTAACCACTGAGCCACCTCTCTAGACCCTTATTACTTTAAAAGTAATAATAATAAGTGTAGCTTGTTAGTGTGCTTTTGTGAGGACAACTTTGTGGGTTCAGTTCTCCTCTTCTACCTTTATGTGGATTCTGGGGATTGGACTCAGGTCACCAGGCATATGCAAGCCCCTTTACCAACTGGGCCATCTCTCTGGTCTTTGATACAGGATATGGCATATACCTCAGGTTGGCCTTGAACTTGCCTACCTCTGAGTATTGGGATAACAGGCATATACCACCATGTCTATCTATCTTTGGTGTTTTTTCAAAACTGACATAACACACTGGCCCAAAAGGATTCTTCCCAAAATTGGGCCAAAAACTTAGACCACTTCACCAAAGGTGGGACTTGGGGGACTTGATCAGCTGTCAGGGTACCAGGGTTCTTGCTGAACTGATTTTCTTTGCTCTCTCTCGCGAAACACGGTTTCTCTGTATTTGGCCAGGCTGGTCTAGAGCCCTCAGGCTGCAGTGATTTTCCAGCTTCTCGAGACTGTATACCCTTTACATGAGTATTGTAAATGTGTACCCACAATCCCTGTACCATGGGTCCATGTGGGCTAAGCAAACTTTGCTGAATGAAGAGTCATGTGAAGTATGCAGGTGGCGTGCACTTGTCAAGAGATGAGTCCTAACAGAAAGTGATCAGACAATGGAAGGTGTGTGTGTGTGTGGGGGGGGTGAATATCTCACTACAGGTCTGTCCGCAGAAGGAACTGATGTAGGTCTCATAGGACCCTGCTCAGTCCTGGAGAGGGCCCCTCCCTGGCCTCCCTGGCCTCTGGCCTCACCATGTGGTCTCTCCCTTTCTCACATACTCCTGTGGGTATTGTCAGGCCATCCACCATGAGATTCCCATCAGAGCAGAACCCGTGTCACATCCTTAAACCTCCAGAACCATGGGCTAAGAAAACTTATTTCTTTATAAGTTAGCCAGCTTCCGGTCGTTCATTATATGCATGGAAGAAAACCTAGCTGGCCATGGCGACATACTCCTGCAATTAGAAAGCAAAGGTAGGAGGTTCGAGATCTCAGGGTGATCCTTGCATACAAAATGAGTTTAAGGCCAGCCTGGGCTATAAGAGACAATTGTCTCAATAAATAAATAAACAAAAAACAGAAAAAAGTGAAAAATATTCAATACAAGTACCTGTGACCTCAGTCCCACCCAAAGGCCCACCTTCTAACATCACCTTCAAGGTCAAGGTTTTGGCATATAGATTTTGAGAAAGAAATATTCGGACCTTCTGTTAGTATCTAAAAACAGTTCCAGATTTAAGGCCAGTCATATGTTATGGAACTTGAAAGCGATAGAGACATGGGCAGGTCCTTCGATCCTTCCTGACCTCGACTTCCCTGTTATTAAGTGGCCACAGTAAGTTCACATACCTCACAAAGCTGCTGTAAAAATAAAACGAGGGCCAGTGGGATGGCTCCATTGGTAAAAAGCACTCACCACACAGTGATACAAGCTTGGTGGCCTGAGTTCAACACTCAGAACCCATAAAAATGTAAAGGGGAGAATGAACCCCACAAAGCTGTCCTGACTCCCACTTGAATGGCTGTACCCCCCATTGTGTATAAATACACACCATATTAAATACAATGAATTTAAAAGTGAATTGTTATATTGACAGTTTGGCCCAGCTGAGAGTAGCTGGCAGGTAGGGGCACCATTGGAAGGCGGGACTTTGAGGAAAGAGGTTACATAGTTGGGCTCACAGTCTCTTCCTATTTCTTTCTTGGCTTTCTAGCTGCCCAGGAGGTGAGTTTTTCCCCTAAAATTCCTACATCTAAGATTACCTTACACAGTACCCCTTTCAGTAGGCCTTACAATAAAATATCCAAGAAAATAGTGATGCTGAGTGTTTGTAGGGAAGACACCGCTCCTCATCGTAAACTAGAACTGTCAAGATCTCGAGACAAGAGAAAACTTCTGTTCTCATTAAGTTGATAACCTCACATATTCTGTCACTGTGACAGAAAGATGACTAACATACTTTGCACAAAGTACTTGTCAGGTTACTTGGAGCATAGCAGCTCTATTAATGCCATCTTATTTAGCCATGAGCAGAATTAAACAATAATTGTAATTACAGAAGTATGGATTAGACAGGGTTAAAGAAAATTCAATCTTTCTGTAAGAGGTGACACACTTTATTTAACCCTAAACAGAAAACTAAGAGTGGAAAAAGGAAAATACCATGCCAATGTAATTCAAAGAGGAAGGTGCGGAGAAGAAATGTACTGAAAAAAAAAAAATCACAGTGGGATTTATTTTATTGAAACAATAAACTTGAAAGACATCTAGTCTCTGATTCAGTCATTGAAATGAGGGTGGCTGACTAGCCTGCAAAAGGCCTGAGGTTCCATCCCAGCCCCACAGATAAGAATGGAAAGGTCACCTAGTGCCATCCATAGAGGACATTGATGAACCTAATTCCTTCCTTCCATCAGCTTCTAGACATCACTGGCAACAGGGTGAAAACTCTGCACAACACAGTCAGTATGTACATAGGTATAGAGCCATCCACTGAGACGTGGGCAACCTATCACCCCTTAAGAGACATGTGGTTCCCATCATAATTCAATGGCAAGACCCTGCTACTGAACAGTCCACATACAGTGACCACAGAATATGGAAAAATCAAGTTGGTACCGAGCAGGAAAGTTCCTTCTTTTTTTTTTTTTTTTTTAATTTATTTTTTATTTTTTGGTGTGTGTGTGTATGTATGTATATATATGTATATAAATTTTTTCTTATTTTACATATTGATCCAAGTTCCCTCTCTCTTCCTTCTTCCCTCTCTCCCTCCCATGCCCCCGGACTCCCTCCCATCCCAACATCCCAACCCCCCCTACACACTCCACAGGGAGGGTGATGCCTTCCAGGAGGGATCATCAAAATCTGTCAAGTTGTTTGGAGTAGGGACTAGGCCCTCCCTCATGCCTCTAAGCTAAGGGAGTATTCCTCCATGGGGAATGTGCTCCCAAAGCAGGAAACTTCCTTCTTGCTGGCTATTTTCATAGTGCTAGAAGATGCTATGCAGACTGTTGGACGGGGTAATTTATCAGCAGACTTACCCACATGTGAACCACAATACTGACCAGCATAAGATAAGCTCATGGGTTCAGTAATGGCACAAACATCATAGCATTAGCCCACCACTTTCTGATTGGACTTAAGGCCTATTCACAAGAGGAACACACGCCTGGTACTGCACATCAGACCAAACACGGTTGTGGAGCTCTGGTCCTCTGGGGTGACCCTACCAGTGTTGTTTTACTAATGGACATAGTGTCCCTGCCCTCAGATTTCCTATCTCTATACCCATGGATTAGTGCAGCTCGCAGACCTCAGAGTGGTTAATTTGTATAGTGAATGGGGGATCACTGGTTAAATGCAAAAAATGAGTTACTGTAGAGTGGTCAGCCACAGTGGGACATCACATGACACCACTCCCCAAAGCTCGGGGCCACAGTAGAAGAGAAAGTGAAAGACTGTAAGAACCAGAGATTAGGAGGACCAGAGAATAGCAAAACAGTATCGTGTGGATATGAAAGAATGGCTGCACCCATGCCCTCACAGCAGCTGTGAATGCCTGCACAAAACCCACATAGGATCAAGTTTGTCAACATAATAGAAAGGAGTTCACGAGTCCCATCTCTAACCGAGGAGCTATGCACAATGTATGGCATCTGGAGGAGGCAGAGTTGGTTTTCTTTAAGGTCACTGGTAAGTCAGTCATGTTCTAAAGGAAAGCCCCCCCCCCACACACACACACCCAGAAGTATACACACAGTAAGAACTGGAGTTGGTGAGTTATTAAATAATAATTTTAAAAGAGAACATAAAATTGAGAAGGGTAAGGATATAGGGATGGGCTGGGAGGAGTAAGTGAACTAGATGGGGGTGAATATAATGAAAACAAACTGTATGCATCTGGAATGGTAGCACGCCTTTAATCCCAGTACTCAGGAGGCAGAGGCAGGTAAATCTCTATGAGTTCCAGGCCTGATCTACATAGTGAGTTCCAAGACAGTCAGGGCCACACAGAGACCTTGACTCAAGAACAAAACAAATAAATAAACAAACACATAAAAATGCATGTATAGCATTCTCAAATAACTCTTAAAATATTTTTTCAAGATGATTGTAAGGGCCAGAGCTTATGGAGGACTTCTGCAAAAGGACTTGATAGGGCCATTGCACACATGAACTCACAGTGGCTGTGAGTCTGTGTACATGACATGTGCAAGATCAAGCCAGTCAAACTTCTAGCATAGCAGAGGGAGAGACTTATAAAATCCCACCCCTTGCTGAGGAGCTATTGACAATAATGGTTGCCAAGGGAGGGCAAAGCAATGTTCACCTTTCTTTTTTTTTAAGCCAAGGGACTTGTGTATAAAGATAGTGCTTGTTGTCACTGCATGCTTACCTCAGCAGCTGCACAGTTTCCAGTGTCCAGTGGCATAATGCTTACACTGCATGGACACTGCATTGCACTTACACTGCATAGACACTGCACTGCACTTACACTGCATGGCACTGCACCACACAGACACTGCACTGCATTTACACTGCATGGCACCGCACCACACAGACACTGCACTGCACTTACACTGCATGGCACTGCACCACACAGACACTGCACTGCATTTACACTGCATGGCACTGCACCACACAGACACTGCACTGCACTTACACTGCATGGCACTGCACCACACAGACACTGCACTGCATTTACACTGTATGGCACCGCACCACACAGACACTGCACTGCACTTACACTGCATGGCACCGCACCACATAGACACTGCACTGACTTACACTGCATGGCACCGCACCACACAGACACTGCACTGCATTTACACTACATGGCACCGCACCACACAGACACTACACTGCACTTACACTGCATGGCACCGCACCACACAGACACTGCACTGCATTTACACTGCATGGCACTGCACCACACAGACACTGCACTGCATTTACACTGCATGGCACCGCACCACACAGACTCTGCACTGCATTTACACTGCATGGCACCGCACCACACAGACACTGCACTGCACTTACACTGCATAGCACTGCACCACACAGACACTGCACTGCATTTACACTGCATGGCACCGCACCACACAGACACTGCACTGCACTTACACTGCATGGCACCGCACCACACAGACACTGCACTGCGCTTACACTGCATAGCACTGCACCACACAGACACTGCACTGACTTACACTGCATGGCACTGCACCACACAGACACTGCACTGCATTTACACTGCATGGCACCGCACCACACAGACACTGCACTGACTTACACTGCATGGCATTATCCCACAAGTGCTAGAACTACAGGAAGGCACCACCATGCCCAGCATGATTGGATATTTCATTTTAGGTTTTTGAGGTTTTTAATTTTTATTTTATACATATGGGTGTTTTTGCCTACATGCATGTCTCCACATCACATGCATTCAGTACCTGAGGAGACCAGAAGGGAGAGTTGGATCCTCTGGGACTGGAGTTACAGATAGCTGTGAGCCACCTATATGGGAGCTTGGAATCAAACCTGGCTCTTCTCGGAGAGCAGCTGGTATTCTTAGTTATCTTAGCCTCCCTCCAGTACTCTGATATTTAACTTTAGAGAAAGTTCCACTAGAAATTTGAACAGAGATCTCTGTGCTTAGCAAGTAGTGGCCCTGCTATGTATTCAGTGCATCTCAGAAGAGACCGTTTTCAGAACAGTTTCTGCTCACAGTAGAGCTGGTATCTTAGTCAGGGTTTCTATTGCTGTGAAGAGACAGCATGACCATGCCAGCTCTTATAAAAGAAAACAATTAATTGGAGCTGGCTTATAGGTTCAGAAATTTAGTCCATTATCATCATGGCAGGAAGCATGGCTGCATGCAGGCAGATTTGGTGCTAGAAAAAGCTGACAGTTCTGTGTCTAGATAGGCAGGCCACAGGAAGAGAGAGACACTGAAATTGGCTCAGACTTTTAAAACCCCAAAGCCCAACCCCAATGAAACACTTCATTAGGCCGTACCTCCTAATCCCTGTTAAGTCTCTACTCCCTAAAGACCAAGCATTCACATATATGAGCTGATGAGAGACATTCCTGTTCAAAACACCATAGTTGGGTGGGGGGGGTCATCAATGTCTCACCACTCTATGGCTTACATGCTTTCAGTGAATAATAGTCTGTTGTTTGAAGCGCTGGCTATTTTTACATCTAAAATTCCTTGACAAGGTTCTCCTTCATTCGCCTTACGGGAAAATGTGCAAAAAACTAGAGGTGGTATATTAGTTACTTTTCTCATCTCTGTGACAAAATCCCTGATGAAGGCAACTCATGAAAGGGTTTATTTGGCTCACAGTTCAGAAGGGTATCGTTCCCTGCAGTGGGGAAGGCATGGTAGCAGGAGCCGGGGCAGCTGGTCACACTTTATCTGTGGTCACGAAGCAGAGAGGTGCACACTGGTCTTTGGTCAGCCTGGGCCTCCAGCCTGCAGAATGGTGCCAAGCACATGCAAGGTAGGTTTTCCCACCTCAGTGAATCCTCTCTGGAAGCACCCTCACAGGCATACTCAGAGGCATGTCACCTCAGCGACTCTAAATCCCTTAAATTGACAGGCAGGATTGGCCAGAGTTGCAGAAGAATGCTGTGTTATAGTGCTATAGTTTGCATGTAATCCCAGCACTCAAAAAGCTGAGACAGTGGACCTGCAGAACAGGGCGCTGGATTATTCTACATGGTAAGCTCTGGGTTCAGCTGGGAGGCCAGGTCTCAGTTAAAAAGAGAGTGATCGAGGAAGACTGTCCACATGCACACATGTGAGCACATATACACATGTGTGTCCACACACAGACACACATCACAATGCATAAACACACACACACACACACACACACACACACTCCATAATCAATCATCTATGAATTTGTTTTTAGCCTCTATGAATTCCCTTTCTGATTTAGTAACGGGTTTTTTTCCCTCTCTCTCCTTTTCTTTATTGTGGGTTTGTGACCTACCTTGAGTGACTTCCCCAAGTTTGTGAGATCCCCAAAAGGGCTACCAAGGAGCCAACTCATCAGTGCAAACACACAAGGTTTATTGTTAAGTTATAAGCCTCAACAGGGACTCTGTCCAGCAAACTGGTGCAGCAGCTTCAGGAAAAGGGTTCCTGGCCTCAATTGCAAGGGGTTTATAAAGGAAAAAAATCGCAAGCAGGGTGGTGTGTGCCCTGGCTGTTCAGGATTGGGTAAAAGTAGGTGACCTTTGGATTCATTGACTGGGGTCTAGGGGAATTTCAAAATTGTTACTAACGGTTGCCCACAAGGACATGTGTGACAAGAAGATGTTATTTACTAAAATTAGTCATTGCCTGAACACCTGGATAGGGTCACTTTGACTGGGTGGGCTCAGTTGGGTATTCCTTGGAACTGTTTATGGTTTCTTGGCTGGAGCTGAATCAACCTTGTGCCAGGCAGGGAATTTTTCAAGGTGGCTTTTTTCTGAGGATGGAAACTCCATCCTCTCCAGTTTACCTTGCTCTTACTTTGGGATAATCTCCAAACTTATTCAGGCTTTTAAATCCTTGCATTATTTTGTAGTTTTCAGGAATTTTGCACTTTCTTTGATGGTGTGTGTGTGTGTGTGTGTGTGTGTGTGTGTGTGTTGTGTTGTGTGTGTTTCTAAGACAAGGGAAACTCTCCTGCCTTCATTTCCTAAGTGTGCAATTACAGACATGGGTTGCCATGCTTGTCTTTCATCACTTTAATTTACTGTAGCATATCTTTATTATGTTGGAATTTATGATTAAATGGAATGATCTTATAATTTAATTGTCAGCTTGTTCATTACTACTGTGTGGAAATGCAATTGATTTTTTCTTCCCACATTTTTTCCTTTTTTTCTTTAAAAGAAAAAAAAAGCCACAGGATCTAGCTGTGAAATTCTAGGCCTCAAGCTTGTGGTTAATCCTCCTGCCTCTGCCTCTGTTTCTGGAGTGCTAGGATTATAGGTTTGCAGGCTGCTTTTGGGGGCAAGGGGTGTTTTGAAATTGATTGTTGTATAATCAGTCTTACACAGCTCAACTTTGCTGAACTCATTTAATAGTTCTAATGGCTTTTATTGGATTCCTTAGGATCCAATGACTTCCACTTTTATTTTGTGTTTATTTGTTTGAGACAAAGTCTCACTATGTAGCCCTGCCTATCCTGGAACTTGCTACATAGCCCTGACTGACCTGAAACTCACGGAAATCCCCTTGCCTGACTCTTGAGTGCTGGCATTAAAGTCAAACACCTCCATGCTGGCCAACTTCCACTTTTAAACATGAAAAGAATGTGGCTGGTTTTTTGTTTTTCCTTTTTCTTTCTTTTCCTTTCCTCCCTCCTTCCCTCCCTCCCTCCCTCCCTTTTTCCCTTCCCTCCCTCCTTCCTTCTCCTCTTCCTTCCTTCCTTCCTTCCTTCCTTCCTTTCTTTCTTTCTTCCTTCCTTCCTTCCAGATAGCTCCTCTTACAGTTCCAGCTAACCTCAAATTTACTGTGCAGCTGAGACTAGCCTTGAATTCCTGAGCCACCCACCTCCACCTCCCAATAGCTGGGAATACAGGCATGTGTCACCAAACTCAACAGATTTTGTTGGTGGTGGTATATTAGGCAAATGTTTTACCAACAGCCACAATTCCCATTCCAGTTCCTCACCCTTTCCTTTTTGGAGGTGGGTTGGACGGATCTGATATAGTCCCTGCTACTTTATAATAAACTAAATAGCCCAGGATGACCCTGACCTTTTGATCTTCCTGTCTCCACGTCTTAAGTCTTGGAATTATAGATGTGCACCACCACATGCCACCCTCCAATTTCTTTCTATTAAGATAAATGTGAATCCAAACTACCATGGGATGTGAAAAACTCACCTAGCCATTGACAAAGAACTGACATTTTGATAGTGTTGTACAGATTTCTATTCAAACAAATGCTACCTTAGAAACTCTACTTCCAGGTAAAGACAGCATGGGCCATGGGCAATTAGAGTGTCCACACAAGATTTTTCTTTTGAATATGCTCAGTTTAGTCACACAAACATTCATTACAATGCCATGCTAATATAAAAGCTAGCAAACAACTCACCAAGCCAGTGGCAGTTGATTGGGCAGAAAATGCAGTTAAGGGTTTCCACGGGAGAATCTGTGAGGGCTAACCTTATGTTTTAGGTTTAAATTACTGTGCTTAAGAGATCTGTAAAACAGAAATGCCTCTAACCTGTAAGTCTCACTTGCCAAAGGAAGATAACTTCTTGGAATGCTGAGGGCTGTTGTTCATGTAAGATAACAAGTCACCTGTTTTTGCTCTTGTAAAGAAGCTTGATTGCCCAACTGCACAGGATGTGTTTGAACACACATAGCTGGAAGGTACGTAGGAGGGAATAATATCAGGGTGTATGCCTGCCCCTGATTGAACAAAGGTGGGAAGTACTCTGCCTTGTGGGTTTTGCCTTTATAAGCCTCTGACTAATGTAATTTAGTGCCCATTCTTTGAGAAACCTGGTACAGACTTGGCCAGTATCCAGGGATCTGACCAGTATTTAATAAAGCTTGTTTCAAATTTGACTCAAAAATTGTGGTAGTGGTCTTATTCTCATCTGGTGGGATTAACATTTTCTAGAGGCCCCCAGCAATATCAGACCACCCATCCAAATTCAAAAGATGCACCTTTCCTCTGGGACTCTGAGGCTGAAGGGCTACCTCAGGAGGTGCACACCTTGAGATGTTCCAAGGTTCCCAGGAATGGCTTTTTAGAGAAGGTTTTGGTTCTGCAGACTATCAGAGTGAGCTGTCATGCTGAGAAAAATGGAAGTTTCCCCCAGTAAGTCCTTTTCTTTGCCATCTGGTTCTGCTAGGAACCCATTCTGGGATGGGGAGGGTTTCAAAGGGACCCGATACTCTCTGACATAGGGCAGAAAGTGAAACAGTACATGGTCCACTGAGGTTCTTGGTCTGGTTTCAAGTCTTGTCTTTGTATGAAGTTTTGGTGCTACCATGGGAGTGAAAATGGGTGAGGGCCATTGAATGAACGGCGGTGGCCATGGCATGTTTTGTTTCTGACTGGTCTCCTTTGAATGAGTGCCCTTTCTATGTATTTATTGGTTTCATGTTTTACGGCTCTGCCACCAATCACCACTGCTAATATTGCTTGCCATGGCTGTTTTGATGGCCAAGGGTCAGATTTTATCTCTGGGCTTTCTACTCACAGTTTCAGTTTAGCAGAGCTGTCTTTGGGGGGTGTGGACAACATTTAAGTTGATTTATGCTGTTCTACTTAATTGCAAAGCATAGCTCTTCCTTCTCTAGACCCAAGCATGCTTATTTTAAAGTTTCCTCTCTGCCCTGTGTCAGGTGATCCACTTTGACTCTGATGGGGAAAAAGAGAGCAAAACAAAAAAATAGACAAGCTTCGTTTAACTTTCTAAAACTCTTGCTGAGATACAAGCCTTATATCTCAAGATTTGTATGTTTATTGGGTATGGTTAAAAATCTATAAAATCTGTAACAAAAAAAGTTAAGATTCATAACATGGGGTTGATGGTTAAAAATCTATACATTGGTAATCTTAAAGGAACCATGTGATGTGATACCATATTGGGATATAAACAACATGTGAGTTGCTGCTGTCTTGGGTGATGACTCCCATGTGGCTGGCAGCCATCTTTACTAAAGTTGGAGGTGATAAGTGCCATGTGACTTCACGGCCATCTTGATTAAAGGCGAACACATTGTATAATCAACCAAGGAAGCCAAAACAGGGTTCCAAAATATTTTGAACTAGGGTGGATTTTTTTTATAATTCTCATAAAAACCATCATTAAAAACAGGGCTTATGAAAGATAAGATTTAAAAAATAATTGGGTCTAATGAAAGATTTTAGTTTGCAGAGCAAGGATGGGGAAAGTGGAAGGAAAATAGTTCTTGCAAGCAGAATATAGAAAATCACAAAGAATGGATGTGGACATGGGTGGAAACATCAGGAATTATGAGAACAAGAAAGGTTACTATAGTGATGGGGCTAGTGGTTATATGCTAGACTGGTTTTGTTAAATAGGGCTAGTTACAGCCAAGAGAAAGCCAGAGTATGAAAAAAGGTTCTCACAGGTCTTGGCCAACAACACGGAAACAGGCCCCCAACCCTGGAACAAATGATTCCAGATAAACAGCCCTGTCTGGGTTATATCTGGCCAATGGACAGTCTGGGAACTTTCCAAGTGATTCTATGGTTTATCCTTTGAATAAGAACAGGTCACACCTGGGTCATCTCTCAAACATGAGATCACACTTTGTAATCAATCACCTTGTGCCCCATGCATGTATGCTGATTGCGGTCTTTCTCTATAAAAAGAGCCTGAACCCTTTGGGGGTGTGCAGCTTTCCCCGAGATTGCTGACACCCGAGTGCACTTGTTCAATAAACACCTCTTGCTTGTTGCATCTCCTGGTTTTGGTGTTTGTGTCGCAGGGCTCTTCCACGGGCCCATCAGGACCCCAGAATTAGGGTCTTACACTACCTTTCACAGGTGAACATCCTAAGTTTCTCCACCTGCCTCTTCTTGAGTGTGGGATCTTTGTCCTAGTCTTGGGATTCCTTCTCTCCCCTCTCCCCCAATTGCCAGGACTATAGGCCTTGAAGCTCCAAGGTTTCCTTTAAGATCCTAGTCTTTAACTTCTGTCCTACCTGGAACAAGACAGATGCCATCCAGGAGACAGCTGCAGGCTACAAACTGCTATGGACCCTGGACTTGCTGAAAGCTGAGGTGGGACCAGTCCAGCTGATGTGAGTGCTCCCATCCATCAGCTGGATCAGTGAACCAGATGCTTCTGATGAATCCCCATTCCTGAATCCCCTCCTCTCCTTTGACCAGCATTTCAGCCCTCCTGGGCCCTGATAATGATGTCCTAATTTTAGCAGGAAGTATTTACAGAAGAGAGTACATTGCCCTGTATCCTCAACAAAAAGCTGGAATGTTGGGTCCAAAGGAAACTTCCTGGCAAAGGAGACAAAATGGGTACCTATAGTGCCTTTTGGCATACCAAGGCTCACGCTGGCCTCCAGGCTCATTATCAGAAAGGTAACTGTTAAAAACCAAATTGATCCAGATCTATCAACAGGTAGATTCATTGGCTGAAGTTGTTCTATAACATGATAGAGAACTCGGCCTACTCTTTGCTGAACAAGGAGGTTATTGTGTGGTTTGAAAAAAAAAAAACTATTTCTATGCAAACCATCTGGGAATCATTAGAAATAATCTGGCTGTACTCAAAAAAATTTTGCAAAAATGGGAACCCAAGATAAATTAAATGACTGTTCTCCATTCTCATTTTCAGACTCTTCCAAGAAGGTAACTCTGATGGGACTTTGACTCTTCTGTTTCTGCTAATTACTGTTGGCCTTTGCATCATTTAATGCCTTTTTTAAGACTGTTTTTCTGTAGTTTTTTGGAGCCTGTCCTGGAACTCACTCTGTAGACCAGGCTGGCCTTGAACTCACAGAGATCCCCTGCCTCTGCCTCCTGAGTGCTAGGATTAAAGGCGTTTACCACGAATGCCTGGCTTATTTAATGCCTTAACTGGATATATACATTCCTTTCTGGGTGCATTAAGCTGATGATTATTAGATCCCACTATAACAGGGTCCTACCACAAAGTCAAGGATTTGACTCAGGATACAACTCAAGGGGTGGTGGTGGTGGTGTGAGGGCTAAAGTTATATTTTAGGTTTAAATTACTGTGCTTAAGAGATCTATAAAATGAAACTGCCTTTAACATGTGAGCCCCACTTGCCTAAGGACAGGTAACTTCCTGGAATGGTGGGGCAGTTCATGTAAGATAACTAGTCACGTGTTTTCTCTTCCGTAAACAAGGTTGGCTACCCGATTGCACAAGTTGTGCTTGATCACTTGTGGGCAGGAAGTATGTCAGAATGTGTGCTTACTCCTTATTGGACACAGGAGGGAAGTGCTTAGCCTTGTGGGTCTTGCTTTTAGAAGTTCCTGTCTAGTGTAACTTGGTGCCATTCTCTGGGAGTTCTGGGTATGGACCTGGCCATTATCCAGGGACCTTGCTGGTATTTATTAATAAAGCTTGCTTTATATTTGGCTCAAGAATTTGTGGTAGTGGTTTTACTCTCACCCAGTGGGTTTACAGATCTTCTCTGGTGAGAATCCTTCAGAAGTCTGCAGACCTAGCCTGTGTCTACTACAACACCCTTGAGCTGTGACAGGTGGCAGGTTGCAGGTGGCAGGTTTGCGTTTTAAGGGTTCACCGAATTGGGTTGGGTAACTAACAAACATGGCATTGTCAACTTCAGGGTAATTCATTAGCTCCCTTTGCTGACTTCTTAGCAGTACTCCAGCCTTGTCTACCTCAATGTTACTGAGATCAAAGGAAAGTTGTTCACAGCTGAGCCTGATCTAGGATATCTTATATTCCTGTGTGTGCGTGTGTGTGTGTGTGTGTGTGTGTGTGTGTGTGTGTGTGTCTTGTGTCAAAAGTCAACCCTGAGTGTTATTCCTCTGGAGAGCCGTCCACATTATTGTTTGAGACATGGTCTCTCAATGGGACCTGGGGCTTGCCAATTAGGCTAGATTGACTGGCCAGGAAACCCCAGGGATCCTCCGGTCACCACCTCTCAAGCCCTAAAACTACAAGCCTGTGCCCCCGTGCCCAGATTCTTTTTTTTTTTTTTTTTTTTTTTTTTTTTTAAATATATGGATGCTAGGAATTGAGCGTGTGTCCTCATACTGATGGAACACACAGTGTATCATCCCCAGCTATCTCCCAGGTCCCTTTTTCTTTACCTCAATCGCTATGATGGAGGGTAAGAAAACCCCGATAAGGAGGGAGACAAGAGAACATAGCTGAAATAGTAAAGATCCTGAGTAGCTGGGGGGAAGGGAAGCCTTTGAGCTAGAGAAGTTTAGGGTAGGGGAGGAGGATTTTGAAATTTATAACAGGTAATTGTGATACTGAGGGAGCCTGGAGGACACCTGTGCTAATAGGCATCACAGATAGTCAAGTATTCCTTCTGCCTTTTGGAATTTGGGGAAACGGAGTTTTTTGGGGGGTCTGACACACACACACCAATAGGCACTGTGAACAGAAACACAAAGGTGCTGTTCTATACAGTGTGAAGAATGATCTACAATAGCCATCGTTTCTTTTTTGAATGAATTTGTTAGGCATATAACAAGCCAAAGCAAGAGAGTAAATAACAAGAGCCAGGGAGATATAGATAGGTTGACAGACAAACCGGGTGTTAAAAACATCCAACAGAAATCAACTGAGGAAGTCTCATTTCACAATAGAGTCCCCAGGCAGAGTGCAGTGTCCCCTCAGGGAAGCTTCCAAGTAAAAGAACAAACAGCACTAGACAGAGATAACATCAAACTGTGTGCTCTCATGGCTGTAGAAGCTGCCTGGGGGTAGCTGAAGCAATCAGCTGGACTTTCTAATTGAGCTTTCCCCTCCAAGGCTAGCCTACCTTCCCAGCTGTGAACTTCTGGCTTTTTTTTTTTTTTTTTTCTTCTCCACTGCTGGCACTTTTGTAACAAGGGATAAACACAGTAACCTCTGTTGGATGGTTCACTTTTTATCTGTTCTCAAGGACATAATGTTTTTAGTCTTGAGCTGTTGTGCACTTCTTTCTAGGGTTGGCCAGCCCATCCCTAGTGGCCTTGGAGGATGCTTTTAGTCAAACATCTAGTCTGGAATGGTGAGCTCAGTGGGTGAACAAAAACAGCACGTGACAATGGCCACGCCCACCAGCTTGGGGATGGATGCTGAGGATCCGAACTCTGGTCCTCACTCTTTTGAAACAGTGCTTTAGCCACCCAACCATCTCACTAACCATCTAAATGTTGAAGATTGATGTAACTCCTTAACCGTGAATAAGAAGAATTTAACCCCACCCCACCCCCAATGTCTGATATTTTCAGAGGTTCTCAGGACAATCCCCACAGTCCTCTGTGACAAATAGGGTTGATTCCCAACTGCTGTCTAGAGAGTAGCCTGGCAATAAAACCAATCTCATCCCTGCCCTTTGGCCTTTATCATGGTCCAGAAGATAGGAAAGCAAACAAACCAACACTGGCATAACAGATAGGTTCAGTGCCACCCAAGACAGGTGAGGGCAGTGGAGAGGACTATCCAATCACGTGCCATCAGGGAAGCTTCTCTGAGGAAAACACTTAGATGCAGTTTTCTGTCTGCTTATGCAGACAGTAACCGAAGCCCTGTACCCGGGGACATGGGAAGCCAGCTGGGTGGTGGAAGGGCTGACTATGCTATTGCTGTGCGTATGTTAGAGCTCTCCACTCAGTAAACATTCCCTACTACCATGTGATGTTCCCAGAACACAGCACAGACATGCCTGAGCATGCATACTTAGTGTTCCCTCCAGGGGATGGTGCCTCCAAATCTCTTGTGGTTCACTTAACTTGTTTGGCCAGGATGTGGAAGGGCAGTGGCTCTCTTTATTCAGCAATGATGTTGGGGGATGTCTTAGTTAGGGTTTCTATTGCTGTGAAGAGATATTGTGATGACGTTGACTCTATAAAGGGAAACATTTCATTGGGGCTGGCTTATAGTTCAGAGGTTTGGTCCATTATTGTCATGGCGGGAAGCATGGTAGCATGTAGGTCGATGTGGTGCTGGAGAAGGAGCTGAGAGTTCTACATCTTGATCTGCAGGCAGCAGTAAGTGAATCGAGTCACTAGGCCAGGCTTGAACTTCTGAGACTTCAAAGCCCACCCCCCCCAGTGTCACACTTCCTCCAACGAGGCCACACCTCCTAAGAGTGCCACCCCCTAGTGACCAAGCATTCGACCATATGACTCTATGGGGGTGCATTCCTATTCACACCACCAGAGAAGAGAAGAGAAGCCTGGAGGGGTTGAGAACGGTATCTTGTGTGTGCAGAATTTCTAGTTGCTAGATATTAAGCTATGACAGAACATAGCTGTGTTGGGTTGGGGATATAGCTCAGGGTGTGGACTGCATGCATGAAACCCTGGGTTCACTCCAGCACTGCACACACCAGGTGTGGTAGAACACACCTGTAATCTATCTTCCTCCATAGCCCAAACCCAAACTGGGGCAGAAGGTCACTTGGCTTTTATTCTAAAGCAGTGGAGGTTGTGTCTTTTTCCCATAGGCTGGGGTCCAGTCTCATAGTCTTTCAGGATTGGCTAGCTTTAAAAGAATTAGCACGGAGAATATGAAGGAAATGGAAGAGACCAGTAAGTTCCAGGAATATAGCAGGCCTAAGGCAGATTTTACAAAATGGGAGATTTATGGAATTTTGGCCTTCACAATCTCTAGGTCCTCAGCAAGCAGGGACAAGAGGGGGCTCCATTTCCTTCCCATGGTCCCTTATTATTATTATTTTTTAATCTTGCCTCTGCCTCTCTGGGATATGCCTGGGGATCTATTTTAAAAATTAAGGAATCCATCTACAGGTCCTAACTGGTCTTCAATAGTTGTCAATGAATCCTCTAGTTAACCAGTTTTTGGCCCCTTTGATTGGAAATATGGATTAAGATCAACTGAGTAGCAGAGAGAGTTTCTCCCAAATTAACGTTTCAAGCTTTGGAATGACAGACTAGTAAAGGGAAGAATATCTCTATCTTTTCTGGAAATGGGTGGAGATTTTCCTAGCACACAGAACCTGTTCTCTTCTCTCTTTACAGTTCCTTCCTGTGGTCACAACAATGGATGACTATTGTGGCTTTGGAGGTATGTTGTCTGCATGCAGACTGAATTATAATGAAGTTAGAAGTTGTGCGATGTCACCCTGGCAGCCATCTTAAAGTGACACTAATTTCAGACTACTTGAAGGACTTTGGGATCACGTGTAGCCTGTTCTCAAGGACATACAAGGTCAGGGCTGGTTGTGTTATTGTCAACTGACAGACTCCGGAGTCTTGGGGGATGGGACTCTGAGCATGTCCCTGGGGGCATTCTATTGAGGCAGGAAGATGTACCCTATGTGGGTGGAACCATTTCTTAGATCATTGCACTCTATTCCTGACTGTGACTAGCCGCTTTCGGTTCCTTCCACTTCCCCAACTGATGGAACTGAACCTCAAACTATAGCTGAACTGAAACAAACCCTTTCTTTCTTAAGCTGCTTTTGTTGGAATATTTTATCATAGCAACAGAAAAGTAAGGCAGCTTGGGGGGGGGACATCAGGGTTAATACCTTCTCTCAGTAGTGTTTTGATCTGGATAGTGGAGATAGAGCAGAGGTCACAAACAAGGGTGCTTACAGGAAGAGGCCTGGGAGACTGAGGTAACAGAGGATGTAAATCCCACAAGGTGAGAATAAGACCACTACCACAATTTTTGAGCCAAATTTGAAGCAGGCTTTATTAAATACTGGCCAGGACAATGAATACTGGCCAGGTCCATACCCGAGATTCCCAGAGAATGGCACTAAATTACATTAGTCAGAGGCTTATAAAGGCAAAATCCATAAGACTGAGTACTTCCCACCTTTGTCCAATCAGGGCAGGCATACACCCTGATATTATTCCCGCCTACATACCTTCCAGTGATGGGAGATGTCATTCTGTAATACTTAGGTTAATAGAAATGGGTTAATAATTAAGACAGAGCTAGCTGATAAGAAACTAGTACCTGACCAACAGCATTATATCAGATACAATGTCTTGGTGTATTATTTGGGGCTGTCGGGAAAAACTACTCTTACATTCCAGCTATGTGTGATCAAACACATCCTGTGCAGTTGGGGCAACCAAGCTTCTTTACAGGAGCAAAAAACAGGTGGCTTGTTACCTTACATGAACAATAGCCCCCAGCATTCCAGGAGGTTATCTTCCTTGGGCAAGTAGGGTTTACAGGTTAGAGGCATTTCTGTTTTACAGATCTCTTAAGCACAGTAACTTAAACCTAAAACACAACTTTAACCATCACAAGACCTTGGGCACACATCCTAACCTCCTCCAGCCTCCTATGACACCAAGTGTGACAGGTAATCTGGAGAGCATCTGCTAGGGCTGGCTTTGACAAATTATGTCTGATCCCAACTTTCTTCCACTGTGGCCTTTTGATCACCTAGACAGGCTATGGTGGCCCAATGACTTCCACATAGACCCCATGGCGTCCTTGTAATGAGTGTTAGAGAAACCCTGAGTTGCTTTGGGGAAGCAGCTCAGTTGACAGAGATTGTCTAGCATTCATGATGTCCTGGGATGCATCCCCAGTAGTGAATACACTTGGTGCAGTATTGTATACCTGTGACCTCAACTCTCTGAGGGTGGAAGCGTTTGCAATATAAGTTCAAGGTCTGTTTTGGCTACATAAGGAGTTGGAGGCACAGCCTAGGACTGAGACTCTACGTCAGAAAAAGCAATCAAGCAAACAGCCTATGAGCAAGATAGAAGTTCTAGAACCAAGCATTGTTCTGAACCAAAGTTGGCTTAGCATGCCTGGCACTACCATATGTACAGGTTATACTTGTGGCAAGAGAAAAGGCAACACCATACAGAAAATAGCTTAGTGATTCTGAGTTCACATTTGCCTTATAGAGCTTGGTGTGCTCCCTATTTGGTCAGCAATCAGCTGGGGAGTGATTGACATTCACTTGCAAATAGGGCATACTCAAGTTAGGTTACACCTTGTCCATACATCAAGCTAGGGTGCAGTTGATTATTTTTGGAGGTTGCTTTAAGCCGAACTCTCTTTATCCCTAGTATATAGGTGTAGGCTAAGCCTAATTTAGCAACGGTGTACTGGCTATGGCTCTAAGAATGCTGTCTCTAGTACCTATGTAGGCTCAACAGAATGGTCTCTGTCCTTGGGAGGTCAGTGTCATATCACAATCCCCTAGTGAGAGGGGCCTGACCAGCAGAGCAGTGAACCTATGGTTGCTGGTGCCAGTCGCAGAGCTAGCAGGGACTTTACTGTAGGTCATCGTGTAACTGTGAGAAGCCTTGTCAGCCAGTGAAACAGCCCAGAACTGCTGCCAGCAGCCCGAGGAGTTCACTTAGCCTTACGAGGCCCTCAGGAATGTAAACCAGGATCCTTGATTTCACTGTAGAAAAGAATTTTAAGAAGAGCCAGTAGGAAGCAAAGTCAGAGTTTATTAGATTTTTAATATAACATTTTGCTTTGCTTTGTTCTTTTCGAGATAGGATTTCTCTGTGGTTTTGGAGCCTGCCCTGGAACTAGTTCTTGTAGACCAGGCTGGTCTCTAACTCAGAGATCTGCCTGCCTCTGCCTCCAGAGTGCTGGGACTAAAGGCGTGTGCCACCACCGCCCGGCTTAATATAACATTGTAAATTTTATTTTATTTGGGTACGTGTGAGTGGCACAGCGAAGGTGTGGTGGTCAGATGACAACCCTAGGAAGCTGTTTTTCTCTTTTCAACATATGGGTTCCAGATCAAACTCAGGCTGCCTCTACCTCCTGAGTGCTGGTATTAAAGGGGTATGCTGCCACCATCAGCAAGGAACAAAAGTCCAATTTGAATGTGGTGGTATATGCTTGTCATCCCAGCTCTTGGGAGGTGGAACAGGTAGTTCAAGATGGTCTTTGGCTGCATAAAAAAGTTCAGGCCAGCCTGGGCTATACCAGACCTTGTTTTGAACAAAAAAACAAAACAAAACAAAAAAAAAAAACAAAAAAACAAAAAAAAAAACAAAACAAAAAAAAAAAAAAACAAACAAACCTGTCCCCAGATCCAATTTAGGCATTCATAGCTCTAGGATGTGGCTTATATACTTTTGACAGTTTGCTGGAGACAATCAGTAGAGGTGAATTTAAACCAGGGGTTGGGAAGATAGGAGAGAAGGTAAGGCTTAGAGGGTTTGGTTGGCCAGTATTGAGGGGAGTGTCTGCTAGTGGCCATGGATGATGCCAAACACCCTACAGAGCACAGGACAATCATCCTTAAAAACTCAGTCATCCAGCCAGGCATTGGGGAGGCTTACCCAGAAATATCTTAAGTTAAAGGCCTGCCTAGTCTTACCTAACACATTCTAGGTCAGCTAGACAGTGAGACCCTGCTTCAGGCAAAACAACCCAAAACTCTATTCCTCCCAATCACCAGGTCCCAAATGTCAATATTGCTAGATAGATGTGATGTCTATTCTTGGGGTCAACTCGACTACATCTGGAACTAACTGAAACCAAAAAAAAAAAAAAAAAAAAAAAAAAAAAAAAAATGGCTGGGCACACCCGTGAGGGATGCTTGTTTAATTAAATAATTTGATCCAGATCTCTGAGGTGAGAAGATACAACTTTAGTCTGGGTCTTTTGAGGTAGGGAGACCCACCTTTAATCTGGGGCACACCTGCTGGCAGCCTATTTAAAGGGCATGAAGAAGGAAGCTTGCTGTCTTTGCCTGCTTGTTCTTGCTCTCACTAGCAAGCCCATTGCTTCACTGCAATAGATCCTACTTCTTTGGGATTCCAGTGTACGCTGAAGACCAGCTGAGACATGCAGCCTTGTGGACCGAACAGAACTACTGGACTGTTAGAGTAGCTGGATCACAGCCGGCAAGCTATTCTAATAAATCACACACACACACACACACACACACACACACACACACACATACACACACACAGTGTGTTGCTACTCTAGAGAACCCTAATACAGCAGAAACCCAGGCGGTTCACCAACGAAGCGGAAGTGTGGCAGACTATCATTCCAGCCTTCTTCCCATCACACCCTTTCTTGTTCCTGTCAGCTTCCACTATCAAATGTTAAACACCACCAACAAAAGCTAATCATTGCTCAGTGCTCAAGAGGATGGCTGTGTCTCTATTGAAATTAGCCCTCCCATTGGTCGGTTGACAATGTTGCTCCTGTCAAGAGAGTCACCTGAGACAGCAATTTAATTTGAGCAGACACATACATATCAATCTTATTTTTGGGGTTAAAAAAAAAAAAAGGTGCCCAAAGAGTATTGTGAACTAACAAACGTGCTGCAGGTTTGGAGTGCGCAAAGGCTTTCCAATAACGTCTTGTAATTCGACCTGACAACACTCTGGCAGGAGGCTTAATACAATGCGGCAGTGCTGTAGCACTCGAGGAACCAGGTCTGTGACCGCCTGGCTCCAGACACTGGGCTAGGGGAGGTTAGGAGACAGGAGCGTGCCAGGCTGGACGAGATCCAGACGAACCTCCAGGTACCGCACTCCCACCGCCTCGTCCCCAAACCAAACCATTCTGGATGTTTCCTGTCTCCCTCTTTCTGCACACAGCCACGCAGATCCTCAAAAGGAATCTTAACTGGTACCGAAGTCGCACGGATTCAAGTGCGATCGTGCGAAGTCTTGCAACCTCGGGAGGAGCTCAGGGTGACTTCTAGGGCAGTGGCTGTAGATAAGCCAGGCCAGGTGTTTGCAGCAGGTGCTCTCAGCAGGTGCTCGCAGGAGGCCCTGAGCTCTGCTGCCGAGCCGAGCTTCCCGGCCGCTGCGCAGTGCGGCGTGCAGGAAGGCGGTGTGTCTTCGAGGGAGCTTGGTGGAGACCATCCATATTTTTAAAGGGCTCGCTTCCTGCAGCCCAAAGCTGCAACTCTGCGGGGTCGAGAGCGCACCTGCGCTGTGCAGGTCACGTGACCCAGCCCTACACATCTCTGCAGCTAGTCAGGGCCCGAGACGGCGGATGTAACGTCCCAGGACAAAGAGGCAGGATAGTTCTTGAAACCCATCCTTCTGTGCAAGTGCAAGCGCCGGCGCCCCGCCCGCGGCTCGCCGTCCGCCTTCCTGACCCTGCTGCGCTCCTAAGCGGACCCGAGCCTGCGTACCGCCCGAGGATTCCCAGCGCGCACCTGGCGGCCGCGGGTGCGCGCCCCACCCTCCAGGTGAGCAGCGCCAGACCCCGCCCCCGCCCCAAGACTCCGCCTCCTCCCCGCGCCTGCGCAGTAGTCCGGCGGCGCCGGGCGCCGAGGCGGCGCGGCCGTCGCAGTTCGGCGGGCGCAGTGCGCGTGCGCCGTGGCGGCCGGGGGGCGGGCGGCGGCCGCGGCGAGGAGCGGGGGTGGGGAGGCGCCGTCTGGCTCGGGCTGGGCCGGCGGGGAGCACAGCGAGCCACGGCGGCCCCGTGGGCGGCCTCGGCGGCCGGCAGGTGAGACGCGCGTGGGGCCCGGGGCAGGACTGTGAGGGGAGAGCTGTGGGGGGGTGGGGGACTCGCGGCGCGCGGACCCAGGTGAGCGCAGCCCGCGGGCCCCGGGCGCATTGTCCGCGGGCGGCGCCCCTCAGCGCCCCCTGCCGGCCGGGCTCGGTGGGGCCGGGGCGCGGCGGGCTGGGGCCGGGGCGTGCGCGAGTTCCTTTGTTCGTCGCCCCCGCCCGGTCCCCGCCGCCCCCGCCAACATGGCGCTCGCGGGGTCCCTGCCCCAGCCCCGCGGCCGCTTCCCGCGCGCTTTGTTCCGCGCCGGGCGGGGGGCGGGGGCGGCGGCATTGCGTAACCGGGCGGGGGAGGGGCGTGGCGGGACCCCCGCGGCAGGTCACCCCGGTGACGCCCTGCCCGGGGGGCTTGGGGCGCGGGCCCGGGTGACCTTGGCTTAGCCTCCCGGAATGCGCCGGGATGGGAGTGCGGTGCGGGTACTGCGCAGCGCTGGGGGTCGCGGTCCCTGGTGGCTTCCTGCACGGATGGTGCGTTCTGGGCCTTTCCGGGAGGAGGGGGTGTCGGGTTGAGAAATGGCTTCAGTCATCCACGTCGTTGCATGCGCATCACAAAGTTTGTTTACGCAATTGTTTTTATTTCGATTTGGGTTTTTACCTTCTATGAATTGGGTTTCGGGTATTGTAAGGGTTTTTCTGTTTGAAGTCTTACTCCTGGTGTAAAGGTTTATTTATCGTGTGCATCCAAAAGCCATACAAGGTACGTTTAAGTGTGTGAAGGATTTCAGTGTGACTAGTGCGGAAGATGGGATCCGTACCGTAACTTTCCTTGGAATTTTCTGGAAGAAACTGCAGCCTGAAAGGATTGATGGAGAGTAATTACCTTCCCCATAGCTTTTGTTAGGCGCTGAATATGAAACCCGATCTTAGACGTTTTTACTTATACACCCTGAGCACACTTTTGCGGTGGTAAAATTTTGGAAAGATAGAGGAAGCTCATCTTTAGCCCTCCCTGCCACCCCTTCAGTATTAGTTATTGGGAAATTTTTTAAAAATTGGTGACTGATTGACAGGATGTTCGTTATCAGATTTAATAATCGTTTATATTGCCTGATGTTTATAAGAATTGTAGTGGTTCTTACAGTCAGTAAAATGGAGTTAGCTTAAAATCCCACTTAAAATGCCAGTGAAATGGGTCAAGCAAAAGGGATTTCAGTCTAAATTAATTTGATGAAGTCTCTTGTATTCTAGACTGGATTTGAACTCAATATCCTGTCTTAACCTGGCGTGCAAGCTGCACTGTCATGAGGAGGTCATCGTTTTATATTTAGGATCTTTGAAGTACATGTGTATAAGTTCTTTGTCTGTGTACTGCTTGAATGCCTGTTGTTCAAGGAGGCCAGGAGAGGGCTCTGATCTCCTGGGAGTGGAGTTAGACAGTTGTACCAACTGGGTGCTGGGAATCAAACCTGGGCCCTTTGGAAGAGCAGCCAATGAGTGCTCTTAACGGCTGAGCCCTGCTTAAGATTTTTTTTAAAATAGACTTTGCCTGATATCTGGAACTTGGATAGTTAATCCCACATGTAGTGTTCAAGGAAGGTGGGTTCTAAGACTTCCTGGGATAGCAAAGAGAAAAGCGTGAGGTTATTGCTCTGCAGTCTACATCTATTCCTTACACTTTACACATCTAGTCACCCCTGGATTACTTTCAATGCTGTCACCAGGCCTAGCAAAAACAGGCATGTAACCCCAAGGGCAGGTAGTAGGGGTTGGAAATTCAAGGCCAGTTTGGGTAATTTAATTAAGATCCTGTTTCAAAGAGTCAGAAGGAGGCTGGAGGTAATTCTCAGTGGTGGATTCCTCTGCACAAGCTAGACTCCAGGTTCAACCTCCCAGTACAACAAAGTGCCTCCCATCTAACTGTCTGGAGACAGTGCACATTGTTTTAGGGAATGATGGCATTTCTTTCATGTTGTTGGCCTGCCCCCTTCTGGGTTGGTAGAGAGGGGGCTGGCTGACTTTTTAGATAGTGCCTTTAATTACCAGCTCCAAGCCTACTACTGGACAGAGTGCCAGTAACACTTGGGGACACCTTGTGCTTGAGGTGCCTGCCGGTCTGCCTTTCTGTGGGATGAGGTGCTCTGTCCTCTTCTCCTTAATCACAGTTCACATTTTCATTTTGGCAACTCTGAAAAATACTGCCATAGTGGGCGTGGACCTTCCTTTTATTGAACACAAAAGGGCTGAAAACAAAAGACCAAGGGGATTGGTGAGTTTAAAGTTACTTCCTTTGCAAAGTGGAAAACCCAAGAAGTTAACAGAGAAATAGCGAGTCTGACATCAAATCACTTCAGGACAGGGCTTACCAAGCATTAAAATTGAGGGGACTTGGATTGTTATGTGCATTGAAAGGGCCTGTTCTGAAGGTCAGATAACAACTTAGTTTCAGTTTTGCTAATATCAGTAGGACTGACTCCATTTTGATTTGTAATCTGGTCTGTTGAAGCCTAGTTAGTGCAAGACTGAGCTTGAAGACCATGGCCTTGCTTTATTTTTGATTTGATTCTGCCCTTGTGCTGTATCTTAGGTAGTGGAGCCTTCCATTACTTGGGAATAGTGGTGTTGGGATTAATGTGGTTTGTGTGTACTTCTTTGCTTTGTGGGTGATTCAAAATTTCACCCTTACCATTTGATAAGAGGTTCAAAATTTCACCCTTACCATTTGATAAGAGTTAGTCTCCTAGGAAGAACTCTTTTCTTTTGTAGAGTCCCTAACACAGTTGCACCTTAACTAACTGCCTCATTAATTATTTGCAGCATTTTTCTAGTATGTTAGAAATACTTGGAGGGAGCTGGGCATGTCACATACCTGCAATCCCAGCCCTGAGGGATGGAAGAGACAGAAGGATTAAAGTTTCACAGGCAACACAAACCTGTTGGGGAGTATTTAGAGGTTGGAAATGAATGTCTGCATAGTAGAATCTCAGTTTGCTAAGGAACATTTAAATACAAATATTCCTTCTTTCTAATGAGAAGCTGCAAGATGCTGTTTTATCTAGCTGCTTTGTTTGGTTTGGAAGTCTGGTATTGTGAAAAGCATTGTTCTGGAGTGGTGTGGCTGGAAGCCAGGATCTTCTCCTCTGGGTTGAACTCACCTCCTCAGCCCTTGGCAGATACCTGGGGTGGAGACTTTACAGCCCTCAGTTTCTGAGCTGTAGATGGGGAGGAAGCCTATCCCAGTGTAGTTCCAAACCACAGCGGGGAAAGTAGTCAGTGCTGACCTCCCCCTTCCAGCGTTGCCACCTTTATTTGTGCCTTGTCTTTAAGGAAGTAAACAGCTTGCTTCAGAGTGTCTTAATATTGAGTCCAGAAGTCCTTATTCGGTGCCTAAGTTAATATAGTCCTAAGTCAGAAGCTGGAGAGATGGCATAGCTGTTAATAGTGCCTGCTGCTGTTTGCAGAGGACTCGTTTGGTACTTAGCACCCATGCGGCAGTTCAGAAAGGTTTGTAGTTCCAGGGACTCCAGTGCCGCCTCTGGCTTCCATGGGCACTGCTTGCACATGGTGTGAATATACATATATGCATGCATATGTACATACATACATGCAGAACAATATAAGATAGAAATAAATCTTTTAAAATAGTATTAAGTCCCTTCTATGAGTCCTTTAGAACTTAAGTACATGATAAGTGCATGTCTTTACAACTTAATAGTTTTTTTTAAATAATTTATATTTATTTTTGTGCATGCTGGTGTTTTGCCTACATGTATGTCTGTGAGAGTGTCAGATCCCCTGGATTGGAGTTACAGACAGTTGTGAACTGCCATGTGGGTGCTGAGAATTGAACCCAGGTCCTCTGGAAGAGCAGCCCATCCTCTTAATCTCTGAGCTACCTCTCCAGCCCCCAATCTGATAGTTTATTGGGAAGGTGCATGTATTGTGGAAAAATAAGGATTGGGGAAAACAGATAGGCTGAATAGATATTTATTCAGGGAGAAATAACTTACAGTAGAGACAGTTTTAGTCCCAAGGATGCCTCCAGATGCCCTCTGTCTCCGCCCAGGAAGTGAGAGAGGGGTTCCTGACCCCAGATCTAGTTCCCCCAGGTCATCTCTGCACCTGTCCCCACCACCAGTGGGCGTGGTCAGTGCACCAGGTGCCCACAGAGTATCTCACTGAAGTGCATGTGCTTAGTGTGGTGGGTTCACATGCTCACGAATATCTGAGAAGAGGAAGGCGTGCTGTGCCAGGACCAAGAATATTTAAGTAGGAAAGAAATAAAGTCCAAATAGTGGGTAGGGACAGAAAGAGTAGAGTTGACACTGGTAGGAGGAGTTAATAGTCTTCAATGAAAGAAATTTATCCATCTAGTCAGGCTTTGAATTCCAGCCAAAAGTTATAACAGGTTACCTTTTATTCTGAGGAGGCATAAGTAAGTACTTATCAGGAATAGGCTAAAGTTCATCACAGTTCATTCTTTGTTTTCCTGTCAGTTTAGCGGCTGCAGCTGTATCTTCTGATATTTTAACTACTGTCTGTAGTCAGCACACATCACCTGGCCACTTAGACCATGGCCTGGTGGGATTTCCTGTCCCACTGACACTAGCTCCGCAGCAGCCGCCAAATGTAGGTTTTAACTAGGTCTCTATCATTCTTTTTACCAATATAGACTTGGGAGTCAGATGTTGGGGTGAAAACCTGCTAGAGCAGAACTTCCTTTTTGCTGGAAACCCAATAAGAGAAGCGTCTCTCCACTCATCGCAAACCAAAAAGAGCCAATCTCTAAGCCTCTCCCTACTCCTTCATGTGTATCTCTCTGCCCATATATGTGGCTCCTCCATCCTCTATGTCTAATTCCTGTCAACTAGTTGCTGACTCTGCCACCTGACATTATTTTATTAACACAGTCTCTCAGAGTTTCCTAGTGTGATCAAATATTCCTGCAACAATTCTGACATATGGTAACTCCAGTGGACACTGAGATGTATCATCACCGGAAGTTTCATGTGGTGGATTTGTATGAGAATAAATTTGGGGCAGATTTTGAATACTGTGTTTCACATGAATGTGGTTGTTGTTTATTTGTAGTAGAATGTAGTTGGTATTATTTGAGAACTGGTCTCACTGTGCAGTCCTGCCTAACCTGGGACCTGCTATGTAGAGCAGGCAGGCCTTGAACGCACAGAGATCTGCCTGCCTCTGCCTTGTAAGTGTTGGAATTAAAGGGACAAGCCTCCACGAATTGCCAGATGTTTATTTATTAGGACCAGGACCAGGACTAGACTTGTTCTAGAGCAGTATGGAAGGTGGGTTGACCTCTTAGAAAAGTGGTGAAGCCAGCTGAGGTCAGGGCTCACTCATGTTCATGTCTCAGTAAAAAGAGATGCATTTGATGGGGGCCTTAGCCACATTTTGGCAGAGTAAGTGGAAAATCAAAGGTTATTTTTCTAAGTGCTGAGGATTGTATTTGGTGTTGGACTAGTAAGTATTTAAAAAATATTCCTTGAGCTTTTCTTTTCTTTTTGGAAGTCTGGATCTGTTATACCCCCAAGCTGGTCTCACTCACACTTTGGTTTTTCCAGATTTTCAAGGCCACACTTGGCATTTTGTCAGTGCCTACATCCTTAGAAAATCTATGCTTTGTGTTTTCATGTTGGTATTGTCAATCTTCTCTATACTGAAATTGCAGGACTTGGGTCCTGACACAGGTGATGGGGAAGGAATGTTCTTTTCCCATTTGTGATGGCTCCTGTGGATTGTCACCATGACAGAATCTATAGTCACCTGGGAGACAGGCTTCTGAGCTGCAAGATTATCTTAAGTCAGTTAATTGATGTGGGAGACCCACCCACTGTGGCTGGTGTGGGTCCCTCACAGATCATGGACTGCAGAAGTGGAGAAAGGGAACAGAAGATGCATCCATACTTTGTTTCTGGTTCTAGGTGCCATGTAAGCAACCAGCAACTTCCAGCTCCTGCTACCTCCATTTGCATCTATCTGGTCCCTTGAACTCTGTCCCAGAACAAAACTTTCTCCCTTGGGTTGCTTTTGTTGAGGGCATTTTATTACAGAACAGAAAAGAAACTGTGGTACTATGCCATAGTCTTGGGGGGTGGTTACTTGCTTATTTCTGGATTATTGTAGACTGGTGAATCAATCTGTTTGCCTGCGTTCCTTCCTTTTTTTGTATTCAGTTTTTTAATCACATAGTCACCTGTTTCGTCAGTTTGTCCTGACTTGACCATATTGGCCTTTACCTGACATGCCATGTTAATAATCTTAGCTCTGTTTTGAGTTTTGCTTCCTGACATATGAGATGACTTGGGTTCAAGTTGTCCTTTTCTGCCAAATACTTACCTTGTGGAGTGTTGTGTCATTAGAGCTACTGCTCTTGTCCCACCTTTGTTGTGCTGACTTGGGACATACATACATTTTTATGCTGTGTGGAATCCTTTAGTTCAATGTTAGTACTATGGGGTTTAACCTTGAAGTCTTCCTTTTTTTTCCTCTAATGTTGAAATGTGTAGTCTTAGCAACGTCAATGCAATTGCATTACCCTGCAACACAGACACAGACATTTGAAAATAAAATTAGTAAGTAGAGCAAACTGTAGGTTATGTTTGACTGATAATTCTTTATGTCTTTAACTTAACTACATAGGACATATTGTTGATATTCTGAACCATAAAGCTATTTTAAAATATTAGCTTGTTGATAAGGTGGTTCAGTAGTGTAAAAGTGCTACTTCAGGCAAACTTGATGACCTGAGGTTCATCCCTAGGTCTCACAGTACGTGGAAAACCAACCTACACACACACACACACACACACACACAGAGAGAGAGAGAGAGAGAGAACCTGCCTTAAAAAGAAAATTTCAGTTATGCTACCAGCTTGATAGTTTATTTACATTAAGTTCTTAAACTTTCGTAGCCTTTCAGGGTTAAGGTAATGGCTTTTTAAGAGAGGGTCTTGTGACCCTCTTGGCTCAGCTCTTGATGTTCTGGGATTAAAGCCTGGTCACTGTGTGCTACTTGCTTTAATTTCCTTTTTTTTTTTTTTTTTTTTTTTTTTTTTTTGAGAGGGTGGTCTGTGTCACATATCCCTTTGAACATTTGTGTTATTTGGGATTCAACAATTTTCAGAAGTCACAGTGTCATTTCCCTTGGCCCTTTAGCAGTCCTACCTGCCCCAGTAATACATGTTAATACATGTTTCTGTTCCTTTTTGGGTGTTTGGATTTTGAAACTAGAAGTACATGTATTTTAATTTCCTTTTTTCAATACTGTAGGTGGTTGCTTGATGGCGACGATTCAGGGCTTCAGAGCTTTATGGAGCCGTGAGTTGTCACCAAGTGGAAATGCTGTTTTTGTTTCCTTCCAGCCACAGATCCAGCACTTCACTTTCAACTCACTGCACATTTCTGTGCACTGTGACTAACTCGGGTAGTTTGGGATTCAGCAGCAAAGTTAGCATGAATGTTTTTCTGTTACAATTTCACCGTTTTTTGTTTTGTTTTCGAGACAGGGTTTTTCTGTTTAGCCCTGACTGCCCTGGAACTCAATTTGTAGACCAGGCTGGCCTTCAACTCAGAGATCTGCCTGCCTGTGCCTTGAGTTCTGGGATTAAAGTTGTGCTCCACCATTACCCAGCTACTGGAGATTATTTTTTAAGATTTATTTTTATTTACATTTCCACAGAAATGTGTGTGTGACAGTGTATTGTATGTGTATGATTTGTATGTGGTTCCTGGTGAGGCCAGAGAGGGCATCAGATCCCCTGAAGCTGAAGTTACAATCAATTGAGAGCTATCCTAGGTATTGGGACTGAACTTGGGCCCTCTCTCTGCAAGAGTGTGCTGACTTAGGTACTAGCCATCCCTCCAGTCCCAGAAGATTCTCGCTCTTACCTGGCAGTTTTACCATACACCCCCAAGCCTAGAACGTCTACTTTTTTGCTAAAGGAAGTGTCCTGTGACTTCTTTGGCATTTCCAGACTGAAAACATCACTGCATTTGTACTTTTAAGTAAGAAAGATTTGAGCATGAGCTCTTGGGCACTGCAGGAGTGGATGAGAGAGTCCCCTGTACCTATCTAGTGATGAATGTGTGGGTAGGTAGTGTGTGGCATGGGTAGGTGGGCAGGAGGGTAATGACTGTTGTGGGCAGCATAGGGCAGGATTTCATCATGCTGCTTTCAGTTGTACTGGTGGTTGAAGCCGTGGCGAGCCCAGGTGAATGCCTTTCCTGCTACCTTCTTCACTTAGGAGAAATTCAGGGATCTTGGTATTTTGAAATGCTTTTTCTTTAAGTTCTTTGTCTTCATTTGGGTACCCTGCTCAAGCCTTACTCTGTTGTGTATGAATTGCAATTTGCCTATTACAGCCACAGTTTTCTGCAGTTCTTGACCTCTCTGAAGTAAATACTCCTGGTTCATTTCAAAATTAGTTTTTGATTGATAAAATTTATCTCAAAAAAGTTGTGCTCCATGAAAGGAGAGGTTGTTTTAGTTTTGCCCGTAATCACTTTTCTGGTAGTTCGCTGTTGAGTGCAATAGCTGTGGTTAAATGAAAGGAAATGAGGGTTGTGAGTTTAAAGGTCATAGTCTGTTGTCCAGGTACTCACCATAAGATGACAGTTAAGTAAGCAGTTGAAGCTTTTATTATTTTCAGTATTGGAGACTGACTCTGCAGACCTCCAAGATGCCTGACACTGCCCCTGAGCCTGCCTCTGGTCTGGGATATTTCAGAAACATGGTGAGGAGCCATTCAGAAGAAGCAGCACCTTTTCCGAGGGTTTGAGTTGACAGTGTAGGGGACAGCAGAAAACTCTCTGGGAGACAGTGGTCTCTGTGTCTTATGTTGGAGTTGGAAGCCCACAGGCAGGAATTTGGGAAAGGAAGGCAGATGAGTGGGAAGTGGGAAGAGCAAGAGCGTGTTGGTAGCTCTGGCAAACACTGTTCATGCCATTTCCTGTTGTCTGTGACCTTGCGTGCGTGTGTATGTGTGTGTGTGGCCTGCAAAAGCAGAACTCTTTGCAACCCAGGAAGATGTTCCCATGTCTGAGGTGATAGTGCAGATGGAATGTTGATGGTATTGCACAGCTGTTCCTGAGATGTAGAGATGCATTCACCCCAGCTCAGAAGGCATCAACAGACCAAAGAAAGGGCCTTGGGGGACCAGAGTGTACTTTACAAGAGCTTGGGCCACTTCTGCAGCTCCACCACCAAGAATTGGCACTCTGGTCAGTTGTTTACCTCTTTCCTGGTTGTTGGGAGGGAAGGGCGTCTCCAGAGTCCTGTGACCAGCTCTCCAGGAGAGAATGTTATTGGCTAGGAGAAACTAAAAGTAGTTAAAAACAGCATCTAATGTGCAAGAGTAAAGCTCAGTGGTGGCAGGAGAAGGCCCAGAGCTGTGGTGGGAAAGGCACTGTCACTGCATTTCAAGTCATATTTTGGTGGATAGTACGGAGAGGGACCCCTCTGTCTGAAGATGGGACTTGGAACATAGTTTTAGGCCAGAGGAGGAAAACAGCAACTAAGTAAAAGCACCTCTCTTCCTGAACTTAATGAGCTGCCTGCACACCTTCAGCCCTGTCCTAACAGCTACTGTTACTTAGGGGAGAAAGGATGTTGCCCTTGCTCTGCCTTACTGAGCAGGATTGTTCCTTGTGTGTTGCAAAAAGGTCCCAGACAGGCTGGAAGCCAGCAGGTCACAGGGCTCCCCGTGTTCCAAGGTGGCCATACCCGCCCTGAAAGGCAGTTTTCTTTTCCTTAGTGGGAACTCTCTTTGTCGTTCTCTGCAAATATTGACTTTGGATTTTTCTTCTAAAAATTCTTAACTGTATCGATGATGAAATTAGTTAAATCTGAAATATTTTGAGCAGCTGCTATATGCAGAAATCAAACTCCAAATGAACAGACATCTTCAGACTCTGGTGTCTTTAGTGTATAGTTGTACATTCTTCCCCACTGGGAAGCCTCAGTGAGTATCAGTTTCATCTTCCTTTTTGGAGGATAATTGAAACAGGGTCTGGTGTAAGCCAGGCAAGCCTTGAACCTGTACTTTGTTGACAGGGATAATAACTTTAAACCCCTGGTCCTCCTGCCTGTGTTCTCAAGGTGATGCTCCCCTTTGAATATCAGTCTCTAAAACTAGTCTTAGGTTGAGTTTTTAAGTTCATTGTTCCCTTTTGATAACCGTTGATATTTTAAACATTTTATTTATGATTAGAGAGAGTGCAGGGGACTGAGTTGGGGCCTCTGTGTAGAGGTCATAGGGCAGCTTTTGTGAGTTAGCTCTCTGACCATGGGTTACAAGGATTCAGCTCACTCAGGCTTGCTTTCTCCTCAGCCATCTTGATGGCTTCTTTTATAGAACAATGATCTGCATGTAAATGCCACTGGTGTTTAATTAAAGGCATTCTGAGCAGAAATCTTACTCAGTATTTCCAGTATTCTCTTTCAGAATAGCCTTAACTTTAAAAATAGTCATCACTTAAACACCTAAACCCACTTGGAAGACTGTTAAATAAGGGTAAAGGGTAATTATGTTTCCTTTATTTTTGAATTAGTCTGACTGAAAGCTACAGGCCACTTATTTGTTTACACAGGTATTGTTTGGTGCTATGGGTTTTTTTTTTTTTTTTTTTTCCCTCGTCCCTTGAAATTGATTCAGCAAAAGATGAAAATACAATTTTAGGCCAGGCTTGGTGATGCTGGCCTGTAATGGCGGAACTATATATTCAAAGCCAACCTGTGCAACTCAGATACTTTTTCAAAATAACTAGTAAAAAGACATCTAGTGATACAGCTTAGTTGTTCAGTTTGTAATAACAATCCCCAAGAATTCGAATACTAGCTCTTTTCTTCTCTACAGCCTTTATTTAAAATATTAAGTCATGAAGTATGCTCACATAAACTAGAGCCTGTAAATTGTTGGTAGGATCTTAATTTGGTGCAGAATCTTTAGAGGATACCCTTACAGAGTTTGATGTGCATTATGTTGTTTTCCAGTGTTCTCGGTCCTGGGCATTTTGCACAGATCCAGATAAGTATTTTTAATGTTCTTTTTTTGTGGCCATGTTTGCAATAAGGAAGAATTTTTGACAGTTGTTCAGTGGTGGAGCTAAGGTAAAATAAAAGGTCAATATATCCATTATATTCCTGTCTCTGTTACAAACGAATTGGGACTGGAGTGTAGCTCAGAAGATAGTGTGCTGGGCTAGTATGTGGGAAGCTCTGGGTTTCACTCCCCAGCACTGAATACAGTGGGCCTGGTGGTGCACATCTATAATTCTCATGCTGGGGAGGGGAAGTGAGAAAGATTCGGAGTTCAAAGCCATCTTGGAATATAGCGGACCCTGCCCAAATTACTTAAGTGAGGTTGATAAGGAACTCAATGTATTGGGCAAGAAGCTTACCATTTATAGAGAAAAAGCAAGTTGCAGAACTGTCTTGTTCTTCATGCTAGATTCATGTGGTCATCTTGGTTTTTTGAGAGTCTTGCTATGTAGCCCATGGCTAGCCTGAAACTTTCCCTCCTCCTGCCTCAGCCTCACTAGTACTGGGGTTGCAGGCTTGAGGCACCACACTCTGCTTGAAGAATGTTTCTGATGTGTGTAGAATTCTGTGCTGATTATTATTCTGCAGGGTCAGAAGACACTGGAATTGTATCTCCAGTTTCTACTGTCCTGGGACTGTACTGTCAATTGATTCTTGATCCATGGATAGGGACTCTTAATTTAAGATTTTTATTTTAATTATATATATGCATTTATCTTTGTGTGAGTCCATGTGTGTACAGTTGCCCTCTGAGACCAGAACATGACTCAGATCCTCTGAAGCAGGAGTTACTAGTAGTTGTCACCCAACCTGGTAACTGAGTCTGCATTCCCTGTGAGAGAAGTGTGTGCCCCTAGCCGTGAATCTTCTCTGTAGCTCTCTTTTCACTACAGGCTTTTGTGGGCTTTGTCTCTGATTTCCAATAGTTATGATGTAATGTGTTTAGGATGTGTGTGCGCGTGTAGGTAAGGTCTCATATTAGTCTAGGTTGTCCTTAAAAATCTGATCCTGTCTCCACCCACTTACACCCAGTACTTGAATTTGAGGCATATGTCACTATACCCAGATAAATAAGCCTATAAATAAATTTTTTCTTGCTTGTATTTCTTTGTTCATAATGAATCTGTGGTTGTAAGAATATGAAGTGTCCCCAGAGGCTCACACATTTGAACATTGTGCCCAGCTGGCATTGTTTGGGGAGCTATGGAATCTTCAAGGATGCAGGACCTTGTAAGATAGGGAAGTGGGTTGGTTGCTAGAGGGCAGATCTGGGAAGTTATAACTGTTTCCTATTTTGTTTTGTTTCCCCCTCAAGAGACGAGAAAGCAACTCAGTAGTTAGTAGATACACTTCATTAGTTTTGAAGAGCTTCTGTTCCAGAAGTTTGATTTCTTCTCATACAGGGTCATATAACTAAACATGGTAGCAGCAAAAGGTTTCTGTGTTATGACCAGAACTACTTAGAGTGAAGCAATGAGTGTGAGGCATTGGCAGTACTCACTTACCTGTGCTGTGTGTTGAAGTGCTCACAGCCTTGGCTCTGAACACCGCTTTTGCTCTTGGGTTTGAATTGTGCTGCACAGATTAGAGACATTGCATGTTAGGAATTACAATGCTTTCACTGTATATACAAAAATTTCTGCTCTTGAAAGCAGAGGCACAATTTTCCTGTTGTCATTTCTTGCAAGTGTCAGATCAGTGTAGCTTTGGATTATATTGTGTTTATCGTTTGAGTTTTTAAATTGGTGTTTGAATGGTTTTATTTTTTAAAAAAAAATCATGAAGCAAATGTTGGTTTAGGGTTAGGACAGAACTTTAGAAATTTCTGAAATGCCCTATGCTTTGTACTGTGATGCTGCGTTCTCAGTGGTGATGAATATAGTTAGAAAACCTGGTCAATGGTGAAGATGCTCTTCATCCTGCAGTCTCAAGTATTTCAGCCAAGTTTTAATTCTTGGAGTAAAATGAAGTATGTTCTCATTAATACGCACATTTGTTCATTTTAGTGTATGTCAAAGAATAGATTATTCTATTTATTATTATTAATTTATTCTATCAGAGAATATATTGTTCTAAAGGAAATTTCTTTATGACTTATTAGTAAATGTGGTTTGTATACTTATATACATTAATACCCAGGGCCATGTGAAAATGTCTCCTGCAGAAGTTGAGGAAGCCTTGAAATAAACCTCAACCTCTGTGCTCCTTGCATCATTGTGGTTTGATAATTTGAAAAGGAGCGACAGAGAAAGTACAGCCATTTATGATTATAGCTTTATGTCAGAAAAATATTCAAAGGACCAGCCAAAGAAGTCTTCAGGGTGTGTCTATGAGAGCATCATCCTGTGGAGTCAGGTCAGGTGACTCCTGGCACAGCTATATATAACATCGTGCAGAGCTGTCAGTCAGCAAAGCTCATGTGAGCCTGTGTGTCCTGGCTCTTGATGGTTCATGTGTCATCTTGATTGGTTGAATACTTGGTATCTGCTTTCCCTAGATGCTTGGCTGCTGTCTAGGGTTCAAATCTCCAGCCTCTAATCCCTTGGTTGGGCTTTCTGATGTCCCCAGCCTCCCTTCCTGGTCATGATCATCTAGTTCTAGTTGATTAGCTGAGAACTTGCCTTGATTCTGAGACAGTCATGTGCTTGGACGTTTCAGGATGGAGGAGAAGGTACTTTTTGAGGAGCTACACAAAGGCTGACTATCTATGTGCATTGGTGTATAAGCCACTACTTTGCTTCTACAGGGTAGCTAGGGACCAGGCCCAGAGTTGCATTGTGGTCAGTGTCTGGGCATCTGCTGCTTCTGGAACAGAGCTGTCTGTCTGGAGCCAGCAGGTGGGTAGTTGTCATTGTCCTGGGTCTTAGGTGTTTTGAGGTCTACATTTGCAGAGAGGGTTGGTAAAATCTGTGGTTTCTTTTGAGAGTCAGGTGTACCATCTCATGTCTTCTTATGGAATTCCGTGTTGTAATCAGAAGGGAGAAGAAGAAAAAAAAAAAAAAAAAAAAAAAAAAAACCCAAGTACAGCACTTTCTCCTATCTGGGTTCCCCTTCCTTATGATTTTTGTTCATGCTTAAGAACTTCATTGTTAAAATTTGATTTGGTGTCTAGTTTTAGACCGATTTTTGTTTAAGTTGGTGTTTTGGGCTTTGAAGAACTTAAATTACCACTTAAGAATGTATGATAGCCTTTTTTTCCAGCAACTTGAACAATTTTATCCATTTTTATAGGTTTTTTCTTTTTTTCCTTTTTGTGTTGGGGATCAAACCCAGGGTTTTGCACATCACTGAGGTACTTTAACCCTTCTTTGGCTATTCATGTTAACTTTGAAGTCGATGTACAGAGCCTTTTATTTAGCCTGAGGGAGCATCTGGCAGAACATTTTCACTTGGAATTTCTAGTAAATGTTATTTAATTCCCAAGAAGGTTCTGAATTGCATTCTCAGAATTACAGAATCCAAAACCACTGACCCATTGACCCCTTTTGCTTTTGACTTTTCTATTCTCCAAAGTGATGGACTCTCATCTAAACTGGTGCGCCTGAACTTAGGTGACCTCTGAACTCCATCTCCAGAGTACATGTCTTTCTGGTGGGAGATTTCAAGTATGTTGGAAAATGGCGGTGACCAGGTAAATGTCTGTATGTGTTCCCTCCAGATTCTGTTTGGGCACATGTCATATGTGCACTTGGAGGTGAGAGGTCAGGTTTGGAGTTGGCTCTCTCCTTTCTTCTTTACGTTGGTTGTGGGGATGGAAATCACATTGTCAGGTTTGTGCAGCGCATGTCTTTACCCACTGAACCATTCTGCCAGTTCCATTTTTTAAAAATGCTGTTAGGGACAATGGAATGGAGATGTAGCTCGCTTAGTTAAGTGCACACACATAGCATGCATGACACCCTGGCTTGCTTCCTTCTTATTAGAAACCAGGTATGCTGTACATCTGTGATCTTATAGCATTGGAAGGGGAGGCAGGAGGGTCAAAAGTACAAAGGCATCCTGGGCTACATGATACCCTGTCTCAAAAAAAATCTGAGCTACATACTTTAAAACATAGCCCCCGTGTCATTGAAGCAGGTTCTAAACTTGGCTGGGTGCTCAACATTCCACCACTGAATTTCTTCTTTACACACTGTGCCATCTTGCTGGCCCCCTTAACTGAATTTCCCCATATTTAAAGTTTATTAGCATATGTTAATTATGCACAATGGGGCTTCATATGACATTTTTATATGTGTATTGGACTCTTTCTCTCTCTCTGCTTATCCCCTTCCTCTTCTCAACCAGTTCTCTTGCCACTTTTCATGTCTTTTTTACAACTCATTGGTTTACTTAGGGTTAGGTTACCTAAGGGAGTTGAAGGGTCATTTATAGGAACATGGGCAACTTACCAGTGGCTATGTCATTGAAGGTTGTTTTCTCCTAACGTTAACTGCCTGTAGATACTCAGATCCCTTAGGTCTCATGTCTTAAGCCTCATGAGCCCCTCTCCCTCTGTGACATAACTGGTTGTCTCAGTCTTGTGCAGGTCTGAGGCAAACAGCTGCTAAATTGGAAAGTTAAACACCCATGTCATGCCTAGAAGTGTTCTGTGACTCTTCCCTTCTAGCTTGTACATTCTTTCGGCTGCAGAGGGAGTGATGAAGATGTCCTTATTTAGGGTTAAGTGTTTGGTACTCTTTCAATCTGAGCACTTTGACAGTTACAGATCTCTGTGCTAATGTACTCCATTACAAAAAGCAACTTCTGACCAAAGCTAACACCAGCACTATTAGAAGGTCATTGGGTTATCATTGGACTTTTGCAAGTTTTGCAAAATAACAGCATGTGTTTTCCTACTAGTGTCTGTGCTGGCTTTGTTTTTAAGGTAGGGCCTTTGTATCCTTGACTGGCTTGGAACTCAGAACTGTCAAAGTGAAATTTTCTGCACAGAAAGAGTTGAAATTATTATCTGAGTGATCATGAAGATTTCATTTGCTTAAGTTTAGCTTTACCTTCCTTTAGCAAAGGTTTTGAAAGTTGCCTTAGATTGCAGACATCGTAGCACTACTGATGAAAAAACTCTTCCTTCTTGTCAGGTAGACCTTGTATTCAGATTTTTTTAGCCAGATGCCCCTTGTCATGTAAATGTTTTTGGTAATGTATATTCCTCCCACCATGCAAAGAAAAGGGTTTTCCCTCTGTCGCTCAGCATGGAGTGCTTCTGTGCTTTTTCTTCACACCTCCAAGTTCTCTGTGGATGACATTGACTCAGTGCTGACACTGTGTACATGGAGATTCGGTGTCAGATCCCCTAAACCACTCTTCATGCTAAGCTGTGTTCTGTAGGTTGTCATCTTTGTTTCTAACCCATAGGCTGGCTGTTTTACTAAGATTAATAGTTTGCTAGATTTCACTCCCTCAGATACCAATATGTACTCACCTACATGGAAATTCTCTGAGATGATTATTGAAATTTTGTTGGGCATTGGTGAATGACTCAGTCTCCAGCCCTTTTCCCTCTCTGGAGGTTTGGGTTAAAAGTTGAAAGTTTTAAGTCTCTTATCCTGGTAGTTGCTATCCTGGGAACCAGCCCCATTCCAAGGCTGCCCTAGGCCTTACAGCCTGCTCAAACTTGAGTTGATGTGATGATTTTGGTTGTTAGTACTCCTATATGCTTTCTCATTAGACCACCTGGTGTTAAGATTTTGCGTTAGCAATTATCAAATTTCTTATAAATAGTGTTGGTGATAGCAGCTGGCAGAAGTTTTTTCATGTCCCTTTTTCACACATGACTATTACTTACTGCTTGTTGATTTGGACCCAGATTGACCTAATACTTGAGGTCTTGGTGCCTCAGCCTCTTGAGGACTTAGATATGGATGGTGTTGGAAAATTGAAATACCGGTTTCTTAACCTCCAAGATTCAATACATGTTATTTGTTTTTTGGTGTGCTACCCCACCCACATCATCACTGTGTATGTAGTTCAGGCTTGCACCAGGACCTGCAATGTTGGGGTTACAGGAGTGCTCCACCATGCTTGCTTACTTCTTTATTTCTTTGTAGTAAAGCATTTATTCCAGCAGTGCTGCATTTAGTCTGTGTGACCTTGACAAGGTTATTGTACTCTGATGGCCTCTTCAGTTGGCAGAGTGATGCTGTAGTGGTGTGTGGTGTCTGCAGCATGTTGTGGAAGGCATGAGTTTGCAGAAAGCACATGCAGTAGTGTTTGGCATCTTGTGACCAGTCAGTACACTGTTTTCATAAGTCGCTTCAACATCTTATAGTGGACTTTGGGATCATTATTGAAGGGATAATCTTTTGTTTGGTCTCCCAGAAATAAAGGTCCAGTTTCCATTGTAAAGACTCTCCGTCCCTTCTCCCCTACCCTCCTCTTCTCTCTCTCTGTGTGTGTGTGCCTGTGTGTAGGGAGAGATAACAGGTAACCTGTAAGAACCTTTCCCTTGTCTGTGTTGTCAGGATTTTCTGTTTACCATTCCTCATCTTGTTTTTAAAATATATGTATTGTTTTGTACCCCATGCTGGAAACTAGAGGAGGCAGTCAGATCCCCTGCAACTGGAGTTACAGATGGCTGTGAGCTATAAGTGATGTGAATTTAATCCAGGAAGAGCAAGCGTTCTTAACCACTGAGCTATTGAGCCCCCTCATCTCTTTCAGTGTCTTGTAAGTCCACTTGTGACTGTTTGCTACAGCACTGTGGTAGGAAAGGGGACCAGTATAGTGTATGCTGTCCTAAAAAGGACTAGATTTGTTTACTTTTTCCTTCAGTTTTTATTTAGTAAACTATTTCTATATTAACTTAAAGATGATTGTTGTCTTTAGAAAACTTAAATGAATTAAATGAGTTCCAGTCAAAGAGCAATTCATTTTCAGAATATTCTTCTTCACCTGACACTTTTTGAAGCACTCTGGCCTCCATTCAGACAAGAACAGGGCTCAGTAGACACACTCAGTGTCTTGGGAAGCCAGCTGCATTTCTTGATGGTTTTAAACAAGAGTTGGAATGAAATTAGACTGTGTTCACTGATTGTAATTCAAGAATGTAGAAATGTTGCATTGTTATTAACAGTAAGCACAACTCAAAGGGGGATATGACATAATTCTTATGGCTGGCTTAGGAATGGAGATTAAGGCTATTCCGAACACCATGTTCCAAATCAATGTGGAAATGCTTTCATGGAATGTTATAGTTTGGGAACAAAATGAAGTCATAAATCAAGACATTTTGGTGTAAACATCAGGTAAGCAGGCTACAGCAAAGTGGAGTCTGTTAAAGGTTTCTGGTGCTGTGTGAAGACCTTGTATACATTCCAAGAAGGATTTTTATCTGATAGTCATAAGGATGTTAGGTCAAACACTTAGGTGGACAGTGCATGGCTTATAAAGAGAGAAAACATAGGCCAAGATTGGATCTGCAGCATTCCAACCTATTCTACAATCGTGAAGTTCTAGTCAGCAGTAGATGTGACTTTTTTCTAAGAACTTTACTGCATTTTGTTTTACTTCAAATCCCCTTGTAGAGATGGGGAAATGACTCTGGTGAAAAAACTCATTGCCATGTAAACCAGACACAGCTGAGTATCTCTAATCCCAGCAGTCCTGCAGAGAGAAGGGGGCAGGGGAATCCCTGGAAGTTGGTGGGTCAGGCACAGGTGAGGAATAACAGGGCAGGGTGAAGATGGACACCCAGGTTGTCTGGGGCCTCTGCACTCCTGTGCCGCATGCTCGTAAGCAGTGTGTATGCATATATTACGGGGGGGGGGGGGGCGCAAGACCCCATGTTGGCAACTCTCCAGTTTTTCTAAAAGGTTTGTTAAATTCAACTTGAAATAGCAACAGAAAGTGTTGCTAAGGTAGCTGAAACCTCCTAGTTCAAAGGACACACATACATTTCAGAACATTAGTAACCTGAATTTCATATAAGAAATGAGGCTCTTGAGTGCATTAATACAAATGCAGGTTTATTCATTTTTCATAGTTTTTGAAGGAGTTTTGTAAATAAAAGCAGAGAAGAGGGCTGGAGTCATAGGTAACTATTTATTTATTTATTTATTTAGATTTAGTTTTAGCGGATGTGGTGGCACACACCTATAATTTCCACCTTCTGAGGCAAAGACATGTGGGTTTTTGGATTTGAATCCAGCCAGGGCTTGCTATATAGTAAGACCCTGTCTCAAACAAGCACAACCTTTTAGCTGAGAATTTTGTTTACATTTTCTGTCATTTAGAAGCTCACTGGCATTTTGTTGTCTTCATGCTCATTTTACAGAGTGTTTGGGATTCCACATGTTTTTGTTGAACTTATAAAAGAGATACCTGGATGGTGGATTAACAAGAACACTGACCTGTGGGAAGCTTCATACCTGAAAATACTGGATTTTCACCCTAGTCCAGCAGCTCTGCTGCTCACATAAATACAGATGAATGAAGACCCCATTCGGGAAGACACCTGGCCAGCGGTCCAGAGCTGATGCAGGTAAGCATTGCAGTGTGATGTCTGTTTAGAACAGGACAGTGATTGCTCTTCCCTATTCCTGGTGCTCTGTGCCTTACCTTATGTCAAAGAAGGGCCTTGCTTTCTTGAAAAGGGAGCCACCTTGCCCAATACTGCTCTATGTATAACCCAGCAATTCATGGGTGAGTGGTAAACTTGGCAAGTAAGCTTCAAGTACCTGTTTAAGAATATAACATAATCAAGGCTTTAGTTTACTCCAAGAAGCTGAAATGTTAGAGTGTTGGACTTAGTGAGATTTAGGAGATTGAGTGGCTCTGAGACAGAAGGACTCTTACTCAGTTTGTAGAATGTTTATTTGAAGCAGCTTTAGTGGTGCACATCTGACCTGTATGTGTAGTTCCAGCACTCTGCAGTGGAGTCAGGAAAACCAGGGATTCAAGGCCACCCTACATCACATAGCAAATTCCAGGCCAGTCTGAGCCACATGATGTCGTGGTTCAGAAACAAAACTAAACCAAAAACTAAGCCTACACCCTTACCTGAAACAGAAATCCATTCTGATTTTTTTTTTTTTTTTTTTTTTTTTGTTTGTGGTACATGACTAAAAGTAACAAGAATAAATGTGTAGATTTGGGGTCAGGGAGTTTTGAGACATGGTTTCTCTGTGTAGCTGTGACAGTCCTGGATGGAATTCTCTCTATAGACCAGGCTGGCCTCAAACTCAAGAGATCTGCCTGTCTCTGCCTCCCAGGTGCTGTGATTACAAGGCCTGTATCACCACTGTCTAGCTTAAAAGTGTTGATTTAAAAAAAAAAAAAAAAAAAAACAAAAAACAAAAAACAAAAACCTCTCCTCAAACAACAACAAAAAATTAACCTTACAGAATGTTCTATTATATTAGTAAATGAGCCAGTCAACCTTTCTTAATTTTCCTTTCCCTTTTTTCATTTGTTTGTTTGTATGTTTGGCAACAGGACCTTGAACATGTTGATCCCCCTGCCTGTGACCCTCAGTGTTGAGATCAAAGGCATATGCTGTGCTGATAAATAAAAACTCTTGAGTACCTAACCTTCTCAGCACTTGAACACTGAAAACAGTGATAAAGTTTAAGTGAGGTCATTAGTGTCTGAGAACTTGTTGCCCAGGCTGGCCCTGAGTCTGTGGTTCTCTTGCCTACAGGCACCATAGTCAGTGTGCAGAGTGTTCAGTCTAAAGGAGCCTAGCTTTGTAGATCTCACCATGGGTAGCCTCAAACTTGCCATGTAGACTGTGCTGGCTTTGATCTTATATGTGGTCCTCCTGCCCCTGCTCCCCACTTCTGGGACTGTAAGTGTACATCTATGCCTGGTTTCTTTCTTTGTTTTAAATGATTTCAGCTCCTCTCCTGCCTATCTGGTTCTGTGTGTTTGTTGCTCACTCTTTCCAGTAATTCATTCTCTGTTTGTGTGATTGGCTCAGCCTCTTGGGCATGAATGTCATGGCTCTCCACCACCCTGCCCTAGGGGCACAGGACAGCTTGTCCACATTAACAGGGGCTCTAGTAACTCCTGTATGGCTTCCTGGATGGCATCTGACTGCCTCAGTGCCATGCTTTGTGTTTATCCCTTTCTTTCTGATTTATGAGCAGTTGCCATCTCTGCTCAATCTAAGAAGCACTGTTGAGATTTTTAGTGTTTTGCTTGGGATAAAGATGGCAGAAGAGCAACTTAAACTCTTTACAAGCTGAAGATTGTCTTGGTTGCAGCTTCATTTTCAGGAGCTTTGGGACGCCTTGCATAGCCTCTGTCTCATTAGTCCCTTGACTGCACTGTTCCCCAGTCACCTCTGTTTTCTCAGATCATCTTGGCGGCCATGTTGCTCGTCTCCAGAGCCTCAGTCTCACTGTGTGGCTTCAACTCTTACCTTTACATCTAGGATTAGACAATTATTTTGGCATAATGCTTATTTGACATTTCTTACCCAGTGAAATAGTAGAAAAGTCAGTGAGAAAGTCAACACTGACATGATACATGGTGTGCAATGAAGTGTTTTGAAATAGAATATTTAAGATTTGTTACATTTGTGTGTGTTGCAGAATAACTGTTTATATATAAGGGTGTGTTGCTTTTGTTTATGCTGCATTTGTTTAATTGTGTAAAGGTGTGTTGCTGTCTCTCCTTGCCTGCCTAGGGTACCTGATTGGTCTAGTAAAAAGCTGAACGGCCAATAGCTAGGCAAAGAAGGGATAGGTGGGGAGAAAGAGGGCCAGACAGACATGGAGGAGGCAGGAAAGCAGGATGGACTGTATGTAGATAAGTAAACAAGCCTCAGGGCAGCACTTAGTTTAATAGAAATGGGTTAATTTAAGTTAAAAAAAAAAAAAAGCTAGCTAAGGCCAACCATTCTTAATTAATAGTAAGTCTCATGTTATGATTTGGAGAGCTAGCAGTCCAAGAAAGCCTGCTACAGTGAAGTTTTGCTTCAAGGGTTAGAGGCAGTGGCCTGGCTGTTGTTGCTTTTGAGGTATCCATTTCTAGAAGCCAGCATGCTGTGTATCCATAGTAGGATCATGAGGGGTAAGGGTGGGTTGTGAGCATTGGGATACTGTGGGATGTGAGAGGGGATGGAAACACCTGGTACATTATATATAGTTCTAGTGTACCTTGATGAATCCTTTCTTTGCACCTGTCAGAAGGTGTCTAGGACACATCAGGGATGGTTGCTGCCATTGCTGGCTGACTTTGGCTTTTACATACTTCCTTTTCTTGTTATCTTGTTCTACCCTCAGTGGGTTCAGGTGGCCCACCTGGCAGTAGGTCCCCAACATGCCATCTTTGTAGGTTTTATGCCCAGTTTAATGCTGACTTGGTAAACATGTACATTTTGTTTGATTTCAGAGTATTTTAAGTATATAATTAGACTCATATTATAACTCAGCATATGGCTAGTACATCTGGGTGAGTGTCACTCTGGGGTCCAGAGGAAATATGTTTTGACATGGGTTTCAAGCTGTCCATTGTCGTGCTCAGATGTCTGTCCTTCCTGGCTTTCTAACCACCAGTTGCCAAGAGAACAGTTTAATAAATGTGAATGATTTATATGTGATTTTTTTTCCCCCTGTTTTCATGGATTTCGGTATTCTGTTAAGTAGGCTTGTGTCTATATAAGATTATTGTGGCTTTTTGGTTAATTAACCACACCATTTTGAAGTGTCTTTTGTGATCCATGGTGATGTCATTTGTCCAGTCCTTATTTGCTGAAGCTGGACTGTAAGACACTTAGGCTGTCAATAGATGGGTTAAAGATTTAATCGCTGTTTTCTGGTTCAAGTTGTTTTTTTTTTTTTTCAGCAAATCTTAATTTCCCTGTATCTGTGTGTAGAAGGGTTTGTTTTACACATGAGAAAATACTCTCAGTGGTTTTCCGAAGTTAGTTTAGGCAGTACTGTATACAGTTAGTGCCTTTGTGCTTGTTCTCCAGCCCGTGCACATGCGTTTTCTCACAGCCTTACTTGGCCATTGCAGTACTCTGCTCCTCTTGATTGCAGTCTAGTTTCCTGCGTGTTCGGCCTGTGGGTGTTGGTCTCTGTGTCTCTAGGGCTGGTTTCATTATTTCTTCGTGGAGATTTGGGGAGTTTGTGTCCCTGTGGGCTGGCCTTAACTGATCTACATAGCCTACCAATCACCCCAGTGGGTCTTCAGTGGGCATGTCTTACAAACTGCTATTTTGACTTGTTTTCTTTTTATTTCCTTGTCTAGGGATTAGTTAGATGTATTTACCTTTTAATGTTCTCACATGCTGAACATTCTGTTTCGATTATAACCTACTTGGTTATTGTTATCTGTCTGCTCTGCACCCCCATTGCCCCATTGCTGACATGTGACACAAAGCTCTGTGTGTGTGTGTGTGTGTGTGTGTGTGTGTGTGTGTGTGTGTGTGTGTGTTGGTGGTCAAACTGAGGGTCTTGAGTTAGATACTTAGACCTTTCTTGTCTAATAATTTTTAAGGAAGTAGTTGGGCATTTAAAAGCCATTAACTTTGTAAAGCAGGCGTGGAGGATCCATTTTTGGTATTGTCCTAATGTTGGCTGCTGTGGCTATCTTGAGAAGTCTTTTGTTTTATTTTGTTTTGTTTCTGATTGCCTCACTAGTCCAGAAGTGGCTAGATGGAATTTGAACAGCTTTACTGATGTGTGATTTCTCAGAGTTTACTTACATTCTCATTCCTGTTTAGCCGGAGTATGGACCCTTACTGACTCCAGCTTACTGAGGTTTGGAGTTCTCTTCTAAGTAGTTCTCCCTGTTTACACTGTATTGCATTGCTACATGCCAATGACAGAACTCTCTAACTCCAATGTGACACTCCATCTGGCAAGGCCCTGCTCCCTTCAAACACCATCATCCAAAAATGGCTTTTAGAAATGAATTCAGAGTCAATGGTGGCCCTCTCATATGTTGGTTGGCTGTCAGCTTCCATAAGCCTGTGCTTCCTGGTGTCTCAAACCAGATTGTCCCTATGTTGCCTAGATTATGAAGGGGAAGACAAGTTGAGTTCTGTACTATTTATTTACTGCTTTATGGTCAGGCATGCCACTTACTAGTTTTCTATGTGTAACTGGTTTTACTTTTATGGGTGATCTGGAAGCAAAGAAACACTGGATCTGTCACTTTGTTCCTATTTCCTTTTCAAAAGTCAAGTAAAGATATGGCTCTAAGATGTTCGTGTTAATGTCCTGTTCCAGGCTTTATGAAGTTGGGGCTTGCTTTAACCCACTTTGCTGATGGTGACTCACCTCTCTTGTAGGCCATGCTGGAGTGTCTGCAAACATGATGAAGAAGAGGACCTCTCACAAGTAAGCGCTGCTCACCCCTGTGCTCATACCACCAGCTCCAGGGCTAGCTCTTAGGACAGAGCTTCTTAGCTTACCTCACTTAGTGCCTAGTAATTGTGTGTGCTTACCCTATCCAGTCCCTCTTCTTGGTCTGGATGATGCGTGTCTAACTATGCACTTCATCTGTTAAAAGCCTTTGAGTCATGGCTATCCTCTGTATTAATGGGAGCCAACTAAATGGCAAGAGATAATTGTGTATGTAGAGAAACCACATGTTAAAGCCTAAACCTCTCCAAGTCTTGATCCGCTGTTAGCCAAGGAGCTGAACAGAGATATCATTGCCGGGGTCACCTAGCCAGTCACCAGGCTCCTCTTTGTACCTGTAACATATAGAAAGCCATTTAAAATCGAATTAGACATGGCAGTAGTCATGCATTTAAAGTGACACCTATATTCTAGTACTGTAGTTGCCATGCAGTGGCAACTGTACTCCTGTGTCATGGATATATCACTCTAACAGTGACTTGAGAATGAAGGGATGTTAGTTAACGAGGAAGGCCCTCCTCCTGCCACTGCATAAACAGCCTGCAGCAATTATTCACAAGTGATTCACAGTGGATGTTTGAGTTCCTTCATTGCCTTAGTGGAGCTGAAGGGAATAGGCGGTCTCTTGCTCATGGAAGGGAAAACAGAAGTTCTCTCAGTAATGGTTGATGATCGAACCACACTTATCTCTCATTCAGATGAGTACATAGGGTAAATATAATATTCAACTTAAGAAATGTTAAGTGTGCTGTTCCCTCAGAACAGAATAAACCTTACCTTGTCTCATTGTCTTCCTGTTTTTGCTATATTCAGTGATGTGATCATTTATGTGTTGCTCTACTCATCAGTGTGGCATAAATGTAAGCTGTGTCTTGCCTCAAATAGAGGACAACAGTAAGGCAGAAATACAAACCACAAATATTAGACAGTGGATAGGGACAAGTAAAATACCTCCTTTGTAAGATCAGAGCAGTTCATTCAAAATACATTTTACCACCTAAAAGAAGGTAAGAATATTAAGGTGCAGTGTTTTAGCACCCCACCCCCTTTTTATAAAAACCTATTTTTGCCAGGTGGTGGTGGCACACACCTTTAATTCAGCACTAGGGAAGCGGATGCAGATGGATCTCTGTGAGTTCAAGGCCAGCCTGATCTACAAAGAGAGTTCCAGGACAGTCAGAACTGCTACACAGAGAAACTCTGTCTCAAACAAAACAATCCCCTATTTTTTAAATATTTACCATTGGTTAAAATTTAATTGACTTAAGAAGTTAGACATTTGTTTATTGTGGGATATTTGTACACTGTGTGAAGATATATTATTGTGATTGGTTAAATAAAGAGCTGAATGGCCAATAGCTAGAAAGAGGTTAGGCAGGACTTCTGGGGACAGAGAGGGCACTGGGAGAAGGGTGGAATTTACCAGCCAGGAGAGGAAACAGGAGGTGCAAGATGAAATAGAGGTAAAGTCATGCAGAATATAGATTAATATAAATGGGTTGATTTTATGTTATAAGAGCTAATTGAGACAAACCTAAGTTAGTTAAAGGCCAAGCTTTCATAATTATTAATAAGTCTCTGTCATTTTTTGTCAGCTGGTGGCTCGAAGGGAAGTCCAACTACATCTTTTTTTTTTTGGATCTCATAGTTGTGTTAAGCATTTATTTTGTGCAAGGGATTTCTTGTTCCCTTTCCAGAGTAATGGTGAACATTCATTGTCTCATGGGTTTGACCCCTTCAGGCACAAGAAATAACCACCAGCTACTTAAAACTATCAATATAATTGATTGAGATATATGGTGGGTATGTATGCTGGGCGTTGGTGGTGCACTCTTTTAGTCCCAGCACTTGGGAGGCAGAGGCAGGTGAATCTCTGTGAGTTCAAGGCCAGCCTGGTCTACAGAGCTAGTTCCAGGACAGGTTCCCAAGCAATACAGAGAAACCCTGTCTCGGGGAGGGGCAGTGTGTGTGGGGATCAGTCCTCAGCAGTTCAGGGTTCTCAGGCGTACCAACAAAAAGAGCTCATGTTGTTTGTTCCACATTGTGGGGAATTCCATCTGTTGTCCTACAGGGTTAAGGTCAGAAGCCTTGTGTACATTGCTGTGCCCCAGAAGGCAGAATGAAAGAAGTTATAACTACAGATATGAAGGTGGATAGATGGCTGAGGAAAAGCAAATCCAAAGTTCCCTTATTGGGTACTGTCTGTTAATGGCTTGAATGGTTTTGAATGGAGTGAGGAGGGGCAAAAGTTTTGCAGATTTATTTGTGTTCTAGGTGGGGCTTGCCCATGTCTGAAATTGAGTGTTGGACCAGATCAGCGATTTTGCGCCTTTCAACGTAGAAGAGATTTTATTTTTTTTAATGAAAACTAAATACAAAACAACCTTAGCTCCTCAGCTCTCACCCTTCCATCCTCAACAATGCCTGTCCTGTTCTTAACCACGGTAGTTGGGAGGCTCAGGGTGACCCTTAACAGTTAGATGCTGAGCTGAAGTCAGGATAGCTACTGTCAACACACACCTGTCCCTACAAGGTGCTAGGAGAATTTAGGAGTTACTGCCACTACAGAGGAAATGGCATATGTTTATTTTGGTTATTTTCCTTGTTGGAGGTCTAATCCAGGGCCTTAACAAGCGAGGCAAGGGCTGTAACCATGTTGTTATTTTGTTTTTAGTAGAAATCATCTTGCTGTAGGCTGAGTGCGTACTGGGCTTGGGAGACTAGCATCAAGACAAGCCTTTTTGGGTTTTGTTCCATGAAGTTGTTTAGGGTGCTGTTACATTAAAATATGTCTTGAATGAAAATACAGTTGGGAAAGCATCTGAATGAACTTTCAGTGTTTTGTTGTTTTTATTTTCAGATGTTCTGTTAGCTCCCCCCCTTCTCCATTTGAATGGGGGATAGGTCTCCATTTCTAGGTCCTGTCTTGAAAAAGGAAGTGTCATGTGCTTTACCAATTTGCTTGTCCCACCTGTCTGCATCCCTAGCTAGCCTGGAACTTACGTAGACCAGGCTGGCCTAACTCACAGAGATCCTTCTGCTTCTGCCTCCCAAGTGCTGGGATTAAAGGCGTGCGCCACCACTTCCAGTCCACTAATTTCCTTTTAAAGAATAAATGCTGGAGACTGACAGGCTGTAAAGTTTGCCTTGCAAGCAAGCATAAGACCTAGTTTAACTTGAGCACTGTTGTAACATGTCACCCTAGTGCACATCTGTAACCCAGTGCTGGGGTAGTGTTGGGAGTGCTGGAATAGGGGTAAACCCCTGGAGTTCCTGGTCAGTCACCTCAGCGTCTTCAGGGTTATGGGTTTAATGAGATCATTTCTCACACAACTGGGTGGAGAGAGACAGGAAGACACCTGCTGTCCGTGTCTAACATCCATATCCATGTGCAAACAGGTGCACACGCAGATTATCTATAGGGATGTCCACACTCAAGGGGTAGACTGTCAGTAATAGACACACCAGTCACTAATGGTGAGTGCCACTCACTGCCCCTGCTTGTTGGTCTCTGGTGTGATCGCATGTCGTTTTCATGGCACCCTTGTCAACTTGCAGCCATGAGCTCTTATTACAGATGTGAAAACTGATGCCCAGAGAGATTAAGAAACTTGCCTGAGGCTTGACAACTAATCAATAAGTGAGCTAGGTCTAGAAATGGGTTAACTACCACATCACATTCACTGAACTTCGTACTTTCTTGCCTCATCTTGAAAATGGGATATTTGAGTCATAATTACTCTGGCTGGTCAGGCATCCAAAAGGACCACAGTGTTAATTTGGTGGTTTTAAGTCTGTCAGAACATGTAAGACCTGATGTACTGTGGTGTTTTTCCACGGTGTGTAAGTGAACTGACGGTGACTTTCGTGAAGATACTGTTCTATTTCATCTTGGTTTTGTGCTGTTTTGTTACACAAGAAAATGACAGCATCACCTAGACATTTTGTAAAATAACAACTGCTGTAGAAGCAAGTTTCTAATTGTTAATTTGTATCTTGTTAAAAGACCAAGATTTTTATTTAACTATCTTCTTCTAAATTTTGTAGAATCCAAAGAAAAAGAATTGCTTTGAGGTAACAGTAACAACTGTATTGGAAAGAATCACCAGTAATTAACAGCCAAGTTCAGTATGTGATAAGACTAACGGTGGAACTTTGATATTTGACAGGCTTATTGAACAAATGCATGGTCTATTAAATATTGGCACCAGAATTGGACTTCTCTCTCTCTTTTTTTAATTTTCCTTTTAGAATTAGCAATGGGTTTCATTGTGGGCTTTTCATACATACTTCGTTTTGTTGATTCTTGTCCTCCCTTCAGATCCCTCCTTTAGCTTTTATGCCATATATTTTTTGTTTCTTGTCTCCAATCTGCTCTCAAAAATCTTTTTTTTCTCCCCCTCTCACTGTCCACTTTGTAGCATTAAGTGCCATCCCTCAGAGATGCAAAACTTAAAATCTAGCAACCACCTGTGTAAGACAGTGTGATGTGGGGATACTTTACTGTCTTACTCGGGTGGTATTTCTCTGTCTAGTTGGGGTCTTTGTTGCTTCCATACCAGTTTTGGGATTGCTTTTCCTAGTTTTGTAAGGAATGTCACTGGGATTTTGATGGGGAGTGCACAGGGTCTGTAGGCAGTATGATTCTTATGAGTTCGTGAGCGTGGAAGATCTTTCCATCCTCTAGTGTCTTCTTCCTTTGGTCCTGTACAGCTTCCACTGTAGAAAGAAAGAGGTTGCCCACCTGCTGGCTTAGTTATTGTTCCATGTGTTTTTTGTTTGTTTTTTGTTTTGTGTGTGTGTGTGTGTGTGTGTGTGTGTGTGTGTTTGTTTTTGTTTTGTTTTGCTTTGGGGGCTTGAAAGATGGCTCAGCAATTAAGAGCACTAAATGCTCTTGCAGGAAAATGGGGTTTAGCTCCCAGCATCCACATGGCAGCTTAGGACCAACTGCTTCTAACTGCAGTTCATGGGGAGTCTGACTACTACTTCTGATCCCCGAGGTTCGTGCACACATAGACACGTAAGATAAATGTTTTTTAAAGGCCTTTTATGTTAATTATCCCTTCTCACATTCTTTATCTTGCCATCCCATGCTGCCTGTTTCTTTATTTCCTTCCCCCTTTTGTCATTACGTTGTCTCACTTGAAAGATAACTCTCACCCCAAAAGTTTCTCCCTTAAGAGCTTCATAGAGAGCTTCCCTGTTTCTCTGCTACTTGATTCCAATATTGAGAGAGAGGAGTTTTCATTAATCATAAGAGCAAATATTTCTTAGATCAGTCCCTAAGCCTTTTGTGTGCCTCTTGTGTGTGTGTGCATGCATGCGTGTGCGCTTGTGTGCACGGACATGTAGAAGCCAGAGGTTGACTTCAGGTGTTTTATATATTGAGAGAGTTCTTCACTTGGACCCAGAACTTGCCAGTTCAGTTAGTCTGGGCAGCTTGCTCGGGGATGTGAGTGCTAGGGATTGAAGTTCTGTGCCGCCTTCCCCTCCTGCTTGTTTAGAAGGCTCCTTACCCACTGAGTCTGCTCTCAGTTCACTAAATTCTGGAGCAGTTGTGAGCTGAGAATCTCAGTGTTGACTTGTCATTACAGCATTTACTTTCTAAATCATTAATTTTTATTAATTGTTTGAGACTTTTGTATAAGTATTTTGTTTATAAGTATTTTGTTCATATTCACCCCTCCCAGAGAGCCATCATCTCCACCGTCACTTTCCTGCACACCAAACTTTGAGTTCTTTTGTCTTTACCTTTTTTCTTTTCTCTTTTGTTTTGTTTGTGGAACAGCTTTGGCTACTCTGTAGACCAGGCTGGCCTCCAACTCAATAGGTCCACCTGCTTCCACCTCCCAAATGCTGGGACCAAAGGTGTGTGCCACCACCTCCCGGCTTATCTTTCCCTCTTTAAAATAGCATTTTTATTAATTACTTGAGGATTTTATACAATGTAGTTGTAATTAAAATATAGTTATATCATTTCCCTTTTTCCGTTTTCTTCCAGCTCCTTCCGTGTCCTTTCCATTGTATCACCCCACCCCCATCCCCTCACAAATTGATAGCCTCCTTTGCACTGTTTGCTTTTGAACAAAGCTGATGGCTAAGGTGTGCTCAGCTCTCTGGACAGTACATTATACTCTCTGGGCTCCTTTGTCGCTGCTCTGTCTGCTCATTGTATAGTTGACAAAGCACAGAGATGCATGGGATTGCTTGAGTAGCGCAGTGCCCTCAAACAAGGTCTGCAAGCCACCTGCATACATTTCCGTCCTCCTTGAAGAACCTGGAGTTAGCAGCAACACCTGGCTTACATTTGTGATTTTTAAACGTCTTTAAATTAAAAAAAAAAAGAAAAGTATTCAGCCACCATATTACAGTAGCATCAGAACCAGTTGCTGTGTCTCTGCATGTAGTTAAATGTTTTTCTCTGCCCCACTAGTTCCCCGGACCAGTTTCTCTTCTACTTGTAGGTCCCTGCACCCACTTATGAAATAATCACTCAGAGGCTAATATTAAATGTAATTGTTTGGCCAATGGCTCAGGCTTATTACTGGCTAGCGCTCTCTCTCTCTCTCTCTCTCTCTCTCTCTCTCTCTCTCTCTCTCTCCCATAAATTAACCCATTTTTACTAATCTGTGTATCACCACATATGACTGTGGCTTACATACAGTAATGTTCCGGCATCTTAACCAGATGTAACTGGCATCTCTTGACTTCTCCTCCTTTGTCTCCATAACTCTGGATTTCCTGTCTCGCTATATTTTGCCTGACCATTGGTTAAAACAGCTTTATTCATTAACAAGTAAAAGCAACACATATTTGCAGCATATAGAAGGACATCTCATATCAACTACAGTCATCTCAGCTACTTCCTTTTGTGAGTTGTTAGAATCATTACCTTCCATTGCTGCTCACCTCTGAGGGTTGTCTTTACTGTCTTCTAAGGTAGCTCAGAGGGGACAAGTGCTTGCCATGCAATCCTGGTGGTCTGAGTTCCCCAAACCCATGTAATGTGTAAGGACAGAACCAGCTCTGACCTCCACAAATGTGTTGTGGTGTGCACATGCTCGTCTGCATATATGCTGTTTATGTTGCGATTATTAGAAAAGTAGTCGGTGAGAGTTTCTTTGCCTGCTTCTTAGGATAGCCTGGAGCTTCATGTGTACTCCAAACTAGTCTCTGACTTGGCTTCCTCTGTCTTGACCTCCTGGATGCTAGAATTACACATAAATGTCTTCATTCCTGGCCAAGGATTTTTGGGGACAGAGTCTCACTGTGTAGTTCAGGCTGTCTTAGAACTCCTGGCCCTTGTGTCTCAGCCTGAGTGCTAGGATTAAAGGTTGGTGCCACCATGCCTGAAACTTTGGGGATTGTCAACTGTGCCATGTTTGGCACCTGCATCCTTAGACACCACTTCTTGTTCAAGGGTCACCTGTGGTCCCATCTGGTCTCTTCCTCTGCACTTGGTCTACAGTTACTGTATCTGCTACTCCCTGTCAGGCTTGAGTTGAGCTGTGTGTTAGCTTTGGTGACTTGACTCTTGGAGCTATATTTAAGGGACATGTATATGAGAAGAATTTCCCTGCCTTCACATGCTAGCAGCTTCCTGTTTGTGGTTTTTCTGCTTGAAAGTCAGCTTGCCCTTCTTTCTGGTTTATGGTTTCTTTCCCAGAGAAGCCTCAAGCTCATTGTCTGTTGTCTTCTGGCATAACATGCTGCTGTCCAAATTTAATTGTTTGACCTTACATGTGATTTGGTTCCTTTGCCTGGGAATGAAAAGGATGGATATTACTGGGGTATGTTTCAGTGTGAGCCATTCTTTTTCTGACTTCCCAGGGGTATAGTTTTTGAGGTGTTTTAACTTAGGACAATTTTTGCATTTCACTTTTAGTTCCTTGGCCTTTGTGCAGGCTGTAGGCAATGTCTGTTGCAGTCCTTACCTGTTACCATGTGTTTGTTCCTCCTCCTTTCTGTATAGCTCTCACACTGCTATTTCCTCAGATTCCTCCATGTTTGTCTACATGACCTAAACCTTCAGGTTGTCTGTTACCTTGCCTAGCTTTGTTCACATTGTCTCATTCTCAGGTTTTCCATTCTGTGATACATGTTCCTCTGCCAGGATTCTTTGGAACAGAGAACAGATAGGATAGAATATAGAGTATGAGAAGTTGAGTCATGCACATTGAGACAAGGAAGTACCCTCAGCTTGCAGTCTGTGAGCTGGAGACCTGGGGGAGCTGGTAGTACAGTTCCGATGCAAAGTCAGAGAACCAGGAGCCATTGGTGGGAGACAGGGTCCAGGAGCTGGAGGAGACCTTGCTCCTGCTGGGCCCACAGCAAATTGAATGAAGCTTGTTTGCATTGCTGAGGACACACCCTTGTTCCTTAGCCCAGCAGTTCAAATACTGATCTCTTTAAAGAACATTCTCAGACAACACCCAGAAACAAGCATCTAATCTGGGCACCCCTCAGCACAGTCATAGCTGGCTTCTGTTATTTGCTTAGTGCTGTTAACAGTTTCATCCACCACATGGATATATTTTTGTGGCCAGCTCCTACTGCCTATCAGAACTCAGTCAAAGAGCATTTGTTTCTTTCCTCCTTAAGCTACTTTTGTAAATTGTCCAGCAGGGTCCCAGGGCTGCAGAGGAGGTGACCTCAGAATTCCTAGGCTTCCTTAGCTCTGTTCCTGTTTCATATTTAGAACAAGACTCTAGTCACCTGTGTCTGCTGTCTTCCTGTTTGCCTCTGGGCTTTATTTCCTGGGTCTACTTAGTTAGGCTTTTGTACTCAAGTGGCCTTGGGGATGTGGCTCTCTCTCCCTCAAAGGAAGGTGTGCTGCTTTTCGGGAGGTTCTGAGGGCAGATGGGTGAGGTGAGTGTGTGTGGGGGAGGGGGGCGTCTGTCTGGGCTTAGAGGTTCTGTACTTAGCCTCGCTCCCTTTCCTGATCCACTGCTTTGTCTCAGCTCTACGTTCCCCCCCCCCCTTCCAGGGCTTAGTGCTTACTGGTTCTGATAACCTTTCTCATGTTTGCAAGAGACCATTGTTTCTAGGACCTCTAGCAAGGCTAAGTCCATGTAAACAATAAATGACTTTGTATTTATATATAAAATTATAGATTTAGCTATTGTAACTACAATCATTTTTTTTTAAAGAATTTATGAAATGCCATATATACTCAGCCTTGTTTTGTTCTTGGCATACCGCATCTGTCAAGTTGGTTTGGCCCAGGTTGCATCCAAGCCAAATTTTATCCTTTGTCTTTGTATTCCAAAGTGAAATGATCCTCTTCTGTTCCCCATATCAGGAACCAGGATGGACACTGGGTGTGTAAAATGCTTTCTGAGTAAGCATGAGGAGCTAAGTTTGGGTTCCCAGATGGGGCATGTGTTGTAATCCCAGTAGTTTGGGGGTAGGGCAGAGATGGGTGGATCCTGGGAACTCATTGGCCAGTTAGTCTAGCCTAAATGGAAAGTTCTGGATTCAATGAGAGATTCTGTTTTGGAAAATAAGGGGGAGAGAGCAGTAGAGGAAGATACTTGATAGCAACTTCTAGCCTCGCCGTGGACGCACTCTTCTGTGTGCATATCTGTGCGCACACAAACAGCCAACATTTTATGTAAATGCTTAAATCACTAGTTTGATATTTGATGTTGCTATCAATGTTTTTAATATTATTTGTCAAACTGTATGCTTGTGAGTTGAGGAGATTGTGCTTCTCTGGGAGCTCTGTTACATGCACACACACAGTCCAACTCTTAAGATTAGTTGTTTCAAGGTTACCAGAGCATAAAGAGTTAGTAAAATGTTAAGTTAAGGGGTTTTTTGTTGGTTTGTTTATTTTAGTTTAATTTTGTGTTTGTGAGTGCCTCCATCATATATGTGTGTGTACTACATGTGTGCCTGGTGCCTGCGAAGGCCAGAGGAGGGCATTGGGACTAAGTTTAGACAGTTACACAATATCACATGGGTGCTGGAAACCAAACTTGGGTCATCTACAAGAATAGCAGATGCTCTTACCTACTGAGGCGTCTCTTTAGCTCTTTGCCTTTAAAGTAGATTTTGCTCTGCAAGCCAGGTTGGCCTAAAACTTGTGGTCATTCTGGCCGATCAGTAGGTCCATCCATGCCTTAGGGTCATGGGTAATGAAGAACATGCAAGCTAGTGTCTGTATTGGGTCCAGATATGTATACTGTGAGAATAATACATTGTATGTGTGAATACAGAAAACATCGGACCAGTGTGGGACCAAGCAAGCCTGTGTCCCAGCCCCGGCGGAACATCGTAGGCTGCAGGATTCAGCATGGGTGGAGAGAGGGCAACGGCCCTGTCACCCAGTGGAAGGGGACTGTCCTGGACCAGGTGCCTGTGAATCCTTCCCTGTATCTTATAAAGTATGATGGATTTGACTGTGTTTATGGACTAGAACTTAATAAAGATGAAAGAGTTTCTGCACTTGAAGTCCTCCCTGATAGAGTTGGTAAGTGTTTTAACTTATTATTTTAAAAAGTGGTGATTGGATGCTTTTTGATTGTCATTATTGGTGTTCTTATATCAGACCTCAAGCACCTCTGATAAACATTTACCACTCATTAACACAAAAACTGACCCAGAGAAGATGTTCTGAGACTACAGCCAAGGGCCTCAGGAAGTTTATAGAGGCAGGTCTTTGTTCTAGAGGGTTCCAGTCTTCAGTTGCTATCTGTGATTGTCATTAGCTCACTGACATGGCATGTTGACTGACAGCTCAGAAAATTATAGGTTGTTTCTCCTGGCTTGTTGCTATTACTAATGGTAATTGTACTTGGAACTGCACTGGAGTATCCAGGATGAGAGCACTGTCCGTTCTTCAGCAAGTTTTGGAAGTAAAGCTGTGATGTTATTTCCTGTGGTCTCAGTTTTTTTTTTTTTTTTTTTTTTTTTGTTGTTGTTGTTGTTTTTGTTTTTTGTCTTGTAACTGTCCCAAAAGGCACACATTTTAAGTCAAAGGTAATGATTGTTGATGGCAGTTTTAAGTAGGACATTCACAAGTTAATGTTACTTAAAAGTATATGTTTCAAAATGTTTTACTGTTAACTGCCACTTCTTAAAACACTGATGTATATGTTCTTTCAGAGTTGCCTTTAAGGCTTTGTGTCATTTGAAAATCTGGCCCCACAGATCTGGAGAGTCGACTCATTCCTGTGATGATGCTCAGATCCGTTTTCATGGAGTTTTACATTTTAATCCCCTATTTTCAGCTTTTGTGGAGACAGACTCTAAGGCTGTAACACCCTCTAGGGCAGAAGCGCTCTTGAGCTTCACCCAGGATGGTCTCCAAAGCCTGATCCTCCTGTCTCGGTCTCCTGACTGACAAGTCCGGATGATAGTGTGTGCCACACACCTGGCTGTTGACTCTTCCTTGTGTGACTGAGGTCAGACATTCTGCTGGAAATGTGGTGTAAATGTGTTATTGGCATCTTAGAGAGCTGTAACTGCATGCTTCAGTTGTGTTACGTGGTGGGATGCATCTTCTGACCCAGGACTTCAGTCTGTGTTTGCCTCCCAGGACAAGGCTACTCACTTGAATATTCATAGGACAGGAGCAAACCTTGTTGAGCACCCCGGCTATATGCCATCAAGGGTGGAGTGTGTTCTTTATAGTTGTGGGTTGTCTAGTTCATGGGGGCATGGATTATTGTTGTAAGCTAAAGCACTTTGAACAGAGGAAGGAGTCCTGATGGTTGGGTCATCTGGATAGTATGTGTCTAGTATAGTTAGCAAGTAGTTCACGTCTCTTTATTTTGGCTGGCCTCCAGCTCACTGCCATCCTCCTGCTTCAGGCTCTGGGGGATTAGAATTCTAGGTGTGAGCAACTTTACTTGGCTAGGCACGTGACTCTTAACACTTTAGTGCTCACTATGAGAATAGAATCGAGAAAGTTTTCTTGCGTTTTGTGTTCTGGTAACAGGAAACACAGTCTTGTAGCTCACTTCCGTGTGTACATTGGATTTTAATTATAGCAATGCTAGAAATGGAGAAAAAGCCAGCTGAAGATCATGTGATGATGTCAGTGGTTCCCAAGGCAGGGTCTGTGGATCCTTAAGGTCTCTAAGCTGTTAATTCTCCTAACCTTAAAATGAGAATTTGTTCACTTCACCCTCATTTGCTTACAGTAGCAGGGTGGAGTTCCCTCTTTTATTGGAAAAGTCTGAATAATAGCTTGCATGCACATAAACACATGATAAAGATCCACTCAGCGGGCAAGATGGGCAGTGTGAAACATTGCAGTAAAAGACAATGCAGAATTTATTGTCTGGATCATCCTGCGATCTCCAATTTTGTCTTTAGGGATTTGGTTATTCTGGAGATATACTTTGTAATTGGAGTTATAGAGAATTGGTTTTTCTGTGACTTATTTCTTCTGGTGTCATGTACTCAGCGTTCTTCCACAAAGTAGCACGTGACAGGAGTATTTTCCCTATGAGTACTGAAGGTTATGCTCTGGTATATACATGCGTACCCCATTTTGTTTATCCATGACCCCATTCATGTTGGAAGCTGCTGTGGGTGTGGCTGTCTGTGGTTCCTCTGAAACTTTCTTGTTCTTCTGGGTGATTGATCATAGGGTCTTCTAATTCATGCTTTTAAAGTGGAGCTGCCACAGTAGCCCATTTTGTAGAGGCCGTATATCCCCAGCAGCAGTGCACAGGAACCTGAGCTCTCCAACTCTGCCAGCCTCACATAGTGATTTCTGTTTTGATAGTAACCGTTTGTAGGTGTAAGGATAACAAGGCTGTGTTCCTGTATGCTTGTTGCTAATTGTGTATCATCTTTGGAGAAATGTTTCTTCAAGTTTCACTTTTTAATCAGAAGAGTTTGGTTGTGGTTGTTGTTGTTGAATTGTTGTAGTGTAGCAGTTTGAAGAGTTTAATGGTGATTGTTTCAGACTGTGTTGCAACTGACCATTAGGGAGCTACTACTAGTATACTTTGTAGTGTTAGGTGAGTATCTAGAATTATCTGGGGGGAAACTCAGAATTCTCTATTAATATCATATCACTGTGAAATACGACTGCTTGAATGAAGTTGTTTTTCAAAATTACTCATTAAAGAAACTGGAGAGATAGCTTTAGCATTTAAGAATGCTTGCTGAGACTTCAAGAAGACCACACCCTGAACAGCACAGGCATCCAGCAAATAACCTATCCAATGACTCCAGGGATCTGACACCTTTCTTTGGTCTCTGAATACACCCCAACTCATATATACGTACATAAATATTTTCTTTTAAAAACACTTTTAACTAGAAATTACAGTGACATTTTTTACTTTAATAAAGTTTTATCAATTACTGGCTTGAAGAAGCTATTGATGTGTGTTTAAGTGTCCTGCAGGGGAGATTTTGTGCTGTTTCTGATTGCTGTTGCATATGTAACACCACAAACAGGTTGTGTGTCCTAATTAAATTGAGTAAGAATATATTGCCTAGAAAATCTGAATTTCTTTTCCTTTTGATATTAATAGAAAAACTGGATGAATGACTAGAATAGAGATGTAATTATTGTAAAAGACCCTTACCTAGAATGTGAGGACTGGAGCTACCCCCTTATAACCTGTCTAGTAGTAAAAACAACACAAGAGAAAGGCTGCTAGTTCTTCACCTGTTTTTTATTATTATTATTATTATTATTATTATTATTATTATTATACAAATAGGCTTTCTCATGACAGCACACAGGCAGCCTGAATCTGCTCTAAGTGCTGGTAACAGGGAGAGGGCCTCTGCTGCACGGGACTGTCCACACACCTACCGGCTCAGCAAATCCATAAATAAATAGCTTTAGGTAACAAGGACTGTCAACTGTGAGCAACAGCACATGATGGTGTTAGTGGCACTGTTGTCCCTGGCTGTCCTGTTGAGCTCTAGGGACTGTTTTGTGGAAATAACCTGTCCTGAAGAGGGAAGGAGGTTTGTCTGGGCAGATGGGGCATGCTTGGAAGAGAGGAGGGACTTGAGGGGCTGAAGGATGGTGACGAGTTGGGAACATTTTAAGTGACAGTTTTCTGTAGATACCACCGTGATCACTCTGGTTGCTATGGAGAATAGACTGTAGACATAAGAGTAAATAACTGTTCTCAGAACATGAGACGTGATGAGACGTCAACTTCCAGTTTCTTTTAAAACAATAACAAAACACACATCAGGTTACTGTCTTTGTATTATTTATGTGAGGGTGTTGGACTCCATGAGAGTTCAGAGGACTTCATCCAGTGTTGATAGGAAGGGGCCAGCACCATGTGTTGTGTGTGGAAACTCTGTTTTTCTTGTCTATCTGTGAGCCTGATGCTAACTCATAGCTTAAAATAACTGTTAGATAAGCAATAACAAAACCACTTAGGACCTGTGGTTTAGATATAACACTGTACAACTGAGTCCAGAAAATAAGGGCCAGATTTCTTGCTGTTTATTTCCACCTTTGTGCCAGCCCTAGGATTTGGTTTGGTAGTTGCTTGTCTTAGATTCCCTGGCCACTCTCATGTTCACTAATGTATCACCTGGTCAAAGCTTGTCTCTGTTAGCAAACATTTGCTCAAGTATTTTGCTCTTGTAATTCCAGCCACATCTCGGATCAGCGATGCACACTTAGCGGACACAATGATTGGCAAAGCAGTGGAGCACATGTTTGAAACAGAGGACGGCTCTAAAGATGAGTGGAGGGGGATGGTCTTGGCACGGGCACCTGTCATGAACACATGGTTTTACATCACCTATGAGAAAGACCCTGTCTTATACATGTACCAGCTCCTAGATGATTACAAAGAAGGCGACCTCCGCATCATGCCCGATTCCAGTAAGTGACACATTAATCAGCAGCTTTGGTTTTGGTGATTTGAAAGGAATTAATTCATCTTTTGACTAATTATTTGAGTAACGGGTTTGCAGATGTGTTTTAGGGTTTTTATGTATACAGAGAAGCTTACTTGTGAATTGTAGATGATAAAATGTTTGATCACTTGAAAAGGTTATTTTAAATTTTTAGAAATATTACAATGGTAGTATGTGACCATGTAGGGAATAAAATAAATCCATTCCATCATTTTTTAGCAGCTGTTTTCTCATTGTCGGTCTGGTTTTTACCTACTCTGTCCTGGTTTATTTTGAAGCTGGTCATCCATGGTGATAATGTAATCTGTGAATATTGGACTTCAGAGAATACTGGTTTCAGATAACTAAATTGGAGGCTTGAAAGACAACTCATTGCTAGAGAGAGGGGCTTACCAAGCTTGAATTGAGACCCTGAGTTGAATCTCTATAACTACAAAACAAGCAGAACTGAACCAGGAGAGAACTTTGAGTAGTAGCAAGACTAACAAACAGTAGGCAGTGGGTGGATTGGTTATATGAACCTAGTTTTTGTTCTCATGTAGCAGAGGTTGACTCACACTGGCCTTGAACTTAAAGGTCCTGCCTTAGGCTCTAGTGTAGATGGAGTTTCTTTCCAGCCCGGTCCCACAGCCATTTAGCCCCTAATAATACACAGAGGCTTCTTATTGGCTAGCTTTCTCTTAACTATTAATCCATTTCTATCAAACTATGTATTCCCTAGAGGCTGGGGCTTACCAGTAAGCTCTGACATTTTACTCCTCGGTGGCTACAAGGCGTCTCCCTGGCGGCTCATCTCCGTTTTCCTCTTCCCAGCATTCCTAGTCTGGTTGCCCTGTCTATACTTCTACCTGGCTACTGGCCAGTCAGTATTCATTCACCAACCAATAAGAGACACATACATCCACAGCATGCAGAAGGACGTCCCTCAGCGTCTCCTCTTTTTTTTGTCTAAATAAAAAGGGAGGATTTAACTTTAACATAGGAAAGTTATAACAAAACAGTTATCAAGCAAGTATTTATAATTATAGTATTTTGTCCATTAACATTTGGCAAAATTTAAAGAAAATATTCTATCATTTCTACTGTCTTTGTGAGTCTGAAGTTTTGTGTGCAACTTATGTTTTATCATAACTATAGAAAACTATAACTATTTGCCTTCAAGTCCATCAAAGACCCCAGAGGGATAACGCATAAACTCTAGAATTGACAGAGACAACTCTCAGCCTGGACAGTCACCCAAAGTTCCTCTGTAACATTTGGGCATCCCTCTTCAGCCTATGTGCCCATAATGTCTGGCAGACTTTTTGATGAAGCAGGAACTTTGAAGGACCTGCATGAGGCTGTGAGACCAGGAAGCCCACTGTGGCTCTGTTTTATGTGGAAATTCTTGTCTCATGTTGGGCGTCATTTGTAAATGGAATTCTTAATTGGTCTAGATAATACTCTAGAGTTCTGGGATTAACAGGAATACACCTCTATACTCAGGTCAGTTTTGCTTTAAACAGAGCAATTTCATTTTGCTGACATTTTAAGTGTCATAAGTAGTGTGTTCACAAGTAGGTGTGCTTATTGAGGCAGTTAGCTTCAGAGTAATGCTACCTCAGAAAGGTCCACACTGCTTACCACTTCTTACCACACCCCTAGTTTTTGAGAGGTAGTACATCTTGCTTTTTCTACTGAGCTGAAGATAACCTTGAATTCCTGAGCTCCAGGCTTCCACTATGCCCAGCTTTTTTTTTTTTTTTTTTTTTTTTTTTTTTTTAAATCTATGATCTCCCTACCCTTCACTCACAGCCCTAAGCAGCCAGTGATTTTATTTCCTGTGTACATTTTCCTGTTGTTGACTTGCATGTGAATGGACTTTTATGGGGCCTCTTGTGACTAGTTTTCTTCGTTTGCTGTTTGTTTCACATGATTCTCGGGTTCCCTCATGTTGAAACAAGCTTTAGGATTCATTCTTTATAAATAGTGGTCATGTATAATTTATTGTATGCATTATACCATATTTCATTTGTTTAGCTGTTGATTCATATTTGGGTTGTTACTATATTTTGCTTACTATAGATTGATGCTTTATAAACACTGGTTTTGAGACTCTCTGTGGGTGTTTGTGTTTTCATTTGTTCTTGGTGTGTAGCTTGAAGTATAATTGCTAGGTCTTGGAACCTCCAGGTTTCATTGTCCTACTGTACCTCTTTACATTGCCTTCAACAGTGAGTGAGGGTCTACTTTCATGGCCTCAGTCACCAGCACTCTCCTGTTTATAATTCATTTTAATATTTCTTCTAGGAGGATGAAGTAGTTTCCCTTGTGGTTTGCTTTGTTTCCCTGGTGACTAATGGTGTTACAGGGATCTTTTGTGTTTACTGGCCATTTGTATCTCTGGTGAAATGACTGTTTAGGGTCAGCACCCTAGATAGTAGTCTTTTCGTTAGAAATCACATTTAGTGACGTTCTTTTGTGGGCTGTCTTTTCACTGGCGCTGTGCTGGGAGCTGCAGTAGAGTCTTGCTATGTTGTTTAGGCTGACCTGCTGTTTACTATATGGTCCAAGCAGGTCCCAAGCTCTCCATCTTCCTGCATTGGCCCCTGGAGTGCTAGGACTGCAGGTGTGCACCTGCCAATCATCTGACTTCTCACTTCTTTGATTGACCTTTGATGCCCGAATTTTTAACTTTTAGGCCCAATTAATCTGTTTCTTTTATTAATTGTGCTTTTGGTGTCTTAAGAATTGTAAGTCTTACAGTTGAATTCTTTATTATCATTATTAACGTCTGGTACAGTGTGAAATGCGGGTATAAGAGATCACTCATTCTTTTCCATGTAGCCCCTCTTGGACTAAGCATCATTTGTTGAAGAGACTATTCTTTCCTCCTGAGAATGGTTTGGCCCCTTGTTGAAAATCAGTTGGCCATGGATACGTGAATGTATCTATCTGGCCACACACACACACACACACACCACCCACACACACCACCCACCCCCCGTTCTGTTCACCTGTTTCTATGTCTTGTCATTGCCGCTTCCAACACTGTCTTCATTACATTGATTTGTAGTAAGTATTGAAATCAGAACTAGGAGACCTCTCTTTCCTTGGGCATCCCAGGACTGTCTTGGCTGTTCTGACTGTATTGTAGTTGCATATGAATTTTAAAATCTGTTTGCTGGTTTCCATGAAGAAGTCTGTTGGGATTTAGAGTTGGCAGTGGTGTTGTCTGTCTGCAGAGTATACTGCCCTCTCATGTTGGCAAAGAGTAGCAAGTCTTCCAGTCTGTAAGTAAGGGTGTTTTTTTTTTTTAAAACTCGGAGCTCTGTGATGCTTTTCAACCAAATGGAATTGTTTACTTAATGTGATTTTGGGGTAAGCCTATTCATTTAGTAATTGGTTTTTGTTTTGTTTTGAAATAGTGTCTTGCTATTCAACCAAGACCTCAAACTCAGCATTCCCTATCCCAGCCTCCTGAGAGCTAGAACTGTGAGCATAAACTTCCACATCAGCCTAAACCTGTTCTAAAAGGACTGTTTCTTCAGACACATGGACCCTTGGCCTGAGACATTTTGGCTAGCAAATACTGTTGTGCTGTGACAGTCATTTTTATTTCTCTTAAAAAAACCTTTTTAAAGAGTTCTTCCTATGAAGAGGCCAGTTAAGGAATGTATTGATAAGCTTATCTGGCCTGTAATGACTACTTCATTTATTTTTTATTAATAGTTGTGCTCATTTTTACAAAGAAAATTGTCTGTATGTTCTAGGATTTATGTTGGGAAGAGTGTTCTTTAAAAGCATTCCCCAGCTGTAGAAAAAGGTCCCTCAAAGCAAATGATGCAGAGCTAAGCAGCTGTAGAAAAAGGTCCGTCAAAGCAAATGCTGTTGAGCTAAGAATAGACGTGCAAGTCCTTTACACATAATATTGCAACTTTTCCAGCCACTTGATCTTCTCATGCCTTTCCAGGTTCCTAAATTTCCTGTCAGTTGTCTGGAAGTTTGTCTCCCATTAGAATAGTGCTGCCATTCTAAGTTCTAAAACAGCCCCACCACCGTGGTTTAACCAGTTCCTTTGCTGGCTGAGCAAGTTTCCATAGAGCTGCTGTCATATCAGTTGGCACTATGCATTCACAAACTCGGAAGTTTCTGTGGAAGTGTGTGGTAATAGGACAGTGCTGCCTGAGGGAAGAGAATTTTTGAGGAAAAGGTACTTCTTTTTCCACTTTCTGGTTTAAAAGACCATGTGCAGGGATTCAGTTTATATTGTGTGTTTGTTCCAGAGGCTGCAGTGGGTAGCAGATTGTCACTCACTCAGAGGCTTGCTGTTGTTGGAGGTGAAGATAATGTAGGCCTGTTACATGAGCCACACTAGGAAGTTGTGCTTCCAGGTTTGCTGAGGTCGTGGAGGTTGTTTGTTGGCCGGCCTGAGCCCATCTGCTGCTCCTCCAAAGGCTCGGTGCTTTTCTGACCCTCTAAGGAGTGTTTAAAATAGTCTTGTGACTGCCTTGTGTCCTCACCCCACTTTTTGTTTTGGGTAGTGGTGGCTTGTTGTCATTCCATGTTTTCCCAAAGGTAACTGGGACGTGCTTGTGGATGGATGGTACCAGATACCCATCTGTCCTCAGGGATCTGTTTTTATGTTTTCCTGGCCTTGCTGGATCCATTTCACCTAATGCTTGCAACTAAAACATGGAGGATTTGTTTCTCTTGTTCTGAAATTGGGTGGAAGAGGTTGGAATGTATTGACGTTGAGGAACAGGAGCTTTCAGACTCACAGGTAAACCCCAGTGATGCCTCAGTGTTTGTGAGTAGCATGTTCTCGGGAAGCTCTGTAGGAAAGTATTTGGAAGCCATTTAAAGTTAATTTTAGGTAGTTGCGGTTTATAATTTAATGTGATCCCAAGGAGTTTGGGGTATAATTTTTAAGTCAGTCATATATCTGTCTGGATGTGGCTCTGTGAACCGTGTGAGTGGCATTCTGTGTTCTGCTGTTAACTTCTGGACTGCCCTTGGCCATTTTGGTGCCGCGTTGTCATAGATACTGGCTGGGACATTGACCGTGTGCCTGAAAATATTTACAGAGTGGCCCTAGCAAGTGTTGACTACACCGTGATGAACTCAGGGTATCTTACATTTGCTGCTAAATATGGCATATCTAAATACTGACTTTATTTCTTCTTTTTCTTTTTTTATTAATACAGATGATTCGCCTCCAGCAGAAAGAGAGCCAGGAGAAGTTGTGGACAGCCTGGTAGGCAAGCAAGTGGAATATGCCAAAGAAGATGGCTCGAAAAGGACTGGCATGGTCATCCACCAAGTAGAGGCCAAACCCTCTGTCTATTTCATCAAGTTTGATGATGACTTCCATATTTACGTCTACGATTTGGTGAAAACATCCTAGATGTCATCACAAACTTTGCCAAATTTGTGGAACTATTAAATGTATAATTTGTAGACATAAAGACTTGATTGCTTTCCAGTTTAATGAAAGCTTAGATGTCCCTGCGAACCCACAATCTCCACCAGCAGAGCTGGTGTTGTTCTGAATAGTGCAGACTGACTTGAACACAAGGCATCTGGGAGGGGAGTCCTCTCTCTTTGGAGCATCTGTGGTGGGGGAAGGTCCTCCCTCCAAAGCACCTGTGAGAGGTGGGGAGGTGGTCTCCCTCTTAACAAGAAGGCTGTCTGTTGGGGGTTACAAGCAAGGTGGTAAAAGTTTTAAGCTAGTATCATAGTCATTTAAATCTGGATAAGTTGTAACCATTTTCCCCATCACTCTGACACACTGTCTTATTCTGCTGCCACAATGCAAGCATAGTTTGTTATTTTTGTTACTGCCTTTTTTGAGAGATTATGTATCTATAGCTACCTGTCTAGATCTGCATCTGTGTGCCTATGTATATATTATACACACACACAGGCACTCACCACTGGCACTCCGTTCCATGTGGAATGGGGTGGGGGTGATAATGTTTTCTCCAGTTCAACAGGAGTGCTTGACCCAAGTCAGTCATATTTATAATATGCCTGCTCTTTGTTTAAGATTAAATTTGGGCACGGGAAGCACACAGGGACATTTAGGTTTTTTCAAAGTTCAGAATTCAGAGTACCATTTTAATCTGGAGGCTGTTAGCTATGAATCCAGGTATAAATTAGCCATAATAAGTCAATGACCCACAGTAGAATTTAGTAAACTGTTGAGAAATCTGGGTAAAAGGCTGCCTTCAATTCTAAGCTTTGTTTTCTGTGTTTTGGTTTTTTTGTTTGATTGTTGTTTTTTTGTTGTTGTTGTTTATTCTTAATCATAAGTACTTTTAAAATAAAGCCCAGGTTCTTGGTTCACATGGAATAACGTAGATGTGTTTTGGGATAGCACGTTTGTATGCATCCAGCCATCAGGATTTTAGTACATGGATTTTAAAGGCAACAATGTATCAGTGGTTTGTATGTGGTAAATTCCTGCCAAGAACAGTGCGTTGGTATTAGAAATGTAAGTTTTAAATATGGCATTGTTGCCTTCTGTTAAGTTCTCTGGGGCTTTTAAGTCTTTATTACTATTATTGTTGATGTGTGATTATGGTCAGAAGGCCTCTTCTCCCCTTCCCTACCTGCCCGCCCCCACCCCTCATGTTGGACAAATGGGGCTTTTTGCCCTGACCCTGTTGTGGCAGTGTCTGTTCTTGCTTCAGGTGTTCTGTGCTGCTCATGCGGGTTTGTTCCCTCCGTGACCCTGGGCTTTGCATGTACATTATGTGTCACTGTGGAAGGCTGTCATGCCAGCCAGCTTGTGGGTGAATAGCAGCTCTTGGCCACTGAGTGCATTTGTGGATTGTTCCTGTAAGGGTATTTGAAGCTGAGATGGAACTAAAAATGTGGTTGATTGACTAGCCAAGCATGTGCTTGCTCTCACTGGTTTTAGAGGGACCCTGGTGGCCGGTCAGCTGGAAGAAAGATGGTTTGTACTGCCAGTCTCTTGTGGAGATTGGAAATCCTTTCTGTAGCTGGACAGATTTGGATACTGTCAAGCATACCCCGGAGCTTTGGGCTAGTTCAGGTCTGCTTACCTTGTTGGGGCTCTTCTGATGCAAGAATCATTCCATGGTTCAAGGAGCATGTTACTGGATACCCATTTAGTCTTCACAGAGGCTGACTGCCTCCTGGCTTCTGGATGGTCACAACTGCTCACCATGTGAACACAGTACCTCAGTTCTGTCCCTGGCTGCAATCACCCTGTTGTCTATGCTCATTGCTTTCCCAAAGGGACCCAGGGACAAGCTTCTCAATGCAGTGTGATATACCCTAGTCTTCGGTGCTTCTAGTGTCTGACCAGGTGTCGTCCTGCATGTAAATCTCAGAGCTGAGTCTTGACTCCCAAAGCCCACAATGACATCTGTGGCACAGGTGGGCGAGTGTGTTCTGCATGGACAGACAGTGCAGAACATGGCATGGTGACTGGAAAGAAAAGTTCCTTTTGAAATGTTCCAAGGGCTGGATCTGTTAAGACGTGTCTGCCATTATCTGATGCTTTGCATTGTGGTTCTCTGCAAGCAGCCCGCGTTACTTTGGTTACCCGTGAACTCCTGGTCCAGAAGAATGTAATGTGACAATGGTGATGACTTTGATCGCTATTCCATTTATTGCCTTTTCCTAAGGCTGAGGGAAGGGGAAGGTTTTTATTTGTTTGTATTTTTATTGTTTTTCCATTCCCTCCCCCACTCTTTTCTTTTGGTGGCTTCCACCACCCTTAATGGTGACTGACTCTCTCTCCTCCGGAGCCTGCCACCTTGGGCTTCCCTTAGGCTCACAGTTCAGATCTGCATGCATTGCTTGCATTGTTCTGGTATCTGAATGTTGATTCCTCATTTAGGAGTTCAACATTAATTTCCAAAATTATCATGGGGCTTGTGGCAACACAAGGCGTGAATCTGTGTATAAAATTTATTGGCCTTTCTCACTTACCTGCTCTAGTATCGTATCGTGTGTGCGTGCGTGTGTGACGTCAGGCTGCCACGTAAACTTCAGAGAAGAACCTTAAAGCAGACCATCCTTTTTTGCATGCTCTCTTCTAAGTAGAATGTTCAATGTAACTAAGTAAAATTGCATGTTAAAGAGACTTAGGTTCTTTCTTTCTTTCTTTTGTTCGATTTGCTTTTGGTTTCCTGTACATTTGCTTACTGTGCTGTTGTAGTGGTTGTAGGGTAAAGACGCACTGGTGAAGGAAGCCGTCGTAGCCGACAGAAGGTGACCCCAGTTGTCTATGTCACGCAGCATTCGAAGGGACTGTGCACGCTCGAAAAAAATCACAGTTGCTTCTAAGCCAGGTTTCGTTTCTTTTCTTGTTTTATGTGCCAAACCCCGAAGTGCATTGGGCTGAATCTCTGAACACTGTAGACCCATCCGAAAGAAGACTGCTCTGACTGTCACAGATTGTAGTGCCTGAAAACTCTTATGCTGATTGTTGAAGAAAGTCCTCCAAAGATGACACAGGAAGAGTCACTCACAAAATAATCACGGCCGAAATTTCTGTGTTCCTTGGGGATGCTGCGCTTTCCGTATTCTCCATCATTGGTGCAGTTTGAATGAATGAGTAGAGTTCAGAGGTCTTCGTGTTCACGTTTAAAACTAGATAAACGACCTCATTTTTTGAGCTTGAATTCATTTTTAATTTTAATTTTATTTTATACAATGTGTAGACAGTTCCCTGTTCTCTGCATTTAGAAGTATACACAGTACAACTCTGTTAATTCTGTAAGTAATTTTTATAATTATGATGTAACTCTATCCTTCCTTAAAACATTTAAAATAAACCCTTTATGTGCAACTTGTGATTGTGAACTGTGTGATGCTGTTTTGACTCTTTTTCTGAAAGGGGTCCTGAAGTCATGACACTTCCATACATGGAAATGTCAGCTTTGACAGAAACAGAAACCAGTGTACACCAGAGGAAGGCGTGGTTCAGCAGTCCACACGTCTGTCTGTTTCTGGTTTGATATTATGTTAGTTAACTGTATAGAACTCGATAATGTGTGGGCTATTTTCATACCTACCCGCCCTTTGATGCTGCCTGTAGTGCTCTCATTTGTACTTAAAGTGAGACTCCAGTGCAAGATGCCTCACTATCCGTGTCTCTCTGTGGTTTTTAACCCATATGGTACATAGAGAATCAGTAGTGTCCCCAGTAGATTGTTTCAATGTTTCTGTTACTTATTCTAACAAATGTAACTTGTGTTTCAGGCTCGGTTAGGGAAATTTGTGCATTCCTCTGCTGTTGGAATAGTTGGAACTTGGCCTCAGGGCTTGATGCTGCTCACTGAGAGGCTGAGGGCCAGGCCTGTCAGGCTCTGGGATGGGGGTGAGGGGCTGCAGTGAGGGAAAGGAATGGGTCCTGGGACTCAGTCTGGCTTTCATAACTTCCTTGCTGAAGGAACAGGACTCACTGTGCTATGTACTGAAGGTACAACTCATTAAATATTTTCTGGAAGAAAAAGTAACAAGAGTTTAGTCAGAAGGTTGGGCGCTGATGGCCGGTGAATCAAGTCTATATTTAAGTAAGCGGTGGCCCTGTGGGGGACTTGGAGCCTTGTTCTCCTATCCCCCCTCATGCAGCTAAAACCTGGCGATAAAAACATGGGACACTTTAGTAGCCCCTCAGGAAAGGCCTTGCTGCTAGCTGCCTTCCAGTTTTTCTTGTTTTGTCACTTCATTCCTAATAGTCCTTTCTCCCTCCTGCAGAGGAGGGCTGGTCAAGGCATGGAGCCTGAGTCCAGGATTACAGGAGAGTGCAGACTTAGCCAATCACGTCAGAAATTGGTAGTGTGCTCCTTGGAAGCTTTTTTTTTTTTTTTTTTTTTTTTTTGTAGACATGTGAGTTGATGGCAAGAAAGATAGTCTGTGTTTTGAGACAAAGATTTACTTTAGACTGACCTCAAAATTTATGACAGTAATGCTGAGTTACAGGTATGGACCCACCACCTCTGGCAAGAAAGGGTTTTGAACTTGATACAAAGACTTCCTGGTCTCCAGAACCCAGGCCTGATTCTCTGCATTAAGAACTGGTTCCAAAGTTGCCTTGCATCCATTTGCTCCCCCGCAGGGGTGTGTGCATTAGTGTGGGTGCTCCCCCACAGGGGTGTGTGCATTAGTGTGGGTGCTCCCCCGCAGGGGTGTGTGCATTAGTGTGGGTGCTCCCCCAGCAGGTGTGTGTGCATTAGTGTGGGTGCTCCCCCAGCAGGTGTGTGCATTAGTGTGGGTGCTCCCCCGCAGGGGTGTGTGCATTAGTGTGGGTGCTCCCCCGCAGGTGTGTGTGCATTAGTGTGGGTGCTCCCCCAGCAGGGGTGTGTGCATTAGTGTGGGTGCTCCCCCGCAGGTGTGTGTGCATTAGTGTGGGTGCTCCCCCAGCAGGGGTGTGTGCATTAGTGTGGGTGCTCCCCCGCAGGTGTGTGTGCATTAGTGTGGGTGCTCCCCCACAGGGGTGTGTGCATTAGTGTGGGTGCTCCCCCAGCAGGGGTGTGTGCATTAGTGTGGGTGCTCCCCCGCAGGTGTGTGTGCATTAGTGTGGGTGCTCCCCCAGCAGGGGTGTGTGCATTAGTGTGGGTGCTCCCCCGCAGGTGTGTGTGCATTAGTGTGGGTGTTCCCAAGCAGGTGTGTGCATTAGTGTGGGTGCTCCCCCAGCAGGTGTGTGTGCATTAGTGTGGGTGCTCCCCCAGCAGGTGTGTGTGCATTAGTGTGGGTGCTCCCCCAGCAGGGGTGTGTGCATTAGTGTGGGTGCTCCCCCGCAGGGGTGTGTGCATTAGTGTGGGTGCTCCCCCAGCAGGGGTGTGTGCATTAGTGTGGGTGCTCCCCCAGCAGGGGTGTGTGCATTAGTGTGGGTGCTCCCCCGCAGGGGTGTGTGCATTAGTGTGGGTGCACCTGGAGGTAAGAGTCAGGTGAGCGCACCTCAATTTCTCCCTCTTCTGTTTGAAACAGAGGAGGACTTGAAAGTCGCCAGCTCAGCCAGGCTGGCCATTGAGCACCAGGGATCTGCCATGATCTCTCCCTCACTGTTGGGGTTACAGTTGTGTGCAGCCACCTCTGGCTGAGATCCAGACTCAGATCCTTCTGCTTGTATGCCGGACACTTTCCAGGCCAAATTATCTCCAGCCCTCAACCCTTCCCCCCCCCCTTTTTTTTTTTTTTAAACAGGGTTTCCTATAACCCAGGCTGGCCCCAAATTCCTAATCCTCCTGCCTCTACCTCCTGAGTGCTGTGGTTGCAAGTATGTACTACCATGCCTGGTCCAGAGCTGGTTTTTTTGTTTGTTTTGTTTTGTTTGTTTTTTAAGAAATTAAATTACATCACTTAATTGGTGTCTTTGTACAAATGAATTTCTAAGGCCAGGCATATGCCTTCTCATACTAATTTTTATGCTGAGTGGTTTGTCCTGTGTCCTACACCAGTTTCCAGCCTGCAGTGTTTCAGAGAACCAGCCATTCCAGATTGGCAGCTGCCTTGTGACTGGTGAAGACTGGATTCAGTCAACCACGCAGCAGGTGGGTCTGATATTTTCTTGGCACATGAGATTGCCCAAAACTGACATGTTCTGTGCTTAGTTAATGAGTGAGATGCCATGGTCCCTGCCAGCCCAGCATGGAGGATCCTAACCTGCATGGCCTCACATCCATTGGCTGTCACAATAGTTGAGTAGACTTACAACTGAGTATGGAAATGCCATGGCTCCTTTGACTTTATACTTCCTCAGAGAGTGAGGTTTTAGGCACTGTATGAAATACTCAGAGTCCATTATAAGAGTGTAGCCAATTATATACATGACTTTAGAGTTCTGTTAATGCATTGGAACTGATGAGAAAGCTTTGGGGGCCAAGTTTTAAACCTTGAATGAAGTTCGCATAGACAGCTTTGCTGACGACTCAGGATTGGGGTGCAGCCTTCTGACTTGCTTTCACATACAGATTCAGACCTGTGAAATAGGCCTTTTCCACCCAGGCACTCAGCAGGCGCTCACGGACAGCCAGAATGAGGGACAGCACCTGCAGCTTGCCTTTGCATTTGTTTTTCGCCTTGGTGTTGTGTTAGCTCTGGGTGTGTGCTATTTACTGGGGGCCGGTATTTGGTTTTTATTGGGTGGGGTATTTATGTGCCACAGCTAGTAGGTGGAAGCAGCGAACAGCTGTTGGTTCTCTCTTACCATGGGTCAAACTCAAGTTGTTGGGCTTGGCAGCAACTGAACCTTTCTGCTAATTCTGGAGTGAGGCGGAGTCTTCTTTCCTGCCCACCAGTTCCCAGATAACTGACAGGCAGACTGACTTTGTTGCTAAGGACAAGCTTGACCCTCCTGCCTCCGCCTTTGGAGTGCCAGGATTCCAAGTGTGCACCAGCATGCCTGGCTTGTATATGTGTTGAGACTCACACTGGGGATGTCATGGCAGGCACTCTCCTCACTGAGACACAGTGCTCTTACCTGTTGGACAGTGTGGAAGCAGGGCTGGACTTTGCAGATAAATGATGTCTGAGCCTCACCTGTCTCCCTATAGGATTTTCTTGGACATTTCTGAACGCTTCATTCCTTTATATAGAATAATGGGAATTTCTGCTTTGTAGAGAATAACTTATTTTTGCTGAATTTCAGGAACAGGAACAAGGCAATCTGGGGGCTAAGGAACCCCCCTCAGGAGGTCATGGCGCCCGCTGTGAGTGCTGCTGTGTTAACTGGGTTGCTGTTACTAGCCATGTTCTCCTGCTGGTACTGTCACTGCTCGAATGGACGGTGATGTCATGTGGTTGAGAGCAGACATTTATGACTTTGAGGGTGCTTTCCCATGTGGTACTTTTTTCCTAGTACCAAAGTTGCCCCAGCAGGCATTCCAGTCTTTGTGAGACAGGAGATCTGGAGTATAGCTTTTAGGATTTGAACATAAAATACAAATCGTTTATAGTTGCTGGCTTTATAGGCACTATGGTAATACTTACAACCTGGGGGTTGTTTGTGCAGTAGAATGCTGGCTGGCCAGGAATCACGCAGTGTTCCGCCAGATCCTTAGAACTGTAGTCAGGACATTTGCTGGCCTGGTGCTAACAGTGGCTGTTCCTCTGATGCCCATGTGCACTGCCCTTCCGTTTTCATCATGCTTGAAACATGGAAGTTTCAAGTCACTGTTCGTGACTGCCAGAAAGATCCCCAGACTTTCATTTCTGTGTCTTTATGATAAGAATATTCCTTTAGTTTCTTTCTTCCTTCCTTCCTTTCTTTCTTTCTTTCTTTTTTTTTTTTTTTTTTTTTTTAAGTGTGTTATGGGTGCCCATATATTTGGTCTCAGTGGCTCTCTGATACCATGGAGGAGGATTTCACAGTCCCTTTCCTTGTGAATCCTTTAGGACTGTAAGCCAACACAACACCACTTGGTAAGACACTGCCAAATTTAGCTGCCAGCCTGGGATGGACCCTGGTCCCCTTAAATTTGCAGAAACTTATGCTTGTTGCTTTACAGGAATGGGGGGGGGTCTTAGGTTTTGCTTTTCACAAGTTGGGAATGTGGCTGGGGTGAGGGGCTCTGCCATGAGGGTACCTTGTCCATTACTCCATGCCTAATCCCCTTACCTCTTTCAGCACAAACCTTGGCTGTGGCATTCAATTTCTGGTGATCCTTTTCCTCCTCACACTGTTCATTTTATTTTTTTTCTGTTCCGTTTGTTCTTTTTCATTGCAGACTTGCATAAAGAATTATTGCTAACAACTATTGACAGAGTCACTATTAGGCTGTCTTGAACTCTCTTCCACCAAAGAAATGACTCCACTACTTTTAAAGTTAGTTAGCCTGTGACAAGTTCTTAGGACATTGGCAGAAAGCAGTCACACTCTTTGCCAAAATATCACAAGAGTGCTCTCTGCCTGTTGCTACTTTTTTCCCTCTGAAACCTCTTGAGCCACATAGCTCTCATACTGCTGTCTTCCAAGCTGGTACTGGGACAGCCCATTAAGCTCTGCTTGCTCATAGTGTTGAACCACTTTTCTAGTGTAAAGTACCAGAGGCCTCTGCATTCCTCCCAAAACTGGCATGGCCAGCCCTTTCCTGGCAGTTCTGCTCCTGGCACCAGAGCCTGCCTTAGTCACTTTTCTGTTGCTGTGATAAACCTCCATGACAAGGCAACTTGCAGAAAAGGAAGGGGGTTATTTGGATTTAGGGTTCCAGGGTGTTAAGGGGCTATCATGTCATGGTGGGGTGACAGCTGGAGGAGCAAGGTAAGAGTTCCTATCTTGAGCCCCAAGCAGAGAGGGTAAGCGTGTTTCTAAACTTCAGAGGGCCTGTCCTCCCCCCTCTCCCCACACACTTATGCTGCTCTCAGATTCACTATGTGGCAGGGGATGACCTTGAGCAGCATCCTGCTGCTACTTCCAAGGTGCTAGGGTGACAGGTGTGAGCCAGGGAGGCAAGGTGGGAACCTGTACCCAAAAAAAACTGGTCCCAAGGCCTTGTGTATGCGAAGCAAGCACTCTACCAGGTGCATACCCAGTCCTGTTTTATATTAAACTCCTTGTTTCCTTCTTGGGAGAGAGACTCCTGTAGAGACGAATAAGTAAATGTTAAACGATCCCCTCAATAATGGACCTGAAGAGAGGGCTTAGTGGTTACGAGCTCTTGCTGCTCTTCTAGAGGACCTGGATTTGATTCCCAGCATCCACTCACAGCCATCTGTAACTCAGCCTACAAGAGATCTTCTGGCCTCTATAGGCACTTCATACTCATGATGCGTGCAGACAGAACACCCATACACACAATTAAAAAGTGGAAAAAGAAAATCCCTGTTATAAGGGTTTGCACTTGGCACATGACAGCTTTACTGGTGGGTGCTGTGGACGATAGAACAGAAGGAAGTAGTGCTTCACTCTCCAGGCGTTTAAGGTTTGGTCCCGTGGTGGCATTGAGTGGAGGTAGGAGAATTTTTGGAGGCAGGCCTTAGGTCCCCAGGGGCATGTGGCCCTTCCCACAGTGTGACACTTCATAGGAGACACAAGCAAATAAGGCCCCTTGGTCTCTAGAACTGACAGAATAAATATATGTTAAGTACCTCACATATTTCATTAATAATGAGAACTGAGTACATTCATAGATTCTATGAAGCCACTATTACAATTAAACCACAGCCAGTCAAAATACTAGAGTAAAAAAAAAACAACAAAAGCACTGCAGGTCGATATCCCCAGAAATAGTCAAGGTTAAAACGATGAACAGTGTTCTAGAGGAAGGCTAAGGTATACCATCAAGTGAGATACATTTAATGGTAGAAAAATCAATGATTATATACTAAATACGTGAAGGAACTGAAGGCCTGGCTGATCTGGAAAGGGGAGAAGCACATTTGGTGAGGTCTAGTATCCATGATGGCTGCTGGAAAAGCCAAGTTTAAGGGTTGTCTCCTCCAGCTGGCCAGAGAGCCATAAAGTCTACACTGCTGGTTGGTGTCTGAACAGGTGAGACTCTTGCTCTGACCTGATAACAGGTCAACAGGCCCATTCCTGTGGGAGCAGTGGCCTGTCATCAAACTGATGGAACCAAGCTGGTCTTTTAAGACTCAGAAGGTTCAAAGCAGACAACCCCAAAGGGTCAGCCATCATGAGGTAGAATGGGTCTCAAGTCTTCCATGCCTGTTATAGGATCAATCATAAGAGCTATTCAACCTTTAAAGTTCAGGTTTTTGAAAATGTGTTCTTTGATAGGCTGGTAAAAGAAAAAAATCACAAAAGCTGCAATATACCTAGGATCTAGCAAATATTTTCATCAAGAACACAGGGCTTTATGCCCAAAAGAGCAGAAAGATATTGCAGACTGGCATGGGTCTTAGTGACCTAAGAACTGAACGAGAGCCAACAGGATGACTTGAAGAAAATAGCCAGATTAGGTTGAGTTTTCTTTTTCTTTATTTGGTTTTTCGAGAAGGGTTTCTCTGTATTGCAATGGAGCCTGTGTCTGTCCTGGAACTTGGTCTTAGACCAGGCTGGACTCAAACTCACAGAGGATCCACCTGCCTCTGCCTCCGAATACTTAGATTTAAGGTGTGCGCCACCAACGCACAGCCTGACTAGGTTGATTAAAAAGACCACAGGCAGATGTAGTGGCACCCAAGGACTGGGCGGGCTGAGGCAGGAAGATTGTGAGGTCAAGGTCATAGTGATACCCTTTCTCAGTAAACCAAGGTTCTCAGGGGTATGCTGCCTAGCATGTGGGATCTAGGTTCAATCCCCAGCTACTGCAGTGGGGAAAGAGAAAGGGGATGGAGAAATGGGTCCGTGGGTAAGAGTTCATACTATTGTAGAGGAGCCACCTTTAGTCCCCAGCACCTTCATCAGGTGTCCCACAGTACCTGTATCCAGTTCAGGGGGCTCTGGTACTCTGGCCTCTCCTGGGACCTGCAGTCATGTTCTCTCTCACACAGTTCTTAAAAGGAGTATAGAAACAATTTAAGGAGGGTCCAATTGTGGATAAAGACTTCTAGTAATTATGGGAGTATATCAACATTTGCATGCTTTGGAGCAAAATTGGCAGCTCTAGAAAAAGTAGCAGTCAAAGCTCACTGCATAAAGCATAATTTTAAAGCCCATGTAACTAAATAGCAAAAACCCACCCATAGAAGCAGAGTCAAAAGGCCAGAAGAGATGATTTTGATGGTGTGGGCTACAATATTTTGATCCTCAGTGAGATAGACCCCAACAACAAAAACCACCAAGAAATCCATTCCTATTTAGTTTTACTAGTAGTTGTAGTATTGAGACTACCTGGAAACAAGCCTGGAGAAAAGGCAATTCAGAGGTTTTGTTAGGGAAGAAAACAAGGGACTAAGCCTGTGATGCTGTTAGTGAGACATTTTTATCTTGGATGTTGTAGTGACCTCCGTGTCCTGGAGCAGGGCTCTAAACCACATGGGGCTGGGGCTCTGGCCCAGTGCTTGCTTGGCACTTACAAGGCCCTGGTTTTGAGCCCTAACACCACCAAAACAAAAGGCAAAAACACATCAGCTTCTCAGGCTGATGAAGGGAACCAAGCCTCCTTCTATAGCAATCCCATTCAAGTGTTTGGTATTAATTTTACTTTTCCCCACCAGGGAAAGCCATGTTTCCCTAGAGATTCAATTACTGGCAACCTGATGTATTTGGCAAAGCAGAAATACTTCATGTGTTTGTGCTAGTGTGGGAGGGAAGGGCAGGTGGGAAAGGGGAAAGGAGAGCCCGTGGAAAGAGCCAGAAGCTTCCTGTAATGATTTCTGGTCTGAGGAGAAAGGAGACAGCATTGTAGTTTATGGTATTGGGTGGCGGTTCTTTTTCCATTCTGTGCTTGCCTTTGTAGGCAGCTCTGTGGCTGTTGGTTGAGTATCATTTACTCTCAAGAGACAGCCATCTGGGCTCTTAGAAACTGCTTTCCGACCTGCAAGCTTTAAGTGTGCTGAAGCTGGAGAGATGTCCCCAGGCAGAGCTCAGGGGGTCTACTGGCTCATGGCTGTGGTTGCATCACCCCAATACATAAACTCCTTGTAGCAGCTGCAGCACTGAGCATACCCTTCCAGTGTGTAACCCGTTACTTTCCTTGTTGATGCATGATCCAAAGTATCGTGCCGCTGAAAGAAGGGTTTAATTTGATTTGCAGTTTGAAGATACAGCCCGTTAAGGTGGGGAAAGATGGCAGCAAGGAAGAGCTTGAGGCGGCTAGCAGATCTCTGAATTTACAGTCCAGCAGCAGAGATGGGTGCTCCCGGCTCAGCTTGCTTTCACCTTTTTATTCAGCCCAGGGCCCCCGGCCGTGGGATGCTTCTGCCCACACTTACAGTGGGTCTTACCACCTCAGTTAACTTAGATCCCTGCCCCCACTTGGCTGTGCCTGAGTCTCTTCAGTCAGAGCTGTCATTTGGCCAGAGCAGTAGTCAGTCATTTGCTGTGGGTTGGAGAATAAAGACTGACTCCAGGTGAGTGTGGAAAATACTGTGGAAGTCACTATAGCTGGCTGAAGCCTAAAGAAATCAGATTGTTGGGGAAACATGGTCCCCCTGGGCTAAACAGGACTCCTTGGGTTTGAGAAGATTGTTAACAACACATAGTAAGCCACCAGGAGAAGCCTTTAGAACCCTGGGAAGATATCAAGCTCTTAGGCCTTGGGTAAAAGTTTATCCAAAACTCTAAAATTTGTTTGAAGAATGAAATGGCATCACAGACAAAAACATCACTTTTTTTTTCTTAAATTGATGGATCCAATGTATTTACCCCTGAGATAATGTCCACTAAATATGCATACTTCACATACCAATTGTCTCTTAGAGAAAAGATGTCACTTGGAAACAGTGGCTAGTTTAGCTGGTAACTCGCTTGCGGATGTGTTTCCTTGAGAAAGCCACTGCACAGTCACTGACTATGCAGTCGTACTGTATGGCAAAGAATGTTCTCCATGTGTCTGTGGCATAGTGTTTGTACCATCATAGCCACGATGACGTTATGACAAGGTGTATCTGTCTTGTACCTATGCTGTGGTGTTTGTCAGTGAATTATCTCATGATTGCTAATAGCAATTAAGTGCTACTGACTTGATTTAGGTCATAAAAGTTCTTTCCCCAGCATGGCTTTGGTATTATAAAGGTGAATAAAAGCAAGAGAAAGAAGGAATGTGCTAGTATTATTTAGAGAACTATTCTGACCTTGAAGATCACCTCTAGGGGTCACAGTTTATCAGTAAAGACACTTAAGGACTCTGTGATGTGTCATTAGAGGACAGGTCACAGCTTGTTTGGATTTTGAGCAGTGTCAGGTTCAGGCAGATATCTCTGAAAATCTTCTGGCATTTTTCCTGTACTGGTGTGGCGGCGGCAGCTCCAGCAACATATCCTCACTCAGCATTCAAAGTCAGGAAGAGGGTATGAGATGGTTTGGCAGGTGGGCACATATGCTGCCAAGCCTGATGACCTGAGTTCAGTCTTAGAACCCACATGATAGGAGAGAACTGACTCTGGCAAGGTGTCCTTTGACATTGACCTCCCCCCAAATAAATGTAAAATCAGAATAAAATAGGACCAGGCGTTGGTGGCACATGCCTTTAATCCCAGTATTCAGGAGGTAGAGGCAGGTGGATCTCTGTGAGTTTGAGACCAGCCTGGTCTACAAAGCGAGTTCCAGAACAGGCTCCAAAGATACATAGAAACCCTGTCTCTACAAAAAGTTTAAAAAAAAAAAAATCAGAATAAAATAAACTCAAGAAGTGAAAGCTGCACCAGATAAGGGGCTCTGCTTTTTGATGTTTTTATTAGTATATGAATTATACATAATGATTACATTGTGACATTTTTCATACCTGCATATAATGTGTTTCAACCATATTCTTCCCCATTAAGCTTCCTTTTCCACATGCCACTCCTTTTCTTCTTCCCAGCTATCTCCCAGGGCGTTGTTACTCTTTTACCAAAGATTGAAGCATCATCCTAAAGATAAAGAATACTCCATTGGCCAAGCTTGTGGGAGTCATGGAGGGGCATGCCTGTGCTGTCCTGCCCTGGGCGAGGGGGAATGGAAGGGCATGTCTGTGCTGTCCTGCCCTGGGCGAGGGGGAATGGAAGGGCATGCCTGTGCTGTCCTGCCTGTGGGGGTGGCAGACTCAGATCACAGTATCTTTGGAAAACTGCAGGCTTTCATCCAGGCTTTGGGGTATGTTATAAGGCATTACCTTATTCTTAATTATGTGTAGGTATGTGTGTGAGCAGGCCCTTTATTTGTTTACTTATTTATTTTTGTGGTGTTAGGGATGGAGCCTAAAGCAGACTTAAAGAAGTCTATTTTATTTTCTGTGTGTGTGTGGTGGTGGTGGTGGTGGTGGTGGGGTTTGTGTGTTTCAGTATGTGTACACATTTGCATTCATGTATGTGCGCATATATGAGGAGGCCAGAGGTCTCTTGACAATCAAGATTATGAACAATGAGAAGCCAGTTTTTTTGGCTCATTCTTTCTGTTTGAATCCATTTTGTTGCAATAGTCCAGCTGCTTCTAGAAACATCCGAAAGCATGCCTAGGAAGAAGCTGATCAGGCTGGCTTACCCAAGGAGCCACAGTCAATTACCAACAAAGCTGGGCTTCTGGTTTTGATACCCGTGTCCTTTCCCAGCAACAGATGAACCATTCCTCTGAACATAGGTCATAAAGACCTCACAGTGTCAGTTCTTCAGAACACATACCGTGACCACACAGAGAAATAACTGAAGCATGAATATTTAAAACCAGGAAATTCAGAGTGTGCTGCCTGCACCCTGAGGTATATAATTTGTTTGCTGTGCTAATCCAATAAAAATTCCACAACTGTATTTGTATATTCATAAGTTCTAAAAACACAATGGATCACTATAATCATGTGCTCAGCTTGGTAATGAGAAGGAAAACATTTCAAGTCAAGCAGCCATGGCTCATGTTTCACACATTTTCTTTGGGGATGGTTCTTGTTGAACCCTCTTAGCATTATTTTTGCTGAAGGCAGGTCAAGGTAATGGGATAGCAATGGTGGATAGGTGACTTAGCAGGATTCTCTGAGACGGGTTTAATCAGGCCTAGGATGCAGTCAGGGTGGCCTACTTGGAAGGAAGATTGGAAGGGCCTTCTAAAGCTCAGTCCTGGCCATGGTCCCCCTAGACAGAAGGGGATGGAAAAGAAGACCTAACTAAGAGGCCTGAGGTTGTTCGGGCTGGAGAAATGGCTCTTTGGTTGATAGAACTCTTACCTAGCATGCACAAGGCCCTGGATTCAGTCCCCAGCACCACATAAACAGGGTGTGTAGTGCAGGTATAGAACCCTAGCATTCAGAAGGAAAGGCAGCAGATCAGAAGTTCAGGGCCATCCTCCAATACATAGTTCAAGGCCAGCCTAGGCTATAGAAGGCCCTGTCTCAAACATACAAATAACCCAGTGCCATAGCTGGATGTGGTTTGAGTGTCCCCAAAGGTTCCTATGCTGAGAATGCCCCTGGCGAGTTATTACAAGGGCAGAAACTTAATCAACCCATGGTGCTCAGAAGGGCTGGGGGAAAGGAGATGGCTAGGAGTACCATTAAGATGTACCCCATGATTGAATCCTAGTGGCTATATAAGAAAAGGGAGAGAGGGTGGTTATGGCCAACCAAGTACAGGGTGCACATAAAATAATGTCATGAGTCATTATTGTAGACAAGAAATATTTTTAGTTACCAATGTCATTGTTGTTACCTGAAGTGCTGAGGCTGGAACCAGAGCCTCCTGCATGCTAGGCAAGTACTCTCCCAACTGAATTGCATCCCCACCACTGTTCAGTTATTTAAAAGGGGGAAGGATGAAGGGGCTCAAAGACTTGTGTGTACACATACTCTGTCTTTTGCAATGAGGGTGTACTGCAGGGTCTTGGACCTCTGCCAGCAACAAGGCCATCACAAGACACAAGTCCCTGTTGCATCTTCTAGCCATGAGCTAAAAGAAACTTCTTTTTAACTTTTTAACTGGTCTGTGCTATTGGGCCAGTGCCAGCACAAAATAGATGAGAGGGTCAGGGATATACACAGTTGGTAGTGTGACTCCCTGGCATGCATGAAGTGCTGGGTTCATGAACAGAGTGTGCGGGTACACACCTAAAATCCCTTGGGAGGTGGATGCAGGGAGATCAGAAGTCAGGATGGTCCCAGACAACATAGTTGGAGGTAGCCTAGGATATCTGAAGCCCTGCTGCCCCAACAGGAAAAATATATTAATAGCGAGAAAACGGAATGTGACAGTGGGGATGTAGTATTTATGAGTAGTATTTTTTCCCAGTCCTGGGGATGGAACCCAGAGCGCTGCACACGCTAAGCAAACACAAAAGCTCTGAGCTTCGCCCGGAGTCTACACACTAGTTTTAAAAGCACAGTGGATAGACCAAATAACTCCCTGGACTTAAAGTCTTTTCACTGTTCCTGTTTTGCCTCACTCCCCAAACCACGAAGGAAGGTAGCCTCCTAAAAAGAAGGAGGGGAGACCGCAAAGCTCCACCAGTCCCGTGTCTTCTGACCAGAAATCCTCTGAGAAGTTCATACTGATACCTGGTAGCCTGAAGACTGCAGCTAGACAGAGTCCTCACTACTGCAAGAACTACTGGCCTCCGGGTGAACTGAGACTCTGTGGAGACTGTGAACACTGGCAAATGGAACTGACTAAATCTCTTCCACTCCAAACCTGCTGCCAGCAAAGCTTCTCCATTGCAGGCTTCAGCTTCACTCACTGGCCCTGGCCCTGGCCCTGGCCCTTCCATGGCCGCAGTGGCAGGATGAGAGATGAGGAGTCTGGGTGGGAAGGCTGCTCGTGACAGCTTCAAACCCATTCCCTGCGATCCTGCAGGGTAGGCAAAGCCTGGCCGAAGTTTGGTGTGAACTGAGTGTCTCCTCCTACTGAGAGGGCAGGTGGGATTGGAGCAGATGCAGGGAGGTCCCCTTGAAGGCTGGCTGCCTTGGGGTGGTCAGCAGTGACCTTAAGAAGTGGAACTTTATCTGAATTGTCCAGCTCTCTGGGCACACTTACAGGAGTTCTTTCTAGCAGCCCATACACAGAGGCCCACATCAGCTCAGGGCAAGGCAGATAGATGTCTTGGGTGGTGGTGTTGGGGGGAGGGAGGAGAGTCTGTTCCTTGAGTATCCCGCCACTCCAGAGGACTCCTTTGCATGGAGTACCTGGCTCTCCACAGTGCCTGAGGACTCTGAGCTGAGCAATACTGCCCCTTAGGTGGGAAGCTCCCACTTTGGTCCATGTCTAGTCCCTGCCCTCTCCTTAAGTGCTTTTAGCTTAAGTCAAGTCTCTGCATGTAAACTGCTCACAGCTCCTCTCAGCTCCTTCCAGTTGTCTGTGCCCTTCCTGTTTCCAAAACACCATGAACCATCATGGAACAGCATCAAAGTTCCCATCATCCTTTCCAGGCTAAGCCCATGTGACTATACCAGAGAGGCCGAGGCAGCATCAAAGACCTTCAGCTATTTCTGTTTCATTCAGAGCCGAGATGTGAGGGAGCCAGTATGAAGGAGCCCTTTGGCCACAATACTAAGTCACATTCCTCCCTCTGGCTCTTTTCCCCACAGTGCTCAAAATACCTTCCTCTCTCTATTTCCCACCCCCAAAGGTCTCACATAGCTCGGGCTGGCCTCGAACTCACTATGAAGTGGAGGATGACTTTGAACTGATGCTCCTGCCTCCACCTCCCAAGTGCTGGAAAGTCCATGCCACCAGTCCTGGTTTATACATTCTGGATGAAACACAGGGCCCTGTGCATGTCTGACCAGCGCTCTACCAGCTGAGCAATGTCCCCAGCCCTGCTTCTTTATCTCTCCTCTGACCTGGAAGGCCATCTGGAGGTTCGCCCCATAGGAAGACAGGAAACAGTTAAGCAGATTTGGGAAAGGAAGAGCCCCACCCTCTCCACCTCTGTCTGGCCTAGTCAAGAGTTTTGACACAGCTTGCTGGAGAGTCGCCCCCAAAGAAACTATACACAAAAAAGAACACTCCCTCAAAATACCAGGATTATTAAGCCATCCAGTGAACCATGCTCAAAATCAAGACATGCCTGGCTTTCTTTCTGGAACCTCGGATGGCAAAATTACTTTGATGTTTAAAAGTTGTTTTGGCTCAAGGTTTACATTAACCACATTTCCCCCTCAGATCCTAGCCTGTCTGTGAATCACCTTATAATTTCATTTCACCTATAGGAAAAAAAAATCATGTGGGCTTGGAGAAATGACCCAACCAATAAGAGGCCTCCTTGCTCTTGCAGAGGACTAAGTTCCATTTCAAGAAGCCACATCAGGTGGCTCACAAATGCCTGAATAACTACATCTTAGGGAAGCCAATGTTCTCTTTTGGCTTCTCAAGGCACCTGTACAACAGAGAGACACAAAAAACTGGAACAAACCTAAAACAACAACAAAATAACCAAAATAAGACCAACACTAAACTTCTTCCTCAGCCTTGGCTGACAGAAAATCTTTTAACTGTGTGACCCCCGAGAGCCCCCAGGTTGTGGGTGCCCATAAAGATGGCTGCACGCCATCTTGGCACAAGGACAGAGAGTTCAAAAGTGTCCTCAGCAAGTCATAAGACGTAAAGGTCAAAGATGTGGCTACAGTAGGATGTTTGCCTGTCTTAGTCTAAATAACAGACCTGAATCTGAGGTGTGGCTACCCCTGACCCTCAAGGCTAGGGAAGGAGAAGTTGAATCTGAGGTGTGACTGACTACTCCTGACCTCAAGGCGAGGGAAGAAGAAGTTGGAGCTAAGGTGTGGTTACTGAACCCTTAGAATAAATGAGGAAGAAAAGTCTGTTAGTTCCATATACATGACACTGAGTTCCCCTTTTTGGATAAGGTATATAAGAATGGAGCCCTCCTGACCTTTATTCTGTCTCTCTGACTTTTCTTTATTGCCTATAGCTAGCCTTTTCCTCATCCACACTCCCCCACTCAGGTATGAACTTCTTTCATTCAGGTACGGACCCGGGACCACTCGGCTGGTTCTGATTGCTGCCCCACAAAGACCGCTTCCAACACCAGGTCTCCAACAGTCCGTTCTTGTTCTCATGTGTACATTTGACTTTGTTCAAGTGTGTTTGTCCTTCTGCTTAATCAATAGACTTGAAGCTTTGCTTGAAGCTCTGACTCTTTAAGTCCTGAACTTATATCTTTAATTTTTATCTTATTTATTGTTTATTAGTATTGGTGTGTGCACATGTGCACACTGTGGTTTGCATATTGGGGGCAGAGGACAACTTGGGAATAAGATTGTTCCTTCCACTGAGATCAAGATTGAATTCAGGTGGTCAGGCCTAGAGCTCAACCACAACATCTTAAGTAAGCCACGACCTTCTTACTGGCCCCTGAAGTTCTTTTCTACATAGAAACACAAGATCCCTCCATGTCTCAACACAGGTCACTGAAGCTCTGAGGGGGACTCCTGAAGGTGTGCAGCCAGGCAATGCAGAGTCCTATCATTCCTGGAGATGATGAGGCAGACTTTGGCAGAGGGGAGCCGAAGGCTTCCAAAAATCAGGCTTGACAATCATTCCATAGTGTCTCCTGAATTAGCACACACTTGGAGAAAAAACACACTTTTTATAAAATGTTCATGTTTTTATTTATTTACTTACTCTTATGACTGTCTATAACCATTTTTCTTTCTTTATCTCCTAAGCATATTTTCAAGCACATTGTAACCTATTCAGAGTTTTTCTTGGCCTGGACCTGGCTTCTCCCCCTCCCCCCTCAGAGTGTGAGGATTCAGGCACTATGCTGGCCTGCTCTCTGTCACCTGGAAGAATGCACTCAGGCAGTACCCTGGTCAGCCCTGAGTTCTGTGGCAGCTACATCACAACATCTTCATGTAGGTGCAAAGGACCCTTTAAGACCACCCCCCCACCCTGCTCCCCTGAAGGGGCAGACAGGACTTTTCCTGTCTCCCTCTTCTCTTCTGTCCTCTCTCTTGTCTCTGTGTCTCTTTACCTCTTTTCTCTTTTCTTTCCCCTTTCTAATAAAACTTCTCACTTAATCTCTGTCTGCCTGGCCTGTTTGTCCCTCACCCACGATGGCATCCACCAAGGTCCCCCACAAGCTTTATTATAACACTGAGTCTGTAGCATTCTCTGACTTCGTGAGCCAAAGCTTAAATGTGATGATTCTCCTGCAGGCTTTACAGGGACCCAGGCTGATTTTATTGTAACCAGTGCTGGACCAGAACTTTTACAGTCTGGCCCAGATCATTTTACTTTAGTCATATTTTAGCAAAGCATTTGGAAAAAAGTATTCAGATAACAACTCACCCCCAAGTGCACAGTTAAGACATGTTTACACCGAGCTTCCTTACAAAGTACATTTGGCTTCTTTCACAAGAATGGGTGCTGTTGACTTAGAGATAGTGCCCAAGGTTTAGGGTCTAGGGAGTTTGACTGAGGTAAGCAATGCCTGTGGGTGTTGGGACTGGCCTGGCTGTTAGATAACATAGAACTCACTTAGGCGACCTCACTTATAAGAGCTGGCTTTATGGTTAAAAAGCAATGCTAAAGATTTAGGAGTGAAAGACTTAAACTAGCAAAGAAATGAAATGAAGCCCAAATAATTGGAATGCGGGGCAGAATTTGCTAACCACCAGCCCTGAGATAGCAGGATACCAAGAATTCACACTGCCCCTCCTTTCCGTAAGTCAGCAGGTGGTAAGTAGGGTCCTTAAGAAACAAAGAGATAGCTGCAACTCTGGTTTGCCCAGACAAGATTAATTAGCACACCCTGAAGCCCTAAGGTCTGCTGACCTTAATATCAAGACCATCCAGCCTCAAAGGGTCACATACTCAATGGACAGAGGGTCACACTCCCTCCCTAAGCTTGTGGGTTTTGCCTTCAAAAAACAGCTGTGCCTGGAGAATGATTCTCTCTAGCCTGCGTGCTGAGGGGGCCTGTTTGTGCAAACATTTCCTGTTCATTAAAGCCTCTTGCGTGTTGCATCAACTGGACTGGCCATTGAGTTCTTGGGGGTATGGACTGAAACTGGGAGACTCCTCATTCTGAGGGTCTTACAGGGAAAAGGTCTTAGATAAATAAAAACATAGTCGTTTTCTTAATTATCCTTAACAGTTTACACTAGCATTAGCTTTCCTAGACTAGGACTTACTGGGATAGGGCTTGTGACCATGTACTGGGGGGAGGCTAGCATTGGCCTTGATAAGTTAATAGGCACCACAGTCATCTATGTTAATGGAAGGAACACATACATGTTCTTTTTGCAAGATATAAGAACGACTCTCTTTTTAGGGAACAGGAATTTTCTTCAAGCCCTGGAGGGATGGGGACTTTTGTCTAATGCCTGACCTTGGAAAAGGGAATTTATAGCTTTATCTCTGGTAAGTTTGAGCCTTATAAAACAACTTTCTGATTTGAAGCTCCTTTGGGTATTAAAACATAGACAATATCAACAGAGAGACCTGGAAATTTCCTAATCCTTTCATACAGATCCTATTCACTACAGAATATAACAGTTTCTTATAGGACTCAGTTTATCAAAAATGGCATAAGCTTAACAAAGTTAGCAAAGATAAGGATGCTAGACTAGACATACATTTGTAAGCATGGATAGACTTTAGGTGAGGGGAGACTCTCTGAGCCAATGGTTCAATTCTTCCAGTGCTTTGACCTTCAACACAGTTCCCCCTGTTGTAACCCCACCCACCCACAAAGTCATTCCTGTTGTTATTTCACAACTGCAATTTTGCCGCTGTTATAAATCTTGGTATAAATGTGTGACATGCAGGTGGTCCTAGGCTACACCTATAAAAATGTCTTTCAATTCCCAAAGGGTCAGGACTCACAGGTTGAGAAGCTGCTCCAAGCCCTTTGCCAGGCTGCTTAGATTATTGTCTTTCTGCATCATAAGACAGGAAAATCCCAGTTTCTGGTGCTTGGCATTTGGTGCTCATAGTTGCGGTCTTAATTTTTAGCCTTTCATTTATTTTTAAGGTCAAATATTAATAATATAAGACATTTTATAAACTCCCATGACCTCAACAATTTAAATATTTTAAAAAACTGTTCCTTAAAAAAATATTCAGTTTCTAAATTTTCTATAAAATGCTAAAATTTCCTTCTAAGAAAATTTTAAAACCTCTCAACTATTGAAAGGAACCAGACATTCACCCAACCCCCTGCTTTAGCAGCCATGAAAGGCCCAGCAAGATGTAGGCCTCTGACTCAGCATATGTTGCTGAGTTTCCAGCCTTCTGACCTTGCCGGACATGCCCCTGTCACTAGAAGGTCAGATACCCTCCATGTGGCAAGGAACCAATTAGAAGTTAGTGGGCAGGTTCTGGATGTGATTTACAGACCATAGCAACCACCCTGGGAGGACCTATATACCACAGCAATCAGTTGACCAGTCAATACAGAACAGGTCGCCCAAGCCCGAAAGTGCACCAATCCTGAGACTGTTGTGGACCCTTCGACACACCCCTTGCTCTACTCAATAAATTCTCTGCCCCATGGTCCCTTTGTGTCTTTCTTTCTCTACCTGTCCAGTTGAATGGATGGAAGACCCAGTTAATATGGCTAACTCACTAATAAAAGAATCTTTGCTTTTGCATCAGATAGGGTCTCTTGGTGATTTGGGGGTTTAGAATTTGGGCACAACACTATGTGTTCCTGCAATATCGAAAATAAAGTACCCTTTTTTAAAATTTCAAGAGGGAGAAAACAGGACAATCACAACCCGCAGAAGGCAAAACTTACCAATAAAGCTAAAGGGGAATCTTGGCTGATTCCATGGCAGGGGAGAGCAACTGAGGCAGTGGGGGGGGGCATGACTAAAACATGCCAGGCAGACAGAGCTTAGTGAGAAGTTTTATTACAAAGGGAAGGAGGGGAAGAAAGAAAAAAGACACACACACACATACACACGCACGCACGCACCCACAACAGAAGAGAAGAGGGAGTCAACAAAAGTCCTGTCTGCCCCAGGGAAACAGTGGGAAAGAGTGTAAATGGGCAGGGTGTCCGACTTTTAAAGGGGTCCTTTGCACCTTCATACAGACTAGTAGTCACGGAACCCTGGGCTGACCAGGGCACTGCCTGAGTGCATTCTGCTGTGTGACAGGGGCAGGCCAGCGTAATGCCTGAATCCTTACAAAACCCAGGCTCCAACGGCAGACAACCCAGAGCTCGATACCTGGGCTTCACTCAGGGCCCTTTGGGGTTCCTGGAGGGGCTTGCATTACCTCTGTGGCCTCACCCTCAGCAGCACACACACAGCCTGCTCTCGAGACCCCAGCCGGCTCCTTTCACTGTGGCTGGTGCTTCTGGTGACTGTCGCATGGCACCTGCATTTCCAAAGCTGCTGGGCTTCACCATTGCATCTCCGTAGGAACTCTAGCCATGCCACACATCTGCAAACCTCAGCCGTTCCCAATGATCCCTTCATGTCTTTAAATTACAAAGTTTAGCTGCCAGAGTGAGGCCCATTCTTGCATACAAAAACGAGGAGGTTCTGCTTTATTACATTATTAAATGAAAGTCATTTCAAAATCCTACTTTTCATAAACCTTGTTTTCAGGATAAGACAGGAATTGTCATTAAAAAAAATAATCCTAATCCAAAATATCCTGGAGACTTGTTGTTGCCTCCTTGGTAGGCCCACTCCACGTGGTCACCGGTAATCAACATGTCAGTGGAATTCCATGACATTCATCATCTCTAACCCTATCAAAGATGGCGGCTAGCTATGTGGCTGTTCAATCATGGTGAAGTCACATGACATCTGCACCCCTCCCCCAACCCTAGCAAAGATGGCCTCCAGACACCAGGCTGCGAAATGGTGGTGGCGATCCACGTGTTGCTTATATCACAAAAGGGAATCGTGCCATGTGGTTTAAAATTACCTACGCATAGACTGGTTCCTTTCTGTAGATTTTTAATTATCAACTCCCAGTGTTACCAGTCTTGAGTTATTTTTTTCATAGATTTTACAGATTTCTAACCACATCCATTAAAATAACTTATGAACCTTGAGGTTCAGAATGTTCACATAAACCAAGTCTAACTTTTTGGCTGTTTTGCTTTGCTTTTTTTCCCCTGTCACTGTATTAGGTAGCTCAGACTGACACAGGTCATAGAGGAAACTTTTATATATACTTGGGCCTGGTGATGGGAGAACCATAAGCCAACTGTAGATCCAGCTTTCAAATAAAATACATTTGGCATAAAATTATTTTAATGTTATATACACCAAAAAGACATCCAAACTCCCGCTAAGCTGAATTCATTGACACCAGAGAGCTCAGAGATAAATTCTGAACCCCAAACCTAAATACAGCCATGTGATCACTGGCAGCTAGTACACAAAGACAGCAAAATATCTTACCCATTTGTGTCTCAGCTCTATGCTTGCAACAAAACTTAGGAACACACCAGAACACAGACAAAACTTTCCAACAAAACCGGGAGACACAGGTTTAGAGAGAAACAGACTAAACTCCAAGAAGACAAATGATGCAACAAAACTTACTAACAAAACAAGCAGACACACTTTCTCTAGAAATAGACAAACAAAACTTTCCAACCAGAACCAGAACAGTGGATGATGTCTAGCTATATGTCCTGGACAGGGCATTATTGGGGTTCTGTCGAACCCTTTCCAAGTCCCCAGACAGGGACTCCACAAAATAAAACTAGACTATAACTCACCAGGAGGCCTCTGTAAATGCTTGCTGCATCCTCATCATGGAAGTCCACTCCTATAGTCTGTGAACTGAAGGCAGCCAGGAAGCCTTGGAACATCTCAAGGCTTGTGTCCTATGAACCACCCCTGAGTCTCATTGTTCTGGAGTGAAGGTCCAGCTTTAGAATTTGGGTGGGTGGTCTGAAACTTGCTGAGGGCCTCCAGAAAATGTTAATCCCACTGATTAAGAATAAGACCACTACACAGTTTAAAACCAAATATGAAGCAAGCTTTGCAAATGTTGCAGCCCTGAAGGGAAAGGTATCCTGACCTTTGAAAGCCAGGCTACACCTGTGAAGGGAAGGTATCCTGGATACCTGCAGCTCTGAAGAGAAAGGCATCCTGACTGTTGGGAAGTCAGGATATACCTATAGCTGTGTTCCAATGGGGGATGGGTTCCCACGGGAATGCAGCAAATCTGTTTCTCTTTGAGAGAGCCATTGAAGCTCAGCTCTACTCCACTCTGCTAAGTTTTCCAGCTGAGATGTCCCTTGCTACTCTCCTCTGGTGAAAGTTGTTACTTCTCTGCTTCACTCTGCTAAGGGGGAAACCCCTCTTCAGAAATGTAGCAGTTTGCCCCTGCTCGATCCAGAGATATTGGTGGTTGCTTCTCTGCTATGTTCCACTCAGGCAAAGGAAGGTCTTTATCCAAAACTCATTCAGGATTTATTGGGAGGGAGAATGTAAGGAGTAAGGCTTTTCCTGCCATCCTGGACCCACAGCGGTGCCAGCCCCAAATAACACACAGAGACTCTGTATTAGATATAATTCTGTTGGCCCGTTACTTGTTTCTTATCGGCTAGCTTTGTCTTAATTATTAACCCATTTCTATTAATCTAAGTACTCCCATGTGGTCTCATCTTACCTGAGAGAGGGGGCCGCCGGTTCTGCTCTCTCCCATATCTACATGCTGACCCCTCCCTCCTACTTCCTCTCTCCTCCTTGTCTCCTAGTCCCGCCTATCTTGCTTTGCTATTGGCCAACAGTGCTTTATTTATTAACCAGTATGAGAAACATATTTACAGAATGACATCTCCCATAATCTCCTCTTTTGTGTCTAAAATAAAAAGAAGTGTTTTAACCTTAGCATAAAAAAAATATATCACATAACAGTTATTAAATAAGAATCACAGTTAACAATATTTAGCCCATTAACATTTAGTAAGATTTAAGAAAATATTCCATCATCTATTTTATCTTTGTAAGTCTAAAGTCCTATATGTAACTTATCTTTAATCCTAACTAAGGAAAACTCTAACCTAACTATCTGTCTTCAACTCCTTCAAAGACCACAGAAGAATAATATATAAACTCTAGAAATGACAGAGATAACTCACTGCCTGGTCAGTCACCCAAAGTTTTTTTTTTTTTGTAATGTTCCATTTTCAGCCCATAGGCCATAGTGTGTCTGGCAGACTCTTCAGCAAAGCAGGAAAGTTTAAACTGTCTTCTTGTATTGGCAGTTTGTCAGTCACTTTTCTCTGTGTCTTGCAGACTGTCTGGCAGACTCTTCTATGAAGCAGGAACCCTGTAGCAATGTCCATCTTGTATCATCAGTCACTTTTCTGTGGGTCCTGCATGTCCAGTTTATACATCATGAAGTCAAACAGTCCAGACAAGAGCAGTATCTTGCCCAAATGGTTTGTCTTGCCATATTGAAAGCAAACTTCATAATGCATTTCTTCGATGTCCATCTTACTTTCTGACGCAAGGTGGTATTGCCAGGAGCAGTTATGTCTCACTGTCAAGAAAAACCCTAAACCATTTTAAATGCCATATTCTGTAGGTCTTTGAAAGGTTTGAAGAATGCTTATCCATCTCAAATACATCTCTGTGTAGCTTGAAAACCTCCCTGAATAAACAGCTATTTGGCCTATTTGTTTCTTCTGATACTTATTAAACATCAATAGGAGGAATCCAGGAGAGTGGATGCCTCTGTCCAGGGTAGAAAAGGGCAGCTCCTAACTGAACATGCATAGGGCTTACATAGAGCTTCTTAGGGGTGGAGTTTTTCCAGGGTGAAGTTTTTCAGGGTGGGGATTGGTTGGATTTTAATTCCTGAGCTTTGACAAGCTCAGAGATTGACTGGATTTTGTGTTCAGGAATTGGTTGGTTTTTGCACTGAGTTGGTCAGGGGCAGTGTGTTTCTTTGGCTATGGTTTCAGGGCAAACGTGTTTCTTTCAATGACTGTTTTTAACTTTTTGGCTCTGATTTCAGGGTAAAAGTGTGTTTCTTTGGCTCTGGTTTCAGGGTCAAAGTTTTTTTCCACTGGCTCTGGTGTCAGGATCAAGGTGTGTTTTCTTTGGCTGGCCCTTTTACCCTACAAACTTTAATTAAATACTGGCCAGGTGGATGGGCTCTGGCCTGGTCTATACCCAGGTTCCCAGGAAATGGCCCAGAATCAAGTATGGCAAGGAAAACCTATAATTCATTGCATTTCCCATTAGGTCCAATCAGAGGCAAGCATACACCCTGACATATTTCTCGCCTAAGTACCTCCTGTCCACACATGATTAAGTACTTCAGGTGCAGATGGGTCAAACAAACATGTGACTTTTATCACCTATAAACAACAGCCTAAGGCATTTCAGGAACTCTCTGTCCTTGGGCAAGGAGCTTGCAGATCAGAGGCATTTTTGTTTCATGGATCTCTAAGGCATAGTATTTAAAACTTAAAATGTAACTTTGGCTGTAAGGATTCAGGCATTATTATGGCCTGCCCCTGTCATCTGGCAGAATGCAGTCAGGCAGCCCAGGTCAGCCCAGGGTTCCATGACTACCAGTCTGTATGCAGGTGCAAAGGACCCCTTTAAAAGAAAGACTCCATCCCCTTACTCTTTCCTGCTTCCTTCCCAGCTCTCCTCCACCCCTCTCCTGCTCTCTTCCCTGTGGTCCCCTGGGGCAGACAGGACTTTTCCTGTCTCCCTCTTCTCTTCTGTCCTCTCTCTGTCTCTATGTCTTTTTTACCTCTTTTCTTTTTTCTTTCCTCTTCCCTCCCCTTTCTAATAAAACTTCCCACTAAACTCTGTCTGCCTGGCATGTTTGTCCCCCTGCCTTGGTCACTCTGTTCTGCCGTGGAATCTGCTAAAGTTCCGCTCATGCTTTATCATAACATTTGCCTCCAATTTTTAATATTTTTCTGCAACGTTTTTGCATTATTTTTTATTTTAATTTTATGTGTATGAGTGCTTTGCCTGCATGTACCACATGTGTGCCTGTGGAAGCCAAAAGATTGCGATCCCTTGGAACTAAAGTCCCAGAGATTTGTGAGCCACCCTGTGGCTCCTCAACAAGCTCTGACGGCCAGCACTCTTAACTACCCTTAGCCATCTTTCTAGCTCCCACTTTTCATTTTTAAAACACTGTGCTTCGGAGTTATTTAGCTCCATTCCTGAGGTTTTGGGTGTGCCTGTACATGCTGGCCCACAAGAGTGCCTCCTCCAGCTTGGCAAGGAGCTAAAACTTTCTTACTGTAGAAAATTTTGGACCCTCTCAGCGCCTGCATATCTTAACATTCTGGCTCTCCTCTTGCAACATTGAGACCTGACCTCAATTTTCTTCTAGAACTCCAGGATACAAGGATCCTGGCTAGGGGCAGAACAGCCCTTTACCTAGCTCACCCCTCTTCCGAGGCGCTAGGTGGGTGCAGCAGCTTCTAGACGGGACTGGATCATACATAGACAATGAGGGCATCCCCTCTGGTTTGGGAAAGCTGGTAGAAAATAGCCAGCTGAAGCCTGTAAAGCTCTAAGGCTTTTCCCAGGGAGCATATGGGAAGGGGCGTGGTTGAGGGTGGGAAAGTGGGCGGGACAGAGTCCTAGTGGGCGGGGCAGGCGGGTGAGTAAGTAGTTGTAGGTGGGCCCCGCTCCTTTGGGCAAGGTGGGGCGGGGCTGGTGTGCCGTACAGAATTCCGGTCCAATGAAAGGGACAGATTGCACTCGGTGGGGTGGAGTGGAGCGCTCCGGTGGCGTGGTACATGGAGGAGATGAACAGGTCATGGGTGTCCACATAGGTTCTGGGTAAGCGAGACAGGATGTAGGTGAGCAAGGTGGAGCAGGGGAGGTCTCAAGTGGACGATGTGGGGCGAGGGTGAGTAGAGGGGCTCGCGGGTAGGCGAGGCAGGATCGGGTAAAGTAGGTGGGCAGGGTTGATGGAGTGGCTCTGCTTCTGGAGCGGGGCACCTAGCTGTCACCGATGTGGCCGCAGCTTCTAGAGTGGCCAGTGTCTGCTAGCTCCTCCCGTGGGCTCAAGGTGCGCTGCTCCGCAGGAGGCGGGGCTGCGAGGTGCCGGATGCTGCGCGAAGCTCTGCCTGCCCTGGACACAGACCGGTGGCAGCGCAGCCCAGGGGCTCGTCTCTTCGTGGTGTCCATCACAAGCCGGGCTCCGGGGCGATGGTAGACGTGCTGAGCGGGCGGCGTCTGGTGACCCGCGAGGGCGAGGTGGTGGAGGCCGAGGCGGCGCTGCAGAACAAGGTGGTAGCTCTGTACTTTGCGGCGGGTCGGTGCGCGCCCAGCCGCGACTTCACGCCGCTGCTCTGCGACTTCTACACGGAGCTGGTGAGCGAGGCGCGGCGGCCCGCGCCCTTCGAGGTGGTGTTTGTGTCAGCGGACCGCAGCGCGGAGGAGATGCTGGACTTCATGCGCGAGCTGCACGGCTCCTGGCTGGCACTGCCCTTCCAGGACCCCTACAGGCAGTGAGTCGGAACCCGGGGGGTGCAGGCACAGGACCAGAGCTCTGGCTCCCCTGGACAGTCTCCTGCACAGTGCCGCTCTTTCAGACTCTGGTCCTTAGCTTCCTCCCCGCCTTTTTTCATGTTCAGGAAAATCTGACCCCAGTGCTGGTCAATTCCGCGGAGTCTTGGTTCCATTATCCACGGCCCGCCATCGTTTCTGCCTTTCACTTTTGGGGTTTCAGAGATCTGCACGTTTCAGGAGTTCCTGGGCTGGTCCTGATGCTAGCTGGCATCCCATAGCCAGTTTTCTTGATAAGTGTGCAGGAGGAAGGGTGGGAAGCTGACCCCACCGACCTGAATGCGAGCTGTTGATCGCAACCTGTGTTCACAGAGCTGCATTGCAGAGGAGGGTACTCTCAGGAAGTGGGGAGGCCTCAGAGAGGGAGGAACCAGTTGCTGGTCATCTTTGTGATTCCATGTTTACGTGCAGCGAAGTTTCAGTAACATGAATGCTATCACACTACATGTTAGAGGACCCAGGAATGGGCAGATGTTAGAGAAGGCAGGACTAGAGAGTTCCAGGATAGAGCCTCGGAAAAGAGCAAGCCATGGCCGGGTACTGGGCGAGCCAGGGTGGAGGTGGTATCTCCTGTGATGGAAGAGTCTAGATCGTAGAACACACGCCGCCAGCCCCGCCCCCTTCTAGAACAGATGTTTCTGGGTATCCTCTGGTTCTGGGTCTCAGGCTTGTTATACAGCTGTGATGCTACCTGTGAATACTTCCTGAAAAACGAGGCATAGCCAACTTTGCGACATTGCATAGATTCCTAACAACTAGAAGCCTCCTTAGTCTGTGTGTGTTTGGGGGTGTCCTTGTGGGTGCGTGCCAGTAGAGATCAGAGGATAACTCTGCTGTTATTTCTCGGATGTCATTCACCTTGTCTCTTGAGACAGGGTCTCTCACTGCCCTAGAAAATCACTAAGTGAGCCCTAGGGATTCACCAGTCTCTGCAAACCCTGCCTCCCAGCCCCCCAGCTCTGGGATTACAAGTGCACCAATTTTTCAAGTGGATCAGGGATCTGAATCTGTGTCTGCATGCTTGCAAAGCACTTTACTGACTGAGCTATCTCCCCCGATTTTCCTAAACTCGTTTTCTTTGCTGGTTCCTAGGGAGGTGAAGAACCCAGGCCAAGCTGCTTAACCTCACTCATGCTGGTACCCTGAAAATCCCATTGATACTAAGTCGAAGTGACAGCTCATTACCTTTGCAGGAGGACTCACTTGACAAGGACTTCAAGTACTGAGCTTTGAAATGTGATGTGACACGATGGCAGGACACACTTGTTTTGCAGTTGAGATGGTGATTGTTGGTAATTAGGCAGAGAGCTCAGGCCCCCCCCCCCAGAGAATAGGGCTCTGGGTTGCCCATGAGGATAGTGGGAAAGGAGTTTCATGGATGTGTAAAGAGGTGCATGAGGAGTGGGGCTCTGTATTTATTACTTTTCTACAAAACATTTGACAAAAGCAACGTAAGAGAAGCCGGTGGGAGGAGTGGCTCAGTGAATAAAAGTACAAGTATGAAGATCTTAGTCCAAATCCTCAGCACTTAAATTAAAACAAACAAGCAAACAAACAAAAGCCAGACATGGCTGCGTGTGCCTAGAACCTCAGCAATGGACAGGTAGAATCACCAGATCCTGGGAGCTCACTGGTCAGCCAGCCTAGCTGAAACAGCCAGCTTTAGTTTCAGGGAGAGAACCTATCTCAAGAGAATACTGGGGAGAGTAATTAAGACATTTGTTGAATCCCTCTGGCCCCTGCATGCGCCAGCACACCCCTCCCCCACGGAATAAAAGGAACTTAAGGCAGGAAGGGTTTACTTGGGTTCACAGTTTGAAAATAGGCCCTTACTGTAGCAGAGGCATGAGGAGGTGGCTCACGGCATTTGCAATCTGGAGCCAGAGACAAAGGAATGCTGGTGCAAACCTACTTTGTCCTTTCCATGTAGCCCAGGACCCCAGTCCATGGAATGGGGCCCTCCCACAGTTAACCCAATCTAGAAATCTCCCCACAAACTTGTCCAGAGGTTTGTCTTCTAGATGATTGTAGACCCTGCCAAATTGACATTCGATGTTAGCCATCCCAGGCTCCTCGCAGGGTCAGCTGGTGACAGATCAATGTCTATTGCCCTAATTTCCAGGTGTGCCACCAAGGCAGAGTCCAGTTCTTAGGGTCTGCCTTTGAACCCTGGCCGCCTATCAAGCTTGAGAAGGGTGTTACATTGGGGACCACGTAGCTTTCTTTCTTCCTTCCTCACTCATCTGCTCCAGAGCCTTTGTGCTCCAGAGTGAAGAGAATGAGCCTCTGTGAGCCCAGGTTGGCCTGTTTTGCCTGGTCTTCATTTCTAGAAGGATTTTTCATTTGCAAACTTAGTTATCTGTCTTTGTCCTTCTTTAAGCTTGATGTTGCTGTACGAAAACCAGGAAGTAGAATGTTCTGAGGGGATGCTAAGTCAGCTTGAATTTGTGGAAACAGGTCATGGACCGAAGGGAAGGGGGCACCATTAAGGAGAAGTGGGGACGGAACGGGTGTCCAGGAGGTGTCTGGGGAAGTCGCTTTCTACTGTGGGGGGCAGGGAGATCTTAGATGCTCTGACTGGGAAATGAGCCGGGAAAAGACCCTTGCGTAGCTTTCCTTCAGAGGCCTCCACTACCTACTGTTCCTCGAGTCCTGAAGAGCCACCTGAGGAAGAAGGACTTGTGGCTCCCTGAGATTACCCTGGAAAGGCTGGAGGCTGGTGTACCTGCAGGAAGAAAACATCCCAAGCTCTTACCTTGCCTTCAGAATTATGTGGGTGCATCCCAGTGAAGCCCCATCCCCTGATACAGCAACAGACACTGTGTTCAGCCCAGAGAGATCACTGTTTATTACCAGTATGTCTCTGAAATGAGATCTGGATGTTTGTCTGGTGCTATCTCCTCTGCCCAGGTATTCCAGTGCTGGTGACCAAGAAGAGGGTCCGTCTTAACATGACAATGACTGCAGGGGCATGTGCTAATGCTCCCTGTAGGCATTTTCTCAGACTAAAGGGTTCCCTCTTATCCCATCCCCTGTGACTAATCTTATCTGTCTAGGAAGAGATCCTCCTGCCTCAGCCTTCTGAGCATGGACATTACAGGATGTATTACCATATGTGGCAGAACCAGGTCTCAAAGCAGCTTTAGACATTCATGCTATAGGTTGCCACTCCCAAGAGAACCCTTGAAGAGCTTACAGTGACCTCCTTGCAATTCTGGTCCTCATAAGCTAGGCAGATTTCAAGGTTCCTGGAAGGCATCTTCCCCTCATGCCAGTCCAGCCTCTGACCTGCTTTCTTAGGATGTGACTGGCTGTTGGGGAACCTCTTCTGCTAGCTGACGTGTTTGAAGTTGTAGAAAAGTAGACCAGCCTGGCCTTCATTTCTAGGGTAGAGAGTGGCTTGGGGCTCTCTGATTCAAATCTCTAGGTCTTCCAGGTTTCTATTCTGCTGTCTGCCAGATCCAAGGTAGCTCTTGTCTGGCCCTGACTTGTTCCAAGTCCTTCTTAGATGAGGTCTTGGAGTCCCCCTATGCTGCCCAAGCTGGTCTCAATTGCATGGGCTAAAGTAATCCCTCTGCTTCATCCTCTTGAGTAGCAGGAACTACAGGCTACTTGAGTTTTGGATAATTGTATTTATAATCCCACAAGAGTTTGATGGTGTCTCCAACCTGAAATTTATATAGTATGGCTGTCCCTTGGTGTCTGAAGGGAATTGTTTCTTGGATGCCCCATGGGTGCTGAAACTGAAGGTCATCCACGTCCCTATATGAAATGGCAGAGTTTTCACAGAGCCCACACACAGCCCCTTCCTTTGAGACCTGCAGCAGTGCTAACCCTTTGCTCTTCTGTCTTCAGTGAACTGAAGAAGAGGTACGACGTCACAGCCATCCCCAAGCTCGTGGTTATCAAGCAGAATGGAGCCGTCATCACCAACAAAGGGCGGAAGCAGATTCGGGAGCGTGGGCTGGCTTGCTTTCAGAACTGGGTGGAAGCAGCTGATGTTTTCCAGAACTTCTTGGGGTGAATCTGGAGGGGCCAGGGCAGGTGATTGCAGCAAGTGCAGGGCAGACATCTTCAAAGAGGGGGTTACTGTTGTCTTCTCTGTTGGGGCATTTCACAGTAGAGGCAGCACAGTAGGGCAGAGGGCAGAAACTGCCCAGGAAAGAACTACACCTTCCCAGAGTTCCTTTGGAATGAACTTATGTTTTCTTATAGTTTTGTCCACCTGTGCCCAGGCTCCAGGACACATCAAAAGGGTGCTATCAGAAATCTATGCAAGACGATCATTCCTACAGGCTTTTTTTTTTTTTTTTTTTTTTTTTGGTAAATTGATCAATGAGGTGATGTGTTTCCTGATGACCTATCACATTTTAATGATGCTTTGGTAAACGTATTTATTAATCAAGTTTTCAGAATGTGTAGTTTCCAAACCAAACACCTACAGAGAGACGTGTCAGTAAACGTCATGCTTAAGCTGTTATTCATCTGAGGGGGTGTTGCTAACTGTGCACCTTGTCTTGGAAGATTTCTCTAAGATTTGTCCTCTGTCCTTCCTTTTTAACTTCCTTCCTTCCTTCTTTTCTCTTTCTCTCTTTTTCCTTCTCTTCCTTCTTCTTTTCTTTTTTCCTTAATTTTGGAATGCTAATTGTTTGCTTTTCTTCCCACTACCCCCTCCCTCTTTTAGCTCAAAGCCTTGCCCCCACTGTGCATGTGTGCATTTTATATATGTACATGCTTGTGTGAGGGGGTATGCATGTACATGTGTGCACATGTGTGCAGAGGCCAGAGGCTGATACCCAGTGACTTCCTCACCTTTTTACACTTTTATGGTTCTTTTTAATTATGTGTCCGTGTGTGTGCGCGAGCCTATGGAGGCCAAAAGAGGGCAGCATATCCCCTGGGGTTGGAGTTAGAGGCAATTGTGAGCTGCCAGATGTATGTTAGGAACTGAACTCTTGTCTTCTGGAAGAGCAACAAGCACTCTTAACCACTGAGCCATTTCTTCGGCTCCTCAGCTTTTTCTTTTTATATAGTGTAGAGGGATCCAGGGCCTTGTGTATGTCAGGCAAGCACACTATTACTGAGTTATACCCCAAATCTTCTCTCTTCCCTCTCCTCTCTCTCCCCAGTCCCCCTCTGCCCCTCTTCTCCTCTCCTCTCTCTCCCCTTCGCTCTGAGAGCCCCCTCATTTGGAGTTCACTGAATAAGCTCCAGCTATCCACCTGTTTGTACTCCCCAGTGCTGGACTTGCAGAGGACACCATCACATCTGGCCTTACATGGTCCTGGATATCCACTCAAGTCCTCAAACGTATGCGCGTGGCATGTTACTGACTGAGCCATCACCCCGGCCCTTTACCAATCAGCCCCTTTCATTTCCAATAGTATTGCAATGACATAAAAAGAAGTTAATTCACATTTCGAAGCTATAAGGGAAGTCATGCTCTGACAGTCCATATTTACAACAATGGCCCAATAAGATTATAATGGATACTAAAATTTCATTATATTGTGGAACTCTTATTATCTGTTAAATCCGTGATGTTTATATTATTCTAAAAGTGCATAATACTTTCCAATGTATGTCTGTGGTGGTTAATACTGGCAGCTGGACAGGATCTAGAATCACTCAAAAGACAAATGTCTAGATGTGTCTGCGAGGGAGTTTCTAGGCTGGGTTAATTGTGGTGTAAAATCTCACCCTGAATTTGGGTGTCACTGTTCCATGGGATGGGATCTGTCTTAGTCACCATTTTATTGCTGTGAAGAGACACCATGACCAAGGCAACTCTTATGAAAAAAAGCATTTAATTGGAGGGTCACTTACAGTTTCAGAGGTTTAGTCCATTGTTATCATGGTTGGAAGCATGCCAGCATGAGGGCAGGTGCTGGAGCAGTAGCTGAGAGCTACTTCCTGATCCATAGGCAGCGAGAAACTCTGGTTTAGGCATCGGCTATTAAACCCTTAGTGCCATCCCCAGTGACACACTCTTAATCCTTTCAAATAGTGCCATTCTCTGGTGACTCTGCATTCAAATATATGAGCCTATGTGGGATGTGTTTGACAGTTTTATGTCAACTTGGCATAAGCTAAAGTCATTGAGAGGAGGGAACTTCAATTAAGAAAATACCACCGTAAGATCTGGCTGTAGGCAAGGCTGTAGGGCATTTTCTTAATTGGTGGGGGAGGGCCCAGCCCATTGTGGGGGGGGGGGGAAGAGGGAGACGGAGAAAGCAGGAAAGAGAGAGGGAAAGAGAGCATAAGTGGGCAGGCGTCTTTCTTTTAAAGGGGTCCTTTGTACCTGTGTGTGAGCTATCAGTCACGGAACCCTGGGCTGACCAGGGTACTGCCTGAGTGCATTCTACCAGATGACGGGGGCAGGCCAGCGTAATGCCTGAATCCTTACATAAGCAGCACGCCACCATGGCCTCTGCATCAGCTCCTGCCCCCAGGCTTCTGCCCTGTTTCAGTTCCTGTTCTGGCTTCCTTCATTGGTGGACTACAATGTGAGAATATAAGCCAAATAAAACCTTTCCTCCCCAACTCACTTTTTGGCCATGGTGTTTCATCACAGCAATAGTAACCCAAACTAAGAGGGGACATTCTTATTAAAAGCCACAGGATCTCAGACTGAATAAAATGAGAAGATGAGGACTGTGGAGTCACTTCAGTGGGTAAAGAGTTCCCTGTACAAGTGTAAGGACCTGAGTTCACATCCCTAGGATTCACGTAAAGCTAGGCGTGGTGAGCATCTTTAATCCCTGTGATCCTGTAGTGAGGTGCATGGTAGAGATAGCGGAATTCCCAGAAGCTTTCGGGTCAATTGATCTTGGGTATGTAGCAACCAAACAAGCCCTTTGCCCATCCAGGTGGAAGGTGACTGTAGAAGCACTGTGGTCAACTGTCTCAAACTCCTACCAATGAGAGTGTCCCCCAAGGGCATATTTGCCTAAACACTTGGTCCCCAGTTGGTGGCGCTGTTTGGGAATGTTTAGGGGGTGTGACCTTGTTGAAGGAAGTTATGTCTCTGGAGGTGGGCTTTGAGATTTAAAGGATTTATGCCATTCTACTTTGTTCTCTCTGTTTCATGCTCCTGGTTTAAGATGTGAGCTCTTGGATTCCTGTTTCTGCTGCCATGCCTATGGCGTCCTTGCCATGGTGTCCCTGCCATTATGGACACTAATGTTCAGAAATCTTAAGCCAAAATGAAGTGTCTTGTATGAGTTATCCCTGTCACAATGGTTTATCAGAAGACTATGTCTGTGAACGACAGTAAATCCTTTAAGTTGCTTCTTGTCAGACGTTTGATTACGGCAACAAGGAAAGCAGCTAATACAGCTTCCCCACCATTAATCAAGGCAGGACTTCAAAAGATCAAATCTCCGCATTCTCTAAAAGACCATTCTCCCTCCAGGTGAGAGGAAAGCCCCACATGGTCTTTGCCAACAGCAAAGAGGGGCTATCTACAGTTCAAGCAATCAGCCTCCTGCCAAGGACACTTAACTGGCTGGTCTCAAGGACAGTCATTCTCATGCATCACTGATGTTGCTTGATTTGATACAATTGTGGAAACATCCATGACCCATCATAAACCTGGCTTCCATTTTTGGATCCTGTCAGTTTGCTGTGCCCTTCATCTGGGAATTTGTAGCAAGGCTGTCCATAAAGCTCCAGGAGTCCCAATGTCTCGAGACAAGGCCGGGAAGTAAGGGGAAGTAAGAGAGGAGATGGGCCGGGCCCAGTAGCCAGTGCTGAGTTGTGCCCAGTAGCTGGCATGCATGCCTTGAGAGAGATGGTAAATAAATGTTCCCTTTCATCTCCCTCCCCACTCTTCATTGGAAACCACAGACTTCACTGGAATCCTGTGGCTCAACTAACGACTGTGTTAGGTGGAGCCAGCCTGATCACTGTATTTGCCTCAAAATACATCACACTGGAAAATAATTTTCCAGGGTAGAGCAGGTGAGCTAGCCTTCTACAGAGACGGTTTGGGCTGGGAGAAAGATGGAGCATTTACAACAATGCTGGGCTGTGGGTAGCTTTTAGTGTAGAGCCCCAGCCTAGCATGTCTGGGTTCCATTTCCAGCATTGCCAAGAAGCAAAATACTGGCACCCTGAGACACATTCTTTAATATATAATGTCTCTAATAACTAGTGTTCTGGACGTCATCCTACTTGAAGAGAATACCGCACCTGCACCACAACTTCTATTACAAAACAATAGGCACCACCTGTGAAAACAGGGGAATGTTCTAGAACAAGTCTGTCTCCTGACAGCCATGCACCTCTCTTCTCTATTACTCCCGTCAGTGTGCCCCAGACCAGCAACATGATGTGAGCATGTGCAGCAGGGGTCAGAGGTGAGAGAAACAGACCCTCATATAGGCAGGGCTCCTGGAGAGTGGGTCACCCTCACATCTGAGCACTATGGGTCACATTTAATCACAAGCCAGGATGCTCTATTCACTGCAGTCCTGGGACAGGACTCCCCTGGCTTCCCCACCCTATTTCACCAGGGATTTCTTCCTGAAGATCACTGCAACTCATATAAACAAGGCCTGTGTCAGTAGGTCTGATGCCTGCCTTTATTGGTACAGTCAAAGTGTATATATGCTATCCAGGAATTGTTGGAATACAATTAATTTGGTACAAGCATGACCGCAGGGCCTGGGGTGTCAGCTCAATCTGTAAAGAGTGCTGTATAAACATTAGGACCTAAGATGGTCAGCCAACTTAGTTTAAATGTGAAACCTGGTCTCAAAATGGCAAGGTGGATGGCACTTGAAAAATAACAGCCGGACTTGTCCTCTAGTTTCTAAATCATAATCCATGCACATGTGCTTCAGTATACATATGAATACACATATGTACACCAGAGTACAAATAGGGAGCTGTGTTTGTCTTTCTGGGTGGGGGTTCAGCGGTTTGCCTCCATACTACTTATAGAGTAATCTTTCTCCCGCTAATACTGTCTGATGCTAACACAGTGAGGCACTAATCTCCCACTAAAACAGTGAGGGTGCTGAGCTATGACTCATACACTGCAGTTTCCCTTAGCTTGTAGCCGTCCATAGACTTGATTGGATTCATTCTCATGGTGGCTTCAGAATCCCAAGCAGATGGTGCCCTGTTCCAGTCTCTTCTGTGTCACCCTGGCTCTCACCCTGTGGGTGATCTGGCCAGTGTATGTGGGAGGGTTGGGACAGGTGATTCACCTGCGACTTTCACAGTCCACCCACCGTACGTGCAGTCTCCACCTCAGTGAAGATGTCCATTGGGAACTTAAGGAAACCTTGCTGTGTGGGGCCCCTAATGCCTCTTTGTGAGACTTACGATGGAAACCTGTGCTATTTTCTCAGATTTCTTTTGGGTTGATCGCTTGCATTATGGATGTAGAGCCAGGGGAGAGCAAGGTAAAAGGGGAAAGACTTATTGTTGTTGCATGTGTGTGTGCACATAGTGTGCGTGTGTGTGTGTGTGTGTGTGTGTGTGTGTGTGTAACTGGAAGTTGGTGTCAGGTGTCTTCCTTGATTGCTTTCCACTTTATTTATTGAGGCGGGGTCTTTCAACGTAACCCAGAGCTCACCGATTAGGCTAGTCTAGCTAAGCAGCTTGCCCGGGGATTCCCATGTCTTTGCGTCCCTAGGTGTGGGATCACAGCGGCGGCCATGCCTCCCCACCTTTTGTGTGGTTCTGAGCATGTGAACCATGCTCCACATTCTTGTGCAAGTGTTTTATCCACTGAACTATTTCTCCAGATCAGTATATATATTTTGAGACAGGGTCTTATGTAGGCCCAAGCTGATGTATCCCTTACTGTTCACCCAAGGGTAGCCGTGCACTTCAGCTTCCAATTAGCAAGTTCTGGAATTACAGGTATGTGCCTTGGTGATTTGTTTACATGGTGCTGAGATCAAAGCTGGGGCTTCTTGTGTGCTAGGCAAGCACTCTCCCTACTGGGCTCTGTCCCCAGCCCAACATGACCTCTTTAGCGCCTCACTCTCACTCTGGAACTTTCAAATATTAATTTGGGGACACACAAATACTGTCTACCTGCATTTCTGTTGTAGTGTGTAGCAGTTATAAATACCCCAGATAGTGATTGATTCACGGTGACCCTTAGGAGATGATAACCGCCTTTGGAATTAACAGTAGCAATGTCCCTTTGGCTCCGGTGACCTTTGGCTTGTGTTAACCTTCTAGGAAGAATATGGTTGCCAGGATTCCTGGGAATGCTGGGCTGACACTCCCTGGCTTTTAAAGAAGCTGAGCCTGCACAGCTGTCTGTGGCCATGGCAATGCCTGGCAGCTGCTCTGTGCTTAGGCTCCATGGCAGAGGTGGCGCCAGCTCTTGGGCCCTAGGGTGCTTTCTTTTCCCAAGTATCCTGCCTGACAACCAGAGCCCCATTCTACAGGGAAGCCACTGTTTCTTCAGCATGGCTGCTATAATTTTTGTTGTATGAACATTCACCTCCTCTCTTCAGCACCTATTAGGAAGTAGGGGAGATAACTGAACGGAAAGATTAGGATTGTGAAATAGGATTGTTTCATTTGGGTTCTTTGTTTTTGAACAGGGTAGCAGCTGTATCTGCCTGAATGCCTGGCGTATCATTTTCTTGGAACAACTACAAAAGGGCAGGGAAAATTCCCTTCAGTCCCTGTAGTGTAATTTCTACAGGTAATTTGCTATGTGCTGTCTGAGTGCACTGAGAACCTGGCTCTGGAAGGAGGGCTGCCTCTAGCATGTTTGTCTCAAAGGAACCTCCAAGGTCCCTGTCTAGGGATGGCCTGGCCCGCCTAACTGTGCAAGGGAGGAAAGAAGAGCAAAATAGCCCAAGAGTAAAGGACTGTGCCCATGAGAGCAGCTGGAAAAGGAGTCATTTCCAACAGATGTTACTGCTGTTTATCTTGTGGTAGGGAAGGACCTGGAGTGGGAAGGGGGGCTGGAAGCTTGTCTGTGGGGAGGGAGCTCAGTCATGGGTATGAAGTCCACTGGGATTCCAGTTGACCGCCTCACCTTCCCCAGTTCAGTTCTGCTGGGTATCATAAACTCCTGATTTGATAATATCTCTATTTGTTATTTATCCTGTTCCTTAGAAGTCTCACTTATGGGGGCACTCTGCTCTGCCCAGGACTCTACCGGGCCTCCAGTAGATATTTGTGTTTTGTCTACCTAAGAAAAGTACCACGATATTGCTGTGGATCAATTTGTATCCCTCCCCATTCTTGTTATAGCCTTCATCTCCAATGTGGATCCAGTTGGGTTGTGACTACCTGATTATATGTTTCTACAAAAAGTACAATGGCCACTTAATTTCCTCTGGTGTCTTTGGTAAGATAGCTAACTAGAAACATTAGGAAGGTTGTGAATGGGCATTGTTCAAACCACAGTTCACTTTTTTATCAGGGTACAATTCCCAAGTGTTTGAGGGAATTCTGTCCATTCCCTCCACCCCTTCCATCCACATACAGACAGAAGTTATGTCTGATATCCCCGTGGAGTATCATGTTTCTTGGCTGTCATGTCTGTCGAACATTGCATTAGCATGTGTAACAGGCAACCTATGGTCTTAACTAGGTACCTAGAACCACTAGGTTAAACAAGGCCACACAATTTCAGAAAGAAAACAAAAACCTATTGTGATTTTAAAAAATAGTTTATTGAATAATAAATCTTGAGGATAAATATTAAGAAGTCCTGAGAAATCCACAGAGTGGCCAAGACATGATCCTCCCTCTCTACTTCCTCAATCTAAGAGAGTGTGAAACTCCTTGGTTCTATCCCCATCCCCCTGTGCCTTTGTTTCTCCTCTTAGTTCACTAGAGGACTTGATGGTCCACTCTGGTCAGCTGAATGTGGACTTCATCTTCCAAACTGAGTTTGGCTCCATTGGTGGTTTCAGAGCAATCAACATAAGCAAATCTTCCCCAGCATTTCCCCCATTTCATCTAAATAAAAAGGGTCTAACACAGTAAAACTAGATACAATAAGAACAATTATCAGTTACTGTCTACACAGAAAGGAAAGATTAACTTTAACAAAATGAAACTATACACAACAAGAATGATTGCCAAGTAAGAATTACATTCACATTGTCCAGTCCATTTGTATTTGGCAAACTCAGTGAAAATACTCCATTAACTATTCTTTCTTGATGAGTCCAGAGTTTTGTACCTAATTTACTTTTTATCATGAGTGAAAAAACCCTTTAACTATCTAGTCTATAACCCCATCAAAGACCCAAGAGGGATATGATCTTAACTGAGTAAACAAGAAGTGTAGAGCAAGCAATTTCCAAAAGTACAAGAAATGACAGAAACAGCTGGCTGCCTGGATGGTTACCCAAGGTTCCTCTATAATGTTGAGACATCCATCTTTGACATACAGGTCTAGAATATCGGACAGACATTTCTGTGAAGCAGGAATTTTTGAAGGAAAATTTTACCCTGTCTTTATAAAGTTTGACAGTCACTTTTTGAGTCCTGCTTGTCCAGTTTGTACAGCTTACTATTAGGGATACCTTAATAGAGGGAGTCATTATGGGCTTAATGAGAAATCACCAGGGAAAATCTCCAGGGATCCACAAGTATGACCCCAACTAAGAATCCAAGCAACAGTGAAGAAGTTACCTTCAATGTCCTTTCCCTATAATGAGATTGATGACTACCTTAAATTTCATCATAGAGCTTTCATTCAGTGGCTGATGGAAACAGAAGCTGACACCCACAGCTAAACACTGAGCTGAACTCCTGGAATGTAGTTGTAGAGAGGGAGAAGTGATGGGCAAAGAGGTCAAGTCTATCTTGGGGAAACAAACAGAAACAGCTGACCTGAGCAAGTGGAAGCTCAGGGGCTCCAGTCTGACAGCTGGGGACCAGCATAGAACTGAGCCAGGTCCCCTGATGTGGGTGGCAGTTGGGGGGCTTGGGCAGTCTATAGCGCCGCTGACAGTGGAACCAGTATTTATCCCGAGTGCACAAATGGGCTTTGGGAGCCCCTTCCCTATGGAGGGATACTCTCTCTGCCTCAAATGATGTGACAGACTTTGATGATCCCCTATGGGAGGCCTCACCCTCCCTGAGGAGTGGATGGAGAGTGGGATGGATGGTTGGTGGGGGGAAGGGAAGGACAGTAGGGAGAGGGAACTGGGATTGGTATGTAAAATAGGATTGCTTTTAATTTAAATAAAAATTACTTCCTGTTCTCTGGGGGTGATGGCATCTTTAGGAGACCCTGGAAAAATTGGGATAAAGGTGAATTTCTTGGAGAGTTAGCTGTTGTACAGTCTTAGTGTGATGGGAGGATGCAAGCCACATCTGAAATGCTGATTGGAGTAGTCTAGGAGACTGGACCATTTAGCTAACTGCTTTGAGGTTATCTTGAGCAGTTTGTAATCCAAAGTTGGTGGTGTTTGTCAGCTTTGTGACATTACCACACTCCAGGTACATTCATCATTGTGGTTTCCCAACATCCTTTTGGAGACTTCAAAAGTTACTGTTAGGAATAGTCACCATTCACTGCAGGAACAATTTAAATGTTATATGCAGCAGGTATTGGAAGGGTTAAAGGACCACAATCAATTAAATACATCTGCAGTACATAAACTTAGTTCCTAGTTACCTGTTTCAGACTCAGTCTTAAAATCACTCGTAGGAATTTAGATGAAGCCTAGTTCTTGAATCAGTAGTACTCTATATGACCACTGATATCAAGATAGAAGGTTTAAATGTGTATATATTTAAAATTTGAGATTATATTTATACATAAAGAAAAGTTTTAAAGAGTCAAATAAAACCAAAGGATTATGAGATTAATGGCAATAGAATAGTCCCTAATTTTGGCTTTTCTTCTGTCCCATACCAGGTGGCCCTTCTGACATGAGACAGAGACTTTGGATTCTCATTTAAAAAACATGCCAGTTATACAAATGCTTAGAGATATGAAAATGTCTTTAGTGTTTTTACATAGGACGGATGTGTTGCTGAATCTAGAACCTCAAGTTGAAAAGAATTTTTCCTTAGAATCTTCTAGGGATTAGAATATTCACAAGGATTCAAGGGAATTAACATCTTTGCTGATCCCAAGGTGCAAAGTTTAAGAGTCCAAGAGTTGTTGGTACATTCTCACCCTACAAACAACTTACCAGGTCACTTGACAGGGAGCCAGGGCCTGGTGTGTCAGAGCAGAGTCATCCTGTATCCATTACAGGTTTGCCTGGATGGCTCTGGGCACCATATCATAGAAATCATATTTGCCTTTGTCATGACGCGTTAGTAAAATGTGTGCCACCCAAGTGTAAGGGCTTCAGTTTGGCCCCTAGAACTCACATACGAATCTGGGCATCGGGCACATATTGGGGGTGCTAAAGATAGGAAGATCCCTGACCTTGCTGTCCAGAAAGTTGGGCCTAATTGGTGAATTCCAGGCCAGTTAGGATCTCAGTCTCAAAAGGAAAAAGTGGGCAGTACCTGAGAAATGACACCCAACGTTATTCTCTGGCTCCACAGACAGACAGACAGATACACACACACACACACACACACACACACACACACACGCACACACACACGCACACACACACACAGAAGCCACCTCTGCTCATACTCTGTCATTTACCTGGCATTTTCCTCTGTTAATAATTTGTCACCCCTTTCCTGTGCCATGCTCCTTTCTAGATGAGGAGTCACTCGGGGAGGCACCCAGACACTCTTGACTGGGAAGGAGGAGGGAGGGCTCTAGAGGAACCACAGCTGTTCATGACCAGGACCACAGCGTGTGTGTGTGTGTGTGTGTGTGTGTGTGTGTGTGTGTGTGTGAGAGAGAGAGAGAGAGAGAGAGAGATGAAGACAGAGACACAGAGACACAAAGAGAGAGAGGGGAGGAGAGAAGAGAAAGAGGCGGCTCTGACTGGCTAACTGGCCTGGGCTTTTGATCAGGCTGGCCTCAAGCTCACAGAGATCCTTCTGCCTCTGCCTCCCTAGTTCTGGGATTAAAGCTGTGTGCCACCACTGCTGGTCACCAGAGCCACATTCATAGCTGCATTCCAGGTGCTGGAGGGAGGTGGGAGGTACAAACTGTCTCAGCCTTCCTTGAAGTTAACCCCCAGTTCCCAAGATTTCATTTTCTAAATTTCTCATGTTTACCTCTGGCCCCCTTATTGCACCACAGCGACCCCCCCCAGCAGATACCAAGAAGTGCTGGCAGATCAGTGGGGGAGGGGTGCAGAGTACCAGAATGACTGAGGTCTCCTCGGGATGCCCTTTCCTCCCTGCCTGTGATCTTCCAGTCCAGGATGTCATAGGCTCTGGTACCTAAAGAAGAGACCAGCTGCCTGAGATGACAACCCTTGTCCGCACCTGGTGGCCATCCTCCACCCACCCAGAGAATAAGACAGGGGAGTCCTGCCACCAGCTTTCCTGGGATGCTCATTTCCATATGCACACATGCACACATGCATACCAGTGCACACACATGCACACACACCCAAAAATACAAACAAGACGCGTCTTAGTCACGTGGTCAACGGTGACAGCCCCTCCTGGTTTGGCTGTGCTTCTCTTTGTAGCAGAATTTCAGCCTTAAGGGGTCAGGGGCAGAAGTAGGAGTCCTAACTGTGAAGGGTTATCACTCGTCATAGGAAAGACAGATAAGTCAAAGCACCGTCCCTAGATGTTCAGACTCAAGGTGTCTAGTGTTCTCTTGGAGAAAGGAATTCCTCACTCTGCGGGGACTGTCCCCAGCCTGCGGGGGGAAGGCTGTGTGCCACCACAAGGAAACTGGGTGCTACTCAGTGAGTAAACCAATCAAGCAGATTAAGAGGGGCATATTTTAAATGCACTGCACCCCACAAGTCCCGAAAGACTGAGCTATTTCACTAGTCTCAATGTAAATGAGGCAGGGGCTGGGGAAGGAGCCCAGGGCTGTGTGTGTGCAAGCTAGGTGTGCACTTTTCCAATTGAGCCATAGCCTTCAGCCCTCTCCCATTCTCTTACTTAAAATGGCACCCCCAGACTGTCGAACAACTAACCCCGATTCTCTCTCTTGCGTTGCTGGAATTAGGTACAAGGATATGACTCCATCCACCAAAGAGTTTGTTCCCTTAGAGGAGACTGTGCCTTCTTCACAAGTCAGGAAGTTAGAGAACATTCTACCAGCAGGGGGCCCATCACTCCAAGTTAAGAAAAGAATCCCCCAGGAGAAAAAAAAAATGGGAAATGCCAGAAATACAATAAGGCTCCGAGTTCCCACAGCTGCCCAATGTCCTCTGGCGCATTCTCTCAGAAGTTCTCTCAGCTGACAGGTCTCCCCAAATTCTTTTAATGGCTACATAGGAATTCCTGGCTACAGCCTCAGTTTTCTGTCAGAGGTTTAAGCAATTCCCAAATTTTGAGCATCAGATGCAAAACCTTGTAGCATCCACATTGACATACATTTTACCTTTATCTCTTAATTTCCTTTGTGTCTATTCCCAGAAGTGGAATTGGTAGGCCAGAGAATTTAGAGATTTTTGTTTAAAAAATTAATAATAATTTTGTTAATAAAATATATAAAATTAATATATATATATATGTACACTTTTGTTGAGGTCAGAGGTCCGTGTTGAGTGTTTATCTTAATCACTTCTCCATTTTTTAAAAATCTATTTATTTATCTACTTATCTATTTATGAGACAAGGTCTCTCAACATAGCCCATCTGTCATGAAACTTGCTATGTAATCAGGCCAGCTTTAAACTCACAGAGATCCACCTGCCTCTGCCTCCTAAGTGCTGGGATTAAACGATGTGTGTCACTGTGCCCAGGATTTATTCATTGTGGTGTGTGTGTGTGTGTGTGTGTGTGTGTAAAGAGGGTCAGATCCTCCCCCTTCAGCTGGAGTCACCTGGCATGGGTGCTGGGAACTGAGCTCAGGTTCTCTGGGAGAGCAGTGGGGGCATTTAAGGAGTGAATGTAAAATCCAGTCTCAGTGTAAAAATTTTAAGAGTCAATCGTTTCTTCCTCCCTCTCTTCCTTCTTTTCTTCTTCCTCATCCCCAGTACCCATCCCTTTCTGTGGGTCTTGGGACCAAACTCGGGGCCTCATTCATGCCTGGCAAGTACTATTTTTGAGCTTGCAGCATGAATGGTTAGATTGTAATTGTCAGACATATTGCTCTCATTTGATATCTTACTGGCAGCGGAATGTATATGCAGGGATGGCCTTCCTAGGCTGTCCTTTCTGTCACTAAGCCTTGGCACTTTTAACACTTATATCTTAGAAGGTACGGCCATCTAAGCTCAGCACTGGAACCCTTGCCAACCCCAAAAGGTCCTGCATTCCATCTCAGAAACTAGAGAGGGAAAGCTCACATCACTAACCCTGTCCTTATTTAATGCCCATGGCCAACATCTACACTTGTTTGCATGTTCCTATAGTTCTAAGTTATTTGCTCAGTTAGGTCCTTTTCATTTAACTTGTGAGCTCTTGAAATACAGTCATCCTGGGTTCCTGGAAAGGATTGGTACCATAACTGTCCCTGGATACTGAATGTGGTGGATGCTTAAGTCCCTTGTAGAAAATCATGGGATCTGAGTATACTCCTCCCATGCAGGGGGAGGTAACTGTTCACATACTCTGATTATTAAGTTTTTTAAGGTATCAGGGTTAAGTTTTTAAATTTATTCAGCCTTTACTTTGATGTACATCATAAAAAGTTCCAACTTGATTTGTTTTCCAAAAGAAGAAGAAGAACAAGAAGAAAAAGGTGTTCTCAGCTATACTTACTGACTAGCCCAGTTCCTTTTGATTTGAGAGTCTTAAAATGTGTTTTATTCAGGGTTGGAAAGATGGCTCTGGGATGGGAGTTAAGTTTTCAGCATCCACACTGAACAACTCACAACCACCCCTGATTCCAGCTCCAGGGGATCAGACACCCTCTTCTGGCCTCTATGGCAACCCCACCCCCACTCATATGTGGCATGTATTCATACACACGTAACTAGAAGTAAATAAAATAACATGAAAGTGTGTTACCCTCTTATCTGTAGCCCTGCTGTGGAGGGCAGAGTTAGAAGTCACCATGAAGGCTGTCTTTCCTGGGACTGTGAATATGATGCATTTATTTATGACACTGGGTTGTATTACATGACATAGTTGAGCCTGCATTAGGGAGGCTTTTTGGTGGACTACCCTAGTCACTTGGGACCTTCTTTAGCTATACTGGCCCTGAGAGACAGCAAGGTGCCATCAGAGGGGATAGATGAAAGTCAGTCGATGTGGAGATGGGAAAAATTGAGTCCAATTAGGGCTGTATGCTAGAATGTGCACTGGTCTTTTTTTTTTTTAAAGGATTTTATTTATTTTACCTGTTTTATGTTACTTTATTTATTTTTATTTTATGTATTTTGCCTGCACTCATGTCTGTGCACCACAATACAGGCAGTGCCCATGGAGACCAGAAGATGGTGTTTATCTCCTGGAGCTGGAGTTACAGGGGCTGATGAACTCTGAGGGCAGTGGCCATGTCATGTCCAGAAGATGACATTTTACTGCTCTCCTCCCCATCCTCCGGCTCTTACATCCCTTCTGCCTCAAATTCCATGTTTCCTGAGCTTTTTGGTTTCAGCCCTAAGTCATATTTTTATAGAAACCCCTGCTTCCACAGCAGCATTTAGTCTAGGGCTAATATTTCCTAACATAGAAGCAAGATTTCTGTGGGGATTCCACCTGTGAATCTAAGATTTGTGAGGTTCCTCACTGGCTGATGAAGACATGGGTAGCCTTAGCCCTGGATGAGCATTGGGTACCACTCTATAAGTCTCTAGTTGACCTTTACTGGGGTCCTCCTGGCAAAGACAACCCTCCACAGGGCTCTGGAATTCTCTTTATGACTCCCCGGTCACTCTATGCCTCCCGTTGACTCATCTCAACTTGAGGAACCTGCTGGTTTCTACACAGTTCTTCCAAGCCTTAGGCCCTGGTGAGTCTGGATAACTGAGTGCTCACCCAAGTCCTTCACTACCTGTGTTCAGGGCAGTAAGTCTTAGTATGTATGTGGGTATGTGAATATGGATGTGTGTGTGTGTGTGTGTGTGTGTGTGTGTATTTGTACAACCTTGGGTACTATTCCTTAGTAACCCTATTTCCTTGTTTTGTTTTGTTTGTTTGTTTGTTTTTTTGAGACAGGTTTCTCACTGCCCTGGAACTTACTGGGAAAGCTAGGCTGACCAGCCAGTGGGCCCTACAGATCTATCTATCTATCAGCTTTCTCAGTACTGAGATTTTAAATGTGTGCCATCCCACCCACCTATATTAAATGGGGGTTTCAGGACTCAAATTCAGGTTGTCATGCTTATAAGGCATGAGTTTTACTGACTTAGCACCCCTAACTACCTCTTGTGAGAAGTCATGGCCTATAAGATAGACAGCATCACCAGGCTGAAATCTGTCTGCTCTGAGGACCCACCCTCATGGTCTCTCTACCATAAAGCCAATGATAATATGTATTTCCAAAAAGAGAGTAGTTTAGACACATTTCTCTAGGTATGTTATATAAAGTTGTGGTTCTCAACCTGTGGGTCAAGATCTCTTTGAGGGCCACCTAAAACAGACAATACAGATATGTACATTATGATTCATAACAGTAACAAAGTTACAGATATGAAGTAGCAATGCCATTAATTTTGTGGTGGGGGATCACTACAACATGGGAACTGTACTGTAGGATTGCAGCATTAGGAAGGTTGAGAACCATTTATCTAAAGTTTCTGCATAACTGGGCACATGGCGGGAGTACTTTGGTAAATGTAGCATCTTCTTCAGTACCTGGGAAGAAACATCTGGATGCATTTGAATAAGCACAAACCATGGACTCTGTGAACTTGATAAACTGGGTTGTGCCTTGTGCCAGGCATAGTGGAGCTAGAGGCTGGTAGATACAGAGTTCAAGACCAGCTCAGGCTACACAGTGAGTTCAAGGCCAGCCTGGATTACATGGGAAGACCCTGTTTTAGTTAACTTTTCTTGCTGCTGTGCTAAAACATCCTTCAAAAGAAACTTAAGGAAGGAAGGCTTTCTTTCGGTTCGTGTTTGAGGGTCCAGTCCATCATGATGGGGAAGGTAAAGGTGGAGGGAACTTGAGCAGCTGCGTCTGTTTTTTTGCATCATCAGCCAGGAAGAAGGAAACCAATGCTGGTGCTCAGCTTCCTCCTTTTTAGGAGGTCCAGGGCCCAAGGCAGGAAATGGCCCATTCAGGACTCATCTTTCTAACTCCATTCCTACTTAATCAAGAGCATCACTCACAGGTTTGCCTGGAGGCGGGTCTCCTAGGTGACTCCAGATCCTGCCAAGTGATTAACACCAACCACGGCAGACGCAGTCTTAAAATGAGTGTATTGTCCACGTCTGGCTTGGCATGCTGTTCTCTTACCCAGCCCTGATCATCCAGGAATAGTCCTGAACTGTGAATATGGAATCCTTTGCTTTCACAGTGTGCCTGTGCACCCCTACCCCCACACAAATTCAATCCCCATACATGGACACAGAGCTAGTTCCCCTGACTTCACCCCATGGCCAGGTCACCATGTTCCTAAAGTCTAGCTTGGCTCACTTCCTTTACCTACTATGGCCTTTTCTTTCCCAGTATGTGGTGGATCTGCCATTTTCAGTAGCTGAGAGAAATCCAGAATTTGTTTTTCTCAGTAGCAAATCGACAGTAGGGTGAGTGCTGCTGAAGCTGCTTTTCGTCCACTCCCTGTCAGTACCCTCAAATAAATGGCCATAATTAATAATGGGGTTTAAAGGCATCTGTCTTGTTCAACGAGATGTAACCAGTGGAGGAGATAGATCCAATTATAGACAGAGAGGCAATATAAACAGGGCTGCCACTTTGTCCACTTTAATTCTACATATTTACAGCTGTGGTGTGTAAAAGGCAAATGATCCCATCCAGTAGCAACTGGATAAAATTCCAACTGGGAGATTTATAACTGCTGCTGGCAGCAAATCACAGCTGATATTCTGGGCCACGTTTATCCCAGCGTGTGATTCTTACTCAGATCATGCTAAATATAGACTTGAAGCGGCCACATGGAGGCACATCCAGGGAGACAAGGAGCTGCCATCTGGATTTTCTATGTCCTTTTCCAACAGCAGTGAATTCTTCCCAGGGTGAGGTCTCCTTAAAAATCCATGTTAATTCCTGGAGGAGACTCAGGCTGCTAGGAAAATAGAGCCCCAGCTATGCTTGGATTTCTTTTCTTTTTAATTAAAAACAATCTTATTTTACATACCAATCCCAGTTCCATCTCCTTCCTGTTCTCCCATTACCCCTACCCCGCCCCCATCCATACCTCAGAGAAGGTGAGGCCTCTCATGAGGGATCATCAAAGTCTGTCACATCATTTGGGGCAGGACTGAGGCCCTCCCCCATGTATCTAGGCTGAGAGAGTATCCCTCCATAGGGAATGCGCTCCAAAATTCGTTCGTATACTAGGGATAAAAACTGGTTCTACTGCCAGAGGCCCCATAAACTGCCCAAGCCCCCCCCCCAACTGACATCCACATTCAGGGGGCCTGGTTCAGTCTTATGAAGGTTCCCCAGCTGTCAGTCTGGAATCCATGAGCTCCCACTTGCTCAGGTCAGCTGTTTCTGTGGGTTTCCCCAACATGGTCTTGACCCCTTTGCTCATCACTCCTCCCTCTCTGCAACTGGACTCAGCTTAGTGCTTAGCTGTGAATCGCTGCTTCTCCTTCCAACAGCTACTACATCAGGTGAAGTAACACAAGGCCAAGTCCCTTTGTTCGTGTGCCCATGTGGCTACTGTAGGACCATTCATCTGAAAAGATGGAATTTCTCTACCGAGGTGTCTTTGAAACTTGGTCAATAGTCACATGGTCGTATAGAGTGAGTGTGGCTATTTCTAGTCTCTCTACTAGATGAGTCCAAATCATGGCCTGTGAGCCACATGTGGCTGGAGACAGCTATGAATCAGCTCAACACAAACGTGAACATGTCTTTAAATGCTATGCGATCTTTAAAAATTTGATTGCTTGGAACTTGGTGAACATCCAGTCAAAAGGTAATACAGGGTACAACTTGGATTTCTAGGACTCTGGGACAACATTCTGCTCTTTTCTACCAAAAAGCCTCCCCCCCCTCCCCGCCCACCTGGCAAAGTGTCACCCTTCATGATTACCTTCCTGAAGAGAACTATTAGAGGAAGCTGGGGATGGTGACCATGTTTGTAGTACTGGCACCTGGGAGGCTGAAGCAGGTGGACACAAGTTGAAAGTCACCTTGTCTCTACGACAAATGTAACAGAATGTACAAATGGAAACAAATGCATTAGTAAGGATGTATTTTCCCAGCTTCCTCTACATGCTCAGAAGCTGTAGCACTATAGGGGTCACCAAACTCAGGGAGGTCTGCGTGGTGGCTTGAATAAAGAAACATGTCCCTGTAGGCTCAGGTATTTGACCCCTCAGTTGGGGATGCTGTTTGTGGAGACTATGGAACTTTGTAGGGGGTGCAGTCTTGCTGGAGGAGGTACATCGCTGGGCTCAGGCTTTGAGGATGAAAACATGGCTATCCAGCTTCCTGCTGCTGCCAACCACTTTCTCCCTGCCTGTAGCCATGCCTTCCCCGTTGTGATGGACTGTACCGCTCTAAAACTACAAGTCAAAAGAAATCCTTGCTTCCCGGTGTTGCTTTTTGCCAGAATGTTTTATCATAGCAGCAGGAAGGAGGCTAATACATTCTGTATTGACTCTTGAGACTCTCCCTCCAGCCCATCCATTACCTTCAGGAAGTATTTTATTGGATAGTTCCCTAACAAAACACTAGTCACAAAGTAGAAGGACATTTCAAGCTTTCTTAACAAGAACAGAGGCCCAGGCCCAAAATTTTTGAATTCTATAGCTAATTAGGAGCAGGTGAAGGCCTCCACTCTTGGAACCTGAGAGCCTTTTTTAATTGGCATAATGGCTTTGGTTGAGTGTAGATTTAAATATCTCCAGTTGTCACACTGTGATTTTTAAAACTTTCCCCACTTAGGAACAGAAAGATCATTTAGTTGCAAAATGGTGAAAAATTTAGCTACAGAATTAAAAGAGGAGAATCCATTTAGGATACTAAAGTAAGAGCCCAGAGAATTGATGGGAAGAACTGGGCAGAACGATAAAAGGGTAACCCATAGGGCTTGGGGACCATTTGCATGCTGAATATTGAGGAGGGAGAGGCCAGTAGTGACATCAGACCTTGGATACCTAGGTCAGGTTACATAACTGCCCAGGAATAGCAGTGTCCACAGTGGGTTTGACCTTCCCATACCATTCAACAAGTCAAGGTAGAGGCCAATCTGACTTGGACAATCCCTCAGTTAAGATGCCACATTCCCAAGTAATGCTGGATGAATCAAGATGACAATGAAAATTAACTAAAACAACTATGTAATTCAGGCTTGTCTGGAACTTACAATCCTTCTGCCTCAGTCCTGCTAGTGCTGGGATTCCAGGTCTAAGGCATCATGTGTGCCCATCTTTTCTTTTCAGTGCTGGGGATAGAATCTTGTGGTGGTATTTTGCTTGTACAAATAAAGCCTGTCTGAAGGTCAGAAAATGGAGCTAGCCACTAGCTAACCATAGAGGTCTGGAGGTGTGTACAGACAGACAAGAAGTGAGGCAGCTGGATGGAAACCAGATATAAACAGGGAGAAACAAGAAATTGCTCTCTTGACTGCTGAGACGCTGAGGAGGTAAGGTGTGGACATGGCTTTTTCTTTCTCTCTGATCTCTCAGCATTTTCCTCTATCTCTGACTCTGGGTTTTTATTACTTAGACCAATTAAGAACTCTATTTACAGAATCCAAAGTCCCACATATTCTAGGTAAATATAGAATGGTAACAGAAAGGCTTTTATCATTGAGCTACACCACACCAACTATATCTTCTGTGCAATCACCAGATTAGGTAATAACAATTCCCTGAAAATGTGTCCCTGAATATTCCGCTAGTTCATATCAGAAAGATAAGTTGTTATATTTAGAGCCCTTGCTCTGCTGGCTCACAGGTGTCAGGACAGGGTGAGGTATTTAGACAAGAACCTACTCTACCACTGCATGATGAAACTGAAGAGGGGGAGATTCAGTTACTATATAAGAATGACCAGCATATGATAGGCACTCACAAGATTATGCAGAAATTAAATGGAATCCTGTAGAAACATTAGATCTGAGGAAATTTAAAGAAGCAGTTGATTCATATGGTATGCATTCACAGTATGTGAAGCAGATTTAAATTCATGAGCAATTTAGAGCAGAATTATCCCCAAGACTGGAAAGATTTAGCTACAGCAATATTGGAAGCTGGTCCTCCACTACAATGGAAGCTATGATAGAAAGAGGAAGCTAGGGTCATAGAACAGCAAAATAGGGCTAGAGGTAATAATAGCTCCCAAGATCAGACAGATTTAGGTGAATGTCTATAGCTGAGTTGCAAAGACAGTGTGAATTTGAGGTTCAAACCTTGGCCCTATGCTATTTAACATCCTTAAATGCTTGGGACAAGGTTGAAGTATCACTAAAGATGTCTGAGTCATTTACCAAACTTATACAAGACCCAAAAGAAGCCTCCACTATTTTATTTTTTAACAAAGACTGACTTCAACTGTATATAGAATAGTAATAGATTCAGAAGTCAGACAAATATTAATTGAACCTTTAAGGTTTGGAAGTGCTAATTCAGAATGCAAAAGTGTGTTAAGGCCATTAAAGACCAAATCAGCACCCACAGATGAATGGATTAGAAATACAGCTGATATTGGATATCACACTTATGATGATACTTGGGTGGGAGACGTGATTTTTAAAAATTTAAAGTAAAAGAAAAAGTTAGATGTTTTAATTGTGGTAAGCAAGGTCATCTAGAAAGGCATTATAGGCAAGGTATTCTTAGAAACAATTTTTTTTTTTTTTAACAGCGATAAGCCAAACAGAAGGCTCTAGCCTTCTGACATGTGCAGAAGTTGTGGCAAAGGCTGGCATTGGACTAAAGAATGCAGATCAACAAGGGACAAACAAGGTAACCCTTTTTCATTGCAAAATGTCTTGGGGAGCCTCTCACAGGCGGCAATATCAAATTTGGTTTAATCATTCCCTGCCAGCATTGGAGAAACTCATTCACAGAGTAATTAAAATATTTAATGTTTTTTATAGAAAACTACACTGTTCTGGATGACCAAATAGAGTCAGGAGATATAACAAAAAATTGTAGGAGAGAACATAAAACAAATATTTTGGCAAACTTCTATAAATGATCAAAGACCAAAGCTAAAAATATGAACAAATGGCATTATAATTGAAGGATTACTGGACCCAAGTGCAGATGTAACCACAGTTTCACCAAAATCTTGGCATTCAGGTTGGCCTCTTCAGGTGGGAAATATTCAGCTTTTAGGGATTGGAATTTTATTTCAGGCAAAACAAAGTACAATGTTGGTCGATTGTATAGGGCAAGAAGGACATATAGGAAAAATAAAGCCATATGTGGCTGACATAGTAATGTGTTTATGGGGATATGATTTTACAGCAATGGAAAAAACAGATAACATTCCTCCAGTCTCAGAGACAAACATAAAATAAAGAATGCTTCTGAGAGAATCATTAAAAGGTGTTATCAAGAATAGCCACAGACTGTTCAGGTCGTACATAAGCTGGGCACAACATTCATTGGTCTTTCAAAAGTACCAACAGACCTGCTTTTAAAATGGTTAAAGCATTTTCTTTTGCTGTGAAGAGATATCATGATTATGCCAATTCTCATAAATAAAACATAGAATTTGGGTGGCTCCCTTATAGTTTCAGAGGTTCAGTTCATTAACAACATGTCAGGGAGCATGGCAGTGTCCAGGTATGGTATTAGAGCTGAGAGTCCTGCATCTTGCAGGAAACAGGAAGTTGACTGACACACTGGTCAGCATCCTGAGCACAGGAAACTTCACAGACTGCCCTCACCATTACACACTTCCTCTGACAAGGCTATACCCATTTCAAGGAAGCCACACCTAATGCACCATTTCTTATGAGATTATGGGGGAAAATTACTTGCAAACTACCACACTAAACAAACTTTGTGGGTGGAACAATGGCCTTTGACACTAGAAAAATTATAAGCAATGGAACTTCTCTGTGTAGTGCCACAATGGATGACTTAAAAATGGGAAGAAAAAAAATGAAGGGATAACAGACTTAGCTGGGATTGATATAATGCAGACTAGAATTACAATCAGTTTGGTAATTCATATTTTATCCTTTAATAAGTGGCTTGATAACTGTGCCAATATGAAAAATTGACTGAAAGATACAAACCTTGGAAAGACTTGCTCTTGATAAGATACAAGCCTTAGAAAGACCTACTAATCAAAATAAGAAAAAGATACTCTGACTCAGACAAGGGAACATCTAGTACAGGAACAGCTAAATGCTCACATATTGAATAATCAGCCAGTTCTTAGAATTCTCCTATATTTGTCATTAAAAATTAGTCTGGAGACTACAGAATGGTAATAGATCTGAGAGCTGTAAATAAGGTGATCCAGCCAATGGGATCTTACAGCCTAGAATTCCCTTGCCTTCAAAAAAATGTTTGATGAAGTAAAGATAATTTTGCATTGTTGGAGATTACAAGTTGCTCCTGAAAAAGTACAAAGAATAGATTATATTAATTATCTAGGATATAAAATAGGTTTACAAAATATTCAACCACATAAAGTACAAATCAGGACCCATCAATTGCAAACTCTTAATGATTTTCAAAAATTATTGGAAGATATTAACTGACTATGGTCCACAACTCAAGAACTAAATAATTTGTTTCAAACAAAGAAAATTATCAGCTGAGGCGGAGCAAGAATTGGATTTGATAGAAAAGAAATTATAGGACGCACATGTGGATTGCTTGGATCCAGAGCTTGAATGTATCCTAGTCATACTACCTTCTACACATTCTCCTACAGAAATTCTTATGTAGAGAGAAGACAATATCTTAGAATGAATATTTTTACCACACAAACAGAATAAAAAATTAGAGAAGGTTTCTGAATTGATTCTAAAAGTAAAATTAAGATTTCATCAATTAGCAGGAATAGACCCAGCAGAAATTGTAGTACCTTTTACTAACTCTGAAATTTCTCCTTATGGGCAGAAAATAAACACTGTCAAAGATCTTGAAGTAATATCTTGGAAGAGATTAGCAATAAATACCCCCAAAACAAGAGTCTTAAGTTTATATAAAGAACTAATTGGATTCTTGAGACCTCACATGGTAAGAGGAACACTAATTTCTGGAGCCCAGAAATGGTAGGTTATATGTCAGGGAAAATATGTAAGTGGTTCCAAGCTCTTATGATTCTATTCAAAAGTCAGAACTTTGCCATGACAAGGCAAGACAGTCCTTCAAAATTCCTGTATCATAGAAAAGTCTGCCAGATATTAGAGGCCCATAGGCCAAAGATGGATGCCCTGTGTCCCGACCCGCGGGACAGTCAACAACGAGTACGGGAACACCTAGAAGAAAATGGGGGACAAGGGATACAAAGAATGGATAGCAAGACAATATTCTGATCAAGCTGACAAATTTTATTTTCTCAGGGGAGGCTTACATAGGACCGTGGGCAGGATGTGAGTGGGGTTTGCACGTAGCCAGGGCATGGGCGCTGTCACGTAGGCAGAGTGAGAAGGTCAGTGGAAGGAATGCCCTAAGTTGTTTAGCTAACCTGTAATTGGCGGTAAATTGCAGCAGGAGAGATAGCCCTGAGCTATAGTCTTTGGCTGTGAAACTGAAAGCCTGTACCTTAGAATGTTCTGCTGAACATCCTGTTTATTTCTTAGGAGGCAGTAATTTTCTATCTCAGATACCTGAGGTTGTGAGGATGGTGATGGTCCCCAACTCTCCCCCTCTCTGGTGTAATAATAGAGAGGAGCAGCCTGGATGTTTCTCCAAGAGGACCTTAGCGCTGATGGCTGCCTGTCTTAGGATCATTCTGAGGGGCTCCCACCCATACCCTGTTTTTGGATATCTTTGCCAGCCATCCAAGTTCCTGTCTTAGGGGGATGGAGCATCAGAAAGGTGCCCGACTTTGGCGAGCCATTTGCAGAGAGATCCTCATTTTTATGGGAGAAGGGGCCTTCCTAGGGTCTTGGTCAGAAGGCTGTTTTGACCTGGGGCGGGGGTGGGGGTGGGGGGAACTGTGCCTGTTTAAACTAAGTGGGAACCGGGAGTGTTAGGGGAAATGTTACCTTACCCCTCACTGTCACTCATGGCCAGCCTCTGGTAGTGGATCTGAATTGGCTTTATGGCAAGTCTATCTACCTGTTGCTTGATAAAATCTGTCAAATGCCTAAAGGCCCATGGGCCAAAAGAAAAAAGCAATATTAGACCCATAAAGGGGCCCAAAAGACTAGGCAATAAAGTGGATAACCAAGGGGAGGTCATTGTCTGGTAACTGGACAGCCTGGTGTTCTTCATTATGAGTCACTGAAGGTGAGTGGGATGTCTGCTAAGAGGGAATGCAGCTAGCAGTTGTTAGCATGGGAAGAGGTCTCAGGAGTTAACTGTAGAAGGAGGAGTTACTAAGTAACCTAACTGTATTCCTATAAGCCCTAAATTCCACTTCTCAGGATGTTGGGAGGGGGAAAAGGTAGATCAGGACTGGAAGTAGCTATCTTCTAACTCAATGGGCTATTCTAAGAAAAAGCTGGCAATCTCTGAGGCTTATGCCAGGATTGCTCCTGGCAATTCCCCCTCCCCCACCTTTTTTTTTTTTTCTTCTTCCAAGTAAGAAGGTGAGCTATTGACACTATCTCGCCAGGAGTGGGAGCAGGGATCCTGGTCTCCCTAGATGGATCTCCTGAAGCAAGCTAACCCAGCCTTCGCAGGCAAGATGGCTCAGGCTCGCTGTGATGCCTTTTTGAGGAGGGAAGGGTTTTTCTGACATTAACCTTCATGCAACCAGTTATATTCCCATGAAGCCCAGGGTAGGCGCCTTTGGTGGCCTCTTCATTGCACTCACACAAGGTGCACCTGGGTGGAAGATGTTTTAGTTTTGTCAATAACACAAGGAGGCTTCCACAGGAAGTGGCCACCTTAGTTGTAGGTTGTCACCTTCTAAAGGATCACTGTGACCACAATCCTTGAGGTCAAGCCTGGGATAGTGTACTTGGATAAGCTTTGCCCTTAGAGAGTGATCTGTTGGCAGATAAAGCCAGTTAACCTCTTAATTGCTTTAGGGCCTAAGGCAAGCAGGATTAAGAAGCCAGTTTTTTGAGAAAATCAACAAGATAGACAAACCTTTATTCAAATTAACGAAAGAGCAGAGACAGAACATGCAAATTAACAAAATCAGAAACGAAATGGGGAACATAACAACAGACACAGAGGAAATCCAGTCAATTTTCAGGTCATACTTTGAAAATCTGTATTCCACAAAAATTGAAAATTCAAAGGAAATGGACAAGTTTCTGGATGACTATCACTTACCAAAATTGAATCAAGAACAGACAAACAACTTAAATAGACCTATAACCCGCAATGAAATAGAAGCAGTCATCGAAAGCCTTCCAACGAAAAAAAGTCCAGGGCCAGATGGATTCAGTGCAGAATTCTACCAGACATTCAAGGAAGAACTAATACCACTACTCCTCAAACTGTTCCACAAGATAGAAACAGAAGGTTTATTGCCAAACTCTTTTTATGACGCCACAATAACTTTGGTACCCAAACCTCACAAAGACACAACTAAGAAAGAAAACTACAGACCAATATCCCTGATGAACATCGATGCAAAAATACTCAATAAAATAATGGCAAACCGAATTCAAAAATACATCAGAGAAATCATCCACCATGATCAAGTAGGCTTCATACCTGGATTGCAGGGATGGTTTAACATACGAAAATCTATCAACGTGATCCACCATATAAACAAACTGAAAAAGAAAAACCATATGATTATCTCCCTAGATGCGGAAAAAGCCTTCGATAAAATTCAACACCCTTTCATGATAAAGGTATTAGAGAGGTCAGGGATAACAGGAACATACCTAAACATAATAAGAGCAATATACAGCAAACCAACTGCCAACATCAAACTGAATGGAGAGAAACTTAAGCCAATTCCTCTAAAATCAGGAACAAGACAAGGCTGTCCTCTCTCTCCATATCTCCTCAATATCGTACTAGAAGTTCTAGCTAATGCTATAAGACAACAAAAGGAGATCAAGGGCATCCAAATTGGAAAGGAAGAAGTCAAACTGTCTCTATTTGCAGATGATATGATAGTTTACATAAGTGACCCAATAAACTCTACCAGGGAACTCCTACAGCTGATAAACACCTTCAGCAAACTAGCAGGATACAAGATAAACTCAAAAAAATCAGTAGCCCTATTTTTTTTCAGACGACAAAGAGGCAGAGAAAGAAATCAGAGAAACATCACCCTTTACAATAGCCACAAGCAACATAAAGTATCTTGGTGTAACGCTTACCAAACAAGTAAAAGATCTATATAATAAGAACTTTGTGACTCTAAAGAAAGAAATTAAAGAAGATACCAGAAAATGGAAAGATCTCCCATGCTCTTGGATAGGTAGGATAAACATAGTAAAAATGGCAATCTTGCCAAAAGCAATCTACAGATTCAATGCAATCCCCATTAAAATCCCACCACAATTCTTCACCGACCTTGAAAGGATAATAATCAACTTTATATGGAAAAACAAAAGACCCAGGATAGCCAAAACAACCCTATACAATAAAAGAACTTCAGGAGGCATCACCATTCCTGACTTTAAGCTCTACTACAGAGCTATAGTTCTGAAAACAGCCTGGTATTGGCATAAAAATAGACAGGTAGACCAATGGAATCGAATTGAAAATCCTGATATTAATCCACGCACCTATGAACACCTGATTTTCGACAAAACAGCTAAAATTATACAATGGGGCAAAGACAGCATCTTCAACAAATGATGCTGGCACAATTGGATGAGGGTGTGTAGAAGACTGCAGATAGACCCATGTCTGTCGCCATGCACAAAACTCAAGTCCAAATGGATCAAAGACCTCAACATCAATCCAGCCACATTGAACCTCTTAGAAGAGAAAGTAGGAGGTACCCTTGAACAAATTGGTATAGGAGACCGCTTCTTGAACATAACTCCAGGGGCACAGACACTGAAAGAAACAATTAATAAATGGGACCTCTTCAAACTTAGAAGCTTCTGTAAGGCAAAGGACACAGTTGACAAGACCAAAAGGCAGCCCACTGACTGGGAAAAGATTTTCACTAATCCTATATCCGACAAAGGGCCCGGCAATCCCCCTCTTAGGCATATACCCAAAGGATTCACATCAATGCAACAAAGACATCTGTTCAACTATGTTCATAGCAGCACTATTTGTAATAGCAAGAACCTGGAAGCAACCTAGATGCCCCTCAATTGAAGAATGGTTAATGAAGATGTGGCACATCTACACAATGGAATACTACTCTGCAGAAAAAAATAATGGTATCTTGAAATTCGCAGGCAAGTGGATGGCACTTGAAGAAACCATCCTGAATGAGGTAACCCAGTCACAAAAAGAGAAACACAGTATGTACTCACTCATATATGGATTTTAGAACTAGATCAAATGATCACCAGCCTATAATTCACATCACCAGAGGAACTAGGATACAAGTTGTATTCTAAGAGATTCATATAAAGTCCCTCACATAACTGGGAAGGAACAAGTCCCCCAGAGCTCAGGTAAAGTGGGGGAGGACAGCTAATGGAGAGAGAAGTAGGAGAAAATGAGGGGGAGGAGAGGAAGGCTTGTGAGACCAGGAGGATTGAGCCTGGTTAGGAATGGAAAATAGGAAAGAGAGAGAGAGAGAGAAAGAGAGAGAGAGACAGAGAGAGAGAACATAAAAGAGGGAGCCAATATTGGTTTGAAGATAAAGTTGAACACAAAGAAAGGTCGAGGGAACTACAAGACTGCTCCCAACTAACAATCTCAGCTCCCGTGGAAAGGCTATCATAAATGCCCTTCCCGGAGAGTGAGATCAACAACTAACATCTCCATGGAGTCCTCAACTAATGCCTGTTGAAAACAGGAGCAAACACCCATACATAAACACTGAGTCGAACTAGAACCCAGAAGCAGATGGAGAGGACAAGACCATGCGGTAGAAGTACATAGAGACAGCTTACCTGAACAAGGAGGAGCTAAGGGCCACTAGACTGATAGCTGGGAAGCCAACAGAGGATTGACTCAGACCCCCCTGAATATGGGTCTCAGCCAGAAGGTCTGAGCAGTCTAAGAGACCTCAGACAGTGGAGCCAGGATGTATCCCTGGTGCACAAAAGGACTTTGCAAACATATCCCCCATGGAGGGATAACTGCCTTATTCTAGAGACAGGAGAGAAGCCCTAGTCCCTACTTCACAGGACCTGTCACATCTACATGACCCCAACTGGATGGCATTCCCCTACATATGGTATTGTGGTGGGGGGTTGGGAGGAGAGGGTGTTTAGAGTGCATGGGAGAGGGCAGAGAGGGCAAAAGGGAGGGAAGGAAGGAGGGAGGGAGGGCTGGAGGGGAGTGAGGGAGGGAGGGATAGGGAACTGGGATCGACATGTAAAATAATAAATTAAAAAAAAAAAAAAAAAAAACGCTTTGACTCCAAAATTTAAGTTGAAGAACAAGTTACTGGGGAAAAGGATTTCTATTTTTGTTTCCACAGAAAATGAAAAGATGTGGATTCCTTCCAGACTAATGTGGTTTGATCACGCCAGACCGCCTGAAACAGAGTACAAGCTGATCCTACATTCCAAACAGCTGGACAAAACAGCCCTACAGACTACAGCTAGGATATCTGAATCTTCTTCGAATTCCCCATGACAGCGCCCCTTATCAGCAGGAAGTAGTTTGGAAAGAACGATGCCCAAATTCCCAAATATTGTGTATAAATGTTTGTTTTCATTTAATTGGACTTTTTTATATAAAATAAAATAAAAAAAAAAAAAAAGAAGAAGCCAGCAAGGGGTCCTAAAACGGAAGGGAGTAGGGAGGTAAGCCATGGTGAGATAAGCCATGGTAAGGTAAGCCATGGGGAGGCTGAGAGCCAGTTTTGGAACCAGCTTAGTTTTTGTTTTTACTGCTTCCTTCTCTTTTCTAGCCCTTCTCTGACCTAGCCATACTGTCTCTTGTCACTCCTGTGATCTGTATAGAAGCAACATTCTTCCTTGTTGTAAAAACAATAGGTCTAATGTAGTGAGATAGTCCTTCTGTGGCACTGACCACGCCCATTGGGGGGTGGAGCCAAGGGCGGAAGTGACCTGTGGAAGGAGGTCTGAGGAAGAGCCAGGAAAAACTCTCTTGCTGGCGGGACTCCGACAGGAGAGCATCCGGTGGAACTTGCTGGTGTTCATCTGTCTAGGTTGTAAGTTATTTCTCCCTGAATAAACATCTATTCGGCCTATTTGTTTATCCTGATCCTTATTTAACAGCAATAGTCTAAGAGCCTTGGCTGTTCCGGAGAATGACCTCTGAGAGAGATAAAGGAGAGAGGGTGGGAGTGAGGTGGGTTGGGGGGATTATGGTCCTGCGGTCTCAGGTCTGGTTTTCTTCTGTTTCTCGTATCTCACCAAACGGTCTGGCAGCCACTGGTCCTCCTTTTCTTCCTGCGAGAAAACACAAACATGCCCTCGCCCCCCCCTTGACCCCATATTAGGACAGGGTCGGGCCCTTTTCATAGTCTAGTGTACGGATCTTTTTATTTGACTTGAGTAAAAGTCTCTTGAGTGCATCATGCCAGAATCTGTCTGCCACAGATTGTTTATGGGCATCCACATTCAAAAAGTTTAAAATGAGTGTATGATTTAATGTATCATGTGGGGACTGGGGGCACAAGTCCCTTCTCCTTATAAGTTGCATTTTCAAGGAGCTATGAGCATGCTCCACAATTCCTTGCCCTTGAGGGTTATAAGGAATGCCTGCTACATGTTTAATTTTTTATTGGGCACAAAATTGTTGAAATGTTTTACTAGTGTATCTAGATCCATTGTCTGTTTTTATAATTATTGGAACTCCAATGTAAGCAAAACATTTTAAACAGTGATATCACATGCTTAGTGGCATCTCCAGATTATGCAGTAGCCATTAAGAAGCCTGAATATGTATCAACTACCACAGGCACACATTTTAGTCTGCCAAATTCTGTAATATGAGTAACATTCATTTGCCATAAATTATTAGGAAGCAGACCTTGAGGATTTACTCCTATATTAGTTACAGGTAAATATTGTGGGCACACATCACATTGTTTGACAATTTGCCGAGCAGTCTCTGTACTTAAACCAAACTGTTTTCTTAGAATATTGCTATTTTGATGATGAAAGACTATTGCTGTGTGACTCTTGAGCTAATTTTACCTGAGATAAAGTGACCATTTTTGTTAGACTATCAGCTGACTCATTACCTTCAGCCAGTAGGTCAGGAAAGTTTGAATGAGCTCTTATTTGACCCACAAAGCACGGTGACTTTCTTTGATGAATGGCACTCTGAATTTGCTCAAACAGTATTTTAACTGATTATTAGTGGTTCCAATGTACGGAACTGTCTCTAAAACTAAGAGTTCTGAAAACATAATGACTATAAGTTAAATGAATCATTTATTAGAAGTTGAAAAACTATTGTAACAGCTTGTAACACAAGTATCTGAGCTGAAGCTGGATCTATTGATACTACATGTTCTTTTCCATCAATAACATAAGCTGCTTTTCCATTAGAAGAACCATCAGGAAAAACTAACAGCATTTTTTTTTACAGGATTACTCTTACAATTTTAGGGAATACAAAAGGATGTATTAGCACAAATTGTAGCAGTCTATGAGCTTGAAACTGATTGTCAAGTTTTCTTTCCAAAAACTGAGCAAAAGCTGATGGGCCACAAATTATAATTAATAAAAGTTTAAAAACTTGGGCCCTAAATCTATACAGAGAAAGGGAAATTCTAATGGTAAAAGAAAATTAACTCCTTAAGTCAGGAGTGCCATGGCTGGCGCCTGAGCCCATTCTCAGAGGAGGGGAGGTAACTCACCACCATGTAAGTTACCATTCCTTTGCCTGTTAATTGCTGGTTGTAAAGGTTTTGAAATAACCAATGAACTTGCTTTTTGGTATAGAGAACATGTATTATGCTTGGTTCCTTGCCAAAATATCTCCTAGACTCCATGCAGCATTTTTGTACCACACAAGTTACTGTTTTAAATAAGGATTTAACGCCTTGGCTGAGGAAACAAGTAAATGCAATCATAACAATGGTCTCCTTGCCATAAGACAGAAGTCGGACTATAAGCATATAAGCCTCCCATGGTTTTGCATACTCAATATAGCTGTGGAGTAGGTCATACAGATCGAAAAAAGGTCAAAAGCCCCGTGGCAAAATGTAGGTGAAAAGCAACAGATTAAGTTATAAAGGGTAGTAGGGCAAGCATAACATAAGGCTGAACTTTCATAACTAAAATGAAGTCTTCATGTCATGATTTGGGAGCTGGTTGGTGGCGGGGGGGGGGGGGGCTGCTACAAGATGTAAAGTTTATAAGGTTGAGAAACATAAAAGCTTAAATTGTTTAACTACAAAAACTATTTTAAGGTCTAAAAAGATATTTTTAGGTTGGTAATACAATTTGTGATACAAAGTGGTTTAGATATAAAACTTTGGACTCACCAAGATAAGATAGATAATAGAATACATTCTCTGAGTTTATCAAATATTAGTGTATTTGTGAATGTAATTCACAAATTGTGACAAATTCTGAACATTGTGGACATAATTCTTAATTGATAATCGTTCTTATTGTATACAGTTTTACTGTGTTAGCGTTAAAACCTTTCCTTTTTTCTTTTCTTTAAACAAAAGGGGGAAATGTTATAAGGTATGTAATCACACCGTGAAATTCCGAGATAGTGTTAAAAAAAAATTAGCCTTGGGTCAGTAGGCAGAGCCAGCAACTAGTTGACAGGAATTCGCCATAGAGGGTAAGGAGGATAAGACATGTAGAGAAATGCAGAGGATGGAGTAGGAAGGGACTTAGAGCTTTGCTGGCCTTTTTGTTTTGGGATGACTGGAGAGATATTCTCTTGCTTGTCTCTGGTTGAAAAGGAAGGTGAGCTGGTCACCTCTCAGCTTCTCTGATCTAACATTTGACTCCCAAGTCATTATTGATAAATAGAACAACTTAGATAAAAACCAACTGAGTTGAGTGTAAACTATTCTTTAGAAAACTCTGCTCTCTAGAGAGCATGTGGAGACTAGAGTATCTGTAGAAACCAAACATGTTCATAGAATATAGTAAGGAAATCACCAAAGAGAGAAGGCTTAATATTTTTATTTATAACATCTTTCTAATTATTTTTATTCTCTCTCTTTCTGTGTGTGTGTGTGTGGGTCAGATGTTAATACTGAGTGTCTTTCTCAATGGCTCTCTACCTTATTATTTTTTAACTACAACAATTTATTGCATGCATTTTGCCTGAATGTATGTTTGTGCCCCATGTGCATGCCATGGTCATGGAGGTCAGAAGAGGATGTTAGACTCCTGGAATTGTAGTTACAGATGGTTTTGAACTGCCAGGTGGGTGCTAGGTATTTGAACCTGGGTCCTCTTGAAGAGCATCCAGTGCTCTTAACCAATGAGCCATCTCTCTAGTCCCTACCTTATTTTTTGAGACAAATCTGTCACTGGACTTGGAGCCCACCAATGTGGCTGGAGTGGAAGAGAGCTGTGAACTGCTCCCAAATGGCATTACAAGTACATGCCCCCAGCCTATTGCCAGATGCTGATGCATGTATCAAGATACACAGGATTAGGTTTAATAAAGGTTATTATAATCTTATTTCAGGAGAAGTCACTTACATAAGAAACTGATGACCTGCAAGTTTCTGCTCTAAGGAACACCCAGGCTGCTCTCAGTCACCAAGAGAGCGATCTAGGATCGGGTCCCCAGACCTAAACCCACGCCATCACGTGGTCAGTGCTACAGGTGCTGGCGGGGTGGATATCTCACTACACCACCTAGTTTTTTTATGTGGTTGCTGGGGATCCAAAGTCCGATGCCGGCATTTGGGTAGCAGACACTTTATAAACTGAACCGTGTCTCCAGCCCCACAGCGTATTTATTCTCTAACAGCGCTTGTCGTTACTGATGCAAGTGACCAAGAGCCTCCTTTCAGCATAAGATTTCAGTATAAGGCCTTGTCCTTCACACCTGTTTCCTTGGTAGTTTGTACACCAGATGTTTAGGGCGAAATGCATTTAAACTCTTTTATATAGTGTATGCCACAAATATTCAATATTTCAATGAGCCTGGGGATTTCTGCATCTTCCTGCTTAGTACTGGGATCACAGACAGGTGGCCACACCCACTTGACAAGCATTTACATGAGTATTGGGGATCTGAACTTCTGTCCTCAGGCTTGAGTGGCAAGCTCTTTATTCCCTGAGCCATCTGCCTAGATGCTATTTGACCGTTTCCTGGCTGGATGTCTTATTTTTCTGTTGTCCTCGTTTTCACAGGTGTTTCCGAGTCCCAATTGGGTTTCAACTGATCCACTATCTCCAATAAGTAGGGTAAAAGGGTAAACAAAAGTCTAGGCGTCAAGACCCTGTTAAACATCTCACTGGCAAATACTTTCTCCCATTCTCCAGCTTTCTTTTTACTTTCTTCATGATGTGCCTTGATGCACGAAATTTAAATCTTAACCAAATCTAACTTGGGTATCTTTTCTTTTCTTGCTGATTGATACTTTTGGGATAGTGATGAATCCACTGCCACATCAAGGCCCCTGAAGATTTACACTTATGTTTCATTATGAAGGCATTATTGGAGTTGTTAGTTTAAATTAGAGTTTCCTGCCATATGAGTCAATAGGTTAAACTGCGTAGTAATAGCAAGCGACGAAATCTTTCACAGCAAATTAACAGAACGGAAGTCAGACACACTTTGCCACATAGCACTGAATGCACAGCACTGAATGCTCTGTGCTCTTCCCACACCCAAACGCTGCTGAGAATGAGAAAAGCCTGGGAAATGTTTTGAGGGAGCTTGTCTCAAAATTCGTAATTTTCAGTTGCTTTGTGTTAGCCAGTCCCCAGTCACTGGGTCTTTGTCTAATTACAAGGAAAACTTTGTTCCTCTTTGTGAAGGAACCTCGATATGTGTCTGCAATGGGTTCATTTGTTCACTTTCTTCACTTAGTTGCTAGATTAAGTGTTAAGCAGTGCATAAAATAAACAAAACTATATTTTTAAGTGAAGGCCTCAGGAAATATCATTCAGGAATTTTAGGGCTTGCTTTTGGCTCCCTTTACACGGTGGCAGCTCATGCTGTAAATGCAAAGGGCTGTGAGTTGCTTGTCTAGGAGTAACCTGGAGTCCCTGGGCTGCTATTTGCTAATCGAGTCTCTGGAGGTTCCTGTCAGAAAGCGATGTTTCTGAAGTGTCTGAGATGACCTTGAGATGGCAGCCTGCTACCGGGTAAAATATGTGGACCGACCGAGCAGCCTTGTTCTGCTGGACTCCCAGAGTGTGATCTTTTAAATGAGTCAGGGATTAGAGGCTGGGTCAAAGCAAAGGACAAGGTTAGAGACAGATGGAAAGAAAACAGCAGAAAAGCTAGGTGGTGTGGGGAGGGTGTGTATGTGTGTGTGTGTGGGGGGGGGTATGCAACAAAACAAAGGAGAGGAAGGGGAGAAAAAAGGGGAACCACAGGATGGTGAGAGGGGCCGCTCCTGTATGCCAGATCCACACAAAGAAAGAGCAAAGTGGTGCTGAGCCAGGAGAGAATAGAAATAGAAATTCAATGTGATGTCTCCACGAAAACCTTTAGTCAATAGCCTTGGAGAGGACCTGAGCTCAGTTCCACCTTTATCCCACGACCCTGTCTGCCTCTAAGCGGGGAGTCACCCTGATGGCTGATAAAGAGCTGACTCATTCATGTCGACTGGTTGTGAGCATTCTGTCCCAAGCTGCACAAACTACAGGAGAGGCCACCCCTGCTGGCCTTTGGCTGACTTCAGGGCAGTAATTGTGCATCAAGAAGTGGAATGGAGAGGAAGTGAGCCATCAGAGACTTCACTGTCCCAGTTTTGGATTGCCTAGATGCCATGGCAATAAGCAAGGCACTGCTCACTCACACCCCCTACTTCTGAAATTTCCATGCAATTTCTAGTCTTCCCTGTCTCTCTGTCTCTGTCTCTGTCTCTCTCTCTCTCTCTCTGTGTGTCAGTGTATGCACCAGTGTGTGCAAATGTGGGGAGCAGAAGTTAATGCTGAGTCTTCTTCTGTTGCTCTCTCTCTCTCTCTCTTTGTGTGTGTGTGTGTGTGTGTATGTGTGTGTCTACACGTCTTACCTGTGCAGGTGTGGAGAACCGAATGGGTGTGAGGCATGCTCTTCTATCACTCCAATATTCCTCTGAAACATGGTTTCTCCTGTACCTGGGACTCAAGTCTTCTTGGATGGACTCTAAGCCCCAGTAACTCCCCTGTTTTGCTTCTTCTGAAGCTGATGCTTGAGGTGTAAGCAGGATGCCTGGATGGTTCTGGATGGTTACTTGGCTCCTGGGATCCAAACTCTGGCTTTATAATTGCACAATAATTGCTTTTAATAGCTGAGCTATCTCTCCTGCCCCTATGGTTTTCTGTGTGGGTGTTGGGGTTCAAACCTCAGTCTTCATGTTTGTGTGGTGAGCATTTTACTGACTGAGCCATATCCCCAGGCCCTCCAGTGTTATTTTATAGGATGGAGACATAGCAACCAAATGTTTCCCAAATAACTCAAGGGATAGGGGCCGGGAGGACGCAGAACCAGAAGGGAAGCCAGCTTCTTTGGAGACCGACCGTCAGTCAGCTTGCCTGGTCATAGCGTTGGATCTAGGCCAGACAAGCAAACCATCCTTCAAGGATCTTGTCTTCATGGAAAAGGTGGGCCCAATGCCAGCAATCATTCTTACATTAAAACCAAACATATTATCAGAAGTTATTAAGAATTTTTTTCCAAGTTGGAATCATTGATAAAAAACAGAACATATTTAATCTCTTTAAGATATGACCAGGAAGACCTCAAATCTTTCTCCTGGCTGGCTAGATTTAGTGGTACCAGCAGGTGTTGTGTAGGCTTATGGGGGAGAAAACCTGTGAGCTACAATAATGGCCAATGCGGCAAAGTATGCTAATAGGTACAATAGGGGTTTGGATGTTATGGGAGAAGACAGCTGCTCTCTGCTTGGAGGAGGAGACGCATGCCCAGTGCTATATCTCTGGCCACAAACTCACTGTTGTGGAGCTCCCAGGCCCTAGAGATGAACGCACTGCTATCACTTTGCTAAATGGACATAGTATCAAACTGCCCTCTGGATTTCTCTCTTTCTGTTCAGAATTTAGTGCAGCTCTCAGACCTCATAGGAGAAGTGTTTTTGTTGTTGTTTTGTTTTGTTTGTTTATGCAGTGGATGGTGGTTAACTTAGAAGCTCACAACTAGTCAGAGTGCAGCAACTAGGTGTCTGTGGAGTGCTCAATGCAAATGGGAGATCTTTATCACATCACCTCCAGAAGACCCAGGGGACATCATAGAAAAGGGGAGGAAAGAGTTTAACCGCCAGAGGTTGGGGGAAACCAGCAAAACAGTGCCTTCTGGAAATGACCTCTGTACTCAATAGCACATAGCAGCTGTGGTTAGGCAAGACCTGTACAAGATCGAGCCAGTCAAGATCTCAGCACAGAGCAGGAGGGGGGAGGGGCTCATGAATCCTCACTTCTAACTGAGGACTTATTGACAGTTGATGGCTTCTGGGGGAGGGACAATCAGTGCTTTTCAGAAGTGTGGCTTCTGGCGTGTTGACCACACTCCAGTGAATGGCCCCATGCCTGTGGGTTTATACTGGTAGCACAAATAGGACTCAGTGGGCTATTTTAAGAAAAAGGCCATGGAGTTGGGAGGGGTAGAGTGTGTGTAGATGGATCTGGAAGGTTTTAGGGGAGGAGTGGAAAGTAAATATGATCAAAATAAATTGTGTGAGTGAAAGCCTTAACTATTAATACAGATATGACAGGGATTGATGGTTATGTGGGCAAAGTGTCTGCTTCAAAGGCAGAGGGTTCTGTTTCTGAACTCCAAGCCTCACTGTACACACATGGTGTGGGCCTACAACTCCACACAACCACTCAACGGTACTAGGAAGCAGAGGCAGGAGGATCCTTGGGGATTGCTGGCCAGTCAGCCTTGCTGAATTGGTAAGCTCCAGGTTTAGTGAGAGATCCTGCCTCAAAGTGGAGAGCAATTGAGGGAGACACACTAGACACACTGATGTCAACCTCTGGCTTCCACATGTGTGCATGTACTCACCACCCCCACCCCACCAAGGAGCACACACACACACACACACACACACACAGAGAGAGAGAGAGAGAGAGAGAGAGAGAGAGAGAGAGAGAGAGAGAGAAAGATTTTGTCTTGAGCTCTTAAAATAATTTTGAAAGAGAGTCAAAGTCAGAAGGTACAAGAAGAAATCTTAATTTAAAAAGTATGGCAGAGCAAGGCCGTGGTGACCCTGAACACATATTTAAACAGCAGGATCAATAAATGCAGAGAAAGTATATCGACAGTGAGGGGTCTCAGTGGAAAAAGACACAGGAAAAACCTAAGGCTGGAAAAAAATTGTTATAATTTCCTTTTAAAAGTGTGCACGCATGTATGTGTACATAATTATGTGTATGTGTGTTTGTGTGTGTATACACATTTGTGTGTGTTGTGTGTATGCACATGTGTGTGCACAACTGTGTGTACACATTCATGTGTGAGTGTGTGTGTGCATGTGCATGTGTGTATATATTCATGTGAGTATGGGGTATGTATGTGTGTGTACACATTTGTGTGTGAGTGTGGGGTATGTGCCAGTGTACGGGCCCTCACTTTCCGTATTGTTTGAGACAGGGAGTCTCTGCTCTGTTAGCTGCCTGTGAGCTTCCCACCTTTCTGTAGGTGCATTGGATTTACAGACATGTGCTACTGTGCTCAGCTTTACATGGGTGCTGGGAATATGAACTCAGGTCCTCATGCTTGCATGACAAGTGCCTTACCCATGGAGATGTCCCCAAGCCCTGTGATTTCTCTTTGCACATAGATAAGCTCTTCTTGTTCATGACATGGCCAATGGGATGTGACTAGAGCAACAGTTTCCATCTGAGTTTTCAGAGTGTATTGATGTTTAGTTTCCCGGAGATGATTTTCTATGCAGCAGTATTTTTCCCAGCAGGAAGAATGCCAGTGTTAAACTCATATAGATCTGTTTCTCTGGGGGTGGGGTGAAATCACAAGCTAGAAAGAAAAAACAGAGAGCCTTATAGCGATCCAGACGGCAATTGGAGGCTTGAATGGAAAAGGTTGTTTTCTTACCAGAAAACCACTAGAAGTCCATTTATGAAATTATATCTGGCAATTTCTGCCTCTGTTTTGGAGACAGGGCATTTTATGAACAATCAAAACAAGTAGGAATTTGCCAAGGTCTTGTAACCCTGATGTAAGAGACAAGAAAAAGAATGTTGTCCAGAGTTTTCCTGGTGTACATGTAAACACACATCTTTTAAAACCAGTGTCTTTGTTTTTTCATCCCTGCTCACTTCCTGTAGACATTTCATGGGTATGTTACCTGCATAGATATGTTCACATGTAAAAGAGTCCTCTTCACTGTTTAAAAAAAAAAGGCATAATAAGATATAGGACATTTTTGATTGGTCTTACAGAATTCTCCCTAATTCATAATACAACTCTCATCCAGTTCTTTCCCATCACCCATTCTTTTTGATGCATGTCTAATAGCTGTGGTGTAGCTGAGTTAAAATTCATTTGACTGGTCTGTGCTGCCACCTGGGGCCATGGTGTCATCCTGGCTTGGGCTGCTATGGAGGGCAGTGGCCCTGCAGCAGCTGGGGTCTGAGTTGATATCTGTGGCTCTTGTTGCCAGGGAGGGCCATGGCATCCAGCTAGAGTTGCAGCTGAGGGCTATGTCTGGATCTGTGGCCCTACTGCAGCTGGAGTCTGTGCTGATCTGGGTACCCTGCCCTGTCACTGGGGACAGTGGTGACATCCAGACCCAGCTGCCACTGAGGTCCATGTTTGGGTTCATGGTCCTGTTGCAACCATGGTCTGTGTTGAAGTCCGAGGCCTGTGTTGCCACCAAAGGTCACGTAGAAGCCCAGGGTTTGGGCTGCAACCTGTGGCCTTGTTGGTATCTGGAAGCCCCAGAACCGTCCTGATCTGAGTGACCTGTGCTGCTGCCTGGGGCCATGTTGTCATCTGGGCCAGAGCTGCCACTGAGAGCCATGTCCAGGTCCATGGTCCTGCTGCAGCTGGGATCTCCATGACTAGGGGCAGCCTCCGGATATCTGAGAGTAGTTTTAGGGAGGACCCAGTGATGATGGTGTACCAGTAACCAGAGGCCTTGAGCCAGACCAATGACTTACTGCAAGGAGTATTCACAAATAAAGCTGACTGAACAAAAGGGTATGCTGTGTGACACGCTGCAGCTCCCAATGCCTTGAGGATAAATGAAGAGGTATTGGAAAGGAAGGGAAGATGAGGAGCCAAGAGGGCTCTTTTGTTGTTGTTGTGGTGGTTTTTGTTTTTGTTTGTTTTGTTTTGATTTTTAAAATTTTCTTGGGGGGGAGCTGGAGAGATGGCTCAGTGGTTAAGAGCACTGACTGCTTTTCCAAAGGTCTTGAGTTCAAGTCCTAGCAACTACATGGTGGCTCACAACCATCTGTAATGAGATCTGGTGCCCTCTTCTGGCCTGCAGACACACATGCAAGCATAACACTGTGTATATAATAAATAAATCTTTAAAAGTTTTTCTTTTGGGTGATGAGGGGTAGACTTGGGGGGAGGACTGGGTGGCGAGCAGAATTAGGGTGCATGATGTGAAATTTCCAAAGAGTCAATAAAGAAATTATGTTAGTAGAAAATAATCATTTGACCTTCCCTTTGTTAGTGAGCATTTATTTGAATCACCATGTTTTGCCACTAGGGTATAAGTCCCAGTGCTTTCATTTTGACAAGGTAGGTGAAGGTGGATGTCAAAACTTGGGGTTTGGTTGGAGAGGCCAAACAAAACAAAAAACAGTTATATACAGAGCCCTCTTATCCTCTGATGACTGTGGAGCTAAGATCAAGGAAAGAAAGGTAACCTTGGCTGAGCCCTTCTCATAGCTCATCCTTCCTGCTCAGAAAACAGCTGTAAACACAAACACTGAGCTGGCATAGTGGTGCATGCCTTTAACCCCAGCACTTGGAGGCAGAGGCCAGCAAGTGGATCTTTGTGAGTTTGAGGCCAGCCTGGTCTACAAAGTGAGCTCCAGGACAGCCAGAGCTACACAGAGAAACCCTGTCTCGAAAACAACAAATACAAGCACTGGAGACAAGTGCCAGAGGCCAAGAGGCCAGAGTCAGAGAACCATTGTGTATGTGTATAAGAATGGCAGTGCCTGCAGTAACAAGGAGGATTTAAGGTTAGGGAAAAGTTGGTAGTTGTGTGTGTGTGTGTGTGTGTGTGTGTGTGTGTGTGTGTGTTTGCACATGTGTGATGCTTGCTCTGACAAAGGCAACTTAAGTGAGAAAGGGTTTATTACAGCTTAAAGTTCAAGGGTATATATAGTTCACCATAGAAGGCATGGCCATAGGAACCTGGAACAGTGGGTCACATGGTATCCTCAGTCAGGAGCCAGGCAGCAAAGAACGCTCCTGCCCAGCTGCCACCGTTTTAGGCAGGCCAGGGCACCAGTCCAGATTTAGGGCAGGTCTCCCTACCTCAGTTAACTCCATCTGCAAGCTCCCCCCCCCCATCCCCCCCCAACTGGTCTCCTGGGTGATTCAAGGCCCTGTCAAGTTGATAGTCAATATTAGCTAGCACATCTGCCCCCTCTGGAAACAGTCAGTGTTTGGAAATGTGACCCTGCTCCAGTGTAGGCGGTGACATCAGCCCAACCACTTTCTAGTCTTGGTCACAAACACAGGTCACAGCATCGAGGAATTAACTATTGGCTTAGTTTTTGTCAGCTTGACACAAGTTAGAGTCACCTGAGAAGTGACTGGGCAGTGCCACCCCTGGGCAGGTGGTTCTGGGTGGTATAGATGTAAAAACAGGGCAGTAAGCAGCACCCCTCCATGGCCTCTGCTTCAGTTCTGGATTCCGGCTTGCTGCCTTGACCCCCTGCCCTGAGTTGCTTCTGTGATGGACTGGCTGGGAAGTTTAAGCTGAATAAACCCTTTCCTTTCCAGGTTGCTTTTGGACACAGTATTTATCACAACAACAGAAACCAGACAAGAACAAAAACCAATATGGAGTCTCTTCGTGAATTACCTTGGGAACATTTTCAGGCTTGGAGACAATACGTTATTTTATCACATACTCCGGGGACTTAGTGACTGCCCCAAGACTGGGGTTTTGGTGCCAAAGTTACAGTTCACAGGAGGAGGGACTGCTTGTGGCCGTTTCTGGTGCTGTGAAGACTTGTTCTCTTGGAACTAGTGGGTAGACAGGGCAGGATGTCACGCAGGAGGTCAATGTCTCACTCTGCCTCATTCCGACCGAAGGTCAGTAGGCATTTCATACCGGAAAGGAGACTTCTCTGTGGACAGAGGACAGTGGGGGTCTTGGGTGGCCTTCATGTCAGGCACTGACATGACAGTGTTAAAGGAAAGTGAATGCTAGGGTTAGCATGAATGTCAGGGTTAAAACAGAGAGGGCAGGAACCCTGGGGAAGGTCAGTGGGAGAGATTGCAGGGGTGGAGACAGCCAAGCTGATCCCATAGGAGGCGAGACAGGTCTCCAGGAAAAACAATAAAGCCAGTCTCAGCGGGACCAGCCAGCGCCCAGGAACCCCATCTAGAGAAAGACAAAAGACACCGTTGCTTCACTAACTTTGTATGTGTTACATTGGGGAAATGGCTTAGTGGCTATGGGCACTTGCTGAGCAATCATGAAGACCTAAGTTCAAATCCTGGGCACTTATGTAAAAAGCTGTGCTGTGCCTGTAATCCCAAGGTTGAGGAAACAGGAGGAGACAGCAAACTTTTATCTCAGTGAAAGGCCTTGCAGTGTCTTCTTCTGGCTTGTGTTTGAGCACATAAACACACACATCAAAATAAATAAATTTGCATTGCAAAAAAAATCACAGGCCCAGTAGAAAGCAACAAGGGATGAACCACCCCTCAGAATTAGAGCCTCACACCATGGCTGGCAAGAGAAAGTCCCCAGTGCCCCAGAACAAAGGGATTTCTTGTTCTCAAAAGGGAACAAGGGTGGTTCCAAGTCCATGTGCTAGGGATCAGGCAGGAGGGCACTAGGTAAGAAAGTAAAGTCACTATTCAACGTTGCCTTGGGTCTGGCCATCAGGGGGCTGGACTTGCCCTCAGCTGCAATGGAGAGAGAGAGTCTGGCCACAGAGGGAATGTTAGTTCCTTGTCATACTAACCCTAAAGAGACAGGAGGGACCTGCAAGGGGGCACAGTTAGATACCTTCAAAGGCTGCCGCCCTGTGGTGAGTAACTCTGCCTGTATACATAGTATTACATTGTGTTACAAGTAATTGTAACAGACTGTATTGTGGGTAAGAAAGCCTCCTAAGACAGTCTCCACCTTTCTAGGAAGGCAGTCACTTCAGACTACCCCGGAGTTTCAAATTAACTAGAGGCAGCCCATATCCATTGCACTCCACAGCATTTTAGTTTCACTCCGGTGTGATGAAATAAACCTCGATTATTTGCTTGCTTGTGGGTGCCCCATTATGGATTCTTCTCTTTTGGGAGCAGAGGAACTGAGACTTCTACCGTGGTGGGGTCAGAGAGAGACTCCCAGCATCAACCTTGGACCTTCATGTGCACAAACACTCGTGTATTCCTCACATGTAAACATGCATGCATGCCACACATACACACTTGTGTGTAAAACAATATGGAGATAGCTCCCTTCCATCCACAAGGACTCTTTTAACAATGGCTCAGCCATTCTAGGAAAAGTCATTCAACCCTAAAAGGATAACAAACACACACACACACACACACACACACACACACACACACACACACACACACGAGAGGAGAGAGAGAGAGAGAGAGAGAGAGAGAGAGAGAGAGAGAGAATCAGAAACCAATGTGCAGCGTCCCACCGTATACTATGCACTCTGTTAGGTCTCCAGCCCTCCATATGTCTAAAAACGAGCTCAAACTGTACTATTGAAGGACTTCTGGAGGTCAGATAAAAGCCAGCATTCCTCAGGAACCTGTGAAATGAATTTTCCATCCCCCAAAGGAGTTCCTACCTGCTGCTACATGATTTGTTCACCCTTTGCTACTGCATCACCCGCTATCTCGCTACTCTCCTGCTACTTTGCTACTGCATCACTACTATCTCGCTACTCTTCCTCTATCTTGCTACTGTATCACCCGCTATCTCACATCTTGCTACCGTGTATTCTCTGCTCTTTCACTATGCTCTGTCACTGTTATTCCCATTGTTCACTCCTGCTCTCCCTCTTCCATGGTCCTGGCAACATCCCAATCTGTTTCTCTTTCTCTCTGCTCTGCACTCTTCCCAACGCCTCTGGATATTTTCTCTCTTTTATCCACAATAAAATGGAGGGGTCATGTCAACAATTTCTTTACTGCATGCCCTTGCATACACACCCTGGCCCTCACACTTGAGTGACAAGCATTTCACCCATCGGACCCTCTCCCCAGGCCTCTCTCTGTTTCTGTACTTTTGCTTGCTTTGAAATCCTGGGAAATATTTCTAAACTGAAGATTCTCAGAGGCACATCACTACAAGATTACATCTAAAAGGTTGGTGCAGTTTATGTTCCAACTTTCCCCCTACCATGGTCAGCACAGGCTCTGGAAAGCTTTCTACATTCCTGTCACTCTGAAGAAAGCATTCTGAGTTCTCAGTTTCTGTTCTCTGATCATAATCGTCGCTCACACGTCATCTGTGAGGTGTCCCTAGCTTTTAGGATGCTTGTTAACAAAATCTACTTGCTGGGAACATTCCTCACTAGTTTCAGGCACCTGGAGGGTTTCTGCTCAGTGCTGGGCTGTGTGGTCATTTCCCAAAATCAACATTTCCTAAGCTTATTCTGGGTGCCAGACCCCAGACACAGCATCTTCCCTGTGCCATTGCAGTTAGACCTGATCATAAGTCTAAAGTGAACTAGCATGAAAAACTGGGACCTGGGGAGCGTAATCCACTGCTAATGCAGCAACAGGATTAATGGCCAGGTTTGCTGGTATAAACGGAAGGAGCAAGTTACCGTGCAGGGGAAAATAAGCTAATAGCACGGGTGGATAATTTATTAAAATATAAGTTTTGCTTTGAACTGGCATATATTCTTCAGTCTCTGAAAGGTCTTACTTCTGGTCATTCTCAAGAGAGATGTGAGTTGAACTTTCTAGTGCATATGGTGGTGTGTCTGTGTGTGCTGTATAATGCATGCATGCATGTCTGTGTGTTGCAATTATGAGCATACATGCATATGACATATGAATGATATGTAAGTGGTGTAGTGTAAATACATGGGAAGTGTGTGTGTGTGTGTATGCAATGTAGTATAGTGCGATGTATGGATGTATGTTGGTAATGTTTTGTCTATAGAGAACATGGCGTGTGTGTGTGTGTGTGTGTGTGTGTGATGTGTAAATATTGATTAGTTTGTGGGATATCTATAAATGTGGTATATAGTATATACCATATGTGGTGTGTGTTGTGCCATGTTTGTACCTGTGGTGGTGTGTGAATATAATATATATATAATATATGATATGTAGAATGTATGGCATGCAGTGTTTGTAGGGTGTGTACTTGTGAATAATTGTTGTTTGTGGTGGTATGTGCAACTGTAATACATGGTGGGTGTACAGTCTTTAGTATTCTGTGTGCACATTGTATGTCATATACAGCACTTGTTGAGGAGGTACTCTGCTGGCTCACCAGGAGAGAGGTTTCCCCAGACCAGGGAGGGATGTGCAGGGCCCTCCCACACTTGGGAGGTGGATACTGGCTACTTTTAGTTTGTGTCTGTCTGGGAAGAGACCAAGCAAACAGCAGAGCTTTTGGGACGTTCTGCTGGGATAAGGCTCTAGACCCATGGTGGATGAAGAGGAGGCTCTCAGAGGCCAGGCTTGAATCTGCTATCAGCCGAGAGGGCTTCATTCATTCTTGAAGAATACTAAAGTTGCTTCCTGTGTTCCATGCTAGCTTTGCCAGATTCATTTTCATCACACAGAGTCTATCTCAGGCAGAATACACTCATTTATCAAAGGTATTGATGGTTGCAATATGCATATAAATCATGTTTAGCTCCTTGGGCAAATTCATAAATGACTAGCAGACCTCTAGAAAAGGAAAGTTTAGCTGAATTCTTGCATATGCTTCTTATTAACCATGTTTGAGACAAGCTAGGTACTCAGGCTTTCCTGCTGCTTAATGTAAAAAGCAGTTTGGATCTCACGGGCTTCTGCTGAAGTTTGGTCTCGGCAATCCCATAGGCACAAAACCACAAGAAGCAGTAACGAGCTAGGAGGCCCCTGATTTCCTTTTCATGCTCAAAGGCAATAAAATCTGTTTCTTGGTTTATTTGAAAAATTGGCAATAGTTACTTAAACCCCGTCCCACATGTAAGTTCCAGCATTTAATTGCACATTCTTCCGGCATTCTTCCTGGGAGACTGAAAGGTCACTTTATTGTTCTGTGTGTGCCTGTCTTCCTATCTGCTTGAAAAGACTCTCACACGAGAAAGCAGTGCCTGCCCTTGCTTCACAGCACACTGTAGAAACCTTTTCACAGTTTTGTGTGTGTGTGTACATTTGTATGTGTGAGTGTTAGTGGACACATGTCACAGTCCATGTGTGCAGGTCAGAGGACAGCACTGAATGCCTGTTGCTCCTCACTTTTCACTTTGTTCTTATTGTTGTTTGTGGCTGGATATGCCAGGCTACCTGGCCTATCAGAGCTTCTGGGAGCTCTTCCTGTTTCTGCCTCTATCTCCATTTAGGAGCCAAGAGATGACAGATGTGAGCTATGCCCCCAGTTCTTGTCAAGGTGTTCTATAATATGAGAAGGCTGTCAGTTGACTCTCCTAGATGATCTGGGTGGGCATGGTTCAACTAACTGAAGGATTTAAAAAAAATATGAACAGAGGTTTCCCAGCAGAAGAAGAAACCCCATTCACAAACAGGAGTCCCTGTCTGGTGGATTCTGGACTTTCCTAGGCAGCCCCAATGATCACACAGGTCCAGTGTCTGTTGTGCATATCAGCTTTGTATTCACTGTAACCCAAACACCTGAGAATACAGTGCTAGGGAGGAAAGATTTGTCTCAATGCCTGGCTTCAGGGGGCTTAGTCTGTTATGGCTGGGAAGGCATGGCAGGGAAGTTGTGACAGGAAAGGTGTGGCAAAGCAGATCTGTGTGGATGCTGAGCCGGAAGCAGAGCAAGAGATGCTATGCTCTCCTTCAGCTCATCCTTTCCCTGTCCCATTGTGCTGCATCCTGGGGTCCTACCCATGATGCCACACTGCCTACATTCAGAGTGGGTCTTCCCCTGAAAGCAGATGAATTTCTCTGGATGCCCCTCATAAATACACTCAGAGGTCTTTCTCAGTTCCCTTGGTTGGGACTCAGATAAGCCGACAAGAAAGGCTGGCCACTGCACAGTGTCTATCAGCCACTAGTTCTGCCTCTGTGGTTGAGCACTGATGGACACACTCCACAGCCATCAGCCTTCCTTTCCTGTCCTTTCTCACTCTTCTTTCCTTTCCCCGTGTCCTGAAGCCACATATCAGGGAAAACAGAGGAAATTGAACCACTAACAAGGAACATAAATCAGGTGGTATTTTAAACTTCCCACCTGTGTTCTACTTGATTCAACATTACATGTAAAAAAAAAGTGGTATTTTAAACTTCCCACCTGTGTTCTACTTGATTCAACATTACATGTAAAAAAAAAAAAAAAACTACAGAAACTTTGAAAGTTTTTTTTTAAACTCACAGAGCCCATTTCACCATTAGCTTTATTTTAATGACATTTGCTTCATTAGCTGTCAATCCATCTACAAATCTCATTGTTTACCATCAAGCCCTCTTCTGTTACTATGTGTCTAAAGTACACTGTAGACAGCGACACTCAACTTTCTCAAGTACTTCAACATGTAATTTATTAAAACAATTTCATGTTTATTTTTAGCTTTTTTTGGTGGAAAATTTCATACACAGAAATGTCCCAATTAAAGTATACCATTCAACAAGTTTGGACAAATTTCATCCACCCACGAGACCAGAACTCCATCCACAGAACACTATTCACCATGCCCCTTCCAAATCTATTTTGTTCCAGAAGAAGCAGCTAATCCTATGCTTCTCTTCCAAGAACTAACTCTTTTTGTTCAATAAATTCATAAAAACAGAGTCACAGGTCATGTGCTCTTTTGTATCTGGTTTCTTTCACTCAGCAAAGTGTCCTCCAGAATCTGCTGTTGTGAAGCTGCTCTCAGGTTTACTCAACCAAGATTGATGGCTGTGAACAGCAGGCTGCTCTCAACCCTACTCAGCCAGGGATGATGGATGTGAACAATTTGCCATTTGGAAACACCTTAGGGGACCTCTAGAAGGCCCCTGTATCAATTTTGGTTCAATCATTCCATGTCAGCATTGGGGAAACTTTTCCATAGGACAACTAAAAGGCTTAATGGTTGTTGTAAAAACCATCCTGCTCTGGATATAATCAAGGACAGAACAGCTTCAGTAGATAAAACAAAAATTTCAGGAAAGACACAAAACAAGTATTTTGGCAAGCTGCAATAAATGACCAGAGACTAAAGCTAAAACTACAAATGTCATTGAAACTGTAGCGTGCAGATGTAACCATAATTTCATCAAAATCTTGGCATCCAGATTGGCTTCTTCTGGAGGTAAATGTTCAACTTCTAGAGATTGGAATGTTATCTTTGATAAAACAAATTGCAAGATGGGTTGAGTGTATATGGCCAGAAGTAGTTCCGGTACCTGTGTGGCTTCTTGGGTTCCTGTACCAGCTTGGTCTCTGGGGTTTCAAGTATCTGAATGGCCCCCAGTAGAGCAGGGATCTTCTACCATAATTGTGGGCTGAGACGTGGAGCTGAGAGGAGGGGGTGCTACTGGAGACAGCTGGGCAGGCTCTAAGGAATCTTAGTGGGAGTTGGAAGTGTCTTATCTAGGGTTTCTAGTACCAGCATGGTCTTCAGTGAGTGGTGGAAGGAGATGTGCTTTTCTTATCTCCTGAGTCAATAACCAGAGTCGAAATGTCTGTGTTCCATGGTGGTGTTGAGTTCTTTGTTTTGTTTTGTGAGACTTTGTTTTATGAGTCTTATATAGCCTCAAACTCTTTGTAGTTGAGGAGGATGATCTCCTGTCTCCCTCTGTTGAATACCGCAATTACAGACATGTATCCATCCTTAGTTTTTATGTGGTACTGGAGATGCAGTCCTCATGAGCCTCAATGAGGGAGAGTCATAGGGGTCAGTGATGGGCATGAAGTCAAGTGTAAATCATGCTGGACAGGACAATTACTCTACCAAGTGACCTTAGATCTTTCCTCAAGTGTTTCCATTTTACACTTCCATCAGCAATGTCTAAGGGCTCTGATTGTTGAATATCTCCACAGATACCTGGGCTTAAAGGTTATTTGTTTGGGGGCCATTCTTGGGAGTATGTGATGATATCTCACTGTGGTTTAAACTTGCATTTTCTGCAGGACTGATGAATTGGAGCTCAATTCCATGGTGATGTCACCCTTTGATCATAGTCTATATGTTTCTAACTCACCCTATACTCCCAGCTTCATTGAGGTCAAAGAGACACAGTGAAGAGTTATTCTCTATGACTTAAAGTGATATTTTCATGAAGCCAAGTTGGAAATCTTGATACCAGTGGTAGATGTGTGACCAGAAGGTCTTTATCAAAATGAGAAGTTTCTAGAAGAAATGAATTACTGCAAGGGCAGTGGAGATTGTGTCTAGGATCTGGGCAGGAAGCAGACAAGGAAGAGGGTCAATGAGGAGCATAAGGTTAATGAGGGTCCTGAGGTCAGAGATGATCATAGGTTCATGGAGGATCACAGGGGCAACGACAGTGAGATCAGGTGTGGATCATGGAGTCAGTTAAGATTAGACAGTCAAGGGGCATCACTGTGCTACCAAGAACAATGAGGACTAAGGAGAATGTTGGCTCTGTCTGTAGATATCTTGCCCATCCTCTTATATCATCGCTGGACTCAACTGTTTGGGACAATTTCCAATCAAGGGATCAGATTAAATATTTTTAAATTAATTGGTATGTAATTACTATATAATGTACACATTGGACATTTTCCTATTGTACTTTCTGCCAACATTCCCCTCAGTTTATATTCCAAAGCCTCATCTACTGAGCTGACTCCCTGATGTGTGCATGATTTAATGAGTAGCCGTTAATGGGTCAGTCATTCTTCCCTTACTGATTCGTATTGCTGTACAAGCTAAATGAGATGATAGTATATGACCCAGGCACTCAGAGAGACAGAAAGGTTTGATGGTCAATACTTCACAAAGCAGGGCTTTAGGGTATACAAGAATAAACAATTGGATTACACCCACTTCCTTTCATGTACTCTAAATCACTCACCTGGAGATGAACAACTGTGTAGGAGCTGTTGGCTGATGTTCTGTGACCCTTTATAAAAACACAGAAGCACGGGGTGCCTTTCACATTATAAATTACTTGTTCAGAAAGCAATTTTGAGGAAATTCATTCAAAGTCTCCAGTCAAAACAGATTGTGCCAAAGTTCATCTTGGACAGCTTATTCTATGGGCCAAGCACAGTTCCTGCATGAAATCCAGGCTTTCTCTGACTCTGTGGAGTTACCTGTTCCCTTGGAAGCAGTGGTTAGCCATCACATTAGGGTATGCCCCGTGACTAACAGAATCATACAGGGTTCATTCATATTCCTTTGTCTATACTGTAGTAAGTGAGAGTCTGGCAGACAGAATATATATGATTATCTGACAGAATGAAAAAAATGAATATTAGTGAGGAACTCATCAGGCTACAGAAACAGTTAAATAAGGAGATGTAGGATTCCTGGGGAGCTGTTAATTAATGATTTGAGGTTTTCAAATAGACTGTGATGATTATCTACAGCACCCCCAAAATTCCTATAGCAGGATACCGGGGCTGCTTCACAGGTGAGGGAACAGAGGAGAGAGGAAGGGCACTGAGCTGAGCAGAAGTTAGTGGGCTCCTGCCCTTGACTTGGAATTGTCTGACCCTGGTTTTGTCTTTGGGAAGTGCTGCATGCTACCTCACATCTAGCAATTTGAACAAAATACAGTAAAAAAGAGCTGTCACAAAACACCCATTTTGTGTTTGTTTGTTTTCTGACCTATAGCAAACCCTGGGTCATGTGTCGCCCTGCTATACCCAAGGCTGTTCACAGCCAGAGAACCAGCCCACAGCATCTAAATCCGGGCCTTGTCTGCAGGGGCTTTACCAGTACTCAGCTCCAGTCTTGAGAAGCAACTGAGCTTCTGCTGCTAAAGAAGAGAATGCTTCACTCACTTTCTGCCACACAGTGAGACATTTTATTCCAGGAGAGGGAACCATGCCCCAAATATAAGAAGTCTAGGAAATGGGAACAGGACCAGTGCATGGAAAATGGCTAAGAGGAAGTGGTGGTGGGTTCTGGTTAAGCTGGTCTAATAAGATTTTTGCAGAAGGCAGAAATCAGACATCATTTGGGGGTGGTGGACAACAAGGAAACTGTTCCGACATCGAGGGTGGGGGACTCTGGCTAAAACAACAGGATTCTTTACTAAAACTAGACAATGTAGAGACAGAGTCAGAGGTCCAAACATGAGATCTAGTTGGAAGAGTGTTCAGGGGCCTGAGGACAAGAAGAGGAGGAGGAAGGAGAGAGGAAGAGAAGGGGGAGGAGGAGGAAGAGGAAGGGGAGCAGGAGAGAAGACAAGAGAGATGAGGAGGAGAGAGAAAGATGAAGAAAGATAAGGGGGAGGTGTGGAGCAGGGGAAGAGGATGAGGAGGATGACGAGGAGGGGGCTAGCGGGGGAGGAAGGGCAGTGTCTGAGAGACACTTTCTCACAGGGAGAGTGGGTGAGTTGAGTCACTTCATAACTTCTTTTTGTTGTTGTGGTTTTGATTTTGGAGACAGGGTTTCTCTGTGTAACCGTAACTTGCTCTGTAGACCAGGCTGGCCTCCAACTCACAGAGATCCGCCTACCTCTGCCTCCCAAGTGCTGGGATGGTCAGGAGTCGTTTCTGCTCCAAGTGAGTAATGATTAGAAGGACAACTTGGGTGATGTGAGAGGCAGTGGCAGTCAGTCATGGCCAAAAGGGAGGACAGGCTTGAGTTCAAACTGCTTCAGCTGATAATATGGGGAAATGTATATTTTTCTTGTAGCTGTGTGTGTGTATGTATGTATGTATGTATGTATGTGTACATACATATGTGCAAATGTATGGCCTTTGTAGAGGTCAGAGATTGACACTGGGTATTTTCCTCTATTGCTTTCCACCTTATTTTTTGAGACATGGTCCCTCACTGAATCTGGGGTTCATTGATTCAGGTAGACTACATGACCAATAGTCCCCAGGAACCCTCTTGTCTCCATCCCTGGGGCTAAGACTTCATTCTCACAACCTTGGCTTTTTAATCTGGGTGCTGGGGATCTGAACTCTGTCTTATGAAGCCAGATACAACCAAAAGACATCTAGCTCAGGGAATAATAATTAATTAATAACAGTGGCCACCAAAAGGAGAACCCAAGCTGCAGGGAGTTACTCCCAGCCTTTGTTCAGTGGAACAAGCCCAGTGGCCAGTGGAGGTGGGCAGAGTAGAGGTTCTGGGAAGGGAATAACTATTCATTAGTCAGTTCATTGATTAATTCTTAAGTATTGCATGTGTTTTCATGAATGGGTACACATGTGTGCATTCCTTACAGCTTCCTCCTCTCCTTCAGCACATCTATTCTTCTGGCCCCTTCTGTGATGTTCATCATTGGAGGGGGTGATTTAGATGTTCCAATTGTTGCTCCTTACCATAGGTTTATGAAAGCATTTTTGTATATTAATTTGTTAGGCTGGAAACATGCCATATGAGTGTAGATTCTGCTTTCACTGGATTTTAGTTTGTACATGTATGTTGGGATGAGCTTGTGTGTGTGAAGGTCAGAGGTTACACTGCATGTCTACTGGTACATGCTAACACCGTGTGCTGGAGATTATAGGCGCATGGCCCTCATATGCTGGAGACCTGAGCCCAGGTCTTTTCATGCTTGTGTGGCAAGTGTCTTATAGATAGGGCCCTTAGCCAGCTTTTGTTAAGCGTTTCCCAGCAAAGCAAGACAAAGTCTTGTTAGGAATGCTGACTCTGCCCCTTCTGGGCCCATCCAGTCTATTTGCTGGGGATTTAGGGAACATTCCAAATCTGGGCTCCATTCATGTTGAACACTAGGAGGGCCTTTCACCTTCCCAAGTGCCTCTGACTCATTCGGAGTCAGGAAGGACAACAGGGCTTTGTCAAAGCTGCTCTTTGTCCACCTCTCCAGAGTGTCTGGCTGCTAACACTGCAGAAGAGTAGCCACATTCCATGAGGCCTCTCGGAATACTCACCGTGAATGGACAAAGGCCGTGTAAGTGGGTCAGCAGCTGCCCTGCTGAGTTTTCTGGGTGAAGAATCATATCTGTTTACTTGGTCTTCCCAGGACCTCCACTCTGCCCACCTCCGCTGGCCACTGGGCTTGTTCCACTCAACAAAGGCTGGGAGTGACTCCCTGCATCTCGGGTTCTCCCTTTGGTGGGCACTGCGTGGGAGGCTTTGCAGGGTGACCCCTGACACCTTCCTGCCCCTTGGCATTTAGAACAGAGTTCACTGGTTGACCATTGGTCACGGGGAGTGGGCCTCGTGCCAGATTAGCATCAGAGTGGCAGAGTCTCTCATCAGGGTTGGATGCATTGAGCTGGCCTCTAGATCACACTGGCAGCTTGTGAATATCTGGGAGGGGATGGGCTTCCACAGAGGGCTGGAGGCATGGAGGATGGGCAGGCCACTGCAGGGCTGACATTCACACCTCAGAACAGGGACAATTCATATCCCAGTCATCTGAAAATCCATGGAAGGACCTGAATGCTCAATACCACGTCTGAGTGTTACTGGGACTGCTAGGTTTCATAACTTGCATCCTAGCAACCCTAATAAGCTAGGCTTAGCCATCTGTCCCCAGGATACCAGGAATCTGATTTTAGAGGAAAGTAACAGTGGAAAGAAGAGAAAGGACACTTACTCAGTATGTAACAAATAAAATGGACCCTCAAGTCCACCTTCACAATGTGTCTTGAAGTTCAGGTTTAAATAGAGGGCAAGAGGTATGCATGGTTAAGCAGTCCTGGCTGGGTCGCCAACCATCATTTCCTGGTCCAGTCTCTCCTGCAGGTTGTCTAAGAAGTTATCCAAATGGGAGAAATTATTTTAGGGAGACACGCTCACCCTCTGGCTAACACCAGACTTCAGCCTTTTCCTTCTAGCCTGAGATTCCCAGGAAAATTCTTATTTCTTAGGACCATGGGTTCCATAGTATGAGAGCCAAAGCACAAAGATCTCTCTAGAATGTATTCATTGCTGCCTACAGTGCTGGAGGAAGGAAGAAGTCAGTTGAAGGGGCCACATGGTGGGTGTTGCTGCTTCTTGGGGTACCCTTGATTTCCTATCCAAGCAGCATGTCTAAGGTCAGACACATCTTAGAAAGAGCAGACTTCAAAAACATTAGTAAGGGACAAGGAAGATGGAGTAGTCAAGTGCTTGATAGACAAGCATGAGAAACTGCATCTGAATCCCCAGACTTATAAAAAAAAGCTAGGGATGGCTGAGCATCCTGGGGTGGCAGAGACAGGAGGGGGCTTGCTGACCAGTTAGTTTTGCCAAATTGATGGGCTACAGATTTAAGGAGAGAGCCCATCTCAAAAATGAAAGGTAGATAGGCATAGAGGAGGGCCTCAAACTCACAGAGATCCTCCTGAGTGCTGGGATTAAGTGTGTGTGTGCCAACACTGCCCAGCGTGGCAACATTTAACTGGGATGCCTTTCATTTTCAGAGGTTTAGTCCATTATCATCTGGTGCTGGAAAAGGAGCCGAGAGTCTTACATCTTGACCTGCAGGCAACAGAAAGTTAACTGAGACACTGGGTGAGGCTTGAGCATATATGAGATCTTAAAGCCCACCCCCACAGTGACACACCTCCTCCAATAAGGACACACCTACCCCAACAAAGCCACACCTCCTAATAGTGCCGCTCCCCATGAGTTTATGGGGTCAATTACATTCAAACTATCTCACCCTCCGGTGGTCAGAAAACCCAGTGTTCCTTGGTGTCTGTAGCCTTCCTTTTCAGGATTGGACAATTCATTCAAACTGACTACTGGTCAGAATGGTGGAAGGCAGTCTGAGGGTTTTCTTTGGCAATTTTCATTTTAGATTAAATAAATATTTGGATTTGGATTTGATTCAATTTTGCAAGAGGAGGAAGGCTTCCTGGGCCACATCCTGCCCTCACTGTTGTGTTCTTTTTCCCCCAGTGGGATCCAATAAATATGGGAACAGGAGCATTGAAAGAAAAAAAAAAAACCAAAAGTACCAAAATAATATGAAACTAAACAGCTCGAGTAGAACAAAGCCAGAAAAGTTACAGATAAGAAAGACGGCAGAGAAGGAGAAGCATGGGAAGTGCGTTTGGGGTGTTGAGGAGCTCAAAACTCAAAGGTTAAAATCATGAAAACCCAGTCGTGAAGAGACATTTCAAATTAGGTAGGGACTTTCAAGGATGCCTCTCTCTCTCTCTCTGTGTGTGTGTGTGTGTGTGTGTGTGTGTGTGTGTGTGTTTCTTTGTTTGGAACACTCATTGGGTTGTAATAAAATGTAAAACATCTTTAATTTGGAACAGATTGAGTTGATTTTTAAAATCTTCCTTTGCTCTGGGAGGAGCTACAAGGTAGCTAGGATGCATCTAATTTTCATTTGTATCATCAGCATTGGCTAAACTCTAAGATGCTGAAGAGCCATGCATATCTTTCTTTTGTTTGTTATTAATTTTATTCATGTAGTTTTAAGACAAGAGCTTGCTAGGTAGCCCAGACTGGCCTTGAACTAATGATCTTTCTCTCTTTTGCCAGAGTGCTGGGATTACAGATAAGGCTCTCCAAGCTTCATTCAAGCCTTTCTTTTAAATGTTAGTTGGGGGCAGTTAAATCATAATCTAGGCATCTTGTCTGGTTACCCTGGAAACAAGACATCATTGATGTGGACCACATTCTGGTGGACCACTTACCTCACTGAGACTGAGAGCTGGTCAACATCAATCATCTTAGACTACAGCCTCTACCCTCTTTCTGGATGCACCCTCAAGGCTAACCCTGCATGTTTTGTCCCCTCCTATTGTTCAAATGCTCCCCAAAGTTGGAACTTAGCCCTAGGTTAATAAAATTGGAGGTGGAGCTTGGGGTGGGTAATAATGAGGATAAGATGAAGTCATGGGAATAGAGTTCTGTGATGACATTCATGTCTTTATAAGAGATCCAAGTTAGCACACTCACTTTGTCTGTCTTACAGTGATCAATGCCCATCTACATATTATGCTATAGCAAGATGGCCCTCACCAGGTTCCAACACTCCATCCTGGAACTTCCTGGACTCTAAATTACCTAGTCTCTGGTGTTTTGCTTTGACAACAGACACACCAGAGCATCACTTTCCCACATCATCCTGGAGTGCCCATCCATGGGGTGATAATAAGTAGCAGTGATGCTGGTCCTTGCAGTAAGGATGCTGGCTAATATGCAGAGTGCTGTGAGCAGGCAGGCATCCTGAAGGGAGGTTCTCTTACTGCCTCTCTTCAAGTAGAATAATGCAAGGTGCTCTGTGACAACTCACCTGGGGCAAGAAGGAGGAGCTAGGCACTGTGGCTCTCCAGTCCCCTATCTTAATTTCTTTCTTGATTCCCTTATTTCACTTCCGAGGTCTCTTTTCTCTGAACCTTTTCAATTTTCTCATTAGTGGCAAAACACACTATACATTTTCATTCTCCTTGAATTTAAATTTATTTATATAGTTTTGATGAGTGTATATGTGTGGTGTTCTTGCTTGTATATATGCATTTACGTGTGTGTGTGTGTGTGTGTGTGTGTGGGCATGCAGAAGGCAAAGGTTGATGCCTCATATCTTCCATGATCTCTCCCTCTCTCTTCACTTTGTGGATTGAAGTGAGGTTTCTTAATTGAACTCAGACCTTGCAGATTCTCCTAGTCTAGCTAACTTTGGGGATTCCCTTCTCTATGCCTCTGGAATCCTGAAATCACAAGTAGGCCACCTGACAGGCTCTTACATGGACCCAGTGTTCTTTATTGTCTCAAGAGAGAACACTGTTTGGCAGAACTAAAAGTCAGGGAGCATTCTGAGTGCTTGTGCTGCTGTTGTCTGTACTCTGTCCTCTTCTAATATCATCCTGAGCAAATGCAACTGCTGTGGAAAAGTGCATCTGACCGAGAGCAAGCTACCTGCACCCTCCTTCCTGTCAGAGATTGGGCTATTTGCTCTTTCTATTGGTCAGAGACATGGCACATCAGAGAGAGGCTTACATTTAGCACGGTGTGAACTCAGACCCAGAACAAGTACGGTTACATTCTGGATTGAATAATCACTTCTCACAGAGGGCTCCGCTGTGCATGGTGGGATATTCGTAGCATACCGGGCTTCTCGCTACTAGCTGTTGGTTGCTCTCCAGGACAGGACAATCAAAGTGTCTCTTGGGCCTGAAGAGATGGCTCAGTGGTTAAAAGCACTTGTTGCTCTTGCAGAGGACCTGGGTTCAGTTCCCAGCACACACATGGTGGTTCACAACCATCTGTAACTCTAGCTTCAGATGATCCAACGCCCTCTTCTGGCCTCTTTGGGCACTGCATGGGTGTAGTGTACAGGCATGTACAACACACATAGAATAAAAATAGACCCATTTTCATTTTAAAAAGTGTCTCCTGAGCAATCCTGAACTATGGCAAAGTCTCCCATGGTTAAGAATAAGCCACGTACTGTCACTCCACAAAGTGTGCCTCGACTCTGATTCATTTCACAGTCATCAGCAACAGCAGAGGTGAGGGACCGATAGCACACCTCGGGCAGGCATGTGATTTCCAGACAGCTTGTTTACGGGCTTTTAAGAATTTATATTTCTATTTTAGAAGCAAGAGTGGTGCTTCTCTGGCATGCTGTATCCAGTGAGTGTTTTTATTGCTTTCCTTTAAAGGACATTTTATTTTAATGTGTGTGTGTGTGTGTGTGTGTGTGTGTGTGTCTATGCATGCACTCATATGTGCACAAGAGCACAGTTGCATGAGGAGGGTCAGATCCCCTGGATCTGGAGTCACAGGTAGCTGTGAGTCTTTTGACTTTGGGTGCTGGAAATCAAACTCAGTCCTTTGAAAGACCAGTAACCACTAAAAACTGCTAAGTTCTCTCTCCAGTTCCTAGAGCCCCATTTAAAACAAAACTACAGTAAACAAAAATTCAAATACTGCTTTAGGAGAGCAGACATGTACAGATACCGTTGTTCAGTGATTGTTTAGACTTGTCAAAGATGTCCAACAATCTGGCATTCTGCCACCCGTTGGGAAGGCTGGCAGTTGGTGCCTGGTTCTGTTCTTGCTGGTTGCATTCAAGAGAAGCATTCTCCACTGTGAAAATGGGCTCTGTTTGATTGAAATCATGTTTGACCATAAGGCCATTCACATTACAGTTTTAAAAACTTATATTTTATTTAATAAGAACCCAGTTGTTTTCATAATCTTTTCCTGATTTTATGAGTGGATGAGAATATCATCTTATGACTTTAAAATTTCTAGTTTTGAAACAGGATCTTGTTCTTCTGTAATGTTCCATCTTCAGCCTATAGGCTATAGTGTGTCTGGCAGACTCCTCAGCAAAGCAGGAGACTTTCAACTGTCCATCTGAATTGGCAGTTTGTCAGTCACTTTTCTCTGTGTCCGGCAGACTGTCTGGCAGACTCTTCCATAAAGCAGGAACCCTGTAGCACTACCCATCTTATATCAGCAGTCACTTTTCTGTGGGCCCTGCATGTCCAGTTTATATAGCTTAAAGTCAAACAGACCAGACAAGAGCAGTTTATAGCCCAAATGGCTAGTCTTGCCATATTGGAAGCAAACTCCATAATGAGTTTTTTCAATGTCCATCTTTTTTTTTTTTTGACGCAGGTGGTGTTGCTAGGAGCAGTTATGTCTCACTGTTAAGAAAATCCCTAAACCATTTTAAATGTCTTATTCTGTAGGTCTTTGAAAGGCCTATCCATTTTAAATATATCTCTATATAGTTAGAAAACCTAACCAACCTAATATAAGCTTTGATTGTCATAGGTGACTATCTATAATCTGTACTTAATTATACATTACATTTTTAAATGAGTTGTGCAAACACAATACCTAAACAAGAGGAGAAATATACTTATCATAAAATTGACCTTAAATTTGTATCAATAAAGGAAAATCCATTCCAAAACAAAGCATTCATTTCTATGCATAATCCCCTTTTACCTTTAAAAAGAGATTGGTTGTGATCATTAACTATTTATAAACAACCTCATTTAGATGAAAACAAACATTTATAGACAATATTTGGGAACTTGGGCGTTGTTCTTTTCAAACTGCTTCCTGCTGGTTGGGGGATGCTGTAATACCATGGGAATTCTAAGAAGATGCAGAAATCTTGGCTGTAGTCTGAAAGGCTGCCTTGTCCCAGCTGTTTTGAATGTTGAATCATGTGGGACACTGTTTCAGGGGGTTTTGCTTGATCAAACCATTTTAGTCTGGAAGGAATACACAGCTTCTCATTTTCTGTGGAAACAAAAATAAAAATTCTTTTCCCTAGTAACCTGTCCTTAGACTTACATTTTGAAGTCAAAGCATTTTTAAAATATATATGTTGGATTAATTTAGCAGCATTGAAAATCAAATGAATTTTAGCAGCTGTAGCTCTTTCCTTGGCAAACAAGCAATTTAAGGACAGCATTATAGTATACAGTATCCAGACTCTATGTGTATTTTCTGTTTTTACATGGCATTTTTATTACGCTATTTCTTTTCTTTTTATTTATTTATTTATTTTCTGAGATAGGGGTCTCTGTGAACTTTTGTCTGTCCTGAAATTCAGTATGTACACCAGGTTCGCTTTGTATCAAAGACATTTGCTTGCCTGTGCCTCCTGAGTGCTGGGACTAAAGGCATGCGCCACCACTGCCCAGTCATTTTTTTCTTTTTTAACCAAATATCCTTTTTATTTTTTCTCCCAAACTTATATGTATTTTTAAACACACTGTAAAAAAAAACTTTTTAGGTTTTACTTCATCTGAATCTGTCTTTACTATATATCTCTACCTTTTCTCTAGCCATAAGTCTTATAGCTGCTAAACAGCATTGCTAAAATTAGTTGTTATCAGGGCCTCTTCAAGAGTCCTGTGTTTTTTGTTTTTCGTTTGTTTGTTTGTTTTCTGCTTATGCCAAGTAAGGAAACCTCCCTTAATGGAGCCGTGTGAGTCTCTGCTTGTCTCTAGCAAAACATAGCCCAATCGAGAAAAATGCTGCTACCAAGCAGCCTTACTTGTCTCTGTTCTTTTGTTTCTAAAATCCCTTTTTAAGCTTTTGTCAAGTTTTAAGTGGAAGTTCTTAGTACCCACATTGTAGGCTCCATTTTGTTATGAGCAGTTTCCCACCAGCCTAGTCCCAAAGTTGAGTCAGTCCCAAAATAACACAGAGACTCTGTTAGTTTTAAAGCTGTTGGCCAATGGCTAGAGCTTCTTGATGGCTAGCTCTGTCTTAAATATTAACCCATTTATCTCAATCTGAGTATTTCCCCATGGTTTTATCTTACCAGAGAAAGGGTACAGACCTCTTACTTCTCTCATGCCCTACATCTTTACTCCCCTCTACTACATCTCCCCAAATCCTCCTTGTCTCCTAGTCCCACCTAGCTTCCTTTCCTATTGGCCAACAGAGCTTTATTCATCAACCAATAAGAGAAACATATATACAGAATGACATCTCCCATCAGGATCTTACTGTGCATCTCAAGCTGAACTTAAACTCAGGATCCTTCAACTTCCACTTTCTGAGTGTGGGGACTATAGCTAGGATTATCTTGTTTGGTTTATTTATTTATTGTTTTAAAAATATGTCTATTCCCCCTCCTGTTCAAGTGATTCAATGCCAGGAACTGTATCTTACTTACCTTTGTGTCTCTAAGTACATGACCAGTGTTCATAAAGAATGTTGTATGTATGATGATTTGGACCAATAAATAATTTAACCAATGAGTATGAGCAAGGTTTCTGCAAGGATGAGGCCCTCCCCCCAAAATATGCTCCTACATGTTTGGATCATGAAGAGAAGACTTACAAACACAATGCACGAATCTATTCAACAATATGTTTCTGCTGATGTACCATCTTGTAGCTGTAATCCCAGTACTCAGAAGGCTGAGACAGGAGGATCACGAGGTTTGTGGTCAGCCTGGGCTATCTATATAGTGAGACTGTCTCAAAATACACAGAACCCTCAAACTAAATTAAAACAAAAGTGTGTTTTCTCTTACAGCGAGGGTTTAATGGTTCAACTCTGGCCCTGGGACTGCATGTGGTCCAGGATAGCTGTGAATGCAAAAACACAAACTCATAAATTTAATAAAACATTACGAGTTTTGGGAAGTTTTTATTAACTTCCATCGCATAGTTCTTGAACGTGAATCTTGAGGATGAGTGCCCAGTCACAATGTTGAGAGGTTGGATATGTCTGATTAAGCAAATGTCCCATGTTCAAATACTTTACAATGTAGAATTTCATGCTTGGACTTAGAAAGCTTTTTGGACACATGATCAGTGCCTTTCCTCACAGCATCTGCTAGCCGGTAAACCACGGACAAGTGGCCACACACCAATGCTTGTTAATGGGAGATAGTCATGTGTTGAGCTGGCATCTTCCTTATAAAGAAACAGTTCCTTGCTGCACCTCCTCAGCTGTTTTTCCCACTCTCACACCTCCCCCACTAAGGCAGAGAGGGTGTGTGTCTATTGACACATCTATCCATTTGGCTCCAGATCAGACAATTTTATTCAACACTTTCTATGGCTTTTCTGAGTCTCTGTACAGATTTAGGTACTAGTGGCTGTAAAGCATATCTGGATGTGTTTGAACGATGCCACGCTAATGGCTGACAGTTCATGTGAAATTCCCATGACAGGGAATTGAGGTCTGCTCTGAAGACATTCTGGAACTCATGTCCAGATCCTGTATTTGAGGAAGGGGAAGCATCACACTCCATGCCTTTCTCTGTGTTGTCTCCATCTGGTTATCTCCTGTAACGTGGCACTGGTCAGCATGCCATCTGGTGTTCTGCTACTCTGGTATTTATGTCAAATGTCTTGGCATGTCCTGAATTAGCAGTGGCTTCTAACCTATATAATTAAAGTCCATTAGCACTGGTCCCTACCTGACCAGAGGCAGGCCACAAACAGACAATCTTTGCAAATTACAACCTTCAGCTGTGCTGGGCTCCTTCACTGATAGAGAGGGTTCCATGCAGAAGGTGGCCACGGGTGTTGCCTATGAAATCAGGGCTTGCAAATTCTATAGCAGAGAAGATCTCAGTGCTGCACAGGCTACACATCTGGGGGGTCCCTGACCCAAACTTTACCCTAACTCAGATTGGCGAATGTGTGGCATGATTCTCAGAGCTTAGGAAAGCACCATGTTCACCCTCACTATTTACCACAAAGAACACAGTCCAGGAGCAGCCAGAGGTAAGAGATAGGCAGGGCAGGCTGTGGGAGGGGCATCTGGAGTTTCTCTCTGGCTTGTTTTCTTCTCAGAACCTTGATGCATTTACCAGCCCATGAACTTTCTGAATCTCCTTTGGTGGTGGTGGTGATGGTGGGGCGGTTTATGGAGGCCTCACTCCATGGTGTGATTGAGTCCATCCTTGGTCATGATGGCCAACTCAACCTTCTTCCCCTCTTGGCTCCCCAGAAGTTGGGAGTGGAGCAGAAAGTTCTAGCCCTTTAATCTTGTGGCTGGATTTCCTGGCAGCTTGTCCCTGTCCTCCAAGGTCCCCAGAACCAATCATCTCATTATTATTCAAACATACACTCTGTAGCTCAGGAGAGTGCAAGGCTCTTAGGAGCTATGAGTCAGGAACCAGGAACAAAAACTATATCATTGTTTTCTGTTATGTCACAGAAATGAGAGAGTATCCTGAGATGCCCGCCCACATGAGAACTGAACAACAGTTCCCTCTTCATACAGGCAGAACCAGGACCTGGCCCCAGGCATCAAGATGACCTCTTACTTTGCTCCAGGGCAAAGTCCTCCATTATGGGATGGACAACATAGAAGAGAAGGTCCCATCTTCCCAGGCTCTTCAGGTTTGGGTTCAAAGCTCCATTCTTCATATGTGGTAAATATAGTGACCAAATCTTCAAGAGCAAAGATGAGGGAAGAGCACCCCACAAGATTTTCTAGCTATAATTTTTACTTCCTCAGGATGTGAAAGGCTACGTAAAAGTCTCTCAGGGATGCCTAGACTAAATTTGGTTGCAAACTTTGCCTCCCCTTCCTTTAGCTATTTTTCTGCAATCAATAAATATTTATTAGGCACCAACCATCCACCACCCTCTCATGACAGGCACAGGTTCTGGGATAAGCACCCAACAGGGCAGACCTCATGAGGTTAGCTCAGGGAGGAAGTAAGCAGAATGTCTGCTGTGGACATGTGGGAATACACAATGTTGCTTGCCAATGGAGGGTGACTCAGGGTTCTCATTTCCCTGGTCTTTTGCATATTTAAGAAGAAAGGCTGAACCACTTGGATTGATTAGGAAGTATGCACTCTTGGTTTTCTGGCATTTACTCTGGCATCATGAAGGGACTCAACTTGATTACAAATTCTATTTACAAAACCAACAAAAAAGTGATACTATCAAACCACTGTTCAGTCCTTGACCGCAGTCTACTCTGACTTTGAACTCTTTAGTTACAGGAGTTAATGACTGTCTTCACTATTGAAGTTGGTTTATCTGCTCTCTCTCTCTCTCTCTGTGTGTGCCTATGCATTGTGTCTGTGTGTCTCTGCGTATGTGTCTATGTGTGTGTGCCTCTCTCTGTGTGTCTGTGTGTCTGTCTGTCTGTCTCTCTCCCTGTCTCTCTGTGTGTCTCTCTCTCTGTGTATCTCTCTCTCTCTCTCTCTCTCTCTCTCTCTCTCTCTCTCTGTGTGTGTGTGTGTGTGTAGTGCTGTTATTTAGAAACCATTCTCCTTGTCTTTCTGAGAAAGGGATGTGGGGCTCATCAGGATCTGTGCTTACTGATTAGGCTAAACTGGCTGCCCAGCAAGACCCAGGAGTTCCTTGTTACTACTCTCCCAGAACTGGGATTGCAAGCATGTGCCACTATGCTCAGATTGCTGGAGCTCTGGGGCCCCAAGTTCCCCTGGCTACAAGACAGTCACTGATTGAACTCCCTTCCCAGTCTCAGTTTACCTGCCCTTAGTGACATCATGCCACCTAACTCACTAGAATGGCAACAGATGGAAAGAGCAATTTAGGGGCAGCAAACAAACTGCAAACAGGCCCATGGAGGAAAGATCATGGGGCCTGGTGTATGGCTGGAGGGTAGAGGGGGAGGAGCTGAGGGATTGTGACCCACCCTGCTAGCCATCTTGTCCAGGCCAGGGGACTTTATTCGGGGGAGTAGTATACAATTTTGTTGCTTCGAGGGTGGGGCTGGGGGTTCAGAGGGCACCAGACTGCCAGGTGACTTCAGGATGCACTGGGAAACCACAGGTTCCTCAATGTTTGCGTTTGGTCTCAGGCTCCCTTCACATGAAAAAAATTATCGAGCCCTCCAAAGAACTTTTGTTTCTTAGTGTACGGTATCCACTAAGATTTGAAAAATTAGACAATAAAACAAATTGTAGAACACTATCTAATTCACTTAGAATATTAGATGATCCATTAGTGTAAAACAAGGAACTGTTGGGCATTTTTGTAAAATTCTTTTAAGTCTAGCCAGATGGTAGCCTTTACTTCCTGCTGTGCGAGGTTTTTACAATCTATGAAGACATCCAGGCCTACCCAGGCAGGCAGCTGGATTAAAGGGGTTTTTCCTGAGTTGTGAGGGTCTGGGCCTCTCTCCCTCACGGAGCCAAGCCGCAGTGAAAAGCAGAGAGAGGAAATAAACTCAGTGTGGCTATGTTGGGAAGGGAAGCAAATATGGAGAGGTCTTGTGGCCCCCAAGTCCATCCTTGGGGCCCTGACAGGACATGTAGATTTGAGTAGAGGGGACGAGCTATGTGTAACTAATCATCCTAGTTAAGCGTGGTCCTGACCATCACCAACCCAAACCATCATGGCTCCGATCTCTCTTGTAGGCCCCTTCATGGGAGACAGACTGCCCTAGCAGTTGGCGGGGGAGGGGCTGTAAGATTGTGGCCCATGCTGCCAGTCTTCTTGTCCAGAGCTGAGGTACTTTATTCAGGGGAGTTTCAGCCTTTTGCATTCCTCAGTCCAAGATTCAGGGGAAATTCCAACTCCTTAGAACCGTTGTTCCATTAGCCTGCTAATCAAAGGGAGGGACACCAGTGTCCCTCCATCAATCTTCACTGCTTCCAGGATGGTCACAGAGGGACATGTTCTTAATCTTTTTAGATAATTAGTTGTTTTTTTTTTTTTTTCCTCTCACCCCACACCGGGCAGGCAGTAGTTTCCTCAAGGTTAACTCAAAGAGGAATCTGAAAGCATGTTAACAAACTTATGATCTGTTTTATTAAAACCCATAGTCTCTTCCATGCTGTATGGCATGATTTTAATCTTTTAGATGCTTTGAAAGCATCTTGGAGATCCCCTGGGGTCTTTGGACTGCCCCTTTAGCTGTTCTAAATCAAAGAAGCCTGGCAGGAGCCCGAAAGAGGGAACACGAGTGGCCTAATTTAGGCACTTGGATGCTGCACTTTCTCAAGGACATGATGGGAGGAATGGGAGGTAGTGAGGTTGTCTCTGCGTTGTGTTGCGCACAGTGTCAGGATGGGATGGAGCCAACCACCAAAATGCGTTCCAGGTAGAGGCCTCCAAGGGTTTGTGGGAAGATTATTTCTGAAAAAAAAAAATAAATAAAAACAGAATAAGAAAAGGCATACCTTAAGGGAAAAAAGCTCATTAGAGAAAAAAACACCTTCAAAGGGAAAGGAAAGGCTCGGAGCAAGAAGATAACCCCAACACATGTAAGCACATCTTCTAGTCAAGGAACACAGCACTGAAAACATGTCACAAGGTTACAGTACCACAACAAAAGTGATGGCTTGAAGCCAAGAAACATGTCCCGTGTGTGTGTGTGTGTGTGTGTGTGTGTGTGTGTGTGTGTGTGTGTGTGTGTGTGTGTGTACCTGTACACCCTGAAGGCAAGGGCAAGGCTGCGTTCCCTAGCTGAGAATGAGCCCGTGGAGCTTCTCAAGAGCTGGGCAAAGGGCTGAAGACCAAAATCACCTAGGAAGTTCCCTTGCAGTTTCTGGGAACAAGCTGAATCATATGATCCCCCTGGAGCTGAAACTTGCTATGACAAGGCCTGGATGGAGCCCTCAGATTTGGATGTGATCTGCTAATAACTCCGCCGGGCCAATTTAACCTGCCAGTTCTGAAGATGGGTGGTGTGCTTTGGAGACGTCGTGTGGTGCAGACTGCAGTGGGAGGAAGTGGCTCCAGACAGTGGCCTTGCTTCCCAGGCTGACACCTTCCCCCAGCTTCGACTCTTGGTCAGAGGCCAGCTCCCTCCGTCTCTCCATCTGGAAACTGCCTGTGTTCATGAGTCTTCTACTTGTATTTACTGTATTCACCCAGGGCCGCTTTCACCCTGGTCATAACTCATCACCTCCACTTTTCAAATTTTAATTTAATTAGATAATTTTAAAGTGGCCTTTACATCTCTCTCTGTGTATGTGTGTGTTTATCAGCTGACAACTTGGAGGGGTTGGTGCTTGCCTTTCTTTCACCATGTGGGCTCCTGAGACAAAACTCAACTTGGCTTTGATGGCAGGCATCTTTACCTGCTGGGGTGGTTTGGATACGAAATGTCCCTATAAACTGAAGTACTTAGACACTTGGTCCCCAGTTGTTGGCACTGTTTGGGGAGAGTATGGAATCTTTAAGAGATAGAGCCTTGCTGGAGGAAATGAGCCACTGAGGTGGGATTTGAGGAGTCATAGTCTTGCTACACTTAGCTGCATGAGTGGTCCCCTCCCACTCTGACCCTTCCGCCTTGCAGTACATTCCCTGCTGTAATAGACTCTGGGGCTGAAGCTAAAGTAAAAGTCAGGGTGTTTTATGACAGCAGCAGGAAAATAGTAATACACCCAATGAGCTATCTTGCCATCCTTTATTTCTTTGTTGTCTGTGTGTGTGCGTGCACATGCACACACTTGTGCTCTATGTGTCCCTGTGTTCCTGTGCACATGCATGTAGAAACCAGAAGGGGATCATAGATGTACTCCTTTTTTTTTTTTTTTTTTTTTTTTTTTTTTTGAGGCAGGGTCTCATCCTGAACCTGGAGTTGGCAAGACTAACTGGGCAGCAAACCCCAGGGATCCAGCTGTCTCAGCTCCTCAAGTGCTCAGACTTCAGGCACATTCCACTGTGTCCAGCTACTTATATGGGTACTGGGGATCCAAGTTCAAGTCCTCATGCTTGCATGGCTCTGCTGACAGAACCATCTCCCAAGCCCATGTTCATTTTCTTGTGACAAAATGGCCTGAACTGTGAATAGGAAGGAGCCCTGACCTCAGGGTAAGGTTTTGTTAAACATTCTGACATTTTGCTTTAGATATCACAAGTTCCCATCTTTTCTGATGAAAATCTGGCACCTAACCAAAGTTCCTAAAACACAGGAAGGCTTCCAAGTGAGTAAGTGCAAAGCTGACTTGCCAATGAGTAAGATATGGTGGACAGATCCCAGCCCTACCCAGCTGCCCCAACCTCGGGTCACTACTATTTGGGATTGTGTGGGGATTTTCACTGTGACGTTTTTTAGGATACTTCTATCACTTGTGTACAGGCTTATGATTTATGTGTTTTTCTATGTTTTCTATTACGCTTCCATGAAAGAGGGCAATACTTTACATACTAAGACAGTAAAAATAGGAGTCATACATATGCAGGATATATCTAAATGAAATTTTAGTATCACACTGCAGGTCATGCTCCAGAGAAACCATCAGAAAGTCCAGTGGAGTCAGTATACATATTGTGTGCAAGGACAAAAGTCACAGGATTAAAGAGATGCTCAGAGGTTCAGAGCACTTGCTGCTCTTACAGAGGACCACACACACACACATACACACACACACACACACACACACACACACACACACACACAAAATAAGTAAATGCATAAATAAACCTTTTCAAAGAAAGACAAAATTTGCAACACCTGTTCTCCTTATTCTTAGGGTCACTCACTTACAGAACAGAGCAAGGGCTCCCACAGGGCTGTGGTAGACCAGTGGGCTCTGTAGGGTGCAAACAGGAACCAGCAGAAGAGGGCAAAAGTCTGATTAGTCAGCACCGCATTACAATATTTTTGTTGTTGTTTTATGTTTCTGGTGAGGGCTGAAGCAGTTGTCTTCCTTTGGCTCAAGTCACCTGGAATTGTTTGTTTTCTGCCTGGGGTCTGCCAGCTTTGTCACAGTTTCAGTATGATAAGGTGGCACTCGGTGCCAGTGCCCCCAAGTTGGCTTGGTCTAGTCTGGGCTGCTTCATTGGTCAAGCTAAACACAGGCCTTCCGGTATTTTGTTTAACAGTTGCCTGTCAGTTTCTGGAAAAGCTCTCTTTTCAAAAGCTACATTGTGTTTTTGTAAGCTCTGTGATACTTCCACTGAGATTAAAATGAACTCTGGAGATTCCCGGTAGAATCTTGGAAGAGTTGAGAGGATTGATTAGGAGTTTCCACTTCTGGCTGCACTCTTTAATTAGCTTCTTCTGGCAGAAGGAAGAGGTAACAGAGCTTCATGGGAGAGAGAGAGAAAAGGCCAGTACCAGGCTAGGGAGATGGCTCAGTCAGTAAAGTGTTGGCCTTGCAAGCCTGAGGACCTGAGAGGAACCTCCTTTACCCACACTAAAAATAAATATAGTAAAATGAAAACAAAAATGAATAAGTGTGTAATTCCAGAGCTGGGGTGATAGAGATGGGCAGATCCCTGGGGCCCAGCTAGTCTAGCCTACTGGATAAGCTCCAGGCCAGTGAGAGACCCTGGCTCAAAAAACAAGATAGATTGGCTACTGAAGAATGACACCTGAGGCTTCCTGTGACTTTCACACACACACACACACACACACACACACACACACACACACCTCTGCCATTGAACAGAAGCCTAAAGCCAGAGACTACCATTGGCTTTCATTTCTCTACCCCAAATTGCTATAGAGTAGAAAGCTCCACATTGGCTGTATTCACACTCTGCTGGGCTGGTGTTAGAAAACCAGCACACAGGGTGTGGCTGAGGTGCTCAAACAACATATGACTCCCTTGCCTTTCTACTTGTTGGTGGGGGTAGTGGTGGTACTGGGATTTGAACTAACACCCTTTGCATTCTGCCAACCTAGGAAAGATATCAGGGTTTAGCTGGACATTCCTGACTTGGGTCTGCCCCAAGGACACAGAGAACGTTCTTGATGGGTTTATAACTTCTGAAGGGTAAACTGGGAGTGGACCTACTTCAAGCTCACTTAAATGGCTGTTGGGGCCTCTAGCCTCGGTTGATATTGTCTGGCTACATCACCTCATTGGTACACAAGGCAGCCCCCCTCCACCGTGTATTAGAAGCAAGTCACTAGGTGTGTCTGTACTGAGGGTGAAGGATCACATAAGTGCCAGGGGGCCCAGATCCTTGGGACCACTATGGAGGCTACGTGCGAGAGCTCCTGAGTATGTGAAGCTGAGCACTCTTAAAATTCTCGGCAGCTTCATCAGGCTCTGCAAAGAAGTGCAAATGCCACAGCCTGGTGGAATCTAAATACCCAGCCAGTGCTGACACCTGCTTGTGCTTTGAGACACTTTGTTTTTGGTCTACTATTTATCTTAGAAAGAAGAAAGTGGGCTTTATCAAGGTTCATTTTTTCTCTGACCTTTAAAAAGTTATAACTTGGGGGTGGAGAGATGGCTCAGTGATTAAAACCACCGGCTGCTCTTGCAGAGGACCCAGGTTCTGTTCCCAGCACACACATGATGGCTCACAACTGTCTGTAATCCAATGCCCTCTACAGAAATCAGAAACATACAGGGCAGAGGGCACAGATATGCATACAGGAAAAACACTTGTGTAAATAAATAAATAAATATTAGTAAAGATTATAAGGTCATGCACGAGGCATGTGTTGGAAAGGTGAAACGTTTCCAGCCTGACATGCAAACCAGAAGTGAATCCCTGAGTGTTGAGCAGTTGGCGCTGTAACTGAATGGATGTTAATGGAAGTGGTACAAGGGATAGCATCCATCACCACTGCTGCCTGTGCTCCTTGTGGGCAGTCTGTGCAGAACTCCCTCCTTCATATCTGAACAAGCAGACGGAGCCCAAGGACCAGGCCTGGAGCCCCTCTCTGAACGCCAGTGCTGCCATAGCTTGCCTAAGTAGACACGAGCAACAGGTACTGCTTGGAACCTGCACTCAGCACAGACTTGAAGACATTATTTGATGCTCACAATAGCCTCTCTGACGCAAGTCTCAGTCTAACATTTCATAAGAAAGGTAGGGACAACTTCTTGAAAGTCTTTTAATTTTATTTTTAATGTGTTGAGATTTCATTAATTTGATAACCAAGAGGTTTTTTTTTTGTTGTCATTATTGTTTATTTTTCATGAATGATCCTCAAGAAAAGGACAATTTTTAGAAATTAGGCATTCTTTGGATATGAGATTATAGTTTGGATAGAATATTTTCAGAGTTCTTAGACTGATTCTGTCATAGAGGAATGGATTGGACATTGGGAAAGTTCTGTATTAGAAGGTTTTAACCATGCGTGGTCTGTCGAGGTGTGGTTTTTAACTCTCTCTTGTCTAGTTCCCTTCACTCTTCCTCCGCCAACTGTGATTTTACTATGGGGATCAAGTGAGGGGGGTTTCCCATCAAGGCAGAGATGAAGATGAAGCCAACTGGGGCTCCACTTCAAGAACTTTTACATGACTGGGTATAATTTGCCTGTAATCTAAAGGGAGCCTGGTGCTGGGCGGCTCCCACAGAGGGAGGCAGCTGTTTTCTGGGGACTCCCAAGATGGAATGCCACACTGGGGTGGGAAGTTGGACAGATGGTTGTCCCTGTTATGAACTTCAAGTCTCCATGATTGATAACTGATTTCCTTCCCAGCATTTCTGTGGAGGAAATTGGCTTGAAGGCGAGCTCACTGTGATGTGGGCAGACATTAGCGTGGAATGGCGGAGATCCCTATGCAAGTATTAGCTTGTGCACGATTTAAAAGGGAAGACTGTCTGCGAAAGATCTGTCTCTGATAACTGTGCCCAGTCATTCTAGGAACCACTTTTGAATATGTGGTTAGATCATTGGGACTTCCCAGCATCTCCAGCCGTACAACCGACCCCTCATAGTGATCTTAGTCACTGCCACTCCAGGGAGCACATTTCCCCTCATCCCACGCTATTTCCAGGTCCCTCAGATTCCTAACATCATTTCTCCCATTTCCTTTTTCCTCCCCTCTCCTTCCCTTGTTTCCTCTCATTTCTCTTTTTTGTTTCTTTCAAATGCCCCAGACTGGCTCCAGTCCAGGATGAGCTTGAACTTCCGATCCTCCTACTCCACCTGACTGTTGGAATTAACGGGCGTGTGCATACCACACCCAGGTTATGCAGGCCTGAGGATCCAATTCATGGTTTTGCTTGATGAACTCGCTGTCTCCAGCCTTTCTCTCTTCTTTCTGAGTCGCTAACTTGATCTGTATCTGAGGCTTGTCTTGAGCTTGCTCTATAGCCCACCCGACCCCAAACTTACAATCTTCTTGTCTCTGCCTCCTGAGTGCTGGGATTACAGATGGGAAACACCATAGTGCCCCAAATGTCTTTTTAAAAGTCTGTGAATTTTGATGCACGGGCAACAGTTGCATTGGGTCCCGTGTAATGTTTTGGTTCACATTCATGGTGGACAGCTCTAATGTGTGCACCTTAACAGCAAAACGACTTCTGCAAATCTCCCCTCATTTGCAGCCCTCCTCTGCATCAGTAGGGGCAGCACTCTTATCGCTCTAGGCAGGATGAGTTCAAAGTGCCTGTCAGAACAGAAGTCCTCCATTCGCCAGTTGAGAGTCTTGCTTCCTGTCTTCTCTGACCCAGGAGTCGGGGAGTTAGTTTATTCTCCAGCTGAACACATTTTAAAAGCACTTCAAGGAAGTTAAGTCACATCAGGCACAAGCCAGGCACTGCATCCTGGGGCACCACCAGGACTAATCAGACTCCTGTCTGGTGACTGCCCCACAGGGTTGGAGCCTTATGGTTTTCTGTAGCATTACCCCAGCTCTTCCTCCAAAGCCCAACCCCTCTCTCAGGCCACCTCAACCACATGAAGGCCAAATTCCGGTACTACTCATGGCTGTGGGAGGGACTTGTGAGAACTGTGGGCCACGATGCACAGCCCATCAGCTTCACGGTGGTCCTGCCTTGGGAGGGGACAGTGGTGGCCCATGTAAGCACACTGGACACAAGAGAGTGTGTAGCAGATGCACTTGTGTCCTTTCCAAATTCAGCCTTCAATATCCTGCCCAGACAAGCAGACAAAGCCTTTAAAGAGATGCTGTGATTTGCATATGAAATGCCCCACCCTCTGTTGGTTTACTATTTAAACACTCTTTCTCCTGTTGGTGGTGCGGTTCAGAAGGCAATTGAGTCTTAACAGGTGGGGCCCTGCTAGAGGAAGTGTGTGTGTGTGTGTGTGGGGGGCGCTGTGAGATTTTATAGGCTGACCTCACTTCCGGCTCTCCCCCTGCTTCCTGCCCCTGTTGTCACGATGATGGACTCTACCCTCTGGTAGTAGAAGGTAAAATAAACCCTTCATCAGATTATTTTATCATAGCTAAGACATACAAGAGGTAATTATGATAAATGAAGTTGTAGGGGTGGGGCCTGGTCCAGAGTGACTGGTGTCCTCAGGACAGGAGATGAGGGCATGCAAAGATGGATGCAAAGATGGAAGAGCACATGAAGACAAGGGTGGGGAGGCGGCACAAGCCAGCCAGACACAGTTTACAAAACCGTTCTCAGGCTTTCAGCCCCCAGAACCATTTGAGAATAATTTTTATTTTTTTAACATGTTCATCCTAGTGTGCCTAGTCACGGTGATTGTGAGAGCCAAATCTACATTTTAAGTTTTAATTGCTATGCCTAAGAGATCCATAAAACAGAAAAGCCTCTAACCTGCAAGCCCCTTGCCCAAGGACAGACAGTTCCTGAAATGCTGGAAGGTATTGTTTATCGTAGATAACAAGCCACACGCTTCCACTCCCCTAAACAAATTTGTTTGACCCATGTGCACTGGATGTACTTGATCACGTGTGGGTGGGAGGTATGTAGGAATATGCCAGGATATATGCTTGCCCCTGATTGGACCTCGTGGGAAATGAGGTAGCCTTACAGGTTTGCCTATATAAGCCTCTGGAAAATGTGACTTGTCCCCACTTTCTGGGAACCTCAGAATGGACTTGGCCAGTATTTAATAAAGCTTGCTTCAGATTTGGCTCTAAATTGTAGTAGTGGTCTTATTCTCAGCCTGTGGGATTAACAGTGATACAGGAACCTGGTAAGGTGGGTGTCAGGGCTGCAACTGTGGGATTTTCCGTGGCCGTGGACATTCATCGCCGAGTTCAGCTATGCTTTCAAAAGTATTTTGTGTATGTACTGAAAGCACAAGCAGCAAAACACAAAAACGTTCTTACTTTCTTTAACTTATGGTCGTCTAGTGGGAGGACAGGTAAACACACAAATAATTATGACTATCTCTGATGGAAATCTGCACACAACAGTAAAAACGGGCTGCAACCTCTTGTGGGGCCGGAGACTTGAGAGATTTTGATCGCTGAACAGCTGGAAGTCCAGAAAACACAAAAGCCACTGGGAGCACCATTTGAGCACCTTTCAGCAAAGCGGAATGTAGCAGCTGCCCCAGATAGGAAACCCCCTGCTTGTGACAGAGGCGCGTGACATCAGGACAATGGAGACCAGGAGAGTGTGTGGTAAGGGTGGCATCGGAGCCCTGGATGAGGCCCCTTCAGTCAGCATGAAGAGACTGGGGGAAACTCATGATAAGGGCTCACACTGGAGGGACATGATCAGATTTGCCCTCAGAAGGCGTCTCTTCTAGTTGCACCCGAAACCAGCTAGATTTTAAATAAGAAGAGCTTCTTGGAACTATGAGGCTTCCACACAGTTGGTGACAGCCCTGGGATCACTCAGGGAGGGTGAAAGAGAGAAGGGTTTGCATTTGGGGGGTCTGTTCTGGAACTAGAGCCTACAAGCCGGCCCAAGCATGAGGACCTGAGAGCCAATCTCCAGCATCCATGTAAGAAGCCAGGAATGATCACATGGAACCTGTAACCCCAGGGTTGTATGGGGTACAGACAGGAGCATGGCTGGGGCTTATTGGCCATCAACCTAGCTCCAGGATCAATGAGAGACCCTGTCTCATAGGAATAGATGGAGAGTGATGGATCAGACACCTGGTATCCTCCTCCATGGTGCCCTCAGTGAGGTGGGCTTGGTGTTAGAAGGGCAATTACTGTGATGCACGGGGCATGAGATACAAGGATGTCAAGTCTTATGAGGGTGCAAGATGCCAGAGATCCATGCCAGGATCTCAAAGGAGATAGCACCAGAGTGAACTGCCATTGGCAGAGCAGATGGGACATACCATAACCACAGCTAGGTAGGATGTAGCACACATGAGAACCCAGAGGTCTTCAAGCTGGCAAGCCAGGGCATGTGGCAGCGGTTCCTGGGGACAGTGGCCAGCAATTAACACCAGGAACACACTAGAAGAAAGATGAAATCCCGGCAAGCCACTTCTTTGCAGCAGTAAGAGTGCACAGAAGGGCTCTGTGAGGAAGACTTCTTTTACACAGGAGAGGGGATAAGCACTTGCTGGGGTTGTGCTATGGGAGAAGGACTAGAACCATTGTGCTGGGAGAGGGATTCTGGAACAGGGTTGAGAGTGACCTTGTTTCCGGAGAGACAAGCCTGCAGCAGGGAGGCCCCACAGGAGGTTTCCTGAACAGGTGACGCAACCTCAAAGGATGCTGTGTGACCAGCTGTTTGGCTGTAGCTCAGACCCAAGGGGACGGAGAGTCACTTGAGAAGGATGCACATAGAGCAGGCATCCTTCTCAACTCTGGACCTTAGACTGCCTCCTGTTATCAGGGAGGTGGTAGGAAGAAATGGAAGGTTCAAATTATGCTGATCTAGGGAGTACAGTAATGAGATCACTCAGGGTGCTGAGGCACTTAGGAAAGAGGAAAAGGGCCTCAGCCTGTAAAGGTAAGGAAAGAGGAGAGCCTGGTATACAGGAGATGGTCAAGTGAAGAGGCTTCCTGCAGTCAGCCCAGGAAACATGGGGAGTATGGTATCTGCATGAGTAAATGCCTTGACATCATCTCCCTCCGTCCCTCCCTCCCTCCCTTCATCTCTTCCTCCCTCCTTCTAATTTCTATTTATTTATCTTAAATTGACTTTTAAATGTATATTTATTTTTGGCATGTGTCTATATGTGTGGTGTGCTTGCATGTACACATCTGTGTTTGCATGTGTGTTCTCACAATGCATATGTGTCTGGGTGGGTATTCCGGTGTGTATAAACATGCAGAGGTCCAAAATTGATGTTGCACCTTCTGCTGGTTAGTTTTCTCAGTTGACATAAACTTATATCTGGAAAGAGGAACCTCAACAGGAGAATCGCCTCCATCAGCAATGGCAAGGTCTGTGGGGCATTCATTCTCTTGAGTATTTGCTGATCTGTAAGGGTCTAGCCCACCGTGGTCAGGTGGTCCTGGGAGGTATACGAAAGCAGGTCAGTAAGCAGCATTCCTCCATAGTCTGGTTCAGTTCCTCCAGGTTCCTGCTTGAGCTGTCCTGATTTTCCCTAGTAATGAACTGTAACGCGGATGTCTAAGCCAAACTTTCCTTCTGTGGGTAGTTTTGGGTTATGGTGTTTATTACAGAAACAAAAAAGCAAATGAGAACAGGTGTCTCTGCCCCCTCCCCTCCACCCTTCCTTATTCATTGAAGCAAGTTCTCTCAATTGAACCCTCAGCTTATCAGGATAGCTTGTGTAACTATCAGGCTTGTTGCACAGAATCCCTGCTGCCTCCTCCTTAGGTTGCAATCACAGGTGGCCTCCCTGCCCACTCAGTACTTCCACGTGTTCTGGGGATCAGAACCAGTCTGCACGTTTGTGCAGCAAGCACCTTGTGCAGCAAGCACCTTCTCTCTGCAGTTTAACTCAGCAAAAAGCCAGAGTGAAGGGAGTCTGTTGACGCAGCCCAAGAAGAATAGCCACCTAGGACAGAAAGAAGGGTGGAGGCAGGCAGAAGGAATCAAATCACAGGAGGGAGTAGCACTGAGCCAACTCCCAGACCAGATGGGACTATCCCAAGCCACTCATCCCCAGACACGCCACCGTCTGATGTTAGCTACTTATGTAAGCAGGGTTGGAAGGACCGTGCCACTGACCTACATAGCCATGAGAGATAAGGCCGGTGGGTTATCTTAAGCTTATATTTCAGGGTGTTTTGTTATGTAGCAAAAGCTAGCTGGCACAACTATAAAGTTTTCATGAAAAGTAGGGTGATTAGTAAAGAATTTGGAAGTGTTGGGCATGGTCACAAATGTGTAGGTAGTCAGCTTTCCATGGTTGTCCCACAAACTAACAGCAATCAACTTAGAAAGAAGAAAGGTTATTTAGACATTCAGTCTTTGAGTTTCCAATGTATGACCTGTTGGCCCAGAGGCTTTGGGCAACCTCAGAGTCAGTGTGACCTCTAGATGCCCTCTGCATTTCAGATAGCATTCCTTTTTAAATTCTTAAAACTATATTATGCATATTTAAATGTTAGATTTCAGTCCATTGTATTTGTCCTTACAATTGTACAGAATCCAAATGCGCTCAATCTGCCTTCTCTCTAGAAGTTTCCAGCAAGTTCTCTCTGGAAATTTCTAGTGCTTCTACCAAAAGTTTTTATTCACTGAGGGGTATTTTGTCCCAGAGCTCTCTTTTGAAAAGCTGGGTTAAAGGTCTATTGCAGTAATGTCCTGGAGAACATGTTTGTTAGTCATTAGACAGTTACCCCCATTAAGACAAATTTAGACTACATATCTGTGGTGGCTTGAATGAAAACGGTCCCCAAAGGAATGTCTCAGACCACTTCCTGTTGCTCGCCAGTCAATATATAAGGACTCTCAGATCCAGCACCATGTCTGCCTGCATACCACCATGTCCCACCATGATGACAATTCACTAAACCTCTGAACTGTAAGCCAACCCATTAAACGTTTTTCTTTATAAGAGTTGCCGTGGTCATGGTGGCCCTTCACAGCTATAGAAACCCTAAGACAGAAGTTGGTACCAGGGATTGGAATATTGTTGTGATAGGCCTGATCATGCTATTGTTGGGAGTAATATGGATTTTGGGAGTTTGGGTTAGGAAAGCACTGGAATGCTTCAAGCACTGCCTAGTGGGCCAGACTAGTAGGATCATGGAAGATGGCAGTGGTAAGAGTGATTTGAATTGTGTGTGTGTAGGGGGCAGGGGGCTGGCTCAACAGGTTTCAGAGGAGAATTTTAGTATGCCTAGAAATTATTCTTGTGATATTTTGATGAAGAAAGTGGCTGTTTTTTGCCCTTGTCCAAAAAAGTCTGCCTGAGGCTAAAGTGATAAAATTTTGGTTAATTCCTTTGGCAGAGGAAATCTCAAAACAGCCTAGTATTGACTCCATTATATGGTTATTACGGTTACTCTTATACATATTTGTAATGAAAAGGAGCAAGAAAATGTAAAATTTGAGTAGGAAAGGAGCACCCGGAAGTAGAATAGAGCTAAATCCTGTCTTCAAGGAGATAAACAGATTAAGAAATGGAAAAGTGGTGACCTCAGGGCAAGATTCTACCCAGCTAAGTTTCCAATTTGTGAAAAGAATTAAAGAAAAGCTTATAGCTGGGTGTGGGGATGCACACTTAATCCCAGCACTGGGAAGACAGAAGCTGGCGGCTCTCTGAGTTTGTGGCCAGTGTGGTCTACAGGACAAGTTCTAGAACAGCTGAGCTTAAGCAGTGAAGGAAACCATGGTAAAGGGAAAGTTGCTAAAGATAATTGAGCAAGGGGACCATGCTCCAGTAAGCAGCAGAATTTGGCAGTTTTGGCCATATGATTCTGTCTTTAGAGTTAAGGATAGAAGAAAGGAGTTATGGGATCTCCTTTTGTGACTAAGGAAAGGCTAGGCACGTGTCAGGGGTGTCCCTGAATGGAGGCCCACAGAGGCCATTGTGTGAAGCTGTGAAGTTGAAGCCTGTATTGTCTTAGAGATGTTGGAGATGCCAGAGCCATGGGACACCTGCCCAGGAGAGCTGCTAACAGGGAGAGGACCAGCCCAAGAGACAGAGTCTGTTACAGTCAAGGCTGAATAGAGCTGGAGCTCTGAAGAGCGTTTTGACATCAGACACGGAAATGCAGAGTCTGGAGTTTGTCCAGCTGCTTTTCAGTCTTGCTTTGGTCCAGTGTCTCCTCACTGTGTTCCTTTCCCCATGTTTTAGAATGGTAATGCATATCCCATGCCATTATATGTTTGAAGTATGTGGTCTGCTTTTTGATTTTGATTTTATAGGTGATTACAGTTAAGAGTTTGCATAAATCTCAAAAGAGACTTTGGACTTTTAAACATTATTGAGACTGTGATAGACTATGGACACTTTTGAAGTTGGACTAAATACATTTTGCATTATGATATTGTTACAAGATGTTGGGAGCCAGGGAGTGGAGTGTGGTGGTTTGAGAGAAAATGTCCCCCAAAGGGAGTGGCACTATTAGGAGGTGTGGCCTTGTTGGAGTAGGTGTGGTCTTTTTGGAGAAAGTGTGTCAATGTGGTGGTGGGCTTTGAGATCTCAAATATGCTCAAGCCATGCCCAATGTCTCAGACTACTTCCTGTTGCCTTCAAGTCAAGATCTAGGACTCTCAGCTCCAGCACCATGTCTGCCTGCACACCTCCATGTCCCACCATGATGATAATGGACTAAACCTCTCTACTGTAGGCCACTCCATTAAATGTTTTCCTTTGTAAGAGTTGCTGTGATCATGGTGTTTCTTCATAGCAATAGAAACCCTAACTGAGACAGTGTCTGATAAGGAATGTTATTTTTAAAACTTTTCAAGTGTGTGTGTGTGTGTGTGTGTGTGTGTGTGTGTGTGTGTGTTCACCTATGTGGATGAAGGTACCACCAGAGGCCAGGAGAGGTCACTGGATTCACTGGAGCTGGAGTTACAGGTAATTGTGAGTCTTGCAATGTGGGTGGTGGATCCAACTTAGGTTTTCTACAAGAGCACCAAGCACACCCTTATCCACTGAGTCCTTGCCTCAGTCCTATGGCAATAAACTTCTTAATACTAAAAAGTTCATATCAAAAAGCCAGTCTCTTTCCTCGGAATTTTGTGTTCCCAGTCCACCATCTCTTCCCCACCACAAAGGCAGTTTCTGTATTGGTGACTCTTGGGTGCCACCCACAATTAGATGCTGAGTACTGATGCTGTGTTTTAGTTCTCTGTGTTGCTAACACATTGTCCATTATAATTAGGGGCATTTTCTTGTTCTGGCTTCCACTTTCCTCTTGCTTTTCTTCCTCCTTCAAGATGATAATTCCATTACTTTTTGTTATTTTATTGACTGCTTTAGATGATGCTCTTAAATTTCCATTTCCTGTTCTAAGAACTTTACTCGGCGTCTCAACTGCACTAAATGGGAAATAAACTACGTTAGTGCCTGCGCTCTCCTTACTTCTCATCATTTACCCACCTCCTTCCGATTCCACTATCACATTCTGTTTGTAAAAGTTGGTCACATTTATGCTCTGCTACACTCAAACTTCTGTGCTCAGTTCTGTGCTAAAAACTGAAAACAAAACATCTTTTACATCATAATTCCATGTTACCCTTACTCATGATTTAGGCCAACTGGGGGGGAGCTGAGACCACATGCATATCTCTATAAATCTGTGTGCTACTACAAGAGAAATGTCCCCCACATTCTCTTTTATGGTTTCTCTGAAGAGACTTCACATTTGGGCCATGAATACATGCAGAAAATTTGGTTAAAAATATTTAATAACTGAGAGGTGGTGGCTCACACCTTTAAACCCAGCTCCCAGGAGGCAGAGGCAGGAAGATCTTTGAGTTTGAGGCCAGCCTGGTCTACAGAGCAAGAGGTTGGGGGAATGGCACAGAGAGAGTGTCTCAAAAATCCAAATGTGTGTGTGTGTGTGTGTGTGTGTTTACTTATTTGTGACTGGCATTTCTGTTACCAATTCTCATTTATTCTTTTCCAAAAGAAACAGGTGCTTTAGGGGCTGGAGAGAAGGCTCGGTGGTTAAGAGCACTTGCTATTCTTGCAAAGGATCAGTTCCTAACATTCACAGAGCATCTTGTTATAGTTAATGACCTCAGTTCCAGGGGGATCTAGTGGTCTCTTTTTGTTCTTGTGTACTAGGTACACAAGTAGTACACACACACACACACTCGCACACATAAAAAAAAAACAAACAAATCTGTTGTAGAATATTATTTTAAGGTGTGTTCCATTTGCTTATGCTCTGGAAGATTTGTTTAAGGATGCAAAGATGTATTGCTTTTATGTTGCATTTGTATAACTCTGTAAAGCTGTGATTCCTTGCCTGTCTAAAACACCTGATAGTCTAATAAAGAGCCAAACAGCCAATAGGGTGGCAGGAGAAAAGATAGGCAGTGCTGGCAGGCAGAGAGAATAAATAAGAGAATTCTGGGAGGAGAGGAGAAAGAAGGGACAAGTTAGAACAAGGAGAGGAGACACCAGGGGCCAGCCATTCAGCCACCTAGGGAGTAAGAGTGAACGGAAGATACACAGAAGTAAGACAAGGAAAAGCCCAGAGGTGAAAGGTAGGTGGGATAATTTAAGATAAGAAAAGCTAGGTAGAAATAAACCAAGTTAAGGCCTGGTGTTTATAAGTAAGAAAAAGTCTTCATGTGTATTTATTTGGACCCCCCCCAAAGAGTAAAAAAAAAACAACAGCAGCAGCAGCAACAACAACACAATCCTACAAACTGAATAAGTGCTTGGCCATTTGTTTGGGTTTTCCTCAAGCATTTGTTGATGTTAATTTTTTTCTAGATGGCAATCTTGAGTCTGAGAATAAAGATGGGAATGGAGCAGATCCCAATCTCTGTACTTGGAACATCCATTCCTTCTGCCAGCGGTAATGGCAGCAGATACACAGAGGTAAATTCACAGGGAGGAGAAGGTGGTGACTTAAGGTGGAGCCTTCAGGTTTGAGTACAGTGATCTGTGTAGTCTTTCGAAAATGATGTATCAGTTACTTTGTTGCTGCTGCAACAAAATAATCTGACAAAAGTTATTTAAGGAAGGACAGGCTTATTTTGACTCATGGTTCCAGAAGTCCCGGTCCATCAGGGTGGACTGCCTCTTGATGCAGTGGGGTCATATTGCATCCACAGTCAGGAAGCAGAGACAAATGATGTTGCTCCAATGACTCTCATTAGGTCCAAGAAACCTGAGTGGGTCTTTTCAATTGACCTAACCCAGTTAGTCCCGACCAGCGATGCCTAGAGATTACTTTCCCCACTGATACCAGTCCCATAAACCAGTTGACGAGGGGAATCAGTTGCCACAGCACTTTGGGCTTTCTTTACTCAAGCTCACCATACACCGACTTCCTTAGGGTAAGGGCAGAGGGGAATTGGTCTATGTGCTTGGGTCTGGGAGCCTGGTTGTGGTGCATGCTTCTTCCCACTCTCTGCCCACTCTGAATAGGAAACAACTCCCATCTGTGTGCTGAGGTAAAGTCAGGGGTCTTAATTCTTCTGGCGATACCGTCCAAGTTTGTCTCAGGCTTTCTCAATCTGTCTCTGACATCTTCATCCATAGAGTGAGGATGCAGAGTGGTTTCTGTGCCTAGTGCTGGATCTCAGTGATGCTTTACTAAAATAGCCTCCACCATGGCCCAACTAGTAGTTTTCTGAGCGAGGGTGGAATGAGGCTAGCAATTTTCGTGTGGCATCAAATTCCTACAAAACTCTGTTTATGTTTTTTTCTGTGATCAGAAGCTGAGCCCCAGTGCCAGGGAAGGATTCAGAACACGAGAATCATGGAATAGTGGAGGGCAGGGGTTGTGGATTTCAGAGCGCTCTTTCAGACAATAATGACTTCTTTTAGGAAAAAGAAGAGAGGATGCAGCCATTTATGAGTGACTTCTGGGTGCTTACTTTGCATTTCCTACATCCTCCAAATTTCACCTAATAAAAGTGACTAACTTTTATTATCAGAAGAAATTCTCATTAAACAAACAGTAGATTGGATGAAAGGAAAATGCTAGGTTTGGACCCTAGATTTGAATAAATAAGAGACAGACAGCTGTGTGTGAGTTTACAGATCTATCCGATGGAGTCTGGATTTAGCATCGTGCTTAGAACAATCTGCTTTTCCCCACAAAGCTATAGAGAGCCTGAGATGAAAGGGAAGCAGACCTTCATTATTCCTTCCCTCCCTCCTCCCTCCAACCCCCTTCTGTCTTCCTCCACATCCTGCTCCTCCTTTTCCTTACCCCCCCCCCCTTTTATGAGATAGGTCTCCTGTTGTCTAGCCAAGACTCACACTCACTATGTAGCTAAGGCTGACCTTGAACTCCTAATCCTCCTGCTGTCTCTATCTCGGAGTGCTGGAATTGCAAGCATGTGCCACCATGTGTGGTTTACAGAAAGCAAACTTTCTAATGGCTAGGGACAAAGGCCATTGGCCTGTTTGAGTTTAAAGCTTAAGGACATCTATTTATTTAAATATTTTAAAATTTTTTATTAAAATGTGCTAATTGTACGTACTGATGAAGCTCATTGTTATATTTCCAAAATTGCCTGGTGATTTGTACCGAAGAACGAGGGCCAGTGTGATAGCTCCACTCATGTCTGCAGAGTGCTCTCATCAAATCCAACCTCCCTTTGTCTACCCCACCTGAATCTCCAGTGATCACTGTCCTAAATGCAGGTTTACTGTTTTTAGTTTCCACGTATGACTGAGAGCACGTAGGCTCATTTCACGCCACATGTTCTCTGGCCTTTTTTGCTGCCCACGATAGATGCCTTCATCACCTTCTCCTCAGCCTCCTCTGCTTCCCTCTTCTCTTCCTTCTCCTCCAGCTTCCCCTTCCCCCTGCTCCATCCCTCTTGCCCTCCCCCTGCCTCTTCCTGCTCTCCTTCCTTCTCCTCCTTCTTCCTCTTCCTTCTCCTTTTGCAGTTTTTGTTGTTTCAGCCTCCTGAGCCACCACTGCACTTGGCTGTATTTCTTTTTTCTTTGAGATTTGTGCTGGACAGTTTTAAGTCAACTTGACACAAGCTAGAGAGGAATGAACCACCATTAAGAAAATGCCTCCATAACATCTGGCTGGAGGCAAGCCTGTAGGTCGTTTTCTTAATTAGTGATTGATGGGGGCGGGCCCAGTCCATTGTGGATGATACCATCCCTAGGCTGGTTGTCCTGGGTTCTATAAGAAAGCAGGTTGAGCAAGCCATGAGGAGCAAGCCAGTAAGCAGCATCCCTCCATGGTCTCTGCATCAGCTCCTGCCTCCAGGTTCCTGCCCTGCCTGATTTCCTGTCCTGACTTCCTATGATGATTAACACTGATGTGGAAATGAGAGCCAAATAAACCCTTTCCTCCCCAACTTCCTTTGGCCATGGTGTTTGTCACAGCAACGGCAACCCGAAGACCAGACTTGAGACTGTTCCAAAGTGTGCGTGTGCTGTGTTTTCCTTGTTCATCCATCTGTTGATGACAAACACATGTATGAAGAAATGCTCAATGTCATCAGCCATCAGAGACATGCAGATCAAAGCCGTAGTGGGACGCCATCTCACGCTACTGAAAGTGGCTATCAGCAATACAAAAACAAAACAAAAGCAAAAACCTACAGACACCACAAAGGAACTGATATTTATTTATTTATTTTTGGTTTTTTGAGACAGGGCTTCTTCGTGGCTTTGGAGCCTGTCCTGGAACCAGTTCTTGTAGACCAGGCTGGTTTCGAACTCATAGAGATCTGCCTGCCTCCACCTCCTGAGTGCTGGGCTTAAAGGCAAGTATCAACACCACCCAGCCTATATATATGTGTGTGTGTGTGTGTGTGTGTGTGTGTGTGTGTGTGTGTGTGTGTGTGTGTGTGTTTTAAGATGAGCAAGAACAATGGTCTCCAGAAGTCCCTTTAAGAGCACACTGGCCAGGGTGTCTTCTCTCTGTCAACCAGGCCTCACTTGTCAACTTCCAGCTACAGAGCTATGCTGCATGGACCAGATCCTCATCCTTATTCTCACCCCTGAAAGGCAAAAGACACCGTCTTGCTTCACTTTCCAAATTGCTGTGTGTGTATTTGGCAAAGGGCAGGGCAGTGCACTTAGGCTTGTTGCTGGGGACCAGATGGCACAGCCTTCCCTGACCGGTATGGATGGATAATGAGCTAGATCGCAGGGAGTGTTCTTTGAGATCTGAAAGACACACCCTGCTTTAGTTTCTGTTCTATTGATGTGCTGAGACACCATGGCCAAGGCAAATTTTCAAAGAAAGCATTTCATTGGGAGCTTGCTTACAGTTCCAGAGGATTTGGCCATGATCGCTCTGTCTGGGAGTGTTATGACAGACAGTCAGGCGTGGTGCTGGGGCAGCAGCTGAGCGCTCATATGATTGGCAAGTCGCAGGCAAAGAGAGCAAGACTTGGCCTGGTCTGGGCTTTTGAAACCTCCTCCAACAAGGCCACACACACTCCAACGCAGCTGGACCTCCCCTCCCAATCCTTCCCAAACAGTTCCACTAACTGGGGACCGAGATTCAAATATATAAGCCTATGGGAGCCATTCTCATTCAGACTGCCACGTCACCATCTGAGAGTAGTTCACTGCCTAGGGTTTGGCTAGATGCTACAGACCTAAACCAGGTTGTGACAGTCTGTGTGGACGGCACAGAAATCTATCCAGTGTGCTGGGCTCATATTTGCTGTTAATTCTGACCAGGTCTAATCCAGGGGAGCATGACCTTCAACCAGCATTCTCACAGTAAGCTGTCCTAAGAAAACGAACCTTCCCAGAGATTGTGGTTTAGGCTTAGAGCTGGGCCTGTGGCAACCTACATCACACACGTCTGGAGCCACAGAAGAAAGGGGAGGTGGCCAAAGGAACGAGGGTCTGTTAAACTAGGCAGGGCTTCAGGCCGGGGTTTGCTTGCTATTTGGAGTCTTTGTAATTTGTTTGTTTTCTCAAGAGCCAATTGTAGCGTCAGCATCATTGTTTTCTACATTTCTTTTTGTTCCATGGAGAGACCTCATTGGGTAAATGCCATTCAGGGCAGCAGGAAAGAATGAACACTGATCTTCCAGAGGAACCAAGTTCACTTCCCAAAACCCATATGGTGGCTGACAGCTATGTGTATCTCCAGCTCCAGAGGACATAGCATCCTCTTCTGACCTCCAAGGACACTGCATTCAGTCAGTGTACCTACCCATACACAGACACACATAATTAAAAATAAAATAAAGCTCCTTTTGCTTTTTTTTTTTTCTCTCTGTAGATTTGGAGCTTGTCCTAGAACTTACAGAGATCCACCTGCTTCTGCCTCTCGAGTGCTGGAATTAAAGGCATGCATTACCATAACCTGGCTAATAAACTTTTTTTTTTTTTTTTTAAATCTTACCATTCAGGATCCAGGCCTGGCCTTTCTGGGGAGGCAAGTGTGGTTTCAGGGGGTCTACGCTGTGCTCCTCTCTCTGGAATGGAATCTACATGACTCACCACCACCCGAGCATGGGGAGTATTTGAGATCTTTCCCACGCAGCAGTGGGCCGGTATAAGAGTGTCTCTGTACTGGCAGTACATCTGTGGAGTGATAAGACAGAGCTCTGCAGAGCAGAAGGGGACAGCAGACAGAGGCTGGGTCACACCTGGCTCAGTAGGGTGGACACTGTTCAAATGCAGTGTGGAGGCCATAGGTGTCATTAAACATTGTGTTGTGTGTGGGGGGGGAGGGTATAGGTGTAGTGTTCATGCATATGTACAGCACATGTGACTGTGGAAGTCAGAAATTGACACCAGGTATTTCTCTCTACTGTTCTTTAACTTAACTTTTTGAGGCAAAGTGAACCTGGACCTCATCAATTCAGTTAGACTAGCAGGCCAGTAAACCTTGGAGGGCAGCCTGTCTCTGCCTCCCAAGTACTAGCATTTTAGGCACATGCTCATGTACCAGCTTTTTATGTGGGTGCTGAGACTCCAAACTCAGGTCCCCCTTGTTAGTGCAGCAAACACTTTACCAACCCAGATATTTCTCCAGTTCCTCAGCAAATGTTTTTGTTGTTGTTGTTCAAAGGTTCATCAGTAACCCCCAAGGTATCAGGAAGACGTTTAGGGGCCCACACTATTCTTGAGGTCCAGTTAACTTGGGAGATACTTGAGTACACAGAGTTAAGCAGGAATCTTGTCCAGAGTCTCCCTAGACTCGAGGGTGTCCTGACGGGTGCCCAGGATCTTCCTCAGAGACACTGATTATTGAAGAGGGGACGGCAGACTCTCAGTACACAGTGTGCAAAGAACGCAGGTGTGGAAAATAACACAGCTGGGTTTCCTTAAAGACAAAAGAGCCCTTTGTATTCATGGAACGAGGCGACAGTGTCAAGTCCGAAAACAGGCTGGGGTTCTGCCTCCCTCCCCTCAAACCCTTCTGCAACATTAGAAGTCATCCGGGAAAGAGAATGGCTGTGGCAGTGATCACAATCGTTACTCAGCACATGGTCCAGTGCCTAGAACAATGGAAACAGTTGGCAAATGACAACGCTTAGGGTCATAATTAGCAAACTCTGCCTTGGGTAGTCCCACTAGGTCACCCCAGTGAGGGGCGTCTGCCCACCAGTGTTCCATTCCTTGTACTGTGCTAGGCTGACTAATAATGGAAGTTGTACATGATTTACTTCTTTCATAACATAACAGATCCAATAGAAGTTGCCAGATGTCTCTGCTTGGCAGAAGAATGAAGTTAATGGATGTGTATCAGTGCTCAAAGCTAAGATTTAAAGACTGATTGCTAAGTACAAACATCCATAAGAAGAAAAAAAAAAACACACACATATAGTTGGTATTTCAGCATTCCCAGGCAGCACAAATCACTATTGATCACATCTGGTCTCCATCAAGCCTGAAGTGTTAACATAAATACACACACAGTTTATAGGGTGAGGCAGCCATATGGAGACAGACTAGGCTTTGTTCTTTAAGCTCTGCAGATGAGGCCCAGGAGGCTGCCTGACAGCCATGGGCTTTGCATTCTCCAGGGAAAGAGCTCTTTGCTATGCTCAGTGCATCTGGCACAAAGGTGCCACACCCTCCTCTTGATTCCAGCAGCCCCAGTCCTTTCCATATACCTGTGTACTCAGCCTTGCAACAGAAAAATGTGATTGCAGATACCAGGAGGAGGTCAGTTCAGAAGTTGGGGAGCAAAAGGCTTCAGGGACCCGAGAGTTCCACGCGGCCATTTACATCCAGACGTCTCCTAGCTATGCATCCATCCGTTGTGGTTTGAAGGAACGTGTTCCACATACATTTGGGCATTTGAATGCTTGGTCTGCGGTCAGTGGTGCTGTTGAGAGGTTCAGGTGGTGAAGTCTTGCTGGAGGAAGTGCATTGCAGGAATAGGGCTTTGAGACCACGAGCCTCTTTCTGTTTGCTTTGTGTGGTGATTCAAGATGTCAGCACTCAGCCTGCCCCTCCTGCTGATACGCTTGTCCATTTGTGCTGCCGTGTTTCCTGGCCATAATGGATTGTTTGCCCCTCCCTTTCCCCCCATCCATAAGCCAAGAGAAACTGCTTCTTCCATAACTTGCTTTTGGTCACGATGTTTCATCACAACAATGGAATGGTAACCATGCATCAGCCATCCTTCTGTCTATCTGTCACTTATGTCTCCATTTATCTGCCATTTCTATCCATTAACTTATACCGTCATCTACCCATCTTCTCATCTGTCCTTCCATTCACAAGTCATCCTTCAATCTTCTGTATGTACATACATCCACCCATGCATCCCTCAACCCATCCATCTACCCATGTCCTTGCATCCACTTACTCAGTGAATATCTCCAGGCTCCAGCTCCAGGCACAGGGAAACTGGTGGCAAACCAGTCACCATGATGTTGACCCTTGTGCACTTAAAGAGGGAGAGATGGATGTTAGACACAGAGATTCGATGGCCAGGGTGGTAAGTGCTCCACAGGTATGCTATGGGAGAGTACTCCTGAAGAGAGGACTAAAAGAGCCTTCCTGCAGTGCGTAAGGTGAGCAGGGGCCACCGTAGGCCACGATGCAGTCCCTGTACCTGCTGCAGCTGCTACAGGTATTGTGGGTGAAAGATTTTCTCTGTCTTGCCTGGCCACTTGCGGGCGGGTCCCCACAGCTGCTCATGAAATAATCACTCAGAGGCTAATGTTAAATATAATTGTTTGGCCAGTGGCTCAGGCATATTACTGACTAGCTCTCACGAATAAATTAACCTATTTCTATTATTCTATATTTTACCATGAGGTTCGTGGCTTGTACCTCGCATCTTGCCCCTTCAGTGACAACAGGGTATCTCCCTGACTCTCCTTCTTTCTCTCCATAACTCTGTGTGGATTTCCCAGGTAGTTATATTCTTCCTGGTCATTGGTCAAAACAGTTTTATCAACCAATAAAAACAGCACATATTCGAAACATACATATCAAGGTATATTCTATTTTTTACTCAGTCCTGGTGCTTCATAGTTGGCAATTCCTGATGACATAGCTTTCAAAACAAGGCCAAAGCAAAGGCGCTTTTCCAGTACCAAGTCTAACTTAAGGACTCGAGTCAAGAGAGATGTACCCCTTTAGCCATAGTGAAGGATGAGTGGGGGGAGCTGGTCCTCAAAATTCTTCCTGCCCAAGGTATACTGACAAGAGATGTTGTCACAGGCGAGTCCCACCCTGTGTCCGGAGCTTCTGACCACACCATTGTATGTGGTTTACTTTGCAGTAGAAACAAACCACTATGAGCCTTCTCCCTCCCTGTTCCCCAGGACACTTACTTGCACTGGCTGTCTCATCTCTCCATCCCCTGTGTGGTCAGCCTGACCCAGATAAGAAACAAGATGCGCCTGTCATCGGACTGCAGCCTCTACGGAGGAGGAGAGTCATTTTACGCAAAAGTCCCTCCATATAGAGCTGCCTACTTCCTGGGGAGCCTGACTGTGGGCAGGCAGGCTGGGGGACAGTGGGGCTGGGGCTTGGCTGTGACTACACATTAGAAGTAATTACACTGGTCTTGTTTTTGTTGTTCATAGCCATGCCTACATCTCAGGAATGGGGACTCTGGTTTTGCACTGGGGTATAATTTGTTTTTAGGGACAGCGTTTTTTATGCTACTCCCAAGCTGGCTACCTGTGCCATGGCCATTCATTTCCTGTGGTGTAGAGTAGCAGTTACACAACCAGAGGGTGGCCTCCGACCACTTTGTTCTCTGTGACATATACTTTGGGAGGCAGAAGAGAGGCCCTCTGTTTCTGAAAGCAACTCTCAAGATAATGACACCAGGCTCCTCCAAGGAGTGTCTGCATGGGAAGAGCAGCTGCTGCCAGCCTGGGATGTCACTGAGTCTGCTGGGCAGGGTGCTTGCCTGGATGCATAAGGTTCCACCCTCAGTACTGCATAAACCCAATCTAGCAGTACACACCCGTTATCCTAGCACTGGGGGTGGAGGCAGGAGAATGGGGCATTTCAGGTCACCCCTGGCTACACAGGGAGTTAGCAAGCCAGCCTAGAGACCGTGCCCAGTGGTTTTTTGTTTTTGTTTTTGTTTTTTTTTTTTGAATAAGCTAACTAGAGTTTCTGGGGTTAGTCTGTCACCAATAGGGTAGGCAAAGGACAAAAAGGGCCCTCCACCCCAGAGGAGCTTTGTCAAGGGAAAATAAGCAAGAAACTCCACAACCTGAAAATGAGGCAACCACTACTAAGTTTTCGGGGCGTTTCCCATATATTTGTGTTTTCCTATACATACACATGTACATATTGTTACATTATTTAAAGCGGCTGCAGAGATGGAAGTTCTGACCGTAGGCGGAACTACATTTATTCTCGGCAAGGGGGCATTTTTGTCACCCATGTGTGCCCATGACCAAAATGCCCCCAGAGGATAGGATGCTGGGCCCTTATGGGAGCAGAAATGGCCTCTGTAATTCACAGGGGAAGCTGGGAAATGTAGTCTTTCAGCAGGAAACGCTCACTCCTAACTCCGAGAGGATATAAAACATGCAGGGCAGGGGTGTTATAGCTGTTTTCTGCTGAGGAGGGTCTGTGTCGGACTGGTGGTTCTGGGTCCGTTGAAGAGGGCATCCTCTGGTCCTCTAGCAGGGTCAGAGTCTTAACTTGATGGCTGCGATGGATCAGGCAATTGCCATCTTGTATTTCTGAAGAGACTTGAGAAACAAGTATTAGAGGCCCGCAAGCAGACGACTTGGTTACAGAGTATAACTCAGAGAGTTTCTGGGAAGGTTGGGGGATAGAGAGGAACAGAGTGGGCCGATGACAGGAAGTGAACAAAATATTGATTCCGGGTGATAGTGGCATTGCCAGGACGGCCGCATCAAGGTGAACAGCAGAGTTGGCCAGAGCCCCAGAGCCTCAGAGGAAGAGCAGGAGAACTAATGGACTAACGTAAGGAATTATATCTAGCCTGGGGTGAAAGGGTCGAATGCCTCTTCAGCAGGACTTTCTCCACAGCATCTAAAAGGTTTTTGCAGATGTATCTGGAACAGATGGAGCTGTTGTAAGTTGAGAGCTATTGGGAGAACTGAAGTGGAACATTTTTTGGGGGTACAGGGCAAAGTTCAGTAAGTAAAACACTTAAAAGATGGGGTAAAACATGCATAGGATGGCAATAAGGAGAGAAATGACCCAGGGGAGGAGCCAGCATGGGAGGGAACCAGATGCCTACCCATAGGGGGAGGCACATTTGGGGAAGAAGGCACAAAACTCAGCTTGGTAGTCAGATCTAGTCCTTTTAAAGTTGGGGGTTGTGAAGCTGTCAAGGAGTTGAACCGGTCTTGAAGGACGTTAATCTGGTCTGAGACAGAGGTTAATTGATGCACAGAGGGCTTATGTCTAGTTGTTTTAGTACTGAGTCCCCCAAAGCAATATCCACATTACATGTAAGTTATTTATTACAGATTTGGCGTGAATGACGGCTGTCATCTTCCATTGAGTGTATGGAATGAAAATGTTATAGAGAACTTTAAAAGGCCCTGGTAATACTATGTGATGGGAGATAACTGGAGGCTATATGATAGTAGATAAAAATTGATCTCTTGTATCTGTAAATAAATTACATCTGTAGTTAGCATGACTACAAACATAGACCTGGTCATATTAAATAATTTGATTATTTATAAGGTGACTGATCATTAACTTGTATATCTTAATTATCTTTAACAATGTATAATAATTTACTAATTGAATTGAGGCTCTTCTAGTACCAAAATAAAACTTTTAGTCATAGATGCAGTCCCTAGAGATACTGGAAACCTTACTGATTCTTTTATAATGGACCTCTTTAGAATATTGCAGGGTTTTTGGTGTGTCTAGGTTTACCCAAATGGCTAAAGTTTAAAGTAACCAAAGACAAAGATGTTAGACAAACATTACTGGGAACCTGAGTAGACCTAATCAAATATAGCTTACTTATCTAAATATTCTAGCAGCTTGGTGTTGAACAGTTAGCAAAGACATAAGCAATTAGGATACATTTTTGGCAGGGAGAGACAAGTTTTCTCTGTATAACAGCACTGGCTGTCCTAGAACTCACTCTGTAGATTAGGCTGACCTCAAACTCACAGAGATCTGCCTACTTCTGCCTCTGAATGCCGGATTAAAGACATGTACCTCTAGTACCTGGCCTAGATATATACCTTAAATCAGCTTTTGTTAGTCTGGGTAGACCTTTATAACCTTAAATTTTTATCATCATATAGAGTATATTCTAAACCACAATTGAATCACATTTAGAGTACATTGTTGCAAATATAACATTAAATTTTTATCATCATACAAATCCAAGATATTTGAGACTTATTGCTTCTATAGTCTAAAAAGGAAATACAATGGTAAACAGAGGGTCATTAGGACTAAGAAATTTACAGTTGTTCTATGCTACATGGCCATCTGAAGTTGGTTCAATAGCATGCACTGTTTAACCTTTGTAAAGATGGCTACCAGCCACGTGGCTGAGAGTTGAATCCAAGTTATGTACAAACACACACACACACACACACACACACACACCCTAAACAAGAGTTGAGTTCATATATATCTTACATATATTTTTAATTATAAGCATTTTGTTATAAGATTAAAGTCAAGTTTTGTTAAAATTTTATGGATTTTAAACCACACCCAATGAATTTACAAATTCTGAGATAGAGTTTAGAGCAAAATCTTAAGTGATTTTCTTTAGAGAAGAGTGAAAAGACGTCATATAGATGAACGGGCTTTAAGAGTGTGAAGTTGGAGAGCCTTAGAGATAGGAGACTTTGGAGACTTCGGGATCATTTGGCTGTGGCAGAAGTTGCTATGATTTGAGGGAATTTGGAAAGCAATGTTGCCAAGTTTTTAGCCTTTGATATGAATGAGACTAAGTTGTTGTAATAAAATCTGAGTTCACACGAGTGCATGCGCGCACGTGTGCATACATACACACACACACACACACACACACAGAGAGAGAGAGAGAGAGAAGAGAGAGAAAGTTGCAAAGCACAACATCAGGATCCAGGGAGGGGGTGCTCTCAGCTCCAAGAGAGCTGAAGTTGCAGGACTGCAGGCTGGGGCCAGAGATAGCCAGGAGGGCACAGAGGAAAGGAGCCAGTAAAGGTATTTAGTAGAGACCCAAATGGGTGCAGATGGCCAGAGCCAAGAGAGAAAGTTGTCCATTTGCTGGGATCCCCAAGGATGTAAAAGCTGGCCCAGCAGTCAGAGAGACACTATGGCACAGGACAAGGAGAGAACAGTTAAGGGACAAGGAGAAACAACCACTTGAGGGAGAGGTCCAATATCACAGAAGTCACATAGAAAAGCTGAAGGTTTTAGTAGGCAGCTCCTAGGGTGAGGCAAGAAAATTCTCAAAATATAGGCCCAGGAAGGCACAAAGGGCGATAGAGCAGGTAGCCTTGTGTGGAGGAGGCAAAGGAAAAGTCCCAGGTGGGGCTGCAGCTTCTGGGGGAGGCAAGAGAGGGAGAGAGCAGAGAGAAGAGAGATCTCTGTGAGTGCAGCAGGCCAGAGGCCCAGCAGGCTGCCGGAGCCAGAGAAGCACGAGGTGCCCACGTGGAGGGCAAAGCAGAGCAGAGGGAAGCAGCAGATGAATTGGAATCAAATTCACAGACAAATGATCTGTACATACCTTAGGAGAGTGGGATCAGCATCTTGGCTCAGAGCCCACTGCGCTGGGGAGAGCAGGTGTGTGCTGGATATGTGTATGCTACAGCTGGCATGCCCCTTTGCTTTCTGGCTTCCTGCTAGGTCAAGCTCAGCTCAACAAACTTACAGATCCACCAACCACAATGTAAGGGGACATATTTGGAGCACTTCAAGTCCAGTCAAGAGGCTAAAGGTTTTTTTTTTTTTAAATGGATGATGCCATTCCCATGGATGGGAAAGACAGGAAGGTCCAAGGCCTGAAGTCTAAGGCATCCCCAGGACTCATGGACACCAAATGAGGAAGACTCAAGCTGTCCAGTGGGTATCCCTCACTGGGCTGTGGCCAAAAGCTAAAAGCCTGAGGGAGATTCGGCACCTGGTACCAGAACTTTCCAGTGAAATCAAAAGGCAAAAACTGAGCTCAAAAAAATCAAGCCTCATCCAAGGGGAAGGGTCCTCCACCTGCAGGAAACCAGAGACTCAAGAAAGCATTTAGGACAAGATGGGTCACTTGTCTATCAGCGGCGATGGATGCAGGCCCGATCATTAGTGGGCCAGGAGATGGATGTGTTGCAGGTGGAGCTGGCAGGTAGGGTCCCACTGTGACTCAGACTCCTCAGAAGGGGGCAGAGACACCAGGATTTCCTATGTGAGTTACAGCACCAACGTTAGGGTTTTAGTGCTGGAAGAGTATCTTGGTGGATTGGGGGTCAAGGAATGATGCAGTGATCCCACCACCCAGCAGATCTCATGTGAGAGATTTATTGGAGGGAACAAAATGCTACCTCTGAGTGGAGACAAGTAAAAGCGACAGAAATAGAGACAGGAAAAGAGAGGGAGATCGAGAGAGGGCGAGAGAGACAAGAGAGTGAGCCGTGACAGCGAGGGGGGCTTTTAAAGGGTACACATGCTGCATTTGATGGCTGCTGCTGATATGGTGCTGAGTCACTACAGGCAGGCTGGTCCTAACAAGTGTCTCCTTCAGTGTGGTGTCTTGAAGAAAGAAAATGGCCCCCAAAAGGAGTGGCACTATTAGGAGGTGTGGTTTTGTTGGAGTAGGTGTGGCCTCGTTGGAGGGAGTGTGTCAACCCTGAGGGTGGGCTTTGTGATCTATGCTCAAAATACTCCCAGTATTTGAGACCACTTTCTGTTGCCTCCAAGCTGAGAGATAGGACACCTGGCTACTTCTGTAGCACCACATCTGCTGCATGCCCCCATGTCACACCATGGTGATAATGGACTAAGTCTCTGAACGTGTAAGTCATCCCAATTACATGTTTTTCCTTTATAAGAGTTGTCATGGTCCAGGTGTCTCTTCACAGCAACAGAGTCCCTGACTATGACATTCAGTGACCCAGCTCAGGGATCACACAGCATCCTAGCTCTCATTCCTACCCCAGGCAGTCACCAAGATTTAAGACAATTATATAGTCTCTACTTTATTCTCGCTTAATTGATAAGCATACCACACCATTGACCACCATCTCCATTGGGGTTTCTATTGCCGTGAGGAGACACCATGACCATGGTACCTCTAATAAAGGAAAACATTTAATTGAGATGGTGGCTTACGGTTTTAGCGATTTAATCCATTATCATCAGGGAGCATAATGGCTTGGAGTATGGTGGCATGGTGTTGGAGAAGTAGCTGAGAATTCTACATCAGGCAACAGGAAGTGGTCTGTCTCACTGAGTGTGGCTTGAGTGTATAGGAAACCTCAAAGCCTGCTTCCACAGTAACACACTTCCTCCAACAAGAACATACCTTCTCTAACAAGGCCACACCTCGTAATAGTTCCATTCCCTTTGGGGCCCATTTTCTTTCAAATCACATTAACGAGTACAGCCACTTTAAAGAGTACACAGGTCGGTAGTATCAAGTTCATTCACCTTCCCCCCCCCAAAAAAAAAGACCCACAAAGTTTCTTTGGTAGCAATGCCTCATGAACCTTGCATGAAACTGCCTACTGAAGAGCAAGGCAGTATTGCTTTTAATTTCTTCCTCCTGGAACATGAAATCCTCCCACAAAGAATGGCATTCATGTGTGACATGCACAGAGCAGACTCCATGAGCAGGGAACACCTTGGAGAAGCTGTGATACTTACGTGTGATTGTCTCTCTCCCAGGTTCTATAGATGTGAATGAGGTGGCTTAACAGGGTGACATGGGCATTAGGGTTTGGACTCTGAATGTTTCCAAAGGCCCATTGTTTGACGGTATGGCCCATAGACTGTGATACTACTGGGACACAGTAGAGCCTTCTGCAGGTGGGGTCTATTGGGAGGAAGTTATGTCATTGCAGGTGTGTCTTAGTTATTTCTGTGATGGAATATTCTGACAAAAGCAGTTTAAAGGAAAGGGTTTATGTGGATCATAGTTCAAGGCAGTCTGTTCATTAGGGCAGCAGGAGCTTGAAGTAGCTGGTGTTTTTGATCCCACTTTCAGGAGACAGAGAGGGATAAAGACTTGTGTTTAGCTGGCCTCATTCCTTCCATTATTTTTAAGATTTTAAGTTTGTATATGTATGAGTGTTTGCCTGCATGTATGTATGTGTACTATATATGTGCCTGGTACCTGCAGAGACCAGCAGAGGACATTGGGTGGCCTGGAGCTGGAGTTATATCAGTTGTGAGCTACTGTATGGGTGCTTGGAACTGAACCCATGTCCTCTGCAAGAGCAGCAAGTACTCATAACTGCTGAACCATGTCTTTAGCTTTTCCCCTTCTCCTTTTTGTCCACCCTAGAACACCCTAGAACTCAAGGAATGGTGCTGACTGTTTTTCAGTATGAGTTTTCCCATCGATTAGCCTAATCCATACAATCCCTGAGGCATGCCCACCGGTTAATTAATCCCTCACGGTATGCCTGGAGCCTAGTCTCCCAGGTGACTTCAAGTCTGTGGGGGTTGACAGTAGACATTAATCACAAGGTGTATCTCCGGGGACTATGAAGATCTTTATTACAGAGAGGGCTGTTCTCTTTTGCTTTCTGACCGCTGTGGAGTAAATGGTCCTCCTTTGTCAAGGTGAGCAGAATTCTGCCTGGAGGTAAGACTCATTCTCTGCTATGAGTTAGTGAGCCCTCCTTTGCCATCCCGCCATGATGTGCCATTCCACCACAGGCCTGAAGCAAAAGGATAAAATGGCACTAGACCGAAATCTCTGAAACCATGAGCCAAGAGGAACCTTCATAAGCTGAAAATCTCAAATCTTTTGACACAACAGCAGAGAGCTGCCTAACACAGTGCACATGTAGCCTGAGTCCTTGCCCTAGGAAAGGTTTGGTGCACTTAACACTTTCCCACAGATCCAGAGCCATCAGCAAGAGGAGAGGCAAGCAAGAGAGACCAGAACCCAGAGACCTCTGACTGAGCGTTGGGCAAAGAACACAGAACTATGTCTGCTTTCATATCTAATTACTCTTTCATGTACCAAAATTCAGTTGGAAATCTAACCTTTCAGAAACCATGTTCAGTCTTGGTTTCCTCTGCTTTGAGATTTTTGGCTGGAGAGGTGGCACGGGCCCCCCTTGCAGAGGATCCGGGTTCTATGCTAGCGTCCCTGTGGCAGCTTACAACTGTCTATAACTCCAGTCCCAGGACATCTGATTCCCTCTCCTGGCCTCTGTATACATGCACTACACAGATATAGTCGGGCAAAGCATCCATACCTAAAAGTACTTTTTAAAGAATATCAAAAAAACAAAAAACCCTAACGAGGTTTGGTACCAAAATAAAATATATCTGTTGAAAAGTGGAGAAGAAACACATTGGAAAAAAGTTATGTCTGTGTCAAAAAGGTTTCCTATGGGCCCAGCTTTCCACATACAAACCAAAATAGAAGTGAAAAGGTTCAGACAATTGTATCATATTAAAAAATTATGAGCTGATATTTTGGAAATATGTTGGAATTAAATGTGGAACTGGCTTCCTTTGAATTGAGAATAAAATAGTCTCCTTAAAAGTTGATTATTTTCATATTCAATCTGTGTTCCCGTGACCCAGCATCCTGTCCTGCATTTATTTTTCTAAAGCAAGAGATCATCACATCTGGGAATGAAAGCAGAGTCACTGACCCAGGCGGAGAGTGGCAGGCCGATGTTGGGTTCATTACTCCTGTGTTGTGGGAACCCTGTGAGGAGATACACAGAGATGGGGGGAGGAAGTGTGGGCGTAGGGGACTGCTCCCCAGGTGATACCTGCTTTTTGACATCTTGTTCAGTTCAGAGTCCCAGCTCTCAGATGGTGTGTGTGTATGTGGGTGTGTGAATGTGAGTGAGTGTGAGTGTGTGTGACTATGTGTGTGAGTGAGTGTGTGTGAGTGAGTGTGAGTGCGTGCGTGCGTGTGTGTGTGAGTGAGTGTGAGTGTGTGTGAGTGCGTGCGTGTGTGTGTGTGTGTGTGTGTGTGTGTGTGTGAGAGAGAGAGAGAGAGAGAGAGAGAGAGAGAGCGCACTCAAGCCTGGAGGTCAACATCGGATCTTCCTCAGCACTCTCTGTTATTTTAGGTGGGATCTCTCAATGAATCTGCATTTCACTAACTGGCTGAACTGGCTGGCCAGTGAGCCCCAGGATCCTCCTGTCTCTGTTTCCCAGGTGCTGAGATTACAAGTGCATTACCATGACCAGCTTCTTACATGGGCACTGGGGATCTGAACTCGGGTTCTGACACTGCACAACAAACATTTTATCAGCCGAGCCACACCCCGCAGCCCAGTGTTGGTTTTGCAGGGTGTACATGAGATTGGAGTCCATTGCCAAATATGAAGTCCTTGAATTAACCTTTACTGAAGACATAGATTCTTTCTTATTCCTTGGGAGAAACCTTGCTTCCAGAAAAGCTGAACCCACCACCTAGTCAGGCATCCCATGAAAATCTCAAACCACATCTAGCTGTCCACTTGTCAGCAGTACTTCTAGTGTAGACAGTCTCCATGTGTCCCCTAACTAGAATCCCCCAACAAAAAAGAGGGAGTCTTGGCAGGAGTTCCCAGCACCCACGCCTCTGGGCTTGAACAGCGTGTGAAAGGTCATAGGTCTAAAGTCCCCTGGACCCTGAAATGTAAACACTGCAATAATAAGAATGAGATTTAAAAAAAAAAATGGCTTCTATCATTTCCCAGCTGTCTGAGTTAATGGGCTGCCTCTCTGAGAACTGGGGAGATTAGCCTAAAGAGGAGACCCAGATGGCTAGGCATGAGCCCCAGGGGACCCAGCCCTGGGCTCTCTGCACAGCTGTTTCCGGTTCACTGTTCCTCTTTAGCAAATACTGTCCTGAGCAGGGTGCTTTGGAAGCACACTGGGGCAGCTGAGACCTTTGATGTTGAGAGAGAGTAGGACTGGATGGAGACCCCAGTGAGTGGGAGAACTAGACTGAGAGAGTGTTGGAACCTTCTGGAACACAAGGACTATTGCTGCTCGGAACAACAGGACTTCTAAAGTGCACAGGAGCTTGTGAGCTCATGTGGAAGGCTGAGAGGCCATGCTCAGCCCACCTGGTCCTTTGCCAGTAATGTTTTTCTTCAAGAGTTGGTGGCTTAAATGGGGAACAATATTAACAGCACATTTCCATTCTTGGTTTTCATAATTACAGGTCAAGCTTTCTCTGAAAACTTTCTTGAAATATTCTCACGCTGTGTGTGATTCATAGGTCTGACTATCTGATCTGTGTGTGCACACTAGTGTGTTAGATCCTTCTGTGTGTGCACACTGATGTGTGTGTGTGCACTCTGGTGCAGGGAATCCTTGTATGTATGCACACTGGTATGGAACATATTTCCTGTGTGTACACACAAACACAGACATGCGCGCGCGCGCACACACACACACACACACACACACACACACACACACAGCTTCATGGGGTTTTGTGTAATAAAAAGCCATCAGCCACCAGTATTGGCTCCCTCTGGTCCTCACATCTCCATTCTCTGACCTTGAATGACAAATGAGTTGTCATAAACATACAGAAAACTTATTGCCCCTTCCTGATATTTGCTGCATTCCTATATTACTGGAAGCCTTTTCTTAACCCAAGCCTTCTATAAATGATAGAGAAGATGACTGGAAGATGGTTCAGTGAGTAATGTGCTTGCTGTGGAAAGAGGACAACCTGAGTTTGATAGCCAGAACCTACATAAAGAGACAGGTGTGATGGTGCATGTTTGTAATCCTGGTGCCAACAGAGATAGGAGGGCCCCTGGGGCTTGCTGTCCTTCCCAACTGGGCAAAGCAGTGCATTTTAGGCCATTAAGAGAGCTTGTCTCAAAAACAAGGTGAACAGCTCTTGAGGAAGATTCCTGAAGTTGGTCTCTGGGTTCCATGTGTGTATGCATTTACATTCACACACTTACACATGCGCGCGCACACACACACACACACACACACACACACACACACACACACACACACTAAATAATGAAAGAAATCATCTCCATATCTAGGAAACACTCAGAATCACAGGGAATTATCTTGCCTTCTATAATTGTGGATGGAGTTCGGGACCTGAGCCCTCTTCCTACAAGCTAGCCTAAAGCCTGAGCAGGCAGGTAGGTAGAGTTACCCTCACTGACACTGAAGACCACAAGACACAGTGTTTAACACAGCATAGTTCGCTGGACTGTGGACTTCCCTGGGGCTGAGCTGAATGCCAAGGGTCAGAGAGTTTCTTCTGATTGGAAGGCAGTGAGATGTCCAATCTTTGTTTGCCCCTGTGACAGCAGCCACCCCAGGCCTTGGGCAAATGTTCTTTGCCCTCTGCCACCTGCACTCCTGAGTTTGGCCTCAACACAGCCATGGAGACAGTACTACCATCATCCACCCTGGTAAGTGGCTGGTTAAACCAGGAAGGGTGCCTGGTTCTCCCTCGGAGGGGCTGATGCTCAGATAAAAGAACTTGGACAGCTAGGAGGAAAAGGCAACACAGTAGGGAAATCACAGCTCAGGAAATGTACTGCAGGTTTCAGAAGAACCCGAAAAGGAGGTGTGGATATTCTTGGCCTGAAGAAGTAACCAATGCATCTATCACCCCAAAGTGATCACTGCTCATAATCACTCATGATCCTAATATAGATGAAAAAACAGAACACGAGGTTAAGGATCAGCTCAGGCAGTTGCCAGACAGGAACAGGGATCTGCGTTGGATCTCCAGAAGCCACATAAAATCAGCTAGGTATGGTGGCACACAGATCCCAGGACCAGGGAGGTAGGGACAAGCGTGAAAGGGTTTGTAGTAAGAGTATCTTGGTGACTGGGGACTGAGGAGCACCACACAAACCACACCATGCCACAGACCTGACCCAAAAGTAGCTGCCTCTGAGTGGGGATGGAAACAGTGTCAGGCCAGGCCACGGTGGGCTTTACAGGGGTGAGGGGTTGGGGGTGGAGAATGCACATAGGGGAATATGTGATGTGGAAACATGTTGCACTGGCCCTCAGTGATGGCGGGGCCCGTTGGCACAGAGTGATTGAAGGTGGGGTGGGGTGCTCCAAGGAACCTGGTCCTGGAATGTGGGTGCTTCTTAGTTGACTAACACTCCTTCCTTTCGTTTCTTATAAAAGGTGAGGGAATAGGAAGGGGTGACTGGTAGTAGGGGTGAGGATGCCTGCTCTTTAGGCTGCTTCCCCTTGTCTGCGCGTGGCAGCATATTTGGGACACCATTGGTCCTTACTGTTAGGACTTTCTTGGGAGCCATACCCTGTAACAGGTAGGGACAGAGGGATGCTAGCAGAATGTGGTGAACAGGTCTGCTTTGATATGTTAAATATCCATCTCAGTTAGTCATTTGAGACCCTACAACCCAGCCTTTTTGTTGGTAAGGGTAACACAATATTTTCTGACTTCTTCCTGCGGACACTGGGGTGTTGTTGTTGGGGAACCAAGAGGGATGGATTCTGGCCAAGGCTGGGAAGAGTAAGCTGCTTCCTTTGTTTTCCAGGCTCCTCAGGACCTTCTGAGACTGGCTGATTTGGAACCATCTAGGATGCAGAGGCTCAGGCTGGTTGGAAATCCCACCAGAAGCACCTAGGGTTGGTGAGTTTGGAGCCATTTTCAACCTTTAGTTGGTGGAAATCTGCTGGAACAGATGAACATTTCAGACAGAAGGTGAAGTTAAGGAGTTTAGGGGAAATTTTTTCCTCTTGGGTGTGTACACTTGAAACTTCTGGGCCATGGTCATAGTAGTTGGAAAAGGGGAATCCCAAGACCAGGGAATCAGGGAGAGATCTTTCCCTCAGGGATAGGCAGACAGGCTAGGGAACAGGCTATTGATTGACAGGAGTACTTATCTGAAGTCCCTTTGACCTGTGACAGGGGGATCCAAGTTGATTCCCTGAAGCTGACAAGAACTTTTTAACTTTATAAAAAGAGATAAAGGTTTTAGATATGTTAGCATTCCCACTGTTTGTAATCACTACTGAAATCCACATTGTAGAAAACACAGTAGGTTTGCACCTGGGACCCAAAAGTGATTTCTGGCTAAAAGCATTACCACTCTTTCCAGAGGTCTGAATATATAGATCGGACAGACATTTTAAGCAAGATTAAGAAACATTTTTTAATGTCTATTCTTAGAAGACAAGCAAAGGAAGTTTAAAATCTTGAGGGTGTGACTGATAATAGCACTCGGTGCTTTTGCCAGCCTATCAGAGCCCCATTGAAGTTTCAGTATAACATAGGCAGAAGGAGGGACATCTGGAGGAGTTCAGAGTGAACATGACCCTGAACCAGATCATGTGAGGAGATGGGGAGGGGAGAGCCAGGAGAGAAAACGGGTAGGCTGAAGGGAAGAGTCAGGTAACCAAAATGACTGGATTGTATAGGGAAGGACAACTTGGGGAACAGGAAAAGCAGAGAGAAGGCTTTGAGATAGGAACCCCACCCCCACCCCAGGACAGGGTTTCTCTGTGTGGCCTGGACTGTCCTGGAACTCACTCACTCTGTAAACCAGGTTGGCTTCAAACTCAGAGATCCACCTGCCTCTGACTCCGGGGTGCTGGGATTAAATAAAGGCATGCACCACCACTGCCCAGCAAGATAGGGAAATTTTGAGTTCTGACTATAGACGGAGGATGCTGCAGGAGGGAGCTGAGAGACAGACTGAGGATGCTGCAGGAGGGAGCTGAGAGACAGAGGGAGGATGCTGCAGGAGGGAGCTGAGAGACAGACTGAGGATGCTGCAGGAGGGAACTGAGAGACAGAGGGAGGATGCTGCAGGAGGGAGCTGAGACAGACTGAGGATGCTGCAGGAGGGAGCTGAGAGACAGACTGAGGATGCTGCAGGAGGGAGCTGAGAGACAGAGGGAGGATGCTGCAGGAGGGAGCTGAGAGACATAGACTGAGGATGCTGCAGGAGGGAGCTGAGAGACATAGACTGAGGATGCTGCAGGAGGGAGCTGAGAGACAGACTGAGGATGCTGCAGGAGGGAACTGAGAGACAGACTGAGGATGCTGCAGGAGGGAACTGAGAGACAGAGGGAGGATGCTGCAGGAGGGAGCTGAGAGACATAGATGGAGGATGCTGCAGGAGGGAGCTGAGAGACAGACTGAGGATGCTGCAGGAGGGAGCTGAGAGACATAGACTGAGGATGCTGCAGGAGGGAGCTGAGAGACAGACTGAGGATGCTGCAGGAGGGAGCTGAGAGACATAGACTGAGGATGCTGCAGGAGGGAGCTGAGAGACATAGACTGAGGATGCTGCAGGAGGGAGCTGAGAGACAGACTGAGGATGCTGCAGGAGGGAGCTGAGAGACATAGACTGAGGATGCTGCAGGAGGGAGCTGAGAGACAGACTGAGGATGCTGCAGGAGGGAGCTGAGAGACACAGCGGCCAGTGAGGAGTGTGTGCTGGGTGTGCACACTGCAGCTTCCCTATTGCCTTCTCCTGCTCCTTCTAGGTCCTTTCCTGGCTCCCACTTTGCTACAAGCTTGCAGTAACTTGAAAGACAGGGTATTTACACAGTGTTGGGGAGAGAATAGAAACAGAACAAAACACAACAAACAAAACAAAAACAAACAAAACAGGCCTTGAGGCAGAGAAGAGAAAGTAAGCTTGAACATAGGGAATGGGGAAATCTCTTTCCATTTCTCTGTTACAGTATTTGTAGAGGTCCAAACGATATCGGAATCTAGGGTACCATTAAGTGGTTATTTGGATTGATTATCTAAGGGATATTGAAGCCAGATTTAACTGCAAAGGTAGTTAAGTTTAGAGGCTCTTAAGTCAGACACTAGGTAGAAGCAGTCAGAGAGTCTAAGGGGCATTTCAGGGGGGAACCAGAAGGTATGGACAACACTGTTCCCATGGATGAGACAGGAAGGCCCTATGCCTGTGGTGGAGGGCATAGCCCCCACTCAGGGAGGGCTGAGAGAAGGCCAGGCCACTCAGGGGTTGTCAACACATTCAACTGAACAAACAGCCTGAGGAGACTCAGCACCTGATACCAGGGCTTTCCAGTGAAGCCAACACACACACACACACACACACACACACACACACACACACACACACACACACTCCACCAAAAGAAAACAAAACAAAGAACAAGCTCAGGAACAGAGTGTCAACCAAGGGAAAAAGTCAGGAATGGTGTCAGTGAAAAGGGCAAACTGTCACTTCCTAGGACTCAGGGGTGCGTTTGCACTGAGAGGGACCATGTGATCAATTGCTGGTGATGGATGGAAGGTAGAGTGATAGGTAAGCTGTTTGTGGGTGGAGCAGGGTAGAGCCCTGGTGAGGTTCAGACCCTGGAGGGGCTCACAAACATAAGCAGAGCCTCTGAGTCAAGGGTATCTCACTGATAGGGAGCCAAGGAATACCACTAAAGTCACACAATCCATCAGATTTCACATAAGATGCTAAATGGCTGCTGCTGAGAAGGGATGGAGACAGAGGCAGGCTGGGTTGTGACGATAGGGTTTATGGCAATATGGAGTGTGCACATGGGGAAAATACATGACTGTGCAAACGTGTTGCATTGGCCCTGGTGATGATGGGGCCCTTGGCACTGAGTCATTGAAGGTGGGATGGGAGGTGCTTGAGGAACCTGGTTCTGGAATGTGGGTGGTTCCTCCAACAGAGTGGATCTCTGGCCAGCTTGCTTCTCTTTCTTAGTGAGCTCCAGGCCAGTATGAGACCTGTCTCAAGGGAAAAGCAGACAGACCTGAGGAACAGCACTCATGAGCATGAGCTTCCACATGTTCAAATGCATGCATGCATGTGCAGGCACACACAGTATAAATAAAAATGTTAAATAAAAACAACAGCAGTTAGCCGGCATTGGGAAAGATGAAAGCAAGGAACACAACGCCTGTGTGTGTCACCAACAGAGCGGAGACCACAGACCTGATCTGAGGTGCTGGTCCCCGGGAATGAGTGGCTGAGGGATTGACTTTGATATCAAGATGCCTGCCTGGACAGGTCAATAAGGTGCCTGAGATGACAGCACAAGATGATTGGAGATGACAAACCAGAATCCCAGCCACTGACTGAACCCATTGTCAACCAAACATCAGCCCAGAATGATGGTGACCCTTCCTTGAAGGTAGCTTTCAGCTCAGAAAGTGTCTGGAGCTTGGCAGTGTAGATCTCCATCAACTGCTTTCCACAGTCACTCAGATCTGGTGTGAGCTGGATTAACAGCTCACCAAGTGAACACATCACTGGATCAACAGGGAATTCCATCCCTCTGTCTCCAAGCATGGACTTGAAGCTTCACTTCTTTGATAGTTGCAAAACACTAAAAGAAGCCTAATATTAAATAATTTATCATTATTTTTTCTTGCAACAGATGAAACTATTTTTCAGAAAACTCATGGGATACCAGACTTTTATGTTTCTTAATTTTAAAATACCAAAAGGTTTATGGGAAGTTTCAGAAACATCCAGCCTTGCTGAGTCAATCAGCTTTCCATCACTATAGTTAAATGCCCGACACAATCAACTTACAAAGAATAAAGTTTTGGAGGCTCCAGTCCAAGCTCTGATGGCCCTGTTGTTTAGCCCCACAAGAACCTGACACAGCTTGTCTGTTCTCTAGATATAATTTTATTGTTTTGAGACATTTTGTGAATGGAGCCATAGAGTCGGTGATTTCTTTCTTTCTTTCTTTCTTTCTTTCTTTCTTTTTTTTTTTTTTTTTTTTTTTTTTTGTGGTTGGCCTTTTTTCCTCACATACACCCTTGAGATCCATCCATAGTTCATTTCTTTCTGCAGAGCAGTGTTCTGGGGTATGATGTACGTTGCTCTTTCAACCATCCCTCTAGTGAGTTGCTTCAAGAACTTCAGCTATTACAAATGAAACTGCTCTTACATTCCAATAGCAGCTTTTGTGGTGGATGAATGTCTGTCTCCCTGGGATGCTGGCCCAGGAGTTCTCGCTGGTGTGTGGTAAGTGTACATTTTGATACTAAAGAAGCTGTCCTGCTCTTCTCCTGGGGCCTCAACCATTTCACAAGCTTGGCATCGGAGGGGAATTACTTGCCGCTGTTTAGAGGAAAAAATACTCCAGGTGGTCAAGAGAACAGGACCTCTGGCTGGCGTGGAGACCTAGCATTCCAGTTGGGTTGTGTTAATCACGCAGCCCGGGGACCACCCCAGGGCCTACCTGAAGCCATGCTAAGGAGACAGGTGAATAATTAGTCCCCTATGGGCTACTGCACTTCTCTATCCCAGACTCCCCACTCCCTTGGGCTCACCAGGCCGGACATAGTTTCTAAGGCTGCCTGCCTTTCTTTCTCCTTTCTAGGCATGCTTTTCTGAGCCCCATGAGGTCCTCTGATGTTTGGTGTCTTTATTCTTTTCCTAAAGCCTCCCTGCCATATGACTGCCTGTCCACCATGTGCCTGCCCTCCATCCCTGCTTAAACAGCACGGATTTTCCTTCTTTCTTCCATTTTGCTACTCTGGGCAGCTGCTGAAGTTTCATTTTGCCAGCCCTGGAGGTCTTTTTCTTAAACGCTCACAGAGTTGCCCTTGAGCTTCCATCTGAATATGTTCTTAAATTACTTTATTAATGAGACTAAGGGTCCCAAGACGGAATCTCAGTTTCCCCTGTGTCACCACCAGCACTCAGCCTCCACGATCTCTTTAGTTCCAGTGAGTACATAAAGTACTATATTAGTCCCCATTCTAGACTATGTGACAAAATATCTGACAAAAGCAGCTTGGGTAAAAGTGACTAAAAATACCTTATATACTTATTAAGACTAAGAAAAAGAATGATGGACACAGTCCTTGATGGTGGGACAGTCGAGGCAGCAGATAAGGTGGCTGACCCATAGTCAGGAAGCAAAGAGAGAGAGAGGGAGAGGGAGAGAGAGAGAGAAGAGAATGGAAGAGAGAGAGAGAGAGAAAGGGAGAGGGGGGGAGAAAGGAATGGGCACTCAGCTTCCAGTCTCCATGTAATTCAGAACAGGACCCAAGCGTTGGGATGGTGCCACTCACAGTTACTGTAGGTCTTTCCACCTCTATTGACCCAATCGTCCACTGTCATGCCTGGATTTTTCTCCTGAGTGATTTTAGATCCTAGGACATGGACATGCAGCACTAACCATCCAGGTACCTTTTGTGGTTTAGGTTTGTGTTTCCTGGATGATTGACAGTGCTGATCATTCTGTGTGTTCACTGGCCTTCCATTTCAGACTCAGTCAAAGCCATTCACTCACATTCTAACTTGATCATTCTTCCTTCTAAGCTGTGGGGACTTGAGAATTATTGTAATTTATATGTAAGATGCATGGTTTGGGGTTATTTATGCCAGGCTGCAACATGCTTTTTCTTTTTGTAACCTGAATTTTCTCAGACCAAACATCTATTGTTGTATTTTTTTTTTTTTAAGCTACTCCACAGAGACAGAGTTCAAGTGGAGGAGTTTTTTTTTTTTTTTATTAAGGGAAAAAGATCATAAAAAGGGGAAAGGGGAAGGGGGAGACTAGCCTTCAGGGACAGGAGCAGCAGGAGAGAGGAAAAAGAGGCAGAGAGGAAAGAGAGAGAGAGAGAAAGAGAGAGAGAGAGAGAGAGAGAGAGAGAGAGAGAGAGAGAGAGAGAGAGGGGACAGACAGAAAGAAATAGAGAAGGATGTGAGGCAGGCAGGGCCCTTTAAAAGGGAACACAGTGAACAGGCACAGGTGGTGCTCTTAGTGGCAGCAGCTGAGGGCGTATCCTGTCAGAACCCCAAAGGCAGACCAATATAATATTGAAAAAAATCAACTCTTTTTGTGTGGATGTAGTTGTATGTGTGTGGGGGCATAGTGTATTGTAACTATTCACCACCCCCATAGACTTCTCTGTTGTCTTCTGAAAGTTCCACACATACTTATGCTGAGTCCATTATGATCTGATTTTATGTGGAGTTAAGTCTGATTAAGGCTCATTTGTCCAACACCACTTCTTGAGATTGGGAAGATTGGGAAGTTTCTACACCCCAACAAGCCTCTCTGCCGATGCAACAATCCAAATCAAACCAAATTAAAAAAAAAAAAAAGCCCACGTTAAATGGATACAGTGTCCCCCGGGCGGTCTTCCAGTCCCCTACAGAGGAGTGGGTAAAAGGAGACCAGTAAAAAACCAGAGTCTGTTCTCTGGGGGACAGTTTAAATACCCTGTGGGTGTGGTCTTGAGTATCTCTGGGGGAGGGGTCATCATTTGGTGTGCTTTCTGAGATGTAGCAGGGTTTAGAGGGATGTGGGCTAGGGGGCTTGGGTGGAACCTCCACCATAACATCCCAGGGGCGGTGGTAAAGCTTCCACCTCAACAATTTATAATCCACCTTATTTGTGAATATGTGTATGAAGAAGTATCAGGTCAGAAGCAATGGTGAAAACCCTCTTTGGGGAGGCCTTGAACCTTCAGATGGCAGCTCATGGGACTAATGACTGTGCCTGAGTCTGGATCTGGGCCTGGTCCCCTGGTGGGTGTGAAACCTTCTCTAGGAAGCCTGTTACTGAGATGGGAATGTTGACCTGGCAGCTTCCCCTGTATGGTGCTACCAGCTGTCAGCTGAGACAGGCTCTGGAACCTAGGGTGCTCATCACAGGGGCCTGAGGGGAACAGCAGAGGTCATGTGACTGTCTTGCTGTCATTTATAGCACCAGAGCCTTATCCTGAGGACTTAAAACTTAGAGAGCTGGGGAGGTGGCTTGTTAATCACCCCCACATTCCAGAATCAGCTGCTCCCCCACCCCCATCCAGCTTTCAGTGACTCAGTGCCAATGCCTGTCATCACAACAGCCTTGCAACATGTTCCCACCGGCACTCTGTTTTCCCTATGCGCATGCTCCATGCCCTCCCCATACAGCCGCCATTTCGACCTGGTCTGCTGCTGTCTCCATCCTCTCTTAAAGGCGGCCATTTTGTGCTCTCCCCCAATAAGCCTCTTGTGTGAGGTCTGTTGCGTGGTGTGATTTTCGTGGTATTCCTTGGCCCCCAATCACTAAGATACTGCTTCACCACAAAACCCTTTCAGGAACCCCTGGGTAAAGTGCTTGCTGGGTAAAGGCATGGGGACCTCAGTTTGCATCCGTAGAACCCATGCAATGCCAGAATATGGCAGAAGGTATCTGTAATCTCAGCTGGCACAGAGTAAATTGAGGGGCAGAGAAGCTCATGAGCAACTAGAAACAAACAACGTGGGATATGAGGACAGACATCTGAGTTCACCCTTTGGCCCACACTGGGATCCTGATGTGTAGTGGACAGGGAAGAAAGACAGCCCCCAGGACTGTGGAGAACGCTGTGGGTATGAAGTAGGCTGCAGGGAGAGGCTGACGGTTGGGGTTCATACAACACAGATACTATTCCATGGGAAAACAAAAAGGGAAAGGTGAGTTTCAGATGGTGGTACTAGAAAAAGCCTCCTCAGAGGGGCCAGAATATGGGGGAGGAAGGATGGGGACAGGCAGGAACCTGATACCCTGATGTTTTACTTGCATTTCAAATATGGAGCAGATGGAGAGGTTATATTGCATTTCTGAGCTGGATTATATATGGTGCTAATCAGCAGAGCTAGCCAAAGCATTTCCTGAAAACCCCAGGCAGCCTCTTTGGGGTGGGGGTAGGGAATATTCAACATTCCACTGCAGAGCCAGAGCAAAGCCTGCTGTGTGGGGCAAGGGAAAGTCTAAGACACTGAGAGCAAGCACAGAAATGAGACGCCATGGTAGAGTGGATGAGAACCTCCATGAAGCATCAGCGGAAAGTGACAGCAGGGAGAAAGATGTGAGGATAGTTGTAAAACACAAGGACCCCAGTGGCTGTATGAAAATCCAATAATGTAGGTTCCAGCACAGCATAAAGACAGAAGGGGAAAAGAAACTACATAGAAATGAAATCAATCCATCAAAGGCAAAACGATTCCACATGTAACAAACAGCATAGCCATGATATTTGAGGCAAGAATGGCTGAGGGCTGAGGAGACAGCTCAGTCCATACATAGTACCTGCATACAGGCAGGCATGAGGACCTGAATTTTGACACACACACACACCCCCACACTCATGCAAAAAGAAACTCAGCACCAGAGAGATGGAGACAAGGGTATCCCTGAAGCCGAGTGGTCAGCCAGTCTATCTGAATTGAAGAACTTCAGGTTTGAGGGACTAGAAGTTAGACAGACTCCTGGATAGACAGACAGATGGGGAGGGAGGTCATGACTAGGCAATAAAGATGGCGAACTTCCAAGATGGCTGCCTTCTTCCTCATACTCCTTCCTGGAGACACAGGTCTAAAGGCCTCAGCAGCTCCTGCCAGTAGGAGCCCTGCCTGTGGACCAGTCCATCAAGTACAGGACATGTACATGAGTCTGGTCAGGACATTGTTTATCCCAATGTTGTGAGTCTATCAGCCTCCCTATCTTTGCTCAAACTGATCAATCCCATATTAGGGGAGGAAGATCCACCCCACCCCCAGGAGAGATGAAGACATGCTTCAGATTTCCACATCCTTCCACTCCCCTTCTCTGCATTCCTTGCTGGGGTCAGCAAGATGGCTCATAGGTCATGGTGCTTGCTGCCAAGCCTGCTGACCTGAGTTCAATGCCCAGAAATGACATGGTAAGAGACAACTGTCCTGCAAGTTGTCCTCTGATCCACACACATGAGCCCTGGCATGTGCATGCCATCCATAAATAAATAACTGGGGATTTTTATTTTTCTAGAAAATAAAGGTAGAGAACATTCAAGGAAAGATACCCTACATTAACCTCTAGCCTCTACAAACATGCACCTGCACCCACCCACCCACTGCATACACCTACAGTAGCAAGTATACATAACACATATACACTAACTGGCTGAGCTGAAAAGAAGTAGACAAGCCCACAGTTCTAGCTGGGGACATCAACACACCCTTCTCACCAAGTGGTAGAACTCCAGGAAAGAAAATCAGTGTGGATGGGAGATCTAGACCCACACATAAACTTCAAACTTCATATGAAGCAATTCAAAAAGAGGGCCAGTGAGACAGCTTGGCAGTTAAAGGCATTTGCTGCCAAACGAGACTGCCTGAGTTAGATCCAAGAAGTCACATGGTAGAAAGGGGAAACTGACTCCTGCAAGTTGTCCTCTGACCTCCACATGGGGGCAGCGACACACACGTCCCCCCAATTAAGTAATATTTTAAAAGTTACAACTCAACCCAAAACGATTGTTTCTCTTCTTACCTCATCGCTCAAAGTTGAGCTGGAGCTCACTATGTAGCCCAGGCTCTTGGGAGACCCTGGTGGTCAGATGTTGTATCTACCATAGCCTGGCAGCCTTTTCTAAGCTCAGCAACATGGAGGACTCCCCCCCACCCCCCAAAGGATTTCCTGCTTTCTACCTGCCCTTATCTGGAGAATGTCTGTCTCTAGGCCCAGAGGACTGACCTTATTTGAAAACTGTTTCTAAGCCTGTATGACTGATTTATTTCTAGTGTGACCCTTGGCAGTTTTCTACTAGAAGGCTTTCCTCCATGCATATATGGTAACAAAGATTTGTACAAGGATCTTTGCCATAAACCCTGCTGCCACTAACCACCCTTATGATGGAAGTGTGCCACTTAATGCACATTAGGGTTTGTCCCCAGGCTTCCCGGTCCTATACATTCCCTATACTCTGGAATCGAGTTGAGCTGATTCACCAAAATCATCTCCATCATACTCACAGACATCTGATTCTGGACCCTTTTTGGATAGAGGAAGGAGAGAGAGAGAGAGAGAGAGAGAGATCACTGGTCAATTTACCACCACTTCTCTGATGGTTCAGGCCTAATATCTGATTACTGAGTTTTTATTGATAAAGAATAATTAAACAAATGCTTCATCAGTTGTAATCTAAAGTGCTAGAATTACAGATATGTACTACATTGCCCAGCACTGTTTATTTTGGATTCCTAAATATTTAACCTTTAAAAAGAACAGAATTGGAGATTTCACGCTTCTTGGTTTTTAAAACTTAATGCAAAGTTACAGCTATTGGAACAGTGTGGCATTGAATAAAGACAAAACATGGATCACTGAATAAAGGAAACCATCAGAAACAGAAAGGTGGCAAAGATGTAATTGAATGAGGGGATCATGTTTCAACCCCATTAAGCAGCAGAACTTGGCAGCATTGGCCACGTAGTTCTGGAGTTAAGGATAGAGGAAAGGGGGTATGGGATTTGATGCCATGACTAAGGAAAGCACTGAAGCCAGGTGTGTGCCAGGGGAGTCCCTGAATGGAGAGGGTCATTGCCTGAAGCTGTGGAGTTAAAACCTGCTTCGCTGGGGAGATCCCAAGATGTTAGAGATGCTAAGTTGTGGAGTACCTGCAAAGGAGAGCTGCTAACGGAGAGGAACCAGCCTACAGAGAGAAGAGTGTGGCAGTCAGCAGATAAAGGAGCTGGAGATCTGAAGAGCACTTTGACATTAGACATGGAGATGCAGAGTTTGGAGTTTGCCCAGCTGGTTTTCACTCTTGCTTTGGTCCAGTGTCTCCTCAGTATACTCCCTTTTCTACATTTTTGAATGGTAATGTACATCCTGTGCTGTTATATGTTGGAAGTATATGATCTGTCCTTTGATTTTAATTTTACAGGGGATTGTGGTTAAGAGATTGCCATGAGTCTCAGAAGAGACTTTGGACTTTGAAACAAGTTTGAGGTTGTGATAGACTACGGAGACCTTTAGAAGTTGGACTGAATGCATTTTTATATTGTGATATGGCTAAAGCTTTTGGGGGCCAGGGCGTAGAATGTGGTGGTTTGAAAGAAAATGGCCTCCAAAGGAAGTGTGACTAATTGGAGGTGTGGCCTTGTTGAAGGAAGTGTGTTACTGTGGGGGGGAGGGTTATGAGGACTCCTATGCTCAAGCTACACCCAGTGCGACAGACCATTTCCTGCTGCCTGAAAGTCAAGATGTAGGACACTCAGCTACTTCTCCAGCACCATGTCTGCCTGCATGCCAGCATATTGCACCATAATGATAATGGACTAAATCTCTGAAAATGTAAGCCACCCCAATTAAATGCTTTTCCTTTGTAAGAGTTGCTGTGGTCATGGTATCTTTTCACAGCAATGGGAACCCTAAGATAGCCATATAAAAATATTTTAAAATATTTATTTTATTTTGTGTTATGTTTCTGTGTCTGCATTTTTTTTTTTTTTTTTGGTTTTGGTTTTTTATTTATTTTATATAACCAAGTCCATTTAAATGAAAACAAACATTTATAGACAATATTTGGGAATTTGGGCATTGTTCTTTCCAAACTACTTCCTGCTGGTAAGGGGCCCTGTCATGGGGGATTCGAAGAAGATTCAGAAATCCTGGCTGTAGTCTGTAAGGCTGCTTTGTCCAGCTGTTTTGAATGTAGGATCACCTGGTACTCTGTTTCAGGTGGTCTGGCTTGATCAAACCACATTAGTCTAGAAGGAATCCACATCTTTTTATTTTCTGTGGAAACAAAAATAGAAATTCTTTTCCCCAGTAACTTGTCCTTGAACTTTATTTTCTCTATTTCAGTTTTCAAGTCTTGAACCGTTTCCTTCACCTGCTTAATTGTTTTTTCTTGGCTTTCTGTACTTTCCTTAAGGAATTTGTTCATTTCTTCCACTTTTTTGTTTGTTTTTTCCTCCATTTCTTTAAGGGATTTTCTCACATCTTCTTTGAGGGGCTCTATCATTTTTTTATGATGGTAATTTTTAAGTCGTTCCCTTCTGCTTCCTCTGCTTTGTTTTTGTGTTCCGTTCTAGTTGGTGTAGATTCCCTAGATTCTGGTGGTATGACAGATTCTGTTGTTAGGTGTTTTCTTGTATTGCCTTCTTCCCATAGCTTCTTCCAGTAGGTGTTGGTGGGGTCTCCCCCTCTCTCTATGGTACTTCCCCAATGGGCTTATGTGGGTCTGAGATTCAATATCTGTAGCTCTGTGTGGTCCAAGCTCTCTAGGAGGTTTCTCCACAGACAGGGATCCAGGGATGGGGTCAAGGACGAGGATCCAGTAGAAGATGCCAGCAGGTACTCACAGTGGTCCCGCAGAGATAGGCGGATCTTCTGGGAGGGACCTGGGACTCCAGCAGAGGCCTGGAGGTGGGGTCAGAAACCAAGCAGGTGGAAATTATGGGTGGTCTCGAGTGGACAGGCAGGTCTCCTTTGTTCAGAGTTGCTCTGAGAAGTCTCCGAAGTAGGGTGGACCTTTGGCTCCACCCTCTGTCGCAGTGCTCAACCAGAGCAGCAGGACTGTGGGCAGGGTAGGGCACAGGGTAGGGGAGGCAGGCTCGCGGTGGGGATGGGTGGGGGTGTATCAGAGCTCCAAGGGTGCTCTCGATGGGGACCGGACACAGGAGCAGCAGGATCAGGGGCCAACCCAGGGAGTTGGGGGGGGGAGGGGGAGAGGTTGTAGGGGAGAGGCAGCCCCGATTGGGCCTAGACTCACCTCTGGCCAATAGCTGGCGGAAGAGGACAAAGGCTGAACTGAAACTTGGGAAGGTTTTGCAGGATAGTCGGATCTCACTGGAAACTGGAACCCTCCAGCTGAGGCCTCTTTCTTTAGCAGAGGCCCGGATTTGGGGGTCAAGGATCTTGCGGGCAGGAACTCAGAGTCCTGCGTCTGCATTTGTGTGCCATATATGTGAGGGTACCTGTGTAGGCCAGAGGAAGCATTACCTCTTAGATGTGGAGTCACAGGAATTTGTGAACCACGTAACATAAATACTGGAACCAGATCCTCCTGAAGATTATCAAGTGCTCTTAACTACCAAGACATGTTTCCAGTCACATAAAAAGTACTTTATATGTTTTTTTTTTTAAATGCCATAAAAACGTTATCTTCAACTATCAGCTTGGCCCAGCCTAGAGACTCAATTGAGAAACTGCCTAAATTGGATTGGTCTATGGGCATGTCTCTGGGAGATTATCCTGATTGTTAATTGATGTGGGTGGGCTCAGCCCACGGTGGGTGGCTCCATTCCCTGGATTGTCTGGGAAAGGTAACTAAGTATGAGCCAGTGAGCCATCAGCTATCAGTCTTCCTCCATGCTGGCTCCTGCTTGAATTCTTGCATAGACCTGGAAGTGTAAGCCAAATACTTCCTCTCCTCCCCTAAACTGCCTCTGGCCAGGGCAGGGAGGAAATCTAGAACATGTTCCAAAACAGTCACCCTAGCAAGAATTGAGAAATCTGAGGCTGTATCTGGGGACAGGGCTGCCTGATTCAGGGAGTAAGAGTCTGGGTAGACCAAGTCAGGGAGATGTAGCGGCATAGAGGTTGTCCTCTATGTACGTAAGCAGGGGAAGGAACTTGTCCTTGCGTGTTTGTACCCACTCAAGAGGGGCTAAAGGTTTGGGGATCAGGTGAGCTACTTTGAATGTGCTCCTTCTCAAGGTCAAAAGGTTAGAGATCAGCAGTGTATTAGTCTGCCTTCACTGCTATCACAAAATGCCCAGGGTAGGCTGCACACAAAGAAGATGTTTCTTCAGGTTGTGGTTTTAGAGCCTGGGAGGTTCTATTGGCTCAGTCTCCAGCTGGGGACTCATGGTAGATGTGCCTGCAGCTGTGGGAGTCAGAGGTGATACCAGACGAGCAGAGGGAGGCTGTGGTGAAAGCTCAATCAGGAGACAAGAATTCCCTTCCACAGACAAATCCTCAACAGTTGAGGGTCCCCCATCAGACTTCATTTCTTAAAGCATTATCCCTCATGTTTCAGGTTGACAACTGAGTTCCTAACCTGTACCTCTGGGAAACAAACTACATGGGGACCACAGCAAGCGGAATGCAGGTAAGGTCCCTTTCCTGTTGGGATATCTCGTCTCTCTAAGAACAGAACATATTAGACCATGGCGTGTGTCAAACAGAGTTTTGCATCTTTGGAAAGAAAAAAAAGACACGAAGAAGTCAGAATATCTTGGTAGAATGAAAGGAAATGGCGAGTGTGGTGAAAAGAACCCTAAAGAAATATACTGGGTTGTTGTTGTTGTTGTTGGTGGTGGTGGTAGTAGTGTGTGTGTGTGTGTGTGTGTGAACTGGGCAGTCTAGTAACCTCGGTTCCTATGGAAAGAAGGGAAGAAACTGAGCCTTGCTGAAGGAGACAGGATTGGAACTCTTTCTGAAGTATAAATAGATCTGCTTTCTCTAGTGACAGAATTCTGTGTTGCAGAGTGTCCATGCAAGAAAAATATATATAAGGAAAAATCGAAACAGAGGCAACAAGAATGGGTGCTGTTGCCTAGCAATTCATGAGCTAGAAATAGAACAGGCTGTTGATGGAAGACAAGAGACGTAGCGCTACACACTCAGCCATGACGAGAGGACAGCCCTGCTAGTAACTGATGGGGAGGGAGTGAGATAGCCTGCAGAGAATCCCGGATGTCTTGCCATGGAGATGGTTACCACAGTCCCTAGTGGAGATGCCACCATCGTGAGAAGCAAGGATGGAGTCTGTGCCTGGCAGGTGCTGAGCCTGTGCTTTGCCAGGAGTGCAGCCCCAGCCCAAGAGGCAGCCAGATTTTAGCAGCAGTGTTGACTGCTTTCTTTTTCTGTTGGTGTTTTGTTGCTTCAATTTTTTAACCTTTATTTATGGTGTGTGTGTGTGTGTGTGTGTGTGAGAGAGAGAGAGAGAGAGAGAGAGAGAGAGAGAGAGAGAGAGAGAGAGACAATATGGACATGGAAGTCAGAGGACAGCTTCCTGAGTTCTCTTTTTCTATAATGTAGGATTTGGGTATCAAACGCACGTCCTCAGGCTTGTCAGCAAGGGCTGGATCATCTCTCTAGGCCAGCTTATTTGTTTGTTTATTTTAGATAGTCCCATGTAGCCCACCCTGGCCTTAAACTCTCTGTGTAGTCCAGCATGACCTTGAATTTCTGATTCTCTTGCATCCATCCCTTGAACACTGGGATTAAAGGCTTGTGCCACCATAGCAGGTTTTGTGGTGCTGGGGATGGAACCCAGGGCTTTGTGGATGCTAGGTGAGTGTTCTACCCACTGAGCTGCATCTCCAGACCAAGACTGCTTTTCTTAGTCATCTTGGAAATCCCTCTGCAACATCCAGGAAGAAGCAGCCAAGCTGAGTCTGCCAGGGGTGGGGGGGGGATGGGGGAGTGGTGGTGGGGAGTGGGGATGGGGAGGTGGCTCCCTTTTGCAAGTTCCCATCATGCATGCTACACAGGTGTGGTGGATTCCTGGGCAGGAAGCTGGTCATATCCTGCTGTTCTGTATTCAAGCAAATCCCAGTGAGACTGCACCACACTCCACCCTGCCAGGCCCCATCTGCCAGTGGGCCAAAGGAGGCCAAGATCTGCCATCTCCTGGCTTTGGTGTGTATGATACATACAGGTATGCGTGTTGGGCAGGGGCCTGTGCATCTGTGTGTGGGGCAGAATAGGGCATTAGGTATATTATTCTATCACTCTCACCTGTCCCTTTGAGTCAGGGTCTCTCACTGAGCCCCAGTGGTCTTCTGTCTCTGCCACACACACACACACACACACCGGAGTTATAAGCACACTCATAGCCACAGCCAGTTCTTTACGTGGTTGCTGGGGGTTTAAATTCAGGCCTTCTCTGAGAAGGCTTTTTGTCCTCTGAGCAGTCTCTCCAGCCTATTGTGTGTGTGTGTGTGTGTGCCAGTGTACTGAATTCCTCTACTGTGGAGTACAGAGATGGTCCGCAACTTAGCAACGGCCCATCTTATAGTTTCCTGATGTTGAGAAAGCATACCAGACAGTCCTGTTAGTTTTCACTATAGCTGTCAGTGGTTACATGAGTTATTACCGTAAAGTAGGCTTTGGGAGAGGATTTTGGCTCACTGTGGTCTAATAGAAGTAGGTGAGGCTAACACACTAGGGTAGATTTGTTAAATATGTGGTGTTCATATGTGGTGTTCAGAATAGAACACAGGGTCTTGGAGTATATGGTACCACTGAGGTATACCAGCCCAATACATCCCTGTGTGCATTTACATATACACAACACATAGGTGCACCCCACATGGCTGTGAGTAGCTATAAACTAAGCGTGACCATTGGCTGCAGTTTCACTAGGGGACCATTCGTGTGCAGGAGCACAGGTGTTGCATGTCTCTGTCTTACCCTGCTCTGTGTTGGAGCCAGTTTGCTTTCTATTCACATCCAGCCGTCCTCAAGGGTAGACACCCTCATGGTTCACTGAAGGAGAAAACACAGTTCCTGAGGTAGCAAAGTAGAAAGCCCAAAGGGTGAAGGTTAGATAAAAGCAAAGATGAACCTGAAAGTGTTTGAAAGCAGAAGTGTTGCATGCTTAGACGAGTGAGTGGACAGCTGAGAAGAAGGTACGGGCATCCGAACAGACAGGCACCGGATGCAGCCTGTGGACAAGCCACCGAGCCACTGATGTACATTGCATCTTGCACAAGGCCTGCAATGAGTAACTGAGGCAACACAGTTCAGTTGACAGCTGACATGAAAATTTGGAGCTTTTGTATTGAAGAAATCACTTTCATTATAATTGTACACAGAGAAAAGGCCTACTTATCATCTCTGTCTATCTATCCATCCATCCATCCATCCATCCATCCATCCATCCATCCATCTATCTATCATCTGTTTATTTTTGTTAGCCAGTGTCTCACATTGTAGCCCTGGCTGGCTTGAAACTTCTTATGTAAACCAGGAAAGCATCTTGCTTTTATAGAGCTGTTTGATTTTCCTGCTGGGAAATGAACCTAGGACCTTATGCTTTCAGGCAAGCTGAGCTAAGTCCCCATGCCTATGAAGCATTCTTAGGGCCTGCTTTTACTTCTAACTGAAAGCGTTTGTACGCTTGCCCTCATGTTTGCTAACCCTTATGCATGTGTGTGGAGGCCAGAGATTGACACTAGGTTTCGTTCTCCAGTCTCTACTTTATCTTCTGAGATATCCCGCTGAACTGGGAGCTCTGGTCCTCACGCTTGAGCAGAAAGGAGCCCCGGTCCTGTTGCTGGAGATTCAGAGGTACACAGGGCGAGCCATCCCGTGACTGCTCAGCCCTGGGCATTCCTAATCTGCAGCACTGACTCATAGTACCAAGTTTCTCTTCTCACCACGTCTCCTCCTCCCAGCACAAAGGTCATTTCCCACCTTCTGAGATGACATCCCCAAAGCAATTCGCCTTTATCCTTGTTCCAGCTCCCTTTCTCCCACGATTTAAGAACTGTCTTAATTACCATTTCCAGCAAAGCCTGGACTCCTTGTGTGTCCTTTTTGCTGACTCCCCACCCCCACCAGCCCAGGAGCCCTCTGGGCCTCACATAACACAACCCAGGTCAACATGCAGAGAATATTGAGCCCAAACCCCAGGAGGCAAAGCCTTAGGCCGGAAGGTAGAATTATGAGCAGCCAAAAACCAGAGAGCAGGCAAGTTCAACCGGATGGACAGCCATTTCCTGTTCTTATAATTCCCTGCGTGGTTTGGCCAGAGGAGGTGGTGGGAGCCTGGGGAAAAAGGGTCCCAGGCTTCAGGCCTTGTGGGCTAATTCCCAGAGGGACCAGGGGGAACTACCAGGGCCCAACCTCACAGCACCAGAGGGCCTCACCTGTGGGCCCTACTCCATTGCTTTGAGTTTGAGGGAGGGGATGAATGGGCAGAGGCTGGAGTGGTGGGAGGTGGCGTGTGTGAGGGTATGGATGTGTCTGATCACATATGGATATTCAAGTACATGTATGAGACTTTGTACATGTGTGTGAGAACATATGTTGTATAATGCTCATATGTGTGGGCGTGTGTGTCTGTATGAGCAATGACTAATGAGAGAAGTCTGTCACTTGGCCACAGCCTGCCTGTTCCACCTCTTGGGGAAGGGATAGGAAACCCTTCCATGCATTCCCATTGTGTACCTCTGTTGTCTCATGGTGTCACCTGAACAACATTCTCAGAGGGGACAAATTTAAACTTGCTTCATGTTTTTCTTTTTGAACACAAGCCTGTGTCCATCTCTGAGCTAGTGTCCTTAGGAATGACCTAAAAATGTATCAGAATAACCAGGATTCACCAGGCAGTGGTGGCACTTGCCTTTTATACAAGCACTTGGGAGGCAGAGGCAGGTGGATCTCTGTGAGTTAGAGGGCAGCCTGGTCTACAGGGCAAGGTCCAGTACAGCTAGGGCTACACAGAGAAACTCTGTCTTGAAAAACCAACCAACCAACAAAACAAACAGACAGACAAAAAACATAATTAATATTAAAAACAACAACAATCAAGGTTCATCTGCTTTGCTTTGCCCACCCACTTTCAGCGGACACTATCCCATGACCAGTATACCCAGGGACAGAAACAGGGAGGGAGGGTACTTAGAATCCTATCCTGGGGATTTCATGTCAAGTATATACCACATGATTAGTACCCAGAATAAACAGATTTAGTAAATAAGGTGCAGAAACAACTTCAAGTAAGAAATGTTGTTTTAGTAAGAGCATACCTTCTACACAGGCTTATCCCCAGATCTTACTTCCTCTAACTATCCTGTTTCCATAGTGGACCTCTCCTCTCCATCCACCTACCCTTCTGCCTTGACAGCCTGGGCTTCTCCAGCACCAATCCCAGAACCTATCTGTTCTGTTAATTGTTAACAACTTGACAGGCTCTAGAATCACTCAGGAGACATGCTTCTGGGTCTGCCCAGGAGGGATTACCTTCCTGGGGTTAACCTTTGAGCATGCTTTTGGGGGATTATCTAGAGGAGGTTGATTGAGGCAAGAAGACTCATTTTAACTGTGTGGCTATGTAAGGAGTAAGGTTTTTCTGCCTGCTGCTGGTCTTGTCCCACCGCCGCACAGCCCCAAATAACACACTGAGACTCTGTATTTGATATAATTCTGTTGGCCTGTTACTAGTTTCTTATCGGCTAGCTCTGTCTTAAGTATTAACCCATTTCTATTTGTTTCCATGTGGTCTTACCAGCGAGAGTTGTCTGGCGGTTCTGCCTTCTCCAGACTCTCCATGCTCACTCCTCCTTACTACTTCCTCTTTCCTCCTTGTCTCCTAGTCCCTCCTATCTTCCTTTCCTATTGGCCAACAGTGCTTTATTCAGTATGAGAAACATATATACATAATGGCATCTCCTATCATGGCTAAAATAAGAGGATGAATGAGTAAGATAGCTCGCTGAGAACTTGCTTTGAAAGCCTGGTAGCCTGGGTTCACTTCCAGGAATCCATGGAGAAAGGGGAGAACTGACTTCACAAAGTTGTCCTCTGGCATCTACATACACATAGTAGACATGTCCACATCATCATCATCATCCTCATCATCTTCATCATCATCAAACAAAACAGTATTTTTTAAAAGTGAAAGCATTCTGAGTGCTGCATTCATCACTCTCTGCCTCTAAGCTGCAGGTGTAATATCAGCAGTCACATCAACTTCCACTACTATGACTTCCAACCATGATGGACTGTACCCTTGAACTGTGGTCCAGAATAAACCAAAGCGTGTTTGCTACATCAACAGAAAAAATAACAAACACACCATCCACAAACATTCAGTGTGTGTTTTTAAAATGCAAGGACAGATTTTAAAATCAATATGGCTATAATATAACCACCCCTGACAAACCTAGTTCTTCCATGCCACTGCTGTCCAGTTGGAATTCAATTTCTTCCTAATACAATACTTAGATAGCTAGAAACAAGACTGTCACAGTGCAAGTCTCCCAGTCTTGTCTCTCTCTTTGCCTGTGATGACTAGAGTCATCATTGGATGTTTTCCTAAATCATTTTCTGTGCTTTTTGGAGACAAAAATCTCTCACTGAACCAGGAGCTCACCCATTCAGCTAGACCAGATGGCCATTGAGCTCTAGGGATCTCAAGTCTCCAGCCTGTCTCCCTAGCACTGGGATTGCAGGCCTGCGCCACTTCAGTACCGCCCGTGTGTGTGTGTGTGTGTGTGTGTGTGTGTGTGTGTGTGTGTGTGTGTGCTTGTGTGTGGGTGTGTGTGTCTGTGTGTTAAAAGCGTGGGTGCTGGGGATCTGAACATGCTTGTATGGCACTACTTTGCCCACCAAGTTCTCTACTGATTCATCTACTGATGGGCATCTAGGCTGCCTCACATCTTGGCTATAATGAACAGTGTTGTAGTGAACACAGACACGCAGGTATCTCCATGTTGTGTGGACTTTGATTCCTTTGGTATACCCAGGAGTAGTCCAGCTGGATCATGTGGAAGTTCTATTTTTATGTTTTTACGGAATCTTCACACTAATGTCCACAGATGCTGGACTAATTTACATCCCCACCGAGGTGTAATGCCTCTCTCACACAGTCGTTGCCAGCATTTGTTGTTTCCTTGATGACAGCCATTCTGACTGGGGTGAAGATAAAATCTTAATGCAGGGTTGATTTGCATCTCTGATAGATAAAGATACTGAAACTTCTTTTTTTACCCTTGTAATTTTGGCTGTTTGTGTTTCATCTTTTGAACATTATCTGTTCAGTTCTTTCTATATTCTGCATACTAATCCTGTCAGATTACTGTAGGTTATGCCTTCCCTCTGTTGATCATTTCACATTGTTTTAGGATACAACTTCTGCACAAGAAGGAACGGTGTCCCTCTACACCCTCACAGAGCTGGGCCCATGGCATGGAGGGCCAGCTCTAACCTGTTATTGCTCCAGCTTCACCTTTTTCCTGGCAGAGCTATCCCGTTAATTGATAACCAGATGTCATGTCTTTGGATGGATACCTCTTTCAGGGAATAGAGTTTAGATGGGTTAGTCCTCCAAGGAGCAGGGGATTTCTTTTATTTAGCCTGTGCCTACATAAATGCTCAGTCACACCAGCAAACCTTTGGTGAAATCTAAGATGCAAACACCCCTTGGCTATGGCATGGTGTTGATAGAGCTCCAGGCACTGAAGATGGGGTTGGCTCAAGGGCAAAATTATTATTAAGAAAATCACAGTGGGACCTTATCTTGACTTTGTGCCAAGAAAGGGAAGAAATGAGGACAGGCGGAAACTGTGTGAGCAGAATGGACAGAGGGACAGCTGGCAGGCAAGCAAAGGGAGGGGAGTGTGTGAAGTCTTGTGAGCCTGACTTTATGCGTGGGAAACACAGCAAGAGGAGTCTAAAGACGACATTGCATCTGCCTACCTGTGAGCAGTGAGCAGCAATGGGACCTCTCCATCTTGTCCTGTAATTTCTTCACTCTTAGCCATGTTCTCTAAGTATGCCACCTGGGAAGAGGATGTGTCCTGGAGGGACTGGGAGACCTGTGGACCAAGCTAAACTACATGCCTGAGTTTTGTCTGACTGTGAAGGTTATGGCTTGTTGGAATCAGAACTAACCAGCCGAGGACCACGGAGGAGACCTTATAAATGAGAAGAGGGACCAGTGAGTGAGGAGAGAATCCCAGAGCTGCCCGTTATGTGAGCTTTGCTTCCTTTGCTGGGTGATGTCCAAGATAAAGCCTCTTTTCTCCCTCCCTCCCAACATCTACTGTGGGACCCATCATCTGCTGTCACAGGCAGGGTGACTTGACTCTGTCTGAGGTGGAGACATAAGTGGCATCAGGGTTCCCAGGACTCGGAGGGGAGAAAAGACCATCTGTGTGATCACATGGCTAAGGAGGCCCCCATGCACAGAGACAGTTCTAGGGCTTTCCATTCTCATCCACGGCTTGCTTCCTGGGGGGCCTGCCTGCCCTTTTCTGCTTCGATGTCTTCCCAATTAGACTCAGACAGGAGCGGAGCAAGCAGAGCTGGCTGCCATGTGACCACGGCGGATAGCAGCTCTGAGGGTGAAAAGTCTGGCCTGGGTCTGAGACTGGCCGCTACCACAAAAAAACAGTGGGGTTTGGGAACAGGCACAGTTGCCAACTGCCTGTGCACTGCTGATGAACTGGAGGCAGGCAGGAAACCTTAACAAGACCCCACCCTTTTGTCCCTTCTTGTCCTCCCTCAAATAGAAGATTCTGTGTGTGTGACATTTTTACAGAGGACAAACATGAGAGAGGAGGGGTAACTCATGAGCGCCAGTGTCCTGCCCCTCCTGCCCCAGCTCAGTATCCATTGCCTCTGAGTGCCTTTTCTGGCTTTGTGAAAGGGTGCTTTGCTCATTGCTGCAAGGCATTTTTACTGTCACAGGAAGAGGTAGAATGTCCCAAGTACAGTGAGTGACCCTGTTGGAGATTCCTGAGAGGATACAGCTCAGGCAGGTGTCATACACTTGATTCTTTTTATGTGACAAGCTTGTCTGTGTGACAAGCTTAACCTTGGTGTTGAGAAGGATGTGGCTATAGTTTCTTGCCCACCAGATCCTGCCACCTTCTTAGCCCTAAATAAGCACACAGATGCTATATTAATTATTAAACTGTTACAGGCTGATAGCTAGGGCTTCTTATTGTCTAGCTCTGTCTTAATTATTAACCTAGTTCTATTAATCTAAGTATTTCCACAAGGTCTTATCTTACTGTAGAAGGGTCTGGACCTGTTACTCTTTCCTCCACTCCTATTTATTTATTTATTTATTTATTTATTTATTTATTTATTTATTTATTTTGTTGCCTCTCTGCCTACCTTTCCCAGAATTCTCCTCTCCTAGTCCTGCCTATCTTCCTGCCTCTAGTGGCCAAACAGTGTTTCATTCATCAACCAATAAGAAAAACACATATACAGAGGGACATTTCTCATCAGAAGGGTTCCTAATTAAAGGCTGAGGTGATAAACAAGCACAGAATGCTGACACTGGGCAGGTGGGCAACAGCTTCTGAGGAGTGGGTGATAGCCCGGGGGAGGAAGTTGGCACAGGGCCATGTGAGGCTTGGAGAGAGTGAAGAAGACTGTGGTAGCAAGGTTGAAGGCTGATTCCAGTGGGAGGGAGTTATTGGCTTGATTTCTGGCACCAGAGGTAGGTGGTACTGTGCTGGTACACCATGAGAAGGCTGTCCCTTACAAAGCTCATTCTTGGGAGCAAAAGGATGAACACTGCAGTTAGACTGCATCTACCCCTGACAATGGTGCCTTCTTAAGTGTGATGGCCGCCTGTGATGGTCAGCTGTTGTGGGATATTTGCACACTGTATGAAGGTGTATTGCTGTGATTGGTGTAATAAAAAGCTGAATGACAAACGGCTAGAAAGAGGTTAGGCAGGACTTCTGGAGACAGAGAGGACTCTGGGAAAAAGAAAGGATGAGATGCTAGGGGGACACAGGAAACAGGAAGTACAATATGGAAGAGAGGTGATGCCACGTGACAGAACAGAGATTAATTTAAATGGGTTAACTTAAGTTGTAAGAGCTAGTTAGGAACAAGTCTAAGCTATCAGCTTATTATATTAATAAGTCTCCATGTCATTGTTTGGGAGCTAGCTGGCAGGACAGTAAAAGGCTAATTATAGTCAACTTGGGGACACTACTGGGCAAGTCCATGAAGGTGTTGACAGAGAAGGTTAACTGAGAAGGGAAACTGTCCCTCCGAGTGCTTAGCACCACCCCAGGGACTGGTACCACACTGGATCAAGAGGAAAAGGAAGAAGCTAACTGAGCACTTATCTCCCCATTGCCTAGATTTTACTTTATTTTTAATTCTTCACTATATGTATTTGTGTGTATATAGGTATGAGTATGTGCACATTCACACAGGTGCACCTTCTGACTTAGAGGCAGTTGTGGACTTCCCAGTATGGGCGCTGGATACCAAATCCAGGTTCTCTGTAAGTGCAGTATGCCCTCTTACCTGCAGAGCCATCCATCCAACTCACGTTCTCTGCTTCCTTACCATGGATGGGGGGACACTTTCAGCTTTTATTGTTTACCGTGGAGGGAGGGGGCAGTGATTCTGATCTGTTTCAGGGACTTCCTGGAGCATTTTGAATTGTCTGCTTGCCTGCTTATGGAGCTTCTTGCAAGATGCAATATTTAATTTAGGAGGAAACTTAGACAACAGCTCTGCCTGGGGAAGAGCTGAACCTCTGACTATAGGACAGGATGATAGGGCCACTGTTTTTCTTTGTGCTCAGACCTGAGTAATGGACTTGGATGCAATAATTTAAAGCACAGGTCTTATTTATTTTCTCTGCACATGTTGTTAAATCTAAGCCTAGGATGCCTAAGATAGTAGTGTGGTCCTAAATGTTGGCAGGAAGCCACAAGATGCTGCATACCTTGATGGTCCATGTCCCCTCAAAGAAGGAGAGACAGCAAAAGCCAAAGGCTATGTCTTAGCCTATAGTCTGGAATATCTCGTGGATACTTAATTGGCCATAGGGCTACATGGGTGCTCTTACTTGCAAACACTGAGGTTCAGTGACTAAGTACAGAAAGGGTAAGAGGTGCTGAGTGCAGCAGGCTTTCCACCAGGGCAGGGAGACTCTGCTGAAGATGCTCAGAACAGGATGCAGACCAAGACAACTCTCCCTTCCACCAGGCCTGAATGTGGCCCCGGATCACAGGGCTGGGGAGAGATGGATCCTCAGTGAACTGTGGGATTGGCCTCCGTCCCAGATGGGAAGAGGAAATGATGGCTTTTGAGAACTTTGGATGACATTGCCTCCTTCTCCGTGGCCTTGAGGATGACTCAAAATGCAAAGCCAAGAGACTGAAGAACAAGTTGATAAGGAGCTTGGCAGCTTATATGTCCCACCCATGGATCTCTCCAGAGACAGTGGCCCCATAAGTTCTTAAAAGTGGGAGCATGGAGAAATAGAAAGGGATGTTTTCATGCCAGTACCACTGAGCCCTATGGTCACACGAGGGAAAGGGCAAGGTGTTATTCACTGCAACCCTCTGTACTTTGCCCCAGGAGGATAAAGGGAGAAAGTTTTACCAGCTGACTTCAGACTGTTGTTCCCAGTGTTGATTGACAGCTATGATCAGAATGCTGCATGTAATATGGCATAGCTATCCTGTTCAATCTCAGAACAGAGCTTTGTGACAAGACAGTGGTGTATTGTTTATTTCTAGGAATACCAAAGAGTTGAAAGTGAAGGGCTGAACACTCTGGATATATTTCATGAAAATAGTCACTGGGGGTGGTGCTGGAGAGATGACTCGGAGGCTAAGAGCACTGCTACTCTTCCAGAGGATCGTATTTGAGTTCCAGCAACCGTGCCGCAGTCCATACTTGTCTGTAGCTCCAGTCACGGGGTCTGATTCCCTCTTCTGGCCACTGCAGGTGCCAGATATGAATGTATCTGTACACAATGTGTATATGTTTCCTAGGCATGTACACAAAAAACATCTATTCACATAACAATAAGTAAATAAATTTTTCAAAAAGGGAAATAGTTACTGGAGAAATGTCTTGAGATTTTGAGTGCTGGGGTTGTTATTGAATGAATTTAGCAACTCCAAGTACCATACATCTGGGTGGGTATAGCTAGGATCCTGATGGCACCAAGAATTCAGCCCATAGCATCACATCCACCTATGGGGAGCCTAAAACATTTTCATAAAGATGACATGTAAATGGGAAATGACTTGAAACAAAGACCCTCAGAAATCAAGCAAGTAGACAACAAAAGAACACAGCTGGTGATGTCCTCTCCCCCGCCCCCGAGTCTTCCTTAAGAGGTGAATGGAAGAAAAAAGCATTACAAGTATGGGCTCTGCGGCATGCACACTACACACTACACACAGAATAAAATATAATAAAAAAGAAACATGGAAGTCTTCGGTGGACAGACAACATTCAGGGTCAGCCTGAACTGATGAGGAAGGAAGTGTTCATGTCCCACGTGGTCCTGCAGTCACTTAGCCCAAATAAACACACAGAGACTTATATTAATTTATAAACTATTGGCTGATGACCAGGGCTTCTTACTGGCTAGCTCTCTCTTAAGTGTTAACCCGTTTCTATTAATCTATGTATTTCTATATAGATTATACATATCTTGCCAGAGAATGTGTGGCACATCATATCTTCCCCATCTCTGCATGGCGTCTCTCCCTGGCAGCCTCTCTCTGCCTCCGGTCCAAGAAGTCTCCTCATCTCCCAGCCCTGCCTATACTTCCTGCCTGGCTAGTGGCCAATCACTGTTTTATCCATCAACCAATAAGAGAAACATATATACAGAAGAGCATCCTCCATCAAGTGTTCATTTCAGAAGTTTAGCATTTTAAGGTAGTTCCTCATTTTCCTCTCCAAACTCAGGCAGAGCTCAGAACCAACGACAGTTTCCTTAAAGTGACAGAATGCGTGAGTCCTAGGTGCAGGCTGTGGTAGTGTGAATGAGAATGTCCCTCATAGTCTCGGAGTTTGAATATCTACTCACCAGTTGGTGGCACCGTTTGGGAAGGTTTGGGTAGTGCAACCTTGTTTGAGGAAGTGCATCACTGGATGTGGGCTTTGGGATTAAAGTCCCCTCATTACTTCCAGCTGCTTTCTTGGCTCTGTGCTCATGACTAAGATGTAATTCCCAGCTTCCTGATCCCGCTGCCATGTCTGCTGCTTGCCGCTATGTTTCCTTGACATGAGCCTCCAGGACCATAGGCTAAATAAACTCTGTCTTCTGTAAGTTGCCTTGGTCCTAGTATTTTAATACACGAGGTGAACCACCTAACCACAGGAGTGGTGATGTTGGTAGTTACTAGTGGAAACACTGTTTATTAAACACTCATTTTCAAAACCAAGAAGGAATGTGCATGTCACCAGCTAGTATGAGCATGTTGAGACTTATTGTGGTTTCCCTAATAACTGTAGTCATGCGTCAGGGAAATAGTCTGAGTGATGTGTCAGTAGAAAATCCTGTCATTGTGCCAACATCACAGAGTACTTTCAAAAATCAAGATGGTGTGGCCTAATACACACCTAAGTTATATGTCTAGCCTGTGTCCCCTAGGGCCATAGGAAAAAAAAATAAGCCCAGATGAAATCAAACACGAGAGAATGATGTCATTATAACACCCAGGAGGCATTCTGTGGGAGTCAGTGAAATCAGTCTCATGTCCTACAGTGAACTTTTACCAGTAGAAAGCAGACTGTCTGGAATCATAGCAAAATGAAGCTTAGTGAATCCACAATCCAGGAGCATAGCTGTCTGCTATCTAGTATCACACCTCTCACGAGCTCTCACAGACTCTGCTTGTACACTTGGTGTGCACAGGGGACCAGGAAGAATGGACTCTCCCAAATGCTCCCAGCAGTGACACCTGCCCTGTACCTTACCCGTGCAGACTGCTTGTGTGCTCTGTCATGGGCTTCAGTGATATGTGGGACACACTTGACAGGCAACTTATGAAGGGACAGCTGGTCTACAGGGGGAAGGAGGGTGTCTCTAGCAAGCATGTCATATTTAAGATTTCTAGCGCTTTTAGCTTTTCATTTGTGAGAAGGAATTTTTGGTGACATTGATCTTCAAAGTATAAATTACAACATTTAGTAGCTCATTGGCTCTAACTCCCATTTCAACCAAAATCTATACATACATGGCCAATGAGACAGCTCAGGGCATAAAGATACTGAACAGCTGAGTTTAATTGAGTTAGATGATAAAAAGCAAGAAAGGCTGCTGCAGTCCACACGGGCAGCCTGATGCAGACACACTCCACTCACACACACAATAACAATGTAATAAATTTAATTCTCGTAAAAGAACATTAAAATCAGTAACACTGGAACATGCCTATAATCTCAGGTGCGAGGAAGCTGAATCAGGAGGATGATCAGGTCAGGGGAACCTGGGATAGACCACAAGATCCTATCTCCAAAAAAAAGAACAAATAAAGAAGAAACAGATGAATAGATAAATGGCTAAGTACACTGTAAGAATTAAAGATAGTATTTAGGGAAAAAGATGTGCTGGACATGTAGCATGGAACTTTGATCCCAGCACTCAGGAGGCAGAGGCAAGAGGATCTCTTTAAGTTCAAGGCCAGCTTGGTCTATAGCACATTTCCAAGACAGCCAGAGCTATTCAGGGAGACCCTGTCTTGGAAAACAAACCAACTCTAAATAATGCTAGAGTATTGATCAGCCATGATATGCGAGTTCTTTGTGAGAAAACAAGAATAAATCTGATGAGGGTTTTCTTTTCCTTCTTCTTTTCCCTTCCCCTCCCTTTCCTTCTCCTCCCCTCCCCTCTGTGGTGAATTGTTGTTTATGATCTAATAAAGCTTGCCTGAAGTTCAGAATGCAAAGCTAGCCACAGCCATAGAGGCCAGGATGTGGTGCCAGACCCCTTTAATTCCAGAAGCCACACTAGTTAGCTGTAGAGGCTTAGTGATGGTGGTGCACATCTTTAATCCCAGGACTAGAGAGGAATACAAGATAGGAGCTCAGGGTCCCATTTGGCATTCGGCCTCCTCCCACACTGGCTGAAGACAGGATTGCCCCAGCTTTGGTAGAGGTAAGAGCTCTCTAGTGGTTGGCTGCTTTGCTTTTGTGATCTTCGGTTTGAACCCCAACATCTGTCTCTGTATATAGCTGTAGTTTGTATATAGTTATTGTACTTATTGTATATAGTTTTTCTTATATTAGTTATAACCTTGTTGTATTGGACAAAAAGGGGAGTTGTGGTAATTTGTTGTTTATGATGTAATAAATCTTGCCTGAAGATCAGAATGCCACACTACCCACAGCCATAGAGGCCAGGCAGTGGTAGTGCACACTTTTAATCCCAGTACTCAGGAGACAGAGGCCACCCTGGACTACAGGAGAGTGAATCAGTCTAAAAGAGGAACGGAGCTCTTTGATCCCAGCACTTGGGAGGATATAAGGCAGGGGCTCAGTGACGTGGAGGCTGAGGATTCATGGAGACAGAATCAATCCTTTCGGTCTAAGGTAGAGTAAGAGCTAGTGTCCAGCTGCTTTGTTTTTCTCATCTTCAGCTTGGACCCCAATGTCTGTCTCTGGGTTTTTATTATTTGTACTGCACCCCTCCCCTTCCTTTTCCTTGCTCCATCCCTCCCCATCCCCACCCGAGTGTTTTTGATGATGTAGTTGTACTGACAAGATGAGGTTAAGGGATAGGGAGATGGTCCAGTGAAGTCCTTGCTGTGCAAGCATGAGAACCTACATTTGGATCCCAGCATCTGTGAAAACAGCTGGGCGTGGCTATGCTCACATGTGACTATGGTCCCAGTGCTGTGGATGGTGGAGGCAGGAGAATCACTTGGGCTTGGCTTGCTGGCCACCAGTCCAGCCCCAGTTCAGTGAGAGATCCTGTCTCCAAATAAATAAAGAAAAACAAGGTGAAGAACAATTGAGGAAGATACCCATGGCGGACACATACGATCATGCACACACTTCCATTAAATGGAGAAAAAGATGATTATTGACTTCGATGGGGCCTCTGCTGTCTATACCCTGAACTATTGGTTTGTTTGTCTTATGTTATTTATTGTGTATGCACACCCCTGAGCCTCTGGACATCAGAGGATAACTTGTAAGAGTTGGTATCTCCTTTCACCGGTCTGGAGCCTGGTGACAAGCCATTTTACTCATTGAGTCATTTCGACAGTCCTGGTGTGAATTATTGATTTAAAGGGCTGTTCAGTGCTTATGGGGGTGACTGTCCTGGGGGGAAACACGTTGCAAGCATTGGGGTGCCTGCTGCCTGCTCACAAAGAGTTCCAAAAAGACCAGACTTAGTATTACGGACAGCAAGTATGACAGAAAAGGGTATAACTGAGCAGCAGGGATAGGGATTATTTTACATTGGCAGTTTTCCTTACATTTTTTTATTTATTTAAAATAGATCTTAAAAAACAATTGGAAGGATCCTGGGGTAAATAGTGCCTAGTGGATGAATTAAGTCTTTCTAGTGATACTAGCCAAACATTAAATTAGTGGTTAGTGTTAATCTATTCTCTTGAGTTAGTTATAGTGGGAAAACCCAACAAATGGCAATGAAGTCATTTGGTTTTCAATTAGGGTCACAGCTTGTCCTTGTGTCCTTCCTATGGAGGTCCCAGGGAGAATGGAAGACCCTAGCCCTCTTTTATTCCTTTATTTCTTTCAAACATTTAGACGTGTTTCCTTGTATGCTTCATATCCTCACAGAAAAGGCCAGAGATACTGAAAGGGGGGAAAGAAATATACAAGGAAAACCTAACAGGCACTGCGGTCCTCTTCCTGGCTCCTCCTCCCCCACATTCTTCTCCCCTCCACCCTCATCCTGTGTCCTCTCTCTGTAGAACTGGGAAGTGAACCCAGGGCCTTACATAGTTGAGGAAAGTTCTCTATCACAGAGTTACATTTCCGGCTCTTCATTTTAATCTCCAAGACTGGGCTTCTCCAAGTTTCTTAGACTGGTCTTGAATGTACCTGAGACCCAAGAGGGCCTTGCTCTTGCAAACCTGCTGGCATAAAAAGACATAGCTCTAGTAGTATTTAGGTACACCTTTCTCCTCAGCTCTTCCCCAGAGTCAGTTACTACCAAACTCCCGCTGTGGCTCCCTTAGTCCACCAGTGTGGAGGGCAGAGCAGGAAGACAAGACGGCAGATCCTTCTGGCAGGATGAAAAATGGAGTCTTAAGACTGGCCGGGTATAAATCTATGCCATGGACTGGTAGCTATGTGGCAGAACCATTGCCTGGGGTCAATCAAAAGGTGTGCTGTGCCTGAGGGAACTGGCAGCTCGAGAAGAAGGAAGGTTAATTAGGAAGGCACACAGTGTGTGTTCACTATGTTGGAAAGGTGCTAAAGAGTTTGACTAGCCCAGGTGTCCCAACCCTGGTCCTGGTGTTTGGTCCTAGAACTCTGACTAGGGGAGGTAAGGGAATGAAGAAATGACAGACACATACAGAAAAGCGCAGGTCAGAGGCCATGCTTCCCAAAAGACTATTTCTTTCATTATCAGCGTAGGCTGAAACTGAATGCCATCTGTCTGCTGAAGGCTTCCCTGTTTATCTTTTAAACAATGTATTTCATTAAACAAATTTGTTCTGTGTATGACATGTGAGCACGCACATGCTACAGAGTCTATTGTTCCTGTGCCTTCTCTTCCTTCCATGTCTTAAGAAAGATGGAATAAGAGGAAAAGAAGCTGAACGTGGACACACTCCTCTCTGCCCTCTGCTTCCTGTTCATGGAGCTGTGAAGAGTCACAGCCCCTCTCCTCTGCTGGTGTGAACTCTGCTGAGCCCTTCCGGCTGTGATGGCTGGCCCCCTCTAAGCAGGGGCCAAAAGGATTCTCCTCCCAGGAAGGGTTTTCCCATAGGTATTTTACCACAGCAATAAAAAGGCAACTAATACTTGGATGCTGAGGTCATGGGTCACTGGAAGCTAAAGAACTGGCTGTATCTGGCAGGGACCCTTCTCAGCTTTTGACCAGTAACTCCTTGTCTTCTCCCCTTTCCCAGCAAGGTTTTCTCTGCAGGTGCACAGCTGGACTCTGCCACTGTCTGCTGGGGGGTCCACAGGAAGGAGGAGTATGCAACATCACATTTTAGCATGTATGTATGGATACCCTAATAGGTCTTGATATATCATTGCCCAGAGGATCTGAACCTTGACCTGAACAGAGAGACTTGTCATTTCATGCAGTCTCCTTAGGAGTATGAGAATGTTCCATGCATGAGAAGAGGTGAACACCCTGCTATTTCCAGCCTAGTAGGGCAGGGCCAACAGAGATCACCAGTATTCGCCTGTCTAAGTGTTCTATTCCATCCTCAGTCTCCTAAGGCAGGTTGATAATCTAACTGCCTTCTGTGAGAGCACATCAGACAGCCTTTTCCTCTTCCAGGCCTGGATCCAGAAATCCCTCACAACATTTCCACATTTTCTTTCTCTCCTCTGTCCTTGGGGCTGAAGACACCTCCCACCCCCAAGATGTATGAGTCCCTTGAGGCAGAGGCCCATCTCAGAGGCCCCAGAGAGAGCTGATTCTCACAGATATGGAGGGAGTAAAAATTATCCTGTATCATGTTATGCCCCTATGATTTGGGGTCATTTATTGCTGTGTTGGGTTAATCTGCTTATACAATAACAAGCAAGGGATATGAAAGACACAGTCAAGAGGAAAAACCCGAAATGGCCAATAAAAATGATAAGACACTTGACACAAAGGAAATCAAAACAGCCCCTAAATACCCTATCAGATTGGCAAAAGCAGTCTGCTAATACCAAAGAAAACTAGAAACCTTCCAGCATTGCTGGTGGGAAGTGTGTAGAGGTCAGAGTTCAGGGTAGGAGCCAGAAATCAACTGAAGTATTTCAAGCAGAGATTTCTTACAGATGTGGTATGCTAGCTGAAGCAGGGGAAAGACTGTCTCAGAGGCGCCCTCCTAGCATGGAGAGGGCCCTGGGAGTGTGTGTGGTGGGGAGCTGACCACTCTGCCACACCTCGAGGCTGGAAACCCAGCAGCTCCTGTCTGAACCTTGTCCCAGAGATGAGTGAGCTGGTGCTGGGTAGATAGGTATAACTCCATTGAAGACCAACTTGGATAGTGGGTGGAGATGCCCCAGGCTGCAGAGGGATGGTCTTCCTCTAATTCTACAGCTGTCTAGGAGATCGGCTGGCTGATGGCCTCACATGGGAAGTCACAGGAGCCCGTGACCAGAGACTCCACTTCCTGGTGAGCCCTGGGCAATGAAGACCATTCAGGATCATTTGCAGCAGTGAAAAGTTTGCAACAACCAAACTGTGTCCCAGCACAGGGATGGATGAATACAATTGTTGGTCATGTGATGGTGGGAAAGTAAGTGTTCTGAGAAACACATCATGTGCACACGTGTGCATATGAATGTAGAAGCCGAAAGTTTTCAACCTTAGGTGTTACTCCTCAAGTGGACATCTTGTTTTATGAGAAGGTCCCTCACAGAACCCTTGATGATTTGGCTAGGTTGTTTGGCCAGCAACCCCAGGAATCCTTCGGTCACCCCAGCACTGAAATTATTAGCTTGTACCACCATGCCTGGATTTTTATGTGGATTCTAGGGATTAAACTCAGGGCCCTGTGCTCCCACTGAACCCTCTCCCCAGCTCATCACAGAATATTCTTTCACAAACTCGGACTACTATAGGTGTCACTAAGTCATACAAACTCCCGAGACCAGCATCCTACAGGCAGCCTCTGGCTGCTTAAAGTACTATCAAGTGATGCATGATTCACAAAGCAGTTAAAATGATGAACCAGGTCTACATTTGCCAACAAATGTCAATAGCAAAGCATCAAAAATTTAAGGAAAAGATACATGGACAAAATCATTGCACAAAATATAAAACCCATGATACATAATTTAAAAAGTGCCCAAAGCAGTTGGCTATACTTTTAAAAACATGTCTCTGTGTGTAGTTAGGTGAGAATATGTATACATGCACTATGTACCCACAGACACCACAAGGCGACATCAGATTCTCAGAAGATAGAGTTGCATACAGGCAGTTTTAAGCTGCCCAATGTGGATGCTGGGAACCCAACTCCAATAATGAGGAAGAGCAGTAAGTCTTCTTAGTCTCTGAGTCATATTTCCAGCCCACCTGACCTGTTTTTAGCTACATGCAATGTGAAGGGAACTTTAGTGTTTATGACTAACATTTTTTCCCTTTCATCAATTTTCCCTAGAGCCTGGAGTGAAGATGTCAAAATGTCCATATGCATTGAATCTTGGTGGCAGGTGTGCAAGTGTCTGGCATGTATCATTCTCTGCTCCTGTTGGGTTTGAGATGCTTCCTAACTGAAAAGAAGGAACAGAAATTGTGCTCTGCAAAAGCTCATACGTGCCGTGATTAGTGGGCTCACGTCATGACTGGACATGGCCCAAAAGGAAGCAAGTGATGAGTTGTTGAAGAATCCTTAGAGTGATCTCCTCATTTGGACATTTCACAACTCCTCCCCCATGTAGAGTAGGGCATGCATGTGACACAGCACACATGTAGAGGCCAGGGGACCTCGGGTGTCAGTCCTCTCCTTCCACATTGTTCAATCTCTTGTTTGCTGCTGTGTATGGAGCAGGCTAGACTCTGCAGTCCCTGCTTCCCATCTCACAGTAGGGGCAGCAGGGGTGCAGATGTACACTACTGGTCCTGGCTTCCCTTGGGTTTAAGGGATTCAAACTCAGACCTCACAATTGCTCTACACACGGACCCATTTCTGGTTTATATAGACTTTTGGCTTGAGACACAGTTAAGGGACAGTGCAGGCAAGAGTCCTTAGGGTTGCATAGTTGACAATGAATTCAGTTAATCATGAGGAAGGATTTTAAGACCATGAACCCTCACCTGCTTCTGCTTTCCCCAGGATCAAGTGTGAGGCCATGGCTTCTATACAACAGAATCAAGCAAACCTTTTTCTCCATCCCTTGCTGAAGGTACTGCTTTATAGCTCACTACTTGTGTGTTTTTATGGCACTGAGATGCACTAGCTGTTGCTTGAAGTTCTACTTCTGTTTTTTCGTGTGTGTGTGTGTGTGTGTGTGTGTGTGTGTGTGTGTGTGTGTGTGTGTGTATGGGCCTGTGTATAGAGGCTGGGAAACAACTTTAGGTGCTGTTCCTCAGGTACCATCCACCTTTCCCTTGAAGCAGGGTCTCCCACCAGCCTGCATCTGAACAGTAGACTAGGTGTGTTGTCCAGTGAGTCCCAGGGATCTATCGGCCTGTCTCTGTCTCCCCCATGTTGGTATTATAGTATGTGCCACTATGGTAGGCTTTTTTTTCTGTGGTTTTTGGGATTTGAACTCAAGTCTTTGTGCTTGTGTAGTGTGATGGTTATTCTTGTCAAAATGGCTACATCCGGCATTAACTAAAACCCCAAAATGGAGGGGAACATTTGTGGAGGATTTTTGCTTACTTTTAAGTGGGAAGATCTACTTCTACTCTGCATCTTTGAGGCAGGAAGGCACCTTTAATCCAGAACTTGTGAGCTGGGAAAACCCACCTCTCATCTAGACCATGACTTTCACTGGAGGCCTATATAAGGACGAGAGATAAGGAAGCTTTGGTTCTTTGCCTGCTTGGTCTCACCTTGCTGGCAAGGCCATTCCTTCACTGGCATTAGATCCTACTTCTTCAGAATTTCAGTGCACACTGAAGACCAGCTCAGATATCCAGCCTTGTGGACTGAACAACTACTGGATTCTTGAACTCTCTGTTCAAAGCCAGCCATGGTTGAATTAGCTGGAGCAGTCTGTTAATCATTCTAGTAAATCCCCTTTCTACATATGCGGAAAGACCCATTCTGTAAGTTCTGATATTCTAGAGAACCCTGACTAATACATACAGTGATCATTTTGCCAACGTAGTCATCTCCCTAGATCCTAGTTCTTCCTTTCAAGCAGTCATTGAGTGGGAAAGGATGCCTTCCTTCTTCTTGCTTCATCTCATTTTGGGGAAGCCTTCCTCCTGGAGAAATGCTGAGTGCCCCTCAGGGAAACACTGTGAGAGCCTTCTGGGAGCCCGGGAGGCAAAAAGCTGGAGCCTACTTCACTCAGACTGAAGGGACCAGGCCCTCACCCAGTCCCCTGCTTTAGGCCATGACAAGCTGCAAAAAAGACCCAGCAAGACAAAGACCCCTGACTCAGCAGCATGTGCTGAGTTCCTGACCTTCCAGTCACTAGGAAGCCAGATACCCTCCATGTGGCAAGGAACCAATCAGAAGTTAGCTGGAGGGCTCTGGATGTGCTTTATGGTAACAGTGGAGTGCAGAGCATAGCAACCATTCCTGCAGGTGCTTTTGGCCAATCAACACAGGACAGGTTGTCCATCCTTGAAAGTGCACCAATCCTGAGACTGTTGCAAACCCCGGATACCCTCCCCTCACTCTACCCCACTAAATCCCTTGCCCCATGGTCCCTGTGGGTCCTTCTCACTCCAGCAGCTGTCAGATGGACAGAGGACCCGAGTTAATACAGTTAACTTGTTAATTAATTAAAGGCTCTTTGCTTTTTCATCTTGGTGATTTGGGCTTTCAGAATTTGGGCACAAGAAGACCACACAGAATCCCTCCCTGTATCCAAGAGTTTGTTGAAGTTAAGGATAGCTGCGGGCCAAAACTGAATGTTCTTGCCCTGTCTTATCCATTCCCTCCAGTGGAAACCTCAGTAAAGACTTCTGCCTATGTTTTCCCCCAGATCCCTTCTTTGGTGCCCCTCTGTGTTACCCTGATGGGTATAGAATGCTTCCTGCTCTTAGAATCTTCGAGCAACGAAGCTTTTTTTCAGTGGTAATCTCCTCTCCACCTGCCGCCACAGCACATCTTCGAGCTTCTGTTCCTGCACTGAATTTTGGAACACATGGGCATGGTGACTCGGGTCCTCACCAGGCCTTCCAGTTTCAGGCTCAACATTCATCTTTCCACTCACAGATGCCGGTCCGTTGTTTTAAGCCTCCTATTTCCCAACAGAGTGGGAAGCTGTTGTGTTTTTGTTGTCCGTCCTTGCCTCCAGAGTCCCAGAGATAAACACCAGCTGTGGGTTTGGATAAGGGGTTATTTATGATTCTTGGAAAAAATAGGGAAAGTGGAGGCAAGACTTACATCAGCATGCCTGTCCCCAAGAGCCATTATGGAGATGCTGGCTACCAAGGGGTCACTTTTAAAGGGACAGATTCTGGCTCCATTGTGTTGTGGACAGATCATTTCAGAAATGGAAGCAAGACAGACAGCAGATCAGGGCTGAAGTGTTGTCAACTTGAGAGCTCCAGAAGGGCTTTCTCGACATCCCCCAGCTCAGAAATTCAACAAGATTTAAACAGATGAAGCTAAGTGAGAGCCAGCCTGGCTTGTCATCTTCATCTCTGTAGTTAACTACAGTCAACAGCAGCCATGAACTTGTATGAACTGCCAAGGACAGAACCCAGCTGAAGCTCCCCCTCATCCATCATAATTATTCATCTTTGTTAATGGAGCCAGCACGTGTTGGGTTTTCAGTACCCAACCTCCCAACAACGGCAAGTTCAAGCACAGCAGACTTCCATGGAACCCTGAAGGAGCTGATGACTTAGGAGCAGATCAAAAGGCAGCAAACTGAGTCGAGATAAGTCACCCTGACTCCTCTGCTTGCTTCTGTGAACTGGAAAGTAGAGGAATAATGGGTTTTATGGCTCGTGGAGATTAGTCCTGATCTTTTTATTAATGGGAGCATGTTGGTGGAAACACAGGCACGGGATGGGGCTTTTCCACCCCTGGCCTCCCTGGAAGCTCTTTAGAAAGGGCCATCAGCCAGATCTATGGGACATGGGGTTACAGTACCCTCTCCATAACCTCTCAGAAAAAATTCCAAAGAACTAATTAATAACCCCTGGGTTGGGAAGACAGCCTAGTTACTAAAGTGTTTGCCTTTGTAAGCACAGGTTTGGTTCCATAATTCCCATATAACACATAAATCAAAAGGTGGGTATGGAGGCATGCTCTCATAATCCCAGGGTTGGGGAGGTGGAAATTGGCTGGTCTCTGGGGCTTGCTGGCCGGTCAGCCTACGCCTACTTGGTGAGTTCCAGGCCAGTGAGAGCCCACGTTTCCCAACCCACTTGAGGGCATGACACCTGAAAAATGATACCTGAGGTTGTTCTGTAACTTCCACACATATGTGCACACACACACACATATGTACATACATGCATTTTTCACATGTAAGTACACACACACACACACCCAAACACATACAGATCTGCCTGCTACCTTCCCAGGATTCTCCAGCAATATTTCACAACAGAGACTTGATGCAATATCAAAGACTTACATCCATTCTTTTGGGATGCTCACAAAAGCATGCTGAGGTTGTCTCCTGAATGAAAGAATAAGGAATGAGGGAGAAAACGTGTGTGTGTGTGTGTGTGTGCGCGCACACACACACGTCAGCCTAATAAATCACCCCAAAATAGTGTTATTATTTTTTAATAATTCTATGGCTCCTAGGCTCTCTTGTGCTAATCTAGCTTGAGATCTGTAAGCACCCCATTGGAGAAGCTATGTATATATTTTTTTTTATTGTTCCCTCACTTAGGGAAAGCCATCAGGCCAGAGCCTCAGCCTGTTCTTAGGGACCTTTTGAACCCTTGGTGGAAACATTAAAGTTATTTTAAGCCACCGTGTCTCAGACTGAAGTCTCAGTTTCTGTTTTTCATGTCCTCAGTCCACTTGAGTCAGAGGTGAGATGTGGCGCCCTCTCCCCCAGGACTTGTGTGGGTGGCTGATCAGTCTTGGGTTGGGCAGGCTGTCCTGGGAACCTTCTCCCACCCGCTGAGCTCAGAAGGGAAAGCAGGGACAGCTGGCTTGAGAGGCTCCAGCTTCTCATTGAATGGAAGTCAACTGGCCTTCAATGCCACAGTTCAGGGTGTCTGCCCGTCTATCCTGAGCCGCACTGGGCACAGCGAGCACACTCAGCCTGATGTCCCCTACCACCATCAAGCAGTGCCCTGCTCAAGTTCTTGCCATCCAGGGAAACAAACAGAGCCAGCTAGCTATCCAAGTATCTTCTGAAGCAGCCTCACCTTAAGGTCACAGGGACAACACCCCTCCCCCATGAGTGACTGCAAAATAGCACCCAAAGATTCCCCACACTCCTGCTCTCTTAGCCTTCCTCAGCAAGGCTGACTTATGTTCCAGCAGGTTCTTTCCAATTGACAGGACCATTTAAAACCAATTCCTGTAAGGCACCCCACTGTGGCTTCATTTTTTTTTTTTTTAACTTCTCCAGAATTATTTTCAACCAAAAGATATGCATAGCAGCAGGAGCTACAATTCTCTTTCATTAACAAGATAAAAAGATCCATGAAAACACTAGGTGATGGCCATGTAGGGCTTTCCCCACCTGGAGTGCCTCCCAGGGCATCTCCTCGCTAACTCTGTTTGAGGGCAGAGCTTCCAGGGCCCCAGAGGGACTTAGCTGTCCCACTTAAACAGTCCCCTGTTCTCAGGACACTTTCTGGGATCCCCGTGAGCACATTCTCTTCCGGGATAGCTTTTTATATTCAGCTAGAAACTGCATTGTGCTGCTTACAGTGTGGAGTTTGTAGGTAGGCTGCTCCTACCCCTTGCAAAGTTGATTCATCTTCCAAGCTGCAAGGAAATCCCACTGCACGCTCCCCGCCCCCACAGTTTGTTCTCTGTAAATGTGGTTTTAATTAGGAGCAATGAATTCTGCAGACTCACATCTCAGGCCCTTCCCCAGTCATCCACTGCCTTCCCGCCCCCATGCTGGCAGCAGAACGCGCCTGGTCCCAAGGCATGCTCCATCATGATGCAAGCTGCCTGTCAGGCTCCTCAGGCAGCAGCTGCAACTGATTAGAGCTCGACTGTGGTCTGTGTTTTATTTATGACCCACCTCCCCCCTCCCAAAAATCCATCAGGGCACACTCATGGAAGTAAAATTAGAGGCCTGGCCGGGGCTTGAGTTGGGACATGCACTTTACCCTTCTTTTCATTCAGGACACCAGTGACCAAGGCTGGTTGCAGAGGGGACGGGGGGGGGGGGGGGGCTGCTGAGGCCCATTTGGTTCTCCTGTGTGCTAAGTCATGGTTGCTCTTAGATTTGCTTTGTCTGCTGCGTGCCCCCTTGTAAGTCACGTTCCCCACCCCTCTTCCTTACAACCAGGCTGTACCTCGGTGGTCGGTAGATGTTTCAGTTCCTGGCTTTGCCTTCCAACCAGGTTTCTTTCTGTTTGGGGCTACCTCTTGGTAATAAGCCACCCTTCAGAGTCAACTTGCTTTGGATCATTGCACCTTCCTTTTCCTCTAATAGATGAGGGTCTCAGTCACCCTGAACCCCTGCTCAGCAGTCCTGGCCTGTTACCCCAGAAAGGGGGTGTCTAAACTCCTTCATCCTGCAGAGGTCTGCCCCGAGCTGTCTCCTACCCCCAGCCTCTCTGGTTCTCCGATGATCTATCGTGGTGATTCCTAGTATAGTACTCCATAAGATGAAAACTCATTCTTTATCCCTCTCTGGAGATCCATGTTTGCTTTTTGAGAGCTTTTGGCTAGCAATTGAAACGAAAAGAGTCGTTTGGTCAAGGGATTTGTGGGAGAGATGGTGTAAGCTAGAGTACTCTTTCCCATGGTAGCTGAGAAAAAGCATTTTCTAATCAGGCCTCCCTCTCAGACATGAGTGGTCCTCACTCATGTTCAAGAGGCATGTGTTTGCACACATTCAAAGAGAAAGGCGGGAAGATCAGTAGGCACTTATAGAAATACAAGGAGGACAATCAGGATGAAGTGAGAATGTTTGGGTGTCAGAAGAGACAAGCAAGACAATGGTGTGTGTGGCCTTGTTCTCCAGCATTACTGAGTCACCTGCAAAGAACACAGGACAGTCCCTACCTGCCTCCAAAAGCACAGGGTAGCAGGAATTAAAATCACTCAAATGCAGGCCTCTGTGAATGTCCCTAAATCTATTGTTCTCCCGGTTCCCTCAGTTTACTTATGGAAGAAGAGGACTGTGCTGCCCGCCTAGCCCGTGTTCTCACTGGGTATCCCAGAGGCTCAGGGCTCTGCCTAAGGAGCCTGAGCAGCAGCATCTAAGCCTGATGTGTTATACACAGTGTCGAGGCAGGAATGCAGGCAGGGCTACTCTCTGGCTGCCTGCCCCATTTTCCCATCCCTGTGCATGCTGCTGTCTAGACCCAAGTGTAGGAAGCAAGGTGGGCCGGCTAGAAGACAGCATGCCTCTGGGCATGTCTCGTGGGGTTATCTTGATTGCTGATTGAGTTAGGGACATCCATCCACTGTGGGTGGCTCCATTCCCTAGGCAGGGCCATCCTGGACTATGTAAATGGAGAAAGGGGGCTGAGCAGTAGCATGCACTCATTTGTCTCGTTTCCTGACTGAACATAAGATTCCACTGGCGGATTCAAGCTCTTACAATCTTAAATGTCCCCACTACGATAGACTGTACCTTGGAACCGTGAGCCAGAACAAACCCTCCCCCTAAAATTGTTCCTGCCTGACTATTTTGTCATAGCAACAGCCAAAGAAACTAAGGAGGAAGAAAGGGAAAAGCAGAAGCCAGTTCTCCCCAAGGCTTGTGTGGGAGTGGGCCTGGGTGGGGCCTTTCCAGAGGCTGACAAAGCCCTTGGCCGACCTCCTGTCTGCTCTGGCTTTCCAGCCTCTATCTTCTTGGCTAAGTTCTGAGCACTGGCAGACGACTGGTCTCCATGGAGGCTCCTGGTGTGTGTGTGTGTGTGTGTGTGTGTGTGTGTGTGTGTGTGTGAGTGCGTGCTTGGGTTGGATTAGGGCAGATATGGAGGTTCATCTTCACAGAGTATGGTCTAGAATTTCAGATATGGAGGTTCATCTTCACAGAGTATGGTCTAGAATTTCAGATATGGAGGTTCATCTTCACAGAGTATGGTCTAGAATTTCCCTCTGTGTCAGTCCCAGAATGGGGAGCAGAGGCCACTGGCTGAGAGCCACATTCATAAACAACATCTGTGTATGAGAAAGGCAGCATGTTTGGGGTCACGGATGTCCTTGTGGGGGACAGGCAGCTGGGATGTATGTAGCGGGTCTCAGGATTAAGGTTTGGAAAGTAGCATGGCAGATGATGCGGCTCACTGCTCCTACCTTCTGAGTCCATGCTGCCTCCAGGGTAGGCAAGATGCCTTTTCCCCTTGTGAGCAGCAACTCCCTGGGGACAACACCCATGTTCCAGTCATCCAGCTGTGCCAGGTGTACCAGGGGCACTGCTCCAGTTCCCTTCTGTCACTGTGGCAAAGCCCTCGAGCAAAAGTGACTTAGGAAAAGAAAGGTTTATTGGCATCATAGCCCATCACCAAGGGAACTCAGGTTCCAGTCATGTCATACCCACTGTGAAAATAAATGCATCCGTGCAGTATGCTTGCTAGATAACTTGATTCTGGCTTGTTTGTTTGTTTGTTTGTTTTTCTGCCCCATTTATCTCATAACCTCAGCCTAAGGGAATGGTGCCACTCACCATAGGCTGGGTCCTTCTGCATCAGTAAACATTCATTCATACAAATATGAAGACAACGTGTTCTAGGCAACTCTCAATCTGAGGTTCTCAGGCTTTTGCAGGCTGTGTCAAACTGAGAGTTAAAGCTAACCTGGACAGGTCCCAAGTGCATTAGGTGTACCAGGCATGCCAGGCACAAAGGTACAAGGTATACTCGAAGCGTCTGGGGTACCAGGTAAACTAAGCCTGCTGGGGTACAGGCACCTCAGGGTTAATAGGTGCCCAAGGGTACCAGAAGCACAAACACACTCGTTCCTTTGAAGTAGGGATTGTGTTCTTCTCACACAGACTAATTTTTAAAGAAAAATTATTTTTATAGTAAATAGTAGATAGCAAAAGTTAAAAAATATCCTTAACTATCCATTCAGGAGTAATTATTTTATGTAGAACATGCTGTTAACTGATTAAAGGGGACGTCTCAGTGATTTATCAAAATGGAAAACTAAGGCCATGCAGTGTGAGATCCGGAGGTTGTAGCTCTTACTGCTGACACCCTGATAAGAAGGAATTCCTTTCTCTGGGGCCTATTTGAGAATACAAAGCACCTGGTATATATCCTATATGCAGCCAAATTCATAGTAACAAATATTCTGGAGTTGGTACCTAGAATATTAATTGCTGCTTCTGTAATAAATGATACAGGCTCCTACATCCTACCCCTTTTCAGTTTGTTAAATGCAAATCTCTCTCCTTGGGCAGTGTGAACTGTGGATAAATAAAAGTCTGAAGATGATTTAAAGTAGAACAACTGGTTAATACACTGATAGGGTTATTTGGGATGAACCCCACTATGGAAAAGGGGACAGCTATGGTTTCACAAGGGTTCTACAGAGAAGACAGTGACTATTCAAAGGGCAGGTGTCCCCAAGGCTTTGCAAGTGGGGTTTCCCCCAGCGGAAAGCATGATGATCTCACTGAGTCAGCCTCGTGATTCTGTCAATGAGGTCTCATTGTATGATCCCTGTGGCCTGTAGCAATTTTATTTATTTACTATTTTGGTTTTTCAAGAAAAGGTAGCTTTCTCTGTGTACCTCTGGCTGTCCTGGAACTCATTGTATAGGCCAGGTTAGCCTCAAGAGATGTTCCTGCCTCTGCATTTTCAGTGCTGAGGTTGAAGGTGTGTTATAACAGGAATAGATAAATGACCCAGAGCCAGATATTGGGGTTCAAACTTCAAGCTGAATATCAGAAAAGCAAAACAGTTGGTCACTAGCTTCTTACCTCTACCTCAGATTGAATGGGCTGCTCTTATCTCCAGGAGCTCTTACCAAGCCTCAGACTATAATGTTTCCTCAGTGTGACTGAAGAATCGGATGTTCCTATCTTCAGTGTGGCTGGAGATGCCTTTCTGAGACCTTGCTTCTGTCTTACATACTTACTTAATGTTGGTATTAAATGTGTGAGCTATAATTCTCTTTTAGAATGATTCACTCTTGAGTAGATATGGGTGGCCTCGGACTCACAGAGATCCGTCTATGTCCTAATCCTGAGTCCTAGGATTAAAGGTGTGTACCACCACCACCTAGCTTCTGGCTGCTAGGATTAAAGGTATGTGCCTGATTTTTATAGCTTGTGGCTGACTTTGCTTTTCTGAACCCCCAGTCAAGCTTTGATAAATTATAAATAATACATCAATACAGTGTGTGCTACCAGGCCTGACAGAAATAACCATTTAAGCTGGGTGTTGGTGGTGCACTCCTTTAGTCCCAGCACTTGGGAGGCAGAGGCAGGCGGATCTCTGTGAGTTCGAAGCCAGCCTGGTCTACAGAGCTAGTTCCAGGACAGGCTCCAAAGCAATACAGAGAAACCCTTTCTGGAAAAACAGAACAAAACAATAATTTAAAATATTAACATATGCTATCCATTATTTTCGCTATTTACCTGTCTGTCTATCTATCTATCCATTAATCCGTCTATCATTTATTTATCTATCTACCTATCAACTACATTTATTATCATCTATCATCCATCCATTTACCTATCCTCCATCCATCCATCCATCCATCCATCCATCCATCCATCCATCCATCCATCCATCTGCATCTCCCTGAAAAGCAGAGGGACCGGTTCACTCAGTTAACCTGACATCCTCCACTCCTCTATCATTCCATGTGGCCCCTGCAGCACCATCTCAACAGCTCTGGGGAGGAATGTTAGTACAGATACACTAACACTTTTGCAGCCAGTCTCCTCCTTCTGACCTTTCTGGTTTCCTTCCTTCTTTCTCTATTCCAGATGGGTAAGTGTCTAGCAACTACTGACACCTTTGTTATGTTATGAAGTGGGAAATGGTAGCTCAGTGTTTTCATTTGCATTCTGGTACATGAATCACACATGCACATGTGTGGTTCAGTTCAGTCAATGATTAAGTGTTGGTCTTTTCTTGAGCTTGAAAGACAAATGCTTCTCATAAAGAGGGAGGACCAGGCTCTTTGCTCTCTGTCCCTCTCATGGGTGGGAGGTGCCATCTGCACCCCCGTTTTGCTCACTTGTTTTGGCTAGAAAGAGGGAAGTCAGGTCTACTCTTACTTAGCCCACAGGTCATTGTCTAGGGAGCCCTGTTCTGAGGCCTCTTCCCCTCTGAGATATGTTCACAGACTCACCTCTGTTAGCTTTCATGGTTGTTGCTTTTAAAAAGGCAATTATTTCTGATACACTTGCAATTATTTTATAAGGGGCAGGCCTTTAATTATTCTCTCAATTGATTAGCAGTTTTCTTAATTACCCTTTTAAAAGTCTGCAATGGTCCTTTCTCTTGCATCACATTCTGATCCCTGTTCTGAGGTCTGTGTCTGGAGTTCATGGTCTGTCTCGTTTGTCCATCTCTTCTTGAGTCATTATTGCGGTTTTAATTACTGTAGTCTTCACATATAATTCTACTACACTAGGTGATCCCGCCTTTCCTCTGCTACATTAACAAATGTAAAAAAATAAAAATGCTTATTTTTTCCTAGGTAAAATTTGTTCTAAATTTTTCATTGCATATATTTATTGCACATGGCATCGTGTGGCCTAAGAACACTTTTACAGAAGTATTTGTTGTAATTTGAGCATATCTTCCCATACCCCCCTCCATTTGCTATTCCTCCCTTCCTTTAGTCTACTCTGCTCCCCCCAGAGAATTTCATTTCTGCTCCCACGCCATATATACACACATGGTTTTACAGATCTGCAGGAGCTCTAGGAACATCTGTCTTACTGAGATTGGCTCAGTTTCCCTAATATGATAGTCTCCAGTTGCATCCATTTTCCCACAAACATCAAGATTTTTCTTTCTTGTGGTTAAAAAAGTTCTGTTGTCTATATGTACAGTATATAATTTTTAAAGGCCAATTTGAGTTAATTGTATGTGGGCCTATATGATAATTTTAGGCAATTAGTTATTAGCTGCCCAAACATGGTTGCCGGTGACTGGATTGGGTCTTCTACAGGAACAGTAAGTGCTCCTGGCTGCTGGGCCAGCTCTTGAGCCTTTTCCCGGATTTTCTTTACCCATTCTCTGTTGCTGGACACCAGATAAAGAATAAGTTGAATGAAAAGTGTTGTAGATGGTGTGGTTCAGCAAACTTTGACTGTGCTTCCCGGGAAAATCATCAGAGAGATCTGGTTCTCTCTGGCTGTGCTATCACTGAGCCTGTCAACCAGTGTGACTGACAGGGGCCCTGCTCTTTAGGATGTGTGCTTCCCTCTCTGCATCTGCAAGCTAACAAAGGAGGCAAAAAGGAAAAGCAGTTTGTGCCTAAGTTTCCCAGAGTAGCCCTATCCCGCATGAACACTCAGGAGAGCATCTCAGCAAGGCCCATGGCAGTTCTTAAGGCACACAGAGCTGACTGCAGCTGGGTGACTGCCCTACAGCCCCGCAAGCTGGATACAGAAACGGGAAGACCAGGCCTCTTCTCCATTTCTCCCCACAGCTTCCTTCCAGGGAGGTGGGCAACCTTCCCTTCTCAGGTTGCAGTGGTGATGTCCATTTCCTGGAAGGCAAAAATAAGACTAGCAAAACAACAAATTCTGTATAGGAGATGAATTCGTACCAAGAACACAGAATAAATAAACTGGGAGACCTTTTGCTTGGGCTCACAACCCAAGCAAGCACAAGGTTGTACTCACGGAGGTCTACACATGGGCTGAGTGTGCTCTCCCACACTCAGTGGTGACCACTCTCTCATTTTGTACTGGAACTACCAATTAGGTAGCCATCTCTAGTAAGGAGCACAGGAAAGCATATGATCTTTAATTCTAGGAAGCTAGCTTGGAGTCTTCCTTCTCTTTGTGAATGACATGGCCCTGGGGAGTCGGGATCTGCATTCAAGCACTTAAATCTTGGGTATTTCTATTCATTGAGTTAGTCTTCCGTTGTTAACAGTAATGAGACTCTAAGACTCAGGGAAGAGTTAATCTATCAATCCTACAGTGATATCTCACCTCAGACCCACAATGTAGTTTTTCATAGTTTCAGTAACCAATAGAGCTATGGAAAGTTTAGGATAAATAATTCATATGTCAAATTATGTATTTCTCTGCAGTGTGATGACATCTCATTTTATCCCATCTGAGATGAGAGCTGTTCCTTTGTTTTGCTTACATATCTGTGATGTATACACTGCCCTCTGTGTCTGTGATATGTGCATTACCTTCTGTATCTGTGATATATACACTGCCCTCCATGTTTTCGATGTATACATTACTTTCTGTATCTATGATGCATATACTGCCCTCCATGTCCATGATGTATATATTGCCTTCTGTATCTGTGATGTATATACCACCCTCTCATTAGCAACAATGGAGTCATCTCAGTCATCAGATTCCAACAGTTCTTATGTCTAAATAAACCTTACTTTTATTAGTAATGACTCCAAAGCACAAGATAGCCACTCATAATGTGAAGTATTACTTTTAAGTGAGAATATGAAATAGAACACATTAAGACAGAGAAAGGCCATATTGGCATAACTTTATTAGAGTGTCCTGTTGACCATCATATCTGCAAGTTTCACATTCTCCATTCATGGATGAGAAACATTTTTTAAAACTTCATCTCTATTGAATATATATAGAACTTTTTCTTATCATTATTCTCTAAACGATATAGTATAGCAATGCTTTCATAGAGTTTTATTGTTTTATTTCATAAGTAATATAAGATGGTTTAAGGTAAATGGAAAGATGTGTATGGGTTTATTGTTATTCCATATTTTTGTTTGTTTGTTTTTGTTTTCTTTTGTTTTGCAAGACAGGGTTTCTCTGTGTAGCTTTGGAGGCTATCGGGGCATTCACTCTGTAGCACAGGCTGGTCTCAAACTCACAAAGATCCTCCTGCCTCTGCCTCCCAAGTGCTGGGACTAAAGGAGTGTGATACCACCGCCCGGCCTGTTAGTTCATGTTTTATATAAAACTGGACTACCATGGATTTTGGTACTCATATGAGGTTCTAGAACCAATCCCAGAGACATTAAGGATGGCTACCTTATTACAATTGTTCCATATTATTGATGTTGCTTTAATCTCTTTCTGTGTCGAATTCACAACTTAGACTTTTCTCGGGTTTGTATGTACAGGAAGTGATAAGCTGTCTAGAGGGCTGGGTAGTGTCTGCAGTCTCCGGCATCTCTGTGGATATGGGGGACTGTTGTACAATCCATTAAGATTGAAACTGGGAATGCTTGATTTGGGATTTAACACTGTCACCTTACTTTAACTCAATTAAAAATATGTGTGAAGCCACAAAGTCCCCGGCCCGTCCTGGGGAAAGGCTGATGAGGTCACTGCATTTCCCCTCCATTCCCCCACTCCCCGTCTTCCTTTTCCTCATCTCTTCCTGCTCATTCTTGTTCCTGCCTACCTTCTATCCGTCTCTGATTCATCCAAAGACTGAGAAAAGTGTGTGTGTGTGTGTCTGTGTGTGTGAATACAGTGCCTGAAGAGGTCAGAAGAGGGTGTTGGATGATCCCTTGCACCTGGAGTTATGGGATATTTTGAGTCACCCCATATCTACTATCTTTCTTTTTAACCCTGGCTCCTTTATCCACTTAACAAACTTAATCTTGGACCCGGCATGCCTCATAGTGCCAGATTTACAAAAACGAGTAAGACCCAGACATGGCCTTAGGATGTCTCAGCAGAGAGGGTCTCAGCCCAGCTTCAAGAGAACTTCCAGGGAACAGCTGAGGGCTTGGGGGTCAGAACAGACACATTAGCCAGTGCCTGGATCTGGGACTCAGAACTTCCAAAACTGCAAGAAGACGCCTCTGCGATCTAAAAACCACCCAGAATGCCATAGTGTCACTCACTGGCCACATGAAGACTTTCAGGTCAGTGGTGTAGCATAGATGACATGTGACAGTGTGCTGATGCTGTGGCCCCTGCACTGCTGGTCACACATGCAGTTGTGCCCAGTACTGACCCTCGATGATAAAGCATGGTGGCTGTGTGTTTATCACACCATTTGTCATTATTTAGAACACACTGCCTACAAACCCACAAAACCTAAGGGTGGGAGTGCCACTATTATATACCATTGCAGATGCTAAAGGGTCTCGGGACCTGGACAGTGAGTAGATGTTGGAAGAATCTGCAGCAGGCTGGAGGAACCCTGTTCTTGCCATTGCTAGGGCAGGACAGTGAGGACTCAGAAAGAGAAGACAGAAAAGGCCTCACTCTTGCTAGGAATATCTAAGTAGTCATGCATCGGATGCCGGCAGAAACACCAACAGTGAAGGTCATGCCAGAGGAGCCTCAGAAATGAGGAACACACTGGCCACAGGGAAGAAAAGCCTTCCTCTCTCAAATGACCTTGAGTGACCCAAGTTCTTGTTTCACAACTTTGTGGAAGACAAGAACTTGTGAGCTATGAAGTTGGATGTTTGATTTTAAAAACTGCGCTTTTAGAAATTTCCAAGCAGCTTGAACTTTGAGGGAATGGTCAACCTATTCACACTGTGTGTACCCCCTTACAAGAGCCAGGGCATAACTGTGTGGGTTGTGATGAATGTTGGGTGCCTTAGTTCCAGTTAGGAAAAGGCTCCTGTAAGCATTCCCAAGGCTATCAGGGCTGCTGTCCTCATCAGAGGGCCACAGAAGTCGTGTTCCTGGGGCAGAACAGCCCGCCATGCCTGCTGCTCATCACTCTGCCCCTGCTTCACTACAGTGTCCCCCCCCCCCACAGGTACAGACACAGCACTGTATACCTTAGAATAGCATGCAGGAGACACAACATTCCCCATGGAGATTCCAAAGATACCCCCCTCCAAAAAAACTGCAGAGCCCAGGCAAAGAATTACCTCAGAAGCTTGACGTCCTGCAGGCCTGGCCTAAATAGGCACTTCAGATTCATGAGAGACCTCACCTCAAGGGGAAAAGATGGAGAGCTATAAAGCAGGATATCCAATGTCTTCCTCAGTGCCCTGAATATGTACACATGAGGCATGTACAACCTCACTCACATGTGCACATAGGCATGGACCACAAACACACATGGACTGCAAACTCGAGTGAACCACAAATATACATCATCACACAAGACAGAAAGACAGACAGACAAGTGATAGGTAGGTAGAAGATGGTTGGGCACTTGCCTAGCACACGAGAGACCCTGGGTTCAGTCCTCGGTACTCATCTCATCACACAGCAAAACAAACTGAGCAGACCTCAGGAACACAAGTTCAGTCAGTGGGTGTGGATCTGTGAGGCCCGGCCTTCGGTTCCTCGCACACTCACCCCAGGCCCGGTCTGGGAAACAGATGGGGCTTAACCAGGCAGAGAATGCCAGTGAGGGCTCTGATAAGCCTCCTGCTCTGCCTTTTGCTTCCTGTCAGGCAAACAGTAAGAGTAGCAAGGATTGTGCAAACCTATTAGGCTACACGCTGTGGTTGCTTTTGGAAGTTTGTTTTCTAGAAAAATACATGTTGGCAAAATAAAGATCTTGGAGTCTGCAATCTAAGAGGGATTGGCTGCCTCCCTCTCTGCCAAGGCTGCCCAGGGGAGCGTGGAGCCACGGGAAACTGGGTGGGCCGATGCTCTCCGGGTCATCTGAAACTTAGCCTTCAACCATCCAAAGCCTTTCAGTGTGCATGTGCTTGGGGAAAAGGGTTTTATTTATTCTGTTGTTTACATCTATTTGTTTGTTTGTTTGGGTATGTGTGTGCACAAGTCCCAAGGCACATGCACAGAGGGCAGGGCACAGCCCAAGGGGCTCCCTTCTGTCCTTCTTACCTGGTGGGTCCTGGAGGATTGAACCCAGGTGGCTGGTTTGGTGGCAAGCCCCTTTCCGAGGAAAGTTTTAAAACTCTCTCTGAGACACAGCTCCTTGGCTTTATGAGGAGATTTCCTGTGGTTTGTGGGTCACATGTGACAGGCTGTAACTCTGTTTAGCCCCTTCAGCAGCCTTGTTCAGCAAATATTTGCATATTCATTCCACAATTGTAATTGTGTGTGTTGGTGGGCCATGACCATATCCATGTGTTTATGTCTAACACAGGCAGATTTATTCATCTGCATCTATAATTCTGCCTGCTTGCCTGTGGTTCTTCATAACGTTCAATATCATTAAACCTTCCTCCATATGGTCTAGACACAGATAAAATATGCATTTTTTATAAGTATTCAAGATCTGGGAGATGGCTGTTAGTAAAGCATTTGCCTTGCAAGTACATGGATCTGAGTTTAAACCCAGGAACTCACATTTACCAAAATCCAAACATGGTGGTATACATTTATTTACTTATGTATTTATTTGGGGGGGGGAGTGAAAAGTAAATTCATCTTTACTTTTTAAAAACTTTTTTCTATTGAAAAAAATTCACATATTTTGATCTTTTTTCCCCTCCCCCAATTCCTCCCAGATTCTCCCTACTCAGCCAACTTTATATTCTCTCTCTCTAAGACAAATAATAATGAAAAATACAAAACCCACAAAAATAGAAAACCAAAAACCCCAATGAACAAGCAGAAGACCAGTAACACCAAAAAAAAAAAAAAAAAAAAAAAAAAAAAAGCCTGAGAAAAGCATCAGACAAAGAAAACCACCAAGATTCCGTTTAGTTTATTTTGTGTTGGCAGACTACTCCTGGGCACCGGTCCTACCCTGAGGTTACTATACCCTGTGAGCCTATATTGGAGAAAACTGACTCTTCCGTGGTCAGAAGGTGTTCAGTGCACATAGCTTCTTGGCTAGGGATGGGAGACTGTATCCATGTCCCCTCTTAGTGCCGAGAGGCTGTAAGACTTGAACCTGTGCAGGGGTGATGTGCCTCTGTCGTCCCAGTGCAGGGGAGGCAGACAGGGAGATCCCTTAGGTTTGCTGACTGGCCATCCAGCTCAGCCTACCAGTTGAGTTCTAGGCCAACCTGAGACACAGAAACCAGGTGTAGAGCCCTCCCTCCCCAACACCACAGGACTCCCCACTTCACAAAGGAGGGCATTAGCTACAGATCAAGGGAAGTCCTTGCAGGTAGAGGGGACCACATGGTGCAAACATGCAACCTGTGCAGTCATGACCGTGATGTGGGTATCAATCCCTCCAGCCCAGATTGGCTCAATTTAAAAGGAAGAGAACATCATGATGGGGTGTTAAATTACTGTGTATTTCAAAAGTGCTCAGCAAAGCCTTTTAAAATAGTCCTGGTCCAGACAGGCCGAGATGGCACCTGTTGTCCACAGTCATGCTTCCCAGTTATATTTGTGACAGCAATTCCACACACAAGATGGTCTGGTGCAGCCTTGGTCCATACTGAAACAAGTGGATCCTATCATCTATTTGTGCACATTCTGAGGCCAGCTGAGATAAAATGACTCTGGGTGTTGTTGGCTTCTACTGAAACTCAAGGCCGATGGATGAAGAGCTGTGGCCTTAGGGCCACACAGACATGACTTCACATTGAAAGTTGCTTAGGAGCCTTCATTCATGCTTGACTTCCTCACTTCTCACCGAGGCTGTGAACCTCACAGCCTAGAGCCCAGACAGTCAGGTCCACAAATAGCAGCTCACTGTGCCTTGCCTTTTGTGTGCCAGTGTGCACGCATGCACGTGGGTGCAGGTCCTCATGCTGGCATGGCAAGTGTTTTACCCACGGAGCCACCTTCCCATCCCAAATCCAGTTTCTTATGGCGGTGCCGAGGATCTGAACTCACACCCTCATGCTTGCATGTGAGCGCTTTACCACTGTTCTCACACATTTGTGTCTCTGGTTCAGAGTTCAGAGCATTTTGCAGGCTTACAGAGTCTGAGAGTCATGTGGGCAAAGCTCAGACCCGCATCTCTGAGCTCTCTAGCCAGCATCTCTGAGACATGAATGTGTCTGGCCTTCGTTCTTTCTGAATGAAGTGGGGGTTGGCAATCGTGCCTTTCAGCATCCTTATCAGGAACTAATGAGCCTTGTGTATGTGCTGCCAGACTGTGGGGTGTGTGGGAGTTTCACACATGCGGTCTCCCTGGGCTCCAGAACTGGGCCTGATGCATGGAAACTGTGCTACGTAAGTACCCACCCAAAAGGGCCACGGAAGCAAGACCCAGCTCAGATCCCAGCCCTTTGGGAGGCTACTCTAATGAGTTCTAGGATGAGAAATTGTTTTTAAAATACTTTTATTAGCGTACATTAATCACACATAATAATGGGTTCCATGATGGTATTTTATATGTGTGTATAATATATTTTGATCATAGTAACCCCTATTATCCTCTCTCGTCTCCCTCTCACTCCCACTGGCCCTCCTCACTTTCCCAGGTACTTCCATGCTCACATCAGAGGCACAAGCACCTTACTAGTGACTGCAATACTGAAGAAATTGTCCCTGCTTCTCCCAGTGACCTCTGATTCTCAGCAGATCCTCAGGGAGGGGCAGAATCTACTGAGTATTTCCCAGAAGAAAGAATTTGTGTTTATAGATGTATATGACCATACTATTTATGTCCTGCTCTTCTTGTCGCCACCCTTTGTCCCCAGTGTGGAACCTGCTCGTATTTGCCTCACACTTGATCCTCAGCCACTGGCGTGTGCTCTGAGGAGAGCAGAGGCTGTGAGCATACATGAGGAGTGTGCTCACTCTTTAAGCTCATCTAGAGAGTCCACACAAGGAAATCAAAACATGTACTGACTGCATACTGTATGTTTGGTCTCGTAACTTGCTTTTGGCAATCCATTCGATACACACACACACACACACACACACACACACACACACACACACACACACAAATCTTGGCAATCTAGTGCTTCCTGAATGCTCAGAAAAAGAAGTTGATGCTTTGAGGATGTAAGTTGGTTACAGCTATGAGATGAAATGAAATAGAAAGAAAAGAAAAAGGATGGAAACTGAAAGATGGATCAAGGATTAAATGTGTTTACTGTTCTTGCAGAGGATCTGAGTTCAGTTTCCAGCATCCACACTGGGGTTCAAGACCTTCTGTAAGTCCAGCTCAAAAGACCCAATGCATTCTTCTGAATTCCCCTGGCAACTACACTCATTTACATACATCCCCATACAGACACATGAATGAATGCTTTTTATGAATGAATACAATTTAAAAATTATAAAGAGTGATAAAGAAAAGTTTATAAGCTAGAGTACATAGTCATTTAATCCCCCGCGCACGCACGTGTGTGTGTGTGTGTGTGTGTGTATACAGTGCTCATGTACCTGTGTACGTGAGTGTAGAATCTAGAGATCAACACAGGGGGGTATTCTTTAGGACAAGATCTCTGCTGGCCTAGAGTTTGCTGAGTGAGTGAGACTGGCTGGCCTGTGAGCCCTAAGGATCCCCTTGTTTCTGGCATGTTGGTGCTGAGGATAAGCTCAGGTCCTCAAACTTGCACAGCAAGCAGGTGGCGGACAGAGCATCTACTAACACTATCTCAGCATTCTGATTGGGAAATGTTGTCTGCCCTCCTCTTACCCATGACAAAATGCCCGCAGGAGACCCTTCTGGTTTCAATGAAGCTCAAGGCAAAGACAGTCTGGGGTCTCCTTCCTTCTACAGACACAGGCAGAAGGATACCTCTCCCACCCAAGAAGCTTCCAAGTCCAGATGAGACCAGGCGTGTTGAGGGTGGTACAGGAGGCATAGTCTCCTTCCCTTCCTGGTTTTCTTTCTTTCCTCCTTCCTCCCCCTGCCCTTCCCTTCTTTCTTATATGGCTGTTTTCCCCTCCTCTTCCTCTTTTCTCTATTCTCACCCTCCCCTCTCTTGGTCTCCTTTCTTTTTTACCCTTCCCCCTCTCCCTCCCCCTCCCCACTCCTGCTTGCTTGTTCTGCTAACAAGAAAGAAATATCCCCTCAATTCTTAGGGGAAATCCAAAGACAGTTATTCCCATCATACTTTGAGGAAGTCCTGAAGCCTTCCCCAGATGCTATCAGATTCTCAGAAAGCAACTGACTGCAAAAGACATTAAACCGCCTCATCTGGACAGGTTGGGGGGGGCATGGTGGGTGCGGTGTGGGTGTGCGGCTACAGCTCCTGGGCAGCAAACAGACTCAGCACTCTCCCACACACAAGCTATAAAGCACACATTCGAGGAACCTGGGCACTGGAGGGCCACACATGCATATTCCAGTGTGGACAGACAGGCCATGGTGAAGCTGTGAGAAGTCTTTCCCTTTCCTGAATGGATCACTTCCTCTTCTATGGGAGGAAGCCCAGTTGTGCTCCCTCGGCCACTTGGACGTTTTTTCATTGAAGTAAAGCTTTTCCTTGAAGAATGACAAGCTTGCACGTATTTCCCTGTTACTCTAGTTGATTTAGTCTGCACAATGCCGTTCGTGGAGTGGGAGAAAAGAGACCTGCACAGGTTCACTCAGCAATGGGTGGAGCATGAATAAGAACCCCAGCCCTCTGGAGGTCTACATCCTCCATCCATAGCCATGTGGACCACTGGTAGTCGTTCTCTGCTTATGTGATGCCAGCTCTAATTTATCACCCAGGACAAAATGTCACAGATGTCAGATCTGACCATGTCACTTCCTCATTAGACACGTTTGTCCCTGTGAGGCCAGATAAAATCTGAGTGTTCTCCTGAGGCCCACAACTTCCTGAGCCAGAACCACGCCAATCACTCCTCGTGTGCCATAAAGGATGATCCTTGAAGTGCCGGTATAAATGGTTTAAAGCCTTGCTCCCAGCCCAGCACTCAACCAAGGATGTCCCTCAGTATCCAGATAATCAGGTATTCAGGCCATGCATGTGGACATCCAAGCCTAAATACTCACCCCATCTGCACACCCATGTTGAGCCATGTTTTAGGCCTGGGGTGCTCACTGGACAAGTAGCCAGCTCTCCAGAAGAAATCTAAAGGAATACTAGGCATGTATAACATGTTTGTGGAAGGGCACCCTAGGTTTTGGAGTACCCCAAGCATGAGCTAAGAGAAAGGGTTCAGACATCAAGCCAGGATATACTCTTGGGCCTGTGGCTATCCCCCTGAAGGAACAGGTCCCTAAAACAGGACCAGTGTAGACCCACCAAAGACTAAGCTCTTCCTTCTCAGCCAAAAGCCTCACTGCCAAACTCACATGTCCTGGTTCAGCCCCATCTGGTACATGATGGCAGTACTGGTAGAGCCAGCTGCTGTCCCCAGCAGCCAACTGCGCTTCATGGCCCCCATGAGCCTCTTTTATCACATAGAAGCACAGCTGTTCTTGGACAGCAAGCCTTCCAGACCAGGCAGAAGTTCTTAGTCTAAGACAACACCCGCAAAGAGCAAGAACTTCATCAGGGAATCACCCAGTAATTTATCACCAGTTTTTACTTTTCTCAGGTTCTAGAAAAAAGGAATGAGAGTTCAAGTTCTTGTCACTGGTTCCTGGGAGAAGAAGACAGAATGAGTGCTTAGATCATCTTTGGGGAACAGGCTATGGATGGAACTCAGTGATATGTGTACACATATGTGTTCATATATGTGTATGTGCATGTGCACTTGTGTGTGGGACAAGAGGTTGGCTTAGATCATCTTTGGGGAACAGGCTATGGATGGAACTCAGTGATATGTGTACACATATGTGTTCATATATGTGTATGTGCATGTGCACTTGTGTGTGGGACAAGAGGTCGGCCTTGGGAATCTCCTTAGTTTTTGAGGCTTGGTCTTTCATTGAACATGGAGCTCTCTGAATCAGCTAGGCTGGTCCTCCTGTCTCTACACCCCCAGTGCTGTGAATACCTCCACACCAGGAGTTCACATGGGTGCTCGACATCCAACTTAAAGCTCTTTACCCGCTAAGCCATCTCCTAAGACATCTCAATGCTGTGAGTTCATCCAGTGTCATCCACTTTCTGCTCTGGACACTGGCAATACAAGATGTAGATGATGGGCACACATCCTTCGCTCAGGACTTACGCACCCAACCACACACCTATTCTGTGAGACAATGCTGTATACTGACACATGGTCCATGGATGGAGACAACATCAGATAGAGCACTGAGTAAGTGCTCTAACCTGTGAGCCTGGGAGCAGATGATGCTCTCATGGAGTCCCAGATGCCAAGTAGGAGCAACTATATACACTGGAGGGGCTTGGAGGTTGTGATAGAAGGCAGGGCTCCTTAAAAAGAGGTTGGATGGGCCAAGAGGATTGCTCTGGCCAACAATTGTATCAATGGCTGATATCCTGGCTTCTGTGTTCTATGGTTCTGCAAAATTATGAAGACGAGGTAGGCATGAATTTAACAAACTTCAAAAAGAGAAAACTACAGTGTATTTTAATAACCAAGGAGAGATGAAAGCAAAAGGGTGACAACTTTCTATTCGCAGCAACATGGACGGATCTGGAAAACATTATAGCCATCAAAATAAGCTCTGTGCAGAAACAGAACAAAAACCTCTGATTTCACTCATGTGGGATCTAAAAGTGTTGACTTCAGAGAATCAGAGAACATTGGTTACCAGGAGATGGAGGGAAGTGGTGTGAGGGGGCAGCAGGGGTGGTGGGCAGGAAGACTGGTTCAAGGTTCAAGGTCACGGAAAGTAGCAGCAGGGGTGCTAGTGTCCTACTACACAGTAGGGGCACCCCAGCTACAAGAATATTATATGTTTAAAAGTGTCAGGTAAGGAAGACTTCAAATGTTCTGTTGAGAGAGACAGAGAAGTCAAGTCCTCCAAAAGCATCAAAACATCACATTGTACCTCATAAATGAGTATGATTTTTATGTGTCAATTAAAAATTTAAAATAAAGGGCTTGGGGAAATGGGAGGTAAATAAATTCTTTGTCCTTAGGACTTGCCTGCATGACAGAGGAACAAGGCTTATACGAGAGGCTAGGCTAAGAAGCTTCTGTTCTTTTTTTCCTCTTTTGTCTTTGTGTGTGTGTGTGTGTGTGTGTGTGTGTGTGTGTGTGTGTGTATGTGTGTGTGTGTGTGTTCATGTGTATGCATGTTCAAGTGTGTGGATGGAGGTCAGAGGACAAGCTGTGATGTTGGTCATTGCTTTCCACGTTGTCTGAGACGGTGTTTCTTATTGTGCTATGCTGCTTGTGACAGGTCACCTGGTTCTGTCTCCCATCTACTGGCATTACAGATATGCACTACAGTGCTGGTTTTATGTATGTGGGTTCTGGGGATCCAAATTTTGGTCCTTATTCTTGTGTGACAAGTTCTGTATCCACTTAGCCATCTCCACAGCCTTCAGTTTCTGTTCCTAATAAGTTAAAAATAGAATAAGACTGTCAGTAGCCTGGATGAGGAGGACAATGGAGCAATACCTCTAAGATCCCAAGGGAGGGCAATCACGAGTGCAGTCATTCCAGAATTCACCACCTTTACTAAGTAAGCATGATGGTAAATCAGGGCATCTCAGGCATGCTGGGACTCAGACTCTCTTTGTAAGTTCCTTACGGTTGTAGTCATCTAACATAGAGAGCCAAGGCAAGCTCTCCAAGGAGAGCAGGGTGGGGAACTTCCAGACTGGAACAGCCAGCCAAGACCAGCCTGGAGGTAGAATGAGGCTTCTGATGACACTGTTAGTTTAAAAAGATGGAAAACGAACCCCAGAGAGCCAGACTCCTCCCAAGTGATGGAGACAATGATAAGACTCAACTATGGAGGGTATATGAGGAGGCGCTGTGACCATACTTCAAGTCAGGGGGAAGGAAGGGGGGGGAGGGAGGGGAGGGAAGGAAAGGGGAGGAAAGGGGAGGAAAGGGGAGGGGGTGAGGGAAGGAAGTGAAGGAAGGGAAGGGAAGGGGAGGGGAGAGGGTGAGGGAAGGGGAGGGGAGGGGAGGGAAGGGAAGGGAAGGAGGTGAGGGAAGAGAATAGAAGGGAAGGGGAGGGGAAGGGAAAGGGAGGGGAGGGGTGAGGGAAGGGGAGGGGAGGGGTGAGGTGAGGGAAGAGAATAGAAGGGGAGAGTAGGGGAAGGGAAGGGGGTGAGGGGAAGGGAAGGGGAGGGGAGGGGTGAGGGAAGAGAATGGAAGGGGAGGGGAGGGGAAGGGAAGGGGGTGAGGGGAGGGAAGGAGAGGGGAGGGGTGAGGGAAGAGAATGGAAGGGGAGGGGAGGGGAAGGGAAGGGGAGGGGGTGAGGGAAGGAAGTGAAGGAAGGGAAGGGGAGGGGAGGGGAAGGGAAGGGGGGTGAGGGGAGGGAAGGGGAGGGGAGGGGTGAGGGAAGAGAATGGAAGGGGAGGGGAGGGGAAGGGAAGGGAAATGAAGGGGAGGGAAGGGGAGGCGAGGGAAGTAGCTAATTTCTCAGTATCACAAGTTACTTAATACTTGGATGGATCGTTACCAATGCAAGCTTTAGAGAGAAAACGATAGCTACTCAAAGAAACTTGTAAGAAGTTGGGGAGGGGATCTGAGGAGATGGCTCAGATGCCTCACACATGCCTGAGGACATGGAATCCACAGCATTCATGGCTGCCTGTGCCTGTAACCCACCACTGTAGAGCAGAGAGACAGGTGCTCGCTGGCCTGCCTAGGCAAAAGCACAAGTGTCCAGTTCAGTGAGAGGAGGTCATGTCTCAAGGTCGTGGGGCAAAGCACAATTGAACAAGATGTGGGTCTACGGCCTCTATGTACTCATGCACAGTGACTCACTTCACACTTACGTGCACATGCACACACATTAAACGGTGGCAAACGTGACAGATTGCGCTGGCCTTTTCCCCTCATTGCTCTTGAAGAGCTGTGCTTTAACGTGCTAACGCGATCTTTCTGTATCACCCTGCTTCAGAAACTAAGGCAATGCCTGCCCTACCCACATCAACTCCTCCTGAGGCCCACGGTCATTCAGAGAGCCAGGAAATTTGCCTAAGCTCCACATGAGGCTTTGTTTTAGTTTCCAAATCCAATCACCGTGTCTCTTTCTTGCCTCCTTCCCATTTCCTTCCTATCAGCTCTTCAAGTCCATCCTGCTGTCGAAGTCTGAGGACCTGCCGTTTAGACGCCAGACCGCTACTTGACAGACACAAGCACCTGGCATGCCTGCCCTTGTGTTTAGTGTGTATGCTATAGCATATCTCAGAACACCCAACAGAGACTCCTTTGAATCTCTTCTGAAGGCCATGGCTCCTGCACTTCTCATTTCCATTTTCTTTACACTGACAGCCCCCAAACAATCTTACTTTAATTTTCCCAAATAAGTGGGGCTGTATCTCATCTTCCTATGCAGCCTGGGAGTCTGGACCTCTCACCTTCTCTCAGCTATGATTTTGCTAGTGAACTCTGGAAGGAATGGGCCTGGGGGAGGGGTCTCTCCCAAAAAGGCATGGAGATTCCCATGGAAAGCCAGTCCCTTCTGGAGTATATTTGGCTCCAGTATCTGAAAAGGATTTTTGCTGTCTCTAAGGGAGTGAACATACAGCCAGAGCCCTGGGACCCACACTGCTGCAATGCAGGCATGCCATATTTCACACACGCATCCTTCCTGTCCACCGTCCCCTGAGGAAGGAATTGTGAGATGCTGTTTCTTTTCCCAGAAATAAGAGCCTGCGTCTGGCCAGGAAAGGCTGGCGGCTTTCTCCATTTGTACACGAGGCACGGTCCTCTCCCGCATAGTTATCAACCTCCTAAGCAGAGAATGAATTCCTTTCAAATACAGAGCGTTTCCCCTCAGAAAAGGTTTCACGTGTGGAGAAAATAACGTAGATGTATACTAGATCTTAAAACAAACATGTTTACCATAACTCCGTATAATGTATGGCACAGTTGCCACAATACTGTCTTCCTGCAGGATACTTTCCTAAGAAAGTTATACGATACGGCCAATGGCTCACCAACTATAGTCCATGGAAAAGGTTACCCACATTCTCACCAACAACTTCTGATAGGTATGTAGGATTGCATTGTTGTTTTGATTTTCATTTTAATTAGTGTCATTGAACTCCTATTTACATATGTCTCTACTATTGCTTTGTCTATGACCTGCTCGTTGAAGTCCTGTGAAACCCATCTGAGTCTTCACCACCCACCTTGTCCTTGCTGACTTGAGTGATGTCTTTTGTGTTAAGGAGTCCCCTCTTTGTCCACTGTAACACCAGTAAGTCTTACTTTACAGTGGCCTGGCATTGGCCTGTGTCCTTTTTGACTATGCAGAATTTTCTGTGAAGTCAAATGTGTTAGATTTTCTTCCATCAACATCTGCAATTTATTCAAAAAGGACTTCCATAATTTGCAAGACCTATAAACGTTACCAGTTGGGTTGGTAGCACTCTTTTGGATTAATTTTTATATGCATCATTTATCCGTAAAACGGATAGTAAAACAGGTAGTTTGTGATTCCCCCTCCCATAACAAACCGCCTCTCTACCCACAAGCTTCCTCTATTTTGAAACTGCTACTCTTTACAGCTTAGCATTTTTATATGATGGGTGGACTCTGGCACCATGCAGGAGTAGAGCTATCCACACTCCATCAGCGTGCTCTCTTCATGGTACCTACATATTTATTTTGCATTGGTTAATTTCAAAATTGTTCATTTCCAAATTGGGGGGGGGCACTCACATGTATGCAAAAGCCACTGGTTGATGTTGGGTGCCCTCCTCAGTCAGTTTCCCGCCCCATTTTTGACAGTCTCCCAGTGAATATGGAGCTCACTGTCCAGCTTTGCTGACTGACTACCAAGCACCAGAGACTTGCTTCCCAGCACTTGGATTACAAGCATGAGTCACTACACCTGGCATTTTTACACGGGTTATAGGGGAGTGAACTCGGGTCCTCGGGCTCATGCCGAAAGCACTTTGAAGACCTTCTAGCTGAGTTTCTAAGGTATTTACCCCTAATTTCACAATTGCCTTTACACAAAGAGCTCATGTTTTCTGCTTACCCTAATTCCTTTCTACATTCCACCGTGTATTTTATTACCAGTACCACCATTATTATTTTATGAATATTTAGGGACAGAATGCCATCATGGGCCTCTTGGCAGATCATCATATTAACTGGTGATATTTGTTTATCTCTCCCTCCCATGCCAGTGTGAGTCCTTCTCATATTTGATCACTCTGGCTTAGCATTCATACGACTCCCAGAAACAGGAGTGTGGGCATACATTTCTCTTGCCTGACTTTAAAATTTTTCTTTCTTTCTTTCTTTTGTACCCTCCGCCGCCCCCCTCAACCCCCCCCCCCCCCGCCCTCAAGACAGGATTTCTTTGTGTAACAAACTTGACTGTCTTGGAACTCACTTTGTAGACCAGGCTGGCCTCGAACTCACAGAGATCCCTTGCCCCTGCCTCCAGAGTGCTGGGACTAAAGATGTGCACCACCATGTCCAGCTAGAAGCTTTCTTTATTGCATTTTTATTTATTTCACATATGTGTGAGGTGATATACATATGCACATATCAAGGCATATGTGTGGAGGTCAGAGGACGCTTGAAGGCGTTTTCTCCTCCCACCACATGTGTCCTGGGTATTGAGCCGCCCTTTTGCCCAACTGGAAAGAGGAACACTTTAGCTTCCTCCACTGAAGAGCACTGGGTTTTGACTTAGAAACGGCCTTACCTGGATTTAAACATCAACACTATATTTGACTTCATATTGATTTAGGGCAAACCCCTCTGCAGCTGTTAAATGGTAACACAGACACTGTCACAATGGAAAGGAAACTTTAGCTCAGTGAAATTCACCGAGATCACAGACCATGTATAACCACGGAATCAATCAAGAAGGCACCAATCCTGGATATGTATGTATGAGATGAGATAACAGTAAAATATGCAAATAAAAAGCCCACTAAAGAGTGGGAAGACTAGGAAAGAGCTAAAAGGTGAAACTCAAAAGCCACGGGATTATCAGAGACTTTAATCCTGCAATAATCGAGTATGAAAGCTGGACAGAGGGGCATCAAAGATTTGGACTAACACCAGACCCTACCACTATCAACAGGATCTAAATGGTGTCACGAAACTTTCCTCCCAACCACCGAGAACTCGCTTCCTCTTCAAACACCCATGGAATGTTCTCAAAGTAGATCCTATCCCAAGCAGCAAAATAGACCCTGATAAGCATTAAGATAATAAAATCCTACCAGTGGACTATCTGCTCACAGTGGAAATAAACTGAAAATCAGCAATGCAGAGATAACAGGAAAATCTTCACTCACTTGTATCTAATGCCAGACTTCATCAAAGAGGAAATCTGATGGAAACAGCAGAAAGAAAATTAGTGTGACACAACTAAACAGGCACGTAGCCAGAGGGAAATTTACAAGGCTACGCGCAGTCATTAGGAAAAAGGAAAAGTCTCCTACTTTACGCAAGCAGAAAAAGCTACCAAATAAACTCAGGCCAAGCTGAAGGAAGCAAATAACAAAGACTGGAGAGATGGAAGAGTGGGAACCAGCAACAAATCCAAGAGCTAAGACCTCTTTTCTAGGTCCGTTGACGATCCGTTAGATTTTTTTAAAAATGTATGTGTGCGTGTGTGGGATGAGCACATGAGACCAGAAGAGGGCACTAGTTCCCCAGAGCTGCCATTACAAGGTGTGAGCAGCCAGACCTGGGTGCTGGGAACGGAACTTGGTTTCTCTGTAAGAGCAGCAAATGACTTCTGAACTATCTCTAGGCCACTTTGACAGATTCCTTGTAAGACGGATGCAGGGAAGGCGTGGGTAGGTCTACACGTGTGACAATGTTTAAGAAAAGTTCAAAGTAGAGTACGATGTCCCCTCTAACCACATAATATAAAAACAGTAATTTAGTGACTTACAAAAACCAAAATTCCAGTTCTAGGTGATTTCCTGGATAATTCTACTAGAGTTTCAAAGAAGAGCTAATATTAATTATATACAATTTCTTTCAGAAAACAGATATAGAGGGGACACTGGCTAGTGCATTTTATAAATATTGTCTTACCCCAATACCAAAAATATACAAGGGCAGCAAAAACTATCCAGCAATATGCCTCAGTGAACACAGCTATAAGCATGCTTAAAGAAGCAATGGCAAGTTCTTCATATAATTTGGATATCAGTCCTCTGCCAGATGTGCAATGGGTGAAAATCTTTTCCCATCCTGTGGGCTTCTGGTTTGTCCTATTGATGGTGTCCTTTGCCTTACTGAAGCTTTTCAGTTTCATCAGTTCCCATTGATTAACTGTTGACCTTAGTGCCTGTGTTATCGGTGTTCTGTTCAGGAAGTTGTTTCCTGTGCCAGTGTATGCGAGGCTATCCCCCATTTTCTCTTTTGTCGGGTTCAGTGTAGCTGGTTTTATGTTGTGGTCTTGGATCCACTTGGACTTGAATTTTGAGCAGGGTGAGAGGTATAGATCTACTTGGATTCTTCTACATGTTGACATCTAGTTAGACCAGCACAGTTTGTTGAAGATGTTGGTTTTTTTCTGGAAGGAATTGTATATTTCTGGAGGAATCTCAAATGGCCAAGAAACATTTAAATATTTACTATCTCTAGCCATCAGGTAAATGCAAGTAGAAACCTCTGAGAGTCTACCTTACACCTGTCAAAATGGCTAAGATCAACAACACAAGTGACAGAACATGCAGAACACCACTCCACTGCTGGGGAGAGCGCAAACTTACAGCCACTTTGGAAATCAATATGGCGTTTCCTCAGAAAATTGGGACTCTGTCTACCTCACGACCAAGCTATACCACTACTGGACATGTACACAAGGGAAGCTCATCTTATCCCAAGGACAATTGCTCAACAATGTTCATAGCAGCTTTATTCATAACAACCAGAAACTGGAAGCAATCTAGATGCCCCTCAATGGAAGAATGGACAAAGAAAGTGCAGTATAATTACACAATGGGGTATTACTCAGCTGTTAAAAACAATTACCTCATGGAATCTGTAGGCAAATGGATGGAACTAGGAAAAAAAAAAATCATCCTGAGCGAGGCAACTCCAATCCAGAAAGACAAACATGAGTGTTCTCAAGCCAGACTTGTTATCAAAGAGACCAGAGAGCCTTCACCCAGCAACCAAAGGGAGCAGATGCAGAGTCCCACAGCCAAACATTAAGCACATCTCTGGGAGTCCTGTGGAGGAGGGGAGGAAGGATCAGAGGAACCAGAGGGGTCAGGGACACCATGAGAACAAGGCCCACAAAAGCAACTGACTGGGACTCATGGGGGCTCACAGCGATCACTGAGCCTGTAAGAGTTTGACCTATGTCCCCCACATATGTGCTATGGCTGAGTATCTTAGTGTTCTTGTAGGACTCCCAGCAGTGGGAGGGAGGGTGCCATTGACTCTTGCATGCTTATGGGACACTTTCCCTCCTACCAGGTTGCCTCGTTCAGCTTTGACGTGAAGGTGTGTGCCTGGTCTTATTGTAGCTTGTTATGCCATGTTTGGTTGATGTCCCTAGGAAGCCTGGCATTTTCTGAGAGGAGGCAGAGGTGGGTGGATCTGAGGAAGAGGAGAGGTGTCAGGGAAAGACTGGGGTAGGGGAGGGAGGGTAAACTACAATCTGGATGTAATATAAATGAGAGAATAATAATAATAATAAAAAGAAATAGTAGCAAAAAGAGTTCAGAAAACCTAGGAAGAGTTAGGCAATATAACACAATGTGATTTATTTCAAGGATATAATACAGACAGAACAGTTAGTCAATCACTATTTAGACTACAGTCCTAACAGACCAAAAAATTCAAAACATAAGGAACATCAACAATACAGAAAAAGTATTTCATCAAATCCTACAACTACTAGTGGTGAAATTGACATAAAGACGGGATAAGGTGACCATCAGTTTGAAAGGGAACATTTACAGCTTCTCTTGGGGCACATGCCTGTTCCACGTTCCAGCACTCAGGAGGCTGGGACAGGAGGGCTATGAGTTTGAAGCCAGACCAGGATGCATAATGAGGCCTTGATACAAACAAGCAAGCGACTAAACAAACAAACCTCCTAAAAGGTCTGCAAGCTCCCTATACCCCATGATGTAGCTAACAGCAAAGGACTGGATGCTGTTCCCTGAGTCAGGGATCAAGTTGGGGGGGGGTCACTTTCAGTGTCCAGCACACAGCTATAAAGTGTGTGAAGAGGGGAAGACACATAGATCTGGAAGAAGTAAAGCTGTCCCCATCTTTCAATGACTTAGCTATCTGTGCAAGAGATCCCAAAGATATATATATATATATATATATATATATATATATATATGTATGTATGTATGTATGTATGTATTTATGTATGTATGTAATTAGTAAATCCAGTAACATAAGACCAGCACTAAAAGTTGTATTTCTAAATACTAAGAAGAAGCTATGGCACCAAAGTTAAAACTATGGACCTGGGAAGATGGCTTAGTGGGTAAGGGGTTTGCTGCCAAGCCTGGGGACTGAGTTGAGCCTTTCCTTGGCAACTACATCCTGAGAGGAGAGAACTAACTCCCACAAATTGACCTCTGCATACCCATATACCCACCTCCAAATAAATACACAATGTAAAGAAAAGCAAGATTTTTTATAGAATAGATTTTTTTAAAAATAGAACTTTTATAGAACATTAGTCAAGATCATCTAAAATGTATATGGAAAAGCAAAAGATCTAGAATACTGGAAGAATTTTGAAAAAGAAAAATAAAGTGAGAAATGGTTTGCCAAATTCCGAGACTGGTTAATAGCTACAGTAATCAAGCATGTGTGGTTTTGGTAGAGGAATAGATACAGCAAATGGAAAAGAGAATTTAAAAATAGGTGGGAGGGAATGTGGGAGTCTGCACAGCTGACAAGGGATGTCCCCTTAGATAGTGGAAATGATCTGTATCATGATTCTACTGATTACAAAGTCCCAGCTGTAATACTGCATTTGGGGACCGCAAGATGGTCTCCTTAGATCACATTGGGTAAAGGGCACATGAGATCCCTCTGTATAGTTTCCAAAAACTGCATCTATAACTGTTCTGGTTTCATGTCTGTTGCTGTGGTTAAAATACCCTGACAAAGCGACTTAGGGGGAAAGGAGCTTATTTTAGCCCACAATTCCAGATTACAGTCAGTGACATCAAATCCATAGTCTAGGACATTCTTGTAAAGCTTAGGAACCTCTGCCTAGGGAATGGTGCTGCCCAAAGTGGGCTGAGTCTTTCCACTTCAATTAATACAATGCAATCCCCACCCAAGACATGTCCACAGGCAATTCAATGGAGACAAACCCCACATTGAGATTTTCTTTCCATATGACTCTAGGTTACATAAGGCTGACAGTTAAAGCTAACCATCAAAATAAATATCCAAAATAAAAATTCCAGTGAGATGTAATTACCATGACAGCCACAGGAAAGTGAATTTGACAAAATACAACATTCATTCAGAATAAAGACTCTCACCAGACTATGCAGAAAAAAAGCTTTCTGAGCCTGTGGAGTGGTAAGCAGCCACTGTCTGCTTGAGGCTAAGATGCCCTTTGCCTATCTGTGCCAACATAGTCCTGAGCAGGGGACTTCTGACAAGCCCATTGTTCCAGGAAAAAAGCCTTAAGCCACTCAGAAAAGGAAGCCGTGCCTCTGCCTTCCTTTCCTTCCAGATCTCAAGGAAGAACCCATTCAATACAGATTTGCTTCCATAACTACTTTTCCACTATGTGATGTCAATCGCTGATGCAGATACGCCTCTGCTGAGCAAGCTGTCGCTAAACATTCTTGTCCAGGGGAAACGTTATTTTTGACAGTTGAGGAATGTAAAATGTGAAAATCAGTTTTTGTGATTAATTTAAAATCAAACTAAAAATGAGGCATTTTCTTTTGCCTCTTCTAAATTTATCCTTTCAAAAATGAAACCCTTTACTAATATCTAATATTGTTGCTGTGCGTGCGCGCATGCGCACACGTGTGTGTGTGTGTGTGTGTGTGCGCACACGCGCTCGCACACACTTGTGCCATGGTGCATGTATGGAAGTGAGGAGACAACTTTCAGAAGTTGGTTTTGTCCTTCAACATCCACATGGGTTCTAGGAGCCAAACTCAGTTGGGCAGGATTTTACCTGGTGACATCTTCCAGACCTCTGCATTTCAGTTGAAAACTTGTATGTCAATCCATGTTGAAGCTATTGTGAATGGTGTCCCAATCAACACAGAGTTTGCAGGTGTCTTTGGTGTGCTGATTTAGTGTGGATCATACAGTAGACATAGTTTTAAGTTTTTCTAAGGACGCCTGTGTTATCCAGGTCTTAATAGTCACCTCCACTTAGAGCAGCTGCAACCTGAGGGTGTTACATGTCCTTCACAGCTTGATAGTGGGCACAGGTGTCAAGGCCAGGGCAAGAAAAGCATCCTGACCCTGAAGTACCTCATCAAGCAACAGCAGTGTCACTGACTGGGATGACAGAGAGACTATGTTTTACCACACCTTCTACAACAGGCTACATGTGACACCTGAGGAATACCCCACACTACTCACCAAAACCCCCCGGACTCCAAGGTCAATTGTAAAAGATGATCCAGATCGTGTTTGAGACCTTCAACATCTCAGCCATGTACATAGCCTCCCAGGCCATGTTTTTCTGTATTTCTCTGGCCATACAAGCAGCATTGTTAAGGACTCTGGAGACAGGGCCACCCACACTGCCCACCATACTGTCCCCCATGCCATCCTACCTCTGCACCTGTCTGGCCAAGACCTGACAGACTACCTCATGAAGATCCTGAATGACACTTGCCTGTACACTAACTCGAGACCAGTTTAATGGAAAAAAAAAAAAAGCAAGACCCTTTCCCTGCAGAAAGTGAGCACTCAGAAAACCAAGACCCTTTCCCTGAAGAGTGAGCACTTCCTCTGAGACCCTTCTAGAAAGGATTGGTTTTCACCCAAACCCATAGCAAGGAAGCAATGGCTGCAAAGCATGCCCCTAGTCCAGAGGCGGGGCTCCCAAATACTCATTGTTCTCTTGAAATACAAGCATGGCGCTCTGCTTCTGCCTGTTCTCTGCCTGGCCACCCTTTGTCCCACCTCCCACCAGACGCATTTGAATGCAGAGCTCCTCCACGAAGGCCCTAGCTGCTCCCAGCCGCTGACTTAGATCCAAATGCAGTCATGCTTACGAAAATGGGAATTTTGTTTTGTTTTGAATCTGCAGAGAGAGACAAAGAGCTACTCTCTTTGGGTCAGACCTCCTCCCCGCTGACATTTGCATCTGCTTAGAGATCCCGGAGCCAGAAAATTTCACAACGAAGCAGAAAGGCCAGGGAAATTCCTCCAAAGGCTGTGAACTGGGCATAAACCCTGCTATGATGGGGAAAACTGAATTACTCTCAGTCCTGATTTCTGTCAGAGCCCTCCAGCTGTCAGCCATTCCTCATGAGAGCCTGCTTTCATTCAGGTCCTCTATACACATGTCTGCATAGAGCAAAGATGTTAGGGGTATGGGAACCATCTCTGCATGTTTTCTTACCTCTGTCTCACATCCATCACCCTTTCAAACGTCAGCCCTAATTTCTGCTTGCCAACCTTGAGCTAATACGATATGACGTTCTCAGGCCTGGAATGTGATCTTTCAGAGCTGGTTCTGCTCCATATCCTCCGTGTCATCCTCCACCCCTACCCCCCACCCCCTCCCCCAACACATCCTCTGTAAGCTGCTTACAGCTGGGATGGTGGGGATAGAGCAAAGAAAGAAAGGGGGGAGACAAGAGAGGGAACGCAAGAGAGAGACACAGACAGAGGGCAAAGATGGGGACAGAGAGGCAGTGAGAGATACAGAGACTATACATCTCGGGTGAGTCTGAAATGGGAAATGAGAAAGGCAGGAACAAAGGGAGTCAGGCTGGGCAGCAGCTAAGTGGAGAACTGCCATGCCTCCATCTCCACAGTCATTCTTCTTCCTGATCCGTCAGCCTCAGAGACTGAGCACCCAGAAGAGTCAGTTCCTTGGCTGGGCTCCAACCAACTGTGGCACTCTTGGTCATGGCCAAGACCTGGCAGGTCTTCACTAAGGTCAGGCTGGTTCCAAGTTCTGCAACTCAGGGTCCCGGGTCCCCTTCACAGGCTGTGGACTCCTCCATGGTTCCTGCCTTTCCTGGGTTTTTCTGTGCCCCAAATTTTCCTAGAGTGTATCACCATCAGGAGTATGATGTGACAGTTATGATTTTCAGTGTGTGTGTGTGTGTGTGTGTGTGTGTGTGAGAGAGAGAGAGAGAGAGAGAGAGAGAGAGAGGTATGCACTTGTGTGTCCAGGCCCACGTGTGAAGGTCATTCCTCACCTTCCACCTTGTTTGAGACAGGGTCCCCCTTGTAGTTTCAAACTGTGCACGTCAGGCTTGCTGGCCCCCAAGTCTCCAGGAATTCTCCTGTCCCTACTTCCCTGCCCTCTGGAGGCTCACTGGGATTTCAGATGCTCACACCACTTTGTCCAACTTTTGTTTGGGTTTTGAGGATTCAAACTCAGGTCTCCCACTAAACTTATTTTCACTTTTTACACATTCTTTCAACACGTATATAACATGGATAATTATGATTTCTAACAATGTCTGCAGGAGTTTGATCCCAGGACCTGTGTGGGTGCCCGGATCTGGGTTGTATAGCATGACCAAGCTCTTTGCACAGAACTGACACAAGTCCTCCCACATTCCTGAAGTCATCTGTAATCATCACTTGTGAAAATCTCATGCCATATAAACTCTATACCCATAGTCATTTTGCTCCGGTGTAGGGAACAATGGCAAGGAAAAGTCTACATGTTCAGCACAGATGCACATTTTCTTAGACTATTTTACACCTGGGACTAGTTTCTTCAATGGAGGTGAACATTCAGGTCCAGAAGGGCGATCGTAAGCTCTGCTGTGCTAGGGGTAGACAGAATTAACCCCGTCTTTTTATGTTGTTTCATCATGAAATGGCCACTAGAAGCATCCCTGAATACCTTCTGCCTTTGCTTTCAGCACCCACACGGTCCAGCTGGGGTGTGGCTGTCTCACCCACAACCTAGACTACTCTTCATCTTGATGCCATGCAAGCCTGGCCTGGCTGTGATCAGTCAGCTATAATCTTCCAGGTTTCTCAGACTGTAGTGTGTGGAGGGATCTGTCTCTTCCCTAGGCGGGAGAAATTGGAAAAGGCAGGAGGGTAAGGCACAGAGGAAGGGAGGGGGAAGGGAGTCAGGGGATAGGGAGAGCAAGGTGGAGGGGGGAGTTACCTGTTACAAAACATCTGTCAGAACGTCTGGAAAAAAGGGTGTTGTAGACTATTAAAGATGTATCACATTTGTTTATGCTGTTATGCTGTAAACATTTGTTTAATGATGCAAAGATGGGTTGAGTTCTTTTATGTTGCATTTGCTTAACTCTGTGAAGCTGTGTTACTGTCTAAAACACTTATTGGTCTAATAAAGAGCTGAACGGCCAATAGTGAGGCAGGAGAAAGATAGGTGGGTTTGGCAGCAGAGAGAATAAATAGGAGAGATCAGAAAGGAGAAAAGGAGGAGAGGAGGGCTCAAGGGGCTAGCCACCAAACTACATAGCCAGCCACGGAATAAGAAGTAAAGAAAGTTATATGCAATAGAGAAAGGTAAAGCCCAAAGCCAAAGGTAGATGGGACAATTTAAGTTAAGGAAAGCTGGCTAGAAACAAGCCAAGCTAAGGCCAGGCATTCATAAGAAAGAAAAAGCCTTAGTGTATTTATTTGGGAGCTGTCCTGCAGACTCCCAAAAGAGTAAAGAGCAAAGAGCCAAAGAGTTAAAAACAAAACAAAAAAAAAACCAACAACAACAATGGAAGGGTTTATTTTGACACACAGCTTGAGGGTACCATCCATCATTGGGGGGAAAGGCATGGCAACAGGAATGTGAGACAGCTGACAGGGTCTTCCTACAACAATCAACAATCAAGACATCCATCCCCACAGAGGAGCCCACAGACCAGCCCAGTCTGGGCAATTCCTTATTAAGGCCCATGCCAGGGATTCTAAGTTGGCAGGCTGGCATTTAAAACTAACCAGTGCATGCACGTGTGCATGAACACACACACACACACATACACACACACACTCAGGGCTTACGTTGTGGTGTTTTGCTATATATATAAAACATGCGGTAGTTAAATCAAGCCGAGTGACACAGCCACACCTTACTAGCCTGGCATTTTTGTGAGGAAACACTTGAAATCATTTTGTCAGTTCTTTTGAAGTGCATAGTACGTTTGTTATTTTGTTATTTTGAATACATCAAAATCTGTTTCTCTTATCGATCCATATCACTGCACTTTGGCTTAGCAGCTTCCCAATTCTTCCCTGCATGAAACCCCAACCCCTAGAAACCATTGTTTTACTTCTATAGCGTCCCCTGTAGCATGATCCACACTAGTAATCATGTGACATTTGTCATCTATGTCTGCACATTCATGGATATTAAAGTCCTCCGACTTAATGCACGCTATTATCAATGATAAAATCTGTCCTTCTTAAGGCCAAGCAGGACTTCAAATATGTATGCCACCCCTTCTTTATCCACTCATAAACCAATAGAAACTTAACTCCATAACCTTGAGTACAGATGACTCTTTCAATTCTGACTTTGATTTCTGTGAATTCATACCTACAAGTGGGAGTACTGGTCCACACAGCCACTCTGTTTCGATTTTTGAGTAGGATGTATGCAGTTTTCCATGCTAGCTGTAGGTGGTTATCCCCTGACCCTGTTCCCTAATTCCCAGCCATGCCCCCCTTCTCTCCCACATAGTAGGACAGTTCTCCAGAATGACTCTAGGGTTGAGTTTCCCATCCCTATGGAAAGGAGACCTACAATCAGAAGAGACGTTTCCCAGTCAGTCTTACCAAAGACATTGTAGGGTCTTTGAGAAGCCTTGGCTTGAGCATTCTGCTTAGAGACACCTTTCAGTGTCCCTGAAGGCTAAGTACCTATGAGGTTTAAATACCTCAGCACTAGCTCACACTGCCAAGGTGATGTTCCTAACCCTTGGCATATCCGGAATAAATGACACTTGTACCCAAGTAGCATCTTGGGTACTTCTGGGGTCATGCAATAAGAGAAGGCTGTTTTGAGGACATTCTGTGGTTTGCCAGTGGCCTGGGAAGCAGAGTTCCCAGCTGCTGAGTGTCTTCCGTGCACCTCTTAGTGAAGCCAGTGACTTTCTGTATTCTTGCTTCAAACATGTGACCCGCCTCAGTCCTTGGCAGAAAAACGTGGGCTCCCTGTAGTATTTGACCTTAGACAAATACAAGCAACTTTGTCATTCTACCAACAAAAATATATCACTGGCAAGATTTCTGGGGACCCACTGAACGGTAAAGAAGACGTGACATAGTCACAGAGCGAGACGTGCTATGCTGTCCGTGTGCTCACTGTTCTCTGGAGACCTTGGCAAACCCGCATTTCTTAGATTGCACAGCCAGCTCCCAGTGTGCCTATGTGCTGCCGCAGGACAACTCAAAACTGCTGAGATGTTCGAGTCAGCTTCAGAGAGTATAAACGTCTTTCCCAAGGTTTCTCAAGGGCAGACTGAACACACCCAGCAAGGTGGGTGCAGAGAAGGACACAAGCAGTTCCCCCAGGTCTCAGACTCAGCGACTTCAGGGAGATTCTGAGCAGCCTGTACAATCGCTCAGTGATACACCTGGGACTGGCCAGGGATCAATAGGTGTACACAGAAGTGAATTTTCTGGGAGGAATGCATACACCATACATTATTAAGAAGGTTCAGTCATTAGATGAATGTCCTAGGTCAAGCATAAGAACTTTACGGGAAGCCTTTGTGAAGCTAGTGGGCTGCCCAGAAATGTCTAGTTGTGTGTGTGAGTGTGTGTCTGTGTATGTGTGTGTGTGTCTGTGGTGTATGTGTGGTGTGTGTATGTGTGTGCAGTGTGTGTGTATGTGTATATGGGTACGGTGTGTGTGTGTGGTGTATGTGTGTGTGCCTGTGACTGTGTCTGTGTGTGTGTGCAGTATGTGTGGTGTGTGTGTGTGTGTCTGTGTGTGTATGTGTATATGGGTGCGGTGTGTGTGTGGTGTATGTGTGTGTCTGTGTATGTGTGTGTCTGTGTATGTGTGTGTGGTGTATGTGTGGTGTGTGTGTGTGTAGTGTGTGTGTGGCGTGTATATGTGTGTGTTGTGTGTGTGCATGTGTATATGGGTGCGGTGTGTGTGTGTGTGTGGTGTGTATGTGTGTATTTGGTATGGTGTGTGTGTGTATGTGTGCAGTATGTGTGTGTGTGTGGTGAAGGGGGTTGAGGTTTATGTCCGCTGCCCTCTTCAATCACTCTCATTTTGAGACAGGGTCTCTCATTGAACTTGAGCTCACTGATTTGGCTATGCTGAGCTCCAGGAGCCTCCTGTCCCCACCATTGTAAGGCTGAGATTACAAGTACAGGTTACTGTACTCCTCTTTTTATTGGGTGCTGGGGACCCAATCTCAGATTCTGATGCCTGCACAGTGAGCACTTGATCAGCTGAGTCATCTTCCTCAATCCACAGAAGCATTCCGTCTGAACGATGATGCAGATGCTCAGATGAGGTGGACGGGCCATTCTGTGCTGCCTTGGAGTTTTCATGGATACCACAAAACACACTCAAGGAAACACACACACACACACACACACACACACACACACACTCAAGGAGACCTACTGGATGCCACACTGCTGGGACTTTCAGGGACATACCCCAGAACTGAGGATGTCCACGTTTCTTCACACACATGTATTGCCCAACTGACCTCACAGATGGTGGTGAGCCTGCGTAGGGAACTGTCCAAGAAAACTCAGGCCACATGCAAGTTCTGGCTCCATACTGTGAGATTCTGGCCAAACTGTCCAGTGTGCCTACATCTGGAAAATGGAAGCAGGAAGACTCACAAGGCACAGCTGTCCTGAGGGTCAGCGAGAGAGCACGTGGAAGGCTCTCTCAGACAGAAGTACTTACTGTCTGGGCCCACTTGAAAGTCATGGGGCAGAAGATGAGCAGGCAACTCCAGAGGCTCCAGGTGCATACATGAGGTGTGACTATTGACATGTACATTTGTACTTGGTATCTGTGCAGAGGACCGCTTGCAGGAGTCAGATATATCTTTCCACCATGTGGGTTCCGGGTTTGCAGCTCAGGTCATCAGAATTGTCAAGGGTCTTCACCTGCTGAGCTATCTCATAGTCCTCAGTCTACCAATTTAAATGTCAGTCTCATCTAGAAACACCCAGAATGTCGGCCAAGTGTCTGGGCAGCTCACAGCCCCATCAGTGTGTAAAGTCATCACCCCTTGTGTTGGACGAGGCAAGACCTGAGACTGCTTGTCTGTGTTAAGTCCACAAAGCTGTTCTTTTGGATGGCAGGCTTTCTCTCCAGTAGTCACTGGACTGGTGTGCTCACAGTCACTGAGTGTGGACATGGACATCAAGTGTGGGCACAGATACTGTGTTGATAGCAGGAATGTAGACAGCAGGTCACACTGTGATTTCTGTCTGGATGCAGAGAGGTGAATGCTGACTTCATCTCTCATTTTTCCCTTTTGATATGTACTCAAGGACCCAAGTCCATTCCTAGAGCCCCAGCCCATCCATAGAATCCAGTCCATCCCTAGGAGCCCATCCCATCCATAGAACCCAGCCCATCCATAGAACCCAGTCCATCCCTAGGACCCCAGCCCATCCATAGGACCCCACACCATTCCTAGAGCTCCAGCCCATGCCTAGGACCCCAGCCCATCCCCAGGGCCCTATCATCCCTAGGACCACACCCCATCTCTAGAATCTCAATCAGCCCTAGGACAGCAGCCCATGGAATGGGGGTACCCATATTTAGAGTGAATCTTTCCACCCCAACCAACCTAATCTTGGAATTCCCTCGCAGACATGTGCAGAAGTTTGTCTCCCAGGTAATTCTATAGCCTGTCAACTTGACAATCAGTATTAGTTATCGCACCTTCTAGAACTTCCCACTAAGCTCCATCTCCTAAAGATGCCTTGCTAGGGATTGGCCTGAACCTGAACATTACAGATCCAAACTATAGCAAAGTCTCTGTTGGTACGTAAGCCTGCCAGCCTTCAGAATGGAACTATCCCCTCTGGTTCTCAGACCTTTGAACTTGGGAGGGGACTGAAAATCAGCTTCCCTGGCTGCCTGGCCCTCAGAGGCAGTCTCAGAGCTTATCAAGTCTGCACAGTCATGTGAGCGGAGCCCTAAATAACAAATCTATATATAGATGCATATGCCCTCGTGGGTCTGTGTCACTGGACAACCATACTAAGATACAAGGCGGTTTGGGTTCCTTCTAGATCATTTCAGCTGCGAGAGAATGTGGAGGAGGGGACAGAGTCCAAGGTGCTGTGGACATTGCCTTGCAGAGCAACAAGCAAATCCCAGGGCCTGAGACCCGAGACAGGCAGGGAGGCTGCTATACCCCACAACCTGTGCCAGAGTGTAGAAGCTTCTGAATGACTATCCCCTAAATGAGCAGTCTGGTCACTTGCAAAAGTTTGTGAAGGACCTTAAGAGGGACACATGGATCGCCCTGGGAAGGGGAAATGGATACGATCTCCTGGATAAACCGGGGGTGGGGTGAGGGGGAGTAAAGGGAGAGGGGATGGGGGATGAGAGCATGAGGGATCAGGATGGTTGAGTTGGGGGAGGGACAGAGAGGGGCAACATTAAGAGGTATCTTGATAGAGGGAGTCATTATGGGGTTAGGGAGAAACCTTGTGCCAGAGAAATTCCCAGGAATCCACAAAGATGACCCCAGCTAAGACTCCTAGCAAGAGTGGAGACGGTGCCTGAACCAGCCTTCTCCTGTAATCAGATTGGTGACTACCCTAATTGTCATCATAGAACCTTCATCCAGAAGCACATTCAGAAATCCACAGCCAAGCACTGGGCCAAGCCCTGGGAGTCCAGTTGAAGAGGGAGGAGGGATTATACGAGGAAGGAGGGTCAGGGTCATGATGGGGAAACCCATAGAGACAGGTGACCCAAGCTAGTGGGAGCTCACTGGACTCTAAAGTGACAGCTGGGGAGCCTGCATGGGACCAACCCTCTGCATGTGGGTGACAGTTATGTGGCTTGGTCTGTTTGTGGGGCCCCTGGCAGTGGGACCAGGATCTGTCCCTGGTGTATGAGTTGGCTTTTTGGCGCCCATTCCCTAAGGTGGGAAGCCATGCTCAGCCTTGGTTCAGGGGGGAGGAGCTTGGTCTTGCCTAAACTTGATAAGTCATGTTTTGTTGACTCCCATGGGAGGCCTTGCCCTTTCTGAGGAGTGAATGGGGGTGGGGTAAAGGGGAGGGAATGGGAGGAGAGGAGGGAGGGGGAAATGTGGTTGGTATGTAAAATAAATTTAAAAATTTAAAATAAACACTAAGTCTTGTGAGCCTGGTGTTCTGCCTTCTTGGCAGAACCTTTTTGAGCAGAGCTTCATAACAGGAAATTCCCGCAAAGTAAATGCTTTACCTAGTTCTCCAGGAGTGACTAGAACATGGTAAGATGGCTTTGTTCTCAATCTGTTTTTAATAGCTCTCTCTCTCTCTCTCTCTCTCTCTCTCTCTCTCTCTCTCTCGCCTTCCCCCCCCCTCTCTCTCTCTTCCCTATCTGGGGTCAGTAACTATTTCTTCATGTCTCCCCAGGAAAGGTCACAGAGCAGTATATGAATTCTTTGACTTTTTATGAAGCCTGTTGTTTCCTTTTTACTCTTTATCTCCTGTTCTTGACTTCCATATCAAGCTCATACTGCTTTTTAATCTGTACAATTCCTGGCATTAATAAGCAGGGGACAGATGGCAAGCTGGAGAGCCTGACTATATGGTGTCTCAAGTGAGCAGAGAGCAGGGGACAGCAGCAGAGGTGTAAGTGGGGTGACATGGTCTCTAATGACCCCAGGATAGCCAGGCATCTGAGCTTGAGGCTTGCTGCCGCAGATACCCCTGGTGTGGTTTATGTATCATTATCAGCATCATTATTATTACTACTACTATTATTATCACTGTCCTCCTCCTCGTCATCATTATTCAGTCTATTTGAGACAAAGGACAAAGTCTGTCTATTATATAGCTCTGTCAGTCATGAAATTCCTAAATAGACCCAGGCTGGCCTCAAACTCACAGAGACCCGCCCACCTCTGCCTCCCCACTGGTGGGATTAAAGGTGTGTGCCACCTTGTCTAGCTTGTAACCAAAGATGTGTGAGCTGAGGTTGGGATTAGTTAAGCGCACTTTATTTTACTTTTTTAGATAGGGTCTTACTCTGTAATCCAGGTTGGCTTTGAAATCACAGAGATCCATCTCTGCCTCCCCAGTGCTGGGATTAAAGGCATGTGTCACCACACCAGGAACTTGCTGCTTTTGTAGAGGACTGGAGTTCGGTTCCTAGCACCCATGTTGGTGGCTCACAACTGCCTGTAACTCCAACTCCAAGGAGATATGACTCACTCTTCTGGTTTCCTTGGGCATTGAGCTTGTTTGCAGAAACCCACATATAGAGAGATACACATAATTTAAGGAAAAAATGTAAAGACTAGATGAAAATCAGTAACTCTAATATAAACAAACAAGAAAAAAACTGTATAAGAATCTTCATTATGTCTCTATTCATAATGACAACATTGGAAACAGCCCACATCTACCCCCTTCTGCCATGATGTGTTCCATGTAAAGAATTGCTAATAAGGGACACATTACTGATGCTTAACAAGGCAGCAGCATCTCAGGATCATTACTCTGAATCATAGGAATTAGAATGCTTGGCTTGTGGTTTTGTGTGTGTGTGTGTGTGTGTGTGTGTGTGTGTGTGTGTGTGTGTGTTATGGGTATTAGGATGTGTGTGGGCTTGCATGTGTGTACATATATGTGTAGGCCCAAGGCAGAAGTTGGATGGCTTCCTCAATCTCTCTAAATTTTGTTTTATTTTTTGAGACAGGGTCTCACAGTTGAACCTGGAGCTCATCAATTCATCGAGTCTAGTTAATGGGCTAGCTCTTCGGGATTCCCTGTTTCCACATCCCACATGTAAGGATCCAAACTCAGATCCTCACTCCTGGGTGACAAGTGTGTCATATGCACACACATACCTACTGGGCAGGGCAGGAGATGCAACAACAAGAATAGACACTCAGTGGAAGCAGCCATCCCTAGAAGCCACCCAAGTATGTGACATCAGACTCAACAAGGCACTCACTGACATCCTAGTTTTGCCTTAGTTTTTAATTGTTCCACAGGAGCAAATCCTATTGTTTCTGAAAAGGTTGGTTATCACTATTTGTCACTGATGAAGAATTTACTGTGGGACCCTGAAACCACTTTTCAAAATGTTCAATAAAGAGCAGAGAATGTCACTTCCTGGCATCTTCGGCTTTGTCAGAGCCAAGACAGTGGATTGGTACTAAATCTGGTCATTTATCACTGCTGGAGTGAGTACCTCACAAGCCACCAGGTGGATGTCCGGTGCCTCAGCAGCAGGCTCCTCACAGAATTCACCTATTCTCATCCCCACAACACACACACACACACACACACACACACACACACACACACACACAGATGCACTCTGCTCACCTTTAGAAGGAGCAGAAAGCTCTGGAGAATACTGGCCATGGAGTCCAGGAAACAAAAGCCAGGGCTTCACAAAGCAAAGTAAGGAGGCACAACATCTTGGTCACCATCAAAAAGAACTATGCATTCCTTGTTAAGAAATGTGATAGATAGATAGATAGATAGATAGATAGATAGATAGATAGATAGATAGATAGATGGATGGATAGATGGTAGATGGGTGGATAGACAGAATGGGTGGATAGACAGACAGATGGACAGATGGACAGACAGACAGATAGTAGATAGATGATAGATGGATGGATAGATGGACAGACAGACAGACAGATAGATAGATAGATAGATAGATAGATAGATAGATAGATGGTGCTCTGTCTCCTTTTTTCACTGTTAAGACACTTTTTATTTATTTGTCTATTTGTTTATTTGCTTGTTTACTTTTTATTTATTTATTTTGAAGTCCTGGGGATTGAATCCAGGACCCTGCACATGTCAGGCAAATCTACCACTGACCCACATCCCCAGCCCAAAATAGATGCTTTAAAAAACCATTTCTGAACTTGACTTCTGACTCATAGATGCTACTTAATAGGATTTCACTCCACATTGTCCTCAGGAATGTCTTCAGGAGGATGCTCTCCAGCTGAGTTACATCCAGGGTCCTCTTCTTTTACTGTGTGAATGTCCAGAGCCCTTGCTAGCTCATGTTTTCAGAACTCTACGATGGTAATTGTGCTGAGCCTTCACCAGTAATAGAACATTAAAAATTCTTGTTTCCCAGGGTGTGGTGGTCACCTCTGTAGTCCATCACTGGGGAGGCAGAGATGGGAAGATCTGGATTTCCAGACCAGTCTGAGCCACTGAGCTGTCTGACTGAAGTAAACAATTCATGGCATAATAATAATCACATGTACTTGAGATGATAATGGACACTGGTTAGAAAGAAGTTTAAAAATAACTTTCAAAATATATCAATGGTTTTTAAATGTAGTTGCCAGAAGGTTGGTGACACACTCAAAGGTAGACTTCAGAGGTGGCTCTGTTTTTATGCTCATGGTGGATATTTCTAGATTGCCAGACTTCACTCTAACAGACCTCTCTTTCCTTAGCTGTTCTCAAAAGTGAACATGGTTCAAAGGTCAACTAAGAATCAGCACATGTCCAGTGATAGGTATCGGTTATTGATTAAGATTGTGAAATAATACCATGAATATGAAAGATAACAAATACTTCAAACTAATGAAAATTAAAACTCACAGTTGTGTTTTACATATAAAAATTATTTAATTTTATTCATGTGCACGCATTTGTGTGAAGGTGTCAGAAATTCTAGAACTGGAATTACAGACAGTTGTGAGCTGCCCTGTCTGTGGGTGCTGGGAACTGAACCCAGGTCCTCTGGAAGAGCAGCCACTTTAACCGCTGAGCTATCTTTCCAGTTGTGCTTCGTTTAACACAGAACAGAATGTTAGCTTCAGCTGGCATCTTTGAGTAACTGTTAAAGTAGTAAAGATTGTTTATCTCTATGTTGGAAATCTGTGTGCTTTATGGCTAGAAAAAAAGACCGAACTGGAGAGGTTTATTTTAGTTTCTATTAAACCTTACTTAAACAAAATACCTTTCATAATATTGAATTAATAAATTAAAGATGTTTAAAAAGAAAGTACAGGGCTCTGGAGAGATAGCTTGCACGTAAAGGTGCTTGCCAGGAAGCCTGGCAACCTGAGTTTGCTCTCACAGCTCTGGGTTGCAGCCCATCACACAGGGAAGTTGAGGGCCTAGGTCTTCCCACATCAGTCAGTGTAATCAAACCCCTGCCACGCCCCACACTAACATGCCCACTGACTAACCTGATCCAGACAGTACCTCACTGAGGCTCTCCTCTCAGGAGAGCATGGACTCGGCACTGACAGCTGAAACCACTTGTCACTAATGTCATGAACTTTGTTCGTGCTGTATGTGCAGAATTCCCTGTCCTTACGAAAACAGTGATTTGAAAGAAGCAAAGGCTCTCCTTGTCTTCATCCCCCAGAAAGTATCAGATTAGCCTCACTTTGCATTCTTTGCTGTTAGAATATTTGATTTCAGTAATTGGGTTGCTGACTTGAATTTAGCAAAAGATTGTTAAATGAATTTTGACTTGATGTCAGAACGGAATTTCCAACCATTTCCAAAAAGACCCAGGACATACTTTTGCCATTTTGTGCCTGCATTTTAATAAAGCTAAATTCATTGATGATTATAAAATTAAAACATTGACCAACTCTGAAGAATACTAAAGATATTCTGCATCCTGCAGGGTGTAAATATTCAGCCCAGATTTAATGTTCCATGTAAAAAGAGACAAACATACCCATCTCACTACTATGCAAATTTGTTTTCCTTTCAGAAAAATAGTAAAATTGTATGCATATCAAAGAATTGATTTAAAGTAAAAAATTTTTTTTCCGTGACAAGGTTTCTCTAGCTGTCCTGGAACTTGCTCTATAGGCCAGGCTGACCTCAAACTCACAGAGATCTGCCTGCCACTACCCCCGAGTGTGGAGATTAAAGCTGTGTGTTACCAGCACCCCTCTTAAAGTAAAATTCTCTGTGGTTTATTTTCATTAAGTCCTTAATTGTGCCCCTATTTCATAGTCAACAGTCAGTTCTATAAAAGTTTCTTGAGAAAAAAGTGGTAACAAAAAGAAAAATAATGTAAAACCTCTATATATTCAATATATGCAAACACAATTGAAATTCCATCAGTGCCCCCCCCATTTAATAATTCAATTCATACAGAATTGCAAAGCATGTAACTGTCCAAAGAACTTTTTAAAATAAGGTTGGTTTGGGGTATGGTTTCACACAATTCTGATTCTGCCACTCAGGAGGCTGAGGAAAGAGGATCACAGGCTTGAAGCCAGCCTCAACCAACTAATATGGACCACTGAGATAATCACCATCTATTTCTAGATTCACAACAAGTCTAGCATAATTAAAACAGTATTATTTTGGTAACAGTATAGACCAAAGGTATGGGCGCACGTAGGTGCGTATGTGTGTGTGCGCACGTATGTGTGTGTGTGTGTGTGCTTGTTTGCTTTAACCCAGGCCTGTATTACCTTTTGACAACACAACTGGATGTTCACCAAGTTCCAAGCAATCAAATATTTAAAGATCACATAGCATTTAAAGATATATACAAGTTTGTGTTGAGCTGATTCATAGCTGTCTCCAGCCACATGTGGCTCACAGGCCATGGGTTGGACTCATCTAGTAGAGAGACTAGAAGTAGCCACACTCACTCTATATGGCCACGTGACTATTGACTATGTTTCAAAGACACCTCAATGGAGAAATTGCACTTTTTCAGATGAATGGTCCTACAACAGCCATGTGGGCACACGAACAAAGTGACTTGGGCTTGTGTTACTTCACCTGATGCATCGTCGTGAATGGGGTGGGGGTGCAGCCTGATTTCACAGTACAAAGTCTGTTGTACTTCAGGAAACAGCAAAGGGTGGGAGGATGTGGGCCATGTTCCATCGCCAAACCATCACAGACCACTGAGCTCTTAATAGGAATTTGAAGTTAACCTTACATCCACACAATAAAGGAGAAGCAGAAAAATGGTAAGTCATTTAAAAGGCTACATCTGTTCCAGAAAGCCCTATGTCAGATGCCAGTACATGGGCAGGGCAATGGGATTCTTCTAGCAGACAAAAACATAAAGAGCTTTTTGCGGGGATGTTGCAGGTGGCTCCAAAGGACCTGATCAACTGAGGCAGGGTTGTGACTTACCAGCGTGCCACTAAATCTCCCTGGACTGGTCCAAGGAGAAACTCCTGTCTAACCTGGAATGAGACTGTGAGACACTCCCTCAGTCTCAGGTAGCTGCACCTTGCAGGAAAATCACTGTGTAGACTGACCTCAGACTCCACCCACCCGGCACTGAGACAAATTCATCAGCCAGTTCAAAAGGTTGGCAGTTGCTCACTTGGTGCTGAGGGAACAGGTCTAACCAGAAAGTGCATCTAGTGCTTCCAGTGTCTGCCTGGCTGTAAAAGGGGCAATGACTCGAGACAGGCTGTTCCCTTCTGATGCTGGATGGTTCGGTTGGTAACGAGGCCCCGAGTTCAATTCCCTGACCCCTGAAAAAAGCGCAACTTGGAGGGAGGCAGATTAGAGAGTTCTAAGCCAATGAAAAGCCCCATCTCAAGAAACAAAACAAAAAAACAAAGTGGACACACTTGAAAAATGATAGTCAAAGCTGTCCTCCTGCCTCCACTCATGAGTACACACACATGTCCCACTACACCACCAAAGTTTCCTCCTCTGAAAGAGTCCCCCTCTGATAAAGGGGGACTTAGCTACTGCAAATTTGGTGTCCAAGTTCGCATAGCCATGGGATAGCCAAGCGCAGTGCCAGTCCCAGACTGCCAGTCACAGAGCCACATTCCCAAAGTGGCTCACCTCTCATAAGGCACCCCATGATACTAGAAATCAGTGGACAATCAGAAAGCTGAAGGGGCTGTGACCATCTAGTCCGTGTCCTTAGAAAACATTTGAGTTGTGCTGAAAGCCCAGCCCCGGACAAGAGTTGTGTGACTGCACAATGTGGGGCTATCTGAAACTCAGACAGCGGCGTTTTAGTCATAAGGAAGGGGGGAAGTGTGGCTGTCAGTTACGGCCTCCTTTACTCCTACATGGGAACTACAAGGTTTAAAATAAAGACAGTCCCCAAGGCCCTGATGGGAACAAACAAGCTCCATATTCCATAAACTATGAAGCCAGTATTTTATTCCCCCTGCAGCGGCGAGTGAAGGAAGGCTGAGGAGTTGCCTGTTACAGGATGGGGTGGGATAGCAAGAGATTTGTGCCTCAGCCATTTTATGGGGAGTAATGATCTCTTGGGTTTATAGATGCCTTTCTTCTGAAGATCTAAAGGCCTTCTGCAAACAGGCAGAAGGTTTCTGTTCACTACAACTTGAAAAACAAGATGGCATTGTGAAATGCACATCAAACACAGAGATCCTGCCAGAGAGAAAGCCCAGAAGCCCTTTCAGAGCAGGGAGCAGCACATCCACCCTGGCTGGGAGATGGAGACAGAGAGAGAGATAGAGAGAGAGACAGAGAGAGAGACAGAGAGAGAGGGAGAGAGGGGCCAGGTCTCAGATGTAGAAGCCACAGGGTCCCTCAGTGATGCTGACATCATCAGGTCCCTCAAGGTGTAGATTCTATAGGCATTTCGCTTCCTGAAGCCTTTCGTGGTGTGACTTCGTCCTCTACATCCTCCTCCATTCCCTCAGCCAGGGAGTATTTCTACTATCTGTCTTGCAGCTGGAACACCAACCCCCAACACATACACACACACACACACACACACACACACACACACACACACACACACAGGGCCTTTCAGAATGGCTTCTTACACTTAGCTGCATGTTCTTCCACATCGTCTCCTGGCTTCCCACCTCCAGCCTTTTGGTCACTACATAATATTCCACCATATAACTGAATCACACCTAGTCCATTTGCATACCGAAGAAATCTCGGTTCAGGCAGTTATGAGTAGTAAATCTATTCTGCATACAGGTTTTTGTGTGAATACAGCTTTCATCTTTGGATCAAGGAATGCAATGCTGGGTTGTACGGTAAGAGTTTAGTTTTGCAACAAGCTAAGGAGCCCTCTCCCAAGTGGCAAGCCCATTTGGCATTCCCAGCAGTTGAGGAGAACAAGGACTCCTGTCACTTTGCTTGACTTTGATCACATAGGTGCTGACAGAAACTTAAGGACTACCAGCAGAAGAACATTCCATTCTTTGAGCTATGCCCAAAAAAGTCACTGGACACGAGACTCTAGAAGCTCAAACCTAGCTATGTATGCTGGAGATATGTGACAAAACCTCTGGAGTTCCGAGTCAGGGATGGGGTGAGTTGCTGCCTTTGGGGACTGCGAGGTGTGGAGGGTCTGTCTTGCTATTGCTTCTCTGTTCATGCATCAAATGCTGGCAGAGTTCCCTCATGTTCTGGACGCCTACTCCCATCTCTCTTCAGTCCAAAATCAGCTTTTGGTAGGTGCTGAAGAGAAACCAAAAGGGTCTTATGTGGGGCAGAAATAAGGAGTTGGGTTACTGTGATTTCTTTTATAATTTTATTAAAGAATAAAACTCAGGAGTAAAGATTAGGGAATAAGCCTGAGAGATCCACAGAGTGACAAAGACATAAACACCTGCCCTCTACCCCCCCTTCCCAGATTGGAAAAGACTGCCCAACCTCTCAGCTCCTCCTCTCCCTCCTCCATGTGTCCTTCTATCTCCCTCTGAGTCTTCCAGAAAACTCTATGGTTCACTCCAGCCAGCTGAATGTGGACTCCAACCTTCCAACCCAGGTTAGCCTCTACTGGTGGTCTCAGAGCAATTAACACAAACAAATCTCCTCTAACATTTCCCCCTTTTTGTTTAAATAAAATGGAAAGGTTTTAACTCTAACATAGTAAATCTCTATAAAATAAGAAAAATTATCAAGTAAGAATTACTTTAACAATGAACAGTCTATTTGTATTTGGCAAATTCAGAAAACATATTCCATTATCTATCTCCTCTTGGTGAGTTCAAAGTTTTGTACATAATTTATTTTCTATCATGATTAAGGAAAACCGCAATAATAACTATCTAGTCTTCAAACCCATCAAAGACCCAAGAAGAATATATTACCTGAGTAAACAGGAAGTGTAGAGCAAATAACTTCCTTTTTAAGACTTCAAAGGTCACTGTTAGGAATGGTCACAGTTCACTGCAGAAAATGTAAACAATTTAAATATCATATGCAGCAGATATAGGAGGAGTTAAAGAACCACAATCTATTAAATACACCTGTGGTACACAAACTTAGTTCCCAGTTCCTTGCTTCAGACTCAATCCCAATAGGAAGGTAGATGAAACCTATTTCTAGAATCAATAGTACACTATATGACTGTTAATCTCATGGCAGAAGATATGTATGTATGTATGTGTATATATATGTATGTATATATATACACATATATGTATATATATAAATAATTTTGCGATTATATTTATACCCAAAGAAAAGTTTTAAAAAGTCAAAACAAAAATCAAAGCATTATGACATTTGTGGCAATAGAATAGTCCCTAATTCTGATTTTTCTTCTGTTCCATACCAGGTAGCTCTTCTGACATGAGATAGAGATTTTGGGTTTTTCTTTAACAAGCATGCTTAGGTTTGGAGAAGGAGAGAGCCAGGTTCCAAATCCAAAATCAAGTATAGTTTTTAATTGAATTGAAACTACAAAAAGACCATTTGCCTTATGTGTCTGCAGAGAAAATAGAGACAAACATATGGGAACATCTGCGGGATATTACTTTATTGGAAGTGTGGTATATCATTAGGCCAATTTGCTCTTTCTCTTGGAGCAATTTCTCTGGTGATCTGTCCTTCTTCAGATGTCTCATTTGTCCAGTGGTCTTTGGATTCCTTAGTTGGATGCTTTTATTCCCCTAGAAAGAAAACAAACAAACAAAAACCCCTGCCCTGACCTTAACTTTGGGGAGTTTCCCTTTTTGGCAGGTTGACAGCCATGCTATTTGATGAACTCTTGCCTCTCGTAATCAAGAGGCCTCTCCTGTTCAAATATAATCTTTATCAATTTTGATGGTATCCATGGCTTTTCTTCTTCTGTGGAAACAAAAGCAAAACCTCTTCTGCAATGTAACACATATCCTGGTTTTCATTTTGAGGTCAATTCATCTTTGAAGTATATGAGCTGATTTACTTCAGCAGTTTTGTTTGTTTGTTTGTTTGTTTTTCATTATCCAATATCCCTCCGCAGCTATCATTCCTTTATCATTAGCATTTAAAAATCCAAAATTAATAAATCCCTGTGAAATTTCTTTCTGGAGGTCTTTATTGTCCCCTTCTCTTTATTAAGAATACCTGCTTAGTTTTCTCCTGTTTCCAGATCCTTCTTTGCCATAGTAGCTTGCTGCCCCTTCATTTTTCATGGACTCAGTATTTACTATTTAATATTACTTGTCCAAACAAAACATTTGCCATTACAAAATCTTTTTGCCCCCTTCCTCCCTCATTGGATTAACAACATGCACACACGTACTCAATGAGGAATCCCTGGTTTGAGGTTGACTTGATCATCAATCCTTCCTGAGACATCACTCCCTACTGACCAGAGTCACTCACCCAGGGAACACTGATATGGTAAATCATGTCTTTCACACCATCTGCACCTTGAAACTGTCAGGGCTTCCAGAGCACCAGTGCAGAAGGAGCATGCCAGCCACACGATTCTTCTGAGGAGGCTCGGTGCCCATGGCTCCATGACCCATGCTCTGGGGTGGGCTCTCATCCGTTCACAGAAGGCACAGCAGTGTGCTCTTCTGCATATTCCCTCAGGTGGTTCCTACTTCCCGTCTTTCTTACCCCCGTTCTTGAGCTGAGATCACAGCCCTTTCTCCTCAAGGTTCCAGCATGGCGCTCAGTTTCTGAATTTGCATCTTCCCATTCTTCAGCTGTGGAGGCCAAGCTGCCTAGCGCCATGTCCCTGGTTCCTAAATGTTTCTTTCTGTTTTGCTTGCTTGACCCAATACATCATAGCTGTGCTTCCTGAGCCAGTGCTGGCGGGCACTGTTCCCCTGCTTGTCCACCACCACTTCCTCCTCCTTCTCCAACACCTTCGTCCCCTCTGCCTCGTCCTCTTTCTTCTCATTCTCCTTGTAACGTCCCCTATCCCTGTCTTCCTCTTCTGTCCTCTCCCCCTCCTCCTCATTCTCCCCTCCCTTCTCTTTCTCTTCTGTTTGACACAGGAGAATTGTGCAATTGTGTGTCTATAACCCACAATGGCTATCAAGGTATTTAGTATTCTGTCACCCCAGTCATCCCTTGTACTCAGAACATTCAGCATTTTGTGATGATTAATTTTTGACTGTCACTTCGATTGGATTAAGAAACCCTTGGGGGTTAGTGAAGCCCACCATTGGGTGTGTCTGTCCTGACATTTCTACACATTGGTCCCCTGCTGGATTTGTATTGGGATGCTATCACTGAGGGTACTGAAAGGTAGGGGGTGGGGTTTAGATTGAGATCACTGTGGCATGTCCCCTTGTTTTCTCATTCTCTCCCTGTTCAGCCACCAAAGTGAAGACAGGCTTCTGCCACACACTCCAGGCTGTGCCCAATCACATGGACAGACCCTGCTAAAACCACCAACCAAAGCAAAGCCTTCCTCCTTACACAGCTTGTGTTACGGTGATGATGAAGTAATTAAGGCACTTGTTTCTTAGTTATTTATAAATAGACACATTGCCCTGACTGTTGCCATCTCTTTGTGCCACCGAGAAGTGATGGTTATTCCTCACCTAGTCACGGTTGGTACTTCGCCACCAGGCCTTCTCTGCCGTTCTTTTTCCCTGCTGCTCCCAGCCTCTTTCACAACCATTATTCTACTCTTCACTTCTGAGATGGACATTTCAGCCTCCACGGGTAAGGAAACCAGTGTGTCACCATCACCACCCTGTGTTCACCACAGCACTATTTATAGTAACCAAGGAACACGATCCACCTATGTGTCCCTACGTTCAAGAGTATTAGGACATGGGTCCTTTTAGAAGTGAGTAGGGTTGGGTTTGGAGGTACATTCCTTTAACCTCAACCTTTGGGAGGCTCAGGCAGGAGGAACACAAGTTCAAGGTTAGCCTGGTCCCAAATTAAGCAAACAACAAAACAACCTAGCCCAAGTGTGTTGGCTCTGGTGTGTCTCCTGGGCCAACAGATGAGTGTGTGGTGTGATCCTTGAGCCTAGGCAAAGGCTGTAGGTTTGGGATGCTAAGTGCCAGCATCCCAGTGAGAACACAGAAAGGTGCTCACTGATGTCCCGAAGCCCAGGCAATCATCTCAGGTCTTCATAAACATGAAACAACCCACACAAACACTTGCAAATTAACCACAAGAGTGTTTAAGAGTGTGTGGGGGAGGTTTTTATTGGAGTACATAATGGGAAGGCTTTGAGGGCAGCCCCTTCCGGCTCCCCAGCTACTAGAACTCTAAGTGTCCTCTGCTCTGTGATGTGCTTGAAGATAGGACCAAGTGGCAGAGGACCATACAAGGTGTCTGCATTCTCCAACCAGTTTACGAGCTTGGAAAGGGTCTTAAGCTTCATATGAGGATACAGGCTGAAGGGCTCCTGGAACACAAACTTGTGAGACCACAACAGGAGACCGGCTGGGGTTGCAGAACTCAGGTATACTGGGAGATGATGAGCAGGTGGTTTTAAAAAAACAGCTATATTATATTTAATATGTGCATAATTTGCCTATTAAAGGTATATAGTCAGTATATTTAATTGCATTTACAGGGTGATGCAGTCATGAACACTGCCTGATGTTACAACAATTTGACTTCTCTTAAGAGACTCCCAGCACTTGTTTCCAATAATATCTCTTCATATTCCTCTCGATACTGCCCAGCCTAGCAGCCACTGCTCTAGTCCTCACTGTCTACACTGGTCTATTCCGGGTGTTTCATATATGTAGAATCATAGGGTGTGAGTCTGAAGTGGCTTGGTTTTTTTCCCTCCCCACATTGCATCAGGGTCTTCCATTTGGTAGCCAGATCCTTACTTCAGCTCTTCTTATGGCTGAATGACACCTCAGAGCATGAACGCACCACACCATTCCTAAGCTGCCAGACATTTGGGCTGTTTCCTACTTGAGGCTACTATGAATTGTACTGTGTGTTAGCTAAAGCCAGGCCATCTCATCAAGGTCCTCCACTTCAATGGAACTGTCACACAATTCTAGAAACACAGCAGCTTTGTTTCCAAAACTGAAGCCCTTCACTCTTACGGGCTATATCAGTCCTATGGCAGAGAACCTCCCCATCAGAAGGGACTTCCCTGATGGCCCTTATTTCTCCTTAGTGATCCCACATGATGCTGTCTGCCTGTCTACCATGACAGTAACTCTTATAAGAGATCTCTTAACCAAAAGATGGGTCCACCTCAATATCCCCATTGAGCCCCAAAACTGGAACTCTCCACTCCTATAAATGCCATGCACCAAAGATGGTTGATTTCTGATACTAGCATGCAAGTGCTATCATAATTGTTCCTTGACATTAAGAAACCAAATATATGGAGAGGGAGAGGGAGAGGGAGAGAGAGAGAGAGAGAGAGAGAGAGAGAGAGAGAGAGAGCATCATCAGCCAAGTGGGTAGCCCTGAAGCATGGAGAGAGAGTGGCTGAGCAAGTATTCCAGAAACATTAACAGCACAGTTTCCAGAATCAATCTTAAGAAGAGCCTGGTGGGGTAGGGATGGGGGGGGGCGATGGTGTCAGCAGTCTCCAGAAACTATCCAAACACTGGAGCCAGAGCCTCAGCCTCAACATTGTCTGCACCTAGAGGATTGATCACCAGAGCCATGGCCCTACCTGCACTGAGAGAAGTAACCATCTAAGTCTTGGGCCCATCTACACCTGGAGGAGTGATCACCAGAGGCTCAGCCCTGCCTGCACCTGAAGGAGCATTCAAGGGTGCCACAACCCTCAACTGCACCAATTGGAGGAAGAGGGATCCCCTGAATCACAGGCTCCACCTGTACTGACTGGAGGAAGAAATGGGTAGACAACAAGGTAAAAATAACACAAAGAGCAATACAACAGCACCAGAAACCAGAGGTTCTACAAGAACAAAACCTGAACATTCCAATGCAGATGAAGCAGAAGGAAATGACATTAAAAATAACTTAATGAAGGTGATTGAGGCCCTTAAAGAGGAAATGAAAGAAATCCTTAAATAAGTGGAGGAAAAAAACAAAAAATTATAAGAGATCAACAAATCCCTTAAAGAAAATCAAGAAAAAAACAATCAAACAGGTGAAGGAAATGGTTCAAGACTTGAAAACTGGAATAGAGGCAATAAAGAAAACACAAAGGGAGGGAACTCTGGAAATGGTAAAACTGGATAAGCAACCAGGAACTACACATGTAAGCACAAACAACAGAACACAAGAGATGGAAGAGAGAATCTTAGGCACTGAAGATACAATGGAGGAAATAGATTCAATGGTCAAAGAAAATGTTAAATCCAACAAATTCTTAACACAAAACATCCAGGAAATCTGGAACACCATGAAAAGACTGAACCTAAGAATAATAGAGATAAAAGAAGAACAAGTCCAGCTCACAGGTACAGAAAAATATATTCAACAACATCTTAGAAGAAAACTTTCCCAATCTGAAGAAGGACATGCCTATGAAAGTACAAGAAGCTTACAGAACACCAAATAGACTGGACCAAAAAAAAAGTCCCCTTACTACATAATAATCAAAGCAGAATAAGGAGAGGATATTAAGAGCTGCAAAGGAAAAGGGCCAAGTAACATATAAAGGCAGACCTATCAGAATTACACCCTACTTCTTAATGGAAATAATGAAAGCCAGAAGGTCCTGGTCAGGCCTTATGTAGGCACTAAGAGACCACAGATGCCAGCCCAGACTATTATATCCAGAAAAACTTTCAATCACCATAGATAGAGAAAACAAGATAACCCATGGCAAAAACAGACTTAAACAATAGCTATCAACAACTCCAGTCCTATAGAAAATACTAGAAGGAAAATTCCAAACCAAGGAAGTTAGATACATCCAAACAAACACAGGCAATAGATTATCCCACACCAGCAAATCCCTAAGAAGAGAAAAGCACACACAATACCAACAACAATAACAAAAAGAAAAATAACAGAAACTAGCAATCACTGGTCATTATCAATGGACTCAATTCGCCTACAAAAAAGACACAGGCTAACAGAATCCATTCATCTACTGCATACAAGAAACACACCTCAACTTCAAAGAAAGACATTACCTCAGAGCAAAGTGTTGGGAAAAGATTTTCCAATCAAATAAACCTAAAAAACAAGCTGGTGTAGCTATCCTAATATTTTACAAAATAGACTTCAAACTAAAATTAGTCAAAAATATAAAGAAGGTCATTTCATATTCATCACAGGAAAAATCCATCAAGATGAAGTCTCAATTCTGAACATCTAGTCGCCAAATACAAGGGCACCCTCATTTGTAAAAGAAACATAACTAAAGCTTAAATCACACACCAAGCCCAACACACTAATAATGGGAGAATTCACCACCCCACTCTCACAGGTCTGCTAGACAGAAACTTAGAGAAATAAAGGAACTAACAGATATAATGACTTGACTGGGCCTAACAGACATCTATTGAACATTCCACCCAAACTCTCTCTCTCTCTCTCTCTCTCTCTCTCTATATATATATATATATATATATATATATATATATATATATATCTTCTTCTCAACAGCCCATGGAATCTTCTTTAAAGCTGACCACATACTCTGTAACAAAGCTAACTTCAACAGATAGAAAAAAATTGAAATAACCCCTTGTATCTTATCAGATCACCATGCCTTAAAGTTAGAATTCAACAACAACACTAATTGCAGGAAGCCCATGAACTCATGGAAATTGAACAATGCTCAACTGAATCATCACTGAGTCAAGGAAGAAATTAAAGATTTCCTAAAATTCAATGAAAATGACAACACAGCATACCTAAACTTATGAAACACAATGAAAGCAGTGATAAGAGACAAGTTCATAGCACTAAATGCCTACATAAAGAAGCTAGAGAAACCCCACACTAATGAATTAACACAACAACTGAAAGCTCTAGAATAAAAAGAAGCAAACTCAATCAGAAGGAGTAGATGCCAAGAAATAGTCAAACTGAGGACTGAAATCAATGAAATAGAACAAAGAAAACAATACAAAGAATCAATGATACAAAGAGTTGGTTCTTCGAGAAAATCAACAAGATAGACAAACCTTGATCCAAATAAACCAAAGGCAGAGAGGGAATATCCAAATTAACAAAGTCAGAAATACAAAGGGGGACATAACAACAGACACTGAGGAAATTCAGAGAATCATCAGGTCTTACTTCAAAAACCTGTACTCCACAAAATTGGAAAATTTAAAGGAAATGGACAACTTTCCAGGTAAGTATCACATACCAAATTTAAACCAAACCAGGTAAACAAATTAAACCTATAGGTTATTAGACCTATAACCCCCAAGGAAATAGAAGCCATCATCAAAATTCTTCCAACCAAAAAATAAAGCCCATGGCCAGATGGTTTCAGCACAGAATTCTACCAGAATTTCAAAGAAGAGCTACTACCAATATTCCTTAAATTGTTCTACACAATAGAAAGAGAAGGAACATTGTCAAACTATTTTTTATGCAGTTACAGTTACCCTGATACCAAAACCATACAAAGACACAACTAAGATGAAGAATTGCAGACCAAGCTCACTCATGAACATTGATGCTAAAAATACTCGATAAAATACTGGCAAACCCAATACAATAACACATCAGAAAAACCATCCACCATGACCAAGTAGGCTTCATCCCAGAGATGCAGGGATGTTTCAACATAAGAAAATCTGTCATTGTAATCCACAGTATAAACAAACTGAAAGAAAAAATATCACATGAACATCTCATTAGATGCTGGAAAAGCCTTCAACAAACTCAACACCCCTTCATGATAAAGGTCTTGGAGAGAGCATGGATACGAGGAACAAACCTAAATATAATAAAGGCAATACACAGCAAGCAAACAGCCTCCATCAAACTAAATTGAGAGAAACTCAAAGCAATCCCACTGAAATCAGGAACAAGACAAAGGCTATCCACTCTTTGCATATATATTCAATAAACTACTCAAAGTTATAGCTAGAACCATAAGACAACAAAAGGAAATCAAGGGGATATAAATTGGAAAATAAGAAGTCAAACTTCTTGCTATTTGCTGATGATATGATAGTATAACTCAAAAATTCTACCAGGGAACTCTTACAATTGATAAACACCATCATTAATGTAGTGGCATACAGGAGTAACTTAAAAAACAAACAGTAGCCTTCCTATATACAGATGATAAACTGGCTGAGAAAGAAATCAGAGAAACATCACCTTTTACAATAGCCACAAATAACATAAAATATCTTGGGGTAACGCTAACCAAGCAAGTTAAAGACCTGTATGACAAGAACTTTAAGTCTTTGAAGAAAGAAAGTAAAGAAAACATCAGAAAATGGAAATATCTCCTATAATCTCAGATAGGTAGAATTAACATAGTAAAAATGGCAATCTTACCAAAAGCAATCTAAAGATTCAATGCAATCCCCATAAAAATCCCAGCAAAATTCTTCACAGACCTCAAAGGACAATACTCAACTTCACATGAAAAACAAAAAAAACCCAGGATAGCTAAAACAGTTTTGTACAATAAAGGAACTTGTGGTGGTACCTGACTTCAAACTCTACCATAGAACTACAGTAATGAAAACAGCTTGGTATTTGATGGGAGATGTCATTCTGTAAATGTTTCTCATGCTGGTTAATGAATAAAGCACTGTTGGCCAATAGGAAAGGAAGATAGGAGGGACTAGGAGACAAGGAGGAAATAGGAAGTAGTAAGGAGGAGTCAAGATGGAGAGACTGGGGAGACGAGACGCTGGCCCCTTTCCCCGGTAAGAAGACGTGGAAATACACAGAAATGGGTTAATACTTAAGACAGAGCTAGCCGATAAGAAACTAGTACCTGGCCAACAGCATTATATCAAATACAGAGTCTCTGTGTGTTAATTGGGGCTGGCGCAGCAGTCAGGCAAGACCAGTCAGCAGGCGGAAAAACCTTACGCCTTACAGGTATTGGCATAAAAATAGACAGGTGGGCCAATGGAATCAAATCAAAGACCCTGATATCAATCCACACACCTATAAACACATGATTTTTGACAAATAAGCTGAAACTATAAAATGGAAAAAAAAAGCATCTTCAACAAATGGTGCTGGTATAACTGGATATCAATATATAGAAGAATGCAAATAGATCCATATCTATCACCATGCACAAACTCAAGTCCAAATGGCTCAAAGATCTCAACATAAAACCAACCACACTGAACTTCATAGAAGAAAAAGTAGGAAATAGCCTTGAACCCATTGGTACAGGAGGCCACTTCCTAAGTATAACATTATTAGCATAGACACTGAGAGCAACAATCAATAAATGGAACCTCCTGAAACTGAGAAACTTCTGTAAGCAAAGGACACAGTCAACAAGACAAAATGGCAGCCTACAGAATGGGGAAAGATCTATACCAATCCTACATCTGACAGAGGACTGATCTCCAAAATATACAAAGAACTCAAGAAACTAGATACCAAAAGACCAAATAATCCAGTAAAAACTGGGAAACATATCTAAACAAAGAACTCCCAACAAAGGAATCTTAAGAAAATGCTCAATATTCTTAGTCATCAGAGAAATCAAAACAACTCTGAGATACCATCTTACACCTGTCCGAATGGCCAAGATCAAAATCTCCAGTGACCACTTAGGCTGGTGGGAGCATAAATTTGTACAGTTGCTTTGGAAATCAGTATGGCAGTTTTTCAGAAAATTGGGAATCAACCTACCTCAAGACCCAACAATACCACTTTTGGCATATGCCCAAAGGATGCATACTCTCCCACAAGGATATTTGCTCAACTGTGTTCATAACAGCATTATTCATAGTAGTCAAAAATCTGGAAATAATTTAGATGTCCTCCATTTACACAATGGAGTACTACTCAGAAGTAAAAAAACAACGACATCTTGAAATTTGCAGACAAATGGACAAAAAAAAAAAAAAAAAAAAAAAAAAAAAAAATCCATCATGAGTAAGGTAATCCAGACCCAGAAAGACGAATATAATATGTACTCACTCATAAGTAGATATTAGACATAAAGCAAAGGATAACCAGCCTACACAGGACCTATGTAACAAATACGACCCTAAGAGAGACATACATGGATCTGCCTAGGGGAAAATGTGTAACTCAATTAAAAATAAAATTAAAAAGAAACTAAATAGACAATAAATGTAAGAAATGTAGGAATCAGGTGTGTGGTGTTTTGTGTGCTAATTCATACATCGAGTATGGGTCCTTACTTCTGTTACTGTCCACTCACCGTGTGCCTCTGAGACACACCTAGAGGAGCCTGTGCCAGCAAGAGTGTCTGCAAGCACAGATTCCAGCAAAGCCAGCTCATCACACTGGGCTCTTACACCACAAATATCATTTTCCAATGAACCAAGGGACAGAACTACACTTCCTTGGAGACATGGATGCTTCCAGCATGGGGGCAAGGAAAGCACACGATGATCAGGAACATTTTGCAAGGCCAGAATTGAGAAAGTATTTGAGGCAGAGAGAAAAATAACAAGGGAAGGCCTTTGAGAGAGCTCAGGAGGCAACCTGAGAACACTTCCAGTGGCCAAAACTGGAACAAATTGTGCAACAAGATAAAGTAGAGGCTTCGATTGCACCAACCCAGAGAATAAAATAAATATCCATGGGTGCATGCTGATAAAAATAAACGATTAAAAATAAATAAAGGAGGAAACAGGACAAGTTTTCCCTTAAAAGCTCCAAGTCATAAACACAGAAGGAATGAGAGAGAAGAAACTTGCAGCGAGAGCTGCCTGATGGGAGTGGCCGCGGGACAGAAGCAGGGATGCCATAGCGTGGGATGCTCTCTGAGAGACAGGATATTGGCACAGCCTCAAAGTACCTACCTACCCCCAAATATTTATTAGTCATGGTGTAACTTAACACAGTCTGGAGATGCTTTGATCCACCTCCAGGAAGTTGATGTCACTTTCTCTGCCCTTGATCATGAGGTGAACTCCATGAGCACTGGTAACCTACTGAGGGAGGGACAAGAAACCTCATAAAGGAGAAACCCTGAGGATGCCACAGCCAGCACGTGGCCCAGGTTGTCAACAACAGGGCCTCATGCACTCTGATCCAAGGTATTAGGACACTTGACCAATCTGTAAGCCCAGTGTAACCATGGGAAAGTATCACAGAGACATAAACTATAGGACAATTCTCCAAAGTGCCCCCAGTTCTCTTGGTAAGTACCAAAGCCACAGCAATTACAAGTGTGGTGATTAAATGAAATGTGCAGTTCCATACTGCACTGTGGGGCAGAGAGGAGGACATTTATGGAAGTTAACCCACTTAATAGAGCAGTACACCACTAACGTTTTCTAAGTTTGGACAAAATTTTGTCTATGTATGATTTTAACGTCAGAGGGAGATCGGTAAAGAAGAAAAATCTCTACACTGTTGATCTAGTTTTCTTTCTACTGCTGTGACAAAAAACAAACAAAAACTTTGACAAAAAAGCAACTAAGAAAGGATTTGCTTGGAATACAATCCCAAATCACAATCCATTATTGTGGGGAAGTCAAGGCAGGTTAAACAGAATGTCCACAATCAAGAGTAGAGAGGGAGCAAACAGCTGGATCTTTGCTTGCTTGTTCTTAGCTATCTTTCACTTGCCCTATATTGGTCAGAAACTCCTGGCTGGGTCTTCTATCAGTTAACGAAGACAACCCCACAGATGTGCACAGCCAACCTGACCTAAGTAACTAACTATTCATTAAGACTTTCTCACAGATGATTAGCTCAGTGGTTCTCAACCTTCCTTTAATAGAGTTCCTCATGTTGTGGTGATTCCCCAACCATAAAATTATTTTGTTGCTACTTCATACCTACAATTTTGCTACTGTTATGAATCGTAATGTAAATATCTGATATGCAGATGCAGCTCTAGACTGTACTAAGTTGACAATTAGAATTCATCAGCACAGGGGGCTGGAGAGATGAGTTAGTGGTTAAGAGTTCTTGCTGCCCCTCCAGAGGACATAGATTCAATTCCCTGCACCCACAGAGTGGCTCACAGTCACTTGTAATGTCAGTTTGAGGGAACCTGAAGCCCTCTTCTGAACTCTCAAGTACTACATGTATCTGATGTACATATATGCAGCTAAAACATCTATACACGTGCATAGTGATGATAACGACGATAATAATGCCAGCCAGAAACAGCGCTTCTGCAAATCTAAAGTTACCTCATCATGAAAGATATTTTCTAAGAAGAATATAGATCACAAGGCCAGGGAAGAGGGGCTGTCCAAGAAAGAGCAAAAAGACCTGAGCATGCATGGCATGCTCCACATGTTCCCATCCCTTCCCATTCTAAGCCCTTTCCCTCACTACAGAAGTAGAATGGGCATTCAGTCTATGAGACCATCATTTGGGTGTGTTATTTTAACCCCAAGAATGGCTGTAGTTCTAAGTTGAGAGCTACTTAGAGCAGGACCAAATGCTTGAGGTAAAATTTCAGGCATCAGGGAGCAGCTCGAGGAGGACGTCCTTCTTGATGGGAGATGTCATTCTGTAAATATGTTTCTCATACTGGTTAATGAACAAAGCACTGTTGGTCAGTAGGAAAGCAAGATAGGTGGGACAAGGGGACAAGAAGGAGAGAGGAAGGAATAAGGAGGAGTCAAGATGGAGAGTCTGGAGAGAGCAGGACACCAGCTGGCTCTCTGGTAAGATGAAAGCACGTGGAAATACGTAGATCAACATAAATGGGTTAATACTTAAGTCAGAGCTAGCCGATAAGAAACTAGTACCTGGCCAACAGCATTATATCAAATACAGAGTCTCTGTGTGTTAATAGGGGCTGGTGCGGCGGCGGGACAAGACCAGTGGTGGGCTGGAGGAAAAACCTACTCTTTATACCTTCTCAAGGGTAAAGGTGAGATCTCATGAAGTTCACAAGGGCTGGCTCCACTCCTTATTGCCCTATTCTGCTTCTATTTATGAATGAATCATAAGGGAAAACTCAGACAAGTATGCAAGTACTTAGCTACAAAGACACAACACTGTGTTGTATAACACAAACAATGAAAACAAATCAGTCACCTTAGAATAATGGTTGAGTAAAATAAATCCTATCTGTCTATCTCTATGAGAAACACTCTAGTCATTTAAAAGGGTGCTCATATGTGGGGAGCACTAGTCAGTCTTTAAAAGGAAATTAATTCTGACACATGCTATAATATAAGTGAAATTTGAAGAAATTATTCTTCAAGCAAGGCAGTCACCAAGGAACATATGTTACAGGATTCTACCCACAGAAAGGGATTAGGTTGGTTCAAAAGTTGTTTGGTGTTGCAGATGTGAATAGTGAAGTGTTATTATGAGCAGATGCTGACAATGGGTGTACAAGCATGTGAACGTACATGCACACTGCCTTTGAACTGTACAAATAACTGGCTCAAGATGCATTTTATGACCTGTGCAATTCACCAAAATGAAAACAATGTCCAAGAACACAACATCACATGAGAACATGTAGCTAATATATTACTAAATAGAAAAAGCAGGCTGCAAAAATTACTTAAAATATATTTTAATAATCTACACTCACACACACACACACACACACACACACACACACACACACACACACACACCACAAAGAGAAATGCTTGGCAGGGAGGATGGCAAGCAGCCCTCACTCAGGACAGTAGGAACAAACGCAATCTCTATTGACACATCTTTGTCCATCCACATTTACAAATCTTCCCGGAACTTAAAATTCTTGGACTACAAAACTTCCAGAGAAAACTTCACCAATTAAACGGATGTGAAGGCTCCCCAAACTTGCCTGAGATTCAAGATAGGAGTGGGAATCATGATGTTTGGAGAGAGGGATCCCCAGAAGTACATACAAGGGACATGGTTCCTTAAGAAGACAAACAGGGATCCTAGTGAGACTCATACAGTGGGTACAAAAATCTTGTTTCTATACTCAGCTTTGGTCTGAGGAGCCCCTGGCCTTGCACTTGGATGACAAAGGCCATTGAGACCCAGGGCCTTGGGCTGGCAAGATGGTTTCCAGGGTGCCACCAAGCCTGATGGCCCAAGTGTGATCCCCAGGCCCCATAAAGTGGAAGGAGAAAACTGATTCTTACAACTTGTCCTCTGACCTCCAAAAATACACTGTAGAATACATGCCTACACACACACACACACACACACACACACACACACACACACACACACACACTTCTTTGACAGACCTTACAAGGTTTCTAACCGCTGTGGTTTGAATGTTGCCCCAAGCTCATGTGTTGGAAACAGTCCGCATTGCAGTAGTGTGGGAGGTGACTGGTCACGTGGGCTCTGTCCTTATGAATGAATTAATGTCAACACCACAGCAGCTATTGTGAGTGTGTGTTAGTTGTTAGAAGTAGGCTGGGTGTGCAAGTACAAGGGCACTGTCGGGGAAGAAAGGGGACTAGGAGAGCTGGGAAGCATGGGATGGTGACCGGCACACAAGGAGATGTCACCTGGGACCAACTCATTTGCATGATGAATATGAGATAGTTTTGATAATGACAACATTAATTAGGAGAAAAGGAATCCCATTCTGCCCACTTTGGCTGCCTACTTGCCTTGCCCCCCTGCCTTCCACCATGAGATGACAGGTGCTGGACCAAAGCCTCCCCAGATGATCTCCTAGCCACTACAACCACAAGCTAATGAACTTTCTGTTTGTTATAAGTTACTCAGACTCAGGCATTCTGTTATTAGCAACAGAACATGAACCAGGACTCCTTTGAGAGTCCTCGACCTCAGGACTTTTGTCCAGAGAAGCAGAAGTTCAGGATTGGATCTATAGCTGTCCCCACTGATTGCTAGAATTGTGCCCTGTGACTGGGGAGGCTTCTCAGTGGTCGTAGAATTCACTGTACAAGCAGGAGATCACAGAATCTGGATCTCCAGAACCCATGTAAATGTAGGGTGTGTGTGGCACCCTCCCTGTGGCTCCACCCTCCAGAGATAGAGGAGCCCCAAAACAAGCTAGCTAGTCTGTCTGGTCATACAGCAAGCAAACTCTGGGTTCCACTAAGCAGTCCTGCCTCACTGAGTAAGTGGGAAGAATGATTGAGACCCAGCCCCAGCATCAACCTTGACCTGCATATGCACATGGGTGCATGCCTGAGCACATACAAATGCAAGCCCACACACATACACCGCACAAACACATGAAAATATAAAGGGGGTAAATGTCTTCAAAAGGACACCGAGCAAGCAAATGACATGAAAAATATGTATTCTGTTTTCCATCTCATCGATGTTTATTTCTATTTTGTGGTTATTTTATTATACAAGCAATATATGCCAGGTCATTGTGTCAAAAACAAGTGAGCAAGTGGGAACCAGGCAGATGGTGCTCTCGGAAAGTCCTGATGGAGGGCTGGGTCAGGAAACCCAGCTGTTCTGGGACACGGCTCTGTGCTTTTTGTAGCATGTGTAAAGTCTGCTTTCCACCAGCAGCACTGAAATCAAACTAGATTAGAGACTTGCAAGTCATTGAAAGAGGCCAAAGCCCTTTCCACAAGAAGCTCCTAGGCCCTTTGGTTCCGTTTTCTAACCTATCCCAAGTATGTTCCATCTGTAGGCTTCAGTCTCCCTCACCTGAGGACCATGGCTCACCACAACTCTTATAAGGCCCTCTTTTCCTTGGTTCCCTTCCCTAACTCCTGCCCCAACTCTAACCCCAGTGATGTTCATGCCTGACACACTGTCAAGGCCCCCAAAGCTTGGCATGGTGTCAACAGTAAGTGTTAAGATAAGCGATAGAATTAGTGAACAAATTAGACCACAGTTCTTATCATCAGCAATTAAAGCCAATTGACAGCCTTTTCAAGGCAAGAACATCAACACTCATCATGATAAAGGGGAAGCAGGGGTTCTAGTGACGTCCTTGTGTTCTGTTTAAGTCTCTGGGAAAAACAAACGCATTCTTTCGGCTGTTACCAGCGTGTGTGTTTCTCAACTGAACTCGATTTTCACTACCAGTGGCAGCCATGAAGCCCCTCACCCCAGTCCAGACTGAATCCCAACATCCCCACCTGTATTGGGTGGGGACAGGGTGGCTGGGCCCCAGAACGGGGGAGGCTGAAGCAGCTCTCCACAATGTCAAGTTGTACCACAAGGCCATCTGAGCACTGTAACAAAAATACATAATGGAGCTGATCCTTGACTTTGATATCCTGATGTTTATTTCCTGTAAAAACAAACTAAACTCAGTCTGCTCAATAACAGATTGTCGACACAAATAGACCAAATAAAACAACTGATAAACAATCATACATTCCCCCAAAGAGCCGTTTGTGCAAACTTTCCATAGTTTGCAGGAATGCATAGCAGGCCAGAGGCTGTTAAAAGTTTGTCCATGGAGGTCTTCTATGCTTCATGTGTGAGGAGAATGTGAAATTGTATAGACACTCTTGCTCTAAAGCATGTGACTGCTGGTTCAGTTAGCAAAGAGCTTATCACATAAGCAGGACCTGTGTTCCATCCCCAGCACCCACAGGAAAAAAGCCAGGCACTATGGCACACCTGCAATCTGAAATATTGCTGGTGGGGAGACAGGGATGCTGGTGATCATGGACTGGTGTCTGTATCTGTGAATCACAAGTAAGGGGAGACACACTGTCTCAAAACATAAAATGAAATGAGGTAGAACGTGACATGTGAGGTGGATCCCAGGAGGACTCACACATGTGGAGTGGATCCCAACAGGACTCACATACATGGAGTGGATCCCAACAGGAGTCACTGAATATGGAAGGCTCTGTCCACCAAATCACGAGGCAGGGTTGCCTTCACATTTGGCCAGTATTACTGGTCCATCATTTTCCCTTTTCCAGACGTAAGCATACTATTGAAGCATACTATTGGTTTTACCATCCTGTCTCACGTAGAAAAGGCGGCATTCAGAGCACATTTCCCTTCGTCTCTCCACAGCAGAACATTTGGAAGAACTCAGGACATTGGGAGGCGGGGCAGGGTGGCCTGCACTGACCAGTTTACTGCTCGGCATCTGGAATTTGACCTTGGAGACCCAGGCACAGTTTATTTTAAGACTCTGTTCTCTGACAATGCCCACACATGGTGGGTGGGGGGAATTCAAAGGTGAAAGAGGTTTGTCTGTGATGAGCCTGTGCTGGAGTCCTGGCTGTGGAGGAGATACTCCAAAGACACTCATGACTCTTCCTTCTGCTATCAGGCGCAGCCTTTATCCCCACATGCAAAGTTATACTGTTTAACAGGCCTGGTGTGGGGGGCGGGGGGGCTGAAACTGACTTCCAAAGAAATGATGCAAAAGGCATTATGTTTCCACCACCAAGGCAAGGAACAGATGGACAGAGAGCTCCGCCAGGCCCAGAAGGGCAAGGGATCTTGCATCTCACAAGGCACAAGGCCTGGTTCTTTTCCCTTTCCAAATGCAGAACTCATTAAGAGTTCATTTTCCTTGGCCGAGCTTCATTGTATTATGCTAATCCTCGAGGGTCTTACAGACTTGGAAGTGCACCTGGAGTGATGGTAAAAACTAAAAGTTAAAGAGATCGGATGAAAGTGAGTGGGAAAGTTTCTCCCTGAATGAATGAAAATTCCAGTGTTGGGGGAGGGGGTTACCACTCTATGTGCTACCAGTCTAGGCAAACTATACAGGATATTGCCACCGCTGTGGGCTGTGAGCCAGAACCCCATGTTAAGTCAGTTCTGCTGAAGGCACCACACGCCTTGGTTACAGGAGAAGTCATGCTGGGACTATGGTCCCTTCCAGCAGGCTGAAATGTAATGCAAGGATATTTGTGCAAGCTGTTGGGAATATTGTCACTCACAGTCCTATTCAGACCCTGGCAACATGCCAGGTACGGTTTGTCTGCTGGTACAATAGTGGCACAGCTATTAGGAGTATAACCCCAATTGCTTTCTGAGTGGGGTTTAGGCCCCATTACTCACAAAAGGAACTCATGTTTCATACTGTAAACCAGGGCCAAAACTCACACTGGCAAGTCATGGGGAATCAGTTGGGGGTAGGAGGACTACTCACCTTTTGTTAAACAGATGTATTACACCTATCAGATGTTTGTAACATTTGTGTTTATGTCCATAGGTTACTGCTGCTCTTATCCTCAGCTACGGAAGGAAACATCTTGAGTGGATGGTGGTTACTAGAGGTTCATAAGTGGCCAAACTGCTTAAAACAAATGAATTGTTGCTATTGGTGTCCAGTGCTTAGCCATGGATGGAGAAAGGACTCAGACAGCATATTTCCAGGTCCTAGGTTCAGGGAATATTGCAGAAGAGCAGGTGGAAAGTGTAAGAGGCAGAGAAAGGGTAGAGGGTTGTACAGCTATTGCTTCTAAAGTGAAACATTCCTTCCAGGAGAAGGTCAAGGGTCATTGGACTGAGGAAACTCAAGAAACCTGTGGAGGTCAGGGAAGTCTTGAGAATAGACTCGTGGGCTTTCCTGAGGTCATCTAAATAGCAAAGAATTGCTAAGGTGAGAGGATGCTTGAAAAGTTCCTGCACACCAATAAGCCTCTCCACCGATGCAGCAATCCAAATCAAACCAAATTAGGAAAAGCCCATATCTAATGGATACAACACTCCCGGCCAGATGACCTTTCAGCCCCGCAGAGAGAATACAGGAAAGAGAAACTGGAAAACCACAAGTCTGTCTTCTGTGAAAAAGTTTAAATACCCTGTGGGAGTGGTCTTGAGCATCTCTTGGGGAGAGTTCATCTTTTGGCAGGCTTTCTGAAATGCAGCAGGGTTTGGAGAGAGATAAGAGAGGGGGCTTGGGTGGAATTCCACCATAACATCCCAGAGTTTTGGATATATGGATGCCAGGGGCTATGGTGAAGTTTCCACATTAACAAAACTCTTTAGTGAAGTTGTGTGCTAATTCCAGAAAGAATTTGATTTGATGAAGTGTTCTTGAACCATCATCCATACTTCTAAGAGTAACCCCAGTAAATTCACTTGGGTTCTGTGGTAGTTTGGATTTAATTGCCCCCCCCAAAAAAATTTCAGTGGAAGTTACACTACTAGGAGGTGTGGAATGGGTATGGCCTTGTTAGAGGAAGTGTGTCACTATGGGGGCAGGCTTTGAGATTTCCTATGCTCAGGATACTGCCCAGTGTCTCAGTCAACGTCTTCCTGCCTGAAAGATTAGGACTCTAAGCTGCCTCTCCAGTACCACGTCTGCCTGCAGGCTGCCATGCTCACAACCATGATGATAATGGACTGAACCTCTGGAACTGTAAGCAAGCCACCCCAATTAAATGTTTTCTTTATAAGAGTTGCCGTGTTCATTGTGTCTCTTCACAACAATAAAATCCTTAACTAAGACAGGTTCCCGCCTTGACTTGAGTAGAATCTTTTCTTTGCTCAGTCAATGTGTGATATCCGGGTGAATATATTCATTTCTCCCAAAGAGAAATCATCCACACAACAAGAGTCTTGAGCATTTGGTAAACAGTTTCTTTTGTTCTGCTTTTATATTACATGTCAATATGTCAGTTTGAATAAGAATGGCCCCCATACACTCATGTGTTTGAATACTTGCTCCATAGAGAGTGGCACTATTAGGAGGTGTGGTTTTGTTTGAGTAGGTGTGGCCTTGTTGGAGGAAGTGTGTCACTGTGGGGGGCAGGCTTTGGGATTTCATGTGCTCAAGCTATGCTCAGTGTGGCACACAGTCCCTTTCTGCTACCTGTGGATCAAGATGTAGAACTCTCAGCTCCTTCTTCAGCGTATACCATCATGTTTCCCACCTTTATGATGATAGGTTAAACCTCTGGAACTGGAAGCCAGCTCCAATTAAATGCTTTCTTTTATAACAGTTGCTGTGGGAAGAGCAATAAAAGCACTAACTGAGACAAGTCAATTAGTTGAGCCTGGGACTCAGTTTAACACTTTCACTACAGGGACATTCATGGTGGACATTGCTCCATTCTGTGATAGGAGAGTTGGCATTGTGTTGGTGCTTGCATGATTAAGTAAACATGTGTACATGTGAGTGTGCATGTCTGTGCACATATTTACATGAATACTTGTGCCTCCAAAAGATGTTAATGCTTGAGTCTATCCCAGTTAAAAATACTGCTACCTGGCTCAGCTTTCATAGGTTGTGTTGCCTCCATGATGCCACTAATGTGATAGTTGATTGCCTTTCAATTCAATTGAAAAGTCATCTTCATTAATATCACACGATTCTTTAATCATTCCTATCCTGTAATACACTTGCTATGACCAACGAATGGTCATAAAGGAAGTGGTGGTGCTGTACTATCAACAAGCCCCAGGAAATGACTATAACCTCAGTAAACTGTTGTTATAATTAGCACAAATTCATAAAACACACTGTGAAATTGTTAAAATATTTTTATTAGAAACAAACTTTTCCCAGACATTGAAAACCAGCTCTTTGGTAGTTTGCATACAGATTACCTGGGAAACCGCCTCCTAAAGGCTATGACAATGATCTGAGCTACCAAGAATCAGTAGAAGCAGCCCTCTAAAGGGCATCAGATCGTGGGAACTGGAACTATGGCTGATTGTGAGCTACCATGTAGGTGCTGTGGGATGAATCTGGTCCTCTGCAAGAGCAGCCAGTGTTCTTAGCCACTGAGCCATCTCTCCCTACATGATTCTTTCAAACGAGTCAATTCAAAGGTTTCCAAAGCATACTATGCCCCTTTTTGTTTCATTGGTTATCAAGAAGCCCTTGCCCATTCTGGCACACATCTTCCCACCAAAGCAGAGCCGAGATGAGCCAGTTGCAGCCTTCATTTGGAGAAAATTCCAGGTCCAGGGAAATTGCTGGAGAGAGGAGCTGAGCTGAAGAAAAGGTGATGGTGATAAAGGGATGTGAGTCCTGTGGACCCTGTGGGGCTACAGAGGTTGTCCCCAGCATTATTGCATTGTGTAGACTCCTGCCTGGCAATCATCTCACTGCAGCAAACCCAGCTTTTCTTCTGTGTTTTCTCAAAGGAAGCAAACAGGCATTACTCTTTATCTCTCTAAGGATCCAGCCCCATGACCACTTGTGCCTTGTGCTTTAGATTCCCCCTCCCCGGTGAGTGTGGCATTTGCACCAGCATGTGGAGGCCACAGGAGGATGTCAGGTGCCCTGTGATCTCTCTTCCTGTCTCTGTCTCTCTGTCTGTCTCTGTTTTCTCTCTCCCTCGTCTTATCTCCTTGAGAAGGAACGCTCACAGAACTAGTCCCTGTTTTCCAGCTAGGCTGTCCTTCTGTCTCTGTATCACACCTCCAGCATTAGGATTACAAACACGAGCAGCCATGGGTGGGATCTGAACTCAGGTCCTCATGCCTGTGTAGCATGTGCTTCTAACTGCTGAACCATATTCCCAGCTCGTGCTTTAGATTTGCTCATATAAATGGCTCATGCATTAACTTCATGAGGCATCTCCTCCACACCCAGAACTTGACTTGTGGCCTCTGCTTTTTTATAAAAAGCTGGCATTAATCCCAGGTGGGTTCTGGGAAAGTTGAAAGTGAACGATTCTCCCAGCTCAGTCTGGTCCTCTGAGAGCCTGTGTGATGGCCATTCTGGGTTGTCAAGTTAACTATATCTAATCCAGATCTTTGAAATAGGAAAACATAGCTTTAATCCAGATCTGTTTGAGCTGGGGAAAAACACATCTTTAATAAGGATCTTGACATGGGAATCTACACTTTTGATTTAGATCTCTAATTCAGATATAATCAGAGCCATATCTTCTGCTTGAAGCCTATATAAGGGCGCAAAGGAAGGAAACTTTTGCTGCTTGCCTACTTGCTCTCACCTCTCTAGCAAGTCCACATTAGATGGTATTAGAGCCTACTTCTTCTGGATTCCAGTATATACTGAAAACCAGTTAGACATCCAGCCTCATGGACTGAGCAACTACTGGATTCTTGGATTTTCCATCCATAACCATTGTAGGATTAGCTGGACCACAGACTATAGGTAATGCTAATAAATCCATGGGGGATAGGGAGACAGACAGAGATAGACAGACCACCAAAGAGATGGAGAACTATAGAGAACCCTGACTAATACAGCCTATGGCAAGGTCTTCAGACCTCATCCCAGGATAGCTATGGATACTTAAGAATCTCTTTCAGTGGGATAGTGATCCTCAGAGGATGGCCCTGAGACCATCTGTCCTTCATCACCAAAGATGCAAAGTCTCAGGCTAGATTTGCTGAGGCAGGAAGTCAGCACCTTCAAAAGTCTTCCAGGGTATTCCAGCGCTTGAGAAATGAATATGCTTCCCTTAAGCACAAATCATCCAGGGCAAAATTTATTCCAGGAGGCCCAACGCCAGAATAACCCGTCTGCTGCCCTTCCGAAATGGAGATCCCCGTATAAACTTTCTAGCGCCACTTGCTCTTTTTGAAAAACAAAACAAAACATTAATACTGAATGTCACACAGTTGAGAAGTATGCTATCAGTCTCCCACCAGCGTTGCCATAGATAATCCCTCTGGAACAGTGATAACAGTTGCCTAGGTTACCTTTCAAGAGTTTGCGGAATAGTTTTGTTGAAGTCGTTAACCTTGACCTCTTTCCTTGAGCCTGCACTTGTGTCTGATAGTTGATCATTCGATTCAAGGAGGCCCAAAATTGAACCCTGATATTGCGAAAACACTTTGTTCTGAACATGTGTCCCATGAAGAGCTACAGAGATTGAATTCATGTGCACAGACCAATGACTGCACTGGTCTTGACCCCAAGCTTGGGCTCCCACCCCCACAATTAGTCATGGGTAATTCTCTCTCATAAAACTCACTGTTTCAGTGATGAGTCTGGGGCTGATTCTATGGCAACACCTATGCCTGTTTCCAGAGTTGGCATCCCAACTCTGTAGTTGTCTATTTCCAAGCGAGCCCTTTGCTAGAAACTTTCTCTGGCCTTCTCACTCAAGGTTAGGTTATGTCTGCCTCCTCTCAGCAAACTCAGAGCCTCCTCTGACTAGAGACCCAGGAGGGCAAGGACTCTTTCATGCTATTGTCCACAAGGGTCAAGTAGGATATACGGTAGTGTTTACTGTCTGTAAATAATGATGACCTCCCTCAAAGGCCCTTCTAAGGAAAAAGGCAATGAGTCTGCTGGCCAGAATCTTGGTCAACAGCCTCTGGAGAAGCAGAGCCTATAAAGTGTGCATGTGTACAAGGACATGAACATACACAGTGTGTGTGTGTGTGTGTGTGTGTGTGTGTGTGTGTGTGTGTTAGAGAGAGAGTTCATGTGTGTGAGACTGTGTCTGTGATTGTGTGTGTTTGTGTGTGTGAATGTGTGTCTCTGTGTGTGTAAGTGTGTATCTGTGAGTGTGTGCGTGTGCAAGTATGTGAGTATGTGTGTATGCAGGGAGAGGTAGTAATTTATCTTTAAAAATTGCCTCCCATGTCTGTGAGTCTGACAAGTAGCAGCCCTGATTGACAGGCATGATGACCTAATCCCTAGGCCTGAGTCTCAAGGCTTCCAGATGGAGGAAGTGGTGAGCCATGGGCGATAGTGCTCCCTAGAAAGGGGAAAGGATTCTTCCCTAGACCCCCAGCAGGGGACCTGCCCTGAAAACACTCTGTGATGGCTTGTCTTCATCGCAGACTGATTGGATCTGGAGCAGCTGAGGGACTGGCCTCTGTGAGGGTTCTTCCAGGAAGGACTGATTGACAGGAGACCATCCTCCAATGTGTGCACTGCCTTCCAACAGTGACACAAATTAAAAAGCAGAGCCTGAGGAAAGTAAAAATCAGTGCTGCTTGCCTGCCTTGCTTCACTTCTCGCTGATGAGCACACCTACAGTCGATAGCGCTGCTGCCCCTCCTTCCCTGACACCAGGGAGTCTCCAATATGAACTGAAGGCCAGCAGCTCTCCAGGAATGATCCGAGTTTTCAATGCTGGATTGGGACTGCTGAGACATCCAGTCTCAAAGACTGAGCAGCTCCTAGGTTCTCATTCTCTCCAGGGTGCACACAGCCATTGCCATATGACCTGGTCCTTATCATGTACAGCAACATAATAAACCCCCTTTGTCACATATGTGAGAGCTGATTGTTATGAGTAGGTTTTTCCCTGCTGGTCTGGTCCCACGGACGCACCAGCCCCAAATAACACACAGAAACTCTGTATTTGATATAATGCTGTTGGCTAGGTACTAATTTCTAGCTAGCTCTGTCTTAAATATTAACCCATTTCTATTAATCTAAGTATTTCCATGTAGTCTCATCTTACCAGAGGGGCTGGTGTTCGTCTCTCTCCGTCCTCCATCTTGGATCTCCTCCCTACTACTTCCTCTCTCCTCCTTGTCTCTTAGTCCCACTATCTTGCTTTCCTATTGGCCAACAGTGCTTTATTCATTAACCAATAAGAGAAGCATATTTACAGAATGACATCTCCAATCAGTGGACTCCACAAATAAAGGCCCATAATTTATGTTGTTCTGATCATTAAATTAGTAGTCAGCTACAGTTTCTTCCTAAGCTACTTCCAGGGGGTGATTATGCTACCAACACCTGTATATGAAATCAATGCCTTGTTTAAAAAATATTTAACATTTTATTTATTTATTAAGTGTGTGTGTGTGTGTCTTTGTATGTGTACCACATGTGTGAATTGCCCATGGAATTCAGAAGAGGACACTAGATTCTCCATGAGCTGGGGTTACAGGTGGCTATAAGCCACCCAACGTGGTTGCTGGGAACTAAATTGGGGTCCTTTGGAAAGCAGTGAGGGCTCCTAACTGCTGAGCTATCTCTACAAACACTTAAATACTTTAACAGCATTACTTATTCCACTCCATGAACATAGGATACCTCACCATTTCTTCATATCTTCATCTGTTTACTTCATTAATGTTTGTATGAGTGTGCAGTGCCCTTGTGTGTGTAGGTCAGTGGATACTCTCAGCCGTCATCCCTCAGAAGCCTTGTTCTGTAGAGACCGCCCTCTTAAAGGCCTGGAACTTGGCAAGAAGACTAGGCCAGCTGGCTAGGGAGCTTCAGGCAGCCTCCTGTCTCTACCTCTCCAGAGCTGGCATCACAAGTGTGCTGTCATGGCCAATGTCCTTTATGTGGGTTGCTGGGATCTCACAGCCCTCACTGATGCTCTGCAGTGTGCCATGCCTCATGTGCAGGCCTTGTACTTCTGTTAGTAAACAGGAATGTTGCACTTCCTGTAAATTAGGAGAGAGGAATGGCACCGACATCTCTGTGTTGACTTTATGCTCCGAAGTTTCATTCCATCTATTCATTATTTTAGGTAGTTTTGGTGTCATTCGGGGTATTTTCTATAAGTAAGGTCATGTGACCTGAAAACATCCATTTTTTTCTTTCCTTCAAATGCAGATATGTTTCCTCTCTCTCTCTCTCTCTCTCTCTCTCTCTCTCTCTCTCTCTCTCTCTCTCTCTCTTAATTATTCTTGCCAGGACTTCCCAGACTACATTGACTAGAAGTGGTGAGAGGGGATGACTCATCTTGTCCCTGAACTTACAAGATTCTTCCCAGAGCAATCCACAGGCTCAATAGAATCTTTATCAAAGACAAGTTTCATAGAAATAGGAATTGCGTGGAACCACAAAACATCCTGAATACACAAAGCAATCAGAGCAAACTTTCGTAGAAAAAACTAGGCTAAAAATCCATACTACATGACTTCAAAATACACTGTGGCACTAAGAAATAAGAACCACACAAAAGCCAGGCATTGGTGGCGCACACCTTTAGTCCCAGCACTTGGGAGGCAGAGGCAGGAAGATCTCTGTGAGTTCGAGCCCAGCCTGGTCTACTGAGGGAGTTCTAGGACAGTCAGGGCTACACACAGAGAAAGCTTGTCTTGAAAACAAAACAAACAAACAAACTAAAAGAACCACACAAAACATGCTACTCTGTTGTATCAACATTCTTGTGTTAAGAGAACATCAAAGGCTTGACAGGTGCAAGAAGGCCACTCTGGCCTGTACTCTGCTTCCTTTTACTCCATTTTCACATGTATGTGGCATACATGTATACACATGCATTTTTCATGGTTGTGGGTACATGTGGATATGTACACGTGTGGAAGCCTGAACCTGATACTGGGCATCAGCCTCAACCATTTTCCTACCTTATTGATCAAGGTAGGCCCTCTCAATCAAACCCAGAGCTCATGTTACTGCTAGTATCATAGCCATTTTGCTATAAAGAGCCTTTGTCTCTGCCTCCCAATGCTGGAATTACAGGTAGGCTGTCAAGCCCATACAGCATTTACTGGGGTTTCAAACCCTGATGCTCATACCTGTGAGCTTTGACTGATGAATGATCTCTGTCACCATCTTCTTTTTTAAAAACTGGGGATGAATTTCCTGATGAACAACGCCCTCTCTGTGCCAAAAATCAAGTCGCATCCTCCTAGCTAGGAACAGCAGCCAACTCCAGAAGTCTGTGCAAGCAGACATTATTGCACCCACAGCATCTTCCCATATCCTCAACAATAAATCTTCCAGCTCCTACCCTCTGGCTTTCTTACATCCTTATGTTTGCTACTTTTTTGTCCTGCTCAGTACACAGGGATTTGTTTCTAACTACTTCCTTGTGTTTTCATTTCCTTAAAAAAAAAAAAAAAAAAAAACCCTTACACATTGTCTGCTTCCCTCTACTAATCTGTCTGATGTCAGTTTTAATTTCTAGGCCCAGTAAAAGAATGGGGACTAATGGAGGCAGTTATTTCACCAATGAAAAGTTTGGCTACTGACATTAAAACGGTCCTACAGGTCAATGGATCAAGGTAGAGAAACTTGATCATTTCAAGTGTTTATAGTTGGTTTATTGTCTTCAGTAGTTAGGGAAGACCACTACAGAAAATTGTGTTTTGATAAGTGGTTGGGAGATGGGAAGCTGTGGATATGACTCAGTGAGTTAAGTGCTTGCTGAGCAAGCATGAGGATCTGAGTTCAGAACCGCAGAGCCCTGTAAATATGGTACAGGAATGCACACTTGTAATCCCAGCAAGGAGAGAGAGAGAGAGAGAGAGAGGATCTGGGCACCTGTCAGTCTTGCTGATTCAGAGAATTCCAGGTTCAGCAAGGGACCCTGTCTTAAAAGATACAGTACTGAAGAGGGACAATGGAAGACCTGATGTCAACACACATGCACACCGTGTGCACACCTGCAAACACACACACACACACACACACACACTCATACACATTCACACTCACATCCCAACAAATAAATACAATTAAGCAAATCAAATCTTGTTGGGAAAATCCAGTGACCAGAAATAGAAGAATGAGGTTGGATGGACCCTTACCTTATAGCTAGACCAAACACACTCAACATAGATTGCAAATTTTAATTTAAGAGCCCAGACTACAAGATTCCTGGAAGAAAACAGAAAGAGCTTCTTGGCCAGATCTAGTGAATGTTTTTAAATGTGGTTCTCAAACAAGGGCAACAAATTCAACGGCCGGCAAACGGAATTGGGTGGGGATACAGAGGGTTCCACACAGCAAAGGAAACAGACTGTGGGGGCCGCTTGTGTCATGGGAGATGGTACTTGCAAGACCTGTATTTAGTAAGGGGTAATACCCAAGTATATTAGGAATGCAGTGAACCCATTCATATAAGAATAAATAACCCAGCTTAAAAACAGACATGGGGCCAGAGCTCACATTTCTTAAGAAAGACAGGAATGGCCCAATGCATCTATAAAAAGATGCTCAATGGCATAGTCATCAGGGAAATGCAAATCAAAGCCACTATGAGAAAGCACCTCGAGCAGTTAGAATGGCCCTTATCAGAAAGGCAGGTGGCCTGTCCATGAAACTGTAGAGAAAAGAGAAGCTGTATGTACTGTGGCTGGAAATGGGGCACAGCCATTGTGGAAAACAGCAAGTGCTTCCCCCAAAACCTTCAAATAGATGCAGGGGAGATGGCTGGTGTGTACAGTGTTTACTGTAGCAGCACTGGAGGCTGAGTTCAGATCTCCAGCACCCAAGGAAGAGCTGGATGTGACAGCACACATCTGGGACCCCAGCACCAGGAGACAGAGACAGCAGGATCCCTGCAGCTCACTAGCCAGTCAGTGTAGCCTACTCAGCAAGTTAAGTGAGAGACTCTGTCCCCCACAAACGAGATTGGGGAAGAGACCAACACTGACTTCTGGTCTCCATAGACACATGCACAGGCAAGCACATACACATGGCATATATCACACCTGAACACACACACACACACACACACACACACACACACACACACACAGTAAAAAGAACCATCCTTTGACCCGGCACCCCTATTACTGAGTATCCATCCAAAGGAAATGGAATCTAGATATCAAAGAGTCACTCACACACCTTGGCTCACCAGAACTTTCCCCACTACAGCCAAGACCCAAGTTATGAGAGCTCCTGAGGTCACCTGAGCAGATATTCAACATGTTTTATATATAGTGACCTATTAGTCACTGTGTGCCTTAAAAAGAATGGCATTCTGCTATTTGCATGAACATGTGCAAACTACAAAGGTGTGATGCTAAGTGAAGTAACCTAGGGATAGAAGACAAACAAAACAAAACCAAATCCATAAACTCATTAGAGTTAGCAACAACAACAACAACAAAAATCTCATCTTAAAGGGATACGAGGTCATTTATTCTGAAGCTAAATTTGAGAGACCATGTCCCAAGGAACATGGATTTAGGTTACCCCAAATTCTGTGTTCTGACATGGAAGCAGTTTCATGAAGCTTTTATAGTTTTACAAAAACAAAGGAAGCCATGAAGGCAAGCTCAAAATGCATTGGTGGGTGCACCAGGGGGGCTAAGGGCAAGGTGGGGAGCTTTCTATTGGCCCCAGGTGCTAGTCGATGACACCTCTTTGCTTTTGGGATGGGTGAAAACTAATTATACACAGAGTTAATGGGTTCCAGAAGGTTTTATCTGTTCGTTCTAACACAGAGTTGGGCAAGGAATGGTTGTTCGGGAGCTAAAGTTACCCTGAAGCAAGGTAATTAGCCTCTGCATCTGCAACATTTCTCCCTCTCCACCTACTGCCGCTCTAACCAGTTGATAACTGGTTATCTTTCTTTGTACCTATTCTTTGTAGGCACAGCCGGCCCAGGAATTCTTGTTCGTATTAACATACTCCATTTTGATTCTTGTTAGCCGTTGCCACACTGTTTTGTAGAGCTTTGACATTTGGGCTAAACAACAATTCCTGAAACTAAAGTAACTTGATGGTTTTTCTAGATGCCTGCCCTGCTCACTGAATAGACCCCAGCAACATCTGTAGGGGAGACGTTTATCAAGGGTTGGTGGTCTTTAATCTACCCCAGCACTGGCCGACTGCAGATCTAAAAGGCCAATGTCCCCTTGCAGGTCCCTGTCCTACTCTGTGATTCTAGGGGTCCGTTTCCAGAATCAAGCCTCTGCTGCTACTGAGTTGCTTGTCTATTTGTCTTTCTTCCTCAATGACTTTACAAAATTCATATATGGAACCTGGGGGGAAAAAAAAACAAAACAAAACACAGAACCCATTTACAAGAGAGTTAGAGCGAAGTTAGCCAGGGGCTAGGACGTAAGGAAAATGGAGGGCCAATGTAGGGGTAGGGTGCAGGAGAGAGAGACAGAGAGACAGAGATAGAGAGAGGCCACCATACTTCCATAGCATCTATGCCCAATAGTCCAAGATTTTTTGAAGGGAAGGAAAGCACAGATTGGGCTAAGTATCAACTCTGCTTAACAAGCTCTGAAAACGCCCTTGCTCTGAGGCCAGCCCTTGGGAGGGGTCCCCCAAAAAGGATCCTTCCAGCTTCTTGGTGCAACATTCTCCTGTCATCTTGCTGTTTTCCTTCAGATTTTGCTGCCCTCATGGTGTCAAAATGCCCGAAAGTTCAACTTTACGAGAAGGAGCCTGCACTTCCTGTGTCAGAGATGGGCTTGCGTTTCCTTTCATTTCAATGTGCACTGTTAGTTGGGACCCAGAGGGGTCCTAAGAATGACTTCAAAGTGACAGATGGTGGCTAGAGGGCCTGGGGAAGTTCCCCCATTGCACAGCCCTGCGCACCACCCAGAGAGCTGCGACCCACCAGAGACAAATGGTAGACATGATCTGTGCTGCAGGGTCCAGTAATGGGGGCCGGGGCTAGACAGACAGAGCCACTTCCTCCCCCTCCCCTGTGCCCTCTGTGTCTGACCCTGGGGCATGGACCTTGCCCACTACCTAACCTAGAGAAGTTGGGGCCTTTTCTGCAGAGAGCAAACCTGCTCTGGGAGCAAGTGTGGCCATCCACAATGCCACTGCTGACCACATCCTGCACTGCCAGGCCTTCTGCAAAGCTCTTGATCTCAGTTCTGGACAGCGGGTCCCACTTGAGAGGGAAAAGGAGTCATCCCTCTGCCTCCAAGTAGAAAGGGGCCAGGAGGCACCAAGCACCTTCTTGGAGCCACTCTGTCCTGTTATCAAATCCCACATTGCCAAGAAATCACAGGGTCTATTACCCAACTTGCTTTTGCCTAAATACTATTCTCCTGGGCCTTGTTGTTCATTATCCTGAAGGCAGGTTTAAAGGAGTTCAGGAGACCCAGATAAATGATTAACAGGTGTTTATTAGGGAAGCACTTACACAATTAATGGTAAATAACCACAGTGGTCTTCCTGCTCCTGAAGCAGTCTCTGCCCTTCTGAATCCCCAATTCCTGCCCAAGAGATCAAGCCAACCCCTCCTCTTCCTCATAAGGGGTCACATTTGCACACTGGAAGCCACACCCCTAGGATAAGTCCACCACTGTTAGTCTACTGGCGAAATAAGATGCCACTATATTATCCCACCCTTTTCTACAGCCCACCTTAGAGTTAGCCTCTGGACCTGGGTGGGCAGACAAGTTCTGCACATGGCATTCCTCAGTCCCTTACCCTAAAACTCGCTAATCTTCTCCATACCATGGTCTCTGGTCCACTGTGATAGCTGGATCTCACAGCTCAGACCATGGCTGCCATTTGTCCTTCAGAAATTGCTGTGCCTGGGCTGGGGTAGGGGTGCTCAGGAATCTGCTATAGGGGAGTATCTTTAGACCTTCTGGCCACCAGCTGTCACTTTGAAGCCACCCTTAGACCCTTGAGTGTCTGTGCTAAAGACACAACTATAAAAGCAAAGTGTCCAGGGTTTGCAGGGACTCAGAGGGGCCCTGGCAGCCCTGTTTCCAGGTGCTCTGAGGCTGTCATCCCAATCCAACCCATTCCCTATGGCCCATAAGCTTGGCAGCTGGTGGCCCCTCAACCAACCAGCTTCCTCATCCCCAGACTCAGTCTGCAGAACGCCTCCAAATTTCTTCCCTCACCACTTACTCCTGCCTCCTTTCAAAGGGCAAGGACACCTTCCCAGTGTTTATTTCCGCTGCCTGTCACAACCCTCCTGTGCTCTCAGGGCCAGGGAACCAGTCTCCACACAGGAAGTGAACCTCAAAGCACGCAATGTCTTGCTCCGGAGGCTTTGTTTGCTTTGTAAATAATAATTATCATTCCGCGAGCCTGCAAATAATCGAGGGCAGAGAAAAAGAAAATGTTGAAAAAAAAAAGCTGGATTATAAAAAGAAAGAAACTAGGCAAAAACTACTTCTGCAGGCTTCATTAGAAAGCCAAATTTTAGGATGAAATATATGTGTGGCCATGGCCTTATGTGTGTTCCTGTGTGTGTGCGCGAATGTGTGCATGCATCTATTTGTGCTTATGCTAGTCAACATACATGTTGGTTTAAAAGAACTAGACTTACATGTTCATGCGCAAAGGTATTACACACATGTTGAATGCACATGTTTTGTGTATCATTACCTGTTCAGTGTGGACACATTTGGAATTTGGGGAGGAGGATGCCGGGGTCTTCATATTAAGGCAAGAGAATAGAAAGCCATGGAACAGGCAACTCCATAGATTACACAGGAAAGGTGGTGCCTTGGGAAGACTGGCTCCTTTAGTTTGCCAGAACTTCTCACAGCCAAGGGAGCGTGCTCCGAAATGCCCGGGAGAGGTGGCCACTGTGTTGAGGATGCACAGAAGGTCAGGACCTTTGCCTCTATCTTCCTTCTTTATCTCTTGGAGTAAGGTCACATCTCTAGGTTCCTCTGCATCTCTCTCCTTTCCTGTAACTCTGTAGTGTTGATTTCCCAGCTCTGGTTCCCAGTGCAAGCTGCCTTCTGTCCAGGTTAGACCAAGCCACCAACTGTCCAACACCAACCGGCTGAGCGGAATCTTCTCAGCTCTGGAAGACTGCACAACAGAAGATCCCCGTATCTGGCCACCTTTGGGCTCTACACCCCACCCTGGGGGTCATCCAAGCTGATCACCCCCCCCCAGGCGTGGCTGTGTCACGGGGACTCCCCAGGTAATTCCCCAGGGCTCCTGAGTACTAGCTCCCAGTGGGGGTGGCAGGCTGTAATAGATTGAAAATACTCTCACATCCTGAACAGTCTTGCTGTGTTACATGTAAATCAACATCAAACTTAAAAAGAAAAATGACATTTCATGTAAATAGTCAGGGAAACGCCCGCACCCTCCCACCCCTTGCCTGCACCATCAAAGATGAGGATAGGCTGTCTCCACAAAGGTCCAGGAAGTGAAAGCAATTTGTGTTTCCACTTCACAGGAGTCAGAAACGCCCTCCCATGCCAAGCTATCTTGAATGGTGCAGATGCCCAGGGCACCTGGGGCCACAGACACAGCCCCCTTGACAATGGGACTTGGGTCCTGGGACAGATGCAGGATCGCTGTGTGGGGGCAGGCAGCACAGGAGGAATTGGAAAACATTAATTTCTCAAATTGACAAAAGACAGTATGGAGCAAAGCAGACACAGCCAGGAAGGCTTCTTGAAGGAAGAGCTAGTTCATCTGGAAGCAGGTGTGGAACCTAATGAGGGTACAGAAGGGAGCCAGCCGAGTGTGGTGGTGCACATCTGTAACCTTGAAGGCTGTAGCACTGAGGCTCAAAGTCACCTCAGTTACAGATAAGACCCTGTCTCAAAAGTAAACGAACAACACCAAAGTGGAAACTAATTAATACTTAAGATGAGGAAGGACACACCATATACAAAGGTCCTGTGGCAGAAGACTACATGGAAAGCTTTCCAGGGGTGTAGGGGGCAGGAGAAAGGGAGGGAGGGAGGGAGAGAGACAGAGAGAGAGACAGAGAGAGAGAAGGAGGGAGGCCTGCATCCCAGGTGCTGGCGGAGTCCCTTAGACTATCCTTTAAACATCAGCATAAAGTGTGACTGGGGAAGTGCTCAGGGACATGTGTGTGTGTGTGTGTGGGATCACTAAAACTATAAAAGTCCTGGCTTAGGGTGAGCCACAGGGAAAACCAAAGACATTTGCAAAGCAAAGGACAAGAGCAGCTGGTGGCCAAGCAATGAACAGCCACCAAGAGTGTGTGGTCACCTTGGTGCAGCCACCTGGAAAGTGAAGTGAGAGTTAAGGGGTTAAGGGTGGGGCCCTGGGGTTAGCCACAGGGGAGCTGGATTGGAGCACTGTGGTAGAGCTAGGGGCTCCCTGGAGGAGGAGGAGAGCAAGGAAACCAGAACTTCTCAGAGGGGTGAGGAGAGAGGCATCAGGAAGGATGGGGAGGGCTGGGAGAGGGAGCCACAGGTGTTTGAGATGACAGCGTCTCCCTTGAAGATGAAGCCTGCTATATTTCCCTTCTGAGCCTACTGCATTCACCGCATTTACAGTCTCTCCACTCTGAGAAACCTCAGCAGTGGCAGCACATTGATAAGGTTTGAAGATCAAAGCAGCCAGGGGAAGCAAAAGCAAAAGAAAGACCATGGAATCCATGACAGTGAGCTCAGCACACTGGGCAGAGAGAAGTGGATAGAGGATGGAAATGGCTGTGGCACCATGGGAGAGGCGTCTCCTGAGCTTGCACAGACCAGTGCCGACAGCGAGCTTATCAAAGCATCTTCACGACCCACAGGGCCTTGGAACTAGGCTTCGGGCAAAAGCTGACACAGGAAGGTCAAGAAAGACAGGGAATCAGGAAGCCCTCTCCTGGTCCCAGACTGACATCTCAGAGTGAGAAGACCAACAGATTCTATCACCAAAGAACATGAATGAACGACTAAACCAAGGGATTGCAGACACTGATACTGTGCTTCCTCCAGCACAAGACCCTCTGAATCCATCAGCTTTCTGCTACTGTAACAAAATGCCAGAGATGATTAATTCAGGAAGAAGTGAAGGGTGGATTAAGGAAGTCCAGAAACGCCTGAATAAAAGAATAGCAAATGTTTATTTAGGGAGCACTCGCACACAGAAAGGTAAAGCACCTCCACAGACTTCTGCTCCTGGGGGTAGGTGCAGGATGTTGCCATGCAGGATAATGGTCAGGTTTCAGCCCATCACCCCAAGAGAGAAAGTCCATGCAACCCTTCCTCTTCCTTATAAGGGATCACATCAGCATACCAAAGACTCTGAAACTATTGGTGGAAAGGAATTCCCCCTTTTGTCTAAATAAGAGGGTTTTAAACCTGATACAAAACCTATATACAATAAGAGCAGATGGATATCGAGTATTGTCCAGGAGAAAGGTAAAAATATACACAAATAGAACTACAACCAACAAGAACATCAACAAGAAAGAGACACGCACTAAATGTTCAAGCTAAAGGTACTTGGCAAATAAAAAGAGATTATTCCAACAGCTATCCTATCCTGAGGAGTCTAAGTCTTGTACCCAAATGTCTTAGCTAAGATATGAGAGGATAGTAGCTGTGACTATCTAGTCTTCAACGCCATCAAAACCTGAGAGGGGAAATAATATCACCTAAGCAAGCAGACAGTGCAAGCAGGCAATGTCCCAAATGTGCAAGAAATAACAGAAATAGCTGGCTGCCTGGACAGTCACCCGAGGTCTCAGTAGCATCAGGGCAACCAACTGGCTAAGGCCTAGACTACCTGGCAGATCATTATCAGAAGCAGAATATTTGAAAGACTGTGCTACTCTGTCTTGTCAAGTTTTAGCATTCTTTTTTTTTTTTTTTTTTTTTTTTTTTTTGCTTATATCCTGCTTGTCCAGTTAGGACAGCATGTCCATTGTCAGCAGTCGAGGCAAAGGCAGTTCTTTGCCCAATAGGCCAGTTTTGCCAAGAAGAAAACCAACTCCAAATGGAGTATCACCAGTGCCTATCATACTTTTGGGAATAGCCTAGTGCTGCCAGGAGCAATTGTGTCTCATGTTAATGGAGTTTAAATTATTAAAACATTTAATAATGTTTTAATTATTAATTAAAGGCATTGGTGGTGCATGCTTTTAATCCCAGCACTTGGGAGGCAGAGACAGAGGCAGGCAGATCTCTGTAAGTTCCAGGACAGGCTCCAAAGCAATACATCTGTCTTGAAAAACCAAAAAAAAAAAAAAAAGAAAGAAAGAAAGAAAGAAAAGAAAAAAGTCATATTCTGTAGATCTTTGAAGTATATGAAAGTCAAATATCTGTGCTGAGCATATAGAGAACCTGACCTGACTAACATAACTAGGTATGAAAGGCCTGGATGACTATAACCTGTAATTCTAAAAAACATACAGCCTTACTGACTAAAGCTTACCATATATAAATTAAACAATCTTTAAACAGATGTGCAGCATAAGGACAATGGCCTCAAAATTATAACTATACACACATATGTACATACATATACATACATACATACATACATATATATATATATACATATCAGAGGTATAGTGTATAGTGCAAAATGACAAAAATATCTCTAAACTGTATCAATATACAAAATATATTAAGCATATCTAGAAATATTCATACACACAATATGATAAAAATGACTTTGCATTTGTATATAAAAACATTGTTAACAGAAAGAGGAACCTACACAATATGACAAATATAATTTCAAGTTTATAACAATACACAAATTATCTAAGATAGGAATACAAAATTAATTTTACACAAGTATAATTATAAGAATCCATATCAATGTAAGTTGTCTATAGCTAATAGTTACTAAAACAGTTCACAAGTAGATATACTAATCTACCTATATTCTATTCCATCCATCCCCTTATTTGTATCCAAATGAGATTTCTGAGTCTGAACTTCATATTCCACCCCCAAACCTATACAACTTATAACCAACCCTAAATAAGTGAATTATCCATAACCTTGAAAAAAACCAAACACTTGTCCATCCCACCCAATGGAAAAGAGGGGGCATCATTTTGTTTGTTTGTTTGTTTGTTTTTAGAATTATTTCCAGCTGTCTTAGGGACAACATTTCCTCAATGAGATCCTGAAAAAAAAAAAAAAAAAACTAAGACAATGTTTAAATCTCAGAGGACTAGCTGTAACATTTGTAGCTGGTCTCTGAGTAGTGGTTAAGGCTTATCTGAGGTTCTTATCTGAAGTTCTGGACAGAGTGTTCTAAGAAGGTAGAACATCTGATCTGGAACTGTCTAGAGCAGTTTTAGTCTAAAACAAATCCGTAAGTGGTATATAATGGTTCCATGACATCATTATGAACCAAGCGGAATCTGTGTTGTGGTGCTCCATTTTCTTTCTGAAAATTTCAGAGCTTGCTGTTGGAAATAATCAGCACAAAAAATGTGGTGGGGTAGTGGAGGGGTACAGGACAAGTAACAGGATGATAGTCAGAGATAAAAACATCAGAAGATCAGGACCAGAGGACATGGCACATGAGCAAATCAAGAAGAACTACACACCTAGACACTAAATTCTCAGCACAAAAGAGATTTATTACCTAAAAGAGGCAGGCGGGGGCGGGGGCACCTCTGGATTGGACAAAAGCAGGTGAAAAGCAATAGCAGGTGTTTGTAAGGAGTAAGGTTTTTTTCCACTCGGTTTTGTCCCACTGCCGCGCCAGCCCCAAATAACACACAGAGACTTTATATTTGATATAATGCTGTTGGCAGGTACTTGTTTCTTATCGGCTAGCTCTGTCTTAAGTATTAACCCATTCCTATTAATCTATGTATCTCCATGTGGTCTCACCAGGGAGAGGTGGCTGGTGGCTCTGCTTTCTCCAGACTCTCCATCTTGACTCCTCTTTCCTCCTTGTCTCCTAGTCCCTCCTATCTTGCTTTCCTATTGGCCAGCAGTGCTTTATTCATTAACCAGTATGAGAAACATATACAGAATGACATCTCCCATCAGGTGTTGTTGTTGTTGTTGTTATTGTTGTTGTTTGCAGGAGTGGGTTTTAAGGAGAAAAGGGGGGGAGTCTGTGCTAGGGTAAATTGGTAAGTCCAGATTGGACAGATTAGCTGGTGTAGCCAAATAATTAATTTGGTTGTTGGACCTTGGTGTTAAGTCTCAGGAATTAGCCAGTGACCAAATAATGGAATAGACCTTGAGGCCCAGCTTTAGGGACATAATCTAATGGTTTAGTAAGGGAGAGGGAAGAGGTGGTCAAAACATGTCTGCAGTGCTTGGTCCTGTTAGAGATCCCTTCATGTATGAGCTTGCAGAGATTCCCCCTGCCTCTGCCTCCTAAGGGTTAGGATTAAAGGCATGAGCTATCACTGCCAGGCTCAGATATAAAATATGTTATAGAAACACATATACCCTAGAAACTAGGATAAATAATTTAAAAGGCAAAGAGAGGTTAAATAAGCAATAAAACAAAATTATGGAATAAATATGGAAACTCTACTATGGAAGAAAATAGAGGGTAAGAAATTAGCCCTGAACAAATGATTGACAAACTCTTACAGCTGTTGTCAGAGCGTCTCTGAGGGACAATAATGACTTCCAGCAAGGGTAAGCTTGAGGGCTGGGGACATGGCTCAGTTTACAAGGCACAGCCTGGAAAGCACAAATTGTGTTTGATCCCCAGCACCCATGAGCAAAGCCAGGCACACCACACACCTATAATCCAAAAATTAGAGGAGGTGGAGACAGGAGGATCTGCCAGCCTAGCCTAATTCATAAACTTCAGGTTCAGTGACAGACACAGTCTCAAGAACAACTAAAGAAAACACTCAATGTCAACCTCTAGTCTGTACATGCACACTTACACACACACACACACACACACACACACACACACACACACAGAGCATAAAACTAATGACTTGTGCCAATTCTGAAGGAAATGATTTTCATTCTGGAATTTGACACCCAGCCAAACTATCAGCCCAGTCTGGGGGAATTGTAAAGATGAGCTTGAGCCACATGAGAATTTCAAGAATCCACCTTTGCAGTTGATTTCCTGGAAAGTCATTTGTGAAGAGGCACCAGAAAATGAAGGAACAATTGTGGGTAGGAGAGGTAAGAAATTCAAACCTGATGCCCCGGTGGGCTACCTGAGAAGATTCCCAAGGACTGTGGAGGACGTGCACAGATGACCGTTTCTTCCTTCTCCTCTTGACATCACTGGAAAGCTTGAAGGGTTCATGCTACCAGCTTCCTGTCTGGGCTGTTCCCACTGAGTCTACAGGGTCACATTTACAAACCACATCAAATACCGCTGTCTCCTGGGAACGGGATAAACATTGTGGTTTATAGGATGGAAGAACTGGAGAAAGACGGCCTGGTGGAGAGGAAGGGTGTGGGGACAGAGGAAGAGTCACTGGTGCCCTGGCTGAAGAGAGGGCTCTGGGGCAAAAGTCTCTTATTCTGACGATAAGCTTGATTGAAGCATGTGAGATGACCCACACCCACACAAACACACACACTATAGTTCATCATTAAAAGGGGTCATTTTGCATGATTCAAGATAATGAAATTATTGCTAAGTAACACGAGATGTCTTCTGTTTGAGCAGCCTCAGTCACAGCCCCTCCCTGCTCCTGCCTCCCTCCAACTCCCTCGCCTTTGCCCACTTGGGAAAGACAGTGGCAGAGCTCAGAAGCTCTGGAGATATGCCACAGGATGAAAGCTAAGTTTGATTAAGCCAATCACAGGTTTCTAGACACCTCATCCACAGGTGTGGTAGCCTTGGAATCTTATCGACAAGCATTAATTCATAAGCTAGGAAACAACTCAGGCCCACAAAGTGTTAACTGTTGTCAAAAGCCCCATGAGTAGTGGACTCCTCTCCATCAATCACTTGATAAGATTCCAGGGCATTCGATAAACTCAACCTGGATTCAAAGTGGGGCATATTCCATTCCGCCAAAGGCAGGAAGAGAGGGTGCACACAGGGTTTCACATCTCCCAGGACACACCCCAATACCTAAAGATGAGTTAGGAGACCTTATGAGCATTTGCTTCTCAACTTTGACGCTTGAGCTAAGCAAGGGGAAATGAGTGGATGAACTAAGGATGATGCATGCCAAGTAGGGACCCTGCCTGTGTCCCAAGGTGGAGTCACAGGCTTCCCTTATTTCCTCCTAGCAAAATGCAGCCATATGCCCTCTGCCTGGAGTGCTGCCCCCTGGGTACCAAGAACTTGCTGCCCACACCTTCCATCTGACTTCCTGGGAGATGCTGGGATCCTGCTTTTTGCTATGTCATCATATTTTCATCTTAAGAGCTGTCCTTCATGGTCTTCAAAGAGGTTATTTTGAGTTTATAATTTTCTCATTGAGACCACAAGTGACAGCAACAGCAGCTTGCTTCCAAACCAGGTCCCTAGCATATGCCCATGTGGTTTTTGCCACCCACCAGCCTCATGAGAAACACTAACTGTGCCACTCATTGGGATGTCAGCACACTACTAACTGCAATGTCATAAGGGTAGAACATCCCTTCAAACAGAGGACTGTCCCTTGTGAAGGCTCTTGCCAGGAAGAAAGGTGGCTTTTCTGATTTCTTAAATTAAAATGTTTAACTTTCTTGAGACAGTTGTTATAAGTTCACAGAGATGTACAGAGAGGACACAAAGAAAAAGATCTGTTTGTCTTTCATGTTCTACTTAAATTTAATATAATGCCACCCCCAAATCAGAAACCTGACAAGATAAAGCATGTGTATGTGATATGTGTGTGAGCGTGTATGTGTGAGTGTATGTGTGTGAACTGTGTGTGTGTGTGTGTGTGTGTGTGTGTGTGTGTTTGTGTGTGGTCCCTAGACTCTCACCACATGTGGAGATTCAGGTTACCACAGCAGTGAAGACACCAACTTGGGCTGATGAGATAGTTCAAATGACATGATTCTTGCCTTGGAAGTATGAGGACCTGAATTTTATCTCTTGAATCCAAGTTTTGAAATGCTTGATCTGGTGCCATGTGATCTCAGTGCTGGGAGCAGTGTGCGGGTGTGGACAAGCTGGTCCTTGGGTGCCCCTGAACAGCCAGCTTAGCCTAAGCACTAAATTCTAAGCACAGAGGTGGAGGATGCCTGAGAACAACCTTTTGCATCTGCATACACACACACATGAACACACACACACACACAGAGGCAGAACTGTCCCCGGTGTTTACTCTGCATGGTCACGCCCACCCCTCTCGCCGTCAAACCAAAGTTCTAGGCCCTGGAAACCAGACGTTTCTTCTCCCCACATTATAAAACTAAAAGTGGATGCTACAGTGAGAGCCAGTTAGAAACTGACTTTTCCACATAACATGACATCCTAGCACTCCATCCAGATCGTGGTATGTAGCTGAGTCCATCCTTACAGCCTAGAGGCCAGCAGCCCCTTAATGCCTCTGCACTGGGAATGGCTTGACTGTTTCCAGTTTGGGGTTTCAGTGTGATCAATCACTTGCATGGATTCGGGGGGGGGGGGGTTCTTCCACAAACTCCCCTGGGCTGAGTTTGATTTTAGTTCCGAGTTGCCATCAAAACTATAGTTTCATATGTATTCTTTATGATTTTAGAAACTGACCAGTTGTCTTCCAGACTGCCTGTGCCTACTTCCCATTCACACAGGAGAAAACCAGGCTCTCTGCTCTCTCCAGCAGCTGGTGGGGCAGTGGTCTGTGTTAGCTGTCCTCATAGACCACTGCAAAGACTTCACTGTAACCACACTTTTTTTTTTTGCACGTCTCTCATGACTGGTCATGAATCTCTTTCCATCCATGTGACCCCTCTGCATATCCTGCCCACCTTTCATTTGACTCTTCTTGATTTTCTTAATGAGTTCTTTATATATCCCAGATAATAGTTCCTCGTTAGATTTGTGGTTTGCAAATGTTTCTTCCAGGCTGTAGCTCAGCTGTCCACCCTCTCAAGCAGGGTTTTTTTTTTTTTTTTTTTTTTTTTCTTCTTCTTCTTCTTCTTTTTCTGCTGAACAAACCTTTCCATTTTGATGAGTTTTGGTTCATTGATACATAAATTTATACACACACTTATAGATACCTTTCTGTCATATCTGATCACTCTGCTGCCAGATCTAGACCATAACGACACTGTCCTATGTTATCTCATGAATGTTTTAAAGCTGTATACTGTAAAATCTATAGTCTTCTTTGTGATGGCTTTTGTAGAAGAAGGTAAGGTTTAGGTAAAAATTTTCCTAGGGTGAGGGTATAGATCAACTAATAGAATGTTTTCACCTTGCGTGGATGAGGCCCTGGGTTCAGTCCCCAGTGGTGCATACAAGCACACACACACACACACACACACACACACACACACACACACACACACACGGTGTGGTAGTACATACCAGAAATCTCAGCTCTCTGGAGGCATCAAAGTTCAAAGTTGTCTACATAGTGTGTTTGAAGCCAGCCTGGGCTACATGAGACCCTGTTCCAAAAGCAAAAAAAAATTAGAACATCTGTGTCTGTCTTTATGAGGGGAGTTAAATGGCATTTATTCACACTGTATTTTTGTGATTTTGGAGTAAAGACAGACCCTTCTTCATTAGGAAGTATCCATTTCTCTTCCATTTTCTCTTTTATAGAACTGCTGTGAATTGCTTGTTTGGTATAATTTCTTAGATTAAACACTCCTGACCCTGAGATTCTCTTTTTATGTTTTTTTTGAATGTTTGTAAATTATTAATTCCATTTCCTTGATGGTTGTAAGGCTGTTAAGTGTGTTGTTTCATATTGAGAGCAAGGTAGCCGGCCAGTAGCTTTCACTTCTCAATAAGCGGGTCCATCTCACCAAGGCTACACTAGAGCGGCTGTCCCAGGAGCCCTCCTCACCATTATTTTGTCAACTAATCCATGGTCTCATTCTATTGTGTTTCTCGCTTTTCATAATTCCTGTCTCATGTCGGCTCCTTCTGTCTATTGTCCCTGCTGTCATTCCTTCTCCGATCTTCTTCCAATGATGACTCAGATTACTAAATTGGTTTGAGATTCCCCCCACACCCCCACACTTTCCAGTTTCTTTAAAGGGTGTTTGTTGTTTTAAGTAAATCCGTGCATGGTTTCCAGACAACTAACACTGAAGGGAACTTTCCATACATGTGTATCTGGATAAGGCTGCTCAGTTTCCATGACTCTTTGAATGCCTGGGTGCCTAATTTTGTACTCAGGGTGGCAGAGGATGCTGACCTACAGAGTTTAATGACTTTGTGTAGTCAAGAGTGAGGCAGAGACAGGATGCTAGTGCTCTCCTTGTTACAGTAGCTCTGCCTGCCCTGCCACCCTCAGGGGCATGGGACACTCAAAGGGACCCTGTAGAGTCCATCTAGAATCTTCTAACCCAGCCTATGCTGGTCAGAGCTCAGAGGGGTAGGGAACGGCAAGATCTAGGGTCTACCACAGCCCTACCTTCCTCTCCTCCTGTTCTCTCCACTGTCCTTTTATCTGTGACAAAATACCTGGTACTTAAGGAAAGAAGGGTTTAGTCTATCACGGTGAAGAAAGCATGGAGACAGAATGTGAGGGGGCTGGGCACATCGTGCCTGTAGTCTGGAAGAGGGGAGAGACAAGTACTGGCTCTCTGTTCACCTCTCCTTTTCATTCATTCCAGACCCCCAGCCCAAGGGGTGAGCCCCACATTTAGAGGACTTTTCCCACTCCAAGTAACCCAATCTAGAAGCTCCCTCACAGACACATCCAAAGATGATTCTAGATCCAGTCAACTTGCCTACATTAATCATCACACCAGGTACTGGTCATTCGTGGAGAAGCCCATGTCTTGCAAGGAGGCTGCAATTCCCAAATATAGTCTAAATAGATTCAACGACTGCAACTGGAGTAGGAAGGGGTCGGAGCAGAGTTTCAGGGGCCAAATTGAAAGCATAGCTGTGCAACTCTGGCAAATTTGGTGACTCTCTGTGGCTCCTGTCTTAACCTGAAGCTGATATCCAAGGGCTTCAGTTTGTCATCCACAGCCTTTGATGTTGGAAGAGGGAGGAAACTGACAACTGCTACTCACTTCATCTCCACCCTCCCGGTCCCACCACCACCACAAAGCAAACCATTTGGTGGCCAAGAATAAGCAAATGTATTCCAGAACATTGCAGACGCTCGTTCCGAAGCCTGCAGGCACAATGGGAGCGCACCAAACTAGTCTCAGCAAGAGGCAAGCAGGTTGGCTCCTGACCTACCTATCCACCTTGGGTTGCTCAGTGCAGAGCACCATGGGGCATTTCCGTTGAATGACGCAGTTTACCTCCTCTGGGAACTGTTCGGAAATGAAGCACCCTGCGCCAGCCAGCCCAGCCCCCACCACGGTTTCCCAGGTTTGGCATCCACAGAGACACTATGGGGCGGGGCGGTTAATTTGACAGAAAACCCCAGACTTCTGAAGTCTGTGTGTACTGCCTGGTTGTGGCATTCACATGCAAGGCTTCCAGCTACTTTTCAAGCCAAAATAGTGTCCCTGCAAGGGTGTACATGGGAGTGGGGAATGGAGGGGTGAACGTGAGAATCCAGGCCACCCACACCCAAAGCAGGGTCTTCCAGTGAGCGACCTGAAAACATGCGCATGCGCACCGGTTCTGGCTGGTTTCTCGGTTCTCTTTCTATCTGCTGCCAACTCGCCTCTGAAAGCAAGTCCCAAGGTTTCCCCTGCCTTCAGCACAGCTGGGCGCCCGTTGTTCAGAGAAAGCAGGGACGCTGCTTCTCTGAGTTAATGCCCCAGGCTGCTGCTTGTTGAGACAGTTTAAACCTGCAATTGCTCCTGAGCTAGTTTCCTGTGCTAGTTAAATAGCTCCTTCCCGGTAGGGTCGCTGGGAAGGGACTGTCTCCAGAGGAACAACCAGGGCAGAAGCAAGATTATGGTTATGTGACAGCCCCGCTGTCCGCTGGCTCTCCCACTATTGCCTGCGTGGCTGAGTTCCCCTTTCTGAGCCTAGTTTTCTCACTTGCAAACCACTGTGATGCTTCTGTCTCCCCCAAAAGGGTGTCTGAAGCAATCCGGCTGCCCCCAACACCGCAGCCCAGGGGTAGTGGGAGGCAAGCCTTCCTTTTCTGTCCTAGCATATCTGGGCCTTTCTCCTAGTCTAGCTATACCTAAAAGGGCCACTGTTTCCTGGGCCTTGGGGTCCCATCTAGAAAGCACTTCCTGAACCAGCACCTTGAAGCCTTTCTCCCATGATGCAGAATGTGTTTTAAAATGTTCAATAACTTTAGTCACCAGAGAAATGGACAACAAAGGCTCAAGGCTCCATCCCACCCAAGTCACAGTGGCTATCATTAAAAAAATAAATAAAAAGTAGAGCTGGCTCACTTGTGCTGTGCAAGTGTAAGGCACTAAATCAATGCCTGGAAGCTACTTTAAAAGCCTATGTGATAGTGAGCATTTATAATCCTAGTGCCAGGGAGGAGAGGGTTGGATTCCTGGGGCCCACTGGCGTGCCCCCCACACACACACAGACGACTCCCCAACAGCCAGGTGGAAAAGAGAGACCTTGTCTCAAAAAAAAAGTCAGAGAGAATGAGAAAGACCTAAGGCTATGAAAACAACCCCCACACAAATCTGTGTGCAGGTCCACATAACATGCAGGGGGCAGAGGGACAGGGACCAGGGACAGGGAGATGGTTCAGTTTTCAGGTGGTGAAGCACTTGCAGCTCCAACAGGAGACAGGAGGATTTGAATTCAGATCCTCACACCCACACTTAAAAAAAAACAAAAAAAAACATGCAGCCTGGGGCAGTAAAACATTGCTCAGTCACCTTAGCCCGATAGAAGATGTGATGGGTTGAGAGAGACCCTGCCTAAACATTAGGTCAATTTGGAAAAATAACAGCAGTAGGTTCACCCCTGGGCTCTGTGAGCTCCTTAATCATAGGTTCTTGGCAAGATTTGCAGTACTGTGCATGTGTTTCCTCCTGTAGAATGGGTTTTTAATTGAAGGAGGAAGTATTTGGTTGGCTCCTAAACAGCCAATGCCACTATTTTATCCATGGGCTTCTCTTGCCATTCCAGACAGTATTACAGTCCATAGGGTTCACAGCAAAGCTATTGATGACATCACACATGAGCAGAGAGAGAGAGAGAGAGAGAGAGAGAGAGAGAGAGAGAGAGAACCTTCCAGTACTAAGAGAGTTAGGAAGAAAGCTTCCTGGTCAGTACCCAATTTCTCTATGTCTAAGTGGCCAGTGTTTGCACTTTCTTAAGCCATAGGATCTTATCGTCAAGTTCTGGTGAGCAGATGAGCAATTAAGACCAATGGCTATAGCCTGTACTATTTTGATAGTCTCTGGAATAATTCTAACCAACAACCTGAGGAGAAGTATCCCGCAGCTGGCACTGGCTTCTTATTTGGCAACCTATGCTTCAGGGATGAGCATAGACCCCTGTGTAGGATAACTCCAACTAAAACTCTTTTATATGGGTACATATACATATATGTATTATACGCAGAGTTTATGAAATAGATTTCCGTGTGGCTTTATCAAACATCAATAGAGTTCATTGACCCTCCCCTAACTTCCTCTGCCTGCCCTTCCATTCCTCTCCCACTTAACCTTCCGCCCTGTGGCTTCCCTAATTAACTACCCTCTGAGTTTGTATCTCTCTTCCCATAGGCTAGTGAAGCTCTCAGACCTCATCTAAAGACATTTCCTTGTGCAGTGGATGGTGGTTAATGAAAAAGTTCACAACTGATCAAAATGCAGAGAAGAAAGTGACTGTGGAGGGCTCAGCCACACATGAGACGTCTATGTCACACCCTTCCCCAAGACTCAGTGAAAGATCGGGTGGACAGATTGCAAGATCCAGAGGGCAGTGTCTCCTGAACATGACGGGACTCATGAACACTCACAGGACTCACTACACAAAACCTACACAAGGCCAGCATGGAGCGGGAAGGTGTTCACAAGCCCCACCTCTAACTGAGGAGCTATGAGTAGCAGTGGCTTCTGGAGGAGGGACAGTTGGCTTTGGTTAAGGCTGTGGCTCCTGGTAGGTCAACCACACTCCAGTGGATGGCTCCATACTCAGAAGTATAAGGCCAATTGGATTATTAAATATTTTAAAAAGGACATGAAACTGGACAGTAGGGAGGTGGAGCTGGATCTAAAAAGAATGAAGAGGGTGAATGTGGCCAAAGTATATTATATAAAATTCTCAAAGGATTAATTAAAATATTTAAGCATAAATAAAAAACATAGTGAGTGATTGAAGAAGATATGGTGGTGTCCATACAGGCACACATGTCCACATATTTTCATAGTCCCTCTCTTACACAGACACACACACACACACAACACAAAAATAACAAATAAATAAATGCTGGTGAGATGGGGGTGTGGTGATTTACATAAGCAAAGCCCCTATAGTTCATATATGTAAATGTTTAGGGGAGCAGTACTATTTGAAAGGATTAGAAAGATTCGGAATATGGCCTTGTTGGAGGAAGTGCGTCATTGGAGGTGAGCTTCGAGGTTTCAAAAGCCCATGACAAGCCTAGCGTCTTCTTCTCTGCCTACAGATCAGGATGTAGCTCTCAGCTACTGCCCTAGTGCCAAGAATGTCACCAGGCATGCTGCCATGCTTCCTACCTTGATGATAATGAACTAAACCTCTGAAACTGTAAGTAGCCCCCAATTAAATGCTTTCTTTTGTAAGAGTTGCCTTGGTCATGGTGTCTCTTAACAGAAACACAACAGTGACTAAGACATGGGGGAACGGGAATTCTTATATGTTTTTTGGCAGGAATGTGAAGTAGTGCACATGCTATGGGAAAGAACCTATGATTCAACTGTCCTGCTTCTGGGATCAGAGCCACAGAAATCCCTGCACGGCCATCGTGACGACGTGCACAATAGCAAAGACAACCAGCTCAGATGCTGAACAGCAATCAAACGGACAGAGAAAATGCGGTGCCCTCTATCATGGCTCCCTTTTCTTCCGAGTGCTGAATTACAGGTGCACCCTACCATATCCAGTTTATGCAGCATTGGAAAAGGAACCGAGGGCCTTGTGCATCCCAGGCATGCACTCTATCAACATCAACTGAGCCATGTGTCCAGCCCTGGCCTGTTCCTTCGGTCCCCATAAAGCCATAGAGGCAGAGCTGCAGACTGAGTGCTGGAGGGGATGACCACAGTCCAGCAAGGAACATGGCAACGTTTTGTCATGGTCAGCAATGCAGACTCCAAATCCAGACAGCTCCACCTAGATGCTGCTGGCTGCTGGCATTGTAGGACAAAGACTTCAAGCTTAGGTTCCTCTAAATGAAGCTAATACGTGTGCATTTAAAACAACTCAGTTATAAACAAGGAATAGAATGAGAAGGCACCTGTCCACACCAATACGAGTATTCCCCCAATATGCTGTTTTCCAGAAATACACAGACTTACAGGACCATTGTAATAACTCCAATGAAATGCAATTCAGATCACACATGTCCCCATACAATGTGTACAATTTGATGGCTTTTTAGCACATTTTCAGGATGGTATAACTACCACTGTCTATTTTAGACTATTTTCATCATCCCTCAGAAGAACCCTGTGTTGGGGCTGGAGAAATGGCTTAGGATTAAGAGCATGTACTGCTCTTGCAGAGGTGGGGAGTTTGGTTCTCAGCACCCACATCATGAAATTCACAAGTATCTGTAACTCCAGCTTCAGGGGATCAAGGAATTCAGTGCCCTCTTCTCTGGTCTCTGTGAGCATCCACATGTAAGTGCGTGCACACACACACACACACACACACACACACACACACACACACACACACATGCGTACACACCATTGGGCAGCCATTTCCCACTCCCTCTTAACCTACTCACTCCTCAACCCAGGTCACTGCTCATCTTCATTCTATTTCTTCTTATCTTCCTACCCTAGACATGACATACACAGCTTTTCATGTAATCACACATTGAAGTAGCTATGGATTTAAGCATAAAAACCTGAGCCCGTGCTGAACATGTACACACGATTTCTTGTCATTCATCCCTGAGTCTTACAGCGTATAAACTAGTTCAGCTATATTGAAATCAGATAAAGTACCATTTAGGAGGCCTGAAAGGCTATAGGATGAGCTGGAGAGATGGCTCAGTGGGTAAAGTGCCTGTTGCATGTGTATGATTACCTGATTTTGGATTGCCAGCATCCATGCAGAAGCCAGGCATGGTGGTCTACTATAATCCCATAGCTGGGAAAACAGAGATGTCAGGATCCCCGGAGCTCTGGCCAGCCAATTTAGCTAATTAGTGAGCATCAAATTCAGTGAGTGGCCCTGTCCTCCATTCCCCAGAAAAGTAAAAAAAGAAAACACGTGGTGGTAAAGGAAGACACCTCAATATCCACCATTGGCCTTCAAACATGCACATAGAGGGACATGCCCACCTGTACACACATTCACTTGCACACGTACTATACACACACATGCACAAAGCGACAGCAAAAGCAAAGCTTCTGGGAGACTGACTCCAGGCTGAGTGCAAACGGACACCATCTTACACCACAGACTTGAACACTTGCTAGCGCAGGCACCTGAGGAGGTTTTGGAACCATCTATGTGGATTCTGGGGATGACTACATGGGGGATATCTATATGACGTGCTCACACAAATGGATGGGCACCTTCCCTGCTGTTTTCCCTTGAAGGACCATCACAGCTCCTTCTCACAAATTGAGATGCCCACAGACGTGCCCAGCTCCCACTCACGAGGCTCAGGTTCAGACTCAGGCTTTTCCCTCTTCTTGTGTCTTGGGCAATTCTGTGACTACGTATGTCTTGCTGAATCTCTCAGGTACCAGCACAGGGTGACTGCCTATGATGAAACATGAAGGGGCTATAGACAGTGAATGCCAAGATGTTTACCTTGGATCTTCATCCAGAATGATGTCTGTGCATTGTCACATCAGGAGGCACAGGCACAGGGACGTCCTAGAGCCTGGAGCAAATGAGAACCCACAAAGCACAAACAAGTTAACCTAGGTGAGGACTTGCAAAGCACTGTCCCCAGCCAGCCTCTGTGGGGCTTGGGTGATGGACAGCATGGAGAAAGCTCCAGAATGTGTGTGTGTGTGTGTGTGTGTGTGTGTGTGTGTGTGAGAGAGAGAGAGAGAGAGAGAGAGAGAGAGAGAGGAGGAAGTGAGGGTGGCAAACAGCCTCATGACAGAAAGCAGGTGCTCACTGAGCCCTTGGACATGGGCTCCTTCAGCTATGAGGAACCCTGCTGGAGGCCCTACCTTGGCAGTAGACCCTGGGGCCAGAAGGCCAGGGAGCGTGTGGATATTTCTGATCAGGGTCTAGGTAGCTGCTTCCACCAAGGAGTGGATCATTTCAGCACTGGTCGGTTCTCTTCTCTGAGGCCTGTTCTGCTGCTGGGTACCGAGAGTAGTGACAATGGTCACTTTCCCACCCAAACAGCACTAATCTGAGGTTCCTTGTGAGCCCTCGATTCCATAGTTTCTCAGGATAACTCCCCAAGGCAGGAACACTTTTTTATTCACTAGAATAATGGTTTGTCACAAAGGACAAAACCCAGGACCAGCCAGATGAAGAGCTGCGGGGAGCAAAGTTGGCAGAGAGCGTGGAGCCCCCATCCTTTCTCGCATGCTCGCCCTTCTGGAGTTCTCTGAACTCTGGTGTGGGTCTTTGATGGAGCCTACAGCCGTGCAATCAATGCTGCAATGGACACTGTTGATGGGACCTTCCCAGCCCTCTCTACCCTGGAGATCAGGGGAGAGGCTGAAGGGTTCACACCTCTAGCCCCACGGTTGACTTTCCTGAAGCTAGACTCCACCCTCACGCTAACAGGGCCCTACCTCTAGTCATCTTGCTAGCACTCAAAGGCGATTCAGTCCCAGATTCAGAAACTCTGCCATGGGACCCTTGAAGGCCAATGTCAATCTCCTTTTAAACCTCAGGGCGCTTGTGTTTATCTTCCATAAAGAGTCAAACACACTTCCTTCATTCAGCATACACCCCCACACCCCAACACATATACCACATGTGTCGCAAATATCACACACATAAGCACACATCACACACTATCTCATGCACTACACCCACATCATATACAAACACATATATCACACACTATATACATATACTCTCACATCACTCACTATAGATACACCATGCAAACATGTCTATCACCTGGCACACACATCAGAAACATGCACATATATACCATACAAATATACAGTCACACACAACACACACAAGTTCGCTACTCACACACACACCACATACTACACGAATCACCACACTCACATCATAAGCACACACACACCATACGCACTACTCATTACAGACACACTACACAAACACACACTACTCAAACATGCCCGAGCACACCACACCACATCACACACTACACACTGCACAGACACCCACATGTCACACACACAGTCTCACAGTGAACATACCACACGGACACAGTGTATATGAGTTATGTCTCTGAAGACTGGCAACTTCTTTCTAAAACATGAGCTGTGAGAAGAACGGTTCCTGGAACTCCTGGCTGACCTCACGGATGACGACAAGGGACAGAGTAGGAGTGTGGTGATGGGGACAAGGCACTGTAGTCAGTTGGCGTTGGCAGATGGTTGTCATGGCATGAGCTCCCCCTGAAGAATGTGTCAGTGAGTCAAAGACTCACAGCGGGTCCAAATAGGGTTATGACATATGAGGCCACGTTCCATCCCGCAAGCCCACAGTCAGGTCCGAGTATATAGCTATCTCTCTCAAAAATCTGTATGGTGCCAGTCAGCACAGAGGAAGTGGCTTGAGGGTGCCTGTCAAGTTGCAGAAGGGACCACAAGACCCAAGTCCCCAATATTGTCTCAAGAGAGCTCCTTTCTCCTGTGGTGTCTATCTGTAAAGAGTTCACCTTTTTCTCTAGGACCACAATTCCAGCAGTTGGTGCTCCCCAGAAAATCAATCCAATAGAATATATACATGTATGCACACACATGTAACACAAACACACCTGCCAGGAGGGACTGACTCATTCTTGGAAGTAACAGATGCTAACCCTGTGGAATTCCTGTGCCAGCTCAAGTCTGAAGCCACAGGCACTGCTGTGGATAAAGATGATCGGGAGGAGAGGGCTCTCTTAAGTAGGGGGACTGGCCCTTTTTCTTCAGAACAGTCTACATCATGCCCAAGGGACTGAACAAAACTTCCCCACCATGGCCAGCCAGATGTTCTTCTCACCCAAACACCCTCACAAGCATGCTGAGAATGATGCTCAGAGAGTATGTGGGTACCCCAAAGCTGAGTCTAGAGGCCACGGGATGTTCAGACACCCGCTGACACCTCCACAGAAAACCCTGCTTTATTTCCAGCCAGCGCTGTGTGATCAGCCCACTGTCCTGCACACTTTCTCCTGAAGGTCTCATGCCTTCCAACACAGTTGTCCAACTCCATCCTGTCAGGGATGGTCCCTAACTCCCCTGTTCCTACTGAGCATGTGAACTGGCTTTCTCTCATCAGCTAGCAACACAACACACAGAGAAGATTTTCAGTCAATACACCTTAAAGGAGAGCACTTCCCTTGGGAGATGCAGTCAGAGAAATCTGTCCATAGTGGGATTCATGGGATTAGGGACGCATTGTGAGGGTTGAGCAACTGAGCTTTTAAAGTCCTGATACAGAGCAGCGGAAGGGCTAAGGTCTCTGGCACAGAAGGCTGAGGCAAGGCCTCCATCACAGCAGACAGAGACAGAGCCTCCAACAGAGCGACAGGGGTAGGACTCTATCACAGCAGGTGGGGTAGGGATTCCATTGGGCCTGGATTGGGAAGATAGCTGCTTCTGGCTGAGACTCTTTGAGGGAAATTTACACAGGTTTCAAGCCAGGTGTTGATGGTGCACGCCTTTAATCCTGGCAGTTGAGAGGCAGAGGCAGGTGGATCTCTGTGAGTTCAAGGCCAGACTGGTCTACAGAGTGAGTTCCAGGACAGGCTCCAAAACCACAGAGAAACCCTGTCTCGAAAAGCCAAAAAGGAAAAGGAAGGCAGGGAGGCAGGGAGGCAGGGAGGCAGGGAGGCAGGGAGGCAGGGAGGCAGGGAGGCAGGGAGGCAGGGAGGCAGGCATACAGGTTTCAGGGACACCTCAGGGACGCTGTGGGTGAAATCACCCTCAGGGAAGCCTGTTGTTAGCAGGTGAAGACTGATTCCTGAGGCTGGTCCTGGAGGAACGGTCACAGGAACACAGGGTCACCCCATTTTATTAGGAACAAATACCACTTTCCTGGGGAATGGAGATGCAGATGTTGTAAAAACACCTCTACCAGCCATGGCAATACGAAAAGGACAGGGCTTTTTGTAGGGCTTGACACAGTGGCCAAGATACTGTGCCCTTGCCCTGGTCACAGTAAGTGGCTGTACAAAGAGCGACAGCCGCATCTTCAGCTGCCCCTGCCTCTTCCTTCTTTAATGGGCTATTGTAGGTGTCAAACACACTGAGACCCACTCATTCCCATTGCGCTGGGGGAGAGAAATGGCTTCTCCAGCTGTACCCCAGACACTAAGCAAATTTGGAAGGCTGGGCAAGTAGACCCAGAGCTCAGGGGAATCATGCTGGCTGCCACTGAGCAGCCCAGGCTGGGCTCATGACCCTGAGGGCTTGTGTTTCTTGCCAGGCAACAGAGAAGGCCAAGGCCAGCCAAGTTCTGCCTTCACATGTCAGATGAAGCCCAAGTAAGCAGCTTCCTGCTCCAAATTCAACTTCTGTAGACAAGAAAGAGAAGGTAACAGGGGCCTGGACCCTGCCTGCTCGGGAATGTAGCCATGCTGGGCTTTCTCTCCTCTCTCCCCTCCACAGGCTGGTCTGGAGGTCCTTTGCATTTCCTTTGTAACTGACCACTGAGAAGTTCCCTCCCAAACATTCTCATCCCCCCCCCAGCCTCCCCCCATGGCTGGTGAGACTTGCCCAGAGCACAGGAGTACTCTGGGGTGTGACAAATAAGAGCTATGATGGGCAAGACACAGGGGCCGGGGCACAAATACAAGTAGCTGGGCAGGGGGAAGGAGGGCGGTCCCTCCTTGCAGCTGGTAGAGGGACTGGGTGAGGTGGGAGAGCCAAAGGGGCAGAAGGCTTAGCTCATCAACTCAAGACTGAACTGGTCCCTATCAGTGTAATGAAGTTAAAGATAGTATGCTTAACTCTAGTCATCTTGAAGGGAGAGACAGTATTAATATGGATCCGCCCCAATCCTCCTGGCCACCTAGGCAAGGCTACCTAAGTACAGCTCCGCATCCATTTCAGTGTCTGCAGCTGCTGGGTCCCTGAGCACAGAGAATTTGCAGGATAGACGCAGGACCCTGGGGTCAGATTCTTTGGCGGGGGGGAGGGGGGAAATGGGGGGCGGAGGAATAGGAGCAAGGGGAGTCCAAAAGCATGAAGAGCTCCAGCAGTGGGTCCTGACAGCATGGGCGCAGCAGACTGGTAGAGAGGCTGGGCTGGGACGTGGCCTGAGGCGGAGACATGGCTGGGGACCGGAATGGAGCAGGGGACCGGCCGGCAAGCTTGGGTTAGGGGCAGCAGGAGGCGGGGTGACTCTGGGCCCCGCCCCGGAGGGCCGTTGAGAAAGTTTGCTATCAGATCCTCTGGGGCAGAGTCTGGGTGAGCGAGTTCAGGGGAAAGCGACAAGGTCCGGTTGCTGAGTGAGGTGGTTGGACGACCCGGGAGGAAAGCCTAAGGCCAGGAGCCGCGACCTCCGGAGCCCCTAGACTGGAGTCTTAGCAAGGACACCGCAGGATGCAGCCAGCCCAGTTGCGCCTTGCAAACCCAGGTGAGCTACGGGATCGGGCCGGGATTGTGCAAACCCGAGTCTCGGGCTGAGCGGCTCTGGGTCCACCCGGACCACTTTTTGGATAAAATTACAACCAAGTCAGGGCACGACAGTGACCTGAGCTCGCGAATGCCTCGCATCGAGCCACCCCCTCCTCTTCTCCAGGCCATTCACTCCAGTGACCTAGCCACCTCCCAAGGCTTGTGGAGAGGTATGGGATTCTTTTAAATTACAACCAGGGCTTTTAAAATGTAAACCCTGGGTGTAGTGAGCTGGCTTTCCAAGTTCCCTCGCTTTACGTGGGGCTAATTCAGAAGTCAGACGTCCTCGTGAGAAGAAAACCCGGGTATAGGGGATGGCTGTGGTTTTTCCCTCCAGGGTGGGGGTGGGGGTGTCGTTCTTTTAAGTTTTATCAGCTACAAAATTCCAGTTTTCTTAGCACTTCTCAAACTAGGCAATTAGGAGTGTCAGGCCCTGGAGCTGGAATCGAAAGGTGCCTGCCTGCAAGGCGATAATGAGGCTCTCGAGGGAAATTGGTATGTCTGTTCTTAACTGAGATAGACTAGAGGGAAGGTGGCTATTAACCGGTGCCTGATCTCTGTGTCCCTGTATCTCTGGCACTGGACACTCCTGATGCCATATCCCTTATATTTTGGAGTAAGAGGAGTATCTTGTCAGCTGTTTTAAGGGAATGCTTTGTTTGAACAGTAACATCATCCTGAATGGAAGTGTCTTCTACCTTGCACCGCTGTTCCCAGCCGGTGCTCTGAGACCTCCAGAATCAGTTACCATTCTAAAATCTAAAGTCTCCGCTATTGCATATCACCACCTACAAAACTTATCTATTCAAAGTTCCTTCCTTCGCAGGTGAAAGTTGCAATTCCTAGAAAGTGGAGTGGAGGGTTACATGGGGCAGGGAAATGGCGGGCAAGTGTGGCTGTGGTCAGGGCTGTTTTGTGAGGTGGCGGTGAGGGTGGTGGTGATGGTCTGTGTGTCTGCGCACACACGTGTGTGTGCATGAGTGTATGTGAAAGTGTGTGTATGTGTGTGAGTGTGTGTGTGAAAGTGTGTGTATGTGAACGTGAGTATGCCTGTGTGAATGTCTGTATGTATATGTGTATGTGCATGAATGCATGTGTGTGAGTGTATTTGTGTGCTGTTTGAGGAGTTATGGAGGTATCATCTATATCTGTAAGCTTTTTAAGGGGTGCAGAGCTCAGTTTGGGGTGAGTTACGTTGTCATAGAATCCCACTTTGGGTCTTCCCATCTGCAGATGCTCACATCCGGTCAGTGTCTCTCTGCCTCCACACATGCCAGAGAGCCCACCTGCAGAGCACACCTTAGGGACCCTCCATGGGAAGAATGGTGTCACAGCCACTTAGCATCTTTCCAATGTCATTTATGATTTTCGTTTACATACGTGACCCTCCTGGTTCTCTACCATATTTGGATATAGGAACTCTCACTTCCTGTGGAGCTCTATGTTCTGGCCTGATGACCCGCTTCCCAGGAATCAGGACTGCTCCTCTTTCTGGAAATCATGAGACTTTGTCCCACAGATCTCTTCATTGATGCCCAGTTTATGAACATATTTTTTTTGTTGTTACAAGAACAATCAAACTTTTGAGTGTGTCACAATTTTGACAATGTTGGGGTTCCCTTGTGGCCATTGAATTCCCTTTTCTACCAAAAGCTGAAAGCCATTCTTAAACAAACTGTTTGTGTTAGCTGGGATGTGGTGCTGGGGTCCCTGGATCTTATCATCGTGGCTACCTTCACGATTTGTGTTCATCAATTTTGGATTCATGTTATAGAAATGTAGAAAATTTTCCACAGCACTTGGAAGGGGTGTTCAACAGATGGACTGTGCTCCTTGGCTTTAAATGTTCCTTCCATTCTCCTGTCTTCAGAGTTATCTAAACATTCCTCCAAAGCTTCCAGACTGCTGCCCAGTAGCTTCAAGCAATTAGGCTGTAAAGACCTTCAGAGTCTCTTAGCACCTCCTAGTTAAGGGACCTATGACAAGTGACTGACTCATAAAAAGCTTAACCCTGAAGGGATGGGCTGGAACAGATGCCTGGCATTCAGCCTAGCCAAGCTCTGCCACCAAGACCACAGGATCCCTCCCAACCTCAGTTTCCCCATGTCCATTCAGAAGTCACATGCCATCTTGGGGACTAGATGTGACATGGAGAGACCAGGATGGACTTCCTGGGCAGGATACCTCTTGATTGTGCATGTCTTTAACTTTTTGATGGAAGATATCTACATATCTACATTCATTTTCTGGAAGCTTGGCAGCAAGCTGGTCCCCTGTCCTTACCAAGAACAAGCACAGTAGGGAGAATTTGATAAGACTGATTGGCAGGCAAAGGAGGGAAAGAAAATGCAGACCTTGCACCATAATCGGGTGCCTTCTTACAGATGAGTCTGTTGCCTCAGGATGTTCCCAGGGCACCCAACATTCTTGGGACATGACCTCCATATCTGGGGTTTCTTGGGCCACATCTGGATCTGTAACATCATCTTGTTTGCTAATGAGGACATGTATGGCAGACAACAGGCCCTGGAAAGCCCCACCTGGCAGGGGGACTTGTATGTGTGCTTGAAGGAAGAACACACACACACACACACACACACACACACACACACGTGCGCCTTCATCTGTGACCTTTACCTCTCAGGGCACTTCACTGATGAGCCTGATATGTGGAGCTGTGTGAGTGAACCCCTCATTTTGTCTGAGACTGTGTCTGGAGGCAGAGTGAGGCCAAGGCAGAATACCAGAGTGAGGCGGTCCATTAGCAGAGGAACTTTCCAGGACTGGGAGCCATGAACTGCTCGGCTGGTTATTTCATCTCTCCATTCTTTTAAATGAGAAAGAAAACAAAGCAAACTCCGGCTTTCTAAGAAACATTGCTCGCTGTCAAACAGTGGACGCTTTGACTCAGTTTAGGGGATGAGGTCATTGATGTCTCGGAGAGGACATGTCCCTGCAAACATGGAGTCCTTCCCCTCACCAAGGGAGATTTCTTTTTCTCTGAGAAAGAGAGAAGGAGGAGGGAGAAAGGAGTAAAAGAGAGAAGGGGAAGAAACATGAGACAGCAGAGATATTTCCCCCTGCTTTTTCTTCTTTTTACAGTTTGTTTACTTTTTAAGCTGACATATGGAGAAAGTGAGCCGCTAGTGCAGAAGGCACATCTGGAATCCATCGGACCCCTCTCCCAGGCCTGCTTCCCCCAGGGGATGCTGCTTTTGGATGGGGGGGTTGGGCATACCTAATATTGGCGGGGTCTCATGTGGGGTCACACACTATGGAGCCATTTGGTCAAGGTGTCTCCTTCCTTCTCGGCAAAAAGAAAATATGTTTGGTGTCAGAGTGCTTCAAGGACAGCTGTGTGACCCCAGCGTCGTGAGGCCAAAGTGGGAAGGCTCAGGTGACTGGTGCAGATGTGAACAGTGGCTCCCCTCCCGTTAAACACAGAGTGCCTGGGGACTCCAGTCCTGTCCCCATCAGATCAGAGGGGTCAGCACAGGGGGGAGGTGAGGAGCCTGCAGGGGTGCAGGGGTGTCAGCGTGCTTGCCATGCAAACCCTGGGAGTATGCTGGTGAACACAAGCAGGGAAGGGGCTGCAGAGGGATGTGAGCTGAGAGACCAGTGCTGCGGAGGGACCTCCCTATCTGCAGAGTATGACTCACATTTTAGAAGACACACAAACTCGTTAGTGTATGACCACAACCTCAACATCAGATTTCTTAAGAAAGAAAAAAACCCTCTCTGTGTGTGTGTGCATGTGCGCGGGCTCATGCATGCCAGCATGTGTGTGGGGGGGTCAGAGGACAACTTCGGGTGTCAGTCCTGGCCTCCCTCCTGGTTTGAGACAAGGTCTCGCTTGTCTCTTGTTCACCGTTATGTATACCTGGCTAGCCCATCTGCTGGCAAATCTGGCTATTCTTCCCCTCTCCTGGGGTCTCCCACCTCGTGCAGGAGTGCTGGGATTTCAGAAGTGCACCATCTTGCCTGGCTTTACATGCCACCTGGGGATACAGACTCAGGCTCTCAGCCCTTGCACAAAGTGCTCTGCATCATTTCCCCAGCCCAGGAGCTTCCTTTCCTTCCAATGGGAATGAATTAGCAGTTCAGTTTACAGGGTCATTGCTTCCCCAAGTGCAATGCAAGACTGCCTGCTGCGTCTACCTTTCCTTCAATGGGAGCCAGCACCTTGACCCGTTTCACAGGCTGAGCTAGTCCGAGCTGGACAGCTATTCGTGGGAGAGACCAGGACTTCCCGGTAACAGTTACGTCCCACCCTTTATACCAGTGTGCCCCTTAGAACCCAAGGGTGGCAGGCAAAGATGGAGACATGTATTCACCAAAAGATTGTGTGAGAAACAACACTTGGCCGAGGGGAACCTGCCCTCGTCTGTAAGTCAGACCCAGTAGAGGGTGATGTGCAGACACACAATGGATTGTGAGCAAGGAGTTGACTGCGTACAGAGACCTGGTTCGCATGAGCATTCAGGGGAAGGAAACATGCCCGATGCGGGGTATCCCGTGTGTTCATTTATATGCTGGAAGAAATGGAATAAATTCACTTGGGCTGGGAAACCCAGACAGTGGTCACACTGGGTGATGGTGGTGGCCAGCAGAGACCCCCCCCCCCGGTGGTCCTGCTGAAGATCTGAGTGCTGGTGTCAGGGTGCTTTGGTTGTCTGTGTGGTGTGGGTTAGACTGGCTTCCTGGGGCATTCTGTGATCACTTATTGACAGTACTGAGACATCATGCCTAGCCCTACAAAGAGCTCACGATACCCAAGGCTCAGCAAACTGGAAGTCTGCGGATGGCAGCCCTTGGGAACAGAGGAAAGAACTTCCGGGATCTGCTTCTGACCACACACAGTGATACCAAGATGTATCCAAAGTCAGCCGGTGTTTTGTTCAGGACTTAGCTCCCAGGATGTGGCCTGCTATGTGATAACCAGAGGAAATATATGTTTAGGTCCCAAAGAGACAGGGAGCTTCAAATTGCAAATGCAGAGAATCATATGTAACAAAAGATGTGCTATAAAATCTCAGCTCTTGAGAGATGCATTTTAATTAAGGGAACCATCATCCAAGCTTTAGTGGCAAAGTGGGCTAGCCTTCTAGCCTTTAGCCTTCACAAGTCCTGGCATGTCTACTCTCGTTTTTATTGTGGTTATTTAATTGCTAGGTGCTTGCTTTGTTTTTCTTTCACTCTGCTCAACCTTCTGTGTGCTCTTGCTGAGATCCCTGTGTCTCTTCCCCTTCTGTTCCTTCTACAGGGAGTCCAGATCGCCTCTCTTCCCCTCTGCTCACACTTGAGGCAAAAACCCAAACTGTCCAGGGAGAGATGAGGTGTGTGTGAGGCTGGGAAAGCTAGGCACAGGAGACAAGCCGAGTCAATAGAAGAACATCGCTAGGGCTAGGGAGATGGCTCAGTTGACCAAGTGGGACCTGAGTTCAATCCCCCAAACTCAAGTGAAAAAGCAGGTGTGGTGGTGGTGCACGCTTGTAATCCCAGTGCTGGGGAGACAGAGCCAGGAGGATTCTTGTGGCTTCTGGCCAGCCAGTCAAGCCTACTAGGCAAGGCCCAGGCCAGTGAGGGACCTTGTCTCATAACCAACAATCAAACAAACATCCAAGGTAGGCAGCATCTGAGGACAACACCCCAGATTAAGCCCTGGCTTCCACACATGTGTACCCATGTACACACCAAGGTTAACCTGAGTTTACTCATCTCCTCTAGAAAGAGAAACCTGGAGCTGAATATCAGTTTCCACTTGTACTGTGATCCAGGCCTTCAGACACAGAAACCCCTAATGGCAGAGCAGGTAGCCCAGGGACATTTTGAGACAAGCCTGGGCATGGTGACCTTGTGGATGGCACAGTTAGTCACATGATGGGTACGGAGCATAGCATCTTGAGGAACTGTGACAGGGGACAGCCCCCACAGGACATGAGGCTGGATACTGGTCATGACAATGACATTTCCTTCTTTGGTGTCTAATCTTGACTATCAACTCGATGGCATTTGCAATCAGCATGGAAACAAACTTCTGGGCACGTCTACTTTCTAGATCAGGTTAATGGAAATGTGTGGGCAGCACCATTCCATGGGACAGGGCCCTGAACTGAGCAAAGCAAAAAACAAAACAGAGGGGGGTGGGGGCGAGAAATGCCAGCTGAACACCAGCATGCATCTCTCTCTGCTTCCTGTCTATGGATGCAGTGTGACCGCGGTGGACTGCACCCTTGAACTGTGAGCCAAACAAGCCCTTTCCCCCTAAGTTGCTTTTGTCAGGTATGTGGTTGCATCCCAGAAAACTGTCACTGCTTATAATTTCTAGTCTTCAAATGAGAGCTTGCAATGTTCTTAAAGTGATGGCAGCCTTGAGGAAAGGTCATAGGGGCTGCCCTGACCCTAGAAGAAGCCATAAGATAAGTAGAATGTGACAGACAATGTTTAAATAAAAATCTGGAGGGGTAGGCTGGAGGGTGGGGTGAGTGTTCAGTTAGTAGTCAAGAGACTCTGAGTTCAACTCCAGCACTGCATAAAACCAAGTATGGTGGCTCCTGCTTGTAATCTCAGCCCTTTGGAAGTAGAGGCAGGGGGTCAGAGTTCAAGATCATCACTTCTAGGTCAGGCTAGGTTACATGATACCCTCTATCAAAAAAGGAGGAGGAGAGGAAGAACCATTACCACCACCACCACCACCACAAGTACCACCACCATAAGAACAACCACTAACACTACCACCCCTGTGATTGAGAGCAGAAAGGGACTTGCAGAATAGAGCTGCCTGCATCAGGCATCGTGAATATGCTAATTACTACTCCCTGCCTGGACCTCTGCATTTCAAGCCACACTCAAAGTTCATGTCATTCCCCTCCCTTTCCCCTTCTTCCCTAACCTCGGTTGGCAGCTGGTTCCAGGATGATTCCCAGTCCTTCCTCCCTAGGCTCTGCTCGGTGCAGTGGTCTCAGGGTTCTTGCTCAGCCTCAGGCTGTTCTTCCTGCCCTGCCTGTGCGGTCAGGCTGTGAGGCTGTCTGCCAGGTGGGCCAAAGGCCCATCCAGACTTCAAGGGAATTGGTCCAAGGAAGCATGGTGTCACTCCAAAACTCACCAGGGAGGACTCAGAACTCCTCAGACGCCATTCCCCCCTTCTGTGTGCTGATTTTCTCCACCTCTCCTTCTCTCCCTCTCATCCTCTCCCTCTGTCTTTCCTTCCTCTCTCCCTCCTCCTCTCCCTTTTTCTCATCCTGAGAAAAGTCTGATTCCCTCCGCAGCTGGGAATAGTGGTTTACCAGCTCCCACGTGGTGGGCGAGAACTAACTCAGTATTTCCTGGTGCCTGGAGGTTTCCAAGTAGAAGCTCGCTGGCTTCTTTCTTCTGCCTTAGTTTCCTGATTTTCAGATTCGCACACTGAGGTTTCCTCTCTGGCAACTGCAGGCCCCTAACCACTTTCCCTGGTCTCTATCTTACACATACGGCCGCCTTCCGACCCTCCCTGCACACCAGCCCTTCAAATGCATGAGCGTTTTCCACACTGACGGTCGGTTCACGGTGATTACTTGACCCAAGGTTCCTTTTTCTTTCGTCTCCTTGCAGATCCTATTCTCTACACTTTTGCTGGATCCAGGTTTGCACGCCTCCCGGAACCCACCACCACCATCCCAATTGTCCCCTGAAATGAACGTTCCTGGAGCGCCCTCTGGTGGACTGTTGGGGTGACCATCTGTCTTTAGGAAGTCATGGCAACGCATGCGCAGGCCCACCATCCCATCTTAGGAAATGATACTCTCCGGAAACATTACGATTACGTGGGGAAGCTGAAAGGCAGGCAGGACCCCCCTGATGATGGTCCCCCTATCACCACCATCCTCTTCTTGGTCACCTGTAGCTTCATCGTCTTGGAGAACCTGATGGTTTTGATTGCCATCTGGAAAAACAACAAATTTCACAACCGCATGTACTTTTTCATTGGCAACTTGGCTCTGTGCGACCTGCTGTCCGGCATAGCCTACAAGGTCAACATCCTGATGTCCGGCAGGAAAACGTTCAGCCTGTCTCCCACAGTGTGGTTCCTAAGGGAGGGCAGTATGTTCGTGGCCCTCGGTGCGTCCACTTGCAGCTTACTAGCTATTGCCATTGAGCGGCACCTGACCATGATCAAGATGAGGCCCTATGATGCCAACAAGAAACACCGGGTGTTCCTTCTGATTGGCATGTGCTGGCTGATTGCCTTCTCGCTGGGCGCCCTGCCCATCCTGGGCTGGAACTGCCTGGAGAACTTTCCCGATTGTTCTACCATCTTGCCTCTCTACTCCAAGAAGTATATTGCCTTCCTCATCAGCATCTTCACAGCCATTCTAGTGACCATAGTCATTCTGTACGCCCGCATCTACTTCCTGGTCAAGTCCAGCAGCCGAAGGGTGGCCAACCACAACTCGGAGAGGTCCATGGCTCTGCTACGCACTGTAGTGATCGTGGTGAGTGTGTTCATCGCCTGCTGGTCCCCTCTTTTCATCCTCTTCCTCATTGATGTGGCCTGCAGGGTGAAGGAGTGCTCCATCCTGTTCAAGAGTCAGTGGTTCATCATGCTGGCTGTCCTCAACTCTGCCATGAATCCTGTCATCTACACTCTGGCCAGCAAAGAGATGCGCCGTGCCTTCTTCCGGCTGGTGTGTAGCTGTCTAGTCAGGGGCAAGGGGACCCAGGCTTCGCCCATGCAGCCTACTCTTGACCCTAGCAGAAGTAAATCAAGCTCCAGTAACAACAGCAGCCATTCTCCAAAGGTCAAGGGAGACACGCCCCACATGGCCATCACTTCCTGCATCACGGACAGAAACAGACCGCTTCAGAATGGGGTCCTTTGCAAGTGACCATCCTCAAGGCCAACTCTGCAGTCAAACGTATTTACTGCATGCATTACTTCCGTGTGGGCTCTTAGAGACCTTGACTTTGGAGGTCTGCTTGTCGTGGCCACAGTGTGGGCATCTCCTGAGGAGAGGACCTGAGGAATCATCCGTGCATGTCAGCCTGGACATGGACGTGCCTTATCTGTTGCAGGCTCCATCCTTCTGAATGTACCAAGCTGCTGACATCATCTACTGCCTTTGGATGCCGCTCTCCCTGGTCCAGAGAGAGGGCAGGTGGCAATGTGCTATGCACAGTGCATCTTGGGATGATGTCTTGTTATTTTCACACTACATTTATTTTTCGTAGATTCATATTTTCATGGGTGCTCATGTATGTGTTTGTCTATGTCTGTGTTGCATAGGATGTGTACACCAGGTTTTCCCAGATGGAGCCCGCCTGAAGTGTCAGTCCTCCACACGTCCGTCATGTAACTGTTTCTCCAAACCTGCCTCCACTGATGTGCCAGGTTCAAGGTCAGCACGTGCTGAGGTGCTGTGCCCTCCCCAGTCCTCTGGCACTGGCGTTCTAGCTACAGTGATGAAACGTTACTAAAGCTCAGTATTCTTAAAACCCTTTCCCCAAGAGAAGCTCAGAGGTGTTCCTCTTACCCTCACAGTCCTGTGTCCCTCTCTCGTGTCCCATGCATAAGCTTAAACACAACTGAAAGCCAAATTATGTGATAATTTGGGGGCATTTCTGAAAAATGACAGAAAAGCCAGCCAGGATATCTCAGACTCCTGGTAGACCACTAAAGAAGGAGCCCATGAGGAAGAGGTGCTTTCCACCCTGGTTCTCCTTTGCAAGGGACTGGATTTCCAGCAGTGAGGTTTACAAGACAGTCCTTCGGCTGTGTGATGCTGAGTTCAATTCTGCATAGAAAAGCTAGATGCCAAGCGCCCCCTTTGCTGTCACTGGCAAGGAGCTAGAGCTGTCAGCAAAGTTTCTCAACTCCTTCAACATGGGTCCTGACCAGGGCCATTCAGTGAGAGGACTCCGCCAGGCTAGGAGGTGTGATGTGGTCTTTGTGCATTCTTCGGAGAACCATCACCATTCTGTAACGATAGACGCTCCCATCACTTGGACCTGCATTCCTTCATCCACCTTGTAAAGGCAGTGCTCAGAAGGCACCTCAGAACCACCACTCCCCAAGGACTCCAACCACCACATGACACGCAGATGGAAAGTGGATGTGTCTGAGGGCGGGGCTGGCCAGCACCCATGATCCCAGAGAAGCCTTCAAAAGGACTCTCACTGGCGGAACCTCGTGTCAGAGGTCCCCATAAGTTGATCAACATTAGAGACCATTGCCTTGTGAACCCTGAAAGGACAGCCTTTACACACCAGGGACCTTTTAAAAGCTGATTTTACTCTTGGTTGCCTGATGGCATTTGCTCTTGCTTAGGGATTTTTTTGTGTGGTTCCTAGGTAACCATGGACTGATTGGCTAAAGAGTTTCGTTCAAGTCACTCCTGGTGGATATTGAGTTTGGCCAAGATGTTCTGGTGGGTGTCACGCTGCTCTCCTCTATACATCACTGAAAAAATACCTTATTTTCTTGTCACACAGCACTGACAAAACCCAAGGCATTTCTGGGAAAGCATGAAGGTGCTGGGTTAAGGAAAACAAACCAAACAGCAAACAACAAGCAAAGAAGAAAAGCAACAGACCAGCGTGTAGGAAAGTTGAGGTGGAAACCAAAGGGCTTGAGGACATGCTCTTTCATAGCTGGGATGCTTTGAAGCCACGGACCTGGGTCACTAATATCAATAACACATGTCGCATGACCCTGCCTTGTGATATTCTCCTATGTCTGTTTTCCTTCTGCAGCCCTTGCAGGGAGCCATGCCCCCTGTTTCCACTAGGAGGCAACAACATTTGTAGCATGACAGACTTTGAAGCAACTGAAGTTAAAAATACACTAAAATCTAATTGCACTCACTTGATGTACCCAAAACTGATCGATCACCTGTGATGCTGGTGTGCATTGCTTTCCTAGCTAGCCACCTGTGTAGCATTTAGACATTACCTGTGTCCAAGCCCTCACCCTGATGGTCAGAAACAAGTGTCCTGACACCAGGGAACTTGGGACCCACCCAGGGCTGTGAGCAACCTTTACTACTTACAGTTTATGTTTATTAATAATAAATAAAACTAAAAGATTTCATATGAAACCCATTCTCGGGGTCTGTGTGGTAGACTGTCTTATTGCTTTTCAGTAGACACTCAGGGGCATAATGGAGTGGTCTTGCCTCTCCCTTGGTACCTGGTTGCACAGCATTTCAGGAATAGATCACATTTAGAAACCCAATTACTATGTCCCATTATTCTTCAGCCCCATGTCATAGATGATGCTAGAATGAAGCTTTAGTGTACTGGATGCTGCTGATACCAGTCTGGGAAGATCATGTTTTCCTGTTGGTGGTGGTGGTAGTGGTGGTGGTGGTGGTGGTGGTGTGTGTGTGTGTGTGTGTGTGTGTGTGTGTGTGTGTATGTATGTATGTATGTATGTGTGTGTTGTATGTGCACATGTGTGTTATTGTGCATGCGGGAGTAGAGGCCAGGGATTGCTGTTGGATCTCACTCTATGGCTCTCCACCTTATTTTTTTTTGAGACACTTAACCTGAGCTGCCTGTTGGCTAGACTGACTGGCCAGCCAGCCCTTGCAATCTGTCTCCCTCCCTGCTGGGGTTATAGACACTACCTGCCGAGTATGTCTTTTACATAGGTACAGGGCATCTCCATGGAGCCATTTCCAGCCTAGGTCCCGTGTTTTGAAGAATGGTAGTAGCTCCCTTTTAGGGAAGAAATTATAAAATAAAAAATAAAAACATTGTCCAAGCAGAGGGCATCAGAGATGGGGAACCAGGTCAGCGCCAGCCCATGGATGTGGCTCTCTGTCTTACAAGTTGTTACTCATTAGCCCCTAACTTGCATCCTGCTCAAGGGGGATCCATGTTTGGTGTGACGTTCTGGAGACTGCAGTTGCTATAACTTGTAGTTTGAAGTCCCCAGTGCAGACTTTCCCCTGTCTCTCACCTCTGACCCGCCCACAGCCATCTGTGTTCCAGATCACAGAGTTGGTGTGAATCTTGTGTTTCTGCCAAATCACCATGTTTTCTTCTGAGGAAAAGGAAACTTTCAATCTATCCTCCTGTTTTCTGTGAGGCATAAAAGATGCAGGGCTGGTGAGTTGAGTCAGTGGGCAACGGTGCTTGCCTCCAAACTTGAGGGTCTGAGTTAGATCCCCCAGGAACCACATGATAGAAAGAAAGACCTGACTCCCATGAGTTGCCCTCCGATGCCTACGCATGCACCATGGCACCATACAAAGGTAAGCTCCAACACGCAAACAAGTGACACTTTTCACAATAGCCTTTATTGCCAACAGACTTACAACTATAGTCACTGAAACAATTAACTAGTTAGAAATGGTTGCTTGTCTCAATCTTTGAGCCATGATTATTCTGTGTTGGGAAAGAGCCATTCACAGAAATGTAACAAGGTGCATTTTTAGAAAATGTCTAATTACATTGCTGGTTCCATGCTTTGGAAACTGTATGGACAAGTGCAAACCTCATCATCCAAATGTTTTAGTGTCTAAGTAGAGATTCAGAGGGGCTGCTATGGAGTCAGAAATGCATGGATGGCTGTCTAGATGATGAAGGCACATGTCCCAGTACCTAATAATAACAAGAAGAGCAGCATTGTCTGGAGTAGATGGCCTGCCACCTGCCATACCTGGGCTATGGGGAGGCGATGCTATATACTGCCTCCATTCGGTCATCCCAGAAGCTTGGGTGCGGTGTGTCAGGCCCATGATGAAGGGCATAGACACCACTCCCCAAAAGAGCAAGATGGAGTCCCTGGGGGTAAGGCAGCCCAAGCCAATAACCTTTGCCTGTTGTATCTTGGGATCTCCAAATGTTCACAAATCACATAAGTTTTATCATAGAAAAATATTAGAAAACTTGAAATTGGTTTTATATTTCTGCTCCTCACAGGTGACTCAGGAAGCCAATTCCATGCCGGTATCAAAGTAGAAAGGTATGGGTTGGCCATAAGCCCAGACAGACTGCTGTTACAGTTATTGTCTGTGTCTCACAAAAGTTAACAGAAACAAAAAAAAAATTCCAAATATTCATATCTCAGTATGTATGGCCATCCAAATGCTTTTGAAAAACAAATACCTTGTTACACAGTACATTTATGCTGAGCTGTCTCCTAATCCGGGGTCCTTAAACACCAGATGTTTAATTCTGAACACAAAGGAACTCACATAATTTCACAATACTCTAAAACAAGTTAGAGCTGAGAGTCAGTTGAACAGAGAACAACAGTCAATTGGCAACTCACACATAGTGTTAAAAGGAGAAAAAGAAGAAGAAAAGAAACTCATCGCCCAAGCCTGGTTAGTCCATTCATCCCTGCCTTGTGAGCTGTCGCTTGTCTCCAGTGTCAGTGGCTTTGGTTGTGGGGAAGTGCCGTGGGTACAGTGTGAACTGGTACCTTGGAAGGTTCACCCCACAGGATGGTCCTCCATGCACGGTGGGTATACAAAGCTGTTCGTGTCCTGTGGCTTCTCTCTCGCCCTAAGACAAGAATCATTAGTGTGTTTGGGGGAGTCTCAGATTCACTTACCCAGGGCATCTGAGCAAGAGGAAAAGCAGGCTCTCCACAGCCCTCAGCATCCTGCTGTCATCAGCAGTTAGTTCCCATGCAGGTTTGGTTGCATCTTCAACTTTTGTGCCCTTTGCTGCCTCTCGGCTCCACAGCGCCACCTACTGTGCAAAGTCTTCAGACCCCCCCCCCCCCAGCTCAGTCGTGACTCTTGGGTCTTATATAACTGGATGTGGGCACACCAGCGCTGAAAGGCTTCCACGCTCCAACACTCTCACACTTCCCCGTGTGTGTTAGGAGTGGGGTTAAATTATAGGCAGGGGTAGATCCACCTAGGCCTCCTTTGTCCCAAGAGTCCCTCCAGGGCCAGGAAGGCTGGCGAGCCAAGTCAGGCTGTGCCTGAACAGTGCGGGAGCCAGAAAAGACGTGGGTCCGCGGTTGTTTTATCTGCTTGTCCTTATCTTCTGCTGACTGCTCCCCACCCTTCTGTTTAGTTGTTGAGACGCAGCCTCAATAGCCCTGGCTGGCCCTGAACTACGGAGGCTCCAGCCTCTACCGCCCAAGTGCTGTAGTTGCAAACATGCATCACTAGATCTGGCTTGCTATCCCCTCTGCTGTGACCCACAGAGACAAGACACTCCTCCCTCACTTTCCTTGTAGCCCATTTCTTCCCTTTTTGTGCCATGGTCTCACGGCCCATAGCACCCAGAACCCTGTTCCCTGGGTCTGCTGATGAGAGCCTTTTAATCCCCAAGCTCTCGACGCCATTTTGATTTACAGTTGTTGGTATCAGAAAACCCCAGAGACTCAAAATACCCAGCAGAGAGTTGATCTGTGTGTGGGCCCACACATGCTGAGGAGCACACTCCATCTGAAGCAAGGAAAGTTTGTGTGTGTGTGTATATAATACACACATGCGGTTCACACTCGAAAAACTTGGTATAAAGTTGCAAGTTTTTTTTTTTTTCTGGCTGCTATAAAATGTGCCAGTTTTAAAACTGTGCATTTGTTGCTTGCAAACTTATAAATATGTATAAACCCCATTATAAATAAATCTTGTCTGGCAGATGGCATTTTATCTGCCAGCCACAGTTGCAGGGAGTTATAAGTACTTATTAATTCTCCATTTTTAAATTCACAGCATGGACCTGGGATCTATGATGTGAAGTGTGTGAAAAATGCTTCATAAAAGGTGGGGTGGGGTAGAGGAGTAGGGACCACCAGTAAGAGTCATGGAAGGGCTGGAGACTCTCACCAGTCAATGTCAAAGCCCCTGGCACCGGCTTATCCCCATGCTGAAAGTGCAAGCATGCTGTCCTCGCTCTAGGCCCCCTGAGCTGGGAGCTGAAGGGACAGAGCCCTGAAATCTTAGCGTGGGCTAAGCAGCCCGATGCCTCAATGTCTGCCTTCTGCTCTGAGACTGTTTATTAGAAACACCAGCCCTGCCCCAGAATGCCCCAGCTTGCAGAGGGTGCATGGGTATGCACAGGGCGGGGCAGAAATCACTGGAGAGAGCCTTCCACCCATGCTGGTTCTGGGGGAGCCCCTTCCTTGCCTCCTCCACTAGCTACCTCAGGGATACTCAGTTCTGCTCCCAAGACTCAGCAACAGGTAGATGTACTTTTGTTGGAAACATGTTCCACAATGCAATCATTCTCCATCAGCCACTTCCTACCTGGCTCCTGGGATCATTTCCAAAATAAGATGTATGTACCCAGATGATGCCCCTTCGTGAAAACACCAACTAAGTAACCAAACACAAGTCCTGTCTCTCTCATGTGAATAGCTCAGTCCTCCGTGTGTTCAAAATGTGAAATATGAGGGCAAATGGGCTGCTTGTTGCTTCCATAGAGTGGGTTACACGTCTGAGTCTCAGAAGGCCCTCATTAAGTCCTGTATCCTTGCCTAGATCTAGCTACTGATCATTGCCATCCACTGCCTTGCTCAGTTTCTTCGTCTGAAAAAAAAGGGTCCCTCCAAGACAGGTGAACTGTCTGTCTTGGAAGCACCTGCCCATTATCCCAGACAAAGCCATGAGTTCTAGGTTTGTAATATGTTCCAGGAGTGGGGTTTATCTACACTGTCTTTCTTGGGAAACACTTCAAAAGTTTCATAAGAACTAGCATCACACAGATTTGTCTGGGCACATGATCTCTTTTGCAATCTTTCTTCTATCCTCCTCCTACTTAAAATCTGGCTGTCACCATCCACAGAAGTTGTTTATAGATGGCATGCCATCTTTGGCCTATGGGGGAGAAGAGAAATATGCTTTGTGAATGAAAAGTCCCAGGAAGTCACCTTCCATGCATGTCACATATTTATCAACCCACACCACTCTTTGAGGAAAGTCCCAGGGTGTGGCACAAGCCATGTCTCAGAAGACCCATCTGGTAGCCAAAACCACGCTGTTCTAGCTCTGTGGTTGAGCTATGCTCTTCTAGTTGTACTGAGGCTGAGCTTTGCCGAGGTGGTCACTGCTCCATCACTATCTTGGGGAAGTTGGGTTTCTCTCAAATCAGTCCAACAAGAAGAAGATGTGGTCCTGGTTCTAACATGGCCACTCCCACAAGGAAGCCTCCTGGGGATCTGATGCTGCCATGGGAAAGGCTTCCCTCTGGAAAAGGGGGCATTTTCAGGACACCCAGATTGACATGGAGCCTGGACACATGGCAACTGTGACATGAACCCTGTGGGCTTTGGGGGATTCATTCTCCCTTGTCCTTTCTTCCCTTCCAACCTAGGCTTTTCCCTTGGTCCATCGTTTAACACAGCCTTCACTTACAACTGCCTCTGTTGCCAAGAGAGAACCCCCACACACAGCTGCCCCATGTGACCTATTTGGCATCAATCCATCTGCCCACCGTTTGAGATAGCCTGTAATAGAAAGTGGCTCATCAAGGCTGAGCAGGCACCCAGCTCTTGGTCCTTTAAATACCAAAAGGACACCATGGTAACATAAGTGTAGATTGAAGACTGAGATACTTGAATGTCTCCTTAGCAGGCTGCCCACCTTATGGTGGAGGGATAAGAATCAGAGCCAAGCTAGACCATGATGAGCAGTCCCCTGGGGGGCCCAACCTCACCAGCATGGAGAGGCTATGTAAAAGCCCAGCTAACTCTCCCAGGAGGGCAAGGGAAGGAGGGACTAGGCAGAGGCTTCTGGGCCACTGTGCAAGAGCAGATGGGGCCTTTAAGACTGTTGAGCCCCATCATGCACCACTAATAGATGCAGAGTGCTGGGTTGTGAGGCAGAGTGCCCACAATAAGGAGCACAGGATTCTGGGTGGTGTGTAGTGCCCATAAGAAGGAGCACAGGATCCAGGCAAACCTCCCGTGCTCATGCCTGGCAGAGACTCAGCCACTGTGCCTGGGAGTCAAAGGCCTCAGTGTACCATATAGTGCTGGGGCTGCTGCCCTGTAGCCTGTAACCCTGCCCTACCTAGGCAGTTGTGGGCAGAGACCGAGGGAAAGGGGACTCAGGCTCAAGGAGGAGGCTCTTTTGGGTTTACCTTCAAGCCTCAAAGCACAGACTAGCCCACAGCTGTGCACAGAAAACACTGACTGAGTAGAATGGTTCTGCTATCAGCTGACCAAGGGTTTCCGTGTGTGTGTGTGTGTGTGTGTGTGTGTGTGTGTGTGTGTGTGTGTGTAAGCGATCTGTGAGGGAATGTCTCATCGCATACACACTGTAGAAGGAAATGGTAAACCTTTGACTTGCTTTACAGGAAACACAGGTCAGAACATGACTGCCATGTAACAACCTCTACAATCTGCCTTGAGTCTGAAAGACTTTCCAGTCCTGTAATCTGAGGTCAAAATTCTACATTTAGAGTTAAAAATGGAAAGAAAAACATTGGCCCCAAGACTTTAAATTTTCTAAATCAAGTCCTATAAATCCCACCACCCTCAAACTCAACACTGACTTCAGAGAAGACAACTGTGACTTCTGAGCAAATGCTGAGGTGCCCACAGTCTGGATCATTTTACTGGTGACTTGAATATAGGCATTTTAGCCTTGGAAAACATTTGAGAATGGGGGGGGGAGGTAATTATATACATTTTTATGTAGTATACATTCACACACACACACACAAGAGCACACAGAAGAACCTATACGTGTGTGCACAAGGCATAGTCTTCTGAGGGACAGAATGCAGGGTGACTCTTAGGAACACCCCAAAGCCCATGTATGTGGTCACAGGGCAAAAGCCTGAGCCAGGGGCTACCAATGTATCTGCTCAACTCCAGGGCTTCGTTTTGTAGTGTCTGTCACCAACACCAGGAAGTAGTAAGACAGTGTCTGTTAAGGCTAAGTTCCCCGGAATTCTAATTCTAGAACATTCTACTGCCAACTTGGATTCAGTGGGCCCTCAAGGGCAAAAACTGAAAAGAGGCCTTTATGTACAGAGCCTGGGATCTTGCCCACCTGGATTCACCAGTGAGCACCTAACTGACCACAGTACAGCAAAAGGCCTTAGAGCCGTGCAGAACCCTGATTTGCCTAATGTATTTTTCCCCTTAACTATGCCTTTAAAAATATTAATTTGCTTTTATATGTATGGGCAGTTTTGCTTGCAAGTATGTATGTGCATTGTGTGCTTACTTGGTGCCTATGGAGTCCAGAAGAGAATAGCTACCATGGGACTTGAGCTACAGACAATTAAGAGCAACCATGTGGGTGCTGAGAATTGAACTTGAGTTCTCTACAAGAGTAACCAATGTTCTTAACCACCAGATTTCCCCCTCTCTTTCTCACTCTCTTTCTCTGTATGCACACACACACACACACACACACACACACACACACACACACACAACCCTTTTAAAACATCCAATTTCTGACCATCCAACACTGAAGTGTACAGAGTCCTATGCTTCCAATCACACACATGGGGAGGGTCTCATGGGGACCAGGACCCAGGTTGTTGTCCTAAGAGAAGGCACCAACCAACAAATGCATCAACTGCCTGTGTTTGTTAAGTCACAGAGTGATCATAACCTAAATGTTCTTACATCACAGACACAGCCAACTTTGGAACATGAAATCGCCCATAATGAACCAACAGCTTCTGGAATAGTAGGAAGAGGGTCAAGACAGGGGGCCATGGGCATGGTCCCTTTTCACTTGGGCTACTGAGCTCATCATCCCTCACTCCAGATGGTTCCAAAGACTTTGGAGCACAGTGCCGAGCACACATGGACTCGGGAGGAACAGCCAGTTGGTGTGTCTCCAAGGCTCAATGCTGGGCAGAAGTTGGTACCTGTCTTGCAAGGCTCTTACACGTGCTTTTTGTTCTACTGAATACAAGAGGTAGGTGGGAGGCCACTTCACCAGCACCTTCTATGCACAGCCTGTGATGAACAACCAGTGTATTCTGCATGTCTGAAGTCATTCAGTCAGTCATGCCAGTGTGTCTATATGCATGAAGGACACACAGAACACACAGACTAGGAACATTTTCCATAGCCTGCCTTCACAGACACTCATCCCCATCACTATGCTGATGAAAACAAAAATATTTGTCAATCAGAGATCTGAAGTCTTATTTGTCCTCAAATGAATACCCCCCAATACACACACACACACACACACACACACACACACACACACACACACACACCTGGGAGTCAAAGATAATAGGTCCCCATGACCCAAACAATATGGGTCAAACATGACCCAAAACATGACCCCCCCCCAAAAGAGACAAAGTACCATCTGCTTTGCAGTGGGGCTTCAGTGGGTCATCATGTGACAGGAAACCCACTCACATGGCACATATCTAGGGTCACAGAAGGCAGCACCCAGCAAACTGCAGTCAGAGGAGGCACCTCTGTCTGTGAGTAGAGCTGCAGCCCAGAGCCAGCAATCACATGGAGCCCTAGGGGCAGGGGCAGATGTTTGGGCAGCATGCTGCTGTAGTCTATCATGAGTCTGTTTGTCCTGGAGCTGCCAGCTCACCTGCATTCACCTCATATTGTGCTTATTATTTAGAACTACAGGTTACACCTTCCTAGCAAAATTTCCCAGTAGGTCAGCTGAATTAACTTTTTTTTTTTTTTTTTTTTTTTTTTTGCCTAAACAGCTACAGTCAAATTTGCCTCTCACTAAAAACATACAGCATAGAGCATTAGTCTCACATCTTTCTTAGTCTTAAAAAATATAAATATAGGGGCCATTTGTACAGGATGTGTGGGTATATACACCTCTAATATGCATCTGAGATGTGTAGAATGTGTTTAAGAATTTGAACGTGAAGGAAACCTCCCAGGGGTTTGAAGAAGGTGATGAGCCCAAAGGCAGCTGCCCCGGTTCCCATAGGCTGAGAGCACTGGAGCCCAGGTCCTCCTGACCTGGCACAAGGCATGGAGAGGTTGCTGGACCAGCTCAGTGTTTCCTCTCCACTGGTTGCTGGAGGCAAAGCTCACTCCCGGCAGAGACGATGGGCAGGCTGCTCTCAAGATGGTAGTTGATGAGGTGACTGATGCTGTCAAAGACCCTGTCCTTCGTCCGGATCTGTGAGGATGAAATAAGGCAAGGTTGAATGGCTGTTGCATGAAGAAAAGAAAGGACTCTTTGTGGTAGAGCTACGTGGACCATCTGACCCTGCCCAGGAAGGTAAAGGGGGGAGCAGGCTTCCTGGACCGGAGGGCTCGCCACACTTCAGAGATGATTTCTGTACAGACCCTGGTCACCGATATCAGCTGTTCACCTACACCAGCCGTCACTGACATCAGCTGGTCACCGATAGCAGCTCGTTAGTTTAGTGTGCTTCACCCGTCTGTCCCTCTGAGACAATCTTTGAATATTTCAATCCACTGCCCTGTAGACACTGCCTATCTCATTCCTCCTCTCCTTCGCCTCACTGGAACAACACAAAGGAAATCCCAGCTAATGAAGACAAGAAAATACAATAAAATATAGGCTAGGAAAGGCATCCATGTGAGAAAAAAATAAAGACCTTATATCTGTTCAAATGTTAGCTCAAATGTATTAAACAGAAAATCGTGAAACTCTTAGAAGATGATATAAGGGGGCATAAAATGTAGACAACTACAGCATCAAATAAAAGAAAATAATGGCAAGTTCACAGAGGAAGCCTTCAGAAGGGGATATTAGGAGAATGGCTCAAGGTCAGGGGCAGCCATGATGAAACCTTAGAGAGGCAAGCATTAGGAGAAAGAAGATACTCTACTACCTTCAATTATGTATGACTAAAGGAGTTTCTGATTCATAGGCCTTCCCTTCTGAAAGAATGGAAGGAAGTTTCAATGTGACTGAGCCAACGTGCCAAAAGTCAAGAAGGTACTGGTAATGATCATCTATTTCAAGGTGTTTATGTATGTATATATGTATGTGTATATATATAATTGGTAGATAGCTAATAGATAGATGATAGATAGGTAATAGATAGATGATAAATAGATGATTGATAGATAATAGATTGATGATACGTGGGTAATAGATAAATAGATGATAGGTAGATAGATATGTTCTTTTGGTATCCAAAGAAAATTGGTCCCAAGATCCACTACTGTGGTAATTTGAATGTAATTGGCCTCATAGACTCATAGGCAGTGGCACTATTAGGTGTGGCCTTTTGGAGTAGGTGTGGCATTGCTGGAGGAAATGTGTCTCATTTACTTCCTGCTGCCTGTGGATCAAGACATAGAACTCTCAGCTCCCTCTCCAGCACCTTGTCTGCCTGCTGCCGCCATGTTTCCCACCATGGTGATAACAGACTAAACCTCTGAAACTGCAAGTCAGTTCCAATTAAACGTTTTCCTTCATAAGAGTTGCTGTGGTCATGGTGTCTCTTCACAGCAATAGACACTCTAAGACAGCCACAGATATCAAAATCCAGGGCAGGTCAAGTCCTTTATATATAAAATGGTTTACCACTTGCATAGTATACACACATCCTACCATAGACTCAAAACTATCCCCAGATCTCCTGTTGAGATACAGGCCAGAGGCTGCCCCACCCCCAAACAGTCTTTCTGGGACAGAAAGTGATAAAACTGTGACCTTGCAGCTCTCACTGGAATTCATTTTCCTACCTTCCACTTATAGCTGTGAGAAAGTCCAGTCCCCAGTCTCTGGACCAAGGACAACCTTGACTTATAGCTTCATTTTTATCTAGAGCTTTCTTGCCCTTTCATGCCTGGCACATAGACCAGGCCAGGCTAGGTCATGGTAAGGAGCTTACCGCTGTGCACCACACTGAAATCCTATGAGACTCAGAAACCCCCATTGTCCTTGGGAATTGAAGGGCCCTTCCTTCAGGACTCCTTCATGCTGTTTGTGATAGCTTGTCTTTTGATGCAGCTCCCTTAGGGGCTTTGGAAGTTCTCTCTCCCTTCAGGACCACAACCTGCCGCCTCTGGACCAATGCCCTCTCTCCTAACAAAGGGGAACCCTGTTTTAGCTTCCCTTTTCTATGAAACCTGCTGTTCTCCCTGACATGTATAATGCCATGGACACAGTTGCTCTCCTGCTATCTGGGGATAATGGCAAGAAGATCCTATGCACTCAGTGTAGACAGTTTTTCCTGAAGTCACAGCTAGCCATAGGAGATCCTGTCACAGATAGTTCCACCTTGAAATGTTGTCTCAGAGGGTCTGTGGTTGAAGACAATACCAGTCTCTCATCCCAAGAAGATAACTGTCTTCACTCTGTTTCCCACAAAACCCTGCTGCAGGCCTTACCCTATCTGTGGGAGCCCAGCAGACCTTAGAAGGTGCCCTGTGTCTGTGAGGCCTCTGGGGTTGGAGTGCCATCTGACCAGTGGCAGTAGAAACCTTCAATGGTTTTGGGAGCAGTGGTGAAGACAAGACCATTACCCACAGTGTTCCCCAAGCTGTCTCCCACCACACTCTGTCATCAAAGACAGTATCGGATCCACACACAGGGAACGCAACTGTGCCTCTACCTCTGTGAAACTCCGCAAGCTCAGAGTCCTCCTGGAGAGGAGGAATTGGCCTCTCCCTGTAGCCAGGCTCTCTTAGGCAAGAGTTAAGGCAGGATGCCAGCCTGTCTGAAAATGCTTCCAGGTGAGGCACCTCCAGAATCCATGAGGTAGAACTTGTGCCTTTATTGCCCCCTTGTGGCCAGAAGTTCACACTGTTAGAGAACTGGAAATTTTCTAGGGGGTGGGGGGGGGAGCTGGGCATCTCAAACTCTGGAGAGGCAGGTGGATCTCTGTGAGTTCAAGGCCAGACTGGTCTACAGATCTAGTTCTAGGACAGGCTCCAATGCCATACATAGAAATACTGCCTCAAAAAAAATTTTCTAGGGGGAGGTTCCTTCAATGTGGTGCCTGGAAAGACAGCAACACTGTCACTCAGAACTCTAACAAGGATGCCACAATGTACATCCCAGAAAGAAGCAGAGACAGACAGGCCCATAGCATGCCAGCAGCTCCACATTTCTCCCAAAGAAGGATTGCTAAACAGTCCTTCCCATATTGGACCTTCATTGACAGGGAAGTCATACTAGTCCAGGGCCAAAGGTGACTTACACAACCACAGTAGCTGGCGCCTTCATTTCTGTATTTCTGTACGCATAGTCCCAGTGGGAGCTATCACCCAGAAAACTGAGCTAAAGCCTTAGGCCATTGTGTCAAGCAGAGGGACCAGTCCTTTCCACCCCCAGCAAGGATGACACCCAGTCTAGTCAGAACTAGGCCTCCACAGGAGAGGAGTACCCAGGCAGGAACTTGCCTATGGTGACCAAGCACCTGGCAGCGTCTGCAGAGGTCAGAAGCTGGGAAGAAGGTGCCCCACACTGTGCTGGCCTGGGACACATGGTAGGGGTACAGAATTCCAGGCAACCATGGCCTTCTCACAGCTTTCATTCTGGCTTGGTGGCATGTCCCAGTGACAGATAGATGAGTACAGAGGCCATTTCTGGGCTGGGCCTCATAACAGCAAATATGCACAGACTTTCCCAGTGTGATGGGAATTGTTGCCGCCGAGGGAACAAACTCAACCCAGAACCTCAGAACATTCTCTGGTCAACACGGAGGCCTCTACTGACCTTCAGCCCATTCCTTCTAGATCTAGTGTCCCTTTCATCCTAGTACCAAGAGAAATGACAGCTGGGCACTAGACATGGAACACATAGCTCCAACCCCCCACTCATTCACAAGTATCTGAAGAAATGAGACGCACTGTCTATAGAGAACAACAGTTCCCCAGGAACTTCTGAGAGGTGTTGAAATTCCAAATCTCTTCCCCCTCTGTGGGTCAGACACCCTACTCCATGTGTTTCTGTCCTCTCAGCCCCCCCCCCCCACACACACAATGTCAGGGACAGACACAGGGAAAAAGAACTGAGATATCACAAGGACACCAACCAGCACAGCATCCTGTTCCTAGGTACCGCCATGAGCACATCTGACAAACACATCACAAAGAGAACAGACCAATCCCACCTCAGATGATAAGTCAGAAGCCACAAAAAATTCAACTGATATCCATGACATTAAAACAAACAAATTACTACATCCATTAAAGCAAACTATGAAAAAATAATTAAGGGATAACGACTCCTTTAGAAATTAAATACACAATTTGTAAGAGTGTACAAACGTATGCTTGTATGCCACAGAGAGGGTGTCGATAAGCTTGGGAAAGCTCCGAAGAAGCAGAAACCTGAGGGAAAAGTCTTTACACTCCTGCAGCTCTCCAGGAAGTTCTCTTTTAATGTTCTTAATGGCAGAGATACACCCTGATCATATTTATAAGCAAGATGACAAGGGGTCAAACGAGAATACGCTGCAAAGTATTTGAAATACATCTCCCTTTCCTTAATTCCTATTCTTTTCCTTCCTGGAAAATCAATACAATATAAAGACAAAATAGTCATAGGGAGTGGGCGTAACCACAATGAGCCAACTGTGGTTTCAGATCCCGGCTGCAGACGTGTGAGAGTGCACACGCAGGTGATCTAGCACAGGTGATATAGCATGGCGATCTAGCACACAGGCGATCTGGCACGGGTGATCTAGCACAGGTGACACATGATCTAGTGCAGGTGATCTAGCATAGGTATCAGAGAACGAGTGGAGACACAGAAAGCCCTAGTGACTGTAGAAGTGACGCCACCATACAGCACTTTAGTAAGTAAAAGCCCTAGTGTGTGCTTTGAGACATGCCAGAGGCTCCATGAGTCAAGCCTACAGGAACTAGATACTTGAGTGATAACGGTTTCCCCTAATGCAAGCATGGTATCTACCCCACCTTGCTGGCCCTGCTTATCCAAAATGATGAATCAACCATGAATGACTTGGGGGATAATTTTAGACACAGGAGGGCTGACAGAATGATTCAGGTGCTGAAAGATCCATCTCTGAGGCCCCTCCTACAGCCTCTGCCACCAGCTCTCTTCCATGCTATTTTAGAGTCCCTTTCTTCAACACCCCACCACAGAGGCTCAGGGCTGTGTTGGTTGGCCTCCTCTGGCTTCCCAGTGACCTCAGTGCACAGTGAGAGAGCTCAGAGGCTGCTAGACACCCGAGTAAATTTAGACTCAGACCGTTTTTTTGCATCCTTTCTCTGAGTAATCTAACTTGCCAAGTTTCCCCCTTTATAGTCAGAGACCAGCCAATTACCATGAAAATCAGATGAATAAATATTGAAGAGAACGTGTTCAGCGTCTATTTCAGTGTCCTCGCAGCGAGGAGGCAACTTTACATTTTTAATTAAGTCTTTCATTTCCATCTCCTTTTCAGCTAAAGCTATCCTCTGTAGGATCAATTAAGCCAGATAATCAGATCCAGTTAAAAGCCCCCCAAAAGAATAGTCATCAGTGGGTATGATTTAACAAGCATTCTTGATGGTCCTGCGAATTTCACTCCAGAATTAAAACTATATGATAGCACAGCCTTGGGAATCAGCTCCCGATAAAACCTTATCACGTTGCCATGTCCTCATCTTCTGCACACCTTGATACTGGCTTGTGAAATATAATAAAATGTTGTTAGTAGGGTGTAATGATTGGTTTCATCTGCTAACTTGACACAATCCACAGTTGCCTGGGGAAATGAGGGATTGTCTAGATCAGGTTAGCTTGTGGGCACATTGGTAGGTGATTGTCTTAATTAGGATAATTGATGTGGGCAGACCCACCTACTATGGGCGGCTTTATTCCCTAGGCAGGGAATTCTGGGTTGTATGAGAGTAGAAACAGAGCGTAGAGCACAAGTGTGAGGTCATTAATCCGTTGCTCTCTGTTCTTGCCTGTAGATGTCAACACACAGGACAGGTCTTTTAAAATTATTTGTGGATATAAAGACTTAGCAAATACATTTTATCCTCTTTGTTCTTTATGACGGCAAACTCAGCTAGATTTTTTTTTTAACATTTCATGTTTTTAAATACCAATTTTTCAAGTGAAAAATTTATATTCTCACAGAATTCTTGAAGGTTTTTCTCTGCTAATTTCTTTTTGATAATAACAACTGATTTGCTGCAAGGCCTATGAAGGAAGACAGAACTCTGGGAGGTTTCTATTTAGGTAATCTTGCTTGTGGTTCCTCACCTGTAAAAACTCACCGTAGTTCAATATTAGAAGTGTCACGGATGTGCGCACGCGTGCACGCACGCACACGCACACACGCACGCGCGCGCGCACACACACACACACACACCTGTAGAGGGCATGAGGCCTCCATGCTGACAGATAAGCACCAGGGAAACCAAAGAAAGGATATGCTTACTTGTGGGAACAGATGTAGTTTGTAACCTGATGATCTTTGCACTGTGTAGAGCCACACCTCACCCAAATCCCCCAGACTGTTATGCTTGTTTACCCCAGACTTGTCCCCTCTAGATCTTGAGCATTGCTTCCCGCTCAATAAAACCCATCCTTATGGGAGATGTCACTTGTACTTTACAACATCCTAGGTAATTTCTGAGTTTTCTGTAGGGCCAATGCTGACTTCCACCACGGGGTATTTTTTTTTTTTTTTACCTCAATCAGTCTCCCTGGGCTCCCATTGTTTCATGTTGAACTGTCTTTCCTTCTTGCCTTTCATGGATTGTGATTCTACAGGCTCCGGAGTTTGCAGAGGCCCTGCCCCCCGCAACACACACACCCTGGTCCTCAAATTTCTTGGACTCTCAGCTCATAATCTGTAAAAACCATGCAGGATCAAGTATCTACCCAGTGTCTATTGACTACCTACTTTATGAATACCTACTAAATATCAGACACTGTCCCAAGCCTTCAGGATACTACAAGAGCAAGAAGGTTATTCATATCTAAATTATAACCTAGTGGGAACAAACTAACAAATAAGTACACACTTTAGTGATGTATATTAAAGGAAAGGTAAATCAGAAGATAGATTATCCATGGGGTTCCATTTGAATTATCAATTAGGGGAGAACTCTCTATAATATCACCTCTTGTATAGGGAAGCCTCAATTATACTAAGAGGTGAGTATGAACATGTCACCTTACCACCCAAACCAGGTAGGTACACACCCACTGAAGTCCCATTGATTTATGAGCAGACTTCAAATTTTCTGAAGAACAGGTGCTCCCAACCCAGTTACTCCACCAAGAAAAGTACAGTTTGGCAGGCTCACAGCATCTGAAAATTCTACCTCTTTGGGGGCTTAAGATAAAATAATCACATTTTTTAAATATCAAAACCTGCTGAAGAAGCATTTGATAAACTTCAATGTTGCACACAACAAAAGCAATTGCATGGACACTCTCCACGCAAACCCTCTGTCCAAGCTGGCCAGGGAATCAGGTAGGTGAGATTCACTCTGCTTCTCATCCTCCAATTCCAACTCCCCAGTCTTAAAGCCAGTTTGTTAGCACACCACCTAATGTGCCCTCTCCTTCCTCTCCTACCCCAAAAGCCTCCCTTTACCTCACCAGGCAACATACAAGGCGGTCTCTCTGGAAACCCGCTGGCCAAGATGACCAGGGAATCATGTAGACAGTCTTCACTCTCCTTTTTATCCTACAATTCCAATTCCCTACTCTCACCATCATCCCTGTGGCAGATCACCTGCAGGAGCCTGTCTTCCCTTACTTTTTCCAATCCCCGTGGACTCCACAGATTATGTGGCAGACTCAACTTCCCTTATAGCCCATCACTATTCCTGTGTGTCAACTCCCAATACTAGAAACAAGTTCAACATGAGATCCCTAGTGGCCACTCCTGGTAAGGACTCAAAAGCACACCCTACTAGGCACCATGCAGCCACCACACTCTCCTAAGGTCTAGAAAGGGCAACAGAAGCCACAGACCAAAAGCCCACTCAACAAAGACAACACTAGATATCAGCCCCTAGAATTAGGATCAACCTGAACACTGATGCCTAGATGCTAACAAAAAGACACAATCATCCACACTACTACAGATGGCCCTGAGAAATAAAACACAGCTGAAGCACAAGACAAAGTCTTCAAAATTATTGTGATGAATAAATACACTCAAGGAGCTTAAGGAGGGTATGGATGAATCCACTAATGAAATCTATGAAAACACAAACAGTGAGATGGAATTTAAACAACTGTTCAAAATATGAAAGTGGAAATAGAATGAATAAAGAAAACCCAAACTGAGGAAGACTGGAAATGAAAATTTGGGAGCTCGTAATGGCTATCTATTCTTGGTTGTCAACTTGACTACATCTGGGACAAACTACAAATCCAGAAATTGAGGATACACGTATGAGAGATACTCTGCTTGGTTTGAAGTAGGTGAATCCATTTCTAATCTGGACCTTTGAGGTCAGAAGACACGCCTTGGATCTGGATCTTGGGAACACACACATTTACTTTGGGCCACACCTTCTGCCAGAAGCATATATAAGGACATGGAAGAAGGAAGCTTTTGTTCTTTGCCTGCTTGCCTTCACCCAGCTAGTACAACCATTGCCTCACTGGCATTAGAGCCTACTTCTTTGGGATTCCAGCATCTACTAAAGACCAGCTGAGTCATTCAGCCTTGTAGGACTAAACAACTACTAGATTCTAGCCATTGTTGGATCAGTTGAACTGCAGCTTATAAGTCATTGCATTAAATTCCCTATATGATATATAAATAGACTATATGTATACATATATATATATATGTACACACACACACACACATATATATATGTATATATATATATATATATATATATATATAGAGAGAGAGAGAGAGAGAGAGAGAGAGAGAGGAGATTCATTCCTTAAGTTCTATGACACTAGAGAACCCTGACTAATAGAACTCAATCTGAAACTCAGAGGCAGGCCTCACCAACAATACAAGAGATGAAAAAGAAAGTCTCAGGCATTGAAGATGATAGAAGAAATGGATTCCTCTGCCAAATAAAATAAAAACACCTGGAAAAAAGTGTCCAGGAAATCTAGAACACTATGAAAAAACCAAATGATAGGAATAGAGGAAAAATAAGAAACCCAGGTCAAAGGCACAGAAAATATTTTCAACAAAATCATTAAAGAAAATTTCTATAACCTAAAGGAGGTGCCTATGAAGGTACAAGAATACAGAACACCAAACAGACTGGGCCAGAAAATAAACTCCCCATAACACACAAAAAATCAAAATACTAAATGTACAGAACAAAGAAAGAATGTTAAAAGCTACAAGGGTAAATGACCAAATAACACATAAAGGCAGACCTATTAGAGTAACATCCAACTTTTCAATAGCGATTCTAAAAGCCAGAAATGCCTGGACAGATATTCTACAAACTCTCAGAGACACGGATGCCAGCCTAGACTACTCTGCCCAGCAAAACTTTCACTCATAGTAGATGGAGAAAGAAAGACATTCCATGACAAATTTAAGTAGTACCTATCTATAAATCCAGCTGTACAAACAGCACAAAAAGAAAACTTCAAGCACATCCAAGAAAATACAAGGAATAAATAATCTCAGACCAGCAAATCAAAAGACAGGGGAAGCCACACCTCCAAAATATAATAACAGGAATCAATAAATAGCACTCATTGATAACTCTCATCAATAAAAAGACACAGACTAACAAATCAGATACAAAAACAGGGTCCATCCTTTTGCTGCATCCAAGAAACACACTATGGTGATTTGAAAAACAAAATGACCCCCATAGACTCAAAGGGAGTGGCACTATTAGGAGGCGTGGCCTTGCTGGAGTGGGTGTGGTTTTGGTAGAGGAAGTGGTCACTGGAGGCAGACTTTGGGGTCTCAGATGCTCAAGCCAAGCCTAGTGTGGCATATTCTCTTCCTGCTGCCCGCAGAACCATATGTCAGCTCTTTCTCTAGCACCATCTCTGTACACTGCCATGCTTCCCGCCATGATAATAATAATGGACTAAATCTGTAAAACTGTAAGCCAGTCCCAATTATATGTTTTCCTTTGGAAGAGTTTCCATGATCATCATGTCTCTTCACAGCAATAGAAACCCTATGATGAATACTTTACCATCAAGAATAGAGTAAAAGGTTAGAAAAAGATATTCTAAGCAAACAGACCAAAGAAACAAGCTGACATAGCCATTTCAATATTGGACAAAGTAGATTTCAAACCAAAACTGGTCTAAAGAGACAGGAAAGAAGTCTCAATACTCATCAAAGGAAAACACCAAGAGGATATTGTAATTCTAGACATTTATGCACCAAATACAATGGCACCAGTGTTCTTAAAAGAAATACTACTACAGCTAAAATCGCATATTATTGACCCTCACATAGTGAAAGTGGGTGAGTTCAATACCACACTCTTACCAATAGACTGTTCATTTAGACAAAAACTACACAGAGAAGTAATAGAGCTAAATGATGTCATCAATCAAATGGACCTAACAGATATTTATAGATAATTTCACCCAGAGACAAAAAAAAATTATTTCAACACCTCCTATGAGGTTCTATAACTTTCTCCAAAACTGCACACATACTCAGACACAAAGCAAGCCTCAACAGATACAAGAAAATTGAAATAACGACCTGCATCCTATGTGACCCCTACAGGTTAAAGCTGTTAACCTGTTAAACAACAAGAAATTTTACAAATCATGGAAACTAAACAACTCACTACTGAATGAAAAATGGGTCAAGTCAGATATTAAGAAGAAATTTAAAACTTTTTAGAATTGAACGAAAATGAAAAGATGATATACACAGATGATATACACGATGAAGGCAATTCTAAGAGGACTAAAGTTCACAGCACTACGTGCCTCTTTAAAAACAAACAAACAAACAAACAAATAGGAGAGACCGCATATTAGTAACCTAATAGCACACCTGAAAGGTCTAGAGCAAAGAGAAGAAATAATGCCCAAAAGGAGTAGATGGCAGGAAATGATCAAACTGAGGGCTGTGATCAATAGAATAAAGACAAAGAGAATAATACAAACAACCAAGGAAACAAAGAGTTGGTTCTTTGAAACAATTAGTAAGATTGACAAACCCTTAGCCAAATTAGCTAAATTAGAGGAAGAAGATCAACAAGTTAGAGGTGAATGGGGAGACATAGCCATGGACACCAGGAGATCCAGAGGACCATCAAGACATACTTTATAATCTGCACTCTAACAGATTGGAAAGTCTAAAAGAAGTAATACACACCACCCACCAAATTAAATCAAGATCAGATGAGCGATTTAACACACCTGACTTCCAAAATACAAATCTAAATAGATAAGTGTCTGAGAATAGCACAGATGATTTGTATAAATGAAGAGGGCAGAAATCACACACCAGGTGTCAGGACAGCTTCAAAGTCGTCACGATTAAAACAGGGCAGTACTTACACATGAATGAATGAATGAATGAATGAATGAATGAATGAATGAATGGTCAGTCTGAACATAACCGCAGTCCAGAAACAGAGCCCAAAGCGGAGAACATGCATGTTGTAGGAAGTGGCTCAGAGAGCACAATACATTTCATAAACAGTTACACGGAAATGAACTCACTTGTTTAGAGACTTAAAGACACGGGTCCTCAACTTCTTATTGTATTTCAAAGTCCCTCCATGGAGGACTTGAACAATTGTGACATATAAAACTATGCAGTGAAAAGAAACACATATAAAAATATAGTGTGTTTGTGATTTGTGAGTAAAGAAAAGTAGAAAAACCAAGTGGGAAAAACTGGATCTGGCTTAATCATGCTGAAGAAAGATACTTCTATCTGTTGAGAAAAAAGAAATCACAGACCAAATTTTCAGATAAGAAAAAAAGACGGATAAGAATACATTTAAAAATTCCATGGCTCAAAAAAAAAAAATATCGAAACAAAAAACGCCCAGTAAGAAAGTGAGGATCAACCACAGGTTGGCTGAGACCATTAAACTTGTAAGAGATGCCTGTTCATCTCTTAGTGACATGTACCTAAAGAAGTGAGCACCAGGTGACAAATGTCCCCTTAATGTCACCCCACAGATCCGCAAAGGCAGACGGACTCTATAAAGAAAGCAGGAAAGGGTGGCCCCTCCAGCTGCTGACTGGGAAACAAACAAACTTTAGTGAATGTAGGTGTACAGATTTCCTGTGACCCCGAATCTCCCCTTCCTGCCATCTGCCCCATAGATACTGTCCCCTGTACAGAGAACACCGTGCATGTGACAGCACAGGCACCTACCTTCTCCAGAGACTTTAGTAAGTAAGTGGCTCTCAGAGTGTGTGTGTGATACACAGACACTGGATAACCAAGCAGAAAACAGTCTCTTCTCAAACACACATCTTTGGAGCTAGAGAGCTTCAGTGCAAGCATGGGGGCCTGGCTTTGGACCCCCAGAACCCACTTTAAGCCAGAGATGCTGCACACACCTGGAATCCCAGTGTCCTTATGGCAAGATGGGGCGTGGAGGCAAGGGAATTCCTGAAAGCCCACGGGCCAGTCAGCTTGGTGGTCACAGAGGTAAATAATGAGTGATCCTCCTCAAACAAAGTGGAAGGTGAGGACTGGCACTTGAGATTGACCTCTGACCTCTACACATACATGCCAAGTATACGTCCATACTCACAGTTGAATGTGTCCATACTACATACATATACACATCAAGCTTGCAAACTTCAAAAAGTCTACAAACACATAACATGTCCTTTCTTGGAGAAGGTATGTTTAAGAGAGAGAAAAAAAAAACCTTCACAGAAGATGAGCAGGGAAGTCACTGCACTCACAATGTTGCATACTTGGAGCCATGGCTGCCCTGTAGAGACAGATGCTTCAGAAGCTCCAAGGGCTGTGTGTGGGCATCTCAGTCCAAGTTCCTGAATCACAGCAGGTAACCCTGCCCTCATCTGTGCCCAAACACACAGTACAGCCAAACACCCTGGTTCTGTTCCCACCCATCACTGATCTAATTCTATTAAGTAATTCTACCTTACTTTTCACTGGATAAGAGGTTTTAAAATAATAACCCTGGCATTTGCTCAATGGTTAAGTTGATTAAATTGCACTTACTGAACTTGGCAATTATTGGACTATACCCAAGGTAAAGTCAAATACACTTATTGATTGTCCGATGGACAAGTCAGAGGAACCACAGAATCACTCAGACAAAATTAGACTACCATCTCGGTGTCAGGAGGCTGTACCTCTCTGACCAGAAAAACATGAGGCTAATTAATGGGGGATACTTGCTGCCCAGGACATTTTCTAGCCCATGGGAAAGCCTGGGGGTCCCAGTTTGGGAATTATTTGGGATAAATATTGAAAATCCAGTAGGTTTTAGCTTCTGTGCTCATTATGAATGTTTTAGGAAGGAATGGCGATGTTGCTATATTACTGTAATGTGTATGTGTGTGTGTGTGAGAGTGTGTGTATTATATATGTGAGTGTGTATGTGTGTTTGTGTGTGTCTATGTGTGTGTGTGTGCCTGTGAGAGTGTGTGTGTGTGTGCACCTGTGTCTGTGTTTATGTGTATTTGCATGCATGTGTGCAGAAGAGGGTATCAGATCCCCTGAAGCTAGAGTTACAGGCAGTTATATGACATCTGATGGGTCCTGGGAATCGAACTCAGGTCCTCTGTAAGAACAAGCACTCTTAACCACTGAGCAATCTCTCCAGTTTCCAAAAGTGTTATTTTTCTAAATCTTTTCCTTCACAGTCATCTTTGTATTTTATATTTTAAGTTTCACTTCCAACTGGAGGTCCTTTTCCATAGAATAACTTTTTTTAAGTGTCTATACAGTAAGCCAATTTCCCTGTTTCTTTAGTGTGTGTGCATGTGTGTGTGTGTGTGTGTGTGTGTGAGAGAGAGAGAGAGAGAGAGAGAACATGGTATGAGCATGCCAGTGTGCATGTGGAAGACAGAAGAACCCTTGAGTGTCAGTCCTCATCTTCTGCCTTGTCTGAGACTTGTTGAGATCTCTCATTTTGTTCCCATCTACACTCATGAAACTAGCATCAGGGAAGTTTCTGGCCTCTGCCTTTGTGCTGCATTGCTTTATGTCAACTTGACATGAGCTACAGTTATCTGAAAGGAGGGAACTTCATTTGAGAAATGCCTCCATAAGATCAGGCTGTTAGCTGGGCAGTGGTGGTACATGACTTTAAATCCCAGCACTGGGGAGGCAGAGGCAGGCAGAGTTCCAGGCCAGCCTAAGTCTACAGAGCTAGTTCCAGGACAGGCTCCAAAACAATACAAAGAAACACTGCCTTGGGGGGGGGGGAGATCGGGCTGTACAGCATTTTCTCATTTAGTAGTCTGTGGGGGAACACCCAGCCCATTGTGGGTGGTGCCATCCCTGGGCTCTGTAAGAAATCAGGCTGAACAAGCCATGAGGAGCAAGTCAATAAGCAGCACCCTCCATGGTCTCTGCATCTGCTTCTGCCTCTAGCTTCCTGTCATGCTTGAGTTCCTGTCCTGACTTCCTATGATGATAAACAGTGCTGTGGAAGTGTTGGCCGAATAAACCCTTTCCTCCCCAAGTTGCTTTGGTCATGGTGTTTCATGACAGCAACAGTAGCCGTAACCCAGGCAGCCTCCCATCTCACTGCGAGGGCTTTAGGATTACAGATGCTACCATGTCTGGCTTTTATGCCGATCCTAGAGATTCACACTCAGGCCTTCATGCTTGTGTGGTATAGGGATATGAATGAAAAATGTTCTCCATAGGCTCATGTACTTGAATGTTTGGTGATGCTGCTTGGGGAGGTTAAGGAACCTTCGGGAGGTGCAGCCTTACTGAGGAGGTGCATCACTGGGCACTGCCCACTTCCAGTTCACTTCCCTGTGTCCTATTGTGTGGCCAAAATGTGACCAGCCAGTTTCCCACTCCAGCGGCCATGCCATCTCCACCTTATATGAACGCTCCCTCTGGAACTATGAGCCAAAATAAGACTCCCTTCAGTTGATTTTGGCCATGGTATTTTTATCACAGCAACAAAAACGTGACTAATACACACGGCAAGCTCTCTACCCATTGAGCTGCTTCCCTAGCCGCTATTCCATTACCTTTTAACAAAAGACTTCCTTTTAAAATGTCAATCATCAGTGTGTATGTATACACATGAGCGTGGGTACCGGTGGAGGTTGGAGGGAGCACTGGATTCCCCAAAGCTGGTGTTAGAGAGGGTTGTGAACCACCAAATGCGGGCACTGGTAACCAAACTTAGGTCCTCAGTAAGAACAGCAGCTCTCTAAACCACTGAGCCATCATCCTAGACCACATTTCTTTATCCTAAAGGGCATGAATCCCTCCTGGGTTTTAATGACTTTCCAAGTTTTATAACTTGCACAGATCACTAACACTTCTCACATAAGTATCCTGTCCCTGGCAGATACATGTAGATAAAAGAGGCAGTGTGGGTGTGGTCCCATGCAAGCCTAGTAGATAGACATGGTTAAAGGTAGTCATGAGCCTATTGGAAGGTGCTTGCTCGTGCCTCACCGTGCCTTCAGGGTCCACCAGCAGCAGATGCTTGGCCTGGCCATTGTGCATGCCCGTGAGGACAAAGGAACCAGGGTTGGTAGTACTCTTTCTGACTAGGAAGTCTCCATCTTCCTGCAGCAGTGCCTCTGCCTCCTTCCTGCTCATCTCTCCTTGGTACCAGGACTCAGCATCCAGCTCCTCCAGCATCTTAGCATCTGGGGCTCTGGGTGAGACAGGGCTGATGCACTCCACAGATGCCGCTTTGCTCAGCACTGGCCCCAGGGGCTGGTTCTTGAGAGCATCTTCAAACGGCTCTGTCAACAACATATGACAGCAACAAATCAATCCCCGGAAGAGTGAGCAATAAAAATAGAGTGAGAGATGAGAATTAAAATGTAACTCTTGACGAAGGCTGGCAACAGAGATGGATAGTCGGAACTAGAATTTAAATGCACCGCCCAAATTTTGGCATGACTCTCTGGTGAGTCTACTTTCCAGACAGCTGGGGGTTGTGCCTGGTGCTGAGAATACGAGCACATGCTTTGTCTAGCTGGAGAGAAGGATTTCAATGTTGCACACCTCAAGGAGGCAGCTACAACTTGCCATTTCACACCACCTACCTTCTCTGAACCACTAGCCACCTCCTTAAGAAAGCTGTCCCTTCTCACCTTGCCCCCTTGCCGCCTGCAGCATTCGGGCAAATGAGCCCTGCGCCTCACCTGGGCAGCACAATAGAGCTGACCCTGCTGACAGGGGCGCTGGTGAGTGGCCAAGAATGTGAGCATGGGAGATCTGGCCCTGCCCCTCATCAGCCATAATGTGGAGTGGCCAAGGGAGAGATGCCACCCCTGACCCCTTGCCAGCTGTAACAGGTGGGAATGCTGTCCCTGAGGTCATGAGAGCTGGAGATCTGGCCCTGACCCTCACCTGTAACAAGTACGGTTTTTTCTACCTAACTCCAGCAGGAGCAACAACACTCACCAGCTGCAGCACTCGGGAGAGAGGCTCCTGCAACTTGCCTGGGCAACACAGTAGAGCTGGCCCCGGTGCTGTAGGTGTGGGTGAGCCCACCCTGAGGGTGTGAAGGCAGGAGAAATGGCCCTGCCCATTGCCCCTTGCTACATAGGGTGAACCAGCTGGAGCAGTGCTGGAGAGCTCACCCTGGTGGTGAGGATGAGGGGCAGCTGGTGGGTTGACCAACCCTGCAACCACCTAGGCTGAGAACCAGGTCTATGAATTGGCCCACCCCAAAATCCACCCCATCTATGATCGGCTGGAGCACATGAAAGGGATGGTCCTGCAGACCCAAGGTGCAGAATCTCCATGGACACAGTGAAACAGCAGGATATCCCAGAGGAGTCCGGTGAGGGCCCAGCATCGATAGTGTAGCAGAACCTAGAGGCCTCAAACCAGACCAATGACTTTTTGTAATGAGCACTGGCAGGTAAAGATAAATGGCACATTGCGTGACTCACTGTGTCACACTACAGCTTCCACAATGAGAGTTTTATTTTCTTCTCTGTTCTTTATTTTTTTTCTCCTTTCTTTTTTCTTAAATCTTATTATACTTTGAGGGGAGGTTACAAGGGCACAGGGTGGATATGAAGGAATGGGAAGATGAAAATTAAGATGCTTGATGTGTAACCCACAAAGGATAAAAAGTTTTGCTTTTAAAAGAAGAAGAAGGAGAAGGAGAAAGAAACCCTGTATACAAACTTGTCAATACCAAAGGAAAAACAAGCCTCAAAACTCTGATTCCATGAAAACCTTGATGCGCCATAGATTTCCATCGAAACCCCTGGTGCCTCTTGTGGACTGGCTCCAGGATAGAAATTCTCCTATGCCTTGACCTTTACTGGTATCTGAGTCTTGACGTCACACTTGGCTTAATCTGCTCTGGAACAGACTTCTTGCTGTATAGCACACCAGCGAGTGCTCAGACGACTGTGAGTACCAACACATACCAGTGGCAACCGAGTCCGCTAAGTACATCTAATTGAACAACAGCGTGTGATTTTCCAGGCAACAGGGGCGTGGTAAGAGCACCGAGAAAAAGGTGTGCAGTGCTGGGCCAACACTGTGAATTCGGCATCAGCGCAGGCACAGCAAGAAGTGGAGTGTTCGCTCTTGGACAAAGCTCCACCCGAGTCCCACGTTGCTTCTGGGATACCCATAGGGACTCTACAGCTGCTCAGTGGGTGATGTCAAACAAGCCGAATCTGGTAGAGGTTAAGAAATGGTGGGAACAAAAGGAGGGCACATCAAAGTAAAATGAGATCTTTTTTGAGAATCACTAAATCTTTTACAAATCTGGGAAAGAGAAGCAATTTAAAAACCATTGGATAATTTGTGTGTTCTTTCTCTCTCTCTCTCTCTCTCTCTCTCTCTGTGTGTGTGTGTGTGTGTGTGTGTGTGTGTGTGTGTGTGTCCACATGCATGTGTGTGCATGCATGTGAAGACCAGAGATTGGTGCTGAGTGTCTTTTCCAACACTTCTACACCTTATTCTTTGAAAAAGAGTTCTTCACTGAACCCAGAGCTCCGTTGGGTTGGCCACCTAGTCCTGCCTTCCAGGGCTGAGATTATAGGTGTGTGTTGCCACACCTGGCATTTTCACCTGGGTTCTACAGGATCGAACTCAGGTCACTGCATTTGTGCAACAAACATATTACTGGTAGGATCATTCCCCACCCCCATTCCTTGGATTTCCTTTTATCCTATTTTTAAAAATCTGATTATATGGAGTACTGAAAATCTGTACTCTGCAGTTTCTGTATCATCACCACCTTGCTATCTCCACCATCAGCCATCATCATGATCATTACCAACCCTAGCACACTGTCCATTACCACCATAGACATTTACATCACTAGCAATATTATTGACATCACCAGCATCACCACTACCCTCATCACTAACATCACCAGCACCACCAGCATAATAACTAACATCAACACTATCATCACTAAGACTACCGGCATCATCACCACCATTACTGACATCACCAGCATCACTACCACCATCATCACTAACATCACCAGCATCAGCACCACCTCCTTAATCACTTATATCACCAGCAGCATCACCCTCATCACTGGCATTATCAGCATTAGCACCACTATCATCAATAGCATTGCTACTGCTACTACTATTTAGCAGCAGTGTTGCAGGATGCACAGACTTAACGTCCACACTTCTAAACAGATAATGATTTTTTTGACCCATTGTCTACTTTCTAGTGCCTTATTTTCAGGACAAGAATAGAAATTAATGGATGAGAGTAGGAGGGCTCTAGATTTCCCTTTCCTCAAAGCTCAGGCATATAAACTCTTATCAGGTTCTCTGGCCAAGGTCACTGGTAAATTGACTAAATTAAACAGTTAAAACAGTCTGCTCATACTCAAGGCCTCCAGCCTGAAGTTGAGAGATACTGCAAGAACTCAAGCAGGAGTCAGGCATGGTGGCACGTGCCTGTAATTTTCAGCACCTGAGAGGCTGAAGCAAGAGGAATGCTGAGAGTTCAAGACTGGCCGTAGTTATTGAGTGTGCGCCACTCTAACCAGGGATACAGAGAAACACGGTGTCTCAAAACAAAACAAGCCGAAACCAAAAAATAAAGTAAAGAAAACCTGAAGCGTGGGCTGAAGAGTCGCTGCTGGGAAAATAGCCCTAACTTCTTGGTCTGTTTTCAATGGTTTTTAAATGAAAAGATCATGTGATCCATAACCGACACCCCAGGCCCTGCCCCTCAACAGTGTTTGATGGGAGTTCTGCATCAGGTAGTAAGTGCTCAGCAAGTGGCAGTCAGGGTTGGTTCTTTCCAGCCCTCTTCCATCCATCAACTTCTCACAGAATTAAAGCAGGGGAGTTTCAGATGTGGGGCTGGGAGATTAGCTCAGCTGGTAAAGTATTTGCCTCCCTAGCATGAGGGCGTGGGTTTGATCCCCAGAACCTATGTTTTAAAAGTCAGGCTCATGGGGCTGGAGAGATGACTCAGTGGTTAAGAGTAATTGCTGCTCTGACAGAGGACCTGGATTCAGTTACCAACACCCACTTGATAGCTCACAACCGCCTTCAACTTCATTTCTGTGGGACCTGACACCTTCTTCTGAGCTCCACAGTCACCAGGCACGCGTGTGGTTCAGGCAAAAAAAAAAAAAAAAAAAAAAAAAAAAAAAACACTCAAGACACATGAAAGTAAAATATAAAGATAAATCTTTAAAAAAACAAGCGAGGCATGCAGGTATGTGCTTGCAATCCCAGCAATGAGGTGTAGACAGGCAGATCTACTGGCCAACCAGGCTAATCTAGTTAACAAGTTCCAGGCAAAGTGAACGACCTTGTTTCAAAAACAAGAGAGACGGCTCTTGTGGGATGACACTCAAGGTTAGCTTATGACCTACACACACACACACACACACACACACACACACACACACACACACACACACACAGGCACACTCATACAAGGATACCCACACACATACATAAACTCCTCTCTCTTCCTCTCCCTCTCGCTCTCCCCTCCCTCTCTCTCTCTCCATATGAATGTATGTATGTTTATATTCATGAGCTTCCAAAACTCTTTCCAAGTTCCTTAACAATTTCTACTCATTACATTACAGTTCATGAATGGCACAATTTTCTGTCACTATATAGCAAAGAGCAAGTCCACATGACAAAGTCCAGTGGGTCCCCACCTTTCCCTCCACCCTGCGTCGCCCCCTGAAAGTGTGTAGTTGGTTATTTGAACCCCACCCGAGTAAGTCCATCTGTTTCAATGCCCCTGTATCACTTCAGTAATTAGAAAAGTATTTGACACGTGGTAAGCACCGGCTACATGTCTGGAGGAGGCTGGGAGGAAGAATGAGAGGGGAAATGGGAGCACATGGATGGGGCAGGGAGGGGAGGGCAAGCAGAGGGAGTGGGGGAGAAGGGGAGGACTGACAGGAGGGAGGGGAGGTGGGAGGGGGGGAAAGAGGTAACAGAGGGAGGGCACTGTCAACAAGGTATATAGATAGCATTTTCTCATCTGACGGTCCTTGCTGACAGAACGGCATCTCTGACCATGGCCAACTCATCTCTATAGCCTCTAAAATCACACAACAATTAGCACAGTCAGGTAATACTCAAATGGACATGCATATTTGTGTCTTCAAGAGGAAAACCAGTTGACTACAGGGAGGATGTGTAACCCCAACACCTGACTTGAACCCCATCTAAGTCCAGCAGAAAATCGGGCAGTGATGCGGATATCGGATAAAAGGCAGCACAGGGAGACCACAGACACCTACTCATGTCAAAGAGGTCCTTCCGCGGGCTGCTCTCGGTGCTGCTGCTTGCTGCTGGCCACACCTGGGCAAGGACTGGCTGGGTGTTGACATAGGTTGGTATCTCTCCTACTGGAGCCATGTGTGCTTTCCCTTCTGGAGCACTATAGATGTCCAAGGAACCTGCACCAAGAAAAGTGAGCCCTGTTACCTCTTAGGATGGCAACACTGTCCTAGCCTCTGTGTCTGGGCTACCCAGAATTCCACAGAGCAGCTCTTCCCACTTGCTGGTGAGAATGTTTACTCATGGTTAAACGGTTAATTCTCTCTCAGTCTGTCAGTTCCAGGCCTCAGTTAAGAAACTTCCCAGTCCTTCATGGGGAAAAAAAATCTGCTGGCACTGGTGGTTTAAAGCCTTGCCCAATGTGGCCAACCATGGTGGTGCTTCAGGACCCTGGGAGCTCAGCACTGAGTTCCACTGCCTCAGTGTTCAATGTGACCTCCCAGTGAGCCAAAGGAGCGCTGAGGCTGGGCCTGGAGGTCTCAGCTGTTTTGTCAAGACAAGTAATATGGAAAGTGCTGCCCATGGCACCTGCTTGGGTCACTCTTTCTGTGTGTGAACATCTCTGCTTCTCTTGTATAACAGAGACCCTGCTAACGTTCCTTTGGGAAGTAGATGAATAAATTCTTGTTTGTTCTGAGAGAACAGATCTACTGTTTTCAAATAAGATCTTGAAGCCAGGTGACCTGACTCATGCCTGTCATCCCAGCTCTCAGAAGACTACAGCAGGAGGGTCACTGCAAGTTCAAGGCCAGTCCGAACTGTACAAGATGGCTCTGCGTCACCAAACACTAAAAGAAATTTAAAAACTAAAAGAGAAATCGATTATGAGCTTAGGACATAGTGAGCTATGGAGTCTCAGACACCTGTAGAATGTTCATTTTCCTGTTGTCTCCAGGGACTCTCACCCACGGTCAGTGAATCACATGGTGGGTGCTCTTACCTTGCCTGGTGGGTGCTCGATGCCAGTCTTCACCAAACGTGTCTCCTAAGTGTCTTCCCTGGTAATAAGTTTGTTCTTTCCCTGCAAACTAGAGACATATGTGGATACTCAGAAAGAAGGAAGTGTCTTCTCACTCCTCATCTTTGTAGTGGGCAGGGCTTTGGGGGTTGATGCATCCTCTCTGACACCTGCCTTTCCTTCCCTGCCTCAGCCTCACAGTGGCATTGTATGCAACAGATAAGCTTGCAGGGTTGTAAAAAAATATCCACAGTCTCATTAATGCTACAATTCTCTCTTTGTTTTCACGATCCTCATAATTCCTCCCAAGAGCCACCACAGAGAGCTCTTGTCCCAGCAGCATCCACTCTCAGAGCAGCACACTCCCTGAGGACCAGGAAGCTGCGGTGTCAGAGCCTTGGTGTCACTGCTGTGCTAACATTTTTATTGGCACCAATAGCCTTATTATATCCAGGGCTGGACGCATCTCTCAGCTCACCAAGCACATGACTCTGGGTTCCATCCCTAGCACCACAAAAGAGAGGGGGAAAAATCTTTTAAGCTTCCAGAAAAGATGGAGACATAATAGTTTTAGGAAGCAATTTTGAGTTAAAGATTTTTCAAGTTGGACAGCTTGGTGGTTTGTTTTAATTGATGACACAACCGAGAAGAGATGAGTCTGGGGAGACAGTCTCAATGAGAGATTGTTCATGTGTTCATGAGTTGGTCCATAGGAATGTTAACAGGGGGAATTGGCCTTTTAAGGCAGTTGACTTGGAAAGCCCAGGCCACTGAATGCTGCACCACTTCCTAGGCAGGGAGACCTGGGCTGAATAAGAGTGGAGGAAGCGAGCTGAGCGCAAGCAAGCACGGGAGAATTCACACACATCTCTCTGCTCTTGACTGTGCTTGCGATGTGACGTTGCTTCAGGCTCCTGCCCCAGGACTTCCCCACAGTGATCCCCACAGCAGGGCGGAATCGGTGTTATGACTCAGATCGCTTTTACTTCCGTCTCAGACACGGCACTGTGGTTCTGAGGCATTTGGTCAATGCACTGTGATGTCAAACCGAACCCTTTCCATGTGCTTTGTGACGTCAGTAGGAAAAAGCCTGTGAGGGCTAAGTGGAAAACTAGCCAGAAATAACACTGAAGACGATAAATGCAAACGGGGGTCATCTTTAACCCAAGAAGAGAACCCCAGACTCACCTGGGCTGCATCAGGTCTGGCTTTCAATCGAGCGTCAAGAAAACCCCCAGGGGGAGGCATCTTGCTGGGAACACTGTTGTAGTATGGGTGATCGGGGCCATCTCCCTCCTCTTCAGTCCACGGCTCATCTAGACTCTGCATTCTGTTAAAAGATTTTCAGTGACTGTCACCAGAACTGAGCACAGGCAAACCTAATGACTCTGACATTGGCTATAGAAACAGACACTGGATAAGGTTTAAAGTGGCCTCCAACACTCATGGGTTCATTGCTGGAGGCTTGGTCCCCAAAGTGGTAGTGTTAAAAGATGGCGGGGCCTTTAAGAAGAAGTCTCTAGGCCAGAAATGGGATATCTACATAAATCTGTCAGTCCTTACCCTCTCCATCTCCCCAATACTTAGGGACCATTGCAGAAGAGTAGGGTAGAAAGATTGTAAGCCCCAAAGTTTGGGGAGGTCTGGAGCAAAACAATGTCTCTTGGACAAGACAGGGCCAGTGCAGTCATGAACTCACAAGTTGTAGTTACCTGGACAAGATCAAGCCAGTAACCATTTTAGCATAGTGCACATATGAGGCAGGGCACTGAGCAGCTACTGACAGCTGATGGCCTCTGGGGAGGAACTGTTGGTTTTTGTATGAGTGTGGCCCCTTGTAGGTTGCCTAGTGGATGGCCCCATACCCATGAGCTCATGGTCAGCACAAACTGGAATCATCGAGGCATTTTAAAAGATAAAACAGAGGACAGAAAGTTGGAAGGAGTGAGGAGTGGATCTGGGAGCAGGCTGGAGAGTGTAGGAGTGAATATGATCGAAACACATTATGTGAGACTCGATGAATTAATAAAATATTATATTAAAAACATGATATAAAAACAGAAGCGGAGCCCCATGGAAGAACCATAAGTCATTAAGTACATGCCCTTTGGAAGAATCATGGACCTGGGGGCTCTCTGGCTTCTTGTTTTAAGAGGTGACCTCCACTTTGTTCTTGGGCACTTATGCTAAGATGAAATTCATCCAAGAAGCCCTCAGTACAGCTAAGCATATGCCAGCACTGTGTACTTGGCTTCTAAAGGAATGAGCTACACAGACCTCGTTTCTTCGTAAAGTCAGCCTGCCCTAGGTATTTTGTTATTGTTTTATATTTCTATATATCCACTCCTATATATTGAGACAGGGTTCCTGTCTCCCAGGATTCTCTTGAGCTCCATATGTAGCTAAGGACAACCTTGAACTTCTGATTCTTTGCTTCTGCATCCAAATGCCTAAACTACAAGCGTAGGAAGCCAAGCCCAGTTTTTGTGGTGTGGGTGATGGAACCCAGGGCCTCCTAGGCAAGCACTTTACCAATGGAATTATACCAAAGCTCTTGCTAAAATGGATGAACACTGTACCTAAGAAAGAAATTAGTCACCATTTCCTCAGCCAGCTACATCTTGGGCATCTGTAAAAATGAGGTGAGAGGTTGGACTAAGTCTGTCTTATTCAGATATCTACTAATTGGACTATGCCAGCCACATAGGGAATAATCACCTTTAATTGGAAAATAAAAATTTTATACAAAGAGCACCGAAGCTTTAAAATACGTGTATGTATTTCAGTAAGCCATGAAATTTAAATAATAAAATCATGTAAAAATGAAGATTGCCTCACCAAAAAAAAAGAAAGAAAGAAAAAAAAATTAGCAGAATGTGGACCTCTGAATTACGTTTCAAATACTCAAAACTGGCCAGAGATTTTTGTGGATCTGACTCAACTTTTTCAGAACTTTGGAATTAATCAGAAGCTCGCAGCAACCCAGGGGGTTTAACAAAAACAAGCCACAAGAACCCTGATGACTGGGGAGAGAGCTCAGTGGGTATGAGCGCTGCTACATAAGCATGGGGGCAAGGGTTTGGACCCTGGGCACACCCTAAAAAGCTAAGTGTTACTGCATGCACCTGAAACTCCCACACCTGTGCTAGGGAGTGAGAGACGGGGGATTGCTGGAGCGTCCAGCCACCAGCCTAGCAGGAAAACAGTGATCTTCAGGTTCAGTCAGAGACCCTGCCTCAAGGGAATAAAGTAGAGGGTCAGTGAGAGACCATACTTCAAGGGAATAAAGTAGAGAGTGGTAGGAGATGATACCTGAAGTCTTCCTCAGGGTCCTTGCATGTGTGTTCATGAGTGTGCACATGCTTGTGTGCACACACACACACACACACACATTTGACAGAACCTGTGATCACCTCAGAGATGGCCCCTTGGGAATTTGCATGGGGCATTATCTTGATTGTGGTTTAATTAAGGCAGGAGCACCTGCCCACTTATTAGTAGGGCCATTCTCTGGGCAGCAGGATCCTGGACTGTGTAAGATGGAGAAAGCAGCCTGAACACTGACTCTTATTGCCTCTTATTCTTGTATGTGACCAGTTGCCTCAGCTTCTCTACCATGGTGATCTTCACCTTGAGCTCTGAATCAGAAAACGACTTTCTTCCTTAAGTTGCGTTTGTTAGGATATTTCATCACAGCAACAGAAAAGATACCAAGACAAACACCTACACACATCACACACACACACACACACACACACACACACACACACACACATACACACACACACACACAACTAAAATGTAAACATTTTCAAACAATGAAATAAACTCTAAGATCAGTGTTGTTGTGGCATCTTAAATAGCCTTGTTTGCATTCTGGGGATAGCCATATGAGCTAACAGCTATCAGTCGTTGTCAACTATTACCCAATTAGACACAGATAGAAAAGGACACTTCTGAGCCTCCTTCAAAAGCCAGTTCCCCAAAATTTATCATTATTTTCCCTGTCTGGTGGTATGAAAGAAAATGGCCCCCAAAGAAAGTGGCACTATTAGAAGGTGTGCCCTTGTTGGAGGAAGTGTGTCACTGTGAGTGTGGGCTTTGAGGTCTCTTTTGCTCAAGCTTTCCTCAGCGTATGAATCAGTCTACTTCCTGTTGCCTACAAGAACTAGGACTCTCAGCTCCAGCAAGACATCTGCCTACATTCAGTCATGCTCCCTGCCATGATGATAATGGACTGAACCTCTGTAAGCAAGCTACCCCAATTAAATGTTTCTTTAAAGAGTTGCTGTGGTCATGGTGTCTCTTCACAGCAATAAAAACCCAAACTTAGACACTGTCTGAGTGTTCCTTTGAGCACTCAATTCCCCAAGCTGTCTTTTTAAAAATTTACTTTTAATTATCACATAGTAATTTTGCACATTTATTATGGGGTGCTGTGTGCTAACTTGATACATTTATACAACACACAGTGACCAAATTAGAGTAATTAGCATTCCCATCTCCTTAAGCACTTATCATCTGTTTGTGTTTGCCAAAGCTGTCTTTATTTAACCTGATACAGAGCTTGCCTGGGGCATCTGTCAGAAATATTCAGAGGCAAATGTTTATCATGCGGCCCACATGAAACTGGGAATAGCACTTGGGCCAAACAATTTTTATTAGTGGAAGTAAGTGACAGGGAATATAGAGTGTATGGAATTTGAGGGGGAAAGCTACCAAAACAAATAACCACAACCAATGACAATCACAAACCCTAAAATGAGAAGCTGGGATGTTAATAAACTCCAACATGTTTATCTAGAAGGCTCTACACATTTGTAGGATTCAGCTTGTGTTCTTGCCCACAGGGTGTAACATAGCCCTAAATTCTCACTTCTGTCCTACCATTAAACACCTCGCAAGTAGAAGGTAAAAGCTGAAAAGAAAAATTAACTGATTCACCATATGTAGAAGGAGTGTACCAACACACTCATATACACATATGCACACAGACATACATATACTTACCCAATATATGCATTTACATTCATATATATAGGATACATAAATGCACATATGCACACATATAACATATACATTCATATACATGTATATGCGTGCATATACACAGATGTATGTTTATATGTACATGCGCACAACTCAGTAAAGACTGAGAGACTGAGTTGTTTAACATTTAAGGGAACCGCTGTATTCATTCGTGAAGAAACTGTCACTTCTGAAGCAGAGCCATCAGAAGATATAGATGACAAATGTAGATTATAGAATTTATAGAATAAGTTCAGTAAAGTCACTAAAACAACCACAAACAATATACATCCTGGAAAGAGAAGAAATACAAGTTTCAGCTTTGCAACCTTCTATTACTTACATTTTTAGCGTCAGCAAATAAATAAATAAATAAGCTATATAAAAAAAGAAAGGACAGCTCATATACAGGAAAAGGAAGTCAATAGAAACTGTCACAAAGAAATCTTAGACTTAAGGATAAATAAACAAAGATGAAATATGTTCAGTCAGCTAAAAGAAATGATGTACAAAACACTAAATATGAAAATCATGCCTCACAAAATGGGGCCAGCATTCATAAATAAATAAAAATAATAATAAATCACAGAATTGAAAATTCTATCGTCACTGCAAAGGTGGAAAGAAAATTCTAACAACCCACTTAAGCAAATATCAGGTTTGGGAGGTAGAAAAAGAAAGACAGCATTTTAAAATAGTTCAACTGAGATGCACCAGTCTGAGGAACAGAAAAGAAACTAATTAATAAAAGTGCACAGAACCTAGAATATCACCAAGAAGGCCAGGAGGGCAGGGAAAGTTTGGCCTCATTATGGCACAAACCTTCCCAAATGAGCTAAAAGAAAAATTGCTTTATACAACCAAGAGATTAAAAAGCCCTGCTTAGATAAACTCATGGAGATGTAGACACCCTAATCTGACTATCAACGACAAAGAGGGCATTCCAAGGGCAGAGAGTGAGCTGCTCATGAGAACATGGGTTGCTGGTGTGTTATTAACATCTGAATTATTACCAGAAACAAAGGAGGCCAGCATCATGGAAGAGAAAGGTTTTCTGTATCCAATAAAGCAATATTGCCAAAATGAAGCAGAAAGTGTATTCCAAGGCAAATAAATACAGGAGAAATGCACTATAGAAAAATCTCCTTAGGAAATACTGTGCAAGTATTTTAAGCTGAAATAAGTGAGTATCAGTAGAAATTCACAACTGAAGGCAGAAGCAAAAAATAATGGCAAGTCTAACTACACAGAACAATATAAGTTCAGTTTTGCCTAAAATTCTTTTATTCTCCCTTTTAGTTTAAAAATGCATAAAGCAATATAACTATATTGATGAACACACAATAAATAAAGATGTAGTTTGCATGATGATAAGAGCACAATGAAAGAGCTAGAGAGATGTCACAGTGGTTAAAGGCACACAGGGCTTTTGTAGAGGACCCAAGTTCCTTTCCCAGAGCACACAGAGTGGCTCACAACTGCCTGCAAACCCTTCTCTGGCTTCCACACTGCACTCACTTGTGCACTCAAGGACACATGTTTACAAGTGTGCTCACACATATACACATAATTAAAAACAAGTAAAGTGGCCAGTTAGTGGTGCACATCTTTAATCCCAGCACTTGGGAGGCAGAGGCAGGTGGATCTCTGTGAGTTTGAGGCCAGCCTGGTCTACAAAGTGAGTCCCAGGATAAGCTCCAAAGCTACAGAGAAACCTTGTCTCAAAACAAAACAAAATAAGAACAAGTATTTTTTTTTAAATGGGTAAACTGGGGAGTGATTGACAGGAGGGATGGGGGATGGGAACATGAAGGATCTGGACTGTTTTGGGAGTGACAGAGTGGGAGAGCAATAAAAGACATATCTTGATAGAGGGAGCAATTATGGGGCTAGGGAGAAACCTGGTGCTAGGAAAATTCCCAGGAATCCACAAGGATGACCCCAGCTAAGACTCCTAGCAATAGTGGAGAGGGTGCATGACCTGGCATTCTCCTGAAATCAGATTGGTGACTACCCCAACTATCATCATAGAGTCTTCATCCAGTAACCGATGGAAGCAGATGCAGAGATCCACAGCTAAGCACTGGGCTGAGCTGCAGGAGTTCAGTTGAAGAGAGGGAGGAAGGATTATATGGGGGGTGATCAAGTGGGGGGTGATGAAGATCATGATGGGGAAACCCATAGCTGACCCAAGCTCTTAGGAGCTTACAGACTCTGGACCAACAGCTGGGGATCCTGCATGGGACCGAACTAGGCCCTCTGCACGTGGGTGACAGTTATGTGGCTTGGTCTATTTGTGGGGCCCCTGGCAGTGGGACCAGGATCTGTCCCTGGTGCGTGAGCTGGCTTTTGGGAGCCCATTCCCTATGGGCCTTGCTCAACCTTCATGCAGCAGGGAAGTGTTGGTCCTGCCTCAACTTGATGTGCCAGGCTTTGTTGACTTCCCATGGGAAGCCTTACCTAAGGAGTGGATGTGGTGGGCTGGAGGAGAAACGGAGGAGGGGAGGGAGAAGGAACTATGGTTGATATGTAAAATGAATAAAAAATTTAAAGTAAAAAATAGTATAATGGAGAGTGAAAGAATAGAGCTATACAGAAGCCAATCTTCTATATATTAATAAGTTATTTAATCTGAATATATAATTATAAATTAATATATTAATTAAAATCCTCTGATCACCACTTTAAAAGTAGTGAGAGAGGAAGACGTTAAATTGTACACTTGAAAAATGTTTATTTACTTTACACAAAGGAGAAAGTAACTGGTTTTTAAGAGGATAAAATGATTTAAAGAAAAAAAATAGCTCAACACCAGGAGGAAATCTAATTTACCAGCAACTGCATTAAATATAAATGTATTAAATGCTCTTCTTAAAAGGCAGAGGTTGACAGAACAAATAAGAAAATGACCCAATAATAAGTTTTCTATGAGCAACATGTTTTAGAGAAAAAAAGGTAGAAACAGAAAGTTCAACAATAATATGGAGAAACACTAATATGCCACTTTATTCTTATGTAGAATGGCTGGACAGAAGTTTGCACACAAAAAATCTAACCAAACCTAAGAGACATAAATCGCACATTCTACCTAAAAAATAACAGCATCAAAATGTCTTCTCCCATGCAGAGGGAAAGAATATAATGCTAATCTTATTTAATAATGAGCTTAAAATTTTTTAAGGAATTGACGTTTGAAGGGTATTTTTTTCAGATAATAATGGAATCAATGTAGAAATCAAAGTAGACTCTTACAAGATTAGTATGATGTTAAAATTAACACATTCCTAAGTAAGCAGGTCAAAAAGATTGCAACTAGGAATCTAAAGTGTGTCTAAAGAATGGGCTCATGGATACAAAAAAAACACTACATGAATTCATTTGTATTTTATACATTAATGATGATAAAAAACAAAAATAAAATAAGAAATCATTGGAGCATCAAAAAGGGAAAATTTTAAGGGGAAAATTAAGTAATCAAGGTTAGACATACACTGAAAGTTACAAAACATGTTGAAAAAAACAATCCACAAAATAGGAAAATATTTGCTAATAATATTTCTTTATGGTAACATGTATCTACAGCATCTATAACTCAGCAACTTAAAAGAAAACAACCCAATATTTACAAAATAAAGATTTGAGCAGACATTTCCCCCAAGAAGATAGACAAACCTGATATCATAATCAGAAAAACACAAGTCAAAACCATCATCAAATATTTTCCTGCTCACTAGGGCAGCCATAATCAAAGATGTGGACAACAACAAATGTTGATGAGTCCTGGAGGAGTGGGAAGCCCCTACAATGTTTATGGAAATGTAAATTGGTGCTACTGCTCTGAAAAATCATTTGACTATTATAGCTGATGTTAATTATCAATTTTACAAGATCTAGACTCACCAAAGAAACAAGGCTCTGGCACACACCTTTGAGGGATTATCTAGATTAGATTAGCCTCTAGCCATGCCTGTGAGGGATTGTCTAGATTAGATTAGCCTCTAGCCAAGCCTATGAGGGATTATCATGCTTGGTTAACAGAGGTAGAAAATCCATCCTAATAATTTGTGGCAGCATTCCCTGGTTCTCTGGACTTCCCAACAAAGAAGAAGCTATCTGAGCACCAGCATCCACTGCCCTTTGCTTCCTAACTATGGATGCAATGAGACTACCTGCCTCACATTCCTGCAGCCTTGACCTCCTCGACATGGACTGTACTTCCAAACTGTGAGCAAAAGTAGACCCCTCTTACCTCATGTGGACTTTTTCAGAGTATATGTGATGGCTCTTATTGGTTGTCACTGGACTACATCTGAAATTAACTAAAATCCAAATGACTGGGCACACATGTGATGGATCTTTCCCCCCTTAATCAAACCATTTGAAGTAGGAAAATCCACCTCCAATCCAGATTTTTGAAGTGGGAAGATCCACCTTTAATGTGGCCACGCCTTCTGATGGCAGCCTGTATAAGGACGTGGAAGGAGGGAGCTTGCTGTCTTTGCCTGCTTGCTTCACTCTCACTATCGAGTTCATTCCTTAACTGGCATTAGAACCTACTTCTTTGGGATTCTGGCATTTACTGAAGGCCATCTGGGACATCCAGCCTTGTAGACTGAACAGTTACTGGATTCTTGGACCTTCTGTTGATAGACAGTCATTATTGGACTAGCAGGACCAGCAGGACCACACACAGCCTGTCAATCATTCTAATAAATCTCATAACACACACACACAGAGAAAGAGAGAGAGAGAGAGAGAGAGAGAGAGAGAGAGAGTCTGTTCCTATAGAGAACCCTGACTAATACCTTACCTTATCACAAAAAAAAAAAAAAAAAAAAAGTAAAAGGCAGCTTAGACAGTTTCCCAAATGGTTTGTAAACAGTAGGAGCATGAACTCAATAGTTCCTTTTTAAGGCATATACACAAGAAACATGTCTACCTCAAAGCTTGACTATAACTTCATAGTAGATTTGTTCATAAGAGCCAAATTCAAATGCTCACAACAGGTTTATTCCATTTAACAAGTTTACTGTCCATCATTGAGGGAAGTCAAAGAGAAAACTGAGCAGAAACCTAGGTGGAACGCTGCTTACTGGCTTGTTCACTGCCCAAGCTTAGCTAGATTTCTTATACGGTCCAGAACCACCTACCCAAAGAATGGTGCTGCCCAGGGCTGGGCCCCACTGCATCAATTAACAATCTAGACAGTCCCCTACAGACGGATCCAAAGGCAATCTGACCCAGGCAATCCCTCAACTGAGATTCCCTTTTTCCAGGGAAATCTAGGCTGTGTCAGTTGACTAGTAAAGCTAACCAGGGCAGTGAGTTTTTCAAAACCCAAATGATCAAATGATCCATACCCCTTTGTAACTCAGTCTTCCCACACCCTTATAAGTTCTGAGAATACAAGCTGTGATGCATGAGCCCTGTGTGGAGTCTGTAACCAGTATCACCAGTCACATTAAAAATAAAGAGCTGCGGTGATGCATTCTCTGGTCAGAGGTGTCAGAGCTGTGGCCACTTCCTTCACACTTCCTCCTGCCCCATCCTGCCCAGCTCATCCCCCTGGATAAAATGGGTCCTTGCAGGCACAATGGATGTCTTAAAGGAAATTTGTCAAGGGATGGGGAGGGAACAGAGCAGATGCCAGCTCCATGATGATGCCACAGAAGGTGCCCTTGTGAGTTTGAAGGGAGTAAGAAGTAAACCTAAGGGAAGCAATGCTTGTTTGCAGTGAACACACCATTAAAAGACTTTTTTGTGTGTGTATACATGTATATGTGAGCACATGTACATAGGTGTACATACATTTGCTTATGTGTAGGCCAGGGGTTAACCTCAGGGCTATTTACGTTGTTTTTGAGAAAGGGTCTCTCACTGGCTTGGGACTCACCAAGAAGACTTGGCTGGCTGGACAGTGATCCCCAGAGACAACCTGTCCCCACCTCCCCAGCACTGGGATTACAAGTACACACCACTGTACCGGCTGCTTTTTGTTTTGAAACATAGGCTCTGGAGATAAAGCTCAAGTCTTATGCCCACAAGGCAAGTGCATTACTGGCTGAGCCAACTCCCTGTAATATCTTTTCATCATGCAAGGGCAGAATATACTCAAGGACAGAAGACCATTGAATGCCCCATATGCCCCAAAATACTTGGCAATTTCCTATATCTTGCATCCCAAGAAAACTCAAAAGCAGACTCTCTCTCTCTCTCTCTACCTCTGTGTGTGTGTGTGTGTGTTTGTCACCTAAGTAGCCCACATTTAGTGTTAACAATTGCTTCTCCATTGAATAGTAAAACAACTATCAAGCGATCCTTATCCCTGTTTTCCAGATGAACCCATGGTGACTCAGACAGTGTAAGGATCTTGCCCAGAGCCATTTGGCAGATGAACAAGCCTGGAGTTATTCGTCCATGGAGGCCAATAAAGCAAAAATGACGCTGGCAGCAGGTGGCTTTGGCTAACTGTGACAACAAAAAGTAAAGGCATAGATCGTATGTGGACACAGACCTAGAGAGGTGGCCTATGGAAGAATCAAAGGGCTAGAGAAGACACAACATGACAAAAAATATTACAATGGAGTTGTTTTTGGTAAGCTTGTCTATTGTCACTATAGCTTTTTAAAAAAAAAAAAAAAAAATGTTTCCTGCCCATTCAGAGCCATATGTGAAATTCCATCTGTCAGTTTTCTGTGCCTCTGCTGAGCACCAGGCAGGTGTCTGTGAGTTCTGGAAACTCGTGATGATCTGGGTCTGCCTGGAGTGCAGCGTGGGAGGTGCCACTGACAAAGGCAGGCACAGCTACTCACCGGTCCTGGAGAGCGGGGATCTTGGAGGGACACTGCAGATACTGTTTGAACCGGAGTTCAAAGGCTTGTCCGATGGAGCCAATGACATCTTGGGCTAGCCCATCACAGCACTCGAGAATGTGGCAAGCTTGAAGAGAAGGGGATAAGTCTTCTTAGAGACAGGGTCAGTGCTCTCTGAACCCCTTGATAAAGGGGCCCATCTGAGGTGCAGAGGAAAAGAGCCCTGCACCTCCCTCCTGGTATGTGTCTACCAACCCACAGCCTTGTCTCTGTGGGCATCCCTTAGTGGCGATGGACACGTGAAATTCTTAGAGGGTTTGTCTGCAAAAGTGAAGGTCTTGTTTTCAATATTTAGAATGTATTTACCTCCCTTTTATGTGTGTGTTTTGCCTTTATGTTTGTCCAAGCATCTCATGCATGCAATGCTTGAGGAGAGCAGAAGAATCCCCTAGAAATGGAGTTACAGGTGGCTATGAGACATCCTGTGTGTGCCAGAAACCCAACCTGGGTCCTCTGTCAGAGCAGCAAGTACTATTAACCACTGAGTCACCTCTCCAGCCCCTTGGTGGCTCTGTACTCACAGAATCTATAAACCAGTGGCTCTGGCCTTCACAGGAAAGCAGTGTTCAGAAAGAAAATTCAACTCCAATTGCATCTTTCACAGAGCTTCCTTAAGACCCAGGAACCTCAGTGATAGGCTTGAACTGGTGGATCTTGACCTGTTCAATGGACTTAGAGGAAGTTGTCCTTGACTTAGTAAGAGTGAAGGGCTGACAAAACCAAATCTGACCAGAAACACCAAACAGCACAGTGTAGGGACTGAGGATGTCACTGAGTCCATGGAGCACTTGCCACGCAAACCTGAGGACCTGAGTTCAGTCCCCAGGGCCCACATAAAAAGCCAGGCCCGCTAGCACAGGCCTTCAATCCAGTACTTGGAAGAAAGAATTAGGAGGATTCCTGGAGATTACTGGTCAATCAGGTAGTCTGCTCAGCAAGGTCCAGGTTCAGTGAGAGAGCCTGCTTTAAAATATGGTAGAGAGTGTGTCTGCTTCCTTCCGGTTGCTATGGTAAAGCGCCCAACAAAAGCAACTTAGAGGAAAAAGGGGTCGCTTGGCTAACAGCTCCAGGTTACAGTCCCCAGTGGGAGTCAAGCGGCAGAAGTTTGAGGTTAGAAGGTGAAATACTCTGATTTGATCATCACACACAGTATTGCTATAACCTCACGCTGTACCTCATGGATAAGTACAGTTATGTGTCAATTAAAAATTAATCAGAGATTAGGAAGACCACTCAGCTGGCCAAGTGCTTGCCAAGAGAGCCTGAGGACCGGAGCTAGGATCCCCAGGATCTCATTAAAAGTGGTGTGCCATTGTGCATATATGTGAATCCATTGCTGGAGAGGAGAGAGCAGAGTGGGTCTATGCTTGGTGGCTAGCTACCTTAGTCAAATAAATGAGCTCATGGGTCTGGGAGAGACCCTGTCTCAAAGATTAGATTGAGAACAGATGATAAAGAAAGACACCCAAAGACCACTTGTAGTCTACACACACATTGAAGAAAATGATGTATTAGAATCCAACAAAGCTGACACATTGGGAGTCCCATCTCTACAGAACCAATCATTGTGCAGCTCTCCCATTGGTCACCAGCCTCCTGAAACTTCACTCATGTGCTATCCTGAGCTCCTTGAGATGGCTGGTGGTAGTTCCCACATGACTTAATGACCAGGGAGTCAGGCCTCTTGTCCTTCCACTAGATTAATTACAAAAGCCATGGGCCCTTGATAACTGAGAGGCAAATATGAAGTACCATTAGAAAAGCGCACACCATTATTTTGCAAGGCCACACTGCCTCAATTTTCCTAACAGCACTGCATGTCAACCTCAGAGGGAGCCTTGGTGAGGGTGCAGAAAAGCCTGGCACCTCGACTTTGAAAGGTGAGGATGGGCACAAGGTGGCTGGACTGTGAAACACCACAGAAGCTGGGCCCTTGTTTGATCCAAAGGAAAGTGCCTGGAGACCAGACACCTTGGAGACATGGGTGACAGCTTAGTGCTCAGTATTGCTTTATAGACATCAGAGCATCACAGTCACACAAAGTACATATGTGTGTGCATATGCAGTGGATGCATGTTGTCACATGGGTGCATAGAAGCTAAAGGACAACCTCAGGTGCCATTCCTCAGTGGACATTCACTTAGTATTATGACAGAGGGTCTCTCACTGGCCTGAAACTTACCAACTAGGCTTGGCAGGCTGGCCAGCAAACCCCTGGGACCCTCCTGTTTCCACCGATCAGTGCTGGGAGCACAGATGTTGCCACCACACCTGACTTTTCAGGTGGGCTCTGGGAAATTATCTCAGCCTCTTATGCCTCACTGCAAGCTCATTACCAACTAAGCTGTTTCCCCAGGCCCCAAAGAGCTATTTAAATACATTGTTGCCTGGATCCCATTCTCCCAAACCTGAGTGTTGAGATTTCTTTTTTATAAGGCTCCTAAGTAACTCTCATTTTGAGGACCTTTGACCTGGACCTACTAAAGAAGTCTGAAAGACAAAGTTGCCTAGATTGCTTGCTGTTAATTTGAAACAAACCAAAACAGAGAATAAACCCCAGCTGCTTCTAACCCAGATAAGAGTTTGGGGAGCCAGTGCCTGGTAAGGATAGCCTATGCCTCTCCTCCCCAACACCCTCCCTGATTTGGGGGAAGCTAGGATAGTTGAAGGGGCTGGTTTCTGCCATGGGTTCAATTATGCCCCCTGTTTAAAAAAAATGTTATGCCAAACATCCTAACCTCAGGACCCCAGAGGGTGTCCTTCTTTGGAAAATGGGAAATTTCAGATGTAACTAGTTAAAAGAGGGTAACAGCAGGATGGGAGGGGCCCTGAGCCTCCATGCACTGTCATCTCTACAAGCATCCAGAAACATTCACAAAGGGAGTACACCACCATCAGGATGAGTTTCAGTGGCGTACCTACAAGCCAAGAGACATTGAAGACTGCCTGAACTACTGACGCCAGAAGGAGGAAGGAGGGATTTCTCCTCCAGGACCCAGAGGGAGCCCATATGGCCTTGCTGACACCATGAACTGGGCATCCAGCCTCCAGAACTGGGAGGCAACATGCCCTTGTTGCTTTAAACAACTTAATCTGTGTTTGCTACTTTAGACATTAAGACCAGCCTCTAAGCCTGCAACAAAAGCTTTGGCTGAAGTGGTCTGGGCAGCAGACCTGACTGCCACAGGTACAACCCTGCTCATCGGGGCCAACACTGGCCAGACACAGTCACCTGAGAAGACAGGTGAGCATGAATGCCACTGAAGCATCTCAGAGCCCTCACAGCCCCATCCCTTCTCTCCTCGGACCTGTTTAACCCTTTAAAGAAAGGCCAGAGTGACTGTTCAGTTGATAAAGTGCTTGCCTTAGGAGTACAAGGACTCGAGTTTAATTCCCCAGGTTTAAAAACAAAACAAACAAGCAGGACAATCGTGGTGCACGCCTTTAGTCCCAGCACTTGGAAGGCAAGAGCTCCGCAGACCTTCGTGAGTTTGAGGTCAGCCTGGTCTACAAAGCTACACAGAGAAACCCTGTCTCAAAAAACCAAATCAAACAAACAAACAAAAAACAGGCATCACAGGACAAGATTGTGCTCTCAGCCCTGGGAAAGCTAGCCCAGTGCGGGGGAGGCTGACTCCTAGACTCATTAGTCAGCTAGCCTAGCCTACTCAGAGAATTCCAGGCCAGTGAGACTGCCTCAAAAAGTAAGGTAGCAGTACCTGAGGAATTAATTACACCCAGTGTAGTCCTCTGGTCTTTAAATGCACATCCACCATGTGCGCGCGCGCGCGCACGCACACACACACACACACACACACACACACACACACACACACACACACCTGTCTGTCTCAGCTCTGTTCAGGAGAGACATGGTGGTGTTTCTAAACTAAGAACCTGTGCTGTGTTATCCACAGAAACCCACACGATTCTCTCCCTGACACCCTAAATGAAGACTTGTAAGGAAACTTCCATTTTCGAGGGGAAGAATGGGAAGAACAAGCCAGGCTTTCCCAAAGTTGCCACATTATCTTGTGTCTTCAACTTGGTAACATCCCTGATAGGGTTTCAGAACTGGCTGGGGGCCCAGGAGGGGAGAACCCCACATACTTACCATGACAATGACAATGTTTGCAGCCAAGTTGGAAACAGTTTGCAAGGGCATTAATATATAACCTGTCTATCCCACTCGCTCTGCAAGAGCCTCTAGGACATGTCACTTGCCAGCCACACAGTTACTGTCCGGCTGCTAAGATAAAACACCTGAAAAAAGAAGCTAGAGGAAGACAGGGCTCATTTTGGCTCGGGGGTTGTGGTTACAGCCCATCAGCACAGGGCAGTCAGCCTGGGAGCCCGAGGCAGCTGGTCACGTTGCATAGCTATGCAGACAGGTAAATGGTGATGCTCAGCTCGCTTCCTTTTCATTTACTTGAGGGATCCAGCCCAGGAATGGTGCCACCCTCAGTAAGCATGGGCCTTCCATTAATCCAGCCCAGGGACTCCCTTACAGACAGTGTAGAGGTTTACCTAGTAGGTGGCTCTAGGTGTTGTCAAGCTGACAATTAGTATTAAGTGTCATATATGGTGTCTGCTCGAGAAAGTCTGCAATGAAGAAGGGTTTGTGGAAGCCCTGCACCCCATTCCAAACTAATCTGCCCTTGTTGGTTGTCCTGAATGTATATCCAAAATACAGGTTTGGGAGGAGGATGGCAAAACAAAGAGTTAGGTGTATTGGGTTTTGTTTTGTTTTGTTTTGTTTTTTGTTTTTTGTTTTTTTGTTTTGTTTTGTTTTTTGGTCTGTTTTACAAGAGAGAAAACATGTCTGTGAGTATGCAAGCAAAGTGAAAACAAGCCAGCTGCTGGCACACAGAACAAAGGCCAAGAGGAAGGGAGGAACCAGTCTGCAATGCAGGAAAGTGCCAGTCCGCACAGTGACAAATCCCACTGGTTTTTGTCAATGACTTTTCACGTGTAGTTTTGACATGATTTTGTCAATGACTTTTCACCTGTAGTTGTGACATGGTCATGAGGAGTATAGTGTCCAAAGGTAGTCACCCTGAGCCCACCTCCCTGAGTGTATTATTTTCCGCTCTGATTTTGTAAATGACATCCCCTCCTCAGTCTCTGTCAGTGTTCCAGAAGCAGGAGACGGGAAATGCATACACACTGGCTGACGCTGGTCAGGAGGATGAGAAGGCGTAGAGTTTCCCAGGCACACTTGAGGCCACTATCAGAGCATGGGATTGAGAGAGTGGTATGTGACCAGGTACCCAAACCCACAGCCATCCTGACACAGGTGTGAGTTTGGCACTCAGCAACCAGTAAGTAGGCTCTCTCCCAGACAGGTGACAAGCTGCGCTTGCAAGCCTCAATTAACCTTAATCGTGTCACGTGACATGTGCTCATTTGCTAGAGCCAGGATAATGAGGAACATCTGGTTCACACATCAAGCCTGGCTTCACACAATCGAGTGATTAAATGGGTCGAGCATTGCTTACCTCTGCGATTAACAGGGTCCTTAGCGACATAGGCGACATAGTCTGTTGTATCCTGTGGAAGGAAAAGGAGACATTTGTATCGCTCATCACAGCAAGAGGGAGGACCAGGGGGATGCAGAGCCCAGTGTGATAAGTATCCATTCATCCATCACACAGTAGAGAAGCAGGGTTGGAAGGAAAGTAAATGGACCAGTGCTTTTCTAGTGTGGGAGGACCCTGAGCCCCTCAGCACTGGGGGAAGACGGAAGGAAGAGAAGGAGAGAGGAAAAAAGGATGAAGGGCCAGATGCTGGGTACAAAATGGGCCTGCCAGGGTTGACAGGCATCTGGTCTCCCCATGGTGGTTCTTTTAGGAGACTTAGAACTAGTTCTTGAGTAGCGTTGGTTCATCTGACTTAGCTGGTTTGGAATTGAGATCTGAACTCGGGGACCTTTCTAAAGCTTGTCGACACTAGTGTGAGCCAAAGTCAAGAAGCTGGGCTGTCAGTGATATGTATGTGAGCTGTCCTCAGATTGAGTTCCTGTGAAAATCCCCTAAAAGCTAAGGACTGAGAGTTGGCCTGTACCCCAATTTCCCATCTGGACCCCCAAACTGGACTACTGACAAGTTTCAGCTGCTGGAGGACTTGTTTTTGGGAAAATACTAAGGTGGGTGTTTAAAGACTGGACACTCCCAATGGGCAAGATACAGACAGAGTCAGCCTAGTTGTTAATTCTGGATCTTGAATTACGGGTGAGGGTTTAGAGAAAGTGTGGTGGGAGCTACACAGTGAAGTTTTATACAGCCACGAAGAATGAAATCTCCTTCCCAGGAAAACGGATGGCACTGGGAGTCACTCTATGAAGCGGAAGACTCAGAGGTCAACGCCAAGAAAATGAAACACACAAAAGTAGAAGGGAAGAGGAAGAGCAGGAGGACAGTAAGGTGCGTGACTGCGATCCAAGTGTGTCGTATACATACAGGAAACGGCCACAACAAGCTCATTATGTTAAACAATGGTGCTCGGCTAATTTAAAACATTGTAAATGTTTTCTTTTTTTAAACACAGGCTTTATTTAGAGGCCTCACCCCGTGGTGTGAAATGAGTCCCCTCACCAGCCTTCTGAGGCCTTGGTGGTCTACCAAGGCAATCTGCATCTACTCAGTTCTGAACGAGTAGCCAGGGACCTGATCATTTTTTTAATCCTTTTTAAAGCATCATTGTCTTTAGTATTTTAACTGTGTGTGTGTGCTGGGCAAAACCATACAGCTTTACATCCACAGTGAAGAGCAGGGAGAGAGGGAATAAATGCAAGGTTCCTTGCTTGCTTGCTTGCTTGCTTGCTTGCTTGCTTGCTTGCTTGCTTGCTTGCTTGCTTCTGCTCAGCTTGATGTCTCCTCTCTTGCACTGTTCGGGAACCCTGCCTAAGGAATGTGCTACCCACAGTGGTCTGCCTCTTCCTACCCCACAGGCCAATCTGTCAGTTTAGGCTCTCTCTTCCCAAGTGATTCTGGGTGGTGACAAGTCGATGGTTAAAGCTAATGAGCTCACAAGCACCATTCCTCAGATGGCAGCTTGAAAGGATAGCCTGTTTTTGTAGTTATTTTTCACAACTTACGTTCCAAGGGGCTTCGAGCCCATCTACTGTGCTTTCTGTCTGAGCGGCAGTGGTCCATGCTGACCTGTGCTGTTCCATCCATGAGGAAGTGTCTTCCCCTCTTAAGAGAGATCCAGAAAGTACAATGGGAAGAGTGGAAAGGGCTGAGGGGAGGGATGGGTGGGCATGGTGCCCTCTGAGATTTCCAGAGAACAAAGGCATGGGGCCGTGTCCAGTGGTGGGGACAAAAGAACCCATCTCTGAGGTTCATCTGAAAGGAGTACATTTCCTGGTCTTTAATATTTCACAGACGGGCGAGAGGAAGGACAGGGGGACTATAAAATGGCCTCTGTGCACTCCCATGGAGGGGCATCTGAGATTTGAAGCCGTTGACAAAAACATGGATTGGAGCTTACATTTCTTCACTTACCTCCCAGAATTATGGGATATGAAAGTCACAACTGTCTTTAAGAAGCTTCAGGAACATCTTAGCCAGCAGCCTGGAGCCCTGGAGCTTTGGAGCAACCGTGACCTTGAATTTGTTCTGGGTACAGCTACAGAGTCAAGACTGAGGTCACAGCCAGCCTTCCCACATTATAGGAGCTGGGTTTTTTCAAGAAGCAGAGTGGATGAAGCCTTTGCCCCGATTGACCCAACTGCTGTCTGTCACTCTTGTGTCTAAGGAGGCATGCTGAAGGTTGTGCTTGAACCTGGGCACTGTAGTAGAAGAGCTACTGTACCAAAAAGACACTAGCCACCCTGGCAACCAGCTCCCAGAGATGCACGGTGGTGGTGGTGGTGGGGTGGTGGGGAGGGTAGCATTTAGTTTCAACAAACTATCTCTGTGGCATATTAACACAACTGCATGTAATGAGTTTTATAGCCTTCTTTTGTAACTTCCAAATTTGATGGGGGTTTAGAGTTCAGGGAGGCTGTACAAACATAAGGACTCTACTGTTTGATTTTTGTATGTAGCTAGAGAGAAAAATTAGCCCTAGTCAGAGCTAGTGGTTCATACAAGGAAATCCTATTTATTTATTTATTTATTTATTTATTTATTTATTTATTTTAGGGGAGCGGTTCTTTCTCTAGTCTAAGAAACTATGTAGTGACTGGGGAAGGAAGGCACAAGAGGATATGATACCCATTTCTCAGATGGTCCATGGCCAAGCTAGGAAATAACCATTCTGTTGTCAATCTTCATCTTCACCTGGTATCCATTCCCAGTGGACCAAGATTCAGAACAGCATTCTTCGCAGTGCCCAGTGGACACACTAAGCTCCAGAGAGGCTGTGGGGATCTTATTCTGTAGTTATTCCACCTGTTGTCAGTCATCAAGACCCTCTGGGACAGGTCATTGTTCTGGCATCCTCTCGGAGATCTTTGTATGTGTGTGGGGAGGGGGCATCCTCCTCAGGTGTCAGGGAAAGGGGGGGCAACCTCTGGTGTCATTCTTCAGGCCGTTATTTTGAGAAGGGTCTCTCGCTGACATCTGGAGCTCACCAGTGAAGCTGGCCAGGACCTTCCTGTCTGCCTCACCAGTGCCAGGGTTACAAGTGTGCATCTTCTCACATGGGTTCTAGAGTCTGAACTCCGGGCCTTCATACTTGTATGAAAAGCACTTTACTTTCAGAAATTTCTCGACACCAGAAGTCGGGGTACATTATCATCACTATATTTTCTTTTTAGGAAAGACAGACTAACAGTGTTTGTCATTTTTGTGTTTCCAACTGGGTGGCCTGATGAGACACAGAGCAAGAGTGTACACTTGGTGAGACAATAGCGTGCCGCTTTGTCTTTTGAGACAAGCTCTCACTCTGTAGCCCAGGCTGGTCTGAACCTCACAATACCCCTGCCTCAACTCCTATGTGTCTCATTACACCTGGATCATGACAGTTTCTGTACGAGGAAAAAAAATACAGAAAATGTAGAATAGTATAGATCACATCAAATGTCACCAAATGTTGTCTTTTTTTTTTGTTGTTGTTGTTGTTGTTGTTCTTTTTTTTTTAAGACAGGTTTCACTGTGTACACCAAGCTAGCCACTGGCCTAAAAACTCTCAGAGTTTTTCTGCATCCTGAATGCTGAGATTAAAGGTGTACATCGTAGTTGTTTGTTCTTTTTCCAGAAGAAATAATGAAAAATTTGAAAAGGTTTACAGTCTTAAGCATACCCTGGAAAAAAACGAAACATTTTAAACAGAAGACAATGTGTTCGGTTTTCCAGGGTCTCACTGTTGTACCTATGCTCAGATTTCAGAGCATTTCTAGAAAGGGGTACCATTTATGCCAATGAGAACTGGGTGGCCACCAACATTTAGGACAGGGTGGCTATACCACTGCACTGCCACCATCAACTACTGCAAACCACTTTGCACTAGAGACGAAGGGATGCAGGTTCAGGTCTTAGTCTGGGTGTGTGTGGGGGACAAGTAGGGCATGAGTTACATGCACATCGGTAGCTGACTGATCATCTCAACCATGGATTGATTCCCAGGGGAACTGATAGTGGTGCTTCATTTTAACTGTCAAACTTGACACAACCCAGAACCACCTGAGTAAGGAGCCCCGATTAAGACTCCATCTAGATCAGGTTGGCCTCTGGGGATGTCTGTAGTGGGTTGCTTTGATTATTAACTGGATCAGGAAGAACCAGCTCTTTCAGCCTGACTTTCCAAGAGTGCAAACAGCATTTCTTTGGTGGTATCATTCCCAGGTTTTGGAGCTGTAGGAATAGAGAGTACTTATTTAGGAGTCACTCCGTACTCAGCTGTCTCGGCTCTTGGCTGTAGAAGTATGTGGCCAGCTGTCTCAAGCACCTTCCGCTGTGACTCCCTTGAAATTGTGAGCTAAAATAAGCCCTTTCCCCCTTTGGCTGATTTTGTCAGGGCATTTTTCATAGCGGCAGACATGAACCTGGAGGGATGATGTCATTGGAAGGTGGTGGAATTAGGGGGTTCAGCCCAGCTGAACTGGGAACAGGCCTTCAAAGGGTATGCTTTGTCTTCATCCCATTTTGCTTCTGCTTCCTGGCCATTCCGAAGTGAACAGCCATTTCCCCCACAAGTGCGTCTCTGGGATACTCTCCCCTGCCTGGCCTCAAGGGCAAAACAACAGACCCAGGCACCTCAGGCTGGCAGTTGTGAGCCACAATAATCCTTTCCCTCACTTAAATTGATTTTCTCATGTTTGTCTCCCAGTGATGACAAAAAATTCTGTCAAATATAGACATGATCTTGAGAAATGTCCCACGGGTGAACAGGCAGGTAGATTTTCACCTTCTAAATCTACATCTTGGTTAGTTTATGTTTCAATGAGGTGTAAAATAACCAACACTAGGACCGCAAGAAAGGCATGGCCAGGGAGGGATGGGATAAAAGGAAAAGCATGCTTGGGAGGCTTTTGGAAACAATATCCCTGCGTGCGTGACCCAAACCTTTTCACCAAAATGAGTGAACAGGATGCCTTAAGTTATAGAATTGTTTTTTGTCATTTGAATGAAATTGGGTTAAAACATATTCCTCATCCTATTACCCCACTTTTAGTTTTTTGTCCTTAGCCACTGAAAACTTTACCCAGAACAATGAAAATTGTCACGATCACGCGTGGAAGGGACCTTTCTCCCTACCACTGCTGGGAGGGGTCAGGTTCATCTCCTCCCTCCCCCCTGTGTGTCCTGCTCCCTTGAGTAACAGCCGCCTGTTTTTTTAGGTGTTTTTTGAAGGTGTGGTAGGAAAACAAACAGAGAGAGCAAGCAAGGCAAGATGGGTCAGACATGGGAGCGATGGATACCTCACGTGGAGGCTTCCAGAACTCTTGATGCTTAATTAATGGTGGTAGAGCCTGGTCACAGGCTACCTCTTCCCCCACTAAACAGCAACGTAAGTGATAATCAAGAGGAATGTGAAGAGATATCATAATAGAGTGATTGGTGACCCTTGGCCCTTGGCTCAGTTTCTAATAGAGAGAATGAAAGAGGAGGAAGAGAGGGAGGAAGGGAGGGAGGGAGGGAGGGAGGGAGGGAGGGACGGCATGGGGAGGGGTACACAGTTGGGATCACAGCTTCAGGATTATGATTACTTTTACTTGCAAAATTTTATTGATGAATATTTTGTCTTACAAAACATTATTTACTTCAGAGAACCCCCCCCCATAGTGTATAAAACTTGTTTATCTGGGACATTACAATGCTTTGAGCACATAGGCTTTATCAGAATAGAATTCTCACCAGAATGCAACCGTCCTGACCCTAAAACAACTGGACTGTTAATCGGAATGGTGATTGGGGTTCTTCTAAAATCAGCATAAAACACTTTTGTATCATGTCTCCAAGGGCACATTTTTAAAGCAGGGGTTTCTTCTCACAAGTTCCCAGCAAGAACAAGAGAAACAAGCCAAGACCACTCACCGGGTCGCCCCCTGAGGCAAAGGAGATGGACTGCATGTGATGGTTCGCTATGATCTGCCAGGGCGGAGACAAGAAATGAGATGAACCATTAGCGCTTCCCCATATGCTGCAGAGCCCGCCTTGCTGGCAGGCTACACAAATGACAAGATTTCCTGAAAACTGTCCCCAGTCAATGAAAATGTCACCTGCCTTCACTGTGTACAGCCTGATGGCTACCATCTCTCTGGTTCCCCCTTTGAAAGCCTCATTAAGCCTCCAGTGGGAAGCCCATTTTACAGGCACAGAGCAGGAGCCCAGAGGGGCCAAGAGGCTTGTTCAAAGAAGGAAGTGTAGTGATTCCAGATCTGTGAAATCGAGGCTCCAACCTGAGCCCAGTGTCACAACATCTGGACTTCTCCAGGAAGGAAAGGGTGGGCACCTACAATCAGGGAGACCCAACTTCAATCCCCCAAACCCATGTGACAAGGAACTGGGTGTGGTGTCTACGATCCCAGTACTGGGAAGGAAAAGATGGATGGATCCCTGGGGCTAGCTAGACCTAGCTGACTCACCACAGGTTTGTGACCAATGAGAGACCTAAATCAACCAGCAGATAATGCTGAGGTTGACCTATGGCATCCACACATATGTGCATATAGACCAAGACACATATGTGTACATTCCCTACACAAACAAGCTATACACACATACACATACACACACAAAGAAAGAAATAAAATAAATACATTAGAACTTGTAGTTTCTGCTTCCCCAAACAGCAGAGCCAAGCTGGGGGAGTGTGGCCTGTCTCACTCCATTCCACTCATATCAGGTGTATGTAAATCAGAAAGCCAGCATCTAAGAATTACAATCCTCTCATAATCCACTGGCCCAAAGACCAGGGACCCATCCACATTTGTCTTAAAGATGGAAAATTTCCATCAGGTTTGTAAGCTGTGGCATCCATGGAATTCAGTAGACACAGAGTGAATTAGAAGCTGCCCTAAATTCTAAAAACTAAGTAAGTCCTACCTGCTATTTTTATCCTTTTAAAGACAATGTAACGACATTCAAGAAAAGTTCCTGTGTGGAAAGGAGCTCCCAGCTCCATCCCAACACAGCCAGGTTTATTTCTGACCATGTCCTCTGCCTGTGTCCCTCAGCCCTTGTCCCCAGCAGACAGTGGGTCACAGAGCATCAGAGAGAGCATGTGCTCCTGAAAACTCAGAATAAAATACAATTATAGGATAACATTTTAAGTATTTTAAAATGCTGACTTTGGCTGTTGACATTTGCAAAACCTCAATCTAGAGAAACCTGAGGGTTTAGGAGAATATAAAACAGAGGGACTGCTGGGTGGCCTGTGCCCAAGCCCCAGGCGACCAACTAATAATAGTTGCCCTAGAACCCTGCTACCTGTGGGAAAACAGCTCCTGAATGAATGATAAGGCAACCGGATCCTCAACAGAACACTGGGACTTTGGTGTCTTGTAGCCCAGGCTGATCTGGATTCATGTTGCTGAGGATGGCCTTGAACTTCTGATCTTCCCAATTTACCCCCCTCCTGCTTGGATTACAGCTGCACTCTGCTATACCCAACATAAGTTTCCAATGCTGCAATTTTTGTGTGTTTAACTTTTTGTTTATATAAGGAGTTCGCTCAGTTGATAAATTGGATGCCACACGAGCATGAGAACCTGAGTTTGATTCCCCAGAACATGTGGGTAAAAAAAGAAAAAGAAAAAGAAAACAAAACTAGGAATGGAGGCCTGTAATCCCAGCACTGGGGAGGTAGAGAGAGGAGAATTCCTGGGTCCCACTTGCCAGACAGTCTGGGCAAATCTGTTAACTCCAGACCAATGAAAGACCCTGTTTCAAAAATCAAGGTGGACAGTATCTAAGAATCTTCAGATGAGGTTGCCATCTGGTTTACATACACATACTACATACACACACAAACCTCACAGACCACAAACACATCTACATCACATATCACACACACACACACAAAATACACCTTATGCACAGACACACACACATACCAACTCTAAATCTGGGTTTGGAAATTAAATTAGAAGCTATAATTTAGAAAAAAAAGTCTTAAGTCATACTTGGTCAAGTAGATATATGATGGCTATCCTGACTGCCTCTCACCCCTCCAAGTACCCAAGAGGGTAGGGGGGGTCTGAGCCCAGGGATCTGCTCAGTGCAACGCAGCAGCTGTCAATCTATAGGCCGAGACCCCATGGGGGTCACATATCAGATATACAGCATTTGTGAGTTTTATGTTATGAATCATAACAGTAGCAAAATTGCAGTTGTGAAATAGCAATGAAACAATTCTATGGTTGGGGTCACCACATCATGAAGAACTGTATTAAAGGGCTGCAGCAGGAAGGTTGAGAACCCTGGTGTAAGGGCGTTGGTGGTATAGTGGTGAGCATAGCTGCCTTCCAAGCAGTTGACCCGGGTTCGATTCCCGGCCAACGCAAGCCGTGCCCCTTTTGCCAAGGTCCAGGGCCCAGAGTGGCCAGTCTGGCACCTCCCTCTCTCTCTCCCCGCTTGTCGCGGAGACCGCGCGACCTACCTAGCTACCTCCCGCCCTCCCTCCTGTCCCAGAGAACCCTGGTGTAGCATGTTTTCCCTCTGTGGGTTTCTGTCCTACCCTTCTACTTGGACCTCAGCATCATGGAGTGTGTGCTGTTTGTCTGCTCCCTGGGTGGAGAAGGCAGGGCTTTTGCTTTCTCTATTTGCTACAGTGGGGACCTAAACACGGGAAACAGGAAAGGCACAATCATGGTCTACTGATGATGTGGACTGTCCTGTATCACCCTAGGCAGCAGCCGCTGGGTGCTGGGAAAACTGCACATAGACCAGCCTAATACATGGCAGGGGGATAAGAACTGGACACCTAACTAGACCCAACCTGGACCATACCAAGGTAGAGCAGGGACTCGGGACCAGCTATGCTAGCATTATCCTCACTGAACCTTCTTTGTAAGGAGAAAATGAGCAAGGAAGGAGGAGAGTTGCAGCTCAGGGGCCCCTAGAGATGAATGGCCCATGTGCATAGAGACCAGGTTCCAGTTTGCGTGGCTAGCTAGAGCCTAATGTGCCAGCCTCCATGAGCAACTGGAGCTCAACTTAAGGCAGCCTGGGCGAGGTTAGGCTGGTTAGACAACCCAGATCCACAGCCTCAAGAACTGGTTAGTCCAACCCTTAGAAAATAATAGGAAAAGACAAGGGGTATCAGTGGATCCTGGAAGACAAAAGGGTAAAATAAGAAGTTGTAGTCAGTTATGTCTCAACAAGTCCCTGGTCTATTTCTCATTTGTACATTAAACCTAACTTATTTGTCTCTACATCTCGGGGATAGATGGTTGGTAGGTAGGTAGGTAGATAGATGATAGATATCATCCATATATGCATACATGCATACATACATACATAACAGATAGATGATAGATAGATATACATACATCCATATATACATACACGCATACATACACACATACATGATAGATAGACGATAGATAAATAATAGATATAGATACACCCATATATACATACATAATAGGTAGATAGATAAATGATAGATATAGATACATCCATATATACATACATGCATATATACATACATAATAGATAGGACATAGATATAGATTTATCTATATATACATGCATGCATATATACATGATAGGTAGGTAGATAGGTAAATAGATAGATATATATACATCCATATATACATACATGCATAAATACATACATGATAGATGATAGATAGATAGATAGATAGATAGATAGATAGACAGACAGACAGACAGACAGACAGACAGACAGACAGACAGACTGGCCTAGAACATAGTCAGCACACAGAAGTACAGCCATCCTACCGAGAATTTGTCTTTATGGGTGTGGCTATGCTGACTGAGTCAATCCACCCAGTCTACACTATAGCTACACACAGCTCATCAACCCTGAGATGGGATGGACTATAGGAGGCTCCAACATAAGAAGCCATAAGGAAGAAAACTCCTGTCTATAAAACCACAGCACACTATGCACCCCAAGCAGGCTAAGATTAAAATGTGGCCCATAAAACTGATAAAGTGTGGCTATAAAACAAGGGCAGACATCAAGATATTTGCAGAGACATTACCATTTCTTTATATGACAAATGCACCAACCAAACGGACATCATTTGGAGCGGAGCTCCAGAGAACTACTCATCCATCTGTGGGTGGATTGTCAAAGTGGCCAAGCAGGTTCCGCATGGGCTCAGTAAGTTGAGGAGGAAGCCCCTGGGATGCCCACCCTCAGGCCTGGACAGCCTCACACCTGTTTGGAGTCAGGAGTGCGCAGATTCAGGCTGGCGGTGGAGATGGTCAAGGAGATGCTCATCCCAGCGAACTGGAGGTTACTCTTCCCCAGGATGCTGGACAGCGTTTTACTCGGAGGCTGTGAAATCCAAGGCAGATATTTTAGCTTTTGACCCAAACTGTCTGAAAGGGGGGAAGCAGAGATGTCAGCACAGACTCTCACTGACTGCTCCTACCCACTGAGGTGCCAGCAGACAGACAGCTGTAAAATGGAGTTGCTGGGAAAATAAGAGCCCATGCCAATATGCACATCCAGTAATATGAGGTATGAAATTATAAATGCCTAATATCTAAGTTCTGGGGGAGAACTCCTCCTCATCTTCCTGGCTGCCTTGACCATATGGTGGTGTCTCCTGGGTCTTAGATGTCAACCTGCAGAAACCATACAGCAGGGACATCACAGCTTTGCAGACATCCTAACCTTGTCTGTGAACTCTGAGACTCAGACTGTCTCTTAGGGGAGTGAAAGATGGACAGCACCAAGGCTCAGGAGCAACCTCACAGGATCACAAGGCTCTGTACTAAAGGGAATCCTTGTCAAAAGCAGCTCCCTGTTAGGGGATCGCCTGGACAGTCCCACTAGAATCTGACAGCCTAGAGCCTGGGCAGGGCTGCTGTGTCCCACAGATCTCTGGGCATACACTGAAGCCCTCTCCTGGTCACACTGTCCATTGTTTACAACATCCTCTGCTCACTATGCCAAATAGCTCCTAACCAGCCGCACAGTTCTTTAATCCACTAGGAGAGAAAATGCAGCATTGAAGGCTGTCTAAACCAGGAAGGTTAAATCCCTCTGCTGAAGCTCAGACCTACAGAATGTTCTGGGACTCAGATAAGAGGCCAAATCCGGACCTGCTGGCTGGCCTTGAACACCAACCTCTCAGTGGATAGTAGCCTAGTTAATGAACCAATCAGAATGCATTTGCAGTTTAGGGTGCCTGCCCAGCCAATGAACTGTCTCCAAAGACAACGTTTAATAGAAAGTCTCTATTTTAAAAGACTAAACCTTTGCTGAACTTACCTCTGGGGGTTGCCCTGGTTTGGCATCCCCAAACTGTAGCTCTTTGCCTCCCAGATAGATGCTATTTCCTTTAGGATCCCTGCCATGCCATGTTTTTCCCTTTTCTTTTTATTTAACACTTCAAAAAGGCCCTTTAGAGAACCCTTCCTCCTGTGTGAGAGTCAGGTCAAATGCATGTGGGCACAGCCTGGAAAGTTGCTATTACCTCCGTCTATTGGCACTAAGAGGAAAACATGGGAACCACAAGACCAAATGGGACCACCTGTTTGGAGAGATGGTGGCCCTCCTTGCTGTTCCCAAGGGACACCTTGCTTCCTGTGTTCAAGATTTGGGAGCTTTACTTGGTTCACAGACTCCCAGGGTACTGGCCATCACATAACCCGAGCTGCAGAGTTTTGTGTCCCAGGCCCAGTTGCCCTTTAGGTTTACAAATGTCCCCAGTTCTGAAGACAGAAGTGACTTGGAGCCAAAACCGTCTGGAATGTGGAAGCCCAGCATGGGGCAGATGTATGGTGTGCTTTCCCACAAACCCCTTCTAGGTAGACAAAAGTGATTGTGGGTGCTGAGTTAGTTATTTCTTAGATACTTAATGGGAGAGATGACTTAATTAAACATTTCCTTCTTTTTATTGTCATAAATATGTGTGCGCATGCGCGCACGCACCTGTGCACAGATGTGTGCACACGTGTAGAGATTTAAGGTCATCGGTGGTCTTCCTCTAAAATTCTCTACCTTATATTTGGAGACAAAGACACTGGAACATACCAATTCCACAACCCTGGCTACTGAGCAAGCCCCGGGACCAGCCTGTCTCTTTCTCCAGCACTGAGGTTATAGCCATGTGTTGCCATGCCAGGCTTTCGATATGGATGCTGGGGATACAGACTCAGGTTTTCATGTTTGTCAGCTGAGCTGTCTCCCCAGACCCCAGACATTTCCCCCTCCATATATTAGATGGAAAGTTCTAGAAGTGTAGTTGAACACCCAACCTCTGGAGCAGGTGGTCTGGCTTGACCATGGCCCCGGCTCCTATTCACACTGGGACTTCTCAGCCTGAAGCTTCAATTTTTGCCATCTATAACACAGGGCTTTCCAGGGACATGGCTGAGCCAGCTCAGGAAAGCCATTTGTTATACCTTGAGAAGTGTTGGGAGCTGGCCACTAAGCACAGTTATTACTGAAGGTTAAGGTACATAAACTCACAACCACATAGATGACATCTAAAGGTGGGAAATACTTCCTGAGTCCTGGCTGTTTTGCTACCTGGTCCCATACCATGTGAACCTGGGCACTTCAGGCCCCATCTGCTGTGCCTAAAGAAATTACAACACAGTAAGGAGCTGCTGTGTGGTTCTTCCTCACTCTTTCCAGGGACCTTGAATTGAAACTTGACTCATGTGGATGTATTTACACCATAGTAATTGGCATCATTACAGATGCAAGGTCCCCCTCCCAACCCTAGAGCCCAGTTCTTAAGCATTTGCTGGCATGTACTGCTGTGCAGCTGCCACATGAGCTGTTAGGAGTAGATGAATTCATGTTATGTAATGGGCTTCAGGGGATGCTCCCCCAGGAGTTGATGGGTATCACTGTCTCCAGGATGTAAGCCACATAACTATCTACAATATTCGCTTGAGAGAGACAGGGCAGGATGTTGTAGCCTTAGCTGAGTGCCCCCCCCAAAAAAAAGACAAGGTCCAAGTCATTGTAAGAAGACAGCGTACAGTTACGTGGTTGAAGACATTGAGTATGGCCCTAAGAGGACGCAAAGGAGGAGACAGACACACAGTGAGGGCAACAGTACCTTTCTCTTTTTGAAGGCTCCTTTGGCACCTGGCACAGCTTCGCAGACACGGCTGATGGCTTCCCTGAGGGCAGGAAGAGATTCAATTTATTACATGCCAGTCAGAGTTATACAACTCAGATAGTCTGCACTCAAAGGTCCAGAGGAAATAACTGCCTGCTTATTTTAGCATAGAAAATTGGCCCTCCAAGTGCCTCTCCTCCAGCAAGCAGAATTAAGCCAAGCACTGGCAGGTCATCTTAAAACTCTTGCCATATTCTGTCTTTCTTAGTGCGGTGGCACCACGGTCAATGCCACAGTTCCTTTTTCTTTTTCTTTTACATTTAACCGAGGTTTCATTTTTTTTTTTTTAATCATCACCTGATATGCACCCTCCCCAATGTTTACTTTTTAATTGTGGCAACCATTATGTCTTTCAAAATGCTCTTTTTGGTCAAAGCACTAGGACCAAGCCTTCCAGCCACAGCAGCTCGCTGAGATCCTTCTGAAGTGGGTTCAAAGGTCACTGGAGGAAACTTGATGCTCACTGTTTGACTCCCAGCTTCTGCAGTTTTAAACACAGCCAGCAAGCTGGGGCTATAGCCCATTGGTGGAGTGCTCACCCAACACTTCTAGAGCCCAGCACCTCACAAAGCCAGGTTTGGTAGTGCACACCAATAATCCTAGTAGTGGTAAGAGGACCAGAGGTTCAACGTCATCCTCACCCAAATGGTAAGTTTGAGACCAGCCTGGGATGCATGAGACCGTGCCTCAAAAAATAAAAATAAATGAATGGATACAGACAGACCGTCCCTGGCTTATCACTCAGCTTAGGATTTTCTGGATTTATGATAGTGTGAAATTGATTCATATTCAGTAGAAATCATACTTCGATTTTTCGAGTCTAATTTTTCTTTTTAAGTTTCAAGTTCTAGAATATTTCAATTCTTGGTAAATATGCATTCACTGTTCATATCATGGTAGGACAATGTATAGCACATAACACGTACTGATCAAGTCCAGCCTTCCTTAACCCATCTTCCATAACACATACTACACACACACACACACACACACACACACACCATCCCTGACCTCTAGGAATCATTTTCTATACTCAAGCCACTGTTTACAGCTTCTACATATGAGATAGATATTACATGGCACTTATCTTCCTGTGCTGGGCTCACTTTAATATAATTTCCCGTGGTTCCATCCTCAGGACCCTCTCTGGGAGCTGGGCATCAGCAGGCTTCAGCTCCCAGTCAGCACCATGGTCAGCAGCAGACACCAGCAACACTGAAGGCCCTCCACCAAGCTTGCATGCTCTATCATAGTCTATACATTCAGTGTATTCTCCACAATAATTTTAATTTGCAGTGGGTCTAAAAGTCAAGGAACTGTTGTATTTTTAAAAATTCAGAGAGTCTAAGAGGATAAAGGGAGCTCCATGATACAATGATGAGACAGTGTGCAGGGCAGATGCGCAGGCCAGTATCGATTGAGCAGTTAGTTCTACATGCCAGGCATTGTCCTGAGTCAAGGGATAGGAGTGCCCAGTATGGGGGCACTTATAGAGTCTTACCCTATGGGGGCTGCAGAACTTGGAATAAAGAACAGTCCAGGCAAGGACGCTGCAGAGGTTTAAAAGCAGGCGTGGCAGGCTATGATGGCAACTCCAGTGACCTTGAAAGTACCCAGTGCTCAACACTGTGACTCACTATAAGTGAAAATGACTGGGAGAAGGGCTGGAGGTGGCTTCAAATCAGCAATGCCTAAAGGAGCTGGAAAAACTCCTCAACTCCCACATAAAGAGGGGGGAAATATTGCAAGAACATCGGAAAATATAAACAAACCGGGTCAAGAGATGGGCTGAATGAAGAAAAGACAATGGCTCCTTAGAGACAGACAGCCACTCCCCAGGTGGAACACTCCTCACAATTAATGTCTACCATCCAGCTGAAAGACAATCACGATCACAATGCAACCTCTTTAGGAGATGTCCTTGTCAAATTAGGGCAGCGACCATGGAGGCGAGCTTCATGTTTGCCATTTGACGCGGTGTGGAGAGAAGGGAGGGAAATGGGTTTTTGACAGTTCGGGCGCCAGGAAGCCTGCACAGTATGAGTCATCCTGGCCTGGAAAAGTGAAGCCAGAGCAGATGTTTGGGATGACAAGGCTGCTCCTGTTTATTGTATAATAGCCAAATAACTTGGCTTCTATCAAAAATGATCAAATATGTACCATCATCTAAAATCAGCTCAAAACAAATTCCTTGTTTGCTTTTGGAACACGGGTGTGTTGTCCTTTTTAATTAATGAGTTAATGTGTGTGTCTACATGTATATGAATGTGCATACCCCTGCATACATGTAGAGAGTAGAGAATGGTGCTAGGTATCCTGTTCACAAAATTCCACCTTATTCCTTTGATACAAAGTGTCTCGCTGAATCTGGAGCTAGGCAGGCAGCCAGTAACACCCAGCAATCCTCCTGCCTCCACACTTCCCCCAACAGCAAGGGTGTTACAGACATGTGCAAACAAGCCTAGTTTTTGTTTAATGGGTGCAGAGCATTTGAACTTGGGTTCTCCTTTTGCACAGCAAACACTCTATCTGCTGAATCATTTCGCCAGCACCTATGATGTCCTTTTATAGGAGCATGCTAAGTCTCAATATCTGTTTTAATCTGTTCAGTATTTTAAAGTGAGTTTTAATTATGTGTGTATATGTGATGATGTGAGTGCAGGTACCCTCAAGTGCCAGAAGGGGTCAATTATCTCCCCAATAGCCAGAGTTATGCATGGTTGTGAGCTGCCCATCATGAGTTCTGGGAATCAAACTGTGTCCTCCGCATGGACAGTATGCACTCGTACCCAGGGAACCGTCTCCCTAGTCCCTTACCTGTATAATTTTGCACGTTTGTGCGGATGCGTGCAGAGGTCTGCCGTTAGCCTTGGGTGTTGTCACTCAAGACAGTGTCTCAAGACTCCAAGACAGGGTCTCTCCCTGGCCTGGAATGTACTAATTCTGTAGACCGGTTGGTTAATGAATCCCAGATACATTCCTATCTCCACCTCCCCACACTGAGACTGAACACATGGACCACCATGCCTGGTTGTTTTTTATTTAGCTAGTCTTAAATGTATGTAAACATATGTTTATATGAGAGTATGCGTGTGTGCATGACATGTATGTAGGCACCCACAGGGGCCAGAAGAGGGCATCAGATCACCTAGAACTTCTGCATTATATTTACTAAGAGATGGATTTAGCTCAACAAAATAGCTACATCTCTGATGACCACAACAAGCTAAAGAGATGACATGTACAAAATTCTTTCAATACCCCAGTCATTCCTAGAGTTTTTTTTCTGCTGCCCACCAACATGGAAAAGTATAGGAAATCAAGAGTTTCATAAACAGTTCTCCAAAAGGATTCCCACTAGAAGAAATATAACTTAGTCAGCCACTAGCCCTTTGCAGCTGGTTTGTACTCCAGGGAGAGACAGGATCATCAGTAGTCAGGGGAAGGGAACAGCCTGGCACATTACAGACAGAAAAGTCCTCTCAGGGAGAGCCATAAAGTTCCCAGAGCACAGTCACACATGGTGTGTGAGCCCCATGGACACCCCTGTGAGCTCTCAGAAGATTCTCCCGAGGTCCTCAAATCAACATGCTTTTCAGAAAAGTATGCCGCCTTAGAGCAGCCTCGGAATTGTTTCTGAAGCTCACGTGATCACTTGTGTGCACAAATCCTTATTTCAGCCAGAGACAGCGTCTATTTCTGTTTGAAATAGAAATGACACACCATTAAAAACAGCAATATTTAGATGTCTGAAATTAGTTACTTTAACTCCAAGGTCTAATTTTAAATGGAGCTATTCTCAATTTCCTTCCTGGCTGTTTTGGTGAGCAGTACTGTCTCAGTTTGTTCATTTAGCAATAATTTAGTTTCGTGTAATTCCATTTAATCCCTTTTTGGAACCCAGGTACCAATTTTGCTGTTTTTAATAACAGAGATTGCTTCTTAGCATTCCACTCAGTACAACCCAATTTTGAGAAGCTAAATCCTGACCTCAGCACTCCACTAATACGAAAATGGAACATTTGGCAAACTCTGCAGTCATCTGAACGCTACCAGAGACAACCCTGCCAAAATGTTAACCTTCAGGTTTATGATTGCACTGTATTTCTCCACTCAGGCCTACGTCCTCATCAATATGGCAGCACCTCTCACAGGTGATGCTCATTCTTGCCAGTGAAGAACTTTAGAACTGCACTTTGCATAAACACTCACAGGCATGCCTGCATATTTATACATACATGTATAACAAGCATGTGTCCATGCTTGCACAGATACTTTTCAGTGTGAATCAAAAAAAAAAAAACAAAAACAGTAGAAAAGTAGGGTGATTTCTTCCCTCTTCAAATTATATTTAAGTAGGGGAAAGAACAACAAAAAATTAAATACATGGAACTTGGTAAGTTAAGTTCACATCCATGTGCATGCTCATGCGAGCACATGCACACGCGCGCGCACGCACGCACGTGCAGAGACACACACACAGAGTGATGAACAGTTACTCCAGGGTAAATTTAGTTTCTAGTTCATGCCTCAAATGTAAATCAACTCTTGGTGGATCACAAGTAGAAGCTGTTGTGATTTTTAAATAACAAAAGTATTAAAGAAACTCAGGAAGAATTATTTTTAATAATCTTTGAGTGAAAGTTTGATATGAGAGTGATATATCATAAATGGAAATATTAATGCCAACAGTGGCATCAAAATAAAAATCTAGGCAACTCAAGAGACAATCATCTCAAAATAATTTGAAAGGAAACCGGTCATAAGCCCAGTGGACAAAGCTAAGTCCAGAGACAGAGGGATTTCAGACAAGCAATCACAAATTGTTCTTGCAAGCATAGGAAGCTTCTCAATCTGATCTATTGTTGTGCATGTGCCAGGTCAGCAAGTTCCAGCAAGTAGGACAAGGAGGTGGGTGTCATAGCTGTGAATGTCGTGAGTGGACACAGCAGGAACCTAAACTCAGACAGTCATGGATGCACCTACGTAAAAACTACAGGGTGAGAGAGAAGATATTCTACAGAAGGGGTTTGTGAATGTCCCATCAAAATGAGGAGAAAGGTAAAGCTGTTCTGACAGAGCAGATGACAGGAGATACTTGACAATCGTGGGACATGAAATGGGATTCATCTGATAGGTGAGCAGCCAATATCCTACCAAAAATGTCCTAAGAATATTTTTAGTTAATTCTGAATTGAAACAACATAGGGTCATAAAATAAGGAAGTGCTGAGCACCACTAGGGCTTGTATGTGGAGACAAGACAGAGGGTGGGGGGCATAAGAGGATTTCAGAGGCAAGGTGAGGCTGTAGAGGCACAGAAGTAGAGGATTGGATAGCTGGGGTCTAGACTGAGTGTGAGCCCTGGGGGGAGGAGGGTGGACATGATGATACCTGAGAAACCTAAGTTCAATGGCAGTGTGGGTAGAAAGCAGCCTGGAAGAAAGTGAAGAGGGGCCCTGTGGAGGCTCTGTCCAGGGTGCTGACAATGTTCTTCGGTGCTCAATGCCAGTCTCTACCAGACAAAAGTCCCTTTTGCAGTCACCTGACTAAGCACAGTCTTTTCCACTGTGTTCAATTTCTATATAATGTGGCAGCTAGGGCTTTGGAGTCCTCCACTAGCCAGGCTAATTGAGACACCCCCATGACCTTTCCCCACCTGCCTTTGTCCACAGCAATTCTACCAGTGGGGTTTCCTTCGCACAAAGACAGCAGAGGTCACAGACAAAGGCAGAGTCAGACCACACAGCACAGAATATACCTAGTCCTAGCTTTATTTATGTTGCTGTGTTATAATACCCTGACAAAAAGCAACTTAGGGGAAAAAGGTTAATTTTAGCCCACAACTCCAGGCTACACTCCATCATAACAGGGAAATAAAAAAGGCAGGAACTTAAACCAGTTCATCCTAATGCACCCACAGTTAGAACAGAGAGAAATGGTGCAACTGTGTTATTATTCAGCTCACAGAGCACCCAAGCCCAGGGAGTGGTACCACCCACAGTGGGTGGGGTCTTCCCACATCAATTAACACAATCAAGACAGCCTCCACAGACATAGCTGATGGGAGAGGTCATTCTGTATGTTTCTCATACTGGTTAATAATAAAGCACTGTTGGCCAATAGGAAAGGAAGATAGGAGGGACTAGGAGACAAGGAGGAAATAGGAAGTAGTAAGGACGAGTCAAGATGGAGAGTCTGGAGAAAGCAGTATGCCGCCGGCTCCCCGGTAAGAGAAATACATAGATCAGCAGAAATGGGCTAATAATTAAGGCAGAGCTAGCCGATAAGAAACAAGTAACCGGGCCAACAGCATTGTATCAAATACAGAGTCTGTGTATTATTTGGGGCTGGCGGCGCGGCGTCGGGACAAGACCGGGCGTCGGGACAAGACCGGGCGTCGGGAGGCGGAAAACTCGTTACACATAGACACAGATCAACTTATTTAGACAATCCCCCATTGAGACTGTCTCCCCAGATGATCTACATTGTGTCAAGTCGGCAATTAAACCAACCATCACTTATAAGGAGGGAGGGTAGGGATGAATTATAAACTTTAAACTTCTGGCATCTAATGCTGGCTCCAGACACCACACATATATTCAGAACAATTATAACATTATCATAACAATTATATTATCCCCAAATACATAATCTCAAAACAATCGTAGGGAGATAGTAGTAAGTCCATATGTAGGCATATGTTACTAAAAGTGATTTATTGATAGTTTATTATTTCCCTATATTAGTTATTTGACTCATTGCTGCAATCAAACACTTGAGAAGACACAACTTAAGGAGAGAAGGGCTTATTCAGACTCATAGTTTGGGGGGGGTTGCTGCCCATCATTGTTGCCAGGGCCCAAGGCTGGTAGGTCACAGTATATTCACAGTCAAGAAACAGAGTAGATAGCAACTGAGTCCGGTGTAAAGCTTCAAGCAGCCCAGAGTGACCTACTTCCTACCACAAGGCTCCATCCCTCTAAGAAAACAGAACCAACTGGATGCTACCAGGTGTTTAAAAGCAGGAGCCTGGGGTGGAGATGGGGGAAACTATATACCCAAAACAAAACAGCACTGGAGATGTTGTGTCGATGTTTTGGGGTGACCCTGAAACACTTGCTTTACTCCACTGTGAACAGACATCTTTCCAGGCCAGGAACAGGTACAGTCACGGGTACCCAGTGACTCCAGACATCCTTACCTCAGCTGAACAAACACTCAGGTAGTCACCGACAGAACCAGAGCTGGGACTTAGTTTCCTGGGGCGGAGAGATGACTAGCAGACACATGAAGGTACTGCTCTTCCAGAGGATTTGATTGGGTTCCCAGTACCCATGTCAAGGTGACGCAAAACCACCTGTAACTCTAGCTTCAGGGAACCCAATGCCTCTGACCTCCACAGGCACACCTGCTCATGTGTACATACTCACACACACACACACACACACACACACACACACTAAAATCAATCTCGAAAACAAAATGAAAATCCTGCACTCAATAAATATCAAGGCCAAGGCACCTTGGGAAGGAAAGGGTTTATTTTACCCGACAGGTTATATTCCATCATGGAAGCCAAGAAAGGAAATCAAGGTAGGAAACTGAAACAGAAACCATGGAGGTATGCTGCTTGCTGGCATACTCCCAGAGTCGCATCCAACTATATCTTTTAGGTAACTCAAGCCCACCTTCATAGGGATGGTATTGCCACGGTGTGCTGGGGGCTGTCCTGCAGCAATTAGCAGTCAAAAATAAATAAAAACAAAAAGCCTCACAGAGATGCCCACAGGACTATAATAATAACAACCTCACAGAGATGCCCACAGGACTATAATAATAACAACCTCACAGAGATGCCCACAGGACTATCTACTGGAGGCAATTCCTTAATTGAGGTTCCTGTTTTCCAGATGTATCGAATTTACAACCAAAATTAATAATCACATTCAACAACAACAACAACAACAAATCTTTAATATGAGGTACAGTGCAGAAATGTATGCATCCAGCAACATCAGAAATGATAAGGGGGGGGGGAAAGGGGACCAGAGAAAGTAGAAATCAAGAAGATGAGGGACCATGTCACAAGCAATATGTGGGACAAAAAGCACCGAGAAAATTCTGAGGGCACCTGGAGTCCACAGATCCCAGGTGTGGACCCAGCCCAGGCCCTCTGGAGGCAGCCAGCATCTGCAAGACAAGAGATAAAGTACTGATTTATTCATTACTTACGCACAGCATTGACCAGTCTCCCAACCATCTAAGCCTGGTGGCATTTATGTGGGCAACGCTATTAGCAATGTGGAAAGTTCCAGTGCCCTTTTCTGGTCCCACGACAGTGCCTGCCTATCATGCCAGGGTGTGCCTCCAGTGAGAGGTGTTGCAACGCTCTGTGTGTGCCCCCCCCCACCTCTGACCTCTCAGTCCATGTTTGGGCATCTCTATTGAACATACAAGGGACGTGCCACTAGCTGAGTTGGGGAGGGAAAGGGACAAAGGCATCCCTAAAGGAAGCTTAAATGGAATCCTAAAAACTGCCAAGTAAACTTCCCAGGAAGCTCCCTGAGGAGGGCGGGCGGCATGTGAAGGCAGCTTGGAGTGAGGCAGTGAGATGGGGGAGTAGATCCTGGCTGAGCTCTGCCCAGCCCTTCAGGGTGAAGGAGAGCTGGGGGCAGGGGCTCAGAGAAAGACTGCGTTTATGCACCACCTCCCTGAGCCTCAGCCTAGAATGCCCAGGACACAAAGCATTTTCAACTAGGACAAATAAACTCAAAAGGACTGAAACGCTCTTTCTATAACCACACGATATGGATGGAGTCAAACTGACTCTATACCCATCCTCCAAAACTCAGTTTTTCTGAGTCCTGAAGATTCTTCTGAAGAGTAGGAAAGGCCAGACCCTGGAGGAAGTGACCATCCGGTTCACCTATTACTCTGCAACCAGCCCCTCCTGGAGTGAGGAAGCAAATAGCTTGTCCCACCCCAGGTCCACAGCCAATGGGAGGGGTAGCCTGGGCCAGAGTCCATTTGGGACACCATAGAGTGCAGCTGGCCAGGGTGAGCCGTGTGCTGAGAATGCACTCAGCGAGCTTCCTCACTCCCCCAGCTCCTGGGGCAAACTGAACTCCCACGCCTTGCCTTTAAACCCATTCTCAAGTACTAGGAAGACAGCTGAGATGCTACAGCACTTGCTGAGGCTGCACAAAGCCCCAGGTTCGATCTGCAGCACCATATGAAACTGAGCCTGGTGATGCATGTCTGTCATCCCACACTGAGAGGATAAGGCAGGAGGATCAGGAGCCGTAAGTCATCCCTCCTGCATGGTGAGTTTGAGGACAGCTTGAGATATGGACCCTGTGGGAAAGCGAAAGGGAGAATGCTTCTCTTTCTCTCTCTCTCTCTCTCTCTCTCTCTCTCTCTCTCTCTCTCTCTCTCACACACACACACACACACACACACACACACACACACACACACACACACACACCCTGAGCACCCTCATCAGGACCAGCAAGCAGCATCTCTTCATGCCTCTGATGGTACCAGGCACAGACCTTACCTCACCTACAGGTGCTCATTTATTCATCCCAGTCCATCCCACTTTCCTCCAAAGGCACAAGAAGTTAGCTCTAACACTGGTGTAGACCTACACCCAGCCATCACAGCCATCCAGGTTACCTTAGAAATTTTAAAACAACGTGAAGGCATTTTGAAAAATAACAAGGAGGAAAAATGAGGGGGAGTGCATTCTTCCAGACAATACACATGGCTGTACAATGCCAGAACAGGAAGGCACTTTGTGTGAGAGACAGATGCATGGGTGGATGGAAATAAAATGAACAGAAATATAGCCAGATAGATATGTGTGGAGTCTGGTAGATGAGGTCTCCTTTAAATACAACAGGGGATTCGAGGCTCTGATTGGAGATTACAGATAATTAAAAATCCCACTATGGGCCTGGGAATAGCTCAGTTGATAAGATGGTTTTGGCAAAAGTATGAAGATCTGAGATAGGTGGCCAAAACCCGTACAAAAGCTGGATCTGGTGGCACATGCCTGATATCCCATTGTTGGGGAGACAGAGATAGAAGGGTCCCTGGTGCTTACCTGCCATCCAGTCTAGGGTAATCAGTGAGCTACAGGTTCAGTAGAAGACCTTGTGTCACAAAATAAGGTAGACGGCTGGGCGTGGCAATACCTGCCTTGAATTCCAGAACTCAGGAGGCAGAGGCAAGTGGATCTTTGTGAGTTCTAGACCAGCCAGGTTAGCCAAGATCCTGTTTCAGAATAATAATAATAATAATAATAATAATAATAATAATAATAATAATAATAATGAGGAGATAGATAGAGGAAGACACACTCATCTAATGTTTACCTCTGACCTCCACATGTATGCATATACACATGCATGCACACACACACACACACACACACACACATTAAATAAATAAGCAAAATGCAATTGAAACATTTAAAGGAATTAAAAATAATTGACTTTAGCAACTGTGCTACAAGGCTGAGGAAAACAAACTGCTGACAACAGAGACACCAGATGCACTTGCAATAGAGGCCACTGCCCTGGGTGTGTGCCCCTAGCTATCAGTCACAGGCCATCAGGCCCAGTGGGCCAGGAAAAGCCAAGGACAACTGACTCTGTTCTCAGACAGTTGTAGAGTGTTCTGTGAACAATAAGGAATCATACACAATGGGCGAAGCCATTGAAAGGGAAGCGTGAATGTGCAAAGTCTGGGAGAAAGAGTCATCAGGAAGGAAGGCCACAGACAAGACGAAGAGAAACATCAGGCGCATGGTACATTGCATCCCCCACTCATGGGAAGTTCAAGGACAGGGCATCTGATGGGGGATGTCCTTCTGTATATGTTTCTCTTATTGGTTGATGAATAAAACACTGTTTGGCTAATGAGGCAGGAAAATAGGCGGGGCTAGGAGACAAGGAAAATTCTGGGAAAGGTAGGCAGACAGGAGTCTCCATGTAAGCCACCAAAGGTGTTAGAGGTCCTGACCCTTCTCTGGTAAGATGAGACCACGTGGAAACACTTAGAGTAATATAAACGGGTTAATAATTAAGACACAGCTAGCCAATAAGAAGCCCCAACCACCAGCCAACAATTTCACAATTAGTATAGTGTCTCTGTGTGTTTATTTGGGGCTCAAGGGCACAAGACCCTGCCAGGCCAACAATCTCTCATAACAGGCATCTACCATAGGCTATGGGCAGCACAGTAGCGAAGACTAACTCTGTAGGCTATAGGCATATTGTGAGCTAAGAGGGATCCCATGATTTTCCAGGTAAGTGTCCTTATTGAGGTAGAAACCCTTCAGTGAGTATCTGACAGTGAGTGTCCCTCAGCCTATCCCTTGCAGTTGGTGCTGTCAGGAGATATGCTATCTCATCAAAGAATTAAGGTTTGAACCCAAAATAGAGGAACGAAAACAAGAGCAAGGGACCTGGGCAGCAGGACTGGGCTGTCAGACTACATCAGAGAGAGCCATTGTCATTTTTGAAGCTAGAGAATTATAGCAACCTAGTTTGGAGGACCAGAATGGTGCAGTTTGATTTTGTGACACTGGGGATCAGACCCAGGGCCTTTCACACTCTAGACAAGCACTTCATCTCTGAGCTATACCCATCGCTTGTCAAATGGCTTTGGAAGGCACTGTCATGGGAGGAAGAGGCAAAACAGAAATACTTTCTCCTGTGGTAAAGATATGAATTCAGGAAATGTGTGGGAACAATGAGAAGATGATGTTTTCCAACCTGGTGACCCAGGGATGTCATGGCAGAGGTAAGAAGATGGTAAAAGCAATGATAGCATCCAGGACTGACACGCTACCTGGCCCTGTCCGGTAAAGTGGCATGCATTAATCTCTCAGCACAAGACCGACTAAACATCCATTTCCTGAATGAGAACCTGAGACCATCTAAGTTCACACAGCTGGGAAATTGCGGCTGGCAGTGCCTCTGGTTCATATCCCCAGGTATGTATGCTGGAATATCCAAGTCCAGCCTATAACATCTGCCTTAGAGTGATGGGCAAAAACTTCACCACCCAAAGGACATCAAATGACAACTCATGTGCAAAGGGACTTTGGGACAATGAAGCCATGCAAAAGAGAATCCCTGTAGAGGCCACAGTGAGATCATGCCTCACGCCAGCAGGCGACTGGCCTCGAAACCATCACGGTGAGATGCTGACGGGGAGAACTCAAAGCCTTGCCAGTGTCCTGAGGGAATGTGAAGTATGCAGCTGCTTTGGGGAAAGCATGGCAGCTCATGAAAAGATCAGACATGAAATTGACACGAAATCTCAAAGCACCAGAAGCAGGGTTTACCCAGGTGTTTGCAAGCTCATGTTCCCAGCAGCCTCATTCACACCAGCCGAAAGATGGCAACAGCCCAGTGATCCAACAGCTGAAGAGGCAAAGCATGGCAGACATAGGAAATGAAACCCACACTTGCTTTAGCAAGGAATGGAGGTATGACACGTGGAACACCAAGCGTGATACTCCAGGGCACTATGTAAGGTGAACTAAGCCAGTAACAAGTAGGGCAGAGACTCTGGTCCTTTGAGGTGACCAGAGTCATCACATTCTGTGGTAGAATTTTGTTGGGGCCCATAAAGATGGGTCCACTTCATCTTCCTTCAAGGTCATAGAGTTCAAAACTGTCCTTAGTAAATCAAAAGACCTGAAGTCTAAGGCTTGGCTACTACAGGATATTTTGGTCTTGGTAGTGGGTATTTTATTTAAATAACAACAGACTTGGGCTCAGGTATGTTCACTCCTGACCCTGAGGGCCGGATAACAGGTGTGGCTACCAAATGCCTGGATGATTAAGGGAAGTAAGCCTGTGTTTGCCCCATATACATGATAATAGAAGTCTTCTGGTCCCCCCTTTCTGGTTGGGTACGTAAGAATTTTGAAGAATAAACTAGAGGGTTCAGTATTCACTAGATTGCCATCCTGACTCTAGCCTGTGACTTTCTCTTAACGTCTTTACCTGCACTTTCTCAATCCACATCCCCCTCTCAGGTACGAACCTGGCAAGTCAGCTGGCTCCAATTGTAGCCCCACAAAGACATCTTCCCAAAGGATATTAATTGAAGATGGTGTTACATTCATTTATGCTATGGAACATTTGTTTAATGATGCAAAGATACATTGCATTCTTTCATGCTGCATTTGTTTAACTCTATGAAGCTGTGGTGATTCTTTGCCTGTCTAAAACACCTGATTGAGCTAATAAAGAGCTGAACAGCCAATAGCAAGGCAGGAGAATGGATAGGCGCCACTGGCATGCAGAGAGAATAATAGGAGGAGAAATCTCAGACGAGAGGAGGACACAGGGGCCAACCACACAGTTATAGAGCAAACCATAGAGTAAGAAGTAAAGAAAGGTATATAGAACAGAGAAAGATAAAAGCCCAGAGGCAAAAGGTAGACGGGATAATTTAAGTTAAGAAGAGCTGGCTAGAAATAAGCCAAGCTAAGGCCAAGCATTCATAAGAAAGAAAAAGCCTCCGTGTATTTATTTGGGAGCTGGGTGGCAGGCTCCCAAAAAGTAAAGAGCCAAAATAGTGAAAATACAAGTACAACGTTCCTCCAATGTGTGATGGTGTGAATGGGAACGGCCTCCATAGGCTCATGTTTGAATACCCAGTGCCAGTTGGTGAAACTGTTTGGGAAGGATTAGGAGGCATGGCCTTGTTGGAGGAGATGTGTTGTTGGAGACTGGAGTTTCAAAAGATTCAGTGTCTTCTCTCTGCCTCCTACTTGTAGATCTGTTGCTCTCAGCTGTTCCTGCCGCCATGCCTTTGGTCTGCCATCATGGACTCTAACCCTCTGAAACTGTAAGCCAAAGGAAATGCTTTTTTTTATAAGTTGCTTTGGTCATGGTGTTTGGTCACAGCAACTGAAAAGTAACTAAGATGGACAGGAAGTAGAAAAGGGGGTGCCCAGGGCTGAAGAGATGGTTCAGTAGGTTAAATACTTGCAGGACCTGAGTTCCATCCCCAGAATCCACACCAAAAAGGGGGGCATGGTGCCTTGTACTTGTAACCCAGTGCTGGAAAGGTAGGGTGAGGAGGATCCCTGGTGTCTGCTGGCCAGCCAGCCAAATAGACCAACCTCAGGTCCCAGGGAGAGACCAGTTTCAAAAACACAAAGTGGACAGCTGCTCTGAAGAATTATATTATTATATCATATCATATCATATTATATGATACAATAGTAAGAATCACTGCCTCTTGCCCTCGGCAGCTGTATGTGATTCTGCCCCAGACACACAGTCTTGGAGGTACTAGAGAACACAGAGGTCAGAGGTTACCTGAGAGAATTCCATCTATGCAATTCCGATGATCATGTCATTCATGCTGGGGTGTGGCTTTTCAGTGATGTAACTGGGGGGGCGGGGTCACCCAGGCCCCTGTGCATAACCTCTCACCCACACTCCTTCAAGTAACCTCAGTTCTTAGAGAATCCATGCAAGTAACATGGATTCTCTAAGAAGCCTTTAGTGGGATTGTCATTGGGTCTGTCATTGATGTCCTGTCTGGAGTGAGTAGACATGTGTCCTCTTTGTGGCTGCAGCAACCCAGAAACATACGTCAGGACTCCTCCAGCATGTCCCAAGAAAGGGCCCTGCTTAGTTACCCCACACAAAAGCCCAGCAGCTATGTTCTAAGACACTAAACAAACAGGCTCTGGAGGGGATGACAGTGGCCAAGAGCATGTGCAATACAAAAATGTGACACATGAAGGTGGTTATTTAACCTTATACTTTGAAAAAACAGGGCACAAAATTTCAAGTACAATGTGATTGCAAATGTGTGGGATTCCCACCCACCTTTACGTATTTGTGCTCTTCCCAAACTCTCAAGTGAATACACGTGTTGTTTCTTTTAAAAAATAGTTTTAAACATTCGTTTTAATTATGTCAAATGTGTCTTGTGAATGTATCCACATGAGTGTGTGCAGGTGCCTTCTAAGACCAGAAGAGGCTATCGGATCCCTTGCACACGAGTGTGTGCTGATGCCTTCTAACAAACACCAGAAGGGGCCATCTATTCCCTTGGAGCTGAGATTACAGGCATTTGTGAGCTGCAGGGTGTGGGAAGCAAACTCCGGTCTTCCTGATAAAGAAGAACACATTCCTAACCTCTGAGCAAGCTCTCCAACTCCTGTATGTTTCTTTTATGATAAAATGAATGCATTGCTAAGGCATGGGGGTTAGCTTAAAGCAACTTTCTGAGGCTCTGGGTACACTGGAGCAAACTCTGAGGACAGTTTGGGTTGTCACAATGTTGGCGAGGGGTTATGGCATCTTATGAGTGGATATTGGGGGTCTGATAAACATCCCCAAGCTCACAGGACAGCCAACCTCAAAAGATAAAAAGCTTTGTCTCTTCCTGCTGACCCAAGACAGTGGGTAAGCCAATCCCACAAGAAACCAACACCTGCAAGGTGAGGCTGTCCTGAGCATCCTCAGGGCATGTGGGAACATGCACTGTGCAGGTGGAGAGTGAGGCAAACAGTCATAATCATTAGTTTTCATCCTTCTCCGATCACCAGGCTACAGACCACTGGCCAGGGCCTCTTCTCTGACACTGGCTGATCCACAATCACTAGGGGTTGAAAAGAATGTGGATAGGAACAGAATGGTCCTCTGATGATATGCAAAGCCATGTGTAAACATCTGTTGTTTTTTATTTTTGAGACAAACTCTCATGTATACCTAATGATAGCCTCAAACTGCTAATCATCCTGCTTGGAATGGAACCCCAGACACTGCACATTTTTGGCATGTGTTCTAACAACTGAGCCACGACTTGAGCCCCAAAACAACCACCCTTCATTATTGCTCACGCTGAAGAAAGTCGGGTTTCCCCAGATATCCTAGGAGCAGGGGCAAAGGGACAACTTGTGAGGCTGACTCAACACATGTGTACATACACATCATACATGTACATACAAACCCGGTCCCAAGGAGACCAAAATTGTTTGATTAAAGCAGAAGGCAAGAAAGGGAATGGCCAGAGCCCCCAAAATACCACGGAGAACATGGGATGGCAACAGCGGTATGTGTTGCCTCCTACCACCTCTACAGTGGGCACTTCTCAAGGCAGGTGTTCAAGTTCATGAGGTGGTGACGCAGGGGCCTCGGGGTGAGGTGAACGCTCCATCGTAAGGAGGCCAACTCTGGGCAGCAGCAGACAGCCTGGGGACCTGAGGCTCATGATGAAGCCCAGAGGTACAGTTCCTACCTAGTATGTACAAGGCTGTGAATGAGTGAATAAATGTTTTTAAAAAGAACAAAAGCCACACATTATCTCCCCGGAATGGAAGGCAGGCTCACTGTTCAACATTCTGTATCTCTCTCAGATCATAGCGTAAGTTTCAAGGTACATTTAACTAAATTATAGGAAATTGCAAATGGTCTAATTGAATAAAATTTTTAGTGTGCAAAGATTTTCCTTCAAGGGGAAAAAAAAGCCATCAATGTCTTCCACGTCTTCAAACTTGGAAGGAGTTGGTAAAAACTTGAGAGAAAGGGCATACTACCAAAATATCCAAAGCTGAGTTTCCTAAAGGAAGTCACTTCTGTACTGCCAAGCATGAGTGGTCTCGTGCATTTTCATTTGTAAGATGACCCTGAGGCAGAATAGAAGGGAAATGATTTAATATAATATCTGGTCTGCTAGTCTTTTAGCCAATGCTTTCTCTTGACTTTGAGTCATTCCCATTCATGGCTAGAAATTTGAGATTTTACTGTGTGCCTGGTTGTGGGTTCTTGGGATGGTAAGTATCAAGGAGGAAGGCCTCTGCACACACTTGTGAGGGATTGCCCGGATTATACTTAGTCTGAGGATTCAGGGAGGGATTTGTCTTGACTACATTGTCAATGTAAGAAGGTCTAATTTAAGTGTAAGTAGGACTTGAACTTTGAGTGGAGGAGGTGAGCCAGACACCAGCATGCATGCACTCAACGATCTTCATTTCTGATTGTGGTTATTACGTGAGCAGCCCCCTCCGGCTCCTGCCTCTATGTCTCCTCTGCTATGATGTACTGTAACTGGGAATTGTGAGCTGAAGTAAACTCATTCTCCTTCAGTCGCTTGGGTCAGGGTATTTTGTCACTACACTGGGAAGAAACTAAGTCATTTCAGGGATGTTCCCATCACCAAGATGAGCCCATGAAGGAAACTCAAACCCTCAAATTAAAAGGTGCTCAAGGTTGAGACTGATTTAGACTTTAAGGGTTATCAGTGTGAAAATGCTGTGACTCTGAGGCAGCACAGATTTGTTCGACATTTTACAAATTACAACATAGTGTAAATGCAACTGTACCAACAGCGAATATAGAAAATGTGCAACCTTGGCTGGCAAGATGGTAGGCAATAAAGGCACTTGTTGCCAAACCTGACTACTGGAGTTTGATCCCTGGGACCCACGTGCTGAAAGGAGAGAAGTGACTCCTACAAGTTGTCCTCTGAACCCCACATAATTTATAGTGGCATGTACACACCCCCTAGTAAATGTGACTTAAAACTATTTTTGTTTCTAAACTGGTCTTTGTCAGTATAACAAATACCACAGATATTTATTTGTATACTGCTCTGAAACCATGTAGTGATGTGGGATAATGTTCTTGTTCACTATAAAGGTATGTCACTCCTGTTGGTTTAATAAAATGCTGATTGGCCAGTAGCCAGGCAGGAAATATAGGGGGGGGGGGTGGATAACAGACTAGAAGAATTCTGGGAAGAGGAAAGGCAGAGAAACAGTTGCCATCCAGGCACAGAGAAAGCAAGATGAGAATGCCTTACTGAGAAAAGGTAGCAAGCCACATGGCTAGACATAGATAAGAATTATGGGTTAATTTAAGTTGTAAGAGTTTGTTAGTAATAAGCCTGAGCAATAGGACAAGCAATTTATAATTAATATAAGTCGCTGTGTGTTTATTTAGGACCGAATGGCTGCAGGACAGGGCAGGACAGAAACTTCCATCTACAGTGTAGTTTTTTTTAAACTGCTAGTTCTTGTATTTTCTGTGGAGCCTCTTCAGGATTGTATACCGAGATGAATACGGTTTTATTTTACTTTGTCCCTTTGGCATGGCTTTTTTATTGCTTGTCTTTTGCACTGACTGGGATCTCTCTGACAGTGTTAACTAGCAGTAGTGAAGGCAGCGTTTCCTCCTCCAGTTCTCAGAGGGAAACTTCCCCACCGTGCACCGACGCCAGCTGTGGGCTTGCAGATGCCCCGTCACTGCACTGAACATTTTCCTCTTCCCAATGTTTTCAGGTTTTTGTTGGGCACCTTTTCTGCCTCCGTCAAGCTGTTCATACGATTTTTTCTTTTTTAGCTTGACGAAATGGAGAATTGTCATTTTAAGTATTAAACCCATTGCATAATCCTTGCAAAATACCATCAGAATGTGATGTGTTATCTTTCTGGGGCATCTTGGATCCCATTTGAAGTTTCTTTTAAGAGTTTTGTGTCTGTGCTGTGAGGTGTTCTGTTTGGTTGTTTTCTCTGATGGTCTCTGTCTGGTTTTAGTTTCAGGATAACATTGGACTCCTAAGACGAATTGGAAAGTGTCCCTTCTGTTTGCTGGAACAGATTGTGGAAACTGGTGCTACCTCTCCCTTAAGTGTTTGCAGCCATCTGGCCTTAGAATTTTCTCTATGGGGAGGTCTTCTTTAGTGATGTTTCATTCAATAGACACAGACAGCCTATATAGGTCACCTGCTCTTCATTCAGGGGACTTGGGTAGTTGTACTTTCCAGGAACTCGTCCATTTTTGTCTAAGTTATCAAGTCTGTTGCCATAGCTGCCCATTCCTGTTATTCCCTCACTATGCAGTTCAGTAGCAAAGGTGTCTCACCTTCATTCCTGATGTTAATTCTGTACTCTGTCTCTCTCTTTTCTTCCTTCCTTCCTTCCTTTTGTCCCCTTCTCTTCTCTCCTCATCCTCCTTCTCTTCCTCTATCTCTTCCTCTCCTTTTGTTTATCATCTTTAGAGACCTATTATGCTACATTGTTTATTATTATTAGTGTGCGTTTGCGTGCGTGCGTGCGTGCATGCATGTGTGTGTGTGTGTGTGTGTGTGTGTGTGTGTGTGTGTGTGTACACCATAGCACAGGACAACTTTTAGGGATCAGTTCTTTCTTCCTCTCCTGGGTTGCTGAGATCAAACTCAGGTTGCCAGCTTGTACCACTTAGTCATCTCTCCTTTCCTAATGACATTTTTCTGAAAGTCACTATTGCTTTCAAGTTGTTATATCTGTTCTGAGTCTACTTTTATCATTCCCAGTGCTCCTGGAATGGCAAAAAGGACAAGGGCACCTGAGAAGACCCTGGCAACAAGGGCTGTCAGTCAAGAAGTAACTCAGCACCCTTGGGATCTAAGTCTGACATTTCTGGGAACACTTTTAATCCTTTCTTTTTTCTTTAAATGAGGTCTTGCTACTGCTCAGGCTGCTGGTTCTGGCTTCTGTACTATGTGCCTGTCTAGTCTTTCCTCTCCTTTCCTTATGCTCCTCCTGCCTCAGACTTCTAAGTATCGGTCTCCCAGGCATGTGCCATTTCACTCACAGGAACACCCTTCAGTATTGCAGTATGTTTCTCTACAGTAATCCAAAATATATTTTCACTGCACATTCACTGATTCTAAGTGACACAAGGGCATTATGTCATGCTTAATGGGATGGGAGGCCGGTTAGTTAGTTTTTATGAAAAAGAAACAGTTTTGGAGTGGATTCCGAGAGAAGGGGAGCAGGTTTTGGAGGTGAACAAAGGAAACGGGGGATTTGGTTCAGGTCAGACAGGGCTCTGAAAGCTGATAATATTCCCCCTGCATTCTGCAGGCAATGGGAGTATGGTGGGGTGTGCCTTTCAGCATGTTGATCTGTTAGCAGAAACAAGGACCTGGGGAGCTGGGGAGAAGACTCAGTGGACAAAGCACAAGTGTGAGGGTGTAAGTTTGGATCCACAGACAGCAGTCACAGCTGTAATCCCAACTCTCCTACATGAGACGGGAGACAGAGGGGAGAGAATATCCGGAAGCCTGTGGTACAGCCAGTCGGGGATACACACTGGAAAACACGATGAGACCCTATCTCCAACAAGGTGGAAGGTGAGGATGCCTCAGGCTGTCCCCAACCTTCATACATATGCCACAGTACATGTGCACTGGCGTGTACACACACACACACACACACTCACACACACACACACACACACACAAATAAATAAGTATGTTCAAAAGAGAACAGACCCTGAGACAAGCTGGCTGAGCTCTTTTCTGTGTTAGAAGCTAATTAAATGTTTTCCAGACATCAACTCAGTGGGTTTCTGATCCTATAGAGGAGGAGACACCAGCACAGTTACACTGCAGTGCTGAGGAACCTCATGAAATACAACAAACTAAAGCCATGTGTGCAGGGCCACTCAGCTGAAAAGTCCCAGGCCCACACTGCCTGGTTCCAAACCTACTCAAGAGGCTGCCTCTGACAAGAGCCGAGGGATCCCTTCTGGAATCATCTCCTTGGGAGATGCTTGCACTCAAAGGCAGAAAGTGAGCAGTAAGAGGGGCACACTGTGACACACGTGTGCTTCTGGCATGAGGGCTATAAATACACACCGTGCCAGATGGCCCTTCCAGAGAGCATGGGGAAGAATGCCACAGATCTGTGGTGTGGGTGCTATTTAAACCACCTTCAGCCACCAAGTCCTCTGTGATCTCCCTGGTTAAAATTCCTGGAGGGGTGGGCTCTGTTGGGGGGAATGGACTCATTTCCAAAGCTGTGGTTTCACAGTCAATGCAAAGGGTTCTGAAGTTAAAAATTTCTGAAGAATCAATAAAAAAAAAATGGTTTTTCATGGAGTATAGACTAATACTTCCAGATGTGGGCTCCTGAACAGAATCAGGACCTCAAAACATGTTTGGAGCTGAAGTTCATATGGTCCACCTTGGTCCTCGTGTACAACCATGGGACTGTAATGTGTGTCTGAGTTTGAGAAAGAATACTCTGGAGACCAAGGGGATCTAGGGGCGAGGTCTCTATTCCAAGCAGAGAGCCTACAGGCCTCTGTGGCATTCAATTTCTTTATTCATTTATTTGTGTGTGTGTGTGTGTGTGTGTGTGTGTGTGTATGCCCGTGTGTGTGCACATGTACACATAGGAACACATATGCCCCAGTGCACATGTTTAGGTCAGAGAACAACTTCTGGGAGTAGGTTCTAGCTTTGCAGCTTACATTCTCTGAAGCCCTCTCCACTCTGGGCTCACTTGCCTGCTCTTCTAGAACAGTCTCCTGTCTCTGTTTCCTATAGGGCTGTAGAACACTGGTGTTGCCCACTACCATATCCTTGTAATGTGGCTTCTGGGAATCCAAACCCCACGCATTAGGCTTGTGAGGTAAGGAGTTTTGTTCACTGAGTCATCTCCACGCCCCTAATTTCCTTTTTAAACTGGAACCCAAGATCAGAAGTCCTATGCATCTGTTGCCCCTCAGCAGAGGGCAGATGGAGTCCTGGGTTCCTTGTCATCATTGGGAGCTAAGGCACAGACGCCCTTGGGCATGACCTGACACCAACCCATTGCTACCGTTTGTATCCTAAAGTTCCCCCAAAGGCACCTGCTTGGTTCTCAACTTGGTTCTATCCAACCTAGTGTCAGTCCTTAGGAGGCATGCCTCAAAGAAGGCCTCAGACCAGTGGGAGCATGTTCTCTCTCCTCTCTCTCCCTCTCTTCTTTCTCACTCTCTCTCTCCTCTCTGTACCTTCCCCCCACCCCGCCTCGTTCCTTAACTCATAATGTAACTGGATTCGCAATGCCACATGCTTTGGCCATGACGAGCTGCCTCATCAAGGAGCCAGTCAATGGTGGAGTAAAACCTTCAAGACTGTGAGGCAAAATAAACCTCTTCTCTATGTATGCAAACTACTTCTGTGCTGTTACACTGACACAAAGTGTGCATGCCCCAGAAGGCAAGCACTATCAGGAGAATGTCCTCCCATTTCCCCAGCCTAGAACTAGGCATTCCTTCCCCACACAGAAATCTTCACCAGGAGGCAGAGACGCCTTCCTAGGCTGTCAATAAATAACAAATGAATCAATCTTGAGGCAACTCTTCAACACTTGGTGTGGTTGACTTCATGTCACTGTGGCAAATACCTCCCAAAAACAGGATTTCAGTCCATTATAGTAGAGCTAGCCTGGGGGGGGGGGGAATGCATGGTGTCAGGAGTACATGTCAGAGACTTTCCACATTGCTGCCAGTAGAGCAGCCCAGGGCCAGGAGTGGGTGCCACCTTCACAGTCCAGCTGCTCCGATAGGCTTCACCCTTTCTCTGCATGGACACACCCCAGCCAGCCACCCTTGCTTTCCCCCAGCCTTAGCAGCTCAAGCTCATCCAGGTGCCAACACCCTTGCCAGTCCAGGCATCTGATTCTGCTCACACATGCACATTGTAGAACTATTTGCTGTCATAAGACTCAGGAAGTAAACAAAACTTGCAGGACTCACGAGATTCCCCCACCCTAAGGTTATATAACAGTAAGGATTGCTGGGGAAAGAATCCTGTAGTCAGCCAGCTGCCTGTATGTCGAATGGGGACTCCACCACACAGCTTCCCTGGGGCTGCTGCACACTCTCCTAAGAGCCTCCCCACACCTTATCTTAGTATGCATATTATAAACACATGCAGCTGCAAGTCCAATCAAGGTCACATCTTGTGGGTCCTCACTAACTGCCATGGTTCTCCTGGACATTGCCACATAGTTATATAATGCCTATCTTTCACAAATAAGAAGAATCTAGTAGCATACATCATGGTCAAGTGGCTGAACACAACATCGGAACAGCATGGGCAGAGCCCAAGTTCCCATGCCCAAGGGTTCTTTTGGTATCCTAACATCAAGGCATAGGGCAAGCTGCGTGTAGAGGACCATGGTCTCTGGAGTTGACTCACATCTTCACTGGGTGCCAATTGGAGGTTATGCCCGAAATGGATTAGCACAATTGTGTGTATCCAGTGAGCATGGTTTGATGAATGAATCTATCCCCCATCTAACCAGGCCCAAACAACTGCCACCACACTCTCTTTTTCGGTGAGCTGGGAGGAGAAACTTGCCAATGTTCATGCTCCGTCCTCTGAGAAGTGCTCCTGGGCTCAGCTCCACCAAGGGGGAACACTCTTCCACATTCCCAAATTAGCACCCTCTCACCTTCATGAGTGCATAGCCCATTGCCCCGAACACTGGGCCTCTGAGGCCCTCCATCACACCCCTGTGCTCGGCACACCCTTAAATGCAAATACTGATGAATGGGAGAGCAGGGCACACAAATATTCTTGCTGCTTAAGGCCACTGCACCAGTGTACGTACACACACACACACACACACACACACACACACACACACACACGGGTCACTTTTGAGACGTCAAACCAAACATGGAAACACTAAATCCTCCCCGTGTCTTTTTGCCCCCAGGAGGGTTGTGAGATGACCAGGTAGGGCTCAAACCCGGCGACAGTCATTCTGAACCGCCTGGGGATGCTGGGGCAGAAGGGTCTGTTTCACACTGGTGTTCTCTCCCTTCATTCTTTGCTTAGCTTCAGAGATGCTGTAAAAATAGACTCGCTCCTTTCCCTGCCTCAGCTAACTGAAATCAATATGGAAGCTGTTTGTTTTGTAGTGGAAAGGGAAATTGGGGATACAGGAATGGACTAGTCTCCTTGAAAGGGCCAGTAGTGATGTGATTTCTTCTCAGACCTAAGAGAGCAGGTGAGCAGGGGTCCCCTTCATCAGCTACACCGTGATGGGTGTCCAAGTACATAGAGTAGCATGCTTTGTGTCATGTGTTTATGAAGCAAAACTCGCTAGTATTACCTCACCCCATGTTTCTCAAATAAGAAACTCACCCGAAGGCAGTTAAGCCCTGCCACCATGCCTTCGGGGACTTGAAGCCCCTGGAGTAATGCCTGCCCACTTGAGTTAGAGTCATTCACCTCCAGGAGAAAATAATTAACAGGAGGCCTGAATAAAAGACGTCCAGCACCTACCAGAGGTGTCATGAGACCACATAACCCCCAGGGCTCCCACAGGCCCAGGTCTTACCTGCCCTTCTTCCTGTCCTCCATCTTCCTCTTGCAAACCTACTCCGGTGAGCGCAAGGCTTGAGGAAATCCACTGTAAACAACACGAGTCTCTTGTCAGTAAAAACACCCTTTCCTAAGACACACTGCACTGTTGTGGGCCCAGATGAGTCGGTGGGCTGATGTCCATGTGACAGATAGTGAGGCGCAGGTGGCAGAGGACATCGTGAGTGGGGTGAGCACTCAGGTCAGGACAGCTGATGTGCACCCTGATCTGATGCTGCCTCACAGTGAGGATGTGAAGGTGGGGTGAGTGTGAGGATGAGGGTGCTGATACTCACAGATCTGAAGACAATGGAATAACAATTTTACCTGGAGTTGGAGAACGTGAGAACCCAAAGGCTGAGTTTTCCAGGCGAAATCTTAGAAGACAGAGTGGAGGCATGATGCTGAGGTCTGATCCAGCATATCCTCCTCCAGATGGAGAGGAATTGTCCTCCATGGAAGCAGATGTGAAGGGACGCGCAAGGACAGGTGTGAAGAAGCCACACCCACAAAGTGGCAGGTGTGAGGAGGCCACACCCACACAGAGGCAGGTTGAGGAAGCCACACCCACATAGACAGGTGTGAGGAGGCCACACCCACACAGAGACAGGTGTGAGGAGGCCACACCCATACAGAGGCAGGTGTGAGGAGGCCACACCCACACAAGGGCAGGTGTGAGAAGATCAAGCGCATAAGGGAGCAGTTAGAGGAGGCCACACCCCAGTACACAGAGAACTGCCATTCTCAAAATCACCATCTGGCCCTCTGCTCCTTTTACATTTAGCCAGGGCTTACTTGTTCTTTGGCCACATTGAAAGCCCTGTAACTAGCAATGGTGTATCTCTCTTTCGGATCAACACCATGTGTTTACACCTCTACCTTCTAAGCCACACCCCTGGCATGATGACCCCATATCCCCGCTTATCACCACAGCTCTCAGTCATGGCTGACATGTGCCTGTAGGTGCCTCTAATGCATGGTTTTGGTGCCACAGCCAGGAACAGCACTTGAAAGACCCACAGATGTATGTTAGCACCTAGGGGAACGTCCCTGAAATCCCAGCCAGTGCCCTGAGCAAGGGCAGAGAGAAAAGGAAGAAAGATGCTTTGCTTCCACAGTTTTTACCAGAGAGGAAATTCTCAGAGTCTTCCCATTCTGAAGCAAAATTCCTGTGTACTGAGGGTGAAGCCACCACAAAGCCCATGTGGTAATGTGTTGATAACCACATGCAAAACTCCAAACCTGACAGGGGTCTGTGGGCTCACTTAAATAAGGGGGGTGAAGAACCTAAAAAGCGTCATATGGTTTCCCTTTCCAGAGTTTAGCGATGCAGGCTCATGTTGGGCCCTGAACAATATCTCATCAGTCAGCTGCAACTCATTCAAGACTCCAGGAAGCCACACTTGGCCAAAGGCTCAAGCGGACTGGATCCAGAAATGAAGGTAACTGGACAGTTGAGATTCATCCCAGCATTGCACGGAGTTGAATGGGATCCTCCATGACCTGAAATCCATGAGTGACTTCTGAGATAATTCTTAAGGAGAGAGACTGTGTCGTTGCTGTTCAGTACGGTCCCTGCTGTGATGAAGGTGACAGGGGTTGCAGCGCTGGTCACACTGCATTCTCAGCTGAGAAGCAGAGAGGGATGAATGCTGGTGCTCAACTCTGTTTCTTTCTTATTCAGTCTGGGACCCCAACCCATGGCATAGTGCTGCCCACATTCAGGGTAGGTCTCGCTTGCTCAGTGAAACCTCTCTGGAAACATTTTCATCGTCTCCTCCAGAGATGTGTTTCCATGGTGATCCCAAATCCCATCGATTTGAAAATGACAATAAACCATCACGCCCTGGATGTTGTGAGGAGTGAGGAGAGAAGGGAGGCCCTTGCTTCTGGCAGGTGACCACTGCCAGATCTGCTGTTCTGTGTATCTGGCTGGGGACAGATCGTGCATCTAGGGTATGACTTCTGAACAATGTCTGAAGTTGGCAATCAAAATAAACATCATTAGTGGCTTTGTAACGTGGTTGGGGAAGTGCCATCTCGCCAGGGACTCTGGATTCAATTATACAGTATAGATATTCATAGCTTTCCACTGTCCACAAATTGGCCTTGGGGGGGGGGGACTTCCAGTGACAGAGTTTAACACAGTAGTGACCAAGCATATTTCTTGTCTCCTTGCAGATCTCAGCCAGCAGAGCTACTCTGAGCAGACTCACAGCATGTCAAGAGCCTGAACCCAGCTCTACAGCACCTTCTGCAGGAGTTCCCACCAGATGCGGTAAGGGACCCTGAACCAGGAAATACTGGTGTGCTGTCCCAGAAGTACAGATGAGGGGATCACAGCTTTGACAGCCTAAAGGCCAGGGCCAGTGTCCCACTCTTGTGGTCACAGTGGCTAATGTGGAAACCCAACAGCCTCGCGTAGGTAAATGTGGAGGCCTCCAATGGACCTCCAGTTAGGAACCAGGTGACATCAGTCCTGGTTCCCATCCTTGGTCCTTGAGCTCTTTGCAGGGCCTGCCTGCAGAGCAGGCTGAGATCATATCACAGCTGTTGGAAGTGGAGGGAGGTAAGGTTATCAGCTTGCAGAGTTAGCTTTGAAATCCTAGAACAATTAAAGTTTCCCTGCCCCCTGCAGTGGAGCTTCTCTGTTACCCCTTTGATACTGTAAAATGCACTCGCCATCCACAAATGTGGGAAGTGGGGGTACATGTGCCTTATTCCAAAACTGTGTTGGACGAGGTTACTTTTAGAAGATGGCAGAGGACTTGTGCTCTCCCAGCCCGCTGAGAAGGAGCCCTGTGGGAAGCAGTTTCCTCTGCAGAATCTCCCACAAGCTTCCACAAGCACTGAAGTCCAGCTCCACTGTACAACCCCTCAACACAAGGGCTCTTGGGGAAGAAACTCCTGCTGCAGCCTTACTGCCTCTCACACTGTGGACGCTCGCCTGTAGTCCTGTGTCCACTGTGATGCATAAATCTTGTCAAGAAGACTAAATAAACGCCTGTGGAATCTACAGACATTGTTCTGGTCTCCTTCTTACTCGTGTCCAAATCTAAGCCAAACTCAGTATTTCAGATAAGAATTGGCTTGGCAGAGATGGGCCCTACAACCAGGCCATCTTCTCAGCACGGTGGGCAGCGATTGGAGTGAACATATCACCAATTCCCCTAAACCGTGGCATCAAAAGCATAGGATTTTTGACAGCCACTGAGTCACTAAGTCTAGAAACTTGCATTTTTAAAGTTACGTTTTCATTGGGAAACCATTAAAAGCCATGCCTATTATTGTTGAAAGGAAAACAACAAACTCAGTTGCCACGGAGCAGACTGAAACTATCTTGAAAGTGTTATGTGGTACCACTGTCAATGCCTCCGAAATAATATAACTTTAAGTTATATTTAAAATGTAGTTAAACAGATACATAGAGGTTATTTCCTTATAAAAAATGGATTTAATTAAATAACTACCATGGCTGGAATACTTTTAGGAACAAGTTCACTGAGTGTGCGTATAATCTGACCATGTTAAGTTCCCCTGCAATCTTCTAAGAATATCCCTGCTATATAAATTCTGGATGAAGTATTCAATTAAGGAGGCAGGCACAGTTAACACCTAGTTTCTAATAAGGCTTTAAAAGCTCCACGGTGTGTGACTGACCTCTACAAGGCAGGGCAGAGCATTCCTGTGGATGCAAAACAGCTTATTTTTAAGTGTTGATGTTTTGTGTGAGTGTGCTCCAGGAACTAAATTCAAAAAGAAACATGTTACATAATAAGGATGACTCAGAGATAGGGAAGCACCATAGAGACTGACAATATAACTTTCAAGAGTCTAAGGAAACTCAAGTCAATACTGCTATAATCAGAGTGCAGCACCACCTTTTCTGAGTCCAGGATTGACATTCCATGTGCCCTATTGCACTGAAGCATTTTTAGAAAGGCATCCAACCTCCATCCCCACCAGTGTTGGCTCCACCTGCTTTCTTTTACAGTGTGAGTGCTTCTGTCCTCTTGGATTCCATCCACAGGTCTCCAAGAAGAAAATCCTCACTCAAGGGAAAATTATAATTATTTAATTGTGCCCCCCCACCAGCTCCCATTACTACCACTCCAGAGAGTCAGGGCTCTGTGTCCCTTAAATGACCCTCAGCCATTTGTGTGTCATCTGTCTCAACACTGGGCAACTGGGAAAAACCCATATTACCCAGAAACACAACAGATGGCATAACTTAATAAATACATCAGTGGCACAAAAGTGCCTCAGAAATCCAAAGAGGGATCCAGTGGAAATGATTACAGTAGGCATTATCCCTTTAAAACAACCACCACACAGGTGAGTGTAAACATCATACACAGTTCTCACACCCCAGGCAGTGGTAATCACTCTGTACTTGATATGACAATGTGTACCTTGTAAGTGAGAGGTAGTGAACATGGTTTCCATACAAATGATTCCCATAGGCTCATATAGTTGAATGCTTAGTCATTAGGCACTACTTGAGAGGAATTAGATGTCGCGTTGATGGAGGGGGTGTGGCATTGTTGGAGGAACAGTTTCAATTGGTTTTGTGGTTTCAAATGCCCACGCCAAGCCAAGCCCAGTCTCTCTCTCTCTCTCCTTTCTGCCTATAGATCAAGATGTAGAACTCTTAGCTCCTTTTGTAGAACTCTTAGCTCCTTCTCCAGCACATGCCTGCCATGCTTCCTGCCATGACAATAACAGACTAAACCTCTGAAACTATAAGGCAGCCACAATTAAATGTTTTCCTTTATACGAGTTGCTGTGGAAACACAAGCAGGGATCTAGACAAGATGGGAGACCCGGCTGATATCCAGGGTCTGGTTTAAGAACCAACGTGCTAAGTACAAATGGATGAATCTCCAGAATGTTAAAGAAGGACCATAAGAGCCAGCTGGAAAGGCTAAAGCTGTTTGTCCATCAAACTATTCCCATGGCTCAGTTAAGGAGTCAGAGGTCTAGATAATCTAGGGATAATCCCAAGAACATCTAGAAATGCCAGAGTATCTAGGAGAAGCCAGTTGTCAGTGCATCAGAACAAGTGCTCGATTCCCCATCAGAGCCCCTGCCACTGGAGGCCCTCTGTGGTCAGGCCTATCAGATGTCCCTGAAGCCACCATCACTAACATTGCCCCGGCACTTCTCCCGTCTTGATAAGGCTTCTGTAGAAATTCTGGTTATGGCACTGGTTGGCTTAGCCCCAGCTACAATAAACCCTGGACCATTTCCATCTAGAAGAGCCACAGTCATAAAATTCAGAGTCAGACAAAGCTCTAGTACCCCTCGCCCATCGTAGATTCAACTGCAACTCAAACTCCACCAAATGTGAAGCCTGTAGGCACATAGCAGCACATGATTTGTGCCTATTTTCATAAACCCAGCCATCAGTTATTGTTAACATTTGGCATTTAATGCTCCCCTTTCATTTATAGGCCATGGGTGTAAGCTCTCGGATTTCAAGGACCAGCAGTTGAGTGTCTGGGAACAGGTGACTTTCCTGCTGATCATGTTACCTTGAGCCCCACCAGGTCCTGATGTGTGGTCTCCCTCATTGGTTAGTTTCGTGTCACTCAGAACTAGGGCTCTACAGCTTGTTTGATTGCTAAATCTTTGCCTGAGTGGTTTTTATTGTGTATTGCATATTTTAGTTCTTTGAACTTTATTAATCACAGACATGTGATTAATAAATTCAATTATTTCTTTAAAAAAAAAAAGAGTTGCTGTGGCTGTGGCCATGGTGTCTCTTCACCGCAACAGAATACTACTCCAGCCTGAATGTTTCCCCAAAGTCACCAGAAATACTGTTCATGCCCTTCCTGGTTTAACCATTAACACCCCCCATATTCCCACACTTCTGAAAAGTCCCCATGACCAAACCCCTCAGAAGCCCTAATAGGAACTGTAGCCTGTAAGTGAAGCTCACTCTGCCCCTCTCACCCTCCCCTGATGAAAAAGCCTCTCCACCCTTCTGTTGTCCTTGTAGTTGTGAGCACAGTGAATGGGCGGGTGACAAAGGAAACGGACTTCTCATTTCAAAGCTCTCACTTCTGA